>NC_057920.1:45078650-47760474 GCF_018873765.1 Telopea speciosissima
ACCATCAGCCACTCTACTGGCTGTGCAGTTTGGTACAACCATCATCCACGTAATTTTCATCCATGGTTCCATCAGTAACTCGAATAATCCATGTTTATTTGCTAGAAACACCACTGCTAGGTTTGTTTTTGTTGCCTAACACTATCATGTGCCACACATCCATTGCCATACACCCATAGGTTTCCGCTCAGTCAATAGTTGAACAAATCCAGACAGTTATCTCAACGACAAATGTTTTGTCAACCACATGATGAACAGACATTTTAATGCAAACATATACAAAAAGATTCAATCACGGAAGATAATGAGATTTTACCAATTCTTGAGTAAATCACCAGCAACATTCTTGTAGCTGACCTTTTTCTTCTTTACAGGCTCTGCATCAGAATCCACCCGTGGTTTCTCCTCTTGAACAGAATTTGTATTGTCAACTTGCGTCATCCCAAGACTTGGTATCATGTCTAGTAGCATAGCTTGAACTGGATCTACCATCACTTCCAACTTTCCCAAGGTGTCTTTCCTGTCTTCTCTGGCTAGACACAAGTTACCTGACCCTTCGATCTTTTCACCATCGCCAGAATGATCAAAGTCAATCATGTGAGCTTTTTTATCAAACAATTCTTTCCTTTCAACAGCTTCAACAGGCACCTCTTTGGCTACCTCACTTCTGTGTGATGTTTCAGAACCTTCAGGTCTTTTACTCCCTTGGCTTTCCATCTTTTGCGAGCCTATTCTATGAACATCTTCAGACTCTCTTGCTGCTCCCAAGTCTTCCTTAGTCATGGTCTCACATGAGGAAGCAGAGCTATTCGGTTCATTCTCATATATTTTTGCAGGTTTATTTCCAAGCCTTGCTCGTGTTCTCTGAACTTGTCTTAAACCAACTCCTCCTCTCTTTGTGTTCATGCACCTAGGTCTGCCCTTTTTCTGTTTTTCATCCTTCTCAGTGAATGCTGAAATTCTCTGGCTCTCAGGAGTAGGTCTGCCTCTACTCCATCCCTCAACCTTTTCAGAAACTATGTTTTCAGTTTCAACGTTGTCCATCTCCTGAAGAACTTCAGAGTCATTTTTGCTGAAAAACAGGAACACCCATGTTACGGTAGTTAGCAAATTAAGACGATCTACATGGCATTGACAATCAAAAGTATTATATGGAGCACACATGCAGGCAATGTTGCAGAAGCCAAGCTGTTTGGCAAGAAATACTCTAAAGGAACTCATGGGAGAAGGGCTGGTTCACTTCACCAACTGGTGGACCAATCCAATAGGCCATAGGCCAACCAACTTTAAACTGGGCCAGCCCAATAGGGCTGGGAGTTGCTGGGTCTCTCAAACCCAGAATCATGGGGCATAATTGTCAAGTTATTGACAAAATTTTGTAACTTCAAGTGTGGGCCGATATTCACTTATAGTGGGGACCACTTGAAGGAGTGAAGTATTTATTATGTTTTTAATTTAGTTCAGTCAAGTAATTAGAGTAGTTTTTAATTTTCTGTTGAAGTTATTAAGTTTCTATTTTTCTTTTACTTGAGGAGCAAGTCCTGCCCACTATTTATTGTAAGGCTGTTTTAGCCACTCCCCACGATTTACACAGTTGAATGAAGATTTGCTTTGCTGCAAGTATGATTTCTCTCTCAAGTTGTGTGTTAGACTTTAAGGGCTGAAGGAGCCTGGCTGTGAGAGCCTAATCCATCTATCCCCCCCAACCTTCTATTTTCTATCTTTCCATCTTCTCTGTCTCTCCATCGATCTCTGTGTTCTGCTGAGATATTGTGACTGCCCAACCATTGAGAAGACCATCCGAGTGCTACTGCTACTGCTCCAGTGCTGCTGCTGCTCCAGCTTCCAGCCCCAATTGAACCACCATTACTTGAAGATCTGCACTCTGTTTCCAGCAGGGTTTTGAGGGTTGAACCACACCTACAGGAGGCCTACTCGATCCCAGTTTGAGCCCATTCTATTGGCTGGTTTGCTCTACAGCCTAAACCTTCTAACTTCATCATCAACTCAGATCTCTTCAACCATTCACCAGAACTGACTCAAAATTGAAGCAGAATTTTATCTCCAAGGGACCTGCACTTGATCAAAACTTCAGCCCCAACTGGTGGCTGGTTTGGCCTACAGAGTTGTACCTGCTAATTTGGTGTTGAAGCTGTATCTCCCAATTCCACCATTGGAATTATTTGAAACTGTCAGCATAGCCTTCCCTTTTACAGGCTACACTTGATCCCTATTGTGGTGGTATTCTCTTGGCTGGTTTGGCCTAGAACCCTAACCTGCTAATTTTGAGTTTTATTGTTAATTTGATTTTTGTGGGTTTTTGGGACTAGTCATCTAGTCTTACATTATTTGGTATCAAAGCATGGGTGATAAGGAAAGTTCTAACCAGCATCTCCATGCTTCGCTGAATTCTAATGAACTAGCTCTAGCTATTCAACAGTTGTCCAATCTTTGAAGCATCGCTATAAACTACAATTCCTCCAATACCATTTGGAATGGTGAGTACTAGAGCAAAAATCACCCTCTGCTTCAACTCTTGGAAGCTCTTCTCACAAGTATCGGACCACTCGAACTTCACTCCCTTCTGGGTCAATTGAGTCATAGGAGCCAAAATCCTTGAGAAGTTCTCAATGAACCTTCTGTAGTAGCCGGCTAGGCCCAAGAACCTACGAATGTCTGCCACACTCTTGGGTGTCTCCCAATCAACTACAGACTTCACCTTGCCTGGATCTACTTCAATACCCTTGGCAGAGATAAGGTGTCCTAGGAACGCCACTTGTTGTAGCCAAAACTCACATTTACTAAATTTGGTGTACAACTACTTTTTTCTCAAATGCTATAGTACTAGGCGAAGGTGGTCTGCGTGCTCTTCTTCACTTTTGGAGTAGACCAGGATGTCATCAATAAAGATGATAACATACTTGTCTAGCACGTCATGAAACACCCAGTTCATCAACTCCATGAAGGCTGTCGGGGCATTGGTCAATCCGAAGGACATAACTAAGAACTCATAGTGACTGTAACGAGATCTGAATGCTATCTTGTTGATGTTACTACCCCTGATCTTCAACTGATGATACCCCGATCAGAGGTCGATCTTTGAGAACACTTTAGCACCTTGTAGCTGATCGAATAAATCATCGATTCTTGGCAATGGGTACCGGTTATTGATGGTAAGTTTGTTCAGTTCACGGTAGTCAATGCACACTTGCATACTACCATCCTTCTTCTTCACAAACAAAACAGGTGCACCCCATGGTGAAATACTGGGCCTAATGAAGCCTTTCTTCAATAGGTCATTATGTTGTTCCTGTAGTTCCTTTAACTCTGTAGGGGCCATTCGGTAGGGGGCCTTAGACACTGGAGCAGCACCAGGTACTAGGTCTATCATCCGTCTCTCGATCTGGTGGTAACTATGTGAGGTCTTCCGAAAAGACGTCTGGGAAATCTTTCACCACACTATCTCTTCCATAAGTATAACCCTTGCTTCGGTGTCTACCATGGAGGCTAGGTAACACTGACAACCTTCTTTCATCAACTTTTAGACTTAGAGATCTGAGATGATGGCCTTCTTGGGCTTCTCATGTTTGTTGCCCTTGAACGTAAACTCCTTGCCCTCCTTTGGCTTGAAAAGGACTTTCCTCTCTGCGTAAATCGGGCTGGCTCCATGAGTGGACAACCAATCCATTCCCAGGATTATATCATAGTCCTTAATGTCCTGGATTATCAAACTAGCCTCTAGCCTGTGATGACACACTTGCACAGGATAAGAATTAAAAATTTGGTCAAGCTCGACCTTACTACCCATCGGTGTACTGACTAGCAGCTTCTGCACCATACTTGCCTGTCTGACAGGTAACTTCTCGATAAACGAAGGAGATATAAAAGAGTGCAAAGCCCCCGAGTCAAACAACATATAAGCAGGTATAGAACAAACAGAGATCATACCTGACAGACACCAAACAATCAAACATGACAACCACAACATAAAAGAATTACTCCTGAAGAGTCGATCGCGGTACCTGTGATGACACCAGGATCAGCTTGAGCTTCTTCATTAGTAACAAAATACACTCGCCCATGAATTCTGTTGGCTGGAGAGGGAAGAAGTGAGCAAACGACTGTCTTTGCTTGGGGTGCCTTAGAAGACACTATTGGCTAAGAACTTGTTTGACGTGGCTGTGGGCAATCCTTGATTATGTGGACGGACTCCTTACAGTTGTAGCATATGAGGGTCTGGGTCCCATAGTGACGACTTGGTGCGGACTTGGGTGCTTGGGCTGCATCAGGTTTGCGAGACTGAATAGGGGATGTAGTCGTGTAGGGCCCCTTCTTCTGGAATTTATTAAGTCCTCTAGAATCATAAGAAGACATGGGCCTCTTGCCAGCTTGTATAGCCCCGTAGTTCTCCCTCTGTTGGTCCTCAATAACTTTGGCAGCGTGGACCACTTCTGCATAAGTAGGGTACTTATTCAGCACCATAGATGTTCTGAGATTGGCCCTCAGCCCTCTCTCAAATTTTCTTTCTTTGACGTCTTCGGTCTTCATGTGCTCTGGAGTAAATTAGAAATGATCCTCAAAGGTCTATTGATATTCAAGGACCGACTTGGACCCTTGATTGAGGTTCATGAACTCTGCTTCTTTCTTATCATGAAAGTTTTATGGAAATTAATTCTCCAGAAAGGCCTCTGTGAACTGTAGAAGGTATTTGGTCCAGAAGTTTTCCTTAGAGGAATGCCACCAAGCATCAGTGTCGCCTTGGAGTTGGGAAGTGACACATCTGATCTTGTCGGTGTCATTACATTGTAGCACCTTAAAGATCCTTTCCAGATCCCTAATCCACATAGCTGGAAACATAGAATCATGAACCATTTTGTAGAAGGTAGGAGGGCGATGCTTCTAGAATTTCTCTGAGAGTTTGGAGCCATCTGCCCAAGCTGGCGCCATATTTTGGACTTGAGGAGCTTCTGGGGGGGAGGAGGAATTGGCACTGCTTGCACCAAAGGGGCTTGGCAACAGCAGGTATCGGAGGAGGAATAACAGGTGCGACAGCAGCCCCAGGAGCAAGGTCCATGTGTACCGGGGGAGGTACCTGTTGCCTTTCCCTAACAATCTCTTGGAGTTGATTGGTCATATTTTGCATGAAAGTGCACTGCTCTTGTTACGTCTCTCGATGCTCTTGCTGCATAGCCCGTAGCATGTTTCCTAATAATGCGGCAATATCTGCACTATTGTTAATTAGAGGTGGCACAGGCAAGGCCATATCGAAAATAGGGAGGGGAACGGTTCAGGTTGCGGGTGTTGACCATAGTGGCGGTCATGCTCTGGCCCACCCCTTGGGAGGATTTAGGCAAGTGACCCGGATATCCTACAACATCCGCCAATCCCTAAGGATCCAGAAGCAGTACTTACATGTCACAAACCACACAATGAGGGTAAAAAGATAATAAATGTATATCAGAGTGCAATGGAAGACTTGAACTACCCATAGATGATTTATATCATTTATAATAAAATCCCAAATACCTATGTTATACCATATACATATCCATTTATGCTCAAAAGTATGACATTCTGATAATTACACTTCTTGGGAGAAAGAAACTTAAATAATAACAAAATTTCCGTAGATCAACAATATGAGGAAGATCTACAGTTCCATCAATAGCTTCATCGTCCATTGGCAAACCAGTACCTGCAAAATCACCTAAAAGAGAATATACAAGAGTGTGAGCTCCATCGAGCCCGTGAATGAAATACCCGACCATGCATGCACATGCAAGCACAACCAAATAAGCCTATATGCAATGCGATTCATTTTATTATTTAGCCACCTAGGTTCTGTTCCACTACAATCCCCAATGCATGTATCCCTGGTGCGGACTTCTAACCCCTTCCTGCGATACACCCATTTAATTGTTGGAGAAAATTAGTCGGCTCCCACATCAATCACCAAGGTCAGCTCGACCAGCCCTCTGGGATTAGTCTGTGAAATCACTCTTCACCATTTTGGTAAACATTTTCTTTCTCTGGCATTCAGCCAAGTAATAACCTTTTTGGTGTAACATAATTCTTTTTCTTTTTCTCTTTTCCTTTGTCTCTTTGATATAGGTTCTCCCATAGACATCCAACACCTTAACCCCTATTGGCAAGGGTTCATAGCACAGGTGATGATACTCTAGCCTAATGCATTCTATATGGCATAGTATGGGTTGGGTGGTGTTAACTGCATCCCATTCTACGGGTTAGCACATGCTTCATTTCTAAGCCGGTTACGACATCTAATCTAGCAATTTCACAAGTATAACAATTAGCATTCAATTCCACTAGCCATCAGATATGTACCGGAATCAATAAGAATATAAAGCAATTTAATAAATAAAATAGTAAATACTATTGTTTTTGTCATGACTCGTCAGTTATGTTACACCTATACCCATGGTGTAATTCCATTCACCTTATGCAAATCCTGCTTGTCCTTCAGTCAGCTTGATCCCAGTTGCAATTTGACACGGGACTTCATACCCGGGGCTATGACCTATGTTAACGGGACCATTAGAACATATTAAATACTATTAAAGGAGGTTTAGAGTCATAGGGTTGACTTAGGGTAGGTTTGTTTCAGATCTGGACACGAAACAGTTATGACAGCATTCTTTGGGACTTGTACTGGGCCTCAGGGGTGAAACGCCCAGTGCATCACCTAGAGAATAAAATATAGCCATAGTGGGGGTTTCCTTCAGGGTTTTACTTGTTCTAAGTCTCATCAACCTTGCGGAGTAATGGCAAGGGTCCTACCCATGGTTGGCTCACATTTGGGCTTATGGTCCCTCTTTGGATCATGGCCAATGGGGCTCATTGGTGCACCTAAACTGAGGACAGCAAGGTTGCATGGGGTAGGGGATCATGATGGTTTTTATGTTATAAATACTATTTTGGGGCTGTGGGTGAAGTCCCATAAGGTTTGGATTAGGTTTGGTCACAAATTAGCCACTGGGCCTCTCACTGGGCCTTTGGGTGCAACTCTGGGCGTTTCACTGAGCGTTTGGGTGCAACTCCTAGTGCAATGCCCAATCCCTATTTGACACAAGATTTTTTATTCAAATTCTGGTTTTGGCTGCTGGTTTCACCATAATTTGACCAGGGATGATTTTCAGAGGGTAATAATGCATAAATGGAGATAAGGGTGATGGTGCTAAGGGATCCTAATCATGATCAACCATTTGGGTGTTGGTTTGGGTTCACATATTTATGGCTATGATCAGTCCCATAAAATCAAAAACACATGCTAATAGTACATGGATTACGTATTCTAGCCTATTTCAGTGGTAAACCTAGGCTAATTTATATGAGATGCTCCATGTATGCTAGGATCTACAACTTTATTACATGATTTGTGTATTATGTACATGGTTTTAGTATGAATTATCTACACAACATGGCTGTAGGCTAATTTATATGCTTAAATAGGTTATGCACAGCATTTTAATCAAGTAGATCATGATTAAACAAACATGCATGGATGATCTACAACTATCCTAGGCTTCTAGATGATGAATCCATTGCAAGGACACTATTACGTGGCTATATGGCTTATGGATTTGGGCTCAAACACAAAAGGCAGAAGCTGGAACATGGCAAGATAGGTAGATTAAGCTCTAATCGAATTACCTTCAGCTATGGAGAGTTCGGTTGGGGGCTCCTAGGCTCAATCTCCAACTTCCCTTCTTCTTTTCCTTCCTTCTCCTTCCTTCTCCCTCTCTTTCTTTCTTTCTCTCTTCTTTCTAACGTTAGGAACAGCAAGGAAAACGAAATAAGGGCTGGGCCCTCCTGTTTATACGCCAGGGGCCACTAGGGTCTGTTCGGCCGCAGTAGTCCTATGTGAAAAACACATTCTTCTACCTAATTATCACCATTTTAGCTAGGAATGTGGGGCCCACATGGTTCCTAGGCTGGGGAACAGTTCCTACATGTCCTAGGGGAGGTATTGAGGGGGTCCATAAGCAAGGAACAGTGTTCCCATAGGT
Source organism: Telopea speciosissima (assembly GCF_018873765.1). NCBI lineage: Eukaryota > Viridiplantae > Streptophyta > Magnoliopsida > Proteales > Proteaceae > Telopea > Telopea speciosissima. The sequence goes on from NC_057920.1 coordinate 45,086,678, forward strand.
CTGGAATGAAAAACACAAGCTTCAGCAACTTTGGGCCTTGCACTGGGCATTTGGGTGCATCGCCCAATGCATCGCCCAGAGAATCCTATTTTACTATTTTGCTTAGATTGAAATGAAATTTCAGTTCATTTAGAGGCATAATTGGGCAATGGTTACCCCTAAGAAAAGGCAACTCTATGAGTTTAGTTTCTAGCAAAATTGGAATTAAACAAAATGAGGTTTGGATTATGGAGTTATGTTATTTTTATGAAACAAAGGTCAATCTGTCAAAACAGAAGGATTTGATTTTGACAACAATTTGAAATGAACTTTTAACTAACTTAGAAACATAACTAGGTAATGGTTCCTTCTAATAAAATGTATCTCTATGAGTTTAGTTTCTAACAAAATTGGAATCAAGACAAATGAAGTTCAGATGGTAGAGTTATATCATTTTAACTAAGAGGAGGTCAATCTACAGAGTAGCAGAATTTGATATTTGTGTTGGGATTTAACATGCATGTATGGAATTGAGTTCTCACCATCAAATCAATCATGCAAATTGATGTTTGGGTCTAAAAATGCTTTAACTAAAACATTCAAGGTGATGAGGGTCAACAATAGTCTAACCTAGAACTAGGATTAGGTCCTATGGTTGTCTTTAAGCATGCATGCAAGGGGTCGGGTTTATAATTTACTCAAATCGTGACAACCCAAACATGCATGAGGATAGAAGGTTCACTCCTATTTGTCTTAACATCTAAACTAAATTTTGGGTCTAGGAATAAGTGAAATAAAGATATCAAATGTGAGATTTGGGTATGCATGTATGTCATTGGCCTTCCCAACTATATCTACTTTGACAGATTTAACATGCATGACCAAGGATGGTTTAATTCAGCCTAAAACAGAATTATGCATGATGCTAGGTCTAGGTAAAGGGGTAGAAGGAGAGCTAGAGTAGGTTTAGAAATTCTTACCTATGCTTAGCACTTGGATAATCAATTCTCTCCTTTCTCCTTGCTTAAACAGTTTCGAATCACCCCGATTATTACTGCCATCATATATTAACCTTTCCTACATGTTTCATAGGCCTAATGTATCATGTACTTGGGTAGGGCCTGAGAAATCAAGGGATGGTACCAGCCTTAGGTTGTACATTTGGTGGTGAACTGGACAGTTGCAAGGAGTTGGTGTTTGCCTTCTTAACGGTATATAGGTTCTCACCAACGGGGCTACCTCATTAAGTTCAACCACGGGTTCAATGCACCACAGTGTACTGGTAGCTTTGACCTCGGGTTCCGGACCTTCAACAAAAATTCAAATTAGCCCGTATTTTTGGGCACAAGTTTAACATTCCCCCAACCTTATAAAAATTTCATCCTAAAAAATGAACGTTTCTGGGGATTCAAGTTGATGAGGATACTTTGACCGCCTTTCATCTTCTCGTCAACCGAACGTTCCTAGATCGGGGCGACTACTCCATTGTATCCTTACAACAAGATAATCCGGTTGTGGAGATTGTGCTCCTTACATCCTATAATCTCTTCGGGGTTCTTTTCACAAGTCATGGCGGCAGCAAGCTCAGGTGGTTCCTGAGTCAAGACATAAGTTGAGTCCGGGAGGTACTTCTTCAACATCGATACATGGAATACGTCATGGACTTCTACCAATCAGTACACCACTGATCATGATTATCAGATTCAACTTCTCTTTCTTTTCGAACCGCATCACCCCTTTGGTTGGTGATACCCAAAGAAATACCTGATCGCCCATGGCGTGCTTTGGGTCCTTTCATCTTGCATCAGAATAATCTATTGTTTTAATTGAGTTACAAAAGTTTGATCTTCAAATAAATCCACTTCCCAATAAGTGATCCAAATCACTCCCGGGTTTGGTTGATATAATGTTTAGCTTAATTGTAAGGGCCTAAGGAAAATCAAACCCAAACATATACCTTAAGAAATCACAAGATCGAACTATGTTTGCATATTTCATCCAGTATCCACACTCTTATAGTCTTGGGTCGTAAGGCATAAGTCTAAATTACTTGTGTTCACATGGCTTTTATTATGAATACTTCCACTTATGGTTTTCCAATACTTAACTCAACTTTAGGATGAATTGGGATATTGATGGAATCCCTATTGTTTGCTCTCAATAATGGAGGGGACATTCGGTGACCCATTACCCCCTTCATACTTATTGTTGAGCAAGGTTTTGTCAGATCCTTCAGTTCCAGTTTCTTGTTGTTCTTGGTTATACTAACACCCATTTTCGTCCTTTTGACCAACTTAAATTCTTCACCTCTGTTATTCACTTCCAACCACCTAGTATACTTCACACTTTCCTAAATCCTGCTTGGAATGTTCTATTCATTTACGGTATAACGCTTTACCAAGACCTAACTATACGCCTACGATCTTTTATCGTCCTTCCAGAATCTACATACGAATCTGGAATTTCCAAATGGACAGGGTCCATAAACTTCATTTATATTCACAACGTTTCAAGTAATAGTGCTAACCACCAATTTGTGTTCTAAGTTCTTTGAGGGTGTTTGCAAGAAATAATAACCGCAAGCATACAAATCAATTGTAGCTATAGGTCGAACTCAAGGAGATGTACGCCACTCTATTTTACTCACTTAAAAGCAATGCAAAGTGAACCAAATTAATTAAAGTGGTGGACTAAACTAATGATAATTAAATTAACGCGTCCTAACTCATAAGCATCTATCAAAATTACGCATCTAAGGAATTGAATTGGCGTCCTAACACATAAACATCTAACCTATCAAAACTAATGCGGATTTGAAGGAATAAATTGTAACCACACATCACAACCACACAAAAAGAAAAACTAAGAATCAAAGAAATAGAACTAACTAATTGAAGCTTGAACCGGATTGAAGTTGATGTCACACTTAAAATGGCGCTATCAACTCTGAAATTTAAACAAAAATAATTAAATTAAAATCCTACCACAATGCATGATAATAATAGTGAGTAAAAAATAAAAGTCCTAAAAGCATGATTGAATTAGAGAGATAGAGAATGAGAATAAAAATAAAAATAATGGAGAATGAAAATTTCCAATAGAATGGAGGGATTAATGGAGATGAGAATACTAATAAAATAAAACTACTAGAAGAAAAAAAAAAAAGGTAGAGAATAAGAAAAAGAAATTAGAAACTAGAAGAATTAAGAGGTTAAGAAGAAGAAGAACACAAAAATAAAAATAAGAAATTGATACTCCCTTCTACCAAAGTTGAATTGCATGAATTAATTAATCCTTGCATGAATGTAATTTGATGAAGCTTGAGACTTGAATAATCCTACCATGGCTTCCTCTTCTAAGTCTTCTAAATCTTCTCACTAGAATTTAGAAGCCTAGACTAGAAAGCTTGAAACTAAACTAGAATTATTGCAACCATATTGAAGACATAAAATTAAAGCATGAATAAAAAATATTACAACCATGGAATTGAAAGCATGAAATCAAACTAGAACTTAGAAAGCCAAAAACTAGAAGAAGAAAAGAGGAAATTTCACTAATGAATTGAACCATATTACAAAGGAGAGGGTAGGGGTATTTATAGGGGGAAGAGAGGAGAAGAGAGAAGAGGAAAGTGGTAGGAGAAATATTCCCTAAGAAAATAGAATATTCTCTTCTCCTTCCTCCTTTACAATGCCTTGAATCCTAAGAAAAAGGAAAAAAATAAAAACTAAAAGAGATAAAAATCCTAGGTACATAAACCTTCTATTTATCAAAAAGTAACTTTCTAATTCTAACGTGTGCTTTCTTTTCCTTGTAGGTGTCTTCTCCAAGCAATGAGATCAAGGCATCTTTGATTTTTCAACCTTCTATGGATAAGAAAATATTTTTTAAAAGAAATCTATCCATAGTATAATTCCAAAAGTGTCCTTGGAAAGTTGGAGGAGAGAGAGAATAAGGGTAATGAGTAGGATTCCACTCATAATAAATAAAATACCTATTCTGTCTTTCAAAAAACGTGGAGCATAGGATGCTTATATAGGTCTCACTATTGCATTCTTTGCAAAAAATCACCCAAAATAGACCCACATTTCGTCCAATTTGGAGTTTGGGAGCCCAAGATATCTCAAGTTGAAGTTGGACTGCTCCAGAGCCTTCCAAATGAAATCTTTTGGCTAACAGAAAAGATAACTTCGACGAATTGTGCTAAAGCCCCTCGAATCCGAACTTCCGCTTTACTTTGTCCCTGGCCGATTTTTGATAATTACAAACAAACCCCTATAGACCATTTTCGTGCATCGTTACGAAAACGGCCATAACTTCTTCGTTTTAACTCAGAATCAAGTGCCATTTGAACCGTTATGAAGCTGACTTGATGGGCTACGTATCCGTACTATTAACACCTCAAAATTATGCTAAGGACCCTACTATAATCACATTCAAATTTGACTTATTGGCATGATTCTTTTAGTACTCAATCTAAATTTGATTTTCTTGACTCCTGGGTGCTTCCGGCTACTGCCAAACACTACTAAACAACTTAAAAAAGTTTCCTTAGCATCATTTACTCCATTTTCACAAGAATTCATCTAAAACCTGAAAACACAAACAAAAACCTCGAGTACCTCCGTTCCAAGTATAAAAATGCATGCTCTATGGCCCTAAGATTTCACACATAAATGTGCTCATCAGATTCCCCCACACTTGAACGTTACTTGTACTCAAGTAAACAAAAATAAAAACTAATCTAAAGTGTAGAAATCCTTACTCACTTTCGTTGGAATGACGGTTGCACTTAGCATGTGCAGTAAGCCTTTGAACCCCTAAGTTACCCCTAGTGGACGAGTTTTGTCTTGTGGGTGTTTGCAATGAATGTACACCCAAAATTCAATAAAAAGAAAGAATGCTGCAAGCTTTAATCATGGCATAAGTAGGAAAGTGCACATAATCTCCAAAACTGCTCAACTAAAGATCAAGGAGCCAAAGGTTCCCCCACACTTAAATTTTATCACCCCACATCAATTCAAGTAACAAGCATGCATCAAGTTCAAGGGATCTCCTCATATTTTCTGAACACTACTCACCTTCAGGTAAACCACTCATAGCATCGATGGAATCAAAGACTTAGGCTTTGAGTATTTTTTACCATACTTTTTTTTTCCAGGCATTAAGGCAATAGCTTTTTTCTTTCTCAACCACAAACTCTATTTCTACTCCACTACTGTTCTCTGAATGACATGGTGGAGCTTACACCAGACACCCAAATACTTGGTAGCTTTGCTTTTTGCATATATCTATAAAGACTTTGAGACATTGATGCAAGAGTTTTTTTTTAGTTTTCTTCCAGGGAATTTCGAACAAGTCACCCTGCTTCCTGAGACAACAGTGCCCTGTCTAGTCCCAAGAAATTCCACTTTCCTTTCTTGTTTCTCTTTTTTTTTTTTTTTTCACTTTCGCTTTCACTTTCATGCCTTGCCTTGCCACAAACAAATTGGTCTCAATTACTAGCCAAAAGATCAAAGGGTCCATAAAACACATAGAGGAATCTAGCCATCAAATGAAATAATGGTCATATTTTCTAATTCAGTCCCTCTCACCGGATGCAAACCAATTATCGTCCTTGAAAAGGGATTTTTTTATTATTTCGCATGCTAGGGCACCTAATTCCCTCTTTCTCTCACTTTGCAATCAAAGAAACGTATGCACAAAACCAAACTACCGTCACAATCAAAATTCATCAATTAAGCCCAACACCCCCCTACACTTGATTCATGCAGTGTCCTCAATGCATGCAGAAAATAAAGAATAAGGACAAGGGAGGAGATGAAGGGGCTTACCAGATATATACAACAAGGAGGATCATGAAGAGTCATGAGCTCTACAAAAAGTACTAGGGGCAGCAACAGAAATCTCAATCCATGGCCGGTAAATATAGAAAGAGCTTCAGAACCAGAAAATACTCGACCATGAATTTTAGTAAAGCAAGAAATAATATGGAAGTTAAGCACAAATGATAAATACCCAACAGGAAAATCTGTCCTCATGGTACAGTGGAAAATGAAGGTAGTGAAAAATAGCCCCTGTAGACAAATCCTTCCATTCCTTCCCATGGTTAATGCAGATGCATGTCATTATCGCAAACACCAACCAAGAATGGATCACAAAAAGCATCAAAAGGATCATGAATATCGGTAACCTCATCAAGATAATCATAAAAAATGGAAGGTTTACTCAAATCAATCCTAGCACTAAAATTATCCGCCCTTTGCATAACTTGGGTTGCCAAATCAGGATTACGATAATATGCTTGGGGAGCATCATGACTAACATTGTCCTCCTCAATAAAATTAGCAAACCTAGGAGGTTTGGATAAATCAACATACGGGACAATCGAATCCTCAGTATGACAATCATCTGGGTTTTCTAAAGAGAGAGGGGGTGATCGAATTTCTTGGGTTTCCATGCTATCATGAAAATCTGATTCTAAATTAGTGGAAACACTAGGCTCACTAAGATAAAAAATTTCAGGCAAAAGTTGGACTTCCCCAGGTGGCTCATCAAACTTTGCTTCAGTAACATCTTCAAGAAACTCAGTCTCAACAAATAAATCATCTTGAAAATCATTTTGTTGGGGGTGACTCTCATTAACTTCAAACTGGGGTGGTAGATTTTTAACATCATTAAACTGGGGATGGGGCGGTTCATTTTGAACTGGAATCTGGTAACATGGATTAGGTTCAGACTGACTAGGTAATGTACCCATTTCGTCCTCCTGCAACATGGTGATCAGTTGAGAGAGTTGCTTCTCCATTCTATTACTACTTTTTATGAAAAGGGCAACGTTCCTGTCAAGCTCACTCATTCTGGCCTCCTCACCTATGTTTTGAAACTCAGGGGGTTGTTGATACGGTGTAAGGAGAGGTGGCTCATGGAGATTCAATGGAGGGTTGGGCATTGGAGGACCAAATTGACCATGGTATTGGAAATTGGGTGGTACAGCTTGGTTATTCCATTGATCCCATGAGAAATTGGGATGATCACTCCACCCCTGATTATAAGTGCAAAAAGAATTGTACTGAAATAGAGGACTGACATGCTCATCACCATAGCTCCCCCCATAAAGAATAGAGCATCCGTCCATAACATGGATAGCCTGGGGATGTGACCAATCAAAATTTTTTGAAAGCCCATAGTTGGGTTGGGGAACGAAATTGTACTGGGGTGGTGCAAAGTGGTTCTCTAACTCACTACTTTTGGCCGCCCTAGCCTGTTTAAACCTTTCCCCCAAAGTCATGGTTGCCTTAGCCTGTTTCAACCTTTCCCACAAAGTCATAGGTGGAGGTGCACCTCCCATTATTCCAGACATGCATAAACTAACCACCTATCCAAAATTGAGGTCTCCCTAAAATTTTCTTTTTAGGATTTAAAGAAAAAATAAAAGGACTATAAAAAATCACTAACAAAAGCACTCACCATGTCGCTTTCCTGTTATCAAAGTTGGTTACCTCCAAAGATAAGTCACATGCCAATTCACCCAACCAAGTCAAGATGCAGCGTTATAGGTAACTTAATCCTATGAGGGACACCAAAAGCGGCTGTGTTTGGGCATATGAAGGACTTTAGATTGGGCGCACAGTCTTTGAAACAGAAGAGAAACAAGATGAGGTTTTCAAAAACTTCTTTTTTTTTTCGAAAAAGAAGAGGAAAAGGAAAAGAAACTAAAGCACTTCGAATTACTTAAAATTTAGAAAAATAAAGTGGACAATAATCTCCCTGGCAACGGCGTCAAAAACTTGTTTGCAAGAAATAATAACCGCAAGTGTACGGATCAATCGTAGCTATGGGTCAAACTCAAGGAGATGTACGTCACTCTATTTTACTCAATTAAAAGCAATGTAAAGTGAACCAAATTAATTAAAGTGGTGGACTAAACTAACGATAATTAAATTAACGCGTCCTAACTCACAAGCATCTAACAAAATTACGCATCTAAGGAATTGAATTGGCGTCCTAACACATAAGCATCTAACCTATCAAAACTAACGCGGATTTGAAGGAATAAATTGCAGCTACACATCACAACCACACAAAAGGAAAAACTAAAAATCAAAGAAATAGAACTAACTAATTGAAGCTTGAACCGGATTGAAGTTGATGTCACACTTGAAATGGCGCTACCAAATCTGAAATTTAAATAAAAATAATTAAATTAAAATCCTACCACAATGCATGATAATAATAGCGAATAAAAAATAAAAGTCCTAAAAGCATGATTGAATTAGAGAGATAGAAAATGAGAATAAAAATAAAAATAATGGAGAATGAAAATTCCTATTAGAATGGAGGGATTAATGGAGATGAGAATACTAATAAAATAAAACTACTAGAAGAAAAAAAAGAGGTAGAGAATAAGAAGAAAAAAAAGAGGTAGAGAATAAGAAGAAAAAATTAGAAACTAGAAGAATTAAGAGGTTAAGAAGAAGAAGAAGAATACAAAAATAGAAATAAGAAATTGATACTCCCTTCTACCAAAGTTGAATTGCATGAACTAATTAAACCTTGCATGAATGTAATTTGATGAAGCTTGAGACTTGAATAATCCTACCATGGCTTCCTCTTCCAAGTCTTCTAAATATTCTCACTAGAATTTAGAAGCCTAGACTAGAAAGCTTGAAACTAAACTAGAATTATTACAACCATAATGAAGACATAAAATTAAAGCATGAATCAAAAGCATTACAACCATGGAATTGAAAGCATGAATTCAAACTAGAACTTAGAAAGCCAAAAATTAGAAGAAGAAAAGAAGAAATTTCACTAATGAATTGAACCATATTACAAAGGAGAGGGTAGGGGTATTTATAGGGGGAAGAGAGGAGAAGAGAGAAGAGGAAGTGGTAGGAGAAATATTTCCTAAGAAAAGAGAATATTCTCATCTCTTTCCTCCTTTACAATGCCTTGAATCCTAAGAAAAGGAAAAAAAATAGAAACTAAGAGAGATAAAAATCCTAGCTACATAAACCTTCTATTTATCAAAAAATAACTTTCTAATTCTAACTTGTGCTTCCTTTTCCTTGTAGGTGTCTTCTCCAAGCAATGAGATCAAGGCATCTTTGAATTTTCAACCTTCCATGGATAAGAGAATATTTTTCAAAAAAAATCTATCCATAGTATAATTCCAAAAGTGCCTTTGGAAAGTTGGAGGAGAGAGAGAATAAGGGTGATGACAAGGATTCCACTCACAATAAATAAAATACCCATTCTCTCCTTCAAAAAATGTGGAGCATGGGGTGCTTATATAGGCCTCACTATTGCATTCCTTGCGAAAAATCACCCAAAATAGATCCAAATTTCATCCAATTTGGAGTTCAGGAGCCCAAGATATCTCAAGTTGAAGTTGGACTGCTCCAGAGCCTTCCAAATAGAATCTTTTGGCTAACAGAAAAGATAACTTTTGCGAATTATGCTAAAGCCCCTTGAATCTGAACTTCTGCTTTACTTTGTCCCCGGCCAATTTTTGATAATTACAAACAAACCCCTATAGACCATTTTCGCGCATCGTTACAGAAACGGCCGTAACTTCTTTGTTTCAACTCGGAATCAAGTGCCGTTTGAACCATTGCGAAGCTGACTTGATGGGCTACGTATCCATACTATTAACACCTCAAAATTATGCTAAGAGGACCACTATAATCAAGCTCAAATTTGACTTTTTAGCATGATTCTTTTAGTGCTCAATCTAAACTTGATTTTCTTGACTCCTGGGTGCTTCCGGCTACTGCCAAACACCACTAAACAGCTTAAAAATATTTCCTTAGCATCATTTGTTCTATTTTCACAAAAATTCACCTAAACCTGAAAACACAAACAAAAACCTCGAGTAGCTCCGTTCCAAGTATAAAAATGCATGCTCTATGGCCCTAAGATTTCACACATAAATGTGCTCATCAGAGGGCATCTTTCTCTTATTAGCAAACTCAGTAGAACAAAAAAGCGTGTTGTGCTGTAACCAAATAATATTCGAATTAGTGAGGATGATACGAATAGAGTACCTGTTATCGTTCTGAATTCGTCTCAACTTCCCCTGTAGTTAAGGCATATACTTGCCCTTGAACTCTGTCTTTGTGGGGCTGGAAGGCCGAGCAGCAGATTGGAACGGCAGATGTGTTGTATCTCCAGCTGGCACACTCTCTCTCTTTGTGTGTGGACTTGTTGCACATAAAACACTTGGTAGGCACAGTGGGTTGAGGAGAGGCCTGACTCGCTTGACTCGATGTCGACCGAGGAGGTTGAAAAGTTTGTTCTATTCCTGGCCTACAGTCCTGTTGTGGCTGTTCCGGATGGATGACATTCAGATACGGCACGTACTCGGCTCCACGATACTGGAAAGCCCTGGCCATGTGCCCCGACTTATTGCAAACAAAACATTGATTGTTCAACTTAGACGGCTGAGGCGCAGCGGTGAACTGTGCCGATTTGCTAGGTTGATTTGCATCCTCCTTGTCAAAGCATGCTGAAGTCGAATCAGGATAGGGTCCTCTGGGAGCCTTATTTGGTTCTCCAGGCTCTTGTGAGTTCATAGGTCTCTTCCTAGACCCATGTTGTGTTACGCCCTCAACTCCTTATCCATCCTCCACAGACTTATTGGGTACAGGTGGTGTGTCAGTTACAGGAGAAATCCCTGGTACGGCATATGCCCACTTTGCAGCTTGAAAGTGTACGTTCATATAAGACATGAATTGTTGTTGCTGCTATTGCATTATGGTCACAAGCTAAGTGGTCATGTGGGCTAGCAACTCTTGCTGTTGTTGCATGATCTGCATCATATTGGCCATGATGGCAGCCACCTCATTAGTAGTTATAACAGGGGGAGGTTCAAGTGCATGAGCTGTAGGGGCCTCAGGTACAGATGCAGGTGAAACTTCTATGTTCCGAGCAACAGGTTCATTGGGAGGATTGACTGTAAGGATAACAGGAGGACATGCTCCACGAGGAATATTTCTGTTGGATCGAGTTTGCATCATGGTTGCTTTCTGAAAGGAATTTAGGACTTAAGATTACTTGGATGCAATAGGAAAATTCAATATATTTCATATATTGAGGAGACATTTATGTACTTGAAATATTTGAATGGAACGATTTGGAACAAGAAGTTTGAAATTCATGGGTGCGATGTTCTTATGGCAGTGTTAAGCAAGATATGCACCCACATACCCAGATTCAGGCACTAGATTCAACCCGATCATCGATGGAGTAAGATTTTGATACAGGTTGTATGAGTCTAGAGGTATTCTATTTTTCCTTTTAATTACACAATAGTCCTTGGCTATCAGGGTTCGATTATAGTATAGTTGGGTCTATAGATATCTACGATTCGCTGATTATCATTTCGAGCTTAAGGTTCAACTCAAGAGTAGACCTAGTTTTAAAATTTCTAGAATATAAATCTTCCATTTTATGTTCGTGTTTGTGTCTGCTTATTAGTTGTACTTCTGTTTATGCTATATTTGTAAATAGAACTTTCGATTCCCTTCCTGAATGTAAAAGCTTATGCCTCTTTAATTATAATGTTATCGGCTTTTGCACCTGACTAGTTTCCGATTGTGTTCTTCTATTTCTTAATATCTATGGTTTCTTAAAATTTTTATTTCTTTGTCTCTAGCACCCACCATCCTACTTCCACTGTTTGTGAATGTAAATAGAGCTTCTCGCTCTGATACTACTCTATCACGCCCCAGCCCACCCCCTGGGAGGATTTAGGCAAGTGACCCAAATATCCTACGACATCCGCCAATCCCCAAGGATCCAGAAGCAGTACTTACATGTCACAAACCACACAATGAGGATAAAAAGATAATAAATGTATATCAGAGTGCAATGGAAGACTTAAACTGCCCATAGATGATTTATATCATTTATAATAAAATCCCAAATACCTATGTTATACCATATAGATATCCATTTATACTCAAAAGTATAACATTCTAATAATTACACTTCTTGAGAGAAAGAAACTTAAATAATAACAAAATTTTCGTAGATCAACAACATGAGGAAGATCTACAGTTCCATCAACAGCTTCATCATCCATTGGCAAACCAGTACCTACAAAATCACCTAAAAGAGAATATACAAGAGTGTGAGCTCCACCGAGCCCGTGAATGAAATACACGACCATGCATACACATGCAAGCACAACCAAATGAGCCTATATGCAATGCGATTCATTTTATTATTTAGCCACTTAGCATCACAACTAATGTAGGTTCTGTGCTACTACAACCCTTAATACATGTATCCCTGGTGCGGGCTTCTAACCCCTTCCCACGATACACCCATTGAGTTGTCGGAGAAAACCAGTCGGCTCCCACATCAATCACCAAGGTCAGCCCGACCAGTCCTCTGGGATTAGTCTGTGAAATCACCCTTCACTATTTTGATATAACATTTTTCTTTCTCTGGCATTCAGCCAAGTAATCACCTTTTCAATGTAACATAATTCTTTTTCTCTTTGATATAGGTTCTCCGACAGACATCCAACACCTTAACCCCTGTTGGCAAGGGTTCGTAGTACGAGTGATGATACTCTAGCCTAATACATTGTCTATGGCATAGTATGAGTTGGGTGGTGTCAACCGATCCCATTCTACGGGCTACCACATGCCTCATTTCCAAGCCGGCTACGTCATCTAATCTAGCATTTTCATAAGTATAACAATAACATTCAATTCCAATAGCCATCAGATACATACCGGAATCAATAAGAATATAAAACAATTTAACAAATAAAATAGTAAATATTACTATTGTTGTCATGACTCGTCAATCATGTTACACCTTGTGTAATTCCACTCACCTTGTGCAAATCCTACTTGTCCTTCAGTCAGCTCGGTCCCAGTTGGAACTTGACACGGCACTTCATACCCGGGGCTATGACCTATGTTAACGGGACCATTAGAACATGTTAAATACTATTAAAGGAGGTTTAGGGTCCTAGGGTTGCCTTAGGGTAGGTTTGGTTTAGATCTGGATACGAAACAGTTATGACAACATTCTCTAGGACTTGTACTGGGCCTTAGGGTGAAACGCCCAATGCATCACCCAGAGAATAAAATATAGCAACAGTGGGGGTTTCCTTCAAGGTTTCACTTGTTCTAAGTTTCATCAACCTTGGGGAGTAATGGCAAGGGTCCTTCCCATGGTTGGCTCACGTTTGGGCTCATGGTCCGTCTTTGGATCATGGCCAATGGGGCTCATTGGTGCACCCAAAGTGAGGACAGCAAGGTTGCATGGGGTAGGGGTTCATGATGGTTTTTATATTATAAATACTATTTTGGGGCTATAGGTGAAGTCCCATAAGGTTTGGATTAGGTTTGGTCACAAATAAGCCACTGGGCCTTTGGGTGCAACTCTTGGCGTCTCACTAAGCGTTTGGGTGCAACTCCCAGTGCAACGCCCAGTCCCTATTTAACACGAGATTTTTTATTCAAATTCTGGTTTTGGCTGCTGGTTTCACCATAATTCGACCAGGGATGATTTTCAGAGGGTTATAATGCAGAAATGGAGATAAGGGTGATGGTGCTAAGGAATCCTAATCATGATCAACCATTTGGGTGTTGGTTTGGGCTCACACAAACATGGTTCACACATTTATGGCTATGATCAGTCCCATAAAATCAAATACACATGCTAATAGTACATGGATTATGTATTCTAGCCTATTACAGTGGTAGACCTAGGCTAATTTATATGAGATGCTCCATGCATGCTAGGATCTACAACTTTATTACATGATTTATGTATTGTGTACATGGTTTTAGTATGAATTATCTACACAACATGGCTGTAGGCTAATTTATATGCTTGAACAAGTTATACACAATATTTTAATGAAGTAGATCATGATTAAACAAACATCCATGGATGATCTAAAGCAATCCTTGGCTTCTAGATGATGAATCCATAGCAAGGACAGTATTACATGGCTATATGGCTTATGGATTTGGGCTCAAACACAAAAGGTAGAAGCTGGAACATGGCAAGATAGGTAGATTAAGCTCTAGTCAAATTAGCTTCAGCTATGGAGAGTTCGGTTGGGGGCTCCTAAGCTCAATCTCCAACTTCCCTTCTTCTTTTCCTTCCTTCTCCTTCCTTCTCCCTCTCTTTCTTTCTTTCTCTCTTCTTTCTAACGTTAGGAACAGCAGGGAAAACGAAATAAGGGCTGGGCCCTCCTATTTATAGGCCAGGGGCCACTACGGTCTGTTTGGCCCCAGCAGTCCTATGTGAAAAACACATTCTTCTACCTAATTCTCACCATTTTAGCTAGGTATGTTGGGCCCACATGGTTCCTAGGCTGGGGAATAGTTCCTACATGTCCTAGGGGAGATATTGAGGGGGTCCATAAGCAAGGAACAATGTTCCCATAGGTTTGGAATGAAAAACACATGCTTTAGCAACTCTGGGCCTTGTATTGGGAGTTTGTGTGCATCACCCAGAGAATCTTGTTTTACTGTTTTGCTTGGAATGAAATTTCATTTCATTTCATTTAGAGGCATAATTGGATAATGGTTTCCTCTAAAAAAATGTAGCTCTATGAGTCTAGTTTCTAGAAAAATTGGAATCAAAGAAAATGAGGTTTGGATTATGGAGTTATGTTATTTTTATTTAACAAAGGTCAATTTGTCAAAATAGAAGGATTCGATTTTGATAGCAACTTGAAATGAACTTTTAATTAACTTAGAAACATAACTAGGTAATGGTTCCTTATAATAAAATGCAGCTCTATGAGTCTAGTTTCTAACAAAATTGGAAACTAGACAAATGGAGTTCGGATGGGGGAGTTATATCATTTTAACTAAGAGGAGGTCAATCTGCAGAGTACCAGAATTTGATATTTGTGTTGGGATTTAACATGCATGTATGGAATTGAGTTCTCATCATCAAATCAATCATGCAAATTGATGTTTGGGTCTAAAAATTCTTTAACTAAAACATTCAAGGTGACGAGGGTCAACAATAGTCTAACCTAGAACTAGAATTAGGTCCTATGGTTGTCTTTAAGCATGCATGCAAGGGATCGGGTTTATAATTTACTCAAATCGTGACAACCCAAACATGCACGAGGATAGAAGGTTCACTCCTAGTTGTCTTAACATCTGAACTAAATTTTGGGTCTAGGAAAAAGTGAAATAAGGATATCAGATGTGAGATTGGGGTATGCATGTATGGCATTGGCCTTCCCAACTGTATCTACTTGAACAGATTTAACATACATGACCAAGGATGGTTTAATTCAGCCTAAACCAGAATTATGCACAATGCTAGGTCTAGGTAAAGGGGTAGAAGGAGAGCTAGAGTAGGTTTAGAAACTCTTACCTATGCTTAGCACTTGGATAATCAATTCTCTCCTTTCTCCTTGCTGAAATAGTTCCAAATCACCCCAATTATTATTGCCTTCGCATATTAACCTTCCCTACATGTTTCATAGGCCTAATGTATCATGTACTTGGGTAGGGCCTGAGAAATCAAGGGATGGTACCAACCTTAGGCTATACATTTCATGGTGAACTGTACAGTTGCAAGGAGTTGGTGTTTGCCTTCTTGATGGCATGTAGGTCCTCACTAACGGGGCTACCTCATTAAGTTCAACCACGGGTTCAATGCACCACAGTGTACTGGTAGCTTTGACCTCGGGTTCCGGAGCTTCAACAAAAATTCAAATTAGCCTATATTTTTTGGCACTGGTTTAACAGTGGCTACCTACCAAGAGGAAAAATTATGCCATAATGCAAGGTCAATGCAACTAAAGAAACGAAGAGTAATAAAGCATCCCTCACTAGGGACGTATGAGCACAATCATGGAATGAAACAAGAAGAGGCAGGGGGAAAGGTACCACACATCAGTGAACAGGGAGAGAAACAACCCCAAAAATTAGGTCTCAAGACGAACGGATTTTGAACGGAGATAGACTCCATAAGTCCATTCGTGAATCTGGTCACCAATCCATCTTTAAAATTTGGAATGGATTTTCAAACGGATTCATGTCATATGGATCCATTGGATAATCCGTTCTTAGAGAACAACTTCCTGAGAGGAAGGGAACAAATGCATTGAACGGATTTCCAAATGGAGGCATGTTGGCTGAATCCATTCTGGCCAAAACCTCAGTTACTCAGCCAGTAAATCAACGGATTTTCAAAAGGAGGCCCGATGCTTGGGTCCGTTGTTAATCCGTTCGAGCAATTTTATAAAAATACTCAGACCGCGGGTTCTAAACTCATTTGGCTTGAGTTCAAACTGAACCTAGAACCCAGGGGGAAGAGGAAACAAGTCCGTTGGAACTTCCGCCCCAAGCTCTTGCTCGTGGGAGGGTCCCAACTCGATCATTCCTCAGCTCCAAGGCTTCTACAGGTACATTCTTCCCTTCCTCCCCTGTTTTCCCAAAAATTCAAACTCTTAGCTTTCTATGTTTTGCTATTTTCTCCATTTTTCCTTACTGCCCATGTGCTGCATATGAAAAGGTGTTTAAGTTGGGGTTAAATAGTTCTATTTTGTGATTTATATAGTGCCCAACATCCCCATTACACCCCATCAAGGATTCAAGCTAGGGCTTGGAGGTATCGAGCCCAAACCGAAATTTTCTCCCACTATTTTTGGGGAAAAACAGCCTAGGGGTCTTGAGTGTATCTATATTCTTTTCATTTCACCTCCAATATATGTTCATTGGATATAACTTTGCTTGTTTTCATTGTTTAGCTAGCCTAAAGCAATGCCTAGGACCAAACCCCTTCCCCATTTTGGTTGCACCCAACATTTTACTTGTTTAAGTGTGAATAAGTTTTATATGTAATACATTGGATTGTTTTGGGTTTTTAATATTACAATTCGATATATTCTCACATCTTTATTTAGGGGTGCTAGGGATTAGAATCCTCTTAGTTTGGGTTAGAGTCCAAAGGAGTTTTTAGCTTCCAACTTGCTGTATTTTGGGAACAAGAGGCATGTTAGGCATTTGGGATTTTAATTTACTCATTTAACCTATCCTTTTTATCCCAAGGTTAAAGTTTATGTTTTACATTCTATTAAATCCAACATTCCCTTGTTTCTTGTGTATAGGTAACAGTCAAGATGGTTCGAGGGTAGAGGAATGCCCCAACTGTTCCACCTCCACCCCCACCTGTGGACTATGATGCTGTCTGGTACATATCAGTAGAGGTGGAAGATCTATACCATGGTTACTTCCATGAGAGGCCAGTGCTACTAGGCTGGGATGTGGTGTTGAGGGGCCTTAGGGCCTTTAGGGTTAAGGAAAGATTCAACATATTAGGGTGGACATCCATGTTGGTACCCCCACTCTATTGCTACCGAATCTAGGGAGGCACTTCTATGTCAATATGGTCCTTACACATGAGGGCCCAGTGAGTCATCAGCTCACAACCAGAGTGAAAGGAGTACCCATTTCTTTTAATGAGGTGGAGTTTGGAGAAATCATTAAGGTTCCTTCTGGAGGGGATAGGATCTATATGCCACCAGCCAGGGATCCAAACAGCCTGATATCCCAATAAGGTTATATGGAGCTCTATCAGTCTCTCACCAACAACCGGTTTCAGATCAGGGTGAAGGAGGCCAGATTTGGTTCATCCCAGAGAGTACTTACCCGCTTGGTGTAGACCAATCTTCTGCCCAAGGCGGGGCACAACACAGAACTATCTATCTCCATGGCTTACTTGGCGAATTCTTTGTATGTTGGCGAGGAGTTGTGTCTTCCCTATGCCATTATCATGACTATGGCTCAGGTTATGACTTCTCCTAGGTGCCATGTTTCCTTGCCGTATGGAAGGCTCTTGACCAAGGTCTTTACCAATTTTGGGGTTGACTTCACCGGTGAGGAGCGGGTGAGTACCACAGAAGAGGCTTTCAGTTTCACTTCCATAGCAAGGATGGGATTAGATCCAGAGCACTATAGTGATGGTGACCCAATAGTACCATAGGATGTTCAAGAAGAGGGGATGGTCCAGAATGAGGATTTCTAGCCCGAAATACACACTGGAGGTGCTTCTTCCTCGGCCGTCCCTTCCCAGAGTATGGACATGGGTGTTGTTCTAGATGCCATTGGGCAGTTGAACCTCAACATGGCCCAGCTCAACACCAACATGATGCAGGGATTTTCTGGTATCCAGGGTCAGTTCTCCCAGTATGACAACCATTTTGAGAGGATGGAGAAAGACATCCGCGACATTTACAATTATGTGACTTATGAGAGTGATGACGAGGAAGATTATGGAGAGGAAGACATAGGCACAATGGAGGACTAGGCTCCATAGCAGAGATGATTTTTAGTTTCTCGTCTGACCAGAACAATTTTAATTTCAATTTCTTCCCCTTTTTTATTGTTTATTTTAAAGTATGTAGAAACTTGTATTTCTCGGCTAGAAGTTTTGTAATTTGGTCTTGGACTTGGTACTCACCTCCCAGGGAGGTTCAATGCAAACTCAGTTGGGTTTATTACATGTATACATATATATTTTCTTTCCCAAGTTGTCTTATTAATTGCTATTGTTCTCGGGTTTCACGCTAGCTGGTCTTCTCCCTAGATTTCGTACACATTCAAATTATTCTTTTAGAAGCTTTTATAGTGACTCCTATTTGTGCAGAATAAATCAAATATGTTCGCTAGACTGTGCTGGTGCAGAGCATCACGCTCTGATACTATGTTGTCATGCCCCCATTCCTACAAGTAATAAAGTACAATAAAAGGGGTGACTAGGATGACACACGTCATCTTACACTACCAAGATCACAGATACAGTGTCCCAGCCACAGTCTTAAACCAATATTAAATTATACAATAATATCAGAATGCAGAGAAAATGGAATATTACATTCCAAGATCAGAATAAAGTGGAAGCGTTAGTACAGTAGTTATAGCATGTTCAATCGACTAAGTGATACATTGTAATTTTAACTGTTATCCGACTGGTCATCATATAACTACTCAAAAATATAATGTAATACAAATAAGGGTTAAGAGCGGGCACAAAGCCGCAAAAGAATCAAAAGAGGGGACAAATTCCTAGCATCAGCACGACCCATAGGCATAATCATCAGAAGGACACCCATCGTCTTGTTCCTCTGACATAGCATCTGGCTCCTCGGTGCCAATACCGTCGTAGTCAGTGGACTGGACCTCGAGACCAGCCAGGTAACCGCTATCTGCATCAAAATCTAAAAGAAGGTGTACACAGGGGGTTAGCTCCACTGAGCTAGTGAGGGGATGGGGAATGCACAAACAAATAATTTACACATAGTCCATGATGAATGTAGATGTTAATAGATTTTCCATCTATCACACAGTCTAAGTCCAGGTATATGCTACTATGACAACTCAGGGATTACTATGGGTCACTTATGTTATCGCCACAGCAAAAACTCAATTGTCACCTGGGGGCCTACACCGGTTGAACTCACCAAAATCACCCAGTGGTAGACTCCGATGATCAGAAGTCATCCTTGAGCTGGCCTCTCTTCGCCATAGGCAAGGAGCCCTGATCACCCAACACCTAAATCCCTATTGGTAAGGGTCGCAGCATAAGGAAGGTGAAACCTAGCCACAGATATACTACATGCAAATCCTATCGTCCTGAGAGGTATTCCGGGTGCATCAACATCCCATTCCATCTAGCACCCGGATACCAGCACGGCATGGCACATACAAGCCAAGATGACAAGTAATGAAATCCATAAGCAATTCTGGGGTTTCAGAACACCTGGCACCGTAACCCGATACAGTAATGAAGCAAAACACATATCCACATCGTATCAAATCATAATCAAAGTAATTTATATAATATGCAATATGTGTGAATTCACCTAGAGGGGGGTGAATAGGTGAACATAGTGGAATATAAAAATTATTGCGGAAATAGAAAATTATCTATGAAATGCAGATAAAAAGTAAGGATAATACAAGAGATTTATAGTGGTTCGGCCAATACTTGCCTACGTGCACTCCTCTCAACTTAGAGAGAATTCCACTAAAGAATCTTGAGTATGAGCAAGAGAAATCGTACAAATCTTGAGAATGAGCAAAAGAACTCAACTAATCTTGATTGGGAGCAAGAGGACTCAATCAATCTTGATTCCGAGCAAGATGACTCAACTTAACACATAAAATGAAAAGTTAAGATTAGGATTACCTCAACTTTAGATGTGAAAAACTATCTTCCACCTTTAAAGCTTGAAGCTAATAGAGGTAGAGTAGTCTTGAGTGTGTGAGCTTGTGATGATTTGATGCTTATGATCAATGAATGGCTCACTTTGGTGATCTTGCAATGTATCTTATATTGAAGGCTCTTAATTGTGATTAGTAATAGTGATTAGAGCCTTAAACAAATGGGTATTTATAGGCTAAGTAGCTCTAATTAATATGAAAACTATCTTAAGATCGGATTAGTTAAGATAGTAATAATTTGGTATACCGATTCCCAATCCAGTATGCTGGTTCACCAAATTTCCTTATATGAATTAAGGAGTAACGGTCAAATTCCAACAGTCATTTAGTAATCCGGTATGCTGGATAACCATTCGGTATAACATTTCAGGGTAAAACACAGCTTGAAGTGATCCGATATACTGGATCATTATCCAACGTGGGCTGGAAGGCTACTGTGGCCAGTTTCTTGAGATCAGTAATGATCTGGTATGTCGTTTAAGGATCTGGTATGCCAAATTAGCCAATTTTTGCTGAAATGAGCTAATTCTTTAAAGGGGCTATCTTGGGGGGTTCCAAACTAAAGTGGTCACATGTTTAGGGGTTCATTTAATCTCCTAAGGTCATTCTATATGAATGTATGCGTGTGGTGTGCATTACATTACTTGTGACTTTATTTAAATAAATTGCAAATAAGTACAACTTAGAATCTTTAAGCTTGAAGGTCTTCAATGTAGTCTTCTATTTGGCTTGGCCTTTGTCTTCAAGACTTGATTCTTCATTTCATTAACTTTAGCAATAGTCTCTTGAATTGAGTGCTTGCTCCAATTGAGTGTGTACTTTTGTATGCTTTTTGCATGCTCTTATGTAGGCTCCCCCTCACTTGGTGCTACGCTCTTATCTAAGCAACTTAAACAAGTGTTAGTCCAAGAGTGGTTTTATTTGTTATCATCAAAACCTCTATGTCATCATGGTGGGTGACTTGGAGTGTATGAGGTCTTTTCCTCAACAATCTCTCCCTTTTTTATGATGACAAATAATCCAAGTGAATAAAATAATAAAGCAATATAAACTTGAAGCAATGTATTGCACATATCATTAAAGTCAAAAAGAGTTCTATAATCAAACAATCAAAAATACAAATTACATTAAAAAAGGTTTCAAAACATAACATAAACATTCAAGTCCCATTACAAATCCATTACATTTTACATTTTATTCCATGCCCATATATTTCTCCCCCTTTGTCATTGTCAAAAAGAGGGTAGAGACAATTCAAAGATTTGGGTTAAAAGGTGGAATAGGTGGTATTGAACTTGATTCATCGGGGGTGGGTGCTCTAAAAGGTGGTCTAAATCCTTGAGGGGTAATTCCTTGAGGTGTAGCTCCCGGTGTGTCAAAAGTTAGATGTCCAAGACTGAAAGAGAGATTGTGGATAGCATTTAGGATTCCATCTTGGCGAGAGTTGATGGAGTCAAAGCCAGTCTTCACTTCTTGGCGAAGAGAGGTCACATCTTGAATTCTTTGTTGTCCAAATTCAAGTTTCATGATCCAATTGTTGGTTTCATCCATGTACTCATCAATGCTTGAAACCCATTCATGTAGAGATGCCGGTATCCCTTCTTGTGCTTGACGAGGAGGGGGTGCATCATCGTTCAAGTTCTCTTCGGCCTCTACAAATACATCAAAAGGAGGAAGAATAGCAATGGTGTGAAAACTATTGCGAGTAATGTGTTGGAAAGATAAAGTGGATGCCTCCTCATGTTCAAGGTTAATATCAAAAGCACAAAAAGGCGAGTGAAAAGCCGGCCATAGGGTAGATTAGTGTGCTTGCGAGGGTGAGCACACGATTCCATATACCTCATAATGAAGTATGGAAGATAAGTAGGGTTATTGGTATAGACACAATAGGTGAGATAAGCTTGTGGTGTGAGACACTTACTTCTATCTCCTCCCCTCGGGATGAAGTTGTGTTGGATGATGTAAGAAATCATATAAGGAATGAGCCAAAGTCATCTGGTGACAACGGTTGCCGCATTAGGATCAAATTACTTGAGGATGGAAGAATAAACTTCTTCATGGTTGATGAAATCTCCAAAGTTGGGGTTCTTCGGAGTCCAAAATATGCACGGTCCATCACTAGAAATTTTAAGACTTCGGGCAAAATCTTCGATGGAAAGCACTATGTGAGTATTTTTCACATAAGAGTGGAGTTTCAAGCTTTGCTCCTCCCCGGTAAAATAGAGGTTTATATAGAAGTATTTGACTAGGTTGGGGTAGCAAGGCTCCGACATGTTGAGAAGGGGTTCCCATCCGATGTCCTTGAACCTTTCTTCAAGTTGAATGATATTGAAGGAGAACACATCAACCTCACATCCTTCTTCTATCTTTCGGGCAAGATAGAGAGGCCAATTTTCACGGCATTTCAAAGATCTAAAGAAGCCGTCTTCTCCTTCCGCATATGGTTATCTTGAGGAGCCTCCTCTTCCTTCTGTTCTTCCTCTTTTGGTAGGTGGTTGCCTTTCGGTCATAGCCTCCTTGCCTCTTCTACTCATGGTGAAGGAGAGAAAAGCAAGAAAATAGAGAGAGAATGCTTAACAAAGTGTAATTAGAGTTTAGAGTAAGAGTGGAGTGAATAGTGATTAGGAAAATGACAAAAAGAGGGGTTTATATAGGCTTAATTAGGTGTTTAACAGCTATAAAATGGTCAAAAACATTAATCCGGTATACCATTTGGTGATCCGGTATACCGTTTTAAGTCCAATGGCAAAATATAATAGCTATATTTGTTGAACTGGTATACCGTTTGGTAATTCGGTATACCAT
Organism: Telopea speciosissima; assembly: GCF_018873765.1. Lineage (NCBI taxonomy): Eukaryota > Viridiplantae > Streptophyta > Magnoliopsida > Proteales > Proteaceae > Telopea > Telopea speciosissima. The sequence continues at coordinate 45,109,690 of NC_057920.1, forward strand.
TTCAATAGAAACAGTGAGAAATACCAGTTTTAACATCATAATCAATCACTCAAAAGAGTCACACAAGCCTAAGTCTCTTCTAAGAGAGCAGAACCTTTCTTCACTTAAGGGTTTTGTGAAGATGTCCGTGAGTTGCTTCTCGATTTCAATAAAGTCAAGTTGGATTTCACCTCGTTGAGCTGTATGACGTAGGAAGTGATGATGCATATCAATGTGTTTAGCTCTTGAGTGTAAAATCGAATTCTTGCTTAAGTTTATTGCACTCGTGTTATCACATAGGATAGAGGAAGTGTCAAACTTAACTCCATAGTCTTGGAGAGTTTGTCTCATCCATTGCACTTGTGCACAACACCGTCCGGCTGCGATATATTCGACCTCGGTGGTAGATAAAGCAACAGAATTTTGCTTCTTACTAAACCATGAAACCAAACATGATCCTAGGAAGTGATAAGATCCACTTGTACTCTTCCGATCAACATGACACCCGACAAAGTCGGCATCGGAGAAACTAACAAGGTTAAAGTCATTGTCCATAGGGTACCAAAGGCCAATGCTTGGAATTCCTTTCAAGTACTTAAAGATTCTCTTCACAGTACTTAAATGGGATTGCATAGGTTTGGCTTGAAACCTAGCACAAGCACAGGCACTAAACATTATGCTCGGTCTACTAGCCATTAGGTAAAGTAAACTACCTATCATGCCTCTATATTTGGTAGGGTTAACAGGGATTCCATCTTCATCTTTGGACAAGGTTACTGATGTACTCATTGGAGTACCAGAAGACTTTTGCCCATTGATGTCAAACTTCTTCAAAAGTTCTTTAAGGTACTTAGTTTGACTGATGAAAATCCCATCAGGGGTCTGTTTGATTTGAAGTTCTAGAAAGAAATTTAATTCACCCATTAGACTCATTTCAAATTCACTACTCATGGTTTTACTAAACTCATGGCAAAGTGATTCATTTATAGAACAAAAAATGATATCATCTACATAAATTTGAACTATAATTAAATCATTATTCTTATGCTTAACAAACATAGTAGTATCTATGTTATCCATTGAAAAGTCATTATCAACAAGAAACTTACTCAACCTGTCGTACCAAGCTCTTGGGGCTTGTTTCAAGCCATATAGGGCCTTCTTCAGCTTGTAGACATGATTAGGATACTTTGAGTCTTCAAATCCAGGGGGTTGGATAACATATACTTCTTCATTAATGAAGCCATTTAAGAATACACTTTTCACGTCCATTTGATGTAACCTGAAATTCTTATGACAAGCAAAAGCAAGCAACATTCTAATAGATTCAAGTCTAGCTACAGGAGCATATGTTTCATCAAAGTCAATGCCTTCCTGTTGGTTATAGCCTTAAGCAACCAATCTAGCCTTGTTTCTTGTTATGTTACCATCTTCATCAAGTTTATTCCTAAATACCCATCTAGTTTCAATTATCTTGGTGTTCGAGAGTCTTGGCACTAAGTCCCAAACTTGATTTCTTTCAAACTGATTTTCAAACTAATTAAGCTCTTCTTGCATAGCAATTATCCAATAACTATCTAAAAGGGCTTCCTTTATGTTCTTGGGTTCAATAGTAGAGATGAAGGCTACATTAGAACAAATATTTTGAACTTTACTTCTAGTTTGTATGCCTTTCTCTAGGTTCCCAATGACAAGGTCAAGAAGGTGATCTTTAACAGTCTTTATCTCTTTTGGAAGTTGATGTACTTGATCATTAGGTTTTTCTAAAGAGATATTTTCAACTCTTTTCCTAATTTCAAGTATTTTTTCTTCATCACCTTCTTCTAAGTCTTTGTACTTATCCTTGACCATAGATTCATCAAACTTTACGTTCGTGGATTCTTCCACAACTAGAGTTCTTTTATTGAATACTCTATAAGCTCTGCTATTTGTGGAGTAGCCTAGAAATATACCATCATCGGCATTTTCTTCAAATTTTTCTAAGTTGTCCGTAGCATTAAGAATAAAACATACACAACCAAAAACTTTAAAATAATCAACTTTAGGAAGCTTATTATGAAAGAGTTCATAAGGAGTTTTCAAAAGTATAGGTCTAATCAAAACTCGATTTAACACATAACATGTCGTCTGAACAGCTTCGGCCCAAAAGTACTTTTGCAAAGAATACTCATTGAGCATTGTCCTTGCAGTTTCTTGGATGGTTCTATTTTTTTTTTCAACCATGCCATTCGATTGTGGTGTTCTAGGAGCTGAAAAATTATGGGTTATACCTTGTTTTCTACAAAAGTCTTCAAATTCATCTATGTTATCAAATTCACCACAATGGTCACTTTTGATAGAAGTGATCAAGTAACCCTTCTGATTTTGTATTCTTTTGCAAAGAGATACAAACTCCTCAAATGCATCATTTTTATGTTTGAGAAAGAGGGTCCAAGTGAATCGGGAGTAGTCATCTACAGTAACAAAAGTATACTTGTGGTTTGTATAGGTCCAAACAAGTCAAGGTGAAGTAATTGTAAGGGTCTAGAAGTAGCAACAAAATTAATGGCCTTGTGAGAAGCTTTAGTAAGTTTACTTCTTTGACATGCTCCACAAGTGTGTTGCTTATCAAAGTTCAACTTAGATAGATTTCTCACCAAGTTTTTAGAGGAAAGGGATCTAATTATCTTAGGATTAATATGTCCCAATTTTCTATGCCATAAGGTAGCATCATCAGATTTTGAAATAAGGCATGCATCATGAGAGTTTACGCTAAATATGCAAGTATAAACATTATTTCTTCTACATCCTTCAAGAATCATATTATCATTAGAATCTTTAACTACATATTTAAAGGCATTGAAATTAACAAAATATCCATTGTTGCATAATTGATTTACGCTAAGTAGATTATACTTGAGGTTATCAACTAGGCTAACATTGAAAATTACTGTACCTCCAAATTTTATAGATCCGTTTTCGATGATTATTCCTTTGCTGTTGTCTCCAAAGGATACCCATCCTCTTTTTACTTCTTGAGCTCCGAAAATAGCTTTGGATTGGATGTCATGTGCTTTGAGCAGCCTCTATTGATGTACTATTCCATGTTGCTCATGTGCACCTATAAAACAAAGACACTTAATAAAATTTTGGTCCCCATTGTATGTTGGGTCCATCATTGTTAGTATCATACTTTTCTTTTGGTCTCCAAACCATTTGATTTCCATTTGCCTTTTGGTTGCCATACCAATTTGGGTATAATTGGGGGTTCCAAGGTCTTTGGTTTTGGGGTACTCTATATAAACCTTGGTTTTTGGGTGGTCTTTGCACCTTAGGTGGAGTTCTAGTTGGTCTTTGTATCTTTGGATGACTCCTCCTATTTTGACCATTGTAAGGTCTTCTAAGGTGGTGGAAGGATTGGCTCATGTGATAACATTCCCAAATAGTATGTCCCTTCTTGTTGCAATTATTGCATACAATAATTTGAGGGACATATGGAGTCTTCTCTTTGGAATTGGATTTGCTAACTTAAAGGCTCTTTTTCTTGGAGTAACATTCCTCAATGGAGTGTCCTTTCTTCCTACAGTAGTTACAAAACTTCTTCTTTATTTTCTTATTTGCCATTTTACTTGTACTTGGCTCTTTGGTTTGATTTGAACTTTTATTCACATCATAGCCTACCCCTTCCTTGTTGAGAGGTGCTTTGGATGCAGTTCTAAGTAAAATGTCAAGGGTCTTTTTACCATTAGTAAAAGATTCTAAAGCTTTACACAACTTCTTTTTTTCTTCTTCCAAATTGTTAACTTGAGAAGTTAAAGTTATGTTTTGGTCTTTGAGGGTATTTATCTCTTTTAGTAGTAGCTAATTCCATACTACTTTGATAAAGGTCTTCAAAGGCTTCTTCTAATTTTAGAAAATCTTTATCTTTATGAGATGGAGAAGTGGGGGTTACCTCATTTTGATTCTCTTCATCTTCAATAGCCAAAAGAGCAAGGTTGGTTTGCTCTTCTTCTTGAGCTTCTTCATTACTTGAATCAAAAGAGTGTTCAGCTTGGTAGGCCTTTTTGTACTTCTTTATTTTAGGACAGTCTCCCTTATAATGTCCTGGTTTTTTACATTCAAAACAAATAACATCTTTGGAAGATGAGTCAGTATTATCTTTAGAGGTACTCTTACCTTTCTGATCCTTAGAGAATCTTCTTTTACTGAATGAAGTTTTTTCCTTGTTCTTCAAGAATTTTGAGAACTTCTTGGAGAGATAGGCGATTTCGTCATCCGAAAGTTCTTCTTCATCATTACTAATTTTGTAGTATGACTTGAAAGCTACAACCTTCTTCTTTGGTTATTTTGGTTCATCCTCTTTAGTGTATTGTTTGAGTTTCATTTCATGGGTTTGGAGTGATCCTAACAATTCATCTAGACTCAGTTTGTCGATGTCCTTGGATTCTTTGATTGGAGTAGTTTTGGGTCTCCATTCCTTTGAAAGAGATCTCAATATCTTTCGAACATTTTCACCATTTAAATAAATCTTCCCTAAACCTTTCAGCTTGTTTATAATATTAGTAAAATATGTAAACATTGTATATATATTCTCATCATTTTTCATCTTAAATAATTCCTACTCATTAACAAGCATGTCAATCTTAGATTGTTTGACCTCCGAAGTACCTTCATAGGTTACAACAAGTTTGTCAAACATCTCCTTAGCGGAGTCACACATACAAGTTCTATTATATTCCTTTTCTCCCAAAACACATTGGATGTAACTTATTGCTACATAATTGAGTTGAAATTTTGCTTTTTCAGTGGTAGTCCACTCTTCTTTAGGTTTGTCTATTGTGTTTGGTCCATTCTCGATGACTTTTCAAGCATCAATGTTATTGGCACAAACAAAGTTCTTGAAGCAATTTTTCCAATAGAAAAATCCTTCACCTTCAAAAAAGGGGGGTCAGATAATGTTATATCCTTTAATTTTACGATTGACAGAGGATCCCATGGTCTTATACTCTTAATTAGATTAAAAAAATCAAGGTCTTGAGCTCCTGCTCTGATACCAAATATGAATTCACCTAGAGGAGGGGGTGAATATGTGAAGATAATGGAATATAAAAATTATTGTGGAAATAGAAAATTATCAATGAAATGCAGATAAAAAGTAAAGATAACACAAGAGATTTATAGTGGTTTGGCTAATACTTGCCTACGTCCACTCCTCTCAACTTAGAGAGAATTCCAATAAAAGAATCTTGAGTATGAGCAGGAGAACTCGTACAAATATTGAGAATGAGCAAGAGAACTCAATCAATCTTGATTCCGAGTAAGAGGACTCAACTTAACACATAAAATGAAAAGTGTACTAAGATTAGGATTGCCTCAACCTTAGATGTGAAAAACTATCTTCCACCTTTGAAGCTTGAAGCTAATAGAGATAGAGTAGTCTTGAGTGTGTGAGCTTGTGATGATTTGATGCTTATGATCAATAAATGGCTCACTTTGGTGATCTTGCAATGTATCTTGCATTGAAGGCTCTTAATTATGATTAGTAGTAGTGATTAGAGCCTTAAACAAGTGGGTATTTATAGGCTAAGTAGCTCTAATTAATATGAAAACTATCTTAAGATCGGATTAGTTAAGATAGTAATAATCCGGTATACAGATTCCCAATCCGGTATGCCGGTTCACCAAATTTTCTTATATGAATTAAGGAGTAACGGTCAAATTCCAATAGTCATTTAGTAATCCGGTATGCTGGATAACCATCTAGTATACCGTTTCATGGTAAAACACAACTTGAAGTGATCCGATATGCTGGATCACTATCCAGCGTGGGCTGGATGGCTACTGTGACCAGTTTCCTGAGATCAGTAATGATCCGGTATGCCATTTAAGAATCCGATATGCCGGATTAGCCAATTTCTGCTAAAATGAGCTAATTCCTTAAAGGGGCTATCTTGGGGGGTTCCAAACTAAAGTGGTCACATGTTTAGGGGTTCATTTAACCTCCTAAGGTCATTCTATATGAATGTATGCGTGCGTGTGTGCATTACATTGCTTGTGACTTTATTTAAATAAATTACAAATAAGTACAACTTAGAATCTTTAAGCTTAAAGGTCTTCAATGTAGTCTTCTGTTTAGCTTGGTCTTTGTCATCAAGACTTGATTCTTCATTTCATTAACTTTAGCAATAGTCTCTTAAATTGAGTGCTTGCTCCAATTGAGTGTGTACTTTTGTATGCTTTTTGTATGCTCTTGTGTAGGCTCCCCCTCACTTGGTGCTACACTCTTATCTAAGCAACTTAAACAAGTGTTAGTCCAAGAGTGGTTTTATTTGTTATCATCAAAACCTCTATGTTGTCATGGTGGATGATTTGGAGTGTATGAGGTCTTTTCCTCAACATTATGCTTATTGATGATACTAGTAGCATGACAATTGCATATTTAATATTAAGCAAACCCAACCATCACCCAAAACCCACTCACCGAAAGTCCATGTAATACTCAGGTGCTTAGAAGAGGTTGCTAGGTACTTGCCCCTGGACTATTTAGTCTGCCTAGGGATGCTTGAGAAAGGTGTTAGAAAAGTGTAGGTGGGTCCCCCAAGGAATCCCCACAAGCTACCATCCATGACAACACAAAATACTTCGAACGGATTTTCAAACGGAGGCACACCTAGTGGATCCGTTCATGAATCCGTTCTCAGGAAATAAGGACCCGAGAGCAAAGGTGAAAATGGGTTGAACGGATTTTCGAACAAAGGCAGGACCCTGGGTCCGTTGGTGAATCCGTTCAAGCCAAAGTTAAATTTTTAATCCATTAAAGGCTGAACGGATTTTAAACGGAGACCTCGATGTCTGGTTTCCCTATGGTCTTAGGGCTTTGAAAGGGTCATCCCTATGTCCATTAGGGTCACCATTATCTCCCTTAAGCTCGGTCTTAAGAATGGAAGGATTGGAATTCATCCAAAGTCCATTTATGAGGAATTAAGTCAAGGAAACTTAGGTTAACCATTGAGCAACCCACAACAAGTTCAAGGTAGCCCTCAATTGATGAGCATTAAGTTCCATAGTGAGTTGAGATGAGAACCCAACATCAATTTGAGTCCCAACAAGGAACCCTAGGTTAAGTTCGGTCCATGGGAGGGCTCCTAATGCCTAGGAGATGAGGAGAGAGTAAGGGAGTGTGTGGGGAGGTCATACTTACAAGTTTAATGCCCTCCAATGGATGAGCTCCAACTCAAGCTCTCCCCTTCTCCCTTTCCCTTCTTCCTTCTCTTCTTGCATTTCCTTCTCTTTAATCTATGGCTTTGGGTTGGGGGAGAAATAAATGGCCAATGAATGGCTTAGGTTCTATTTATAGAAGTAGCTACTTAAGGCCTGTTTGGCTTGGTCTCTTAAGGTACAAGAAACACATTAAAATAGGTTTTGGGTCTTGTGGGCCCATAACCATGGCCCATCAACATAGAGGGGGTCAAGGGTAGGTCCCACCATGTCTTGGAGCATGGTTATCATGCCGGGGACACGGGTATGTGGGTCCCACACGAAAGGAACACACCATAGGCCAATCAGCATGAATGGATTATCGGACGGACTCACAAGTAGTGGGTCCATGCGTAAATCTATTGCAGCTAAAAGGGCAGGAACCCACAGGGAGGCCTTGGAACTTAGACCCGCACCTCGAGGTCACAGAGAGGAGGATGCACAAGCACACTCAAGGTCAGTAACTTACCCCTCGACTGTTATGGTGTGTCCTTCGTGATCCCGAAGAGCTTCCCAACCGCGATGCTAAGCTCATCACTGAGCGAGGTGTCTAAGTGTGGCAACATGGGAAAAGTCTTTCGGTACTGTTTGCTCCTAGGGCTCATACTAGGAGGATAGTCAATGAAGTCACCATCGATGAATCTCCCCCACTCCCGATTGAGGAACCTTTCTTCGATAGGCAAACCTGTGAACTGATCAATGATCTTGTAACTGGGCTTGACCACCAATGAGAACAGTTCACCGGCATACAAGGCAGCAGTATCTACAGGTCATGAGGAAGAAATTAATAATCAATTAGTAATCCCGGCTGCGGGTATAACAAAAGGGATTCCCAGAGCTTTCACCGCTTCATCAGTAGGGATGCCACCACGCATTAGCTACCAGAAGAAAAAAAAACCAATCTTAGGGAGAAGAGAGCGATTCCAAAACCAATTTGCAAAAGGCTTGGTCGTTGAAATTGGTCTAATTTCATTCCACACCGATTTGGTAAAGAATTTACCGTCACTAGTCGGAGTCTACACTAACTTATCCTCCTTGTTTGTTAGACAGAAATTGGAGTCTAAAATATTGACTCTAATTGCCTAAGAATCAATTTGCATCAAAACATCTTGATTCCAAGAGCCATCCATATGCAGCACATCTCTTACCTGAGTTTTCAAGTCAAGGTTAAAAGCCTTGTCAACATGATCCATAAGAGGGCCCCAACCCGACCAATTATCCAACCAAAATTCAATCTCATCCATTCCAATGAGCCATCAAGAATTAGACAACAAGAAATCTTTGTGCATTAAAGCGCTTCTCTAAGAGATTGAGCCCATAGTTCTTAAACCGGCCAAATCAATGTGATTATTTTTAAAAAACTTTGCTTTAAAAATAGAGCACCAAAGAGAATTCTCTATCATGATGTGCTACAAACCCTTGAGTCGTAAGGCCTTGCTGATGTCTTCTAACTGGCGGATACCACGACCCCCATCAACCACAATTTGTGTGATCTTGTTCCACCCCATCCAATGATGTCGCTTATTCCATTCTGATTGGCGCCATAGAAAATCTGAACATATGTCACTAAATTTTCTAATTACTATTTTGGGGGGCTTCAGAGTAGAAATAATATGAATTGGCATCGAAGCCAAAACATGTTTCAATAAGGTGATTCTCCCACCGACAGACAATAATTTCCCCTTCCAATTGGCAACCTTCAAAAGGCAAGAATGGGGAGGCTGGTTCAGTGTTAACAGTGTTGGAAACCTTTGGTTGATAAGGTTTTCCTTGAAGCTTCCAACAGAAATGTTGGATATGGCCAGGTTTGCCATAGTGATGACATGTCTTCGCAGGACCAGATTTATCAAATTTGTCAGGCGAGACCTGTGCACCAAGTGCACCAGGTGTAGTAGATATACCAAAAGTCTGACTTTTACTTGTGCCACAACTTCCTCCATGACTACTACCAATAAGGGCAGTACTATCACAAGAATTAGGACCACGGGAAGTTTCTTGGGATACACGTAGGACCCTAGAGAAAGTGTCTACAAGAGAAGGATCCTTGTCGCCACCAAGGATCTGAGAACGAACAGAATCAAATTTTGGTCCCAAGCTACCCAAAAAACTCATGACTACCAACTGCTCACATTGGTTCTGCATCTGTGTTACATCAGATGTAATTGTAGACGCTGAATTTTGTCACCACCCCCGGCAATGACAACAATCGAACACTAATGACTGACAATGTCCCCCATGGACATTTCCCCATCTTTAAGCCCATAAATACCCTAAAAAGAAAAGATAAACCTGACACGCGCCGAGCCCATGCAATTGCAGTGCCCCAAGGATAAGGCACCACTGCAGCACCGCGGGATGCTCTGCGGCGCCATAATAGTGCAAGCTACTACCGTGCCGCCACCTTAATGCCATGCACTTAGGGGGTGGTGCAGAGGCGAGAATCCTTATAAATAGGGATCTCCCCTCCCTCATTTGGAACAAGTCTGATTTTTGGAGGGAGAACGCCCCCAGAGCCTATTTTTTGCTCTTTTTGCTTCCCAAAGCCCTATTTCACCCATTTCAAGGTCGCCCCACCTCCAGTTTCGAATCCTTGAGCCTTATTGCCTTGTCCAAAGTCTGAATCACCCAAACCTGACTTTCCAGCCCATTTCTTGTCGATTCCCTTAAAGACTTGAGAATTCTCTATAGCGTAGTTACTCAGTCCGAGGATCGAGCATTCGTTTCCCAAAACCTTGTGACACTGTTAGTCTACCTGAAGTTCCAAGATTCAATACTTGTAAGCCGTTATTCTATCCAAGATTCCAAGATTCAATACTTCTAAAGCCGTTACTCTGTCTGACAGAGGATAAGTCAGTCATTTATCTCCACCTGAGCTGGGGGATGCTTTCCAGCTTGCATTTTTCATAATCGCATTGGTTTAGCGTACATGTATACATTTCTATCTTTAAACTTTGATTTTGGCACAATGTAGACTCTTAAGTATTCATGTGTAATGTACATAGTAGTTAGTATAATGTAGTTTAGTTTTATTTGAATAGTTTGTGCATCATCATTTAGCCATGCATGTTGGTATAAGACATTCATAAAGGGAGAATATTCGAAAATAAGCATATAGTAGGAAGACCGGTTTACCCAAGCGAGGTGCGTGCCTAACACCTTCCCACTCATGTAACCTGACCACTTACCCTGGATCTCTAACCAGACCAAACAGAATCATGTAACCCTTCATAGGGCTACACTAGTTGGGTTCTAAGCCCTAACCCTAGGTGGCGACTCCATTCCATATGATTGCATGACCCCCATGCCCCGATAATTAACATAACACCCTTCCTTCCATCGAGGAGCGCAGATCACACCAACCATCTGTAGACGAGACCACCTCGTAGCAATACACCACCCCCGTATGCATTGGGAACAGATCCTCACAGTTACGACTCCGCTATGGATATGATGGTCAAGCTTTCAATACTAGATGCTACCATTGAACGTTAGAATTTTCTCCCCTATGCATTGTTTGATTGATAACATGTTTGGCTAACCCATTTTGTTGTACTAACTGCATCATACATCGTATTCAAAGTGAAATCAAACGACGAGGGTACTCCTTGTTGTGCCTCTACCCCCACAGAAGTGGGGCACATCATATTAAGTACTCTAAGATCAGATGATGGTCACTTCCTGCACTACTATCATGGACACACACAAGATGGGAACTCATTTAACCTCGTGGTTAGTCGTTGGACCCTATGTGTAGTCATGGGTAATTCATGATGAAGCCATAACCCTTGATATTTATTTTACGGGTTTAGAATCATCGGTGAGGGTATTCACCAATGTGTCGTGGGGAGCTTTATATACCCAAAAAGGGCGCTAGGTTGATTACTCTGAGATCATGTGACCTATTCCCTAGGTATATTTAAAGAACCACATACCCACAACTCGGATAAAGCGATAGATATATCGATTCTATCAAGGGTGACCTTGTTCTGTCCTATTAGCCTACCTATTGCATGCATCATGTAGGAAATTAGACCATATATAATTAGGATATGCCACAAAATAACATAGTTTGTTTAGGGCTATAAGTGAGATTCTCAGTGGTATACCCCTGCTAATGTGAATTGCTTGTCATGGAAAAGAACTATATCCATCCCCGATAGTCCCTCGTCAAAATTGACATATCTATCTACATTAGTGTATCAAAAAATATAGCATCGATTGTCCCTTAGAGAATGATACACTATCTAGTATAGCATGTCAATGATCGAGCTCTGATTATCCCACAATAAGAGGCACTTTATATTAGCAAATGATAGACTGCCAAGAAATTCACAATTAGGCCATTCTATCTGCTGTTGTGTGACGATTCGAATTTAATCTTAAAAAGCCATCAAACAATGAAGGATTTATGGTATGATTACATCAATTCTGAGGTTATAAGGGTCTTCCTTGATTAATTATGAGTTTCAAAGAAATTGCACCATGGATTACCTGAGTAAGATGGAATCAAGAGGTTAAAGGCGAATTATTGCGTAGACTAATCTTGTTTGTATATATTTTTTTTTGATACAAATGATAACAAAAAAAATGGAAAAATGAATGATAAAGAAAAAATATATATAAAAAAATAAAAAATCTTCTCATGTCCTAAAATAAATTCTTACTTTTGTAAAGTAAAATTCACATCAAGAAAGATTCTTGTTACCCGTGTGGACCCGTCATGACGATGGGCTAACCTGAATTGGTCCGATCTGATCTCCAAAGGTCTTAAGTACTTCCCTTTCTCTACTCAACATTATGGAACAGATGTTCAAAAAATTCTTCCCTCCCTCTATATATGTTTTGATGATAACAACCAAGTTGGCAAGTCTTTTTGTTCCATTATGTCTATAGGTTTAATGTAATAATAAAGAACGGGTCAGGGCTTAATTCACAAGGAAGTTCAAGACAAAGAGACAAAGCCTAAAGAGATCAAGCTTATAAAGAATTTCCAAGATAAATAATTCTTGAAGAAAAGACTACTCGAAGATTAAAGATCATCTTGTAAAGAAGAAATCAAGTTGAAGATGCTCCTATGCATATTCACATACTTGCATAATTGTAATTGCATACATATAAATAAAATTGCATATGCATGATATAGACTCTAGGAAGGTACTTAAAGAGCCTAGCCAGAAGTCCTTAGCATTTTTTGGGAAAAGACTGGATAAAAAATAGGCTAACAAAATGCCTAAAAATCCCTACCGGTCAGACAATCGGTCCACTGGCTGCAGAGCCAAATCGACCGTTGGAAATAGTAAGCAACTGGTTTCAACTGATTCTCCCAAACGGTTGTCTAACACTCGCCGATCGCTGAATCGATCGACTGTCTATCGACCACTTTGACTTAAGAGTCCTAACAGCTATATCTAGCAGTCGATTGGCAAAACCAAGCGGTCGACTGGTTGAGCAAAAAACTAGCTGTTTCATAGGCGTTAGAGCAATTTTGACACATGATTTTTTAGCATTAAATGATGCCTATAAATACCAACTGTGTCAGACCTTTTGACCATCACTACAGTCCAAAAGAATACTTTACTGAGAAGTGAAAAGGTCAAGTCAGGCTCCTAATGCTAGTATTTGAAGTCAAGAAGAAAGCTTAGTTACTCAAGCTCAACATCATCATTCGAAGAGTTATCTTATTCTAGTTTAATGCTTAAACATTTTCATACTTGTCATTGCATATTCACATTTGCATTGCGTGAAGTAAGTTGGAACACATCCACTTAGGTAACACTTTACTTTTCATCTCTCTCATTAATTGCTTTCTTACTCTTAAGTCAGGTTGACTCTAGACGAGTAAGGCATGCTTACATTTTCTTAGACTGTACTTAGGTTTTGTAAATGATTCTCTTATCCTTAAAAGATTGTGGGATTCTCTTATCTTTAAAAGATTGGAGGATCCTCTTATCCTGGTAAAAAGATTTGTGAAGGTGTTTTTCCCACCTATTGTACTAAAAGGGAAAGATTAGTGGAATTCTCTCAAGGTTAAGAGGAGTGGACGTGGACTCAAGGTTGAATCGAACCATTAAAAATGCTTATGTTTCTCTTATTTTAATTTTCTGTGAATTACATTGTCTTGAAACTTGGTTATATTTTTTAAAAGAATAAAAATTCCATTAAGGTAACCTATTCACCCCCCTCTAGGTTATCCAACACTTGGTATCAAAGCGGGAGCTCACTTTAAGAGTCTAAGAGATCAATGGGATCACATCACCCTATTACACTTGAAGGGCTGAATGTTTCAAGACCACCATTGTTAAATGGAGATAACTTTTCCTACTGAAAAATTAGATTTAAGAATTTCACAAGTGCCCACAATTTTTATGTGTGGTATGTGATTGAAATGGACCACACCTATACCTAAATAGTAGATGGTGAAACCGTACCAAAGGATACATCTGAACTAACTCCCTTGGAAAAGAAAAAAGTTTGAAATAATTATAAAGCTATCACCTTTTTACAATATGCATTGAGTGACTCTGAATTTAACAAGATAGCTATGTGTGAGACACCTAAGGAAATTTGGGATACACTTGTGGTTTCATATGAAGGAATCTCACAAGTAAAAGAATCTAAAAATAGATAAACTTATTCATGAATATGAATTGTTTAAGATGTTAGAAAATGAGAACATTGCTAACATATTTTTAAGATTTACTAACATTATCAATAAGCTAGAGGGACTTGAAAAAATCTACACCAAATCAGAGAATATTCGAAAGATCCTCAGATCACTACCCCCAAAGTGGAGACCAAAGGTAACTGCAATCAAAGAAGCCAAAGATATTGAAAAGGTAAGTATCGATGAATTATTGGGCTCTCTACTAACTCATGGAGTTGAGTTGAATGAAGATGAAAATATGCTAAGACAAAGGAACCTAAAAAAAAAGTCATCGCACTCAAAATGTCTAATGTATCTGATGATGAGAGTGAGGAGGAAGACAACATCACCTTCTCCGATAAAGAAATGTCCTTGATAACCAGGAAATTTTAAAAATTCCTCAAAAGATGAGGAGGAAGATCATCCAACAAGGGAAGCTCTTCTAAGGAACAAAAAGGTAAAATCTCATCCAAAGACAAAACTGTATCTACTAACAAAAAGGATATTGTTTGCTTTGAATATAGAAAGCCAGGACATTTCAGAACCGAATGTCCAAAATCTGGAGAAAAGAAGAAAGCTTATACTGCAAAAATTTCTTGGGACTTTAGTGAAGAAGAACAAAAAGAGGAGTCCGATGATGAACAAAGCAATCTAGCACTTATGATACTTACTCAAGAAGAAAAAAATGATGAGGTGACCTCTGGGTATATTACAGCATCTAAATTTAGTGATCTATGTGATGATATAGATACTGATAACATTGATGAAAATGACATTGAGAAAGGCTTTGAAGCACTATATGAAACTAGTCAACTACTAGAAATAACCAAAACCAATCTTGAAAAAGAAGTTATTTTATTACATAATAAAGTCGATGACTTACATTCTTCTATTGCAAAGCTTGAAGAGGAGAATGAAAAATTGACGTCTACTCTACATATCTTTACCAAAGGACAAAAGTCCTTAAATGCTCTTTTTGGTACACCACAAAAAGGACCTCTGGATAAAGAGGGACTAGGCTATAATGGAAGAATCTCATATCAAGCCAAAGGAAAAGGAAAAGTTTTGTATCAAGAAGATAAAAAGTTCAATCAGGGTCAGGCATCAACCTTTCATGCTCCTCATTCAAGAAATAGAAAAAGAAGTCAAAGGTATGGAGAACAAAACAATGCCTTTTAATATGCATCTTAAAGAAGAGGTAGACCCCAAAGAACCTTTGAACCTCAAAGGATTCAAAGGCAATACCATCAACCTCAGGCTCTATACATGATGGAAAGAAGGTCTGGACCTCAGTACACTCATAAGTTATATATGCCTTATCATCCTGAACCATATGGCTACTATAGATCAAATGCTTACCAGAAAACTCAAAGAGGAAGGAGACCTCAAAAATATTTTGATCATCAGTAGCCACAAAAACCAGTAAGAGCACCTTCCCCATTTGATATCTGTGATCCTATGTATCAACGACCTAAAGGTTATGTTCCAGATAAGATCAATAACCATAAAAAGGTTTGGATACCTAAAGGAAGATTTGATCCTAACACCGATGGATCCTACATGGGGACTAAGTTATAATTAACTTTGTTTTGTAGGTATGTTTGAAGAGCAAAAGCAAAATTGAGTGGTACATTGATAGTGGATGCTCCAAGCATATGACAGTAAACTCTAAATTATTCACAAAGCTAAAGAAGCAAGATGGTGGATGGGTGACCTTTGGAGACAATAGAAAAGAAAAAATTATTGGGACTGAAAACATTGAAATCGGAGGTATAATCATTTCAAATGTATAGGAAAAATTATTTGGACTGGAAACATTGAAATCGGAGGTACAATCATTTCAAATGTATGTTTAGTAACTAAATTAGTATACAATTTGCTTAGTGTTAGTCAACTATGTAGTGTGGGATATAAAGTAAACTTTGATGCGTCACACTGCTTGGTAGTTAATTCTGAAAATCAAATAATGTTGAAAGGGACTAGAAGAAATAATATTTATACATGCTTGATTGATGAATCTAACCTTAAGAACACTTGCCTTATTTCTAGCACTGAATCTAGTGTATGGCATAGGAAGCTTGGTCATATAAATGTAAAGCTAATCAAAACTATTGCTTCCAAAAATCTAGTTAGAAATCTCCTAAAACTGAATTTCAATAAAGATCATTTTTGTGATGCATGTCAAAGGGGTACACAGACCAAGGTAGCATACAAGGCCAAAAATATAGTGTCAACTGATAGACCTCTGAAACTATTGCATCTAGACTTAATTGGACCAATCACAACACCTAGTCTTGGCGGTAAACAATATACCTTTGTGATAGTTGACGACTATTCACGATTTACATGGACTCTATTTTTTAGTCATAAAAATAATGCCTTTGATGAATTTGCATCTCCATGTAAGAAAATTCAAAATAGAAAAGGTTATATGATTTCAACCATTCAAAGTGACCATGGAGGAGAATTCGACAACCAGAATCAATTCAAAAAATTTTGTGATGATCAAGGGATCACACATGACTTTTCTGCCCCTAGAACTCCTCAGTCTAATGAAGTAGTTGAAAGGAAAAATAGATCTCTCCAAGAGACTACTAGAACTATGTTGAATGAATACTCTTTACCCAAATACTTCTGGGTTGAAACTGTAAGCACAACTTGTTATATACTAAACCGAGTCTCTATTAGAAAAATACTCTCAAAGACACCATATGAGTTGTATCATGGAAAAATTCCCAAAGTCGACTATTTTCAAATCTTCGGATGCAAATGTAGTATATTAAATACTAAAGACAAGAATGAAAATTTTGATGAAAAGTCTGATGATGGCATCTTTCTTGGATACTCCTTGAATAGCCGTGCCTATAGGGTATTTAATAAGAGAAGCTTGGTTGTTGAAGAATCCATGAATGTTAAATTTGATACTTCACAACCAAAGAAAAAATATAGACCCTTAGATGACGATGATGAAGACTTACTGACAGAAATCAATCAGAAAACTGAAGATACATATCTTGATAAGCAACAAGACCAAAATCAAGAAATGCCTAAATAAATTATTTCTATAAAGGACCATCCTTTAAAACAAATTATTGGAAATATTGATATAGGTGTACAAACAAGATCTCAAATCGAGAACACCTGCAACTATGCTGCTTTTCTATCCAAAATAGTACCCAAAAACATAAAAGAAGCACTTAGTGATAATGATTGGATTGTTGCTATGCAAGAAGAACTACATCAATTCGAAAGAAATGATGTTTAGGAACTTATATCCAAACCCAAAAATAAAATAATTATTGGCACTAAGTGGGTTTTTAGAAATAAACTTGACGAGGATGGAACAATAATAAGGAATAAAGCTAGGTTGGTTGCCCAAGGTATAATCAGCAAGAGAGAATACATTTTGATGAAACCTATGCCCCCGTTGTTAGACTTCAATCCATTAGAATGTTATTGGCTTTTGCATGTCACAAAAACTTTAAATTATTTTCAAATGGATGTCAAAAGTGCATTCTTGAATGGACTCATAATGGAAGAAGTATTTGTTGCATAACCTCCTAAATTTGAAGATTTAAAATTTTCATCTCACGTTTTCAGATTAAAGAAAGCATTATATGGTCTTAAACAGACTCCTCGAGCATGGTATGATAGATTACGTAAATTCTTGCTTGAAAACAATTTTTCTAAGGGAAAAGTAGATGCTACATTATTTGTTAAACACAAGAATTCTAATTTAATCATAGTTTAAATTTATGTGGATGATATAATCTTTGGTGCTATAAATGACTCATTATGTGTTGAATTTAGTACTCGTATGAGCAATGAATTCGAAACGAGTTTGATGGGAGAATTAAATTTCTTTGTAGGACTTCAAATAAAACAAATTTTTAAAGGAATATTTTTAATCAATCTAAATATGTGAAGGAACTATTAAAGAAATTTGATATCAATTCCCAAAAATCATCCAGCACTCCAATGAGCACATCCCTAAAATTATCAAAGGATGAGAATGGTATATCAACTGATGCAACTAGATATAGAGGAATGATTGGAAGCTTATTATATTTAATTGCTAGCGCACCTGATATCATGTTTAGTGTCTGTGCTTGTGCCAGATTTCAAGTAAATCCCATGTAATCACATGTTAATGCGGTAAAACGAATTTTCAAGTACCTAAAAGATACGATTGACGTTAGATTATGGTATCCTATGCATAATGACTTTGATCTTATAAGCTTCTCTGACGCTAATTTTGCTGACTGTTACGTTGACCAAAAAAGCACTAGCGGTACGTGTCACTTCCTTGGTTCTTGCCTTGTTTCCTGGTTTAGTAAGAAACAGAATTCCGTTGCCCTCTCCACCACTGAAGCTGAATACATCGCTGTTGGAAGGTGATGTGCCCAAGTCCTTTGGATGAGACAAACTTTGATGGACTATGGAATATCCTTTCCACCATCAATAATTCAATGTGACAACACAAGTGCTATAAATCTCAGCAAAAATCCCATTCTTCACTCCCGAGCAAAACACATTGATATCAGACACTACTTTCTAAGGGATAAATTCAAAAGGTGATGTAACTCTTAGCTACATAGAAATCAAAAAACAGCTAGCCAATATCTTCATAAAACCCTTGCCAGAAGACAGATTTTGTACTCTTAGGAGAGAATTAGGGTTTTGCAATCCATTTGAATAAAATCTCTACAATATTCCCCTAAAGATAACCCCAGAACAAAGTCTAGGTCAAAAATCTGCGAATTTTGAGTTTCTCAGTCAACCGATCGACCTGTTCAATCGTATTGCAAAAATCTCTATTTAAAGCAAATCCGTGGGTCCATTGGCTCACTTATCTTTTCCTATTTTATGACCTCTCCTCTTCTAAAACCCTAGGGCGAATAAACTAGGACAAATATCCTCCAAAACCCCTTGATTCCTTATCCCTATTCCATCAAATCTTACCACACTCAGTCAAAACCTTCCTTTTCTCCATCCAACTGGCCCCCAAAGAAGGCGCTCCAAGCAAGAAGAGAAAGACTCTTGCTAACAAAGATAGAACCGCCTTCAATCATGCTCTCTTTTCATCCTTGGAGGCTTCAATCTTTGGGCCGAAGTACTTGGAGAGGAAAGTCATTCAAGAACGCCATGTGAGGACTTCAGAAACTCCAAACTGGTAATATCTCTGAGTTTTACTCCTTTCTTGGTTGGGATCATAGTTATCAAGGCGTCGCCTCTAGGCTCCTTGGTCACCTTGGACGCCTTGCCGCCATGGCTGTGTCGCCTTGATTTTTTACCCTCTAAAACGCCATGGTCGCCTTCCTGCCTTGATAACTATGGTTGGGATGCCATTCTTTATCACAATAATCTTTGCTATCCCAATCTTATTAAGTATTTTTATTGCAGTCTTCAAGTTGTTCAAGAGGATGATGACATTAGAATCAATTCTCTTGTCAAAGGCACTCCCATCTCCTTTACCTCGGATGATCTTGAAGATATTAGGCTTTTGGTGAGAAGAAGTTTCTCAAGACCAAACAAAACTTTGATGATTTTATAAATGAGGCTGAAGTGTATGGAAAAATTATGATTAATTGTAATGGGGACTCACATAATCTCAAGACTGTCCAACTTCATGATACTCCTAAGATCATGTGTCTGAGTAACTCCTACAACACACTTCCTAAAGGAGGCCATAGGGATGCTATCAAACCTTTTGAGGCCTTTCTTGCATGGTGTCTTATTACTGGGAATCAAATTAGTCTACCATATCTCATGATGCGAGTTATGGAAACTGCATCTCGAAGAACTACCAAGGATTGTCTACCATATGGTTGATCTCTCACCACTATCTTTCATTATTTTCACATTGATTTTTCTAGTGAAATTTCTGATGACAACCCCTGTGATATTGATGCCACTACCATAAAAAAGATGAACCTTTATGTGGTTCCTCCCTTTGTCGATACCTCTCAAGCTCGAAGAAAGAGGACTACTCAAAACAATGCCTTCAACACTGAAGATGAGGACTATGATGAAAGCGATGAGGAGGATGAGGATTACAATCCTGAGACAGGTGAAGGATCCTCTAGTGCATTTGGAGATAGGAAGGTTATGATGGACTACACGGAGAAGACATATGGGAGGCTCGATGAGATGGACGAAAAGCTTGAATCCATTGTGTTTGATCTTGTCCGAATCACAAGCTACTTCGACATGCCTCCTTCTCTTGCTCCTTAGTTCTTATTCCATATATATTTTGATAACTTTAAACAATTTTTCAATTGGGTTGCAATAACTTTAGATTTGATCCATTTACTTTTCCTTCAGTATGCAGTACTCCCTAAGACTTTAAGTATTTTTTGCTATGGAGTATATGCTTTTAATCTTATTTCGATAATTATCTTTTACCATTCTTCTTACATGCATATGCTTAGGGGGAGTAGCTTATGGATATGCAGATTTTATCTGCAGGGGGAGCTTCTCTGAGATTAACTTCTTCTTCTTTTTTTTGCTGTTGACAAAGGGGGAGAAGAATCATGATTTGAGTTTACTTACAATGCTTTTTAATTATATTTATAAGGATTATTCTTAATGATTATATATGAGTTGCTCGTCTTATTTATTATCATTACTCTATACCTGTTATTTGCAAATCATATTGTTGTCATCATCAAAAAGAGGGAGATTGTTAGAAAAATTCTTCCCTCCCTCTATATATGTTTTGATAATAACAACCAAGTTGGCAAGTCTTTTTGTTCTATTATGTCAACAGATCTAATGCAATAATAAATAACGGGTCAAGGTTCAATTCACAAGGAAGTTCAAGATAAAGAGAGCCTAAATAGATCAAGCCTATAAAGAATTTTCAAGATAAATAGTTCTTGAAGAAAAGACTACTCGAAGATTGAAGATCATCTTGTAAAGAAGAAATCAAGTTAAAGATGCTCCTATGCATATTCACACATTTGAATAATTGTAATTGCATACATATAAATAAAATTGCATATGCATCATATCGACTCTAGGAAGGTACTTAAAGACCCCAGAAGTCCTTAGCATTTGTTGGGAAAAGACTGGACCAAAAATAGGCTAACAAAATGCCTAAAAACCCCTACCAATCGGATAACCGGTCGACCAGTTGTAGAGCCAAATCGGTCACTGGAAACAGTGAGCAACTAATTTCAACCGGTTCTCCCAAACGGTCTCCCGACATCTATCGATCACTCAATCGGTCGACCAGCTATCGACCACTTTGGCTTAAGAGTCCTAACGACTCTATTTTCCCCAAGGCTATATCTAGCGATCGACTGGCAAAACCAAGCGGTCGACTGGTTGAGCCAAAAACTAGACATTTTATAGCCGTTAGAGCAATTTAGACACATGGTTTTTGAGCTTTAAATACTAATCGTGTCAGACCTTTTGACCATCACTACAGTCTAAAAGAATACTTTACTGAGAAGTGAAAAGGTCAAGTCAGGCTCCTAATGCTAGTATTTGAAGTCAAGAAGAAAGCTTAGTCACTCAAGCTTAACATCATCATACGAAGATTTATCTTCTTCTAATGTAAAGCTCAAGCATTTTCATACTTGTCATTGTATATTCACATTTGCACTGCGTGAAGTAAGTTGGAACACTTCCGATTAGGTAATACTTTACTTTTCATCTCTCTCATTAATTGCTTTCTTACTCTTGAGTCAGGTTGACTTTAGACGAGTAAGGCGTGCTTACATTTTCCTAGACTGTACTTAGGTTTTGTAAAGGATTCTCTTATCCTTAAAAGATTGTAGGATCCTCTTATCTTGGTAACAAGATTTGTAAAGGTGTTTTCCCCACCTATTGTACTGACAAGGAAATATTAGTAGAATTCTCTCAAGGTCGAGAGGAGTGGACATAGACTCAAGGTTGAGTTAAACCACTATAAATGCTTGTGTTCATCTTGTTTTAATTTGCTTTGAATTACATTGTCTTGAAACTCAGGTATATTTTTTAAAAGAATAAAAATTTCACTAAGGTAATCTATTCACCCCCTCTAGGTTATCCAATAACAGTGTCCAATGAGGTCTTTCCCAGATAGAACTACAATGGACTCGTTAGGCAGCAATCCACCTGAAACACTATTGGGTCGACAAGAAAATCAATTACAGTCTGAGATTGTAGAGATGAGGCAGCTTATGATGAAGATCTTGCAGACAGTGCCAGCCTAGTCCCAAGGAGATGCAGTGCATATTTTGGAGATCTGGGGCATACTTAGCCCATGACCTCTAGGATAGCCCCGACAGTGTCTAGGATACCCACCAGGATTATAAAGAAAGAATTTACGACAGTCAACACACTCTAGAGCAATCCTGAGATTAAAAGGGAGCATCAGATGGGAGGAAAAGCTGAGAAACCTGAAGTCACTATCAAGCGTACGATTCGTGAGAAGCTTGGAAGTGACTAGGTGTATTGTCTAGAAGAAAAGATACCAGAGGAGATGATCTTGAAGGATCTCTATGGAGAATATCTTGATTATCTCTACTATGAACACCTCACATCTTTCGAAGCACTCATAACCGTAGCAAGGAGCATTGAAGGCACATTATTCAAAGATGCCTATGGCCAGGGCAGTCACACGATACAAAATCGGAGCCAAAACTAGGAGGTGAGTATGGTAAGTTCAAGACGTAGAATAATTTAATTTGCTTAAATTAATTAATTTAGTTTTATTTAATTATGTGCTTTCCATAATTGTATATTGCATCTGCCCAATTCAAACAGTTTTGTTCATAACTACGGATAGATTTGGGCAATCTGTTCTATAGTTGCTATATTTTACATTCATACAATAGTGATTGGACCAAAATATAAAAATAGGCACATTTTGTTACACCCGTGACCCAACTCGTACTAATAATACTTGTGTATGTGTTGTTGCGTAGCTTGTACAGCCCTTCGAAGTCTCGAAGGAAGACCTTGACTAGGCAAGCTTTAGACTTAGACCATGTACCTTGTTGTTTGCTCATTTTATATGATTTGATTCTTGATCATTGTCTTGGCTTCTATGTGTATTATTGATACTCTTTCATGTCCTCCCTTCATGTATAACAACCCAAATTAGAACCCCTTTTAAACTGTTACCTTAACATCCTCGAAGTAGACAAGATCGTCGGAGTCAATTTAAATTCTGGTCTGTTGTCAATGCACTACAACCATCTTTGAACCCAATTTCAAGGACCTTCCCTTATGATTGGATCAATAGTTTCTTCATGGAAACTATAGCCCTTTAAGTTTAGTTTACAACTCATTTTGAATCGCATCATTTCATTATGTACCGATCGAGTTATGACCAAAACAGTGGGCAGAGGTTTGTTGTATTTTGACCCAGTGGCCCATGCATGGGAAACCGGCGGACGATGCACACAGTCCACCACTACATCATCCGCCAAGTACGAAAATGATGTTATTTCGGTTTAGTTTCATCTTATCTTGACCCAGGGCTTAACCCTTGGTTATTTTAGACTAATTGTGGTCCATATGACCTAACTAAACCCTAAGACCATAGACCTAAGGCCTATTTGGATTCTATTGTGTTTTAAAATCCATTTCAAGCCCCAAACCAAACCCCAACCAAACACACCTTTGGAACCTTATCAAAATAGGTGGAAACCACAGCCCCCTCTCATTTCTCCCATCTCCAACACCTGAGAGAAGAGAGAGAATGTGGGAAGCAAGAAGGAAACAGAGAAGGAGGAAGAAGAAGGAGAAAGAAGAAAGAAGAAGGAAGAAGGTCACTCCCTTGCTGTCCCAAATCCATCTTTGCACCATTTGTGAGCTCCACTTTCTTTCCAACACCATTGGAACCCATTCCAACCTTGGAGCTCTTGGAGGAGAAGAATATTGAGCCACTCCAAGCTCAAGAACACCTCCCCTCTGCTATTCCATTGATTCCCCATTGTAAGCAACCCTTTCCCTCTCTATTTCTATTGATTTCTCTTAGGTTTAGATGAGTTAATGATCAATATTAGTTCAGATCTTGGGACTTCTTGCTCTAAATGCTTTATCCCTTCTATTTGATGTTAAAAACACCAACTATTGACCTAGAATCACCCATCCACTGCCCCATGGCTTAATTGCCATGAACCCCTCTTGAAGAACCTCCAATTTGAGGATTCTTGATGTTGGAGTCCATCCAATCTCCTACCAAACCATAGGGCTTCTGTTTCTAATTAGTTTATTCACCTAATTGGATGCCTAGAGCAACATTTGGAACCCTTGAACACCCAATTCCCTTGCCTTTGGCTGAGATGCCATGAAACCCCCTTTTATAGACCTTCATTTTGAGGTTTTGAGCATTGAACATACAATCCATGCCGTGGGACCTAATTAGGATCCAATGCGCATGTTTAATGGCTCATTTAGAGGCCTAATACATTACCCCATAGGTCCCAACCGATCCCATGGCCATTAACCAAGGTTTGGAATCAATCCAAGCCATTTCCTGCACTTTTGGGCTTTGGCGGACGATACAGCAGGTGGACGATGCCATCGTCCGCCAGGGTAAAATTGAGCACAGCCCATCTGTCTTATTTAAAGGCCATACTGCCTGCACAGTCCTCCAGGTGCATGATCCGCCTAGGCCAAATTGGTACTGAATTGGAGTTTTGACTCCAGACCTTGGACACTGACATTCTCTCACCTACTGTACACTTGTATGATGACATGCTAGGCTGCCGTACGTGTATGGGAGCACCATACATTACATGGAAGATAAGATTACCTACGCTTCAATGATAGTGAGTGGATCGAACACTTGAACTATTTTACGGCGTGTTTCTCATTAGGCATCAAGCTAGGTGTGCATGCTGATTGGTTGTGTGTATGATATGCATGATTGCTTCATCTTTAACATGTTTAATTAACGGAATCGGACTTTATATGTAAGGGAACATGATCAGCTATGCATATTGATAATATTGAGAAGGAGATATGTATATTGTAGGATGCTTTACATATATAATTATTCATAGTGATTGATTTATGGAATTGATTTAGGTGGTGATCGGCCGACCGTTATTTCGGTATCATACCCGTCGTATTGTTATTTAGTGTGAGTGTAAGCTGGAGAGATGAGAGGATAGAGACCTTCAGATTAGGTACTATGGACTCGATGTCCAGGCTATACGCGCACAGTGTGGGATTGTAAAAATAAATATTGCATTCACTAGTTGTTTGCTGGCTAGGAAGTGATATACCCAGTACTACGACCCTTCCGACAGGGATGAAGGTGTCGGGCAAACCCATAGGTACCGACCGTATTTTGGGATAGCCCACCATGAAGTCATCGTCGTATTTTGGTGATGCAAGGGTGGGGTTTGTATTGGGGGCTCGCGGATAACTCGGTGAGTGAGTCCGGTCTCGCGGGTTTCCTTGGTAACATGGGGTTGATATGGTCGGAATGCCATCCGTTTATGGCACCGTTATTTGTCATTATGGTACCATTTGCCGATGATGCTGCCTATGTTATTGTAATACTTGACCTGACTTTAGGTGTAAGCTGGAGAGACGAGAGGATAGTGACCTCCAGATTAGGCACTATAGACTTGATCTCTAGGCTATACTCGCACAGTGTGGGATTGTAAATATAAACATTACATCCAATAGTTGCTTGCTGGCTAGGAAGTGATGTACCCAGTACTATGACCCTTTCGACAGGGGTGTAGGTATCGGGCAAACCCATGGGTCCCGATCGTATTTTGGGGTAGCCCACCGTAAAGTCATTGTCGTATTTCGATGACGCCAAAATGGGGTTTGTATTGGGGGCTCACAGACAACTCGATGAGTGGGTCCAGTCTCGCGGGTTTCCTTGGTAACATGGGGTTGACATGGTCGGAATACCATCCGTTTCTGTGGCACTGTTATTGTCATCCATTTATGGCACCGTTTATTGCCATCTGTTTATGGTACCATTTACCGACGATGCTGCCTGTGTTATTGTAGTACTTGACCTGACTTAGAATCTTGTTGCTAGGTGAAAAATTGAACAAAAGCATCCATGCATCATATGTGATGTGCATACTTTAGCATGCATTGATGGTGTATCTATTGTTGTATTGTGAATGGTTTGATCGCTCGCTAGGCTTTGTACGCTCATCCCTCGGGAACCCTTGTTTTTAGATGTAGATACAGGGACAGCAGACACAGTTGAGGGTGATTCGGCGCTACCCTTTGGCGAGGACTTGGAGGCTTGAAGTGCTCGTGAATTTAAGGATGAATGTAATAATGACATAATACTTGACTTTCTTCTCTTACTCTTATGTGGTGATTAGTATTGGCGTTATACTTGTGAATTGAGATATTTGAGCTAAACTGTTTAATTGCTAAACTGTTTAATTTACTTATAAGATATCACATAGAACTCCTAATTAATTGTGATCATTATGTTTATATTCTTCCGCCATAACTCTGACTTCTTCTTATTCATTGAATGAGAAGCCGGGTAGTGTACATGACACAACAAAGTTTGTCGATCCTGTTGTTCAGGTGGAATACAGGGTTATTCTTGTCACATTTCCCTGGGCACTGGGGTTGGGGTGTGACACATTTCGTATTGAACATGATCCATGGGGATTCCTGAATAATTCACCGTCAAGTTGTAGTTGCAATGGGAATCTCCGGTAGTTATTTTCTCTATACTTGAGAGACACTTGCCATTTTATTTATGTTCTGTACATTTGTGGTGTGTGAATGGTTGATGTCTACCGAAAGGACTGACTATATATCGGTTGCTCGGTGTGCACAATGTAAATAGTTATAGATGTGATGCTCAATAAAGTTTTCACTGTCCGTAAAGGGAGAACACCCAAAAGAGAGTGAACGGATTTGATTGTGTCAAATCCAAGGCCTTGGTATTTTGTAGAGTATTTGCAAAGAGTATTTTATTTTATTAATATTAAATTAAATGTATTTTGGAAAAGAGTTTTCAAAGAGTTTTATGGTCAATCAAAGTCCTTCATACTCTCGTGATAAATTATAATAGATCGAAATTATGGTAGTGACATTTATTCCATGGTTGCAATGGCCCATTATAGGTGTTAGTAATGTGGGGAGAAAATGTAATAAAATTACCTACCGCAAGGGGTTTTTTAGGTTACGCCCTAGTAGGTTCGTCCTTTACTATGATTTTGGATAAGTTTTATCTTTATGTGCAATTTAAGATAATTTTATGGGCTACCCTTTAGGATCACACCACTTGGTTAGATCTGGACCGTAGGTTTGCCACCTCCTCAATTAGGTCTCTATATATATAAAGAGACCTAAGGCCAAAGATGATTGATGATGATATAGAGAAAAAATCATTAGAACAATTTGCACAAAAATTGTGAAAGAGCTTAGAGAGGGAAAAAGAGAGTCTTCTTCTTCCTCAAGCATTATTGGCCATTGGAGGTGAAGCAAGCTTGGGAGATCTTCTTCAAGTGTTGCATTCCTTTGGAGAAACACACCATTTAAATGTTCTAGGTGACCTTGCTCTCCCCTTGAGGTTAGTACATTAATGTGTTTATTAAGATCCTTGCATGCTCATAAAATTTTGTGCTTACATGAGAATCCCATCGCTTCCGCCGCCACTAACAATTGGCATAAGAGCATAAGTTCTTTATTAAACACATGTCAAAATCAACTTGCAATCTTCTTCTTCTTCTTCTTCCTCCATTATTGTGTTTTGAGTTTTTTGAATTTTGAGTATTGTACACAAAATTCAAAGTAACGAAGGAGAAGAGGCCACACCAGCCAGAACCGCCGGCCGGTAGCCATGGCAAGTAGGCACGGCTGGTGCTGGCCAACTTGTCAGCAAGTATGGGGCGGGCGGTCATGTGTAGGGGGCAGCCCTACGTGCTGTGCGGCTATAGGCCACGGCCAACACCCGCGCAGGCAGCGGCCTGCTACCATGCGCTGCCTGGGCAGCGACCCTTGCATCTCAAAAAAAAAAAAAAAAGAGGGTTCATGGGGGTTTGGGAAGATGATGATTTTTGAAATTTTTTATGTGTTTGTGATGTAGATTTAAAAAGTTCATCTTCTTCATGTCAAATTCCATCTTGTAAGCTCCATTAATGGAGTTCTAGTTGAAACTATTTTAATGGAGATTGCTTGAAGATGCTCTAATTGTGTTTTGAACACAATAAGACTTTTAGCAAAGTTTCCTAATTAGATTAGAAAAATTGGATTTGTGAGCAAGATTGCCTAGTTCGATTAGGAAACTTGTATTTGAATTAATTTTCTATTTTGGATAGGAATCTAAATCTAATTAAGTTGTTCACAATATAATGAGAATTTAAAAGGAGTGGGATTCTGATTTCCTATCTGGAATCAAACTCTAACTATTTTTTCTCATGAATGGAAATTGATATTAAATAGGAATCCTAACTTGATTAGGAAAGTCCAAATTAAAATAGGATTCTATTTAATTGCAAATTGACCCATGGGATCCACTTTATTAATACATGGGTTGAACCCATGGGACCCACTTTATTAATACATGGATTGGACCCATGGCACCCACATGGTTCGGCCTTGGGCCGAACTAAGGGCCGACCCACATGGGTTTGACCCATAGGCCGGTCCATGTGGATTGGACCACTTGGGTCGACCCATGGGCCGACTCGAATTGTAAATATAAAAAAAAAAATTTGTTTTGAATGAAATATATGCAAATTTTATTTTTTAATTTAAGGTTCCACTTGGTGTGATTAATTGAGAATTGATTGGACATCGAGTTTTATGAGAACCGAAATGCATTTTCATTCTAACATCGTGTAATTAAAGAAATTTTAGAATAGTTCTTGAAATTATGTAATTAAACAAGTATGTGTGAAATTATAATTTTACCCTCATTGCATTTTATTATGAGATAATATAGAGAATGCAATGCTTTCTTGAGTACATGGCTACCTATCATGTATAGATTGCATATCCAAGTGTTCGGTATTAAAGTTGATACTTGAATCATTTTTAAAGAGTTAAAAGTGGGATTATGAGATTCATGTGATACTAGCACTTTGATTTTGAGCAATTGATCTAACCATTTGTTTTGTAGCATGGAATGATCATGGGCTTAAGTATGTGATGGTTGTTTTGTATTTATGTCACTTCTTAATTTCCCCCCCCCCTCACTTCTTACCTCATTCTAAATGGTTATATCCCCCTTGGGCAGCCCTATAATTGGAGAGTTGGTTTCCCAAGGTTTTCTAAATGGTTGTAAAATTTTAATCTTTATTTTAAATTCATGAGATGTAATTTAATCTTAAAGTCCAATGGATGTAACTGCTTGAAGACATGTGATGATCTTTGAGATGAAAGAAGAGGAACGTGACTTCAAGGAAGACAAAGTTTTGAGTGGGAGCTTCTCAAGTTTGAAGGAGTTGAAGACCTTTGAGAGTCCCATGACCATACCATATTACTGCATACTTTATTTGCTTTACTATTGCTTACTTTATTTGCTTTATATGGTTTGCTACATGTTAGTGCATAGGGTAATATTTGCTTGTGCGCGTTACTAGATGTATGTGATGTATGATGGTTAGGAGTAACATGGTTAATGTGTAGTAATGTTAAAATTACCTTATTGCCCTCGACTAAGTAAATCAAGTAATAGTGCGGGAATCTTTAACGGTTAGAATCCCGTGGCCTCCTATCTCGATGAGACAATGGACTATCCATAGACCACTTTGGGAACTCCGAAAGGCTAACCTTAGTGATCAGTGGATAAGTAGCACCCTCCCATCTCCGGTGTGATAGAAACAATCATAGCAAATAGGTATAGCCTGAGTGTCAACATTACCTAAGAGCCATGAATTGTTTTGAGGAGATAGGTATCTACTTGACTTGAGTGTGCAGTGAACTCCGAAAGGCTAAGCTGTCACTCAAGTGGCCAAAGTATATTGGAGGTCAACCCTTATATTATTGTATTGACAACAAAGTATATACATAGTGAACTCCAAAAAGCTAAGCTATGCATATTAAAGGCTTAGAAGACTCCAATTCACATTTTCGACTAAGAGGGATGTTGATTTTGTGAGTTACCATTGGAATGTGATGCATGTTTCCTTAATTATTTCGATGGTATGGTTGCTAATTAATTGCTTGTACATTATTTGTAGACCCTAACTGCCATCAATATGACCAATAATGCCGCCCTCAATTCCCTACTTAATGACAATAGAATGACGGGGACTAATTACCCCGAGTGGAAGCGAAAGCTTATACCCGTTTTGAAGGCAAAGAAGATCCACCATGTTAGTTCTACTGATGGACCTCCCTTACCCCACACCACTGAAGGTGACAACTATATGGCTCGGGAGACCTTCAAAGAGAAGGACACTTTAGCCACCGCCTATATTCTTAGCTCCATTGATAAGAGCCTCCAGAGCTCATGTGATGACCTGGAATCGGCCAGGGATGTGATGGAACACTTAGAGTAGACTTTTGGCAGGCAAGATCGTCTTGCATGCCAACAAATCTCCTCAGCGCTATTCTCAGTAAAGATGCATGACAGTACTATAATCTAGGATCATATGATGAAGCTTACCAAGCTCTTCTTTGGATTGGATAATAAGGGTACTCTATTTGAGTTGGACTTCAAGATAGAGATTATCTTTGCCTCACTTCCTGACGCCTATAGCTCCTTTATCATGAACTTCCACATGAATAAAGTGGTGGTCAACAACGTCTCTGAGCTTACTAACATGCTTATAGAAGCAGAAAGTACGCTTAAGAAAAATAAGGTTGTTTCTCTTGTTACTGAGAAGAGTTCTCAGGGTTCAAAGAACAAGAAAAAGAAGAGGACTAAGAAAAGCAAGAAAAGCAAGTCAACTGGTGTGAAAGAGGGAGGAGTGCAGAAGAAAACGGCCAAAGCTGACAAAGGAAAGTGTTTCCATTGTGGCAAGACTGGACACTGGAAAAGAATCTACCAAGAGTACCTAGCTTCCTTGAAGAAGGACAAGCCAGAGACAGGTATTTTTAAATCTTTTGTTGTTTCTGAATCTCTTATGTTGGTTGGACCAACTAACATGTGGTGTGGACTCTGGGTCCACCACACACATTTGTAATAAGTTGCAGGGGTTTTAGGAGAGTAGAAGGATAAGAAGGAAAACTAGCTTGATGATTGACTTGACTTGGTGGTTCGGCAAGACAGACTCGTTCAGCTCGATGCGGAAGGTGGGCTTGCTTAGAGAGCAATAGCACGGAAAGAAGCAAGAGAGCACAACTGAAGGTGTTTGTCTTGGACAGCCTTCCGTGACAAGGCGTAATGGCAGTCCACTTCCCCCAGGTTACGGAATGAAGTCCCAATGGAAGCAGGTAGAGGGCTCTACAAGCGCCTTCTGTCGATCACGGCCCTTGCCTTAAGTGTTGTGCCTATGGACGGTTGGGATTCTACCGTAGATCGAGTTCTGGATTGGGGCACAGGTCTGATCATCGACCTCCCAGTCTATCTCAATTCAAGGGGGAGTTTTTAAACCTTTAGTGCAGTGAGAGCATGAGAGTTCTTGAGACCGAGGAGGGGCACCCCTGGGCAATGATTAAGTGAGAGAGGAATGCTTGAGACCAGGTAGGTGTAGGAAGTGTCAGTTGAGTCATCCAATGAATCGAAAATCGGCTATTTCAGACATAGAATCGGCATATCCACTTTCTTCTAAGCTGGGATCTTCCTTCCCTGGCATGGCTCACTCCACATGCTCCACCTGTGTCATCCAACAAATCATATGTTACAAGATCACTTCACTGGCTGGTCTCTCAATATCTCTCTTAATTCGAAGATCCAGGATTTGAATTGATGTCCTTTCATTGATTCCTGTTTCATTGATTCCTCCTAAAGATTTCATTTCAATTGGAATTTGGTTATTCATGATGTATTTTTGAAGGTGCAAGAAAGGTTCCCGAAAGAAAGAAGTCCGAAAGTTATTTCAAACAAAATAGGTTCCATTCCGAAGTGTATTTCCACATATTGAAAAGCTATTTTCTTTGTCAGCCATCTTCGGCCTCCAAACCCTTCCAGAAAACACCAATGAAAAGAGGGATCATCACAAAAAGAAAAATAAATAAATATAGAAAGAAAGAAGTAAAAAGTCGCTAGCCTGGTTGGTTTAAGGGGGCGGGCATTATGATCAACAACTCACTCTCTGGAGAATTGCATTGCCACCGCATATAGCATGGGGAATCTGGTTAGCAATAAACCCACATTTAGGAACAAAAGATAGACTCCAGAGCAACTAGAGCTCTTCTTCTCTAAAATCTGGCAATTCTTAGCATTCCCCTTCACCCCAAGACTAAACAAAGTTCATGATGCAGAACTCTTTTGGTTCATCCTATCTTATTGGCTTAGTTCATCCTAAATTAAAATGAAATAAATATCTTCCAAATTGGGGAATATAAATAAAGATCTTTTTTTTTTGCTAGAAGTTGGAAAGAAGAAACTGAAAAATAGAATCGCTCTCGCTCTCCGCCTCACATTTGACAACCACTTTAAAGAGCAAGATCGACTAGGAAAGAGAAGTATAGGCCCTCCTTGAGATGGGGAGACCCCTATCCGGTGG
Organism: Telopea speciosissima; assembly: GCF_018873765.1. NCBI lineage: Eukaryota > Viridiplantae > Streptophyta > Magnoliopsida > Proteales > Proteaceae > Telopea > Telopea speciosissima. Next base: position 45,142,108 of record NC_057920.1, read on the forward strand.
TTTTTTTGGACAAAGCAACTGGAAATCGATCCTAGAAAGAGCAATCCGAATGAGAGAGATACAAAGCATCATTAATAGCTAAAAAAAATATTGAGTCAAAACTTTGAAAAGATTTGCCCTAGGTTGCTAAAATGACCACCATTCGTGTCATTCTAGCCTTGGCTGCAATTAAAAAGTGGTCCTTATTTCAAAATAAAAGTAAAAGAGTAAGGCCATCATTGTAGCATTCTCACCAATTGATATTGACCGGCCGCTTTCCTTTCGAAAATGGCTTAGTGTCGACTGGCAGTTGACTTCTCTATGGATCACGAGTCACGAGTAAAGAGCTATGCTACCGAGCCTACTACAACTATTGTACCTATTTACCGATGCTACCGTTACTCTTGCTCCTCCTGATTGTTTTATTATTTTTTTATATATTTATTAATAAATAAAGAATTTTTTAGATTTATAAGTAGGAGATATCCAGATGGGAATGATAAAAAAAGAGAATAGAATAGAATCACAGCTAATATTGAAGAATTTTTGAATGTAGGTCCTTTCTTTCCATTCCCATAGTTCTTTTAACCACCTGGGCGCTACGTAAAGTCTAAGAGCAGGGCGGGTTACTAAAGTGACAATGCAAGGCTACTGCTTCAGAGAATCTTTCAATAGACAGAGCTTAGTAGAGTGTTGAAGGGAGCACTTGGTTCATCATCTGCATTTAAGTACTTGGAGCATTGGAGAGGCAAAAGGTCAAACCAATCCATTCATCAAGTCCATCTCGCATCTTGAAAGTGGTCTTCCATTCGTCACCCGGTGAAGTTTTTTCTTGGAAGTTTCAACCTTGTTGACTATGACAATAGTCGCGACTATAAACAGACTCGCGACTATGGTAGGGCGGTATGTTATGCTCTCTCGCGACCCCCACTCTAATCAAAATACTATAGGCCCCTACTGAAGATTCTGCTGCTGGATGTCACAGTTCTGGGGCGCCATGATCCTTCTCTCTGGAACAATCGAGGGCACTGATTGACTGCATCAATCATCTCTTAGTGAGCTATTTATTGCCGCCAATAGTGCTTCACTTACATGCAAGGTGGCACGCCAGCGCCAGGTAGAGCTATCATGCTAGGCAAAGGAGATGCATTTCTGGTACTGGTGGTACTTGACAAGCTCTCAGGGAATAATCTCAGAAATCAAAAGAAGCGGCTGGGCGAGAACAAGAAGCGGTCATCATCCGGCGGCCGGTAGCTCTACTAAGCGAAGAACCACTCGTTGCCTTTTCTTTGCGAATAACATGTGCAGGTAGCCTAGGAGAAGAGAAGCAAGCTACCCTCGCCTACCTCCCATCTATATTTATAGGCAGAAATGGTAAACATAAAGCTGATTTAGGAGTCAGGGGAAGATTGAGCATCTCAAGAATCGATAGGTGGAGGGCAGGGAGGGCCTCTTCTGTTGGTCAAGAGGCATCACTACTTTAGTAGGGAGTCCACCGCCTGCTTGCTTTATTATAAAAATAGGGGTGTGCAGGCCTGCCCCTATTTTTAGTCGGTGATTCACTACCTAAGCGAAGAAAAGGCTGGATCAAGAAAAGGGGGTACTACGAGCCCTCTGCCCCATGCATCTAACCAGCTCGCGTGGTTCACCTAAGGTGGTCCCACTCATGTCTGTTTTAAATTCATGTTTCCAGTCTCAGCTGTAGTAGACCCTTATCTGAAAGTATGATTTGATAGTAGAAGGAAGTCTCCTCTAGGTAGGTCCACTCCTTGTCTTCTTTCAATGCTTTGGGAACCAGGCACCCTAAATGATTGATTGATCTATGTGTTCCCATCCATCCCTGTGTTCCACGTCATTTATATGATGCAACCTCGCCGCTCCCATTGGGCCCAGCTCGATCTATGCTCTCTACATGCATTACCCAGCAAGTGGAGGCTCAAAAGCTGATTCAACCGACCAATGGGGCAAGCTCGCCTATCGCCGCTTTGATCAAGGAGAAAGCCCAGTCAGCCCCCTTATCGATGCAGGACACATGACCCATAGCTCGGCCTTCGCTTTTTAAGGCTTCCTCTACCCACATCTCTATGTGCCCGCACCACTTCCATAAGCAAATGGGGCTCTCAGGCCGGGACATCTGGCAGAATGCTTGGCCTCCTGCGCTGGAAGCGCCACTTGAAGGGTGAGCTTCTAGCGGTTAGTTTCTAGTCTATAGGCATTCTAAGCTAGAAGGCAGGTTGAGTTTTTTTTTGGCCTACACCAGAAAGAATTTTTCTTCTTCGATAGGCGAAGCTTCATCAAGCAAGAAATGCATTATTGGTCGAATGAAGATGGGTGCCTCGATTCAATAAAATAGAGGACAAGGGGGTTGTGGCCACTTTTGACCCCTCCTATAGCTGAGAGCCTAGTTGATATAAAGGCCCATGCCTTGCTGTAGCAATGGCAATAAGGAGACGAACCATGGTAATCTTAGCAACAGGGCTGAACGTCTCCTCATAATCAAGCCCATATTGTTGAGTGAACCTCTTTGCCACTAAGAGAGCACTGGACCCCTCCTGTAAACCCCTTTTTAAAAGCCTTGTTCATAGCGCATCCACCTTCTTACTTGCTGCTGATCATAGACCGCCCTAAATTTGGATCAAATAAGGTCCTTGTGAAATTAAAGCAGCAGCCGTAAGCTGATCATAGACCATCCTTGCTTGCATTCATCAAAGGGTAGCTTTCGTGCCCTTCCTGCCTACTGAATTTGATGTGAACTATCGTGACAGCTCTTCAAATTCTATTCTGTCTGATTATATATGTATATGAAACAAAGTACTTCTATTCTGTCTCTATTTCTTTTCAAATTTTGAGGATGAGCCGATTGATCCTAACATCATTTATGAGGAGCAGGACGATGAAGCCTTCTCCCCATTTACAACGTACGTTCAGTGATTACTTACACAATACACCACGCTATTAGTTGATCAAAATCTTTTATTTTTCACAAAAGAATGTTCTTTTAATTGAAAGAAAACTGGCATTATTGAATGAGACTAGATGCATACCCAAAGAAAGTTGTTTGAACTATCGAAATGGTAAGATATGGGTGAGAGTTCTCGCAGATCTCCCTATTACCGGGAAACCTACAGAAGTGAGAATGGGAAGAAGAATTACTGATTAGTAAAACCCATATCTGTAGAAAAGAAAGAAATATAGGAAAGGAATTCTTTATATGGTAAAAAATTCATTTATCTCGATTATTTCATAAGAAAAAAGAAAAAAAAAGAAACCCTAGCAGCTTAAGCAAGCCATGCATGCCTTGCATCACGCCACAGCTTCAAGGGCTCAACGCAGAATGAATCGTAGACTGAGCGACTCGCCCGAGCAAGGCGCCAAACAAGGTTTTGGCTGGCAATTTTTATTATTTTAGTTGGAGTGCTCTCGAGAGGATAATGTTTTATTTGATTTAAATAACAATTCAACGTTTTTATGTTCACAGGGGAGCCGTCAGGGTAAAGCACATATCCCCGAATCTTGTGTCGATTCGATAAAATGCCTTGCTGGTGGATCTCGTGCTTTCTTTTTTTGAGCACTTTTCAAAGTCAACCTGAAGGAAGCCTCATGTTTCATTATTCTCCTTCTTGAAAATGCTTCTGAATTAGATCCTTGATTAGACATATGGTGATTTCATCTTTAGGGTTCCTTCCGGTGTGAACTAGAGCTGGAAGACTGCCCTCGTTCCAACGGGGTGTTTGAGCTTAAATAATCAAGTGTTTCACATGTGTCTCTTTCTTCTCACTGATCGCTCTTGGATTTTCTAAGATCAGAGCAGCAGTCAGGGGTCTCTTGGTCTTTGGAGTCAATGGCGTTTGGTTCATTTCAGAAGCCCGAACGAGAGTTGACTTATTTCAGTGTAGGTTTTTATTCCTAACTTCTCACCCTATAAGGTGGTCCACCCATACTTGATTGAGCTATTAGGCTCCACACATTCGTCGGCCAACCAACTATTAGTTGAACTATCCGAATTCTTTGTCTTCATGGAATAATTTGAAGCATCGGTATGTACCTCGAACGGCTTAGCATGATCCGGCAAGGCCAGCACTGGATCAGTTTTGAATGAGAGAAAGAAGTGAGGAATCCTCTTTTCGACTCTGACTCTCCCACTCCAGTCATTGCTTTTCTTTCTGTTACTTCGAAAGTAGCTGCTTCAGCAGTAGCACTACCATGAGTTGACTAAGCGGATGTTGCACCAGTAGACCAGATCAGGATAAAAATCCATAGCCAAATCTTCTAGGTCCATTAACAGCATCTAAGGAAGCGAAAGCAGTCCAAGCACGAATACCTTCGTTTAAGAGAATACTTTTGGTGTAGAAAGTCTCAAATTCAGGATCTTCCGCTGCACGGATTGCCTGGGAAACGAAGTCATAGGCACGTAGGTTCAGAGGCAGACCGACTACCTTTAGCCCTCTAATCCAAGACTTGAAAAGCAGACAAGAACTTCTCTCTTGTCTATGTATATAAAATTTCTGAGTTCTCTTTCCCTTCCCCACCCGCCACCACAACCCACCGGGGCGTTAGCATGCATTGATGCCGGAGCGCGCTTATAGGTTGTGCGCGCCTGACTCATAATTTGGCTCATGGAGTTCATTCTTTATATAAAGGTAAGGTATTTTCTTCGCTCCATAGTTTGCATCATAACAGGTTCAAGCAACGTGAGAATTCGACCGAAATCTCCAGCTAGCGTCACCTTGACCCGAAATCTCTCCAAATAGACCCCGATATTCACCGGGACACTCTCGTAGTAAATTCTCCTTTCCTCGATGAACTGATGAACTAAAGTCCGAGCTGGAACAAAAATCTCATTAGATGTGGAGCGCGATAAAATAATTTTTCTCTCCAAGCGAAGCCTGTGAAAAACACGATCACCTACCAATAGAAGGCTTTTTGCGTTCAGTCAATCTACGCAGAGTGAATCGGTCCCTAAGGAACCCCTAAAAGGGCTGCGTCACCAACTCTTTTTTCCACTGCAGTATAATCCCCTATAGCTGTTGTAGGGCCATCTCCCATACAAGTTTTCTGTCAGATTTGATAGTTTCCACGAAGTTCATTCATCCCCCGTATGAAAGTGGTTAAGGTTTTCCTGCACTATACAGAGGGCCCTGCCCCATATGCGCCAACCAATCAAAGAACATTGATGTTCACAAGAACAGACCAGAAAATTCATGCATTTAAAAAAATGTATCTTTTAAAAACATTGATAAATCAATGCTTTTATATCTTGCAATTTGTTCTTCAGTTTGAGTCCCGGTTGGAGTCTTCTAAAAGGAACATCGGCTCTCACAATTCCATCTCCGTCTACCAAAACTACTGGAAATGTTCCAAAAAAAAGTTGGCATATGGCATACAAAAAGCTCATGTCCTTCTTTATCTCTAAAGACGGGATGTCCGCTCCGAAGGGACTATCTTTTTAGACTCGTGTGTTTTGCAGAATGAATAAGATGTGATTCTCAGTCGAAATGTCTTTGTCCGAATCTAGTTTTCAGTCAATATAGCCTTGTCTAAAATTGCATTGATGAGTTGGAGTAATGCTTGTTGCGTCTCAGTCTTCTTCTTTTATATAGGGTGGTCATAGATCAGCTTTTCTTCGCTGGCTTCGCTAGGTTGGTGGCAAAGCAACCTGTAGTTTTCTTCGCTGGCTTCTGCCTTCCTGAGCTATCCCTGTGATCTAGGGCATTTTCTGAAAGCTCCTCCATCTAAGCTTCTGCTTGCTCATAACTTGACTCGCCTACCAGATGAGACCTTTCATTTTTAACCAAAGGCCTTCCGCCATCCCAAAAACTGCTTGATTTATACGAGCCACTTGAGATGATGTCTTTGAGATTTTTCAACATTTTCATGCTAAAGTTGAAAGGGAAAGAGGAAAACCTTTAAAGTGTATTCACCCCTATAGAGTAAGTGTTGGTGGGGAATATACTTCGAAGCAGTTTAGAAAAAAAATAGATAATTTGGTATCTAATTGTATAAAGGCAGGCGCGGATATATGAATAGGAGATGTTGTGCGGGTATCTATAGGACCTAATTATCAACAGGTTCTCCAAAAACATTAAAAATTCATCCGATCGATCCAACGTTTTCAACCCACCCCTCAGTAAGGGCCTGCCATAAGTAAGCACGAAAGAAAAGAAGGCAATCAGGAGAAGAAAGAGCTCGTGAGTAACTAGCAAAACAAAGCACTCAACTGAAGCGAACTCCTACTCCGCAAAAGTTTTTAGAGGGACTATTTCACTTTTGGGTGGTGGTAAACTTTTCCTGTAGCGCTTGCTTCAGATTCGTCTTATGACTGGGCCCAACTCTAAACCAAGAAGAAAGTCCTTCCGCCCCTATTTGAGTAAGGTGCGCGCTAGAACAAGGCAAGCCAAAGGCTCGATTCCGCGCCTTAGCTGATCGTAGACCAAAGAAGCAACGACTAGCTGATCTACGACCTGTTTTATCAATAGGGTTGGTATTGCTCCATCGTTTAGTTTATAGTTTAGTAATTTTTTACTCACATAAGAGTTGCATTTTTGCCAATTTTTTTTTACTTAAGCTTAAGTCAAAATATTACTATGGGTTGGTTCAGTGAGTATCTTATTTTCTTTTCATTCTATATTAAAATGAAATCTTTAGCGCTGGATTATTAAAAGTTTCTGAATACCCAGAATGGCTGGCCAATATAGTACCCGTCCCAAAGAGAGATGGCAGGGTTAGAATGTGCATGGATTTTAGGGACCTGAATAAAGCAAGCCCTAAAGATGATATCCCATTACCACACATCGATATCCTTGGGTGGCCTCTAATTGAGCGAGGCGTTCCTTGAGATTCGATCCTGATGTGCCCTGGGTAGCATCAGTGGCCATTACAGCGATGGGACCACTCCCGAGCGATCGAGGTGATGATGCAAGGGAGGCTCTTGGTGACGATGTTGGTGAAGACACCGGCGAGACCCAAGCGCTTACAGCGCCTCCTCATTGAAAAGAGACATGACCGATAGCTAAATTAGTGTGCGAAGTTAGTAAGGATCTCCGACTCCGCGAACGTAGATCATAGACCAACCTCAAGTGCCTGATATGAATGTTTTATGAATTTCATACGGGACTACTTACTTACCTAAAGTTCGCTTCTAGAACACCATCGGTGACCGAAGCAACACCCTTTGGTCGATGGTTTTTCGATCCGATCTCTCACTTGAAGAAAGATAGCCACTTGGATTATCTACGTATGATAGAGTTCTATTTTCAGTACATTGAATGTCCTTCCGTTTTCTTGCTGGGCAGGGGCCCTTTAGGCCCTTATGGTGTGCAAGTTGGGTTGATGCTTAAGGAAATGGAGGCATAAGGAAGCTGAATGATAGTGTGATAGAGAGAGGGAGCGATCGTAGAGTTTGAAGAGGGTAACTTTACGCTTCGACCAATTAAAGAAATTAGCCACTAGACCAAAGAGGTGTCGCTTAACGATACAGAGAGACTGCGAACGCTAGGCCTAAAAACAAAACTTTGATGGAGCAATGAATCAAAATGGCAGTGGAGTAGGAGACAAAGTCATATCACCCAAAGATGCTTATATTCTGATTTCCTTGAACTTCGCCTGCACTAACAACGAGGCCGAATACCTAGCGGGAAAGAGCATGGATTCGTCATTGGCAGTTCCGGTAACAATGGCGGTTCTTTTCTTTCTCCTACGTAACAACGAGCTTTGCACCCTTCGCAGCAGCCTCAATTGCAGCAAGCTTTGGCATCATCATTTCTTTCCACATGAGATGCAAGACTTTCATGGAGTTCCCTCTCTTTCTTTGGCAGATGGTTTGTCATAATTATTTTCTTTGTCTCTTGTGGGATCCTTTTTCCACAAACAAAGGAATTGTACAGTACGAAATAGCAATGCTACCTATTTCGAAGAAGATAGATGATGGGAGTCCAAGAGTTTCTATTGATTGGATTGAAGGTAAATGATTGATCATGAATTGACTGGTGGATTGATGGCATTCATTTCTCATTACTGCCTTCATCACGGCTATTCTTCAAGTGGGGCGGGCAGTAGGACCACCAATCAAACTCTTAGTCCAGTGGTTGTGGTTCTTATCCTCCGTTAGTCTAGTGGTAAGAGCAGTTATCCTAGTAGTGCATTACTTTAGAGGTCAGAGGTCTATCAGCTAACCATATCTAAAGGTGAGGAAAGAGAGCTATATAGCTTGCCTGCCAAGCCGATAGGCAAAGGGTCAAAGGATAGAGCGTGCAAAGTCGATCATGCACCTGTCGTGTGACCCGTTGGTCCTAAGCAATGTCTTTCGCGAAGTGACCCACATCTACATAGCTCTCCTTTATGTTAGGGGGGAACTCAAATGAAACTTTGATCGGATGCTCCCCTGGTGGTCGAGCTGATTTACCGCTGACGCCCCTATTGAGTTTTGGTTTTCTTGCTGGGGCTCATCCGTTGCTTGTTCGCTCATGCAGTTTCTTCTTTTCTTTGCTCCGGAGTTTGCTGGGTGGAAGCAGGCAGCAGGGCTTGCAACACCGGATACACGGAATTGGGATCTCTCTCGGAATTACTAAATGAAATGCCAACCGTTGTCCTTCAGGCTAACTAACTCAACTCAGATGCCATAACTCTTCTTTCCTCCGTTCACTCCTCTCTTAGTTCACCTCAAAACCAAAGGGAATAGCGGAATATAGAAAGTTCCGCTGTGAATGAAGTTGTAGATACTGAATTTTGTCACCCCCCCGACGATAATGATAACGGAACACAGACAGACATCGGTATCTCTCTCAAGAAGGACTCTTGTCACCCTAACATCCATAAAATGACTCATAAGACCCTTTACTGAACATTGAAGGAGGTACTGCTCACCCTCCCACGGCGCCGTGGAAATCTCCACGGCACCGTGGAGGCCCACGCTGGCACCACTGTACTTTTTCCACGGTGTCGTGAGGGGGGGTGACATCAGCCTGCTGACGTCACCCATGGCGCCGGGGAAAAGTCCCCCACGACGCCGTGGACATCTGGACGACACCGTGAAGGGAAGATTTTCCCCTATAAATAGGAGGGTCCCCCTCCCCTATAAACAGGAGCCGTTACTCTGTTTGCATCCAGGTGACGAGAGTCTTTTATAAAGCTGTTACTCTGCCCAAAGTTTGAGTAGCGAAACCTATCTCATTTAGTCCTTACTCTGTCCGACAAGAGAGAGGCAAGCCGATTGTCCGTCTCCACCTGAGCCATGGGACATCATATATTGCATATCTTGGTGCATTTTTACTCTTTTCTTGTATTTCTTGACAGATATTTATCTCTTTCTTTCTCATTATTTTTTGGCATAATGTAGACAATTAAAGTAGTTCGTTTTAGTGTACATAATAAATGATTTTTTCGTTCTTTATCATGATTTATCCTTGCATGTTAATATAGAACATATTATTAGGAGAGAATGTTCGTCGTTTTGTAGCATCTATTACAGAGAGACCGGTTTTGATCTGGCGAGGTGGGTGCCTAACACCTTTCCACACTCGTAACCTGACCCCTTACCTGGACCTCTGGTCGGACCATATGGAGACACGTAGCCCGATACTATTCTCAACAGATAGGGCTACACCTAATGGGTCCTAGGCCCTAACCCTAGGTAGCGACTTCACATTATTTTAGTATATTATGCATGATCCCAAACCTCTGATATTATTCTTAAACATTTGATAATATTACCCAGCATTAATATGCCTGCACCCCACTAAGGTTGAGGAACCCTCGTCAAAGAAGCGAGGACCACGGTACTTATAGAAGTCTCTATCCCATAGACTGAACTTCACGGTTATGGATACGAGTTCCAAAGGCTCCACCAAGTTCTGTCTATAGCTCGTTCATCAATTCACTCAACCACTCAGACTCTCATTGATTTTTTTTAGGGTAGGGCTAGGATTCAAAAAAAAAAGGACCTGCCCATAGTATGAACTAATAACTATAGAACTTATAACCAACTCATTGCTTCGTGTTATCTAGATCCAAGGAAGCAGTCGATCAGCTATATACAATGGCTAGCACGCCAGAACAACAAAGACAAGGCTACATGTGCCCAATTATTAGTAAGCTGATCGTAGAGCACCATTGCGCGTTAGTGATCTATGACCAACCTTTTCTTGCTGCTGATCATAGACCACTCCAAGCGCCTTTAAGGGTTTTTGTAATACGGCTTTTGCTACGAGTGAAGCGCGCCATAAAGTAAAGCTAAAAGCCAAACAAAGCGGCAGAGGTACCATCATCTAGAGTTCTAGGCCTCTCTTCCTATATATTGGATTCGTCAGATCCTTTCTACAATTAGCTGTTAATGTGAATGAACCATAACTATGTAACCCTATTCCTAATAGATTGACCCCAAAATAGCATCTACAAATTATAAGAAATCCTAGAGAAGCCACAATTGCGGAATTTGTGCACGTTAGCAAGTGCAGTAGTTTGATTGCTGCTAGTGCGAAAGCCATTGATTGTGTGCTAGCGCGCTCTGGCTTTCTTCGCATGCTTGAGCGTGACGCGCTCTACCTCGTCCATTGAGTATAACAGAGAAAATGATGGTATAGCACTGAACATCAGGAAGATAATAGGAAATATGGTCCAAAGAATCTCGATAGTAGTTCCATGACCTACTGAAAAACTACAGTGCGCAACGGTGCTCGTAGATCCACTTTACTCCGCCCAAGTGCTTGTTGCTTGTTGCTTGCTGCTTGTGGGCTTGATAGCGCCACTCGTTACCACTAAACGCCGAAGGGGCACTATACCGCCCTAAGCGCCTTACTAAGCAAGATGCATTTTTGAGACATAGTGATCCATACTCTCTTTTGGGGGCTTAGGCGAGGACCCCTACCAGTTTCTTAATAATAAAAAAGAAGTTACAGGACGTAAAAGCCTAACCCCACCCCCAACTGACGCTTTTAATGAAATATTTTACTACTCAAGGGTTAAAGTATCATATCAAACCTCTATTGAGGAACCATCAATTATATAAATTATCTGTGTATCTTGGAAATCCCCTCCTCTCCTATGGGTTTTGGGAAAGACCCTACTCCCCTAGCTAATGAATGGTGAAAAAAATGAGCCAAGGTCGGTGGAAAAGGAATAGTAAAGCTTGTTTGGATAAAGGAAGCATTCATACTTGACCCGCATCTGGACGCCCCTTTCGGGCTCACTTCCTGACAACCTAGGCCACAAAAGGAAATGGACAGGCATTTACAAAAGCCCAGTAGGTCCTTTTTTGCTTGACCGCTAACTCATGAGCAAAGCCGCCTTTTGCCTCCCCTCATGCAGCATGAGCGGATCTTCACTAAAAGCCGGCTCCATTGGCAGACACTATGGACGACTCACTCTGCCATGAGAACAAAGAAAGCCGCACTATCTCCTTGCAGCTTCAGCTTGTCAAGGGAGTCAAGAAGGGCAAAGAAACCTTTGTGGCTGTGCTAGATGGGGGTGGGTCAAGTGAGGAGCTACCAACTATACTGTAATAGTAGAAGTTTGCTGGAAGGTCGGAAGGAGAAGTGTTATAAGCTTTGAATGGAAGCCCCGATAAACGGCGACAGTAACTCTAACTGTCCTAAGGTAGCGAAATTCCTTATCGCATAAGTAGCGACCTGCACCAATGGTGCAATGATTGCCCTGCTGTCTTCGACATGGACCTGGTGAAATTGAATTCTCCGTGAAGATGCGGATCTCATTGCTATCGGTGAAATGGTTCTCTTTCTGTAATCTCTTTGTAGAGGTATACCTAGGGAAATGTATGTGATAGAGTCGTAAACTAGTATAGGCTGAATCAGACAATCAGATAAGTCCAACCTCAGTCAAGGTAGCAGTGGAGGACTTCGAGAAGTGCCATGCATGGTTGCCCCCGGTCCCTTCTTTCTCTCGGTCCCACCCAGCTGAGAAAATACAGCTCGCACACTTGGGCAGAGTAAAGCTGATCGTAGATTCTGAGTTTCTTTTTTTTTTATTTTGTTAGTTTCCTAACTCAAGATTTACCCCTCTAAAAATATCTATTTACCATATTTAGTCCCTAATTATAGAAAAGCCCCCCGATTACAATGGAGAGAAAGCCTAGTTTGAGCTAAACTCTTAATGCCAAGACCTCCTTCTTCAAAAGGAAGAGAAATGTTGTCCCATTCAACCCAACTATGTCTAGACTCTCCATTGGAACTCCATAGAAAATTGGTAAAGGCAGCTTGCAAAGAATAAAGCACATTTTTAGGGACTTTCAACACTGACATGATATGAATGGGCATGGCAGAAATAAAACTTTTAATGATAGTCATTTTACCACCAAAAGAGAGCAGCCTAGCCTTCCATCCTTCAAGCTTCAAGTGCCGAAATTTTAAGAGAAAGCAACATGCAATGAGACTGAGCAATCCCTAACTACTCCACCACCTGCAGCTATGTTATCTGTGGAGGATCCATCCGTATTAAGCTTGAGAAAAGGACCATCTGGAGGCTTCCCTAGGCCTCCTTCTAGTCCTACTTCCCTAATGTTAGGTGGTAGCATGTCAGGCTCAGCTAAAGCCGCTCACACACATCAACTTCAGCTGTAGCCGCTAAAGCAAGAGGGTAGGGGTACGTTCACAATTCTGCTACTAAAATGTACTCTTTATTGCCATCTGAAATAGGGGATATATAGGCTCACTTCTCGACTCAAAGTTCCGTTCGCTTCAATCGCTATTGATTCGGGACATGGAAACACTCTTTATAAAAAGCAAATCCACTACTCCTCCAGAGCTTCGCTATTGTCGAAGTGTAACCAGCAGCTTTAAGTGAGTTAGGGGGTTTGGCGTGCTTCTCGTCCATTAGAGCAGTGAAGTAACGCTAAAGGGTTAAACTATTAAAGAGTTGGAGTTCCTGTTTCAAGAAGTCAAGGGAGTTTCTTCTGTTGGTAGTGGTGCATATTGTGGTTGTTTTGGTACTTCTGTAAGCCTTGCACCTCTATTAGGTAATGCCTGAGTCGCAGCATCAAGGTCTGACCCAAATTGAGCAAGGGCGGCCACTTCGTGATATTGTGCCAATTCCAGTTTTGAACTACCGCAGACTTGTTTCATAGCAGGCGCGCTAGCGCGCCCCCCCTTAGAGTAAATAGTAGAGTAAGGCCGTTGCTTGTTTAGGGTTGAAGTGGAGCTTGTGCTTGACTAAGAGGGGGAAGCAGTTCAAAAGGAAAGCAAGTTGTGCTTGACCTTGAGAGATCGGTGGAGGTCTTTCCTTTCCTCTTGAGTGGAGTTCCCGCTCTGGCGTAGATCAGCAGGTATTCCAGTTGGGAAGTTGAGCTATTCCCTTGCTGTCTGCTCTGACCGATTGAACTACAATCCTAGAAAACTAGGTGTACAGCCTAAAAAAAATTAGAATTATTCATTAGATTTCATTCGAACCATTTAGTTTTGCCGTGTTGTAAATGTGATCTAAACTGGTGACTTGTTAGTGCTGGACAATTGCATGTGGATTCGCTGCGAGCCAGTTTGGGGAGGACAGGAAGCGATCCAATCTCTCTTCGATTCGATGTTGTCCAATCTATCTATTATCCAAAGTGTAGACCGGCCCAGTGAAAGGCAGTTCAACCAAAGCCGGTTCGTTGAAGAATTCCAAAAACAATTGGGGAAGGGAGAGTCGGTCGGCTCAAAGCCCGATGGTTGGAACAATGGCACGTGCCACAGGCTATGGATGAGATCTTGGCCCCCACTCCTCAGATTGTGGGGGGAAAGGATGATCAGTCAGTCTCCACTCGAGACGAACATGGTTTATGCGCTGCTAATGTAGCGGCTTGTTGAGTATTTGACAAACTCACACCATACAATAACGAATTGGGTTCGTATGGGCATTTTGGACGCAACTATTGAAATAGCTTCTCTGGCTAGAATTTCAAATACTCCACCCATTTCATAAAGTATTCGACCCAGTTTAATGACAGATACCCAATATTCAGGAGATCCTTTCCCCGAACCCATACGTGTTTTTGTAGGTCTTACTGTAACGGGTTTGTCTGGTAATATACGTACCCATATTTTTCCACCACGACGCACATACAAGACAGGTTTGGACATAACTTTCCGCATCTTCTTTCATCTGAGGCCAATAAAAATGAGCGCCAAGCAACATCATTGTTCGGTGCTGACCAGGATGTTCGGCCCAGCGAGTGTCGTGACACTCCTTCAATGAGTCCCTACGTATGTTTTTCCACCTTGGGATGAAAAGATTATTCCCTTTGGTGTAGGTAGCGCATGAATAGAACACATAGCCTAAGCGGAACTAAATATTCAACCAACCTATGATCCATTTATTTAATCAACTTACTATCAATAAACCATGTGTTAGATTCTCATTGCGGGAGATCTTGAAACTTGCCCGACTACTTACGCTATCTGGCGTGAGGGTAAAGCCCCCTTTATGAGTAAGGCGGTACGCCTAGCTACTTTATCAAAGAAGCTCAACAAAGTCAAAGCCTGTTGGACCGGATCAAAAAATGGAATCTTGGCTCAGCAGCCAGAACAGACAGGACGCTTGTCTCCTGAAGTTTTGGTTGTCCTGTTCGGATCAGGGCTGGGGCGTATACCAGGTGACTTAGAAAAGGATTGGTAACATGCTTCTAATAGTTAGTTTTTCCATTTGGGCAAGCACTTACCGCTATTTTTGGGGGGTTTGATATTGTGGTAGTTGTATGGTAAGGTAGGGCTTTAATGGTATGGTACGGGGTCAGGGGTAAGGAGTGACGCTAGGTAATTGGAGGTAAGGAATTGGGACGTGTTTCCTACCATGGGGATGACCCCTCCTGAGACTTATGGTGATCTATCTATATGGTCTCAGCCCGGGTCCTCGTACATTGAAGCTATCAAGTCCGTAAGAGGCGCTGTAAGAGTTCTAGGAGGGCGATTTCCTTTTCATGTCGCCTTCTTCCTCGCGTTCCTTGTATCTATCTTTTCTGAAAGGCGGGTCTTCCTAGCAAGTAATAAACCTTGCTAGTCAGTCATCTTTGATCCTGATCGGTCGACCTTTCCGATCCCAAAACAAACATAGTTCGACTCTCTTTTTTCGGTCATTCAGATGCAAAAATCCATGAAGGCAACGAGAGATGCCACCTGCTCTTTCCGTTTCTTCTCTTTCGGAGTGGAGCAATTTCCGTCTGTGTTTGATCATAGCAAATGGATTCTTGGAAAAGGCAACACTCAATTCTGGAAAGAAAACTGATTGGAGCTTGAGCTGGAGATCCTTGCTAATTTTAGTTCTGATATCACTATTAGAGAAGCTCTGCATTCTCCCTCCTTATTATTCATCTATATCTATCCCAATGAGCCATCTATCGAATCGTTGCAATGGATGTTCGATCCCGAAGAGAAGGAAGAGATTTTTGGAAAGTAGGTTTTTACGACCCGATAAAGAATCAAACTTATTTAAATGGAAAGGCGTCTTTAGACCTTGCAGTGGAAAGAGCAAGAAGAAAAGGGTGGTCGTAGATCTGGGAGTAGGAGAAGGGAAGAGAAGGGAATGTTAATTGAGGATGAGTAGGTGAAGAAACCAAAGGTAATGTCAATACAAGAGGTTTAGTCACCAGACAAGAGCTTCCCATCGACGAGAGTGGAAACAAAAGCTGACCATGGATGATAGACGAATCACCATAGGGTAGAGGCTATCCGAAACTCCTGATCCGATTTGGAGACGGCCGACATGCTGCGATCAAATGACTAAGACTAGGTTAGGTACACAACTTTTTCTCTTTTCCTGAACCCTTGATTGCTACCCTGATCTTAGCAAATCCGAGAGCAATCAGTGAGAAGAAAGAGCCACATGCCGAATACTTGATTATTTAAGCTCAAACACTATAGAATTCGTTCATTCTCCGAATGCCTTCTGCCGTTTAGAATCCTTGTGATCTTGTCCTAGTCGCTGGTAAGTCTCCTTATTACGATCCATATTCCATCATGACCTCCTTTCTATCTTTTTGTGCTAAAGAAATTGTTGTTTCGTAAGTAACTTAGTGCTTGCCCTTTAATTGGAAATGAAAGAAAAAAGAATTCATTCGGATCCTCCCACATGTTCAATCTATTTTTTGCACTTCGCATTTTCCATCTTCTCGTCTTAGTTCTTTTTTTTGCTGTCAATAGGTGCACGGAGCCGTAGCCCGGCATGTTCGCCCACTGGGCCGAGTGTTCACCCAAGCATGCGAAGAAAGTCAGAGTGCGCTAGCGTGCACTTCTTTTTTTGAGCCGGGCAAGAGGTGAAGGTTCGAAGACCTCCCAATAAGGAAGAGGGGAAAAAGGTGCTTTCATCTATCTCGACCAGTTTCCCGAGGTGTTGGAAATCCAGACCAGCTCAAAGAATCACTGGTTATCTATGACCACCCTTCGTTTCGCCAACAAAGTCATCCTTGATGATTTCCCATGCGGGCATTGTTATATGCCAGCCAAATATGCCAAATGACACTGGCCATGAGAGCACCCATCCATTCATGGTGATGCTTATCAAAATTCAATGCCAAGATGTGTGCAATCTAGTTTTGAATAACAGAGGAGCTATTCAAGGTGAAGGCAAAGCATGTGGCGGTCCTGATGGTTCTTGAATAAGAGCAAGTTAGAAATACTCCATGAGAGAAAAACTCACCGAATAGTTAACTAGGAAACAAGGTAAACACAGAACATAGAGAAAATAGGAAAGTATACCGCAAAGCACAAGAGGCAGGGCGGGGAAGCAAGGCATATCGATTTTTCTATTTATGGTGATGGAATCCGCGATAAACAGTACCATCATTCGATGTCTACCATACCCAATTTACTTCTTTAAAAAAAATCGACTAAGCACCTTTCCATTGCCTAATGCCACTCCAGCTGATGTGATAGTTCCTACTCCGGATCGATCCTATTGATTTTGCACCTCCTTAATGCACTAGCCGATTGGAAGTCTTATTGAACGGAAGGAAGGATAGCAAGCAAAGAAAACTACAGGGTGGTCGTAGATCAGGGCTTTCTTTGTATGCTTCTTGTTCGTAGCGCATCCGCCTTCTTACTTGCTGTTGATCGTAAACCGCCCTAAATTTGGATCAAATAAGGCCCTTTTGAAACTGAAGCAGCAGCGAACCCCCAATCCTTTACTTGTTGTGCAGTGATAGTACCAATATCCACTAATCGTTGTTTCCAGATACGGTTGCTGGTTGACATCTCTTTTGATTCGTCGATACGAGAGGTAAATTGTTGTGTGGAGGAGGACAACCCCAACCACGATTAATTGACCACATTGTCGTTAGATAGGCTCTGCCAAAGGCCTCAAACTTCCTCGCTCTGTTTAGGATGCGAGATGGAAGGTAACCTCTTAGGCCATCGTTGGAATCGACCGGGTGCACCTAGTGCATGAGAACCAAGCGCTGTTTGAGTTAAAATAATACCGCAAGCGTAAGGGTCAATCGTAGCTACGGGTCGAACATGAGGAGATATACGCCACTCTATTTAACTAACTTAAATGTAATACAAAGTGAACCAAATTAAAATGTTAAATTAAACTAATGAAAATTAATGCAACCTAACTCATAAGCATCTAACAAAATTAAGGGATTAGATTGGAGTCCTAACACATTAGCATCTAACCTATCAAACTAACGCAAATTGAAAGGAATAAAAATGCAGCCACACATAATAACCACATAAAAAGGAATAAGAGAATAAAAGTGCATCCACAAACCACAACCATAAAAAAAAAATAAAAGAAATAGAGGGAGAAGAAGAAGATAGAGAGAGATAGAGAGGGAGAATGAGATTAAGGGTTTAGAGAATGAAAACCTGGATGTACGTGAACCGGACTGAAATTGCTTCCTCTTCTAAATCTCTAAGTCTTGTCATCAACTTAGAAACTTAGACTAGAAAGCTTGAAACTAAACTAGAATTATTACAACCATAGTGAAGACATAAAATTAAAGCATGAATCAAAAGCATCACAACCATGAAATTGAAAGCATGAACTCAAACTAGAACTTAGAAAGCCAAAAACTAGAAGAAGAGAAGAAGAAATTTCACTAATTAATTGAACTAAAAACTACACTAAAAACTGAATTAAAATTGAATTAGAAACTAATTAAAAACTGAACTAAAAACTAACTTCTTACAACCCAAAGGGCAAGGGGTATTTATAGGGAGAAGGGAGAAGAGAGAAGAGGGAAATGGTAGGAGAAATATTCCCTAAGAAAAGAGAATATTCTCTTCTCCTTCCTCCTTTACATTGCTTTGAATCCCAAGAAAAAAGAAAAAAAATAGAAAGAGGGAGAGAAAAGAATCCTAGATACATAAACCTTCTATTTATTAAAAAGTAATTTTCTAATTCTAACTTGTGCTTCCTTTTCTTTGTAGGTGTCTTCTCCAAGCAATGAGATCAAGGCATCTTTGACTTTTCAACCTTCCATAGATGAGAGAATATCTTTCAAAAGAAATTTATCCCAAGTAGAATTCCAAAAGTGCCCTTGAAAAGTTGGACGAGAGAGAGAGCAAGGGTGATGACTAGGATTCCACTCACAATTAATAAAATATCAAATCTGTCCTTCAAAAAACATAGAGCATGAGATGCTTATATGGGTCTTACTGTTGTATTCCTTACGAAAAATCACCCAAAATAGGCTCAAATTTCGTCCAATTTGGAGTTCGGGAGCCCAAGATATCTCAAGTTGAAGTTGGACTACTCCAGAGCCTTCCAAATGGAATCTTTCGGCTGATAGAAAGATAACTTCTGATAATTGCGCTAAGGCCCCTAAAATCCGAATTTTTGCTTTACTTTATCCCCGGCCGACTGTCAATAATTACAAATACACCCTATCCACAGAAACGGCCATAACTTCTTCGTTTCAACTCGGAATCAAGTGCCGTTTGAACCGTTGCGAAGCTAACTCGATGGGCTATGCCGTTTGAACCGCTACCTCTCTTGTAAAAATTGCTCATTCACTTAGTGAAATTTCTTCTCTTCTTCTCCTTCTAATTTGTGATTTTTGGCTTTTCAAAGTTCTAGTTTGCTTTTATGATTTTTAGTTAATGGTTATAATAGGTTTAGTTTATGCTTTAATTTCAATTTAAGTCTTCAATTGGGTTGTAATTTCTTAATTCTAGTTTAGGTTTTAAGCCTTCTAGTCTAAGTTTTTAAGTTGATGACAAGACTTGAAGATTTAGAAGAGGAGGCCATGGTAAGTTTATGCAAGTATTCAAGCTTTTCAATTACATTCATGCAAGCACATCTAGGTTTTACTATCTAAACTCTCAATCTCATTCTCCATCTCCTCTATCTCTCTCTATCTTCTTCTTTTTCCCCCTCTATTTCTTTTATTTTAATTTTATATGGTTGTGGTTTATGGATGCATTTTTATTCCCTTATTTCTTTTTATGTGGTTAGTATGTGTGGCTGCATTTTTATTCCTTTCAATTCGCTTTAGTTTGATAGGTTAGATGCTCATGTGTTAGGACGCCGATTTAATCCCTTAATTTTGTTAGATGCTTATGAGTTAGGATACATTGATTTTTGTTAGTTTAAGTAGTTTAATTTAACACTTTAATTTAGTTCACTTGGCATTACTTTTAAGTTAGTTAAATAGAGTGGCGTATATCTCCTCGTGTTCGACCCGTAGCTACGATTGACCCGTACGCTTGCGGTTTTATTTTAACTCAAACATAGTTTCAGAACCAGAAAACATTCGACCATGAATTTTAATAAAGCGAGAAATAATATAGAAGTTAAGCACAACTGAGAAATATCCAATAGAAAAATCTGTCCTCATGGAACAGTGGAAAATGAAGGAATTAAAACTCATACCATAAGTCCTCCCTTTCTCTCCCATTTACAATGTAGAATACATGTCATGTTTAAAAAAATCAACCAAAAACGGATCACAGTAAGCATAAAAAGGATTATAAATAGCCTCATCAAAATAATCATAAAAAATGGGAGGTGTACTCAAATCAATCCTAGCAATATAACTATCCGCCCTTTTCATAACTTGGTTTGCCAAATAAGGATCACGATAATTTGCTTCAAAAGCATCATGACTAACATTGTCCTCCCCAATAAAATCATCAAACCTAGGAGGTTTGGACAAATCAATATGTGGGACAAAACAATCTTCAGTATGACAGTCAACTGGGTTTTCCAAAGAGAGAGAGGGAGATCGAATTTTCAGGGTTTCTATGCTATCATGAAAATCTGATTCTAAATTAGTAGAAACACTAGGCGCACTAAAATCAAAAATCTCGCTTTACTAACATGTTCAGGAGACTCAATCTCAACAAATAAATCATCTTAAAAATCATTGTGTTGGGAGTGACTCTCATTAACCTCAAACTGGGGTGGTGGACTTTCAACATCATTAAACTGGGGATGGGGTGGTTCAAACTGACTAGGTAATGTACCCGTTTCCTCCTCTTGCACCATGGTTATCAGTTGAGAGACTTGCTTCTCCATGGTATTTTGGTTTGTCGTGAGAAGGGCTATGTGTTTCTCACGCTCACTCAGTCTGGCCTCCTCACTCATGCTTTGAAACTTAGGGGGTTGGTGATATGGTTGAAGGAGAGGTGGCTCATTGAGATTCAGTGGAGGGTTGGGCATTGGAGGACCAAACTAACCATGGTATTAGAAATTGGGTAGTCCAGCTTGGTTATTCCATTGAACCCACGAGAAATTGGGATGATCACTCCACCCCTGATTGTTAGTGCCAAAAGAATTGTATTGAAATAGGGGACTCACATGCTCATCACCATAGCTCCCCCCATAAAGATTAGAGCATCCGTCCATAACATGGATAGCTTGGGGATGAGACCAGTCAAAATTTTCTGAAAGCCCATAGTTGGGTTGGGGAACAAAATTGTACTGGGGTGGTGCAAAGTTATTCTCTAACTCTCTACTTTTAACCACCCTAGTCTGTTTAAACATTTCCCCCAAAGTTATGGTTGTCTTAGCATAGTTCTACCTTTCCCCCAAAGTCATAGGTGGAAGTGTATCTCCTATTATTCTAAACTAATCACCTATCCCAAATTGAGGTCTCCCTTAGAAAAATTAAAGATAAAAAAAAAAAATTCACTAAAAACATGAGGGAATAAATAGACAGTTGGTGCATTGCCCTCAAAAATCGAAACAATGATTCCAAAGCTGTAAGGTTGCCATATAGGTTGAAAGCAAGGGAACCCGTATAGTCTTCAAGAGCCACCTATGGGCGACTCCAATTGGATTCTAATGTAGAGTGGAGGACTACTATACGTTTTTGTTTCCAAGGCACTCACTATGTCACTTTCTTGTTATCAAAGTTGGTCACCTCCAAAGATAAGTCATATGCCATTCCACCCAACCAAGTCAAGATGCAGCGTCATAGGTAACCAAATCCTATGAGGGACACCAAAAGAGGTTGGGTTTGAGCATAAGAAGGACTTTAGATTAGGCGCACAGTCTTTGAAACAGAAGAAAAACAAGATGAGGTTTTCAAAAACTGATTTTTTTTTTTTTTTTTTTTTTAGAAGAAAAGGTAAAATAAAATAAAGCACTTCGAATTACTTAAAAATCAAAAAAATAAAGTGGACAATAATCTCCCCGACAACGGCTCCAAAAACTTGTTTGAGTTAAAATAATACGCAAGCGTACGGGTCGAACACGAGGAGATATACGCCACTCTATTTAACTAACTTAAAAGTAATGCAAAGTGAACCAAATTAAAGTGTTAAATTAAACTAATGAAAATTAATGTAACCTAACTCATAAGCATCTAACAAAATTAAGGGATTAAATTGGCGTCCTAACACATTAGTATCTAACCTATCAAACTAACGCAAATTGAAAGGAATAAAAATGCAGCCACACATAATAACCACATAAAAAAGAATAAGGGAATAAAATTGCATCCACAAACCACAACCATATAAAAAAAATAAAAGAAATAGAGGGAGAAAAAGAAGATAGAGAGAGATAGAGGAGAGGGAGAATGACATTAAGGGTTTAGAGAATGAAAACCTGGATGTGCTTGAACAGGACTAAAATTGCTTCCTCTTCTAAATCTCCAAGTCTTGTCATCAACTTAGAAACTTAGACCAGAAAGCTTGAAACTAAACTAAAATTATTACAACCATATTGAAGACATAAAATTAAAGCATGAATCAAAAGCATCACAACCATGAAATTGAAAGCATGAACTCAAACTAGAACTTAGAAAGCCAAAAACTAGAAGAAGAGAAGAAGAAATTTCACTAATTAATTGAACTAAAAATTACACTAAAAACTGAATTAAAATTGAACTAGAAACTAACTAAAAACTAAATAAAAACTAACTTCTTACAACCCAAAGGGCAAGGGGTATTTATAGGAGGAAGGGAGAAGAGAGAAGAAGGAAGTGGTAGGAGAAATATTCCCTAAGAAAAGAGAATATTCTTTTCTCCTTCCTCCTTTACATTGCCTTGAATCCCAAGAAAAAAGAAAAAAAATAGAAAGAGAGAGAGAAAAGAATCCTAGATACATAATCCTTCTATTTATTAAAAAATAACTTTCTAATTCTAACTTGTGCTTCCTTTTCTTTGTAGGTGTCTTCTCCAAGCAACGAGATCAAGGCATCTTTGACTTTTCAACCTTTCATAGTTGAGAGAATATCTTTCAAAAGAAATCTACCCCTAATAGAATTCCAAAAATGCCCTTAAAAAGTTGGAGGAGAGAGAGAGCAAGAGTGATGACTAGAATTCCACTCACAATTAATGAAATGTCAAATTTGTCCTTCAAAAAACGTGGAGCATGGGATGCTTACATGGGCCTCACTGTTGTATTCCTTACGAAAAATCACCCAAAACAGACCCAAATTTCGTCCAATTTGGAGTTCGGGAGCCCAAAATATCTCAAGTTGAAGTTGGACTGCTCCAGAGCCTTCCAAATGGAATCTTTCAGCTGACAGAAAGATAACTTTTGATATTTTCTCTGAGGCCCTATAATCCGAACTTCCACTTTACTTTGTCCCCGGACGACTATTAATAATTACAAATAAACCCCTATCCACGAAAACGGACGTAACTTCTTCATTTCAACTCGGAATCAAGTGTCGTTTGAACTGTTGCGGAGCTGACTCGACGGACTACTCATCCATACTATTAACACCTCAAATTATGCTAAGGGGCCCACTATAATCACATTCAAATTTGATTGATTGGCATGATTCTTTCAGTGTTCAATCCAAACTTTATTTTCTCGATTCCTGGGCGTTTCTAGCTATTCTTAGCATCTTTTGTTCTATTTTCACAAGAATTTACCTAAAACCTGAAAAGCACAAGAAAACACCAAAGTAACTCTGTCCAATGTGGTAAAATGTATGCTTTATGCCCTAAGATTTCACATATAAATGTGCTCATCACGGGCGTAGAGGAAGTTGATGTTTGTTTTGTGTCAAAGTTGCCTTTCTTTCAAGAAGGGTGGGGGGGTTCGAGAGAGCTCTTTTCCTAAATAGTAAAAATGAATAATCTATGAGAAGTGATCCCCACCTTCTCCCTTTGAGAAAGACGTATCGAAAGATCTAACATTTGTGCTACTTAGAAGAAAGAATATCTGGATGCTCAGTGACAACCTCTCAATTGTCACCGCCTGGCCTCTGTTGCTACCATGGTAGCACCTAGTGTGGTCAGCACCAATCGTGTTTGTGCAACGAAGCTTACAGTCATTCACATTGGTTCATCCTGCTATGCCCCAGGCTTTGGGGGTGACGTACGCCAACCATAGTTAGCACCCAGACGGAGAACCGTAGTGAAAGCTGTAGCAAAAAAAGCCAAGTCGGTTCCAGTAGGACACTAAGCAGGCCTGAGATAAAGAACGAAAGATTGCAGATGCGGAGGCTTGGACCGCTCAAGCCTCTGGATCTCCATCTCATATCCTCCAATAGAAGCTCTTCAACCTCACCAAAGTTCTTCGTCAGTGGAATCAACACGAGGTGGGCAAACTTCATCACCGGATTAGCCTTCTCCGCACCCTTCTTAATGAGCTGCAAGCAATTCCTCATCATCTCAGAGAAGAAGGATGGTATCTTCATGAAAAATAAGTCATTGTAGATTTGAAGGGCAATTTGACTTGATTCAATCATTCCTGCCTTCCTGTTGCATTTTCATTCATTATGCACCTCTAATCAGTATATATTTTATAGAGAGAACTACTTCCTTAGCTGATCTTCATCTCTAATAGATCTTCCAATCTATATTCTTTTTTGGACTTCTACAGTCGCATTGGGCGATTGATAAAAGTCAAATAAATCCGTAAAAAACTTCCTTCTGATTTGATCCTAATGGCAGTACAAAACTCATGGCTACTAGGATTGGTTCTTGCGTCCCTGTGCCCAAAAAGGATGGGCGAGTTCAGTTCGAGTGTTCATCGATCGGGTGGTCAAACTCCGGGGGGTGAGAACAGGTGTAGCGCAGTCTGGTCAGCGCATTTGTTTTGGGTACAGAGGGCCATAAGTTCAAATCCTGTCACCTTGATGTGATGCTGAAATCAGCAAATACTCCAATATGAACATCTTCTGTTTCGGTGCTATGATTTGATTCATCAGCATCCTTGTCCACGTCCGTTACCGGATCGAGTCATGAGGTATACAGTTGAAGTAGTGCAATCACGTTTATGGTTGAGGGCCAACTCGTGGTTAGAGTTCGTCTAATTGCCAGGCCCTTATGTATAGAGGGAGGGCAAATCGTTTCCTTCTTTTCTGTCGCTATTCACCATCTGTTCTTTTTTTTACTGAACTAGATTTGCACCCAATAATTTATGAGTTAGTATTATTACACCAAGAATTGACAAGCTTGAAAAGCCAGAAGCCTGGGCGCATCAAGCATGGGTCTTCTTATTTGAGTGCGTAGATGGCTGACTGGGTGTGTTACAGTCAACAGAAGGGCTGCAATCAAATGACTAAGACTAGGTTAGGTACGCAGCTTTTTCTCTTTTCCTGAACCCTTGACTGCTGCCCTGATCTTAGTAAATCCGAGAGCGATCAGCGAGAAGAAAGAGCCACATGCGGAACACTTGATTATTAAAGCTCAATCACCCCGTTGGAACGAGGGCAGTCTTCCAGCTCTAGTTCACCAACCTTACTCAAATAGGGGCTCATCCGTTGCTTGTTGGGAAATGTGAGTCTGTTTTGTCCACTTTCTCCATCCCCCTCTATCAAAATGATCAAAAAGGAGATGAAATCCTTCTTATTCCCATGTTCGATCTCTTCCATCTCCCCAGGGCAAAGGAGTACTCATAATTAATAATTTGAATTGTTTGGAAATGGTATGGAATTACTTTGCTTCACTTTAACAAATTCTCCACCCTACCGACTTCAGATTGACGACTAGTTTTTGGCTGACTCCTCTTCCTGTTCTATTGATCAGAAGCATCCAGCAATCAAACCAAAGCTCTTAAGGGTCTACATTTGATGTGTTCCCATCCATTAAAGAAGAGGAAGAGACCTAAATTAGGAGTGAAAGCCACTACCCTCCTTTTGTTGTCTTTCAGACACCAGTTCAATAATCAGAGAAAAGAATAGGAAAGGCAAGGTTATGAAATAGGCAAAGCAAGCTCAGTCAGATTCAATTGACCGAGACTGGAAATGACTCCTAAAGAGAGAGGATTCCCCGGTTTCAGTGAGTGACGGGCTTAGGGGTGGGGCTTACCTAGTTACTAAAGGGAGCCCTAACTCTTATTAATCCCGACGAATCTACACTTAAACGGGTGCACCTTTCCCTTTATTGATAAAGGCCACTATCGAGCAACAATAAACCATTTATTAAACCGCCCACTATTAAAGGAAACAATCCAGTTCCATCTGATTATAAGGTGTGGTAAAGGTGCTCAAAATGAGATAGCAGATATGTTATCCCGTCCTCCAGTTGCTACAACTGGTGTGAACTCATACAATAGCCCTTGGTGCATTAGGGTTATGATATAAGGAAGAGTACACTGGACTTCAAGAAGCTCTCGCCTCACCAACGAGCCGACAGCTGATGGCTGTTGGTCTTGACTACTACCAAAAAGCTCCAATGAAGATTCATATTTCACATGAACGAGTGTGCATCTTTAGGTTGGGTGTTCTTCTGTCGAGATCTGCTGCTTACTGCTCACGGAAACATCCGACCTATACAATATTCAAGTCGTCCGTGTATCTTTCTAATCTCCTTTCCTTCTATTCATCAGATTTTTTTATTTGACCAATACAATAGTTGTTAATGGTGTTGGCTAAAAAAGGGGGAGAGAATTGATGATCTATTCGATTCTATAGATCAAAGGGGTTTTCGGCCTATCTACCTCTTCTCGGAAGCGAGACCAAAGCCGAGCAAAAGATATAGATATCCAGATAGATAAATAAGCCTAGGGAGGCACATGCAAATGTAGCTGAACCAACCCAAAGATGAATGGAGGTATGACCCACCTCATCAAACAGTCGAGTTTGTTTCCTGTCGAGCACCTTTAACATTGTATTCGCGAAGGCTGTTCCTGCTTCTCTGACTCCGATCACTCTGCTATCCGCACTGGGCTCGTGGAACTCATCGAAGACCCATAGGTCCTAGTGGTCATGATTTTGAATTTGATTTCTCTTTGATCAAGCTCAGAGATTGTTTGGTCATTCAAAGGTTCTTAGTTTCCCGCTCCTTAGTTCATCTCTTGGTAGAACAAGGCACCAGGTTTCCTTTTTGTTTTTTTGAGTATTAGCTGTCATTGATAGAGCGTTTCGGAAAGAAATCGCTACGTTGGTTAGAGTCCTGGTCCGTTATGCCAGAAGTCACGAGTTCGAACCCCTCCTGGTGGAATAAGTCAAAGTTGCAGGATCATGGGTACAATGAGACCGCAACTACGGAAGGAAGGAAATGGGAGCGAGAAAAAAGGTGTCTGGGCACCGATATCTACCATAAAAGGACCAAGCCATAACAAATGAGAAGCTATACGACTTAGTTCCAGCATAATAGCTATGATATAGCTAGCTCTTTTAGGTACTTGAATGTTTCCCAACTGTTCTGGTCCATTTACTGTTATTGCCTACAACGTCGAAGTATAAGTCATGGCAGCCTCCGACTGTTCCTGTTCCCTGTTGTTTGTAGTAGGGACACGGCAGACCTCTCACTATAGCCTATCTCTTTGGATTAGGTCCGTGTCCACCACGTCAAGTAACCTAACATGGAATCAGGCCAGGTATTTCGACCTGAACTTGGTTAGTGTCATCGACGTGGGAGCGCTAACAAATGAGGTTGTAATTTTTATGGTGTTACCGGGGGAGGGTCAATCCGTGCCAAACCAGGGGCAGCTTGCAGCGGCAGCAGAAGGAGCAAATCAAGGATCTACTTCCGCACCTTCCTTTTTCCTTCAGATCGGGCCAAGCCTATGGGTTGTTTAAGTAGGGTGGGCCAGGTTTGGTTGATCTTTTGGAGTTATCTCCAAGAAGGATCGTCGCTCCCTTCATATGCCTTGTTGCTTCATCTAAGTAGGTTTGGGATCACAAAAGAAAAGAGGTACCCGTCCCTCGACAAGAAGTCTTTAGGAGACCTGTTACTGTGCTACTCTTCACTTGTTAGAGATCTAACTTCATGGGTGACAGCCAGGGAAATTCCTCTCATCAATGGGATGGACACAAAGAGGTTCTTTTTTTTCCTAGAAAAAGTGTGGAGAATAATCGAACGAAGAAAGAAAGAATCATGCGCAACAGGCTTCTGCTAGGCAATAGGACCAGACTATGACAGACTCACTAAGGATTTTCAGGGAGCTCGGAGCCTGATGCCCCTTGTCATCTTGGTAAGGTTTGGCAATGAGACTCAGTTTTACATCCATCGGTTGAAGACAAGGAAGAAGGTTCAGAATATAACTATCGATTATACACCAGTACAAGAAGGCGGTCACTGACGGCTATAAGTCGGATGGCTTCCGGGCTCTCTTTTCTTTTTACTTTTTATTCCCTTCCATCATTCCTTAAGTCCTATAAGTTTGATCTGATCCTATAGAATCTGACCCATTTTCTCATTGAGCGAAGGCTGGCAGACCACTGCCATCCCATTCTTGAGTGAGCTGGAGCGCAACCATCTTATCCACTGAACTAGCTAGAAGCTATCGCTTCGGGTCAAAGCACTAAAAGAAAAGGACTGGGAAACACGGCCCACCAATGGGGCTCACATTGCCGACTCGAAGAGGAATCAACTATAGCTAGAACAACCCAGAGGAAAAGACATGAAAGATGGTGGTGTTTTATACATATCAATAAAGGCGAAAGATTGACTGGAGCAAGGGTAGTCTACAATCACCGGGTGAGTGATTTTATATCAAATCAATAAAGGCTTTCCAAACTTGGTGGCTCAATTGATTGGCACTCCTGTAGGCTCATCTTGCAGACAAATTCTGGGGGTCCCAGGTCCTGCATCAACCAAGAACATTTCTTCCCTAAAGTGTAAAACTGCAGATTGCGAGGCCTTGATAAGGGCATTCGGTATGGGCTCATGTGGGCTCAGTAAGGGCTCTAACCCGCTCCAACGTGCTTCATGGCATGGTAAGGGCTCAACGAGGGAATCGGTATGGTGCTTCATGCATGATCAACCCTCTCCTCAACGTGGGTGTGGGAAAGCAATATCTGTTTTCCAGTCTATCCCTCTCTCAGGGGTGCGGTGGTGGTAGGAAACCGATTTCTTTATTTTCAATCAATCCCTCTATAGCAGGTGCGGTCAATCAGGAGGAGCAGGAACAATGGTAGCATCGGTAAATAGGTACAATAGTTGTAGTAGGCTCGGTAGCATAGCTCGTTACTCGTGACTCATGACTCGGTAGCACACATAGTCTATGCGGGTAGCGGCATGGGTCTCAATTTCAGGTGGGGGTCTCTTTCTTCCGCTGGTACTGGCTTATGTTGTTGGAGTTTCTTCATTGGCCGAAGACCTCTCTAAGTGCTTGGCAGTATTGGCCAGGAAGCATTTGGACTTCCACTCTTTTAGTTTCTGGCAAGTACCTCCCTGGTCTACCAATGCTAGTTGCATGCTTCGCTCATGACTTTCTTGACGTAAGAAAAAGCCCTGTGATTGACTTAACTTTCACTACCGTCCAAGCCTAGTCTCTCTGACCTCCACTATCCTAAGAGAATCAAACTCTGATCTCTGAACTGCCTGTCGAAAGGAATGTTATTATCTACAACCTCCAAAAATGCCTAACATGAAAGTCTCGTGAATTCAAGAACATCTTGACTTTTGAGTGCATTCATACGACAAATTGAAAGGCGCTCCCTATAAATCCAGTGGATAGATTAGCGACATCCAACCCACCGGCATTTGATCCGGAGTGACCACAACATGCGTTTCATTCTCTTCGATCTTATCTTTGATTGGTTTTTAAGAAGTCGCACCGAGAGCTATCTAGGAATTGCTCCATGGATCTCATTGGAAATGTTTGATGCTTCTTGGGACTTTCAAGTTCTCTCTTTAGCGAGTAGGACTACTCTCATCACTTTTGTGATGGCAGCCATCCCTAACTATTACATGCAAGCCACAAAACTCCCTTCGAGCATTTTTGAGGAGCTTGATAGAGTCAATAGGAATTTCCTTTGGGGCACCACGGATGAGAAAAGGAAAACTCATTTGGTGAATTGGGACAATGTCACTAAAACCAATTTAAGGTAAAGCACAGGACAAAAGTTGTCACAGACGATCCCATTTACCCTTATTAAAGGAGCTATGGCCTATACCTTTTGGGTACTCACCTAAGATGAAAGTCTCATTTCGCTTAAAAGAAAAAGATCAAGAGTGAAGGCCTTTAGATCCTATTCTTTTTTAGACTGAGGAGATAAGCACAGAGAGGACTGAAGGGAAGGGGGAGTTCGATCCTCCCGCGATCTTAAATAGGTTAGGGATTAAAGTATGTAACCACTGAAAGCTAGCCTCTCTCAATCGGTTGACTGGGTTCACACCGCTGCTGCAAATGAACACCATGGAAAGGAAGCCATGACAAACCCTGATATCTCCGAGGCAGCTGGAGTCTATTTTGTTGTTGGTGATGAAGCTCTAAACACCCTCATACGCTGTTGCTAGCTCAGGTGGTTAGTTTAGTAGAGAAGTGAATAGGTTTACCGAGCCAAATAGATCGGGAGCGCAGGCAAGCTCTCCTCTATTTTAGATCTTAGGACAAGAAAAAGTAGGTGTTTCCAAAAAACACAACACTAAGTTATCGCTTCGCTCTTGCTTAATGCTTCCCGATGCCAAAGCTTCCTGAACCAACTTGTTGAGGTCTCTCGGGTGTCTATGGGAGATCCGATAAGTCTCAAGAGAATTTTTGATCTTCCACTAAGAAAGGTATCATCACGACCAGGTCTCGGGGCTCCCACTGCATGGGCTATTTTCTCTTCATCCAAGGGTTCATTTCATTTATTATTCCCCGAGAGTGCCTTAGCTCTCTTTCCTCACCGTTAGATACGGTTAGCTGATAGACCTCTGACCTTTTAAGTAATGGACTACTAGGATAACTACTCTTACCGCTAGACTAACCGAGGATACGAACCATAACCGCTGGACTGACCTTTCTTTCCATCCCCTCCCTCTGATGGTGAAACCGTGATATGTCAACCAACCATGGACTGGTAGCTACCTTTATGATAGGTAGTAGGCATCAGATCAAAGGGGAATCGAACAGAGTATCGCTCAATGGGTTTGGTCGGTAGGGCATGGTTGGTTTCGAGCTACGGGCAATATTGGCTTAGGCATAACTTTCGATTGACATCTATGCCAGAGTAAGTCTTCCTTGATGAGCCACAGGAAAGCCCACGGAGCGGTGAAAGGGCTAAGTTGTCCACATCGGTCACTCAGCTTAAACGGATAGATGGAATAGTAGGGATAAAGTAAATTGGCCAATGTTTCCAAATTAGTCCAACTTCATACCTTTTTGGCATAAACTGTATATCTCAGAGAGGTCGTATTTCTTTGGGTTGGTAGTAATGGAATGGTTTCATTATCTAAAATGAATAACATTTCCCACCGAATTGCAACTTCCATTCCATTTCCGGATCCCTATTTATCAAGGGAGCTTAGGCTGCCGCTTCTGGTTTGGTTTCAAGCTCCAGCTTAGATAGAGGCACCTTCTGTAGCGAAGACTGAGTGATTGATCTCGTTATGGCTAAGCCAAGGCTTTTCTGAGCTTCGCTTGGTTGACTTTGTCAGAAAAGAAAGTAGGTTTTGGGGGTTCATTGATTAGTAAACCTCTAGTGCTAGTAAGGTTGGGACCGTGGTCGTCCGTCTCTGGTTTGCTGGCTGATAAGATCTCTGAGATTGACCAGCCTGGGAGAGTAGCCGCCTCTTCACTTTCTGGAAGCCGATTCAGATACCGAATTGTATCTCTGAGAAAGAGGTGTAGAAGCTCCCCCCCTTTGACTCAGGGGGCGTTCCACCACTTCGACTGATGCGGACGCAATTCCCTTGTCATGAAAGAAGTAATGAAAGGGAAGCTCCGGGTCAAATTGCTTTCTCAACCCATGTAAAAGCAAGTAAATAATTCCAGATCACTTAAATTATGACAGCTTGCATATTGAGAGGGAAGCGATCAGTTGCAGAAGACAAATCATAACTAAATAAACAACATGTCTTCTGAAGAGGCGAAAGCATTCTTTTCGATACAGTAGGGTAGACTGAACACCAATTCCATTTCATTGAAATTGGTTTCACATGGTTTGTATCAACTTTTCAGACCGCTACTCGAACCCAAAGCACCCGAATAAAACAGTTCCAACCGACCTTGAGAGTTGAGGAAGAAAAGAAATCATTAAGTCTACTTCACATAGGTTTTATCCATCTGGAGATGCTATCGATGCTGATTCCGGACACACACCAAGGATGCAAAATCAAAAGAGCCCTATTGGTGGATTAAGTGGTCGTAACAAACCGAAGCAGGTTCTTCACTCTATGACGTATCAACGAGATGGGGCTGGAACTATTCCTGCCAAAAACAAGGGACCTACTTCTCATCCTAGGAGTTAGCAGGTATAGAGAGTCCCCTCTCTGTCTGTCTCTCTGTGTTTCAACTATTAAGTGTTGTAGCACTTCTGCTATTCAATCATAAAATCGATTCCAATCAAGCAAGCAGGAGAAGGTGGCTCTTTCATCTCTCTGCCTGCTCCATGCTATATAGCCTAAGGATCAAGGTCAGCTGGTTAAGGAAAGCTCAGGTTATGAAATCGCTTAGCCGTTGATTCATTTTTTAAGTAGTAGTGAGGCATCGGTAAGGAGTTGTGTCAACTGTGGATATAGACTAGGCTAAGGGAGGGACTTCATCTCTTCTATTCTCTTCACTTCAACAACCTTCACTCGACCCATCATAGTCTTATCCTTGAAATCAAGGTAAGGCCTCAACTTCTGTTTCAGTGAAGTCTTTCAGGGCATTTCTTAAATACCTCTCATACAGAACATCATTTTGACCTACTTGATGTGCTGCTACTACTACCGCATACACTGCTAACTAAGGAGCTGGGACTGGCTAAGCAACTGGCTCCGCTCTAGCTTGCCCACTTGACATGTACGAAAACAATCAATCCCTAAAAGAGGAACTTGGATCATTCTCTTCTATACTATAACTGGATTTCCCGCTTTCATTTATCCATAAATCTTAATTCAATTTTTCTTTTTCATTTCCTTGACTGAGGGGAAGCAGTGGTGGTAGTTCCCCATAGCCCCACTACCCCCCAACCACCGATCGGGGGAAAGCGTCACGTGAACAATAAGGTGAGAAAGAGAGGCGACCAATATTATATAGGCTAAAGAGGATCATCAACGATTCCCTATCCATTGAAGAGGGGTTGGCTGTCTTGTTTAGTTTTGTTTTAGTAGCTCCTCTCCTTCTTGGTCGAGCCAATTAAATCTCCTCACCCTTTGCTAAACTAAGAGGGGGAATAATTATAACGAAAAGGCCGAACCGAGGTCTCAGCCCTAGCCTCTGTCCGGCCGATCATTCCGCTGGCATCTCGCATTCACGTCCCGTTTGACTGCTGCTCGGGGATGTAGTTGTAGATACATTAGTCTTAGTGGGTTGTTGGCTCCACCTACCAAGAGAATCAAATAAGATGCCTCCCTCTGTCTTTTCCTGCTTTGTGAATCTTCCCCTCTAACGCGGGCCGAGTGATCAATCTATAATTATTTTCTGTAAATTCTTGTATATGTACATCTAAATAGCACTCCGATTCTATTTCTTCGCTACACCCAGCAAAGAACAAACTCCTGAGTGCTAGCTGACCTACGACCAAAGAAGCAAGGGTGCTCTACGATCAGCTCACAAACCTATTACTAAGACGCGTTAGCATGGCCTGCCTCTCATGAATTCCCTCCCAGAGACTAGAGTTGATCAACGGATACTGCTTAACCCCCTTACTCCATACATAGGGGACCGATCCCTATCTATGGTCGATTTGATTGGCCTGCCCTGGCAGGCTCCTCCATCCACTGAATCCCCTGGCTTCTGAATCGGAATAATAACAAGCAACCGAACTAAATAAGCAGTGTTTGAGTTAAAATAAAACCGCAAGCGTACGGGTCAATCGTAGCTACGGGTCGAACACGAGGAGATATATGCCACTCTATTTAACTAACTTACAAGTAATGCAAAGTGAACCAAATTAAAGTGTTAAATTAAACTAATTAAACTAACAAAAATCAATGCATCCTAACTCATAAGCATCTAACAAAATTAAGGGATTAAATCGACGTGCTAACACATGAGCATCTAACCTATCAAACTAAAGCGAATTGAAAGAAATAAAAATGCAGCCACACATACTAACCACATAAAAAGAAATAAGAGAATAAAAATGCATCCATAAACCACAACCATATAAAATTAAAATAAAAGAAATAGAGGGGGAAGAAAAAGAAGATAGAGAGAGATAGAGGAGATGGAGAATGAGATTGAGAGTTTAGATAGTAAAACCTGGATGTGCTTATATGAATGTAATTGAAAAGCTTGAATACTTGCATAAACTTACCATGGCCTCCTCTTCTAAATCTTCAAGTCTTGTGATCAACTTAAGAACTTAGACTAGAAGGCTTAAAACCTAAACTAGAATTAAGAAATTACAACCCAATTGAAGACTTAAATTGAAATTAAAGCATAAACTAAACCTATTATAACCATTAAATGAAAATCAAAAAAACAAACTAGAACTTAGAAAAGCCAAAAATCACAAATTAGAAGGAGAAGAAGAGAAGAAATTTCACTAAGTGAATGAGCAATTTTTACAAGAGAGGTAGGGGGTATTTATAGGTGGAAGAGAGGAGAAGAGAGAAGATGGAAGTGTAGGAGAAATATTCCCTAAGAAAAGAGAATATTCTCTTCTCTTTCCTCTTTTACAATGCCTTGAATCCTAAGAAAAAAGAAAACAAATAAAAAGAAGAAGAAGAGAAGATTGTTTACATAGACCTTCTATTTCTAGAAAAGTAAACTTCCAATTCTAACAAGTACTTCCTTTTCTTTGTAGATATCTTCTCCAAGCAATAAAATCAAAGCATCTTTGATTTTTCAACCTTTCATAGATGAGAAAATATAAATCTATCCCAAGTAGAATTCCAGAAGTGCCCTTGAGAAGTTGAAGGAGAGAGAGAGTAAGGGTGATGACTAGGATTCCTTTAAGAATAAATAAAATACCCATTCTGTCCTTCAGAAAACGTGGAGCATGGGGTACTTATATAGGCCTCACCATTGTGTTCCTTGCGAAAAATCACCCAAAATAGACCCAAATTTCGTCCAATTCGGAGTTGGGGAGCCCAAGATATCTCAAGTAGAAGTTGGATTGTCCAGAGCCTTCCAAATGGAATCTTTCAGGTACAGTAAAGTAACTTCTGATAATTACGTTAAGGCTCCTAGAATCCAAACTTCCGCTTCACTTTGTCCCCGTTCGACTGTCAATAATTATAAATAAACCCCTACAGACCATTTTCGCGCGTCGTTACGAAAACGACCATAACTTCTTCGTTTCAACTCGGAATCAAGTGCCGTTTGAACCGTTGCGAAGCTGACTCGATGGGCTATGCATCCATACTATTTACACCTCTAAAAAGCTTAAAAACATCTCCTTAGCATCATCTCCTCCATTTTCACAATAATTCACCTAAACCCTGAAAAGCACAAGAAAGCACCGAGTAACTCTGTCCAATGTGGTAAAATGTATGCTTTATGCCCTAAGATTTCACACATAAATGTGCTCATCAAGCAGCATAAGCCACAAGAACAGGAGTAGGAGCTCTCGAGTTGGCTTGTCTTTTCTTTGTCTAGTCGCTTCTGAGGCTATAAACGATGGGACGCAATTCATTTTGATGAGATAGATATATTGTCCCCACCCATAGTGAAAGAATGCCCGCCAGGTTCAAATAAGGGAATGCTTCCCCCAACCACTAAAGGAAAGGCTCGACGAAGGGCCCTTGATCTGGGAAAATGCTTTCGGAGATCGAGATTGGATTTGCTTTTCATCGAAAATGAAGAAGGCCGAGGATGGTCTGCGAGGTTCTCTGACCGATTGAACTACAATCCTAGAAAATTAGGTGTATAGCCTAAAAAAAATTAGAATTATTCATTGGATTTCATTCGAATCATTTAGTTTCGCCGTGTTGTAACACGACACGAATGATATAAATTCTGACCTTACGTCTCTGTTCTGCTTGTTAAGGTGACTAAAATTATTGCTAGCCACCCTAAAGACGTTGAGAGGCTTCACTTATCCACTTGAGTTTCCAGCTAAAAGTAAGCCAAGAGAGCTCAAACTCTTTTTTTTTTTTCATTGGAACTAAAAAAAAGAGTCTTATAAAGCCACTCTACGAGGGAAGTCCTCGGGTCGAGTCTTTGCGAGTTCATCCCAAACAAAGCGAACCCATTCCTAGTCGGGAAGATGCAGATAAAATGCTAATAGCCGCTTCTATAGCATATTTTTTTACCATCATGGAGTGGAGTTTACTGGCTCAGGAAGTTCAAATCCATCCATACAGGTAAGAATAAGCGCGTCTCCAGAAAATACCTTTTTTACCAAAAAAATAGGGACCTTCTTAGTTTGACTTGAATTTTCCCCGTAGGTCTTCCTAGGATCTTCTTGAGCACTAAATCCCCAATTTTGAAATGCATTCTTCCTTCCACTTACTTGAATCAAGTTCCAAGGGTGGTCGTAGATCAACTAGCGCTCATCCGTTGCTTGTTCCTTTCGTCTCAAGCTAACGCATAAAAAAAGAGTACTTCTTAGAGAGCTACCTTCGCTGATGACAAAGACAAAGGGGCAAGGATCTCGTGGAAATGTCCCATCAACAAATAGAAAGAAGGTTAGCCCAAGAAAGCACATTGGTTTAGGTTCTTTTTCATTGGCATGTGATAGTGTTTTGGGGGAAATGGGGTCCTGTGGAGTCTTTCCCGTTCTCTGGTTTTTAGGAAGGTGGATACCTTTAAGTCTGTGGCAAGCTCTCTTAAAGTTGTTATTGACCAGTATCCGGCTTCGATTGGTAAACTTTCACAAAAAATCTGCAGTTCCTAATGGAATAGGTAACAAAGCGACTTTGCCGCCTACTGCTACTAAATCACCACCCCCCCCAAGTCAAGCTGGTGCTTAGTTGGTCAGGTCAGGTTTCTGCTTGGTGTGCTCGAATGGTTTTTTTCATTTTTTGTTATCCTGGTAAAGAGAAAAGAAGGAACTATACAGATTATGCCTGTCAAGTGAGGCCTTCGGAACCTTAGACTCTCACTTTTGATTACTCGATTATTGGTGCTCAGACCTTATTTTGAGGCTCCCCCATTAATATTGAATCACTCTCAAACAGGGGTGGCAGGTGGGTGGGTAGAGAAAGACTAATCCAATCTTTTAATTCAACAAAAAGTACCACCAGTGTGACCAGTGTGATAGAATGCGATTCCGAGTGATAAGACAATTTTTTCTATAGGTAGAACTACTGTGAGCGGTCTAAACTTTGACCCTTATTTCTTTCTTCATATTGTAAAGGGGAGCAAAGCCTATTTTTTGCTCCCTCTATTGATAGATCAGGGGCTCTCCTAGCCAACCTGAGAGCAAGGCAAGCTGGGAACGGGCTGAGACAGTATTACGATTCGAAGACCAAGTCAGAGACTACTGGACGTCTCGCAGAGCGAGTCTTAACGAGGATGTTGAGACTTTTTGATTGAAAAAAATGTTTTTTGGCTTAATCCGCCTTTACTAAAGATCAAGGGGAACACTTGTACTCCGACTAATAAGGGAAAGGTTTTCTTTTCAAAAAAAAGTTTGACTCTAATTAGATCCTTGGCGTATCGTAGCTGCTCATGGTTATTTTGGCCAATTGATCTTCCAATATGTATGCTAGTTTCAACAATTCTCGTTCTCTACATTTCTTCCTAGCTGCTTGGCGACTAGTTACCTCAACGAATTGATATGCTTTTTCTTTTTGTGACACCTGTGAATGCTGAATATGGAGGAATATAATGAAATTAGAACAAAGCAGGTAGACCAAGAGAGCTTACAGAAATAGGGGAATTCTAACTCAGAATAAGCTCTTTTGACCAATTAGCATGTTTGGTAGCCAGAAAGAAGATATCATAGAAAGCATAGGAGCCTTGAACACATTCGACTCAATATGCCCAATACGAGATCGGTCACTCGCTTACTAGCTCGTTACGCTCCACTCCTGCACCACGCAACAGGCCCATATTTGAGCCCATTGAACCAATGATTCTCTCTTCTTAACCGACTTGACATTGTGAATTGCAATATTTGGAAATGCCAACCATAAGAACAAAACCCCGTGGTCAGAGAGAAAAAGGCATCTGACCGATAGGAAATGTCACCCATGCATAAGTGAGGCACATAAGGGCCACTAGCAAGAGAGATTGAAGGCATGCCAGTCGGGCTTCCCTCTTCGGGAGCCTGCGTCCTGGCGTTTTTGTGCAATAAACCCCTCCAGCGAAGACTAGTAGTAGGTGGTCCCGCAGAGCTTTCGCCTAATTTCTATGTATGCTAAATTACTATAGTATCATATATATATATATATATATAATTATATATTTATATTATAGTATCATAAATAAAATATTAAATCTTAACCTTAACTTACATAATACTTAACTTAATACTTAAGTTTATATTTCTAGAATCGAGTCCTTGTGAATGGGCAGAGCTAGGTGCTTTTATTTTACGACGGTAGGGACGATTGCTTCCATTACTGACCAGAAAGACATCAAATTTTCCTTTAGGTGCTTCAACTATGGTAAAGGTAGAAGGAACTGGTATGGAAAAACCTTCTGTATAGGTTCAAGTTTTTACACTTAGAAAAAAACCGTCAAAAGAGGATGGTGGTCGTAGATCAGCTAGGGCGTTTAGCGCGAAGAAAAATACAGGGTGGTCGTAGATCAGGGCTTCCGTTTTCTTCGATCCGTAGTTTGCTGGCATCAAAGGCAAGGCAAGGCAAGTATCAATTAGGGTGTCTACCTTTGTATCTCTATCAGCATCATTTCTTTTTATTACTCACATATAAACAACCTATTACTTATTGACCATAATAGGTTGTTTATTGAGCGTAAAGAGTGAATCCTAGCATAATAGGTTGTTTATTAAGCGTAATAGGGATTGAGATTCAACTGATAGCAGATAGATTAATAAAGTGCAGTTGATGTAACATAATACAAAGACAAGCGAATCTACTCTAATCTCACGGGTAGGTACTTAACTGGAGAGAGGGATCTGTGCTAGCCTATTTCGTTGGGCATCTTTTAAAGGATTCATAGTTGTGTTGGGTCCTGAGGGTCCGAAGGAGAAGATCAAAACCTAAATGTGCCAAGTTTATCTGGCTTAAAGGAGACTCTATGACAGTAATTTCATGGATACTTCAAGGAGAAACTGAAGGTTTGGTGTGCCAGAACCTCTTGCTTGATACTGGGCAATGTGTTGTGCCTATGGACGGTTGGGATTCTGCCGTAGATTGAGTTCTGGATGGGGCGCAGGTCTGATCCTCAAACTTCCAGTCTATCTCAATTCCATAATAGCTTCTATAGATCTAGCCGATTACGGTAAATAACCAAAGAACAAATAGCCCAGTTGCTTCCCTTCCAGTCGCTTCCTCAGATTCTGGATCCCTCTCTCAGGTGCTCGTATAGAGCCCTCTAAAGTTTCTTATCCCATTGAAGGATTTGTGTCTTATCTTATGAATCATTTTCCCCAAAACATCGAGCTTACCTCATGCCAATTCAATCTTCTCATGAACCTGAATCATTTGCTGAAGGTGGGTATTCAAATAAAGGGGAGCACCTTGCTATCATGAAAATGCCAGTTGTTACCATAGTAGTTGCATGAATCGAAGAGAATACTCGAGTGGGACCCTCCATAGTATCGGGTGACCAAGTATGCGATCCTATCTGTGCAGATTTCCCAGCAGCACCAATAAAAAGTAAAATACAAATAAGAGTTGGACGAAATCCAGCAGCCAATTGCTGGCTCTAAGTAACCAGCCCAGCAATGAGCTCAATTCTTCCATAACATAATGGGGCGGGGTTGCGCGCGAGCAGAGTGACATAGGTGCACAAGAGTACTTCGCATCACAACCATCTCTTTTTTATAGGTTCTACGGACCGATGCCTGCCGCTTCATCAGTAACCAAGTCAAACTTCGTTTGCCTTTTCTAAAGCTTGAAGCTTTTCCTGCCTGCCAACAAGGATGACTGGCGGCCTCTTGATAAGACGTAGGCTCAGAATATGAATGTTGTTAAGAGAGGCTAAAAACACTTGGAATAAAAACCTCGTGGAGTTCCCATCCGTCAGTAAGCCGGCCGGCTAATACCTTGACCTTTTTTGCAGCCGGCCAAAGAAGAAACTCCATGAGCCCCTACTCAAGTAACACCTTGGGAATTGGTTTCTCCCGAAGCATCGGACCAATGATCACCCATTCCTTTTGTGTACCACTAGTGCCACAAAGGCTTTTGGTGGTCTTATTGGCGCATACCATGGTGGGGTCTTCGACTGGGGTGAAGTCGTAACAAGGTAGCTGTAGGGGAACCTGTGGCTGGATTGAATCCTTGGAGTAGGTAGTTTGATCCTTTTGATTCTTCTCTTCCTAGTAAACTAATGGGGGGATCCAGAGCAATAGGTCAAATTACTATATAAAGAAGAGTTGTTAACTATAGGAGTTCTTGTTCGAATAGGAAGATTTCGGTTTTTCTCGTTCCTTCTCTTCGATAAGAATAGGGATTTGAAATGATACAAATTCCATGAATGCACTGTAAGACCAGGAATGCCCTCAATGATCCCTTCCTCTCCCATAGAGGCTTTCACCCGCACTAGCACTAGTGTATGGTGATATCCAACTTGAAAGTCCGAACACAAACAAGCCAAGTAGCTAAAACCAAAGTGTTGGAGCTAACAACTGCGAGACTAGGAGAATAGGAAAGACTTGGTATATAATCTGTGCCTTTGTTCCGTGCAACTCCACTCGTTCGTAAGCCCCCTTAGAGACGGAAGTTCCTGGATCGTGTGAAATAAGAGTAGTAGCAAAGGCACCCTCTGATTTCATAATCAAAAATGGAAAATTGGCTATGGAGATTCTGCGCGGTCAGAGATTCATATAGACACAAAGGGGAGATCACGGATATCCCTTTCAGGTAGGAAGGTAGGGCCTGGCCTACCCCAGGTGCAAGCCCAGAGGGATAACCCGATGGAAACCGCCCCTATGAAGTGGATAATGACGAATGATAGGCGGCATTGAAGGGTTGAAGGAGCGGTAATGATTACGATACTCCCCTAGACGAACCTTCCACTTTGCCTTCCTCCTTTTTTTCGAATTTAAATCAAAACTAAAACAATGTTTACAACCCATTAGGCTTCACAATGGTAACGTTTGATCAAAGGTCCCATCATTAGGTATATATCAAAGAATCAACATAAACCATTCATGATCATTCTTTCTATAAGCGACGTAGCGATCTAAGAAATGCGAGCCATCCGGCTTTTTTATAGTTCCACAGCTCCTGCAACTCTACATTTGGAATAGTTCCTATTGTGTGTCCCAGTTGATTGATCTCGAATGACCCAGCTCATCAAAGACTACTGTCGGACTTGAGCAGTGGTTTCGCATCCATCAACTGGCAAGGTGGTCAACTCAACTTCGAAAACTCAATCGAAGACTCACTAACAACAGGAACGCTAGCAACAGCCCTTTCTTTCATCCTAGAATGACCCGACTTTCGTCTTTCAACACAACGTGCGTAGCCTAAGATAAGAGCCTATTCGATCTTTTGTCCTCTTGTTGGCATGTCCCCTTCGTGGATTAACTGTAACACAAAGAGAGAGCAGCTCAAGCCTCCTTATGTCCATTGTCTTGCAGACCCTCATGCATTCCCGCCACAAATACTGTTACCGTCCTGAACCTTTCTTAACCCTGCTCTTCTCCCTTCTTTCTATAGCATTGTTGAATCCCATGGATCCCAAGCCCCTTTTCCACAGAGCCATTTCATCGGGCTAACCATTTACGCAACTTTTTTTTCGTGGAGTCTTTCGAGCAGCCCGACGCATCTTGGAACCCCAGAGAACCCAACCCTGGGGCCCTTCTACTATGCAGCAACAACATAGCAAACTAGACAATAGGACCGTATTTGAGGAAAATCAAACACATGTTGCCCCAACGTCGAGTTTACAATGGCTGATGCAACAGAAGGTCCAAATAAACACTGTACAACACTTTATAAGAAATAAAGTGGGGCTCTTCAGTGTCTATGCCCTTCTCTTCTTCACTCAAAGAGGTAATGTACCCAGCGTAGAAAAGCCTTAGCCCTATATAAAAAAAGGCACTGTCAAGCCCTTAAAAGGTTTAGAGTTGGGGCTGAAGCGAAGAAAACGGAAGTGCAGAACTTGGATCATTCTCTTATGTACTGTAACTGGCTTTCCCACTTTCATTTATCCATAAATCTCAATTCAAATTTTCTTTTTCATTTCCTTGACTGAGCTCTTTCATGTCTTTTCCTCTGCTAAGAAAACACTGGTCGGTAAGAGAGTACATATAAGAGTCAAGTCAATAAAAAAAAGAAGATTAGTCATTGTCCGACCAGATGCCGTCTAGCCCCTCCACACCCGGGCTGAGTTCAAGACTTTCCCCCCCTCTTAGTGAAGAGGGGGGCCTCTATATTTCTTGGTTTCAATAGGACTCCTTACGAGCGTTCTTTCTATCTACTATTATCTAAAAATGATCAAGTTATTAATGACTGGACAAAACCAAGAAATAACCCCTCACGTGTGAAATTATAGAAGATCTCCTTTAAAATCAAACAATTCCGCCCAGGAAGATTCAGATAAAAAGTCTAGACGTTGGCCCTCACTAGGCAGAACACATGAAGTTCCAATGAAAGAAAAGGAATCTGATATCAAACATATATTGATAATAATAAGGAAAAATTATACTGTCACCCCCTGAGATTTGTACTAAATACAGGGCAACTCCCTTTGTTTTTAAATTATACAACCGCACCCCCTGAATGGATGGTGTTAAATAATACAATATAAAATACCAACTTTACCCTCTTCTAAGATCATAAACCAAAAACCTATTCAAATGGCAATTTTGCCCTTTAATTAAAATAACTCTATTCTAATGTTTTATTTTTCTAACATAAAAAAGTGGGACCCACTACTATTTCTTCCTCTTCTTCTTCAACCACCGCCCCACCACCGCTGCAACCTTCGTCCCACTCCTTACAATCAAAGCATCACCCTTTTGAACTCTCAACGGTAATACCCAATTTCAGATTCAGATATTAATTACAGTAGGAAAAACAGTACCCAAATTGGACCTATAGATTAGGGCCACTTAGAGTTTCAGATCAGAAATGAAGAACAGATTTAAAAGTGAGCAAATAGCCCCAATATTGCAATCAAATGAAGCTCTAACAGAGGGAATAAAGCTCTAAAATTTTCAAATCGATCTAATGATTCAGTACTGAGATATGAGAAATCTTGATCTAGGGCTCAGTTTAGGGACATTTGGGATAATAAACAAACCAGATCTCAGATCGCCTCAAGACTCCATTCGAACCCCCTTCTCAAGGTGCAGAGCAATAGATGCTAGCATGTCCAAAAGTAAGCCTTTCTCTTCAGTTTTTTTTTTTTTTTTTGGTGTTTATTTACTGTTACGTAATATTGTAATATATTTCAAATGGGAAGATCTCATCTGGAGTTTAGCGTTTTCTTTTTCTTTTTTTTTGCAGATTACGATGTCTTTTGCCGTTTCTGCCTCCATTCAATGCCTTTCCAGAATTTCTCTGCTTCTGCTGCTGTGTTTATCCATTTATGCCCTCAAGGTTTCATACCATCGATTGGAGCTGTGCTAGAAGTTGCATCTTCTGAAAGACTTCGCCGCAGATTGGGCATGGGAAGCTGCGTCTTCTGAAAGACGAGATGGAGTAGAGGGCGAGAGAGAGGAGAAAGCTTTCACTTCTTCGTTGAAGTACGTTCGGTACTCGGGGATATAAAGCAATCCAAATGGAAGAGGAGAACCAGAGAGATGAAACAACCACTGAAGAAGAACCGTACAGCCGCCA
Organism: Telopea speciosissima; assembly: GCF_018873765.1. Lineage (NCBI taxonomy): Eukaryota > Viridiplantae > Streptophyta > Magnoliopsida > Proteales > Proteaceae > Telopea > Telopea speciosissima. The sequence goes on from NC_057920.1 coordinate 45,185,583, forward strand.
TAGCTAAGGGAGCTTATGCTCCGGAAAACCCTAAACTCTCTTTCTGATTCGAGTAACAAGGGAAGGGGAGGTGTGAAGTTAGGGATGCCTATGGGTAAAATGGTAACCTCACACCTTGGAAGGGGTATATTAGTCATTTGAAGGCAACTTAACCAACACTGTAACACCTAACTAACAAAATGGGGCTGACTGTAACAACTTAACCTAAACTCAGGGGGTGTGGCTGTATAATTTAGAAATACAAGGGGTCGCTCTGTATTTAAGACAAACCTTAGGGGGTTGCAGTGTAATTTTCCCTAATAATAATAATAAAAATAAATAAAAGCAGCCTGGTGAAAAAAAAGAACTAAGACGAGAAGACAGGGGGCGGCTGCCCAGTAAGAGGACTATTCCGCGGCAAGGCAGTATAGCTGCTTTCTTTATCCCGCTTCCCAATAGTCCGTGGCGCACCAGGTGCTGGAGGTAAGCAATCGATGTAGTACTTATGCAGAGACAGATGACCAATAAGTACACAAAGCACCATATGCATCTAGCTCGATGAAGGATCAAAAAAGTAGGGATTCCCGGGCAATTCAAAAATTCCTTTGACAAGGGGGCAGAACGCCCAGGAAATCGCATGTTTCAGACCCTGGCCCGAAACAACTCAGTTTATGCTTGCAAAATGCCTTTCCCAGCGATCTATAAATGTTCACTTAGCCCCATCTCTTAACTCCGTACCTGGGTGGTAAGGCCATGATTTGCAGGGGAATGGATCACTCATTCTTCCATTTGGGACAGGTGCACGAACCACAACTCCAAACGTCACACATCCGCCGCCTACCTATCGTTTAGGTGGGATCTAGGTCTTCTTTTCTAGATCGCCTCCGCAGGGAAGCCCATTCAGTTCTGATAGCAACCGTCCCTGTCCCGTTCATAACAAGACCACTAAACCACACATCTTTGCAACGCATCCTAAACGAAGCGAGGCTGGTCTACGACCAGATAGGAGGTGCGGCAAAGAAAACCTTTCCCTTATTAATTAGGCGGAGTACAAGTGTTCCCCTTGATCTTTAGTAAAGGCGGATTAAGCCAAAAAACATTTTTTTTAACTCGAAAAGTCTCAACGTCCTCGTCGAGAGTCGCTCTGCGAGACGTCCTGCAGGTTGCATCTTCGGCTAGAACCCGGGTTGTGGAGAAGCAAGACCAGCTTGCCCTCATTTGGAAGTATTGCACCCCCTTAGCCGCTATGTAATGATCACTAGCTCGGATGCTTTTGAAAACTACCGGTCAATGAGGTAAACTAGTTCTAGATTGATTGGATCAACTACAACTGGGATTGGATGAACATAAACTTGTCTAGGGTATGAAACAATTAGCTTCATGACTAGACCTCGGACATATATGAAATGGAATAAAGATGGACCAAGCTACTTATGGATGTAATCACAATTAACATCACGACGGTCGGGCTATCGAACACGGGGTCAGAAGTGAATTACGAGTCGGACCAAGTGAGAACCAAGCAAGGGATGAGCCCCTATTTGAGTCAGGCGCGCACCAGAACAATCAAGTCCTTCTTTGGCACCAAAGGTACTTTAATTCTAGGACATCTTCGAGACCTCGACAACTGTTTCCACCGTGGTTGCTGCGCTCCTCAGGTTAAAGATACTTCAGTTATGACAGCTGTGCCTCAATCACGTCTTCAGAGTTGCCCCCATCCTCTTCACCAGAGCCGTCAGAGCCTGTTACAGATCCTTCTATAGTACGTCGTTCAGCTCGCATAAGGGCATTTAGTCCCCTAAAAACCGTACGTGCGGGTCTCCCCGCATGCGGGTCATGCCATTCGAGGTGGCCCAACCCAGCATTCATTCGCAAATCCTGTAGAGCCGCTAGACGCTCCAACTGTGGGATATAAAGAATGGATGAGGACACGAGCGGGTCTGCCTCAGCTTCCGAGAAGGAGCCGGTTTAGAGGGGAGAGTTCGGGTACAAAGAAACCCAAAGACGAAGATGATGATGATCCTGCCACGATCCGAGCCAGTAAAATAGAAATTTAAAATGAACAATTATATTATAAAATCGATGATTATTATATTAATATATTTATTGGTTATATTAATTTCATTAATATTAATATTATTAGGAAAATTTTTCTATTAATATAATTTTCTTAATATTATATTAATAGAAAAGTTAAAATGAGGCCTGAGTGGACTCTAAAGATAAAAGAATAAATCATAAAGCAACTCAACACTGGATTATTAGAAGTTTTTGAATACCCAGAATGGCTGGCCAATATAGTACCCATCCCAAAGAAAGATGTCAGCAAGCTTTGGCAGCATCGTTTCTTTCCACATGAGATGCAAGACTTTCATGGAGTTCCCTCTCTTTCTTTGGCAGACGGTTTGTGACATGATGAACATGGTTTCATTGCACCATATTCAAATCTTTATTTCCACGCTGGACGTGGTTTTGATTTTCATGTTCTGATTCAGCAGGTTCACTGGTGCTACTTCCCCTGCCATTGGTGGTGCTAGTGAAAGGGCTGGCTGGTGTAGCAAAGCCTGGTTCATAGTCGGGTGAGAGGAATGAAAGACTATGGAGAAAAGCAAATACAAATATAGGGGACCGACGACTGCTGCTTCATCTTCTTATGCTGAATGACTACTGCTCCTGGAATGATCCATTGATGCGCACAAAGCTCCGATAGGAGTGTCGCTTCGCTTTGTTCAGGGGAAGAACCATTACATAATATATGCGAATTCACCATGACGCGCGCTTGCTTTGGGCACAACAGAATAAGAAGGCTCAATGCACTAGCTTAGCGCACTCAAGCAACTTAGTTTGCTTTCCTTTATTCCCACCCATTTGTATGGTATGAAGAACCTTCATGCACCAATCATGTGCAGGACGCAGTAAAGCCTGCTTGCTTTAAGGAATTTGGAATGGCGAAAACTCGCACTTTTCTAGCATCTTCCTCCAACAATCCAAGTCTTCTGACTGGATATTTCACCATAGCGTCATCATCATCTAACCAGTAGTTACTATCACATAGAGTTTACATACAATACAACTAACAAAATGTCAACAATGACATCATAGCCGCACCCAAAAGAAGAGTTGATCAAAAAACTACTTCCCACCGCATTAAGTACATGTAAGATCCAAGGTCTTGGCCACTCTATAAGAAATCTCTTTGAATAGCTTCAATCAAGACGATGAGCGCCCCCCAACTCTCCGCTATATCCTAAAGCAGCTCCGTAGTCAAGGAGAGGGAAGCACATACTAGAAAAGCATGCTTCAGGCATGCTGTTAAATAGAAATGACAAACAATCAGTCGAATCTTCAATGCAACAATCGAGTGTCTAATCTTATGGAGCGAGTAGTATCACGACTATCTATTTTATGGGAAGGGGCTGCTCTTGGAAGATATTTTTTACAGGAGGAAGAAGTTCATTCACTTGATGACATACGATTCAGTTCATCTCTCGCTTGACAAATAGAACTAGCACAGACTTTAAAAATGGTAGTAATTTTCTTACAAGCCAGGTCATCAATCTATCTGTACAAGCGAGATCATGAATTAGTAACTGCATCCAATCCCCCAATGTGTGGATTCTATTTCAATGGGAACTTGATGAGTCGATCCACATACAAACTCTTGTTGGAATGTTAATTGAGGACGAGTAGGTGAGGAAACCAAAGGTAATGTCAATAAAAGAGATTTAGTCGCCAGACAAGAGCTTCCCATCGACGAGAGTGGCAGCAAGAGCTGACCATGGATGATAGACGAATCACCATAGGGTAGGGGCTATCCGGAACTCTTGATCCGGTGTTGGAGATGAGTAGCTTGCAAGCTCAAGGTTGTCAATTCGCAGGCTTGTCCCATTCATGGTGTGGCTCGAGGGGTCGAGTTATGCATCGGGACATGGAGGGGCACTATAGATCTGTCGGTGGTGCCCATGGATGACTTTGAGTTTGTGCTTGGTATGGAGTTCTCTGATGTGAAATGGAAAATTCAGTCAAATGACTATAAGCCCACATCACTAGTAATTTACCATGACTGGTGGCAGAGTTCTGACTCGTGCCTCAACTCTTTCCAAGTAAGTAGGAAGACAAGAAAGATAGAGGAAGGAAAGAAGGAAGAAACAATTTAGATAGCCTATAAATATTAAAATAAATAGATTCAAAGACTTGAGAAGACTTGGGACCGGGTGGCTGAACACCGGTCTTTATATTAAAGCTTTCGCTACCTGTCTGATGAGGTATTACGGAGGAGAAAGAAAGGCTCCGCGTTCTCCAAGTGGTTGATCATAGCGTGCTAGCCGCTACTTCATTTCGTATGGTGATAACGCTTTCTCTTTCTTAGTGCTCCGCCCCCCGGAGAACTTTGGTTGCGCTGCTTTCTCTACGGAATTGATAGTGTTTTTTGGAATACTTACTAGCCCCAAATATCTTTTAATGGCAAAAATACTAATTACTTTAGTAATGGCAATTGGAATGATATTAACTCCTATTTATTCATTATCTATGTCACGTCAGATGTTCTATGGATACAAGCTATTCAATGGTCCAAACTCTTATTTTTTTTTACTTTGGACCACGAGAACCCAACCTACTATCTCTACATCATCTTCCTTGTCTCCAAACCCTATCTCTCCTGAGGCCCTATGGAGTAAGTGGGGGTCTTCTCGCATTAAAAATCCTATTGAAGGAGAGGTTTGGAACCCTCTAAAATCCCAAAGATTGTGCCTTTCTTGCCAATGTTCATGCAGAACCTAAAACTTCACAAGTGATTCAACATACTATATTGACATAATAAATAAGAGAAGGGTCTCGCCTGACTGAAAAACTACAGGGCGCGCTAGCTAAAGCTAGCGCCCTTATTTGGTTTAGTAAAGTGAGCAGCACCATCCTGTCATTGAACCAAAATTTCTGAAGGACAGCTAGGAGAAAGTCCCACTCCAATCTGTCGTAGGCTTTCATCATATAATGCTTCAAGATTACATTACGGCCAAAGCATCTTCTATTGAAAGTTGAGCCACTCAATTGTGGATTGAAGGGGACTCCCGGGCTGGCTGTTCAAAGCTGGCTCGCCCTTATAGCTTATGGTGGCTTATGCACTCCATTCGCTATTGGCTCGTTGCGCTAATGACTCCACCCACTGGGTCTGCAGTTATTACCAGGGAAAGAAGATCGAAAGCCGTTGAGTAGTGAAACTTCCTTTTCCAGAGTAGTCATAGAAAGATAGAGAGGTTCATTAGTAAGGAGCTCCATCAATCAAATAAATTCTTGCTTCCCCTCCTTATCGTAGAACACAGTAAGCTAGTAGCAACTTGGCCTTAGAAACCTTCATTCCGAAAACGTTGTCCAACTCAAAGGACCTCTTTTTGTTAGCTGAGTTCAAGAGGAACCTTCTTCATCTAAAGGTGTATTAATGCTGCTTTCCTAACTAGCTAGTTAAGTTTGAAATCTCTAGTAGCTCGTATCCTTAGCTTGACGGAGCCCTAGTGAATATCCTGGAGTTGAAGCTTGTGTACAATTGTATTTATTGAATAGCCATTATATTTCTTTTTTATTTCTTTCTTTTACAACATAATTTATCCCAAAGGCTGCTTAGGCCGCTGGTTGAGCCAGACTATTGTCTATCTGCAAGGAAATATACCTATGCGGTTTTACGGTTTGAGTCGAGGTAGAGTAGGAAGGGCAGTCTGATTCTTCAGAAGAAGAATTTTCACATTCAGCTACCACGATGGGTGGAATAATAGGAGACAAACCCAGATGGGCTAGGAAAAAATTGAGATTAAAAACCAAACCAATCCGGGTAAGAAGGGAAAGTGAAAGTATAAGCATTCCATCTGCACCTTGCTTAACCATCGTGTGAATTTATCCAACTTTAACTTCTTCCAAAACGCATCAATCGTGCTTTTTCTTTTGTATTTCGTAATCATTTGCTTTCTCTGATAGGCTCACTTCACTTTTCAAGCGGAGCTCGCAGGCTCCCCACCCCTACAATGCGTTCCACTTGTGATCCTAGATGCAGTGGAGGATTTTGATAAATGCGCCCGAATGTTCCCCCTCCCTCCATAAGACCCTCTTTCTCTTCCCCCCCCCCCCTTAGTTCGCTATCGTGTTTGTAGCACTAGGAGCTTTCTTTGCTATTTTCTATCATGCAATTGCCTGCTTCCTTCTTAGCCCACCGCCCTTGTGTATGGCGCGCCACACCAGCCCTAATAAACTAAACGTGAGATCGGGGGATTCAATATGGTCTTAAGCAAGCATCTGCTGAACAAGTTGTCACCATGAAGGGCTAAGTGCTTCACACGATGGGAAGCACGCATGGACACAAATAGATATATATAAAGATAGATGATAGATGCAGGAATCATACACTGATTGATTCGAGTCCAGGTACGGCCAGCACGCTACGACGGAAAAGTTGTTGCTTGTTGCCTGCTGTCTACTTCGCGAGCCTTCACTGCCCCGTTCTATAACTTCCCAGGCTGAGATATTCAAGCGAGGTTGTTGGTTCTACTCCATAAGTTCAAGAGGCAGATTGAATAATGCCTCAATTCACTATCATTCAGGCATCTATGGTTCACCAAGAACTGCTGATCGAGGTGGTGCCAGGCATGCCTCGAACCCTTGGCCCTTGCCCCAAGATAAGAGAGATGATCTCAACGACGGGATTGGACACCAGCATCCGATCGAAGTTCCATTTGAGTGCCCCCCTAACATAAAGTAGAGTTGTGCAGTTGTGGGTTACTTCACGAAAGACATTGCTTAGGACCAACAGGTCACATGACAGGTGCACAATTGACTTTGTATGCTCCATCCTTCGGAGAGCTTATTCTGAGTTAGAATTCCCCTATTTTTGTAAGCTCGCTTGGTCTACCTACTCTGTTCTAATTTCATTGTATTCCTCCGTATTCAGCATTCACCGGTATCACAAAAAGCAAAAGCATATCAATTCAAAAATAAGGGTATGGTTCTGGCATAGATTGGTTTCATGCTAGTTAACAAAGAAAGATAAATAACTAACTAACACATCATGATGATCCTTTAGTCTGATTTCTTATCATTTATTAGATCGGTAGCTACTACTATAGGTATTAAGACTGATTATAAGAATCAATCACAACTTCTAATATATAGGAAGCATTCGAAGAAAGCCGGAGCGCGCTAGCACACCCTCCATTTTCTCGCTTGAGTCGCTTTCAAAAGTGTGACATTCCTTGAAGACAGAGAATTCGTATAGTTCGACTGATGGTTGGTTGGCCGACAAATGTGTGGAGCCTGATAGCTCACTCAAGTGTGGGTGGACCACCTTATAGGGTGAGAAGGTTAGTCAATCTCTCTCTCTTGCTCTCTCCTAGGGTAACTACAATTACATACCTTGTCAACTATAGCTCGGTTTGTGGAGGACCGCCCGTCTCTCTCTCCTGGTCTATGTGGCTTAGCTCACTTCGGTGGGTACAGTTCAGTGTACCCTACTGTATCGAAAAGAATGCATTTCATTTAAAGTGAGATGTTCCAGAGAAAAGAAAAAGAACGTGGGTAAGAATCGATGAGGAATCCAGGGAATCGCGAAGGAAAAAAAAAAAGCTCCTGAAGTTCTTAGAATATAAAATAGAGGACGAGGAAGATGTCTGGCGAGTGGTGGGCTGACTCCCAACTGATTGAATAGGTGATTTCTGATCTAAAATGGTCAAGGAGTAGGCATTGGAAACAATAACCTTTTCTCCCATCTTTCTTTCTGTTTTTGTCTTCCACATGCCTACTCGATCAGATCCTATTCCCTTCCCTTCTCTAAAATGCCTGATTGGTCTGCATTCAGTTACTGATGCTTTGTTGAATTACCGATTGTAGAAATCAATTCAAATGAAAAGTCGTAGAGGAAATACTTTTTTTTAAACAGCTAACCGTTAAACAGTGAAGTAGACGTACTACTCTGGCTATTACCTCACACTCAACATATTCTATCATGCATTTCTTGCAACACTTTATGGGCTTCGGACTCATCAAGACACCTCAAAAATATTTGTTGTGCTCTTCCTTTCTCCCCTTTCTTTATCACTATTGGGTACTCTCATTGAATAAAACATAGGGGATGAAAGACCTGCAGCACAACCCTTCGCGGGTTGGTAAGACGCAATTGGACAAAGAAAAGAGAGTGCTCGACTGGAACAACGGCCACCGTAATTACATAGATAACTGCTCCTCTCGGTCGAACCGTATGGCAGCTAGAAAGAAAGACGACCTCACCTTCTCGTAGATGGTGTCAGTGAGAGCTACTTTAGTATCCCCCGTTGACCTTCTTTTGGTGGTCTACGATCAACTAGCTCATAGTTGCTTGGTTGTTGGGCTTCCTTTCCACAGCTTCTTAGGAAGATCTGGGACTTAGTCTATTTACGAAAAAAGAAGCGAAGTGGACTTTTCCTTGAACGAACGATTCTTTCTTAAGAGCTGGCTCGTTCAGTCACTTGCTCATTAACTCCCTGCTTTGCCAGAAGCAACTAGTTGCCTCCTTTCCTCCGCCGAAAGATGCGTAGCCAGAAGTGACGGAAGGGGGAGTTCTCCCACGACTAGACAAGATGTCAGAGGCAAGAACGGTATGCCATCCACCAGCGGATTCATGGGCAGGAACCAGCAGTGCCCTATCCAACACTTGACCAATACCAACGAAGCGGCCACGACCTTTAAAGGTGCCTGACGGTTTTATCTCGCAAGCAACCCCTTCTTTATCCACAACAAATTTGCACCGGCTAATCGGCCTAATCGAACCTACTTATGAGAGACACACATGAGCTATCTATACACAACACCCTTCTTTTCAATTTGATGGATCTTTCATTTCTTCTTTTGTGTCTTATTCCTTATCTAGGGAGGGATGAGACCACCCTCCGGTTGGACCTCTTTCGCAAAAACGAATAAAGTGGGGGAGAGGGGGTCACCTTGATGAATTCCTCTGGTGCCCAAGAAATGGCCACATTGACAACCATTTACCATGACAGAGAACCAAGGGGTTCCGTCCTCCCTTGCCTTGTGACCGTCGTTTTCTGTTTCTGGTTTCCACTATGCCCCAATCTTCCAGTTTTTCTTTCATAAACTCCTGCTCGAGCTACTCAGTGACGTTAACTTCATTTGCTCTTGCCTTGTGTTAGCTCAGGCATGCTTCCTCTTGCTTAAAGGCATCCCTTGTTGCTTGTTTTCTTTCCTTTTCCTTCTCTAGAAGAATACTACCTCGGTCTCTAATGCGCAATCAATCAATTGCTTGCCTTGCCTGCATTAGGAGAGGAGTGAACGGAGGAAAGTGGACTCGTACAAGGATATTGAGTAGACGGTTGATGTATCAGACTTGACCCTTTCTTTCATAGCATGCATTCCCATCCGTGTCGCAACTGATTCGGTAAGCTACATGTCCGATGCACTGAAAACAGCCATCGGTCCCCCAAACTTACTTACTCATGGCAACCTTCTGGCCGCCCAAAGATAGTACTCATGAAGGGAAAGAAGATAGAGTCTATTCAAACTGTTCCTTGCTCCGATATCGTAGGGGCATTAGCAAGCCCTAATACTTTTCTTAATGAATGAGTGATTTCATTCTCTAGCACACTCGCTTCGTATACTTCACTCCGCTGTTCATCAGGATTTTCTTGATAATCACCTGTCCTTCATCATAAACAATATTAAACAGGAAGGGTTAAGACCCAACCTTTACATATAGATCTTTTTTAGATCATATTATTGGGCATTTATCAAAAGCTTATTACGCAGAATCCCATTTTTTTGGAACGAGTTGAGGGGGTGGGCATTATTGGTGGAGAAGAAGCAATAAATTGGGCTTTATCAGGACCAAACTGGATAAATTCACTTATTTCACACAATTCTTCTGGTCATGCCTTTTCCTTTTTTACTTTCTATATTCCCATATGCAATGATGGAAGGGGAACTGCTACATGTTAGTACATAGGGTAATATTTGCTTGTGCACGTTACTAGATGCATGTGATGTATGATGGTTAGGAGTAACATGGTTAATGCGTAGTAATGTTAAAATTACCTTATTGCCCTCGACTAAGCAAAGCAAGTAATAGTGCGGGAATCTTTAACGGTTAGAATCCCGTGGTCTCCTATCTCGATGAGAGAATGGACTATCCATAGACCACTTCGAAAACTCCAAAAGGCTAACCTTAGTGATCAGTGGATAAGTAGCATCCTCCCATCTCCGGTGTGATAGAAACAATCATAGCAAATAGGTATAGCCTGAGTGTCAGCATTACCTAAGAGCCATGAATTGTTTTGAGGAGATAGATACGTACTTGACTTGAGTATGTAGTGAACTCCGAAAGGCTAAGCTGTCACTCAGGTGGCCAAAGTATATTGGAGGCCAACCCTTATATTAGCATACTGATAGCAAAGTATATACATAGTGAACTCCGAAAGGCTAAGCTATGCATATTAAAGGCTTAGAAGACTCCAATTCACATTTTTGACTGAGAGGGATGTTGATTTTGTGAGTAACCATTGGAATGTGATGCATGTTTCCTTAATTATTTCAATGGTATGGTTGCTAATTAATTGTTTGTACATTATTTGTAGACCCTAACTGCCATCAATATGACCAACAACGCCACCCTCAATTCCCTACTTAATGACAATAGACTGATCGGGACTAATTACCCTGAGTAGAAGCGAAAGCTTATACTCGTTCTGAAGGCAACAGATCCACCATGTCAGTTCTACTGATGGACCTCCCTTACCCTACACCACTGAAGGTGATAACTATGTGGCTTGGGAGACCTTCAAAGAGAAGGACGCTTTGGCCACCGCATATATTCTTAGCTCCATTGATAAGAATCTCCAGAGCTCATGTGATGACCTAGAATCGGCCAAGGATGTGATGGAACACTTAGAGCAGACTTTTGGCAAGCAAGATCATCTTGCACGCCAACAAATCTCCTCAACGCTATTCTCAGCAAAGATGCATGACAGTACCACAATCTAGGATCATATGATGAAGCTTACCAAGCTCTTCTCTGGATTGGAGAATAAGGGTACTCTATTTGAGTTGGACTTCAAGATAGAGATTATCTTTGCCTCACTTCCTGATGCCTATAACTCCTTTATCATGAATTTTCACATGAATAAAGTAGTGGTTAACGTCTCTGAGCTTACTAACATGCTTATAGAAGTAGAAAGTATGCTTAAGAAAAATAAGGTTGTTTCTCTTGTTACTAAGAAGAGTTCTCAGTGTTCAAAGAACAAGAAAAAGAAGAGGACTAAGAAAAGCAAGAAAGGCAATTCAACTGGTGTGAAAGAGGGAGGAGTGCAGAAGAAAAAGGCCAAAGATAACAAAGGAAAGTGTTTCCATTGTGGTAAGACTGAACACTGGAAAAGAAACTGCCAAGAGTACCTAGCTTCCTTGAAGAAGGACAAGCCAGAGACAGGTAATTTTGAATCTTTTGTTGTTTCTGAATCTCTTATGTTGGTTGGACCAACTAACATGTGGTGTTGACTCTGGGTCCACCGCACACATTTGCAATAAGTTGCAGGGGTTTTAGGAGAGTAGAAGGACAAGAAGGAATGAGATCACCCTCAAAGTTGGAACTGGAGATGAAGCTGAAGTAGTAGCTGTAGGAACTTTTTTTCATTTATTTTAGCAATGCTGGTTATTTAAAACTTAATAATTGTTATTACGTACCTGGATTTAGTGGGAATTTGATTTTGGTTTCAAGACTTATTGATGATCATTACTCTTTAGGGCAAGTTTATTGCCTCTGGGTTTAAATTGAATGGCCTTTACTTTCTCAATTCTGTCTTGAAAGAATCCGATGACTCCAGCATGAATGTTAATATAATGAAAAGAAAGTACTCTCCAGATAATCAAATGTATTTATGGCATCTAAGACTAGGCCACATAGGGATAGACAGGATAAACAGGTTAGTTAAGGATGGCCTCTTGAAAGTCTAGGGGTTCTGCCATTTCCAACCTATGAAACATGTCTACAAGGTAAAGTGGCCAAGTTACCCTTTCCTAAGAAAGGAGGAAGAGCCAACGGAATGTTAGATTTAATCCACTCAGACGTTTGTGGACCAATGAATATCACTGCTAGGCAGGGATATCAGTACTTCGTCACTTTCACCGATGACTATTCACGTTATGGCTATGTTTATCTAATGCATCACAAATCGAAAACCTTTGAAAAGTTCAAAGAGTTCCAAGCCGAGGTTGAGAACCAATTAGATAGGTGTATTAAATGCCTTAGATCCGATCGAGAAGGTGAATACTTATCCAACGAATTCTTGGACCACTTACAAGATAAGGGGATCTTATCACAGCTAACGGCACTAGGCACACCACAACAAAATGGTGTGTCAGAGCGTAAAAACAAAACTCTGTTAAACATGGTTTGATCCATGCTCACCTATTCTCAGCTGCACTTGTCATTTTGGGGATATGCATTGGAAATGGCTATACAAATTCTAAGCAGGGATCCAAGCAAGTCTGTGCCCAAGACACCATATGAGTTATGGACACGGCGCAGGCCTAGTCTACGACACTTTAAGGTATGGGGTTGTGTTTCACATGTGAAACGACAACATGCAGACAAGCTTGAACCCAGGACTGATGGATGCCATTTCCTAGGCTACCCCAAAGGCATTATGGGCTACTATTTCTATCACCCAACAAAGAAAAAGGTGTTTATAAGTAAACATGCCATGTTTCTCAAGGATGACCAAATTGCACCCAGAACTGAGCCGGTTGTAATTCAAGAGTTGGATAACATGGATACTCAGATGGTCCCTACACCACCACCCGTTGAAACTTCACCACCGGTGATGAACCCTATAGAGCCTAGGCGCAGTGGGAGAACAATCAGGGCTCCTGACTATTTGGTTTTCTTTAGCGAGGAATCAAACAAAGTAGAATAGTTCTACATGGTCATCGATACTTCGGATACGGATCCCTACACCTACCAAGAGGCTATAGGAGATGTGGATGCAACTAGATGGTTAGATGCTATAAAAGCTGAAATGGACTCCATGTACTCCAATGGCGTTTGGACTCTAGTGGATCCACCTAAAGGCATTAAGTCTATAGGATGCAAATGGATCTACAAGAAGAAGAAAGGTGCCGATGGAAGCGTGGAGAGATATAAGGCAAGGCTGGTAGCCAAGGGCGATACCCAAAGAGAAGGCATAGACTCTGAGGAGACCTTCTCGCCAGTCGCAATGTTAAAATCCATTCGGATTTTACTTGCCATAACGGCACACTTCGATTATGAGATCTGGTAGATGGATGTCCAGACAGCCTTCCTAAATGGACGTCTTAATGAGGAAATTTTTATTTGTCTCAGCCAGAGGGGTTCATTTCCCATGGGGAAGAGAACAAAGTGTGCAAATTGTTGAAGTCAATATATGGACTTATATAAGCATCTAGAAGCTGGAACATCAGGTTTGATCAAACGATCAAAGAGTTTGGTTTTGATCAGAACGTTTATGAGCCATGTGTCTACAAGAAATTCAGTGGGAGTTCGGTTTGTTTCCTTGTCTTGTATGTAGATGACATACTTCTCATTGAGAATGATGTTGGAATGCTCACTTCTGTTAAGAAATGGCTTTCTACCAACTTCTCAATGAAAGACCTGGGTGATGCCACGTATATACTAGGCATCAAGATAGTCAGAGATAGGAAACGCAAAATTTTAGGTCTGTCCCAAGCTAATTACATAGACAAAGTTTTGGAGAGGTTTAGAATGAAAGATTCTAAAAGAGAAAATGTTCCCTTTAGACATGGCATAGCACTTTCTAAGTCACAATGTCCATAGACCCCTGAGGACATAGAAACTATGAAAGGGATTCCATATGCTTCGGCCGTTGGAAGCCTTATGTATGTAATGCTATGTACCAGACCAGATATTTGTCATGCAGTTGGTATGGTTAGTCGATTCCAATCAAACCCTGGACAGGAACATTGGACAGTTGCTAAGTGCATGAAGTACTTGAGAAGAACAAAGGATTATTTCCTTGTTTATGGTGCAAATAACTTATCAGTAGTACGGTACATAGACTCAGATTTTTAGTCAGATAAAGATGACCGAAAATCAACATCTAGCATGATATTTATGCTAGGAGGAGGGGTTGTCATATGGAAGAGTGCAATGCAAAAGTCAACGGTGGATTCCACAAATGAGGCTGAATACTTAGCAGCTTATGAAGCAGCTAAGGAAGGGTTATGGCTGAGAAAATTTCTCGCTGACATGGAGGTAGTACCTGACCTCGTTAAAGACCCCATGACTTTGTTACGTGATAACAAAGGAGCCATTGCTCAAGCTAAGGAATCAAGAGCAAATCAGAAGAACAAACACATGGAGCGTAAGTATCATCTCATTCGAGAGATAATACAAAGAGGGAACGTATCGATTGCCAAAGTTGATTCTGTAGATAATTTGTTTGACCCCTTAACCAAGGGACTTACTCCAGTAGTATTTAATAGACATGTTGAGAACATGGGGATAAAATATGTTGGACATTGGGTTTAATGTACAAGTGGGAGATTGTTGGATGTAACGTTTATGTGTCCATCAAACCCAATTTAATTTGATTAAATTAATTAATTTAGTTTTATTTAATTATGTGCTTGTCATAATTGTATATTGCATCTGCACAATTCAAACCATTTTATTCACAACTACAGATAGATTTGGGCAATCTGTTCTATGATTGCTATATTTTACGTTCGTACAATAGTGATTGGACCGAAATGTAAATATAGGCACATTTCATGTTGAACATGATCCACGGGGATTCCTGAATTATTCACCATCAAGTTATATTTGTAACGGGAATCTCTGGTAGTTATTTTCTTTATACTTGAGAGACACTTGCCATTTTATTTATGTTCTGTACATTTGTGGTGTGTCAATGGTTGATGTCTACCCAAAGGACTGACTATATATCGGCCGCTTGGTGTGCACAATGTACATAGTTATGGATGTGATGCTCAATAAAGTTTTCACTGCCCGTAAAGGGAGAACACCCAAAAGAGAATGAAGGGATTTGATTGTGCCAAATCCAAGGCCTTGGTATTTTGTAAAGTGTTTACAAAGAGTATTTTATTTTATTAATATTAAATTAAATGTATTTTGGAAAAGATTTTTCAAAGAGTTTTATAGCCAATCAAAGTCCTCCATACTCGTGATAAATTATAAGGGACCAAAATTGTGATGGTGACATTTATTCCATGGTTGCAATGGCCCATTATAGGTGTTAGTAGTGTGGGGAGAAAATGTAATAAAATTACCTACCGCAAGGGGTTTTTCAGGTTACACCCTGGTAGGATCATCCTTTATTATGATTTTTGATAAGTTTTGTCCTTATGTACAATTTAGGATAATCTTATGGGCTACCCTTTAGGATCACACCACTTGGTTAGATCTAGATCGTAGGTTTGCCACCTCCTCAATTAGGTCTCTCTATATATATAAAGAGACCTAAGGCCAAAGATGATTGATGATAATATAGAGAAAAAATCATTAGAACATTTTACACAAAAATTATGAGAGAGCTTAGAGAGAGAAAAAGAGAGTCTTCTTCTTCCTCAAGCACTATTGGTTATTGGAGGTGAAGCAAGCTTGGGAGATCTTCTTCAAGTGTTGCATTCCTTTGGAGGAACACACCATTTGAGTGTTCGAGGTGACCTTGCTCTCCCCTTGAGGTTAGTACATTAATGTGTTTATTGAGGTCCTTGCATGCTCATAAAATTTTGTGATTACATGAGAATCCCATTGCTTCCGTCGCCACTAACATATGGCATATGCTGAATTGAAGAAACTAGGGCTTTTGGGCACAGTTCGACCACGACCAGTCAGGGATCCTCCACCATCTTAGTATGACTCAGTTCAGTATTGTGACTATCACACCCAAGGGACACCCTACTGATGAATGCATTGCACTCGGGCATGCTATCCAGGACCTACTGGAAGTAGGAAGGTTTAAATTGAGGGCGAAGCAGCAGCCTAATGGTTGAACATTCAATATGCTTGAAGAAGATTTAAAAGGGTTTGATCCCACCTTCTTTACTCGAACTTTGTCGGTTCCTTCAGAAGGGGTCACGACAGATCAAATGCCTCCATCAAAGACAGTTACCCAGGATATTGTGAGGTTACAAGAAGACAGAATTGTCAAAGTAAGTTCTTCATATTCCTCCGATAAGACAAGGGCAAATACTGATTGAAGGCATCATTATCGCCTAAAGGCGTTAAACTACAGTAATTAACTTGATGAGTATCAGTCTTGTAAGCGAATCCAAAACCTAGCTTCGGTTAGAAGGGAACTTTTGATGGTACGAACTGCACAGTTTGATGACAAAGTGGCAACAGTACTTTACTCTTGTGTAGGCAAGATCGCACTGAAGATATCGTTGAGTCTGCATCCCTTAGGTCTTTAGGGTTTTTGCATTCAGTCCAATTTCCTTCTGTAATCTTATCCACGGTGTATTTTCCATTAACTATCAATTAATATGTTTTCTTTTCTGTCCATCCAATCTCTTTCTTTTGACTTTCATCTAAATAGCAGATTGTCATGATTTCATGCCTATTAGTAAAAAAAAGTAAAAAATAAAACAAAATCATTACCCCTTTTCCCAATGTCAAAGTCTTAATGGTCAAAGATCTTGAGCTTTCCATACATTAGATTCCCTTCCAACGAGCCGGAAGCTTAGATGAAAATTTCACCTTATGCAGCCTATTAAGGGAGGCTCCCTTTGGCCGCCAATCATCCCAGATAAATCCTGAGACAGCAAAATCTGCTAGTCCCCCAGTTGTACCTTAGCCTTTTCCTTTAAGAAACTCATCTTGGCCCACCTACACCTCATTATCCATACATCCTCCTACTTGTCAAATGTCCCATCAGCTTCTAGGGTCTAATTGGAAGAGACCTCCGGTAAGATTTCAAGGGCAATATGTTTCTCAAAAAAAAAAAAAAATTCTCCGTCTCCACAACCAAAGTTGGGCCAATCTCAAAAAAACAAGAGACCAAAAAAGAGAGAAAAAATGAGGGTATGAGATTTCAAAAATAAGAAAGCAAAAAAAAAATTGTTGAGAGGATGCATTGGCTCAAGATCTTACAAACAATTAGGAGCAATAAAACCATCGGGCAAAAATTGACAATTTTCCTTCAAATGGAATCATCAAAAAATTTTGCCAATCTTCACGGATGAAATTGCCAAAGCCTTCAATTGAAGCATGAGAGGAATTACCCAAACTTCTCAATTACACTTCTAGAAAGAAAAGAAAATTTGTCAAAATCCCCCAATAAGTTCAATTACAAGATTCCCGGTTGAATTTTTGGGAGCAGAAATGTCTGGGAGCAAAAATGTCAAGTCATGGTTAGACCCTAGGGGCACATTTAAGCATTTACCATCCTTTGGAACCCAGTCCAAAGCCCCATTACAACCTAGTAAAGTCCACTCGGGCTAAACGATGGTTAGATTCTCATCAACAGCTTCGAGCTCAGTCGACTATGATGGAACTTAATTATCAACACTTTGACATTAAGATTTCTTGGTTCTGAACTACGTTTGACCTGATCCTTAGTTAGGGTACGTAGGCAACTTAATAAAAGAAACCATCAAGTTCAATCCTCCCACATGTACAGTTGTCAGTTCATCCACCTCTTTCCCCATTTTTATGTTTTCCATTTACACATTTATGCTCTATCTTCTTCTGTGTCAATATCTCTCTCTTTGATGCGGCCCAATGATACAACAAAAAAAAAGAAAAAGAAAAAGAAGGACCTTGTCTACTAAGATCAAGGGAATTTATGGCTTATAAAGTCCTGAGGATCGGAATGTCAGCAACAGTGTACTCATCCTTTTAACCGACAAAGTAACTAGGGGAATACCAAAAGATGAATCAAGTTGTCGTTGGGGCAATCTCTATCTAAGATAAGGAGGAGGATGGGGCCATGAGGAAGAAAGTTTATTTCCTTGGGGCAGTCTACCAGGCAAGAACATCTGGAATAAAATAGACATGTTATCCATAAGGATTGATTCACAATCATTGAAGAGTCTCGGTCTAAAAGGACGAAATGGCCATGCAGAAGGGAAGGGCAATGCTACCCATGGAAGAAGAGAAAAATGATCTATCCACCCATCTTGTTCATAGCCATTCTGACTCACTGGGGCAAAGTTCTACCCATTCAATCTTGGCCCCTTAGTGTTTATCGAGCCTACATATGTAATAGGGATGTGAATAGTATGACTATTAAGTATTGTGCATTACTGAGTAAGAATGCAAATAACCATGGATTTTCAAAATGCTTAAAGGACTCACAGATCATCTCCACAAGTTAGAGAATCCAAAGGTTTTTTTTTTTTTTTTTTTTTTGTTGATCACATGTAATTGTGTACTAACCGTTTGTGCAGAATAGGTGTTGGACAAAGAATGAGAAATATTTGGTAAACATCATTATCTATTTGTGGTTATACACATTTGCATAAAAAAAAAATTTGTTTTTAGATTACTCTTCATGTTTGCATAAGATGGTCTTGTTTTCTACTCTTGCATCAAAAAAAAAAAAATAAGGCTTTTTAAAATTGCTCTTCATTTTTCATAAGTTCATATTTGCATAGTATTGTTTTTAATTTTTTCATCTAAAAAAAAGGGGGGGATTTTTAAAATTGCTCTTCATTTTTCATAAGTTCATATTTGCATAATATTGTTTTTTATTTTTGCATCTTAAAAAAAAAATGGATTTTTAAAATTGCTCTTCATTTTTCAATATTGTTTTCTATTTTTGCATCTCAGAACAAAAAAGGGATTTTTAATATTGTTTTCTACTTTTGCATCTCAAAAACAAAAAATATATATATTGATTCCTCATTTTTTATCTCAAAAGAAGAAAAAAAATCTTTCTTTCATAAGATCATATTTGTTTCTTGCGTCACAAAGAAAACCCAAAAAAAAGAGAGGAGAAAAGAGCATCCTAAAATCTTTAACAAAAAAAGAAGAGAATCAAGTCATCCCAGGATGTTCTAAAAAACAAAAAGAGAAAAAAAATGACTAATCATCATCCTCGGAGAGTGAAATCTCCTCATCGTCATGCTCATCGTCCTGAGCCTCGGTTGACAGACTAATCCACTCCCATAGATTCCATCCGTCTCTAGAGCCTCTCTATCTTCCCTGTGTAAGCTCAGCTATGATCCTCCAATGCGTAGTGGGCTGTTCTCAGAGCGCCCAGCTTGTCACCCTAACAAAAAGGACATAAGTATTCTCTTTAGGAAATTGAATCCAAAAAGTGGGGAAAGACTCACCAGATCATGGAGCATGCTTGTTCGCTCAGAAGGATCACATCTGTACTCGCTTACATCCGGCGCATGTTGGCATAGCGATCATTAGTACTCTGCAATAATAAAGGTCAATTCAAAATCATGAAAGGAGTTGGTGAATCCAAAAGAAGTGTGGCCTACCCCCATCGTAAGGAATAGGGAGCCCTAGGTCCTCATCAGGAGTCTGGCAAGTCAGAAGAGCATGATGGCGTGAGCATCTGTAATGGAGGGCATAGTCCACCCTCGGTACCCTGAGATGTGATCTCTCATACTAGCAAGCTATAAGGCGGGACCCTTACCATGAACAAGCTGAGAAGATCCAGTGCCACCTCCAGAAGGAAGTTCTAACCCATAGACACTTGGGATGAGAGGATGCCCCAGATACTGCAAAAAAAAAAAAAAAAAAAAAAAAAAAGAGGATTTCAGAAGAAGGAATTGATAAGGGAAATACTGAGGAATGAGAAGTATAAGGGCATACCGCAAGACCCTCTCGAGTCAAGGGGATGTAGACCGTCTCCTAGTAAAGATAGGTCTGATAATCCTGGTCTGGCAAGGCCAGCTCTGAGGCAGGAATCCCAACCTCAGCTTTGCAAGATCAGGTGCCAGGGGCATAAGGTGCATATCAGGAGGAGGAAGTTGGGGCACCAGTGAATAGTGGACCACTAAAGAGTGACCCGCTCCCCTAGAAAAAGGGGGCAACCGCTCAGGCTGTCGAATAGAATCCGCCTTTGATTAAGCATGAGGGCATAGGCATACTCATCTTCATCGCCCTCCTCGGCCGCCTGTTCTTCATCGTAAGGTTGAAGATATTTGTAGGAGGAGAGCCTCGACTCCACTTCCAATTTCAGAATGATCGATGGTATGTGTTTAAACCACGTTGTATCAAGCTATCAGTGCATGTTGACATAGTGCCATTGGTATGCATGAAACCCCACTTGAAGCCCCTTGTGTTTGAGCTGGGACAACAAGCACTTTAGACCTCAAAAGTGCTATCAAACAACTTGAGGTCGATCATGCGGTTGATCAGGGTGATCATCCGCACGATCGATCTATGGTGCTGAGAACTGAGTTTCCCTTGTGGGCCCCACTGGACTTCGAGATGGACCCGACCCTATGTGTCCCCATGAAGTATGAATGATAACCATGATGACCACACCCTTGTTATGCCCTGATGGTGGACCCACATAACACAAACTTGGGTTTAAAGTGATTTAAAGTAAGGGAATAAACCTTCCAACCAAACAGGCCTCAGTGAGCCTTGGTCTATAAATAGACATGAGCTATCAAAGCTCATTTCACATTCTCCTCAAGCCAAAAACGTGGGAAGAGGAAGAAGGAAAGAAAGAAAGGAGAGAAAGGAGGAGAAGGGAGATAGGAGCATTCTCTTGGATCCAAGCTCAACCCCAAGGGTAAGCGTACATGCCTTACTCATTCTCCCCTTACTCCTTGAGATTTAGACCTAGGGTTTTGGGGTTGGAACCGAGGGCTGCACTTGTGACCATTTCATTGTGCCTTCCTTAGGAGTTTTGAACTCCTTTGCACACCCCAACCTCAATGTAGCTAGGTCCTTTAGCCAATTAGCAAGGATGACCCATACCTATAATCCTAGACCTTGATCAATGAATTGATCATGTCTCCAAGCATTGGAGGTGAACCTTTGGTGTATTTGACTCAATAGATTTGCTCTCAAACCCCTTGGAGTCACATTAATGCTTAGATTGGTGATGAACTAAACCCTAGCATCTACTTCGGAGTTTTTAACCTAAACCTAGGGTTTTTATGTTTGTTAGGAATCATGTTGGGATCAGCTCTCCATGTATTGGAGGTGTTTGATGAGGCATTTATGCTCAATCAAGTGAGGAGAGGATGTTTTATAAGCCCCTTGCATCCCACCATAACCTAGGCAAAGGTTGGACCAAACCCTGCTGAAATACAGCACTCGGATGCTTGATCGATCGATCAGGGGGATTATCCGCACCATCGACCTATGGCCCATTTGGAGCTTCTGTAGGCCAGACCGGTCGGTCAGTGTAACTGACTGCAAGATCATCCTGTGGCCATATTTTGGTGACTTTCTCAGTTGTGTTTGGGGAATCTTCAAGACCTTTCACACCCTTATATTAATCAACCTTTCACTCAAGACGTAGGTTATAAACACGACTTTGTAGACACTGAATTTTGTCACCCTCCCAGCACTGATGACAATTGGACAAAATAGGCCATTGGAGAAGGTCTCGGCTCGATCCAAGACAAAATAGGCCATTTAAGCTTTAAGACTGGATTAAATGGGTGTGGGCCCCACCTGGGCCAAAGTGGGACTTACCCCTACTTAATGCTAACTTAGTCTAGGGATATTAAGGTCAACTCACCCCAAGTGTGGTACTTGTAATGAAGGTTTACAAGGGTTATTGGTCGGAGCATATGCATGTACGCTACCTAGACCGAGTGGAACCTACCTACCTCTATATGACATTAAATTAGGTTAGGGATATTAGGCCCACTTTACTCTTTATTTTATATGGATTGTGGACCTAAGTGGGTTAAAGGGCCTAATAACTTAAATAAGGACCTATGGTGTTAGTCCTTAGCCAAACATGCCCTAGGAAACTAAGGATAGTGCTTAACCAAACATGCCCTAGTGGCCAGGTGTATTAAATAGAGACCATTGCACTATTCACCCATTTCTCCCCCAAATTAGAAACCTAAATCGATTTGGAGAAGAAGAAGAAGAAGAAGAAGGAGAGAATGAGAGAAGGATCTCACCTCAACTCATCCTACCTTGGTGAGCATGTTCTTTCTCCTATCTCTATTTTTTTTCTCCCTCTATGGTACATTTTGGTTTAAGAGAGAATGTTCTACCATTGATGGGTTTCACCAAACTATTGAGGAAATCATTAAGGGAAGGTATTAATGTCCCCATTGAAAGATTAGATTAACCTATGTTATCCTCATTCTCATTTCCATTCAAAAACCAAACCTATTTGTGTAAAACCCTAGACTAAGAACAAGTGATTTAGGGCTTTCTTAGGGTTTATGAATGTTTCTCCTATGACTATGTAATAAGCCAAGTTTATGGACTTTGTTTGAGTCCTCCTACCCCTATGTACATTCGCATGTACTTCCCTTCCCTTGTGTTGATGTTTAAACCAATTAAAACCATAGGTTTTATAAACTCAAGTGGTTGGGATCCTTAGACCTCCCAATACAACCCCATATACTAGTCTTTGATGTTGTGTTATGGAATCCACTAAAAACCTAAAGGTTTGGAAACCAAACTAATAGATGGGCACGTAACCCAAGTTGGAGGGGAGCCCTATGATTAAAAATGCTTAGAGGACTCTTAGGTATGCCCACTTTGAGCTAAAAGCTCAAGCTCACACAAAAAATAGAAGAAATGTACAAATTATGAAAAACGGAAGATACAGTCGGGAAAAAATGGTAGATGTGCCTAGGAGCCTATCTACCATTTTTATTCTGCCAAGAAACGACAGATATAGTGTCAAAATGCATCTGCCGTGTTTGGCAGAATGTACCTGCTGTTTTTCAGACCTTTGCCCACTATTTCGACCACAACTTGGTCGATACATACTTAATAGATGCGATTCAAATTGCCTTGTAAACTAAAATTAAAGGGCTATAATTAATCTGAAGAAACCTTTGGCCAAATTTTAGGGGAAGGCCCTCAAAATTTAGTTCAAATATGACTAATGTGCATTGACAGCTTTACCAAAATCGAATTTGCTCCAGTGACCTCGCCTACTTTGACAATGTTTAAGTAGGGGTCTTGAGGGATTTTAATAGGGGTTGTCTATAAGTATGAATACCTTCTAAAATATATTAAATTAGGTACCTACAACCATCCAAAGGGACTGTACGGGTACACGCGGGAATCAAAATTTTGGTTAGAATCATCGGTTCGAAGAACAAGGTGAGGAAATCGGATACTCGATCCTATTTTGGAATGCTTTATACCTCGTTGTGTGCCATACATGTACTTATTTGTTTAATAATTGAGATTTTATGATTAATAATGCCTATTCGTTAGAGGTAAATTGGTAAAAATTCTTCCATATTGAATGTAGATGCTAAGATGTATTTTACTTTCGAAATACTATTGTTATGAGATTTTGAATGAGAACCTAGTTGTGTGATGCGAATGAGAATGCGAATGTGATTGAATGATGAGATAGACATGTGCGAGGAGAGTTGTTATGGTTATATGTGTTGAGATTGAATATGGTTATGTGTGTTGAGAACGGGTATGGTTATGTGTTGGAATACGGAAACAGTTGATGATTATGTGATGTGCGAGAATGATGGGATCCAAGTACCGTAAGTGTGCGTCAGAATCGGGATCAGTAATTTAACTAACCGTATGAGCACATGTAAACTAGAGGGGACGAGAGGATAGCGAGCCCGACGTGTAGGGACTATGGACTCGACCTCTGGCCTACGCATGCACGTACCCTCATATGCATTTAGATGTATGCCGGTTAGGATGATACTATACCCAGTGCTACGACCCTTGCCAACAGAGATTTATGTGTTGGATAATCCTCCACGGGAAAACCAGCGAGATCGACGTGAGGTACTAGGAGTAGCGATTCCGACATGAGGACCGGAACCGTGGCAGTGGGATTAACTTTGGGGTTTGCTGGGTAAACTAGCAATTCCGACGAGAGGACTGGGACCGACAATTCCAACATGAGGACCAGGACCAGCAAGCTCCCAGTGCAACTCGGGTTTGACATCGTCAGATAGGCCATCTGTGTGTGAGAGATGGAGTGTCGGGGATGCTACCTAGGGTGTTGCAGTAGCACTAGACCTGACTTATGATGTGATTTTAGGTGGAAAAGTATTTAATGTATTCATGCATCATGATATTTGTCATCCATGCATGTTGTACCCGCTTGCATGATTCGATTTGTTCATTGGACTCAGTGGAGCTCATTCCTCGAGGAAACCCCCTTTTAGATGTTGATGGAGATATGGTAGAGCCGGGTGGCTCACAGTATGTGGCCCCTGAGGGCGGCAGTGGAGAGGACTGGTGGACCGCTGAGAAAGGGGAGGAAGGACCAGACTGCTACTGCGAGATGTAATACCAGGGGGAGTAGCGTTATTGGATACCGGGCCAATGGCCCCATTTTGATACTTTTATATTTTCCTACATTGATATCTTGCTACTTTATTATTTTGATTCCCGTCATGAGAGATGTATCATCTAAATATTATGTAATATATAAGTCCTGATGGGAATGATCGATAACTATTGATATCTTATTGTGATGGAATGCTAACTTTGGATAAACTACCACAATTAATGTATTTATGTTACTACATAGTTTCTGCTACTCTGATTATGGTTATATATATTTCATCTTGCCCATTGATTTATCCCATGTGGTGTGGATAAGTTAGCTTAAATATTGCATCAGTGATCCTGGTGGGAGTGTGAAGCGTATTTGTATGCTCCGGTCACGGATTTCGATGGTACAGGAATTTGGGCGTGACAGTAATTACATGCATGCATTAATGGTTTTAATCATTTTTTAATCAATGTGATAATTAAGTATGATTTTACTCACATAAAATATCAATTTTTCCTTCCAAGGGCATTTTGGTAAATATGGTAATTTCATGCTAGATTGTATTTTAGACATTAGAAATGTCTTACATACATGATATTAATGCATGTAGTCATGATTTTGATCAATGGTGATGTTCAAATATGATTTTAATGCATTTTATGCCCACGAGGGGGTGTCAGTGTAATTTTGTCATCTTATGCTTGTTTGATTTTTGGTATTTGGAATTCCTTACATACATGTTATTAATACATTTAGTCATGTTTAATATCAATGGTGCTGTTTAAATATGGTTTTTTGAAATGTCAATTATACCCACCAAGGGGTGTTTGTGTAATTATTGTTATTTCATGACATTTCACATTTTAGGTGTTTGGAATGCCTTAAAGTTATGATATTAATGCAATTAATCATGTTCTTATCAATAGTGATATTTCAATGTGACTTTTCATGCATTTTCTGCATTTATGCCTTCTAGGTGCATTTTGGGAATTTTATCATTTTATGTTAGTTTGCATATTTAATTTCTTATGATGCATGATGTTTCAATCATATATTAATCTTGCATTTTTTTCATATGAGATATTATGTTTTGAGAGAATCTTTGAATCCAAGCATCTAATACGAAAGACTGACTCCTCCGGGTGGAATGGGGTGCGTAAAACCTTTCCATCTCTGTGATCTGACCTCTTACCCATTCCCTGGCCAGATCATATGGAATCAATAGTAGCCCTATCTTTTAATTACGATTTGGGCTACACATTTAGGGTTCTAGGCCCTTCACAACCTAGGTGGCGACTCCCTTCTTTTTATTTTAAATTGTGCATTCCCCCACCACCGGTTAGTAGAACCACATTCAAATATTGAGTTGCTATAGAAAGGGATACCAACTCACCGATAAGTCCTGCAGCCACCCCCGCCAAAGAGGTGCCTGTTCGGCGCGTGTTGTAACCATAATGGTGACTCCGCTAGAGAAAGTTTATGGTCAAGCTTTCAATACTAGATGCTTCTTTTGTTTTAAATACAAATATTATTCTCTCATATATTGGTTTGTTTAACAATATGCTTGATTGATAACCTTGTTTGTACCTTGATTGTACTAACTACATCATGCATCGTACTCGGGGTGAAATCAAATGGCAAGGGTATTCCCTGTTGTGTCTTTACCCTCAGGGAGGTGAGACATATCATAATAAGTACTCTGAGATCGAATGATAGTCGCTTCCTGGATAAGAGTGTTTGAAGTGAAATCAGGCGACGAGGATGTTCCCAGTGGACATTCTGAGATCAAATGATAACTGCTTTTGTACTATACTCATTGCACACACAATGCATGGAAAACACTCAGGCAGGTGGTTTAGTCGTTGGATCCCATGTGTAGTCATGGGTCATTCGTAGCTAAGTCACACCCCTTGATATTTATTGTACGGGTTTAGAATAATAAGCGAGAATGGTCACTAATACATTGTGGGGTACATTCGATACTCAAAAAAGGCACTAGTTTGATCATTCTGAAACTGACTAGTCTATTCCCCAAGTATATCAAAGGAACCTCGTACACACAACTCGCTTTCACAAGTGAGGTATATTGGTTTCGTAAAAGGTGACCTTTTATGTCCTATCAGCTACCTATTAGCATCCATCATGTAGGAAATTAAACCATACATGGCTAGGATTCGCTACAAACTAACTTGTAGATTGTGTGGGGGCCTCTAATTAGAATCTTTGTTGGTAGACTCTAGTTACTGTAGCATGCCTACAAAAGAGAAGCTTGATATGTCCTGCGATAAAAGGTACTCTACCGTAGCAAAGAGTTAACCACCGGGATATACTTATCAGAGCCACCAGGTGTGCTAGTTGGATTAATACTCTTGTGAACATACTTTATCTGACATAACATGCCTACAAAAGAGAAGCCAAATTGTCCTTTGGTAAAAAGGCATCCTATGTTAGTATAAAGTTAACCACGGGGTCGATCTTATCTAAGTCACTTTGTTTGTTCTTTGTGTGATAACGCCTGTATGGACAAAGAATTACCCAACAATGAAGGATTTATGCTATGACTACATCAGTCGCATTTTAAAAGGGCGTGAGCATATTGGTTCCTCTCACAAGGGAATTCGGTCTAAATTCAATAACGGATAGCAATACCCATTGCTACGTGATAATGTAGTTATACCATCGACTACCTGAGGAAGGTAGATCAAAGGCGAACAATGTGTTAGTACATGAACTGACCTTGTTTGTACATATTTTATGCGTCGAAATGTTGTCAGTAGTAGGTCAGATCATTTTTGTGTCCTAAAATAAGTTTCTTTTTGCTTAGGTAAGACACAATTTCATCTCAAGAAAATTCCTTGCTACCTGTTTGGACCTGTCACGACAATAGATTAATTCAAATTAATCATGTCTAGTTTTCATCCCGTCCTTCAAGTCAAGACTTTAGAACCCCTGTCTCACCTGCTTCAATGGCTCCTCCAAACCCTTTAGAGCAATTTTCTCGTAGAAGCAATACGAACCCACCGAGCAGGGATCATCCGAACCCTCAAGAAAGTCAGCGTATGGAACAATTACAGGTAGAGATGATTGAGATGATGAAAGTGATGGCACAATTATTGGAAGCAGTGCAAGGCCAGTAGAGGACTGAAATTGTGCCTACCTCTGCAAACCCAAAGCGTGTCCCTAAAGCACACTGGCATCCTCCAGAGTTCCTGCTAGAGTGATTGTAGAGGAAGATGAGGAGATCATGGCTGAGGTCCATCAGGAAGGCCCTGAGACTGAAAAAGAGTGAAAGCTGAGGGAGGTAGAAAGGTTGGAAGCCGTTGTTCACAATGGGAAAAGCCAGGATACCTCTAATGATAAGACTATGAGTTTCTTTTCAAACTCCGCAGTTCTTGGGGATTTCAAGTGGAAGCCCGACAAGTTTGATGGGCCTAGTGACCCCAAAGCTCACTTGAAGATCTTCACCAATGTTGCTCGATCATGGAGATTGACTGAAGACAATATATTCTTTAACCACCATGACCATAAGAATCACTTCAACATCCATCTAAAGCAAAATTCAATTCCTCATGCATCAAGATGTCAATATTTAAGATATGGTTTTTAAATTCTCTAAGTCAGAATTGGCAAATCTTGATAAATGGATAAATGATGTAAACGCTTGTCATCTTCATGTTTTGATTGATTCGGATTATATAATTCTCAAAAGGGAAAGGGTTCTCTGGATGTAAGGTGTGGGCAATGTCTACACGTAGATTTTTTTTTTTTAGTTCATTTTCTTGAGTAAAAAATTATAAATAAAAAAAAATCAAATGTGTAAACAGTACCGACCTCAAATCAGAGTTGCTTAACTTATGGGTGCCCCACATAATTCTAATTCTAAATTTTAAAACCAAGTATACCCTCAGATGAGCCCAAATAATAATCTATAAGGTTGTCATGTCATCTGTTGGAAATTTTATTGCCTTACATGGATCACTTAAGGCTCATGTAGTGTATCCTATGTCAACACATTGTTTCACAACCATATATTATAGATTGACTAATTTTATTTTATTTTTTTGATGGATATAAAAAAATTTATAAATTATCAGAAGGGCACATTTGTACAATAGTCCAGACTACAAGGGGTATAGGGGGCATTTGCAACAAAACATCTAAACCAATTAAGCAGAGAATGGTGAAATGTTTAAAAGAGACATCTATGGTTTGATCCAGAATCTTCAAAAAATAAGTTAGGATTTCAAAATGGTATCTTATGTAATTATTTTAAATTACGATGTAAAATAAATGAAAACAAACATTAGAAAAGTTTACTATAACATATCGCTAAAACAACCAGGCCCTAGAAAAAAGTATCAATGAAAAGTAAAGGATCCAAGAGTCACAATTCCCTACTTAATCAGATAAAAAAAAAAAATAAAAAAAAAAAAAAGAAGGGGGTACGACATTTTCAGTTGAAAAATATCCTCTTAATAGGGAAGTTATCGTGTGTAGCTCTAATATTGCCATGCCTAATAAGACATTGAAAATCCTTTGAAAAATCATGCTTTGGGAACATGGTTGGAAGCAGATCAACAGCTAAAAGTGCTAGGTAAATCGCCAATGCTGGGGGAGGGATTTTTTTTTTTATGAAAATAAAATTAATATATTAAAGCAGTAGGAAAGTCTGTACATCACATAAAAAGGGGGGGGAGGGGGGGGATGTGCTTTGTTCTTAATAGCACATAGAGTTAGAGATCGCAACGCTTTTGTCCATTGGTTTTGCTAGTGGGAGATAGTTACAGCTGAGAAGTTTGATGTTAGTCTAAGTTCGATGTTAGTTCAGCTAGTTCAAAGAAACCAGTAGCTAAATTCCAAGATATGCACATATATCCTTGAGGGTTCAAAATCCTAATGAGGCTATAATTTGTAATACAAATTTCCTTAAGATGGATTCCATCCTTGAGAGCGTGTTTCCACCCCTGTAAGAATCTTGTCAGCTCAGCCTCTTTTGTGTCAGTTGAACACGAAATTCCTACAGATGTTAAAACACTCTGACCATCTAACAAAAAGCTATAAGCCTAGCCTGTTAGTCCCATTGATGGTTCAAAAAAGCCTGCACAGTATAGAACAGGGAATAGAACCTCAGGGGGAGGGATGTTTTAAAATGATAGAATGGGTCTCTAAAATTCAATAAGGACCCAATCCACAGTTGAAAGAACCTTTTGCATTTTTCCTTGGAAGGCTTTCTCGCACATGGGTATAGGAAAGAATACTCTAATTTTGAATGATCACCTCAAATGCCTCATATGTTGTATTCACTTCTTACCAAGCGAAAAAGATGTTCCTGTTTTTAATGCAGCATAAAGACATTCAGCTTCTGAAATATTACAGAGAAAACAATGGAAAACTAACAGTTCAAACAACTCCAATTAAATCATCCTTTAAATTGCCATTCCCTACGACACATGGGGCAATGTGCTTGAGGAGTCTGCGAATTCACCCATTTCAAGATGCAGTGAAGATGGAATGCGTGATTGCATGCACCCCAAACTGCAAAACAAGAAGATGGCATTAACAGAGAGAGAGAGAGAGAGAGAGAGAGAGAGTTGTGATTGTATATTGAAAAATAATGTTCAATATGGAGTCATGGCATTTATATTGATAAGCCAACTTAATTGTGATAACTTGTATAATATTAGCTAATAGTTTTAATACCAGACTCGTTGACAAAATTTCTCCCCCCACCCCTCTCTTCTATCAAGGGGAGACAAATCCTTGTTTCAGTGGTAAAATCACTAGCCGTTGATAGCACCGGGGGGTTTGGATGAGGATGGGTTATGGGGTGAGGATTATTATGTCTGTACCAAAAAGAATAGGGTTGACAAATCATTAATAATGTGATCATTGCCCATTAAATCTTTCACTTCTTAAAAAGAACAAAGGTAAAAAAAAAAAGGTTTCATGGCTGTTACGGTTGACTTGCCTCAAGCCCATGGACAAGCTTCAATGTGGCCTTTGAGCAATAATGGTGTTTCTGGGGGTTATGCAATTACTGGTGTGATCTGATTTCTATCTGCTTATTCAATTTCTCTAAATCTAACAAGTAATGGATCTTCCTCCAACAATCTTCAAGGGGTATTTGACAATGACTTTCTCCTTATTTGTTCATTGTTTCTAGATGCTTATCCACTTGCTCCCATCTCATTTCTTAAGCTGAGAGGATTCTCTGTTCTTTTGGTAGTTACAGCCAAATGCGTTGAACTTATTTTGCGAGGATAATCCACAATAAATCACAACCACCACCACAACCCCCCCCCCCCCCACAAAAAAAAAAACAGTTGGAAATGGCTGGATGAGATTTACAGTTTTCACTAAAAAACTTCTCCAATTGTACTGGATCCCAGTCGATTGGGCCATCTTGAGCATCAAACTCTTCCAAAATAAATTTCCTTCCTCGAGGTCAGCGCCAGGGTTTGGAGTATTGGCATCCATTCAAAATTCAGATTCACAACGGGGAGGCATTCTTCTAACATTAAAAATTGATATGCTAAGCAATAACACACAATTTTAGAAGGAAAATCTATAAACATCCAGGGGAAAACCTGCAGGAGGAAAATGAGTCTCTAACCCTGGTGAACCCCTCATTGGGACTCGTAAAACGCTTCCCCAGGAAATAATGAAATGGGTTAGCTGGTACTCCTGTTTGTATCTATGTAATGAAATATGAGGTCAAGTGGTTGAAAGTCAAGGAAATCTTCAAAATAACAACAGAGAATCATAAATCATCCTTGTTTCAGCCATTTCCCAAGGCTCCATTTGTTTCGACATAAATATAGATTTGTTAAAAAAAAAAAAAAAAAAAAAAACCAGCATAATATCACATAAGAATTTATGTAATAATGGAGGTTCTGGAGTCTAGAAATAACTGGTGTGATTTCATTTCTATCTACTTGTCCACTTGCTCTCACTCCATTGAAGTTAATGGCTCTTACTTCTCCAACGTAGTACTTTCTAAGGATATTCGACAAGGTGACCCACTCTCTGTTTTTTTTATTATTTCTATTTTTTATAATTTAATTTTAGACAGGAAACTCGATTTGGAAGCCAAAACTTTTGTTTACAGTAGATGAACTTCTGAAGATAACTTTTGGCTGTCCCAATGTTTTTTAACTGTCCGGCACATCCTAACGTTCCAGACGCATTAGAGGCTGTCAGGTTTTAAAGTCACTGTTCTTTGGGAAGTTCTGTATCAATCAGTTTAGGGGATGATCTGAGTTGCCACCAGGCGTCCAAGCGTCTCGGACAGTGTTCCGGACATCCCTTCAAAACACTGCTTAAAACCATAGATCGAGAACTCGTGAGATCTCGGTTTTCTAAGGGGTCGAGACGAGATGGCATACGAATCTCGACCCAAACTCCTTTATATGAGTGCCAGATCTCGAGATCTCAGTGAGAAATCTTGGTATACAAACATCTATCTATGCAAGCCTTGGTATACAGACACTTATTTATGCCAGAAACCAAGACAGACACTTATTTATGCCTAATACCATTTAATCAAACATAATGAACATATTTGAATATGCAATATTGAAAAGTTAAAGTTAGAACTCCCACGGTATGAGTGTTGTTTGCTCCCTTTCTCTCTCCTCCCTTCTCTTTCTTCTTCACCTGATCTGCTCCCAGCGATATCCACAGCTAGACACTTCTGGTCGGAGACTCCTCTTCCCTCCAAGTACGACCTCCCTCTTTCCCTTCGTTTCTCTCCACCATTAGTATTCTCTTCTTCATTGCTTATTTTTCTGTTACTATTGATATTCCTTCCTTTCTTTCATGCTGTTAATGGTACTTTGGATTTTGGGAAAACTTCATTAGAACTTTTTGATTAACAGCCCATTCCATCTGAGATTCTGAAAATCAGTATGCTACCTTGGGGCGAATCAGTCCCTTGAATATCATATACCATGAGTTATAGATCTGAAACCAGGCCAGGTCCTTCCCTTCAAACAGGTTCAATTTCAGTCGGAAAATATCCCCTCATTACCTATTGTTTTAGAAGTCTATTGGCTGGATTTTAGGGGAAAGTGGGTTAGGATTCACCCACTGAAATTTCATGAGATTTGGACCCCATACTGATGAGATCCATCGCAGGCTACTAATCGCTGGTTTCTGGTATCATGTGTGGCTGATATCATGGGGAAGAAGATAACTTGGTGAAGTGATTTTAAACAACACCATAATCTTCTTCTTACCCTTTATACCCTTCCCTTCTTTATCATTTGTCCTTATTTTATCATCCCTTCCAAGTTTGTCCCTGTTAAATAAATACAAAACCATTTGCATCCTATGTTCTTTAAGATGGGGTTTTCGAACCCGGGATTGCATTATACTCTCTAATAGATAATAAGGAAATACAAAAAAGCTTCCCTAGTAACTAGTTAATAATGCTGCAATTTGCACATCTACCTTCTTCTTTGCTGGATAGAACCCCAAGTGTCTTTTGTCACCACTTGGAACATGCCCTGCTGACATGGGAGCACACAAGGAGAACCTAGGTAGACAATTCTCTTGCATTAAAAGACCTTTCTAAACACGTGTCTCAATTCTGTTCTGATTTCCTAATTCCTATGCATCAAGATTCAAGAATGACAAAAGAAGACAGATTTGAGTGATGGACATTTTCAATGGAAGAACAAATGGAGGGCGTTGGAAGCATGGAACTAAAACTCGCGAGATCTCGACGAGATTCTCGGTTTTTCAAGACCTTGAGACGAGATCTCATATGAAACAAAAAACTACCTCATCTCGGCGAGATCTCGGGTCAAGTCGAGATCTCCAGTCGGGATCTCGACCCAACCCACTTTATATTAGTTCCATATCTCGCGAGAGAGTCGGTACCTGGACTTTGTCTCAACTGAGAGGTTGTTTGGGAGCTGCTGCCACTGGTTTTCACCATTTTTGAGCTGGATTTCGTTGGAGAAGCTGCTATGTGGCACAGTCTGAGCCTTACTGGCGTCGGAAACATGGCTTGGAAGAATAGATGTATCTCATATATGTTAACATTGAACTTTACATTTGTAATGTTTATTTAAGTTGTTTAACATTAATTGTATGATTTGATTGCTTTTAATTACTAAATTATGTGTAGAATAGGACCTATTAGTACGTTGTCGCTTACCGACCTAGGGTCCGACGTGAAACTCCTATTTGGACTTTGTTTTTGCAAAATCTAATAGTGCCATTGCATTTAAAGAGTACCAAGTTTCAGCCCCAAAATAGGTCTAAAACCCATCAAAACCAATCATCGAGTTGAGGAAAAAATAATTACCCCAACTCGAGTGAGATCTCGAGCCAACTCGGAAATTTGACTGGTCGAAACCTGTACTCGAGACAAGTTTTAGTTCCTTGGTTGGAAGCACACCTTTCAATGATATTCAAGAGCAGTGGGGAGCTTGATAGGACTGATAAATAAGCTAGAAATGCTGATGTATTTTTTTTTTTTTCTTCTTTTTTTCTTTTTTTGGAGGGGGGGTGGGGAGTAAGGAGGGGGTGAATCTTGTTTTAGCTGATGGAAACAACAGCCACAACTGACTACTCCTAGAGTACCCTGTGTAGAGGCATCAGCAGCAAGAAACACTGGGACAGAGAAGAAGATGAGGTGAAGGAGTGAGCAGTGCAAAATGCAATTTATGACTTTGTTTCCTTACTGATCATTAGACTGCACAGGGGTATGTGATATGTTCAAAAACAGGTGAAGAGTGTACTTCGGTATTCTATTGACCATTGATAATTTTCACAGTTTTAGAAGGTAAGAATTTGAATGAGAAGCATAGTAGTCAAGGCGTCGCCTAGGCGTCCATGCGGTTTTGTTGGGGCCTAGGCGACCTCCGCCTTATTGCAAGGCGTCCTCTGCCTTATTGCAAGGCGTCGTGCACTGTTTTTTATTGGTATCGAACCCGGTATTGGCCCTTATTTATGCCAAAAATTATTTAAGTAAATGTTTTTATATTTGGTATTTCATTTACTTAAGATATTATTCACAAATAAGCAAATACCCCCATATTTGAATCCAATAAAAATAGTTAAAAAATAAAATTCCAAAAGGATAAAAAGTCAACCCCCTAGTTCAAGAATAAAAATTGGATTTTCAACGGTAGGTAAAATTTTCAACTTTCTAATGCTGAGATTTTCCTCAAATCTAAAAATTCTATAAATCTTAATATGGTAAAACATTGCTAAAAACCAAAAGAGCGGTAAAATATTCATTTGTTTTGATATCTAAAAAAATATTTTCATTCAAAGCGATTTCGACAGCATTCGCGCATACAAAATAAGGTTTGACCGAAACATAACTTCTTTAATATAAATCAGATTTAAGCAATTTTGAATTTGTTGGAAACCTAGTTTTGTGCTCTACCTAATACTAAGTCTCATGTAAAAATAAAAACATCAAACTAGTCAAACTTCTTAGAGAACAAGAACACTTCTCTAAATCGAGAACAATTTGATTACTTATAGATAAGATCATATTTTCCAAGAACAATATAAACCAAATGTGAGACTAGTATAAACCAAATGTATGTTTGATTGTTTCAAACTTCCAATAGCTTACTTCTTCAGTTCTGTAGTCTTCGAGTTCTATGTTGATTTTTGATGACTTGATGTGGCTTAATATTGATTTTTTATGACTTTATGTGACTTAACGTGGCTTAATGTTGATTTTTTATGACTTGTGGAGGCTTAATGTTGATTTTTTATGATATAAGGTATATATTGTAGCATACTAAACTGTTACACCCACACCCGAAATATATCCTAATACCCCGGGGCAATTTAGACTTTACCCAAAGGGTAATGCCATGGTAGCAATGGTCAACACCTATGACCGTGAACTTAAAATATTATTATAAGTGTCCCCTCGAAGTCCTTGAAGTGCGGGTCAAAGCCCCACATCCCCTATTATTGATTTCGGCCTTGACAGCAGGAATGGACCCACGACCGGATCCACTGCTGGTGAATCTGACCGATAATCCGTCCGTGCTATCATGCTGGTTTTATGTGTTTTTTGTGTGGGGCCCACGACCCTGTGTCCTGGACCTCGGGGCTATGCTCCTGGACATGGTGGACCCCACCTTTGACCTTTGAATGTTGATTGTGCTATGTTGTGGGGCCCACACGGCTGAACTAAAACAAATAATGATTTTTCTTTTATTTGGACCAAGCCAAACAAGCCCTAGACTAAAACACATTTTTGGGCCTTAAGCTAAGCCAAACATACCTTAACTAATTGGACCCATAGTTGTTATGGCGTCCTGGAGCTAGAGAAAACCACATATCGAGCTCCGCCATGGTTAATGTATAAATATCGACCGATAGGGCCTCCATGGCGTCGCCATGGACACCAGACCACAATATATGGGCATATTGGTCAATATTTGTACATTTGAATGTATAAAAGTTAGGCTTAAATTTTTTTTTTTTAAACCATTTAATAGCTTAGATGCTTTTTCGTTTCAAGTTACACCTCCAATACACATTAACATAAAAATTAAAAACATTAAACATATACCCTAATTTGGGGGAAATAGAAATCGCAAAAGCCAAAAAAGAAAGTTCGAGAGTCGAGAGGAGAGAGGAGAGAGTCGAGACAAAGGAATAGTTCGTGAGACAGAGGATCGAGACTTCGGCAAGCGGCAACTTTGGCTTTAGTTCCTGGCTTCCTGCAGCTCTCGGCAGAGAGAGTTCTTCACTCCTTCGAAGTTCGAACCCCTCCGGCAACCTCCAGGATTCCAGGCAAGTAATTTTTTATTTTTTTTTTAATTTGGTTCTTCTTCCTCCTCTGAGTCCTCCGGCAACTCGATCTTTCAGTTCAGTTCTTCTCCTCCCAGGCAATCCTCTTCTTCTTCTTAACTTCTTCTTCTTCAGTTCTTCTCCTCCCAGCCTCCGGTAATGATTACAGCCAGTACTAGTAGTATTGTTTTTTTTTTATTTTCTTCTTGCCTTGCACAGCCACACATACACAGTTACACATACAGAGACAGGGAGAGAGTCGAGAGACAGAGGGGGGGGATTTATTTCAGTTAGTAGTCCTCTCGGTTTTTTTTTCTTTTTTCTTTTTTCTTCTTCGCAACTACTTGTACAGTCACAGAGACAGGGAGATAGTCGAGAGACAGAGGGGGGGGAGGGGTTTATTCCAGATATAGCCATGGTCCTCTCGGTTTTTTTTTTTCTTTTTTCTTCTTCTTGCCTTGCAGTTGCAGGCTTGCACAGTCACAGAGAAGGTGTTTTTTTTTATTTTTTTCTTCTATTTACCTTGCACACAGCCACACGGCCCACACATACACACACAGAGACAGGGAGAGAGTCGAGAGACAGGGGGGAGAGGGATTTATTATAGCCAGACAGCCAGTAGTCCATCACTGATCACTCACAGTCTCACACACACAAGTACACAACCAAGGTTCTAAAACTCGGGTCTCGGTGGCATCTTGGCCCAGCCAAAAACCGAGACGAGTCGAGATCTCGCCGGCGAGTTGCTGCATTTTTTTTTTTACTCGAACCCCCAACTCGGTGGGTTTCACATATATTTTGGGTCTGCAACTTGGCATTCAGCCTATTTCAAGCCATTTAAACACAATGGCATGCCTAGATTTCCCAAAAAACAAGTCCAAATATGAGTTTCACTTTGGACCATAGGTTGGTAGGCGACGAGTCATACTAAAACAACCTACTCTATCAAGGATTACACAAATTTTGTTGAAAAAAATAGATTTGGGGAAAACTAGAAAATACCTTTGAAAATTCTTGAAATAGGTGATGATTCTTGGACTGTTGGAGTTGAGTCTTCAATTTAGCACTTGAATCTCACTTGAAACCATGCAATCCACCCAAGATTTGAAGGAAAGAGGAAGAAAATGGAGCAAAATGGGCTGTTTTCCCTTTCTTTAGAGCTATGGATAAAACTCAGCGAGATTTTCGAGTTCTGTCCATGTAGCTTAGTTTATAAAATGGGTTAGATGGTTGAAATGGGAAGAAAAAATGGGTCAAAACCCATATCCAGACCCGATACCAAGATCTCGGCGAGAAATTGCATTTTTATAACGTAAAAAATCAAGAAAAAAAACTTCAAAATTGGTCTCATTTGGCTGGGTCTAGACGATACCGAGATCTCGCCGAGAAAGTGTATTTTTATAATGCGTATGGCATCTCGACTCAAGTTTTTGAAAAACCGAGAAACTCGGCGAGATCTCGCGAGTTCTCGAACCATGTACACAACAGCAGCAAGCACATATTCAACTCCATAAAATCAGTTTTTTTTTCCCTTCAGCTTAATGTTAATCAGCTAAAAACCAGTCCTTTGATTTTGTGTTTTCCATCCTAGCTTAGGACTTATCCCAATTCTCAACAGCTGCATTGATCAGTTTATGTGGGGTTAAAATAATTAGTTGATATTTTTCTAGTAGTACACTTTCATGTTGATTTTTTATGTTATAGGATATATATTATAGCATACTAAATGACATTAAAATTGAAAAAATAAAAAATAAAACATGGTCGACATGATCGCCATGGCAACGCCATGGTGGGCGACATGTCGATATATCGACGTGACACCCCTCCACTGACTTGGATCGCCGTGACGCCGTGACAACTATGATTGGACCTTAACACTTGGGGTCTTAAAGAAGAAACCAAACTAACCCTAAGGCCTAACTTAAGTGAAAATGGGTTTTGGGGTTTAAGGACCTAAGCAAACAAGCCTTAAGGCCCTTTTTCTCTTTAAAAGAGAGGGCTTAGCCCAAGATTCTCTCATTTCATCCTTTCTCCAAAGAGCAAAACGTGGGAAGGAGAGGAAAAAAGGAAAAAAGGAAAGAAAGGAAGAAGAAGAAGAAGAAGGAGAGAGGGGGAAAGGGAAATCAACTCCCTCAATCACAGCCTCTTCCTCCCCTCTTGCTGTCCGGATAGGATAGAAGAAAAGAAAGGAAAGAAGGAAGAAGGAGAAGAAGAAGAAGAAGAAGAAGAAGGAAGAGGGAGAAGGAAAGATTAAAGAAGGCTCACCTAGCCTTGTGCTTGCTGCCTTGATTGAAGGTAAGCCATCTCTCCTCCTCCATTTCTCTATTTCTCTAATTTCTAGCTTAGGGTTTTGGATTTTGGAGTTTGGATTTGGCTTGGGTTCCACTTGGGACCCAATGCTCTTGTTGGGGACATGATCCTAGTCCCTTGAGATGCCTTTGCATACCCTTGCACCTCTCTTTGAAATGTCATTCACCCAAGCCATGAAAACCTATGGATTTCACCCAAAAACCCAAGTTTGGGTTGAGGAATGAGATGTAGACCATAGATGCCTTAATACATTGTGCCATTAGGATATTTGGGACCCTAATGAACCTTGGAAGTCATCCCTACAAGCCCTTAAAGCCAGTGGGGGCCTTGGGAGCCAATTCGGATGCAATTCGGAGTTGAAAAACTCATTTCTGCTGCGAGCGGACTCAACAGCAGACTCACAATCGTGCATCCGCCCGTGGACCCGCCTTCTGGGATGTGTCTCGAGTGTGTCTCAGGGTTCGAACGGATGCACAGGCGGACTCACACAATAGAATCCGTTCATGAATCCGCCGGCTGTTGACAGCATGACCACTGCTCAGTATTTTGGCCATAACTTTGTCTATACATATCGTATCGACGTGATTCAAGTTGCGTTGTAAAATAGACTCATAGGGCTACATTTTCTATGAAGGAACTGTGGACCCAATCGAAATAAAAGACCCCCAAAAGTGGGTCCAAACCTAGCTGATATGTTTTGACAGCAACTTTAGAACATGATTGTAATCCGATGACCTCGCCCACATTGTGGCTGCTTGTGTATGACTTAATAAATCTTATTAGGGGTTAATTACCACCTAAAGTGCCCCCTAAATATATCAATTAATTGACCTACCGGGGTGCCAAGGTCTATCCTTGATGCCCTCAAAACCCCCTTGCTGTCCTAAGGGACTTGTGACCTCATCCTAGAATTGGGAAAATCCTAAAGTGATTCCAAACTCGTGAATCCCAAGACTAATGCTTAGACTAGGCCTTGGTGGTCTTGTTGGACCTTGAAGTGATCCTTTTATGGTCCTAAAAGCCATAACACCTATAGGGGTGAAGATTGAAAGTGATTGGCTTAGGAAGTTTGTGTTCTATTTTGTCAAACTTAACAATAGTAACACTTGGGGAAAACCTTGGAGTTGGATCCAATCCCTTGAATCCTCTAAGTCCTATAAAGGACTATGTATTTTGGACCCCCAACGAAGGATTGGACTCACCTCCCTAACCCTGGAACCCTTGTGGTTCCATGGACGAAAGGCTGAAGGTAGAAATCTTCTCAGATTTCAAAAGAATGGCGGCGGGGGAACGACCGGACTCACCTGACTGACTCCGTTCCTTCACCCGCCCTTGCTATCTTTACCCAAACTTCAAATAAATTGTTGGGACCCCTCATGGGACCTACCTATACACTTCTAATAATATTCTCACGCATCCTCAGACTTCGTAAC
Source organism: Telopea speciosissima (assembly GCF_018873765.1). NCBI lineage: Eukaryota > Viridiplantae > Streptophyta > Magnoliopsida > Proteales > Proteaceae > Telopea > Telopea speciosissima. The sequence goes on from NC_057920.1 coordinate 45,225,502, forward strand.
TAGTACGGGAGTACATACATCAAGGCAAATCTTACCAAACACACCGAACGACAAGCAAGCAAACAGTGAGTGGAGGTTAGACTTTGTTTGTTTATTGAGTGATTCTATGTTTAAATGCTATGTTTCATTTGCAATCACTTTACTTGTCATACTTCATTCATAACGCATATTTGCATTATTTAACTATGGTTATGATCATGTGAATGTTAGTTGATGGTTATATGTTGTGATTGTATTGAAAATGGATGAAATGATAATGTGATTGTTTAATGTCTCTCATCATGTATTATATTTGGCATGTTATGTGCCGTGTCGTGCTGGTACCCGGGTGATAGATAGAATGGGACGTTGATGCACCCGGAATACCTCTCGATACGATAGATTCATATAGTATTTTGCACAATATTGCATTTGTAATTTTGTGTTAAAGGGACATGGGTGGTAGATGTGTAAGTACCTACACTGTGACCGCCTTATTGGTAATCCAGCCCGGGGATCGAGGGTGTGTTCTGATACCGTGGTTGAGATTATCGGAGATTTGCTGGGAGACCGATGGTGTGTTCCTGGACAGGCAGACTTCCACCGACATAGTTAGGGGTATATCGTTTGGGATCGAGGATGTGTTCCGGTACCAGGGATATGTCCCTACTACGTCGTAGATTAATGGTGTTGTATCGTTGGGGATCGAGGGTGTGTTCCAGTACCAGGGATACAATTCCATTACTCTACACAGCATAGCATTCATGCATACATTACATCATCATCATCATCATCATCATCATCGTTCATCATTATTCATATTGCATATCATATTGTTGTGTATGTTGCATGACTGTAAACCGGATCTGATGTGCAAGTCATCACTGGTGGTATGGGACGTCAAGGATGGTTGCTCATCAGGTTCGGCTTGTAGTCTAATATTTGTTGTGTGTGTGTGGTTCAACTTTCTGCTCATTAGGCTAGTGTGTGGTTCAACTTTCTTTTTAGATTATGATGCAGGTAGTACTATATCGAGGTGCGATGGAGGACTTGGACGATGCGGAGGCGAAAGCAGGATTATGGATGTTGATACTTTAATTATTTTTTGTATTTCATGCTGCATGTGCTGCTGCATTTTGATGTAATGTTCTCTTTTTCTTTGTATTTTCAAATCATCTTTTAAATGTAATAACTTTTAGGCTATGTATTGTGCTCAAAGATAATCCTTTATATATATAATATCACTGTAGTTATTCCCTGAATGAGAATCAGCGGTATTTATTTTAAGTCTTCCGCTACTCTGATATTAGCCCTGATTCTCGACTGTGTGACTGTGAGGTAAGCCACTGCATCGAGATCCTGGCGGTGATTAGGATGTTGGGGAGCATCCTAGTCATACCCCTTTTATAATATTTTATCCCCTATTGGGATGGGGGTGTGACATAAACAATGTTAGAAAAGGGGGAAATAAAAAATAACACTTGGGGCACCTTGGTCGCCTAACCGACGCCTAGGAGGGAGCCTTGTCGCCTAAGCGCTTAGACACCTCTCCAGCGCCTTGGGTCACTTTGCCGCCTTGACAACTATGAAGGGAAGAGGCTCATAGGAATGACTACCAATGTTCTAATGTTTTGTTCGTATAGTTCAGTACTCATTTCCCTTAAGTTGCCCCCTTCAAACGGAGTTGTGCTCTAGATAGGCATGAAGAAGAATTGATGATTCACCAAATCATCATCACCCTGAGTACTAATGATACGGTTGCATTAGACTGGTTAGATCAGTTCAATCCTGTATGGAGGCCTAGGCGCAAGCTTGGGAGGCCCACAAGGTGCTTGTGGTAGTCCAATGAGCTGAAATTGAGTTAAGGTAGTTAAAATATAGGTTGAGCTTTTTATTTCATGGGTTTCATTGTTATGAACCTCAATTATAAGCTTATAAGGAAGGGAGGAAGTTAGTACAAGAGATTAGTAGGTAAGCGTTTGAGTTCAACTAGGATAGTTATTAGCTAGATAGAGTTCTATAATTAGTCTATTTACTTTATTCAGTGTGTGAGAGTGATTAGGAGTCTTTTTTTGAGTCAGTTTAGGAGTTTCAAAAGGGTCTTTTTATGTATATAATACACCCTCATCAGTTAAGCATGAATTGAGTAAAGAATTTTGAATTTTTTTAAAGAGTTTTGGAGCTGTTGAGCTCTGTATACAGGATTGGTATTCCCGATCTGATCTCCCACTTTCTAGTTATGTTCATCTTACTTTTTAGGAGTGATCTTTCCTCTCTTCTCTACTACTATTCTTCTTGCTACTTATTATTAATTCTTCTAGTTTGCAGTTCCCCTGTTTTCTTCTGTGTTTCAGGTTGTTCTCTGCTACAATATCTCTTTATTGACTTATTGTTCCGGTTTTCTTATAATCTGAGACCTAAGAATTTGTTGTTCAACTCTCTGAGATTCTGTTAATAGTTTCTGAAATTTCTGGTCGAATACTACAGTTTTAGATCTGCTACTGTGAGTCCCAGTACCACTAGGATTCTTCTAAAACTAATTATTCTGTTATTAGAACTAGTTCAAATTCTGCAGGTCTATTCCACCAACAGAATAGATCACTCAACCAAAATATTTGGTTATTCTGATTTGCCTCAAGTTATAAATTTTCTCCCAATTCTGGTTTTGAACCGTGTTCTGCGATCTTGTCAAGTACTAGTCTCTTGCTGGATTTTCTGGTACAGGATTAGCCTACATTAACTAAGACCGAAGACCATTGGAAGAGAACTAAGATTTTCCAAAACAACCAGTGGCTTTGTGTTCAAGAGGATCATTAATGGCAGAAGTAGCAAGAACTCTGTTGGTTATATACATTAGGTTGTGTTTGGTTGAAGGATTCTGAGGAGTCGGATTCGACGGAATCTGGATTCTACATTTTAAAGCATGTTTGGTTTCTCAGAACACGGTTCCATGTTGGAATCCAAGAATCCACTAGAATCCAATTTTATGTGTAATTTTAGAATTCACAAGAATTCACCTCTAGGGGTGAATTCTAAAATGAGTCCAGGATTCTTGGCCTAGGTATTTAAGAGGCGTATTTTTGTGGATTCTAAAAATCGAGCCTAACCCTACTCTCTCTCGTTCCTCTCTCACGATAACCCAAAGAAGCTCTGCAACTCCTCTGCATCTCAAAGCCCAGGCAAATCGACTCCATTGAAAGACAAATCAGCCTTCTGCAACTCTCTATTACTTGGTTAACATACGCACGCAACGCTGAAGCTCATCTCTCTCTCAGCAACTCAACTGACTTGCTAGACTAGGCGTCCGAGTGTCCAGGTATATCTTCGAAACCATTGCTCCTCACTCTATTCACCCCTCTTCTCTCTCTCTCTCTCCCTCTCTCTCTTTCTCGCTTTAGCCTAGGTTTCCATTCACTCGAAGTTAATGAACTGAATGGCGAGAACCGTTGCTTCTCCGTATCCCTGTTCCACAAACCAAAGTTTTCTCATTTCCCCAATCGTTTTCTACCCCAAATCCCCAAAATATCAAACGAAGGTTTTTTCATCCTCATATGCATATGGTTTCAGGGTTGCAGTCGTTGAAATCAGGGAAACATATGGCTCGTAGAATTTTCTTAATGCTCATAATATTGGCGGTCTTTACTGCATTTTTTAAGTTATCGTTATTAAATAGTGTTGATGCGAATGGGAAGAGAAGAGATAATGGACTCTTGATTATTCAGAATCTTAAGGATGATTCCGCCACCGCTCAGAAGGTTGTGAAGGAAGATGAACCCACCGAGGCCGTGCCTTCTAAACAGTTGTTGGAAGATTTTCTGGTGAGAAAACAGATTTCTTTTTTCTTTTTTGCCATCCTCTGTTCTTTATTTCTTTCTTTTTTTTCCTTTGATGAATGAGTTCGCCCCAATTTCATTTATTTTCCTTCTATTGCCGTATAGCCATTAATGCATTATGAAGTTTTGGATTTTGAATTTTCTCCCACCCCTCCCTTTTATTTAAGGAAGTCATTGTTTATCTCCAGTTGTTCTGAAATCCGATTTTCTGTCTTCCATTAATTTGATGGTTACAACTTACAAGAACATTTCTGGGTCATTAAAACTGAAATTCTGGTTCTTTCCCTTTATAAATTTTGCTATTTTTTTTTCCTCCTAAAAATTGGGTTATTAATTTCTTTTTGGTTTCCAAATTGGGTTATTAAATTTGTTTTTTTCTCTGTTTTATTTTGCTGGATTGTCGTATTGAAGATATGTAGAAACATTTATATTGGTTTTCTTGTTCTACAGACACCTGAAATTTGGAGGAAACCGAACAGCGACAACCATTGAATAAGTGCGGCTTCATCTCTCTCAAATTTCAATCTTATTTTAAGAACTTGATAGATTTCTTTTAATTACATCTAGGTTTTTCTTATTGTATTTAATTTTCAGGGACAGGAACGAGCACTAATGGTTATCTTCTAGTTCATTCCAATGGTGGATTGAATCAGATGAGAACAGGAGTAAGAACTCTTTCTGTATTAACGAAGTTTTAAGAGGTTTTTGGGGTTTCCATAGTCTTTGACATGAACTTCTCCTGGTGCTATTGAAAATGCAGATATGTGATATGGTTGCAGTAGCAAAGATCATGAATGCCACTTTGATCCTTCCTTCACTGGATCATGATTCCTTTTGGACGGATCCAAGGTATGGATTGTTGTTTACATTTAGGCTTCAATACATCATCAATGAAACAGGAGGCAAGCCCTTGATTTCATTCTACATCATTGCAGTGATTTTAAAGATATTTTTAATTGGAAGCAATTCATAGAAGTACTGAAAGATGATATTGAGATAGTAGAGTCTCTTCCACCCAATTATGAAGCTATTAAACCCCTTTCAAAGGCTCTTGTTTCCTGGTCCAAGGTCTGTGACTGTGTTTTGAATAAAACCCTTCATGCATTTTACTCCATTCTACTCCCATCTTGAGCTGTAATAGTTTTTAAATTTCTGCAGGCTAGTTACTACAGAGGGCACATACATTTGTTAAAGATTCATAAGGTGATAAAGTTTACACACACTGATTCACGACTTGCCAATAATGGCCTCTCGAGTTCAATCCAGAAGCTCCGGTGCCGTGCTAATTACCAGGCAACGCAGTATAGGAGAGAAATAGAGGAACTTGGGAAGATATTAGTTGATAGGCTAACAAACAATAGCAACCCATACATTGCTCTTCATTTGAGGTATTCATCCTACTGACATGGTACCTTCAGGAGGTTTGTGGTATGTAAATTCAATCGGGCTAACAATGCCAATTGTAATTACAGATATGAGAAAGACATGCTTGCATTCACTGGCTGCAGCCACAACCTTACCTCAGAGGAAGCCAAAGAGCTCCGAATGATGAGGTTCAATGTGAAGCACTGGAAGGAAAAAGAGATTGATAGCAATGAACGATGGCTGAAAGGTGGATGCCCAATATCCCAAGCTGCTTTCTTCCTCAAGGCCATGGGTTATCCTTCCATCACAAACATTTACATAGTTGCAGGGGAGATTTATGGTAGTAACAGCATTGCTGCATTACGTGCTGAGTATCCGAATGTCTTCTCCCACTCCACTCTAGCAAGAGAAGAAGAGTTGGAGCCTTTTAAGCAATATCAGAAGCTGCCTGCCATTGCTAATTTCAATTCTGTTTGCTTTACTAGCCAAGAGAAGCAAGACAAGCACAGAGAAGACTACATAGATCTGAAGAAAAATCCGGAGTAGTTCCAGGTATACAAGTCATTATCCCGATCAAATGGGGAGTGAGTAGACTTAAATGATGGAATGTATATTCGTTTCACTTAAGTGATTATAGTCACTTTTTTCCCCCTTTCATTGATTGTATTCTTTTTTTTTCATTTGTTTGTCAAATACCATGGCCAGATTGGGATTTGATTGTTGATTCGGAAGATTAATGTATTTGATAAAAGATCATAACAGAAATCTCTGTAATAGGTCCCTTATTTAAGTGTCTGTATTGCTCAGGTCCATGCTCATTTAGAGACAAAATATCCTCACATAAAGAGAGAATCAACATTCTTATGGGCAGTAAAAATCCAGCTATATTGGTTGGGTCAAAGTAATTCATTTTAAATGGTTGCAGTCATGGGATTAAATTCGCCATATTTTCAAAAGGGGAGATGTTCTCTGCATGGGAGCGCATCTGGGAATAGCCTGCGAAGACAGGGGTGGGATTTCTGTCATTCCGGGGGGTGGGCCGGTCATTTCGTCCACCCCCATGTGTATGGGCGCATCCTGCGCACCAGTGTAGAGAACTTTATCCCTTTCAAAAAAGTACTAAGATTGTCTTTGGTTTGATTTCTATTTCTATTCTACATATGAACGGTATGATATCTACAAATTGTTTTTATATATTTCAAACTAAAACTTTTAATGAGTGTGTGTTCATAACAGTTCAAATGAGGCAAATGTGCCCTCATCTTTCTTCCCACGCTTCACTGGAAGGGAGAAAAGGTAGAAACCAAAGTATGAAACATCGTCCCCAAACAACCAAGCGGAGAATACTGACAAACATGAACCAACCATCCCACCAACTTCAAGTCAATCCAAAGAAAATCTGGAGAGAATCCTAACGAGTAAAATCAAAGATTCAAAACAACAAACAAGATTATGTGAGCAGCATACAAAGACGTTGTAGGAGATCCTTGATGCTGTAAAAACATTAGATCTTAACAAGTGACGTATTATGAGAAGATGGAAAGACAAGATGAATATGTATTTTTTTCCATATATATGTACTTCAAATTCAATTTAATACAATGTATTCCATATATGGCTATGACTTATTGCTATGCGTTTTGTGGATTTGAAGTACCATATCACTGCTTACTATAAATTTTTATATTAGTATGGATACAAGAAAAATTGGGAAAGACCATTTATTGCAGTGTCATATCACCACTTACAATTTTAATCCATTTTTTATCTATTTTTAATAAAGTATAATTAAATTTATGCATATGTTGTATACCAAAAAAAAAATTAAAGTTATTTAAAAATAACATATTTCAAGTAGAATCCAACTAATGGATTCATGGGTAACCAAACAATTTTGAATATGGATTCAGGAAGAATCCAACTATCAGACTCATGGTAACCAAACAGTCTTACATATGGATTCAGCTGGATTCCACCTGACAGAACCAGGGCAACCAAACAGTTTTTCAGCTGGATTCCATCTGACAGACCTAGGGTAACCAAACAGGTTTTTTATTCAAATCCAAATCCACATGAACCAGATTCTTAAGAAGCTGATCCAATTTAAGAATCCGACTCATCGGACACCTTCAACCAAACACAACCTTAAGTGGTATCAGAGCCATGGATGAACATGGTAGACTAGTGCTGCCAGCAACACCCGATCCTATGGCTACAATACTTGAGATGTTGCAAAAGTTCTCAATCCTATGCTGAATAGAGGATTACACTTGGAAAAATGAGAACTACGAATGAAAAATTACAACAAATTCTGCAACGATAAGTTACTCCTGTTAGAGACAGTAATCTACCCAAGGACAAGGATAGATATCAGGTAGAATCCCAAGTCCACCAACCTCTTAGGAGGCACAAGGATTACAGAGAAGACAGAGAAAGGAATAGAGATCACAAGGAAGACAGGTATAGAGAATACAAATTTTCATTGCTAAAGGAAATTGAGAGAGCGCAAGTTAAAAATAAAGCTGAAGTGATGGTGAATTATGATGAAAAGAAAGAGACAACTCCTATAGTTTCAAAGATGGAAAGTCAACATGTAGAAGATCCTACTGAAGTGGTCAATGTTGAAGAAACCAAAGTAGAAAAAGCTAAAACAGCAGAAGATGAAAAGGTGGTTGAGAACACTCCACAAGAAATTATTAACATTCAAGATGCTGTTCTTGAAGAGGTACAGCTTGTGCCTCAAGTCAAAGATGAAAAGGATACCACTGCTGAAGACTCTATGAACATGCCATACATACTTGACATTGATTCAAAAGTTGATCACATAGAGTTTGTTCTGCCACCACGGTTCTTTGAAGAGAAAGCTCCATGCCTTGAAGACTATATTCCTAATATTCCTACATTACCGGAAATTGTTTGGGGACGGTTAAAGCTGCTACTTACAAGTTGTTTCCCCCTCATCACTGCAAAATTCAAGGATGAAATTTTTCAAGCAAGGTAGAGTTGATGTGGATTTATCACCAAATTGGGCTTCTTTTATTAGAAATAAGTCTAGGGTTGGGTTATATACATGTTGAGCCGTTGATCCCATGGGTTTTAAATGTAATAGGCCACTTTTATGGGCCTAAACTATGGGTAATAAGGTTACATACGAGATTAGTTAGTAGAGTTCCTTGGTTAGTGGTCATGTGATCACTTAAGTGATCATGTGACTTGGTTAAGTGGTCATGTGACAACTTAAGTGGTCATGTGACTATTTAATTGTTATTTAAGTTGGGCTGGATTAGGACTCTATAAGTACAGCCATATTTTGAGTCTGTTTCCTTTAGTATTTTAGTTTCCTAGTCAGTTTAAGTTACCTAATAGGTTAAGGATTGGGTAAGGCCTTTCCTTTTTAGTATAGGTAATGTAGCTCTAAATAGGAGAAGGAACTATTAGAGGCCAAGCAACAGGATCTCAAAGGGGCTGCTGGTTCGAATGGACAGAATTAGGGTTTTTAGGTCAATTCCTAGGGTTAGGCTTGGGGGAATGGGGTAATTCTTATATGGTTTTAATATGCAGGTTTTAAGGAGTCTAATAATGTAGGTTTTGATGATGATTAACTAAAAAATTGAATTTCAGAAAATTAGGGTTAGGGTTTTGGGTTTTAGGTTTTAGAACTTAGGTTGAAACTAGGGTTTTTAATGGGATTTTAAGGATGAGGCTTTGGTCGAGTGTTAGGAATGATGAGAAGGGAATTCGGTTGAAGTTTGAGGTGATTTGGATGGTTAAATAATGCTGGACAGGTTTTAGGGTTTTTTTGGGGTTTCACAGAGACAAGGTAAACTAGGGTTGGAGTGGGAGAATGGGGCTGCAAGTTGGATCGAGTGGAGGGGAGGCTGTGAAAGAGTTATGTTTGAAATTTAAAAGGATTTGGTTGATGGGATAGGTCTGGGCAGAAACTAGAATATTTAGGGTTTTGTGGATTGATTGAAGTTAATGGAGGGAATGGTGACGCAGATCCGCTGGACTGAATTAGAGGATGAGAAGAAGGGGATGAAGGAAATTAATTAAATAACTTACTGATTGAAGAAAGCCTTCAATGCAGGCAGCAGCTCTGTGATAGAAGGATAAAACCACCTTCCAGCTGTAGAGGATCCTCCCAGCCGTCACGGCGTAAGGAGTCAACCGGATTCCACCGATCCCTTTCCACCTTGATAGAACCACAAGAATGCACACTCACACGGAGCAAAGGAGCAGCAACAATGGCAGCCAACAATTCTGTTTTTTTTTTCAAATATTCAACTGTGTGGGAGCCTCCCACGATTTGAGTTTTTATATTAAAAGGCCATAGGCCAAAACCTATTACAACTTAAACACTCCTTAAAAAATCGTGGAAGGGTGTTGCTAAACATAAAATAACTTAAAATTTAAAGTAAAAAGACCTAACTGACCCTGCTAACTTAAACTAAAAGACACTTAACTAAATAACTTAAATTGAACCAATTGGATGCAACCAATTTGAACTAGTTCAATTAAAAAACAGAAAAATAAACTAAGTATGGAATGGAAAAATACTAGAATGCAATCCTAAGCTATGGCTCCCAAACTAAGCCCTAATTTCAGACTTTTTCTTCTTCTTCTTCCTACGAATGTGGGCACTTGGTGCGGCATCAGCTCTCCCCAACTTAAAAGCCTTCATCTCCAATGAATGGTTAAAGGTCAAGGAATGATCATCCAAATCAAGGTCAAGCTTCTTCAAATCATCTCCAACACGTGAGTGGTGGAGGACCACTGAAAGGGAGATGGACTTTAATGGAACAGCACCCCGCACTTGGGAAGACATGAAGTACGACCTGAGTAAGAAGTATTTGCCAAGGCACTTCAGGTCTCAGTTACAGGATCAATTCAACTCCCTTCGCCAAGGGACTATGACTGTATCTAAGTACATAAAGAGATTCGATGCACTTTCTTCTCGCACTGGCTTAGGAGGAGGGCATCCAAATGCTTTCCCAGTTCAGGTTGGGTTTGACAAGTGAGATCATTAGGGCAATTGGGGTGGTTGAAGTTACAGACATTCGAGATTGCTTTGAGAAGGCCTTGAAAGCAAAGGAGCTACTAGCTTCAAGCGAACAACCGGGTTCTATTTCCAAGCCGGCCTATATCAACACTAGCACCTCACGACAAGGTCAGCATCTCTCACCCTGTTGCTCCCCCACGTGTTGATGATAAGGGCAAAGCTCCTATGGGACGTAATGAACCCTTCACTTGTTTCTACTGTCAAGACAAGGGGCATATTGCTAAGGACCGCCCAAACAAGAGGAAGAACATCAACGTGGCTGCCAAGGAAGAAACCCACGATGATGATGAAGAAAAGGGCTTCGAAGCGATATCACATCTCTCTAGGATTGTATCTCGTAAATTTTGATGTAGAACAAGCTAAGGATTAGCTCCAAATTATTGTTGAATACTAGAAAATTCTCAATTCCTTACCTTGTCTAGCCTAGCCACTATTGACCCTGGGCTGGACCCCCCCCCTTCACTTAAACTCCCTTTTTAGGCTTCAGGTCTTCGGGTCTCAAATCCATCCTCTTCTCTTAACCCGACCGGTGACCCTCCTTCACCTGTTATTGCTTCTTTTCGTTCTTCTTTCCCACGTAGCTCTTCTTCCAAACTGGCCTGCTTGGCTACGCCTTTTGACTACTCTTACCGTAGGCGATGTCGCAGTGAAACTCGCTCCAGGTCTGTTCTGTCCAGACTCTCTGAGCCTTTGTTGCCCCATCCCTCCCTCTTCCAATGATTCAAGGCTTCACTTGGAACACTAGGGGCTTGAACTCCCCCTCCAAACATGCTGCTGTGCACTCTCGGCTTCGGTCTTCTCGAGCCAATTTTTGCTGCCTCTTAGAAACCCATATTAAAGAGCCTAATTCTGGCAAAATCCTTAATTCTCTGGCCCCTGGTTGGTCTCTTCTCTCCAACTACCTCCACCATCCAAATGGCCGAATTTTGCTTATTTGGGACCCCTGCAAATTATCCATCTCTTTGTTCCTCTTCTTCCCAATACCTTCACCTTTCTTTTTCTGATTGCCTGGGCCACTTTTCCTTCTTCTTCACTGTGGTTTATGCCCACAATTGTCACCCTCAAAGGCTTCCTCTTTGGTCTGATCTTCGTTCCATTGCTAGCCATATTGGTCCTCAACCTTGGGGTTTGGATGGTGACTTCAATGTCATCAGATACAGTTGTGAAAAGCAAGGTGGTGACCATCTGGATTTGGAAGCAATGAATTCTTTCAATGACTGTATTGAAGACATTGGAGTGAATGACCTGAGGTGGTCTGGCTTTCCTCTTACCTGGAGCACAAAAGGGTTGGTATTCATCGAATCTCCTGCAAGCTGGATAGAGTGTTGGTCAATGAGGACTGGCTTTCAGCTTTCCCCTCTTCCCATGCTTCCTTTGACAACCCTAACATATCTGACCATTCTCCCATCTCCCTTGCTATTCAGCCTTTCACCTCTTTTGGTCCTAAACCCTTCAAATTTTTTGACATGTGGACCTCACCCCTCCTTCTTACCCACTGTACTAGAAGCTTGGACCAAACCTGTCTTTGCTTTCACCACTCCCCTTATTGCTCTATCCAAAAAGCTCAGAAATATCAAGGTAGCACTTAAAGATTGGAATACCAACACTTTTGGTAACATTCCCCAGCAGGTTATGGATTGCAAGGCAAAGCTTGCCTCTATTCAACTTCGGTTGCAGGCTGAACACTTCAACACTACCTTAGCTACTAAGGAAAAAGAGATTTCAGCTGAGCTCTCCTCCTTGCTTGCTTGTGAAGAAAGTTTTCTCAAGCAGAAGTCCAGAATCAAGTGGTTAGACCTAGGAGACTCCAATACTGCTTACTTTCATCATTCTTTGAAAGCCAGAGTCAATTACAACTCAATTGTTAAGCTCACAGCTCAAGATGGTTCTACTGCTACAACAGTTAAAGATATAAAAGACTTGGCAGTTCAGCACTTTAAGGGTCTCTTTAGCTGCCCTTAATTGGTCTCTTCTCCTATCCCGAATGACTTGCTCAACAAGTTCATTCCCTTGGCTTCCATTGAATCTTTGAGCTCGATTCCCAAAGAAGATGAAATAGTAGCAGCCAGCCATTCCCTCAAGGTGTCGGGTGCTCCGGGTCCGGATGGGTTTAGTATGGGCTTTTTCTTAGCTACTTGGGACATCATCAAGCAAGACCTTATTACAGCTTTTGAAAGTTTCTTCTTTAATCCTAACCAGGTCAAGGGCATCAATCACACTTTCCTCTGCCTTATCCCCAAAAAGGAGGGGGCAGCCACTATGAATGACTTCAAGCCCATTGCTCTTTGCAATTTGCTTTACAAATTCATTGCCAAGATTGTTGCTCGGAGGCTTAAAAGTGTACTGGATCTCCTTGTCAGCGACAAACAATCTGCCTTCATCCCAGGAAGAAACATCTCGAACAACATTCTTCTTTGCCATGACATTGTCAGAGGGTTTAATAGGAAAAATCACTCTCCTGCTATTCTCCTAAAGATTGACATCCATAAGGCTTTTGATTCTCTTAGGTGGGATTTCATCAGGCAAGTTATGACCTTAATGGGATTTCCGGCTAATTTTGTGAACTGGATTCAGACCTGTATCTCCTCCCCAAGGTTCTCAGTTTTAGTCAATGGCAGCCCAGCGGGGTACTTTGATGCTTCTGTGGGGATTCGTCAAGGCTGCCCTCTATCCACTTACTTGTTCACCTTGGCTATGGAAGTCCTCTCTAGGAAAATTCAAATTAGTACTGATCAGCACTTCATTTCTCCATTGCCAAAGTTTAAAGCTCTCAAGCTAACACATTTGGCGTTTGCTGACGACCTGATGATTTTCTCAAAGGCTTCCATTACTTCTCTTGATTCGGCTTTGCTCTTTTTCCAGCACTTTCACGATCTATCAGGCCTTCGCATCAACCCTTCAAAGTCTCTGTTGTTCTTTGCTGGGGTTTCGGTTTGGACAAAGTGGCTTTCATTGACAGATCTGGGTTTCAAGAGGGGTACCTTCCTGTCAAGTATTTGGGGCTCGCTTTAATTCATGCTCGGCTTTCTACTCACCATTGTTCCCCGATGCTTGATATCATCTTCAAAAGACTTCAGCTGTGGAAAGGTAGACTTCTCTCTTATGCAGGCAGATTGGTCCTCATTAGATCAGTTTTGGAATCTTCCTATATCTACTGGTCTGGCTGCTTTGGGCTCCCTCAAACTACTATCAAGTCCTTGGAAACTCTTTTGGCCTCCTTCCTCTGGAAGGGCAATGATTCTTCAAGGTTCCTCCACCCTATCAACTGGGTTGCTGTGTGTCTTCCAAAGGAGGGTGGCTTGGGTATTAAAAGAATCAAAGAAGTGAATTACGCTGGAATCATCAAGCTCATTTGGAAGATTGCCTCTAAGCAGAAAAGCATCTGGGTTGACTGGATTTACTCGGGCCCTCTTCGGCAGGACTCCATCTGGACGGCTTCATCTTCCTCAGATTCTTCTTGGGTCTGACACAAGACCTTAGACTCCCGCCATCTAGTCCTTCACAATATTCACTCTCAGATTGGTGATGGCTCGTCATCCTATCTCTGGCTTGATCATTGGCACCCTCGGGGGATCCTCATCCACTTGATAACTCCGAGAATCATTTATGCTTCTGGTCTTCACAAGCTCTCCTTGGTAGCCGACATCCTCGACCAGCATGGTGGTTGGTCCCCTCCTCCTGCCTCCTCTCCAGAGCTTACTCTCTTCTGGAGTGAGCTTCCCTCCATTTCCAGAAGGCTTTTGAGTAGAGGCGACTGTGTCTCTTGGTTGGCAAGCAATTCAAACTCTTTCTCCTCCAAATCAGCTTGGGATCTTATTCGTCTAAAAGGTTAATTAGCTCCTTGGAGAAAGCTTCTTTGGTTCAAGCATCATATCCCTCGGCATTGCTTCACTGCTTAGAGAATCTTCTCCAAATGTCTCCCAACCCAGGCTTTCCTCTGTCACCGGCATATTCCAGTATCGACCTCTTGTTGTCTCTGCTGGAACTGTGTGGAAGACTCTGATCATCTCTTCTTTGAGTACACTACTACGACAGCAATTTGGAAAGGCATCTTGGCTAAATGCTGGCCGGCCCCTAAAAGAATTCTTCCCTTCTCCCGCGAATGGATCTAGATCGACATGACATTTGCAAGTTCCTCTATTTGCGACACGGTTGGAAAGCTTGCTTTTTGTGCTACTCTTAATCACATTTGGATGGAACGTAATATCAGGAAATGGACCACCAAGTCTAGGTCTTATTAGCAGATTTGGGATTCCATTTCCTCTGAAATTAAGGCGAAATTATCATCTGTTCCTCCTTTGTGTCTTGATACCCCAAGGAACAGACTCATTGTTGTCTCCTGGGGCCTCTCTTCTGTCTCTCTTATTGGTTCCAGCCCTCTCTTATGAGGGTTAGGTTCTTGATTCTTTGTTTTGTTGCTCCCCTTTAGGGGCCCTGTATATTTTTCCTCTTTGATAATGAATTTCTTATTCACCCAAAAAAATATATATATAATTATGTAGACACCCAAACAACTGAAACATTTTTCCGATGAGATGAATCCTCCACCCCACCCCACCTACCCCTCCTCATCCTCCTTCCTTGCCTCCGATGACCTCCATAGCCTCCACCTCCTCCGTCTCTACCACCATCCTTTCCCCCTCCACCACCACCATCCCCAATGCCGCAAGTCCTAAACCATGGACCTCCCTTTTCCCTCAGCCATCTCCTTCCTCCTCTGCCGGTACCAAACTCCACTATGTCAAACCATCCTCTGAGACTGGTTTACCCTTCGCCCACTGCCCCGACTCCAACCCCACACCTGAAATCTCTAAATGGAAGTCTTGTTTGGTGGGTCATTTCCTTGGCTCTAGACCCCCTTTCAACATCGTTAAAGCTTCCCTTTCCAAGCAATGGAGAACTTCTGGTTCCCTGGACACTTTCCTTCTTGACAATGGGGTATTCATCTTTCATTTCTTCTCGGATGAGGCTAAGACCCGTGATCTTGATGGTACTCCCTGGATGGTTGGCCCCAAACCACTTTTCCTCCGCCAATGGTCCCCTTATCTCCTGCTCCACAAGGTCGACCTCAACACTATTCCCTTGTGGATCACCCTCCCTGGCCTGCCTCTGCAATACTGGACCCAATAATGCCTTAGTCGCTTAGGCTCGGTCATCGGCTACCCGCTCCACACCGACGCTCGAACTCTCAAGATGGATCGCCTCTCTATCGCTCGTTTATGCATTGATGTTTCTGCTGATAGTCCTCCTCCCTCTTCCATTACCATATTGGAAGATGATGGCTTCAGCTTTGAGCAACCTGTAAAGTTTGAGTGGATTCCCCCTCACTGCAGCCATTGTAAAACTTTTGGCCATCTCACTAAAGATTGTGCTGGCTCTACTCCTCTGTCCCTTGCTGCGGTCGGAGCTTCTCTGGCTTCTCCTGATGGACCCACTCTTCCTTTGTCTACTGAGTCTACCTTAACAACGTCGACCCCTCCAACGTTGGATCAAGTCTCTCCCTCTCTCGACGCTCCTTCGCTGGTTCAAGCTTCCAGAGATGAGTCTCGCCTCAGATCTTCCTCGGTTCTTCCTGGTCCTTCTAGATCCCCAAGACGAGGAAGATCCACTACTCGTCACCATCGCAACAGCCATTGCCAACACAATCGCCGACGCTTAGTTCGTCTCACCGCCAGCCCTCCTCCATCCATGGTGGAGACCTTGATCTCTGTTCCCGAGAACACTGTAGCCCCTGCTACTCTGGCTCCTCCTCTATCAACTCCCCTGACGTCTAAACATCTCCTTTTGATCCATGAAGACCTTATTGGACGAAGTACCTCTATGCCTGAAGATCCTTTTGCTGCTTGTACGATTTTTCCATTCCTCTAATCAAACGCAGCTGCTGTCCTTGCAAACGCCTGATGAAGCTTGCTCTGTGCTTGGAAGACACGATATGCCTTTCCCATCACTTGATCTGTGGACTTGTAGGCTGCCCTGCCCTATGGTTCCTCCAGTCGCTGTCATCATCGAAGCCCAGGAGAGCCTGGCCGCAAGTTGCCATTACCGTGCTAAGGCCCCGCTTCCTGCGAGAAGGTTTGATCCCCCTTTTCCTTTTTCTGATTGTTCTCCCCCCCCCCCCAATCCCTTTTATCCTCTCCCTTTCCCATTTTACCCCCCCTTCTATCTAATCCTCCCACCCACGTGGACTCCTTCACGATCTAAACCCCATCCCTTTCAATCCATCGTTGGGCCCTCCCTCTTACCCTTTACTCCCCTACCTCCTACGGGCCCACTCCTCAGGCCCATCCACGCCCCTACACCTCCTTCCCCTTCCCTTTACTCCTCTACCTTCTTTGGGCCCATTCCTCAGGCCCACCCACGCCCCACTGCCCAGCCCAAATCCTTCTTCACTTATAACCTCCCCATTATCCAACCTCCAGCCCATCTGTACCAAAAACACTACCCAAACCCACCCACCCCCTTTACCGCTCCTACCATATTCCGATCTATTTCAAACCCTCATGATGATGATCTTATGGGTCGGCGCTCGGAGAGTGGTGCCTAATACCCTACCCGGGTTTGGGACGTTACATCGCCTGCAGCCGAAAATCCTTTTTTTTTTTTTTTTTTTTTGAACTAGGTGGTTGACATTTTATCCTTTGGGAATTTGATTTTCTAACTATTTTTATTGGATTCTAATCGGAGGGTATTTCCTTATTTATGAATAAAATGAATCATTTACTTAAATGATATTTGGCATCAATAAGGTGTTTCAATCAGGTTCAGGTCAAAACTCCCCAGTTTCATCAAGTTTCGATGGGGTAAGCAAGGTTTAAAGTATCGGTATTGGGTATTGAATCGGTCGGACGATTTTAAGAGACGTATCGTATCGTATTGTATTGTATTGTATCAGAGATATGTATCGATCGGTGCAGAAACATATGAAAATAAACAAAATACACATCGAATACACTTTTTGATACAAAAAACAATATAAACAAGCAATATATGTCATATTTCATGCATATACACTAAGAATTGTGAATAATGTATAACCAGACAAGTGCGACACTTTGAAATTGTTATAAAAGGTGGGATTTCTTACATGCAAAGTCAGGGTGGATCAAACTCATGTCTGTAAGGGTTTTCAAGAATAAGAGCAACTAGGATGATGTTGTGTACTGACTGAACATAAGCACAATACTGACCCTTAAGAAGCCATTTTCGGTTTTGGGTGAAAAATAGTGGATTTGAGCTCCAATCTTTGCAAATGTATATGAAGCATGCAATATAAGGATGTCAACCGGTACGGTTTCGGTACGGTACAGAAAACAGGTACCAGATACCAATACCATACCATACCATTTAAATACACATTTCTAATACCGGTACCATACTGCTTCGGTACGGTATAAATACGGTACAGAAAACAGTATCGGTTCAGTACAAAAACGGTATGAAATACAGTTTTTCACCCAAAAGAAATCCTATCAGACTGAAAATTCAGGGTTTGAATCTCAGCTCTGAACCCATCATGAATCCAACTGAATAGCACCCGAAAGATCAGATAATGAATTAAGTTTAAGTTATTGAAGTCACATCTGGTTAAATATAGACTCAGATCTGATTTCAGTGACTTGAATCTCGCAGTTCAAGCTGTATTAACCAGATCTGAAGTTGTCTGACTTGAATCTTTGCAATCGGAGTCTCTTTAGGGTGGGAAAGAACAATCTCATAGGTGATGAGAAGCAGAATTGTTGAAGAAAGGGTCAGATTTTTTACACAAAATAGAGCAGCCGTAGGTGATGAGAAGAAGCAGATTTGTTGAAGAAGGTTCTGCACTTCTGCCGCGAGGAAGCCAGGAAGGGGAAAGGGAAATTGGGAAACTTGGAAAGGAGAAGCAGATTTCTTGAAGAAGGTTCTGCCACTCTGGGCGCCGCGAGGAAGCCAGGAAGGGGAAAGGGAAACTGGGAAAGGCTGAAACGCCTAAAAGGAATTAGGGATTAGGCTTTACTTAAGGTAGTTTTTTTACTTTTACAAGTTTATTCTCAACACGGTACGGTTTCGGTACAGTTTCGGTATAACAGTACGGTTTCGGTACATACCAACGGTATTGAATTAAAAATCGATACCATACCATACCGTACCGAGGTCAATACCGTTTTCTTATACCTTACCGTACCATTTTGTAACAGTACGGTTTGGTACGGTTTTATGCGTTTGGTTTTGGTTTCGGTTCCAAATTGACACCCTTAATCTAATAGTTAGTTGAACCTATTCTCCTTGAATCATAGCCAAAAAAAAAAAAAACTAGAATGCAAGATTTGAAGCAAAAGATCAAGCTTTTTGGAAAAAAACCTACCTTTCCCTTCAAGTATTGAGTATGTCTAGTATTCCAAGGATTTGAGTGCGATGTGAATCCGACCCGACCCGACATATTTTGTGGCGCGACCCGAAGGGAGAAAAAGTTGAGATTTAGTTCATGAAGCGAAAGGCCCAACCTGTAGCAAGCAAACAAATCTCTTTTGGGGGGGGGGGGAGGTTTGGGGGCTATGCCCCCAAAAAAAAATTTGGGGGTTCTGGTTCATGTTTGGTGTAAAATGTGAAAAAAGGCATGTGTATCGATACATTTAAAAACCCAAACAAACGGTAATATTAGTACGTATCGAGTGTATCGATACGTATCGACCATATCGTATCGTATCAACACGTATCGGTCGATACATATCAATACATTCGATACAATTCATTTTTTTTTTTTTAAAAGAGACGTATCAGTCAGTATCGTATCGATACCAACCGATACTGATACGTATCGGCCCATACGATACAGACCGATACTGATACGTATCGGCCCATACAATACAGACCGATACTTTAAACCATGGGGGTAAGTGAATTTATATGGGTGGTTCAGGTCAAAACTTGAGAAACTACCGAAATATAACTTAAACATGTTGAAAACTGTTGAAACCAGGTACAAATCGGTACCGCATATCAGTTTCATCTCGGTTTCATAATATAGAACCATGCTAAATCCTTATACTATGATTTCTTGAAGTGTAGTATGGCCATTGGCCTACCTTCATTACAGGAAAAACAATTAAATTGTTTGAATGATAAATTTTCAACTCCCCGAAAGACTTAAAAAAATGACTTAGTAGTAAACAGGAAATGAAAGAAAATGAGAAAGTATGCCAAGCATCAACCAGTAATCCAGCAAGCTTGTACTTGTACCAATAAACTACTCAGTAAAAAAAAAAACAGCCAGCCTTGATTATAGATGCTGAGATACAAAGAAAGTTATTTCTATATCATTTAGAAAACCATTCATAAGGATTTTACGCCCTAACTACCCCCCCCCCCAAGGGGGGGGGGGGCTTCAAGAGTGCTAAATAATCAATTGCATCCACTAAACACTAAAGCCCATCAATGCTGCAAACTTGAGAATTTATCAATCCAATCTTAGGTTATCAAACAAACAGACAAATTCATATAAAAGAAAGAGAAGAAAAACATATGAGAGACCTAAAAAACTAAAAGGGGACTTTGTCAGACACTTGAATTGAACTAACACAGCCAAATGGAAAACATGAAGCACGTATGACGAGTGATTAAAATACTTACTTAGTGGACAATCATCCCCTGGAAGTTTCCAATTAGGACAACAACCATCAAAAGCCATCCTGCAAATCCCACATGTTTCATCTTGGGCATCCCATGTCCAGGAAGCTACAGCATGCAACCTATAATTTAGACAAATAGAAGACAACTATAATACCATATCAACAACAGATATAGTAACACAAGATACCGTACAAACAAAGGGAAGCTTAGGTAATTAGTTTTTAAAAAAAAAATCAACTTTGATGCAAGAAATGTAATTTAGAAAATCCCACACTTTATATGTAAACAATGGGCAAGCACTCCCAGAAATTTATGATACAGATGCAAGATATAGAGAGTACGTACTCTGTTTATAAGTCCAGTTAAGTCCAGCAATATTTGGAAAGAAGAACGTTATAAGGAAAAGCATGAAGGATGAAACAGATGGAAATATCCAAACAGGCAAATGGACTCAAACAGAGTTGAAAGCTAATGATTCTGAACATTGGAAAAAGGAAACCCAAAAGAATCAGGCATGAAATCCTTCAATAACTATTGATACATGCAATAAATAGTAAAATATTGAAACTCAAAAAAACTAACAAATACAAACAAAAGGCATATAAGAAGCACAAAAAATGAAAAGAAAAAGAAGTATACGATATGAACATTGGAGAAACAACAACTAATTCAACTCTACTTAACTAAGCCTTCTCCATGTATCAAGAGAAGAAGAGGTGGAACCTAAGCCTTTTCCTACCAAAATGGGGAACGTTGTAGAACCAACACTAACCTCAAAGTTCTGATAAAGAATCTGTAGAGGAGCAAAATATTGGATCGGATTAGGTAGTCAAGTTTGAGTAACTGTGCTACTACAAAGTGCCAACAGCTAATCTTGCTGGATCATTAACTCAAAAATTAACCTCAAGCTTTTCAGACACTTCGATTCCAAATCCAACTGAAAGACAAAATGTGGCTCCCATATCTTTATGAAACATACCATTCAGGGGACATGGTCAAATCTTGCCGAAATCTCAGCGAGATTTCAAAAATCTTGAGAATCTTGAGCTCCTCAAGACGAGTTTACATACGAGACACAGAATATGCACTAACTCGAATATCTCGACCGAAATTTAGGCGAGATTATGGTACTTTGTACTGTCTCGTCAAAATTTTGGAAAATTGCTACATTCCACATTATACAAAAACACCGACACGAGAGCACACTTCGAAATTTCGATGTAACTCAACAGCTAAGGGGGTTTTCTGTATAGAGAAAGGGGGGGGGGGGGGAACCTTGTTTCTTGACTTTTTGGCCACATCAAAACTCAATACAACTAGGATACACTACTGGGGGTTGCCACATCACTACGACGATAACTGCTACATTCCACATTATAAAAAAAACACCAACTCGAGGGCACACTTCGAAATTTCGATGTAACTCAACAGACAAGGGGGTTTTTGTATAGAGAAGGGGGGGTAAACCTTGTTTCTTGACTTTGTGGCCACATCATCACTCAATACAACTGGGATACACTACCGGGGGTTGCCACATCACTACAACGAGATTGATTGTATTGTTGGGAGTTAGGACATGGAAGACTAGCGAAGTAGGGTGTCTATGACTAATGTATTGTTCATTGTTGGGTGTCTATGTAATATGCATTGTGAACACTTCACTATGGAGGACTTTGTAGTAGAAACTTTGAGTCTGTAACTATTTCTTAAATAATTATTCAATATTATGTGTCTTCATCCATTATTGCATAATTTACTTGTTTTACTAGCCAATTATGTCTTGTAGTACTCAAACAATGTGCAGAATAGGCAATTTTACATTAAAGGTTCAATGTTTATTGCCAACCAAGAATACAAATCCAAAACACCAAATTGGGTGTTTTTTTAACAATTTAAAGATTAAAACATGTTTATTAAGCCTAAAAGAAGCTTCCCTTAAAGTTTCGGAGCCAACTATGGCCATTTGCCCCCCAAAACAACATTACTGAGACATAAAAAAAAAAAAAACATAAACTCGCCAAATCTCAGTGGTCTCGACCTGGTCGCACCTCCCCAAGACGAGTTTTCGAACGTTGTTAATGAATAGGGGTTTGGGTACGACAATAAGAAAAAGAATAAGAAGAGAATAATAAAGCCAACAAGAAGGAAGCACTCAAATCTGGATGTAAAAGAAAATCATCTGTGAATGACAAATATAGTAGCCAGGAAGGATACGTAGTATTTTAACCTTCATTCTCTCCCCTGCAATACCCAACATCCTATGTTTAGCAAAGTTATTTCCTGGACCTCAAACACACAAATATGATCCATTTAGAAAGCTATAAAACATTTTGATCTAATTTCACAATAACAATTACTGATTTCTTTACAAACAGCAATAATGACAGACATGAGCATTGAAACCAAATAAAGCGGGTTAAACAAAATAAATTTTTAATGCTCTCTGATCAAAATGATCAGAGTAGGCCATTTGCCAGTAACTGGTAGTCTTTAGGGCTGTTACAGTATTGAGACTAAGAAACCAGCACACAAACAATCAAGGAAGAGAAGAAGAAGAAACAATAAGAGAGAACGAAGGGAGAGGGGAGAGAAATAGAGAGAGAGAGAATTGAGAAGTCATGGCTAGAGAGAATACCTAGCTAAGACCCACAGCCAACAATATATAACTATTAAAGTGTGAAATTACAAGAAAAGACAGAAACTAAACTAAACTAAACAGTACAGAACTACCCATAACTAATTACTACAGGATACCCAAAACAACCCTAGAGTGGTGGTAATACCCTTTTAACAAGTGCAAAATAGAATAGGCTCATCCAAAAACTAGATATCACCATCAATGTGACAAAATACTTCAAACTCATAGAACCATCTCTCATGTACAACCTTGTGTACCCTAATCAAAACATCTGTGAGAAACCAGGTTAAAGAGGCTGCATTTTGGTCTTTAATCAAATCAACACCAAAGATAAACTAGTGCATTCAATTGCTGGATTCCAAAACCCGTAAAAGAAATCATAGACTGTTACCGATACATGGGCTTAATACCATAAATAGCTTCAATCCCCTCTGTTAATGATAGGGGCTTTCTTGGTAGGTATAGTTATGTCTATTGTACATGGTTGTCAAGGCAACTAGGCAACCCAAAACTTTTATATAATTATGTTTAGGGTAAATGACACCCAGGGTACCTAATGTTTGGAGAAATTATACGAAGAATGCCCAACGTTTGGAATCTTATCATTTGGGATACTTCACGTTTCATAATATGATGCTTGAGGAACCCACATTTTACCGATATTACATTTGAGGTTCCTTCTTTTTTTTTAAATCCCAATTTTAACCCTCTCCTCCAACCCCATCCCACCCTCATCCTTGCAAACACAGTCGGGACCCCCACCACCACCACTGCCCACACCCTCCCTCTCCTTCCCTGCAACCCCGCCCCACCCCATTCCCCATTCCCTTCCCTGCTCAGCCCTGCCCCGCCACGGCATTTACTTTCTCTCTTCTAGTGATCTGCAACTACATGCATATTGTGATGCCGACTAGGCTGGTTGTGCTAATACCCGCAACTCCATTACTGGTTATTGTGTTTTTTAGGTGCCTCTCCCATTTCTTGGAATAAACAAAGCATAGTGTCTCTCTCTTTCGCCGAGGCTAACACTACTTGTTAAATTACTTGGCTCTCATATTTGCTTAAAGATCGTAGTATCAAGCATCCTCAACCAGCCATCTTGTACTATGACAATAAAGCAGCATTGCATATTGCCGCTAAGTCTATCGTTCACCAGCGAACAAATTCAACTACCAACATATTATAATCAAACCATTCATTACACCCGAGAGAGTTCCTGCATCCTATCCGTTATAAACTTCTTCGGCACTCTATTCCTGGCGGGAGTCTCACTAAGAAGTGGCCATCCAAAGCTCCCAGGGGAGAGCCTTAGGAAGTCAATGTCCTGTTGGTCATTTCGAACTTTTGAACGATAAGAGGAGAAGGAAAAAAACGACAAACGACAACAACAACTGAGATAGCTACTATGAACAACGAAATGAAGCTCATTTCAATGACTACAATAGTTTGATACTTAGAACTGTTTGATGATAGTGAACCTCAGTGCACATAAAACTGCAAATAAATAGGGTGAGGCTAAAGAACCGGTTATGTTCTGGACAAATTTCAGTTCAAAAAAAACCAAGACTTGGGCTTCAAGGGGAAGACCATTCGAATCAGAATTAGAAGACGTAAGTTGTATTGACTAGAATACTTTTGTGCAAAAAAAAAAGGTACTATTGACTAATCCCATAAGGAATTCGGGAGTAGTCCTAATACTCCTTTAGCGAGTAGAAAAGGCTCCCTCTTTGGCATTGCATTTACCGTGGAGCAAATCCCACAGGTCTCTGAAGCCCACAAAGAGAGGGAGAGAGACAGAGAGGGGGTTTCAGATTTCTTACCTGTTTCCGCAGGTCTCTGCTGGATGCTCCACGGCGTTCCCTGCTTCTCGAGGAGTCCAGGTGCTTGGCCCTCCACGGTGTTCGTTGCTGCTCGAGGAATCGAAATCCAGGTGTTGCTGACTTGATGTTGTCGCACTGCCGGCTGTTGCTCTGGATGGCAGTGGCCCTAGTGCCGCTGCTCTAGCCCGTTAGGAGAATCTCTGGCCTATGCGCCGCTGGGAAAGTGGGAGGAGGGGATTGGTTTCGTTAGTCAGTGTCTCAAGGAAGAAGGTTCGGGGCGAAGAAGGGAAAATTATCTACTGCGATTCCTGCCCAGTACAATACCTCAACTTCTGACACCCTCGGGTTCCACAAGTTTCCCCTTAGATGATCGACACATGTCACCCCAAAATCCAACAGCCAAATTTGAAAGCCACATTTCACCCAATTAAACAACCCTAATCCTCTTTCCCGCATTTCTCTCTCTTCTTTCCACTTTTCCTCACTCCTCTCCCTCACTCCTCTCCTCTTTCTCTCGGCCTCACCCTACTGCTGTGACCATCACACCGCGGGAGAAGTCCTCTGTAGCACCTCTCACCATCTCGCTTTGTCAGAATACTCTACCGTTGTGACCATCACACCATGGGAGAAGTTCTCAGATTTTTGTTCTAACTTCCGCCTCTCACTCCTCTGCATTTGTGGAGTACCCATCGGAGAAGGCAACGAGTGCCTCACCCTGCAAACCCTCACCGCTCCTCTCCTCCCTAACAGCCTTCGACGGCAACGGTTCTTCCACCAATCGCTACACACCCTGGTGCAGCAAGTGACTTATGATTTCATTCTCTCCACCAAAGCAGTTTGGATCTGGAGCTGTTGCACAAAGAAAGATACTATTCCACTATGAGGTTTCCCTCTCTGCAACACAAGAACTAGTAATGGAAACAAAGAACCAATTCTCTTGAAGCTTTCTTGATTTCTCAATTGATTGATTACCTCCCCCCTACATGGGGTCAGTAGCCTCTATTTATACAAGTTTCATTCCTCCAATCCACTTTACCTCCAATCCACTTTACCAAGATCTGCTAAGTTGCTTTCCATCCTTGTCAAGTGATTGAGTTATTCTCGGCCTAGGATCCACTAGGAGGAATGATCTTCTCCTATTTTCCAGCAATTAGAAATCTTTCCTTATGCGGATTACAGTTACCATTCCTAAAGCCTTATGGATTCTCTTTAACTATCTCTATTGAAGTGTCTATACTAGTTTAACCACCCTGTACGTGATATGCGAGTCTTGGATGGAACGTGTTTCTTGGGTCTCAAGCTTCCACGTGTCACGCTAGGATTGGGTGGATAAAATATGGTGTATCATTTGCCCCCTACTCCCTTTGCTTGAATAAGACATAAGGAGAACCTCACAATTCTTCCAAGCATCACTATACCGATCATCATGCTTGGTTGTTGGCTATCTTCGCTGTAGATCTTCGTTGATGACTAGTTTTGACTAACCTTGTCGGTATTCAGTACTGTCGAACATTGCTTTGGAAAAGAAAGTTGTTTCGCTTATGAGATGCATCTTTCCGGTTGACAGTTATATCCCTGGATATAAAGCGTAGGTTTTCAAAAAGTGCGCCGCAATTTGCCGTTTCTAGCACGAGGGCCCGAAATATCTTTTGGATTTCACGTCTTTTGGAGGGACTTGAAAAGACATCATAAAGTTTGAATTTGGAACGTTTAAGCTCCCGATGTTACCTTGTCGTCAAAGTTTTCCTTAAGAGTTTGACACGTGTTCACCACGTCCCATCTCGAATATTTGGTTGCCCCTCGATCGTCTAATGGAACATGTTGGATTGATCTGAAGTGCCCAAGCTTTTGCCCAAGGTATATATAGTTCTAACATCCTTGGGCCCTTCTTCTTCATCGTTTCCAAGCTCATAAACCCGAAAGTTTTCATTCTCTGCCTGTGTTTCAATCCTTGAAGTCTTCTTGCTCTGCGTCTTCTTCTTCAGCCAGATTCTTCTCACTCGACTAAGTTCTTCTCTTCTCATTTCCGCCTTTGATTCCCTTTCTATTGCCAAGGAATATCGAGTTCTAGGAATGCCTCTAGTTCTAAAACTGTGCGGGACAGTGCCTCTTTATTCAAGGAATCTGACCAATTATACCATGGTTCAGTGACTAGAGGTGTTGCCATGGTCCCTTCTACGGAGTATGCTGTGGTACACCGCACTTGATTTGGTGCTTCCGTCGGCACCTCTTCCGGTAACCCTCCAAAGAAGTCATTTGCCGCCCATGCGGGAAGGTCCATCACATTTGTAACCCCAAATTGATCCCACCATAGGAAAGAGTGTAGGTGATATCCCTTCAGTTTTAGGTGTATCCGATGTCGTGGAGATTCAAGAAATCTACTCGATTCTAGAATCTATTGATCCTAGGGCTGCTAGCCCTGAAGATAGGTTGAATATCGAGCATCCCAATGAAGTCAACCTAATTTCTGATGCCTTCGAGGCCGATTTTCGTCTCCCCGTTCCTCAGTTCATTTCATGCCTTCTCAGACACTATGGTGTAGCTCCCAGCCAATTACTTCCAAATTCATGGAGGTACGTCGGTGCCTTTATCCTCAGATGTACCCAGTTATGCCGACATCCTTCCCTACACTGTTCATCAGGTGTCTGCGGCTTAATTCGCTCATTTCTCACCTGGATGGTATTATTTTCGCCAGCGTGAATCCAACATCCCAATCATGAGTAAAATTCCTTCCTCTATCCATGCTTGGAAACAGAGGTTCTTTTGGGCTTCATGTTCGAGATACAAATTTCCCAGTAAGTGGTGTTCACCCAACACTTCTGCTCGGAATAAGATTCCATTCCTTGACGACGAGGATCTAAAAACCATCCAATTGATAATAGATTCTAAAAGTCCCATGGAACTTGCTGATATTGATGCCTTAGACAATGTCTTACTTGGAAAAGGGTGAGACTGTGAGTGTACTTTGTGTGTGTTTGTATTTTCTTTCATTATACGGATCTTGCCTCATTACTTTGATGTGGTGGATTTTGATTTAGATTCCATAATGGATTTCATCACCGAGGAGAACATCAAAATCACTGGGGATGAAGTGACCTTTTCCCAGTCGTCGAAAAAGAAGAAGAGGAAGCAAGCTCCAACTGGGTAAGGGGGGACCCCCAGGAAGGAGTTCAGGAAGAAAAATGGCTCACCTACCAAAGTCCTCGAGAGCCAAAAAGTCATCGATCGAGAGCCGTAAAGTCCCCGAGGGCCATGGTCACTGTGACAGTAGGGAAAAGGCACTCTCAGTGACAATCAGAACCTCCGATCTTGGTGCTCGTGATGACGTCCCTCCCCAGCATCTAAAAAGTGGAGCTTGTTTACCTGTGGACACATTGAACAAGTCCAAGGGCAAGGAAAAAATGTCTCCGAAAATGTTTGTTCCAAAATGGTCGGTACGAGTCGACCAAAAGGTTTTAGGTGATGCCAGTGCTGCTAAGCAAATGACGTTGAACTGCATCCCACTAGCTGATCGGGATGCACTCTCCGAT
Source organism: Telopea speciosissima (assembly GCF_018873765.1). Lineage (NCBI taxonomy): Eukaryota > Viridiplantae > Streptophyta > Magnoliopsida > Proteales > Proteaceae > Telopea > Telopea speciosissima. The sequence goes on from NC_057920.1 coordinate 45,253,332, forward strand.
ATGGATGATGATTCCTTGGAGAGTAATGCCCTTGCTCGGGCTTATGAGGTAATCCCCATTTTCTTATCACACTTTACTACTATGGGGTCTTTTTTATCTTTCTAACTCCCTCTAATTTCCAGGCACTGGTCTACGCTGCTGAGGTTGTATATTGGAAGAGGAGGAAGACCTCCGTATACAACAAACTTGATGGGGAGTACAAGGAACTCCAGCGGGTCTGCGAAGATCGTGATAAGCAGATCCATAGGCTCAATAAAGAAGTTAAGGCGCTGGCGTTGGTAAAGACGGATGGTGAGGCTGCTCGAGTGGCAGCCGAGAAGCACACCGATGATTCTACCCGATCACAAAAGGTGGCCGAGGAGGAGACAAAGAAGAAGATCCATCTGGTAGAGGCCCAGAAGGTGGAGATCTCTAACTTGAAGATCAAACTAGAGAGAGTAGAGAACTCTATGAAGGAGGTCGGGAGTCAGGTGGTGAAAGCCTATATTGCTCCGACAAAAATAAATGAGAGCGTCTGAAGACTTTCGCCAAGGTCTTTCTGTAATATGCATATGCCTTTTGGAGGCAAGTGAAGGAAAGAGATCCCACCTTCAACTTTAAGGGTATGAACGAGGTGGAGAGTATGCTCTCCAAGCTGGAGGATGGTTCCTTCGTTCCTTTACCTTCCAAGGGAGAGGTGAGGATTCCGGAACCGTATACTTCCTCTGGCATTGCAAAGTCCTCGGGAACTATGGAGGAGTGTTGTCACGCCTCCAACCCGATGAAAGATATTTTACAATAAAGGAGGTGACTGGGATGACAGGTGTCATCGCAAAACCTACCAGGATAATAGATACAGTGTCCCGAGCCACAGTTTACCCGGTTATCAATTCATGATAACACCAAAGGACATATCCAATGGAATAAATCGTCCAATTACAGAGTTAGCGGAAGCGAAATTCATTTAAATCATATAAAATATAGAGCATCGGTTCTCTAGTGATAACACATAATACAATTACAATATTCCGTAACCATCCATTTACCTTCGTATATTTACACATGAAGTTCGTACATGAATGAAGATAAATACAGAAATAAATAAATAAATCACGCCACTAGGGCACCATTTTTTGGTGTACATCGACATCCAAGTCCCATCCACTGGCTCCACTTGATTTGCATCTATAAGTGCGCATCAAGAGATTATCTGCATATCAACTAAAAGGAGTTGCGCAATGGGGTTAGCTCCACAAGCTAGTGAGAGAGCAAAGGGGAATGCACATACACACAAACACGCAATTTCAAATAATTCATGATGCATATAAATGTTAGATTCATTTTTCACCTAACACACAAATTCTAAGTCAAGTGTATGCTACTGTGATAACTCGGGAGACATTGTGGGTCACTTAACTTATCGCCACAATGAAACCTCAATTATCATGAGGGAGCCTACGCCGGTAGAAGCCATCAGACCACCCAGTGGAAGACCCTGATAGCCATCACTACCTCTGACCTGGCCTCTCTCCCCCCACAGGCAATAGGTGCTCAGACTATCCAAAACATAAATCTCTATTGGTAAGGGTCGTAGCATAAGGGAACAAGAATCCTAGTTGCAGATATACTATATGCAAGTCCTATAGTCTCGAGAGATATTCTGGGTACATCAATGTTTCATTCCATCTAGTACCCGAGTACCAGCACGGTACAGACGCATACAGATCAGGATGACAATTAACAAGTTTCATAATTAAATTTTAGGTTCCGGTACCAGTACACCCGACACCGTAACCCGGTATAATAGTGAGAACATTATCACATCACATTCATAACAGTTCACATTTGAGATGAATAATGCAATGCACAAGATGCTTATAATTCATATAATAGTATGATAATGATTGCTTAATATATATATCTACGGCCAAACAAGTCACCCAAAACCTACTCACCGAACTCAAGTGTCACCCGGCGTGGTTGACATGAATCTCACCGGTGCACCTTCTATCCATCGAGTTGGGTAGCCTACGAATGCAAGAGCGAACGTCAAAGATGTAAAGAGGGGTCCTATGTTATGCCCCCAAAGTTAAAATTAAGTTTCAACCAAGACAGCATGGACGGAAGCAACAGGGTGAGTCCATCCCTGACTCAATTCTGGCCAAAAGGTCAAAACATGAGGGATGGATCCACGGACGAAACTTCCACCTGGATCCATTCCTACATCCATTCGATTCCTGAGACTTATCCGAGAGCGGACGGAACCACGGACGAAAGTGCCTTATAAGTCTGTCCCTGCATCCGTTCGATCCCTGAGACAGTCCCGAGAGGGAACGGAACCACGGATGGAGGCAATAGAGTAAATCTGTTCCTACATCCGTTCGAACCATTTTTACTAGGATACACTAGACGGACCTACGGACGGAACCACGATGGTGACTCTGTTCGTGCGTCCGTCGGAATTCTTTTCTGAGATTTCTTAGGGTTTTCCCTCCAGCTTGGAACCTGGAGCTCACATGGCACTTAGGGCCATGGAGGGGTATCATAGGCCTCCCTAGGGTCGCTTACCTCATGGATCTGAGATCTCATAAGGATTTGGCTCCATTTGGTCCAAGGGTAGGGTTTGGTGGTTTTAAAATCAAGGAATCAGAAACAATGGCTGCAATGGTTGATAGGAGTCTATATTAGGGGTTAGTCTTCACTATTAGAGCTCCATTTAAGGCTTAAGCCTCACCATGAGTCCCAAATGGAACCCTAGGTTAGCTCAAGCTTAAGGAATCTACTTCAAATCAAGAATGGGAATGGAGGAGAGGGATGTACCAAAAGTTAGGACATACATTGGTGAGTGGAGCTCCAATCCCAACCCAAGCCAGCCTTGAAGATCCACCATCTTCTTCCTCCTTCTTCCCTTTTTCTTCTTTTCTTCAATCCTTGATCGAACAACAGGAAGAAGGAAGGTAGGGCAGCCAAACCCCTTTGGCATGCCTTCCATCTTCTTCCCTTCCCTCCCATTTCTCTTCCTACTTCTTCTTTTTCTTCTTCTTCTTCCTTGTCTCTTCTCCTCCACGGTTTGGCTTGGAGGGGGAGAGATGGAAGAATATGAGGCTAAGCCTTAACTTTTAATTACCTAAAGAGGCCTTAGGGCTTGTTTGCCTAAGTGTCTCTAAGACACAAGATAGTCTTTTGGGTTTAAATGGGCCTTAGGGCCTGTTTGGCCAAAGCCACCACCTAATTAGTCTATTTAGTTAGGACAAGTTTAGGCCTGCCCTAAGTCCTATAAAGGCATATTAGTCTTTAAGGTTTGTTTGGTTCAAGCTAAAATAGAAGAACTCATTATTTATTTAACTTAAGTCTTGTGGGCCCACCTTCATGGCCCAACTAACCAATTGATGGTAAGGGTGGGAGTCCATCTTGTCCGAAGGTCTAGTTATGGTGTCCGGGACACGGGGACGTGGGTCCCATACAAAAATACTTCAAAAGGAAAAGAAACAGTACGGATAGATCCACGAACGAAACCAGTCAAGTGAGTCCATTCGTGACTTCGTTGTTGTTGTCAGGGCCCAAACCTCAAGGAACGTTGCGAGGCTTTGACCTGTACTTCCAGGATTTCGAGGGGACACTTATAATAAAAATTTTGGGTTCAAGGTCACAGGTGTCGACCATTGCCATTGTGGCATTACCCGTTGGTAAAAGTCTAATTTGACCCGGGGTATTAGGATATATTTCGGCTGCGGGTGTAACAAGTGCTCTGGTGCTGGTGGGAAGATTCCTGCCCCTGAAGCTGAACAGATTGTGGCATAGGAGAGTGAGCATGCCAAGATTGTGGCAGAAGGAGCTGAGGAGGGCTCTACCAAGTCAAAGGAGTCTTCCTCCACCCCAATTGAAGATACCGAGAAGTCCGCTTCTGATGCTCAGGATCCGGGCACAAATAACCAAGCTCTAGTTTAGCCTCATCCCTTATCTTGTTTGCTCTCTCTTCCCTTTTTTCTGGGTTGTTGTCTTGCCCTTGTACTCCACAGAGTTTATTTTAATGAAAAGTTTTATGGCCTTCATCTGATATTTATTTTTTGTCCACCTTTATATTTGCAAAATCCAAACATGACCTTTGAATTCTACATATAGGGTTATCTTACCATGCATGGTGTGCAATTTGATGGTGCGAGTCGAGAAGAGGAACTTCATGCTCGACTAAGGGTATATGAATCCTCAAACACTGCGTTGAGGAAATTCAAAACACGTCTCGAAGAGGAGCTGGACTACTACAAGTCACTTGAAAGGTGGGAGAATGATCTATTGCAGAGACTTGACTTTACCAGGGATATTGTTGACAACGTTGCTGACTATCTTTGGGTTGAGAAGTACTCTACAACAAACTTGGCCATTGACCATCTCCTGAAGTCGATGGTATTCCAACGCTTCTGTGAAGATAAGGCCAAAGAAGGTGCTCAACGACTGTATAACAAGGTGAAGAAGGTTGCCCCCTATATTAAGTGGGGGAATATTGAACTGGGTTTCAACCCCAAAGTCCCAGTAGAGGAGCCTGCTTCTATTTCTTTGCCCTTCTTTCCTCCTCCTGAGAACCTTCCACGTCAACTGCCTCCCAATCCTCGGCGTCTGAGACTTATGTATTTGTAACCATTTTCTTATATATTTTGCCATAAATTTTTGTACTTTTAGTAATGAAATTTTCACCCCTTTATCTATTTGTAGATTATTCTTTTTCTTGTTCGCCTCCTGCTGTCAACGTCATTCATCCTCCTTCTGGTCGCTGTACCATTACTTTCATTGTGGTGCAACTCACCACTATGGTGTAAATCACCATTATGTCGGTAGACCATTATTTTCATTGTGGTGCAACTCACCACTATGGTGCAAATCACCATTATGGTCGGTAGACCATTATTTTCTTTGTGGTGCAAATCGCCATTATGGTCGGTAGACCATTAATTTTCATTGTGGTGCAACTCACCACTATAGTGCAAATCACCATTATGGTCAATAGACCATTATTTTTCTTGTGGTGCAATTCACCACTATGGTGCAAATCACCATTATGGTCGGTAGGCCATTAATTTTTATTGTGGTGCAAATCACCATTATGGTCGATAGACCATTGTTTTCCTTGTGGTACAACTCACCACTATGGTGTAAATCATAATTATCGTCGGAAGACCATTAATTTTTACTATGGTGCAACTCACCACTATGGTGCAAATCACTATTATGGTCGGTAGGCCATTTATTGACGACTTGCATATTACAATGGTTCAATGAAAAATGCCTTTATTAAATGTACCCAGAACATTTGGAATTTAAAATACATGAGGACTGACCTATACTGATAAAATTTTCTTAAGTTTTCTGAATTCCATGATTATGGTATGGGTACCCCCTCCAAAGTCTCTAAATGATAAGCTCCTGAAGCCACTTGTTTGGAGATTTTGTATGGTCCTTCTCAATTTGGTGCTAGTTTTTCCATGGCCCTTGGATTAGAAGCTTCTACTTTGCGGAACACCAGGTCTCCTTAGTGAAATATTCTTGATTTCACTTTGGCATTATAGTGGCGTGCTACTCGCTGTTGATGCGTGGCATTCTTCACCCATGCTGTCTCTCTGACTTCCTCCAACAGGTCCAAATTTGTTCTTAATTCTTCACCATTGGTTTCTGGGTTATAGAGTTGTACTCTCAGCGACGTTTCTCCAATCTCCACAGGTATTACCGCTTTAGTTCCATATGTCAACATAAATGGGGTTTCACCTGTTGCAAGTCTTGTGGTTGTCCGGTAGGCCCACAAGATGTTCGCTAGTTCTTCCGCCCATAGCCCTTTGGCTTTCTCCAACTTCTTTTTTATTCCATCTGACAAGATTTTATTCATGGCTTCAGCTAGGCCATTGGACTGTGGATGTGCCACCGAAGTCTTGCACAGCTGAATCTCGTATGGATCACTGAATTCCTTAAATTTCTATTCAAATTACTTCCCATTATCTATGATAAGGGTTATCGGGATTCCATATCTATAGACGATAGAGTGCAAAAAAAACTTCCACATGTTGGCTGCAGAGATTGTTGTTAATGCTTCTGCTTCCACCCACTTAGTAAAGTAATCCACTGCTACTACCATAAACTGTCTTCCTTCGGTTGCCTTTGGGAATGGTCCCAGAATATCCATCCCCCAGTGTACAATAGGTAACGTGCTTGAGATGGTAATGAGCTCGGTTGCTGGTTGGCGGGTGATCGGTGCGAATGTTTGCCACTTAACGCATTTGCATACAAAACTCATTGCATCTTTATGCAGGTACAACCAAAAATACCCTTGTCTGATCACCTGGTGAGCTAATGCTATGCCCCCCAAGTGTTGTGTGCAAATGCCTGTATGAATCTCTCTAAGGACGTACTCAGCCTCTAATGGCGTGAGACATTTCAAATATGGTATGGTGTATGCCTTTTTATATAGTACTCCACCGATCATAATGAATCGTGCTACTCTTATCCTTATCTTCTTGGCATCCTCTTTGTTGGTCAGATGTATGGCCCCTTGGAGATATGCGATGAGTGGGTCCATCCAGCATGGTTCATCTTCAATGGGCAATATATTCTCGGTTTATTCAATGCTCAGTACTTCGAGAATGTCTATGTACACTGTTTGACCTTGTTACATCCAATGGATCACTGAGAGGGGGGTGAATCAGTGATGTCTAAAATCGTTCTCTCACGTGCCACTCTCGTCAACAAATACCTGAAAGTACAAACACAATCCACAAGGCAATCAGAGAATTACGTGGTTCACCCAAAGGCTACGTCCACAGTACAATGACCACTCGAGCACCGACCCGAAAAGTGGCCAATATGTATAAGCACGATACAGAACAATTCCACTAGCACCCACCAGTGAGGAGCACCCACCCCTTACAAAAATTCAACACAGCACCCACTAGGTTTGGAGCTACAATCCCAAAGACACTAGTTACGCACCTACGTAATAGTGTTTACAACCAATCACCAATAAATAAAGGTTTACAATGAAAGCCCGTAATACATGATGTCTACCAAAGGCCCAAAGTAAAACATACATCTAAAAAGATAAAAATCAGAATTACAATAATATGGTACCCTCTCTGATTTTTATGTCTTCAGCCAGCCACCACTTTCACAGACAAGGTGTGACAATACTTGAAGCAATATGGCAGCAGTAGAGTAATCACAACTTTAATAGATGGCAGCATATAACAAGATTTTAATCATCACGGTCATAACTTCAGATATGGGTAGCAACAACATCAACAAATAAAGAGCACTTAAACTTGAACGAGGCAACACCAATAGGTCATAACAGTAGCAACAAAATGATACCCGTGATTCACACTATGTAACCAGTAGTATCTTTTTCAAGCTCAAAATAACAGCATGATCACATCAATAAGATAGTATGTAATATGAACATCATCATGGCCATGAACTCAGACATGCATGCGGCAGCCAGCAATCAAAGCAATTTAAAGGTAGTTCTTTAATTCAAACTAATATATAACAGCAGTTACGATTCAAGCCTACCTCCTTTTGATCTCTCTTCAGATAATGTTGTATTCCCAAAGGCAGCAACAAGAAACCAAGCCTCCACTCTATATCTTCTTCTTCAAAGTGACAGCAGCAACATAATCTCTAACGACAGCAACAGCCTCAACAGTATTGAACACAATGGCAGCAACTCCTCTTTGATCAATCATTCTTCTTTAAATCATCTGAGTCATGAGGAATTCAGATTTCATAATAACATAGAGAGTGGAACATGAGCCTGCATCAATAATGATTTCCTTTACTACACCATACCAGAATAATATTTTCTTACTCTCTCTCTTCTCTATTTCTCTTCTTTTCTCCACACAGTTCTGCAATTAAACACAGAGCACCTCTGATTCTCTCACCCTTTTTTTTTTTTATTCTGCCACTGTAGAGAGTTCCACGCTTTACACACTAGAAAGGTCCCCTTTTATGAAGGAAGGTCGTTAGCAAGCCATCCATATGTGAGGGTGAGAATTCCTAAAAGGAATTTCTTATATCTTAAGCTTTCCTTATTTTAATCGAATATAGCTGACTGAAATTCACTTTCTAAAAACACACCAACCCATCATTCACATATATAAGCTTTATATTGGGCCTTTTAGAATCTGATTTGGATTCCTATTAAGGTAGTGATCACATGTAGAAAAGATCTTTTACTCGGCTACCTTCTAAAATGGAATCTCAGATTTTTGAATGCACACAAACAAAGTCGTATCACTGAATATTTAAGGAGCTGTTGTCCAATTCTTATTTTACCTTGCATAGACATCCAAGTGATTGCAACCACTTCATGTATAAGCCTACCACCTTAACTAATTGAATAATAAGACTTCCTTGGGCCTATTTGATGACCCCATTACCTTGCTGATGTCATGATCCCATGCTGTCCACCATGTGTCAAGAGACCTTATAAAACTTAACTCCTCTACTTGACCGAGACCAAAGGAGATGTGGGCTGCCTATCATCAATCCACTAAATTTATGAAATTCTATGTTTCATAAGAGAACATGGTAGTGGGCTGACATCATTAATCCACTCAAGCATATAAAATGTCCTTGAACAAAAAACAGTACTGGTTTGGTTCGAACTGAATCACTTTGAAATTGAACCAACCTAAAATAAACCAATACACTTGGTACTCAAATGATCCAGCTCATAAAATGTACCAATTAAATGATGACATGGCAATTTCGTTGACACCAATTACAATAGTAAAATGTGTTGCAACTTGCTCAACACGTGGCTAACAATCTCCCCCTTTGGAATTGGTGGCAACACATACAACTTCAAGAAACAAACATGAGCAATTGACAACCATAGGAGTGCCCACCGCATCTTTCCAATCCTATGTGTTGAAATGGAGAAATTGCTCACACATATTACGCATAGCCAAAACTCACCCTAGCTGAGATAACTTGTTGAAGTTGCCTCTCTCCCCCTTTGTCAACAATTTCAAAGGAAAGATAAATACCTTGAGAAATAGCTTCGTTGGACTCCACCTTCACCAATTGAAGTGGAGGAGCAAAAATGTCAAGCAATAAGCTCGAGCTCCCCCTTTCCCATGCGCCAAAGTGCCTCAATACTGGGGAAGGATAACCAAACCCAATTTTTGACAAAGATACTCAAAGGCATCCTTGGGTAATGGTCTGGTGAATATATAGGCAACTTGCTCCTTAGTAGGAACAAAATCTAACTGAACCTCACCTTCAGTAACCTTCTCTCGTAGAAAATGATAACGAATGGCAATATGTTTCGTACGAGAGTGCATGACAGGATTTTTGGAGATACTTATGGCACTTGTATTATCACAAAATATGGAAATGGGTCGTACCTACTCAACACATAGATCCTTCAACATCTGTAGCATCCATAAGATCTGTGTACAACATGATGTCGCTGCTATGTACTCTGCCTCTACAGTAGATGTAGATACCGAGTCTTGCTTCTTACCGTGCCATGCAACCAGACTGTTGCTTAAGTAGAAAGCTCCACCACTCGTACTCTTGCGATCATCTACACTGCTTACCCAGTCTGCATCTGAGTATGCAGTAAGTGTGAAGTCACTCCCCTTGAGGTACCATAAACCATGCTCCATGGTCCCTCTAAGATATCGAAATATCCGTTTAACTGCTGTAACATGTGACTCCTTTAGACTGGCTTGATAACATGCGACCATGCATACAACATGCAAAATATCTGGCCGTGATGTAGTTAGGTACAATAAGCTCCCGATCATGGATCTATACATTGTCTGATCAACTGGAGGTGACTCATCATCCTTGCTCAACTTGCAACATGTCGCCATAGGTGTACTCACCGGCTTACAGTCTTCCATCATGAATTTCTTAAGTGTCTCTTTCACATACTTGATTTGAGAAATGAATATGTAATCTTTCATCTGACGAATCTGCAAACTAAGAAAATAAGATAACTCACCGATCATGGACATCTCAAACTCTGTCTTCATTCTTTCTACAAAGTCCTTACACAACTCCACCCTGTGGCCTCAAAAAATGATGCCGTCAACATAGACTACCACAGCTATCTGACTGTTGTTCTTGGACTTGATGTAGAGATTACTATCCACGAACCCTTTCTTGATCCCAACTGACATAGATAGGTATCCAAGCATGAATACCATGCTCTCGGTGCTTGTTTTAGTCCATGTAGTGCTTTCTTCAATCTGCACACCATGGTAGGATCTTCACATAGTTGGAATCCATCTGGCTGCTCGATATAGACTTCCTCCTCGAGCATCCCGTTCAAGAATGCTGACTTGACGTCCATCTGATATACTCTGAAACCTCGATGCACTGCCAAAGCTAGGAACATTCTGATAGCCTCCATTCTTGCAACTGGAGCAAAGGTTTCTTCAAAGTTAATGCCTTCTACCTGTGCATAGCCCTTGCATACCAATCTTGCCTTGTTTCTCACTACTTGGCCATCTTCATTTAGCTTGTTTCTGAAGACCCACTTTGTACCAATAATATTCTTATTAATTGGTCTTGGTACTAAAGTCCAAGTCTTGTTCTTCTCTATCTGATCAAGCTCCTCTTCCATTGCTTTCACCCAACTTGCATCTTATATTACCTCTACAACTGATTTGGGCTCAACAAGAGACAACATATAGTAGGTGTTAGCAGTCTTCATCCTCTTGGTTTGAATGCCGACACTTGGGTCACCAATGATTTGCTGCCTTGGATGATTCCTCTGCCATTTGTTGGGGGTAGTGTCTTCTATCTGATCTTTTGAGTCTTCATCTGCTAGTTCAACTGACTCAAGTATATTATCCTTCTTGATTTTACTATCTTTAGGGTCATCAGTGAAATCCTCGAACATTGGTAGCTCTCTGGTCGGGTCTTTGGATGCTTCCCTCTTCTCATCAATAGTCACATCACCACTTTCAACAAGCTTCTTCAGTATTTTATTGTAGCACCTATATGCCTTGCTCTGACTGGAGTAACCTAAGAAAATGTCTTCATCAGCTTGATCTTCAAATTTCCCTAAATTCTGATCTAGCCTCTTTATGTAGTATCGACTACCTAACACTCTAAAGTGCTTAACAATCGCTTTCCTTCCAAACCATAGCTCGTAGGGTGTTTTTCTCTCATGGGGTCTGGCATGCATCTATTCTATATGTAAATAGCAGTGTGGACTACTTCCTTCCAAAATGCGGCAGCAACATTGCTCTCATTCATCATGGTGCGAGCCATCTCCTGTATTGTTCTATTTTTTCTTTCAACTACCCCATTATGCTTAGGTGTCTTGGATGCTGAAAATTGTCTTCTGATGCCGTGCTTGTTGCAATAGTCTGTGAACTCATCTAGAGTGAATTCACCACCTTTGTCACATCTCAAGCACTTGATCCTTTTACCAATCATGTTCTCAACCTGATTTTTGAAGAACTGGAGCCGATGTAGTGCCTCTGACTTGTGTCTCATGAATAGTACCCATGTCATTCTAGAATAATCATAAATACAAAGCATAAAGTACCTGTCACCGTTAAAGCTTTATGTCCTCATGGGTCCACACAAGTCGGTGTGTACCAACTGCAATGGCTCTGTACTGTAGTGTTCCTTTGCCTGGTGAGTTACTCTGGTCTGCTTGCCTTTCTGACATGAGCTGCAAATAGACTCTACAGGCTTGTTGATATTTGGCATGTCTCTTATTACATTCTTCGAACTGGTCTTGACTAGGTTATCAAAGCTGATATGACCTAGCCTTTTGTGCCATAGCCAGTTTTCATCTTGTTGTCCAATCAAACAAGAACCTTCCATTTCATCAGTCAACATGTAAGGGTTTCCAGAAGTTCTCGTACCTGTTGCTACAAGCTTGTCGTTGCTTAATTTCCTGATCTCGCATCCATAGGTGTTGAAGATGACATCATGCCCTTTGTCACAGATCTGACTGATACAGAGCAAGTTATGTCTCAACCCTGTCACGTAGAGAACATCATGGAACCTTGCTTTTCTTCCAAAACTAACTGTGCCTTTGCCAATTATTTTTCCTCCATCATTGTTGCTGAATCGGACGGAGCCTCCATCATACTGCTGGTACTTCTCGAACATTTCTTTATTACATGTCATATGATGTGAGCAACCACTATCGAGAAGCCAGGGCATTGGCTTGTTCTGAGCTTTGAGAGCTGTCTTTACTACTATAGAACTGACCTCCATAACATCCTTCTTCTTCACCCAAATGGTTTTCGCATTGGTTGTTTTGGGCTGAATAGGATTTTTTCTTTCCTGCATGTGGTTAGTATGCAACATTTTTCTACAATATTTGGCAATATGTTCATACATGTTACATTTATAGCATCTTAACACACCATGCATCAAAGGGAAAAAATGATTCCAAGATGGAGTAGTTTCTAGGGGCACTGTTCATCCTACACTCAGAAAGTCTATGGTCATAAGTATTGCAATTATAACAATAGCCATAAAAAAGAGTGTACCTGAGTGATGCAGCTGACCATATAGATGGTGCATACCTCCAAGCTTTCTGGTGTGCCAATTTGCTTCTGTTCTGTCTGGGGGGTACTTTCTTCAACTATATGGGATCTTCAATAGTACCTTTACCTTTCACCATCTGCTTTGATGACTCACCCTCATAACCTAGGCCAAACTTGATGTGTGCAGGTCTCTGACAGCTCAATATCTCATCAAGTTTGTCTGTTTGAGGATCACTGGCTGAAGGAGTGCTCTCAACAGATATGTCCATTTTGTTTCTAAGCATAACAACTTCTTCTTCGAGCTTACAGTAATCACTAGACTTGAGGGAGAGTTGAGTTTCAAGCTCATCAATAACCTTCTTGAACTCTTCAATTTGAACCTTCATCTCAAGTATTTTCTTCTCAGCTTCCTTGAGTTGCTTTGTAGTCTTCTTGTGGCTTTTGCGTTTAGTCTTTAGCTCATCAAGAGCTGCAATAAGCTCTTCTTCTATGTCTACCTCAGCTTCCTCATCATCATTATTAGAACCAGTGGTGGGGTGCTCATCAGACTTCTCAATAATATCACTTAGTACCATGAATAATGACTCATCTACAGTATCATCATCTGACTCATCTTCATACTATCATCTGAAGTGCTATTGTGGTGCTTAGAAATTAGTCCCTTACTCTTTGATTTCCCTTTCTTGAGGAATGGTTTTTTCTTTTTGAATTGCTTAGGTTCTTCACCAGCCTCTTTGTCCTTGTGTGGACACCTGGCAGCAAAGTGACCAACACCTCCACAATTGAAGCACTTGAATGGTAATTTACCTCTATACTTGCCTTTGCGTCGCTTCAGTTTTCTGACAAAGTTTGTTTCACCATCATCACTATCAGCATATCATCTTCATCAGACTTGGGCCCAATCTGCTTTTTCTTCTGAACCTTGAATGCAGCTGTCTTGTCAGTAGCTTTAGGTCTGTCAATTCGCATCTCAAAAGCTGAAAGGGAGTCGTGCACTTCATCCATGCTAAACGTATCAAGATCCTTTGCTTCTTCAATGGCAGACACCTTCGAATTGAACCCGGGTGGCAATGATCTCAACACTTTCTTTACTACAATAGGGTCTTTGATTTCTTCCCCAAGTCCTCTAATGGCATTGACAACCTCATTAACCCTTAACATGTAGGCCTCAATAGTTTCATCTCCAGCCGTCTTTAGGCACTCAAACTGGGCTTTGTGAGTTTTTAGCTTTGCTTCTTTGATCTTGGCGTTGCCTTCATGAACACTACATAGCTTGTCCCAAATTTGTTTGGCAGTGGTACAACCCATGACTTTCACAAGTTCACTGTCAACTAGTTCACTCATTAATGCATTTTGAGCCTTACTGCCATTCTCATAGGCTTTCTTCTGAGCATTCTCTATCAATGGACCTTCCACAGTTGTGTAACCAGCCTCAACTGACATCCAGACATCATAACCAAGTAACCTCAGGTACGTTCGCATCCGGAGCTTCTAGAATGCATAATTTGTTCCATCGAACAATGGTGCTTTATTAGATGACGATCCTTCACGACTGGCCATTGGGTACTCAGGATACTTCTCACGCGGTCAAGCGATCACAGGGAACCTCAGCTCTAATACCACTTGTTACACCTAATGGATCACTGAGAGGAAGGGTGACTTAGTGATGTCTAAAATCGTTCTCTCACGTGCCACTCTCGTCAACAAATACCTGAAAGCACAAACATAATCCACAAGGCACATAGAGAATTACGTGGTTCACCCAAAGGCTACGTCCATGGTGCAATGACCACTCAAGCATCGACTCGAAAAGTGGCATATATGTATAAGCACGATACGGAACAATTCCACTAGCACCCACCAGTGAGGAGCACCCACCCCTTACAAAAATTCAACACAGCACCCACTATGTTTGGAGCTACAACCCCAAAGACACTAGTTAAGCACCCACGTAATAGTGTTTACAACCAATCACCAATAAATAAAGGTTTACAATGAAAACCCCTAATACATGATGTCTACCCAAGGCCCAATGTAAAACATACATGTAAAAAGATAAAAATCAGAATTACAATAATATGACACCCTCTCTGATTTTTATGTCTTCAGGTAGCCACCACTTTCACAGACAAGGTGTGACAATACCCGAAACAATATGGCAGCAGTAGAGTAATCACAACTTCAATAGATGGCAGCATATAACAAGATTTTCATCATTATGATCATAACTTCAGATATGGGCAGCAACAACATCAATAAATAAAGAGCACTTAAACTTGAACAAGGCAGCACCAATAGCTCATAACAATAGCAACAAAATGATACCCGTGATTCACACTATGTAACCAGTAGTATCTTTTTCAAGCTCAGAATAACAGTATGATCACATCAATAAGATAGTATGTAATATGAACATCATCATGCCCATGAACTCAGACATGCATGCGGCAGCCAACAATCAAAGTAATTTAAAGGTAGTTCTTTAATTCAAACTAATATATAACAGCAGTCAAGATTCAAGCCTACCTCCTTTTGATCTCTCTTCTTATAATGTTGTATTCCCAAAGGCAGCAACAAGAAACCAAGCCTCCACTCTATATCTTCTTCTTCAAAGTGATAGCAACAACATAATCTCTAACGACAGCAATAGACTCAATAGTATTGAACACAATGGCAGCAACTCCTCTTCAATCAATCATTCTTCTTTAAATCATCTGAGTCATAAGGGCAGCAATTCGGATTTCATAATAACATAGAGAGTGGAACTTGAGGCTGCAACAATAATGATTTCCTTTACTGCACCATACCAGAATAATATTTTCTTACTTTCTCTCTTCTCTATTTCTCTTCTTTTCTCCATATGGTTCTGCAATCAAACGCAGAGCACCTCAGATTCTCTTACCATTTTTTTATTATTCTGCAACTATAGAGAGTTCCAAGCTTTACACACCGGAAAAGTCCCCTTTTATGAAGGAAGGTCAGCAGCAAGCCATCCATATGTGAGGGTGAGAATTCCTAAAAAGAATTTCTTATTTCTTAAGCTTTCCTTATTTCAATCGAATGTAGTTGACTGAAATTCACTTTCTAAAAACACACCGACCCATCATTCACATATTGAAGCTTTATATTGGGCCTTTTAGAATCTGATTTGGATTTCGTAAAATAGAATCTTAGATTTTTGAAAGTACACAAACAAAGCTGATCACAGAATATTCAAGGAGCTGCTGTCCAATTCTTATTTTACCTTGCATAGACATCTAAGTGGCATCAGTCACTTCATATATAATCCTGCCACCTTAACTAATTGAATAATAAGACTTCCTTGGACCTATTTGATGGCCCCATTACCTTGCTGATGTCATGATCCCATGCTGTCCACCATGTGTCAAGAGACCTTATAAAACTTAACTCCTCTACTTGACCGAGACCAAAGGAGATGTGGGTTGCCTATCATCAATCCACTAAGTTTCTGAAATTATATGTTTCATAAGAGAACATGGTAGTGGGCTGACATCATTAATCCACTCAAGCATATAAAATGTCATTGAACCAAAAACAGTACTGGTTTGGTTCGAACTGAATCACTTTGAAATTGAACCAACCTAAAATAAACCAATACACTTGATACTCAAATGAACTAGCCCATAAAATGTACCAATAAAATGATGACATGGCAATTTCGTTGACACCAATTACAATAGTAAAATGTGTTGCAACTTGCTCAACACATGGATAACAGACCCAACTCTTGAAAATCTAACGTGGCCAACTTAGATAGCGCATCTGCAGATGTGTTCTGTGCACGGGGCACTTGTAATATTTGAAAGTAAGTAAATTCAGCTATTAAATTCACGTACCTTCTTTAAAAATTGTGTCATGCATTGCTCTTTGCCTTCGTATTCTCCCTTTACCTGGTTCACCATCAATTGTGAATCACTATGCACGATGATATTTTTCACCATTAGGCTCTTTGCCAGGCCCAAATCAGCTATCAATGCTTCATATTCAGCTCTGTTATTTATAGTTTAGAATTCAAAATCTCAGTGCGTATTATACTACAAATCCCCTTGGGCTTGTCAAAATTAGTCCAACCCCGCATCCAGTGCTACTAGAGGATCCGTCCACATATAACGTCCAAGGCTCTGGTTGTTCTTCATGATTGGAATCTACTGCTATCTCATCATTCGGTAGGGTGCATTTGACAACAAAATCTGCTAATGTTTATGCTTTTATAGCGGTGCACGGTTTGTATTGCACATCGAATTCTCCAAGCTCGATCGACCACGCCACTAGACGCCCCAAGTGATCGGGTTTTGATAAAATCTTCTTCAGCGGTTGATTCGTCACCACCACTATCGAGTAAGCTTAAAAGTAAGGCCTTAACTTTCGTGCAGCTATTATCAGTGCATAAGCGTGCTTTTCTATGTTGCTATATCTTGCTTCTGCATCTAGGAGCATCTTGCTGACATAGTATATTGGTTTTTGTACTCGTCCATCACCTTTTACCAATATTGCACTTACAGCTACCGTGGTGACAGCTAGGTAGAGCTGGAGCACATCCCTGGGGTAAGGTTTCGTCAACAATGGTGGGTTGGCCAAGTATTTCTTTAGATCTATGAATGCCTTTTGACATTCTTCCATCCATTCAAACGTTAGCTTTACCTCTTTGGTCTGCCTTTCAGCTGCTCGATTTTTCAGTGCTTTGAAGAATGGAAGACACCAATCACCAGAAGCAAAAATGAATCTTCCTAGCACAGCTACTCTTCCTGTTAGCTCTTACACTTCTTTGATTCATCCAGGTGGCACCATATCTAAAATGGCCTTGATCTTGGTCGGATTCACTTCTATCCCTCTTTGTGACACCATGAAGCCAAAGAATTTACCAGAAGTTACCCCGAAAGCACATTTGGCATGATTGAGCTTCATTTTGCTTTTTCTCAAAACTTGGAATGTTTCTGCGAGGTTGGTTATGTGGTCTGATGCTTTCAGACTTTTCACGAGCACGTCGTCCACATAGACTTTTACATTGCGCCCTATTTGCTTTTGAAAAATCTTGTTCACCAACTGTTGATAGGTGGCACCTGCGTTCTTTAGCCCAAAAGGCATGACTTTGTAGCAGAATGTGTCTTTGCCCGTTTTGAAGGAGGTTTTTAGTATGTCTGGTTCATACATTTTGATTTGATTATACCCGAATTAGGCATCTGATACATGCAAGATAATCTGAAGATAAGATAAAATAAAATAAAAGAGAAATAATAAGAGAGAAAGAAGGGAGAGAGAGATAAATTTGGGGCTTTACGGATGAAGCCGCCGGACGTCCTGGCACAATTAGGAGGCTGCCAATCCTCTTCTCAAGATAACTCTTAAGAGATAATTTAGGGGATAATAATCTGCTAGCCTTTTCAGTCATAATCACTATTAAATAGGGCTGAATAGCCGTTACATAACTTACAACTCATTACTCCTTCCACATCTAAATAACTAACCCACTAACACTAGTAGTTATCCTAACTAACTCACGCACAACACAAACATAATAATTAATAAATATAAAATAATAGTTAATATATATAAATAACCGTATAATTAGGTACGTAACAACTCCTTTTCCCTTGAAATTGTCCTTGTCCTCAAGGAAGATAAGGAAAAAATAAAATTAAA
The DNA here is from genome assembly GCF_018873765.1 of Telopea speciosissima. NCBI lineage: Eukaryota > Viridiplantae > Streptophyta > Magnoliopsida > Proteales > Proteaceae > Telopea > Telopea speciosissima. Next base: position 45,271,484 of record NC_057920.1, read on the forward strand.
ATAATACACCCGGATCCCAAGTCTTAGTAGAACAATTTCCGAAGACGATCCAACACAAGTTGCGGTTTTGGATGGAGAGCCTCTTCTTCATCTTGCACGATTGGAAGGTCACCTTGTTGTTGCCATAGAACATAGGAGGATATTCCCGTATAGACCCGAGACGGTCGATTTCCTCCACCGCGCCTGGCTTGGATGCCATTTGATATATGCAAGATAATCTGAAGATAAAATAAAATAAAAGAGAAATAATAAGAGAGAAAGAAGGGAGAGAGAGATAAATTTGGGGCTTTACGGACGAAGCCATCGGACGTCTTGGCACAACTGGGAGGCTGCCAATCCTCTTCTCAAGATAACTCTTAAGAGATAATTTAGGGGATAATAATCTTCTAGCCTTTTCATTCATAATCAGTATTAAATAGGGCTGAATAGCCATTACATAACTTGCAACTCATGACTCCTTCCACATCTAAATAACTAACCCACTAACACTAGTAGTTATCCTAACTAATTCACACTCAATACTAACTCACGCACAACACAAACATAATAATTAATAAATATAAAATAATAGTTAATATATATAAATAACCGTATAATTAGGTACGTAACAACATCCATGAAACTTAGCAATTCATGGCCTCCTGTGGCATCTATCAATAAATCAATACGAGGCAACGGGTAGTAGTCTTTAGGGCATACTTTATTCAAATCAGTAAAATCAATACACATACACCACTTGCCATTAGGCTTGGGCACCATAATTACATTAGAGAGCCACTCAGGATAAATGACCTCCTCAATGAATCCTGCCTCTAGTAGATTGACAACTTCCTCCACCACTTTTCCCTAACCCTCGAGTGTAAAGGTCCTCTTCTTTTGGAAGATTGGCTGCGATGCTGGATAGACGTTCAGCCTGCGCTCGGATAATTCTCGGTCAATTTCGGGCATATCAGTAGCTGACCATGCGAAGACATCTGCATTGGCCCTCAAGAACTCCACCATGCAATTCTTTCGCTCTCCCGCCAGGCTTGCACCTACTTGCACGGTGCGACGATCATCCCCTTCAATAATCTCCATCGAAACTAGGTCCTCGACTGGCTCTGATCTTTCTTGCTTGGTATCATCACGAGCATCTTCGAGCGTAACTTAGAGCATCTGTGGCTCCTTCCCTTTTCCTCTCAGATACCCCTCATAACATTTTCTTGAGGTTATCTGGCTTCCACGACACTCTCTTACACCTCCCTCAGTGGGGAATTTCATTACGAGGATGGGAATGGAGACTACAGCATGCAAGGCATTGAGGCCTGGTTGGCCGAGTATTCCATTGAAGGTGGAATTAACCTTCACCACCAGAAAGTTCATCATCACTGTGGATAGTAAAGGCTCAGTTCCCACAGTTACCAATAGCTCAATAGAGCCTTCTACATGCACAAGGGCTCCGTTAAATCCTTAGAGTGGAGAATCCACCCTTTTCAGCATCTTGGGTTTCAGTTGCATTTTCTCAAATGCATCCTAATAAAGTACATCCACCGAGCTTTCGTTATCTACCAGTATCCTGGCCACCAAGTAATTGGCGATAGTCATCTTGATTACCAAGGCATCATCATGAGGTGATTGGATATCAGAGAGATTTTCATCCGAGAAGGTTATTTTCTGCTCGGTTCTTCTTTTCTTGTCTGGCATTTTAGCTTGGAGCACGTACCGAGCATGATGTTTTTTAGAATTCGAGAAGCCTCCAAAGATTGTAGTTATCTCTCTGAGGGGTGCATTCTCGTTATGGCGCATGCGCCCAGTTGGATCTGCCCTGTCTTCATTATCGCCCAACCGAGCAGGGGATTTTCCTCTCTCCTTAGGTTCTCGGGTTCGGTTCCCTTGTCTTCTGTCGCCGCCCTCCTTTTTCACAAAACTACTCAGGCGGCCCCTCTGGATGAGGGCTTCTATTTCATCCTTTAGCTGTCTGCAATCCTCCGTGTCATGACCATGATTTTGGTGGAATCTGCAGTACTTGTTCTATTGAGCTCATGTGCAGACTTTATCATCTTTGCTGGCCAACGCAGGGTCACCTAGTCCTTAACTTCATTAAGGTTGTATGCCCGGTTATGCGTGAGAGTAGTGTATGTGGGCTCCGGCATCGGATCGCTTCTAGGAACCCATGTCCGATCATCTCTCTTCCTCTTCCCGTCTTTCTAGTCTTTACCATCTTTCTGACCATTTCCCCCAGATTGGGGATCTTTCTTCTCCAGACTTTTCTTCTCGGGTTTTATCTCTTTCTCTTGCTCGACTGTAAGAACTTCTGTAAGATTAATATATTTTTCGCAACGTGAGAAGAGTTCATACATATCAGCTGGCTCGTCCATGATCAGGGACTTCTTCAATTCAACATCCCTGATGCCATTGCGCAGGGCTTGAAACTTCAAAATCGGGTCCAAATTTTGTACCTCTAGTGCCTCATTGTTGAACCTTGTGAGAAAGTCTCTTATCGTTTCATCAGAGCGTTGCTTGATGGCCAAAAGATTGGCCGCTGTCTTCTTGTGGACTTTACTACTCATGAAGTTGGCGAGAAAGGCCCGTCTGAGCTCCACGAAGCTAGAGAGTGATCGTGGCTTCAGGTACACGAACCATTGTCTTGCTGAACCCTTCAAGGTAGAGGGGAATGCCTGGCACATAATAGCGTCTGTTACTCCTTAAAAGAACATCAAAGTTTTGAAACTTTCAAGATGGTCCTCCGGATTCGTCGTGCCTCTATACTGCTCAATAGTTGGCATCTTGAAACCCTTAGGCAGGTGCTCCGCTCTGATCTCGTCGGTGAAGGCGAGATCGGTGGTGAATTAGAAGTCATGCCCTGGAGCATGATTCTTTCCCTTCAAAACTTCTTGAATCTGAACCTGCAAATGCATCACCTTGTCATTCAAGGCCTGTTCGACCTTGGTCATCTGAGATCCTTGTCTTCTGTTATCTCCCAAAGCGTCTTTACCCTTTCCTCGAGCATTGTTTGCATCACTACGATTTTTACTGTGCTTTGGGGAATGGGTTCTCTCCTACGCCTGAGACGGGTGTGGAGGTTGCGGTGGGATTCCCTGGAGGATGTTATGCTGTATTTCCATCATTTGGTTCATCTGGTCTTGCCACTAAGTTTGCATTGCTTCGAACTATTCCACCGTTACATATCGTGGTGGATCTCCAGGGAGTCTTGGTTGAGAATCTTCCTTCTGGGAATCGTCCTCTTCTATGATTACATCATCCCGTCCGGCGTGAGGGCTAGAGGGTCCCTCCGGTGCCCCTTCTTGAGCAGTGGCACGAGCGACGGCCGTGGCGGCAGTGGCAGCAGCCTTCGAGATCTTCGACTGGTTGTGAGTGTTGGTCATCGTGGAATCTTTGCAGGTTTCTTACCCTTCGTTCCCATAGACGACGCCAAAAAATGTTGCACAAAGAAAGATACTATTCCACTATGAGGTTTCCCTCTCTGCAACCCAAGAACTAGTAATGGAAATAAAGAACCAACTCTCTTGAAGCTTTCTTGATTTCTCAATTGATTGATTACCTCCCCCTACATGGGGCTCAATAGCCTCTATTTATACAAGTTTCATCCCTCCAATCCCCTTTACAAAGATCTGCTAAGTCGCTTTCTATCCTTGTCAAGTGATTGAGTCGTTCTCGGCCAAGGATCCACCCAGGAGGAATGATCTTCTCCTATTTTCCAACAATTAGGAATCTTTCCTTACGTGGATTACAATTACCATTCCTAACTCCTTCAGGATTCTCTTTAACCGTCTCTGCTGACGTGTCTATACTGGTTTAACCACCCTGCAAGTGATATGCGAGTCTTGGACGGAACGTGTTTCTTGGGTCTCAAGCTTCCACGTGTCACGCTAGTACTGGGTGGATAAAATATGGTGTATCAGGAGCACACAAAAGAAGCCCTTAGCCATCAGGTGTTTTCCATTCCTTTGTGATTTTCGTTTCTTTGAAATTCACAAGCAGTAGCCTCTTTTCTTTACTCTCACTTTCTCTTGTTAGTTTGCTTTAGAAAATGTTTTATTTTTTTTGAAGGGTTGTATTGGTCTCTTTTATGCTATCCAGATCCAATTGAGTTTGATTTATCTTCGTCTTTTTTTTTTTTTTCCGTTTTTGTTTCAAGATTGATGAGATGGATCTTTTTGTTTGAGTGGTGCAGACTCTTCTCAAGACACTTGCAATCTCATTTTCCACAATGACCTTTTTCACTAGGATAACTCCCCTGTTTGGCTCGAGCTTGCTTTATGCAGGGCCTCAAGTCTGGTGTGGGGATGGGTGGTTGTGTCATTCTTCACCTGGTTCGTTGGAATTGCAATGTCTGAAATCTGCTCCTCTTTTCTGGTTTGTTTACTTTCATTCCTAATTTAAATCTCTTTTATTCCCCTAATTTCATTTCTATTTCTATTCCCTTAGAAGATAAGAGATTTAGTTTCAGAAGCACAAAATGAATTGTCGACATGAATTGAATTTTTCTAATTAGCCTAACTATTCAAGAGTTGGTAATTGAAAAGTTCGGATTGGTTGGTCTATGAATTGACATGGAAGATTTACACAGTTGGAATTAAAGGGTAAAAAATTTCCAATCTCTGAGAGAGAATAACCATGAATGATAGCTTTATTAGGTTAATAGCATTTCTCTTGTGGTTATGCTAATTGACTTAAATAACATGCTGATATGAGATTCTGCAAATCCAATTCATAACAACTCATTTTCCTTACTGTTCTATGGAGTTCCTAGAACTCACTGTTTTCCCTGTTCTACTGGCTATCATGTAGCCAGGTTAGTATTAAATAGATAATCCAAATTTTCCCATGTATTTCTGAATTTTCTCTTATCCTTTATTTTTTGTTCCTTTCTTGCATTCTGACAATGTTAGACAGTTAGATAGGTGAGTCTTTAGCTCAAAAAGGAAGAGCCCCTGGGTTTGTTCCCAGGAGATGATGGTTCGAATCCATCAGTGTTCGTACGAATCAATGAATAGATAGAACCTCTCCCTTTTTTATTTTAGGAGTGCAGGTTATTGTCTTTGGCTCTGTGTTTGTCTTTCAGGTTTTCTTATATTTTCTGAATGTGGTCCATCTTGAATTTTCCATCTTATACAAGCAAACATGGAAATCTCAATTGCAAAAAACAAGCCAGCAGAGAGTATGTGTTCTTTTGCCACAATGAAGAGGCAAAACCACAGCCAGCAGGTTTCCTTATGTCATTCATTAGGTGTTCCACATCATGTGTTTGATATTGAGTCTTTGCTTTTCCCTTTTTTTTTTATCGGTGTGAAATTTGGTGTTCAGAAATTTCACGATCCTCAATAACAAGTTCTTTTGGTTCTTCACCATCCTACACAGCTTCTTTGAACCACTTTTTTTATATTTCTCATTTATAACTTGATGGTAGGAGTATCAGGGGTGCTGATTCTAGTCCTTGGTTGTCGTTTGTCTTGTTATAATTTGTGTTCCTATTGAGCCCTTTCTAGTCATTCTCGAGGGTGCGAGACTGTTATCCAACAACAAGCAAGCTGCACCAGATAAATTTCGAGCAGCTAAAAACCTGCAATCTTGGTGGAAGGAGAAGGCGTTCGATGAGGAAGAAAGCCTGAGAGATTGGATCTAATTAAAATGCAGAACCAATATTTTATTAATGCCTGCTGAATTCAACCATATCTGCTAATTAATCTCAAGATTTAGTGAACATATCAGCAGCTGCAGAGTGAGGTTGTTGCAGATGTACAAAGAGGGGGACAAGAGCAAGTTATCACCTCTGTGTGGGACTGTCCTAGGTGTTAAGGATATCTGTTGCAAAGTCTTCAGTACCACAATGTACTACAATTTTTTAGTTGGTTGTGGTGATGGTCTAATTATATATTTTCTTCTTCTATTTATCCTTCCCCCCCCCCCCCCCCTAAAAAAAAAAAAATAAATAAATAAGAGGAAAAGAAATCATAGTTTTGAGTTGCATAGAAACCATAATGCTAAACCATGACTTTGGCACAAAACAAATTGGAAATTAAGTAGATGCAAACCAAAAAAGAAAAGAAAAGATCCATTTGAGATGGTGTGAAACTGAACAAGGGCATGATAATCTGGCATTATATCCTTAAAAAAAAATGGGGAAAAATGCTGTTTCAAATACCCCACTCACCATGGTTGGACAAACAAGAAGAGCACACAATGGCGGCCAGCCATGAAACTAATGCTTACAGATCTCTAGACAGTTGCTGTCAACCAATAGGTTGCTGGTTTAATTTTGCTGTGTCTTGAGGCTGTGCTTGTGTTTTTAACTACAACAAAAAGCTGGGATTCCTCATGCAGGAACTTTTGCATCCAAGTCCCTGTCTGGCCTGCAAACAAGAGCGATTTGGGCTTCAGAAATCACTATGTTATTCAGTTTCCAATCTCCATGCGTTTGAGTGTGAACAATGGTAACCTTGAAAGATGGAAAATTGTGACCAATACCATCCACAACATAATTCCTGACATTTAGTGAAACCCTGTTTCAACACCTTAAACAAAATTTCAAATGAAAGCTAACAATCAGATGGTCAAGAGATGGTTGGAGTCAAGATATATCCAACAGTGACTGAAATCTTAAGTGGCCCAGTGTGCAGCATGGCCTTATGTGGTTCCAACTTCCAATTATTGCCTGAACTACTTCATGGACTGGACCATGAACACAGATACAGAAATTAAAATGAGCAAGCAAACAAAGAGAATTGTCATTAAAATAAAAGGCCCTAATGATATAGTACCACTTTCAGCATCAATCACTTCCTGAAGTCCAAACGGCCTAACAACCACAGTTTCTGCATTTGTTGTAATAACAGTAGTTCTGTCTACAACCATATTCCACACTAAAGCTCAAGAATGAACATATAAATAACCTTCTCTCCTAAAATAAAGACAATTAACTTCTCCTAAAACAAAAAAGGGAGAGGTTCTATCTATTCATAGGTTTGTACGAGCCTTGATGGACTCGAACCATCATCTCCTGGGAACAAACCCAGGTGCTCTTCCTTTTTGAGCTAAAGACTCACCTATCGGCATAAACCATATTAATTAAGGTCTATAATAAAAATTAAACCAATCGTAAAAGTTCAATTTATGTCGACAATTCATTTTAACCCACCAAATTCATTTTGTGCTTCTGAAACTAAATCTCTTATCTTCTAAGGGAATAGAAACAGAAATGAAATTAGGGGAATCACAGAGATTTACATTAGGAATGAAAGTAACCAAAACAGAAAAGAGGAGCAGATTTCAGACATTGCAATTCCAACGAACCAGGTGAAGAATGACACAACCACCCATCCCCACACCAGACTTGAGGCCCTGCATAAAGCAAGCTCGAGCCAGACAGGGGAGTTATCCCAGTGAAAAAGGTCATTATGGAAAAGGAGATTGCAAGTGTCTTGAAAAGAGTCTGCACCACTCAAATAAAAAGATCCATCTCATCAATCTTGAAACAAAAACGAAAAAAAAAAAGACGAACATAAATCAAACTGAAATGGATTTGGATAGCATAAAAGAGACCAATACAACCCTTCAAAAAAACATAAAACATTTTCTAAAGCAAACTAACAAGAGGAAGTGAAAGTAAAGAAAAGAGGTTGCAGCTTGTGAATTTCAAAGAAACGAAAATCACAAAGGAAAGGAAAACACCTGATGGCTCTGTGCTTCTTTTGTATGCTCCAAATCCAAACTGCTTTGGTGGAGAGAATGAAATCACGAGTCACTTGCTGCACCAGGGTGTGTAGCGATTGGTGGAATAATGTTGGTGGTGAAGATGTCCAACACTTTCACAAAATGGAGCGGGCTGGCATGCCAGAGCCTTTGACGCAGGCTCAAACGGGCTAGGGTTGTTGCCTATCTGACTTTCAACCAGGGAATGTAGGGTTCTCTCGTGCCTGAGTTAAAAGGACCTTTGGGTTAGACGTTGAAGGCAACGGTCTCAATGGGATCCACCAAAAGCACACAAAAAATGAATAACAAGGATCTATGTGGCATATAATGACAAACACAGAATTAAATAACTGATCAAACAATGGAAAAGTACACAAACCAATTACAGATCATACCACACTGTTGAAGATGAATGAATCCCTGATCCTTCCTCTCAATGGCTGATCTACTGATAGTAAGTATACTCCCCAAATGAAGACAAAGAAAACTAAAATGGAAAGCTAGTAAATATTAAAGGAGTAAATGCCAAGAGTTGTAGTTGTAGTGTGTGTCCTTCTGCGCGATAGTCCTCAGCCTTTATAGCAGCTTCTAATCTCTTGGTAGTGGCAGCTGCCTCCTCTATAGTGTCCTTCATGCCCTATTTTCCTGCTCACCGCATGGCCCATTACTACGGCATTCTTTGATTCCCCTTGGCCCATGCTAATGTGGGGGTAGTGGTTTTTATCCCTTTCTCCTTGGGAATAGGAGGCGTTACCTTGTGGGAGATATTCCCTCAACTAACTTTGAAATGGTCAATCCATGTCATCCTGACCTGACGTGTCCACCATTGTGAAACAACCCCCAACAATTTCCCCTCACAACCTCTTGAGGCAGTGCCACATGGCCCAACCAACCTTAGGAGGTTGTGTAATTCCAACGTCGTTCTTTGAGGTTCCCCGAAATTCTACTGATTGCAAAGTCTGCCATGTCAGATTAACACGTCTTTGCTGATTAATTTCTTCTTCTCTTTGATCAACATGTCATCCTTGCACCGCCTTGGCCGTTACCTCAATCGTCGGCCTCCTTCCTTGTAGACGAGGTAATTATACCATCCTTTGAAATTTGAATTTCAAACTGGCACCATAACTCCCTGTCCTGGGTTTTCCCTTTAAATGCGTAGAAACCCTTTGAATTTCCCTCTGTTACTGCTCATCTTCTTCTCCAGCCTCTCTCTTCTTGCTTCTACTTGCGCCATGGAAGACCTTCCTCCCTTTCCTGCAATCTCTCAGAAAGAGCAAGAGCTAGAAAAGATCCTGAAAGCAAAGCAAGCCCAGCTTCCATCCTCCTCTCGCTTCGAGGTACTTATTCCTAACCTTGAGCCCCCCTTGTTTGTACTTGGGCCCGCTCAGCCTTTTATGCTAGTCCCTATCCCCAACTTTCCTCAGCACAAGGAGGAAACCATTCTTCTCTGCTCTCCCAACCCCTTTAATGTCAAGCCAAAGCCTTTCAGTCGCCTCTGGCCATCCTATCTTCCTGACTGGGAGGCATGGGTGGACCGCATCATAGACATCCAGCGTGATCGCCTTTCTTCCTTAGGGATCCTCGATGCTATAGAGATGTCTAGCGTTGCTGTCCCACCTGATCTTCCCCTATTACAGGCTGCCCTCCGCTTTTGGTCCAGTTCTACCAACACATTTCTTTTCCCCTGTGGTCCCATGAGCCCTACCCTTCTAGATGTAGGTGCCCTGACTGGTCTTAAGGCCATTGGCCCTGAGTTCCACAGAGCATTCATTGGGACCTTAGACCCCAAAGGCTATAAAGAGCACCATGATTTGGACTTTACCAAGAAGGCCAGCTACGGCATGTATCTATCCACTGTCCGCCAAACCAAAGGTCCAGTCTCTGAGGCCAAATTTGTGGCCTTCCTTCTCTTTTGGATTTGCCATTATCTTGCCTATATCAAGTCTAACAAGATCGCCAAGACTTACCTTCGTCTGGCAAATGCTTTATCTAGAGGTCGTTCCATAGATCTTGCCTCGTTTGCTCTGGCGTCGCTCTACCGGGGCTGTAATGCCATAGTCTATTCCAATTTTGAGTCTGGCGGCGGCCCCTTTTGGCTGCTACAGGTCTGGCTACATGCCTATTTCCCCTCTTTTTATACTCCTACCCCATCTTTGAGTGCCGGACGACCGACCTCTATTTCATGCAAGAACGGAAGGAGGAAGAACAGCCTTCCCTGAAGGATTACCATTCCTTCTTTCTTAAGCTGGAGAAATCTCGCTCCCCTACCTTGTTCATGCCTTTCCATATGCATAAAGATCTCCCCTCCTGGTTGTCAAATGCCCTGCACAGTCCTCAGCCTGCCCCTGAGTTGTGGCGTAAGTTCTTAGTCTGCAAGGATCTTCACTTCGATGTAACCTTAGAACCCTCAGGAAATAATATGTATGGGGTGGAAGTATACAACCCTTAATGCTGTGCCCGCCAATTTGGCCTTTGGCAGTCCGTCCCTCTCCCCTGTTACTTCTCTAAAAATAAGGGTGGACCAGATCGGCCTGTTCTGAGGAAGCCAGATCAGATTGATGGCATGACCTCTATGAGCGATTTTGTCATGTCCAACTTCCTCCCTCAGCCCTTTGACCCTGAGCCCTTAGCCTCCCCTGAGATTTCAGCCTGGTGGTCCATCTTTTTTGCTATTCTGGTTGCTAAAGCCCTTTTGCCAGCCACTGATGACGCTAATTCTGACTCCGATTTGCAGATAGAGGACGTCAAAGGCAAAGGCCCAGCCCAGGCTATCCCAAGTAAGTCGCTCTTGAACTCAATCCTGAGATATAAGGAGGCTGTTGGTATCAAGTACCACCCAGACTGAGGTATTATGCAGAGGCGCCATGATTTGGCCGTAGACCGAATCCAACGTGAAAAACGCAAAGAATTCCTAGCCCGGCCTGCGAATGCTCTCAAGGTTGCCAAAAGGGCCTATGTGGACATGAGTAGCTTTAACCGTTCTTTCAAGGCCTCTATGGATAGGCAACCACCTTTGCTTGATGCCGATCTGGGCGTGGCCGAGCTTGTCAATCCCCACCTTTGGATGTGGTCAGGTGGTGTTGAATTTGCTGGCTCATACGCCGATGACCACGAGATGACTCGTACGAGGCATGCCGTTCAGGCCGTTAACCCTGCTAAGCATGGTATCCCTGTTATCCTGCATGTCCTTTGGCCTATACTGACTGTATATTCTGTGTTCTCCAGAAGCTCGCCCTACCCAGTCCGTTCCTTCTCAACAAACCAGTACTGATGTTCCTCTGAAGTGCAAAGCTCCCTCATCGGCCCCCACCAGTCTGATCTCCATAGGTCAGACCCAAAGGAAGAAAAAGCAAGTTACAAGGAAACCCCCTCGGAAGATCTCCCTTAGAGAAGCGACCCCTAGCAAGGAGGCCTTAGAGGCACCATCAGGCCTGAGGCGCTCCAAGCACAACCTAGAAAAAGCTTGCTCGTTGTCCTCCCCAACACTCCTGGACCTCTCCTCAGATTCAGAGGAAGGCATCCTTGTCTCGGGCTCTCATGAGGAAGCGGCCTCAAAGTCTCCTGCTCTCGCTGTTTCATCCCTATTTTCAAAGGTTGTTAGCTCTGGTGAGCATGTCGGTACCTCCAGCCCTTCTCCAGCAAAAACTCCTACTCCAGACCGGAGCCCCTCTCCAGATCTTTTGGTATGTTCTGACACTGGTCTCCTGTTGGTTTACTGACCTCCTGCCTTTTCCTGACTATGTCTTTCCTTTCCTCTAGGATTTTGATTTTGACTTTGTCTTGGCGGACTGCCTAACCCCTCTTGGTGAGGCTCCTGCCATGGGGACCCTAGGCCCATCTTTTTCAACGATCGAGAAAGCCAAGCGTGCATTTGTTGAGTTTGTTGAGCTCCCCACTAAAGAGTTCAACTGAGCCCGTTTCCTTACCCTGACTAAACCGCTCCAAGTCCTATCGGCCTACACTGCTCTCCCAGATCTTGCCAAGTCATGGGTAGCCAAGGCTGCTTCTGGCATTCCTGATTTGATTGCTAATGTTCCTCCCATCCTCAAGTCTGTCCAGGATCTGAAGAAAGTCATTAGCGATGGAGACGCCCTCTGTGCCCAGTGGGAGGAGGCCAAAGGTAAGCTCCACCAGTCCGGCATCATCAGCAAGCAGTTTCGAGATGAGATCAACTCCTTGAGTTCTAAAATTGCCCGTTTGGAGGCCGAACTGGCTACAACCCGTCGTACGAAAGAAGAAAAGGAATAGCTAGCAAAGCCCTCCTTTATAGACTTCAAAGCCCTGCACAAGACAGCAGAACCCCTAAAGCCACCACCACGAAAGCGTCCAACCTGAAGGCCGAGCGGTCTATGCAGTTATCCTCTGCCCAACAAGATGTGGCCGATCTGAGAGCCCGATGGGAAGATCTTTGGGGGTCATTTCCAAAAGACAGTTTCACTTAGGCCTGCGTGTCTGACCAAAATCTAGGGTATATATCCCCTAGTATGAATATTCTCTTTTGTCCTGTGGTACTTTAGAATTTTCTTTTACGGCCTGACCGTTGGGTCAGTCTTCTTTAGATATGATGGAATGCTTTTCTTACCCCAGGTCCCACATTATGGGGTGGAACTTTTTGAGAAACTTCCCATTGATGGGTTTTAAATGGACAGCCTCTTCAATCTCTTTTATCCTGTAGGCCCCTCCCCTGAGTACCTGGTGAACTATGAATGACCCTTCCTAAGTTGGGGACCACTTACCATAGACTGGATCTGTAGTCCCAACTGGTAAGATGGCCTTCAACACCATCTCCCCTTCCTGGAAGCTCTTGGCAACCACCTTTCTATTGTAGGTAGCTGCCACCTTCTCCTTTTGTACCAGAATTTGGTTAAAAGTTGTGAGGCGCTCCTTATCCAAGTCCTTAAGTTCAGCCAACATGGCCTCACTATATGTGGCCGACGTGAACCCCTGTTGGAATGCCATTCTAGCAGACCTAGCACTTATCTCCTTGGGTAAGACTGCATCGTGTCCATATGTCAGGGCGAACGACGTCATCCCTATACTTGTCCTTTGCGATGTCTTGAATGCCCACAAAACCTCAGACACCCATCTCCTTGGATTTTCCTCCGCCATTTTGGCCAGGCAGTTCTTTAGTATTTTATTGCTTACCTCGGCCTGGCCATTTCCTTGGGCATAATAAGGCATGGAATGGGTTATGGCTATCCCATGGCTTGCAGCAAACGCAAGGACTTGGTCTCCAGTGAATACTGAACCATTATCACAGGTGATGGTCTCGGGCAGCCCAAAACTATGGATAATTTGGGTCATTAAGAACTGGATGACATCGATTTGGTTGACCGATCGCATAGACACAGCCTCCACCCGCTTGGTGAAATAATCTGTTGCCATAATTATGAAACAATGCCCCTTTATAGCTGGGGGTGTCACCTTCCCAATCAAATCCATGGCCCATCCTCTAAACGGCCATGGCTTCACCACCGGGTTGAGCTCCACGGTGGGAGCCCGTTGTATTGGACCGTGCCATTGACAAGCCTGACACCCCTTGGCATATCTTATGCAATCTGACAAGATAGTGGGCCAGTAATACCCATGCCCCCTGATTAGCCATCTCATCTTGGGACCAGCTTGGTGCAAGCCTCAAATTCCCTCGTGAACTTCAGCCATAATCACCATTGACTCATTGAGGCTGACATACTTGAGCAACAGGCCATACTTTCCTTTCTTGAAGAGGTCGCCCCCCACCAGGACATAGCTCAAAGCCCTATACTTAGTTTTTCTATCCATGTTAAGGCTAGGATCCCTTAGGTACTGGATTATTGGTGTCCTCTAGTAAGGCTGGGTATCCTCCACCTAGTTCACCTCTACTGGATCTAGTCAAGGACTGACGAGACCAATTGTTTTTGTATCATAATGGTCCTCTCAAGGCAATCCTCCATAGGACGCAGGTCCAATGCCACCTGAGCTAAACTGTTAGCTGTCTGATTCTTCAGGCGAGGGACGTATCTTATGGACACCTCGCCAAATTGAGTGATTAGGTGACATACCAACAAGTGGTGGCGGACTAAGTGCTCACTCTCACAACGGTATTCCCCTGCTACTTGTTTTAATTACCAGCTGGGAATCCCCACTTATCTCAACTGTCCTAGCTCCCATTGCAAGAAGGACCTTCATTCCTATAATAAGGGCTTCATACTCGGCCTGGTTGTTCGAGCACTCGAAACCCAGGTGTACTGCTAGCTGGGTCTCCACTCCCTATGGTGACCGAATTGCTATCCCTGCTCCAGCTGCCTAGCTAGTCTTAGATCCATCAAATGATAAGTACCACGGCGTAACACTGACATGTGCAACCTCCCCCACCTCCTCCTGTACTCCATCCTTGGCGACTTGGATGGGAGGGTGATCAGCCAGGATATCGGCCAATGCCTGGCCCTTGACGGCCTTCTGGGGTACATACTGTAGGGCGAATTCCACCAATGCCAAGGCCCACTTCCCAACCCAACCTCTAGTGATTGGTCACATGAGTATGTATTTGATGATGTTGGTCTAGTATATGACTTCGATCGTTGTAGGCAGTAGATAATACCGCAACTTGGAATAAGACCAGAATAGCACCAAGCAAAGCTTTTCCATAGCCGTGTATCGTTGCTCGACCTCCGTCAAGGCCCGACTGAGGTAGAAGACTACCTGTTCTATCCCTGCCACATTATCCTAAGCCAACAAGCTTCCCACGGAGTGGTCTGTGACCGAGATGTACAACTTTAAGGGTACTCCTCTCCATGGTGGCACCAGCACAGGCGGCTTGGTGAAGTACTCCTTGATTGCCTCAAATGCCTTTTGGTGCTCAGTAGTCCACCGAAAATCCTCCCCCATTTTTAATTTTAGCAACAAGGAGAACGCCCTAGTCCGACCAGCCGAGTTGGAGATGAATCGCCGGAGGAAATTAACCTGACCGAGGAACTTTTACAGCTCCTTCTTATTCGTCGGTGGCCTAGCCTCCCTGATGGCCTTGGCTTTGTTTTTGTCCACCTCTATCCCTTTTCGGTGGACCAAAAAACCCAAGAAATTCTCGACTGCTACCCCAAAAGCGCACTTAAGGGGATTCATTTTCAGGCCGCGGAGTCTCATCCTCTCAAATACCCTTCTCAAGTGGTCCAGGTGCTCCTCCTCAACTTTGAACTTAATCACTATGTTGTCAATGTAAATCTCTGCAAATTTGTCGATCATATCATGAAAGATGGCATTCATGGCTCTTTGGTAGGTTGTGCCAACGTTCTTTAGACTGAACAACATGATAACCCATTCATAGGTTCCTAATGCCCCAGGACAACGAAACGCCATTTTTGGCACGTCCTCTTCTGATATGAATATCTGGTTGTACCCCGCATGTCCGTCCATAAAGGACATTATCTGACTTTTGGACGCGGAGTCCACTATCATGTCGGCTATGGGCATCGGATATTTGTCCTTTGGGGTAGCTTTGTTGAGGTCCCAGAAGTCGATGCAAACCCTTAACTTACCATTTTTCTTAACAACAGGGACAATGTTAGATAACCATTCCACGTAATGGGAAGGCCTTATGAATCCCGCCTTGAGCAATTGTTCTATTTCATCCTTAACCTCTATGATGAAGTCCAGCACCATGCTCTTGGGCAATTGCTTTACTGGTCTAAAGTTATCCTTGATAGGTAATCGGTGTTCAACCAGTTTTCGGTCCAGTCCTGGCATCTCAGAATAATCCCAAGCAAAACAATCTTTATATTCTTTTAACAAATTTACAAGGTCGTTTCGAAAAGACTGATTAAGTAAACTACTAACAAAGATAGGACGCTTGTTATCCTCTTCACCCAGGTGAATTTCCAACAACGGGTCTTGCACTTCGGCCGGAGTCTCCTCCATTTTGGATGGCGCAGGCCATAAGTCCTCCATTCTAATTTCTATTATGAGTTCCTTTGCCCTTCTGGCCGCCGCTTTGGCCACCAAGCCTTCCTCCTTAGACATCCTTCTTTCCTGGCTGGATACTGCCAGCCTCTGTAGGAAGTTCGTCACTACTCTGTTATTAACTCTAATCATGACTCCCATTGGTGTCTAGTCGCCCGTCCTGGGTGGATGGCAACTCTAGTAACATCGGTGTCTCCCTAGTAAGGAAGGCCTACTCCATCACTGTGGCTGATGTAATCAAAGATACTGGCTGCTCGTGTTCATCGGATCCCATAAATCTGATAGGGCCGACATGCCCCCAGTACAGAATAGCATCGGCGTGGCTTGCTTCTATAACGAAGGGCCTGCTGTTAGCCATAACCACCTTGATATCTCCTCCATCCTGCCAGAAGATGAGGATCTAGTGGAGGGATGAAGGAACACATGCGTTAGCATGGATCCAATCTCGGTCGAGCAAGGCATTGTAATGAGCTGAAGTGTCCATGACGAAGAAGGCTGTCATAGAGACACACTCACCAACCCTTAATTCTATTGGAAGTACTCCCTTGGGCTTCGTGGCACCGCCCAGGAAGTTTGTCATAGATACTTCTGCTGGAATGAGGTCTGCTTCATCCTTTTCTAGTCGCTTCATCATTTTGGCCGGGAGGATGTTGATCGCGGGCTTATTGTCCACCAGGACTGGCGACATAAGCTTTCCTTCTATGTGCGACTGAACATACAAAGGCTTCAGGTGTTGACACATTTCTTTGGAGGGTCTGCCTAAGATGTCAGGTACTCTTCCTCTAACTATTGGGCTATGGACCGTACATTCGGTCTCCTTGGTAATAACTGTTCGCACGCCTTTCGCCCGCTCTTCCTTTTCCTCGAGGGGGACGATCTCAATATCCATCACTCCAAACGTTAGCTCTTCCAAAACATCACCGTTAAGCTGGTTTGCTTGACCTGATTGATACTCAAATATTCGGGGTTGGACATAAACCATAGAGATCTGGACCAGTGTCTCGATGGATCCAAACATCATACTCACGAAGTCCACAAAGTCGGTCTCCTCTAACTCGGCTTCTTCCTCTGGCTGTTCAGCCGTCGTAGTCGTATGGTCGACCTCTTCCTACTCGGCCTATCCAACCTGTGTGGCCGTGTGGTCGGTCTCCTAGCTTGGGGACTGCTTCCTAAGAACCTCAAAGTCGCTTTCCTTAGTCTTGTAATCAGACACTTTGGATTCAGGGGCTCGTTTCCCTTTCTCAGGGCTCTCAACCTCTTTTCGTGGCTGGGGAATTTCTAGGGTTGGTTGTTCACTGGATACTGTTGCACTCATCGCCCTTAAGCATCTAATGGCGGCCTATCTTCGCTGCCACCTACTTTTTTGGGTACCGATCATTTTGGCCCACCTAGGCTCAGTGGGAAACTTAGGATGGTGGGCAACAGTCCAATCATTCAACCTTACTGGTCTGGGTATAACTACTCTTGGTTTGATGACGGTCCTTATGCAGTATCAACCACTAGCATCTGTCGGGCTTGTTTGGTCGTATATCAGTCGTCGCTTGATCGATGTTCTCCCTAGATGACCCTTGGTGGGAGGCCGTGACGCTGCCCTTTCTCCTCTTGGGTCATAGCCGGCTCTGCTCGATTTCGACTCCCACAGCCAACTGTCAGCCTTGCCCCTTGATCTTCCTTGGTATACGGGTGACGCTTCCATGTCGGAGAAGGGTCTATCCTCCCTTTACGGTTGCTCTTCGATCAATCGCTTACAATGAGTGCAAACACCCCACTGGAAGGCATGTAGCCCCTTGGGTGCTAGGTAGGTGGGCCCGTCGCTCCATTCTTTAAATGAACTGAATGGCTGTGGCTGTGCTGCACTCTTTCCTTTGTTGATCTCTTGAATGGCTTTCCCACATCCAGCAGTTGCCCTGGGCTGTCTCGGTTGTTCTTGGGCAACTTTGACTACCCCTGCCATTGCTCTGTCCGGCCCGGGTGTCCTTGCTGCTTCCTGGGAGGCCGGCCCAGCACGGGCAGAGGCCGTGCTAGTCTGAAAGGGTACGGCCTGTGGGTTCAGGCTGCCCCTCTAGGCAATCTTGATCTGTGATGCGAATTTTGGCTTCTTTGGTCCCATGGACCTGGCCGTAGCGCGGCCTAGAGGTCTGGCCATTCTTGACAAATCAACGCTTATCATATTGACAGGAAAAGGGTTCTCGTCAACTAACATCACCCCCTTCTCTTTCTCAGGGAACTTGATCCGCCCTTCTGTAATAGCCTTCTGCAAAGCATTTCGTAAAACAACATAGTTAATAGTCATATGCGTGCCAGTATTATGCCACTTACAATATTTTTGGTCTTTCAAGTCAGCGCCGGTGAGTATCTGGTGTCCCGGCGGCAATTTGATATGTTTGTCCTTTAGGAACTGATCAAAGATTAGTTGGGCCTTTGAAATATCGAAAGAGTATTTTACCCCAGCGTCAAAAGTCTACTGAGGGGCCGGTTTCACCTATTTGGACTATTGGTCAGTTGCGGCCTGTTTCGTCAAGGCCTTACAAACATAGGGTTTTCCTTCGGCTATTTCTATTGCGTCGACCTCACAGTCTATGAAGTTGACCGCTTTATCCTCGCTCGCTCGCTCCTAGAAGCGGGTAGCTGCCTACGGTGGCATCCTTATAGTAGGTCCCGATGGAGGAAGCTTTCCGCTATTCATCCTCTTTCAGTAATGCCTCATAAGGCGCTACCTGGACCACCAGCTGGTCGAGATCCGTAAAGTTCTAGCCTGCGAATCATTTTCTAAGCTCAAGGTGTAACCCGCCAAGAGCCATCTTTGCGTACTCGCTCTCATGTAGGATGGTTGGGCATTTATACTTGGCTAACTTAAAACGGTTGACAAATTTGTCCACCGCTTCCCCTGGCTCCTGGTGCATTCAGGCCAAATCCCCGATGGTAGTCTCTGGCTCAATTCTTTAGAACTGTGTATGGAACAATTCTTCCATCTCCTGCCAATTTTGTACCGAGTTAGCTGGCAGGTGAAAGTACCATGTAAAGGCTGAACCTGTCAATGAATTGGGAAAGAGCCTAAGTTTGATAGCATCGTTTGTCCCTAAGTTTTCACACTGGATAATGAACCGAGCGATATGTTCGATAGTGGACATATTGTCCTCGCCGAAAAACTTAGTAAATTCCGGTATCTTCCAATTTCTCCCAAGATCGATGTTATCTAGGTATTTTGGGTAGGGCTTCCTGTAGACGGGTCGTGCGAACATTCTGTAGGCGGGGTCTATGCTATTTTGTATCAAACGAGTTAACTGCTCGTAGTCAAGTGCTAGCCTATTTCCCACAGGTGGTTCTGGATTTATGACCGGGCTGGGTCCTGCTCCCCACGGGACTGTTGTAGGCCATACTACTCGTGACTGATCGGGGATGCCTTCTGGTCTAACTGTGTACCCTGCTTCTCTTCGGCCTAAGTTAGGAGTCCCGGCCGGATTTTGGCTTCGGTATCCTCCCAAGGGGACGACATTTGCCCCTGTTGCCAGGGGATTCGGTCTTGTGTTTACCCCTGGCAGGCTGATGTCAGTCCTAGGGCCCTGTTGTGCCCCCAACATCCCAAAGGGGTCGATAGCTGTTGGAGGATCCGTGTTAGTCACTGGGCCGACGACGGGTGCTGCCTGATAGGCTGGGTTTGCTCCTGGTAGGGCCATGTAGGCCGATCTGGCTTAGGTCCCATTCGTAGTTGCAGGATTGATGGGTGAGAAGGCAGGACCTGTAGTAGTCCCAATTCCTGCCTAATATAGTGGATTCCCATATGTTGTTTGCTGGTCACCTGGCACCGGGGTTTGGCTAGAACTCCCAACAAACGTGGATTGCTGCCTGTGGCCTGTTTGGCCGGTGTCTAAATCGGGTCTAGCAGTCTAAGAGGCCGCAACTTCTGGGAGAGCAAACCCCAGGGGCTAGACCGACCTTGGCGGGGCAGTCTGCCTCTGAGTCATTAGGACCATTATGAGTTGGTCAAGATGGGTGTCTTGACTACTAATGAAGCGGTTGTAGACGCCGATTTTTTGTCACCCCCTAATTGAAGATGATGACAACAGGACATGGACGATGGACGATGCACCCTCCCTCTTTTCAGATCCAAAGATACCTGACCCATGGGACCAAGAACCATGCTGAGCACAAAATGATCCATTTTAGGCCAAAAAAAAGGGAAAAATAGCACTGCGCGCCCACGGCGCCATGGACTGTTCCCACGGCACCGTGGGCACCTTCCCACGGCACTGTGGGGATGTGTACCGGATTTCCACGGCGCCATGAGGGGGTGTGACATCAGCCTGCTAACGTCACCCACGGCGCCGTGGAAAAGTCTCCACGGCGCCGTGGAGGACTTTTTTGGCCAGGAGAGAGAAAAGGTCCCTCCCTATAAATAGGAGGGTCCCCTCCCACATTTCCCAAGGAATTTTGGGTGGAGAGACCCTCCCCAAGTGATTCCTAGCATCTTTTCCCCCTTTTTCACCCTCATTTCCCTTCCTTCTCTCATGAGTATGTGAGTGCTTGATGTTTTCTTGTGGCGGACAGATCCTTCGATTGTCCCTCTGAGTATAGAGCGTTTTGGCTCCTTGGCTTTGGTATCCCGTCTGTGCACGGATAACCATCGAAACTCCTTTGCTACAGACGTTATTCTGTCTGGTTACTCTTTTCCAAATCACTCGAAAGAGCCGTTACTCTGCCGAGAAAGAAGCAGCGTCGGTCCATAAGTCCATCTCCCCTGAGTCAGGGGCATACAACCATACATGTATAATTATTGCATTTTTGTTGATCCAATGTAGTCCATTCATATTTTACCGTTTTAGTCCGCATTTTTCACATATATAATGTAGTTTATTATACTTTAGTTCAATTCATAGCATCTGAATGTAGTTCATAATATCCCCCATCCCCGTAATAAGAGAGAAACAACATTCGTCCTTATGTAGAATCTAACACAGAGAGACCGGCTTCAACCGGGCGAGGTGGGTGCCTAACACCTTCCCACACTCATAACCTAACCCCTTACCCGAATCTTTGGTTGGACCATATGGAGTCACGTAGCCCGATTCCGCTCACCACGGGTAGGGCTACACTTAATGGGTCGTAGGCCTTAACCCTAGGTGGCGACTTCTCATTATGTTAACATATTTCAATGCATGATCCCAATCCCCTATTTATCATACATTGACAATGTTATCCACATCCATACACACACACATGTATCTCCCAAGACCCTATGTCGCCATATACCACAAAGGCCTGAGGAAACCTTCATCCCGAAGGACCGCGGTACTTACAGTGGCGACTTCACTGGGGAATAGGTGGACAAACGTCCACCCGAGGTCAAACTCTCTAAATAGGTGCTATCAATAAATGACAGAATGTTCTCTCTAAACTTTTATAAAAAAAAAAATAAAAAAAAAATAATAATAAAAGAATATAATAAAAAAAATATACAAAACAAAATACAAAAAAAATAAATAAATGAATAAATAAATACCATAATACATTTGTCTGGCTAACCCTTGTGTGTACTAACAGCATCATGCATAGTGCTCGAAGTGAAATCAAACGGCGAGGGTACTCCCTGTCGTGCCTTTACCCCCGGGGAGGTGAGGCATGTCATGCTAAGTACTCTGAGATCGGATTATAGCCGCTTCTTGTACCACTTTTTGCACACATACACTGCATGGAAACTCGTCTTACCCCCGTAGTTAGTCGTTGGACCCCATGAGTAGTCATGGGTAATTCGCGGCGAAGCTACAGCCCTTGATATTTACTGTACGAGTTTAGAATCACCAGCGAGCGTATTCACTAGTGTGCTGTGGAGTGCTCTGCCACTCAAAAAAGGCACTAGCTCGATTACTCTGAGTTTGTGTGACCTATTCTCTAGGTATATCAAAAGAGCCACGTGCCTACAATTTGCGACCATGAGTGATAGGTATATCAGTTCTGTCAAGGGTGGCCTTGTTCTGTCCTATGAAAGCCTACCCATTACATGCATCATGTAGGAAAATAGACCACATATGATTAGGGTACGACACAAACTAACCTTTGTTAGCTGTAAGAAAGACCGAGTTTAGGGTCATTTGACGATTAACCTGGTTTTGATATGAGATACCACCAAAGATAAGGAATTCCATAGTCCCACGATGGTCCCTCAAAGAAAAATGGAAGTCCACTTCCATATAATGGAACCTTACATGTCCCTCGAGAAAAAAAAAAGAGAAGGCATCTCATCTTGACTCCAGACATAATCATCAATGACCCGGTAACTAGGATCTTTCTTTTGTTTGTTTTTTGTTGTTGTGTTCAAAAATGCTTGGGCAATGACGGCATTCGAAGTTTGGCATCGGAAGGAGTCTGTTGAAACTTTGATGACCACTCCGATTACTTGAGTCGAATAAAATAATAAAATGAAACAAATGTTATAAAATACAAAAAAATCATAAACAAAAAAAATAGATAAATAAAATAAAATTCTTATTTAGCCTTCTTAGGGTCTAAACTAGGTATTCTTCTCTCTTTCGTAGAAGCATGATTCCGTGCTTATCCATCTGGGTCTGACGCGACGGAAGGTTGACTCGAGCCAACCCACCATTCTCCTCAAGATCCCTGATTCCTTCTAGTTCATCTTCTGAGATATCACTTATGAGTAACATGAATCCTCCGAAGGATCACTTGTCTGAAAGTCACGTCGAAGATCGAGTGGATAGGCTGCAAGTAGACATGGCCGAAATGCGGCAACTCATGGCACAACTAGTTCAGTCAGTCAATGAACTATCTAGGGGCGGATCCATAGCTGGACCAACAGAGCAAGAAGTCCGGAAAGCTAACCCCGCAACCCTCAAGACTCCAATCATCATACCAGTAGAAGAAGGGGAAGATAGCCACCCTATGGACCCTCCTGAGACTGAAAGGGAGAAGAAAATGAGAGAAAAAGTAGCCGAGTTGGAAGTAGTTGTCAAGGGCAAAGTCAAAGAAAAAGATGAAGAAGACCTGGTGTTCTTTCCCGAAGGGAAAATCCTCAAAGATTTCAAATGGAAATTGGATAAGTTCGACGGATCGGGAGATCCTAGGGCTCATCTCAAGATTTTTGCCACCATTGCTAGATCATGGGGACTTTCTGAAAACCAAATGGGACAGGCGTTCTTATATTCTTTGGCCGGATCTGCTTTAAGGTGGTTAACCCAGCTTGATCACACCCAAACCCAGTCATGGGCCTCTGTGATTAAAGCCTTCACTGAGCAATATTCATACAACACTGAGATGGATATTACTCGAAGAGAATTGGAAACCTTGAGGCAAGAACCAAGCGAAGAGTTCTCAAACTACATCATGCGGTTAAGGGAGAAGGCCGCAAAAATGTGGAACCACCCTACTAAGGAGGAGCAGGTCGAGATATTGTTAGAAAATCTGTATGGGGAGTTCCATGAGAAGATATACTACCAGCACATCAAAACATTCGATGCTCTTATGACAATCGGGAAGAAGATTGAAGATAAGATCTTTAAAGAAAGGCAGAATCAGGGTATGACCCGTGAAGCATCAGGAAGCTATTCGACAAGGAAAAGCCCAAGAGCCAAAGGAGGAAATGCTGTAGGGACAAGCAGCTAGGCGGCAGAAGTCCAGGTGGTAGCCACAGGATCCATCCCTCTTGTGATCCAAACTGAATCTGAAGCATCCAGGAGGAATTTCAACTTTGAAGGAATGATGTCCTCATTGTTATTCACCAAGCTCAAGAAACAGGGAATGATCAATTCCGTTCCTCCTAAGCCTGTGGACTTGAACAATCCACCTACCTGGTATAAGCCCAATCTGTACTGTCATTACCACGACCAACAAGGCCATCATACGGATAGATGCCTAGCTCTTAAGCATGCGATCCAGGACTTGATTGACGAGGGTAAAATTGAACTTCAGAAGAAGCAGCCGCCAAATGTCACCACAAATCCTCTACCTAACCATGGAGTAAATATGCTTCAAGAGGATGCCGAGCAAGCAGATCCTACCATCTTGATTCATCCAATCAGGAAGAGGAAGCTAATGAAGGCACACGTCTATATAGCAATGTTGACCAAGAAACTTAAGGAGGAAAAAGAACCACAGATTCGACAAGAGGTGTCTTAGGAAGTGGATTGGCCCGATTCCCCTTTCTATCATCCAAAGTCAGAAGGTGCCACATGGGTAGAATACCAGATACCTGCATGGAAAATCTCACAACCACTGGTAAAGGGGACCTATTCCCCAGAGTCGTCTACAGGATCAGTGAACATGCTGCAGGAAGAGACACCATTCCAAGATCCTACCACATTGATCCAGCCCATCCCATGGTATTCAGGAAGAGATGAGCAGTCACGGCAAGCATGGGCAGAAAGGATGCAGATTTGCGTTTATTGCGCCCGAACCAACTGTGATGGGAATATCCGAACAGGCGGGCAACCATGTGACCAAGGTAGAGGTATAGCATCCATCAACCGGCTTCGAAAGTTGGATTTCTTGGAGTATGGATTAGAGGGTCTCGGGATAATGACACCATTGTGCAAGTGTGGTTTCTCATCATCCGAAATATCTCACCTGGTTCCTGAAGAAGAAGGAGGGACTGAAATCACCAGAGTCACACCTCAACTCCTTAAAGCAGTCTCAACACTAGCTATTGGACAAGCTCTGACCAAAGAAGTCTCTCTTGCCCATGAAAGGGGAGATATTGACAACAGCTCAGATGAGGAAGACGATCAAGATATCCACGAGGGATGGATAGAGTATGCTGAGCAAAGTCCAACGATGGAGGACGAAGGAGTGGAAGCGATGGATTGGGTAAATAACATTGGAAGCGATGATAATAATGACCCTACCAGCCTTATTCAACCCATATCATCAGATGAGTATGAAAGCAGAGATGATGAGGAGATATCATCTCCAGAGGTTCCCAGAGGCGATTGGACGGTGTCCAGAGAAGATTTTGAGCGTTGGAACATGAGCGCCTTCTATCAGGTCGCAGATATACTCGATGTTTCCACCCATACTTAAGAGATCCTGTACCAGGCTACTTATCTATTTCCAGATCTGGTGTGTAGTAACTTCACAGCACATTGTGAGAGCTTGGTGATGCCAAATGAGAGCGATAAACTCGCTCGAACCCTCCATGAGCTGAAAAATATGACTTGGTTAGTCAATGCTTTGGCCTATGATCTGTTCGGAACTCCTCCAGAAGACCTGGTCTTGTATTCAGATTCATTCTCCTATCCAGATCCGCCCTGAAGAAGTGAAACATGGGACGCATGGATCAATGATATTAACCTCGGGGAATTTCAGATTGACCCCACCAGAGGTATCTTTCCTATGGACATCGATGATGAAGGGGAAGAGCCGTTGGAAGAAGAACAATCATCTGAAGAAGATGAAAGTAAGCAAGAATCTGCATCAGAGGAATCCAATGTTGAAGTGTCTGAAGGGGAAGAAGAAATGGAGGATGAGGAACCTTGACAACCAAGGACACGTCTGGAGAAGTATGAGAACATTTGTGGACCCGCACCATGGGAATTATCATTTCGGGTGAACAAGATCCACCGGGATGTAGATAAAATCCAGGAAACACTCATGAGGATGGTGGTCTTGGATGATAAGTACCAGGAGGAGCTTCAACAGCTAGAATCTGTTAGAGAACAGTGGGCGCTCCCTCAAGTAATTCGCCATTTGGAAAACTCTATAAAGTTAACTTTGGCCTTGACACAAGACCTGTGTGGGACTCCTCCCCCATCTCTGTATCAGGGTAACAGAGAATACCGCACATGGGCAAGAGCACATGATGATTTCTATATGTGTCATGTCAATGAGGGAGAAGCAGTAAATGACCCAACAGGGAATATCCACCCAGTTATCTCAACCCCAGAAAAGAGGTCCGAAAGTTCAGTTTCTCAAGGAGAAAAGAAGGATCGCAGCTTCTATAAGTCATTGGCGGAAGCAAGGAAGATGTACCAAGCGGCCGGAAGCCTTTCATGCCATTGGCCAATTGATACAGAAGAACCCCATACGATCCAGAGGTTCTTGGGAGAAACCCTATCGGGAATCCTAAATCAAGCCGGAAGTCTATCGTGGCCTTGTCGATGAAGGAGGTAAAACCGAATTTGTCCCAAGGGTCCTCTTATCATCACTGATAGTGACGAAGAAGATGGGGACTTTTGCCCAGTCCGGTTGGTCATTAAAGAAAGAGAGTCAGAGGTGGCGGAAACCAGGAGTGGCCGAAACTTCAAGAATAAAGAGTTGACAGTAGAAAAATATTGGTGTAGCCATTCCACGGTAGTTGTTGAGCCAGAAAACCGAGTACTAGACCAATTGAAGAAAGCCCAAGCCAACATCTCAATCTGGGGTTTATTAATGGCATCACCAACCCACCGAGAAGCTGTCCTGAAAGCTCTTACCAAGGTTCAAGTGCCCATAGAAATGGGGCCTGAGGAATTATCTCATATAGTGGGGGCCACTTATGCCATTCAGCCACTCTTTTTCTCAGAAGAGGATTTACCCCCAGGAGGAAAGAATCACAACCGGGCACTTTACACTATGGTGGAATGTAACAAGAATCAGGTCCCCCAGGTTCTGATAGACAATGGGTCCGCCCTCAATGTGATGCCCCTCAAAGCAGCCAGATGCATGGGTTTATCTCTAGACAAAATGAAGTCGTCCAGTCAAACCATCAGGGCATACGACAATTCCAGAAGGGAGGTGATTGGGATTCTTACCACCAGTGTCAAGATTGGACCAGCCTACTTTACCATAGACTTCCAAGTCATCGACATTCAAGCATCCTTCAATATGTTGCTTGGAAGACCATGGTTACATTCAACGGGAGCCCTAGCATCAAGTCTTCATCAAAAGCTGAAGTTCATATATGATCAGAAAGTGATTACCATTTTTGGAGACCCAGAAATGGTACACACTTTGGCCAACATTGAAGTAGGTGGTTCATCCTCGCAAGAAGTGCAGCTGGGTGGGTTTGAAATCGGCCACATTTGTACTACCTCTGCAAGTGAAGAAGACCAGAGTCTAGGGAAATTCCTGACAATGTGGAGCGAGGCCTCTGTAAAGATTATGAGAAAGATGAAATATTTCCCTGGATTAGGATTGGGTAAAAACCAACAGGGGGTACCGGCGTTCCCAAAGATACCAGCCAATGCCAACCGTTGTGGATTAGGGTTTAACCTGAAGAACCCAAGGAAGAAAGTCACAGGACAGACGAATAGTATGGCAAATGGTGAGCCATATTTTAAGACCCTGAACGGGTACTTCGTGAAAGAGGGAGAAGACTTCCCTTACTGTGGAAATCTAGAACCATGGTTCGATCAAAAACAGGGTGAACGTCTACCAGGACTTGAAATATTCTTTAAGAACGAAGTAGACTGGATAGCCATGGAATTGGATCAAGCCAGCAAGAAGGAAGTCACGGGGGATCAAGGGATCGGCAAACTGTTCGAAGTAGCAGTGATCATTGAAGAAGAAGAAGAAGGACTGGCACCACATCTTCTCATACAACCTCTCCAAGGATCCGTAGCGAATTGGGCAAGAATGATGGAAGATTTCCATATTGATGAATCTGAAGTTGTAACCAGCTCTAGGATAGTCCTGTCTAAGTCTGTATCTGAGTCTGTATCTGAGTCCGGTGGAAATGTCCAGTCCATTGGGTCTGTCTGTACTCTTCCCCTTATCATGAATGAAATTACTGATTTTGAGTATGTTTCTTCTTCTTCTTCCTATTCTTCTGATGATGATAATGACTTAGAACATCGTAATCTGTTAGAACAATTGGAGCAAAGAAGAGCTCAACCCGTCCGAGAGGATACCCACCCCGTAAATATAGGGATCGATCAATGCCCTCGAATAATCAAAATTGGTGCTTCTCTCAACAATAACGAAACATCCCAAATGATCTCTCTCCATAAGGAATTTGAGGAAGTCTTCGCCTGGTCCTACAAGGATATGCCCGGCATCGATCCAAAGATTGTGCAACATGAATTACCAACATATCCGGAGGCTCGCCCAGTCAAGTAGAAGTTAAGAAGGATGCGGCCGAAATGGAGTGAGAAGATCAGGGAAGAAGTAATCAAGCAATGGAATGCAGGATTTCTTCAAGTAACCTAGTACCCTCAATGGTTGTCCAATATTGTCCCAGTCCCTAAGAAAGATGGGAAGGTCAGAATGTGTGTGGATTTTCGTGACCTAAACAGGGTCAGCCCGAAGGATGATTTTTCGTTACCCCACATTGACATTTTGGTAGACAACACTGCAGGCCACGCTCTACTGTCCTTCATGGACGGTTTCTCAGGATATAACCAAATTAGTATGTGCTCGAAGGACAGGGAGAAAACTGCCTTCACCACACCCTGGGGCACGTTTTGTTACAAAGTAATGCCTTTTGGGTTGGAAAAATGCTGGGGCAATATATCAAAGAGCGGCCACGGCTATCCTACACGACATGATACACAAAGAAGTAGAGGTATATGTCGATGATATGATAGTCAAATCTATTGACCGACAAGGCCATTTTGCAGCTCTTAGAAAGTTTTTTGAAAGAATCAAAGAATACAAGCTAAGGCTGAACCCTCAGAAGTGAGTGTTTGGGGCCAAAGCAGGAAAATTACTGGGATTTCTTGTCAGCGAAAGAGGGATAGAAGTGGACCCTGACAAAATAAAAGCCATCAAGGAAATGCGACCACCTCGGACAGAAAAAGAGGTACGAGGGTTTTTGGGATGCATCCAGTACATCAGCAGATTCATATCTCGGTTGATATCCACTTATGAACCTATCTTCAAACTCCTAAGGAAGAAAGAGCCGAAAGAATGGAACGAGAAATGTCAAGATGCCTTTATGAAGATCAAAGAGTATCTACTTTCTCCTCCCGTACTTGTCCCTCCAGTGTCCGGTGAACCTTTGGTCCTATATTTTTCAGTAGGAGAAACAACGGTCGGATCAATGATGGCCCAAGTTGGCAAGGCGGATGGAGAAGAGCATGCAATCTACTATGTGAGCAGGAAATTCATCGAGTACGAAACTCGATATGCCCCAGTAGAAAAGACATGTACATCTCTGGTTTGGGTAACTAAGCGCCTGAGGCACTACATGGTGTCACATCCCGTCAGGTTGATCTCTCGTATGGATCCAATCAAGTACCTCTTTGAGAAACCAGCATTGACAAGGAGGATGGCTAGGTGGTTGTTGCTATTATCAGAATTCGACATAACTTATGTCAGTCAAAAGTCTATGAAAGGGCGAGCAATCTCTGACCATCTAGCAGCATTTCCCATTGACGATGATTCCCGAGTGATAGAGGACCTCTTCCCAGATGAAGATTTGCACTCCATAGAAGCCGGACCAACTAAGGGGTGGCAACTGTACTTTGATGGAGCCGCCAATCAAAAAGGATTTGGCGCAGGGGTGTTATTGATAACCCCAGAGGACTTTTACTTGCTAATGGCCTTCAGATTGGAATTTAGTTGTACCAATAACATAGCAGAGTATGAAGCTTATGCTATTGGGTTAGAAATGGCTCTGTCTGTAGGAGTTGACAAAATTAAAGTTTACGGAGATTCCTCTGTGGTGATCTATCAAACACAAGGAAAGTGGAAGACTAAGGATGAGAAGTTGGAGCCCTACCAAGTCTATCTGGAACAACTAACGCAATGCTTCAAGGAAGTTTCTTTTGAGTATCTGCCCAGGGATAGCAATCGGTTCGCCGATGCTTTAGCCACTTTGGCGTCCATGGTAGAATGTGATACTCGAGACAAGATCCAGCCCTTCCTAATAGAAAGAAGGACTTGACCAGCATATGGAGAACCAGTCAATACGCTCACCGAGGATGGAAGACCTTGGTATGCTCCAGTGGTCGACTACATCAAAGAAAGGAGATATCCTGAAGAGTTTTCAGAAAGAGAGAAGAGGCATTTACAAAAATATGCCACTCAATTCATCCTCCAAGGAAACTTGTTGTATAAGAAGTCTTATGATGGTATCCAACTATTATGTGTGGATGAGGATCAGGCTCAAATCATTATGGAAGAAATCCATCAAGGAATATGTGGACCACACATGAATGCAAGGATGCTGTCTAGGAAAATTCTCAGGATGGGATACTATTGGGCCACTATGGAAGCTGAGCGTGCCACCTTCGTAAGGCGATGTCATAAATTCCAGATATTTGCCAACATCATTCATATTCCTCCGACAGAGTTGCACTCATTAAATGCCCCTTGGCCATTTTCTACCTGGGGAATTGATGTAGTTGGAAAAATAACTCCAAAGGCTTCAAATGGACATCAATTCGTGTTAGTCGCCATCGACTATTTCACAAAATGGGTAGAGGTTCAATCTTATGCAGTCCTAACTTCCACCAAGGTGGCAAAGTTCATAAAAGAGAATCTCATCTACAGATACGGTGTGCCGCAACAGTTGATTTCAGATCAAGGCCTGCATTTCAGGGGAAAAGTGGAAGAACTCTGTAACCAATTTGGCATTAAGAGGCATAAGTCTACTACTTACCGGCCACAGACTAATGGAGCAGTAGAAGCAGCCAACAAGACTATGAAGGTCATATTGCAAAAGATGGCAGATACACACAATGATAGCGAAGAAACTTCCACTAGCTTTATGGGCATATCGGACATCTATCCGAACCTTTAGGAGCTACCCCGTATTCTCTGGTATATGGGATGGAAGCCGTATTACCGGTAGAAATTCAGATCCCTTCTCTTCAAGTCTTACTCGATAGTCAATTGCCAGAAGGAGAATGGGTAAGGGCCAGGTACGAAGAGCTCAATCTCCTGGATGAGAAAAGGATGAAGGCCATGGATAATCTCAAGAAATATCAGCAAAGAATAGCTAGGGCATTCAATAAAGGTGTCCGCACTCGGAGCATTGAGGAAGGAGATTTGGTCCTTAGAGAGCAGCGAGCTCCAATCCACGACCCAAGAGGAAAATTCCGACCCAATTGGAGTGGACCCTACAAAGTCAAGACCATATTGCCAGGACAGGCGGTCCAACTCTCTGATCTTGACGGAGAAGATCTTCGGGGTCTGGTCAATATGGACCAGCTAAAGAAGTATTTTGTCTGAGATATATGAAGCAATTTGAACTACGTTCGATTTGATTCCTCCGAAGGGATACGTAGGCAACTTGATGTATTCGGGTACGGTCTCAAAAAAAAAGAAAAAAAAGAGAGAAGAAAAAAAAAAAAAGAGAAGGCATTGTATCGGTTTCCTCCCATAAATTCCGCCAGCCGGCGTCCCTTGCACATATGGGTAAATCTCGCCATTTGGCCTTCCATTCCTTAACCTAGCTTATAAGTGAATGTCATCTAGAGCTGGTTATTAACAAAGAATTTATTCATTCTGTATCGCAAAATGCTAACCCAATTCTTGATACAGGTAGCATGAGAGGATTAAAGAAAGAAGGACTCGACGAACAGCGATTGCGTCAGTGGACTCTCCGGATGAATGTGGACGAGCCTACACTCCTAGAGGATCACCATCTGATAGTATTGGGAAGGATCGGTTGTTTTAAGCTCCATCATGATTTACTAAGGGAAGTGTCGAAGTGCCAGAACCCCCAATTGCATGCATTTCACTTCGGAAAAGTCTGGCTGGCTCCGACCAGTGAAGAATTTTGGGCTTGCATGATGTCACCCCCTCGAGGAAAGTCGTTTCTCCCAACTATGAAGAAAGAATAGCTCTTCAAAAATTTGGGAGATTTCTTTGCCATGAATAAGAAGGAGTTAAAGTAAGTTCTCAATTATGACAAGGTGGATGCGTTGAAAGTTGTGAAGTTCTTCAACAACAATGGATTTGAAGAAGAAAGACAGATCCGACGCAGAAGGTGGGCATACTTATTCTGCATGATTGGGAGGTACTTGTTAGCATCTCCAGGAAAAGGCATGTCCCCAATAATTGCAGAAGTGGTGAGGCAAATTGAAGAAGGATGCGACATCGCTCCTACCATTTTAGCAGGAACATTCAAAGGGTTTGATACCATGAGTCGGTCTCGAAATACGGTCTGATTTCCTTCATGGATCTCGCGGTATTCCAAACGTGGTTGATGGAAAAACTAAAACTGGTCACACCAATTCCGTGTCCTCACCTCCGGCCTATGCATTATCAAATACAAAGGGAAAAGTCAGAATTCCATAAGGTCCAAGACTGGAAGAAATATTTGGAGGAGAGAGATGTCTAAAAAATCTAGTGGAACTACCCTTGGATGAAGGCCGAGAGAGAAAAATCAGAAACATCAGGGAACAATTATGTGAGATTCATGGGTTTAACTCACATCAGTTTTTATATCACTTCCTTAGAATCTCCGAGGTAGGAACAACCTAAGATGGAAAATTTCAGAACCTTAGAGATGTGACACAAGAAGTGGTGATGTTATTATCCAAAAAATGTTACGAATAAGTGATATCAATTGGATGTTCCTATCTTTACTTGTTTGTCTTTCTTTTCTCAATTTCTCTGTCCTTGCTCATATAATGGAACCATTTACCAATGGAATTTGTGCTTCTAAGGAAAGGGATGGAGTCTCATGTGCATTTCAAAGAAAGAAATATCCAATGAATTCATAGACAATTCGTTTGTGTACAAAAAAAAAGAAGAAGAAGAAACGTGTACATAAAAATTGCACCAGTATCCATACCAAAGTGTATAAACAAAAAAGAGAATGGAAGGAAAATAAATATACATAAGTGTAACAATATTTCCAAATAAAAAAAAAAAAAAAAAAAAAGAGGAGCGGTCATGACTCAGGGGAGTAATCGTCAACATCCAAGCCTCCCCCTCTCCGCTTTGGGACGCTATCAAGGCATCCCTCTCAACCTCAGCCCGCGTAAGGTTGAACTGCAGCTGATCATTTGCAAGCCTGAGTCTCTCAATCTCTCTCCAACAATGGTTGAGCTCAACCCTCTAAAAAAGGAGAGAGAAAGAGAGAGAGAGGAAAATCAAAAGATAAGCAAGAAATAACAATAATAAAAATTGAAATAAAAAAAAAAAGAAAAAAAAAGAAAGAAGAAAGGGGGGGGAAGAGACGAAGCATTACCATACTATGGCCCGCGTCCACACGCGAGATGATCATCTCATCCATGCTCGCCATCATGCGCCTCATATCGGCGTATCGGCTCGCATCCACTTAAACATGATAACCACCCAAGATGTCAAGAGTTTGAAAAATAATGGATGAAGTTAGGAAAGTCGGATGTGCTTACCCCGTCATAAGGAAGAGGGAGGCCTAGGTCCGTATCTGCAGCCCGAGGGGGTGGTAAGATGACCTCAACCATCCCAGGCTCGTGGTGGCGAATGAACCATGAATGATACCCTGGGATGTGGTCGCCTGGACTAGCAATCTGCAGGGCTGGAACCTCTCCAAAAGGCCCAACACCTGACTCCACCTCCCCTACTCGGGAGGCGCAAGAAGAACTCCCACCACCATAGACCCTTGGAATCATGGGGCGACCTGGAAACTGTCAAGAGGAGAAACACATCAAAATAAAAGATAGATTAACAATCTGAGGAGAAGAGGGGAAAATGGAGGAAATCTTACCTAAGGACCCTCGCGGGTGAGGGGGACGCAGACTGTCTCTCGGAGAAGGAAGTCGGTATAGTCAGTCTCGGCTAGCACCAGCCCAATCGCGGGCTCACCAACCCTCCAGTGCCTGATTTCATCCCGATCCATTAAGGCTGGCTGATGGACCCAAGCAGGAGGAGGGTAGGGCACCAAGCGAGCCTCAGACCACTGTAGGGACACTCGCTCTCCCAAGTAAAAAGCAAACCCACATGGGCCCTCAAAAAGGACCCTGCGAGTGGAGAGAGCTGAGGCCCTGTCAAACATGTCCGGCTCTAAAATCACCTCCCCCAAATAAGGACGGAGAGAAGCCTGTCAAGAAAGAGTCAAGATCAATGCAGAAATAAAAAGGAAGAGAAGAAAAGAGAAAATAAGATAAACAACCACTTTAAATTTACCTCGGTCGGCTGCAGCTCGTTCAGGAGGCCGCGAATGGACCCAAGGTCCTTATGGCTACCGCTCCTGAGAAAGCGGGACTTACACCATTGCATAGTCCGAGGAAAGGTGGTTCCGGGGTCATCCCCAGGTCTGAAAGTAGGGACCCGAAACCGAAGGATCTCATAGCTCCACGTCTGCAATAGGCAATCATAAATGAGCTCAAAAAAATAAGAATAAAATAAAAACAAAAAAAAGGAAAAGAGAAAAAGGCAAAGTTGAGAGAACTCACCCATAAGACATAGCAGCATCCGATCAGGTTGGGTGACCCCACAACCAGATAATCTAACATATCCAGGAAGTAGGTGTACGTCGAGCCCCCCCAATCGTAGCCCGCGGCCACGTCAAAATGCTCAAAGAAGTGAACATATGCTGCGTCGGCTGTCACCGTACCCATCATATCGTTGAAGATCACCTCCGCCAGTAAGAATAGGAGGAAGCATCGAGCCTGCTGATCCTGAAGGACGGACGGCGACTGGTCTGTAACGACCTTCCCATCCCAGCTACCCCTTAGGACCGACGCGGGGATCTCTCTCCCTGTAACGGCAATCCCCAACTGCTGCCTGTAGTACTCAAGGCGCTCTGATGGCTCTGCCAAGGCTATAATCCTCTCCTCCGGAGTCAATGTCACTGGTAATCCACTAAAGGGCAGCCCCGGGATCATGTAGAATCTAGGGGGGTGACCGTCGCCTCACCAAAGGGAAGGTGAAATGTATGGGTGCTCGGCCACCACCTCTCTATCAGAGCCCTCGCAGTCGGACTGTCCAACTTGCGAGCCAGGGACGAGGCGATGTGCCCCAGCCCGGTCCGAACAACCCGCGACTGTACCACTGGGCAAAGTATGCGGTACCACTCTGAAATAGCCTCCAGCCCACAATATTTCTTGGGCGAAGGAAGGGAGGTGCCCTGCAAAGAAAAATAAGGCAAATGGTTAGCCGAGATAATGAGGACAACGATTAAACAAATAAAAAAAAATAAGAAAAAAAGAGAGAAAGAGGGAGAGGCTGTAAAAGGGGGTGTCACCTAGATTTGCGTGCCAAATGACACTTAAGGTGGTGTCTAATGGCCTCACTTTGATTTGCGTGCTACTAGATTCCTAGGAGGATATCTAGAGGCATTACCTAAATTTACGTAACAAAAGATACTTAGGGAAGTATCTAATGGCCTCGCTTTGATTTGCGTGCCACTAGGTGCCTAGGAGGGTATCTAGAGGCATTACCCTGATTTGCATGCCAAATGACACTTAAGGTGGAGTCTGATGGCCTCGCTTTGATTTGCATGCCACTAGGTGCCTAGGAGGGTATCTAGAGGCATTACCTTAATTTACGTGCCAAAGGACACTTAAGGTGGTGTCTGATGGCCTCGCTTTGATTTGCATGCCACTAGGTGCCTAGGAGGGTATCTAGAGGCGTTACCTAGATTTGCATGATAAAAGATACTTAGGAAAGTATCTGATGGCCTCGCTTTGATTTACGTGCCACTAGGTGCCTAGGAGGGTATCTAGAGGCATTACCTTAATTTGCGTGCCAAAGGATACTTAAGGTGATGTCTGATGGCCTCGCTTTGATTTGCATGCCACTAGGTGCCTTGGAGGGTATCTAGAGGTATTACCTTGATTTGCATGCCAAAGGACACCTAAGGTGGTGTCTGATGGCCTCGCTTTGATTTGTGTGCCACTAGGTGCCTAGGAGGGTATCTAGAGGCGTTACCTTGATCCGCGTGCCAAAGGCACTTAGGGTAGTGTTTAATGGCCTCGCTTTGATTTGCATGCCACCAGGTGCCTAGGAGGTATCTAGAGGCGTTACCTAGATTCACGTGCCAAAGGACACTTAGGGTAGTATCTGATGGCCTCGCTTTGATTTACGTGCCACTACGTGCCTAGGAGGGTATCTAGAGGCATTACCTAGATTCACATGCCAAAGGACACTTAGGGTAGT
Source organism: Telopea speciosissima (assembly GCF_018873765.1). NCBI lineage: Eukaryota > Viridiplantae > Streptophyta > Magnoliopsida > Proteales > Proteaceae > Telopea > Telopea speciosissima. The sequence continues at coordinate 45,307,076 of NC_057920.1, forward strand.
GTCTGATGGCCTCACTTTAATTTGCGTGCCACTAGGTGCCTAGGAGGGTATCTAGAGGCATTACCTAGACTTGCGTGCCAAAGGACACTTAAGGTCGTGTCTGATGGCCTCGCTTTGATTTGCATGCCACTGGGTGCCTAGGAGGGTATCTAGAGGTATTACCTAGATTTGCGTGCCAAAAGACACTTAGGGTATTGTCTGATGGCCTCGCTTAAATTTGTGTGCTACTAGGTGCCTAGGATGATATCTGGGGTATTACCTACATTTACGTGCCATTAGGAGCTTGGGGCAGAATCTAGGGGCATTACCTCTAATCTATGTGGTGAGGTATGAAGCTAATATAAATAAATGTAAAAATTGAAAGGGAAAGAGTAAGAATACTGACCTGGCCCCATATGGAGCGGCAACCATGGCGGGCCGTGTCGGCCAAGGTGACCCCTGATAGATACCATGCAGCCCGTGCATCGCGAGCAGTGGTACTGAGTAGTGGCTCCTGGTGAGACTGGCGTCCTCATGGGCGAAAAGACATGGCGTGAGCAAATAAAAAGGGTTTGAAGTCAAAAATCAAAAACAGCAGAGGTTCGCAGCAGAAATGAGAGTGAAGGAATGAGGGAGGGAGCCCTCTATTTATAAATTCTCTATCGCGCCCACGGTGCCGTGGAATTCTCCACGGTCCCATGGAATAGCGGCTCACGGCGCCGTGGAGGATTACCCACGGAGTCGTGAAGTCTGGCACGGGGCCGTGCAAGCACGGTGCCGCCCATACACGGGGCCGTGCGGACCTGCACAAGGCGCCGTGGACCAAAAAAAAAAATCCCAAGTGAAATCCCTCAATACTAACTTTCGGTCGAGTGGTGCCTTATCACCCTCCAAACTTGATGGTTTCAGTCGAGTGGCACCTTATAACCACCCAAGTTTGACTTTTGGTTGAGTGGTGCCTTATCACCCTCAGATTGGATCTTCGGGCCGAGTGGTGCCTTATCTAGTTCTTCGGTCGAGTGGTGCCTTATCACCCTCCAGACTTGATGGTTTCGGTCGAGTGAAACCTTATAACCATCCAAGTCTGACTTTTGGTCGAGTGGTGCCTTATCACCCTCAAATTGGATCTTTGGGCCGAGTGGTGCCTTATCTAGATCTTCGGTCGAGTGGTGCCTTATCACCCTCCAGACTTGATGGTTTCGGTCGAGTGAAACCTTATAACCATCCAAGTCTGACTTTTGGTTGAGTGGTGCCTTATCACCCTCAAATTGGATCTTCGGGCCGAGTGGTGCCTTATCTAGATCTTCGGTCGAGTGGTGCCTTATCACCCTCCAAACTTGATGGTTTCGGTCGAGTGGAACCTTATAACCCTCCAAGTTTGACTTTTGGTCGAGTGGTGCCTTATCACCCTCAAATTGGATCTTCGGGCCGAGTGGTGCCTTATTTAGATTTTCTGTTGAGTGGTGCCTTATCACCCTCAAAATTTTATCCCAGTGGAGTCCCTCATACTCAATCTGGTGGGCCGAGTAGTGCCTTACCTAGGTCTTTGGTCGAGTGGTGCCTTATCACTCTCAAAAATTGTTTGAGCAATGCTCACAAGATAAAGATTTGGTTCTTTCGAGTTTTTCTTTTGAGGATTATCGAAAGATTTCATCGCGATTAACCGCCTGTTTTTAGCAACTCTGCCGCCTTTGAGCAAAGCGTCAGCAGTACATGCTCTTGGTGACAAAATTAGTTGGTCTTTTGTCTTTACCCTTCGGCTGTTGGCACAGGCCTCGGCCAAAGAGGGGCAAACTTTAGACGCTGATTTTTTGTCACCCCCTAATTGGCGATGATGACAACAGGACATGGACGATGGACGATGGACGATGGACGACGTACCCTCCCTCTTTTTAGATCCAAAGATACCTGACCCATGGGACCAAGAACCATGCTGAGCACAAAATGATCCATTTTAGGCCAAAAAAAAGGGAAAAATAGCACTGCGCTCCCACGGCGCCGTGGACTCTTCCCACGGCGCCGTGGACGCCTTCCCACGGCACCGTGGGCACCTTCCCACGGCACTTTGGGGAAGTGTACCGGATTTCCACGGCGCCATGAGGGGGTGTGACATCAGCATGCTGACGTCACCCACGGCGCTGTGGAGGACTTTTTCGGCTAGGAGAGAGAAAAGGTCCCTCCCTATAAATAGGAGGGTCCCCTCCCACATTTCCCAAGGAATTTTGGGTGGAGAGACCCTCCCCAAGTGATTCCTAGCATCTTTTCCTCCTTTTTCACCCTCATTTCCCTTCCTTCTCTCATGAGTGTGTGAGTGCTTGAAGTTTTCTTGTGGCGGACAGATCCTTCGATTGTCCCTCTGAGTATAGAGCATTTTGGCTCCTTGGCTTTGGTATCCCATCTGTGCATGGATAACCATCGAAACTCCTTTGCTACAGACATTATTCTGTTTGGTTACTCTTTTCCAAATCACTCGAAAGAGCCGTTACTCTGCCGAGAAAGAAGCAGCGTCGGTCCATAAGTCCATCTCCTTTGAGCCAGGGGCATACAACCATACAGGTATAATTATTGCATTTTTGTTGATCCAATGTAGTCCTTTCATATTTTACCATTTTAGTCCGCGTTTTTCGCATATATAATGTAGTTTATTATACTTTAGTTCAATTCATAGCATCTGAATGTAGTTCATAATATCCCCCATCCCCGTAATAAGAGAGAAACAACATTCGTCCTTATGTAGAATCTAACACAGAGAGACCGGCTTCGGCCGGGCGAGGTGGGTGCCTAACACCTTCCCACACTCGTAACCTGACCCCTTACCCGAACCTTTGGTTGGACCATATGGAGTCACGTAGCCCGATTCCGCTCACCATGGGTAGGGCTACACTTAATGGGTCCTAGGCCCTAACCCTAGGTGGCGACTTCTCATTATGTTAACATATTTTAATGCATGATCCCAATCCCCTATTTATCATACATTGACAATGTTATCCACATCCATACACACACACATGTATCTCCCAAGACCCTATGTTGCCATATACCACAAAGGGCTGAGGAAACCTTCGTCCCGAAGGACCGCGGTACTTACAGTGGTCAAAGCGAGCCTGCTGGCTTTCAACGGCCTTGTTCTGTGTCTGGATTAGGTGGCGGATATCCTCTGCAACCGTCTTGATGGCGGTCACCAAGTGTCTCATATCTGCGATCATAGGCTCGAGGGCGTTATGCATAGCAGCTGCAAACTAATGAGATAACTGCTCGCTACTACTCGTGTCTTGAGAATCAGAACCTTCAGCCTCCTGGCCGTCTCTGGCGGCCAAGGGGTTAACCATGTCGTCTTCGACAACCACTTGCTTCCTGTTGTGGGTATTTGTTGCTTTCTTCTTTGGTCCCATTGTGATACCTAAGTCTATGAGGGTCCCACCGGGTGGGCCAAATTGTGTTGGTGGTAAAGATGTCCAACACTTTCACAAAATGGCGCGGGCTAGAATGGGTGCAGGGCATGCCAGAGCCTTTGACGCAGGCTCAAACGGGCTAGGAATGTTGCCTATCTGACTTTCAACCAGGGAATGTAGGGTTCCCTCGTGCCTGAGTTAACTCTAAGGACCTTTGGGTTAGACGTTGAAGGCAACGGTCTCAATGGGATCCACCAAAAGCACAAAAAAAATAAATAACAAGGATCTATGTGGCATATAAAGACAAACACAGAAGTAAATAACTGATCAAACAATGGAAAAGTACACAAACCAATTACAGATCATACCACACTATTGAAGATGAATGAATCCCTGATCCTTCCTCTCAATGGCTGATCTACTAACAGTAAGTATACTCCCCAAATGAAGACAAAGAAAACTAAAATGGAAAGCTAGTAAATACTAAAGGAGTAAATGCCAAGAGTTGTAGTTGTAGTGTGTGTCCTTCTGCGCGACAGTCCTTGGCCTTTATAGCAGCTTCTAATCTCTTGGTAGTGGCGGTTGCCTCCTCCATAGTGGCCTTCATGCCCTATTTTCCTGCTCACCATGTGGCCCATTACTACGACATTCTTTGATTCCCCTTGGCCCATGCTAATGTGGGGGTAGTGGCTTTTATTCCTTTCTCCTTGGGAATAGGAGGCATTACCCTGTGGGAGATATTCCCTCAACTAACTTTGACATGGTCAATCCATGTCATCCTGACTGCTGACGTGTCCACCATTGTGAAACGACCCCCAACAAATAACCGTCACTGTCATAGGTTGTTAGGGAGGAGAGGAGCGGTGAGGGTTTGCAAGGTGAGGCACTTGTTGCCTTCTCCAATGGGTACTCTACAAATGCAGAGGAGTGAGAGGCGAAAGTTAGGACAAAAATCTGAGAACTTCTCCCATGGTGTGATGATCACAGCGGCAGAGTACTCCAACAAACCGAGATGGTGAGAGGTGTTGCAAAGGACTTCTCCCATGGTGTGATGGTCACAGCGGCAGGGTGAGGTCGAGAGAAAGGGAGAAAGGAGTGAGGGAGAGTTTGTTCGGAAGAGTGGAGAGAAGAGAGAAAAATGTGGGAAAGAGGATTAGGGTTAATTAATTGGGTGAATTGTGGCTTTTAAATTTGGTTGTTGGATTTTGGGGTGGCATGTGTCGATCATCTAATGGGAAACTTGAGGAACTTGAGGTGATAAAAATCCGAATAATTATCACCTCCAATTCACGGGCACCTCCAATTTCTCTATTAGGGGGGAGTGGACCTCAAATTTTTATCCGCTGTTGTAACTGCAGCGCTGCTGTGCACATCGTGCAGCGCAACAGCGGCCATTTGTGCACAGCGGGCCCCACTTTGCACACATGGCCATTGCTACGCCGCACGATGAGCACAGCAGTGGATAAAGGTCCGTGGACCTCACCTTGGGCAATGTTTTTGGGCAGGGGGTAGGATGGTCATTTCTGCCCCCATGTGAGGAATTAGAGGAATTGGAGGGGGCAACGAATTGGAGGGGATAACAATTCTAAAAATCCCTAGTGCCGCTAATAAGAGCGAGGTGGACCCTACCCGAGTAATGTGTTCAGGCAGGGTTAGGGTGGTCATTTTTGCCCCTATGAGAGGAATTGTAGGAACTATACCAGACAGGGAATTGCAGGGGATAAAGATACCCCAGGTGGGGGAAACTAAGGGTTAGGGATTTTTTTTGTGTCTATTTGCAAAATTATCGCCGCCACCCCTGACGTTTGTCAATATATTAAGAAACACCCCCAGTGCAAGTGAAATCCCTCTGTCTTCCCTTTACATATAAATTATAGACACAACTCCTATCGTTAGTGTTGGGCTGTTAATAGGGGTGCAAGTTTGGCCTTGAAGGCCCGAGTCCACCCTAGCCTGCCTTGAGCCCAAACAGGGCCTGGGTTGAGATAACTTGGCCCTGAGGGTGGGTCAGGGTTGGGAATTTTTGGCCCTGAGTCAGGGTTGGGTTGGGTCAGGGTTGAGGCCTTGAGCTTAGCTCGGCCCAACCCAACCCTGTCTTCTTCTTCTTGTTCTCTCCTCCTTTTTTTTTTTTGTTCTTTTTCTTCCTCTCTTCTTTCTTCTTCTTCTTCTTTCCATCTTGGCCAACCCATCCATCTCCCTTTCCAAGCCTTGCCAACCCATGCAACTCCCTTTCCTAGCCTTGCCAGCACATGCAACTCCCTTTCCCAGCCCATGCATCTCCCTTCCCCCCCTGGTCAAGGTCAATTAGGATCACCCCGGCTCGACCCTGAGGGCGGGTCAAAGTTGGATTTTTCTGGCCCCGAGTTAGGGTCAGGTTAGGCTTGGGCCCAGCTAAGGGGACTCAGGGTTGGGCTGGGGTTTTAAAAGGCCCGACCCTATTGCAGCCTTAGCTGTTAAGTAGTGATGTCAATAAGTTAAGTTTTTCATAAATACAATTCTACCCTTACAATTAAAAAACCAAAACCCCTTCTCTTCCTCAACTGAATACCTCAAGTGTTGTTGAGAAAACACCTCTGCTATGTTGTTCGATCTATGATACCCTACATTCCGATGACCAAAGAAGTCATCGTCAATTGACAAACTTCTAGTTGATCCTAGCGACCATCATCCTCCCTTCGGCGAAGGTCTACAAGACCCAGCGACCTCTGTATACATGTGAATGTAAGTGAACACAACTTTCTCTCAAAGAATCAAACTGTTGAGCTAAAATCTATTGTTTCTATGTTGTAAATTCAAATTTTTGTATCTGTGAATGCAATAATATCTTAATTTTAGGGTTTATATTTCAATGTGCAAACAAATTTCTATGTTTAGGCTTGATTGAGGTGAAATTCTTCAGTTTTAGATTTAGAGTTTTGGGGGGTGTTGCACAAAGAAAGATGCCTACTTAGCTGTGAGGTTTCCCTCTCTGCAACACTGAAACTAGTATTGGAAATGAAGAACTCTCTTGAAGCTTTCTTGATTTCTTAATTGATTGATCTCTCTTAATCTGGGCTCAATGGCCTCTATTTATACAAGTTTCACCCCAGTTCACTTCACAATGATCTTCCCAATAGGTTTCCTTCCTCATCAAGAGATTGAGTTGTTCTCGGTTAGGAATCTTTCCATACGTGGATTACGGTTACCATTCATAACGCCTTTAAGATTTTCCTTGACCATCCCTGCTGATGTGGCTATACCGGTTTAATCGCCCTGCACGTGATATGCGAATCTTGGACGGAACGTGTTTCTTGGGCTTCAAACTTTCAGGTGTCACCCTAGGATTGGGTGGATAAAATATGGTGTATCATTTACCCCATGCTCCCTTTATCTTGGACAAGGCATAGGGAGGACTTCACATTTCCTCCGAGTATCACTGTACCGATCATCATGCTCGATTATCGGTTATCTTCGTTGTATACCTTCGTTGGTGGCCAGTTTTCGTCTAACCTTCCCAGTATTCGGTATTGGCGAGCATCGCTCCGGGAAGGAAATTTCACTTCTGAAATGTATCTTAGCTGTTGACTATTATTCCCTTGGATATGAAGTTGAAACGTAGGTTTCCAAAAATGTGCCGCCATTCGCTGTCTCTAGCACGTGGGTCCAAAATATCTTTCGAATTTCACCACTTTTGAGGGGACTTGAAAAGGACACCATAAAGTTCAAATTTAAGACCTTTAAACTCTCGACGTTACCTTGTTGACGAAACATCTCCTAATGGTTTGACACGTGTTCACTACGTTCCCACTTTGAATTTTCAATTGCATTGTGATTGTCTAAATGTGCATGCTGGATTGATCTGAGGCGTCCCACCTTTTTCCCCAGGGTATATAAGGCTCTAACCCCCATGGGTCTTTCTTCTTCAATGTTTCCAAGTTCTAAAGCTCAAGAGTTCTAATTCTCTGCCTTCGTTTCAATCCTTGAAGTCTTAGAAGTCTTCTTACTCTACGCTTTTCTCTTTAGCTAGACTCTTCTCACTCGAGTAAGTTCTTCTCCTCTTCTTTCTGCCTTTGATTCCCTTTTCTTTTATCTAGAAATGTGGAGTTCTAAGAACGCCCCATCCTCCAAAACTGTGCGAGAGATAGACTCTTTATTTGAGGAATCAGATCGATTATTCCATGGTTCAACGACTAGAGATGCTACTATGGTCCCCCCTAGGGTGTCTGCTGCTGTTCACCGCACTTGGTCTGGTGCTTTTGCCGGCACCTCTTCTAGTAAGCCCTCGAAGGTATCATCCATCCCCCTTCGCAGGAAGGTCCATCACGTTCGCCAACCCCAAATCGATCCCACCTTGGGATAGAGTCCATGATCTTAGGGCTGCTAGCCCTGAGGATAGGTTGAATATCGAACATCTCGATGAGGTCAGCCTTATTTCTGACTCCTTGGAGGCCAATTTCCACCTCCTCGTTCCTCAGTTCATCTTATGCCTCCTTAGACACTACAGTGTATCCCCTAGCCAATTACTTCCAAATTCCTAGAGGTGCGTTGGCACCTTTGTCCTCAGATGTACTCAGTTAGGCCAACATCCTTCCCCTACACTGTTCATTAGGTGCTTTTTGCTTACTTCGCACAGCTCTCACTCTAGATGGTATTATTTTTGCCATCGAGAATCCAGTATCCAGGTTATGGGTAAAATCACTTCCTCCATCCATGCTTGGAAACAACGATTCTTTTGGGCAAAATGCTTGGGGTACAAATTTCCCAGCAAGTTGTGCTCGCCCAACACTTCTGCTCAGAACAAGATTCCACTCCTCAATGATGAGGATCTAAAAACCCTCCAGTTGATAATAGATTCTAAGAGTCCTGTGGAGCAAGATGATATCGATGCCTTAGACATGTCTTACTTGGAAAAGGGTGAGACGGTGAGAGTACCTTGTGTGTGTTTATATGCTCTTTCATTAAACTGACCTTGCATTATTGCTTTGATGCAGTGGATTTTGATATGGATTCCATGATGAATTTCATTGTTGTGGAGAACCTCTAAATCACTAGGGACGATGTGACCATCTCCCAGTCGCTGGAGCAGAAGAGGAAGCAAGCTCCAGCCAAGCAAGGGGTGGACCCCCCAGGAAGGAGTCCAAGAAGAGAGATGGCTCGCTGATCAAGGTCCCTAAGAGCCAGAGCTAGCGTGACCTTAGGAAGGAGAAGGCGCTTTCAGTGAAGATCCATCAAGCTACCAAGTGCGGTGCTCAGGATGTTGTCTCCTTTGGACTCCTTAAGAGTGGTCCAATCACGGAGCTTCTGAGCACCAAATTGCCAGAGGACAAGTCAAAGGAGTCTAAAGGCAAGGGAAAACTGTCTCTAGACACATTCATTCCCAAATGGTCGGTGTGAGTCGACCAAAAGATTTTGGATGATGCCACTCACCGAGAAATTGGCATTGAATTGCATTCCTCCTGCTAATCGGGAGGCTTTCTCCGGGTTGGCTGATGATACTTTGGAGAGAAATGCCTGTGCTCGGGCTTATGAGGTAATTTCTCTTCTTGTTTCCTTTTTGCTTCTCTTTTTTTTTTTTTTTAGGTGTCTTCACTATTTCTCTGACACATTTAAATTCTCAGGCGTTGGCCTAAGTCTCTAGTGTCATCCAACGTAAGAGGGAATTTACTTCCGTATATGGTAAGCAGAACTTGGAGAACAAGGAGCTGCATCGGGTATGCAAAGATCATGATCAGGAAATCTGCACACTCACGAAGGCAGTCACAGAGCTGGAGGTGGCAAAGGAAGTTACCGATGTTATTTGGGTGGCTGCTGAGAAAGCTTGAGTGGCAGTCGATAAGCGTGCCAATGACTCTGCTCGGTTCTAAAAGAAGGCTAAGGAGGAGTAGAAAATGAGAGGCAATCTGGTGAAGAGCCAGAAAGTAGAGATCCTGGACTGAAGACCAGACTGGAGAAGGCTGAGGCTCTTGCAAAGGAAGCCAGGAAACAAGCTATGGCTTCCTACATTGCCTTGAAAGAGAATAAGCGGGAGCATCTGATGACTTCCTCCAAGGCCTTTCTGCAGTGCGCATATGCCTTCTGGAGGCAGGTGAAAGAGAGGGACCCCAACTTCAACTTTAAGGGTATAAAGGAGGTGGAGAGTATGCTCTCCAAGCTAGAGGACGGCTCTTTCATTCCCATTCCATCCAAGGGAGAGGTGAGGATTTTGGTGTCGATGGTCTCCAAAAGTGCTACTGTGTCCTCGGGTGCTAACGAGCAGATTCCTACAATTGAAGCTAAACAGACTGCCACACAGGAAGCTGAGCGTGCCAAGTTTGTGGTAGAAAAAGACAAGCAGGCTCCTGTTGGATCAAAGAATTTACCCTCTGTTCTGCCCCAAATTCTAAAGAAGTCCTTCGCCTCCAAAGCTGCCAATCCGAGTACCGACGACCAAGCTCTAGTTTAGCCTCGTTCCATGTCTTTTTTATTTTTGTTTGATGTTTGTAATCGGGCTTAGTTGCCACGTTTTACCTTGTAGACAAGAGAAGTTACCTTAATGAAAAAGTTTTCTGGCTTTTAATTGAACTCGAGTCTTATGCTTTTCTATGTATTTGCAAATTCTGAGCATAACCTTTTAACTCTATATATAGGATTATCTTACGATGCCCGAGGTACAATCTGATGGGGCGAACCGAGAAGAAGAACATTATGCTTGGCTAAGGGCATATGAATCCTCCAACACTGTGTTGAGAAAATGAAAAACGCGTCTTGAAGAGGAGCTGGACTCCTACAAGTCACTCGAGAGGTGGGAGGAGGATCTGTTGCAGAGGCTTGATTTTGCTAGGGATATTGTTGACGACATCGCTGGCTATCTTTAGGTTGAGATATACTCTACGACAAATCTGGCTATTGACCATCTCCTGAAGTTAGTGGTTTTCCAATGCTTTTATGAAGAAAAGGCCAAGGAAGGTGATCAACGGTTGTACAACAAGGTGAAGAAGGCTGCCCCTTATTTCAAGTGAGGGAATATTGATTTGGGTTTCAATCCCAAAATCCAAGTAAACTATGTAAAATTGGAACCTTCATCCATTTTTGTACCCTTCTTTCCTCCTCCCGAGAACCTTCCGGGTCCACTACCTCCCAATCCTTGATGTCCCAGACTTATGCATTTGTATCCATTTTCTTGTATATCTTGGTAATGTAAACTTTTGTACATTTAATAATAAGATTTTCACCCTTTTTATATATTTGTAGATAAATTTTTTTTTGTGTTTGTCTCTTGCTGTCAACAACAATCATCCCCCTTCTGGTTGTGGTACCTTTACTTTAATTGTGGTGCAACTCACCACTATGGTGCAAATCACCATTATAGTCGGTAGACCATTATTTTTCTTGTGGTGCAACTCACCACTATGGTGCAAATCACCATTATGGTCAATAGACCAATACTTATATTGTGCTACAATTCACCACTATGGTGCAAATAACCATTATGGTCGGTAGACCATTACCTTTATTGTGGTGCAATTCATCACTATGGTGCAAATCACCATTATAGTTGACAGACCATTACTTTTATTGTGGTGCAACTCACCACTAGGGTGCAAATCACCATTATGGTCAGTTAACCATTACTTTCATTGTGGTGCAGCTCACCTCTATGGTGCATATCACCATTATGGTCGGTACACCATTACCGTTATTGTGGTGCAACTCACCACTATGGTGCATATCATCATTATGGTCGGTAGACCATTACTGTCATTGTGGTGCACTTCACCACTATGGTGTATATTACCTTTATGGTCGGTAGACCATTACTTTACTAATTTGCATATTGGGATTGTTCCATAAAAATGCCTTGATCAAATGTAGAAGTCAAAATATTTGGAACAACCACAAACGGTTTTAAAAATTTGGAACAACCACAAATGGTTTAATAACATTTGGAACAACCAAAAGTGATTTTAAAATACATGGGGACTGACCTCTACTGATAGAATTTTCTCAAGTTTTTTGAGTTCCATGATCGTGGTATAGGTACCCCCTTTGAAGTCTCCAAATGATAAGCTCCGAAAGCCACTTGTTTGGAGATTCTATATGGTCCTTCCCAATTTGGTGCTAGTTTCTCATGATTCTTGGATCAGAAGCTTCGACTTTGCGGAGCACAAGGTCTCCTTGTTGAAATATTCTTGGTTTCACTTTGGCATTATAGTGGGGTGCTACTCGCTGTTGATGTGCGGTATCCTTCATCTGCGCTCTCTTTAACCTCTTCTAATAGGTCCAAATTTGTTCTTAATTCTTCCCCATTGGTTTCTGGGTTATAGAGTTGTACTCTCAGTGAAGTTTCTCCAAACCCCACAGGGATCACTGCTTCATTTTCATACGTCAACATAAGTGGGGTTTCTCCTATTGCAAGTCTTGTGGTTGTCCAGTAGGCCCATAGGATGTTCGGTAGTTCTTCAGCCCACAACCCCTTGCCTTTCTCCAACTTCTTTTTTATTCCATCCAACAAGATTTTATTCATGGCTTTAGCTAGGCCATTGGACTGTGGATGTGCCACTGAAGTCTTGCGCAGCTGAATCTCATACCGATTGCTGAATTTTTTAAATTTCTATTCAAATTGCTTCCCATTATCCGTGATAAGGGTTCTGAGGATTTCATATCTGTAGATGCTAGAGTGCAAAAAAAATTTTCAGATGTTGGCTGCAGATATTGTTGCTAATGCTTCTGCTTTGACACACTTAGTGAAATAATCCATTGCTTCTACCACGAACTGTTTTCCTCCTGCTGCCTTTGGGAAGGGTCCAAGAATATCCATCCCCCATTGCACATAAGGTAATGGGCTTGAGATGGTAGTGAGTTCGGTTGCTGGTTTGCGGGTTAGCGGTGTGAAGGTTTGGCACTTAACGCATTTGCATACAAAACTCATTGTATTTTTACACAGGTATGGCCAAAAATACCCATGTCTAATCACCTTGTGAGCTAACTCTATGTCCTCAAGTGTTGTGCGCAAATGCCTGTATGAATCTCTCTGAGGACGTATTCAGCCTCTGATGGCCTGAGACACTTCAAATATGGTATAGCGTATGCCTTTTTGTATAGCTCTCCCCCAATCATAATGAACCGTGCTACTATCATCCTTATCTTTTTAACTTCTTATTTGCTGATGAGGAGTATGCCCCCTTGGAGATATGCGATGAGTCCATTCATCCAGCATCGTTCATTTTTAATGGGCAATACATTCTCGGTTACTTCAATGCTCGGTATTCTAAGAATGTCTATATACACTATTTGACCCAACTCTTGAAAATCGGACTTGGCCAACCTGGATAACGCATCTGCAGATGTATTCTACGCACAAGGTACTTGTAAAATTTGAAAATAAGCAAATTCAGCTGTCAATTTGCGTAGCTTCTTTAAATATTGTGCTATACGTTGCTCTTTGGCTTCATATTCTCCCTTTACCTGGTTGACCACCAACTGTGAATCACTGTGCACGGTGATATTTCTCACCATCAGGCTTGTTGCCAGGCCCAGACCAGCTATCAATGCATCATATTCAATTCCGTTATTTGTAGTTTAGAATTTGAATCTTAGTGTGGACTGCACCATAAATCCCCCTGGGCTTGTCAAAATCAGTACAACTCCGCATCCAGTGCTACTAGAGGATCCATCCACATACAACATCCATGGCTCTGGTTGTTCTTCATGATTGGGAACTGCTGCTGTCTCGTCATTTGGCAAGGTGCATTCGATGATAAAATTTGCCAATGCTTACACTTTTATAGCAGTGCACGGTTTGTACTGCACATCGCATTCTCCAAGCTCGACCGACCACGTCACCATACGCCCCGAGTGATCGGGTTTTGACAAAATCTTCTTTAGTGATTGATTCATCACCACCACTATCGCATAAGCTTGAAAGGAAGGCCTTAGCTCGTGCAGCCATTATAAGCGCATAAGTGTGCTTTTCTATATTGCTATATCTGGTTTCTGCATCTATGAGCACCTTGCTGACATAGTATATTGGCTTTTGCAGTTGTCCATCACCTTTTACCAATACTGCACTTACAACTATAATAGTGACTGCTAGGTAGAGTTGGAGCACAGCCCCAGGGTTGGGTTTCATCAACAATGGTGGGTTGGCCATGTATTTGTTCAGATGTGTGAACACCTTTTGACATTCTTCTGTCCATCAAACGTTAGTTTTACCCCTTTAATTTGCCTTTCAGCTGCTCGATTTTTTAGTGCTTTAAAGAATAGAAGACGCCGACCACCAGAAGCCGAAATGAATCTTCCTAGTGCAGCTACTCTTTCTGTTAACTCTTACACTTCTTTAAGTCGTCTAAGTGGCACCATATTTAAGATGACCTTGATCTTGGCAGGATTGGCTTCTATCCCTCTTTATGACACCATGAAGCCAAGGAATTTACTAAAAGTTACTCCGAACGCACATTTGGCAGGATTGAGTTTCATTTTTCTTTTCCTCAAAACTTGGAATGTTTCTTCGAGGTCGGTTATGTGGTCAAATGCCTCATGACTTTTCATGAGCATGTCGTCCACATAGACTTCTATGTTGTGCCCTATCTATTTTTGAAAAATCTTGTTCACCAACCGCTGATAGGTGGCGCCTGTATTTTCAGCCCAAAAGGCATTACTTTGTAGCAGTATATGTCTCTGCCCGCAATAAAGGAGGTTTTTAGTGTGTCTGGTTCATACATTTTGATTTGATTATACCTGGAGTTGGCATCCATGAAACTTAACAATTCATGGCCTGCCGTGACATCTATCAATAAATCAATATGAGGCAAAGGGTAGTAGTCTTTAGGGCATGCTTTATTCAAATCAGTAAAATCAATACACATGCGCCACTTGCCATTAGGCTTGGGCACCATAACTACATTAGAGATCCATTCAGGATAAATGGCCTCCTCAATAAATCCTGCCTCTAGTAGCTTGACAACTTCTTCCACCACTTTCCCTGGCGCTCGGGTGCAAAGGTCCTCTTCTTCTTGATGACTGGCTGCGACGCTGGATGAACATTCAGCCTGTGCTTGACTAATTCTCGGTCAATCCCAGGCATATTAGTGGCTGACCATGCAAAGACATTTGCATTGGCCCTCAAGAACTCCACCATGAGCTTCTTTTGCTCTCCTGTCAGGCCTGCGCCTACTTGGACGATGCGACTATCATCCCCTTCAACAATCTCCATCGAAACTATGTCCTCGTGCTCGGTATCATCATGAGCATCTTCGAGTGTAACTTGGGGCATCGATGGCTCCTTCGCTTTTTCTCTCAGATAGCCCTCGTCGTATTTTCTTGAGGTTATCTGGCTTCCACGACACTCTCCTAATCCTCCCTCAAAAAAGTTCATCATCACTGTGAACAGAAAAGGTTCAGTCCCCACAATCACCAATAGCTCAATAGAGCCTTCTACATGCACAGGGGCTCCATTAAATCCATAGAGTGGGGAATCCACCCTTTTCAGCATCTCGGGTTTCAGTTGCATTTTCTCAAATGCATCATAATAGAGTATATCCATCAAGACTCCATTATCAATGAGTATCCTGGCCACCGAGCAATTGGCAATGGTCATCTTGATCACTAAGGTGTCATCATGGGGCAACTGCATATCAGAGAGATCTTCGTCCAAAAAGGTTATTTTATACTCGATTCTTCTTTTCTTTTTTGGCATTTTAGCCTAGAACACGCACCGAGCATGATGTTTTTGAGAATTTGAGGACCCTCCCCCCATACCTGGGCCTCCAGAAATTGTTGCTATCTCTCTAAGGGGTGCATTCTACGTATGGCGCCTGCGCCCAGCTGGATTTGCCCTATCTTCATTGTCGCCCAACCGAGCAGGGGACTTTGCTCTCTCCTCAGGTTCTAGGGTTCGGTTCCCCTGTCTTCTGTCACTGATGAGCACATTTATGTGTGAAATTATCCCATTTAATTCTGCATTTTTATCTGCTTAGAATGGAGCTATTCGGGTACTTTTTTGTATTTTTAGGGTATAAGGGTATTTTCGGCATATGGGAAGAATTGGAGAAAAAGTGCATTTTCGGAGCCTAAATTGAGAAAACCAAGTTGGAGGAGTTCAATGCTATACAAGCCCGGCCCAATGAAGACCTCTTGTATTTTCGGGTTCAAGGGTTGGTCCCTACCTAGTTCCATCGAATTTGATCTCAGGGGTAAAAATGTAAAAAGGGTGTTACAGGGTCATGCACATAAAAGATGCTGAGTGGAATGATTCGATGCAATCTAGGCACAAGTCTGCCCATGGATCGACTCACATGCGATCAAGGGCGAGATGGGAAGAAGTTTCATTGAAGACCCAAGGGCATAATTGTAATTTCATAAAATTAAGAAATTTTTAGAAGATATCCGATATTGGGCTTATATCGTCCAGAATATTAATTGGAGCAACTTTAATTCTCGGATTGGGTCCATCCGGGGTCAGGATGGAGCGATATTCTCAAAGAGAGAATTTTGATCAAATTGATAATTTAGATTAAATTCTCTCTCCTCCCTAATATCTCTCTCTCATCGACCACGGTTCTATCTCTCCAACTTCAATTCTCTCTCTCTCTCCTCTTATATCTCTTTCCAAATCCCTCACGGATTTTCTATCTCTACATCCTCTCCTCTATCTCTCATGCTTTCTTTTTCTTTTTTTATTATTAAATTCCTTTTTAAAACAATAGCTATAAAAACCCATGGACAGAATCCATTTGAGAAGGATGAAAAACCATGCCCTCTTCTCTTCTTCTTGTCTTTATTTTTCTTCCTTCTTTTGTTTTTTTGGTTTTTGGATTTTGGGTTCCGCAAGGGGAGGAGGATCACCGTTCCAGCAGCTTCATTTTCATGGATCGTCATCGTCATTGCTGCCCTTTGTCTCTTAACACCATGATTGGCTAAGTTCCCTCTGTCTTTAGGTGTAGATGAACTAATGGTGTTTGCTATTGAAAATTCTGGTTTGTATTCTTGATTGCTTGATGTTGAGACCCCATCCCTATTTGGATAATTTTAATAGATGTATTTAGCTGAAAATTTCTGTTTCTGTGATTCGTTATTTTTCATTCAAACAATGGTATTTTGTTCTTATGTGGTTGTACCAATGATGGATGATAGCTGAACGAACTAAGCGTGCCTAGCCCTATAAGCGAAGGACGATAGTACTCGCCAAGATAGTCCATACCTAGGAGGAACCCTATATTCTGTGGTATTATTAGGTCTGTGGTTATAATAAATCGAAGCACGCAACCGAATTAAATAGCAACCCATTGGGGATTCGAACCCTAAAGATAGTCTTCTCCTGTATTTGCATATTGTTGTTAGCTTAGATTTGTTTCTTTTGTTCTTAGTTTAAAAATCAGATTTAATGCATTTTAATTTTTACCAGTTTCATCTTATCATCTTAGTAATTTAGCCTTTCAGTTCCCCGTAAATCGACCCCTTACTTGCTCCTTGCTAGATTAATTTAGGGTTTTATTTTTGACCGGTTAACGATATGATTAGTCACTGCCCTCTTTTTTCACGAATCTGCTCAGGTGGCCCCTTTGGATGAGGGCTTCTATTTCATCCTTCAGTTGTCTACAATCCTCCGTGTCATGGCCATGATCTTGGTGGAATTTGCAGTATTTGTTCTTATTGCGCTTATGTGCAGGCTTTATCATCTTTGCTAGCCACCGCAAGGTTACCTGGTCCTTAATCTCATTAAGGATGTATGCCCAAATGTGTGTGAGAGCAGTGTATGTGGGCTCCGACTTCAGATCACTTTTAGGAACCCTCGTCCAATCATCTCTCTTCCTCTTCCCGTCTTTCTGGTCTTTGCCATCTTGCTGGCCTGCCATTTGCCCCAGATTGGGAATCTTTCTTCTCCAGACTTTTCTTCTCAAGCTTTGCCTCTTTCTCTTGCTCGGCTGCAAGAACTTCAGGAAGATTGATGTGTTTTTTGCAACACGAGAAGAGTTTATACATATCGGCTGGCTCATCCATGATCAGAGACTTTTTTAGTTCTACATCCCTGATGCCACTGCGCACGGCTTGGAACTTCGCAGTGGGGTCCAAATTTTGTACCTCCAGCACCTCATTGTTGCACTTTATAAGAAAGTCTCTGATCGCTTCATCAGAGCGTTGCTTAATGGCCAAAAGATTGGGCCGCTTTCTTCTTGTGGACCCTACTACTCATGAAGTTGGCAAGAAAGGCCCGCCCCAGCTCAACGAAGCTAGAGAGTGATCGTGGCTTCAAGCGCACGAACCACTGTCTTGCCAAAACCCTTCAAGGTAGAGGGGAATGCCCGGCACATAATAGCGTCTGATGCCCCTTGAAAGAACATCAAAGATTTAAAACTTTTGATGGTCCTCTCGATCTGTTGTGCCGCCATATTGCTCAATGGTTGGCATCTTGAAATCCTTAGGTAGGTGCTTCGCTCTGATCTCATCTGTGAAGGCGAGATCGGTGGTGAATTGGAAGTCGTGGCTTGGAGCATGATTCTTTCCCTTCAGAACATCTTGGATCTGCTCCTGTAACTCCATTACCTTGTCATTCAAGGTCTGTTCCTCATTGGTCATTTAAGATTCTTGTCTCCTGTTATCTCCCGGGGCTTCTTTACCCTTTCCCCAAACATTATTTGCATCGCTGCGATTTTCACTGTGTTCTGGGGAATGAGTTCTCTCCTTCACCTGAGATGGGTATGGAGGTTACAATGGAATTCCTTGTAGGATATTATGCTGCATTTCCATCATCTGGTTCATCTGGTCCTGCCATCGAGTTTGCATTGCTTTGAATTGTTCGACCGTCACAAACCGCGGTGGATCTCTAGGGAGTCTTGTTTGAGAATCTTCCTTCTGGGAATCATCCTCTTCTATAATAACATCATCCCGTCCAGCATGTGGGCCAAAGGGTCCCTTCGGTGCCCCTTCTTGAGCAACGACATGAGCGGTGGTAGTTGAAATCTTTGACTGGTTGCGAGTGTTGGTCATCTTGGGGTCTTCGCAGCTTTCTTGCTCTTCGTTCCCACAGAAGGCACCAAAAATGTTGCACAAAGAAAGATGCCTACTTAACTGTGAAGTTTCCCTCTCTGCAACACTGAAACTAGTATTGGAAATGAAGAACTCTCTTGAACCTTTCTTGATTTCTTAATTGATTGATCTCTCTTAATATGGGCTCAATGGCCTCTATTTATACGAGTTTCACCCCGGTTCCCTTCACAATGATCTTCCCTATAGGTTTCCTTCCTCGTCAAGGGATTGAGTTGCTCGGTTAGGAGTCTTTCCATACATGGATTACGATTATCATTCATAACGCCTTTAGGATTTTCCTTAACCGTCCCTGCTGACGTGGCTATATCGATCTGCCCTACACGTGATATGCAAATCTTGGACGGAATGTTTTTCTTGGGCATCAAGGTTCCTGGTGTCACCCTAGGACTGGGTGGATAAAATATGGTATATCATTTGCCCCCTACTCCCTTTGTCTTGGATAAGGCATAGGGAGGACTTCACAACTGTACCGATCATCATGCTCTGTTATCGGTTATCTTCATTGTATACCTTCCTTGGTGGCCAGTTTTCGTCTAACCTTGCCAGTATTTGGTATTGGGGAGCATCGCTTCGGGAAGGAAATTCACTTCTGAAATGTATCTTTGCTGTTGATGATTATACCCTTGGATATGAAGTTGAAACGTGGGTTTCCAAAAATGTACCGCCATTCGCCGTCTCTAGCACGTGGGTTTGAAATATCTTTCAGATTTCACATCCTTTGAGGGGACTTGAAAGGACACCATGAAGTTCAAATTTAAGACCTTTAAGCTGCTGGCGTTACCTTGTCGATGAAACGTCTCCTGATGGTTTGACACGTGTTCACCACGTTCCCACTTCAAATTTTTGATTGCATCATGATTGTCTAAATGTGCACATTGGATTGATCTGAGGCATCCAACCTTTTTCCCTAGGGTATATAAGGCTCTTACCCCTTGGGTCTTTCTTCTTCATCGTTTCCAAGTTCTAATGCTCATGAGTTCAGATTCTCTACCTTCGTTTCAATCCTTGAAGTCTTAAAAGTCTTCTTGCTCTACGCTTTTCTCTTCAGCCAGACTCTTCTCACTCGAGTAAGTTCTTTTCCTCTTCTTTCTGCCTTGGATTCCCTTTTCTTTTATCTAGAAATGTCGAGTTATAAGAACGCCCCATCCTCCAAAACTGTGAGAGAGATAAACTCTTTATTTGAGGAATTAGATTGATTGTTCCATGGTTCAACGACTAGAGATGCTACCGTGGTCCCCCCTAGGGTGTCTGCTACGGTTCACCACACTCGTTCTGGTGCTTCTGCCAGCACCTCTTCTAGTAAGCCCTCAAAGAAATCAACCGTCCCCCTTCATAGGAAGGCCCATCATGTTCACCAACACCAAATCGATCCCACCTTAGGAAAGAGTATAGATGATATCCCTTCGATCTTAGTTGTGTCCGATGTCATGGAGATCCGAGAAATCTACTCTATTTCGGAGTCCATTGATCTTAGGGCTGCTAGCCCTGAGGATAGGTTGAATATCGAACATCCCGGTGAGATCAACCTTATTTTTTACTCCTTCGAGGCCGGTTTCTGCCTCCCCATTCCTCATTTCATCTCATGCCTCCTTAGACACTATGCTATAGCCCCCAGCCAATTGCTTCCAAATTCCTAGAGTTGTGATGGCGTCTTTGTCCTCAGATGTACACGGTTAGGCTGACATCCTTCCCTTGCACTGTTCATCAGGTCCTTCTTGCTTACTTTGTTCATCTCTCACCTTGGATGGTATTAATTTTGCCAGTGAGAATCCAGTATCCAGGTTATGGGTAAAATCACTTCCTCCATCCATGCTTGAAAATAACGATTCTTTTGGGCAAAATGCTCGGGGTACAAATTCCCCAGCAAGTGGTGCTCACCCGACACTTCTGCTCAGAACAAGATTCCACTCCTCGATGATGAGGATCTAAAAACCCTTCAATTGATAATAGATTATAAGAGTCCCGTGGAGCAAGATGATATCGATGCCTTAGACATGTCTTACTTGGAAAAGGTTGAGACGGTGAGAGTACCTTGTGTGTGTTTGTATGCTCTTTCATTATAGTGACCTTATGTTATTGCTTTGATGTAGTAGATTTTGATATGGATTCCATGATGAATTTCATTACCTAGGAGAACCTCCAAATCACCAGGGACGAGGTGACCCTCTCCCAGCCGCTGGAGAAGAAGAGGAAGTAAGCTCCAGCCAAGCAAGGGTGGACCCCCCCAGAAGGAGTCCAAGAAGAGAGATGGCTCGCTGATCAAGGTCCCTGAGAGCCAGAGCCAGCGGGACCCTAGGAAGGAGAAGGCACTCTTGGTGAGGATCCACTAAGCTACCGAGCATGCTGCTCGAGATGATGTCTCCATTGGACTCCTTAAGAGCGGTCCAATCATGGTGCTATCGAGCACCAAATTGCCAGGGGACAAGTCAAAGAAGTCCAAAGGCAAGAGAAAACTGTCTCTGGACACGTTCATCCCAAATGGTTGATGCAAGTCGACAAATGGTTTTGGATGATGCCACTGCCACCGAGCAAATGGCGTTGAATTGCATTCCTCCCTCTGATCGGGAGGCTCTCTCCAGGTTGGCTGATGATACTTTAGAGAGAAACGCCTATGCCCTGGCTTATGAGGTAATTTCTCTTCTTGTTCCTTTTTTCTTCTCTTTTTTTTTTTAGGTGTCTTCACTATTTCTCTGACACATTTAAATTCTCAGGAGTTGGCCTATGTCTCTGAGGTCATCCAACGAAAGAGGGAATATGCTTCCCTGTATGGTAAGCAGAACTTGGAGAACAAGGAGATGCATCGGGTTTGCGAAGATCATGATCAGTATATCTATGCACTCTGAAAGGCAGTCACGGAGCTAGAGGTGGCAAAGGAAGCTATCGATGTTGTTCGGGTGGTTGCTGAGAAAGCTCGGGAGGCAACCGATAAGTGTACCAACGACTCTGCTTGGTTCCAAAAGAAGGCCAAGGAGGAGTAACAAATGAGAGGCAACCTGGTGGAGAGCCAGAAAGTAGAGATCACCGGCCTAAAGACTAGGCTGGAGAAGGCTGAGGCTCTAGCAAAGGAAGCCGGGAAACAAGCTGTGGATGCCTATATTGCCTTGGAGGAGAATAAGTGGGAGAATCTGAAGACTTCCTCCAAGGTCTTTCTGAAATGCGCATATGCCTTCTGGAGGTAGGTGAAGGAGAGGGAGCCCAACTTCTACTTTAAGGGTATGAAGGAGGTGGAGAGTATGCTCTCCAAGCTGGAGGACGGCTCTTTCGGTCCCATACCTTCCAAAGGAGAGGTAAGGATTTTGATACCGATGGTCTCCAGAAGTGTTGTTGTGTCCTCGAGTGTTAGCGAGCAAGTTCCTGCAATTGAAGCTAAACAAACGGCCATACTGGAAGCTGAGCGTGGTAAGTTTGTGGCAGAAAAAGATAAGCCGGCTCCTACTGGATCGAAGAGTTCGCTCCCTGTTCTACCCCAAAATGTAGAGAAGCCCTCTTCCCCCGAAGCTGCCAATCCAAGTACCGACGGCCAAGCTCTAGTTTAGCCTTGTTCCATGTCTTTTCTATTTTTGTTTGATGTTTGTAGTCGGGCTTAGCTGCCACATTTTTCCTTGTAGACAAGAGAAGTTACCTTAATGAAAAAGTTTTCTGGCTTTTAACTGAACTCGATTCTTGTGCTTTTCTTTGTATTTGCAAATTCTGAGCATAACCTTTTAACTCTATATATAGGGTTATCTTACGATGCCCGGTGTACAATCTGATGCGACAAACCAAGAAGAAGAACTTCTTGCTCAGCTAAGGGCATATGAGTTCTCCAATGCTATGTTGAGGAAATTAAAAACACGTCTTGAAGAGGAGCTAGACTACTACAAGTCACTTGAGAGGTGGGAGGAGGACCTGTTGCAGAGGCTTGATTTTGCCAGGGATATTGTTGACTATGTCGCTGACTATCTTTAGGTTGAGAGATACTCTGCGGCAAATTTGGCTATTGACCATCTCCTGAAGTCGATGGTGTTCCAATGCTTTTATGAAGACAAGGCCATGAAGGTGCTCAGCGGTTGTACAACAAGGTGAAGAAGGCTGCCCCTATTTCAAGTGGGGGAATATTAATTTGGGTTTCGATCCCAAAATCCCAGTTGAATATGTAAAATTGGAACCTTCATCCATTTTTGTGCCCTTCTTTCCTCATCCCGAGAACCTTTCGGGTCTACTACCTCCAAATCCTTGGCATCCCAGACTTATGCATTTGTAACCATTTTCTTGTATATCTTGGCAATGTGAACTTTTATACATTTAATAATAAGATTTTCACCCTTTTATATATTTATACATGATTTTTTTTTTGTGTTCGTCACTTGAAGTCAACATCATTCATCCCCCTTCTAATTGTTGTACCTTTACTTTAAGTGTGGTGCAACTCACTACTATGGTGCAAATCACCATTATGATCAATAGACCATTACCTTTATTGTGGTGCAATTCACCACTATGGTGCAAATAACCATTACGGTCGGTAGACCATTACCCTTATGGTGCAATTCACCACTATGATGCAAATCACCATTATGGTCGGTAGACCATTACTTTCATTGTGGTGCAACTCACCTCTATGGTGTAAATCACCATTATGGTCGGTTGACCATTACTTTCATTGTGGTGCAGCTCACCACTATGGTGCATATCACCATTATGGTCGGTAGACCATTACCTTTATTGTGGTGCAACTCACCACTATGGTGCATATCACCATTATGGTCGGTAGACCATTACTTTCATTGTGGTGCAACTCACCACTATGGTGTATATTAGCATTATGGTTGGTAGACCATTACTTTACTACTTTGCATATTAAGATTGTTCCATAAAAATGCCTTTATCAAATGTAGAAGTCAAAATATTTAGAACAACCACAAACATTTTTAAAAATTTGGAACAGCCTTAAATGGTTTAATAAATTTGGAACTACCACAAATGGTTTAATAACATTTGGAACAACCACAAATGATTTTCTAACATTTGGAACAACCAAAAATGATTTTAAAATACATGGGGACTGACCACTACCGATAGAATTTCCTCAAGTTTTCTAAGTTCCATGATCGTGGTATGGGTATCTCCTCTAAAGTCTCCTAATGATAAGCTCTGAAAGCCACTTGTTTGGAGATTCTATATGGTCCTTCCCAATTTGGTGCTAGTTTTCTCATGGCTCTTGGATCAGAAGCTTCGACTTTGCGGGGCACAAGGTCTCCCTGTTGAAATATTCTTGGTTTCACTTTGGCATTATAGTGGCGTGCTACTCACTGTTGATATGCAGCATTCTTCATCCGTGCTGTCTCTCTGACCTCTTCTAACAGGTCCAAATTTGTTCTTAATTCTTCCCCATTGGTTTCTGGGTTATAGAGTTGTACTCTCAGTGAAATTTCTCCAATCTCCACAGGGATCACCGCTTCAGTTCCATATGTCAACATATATGGGGTTTCTCCTGTTGCAAGTCTTGTGGTTATCCAGTAGGCCCACAAGATGTTTGGTAGTTCTTCTTCTCACAGCCCCTTGGCTTTCTCTAGATTTTTTTTTATTCCATCCAACAAGATTTTATTCATGGCTTCAACTAGGCCTTTGGACTGTGGATGTGCCACTGAAGTCTTGCGCAATTGAATCTTATACCGATCACTGAATTCTTTGAATTTCTGTATGAATTACTTCCCATTATCCGTGATAATGGTTCTTGGGATTCCATATTTGTAGATAACAGAGTGCAGAAAAAATTTCCACACGTTGGCTGCAGATATTGTTGTTAATGCTTCTGTTTCGACTCACTTAGTAAAATAATCCACTGCTACTACCACGAACTATTTTTCTCCTACTGCCTTTGGGAAAGGTAACGGGCTTGAGATGGTAGTGAGCTCGGTCCCTGGTTGGCAGGTGATCAGTGCGAAGGTTTGGCACTTAACTTATTTGCATACAAAACTCATTGCATCTTTATGCAAGTATGGCAAAAAATACCCTTGTTTGATAATCTTGTGAGCTAACGCTATGCCCCCCAAGTGTTGTGCGCAAATGCTTGTATGAATCTCTCTGAGGACGTATTTAGCCTCTGATGGCATGAGACACTTCAAATATGGCATAGCGTATGCCTTTTGTATAGCACTCCTCCGATCATAATGAACCGTGCTGCTCTCATCCTTATCTTTTTAGCTTCTTCTTTGTTGATCGAGAGTAAGCCCCCTAGATGATATGCGATGAGTGAATCCATCCAGCAAGGTTCATTTTCAATGGACAATACATTCTCGATTTATTCAATGCTCGGTATTCCGAGAATGTCTATGTACACTGTTTGAGCCAACTCTTGAAAATCGAATGTGGCCAACTTGGATAACGCATCTGCAGATGTATTCTGCGCATGGGGCACTTGTAAAATTTGAAAATATGCAAATTTGGTTGTTAATTCGCATACCTTCTTTAAATATTATGCCATGCATTGCTCTTTGGCTTCATATTCCCTTTTACCTGGTTGACCACTAGTTGTGAATCACTGTGCACGATGATATTTCTCACCATCAGGCTCTTTGCCAGGCCCAGACCAGCTATCAATGTCTCATATTTAGCTTCATTATTTGTAGGTTGGAATTCGTATCTCAGTGCGTACTGCACCACAAATCCCCCTGGGTTTGTCAAAATCAGTCCAGCTCCGCATCTAGTGCTGCTGGAGGATCTATCCATATACAACATCCAGGGCTCTGGTTGTTCTTCATGATTGGGATCTACTGCTATCTCGTCATTTGGAAGGGTGCATTCGACAATGAAGTCTTCCAATGCTTACGATTTTATAGCGGTGTGCAGTTTGTGCTGCATATCGAATTCTCCAAGCTCGACCAACCACTCCACCAAATGCCCCGAGTGATCTTGTTTTGACAAAATCTTCTTTAGTGATTGATTCGTCATCACCACTATCGAGTAAGCTTGAAAGTAAGGCCTTAGCTTCCGTGCACCCATTATCAACGCATAAACGTGCTTTTCTATGTTGCTATATTTAGTTTCTACATCTAAGAGCACCTTTTTGACATAATATATTGGCTTTTGCACTCATCCATTGATCATGTTGTTAACCGGTCAAAAATAAAACCCTATATTAATCTAGCAAGTAGCAAGTAAGGGGTCGATCTACGAGGAACTGGAAGGCTAAATTACTAAAATGATAAGATGAAAGTGATGAAAATTAAATTGTAATAAATCTGATTTTAAACTACGAACGAAAAAAACGAATCTAAGCTAACAACGATATGCAAATACGGGAGAAGACTATCTTTAGGGTTCAAATCCCTAATGGGTTGTTATTCAATTCGGTTGCATGCTTCAGTTTATTATAACCATAGGCCTAATAATACCACAGAATGTAGGGTTCCTCCTAGGTATGGACTATCTTGACGAGTACTATCGTCCTTCACTTATAGGGTTTGGCACGCTTAGTTCGTTCAGCTATAATCCTTCATCGATACAACCACATAAAAACAAAATAACATTGCTTAAATGAAAAATAATGAATCAAAGAAACAGAATTTTTTAACTAAATATATCTATTAAAATTATCCAAATAGGGATGGGGTCTCAACATCAAGCAATCAAGAATGCAAACCAGAATTTTAAATAACAAACACCATTAGTTCATCTACACCTAAAGATAGACAGAACTTAGCCGATCATGGTGCTAAGAGACAGGGGGCAGCAATGGTGACAGCGATCTTCCATGGTGATGAAGCTACTGGAACGGTAATTACTCCCTCCTCTCCTTGCCGAACCCAAGATCCAAAACAAAAACAAAAGAAAAAAGAGGAAAATAGAGAAAAGAAGCGAGAGAAAGAGAGCACGGTTAGGGAGGAATGTATATCTCATGGGTATTAGAGAGTCTTTTTTTTTTTATATCGTAGAGGGGTTGGAACAAAAGATGGGAGAGAGATAGAGTCGTAGAGGGTTTAGGAGATTTTTGGGAGAGAAAATGTGGAGGATTGAGAGAGTTTGAGAGGAGTCGGAATTTTTTTTTTTTTATATATTATATTTTTGTGAAGAGATGGGAGAGAGATTAGTGGACAGAGTTAGAGGAGACTTTGGTGATATTAGGAAAGAGGGAGGATTTTAGGAAGTGAAACCGTAGGTGGCATGTGAGAGAAGAGAGAAATTTTGGAGATGTGGGCAGCATGTGTTAGAGAGAGGGGAGATAGTGGAGAGGAATTAGGAGATGGGTGAGATGTAGGAAAGAGAACCATGTGAGATGGAGAGGAGAAAGAGAGATGGAGGAATGATGGGAATTAGTTTAGGAGATGGAAGAGAGATATCTTTGGAGGAATAGGATTCAAGAGGATCGTGTGGGGTTTGAGAAAAATAAAATAGTAAAAAAAAAAAGGAAAGTGGATGGGAGATGTGAGTGGGATGAGAGAGAGAAAATAAATAAATAAAATATATGAAAGAGAGAAAATAGGAGAGGAAATTCGTCCAGCAATGAGGGAGGGACCCACTTGTATTATGCTAGTCAATCTTCCTTAGTTCTGGGCTCGGGCTTATATTTCAACTCATTTTCTAGCCCAAAAAGAATAATCGCATGAATGGACTCCGAAACCAATGCGTACTTTTAATGCAACATGTCCATCTTGCTCAGAATTCAGTCCTCTTCGCAACCATAAAAAAAAACTGAACCACTTTACGTGTAAATTTTAAGATACAATGCGCGATAGTCCAGAATAGCATGAAATCGCATAAAATGACCTAAACCTGAAAATAACAAACAATACCCAAGGTAGCTCCATTCTAAGCAGATAAAAATGCAGAATTAAATGGAATAATTTCAAACATGAATGTGCTCATCAAATACCCCCACACTTAGATTTTGCTAGTCCTAGAGCAAAAAGAAAATAAAGAAAACAAAAATCCTAACTCACTTTCGTAGGAATCACGGTTGCATTTGGCATGTGCAACAAGCCTTTAAACACTAGGTTACCCCTAGTGGATGAGTTTTGTCTCGTGAGTGTTTGCAGGAAATATACACACAAAATTCATGATTACAAGTTTAAATTTTGACAATGGGTAACAAGCACACACCAAACCCGAATTTAAGATGTTCTACTTAAGATCAAGAAGACAAAGGTACCCCCACACTTAAGCTCTTAGTAGCCAATATTGATTTTAGCAACAGGTACACATCCTAATTAGGGAATCTCCCCATATCTTCCAAACACCACCTTACTTAAGGTAAGACCAGTCATGATGTCAAGGGCACCAAGGACTTTAGGCTTTGGAGTATTTTTTACCATACAATTGTACCAAGGCAATGCCATTTCTTCCTTCATTTTTTTTTTTTTTTTTGGCAAAGAACTCCATTTGTTACTCCACTACTGTTCCTCAAACGCCATGCAGGGTCACTACACAAGACACCCGAGCTACTTGGTAGCTTTGTTTCTTACATATATCCACAAGGATAGTGATGCTAGAGTTCTTTTTCAGAATTTTCACCCCAAGGAGTGTCGATCAAGTCACCTCACTTCCTGAGGCGGAGTGCCCTGTCTAGCTCCAAGGAATTCAACTCTTACTTTTATTTATTTCTTTTTCTTTTTCTCTCTTTTTTTATTTTTAAAATTTTTATGTCATGCCAAAACTAAACTTTGTGTCAGCTCCTCACCAAAAGCTCAAAGAAACACCAGACAGCCAGGTGGTCTGTCCCTTCAGACAAGATGGGGCTCTTATTGTCTGAGTCCAAACCCACCTTAGGACACATACTAGCTATTGTCCTCTCAACAGGGTTTTCATTACTTCAGATTAAGGTTCCTAGGTCTCTCTCTCCCTCGTTTCGCATCAAAGTAACGGAGAGACATGTAAAACTTACCAAAAGCCAAAAAATAAAGATCTACCAATCGGTCTCACCCCCCCCCCCCACACTTAAAGTATGTAGTGTCCTCAATGCATGTAGAAGAAAAAAAAACAAGGATAAGGGAAGGAGTGTACCAAAAATCATATACGGCAGAACAGTACATCCAACAATCAGTAGCAGCTACCTAAAAAAAACAAAAACAAACAAACACAAAAAAAAACAAAAGTACTAAAGAAAAAATAGTGGGTTGCCTCCCACAGAGCGCTAAGTTTAGAGTCTTCAGCCAGACTCAGAATGACTCATGGAGAGTCAAGGATCACATCATGCAACTACAACCACTCAATAAGTTGGCCATCAGTCGTTGGCCATTGACCTTAAAGGTATGTCCAGTCTGAGGGTTACGAACCTCCACAGCACCATGAGGGGAAACATCCACTATCACAAAGGGGCCATCCCACCGAGATCTAAGCTTTCCAGGGAATAAACGCAACTTGGAGTTAAACAACCACACTCACTGATTGGGCTCAAAGGACTTTCAGACTATATGTTTATCATGAAAAGCTTTAGTCTGGTCCTTATAAAGGCATGAGTTGTCTATAAAGGCATGAGTTGTCATAAGCATCGTTGCCCAATTCATCCAATTGAGATAACTGGAGACGATGAGAGGAGCCAGCGTCAAACATGTCAAAATTAAAGGTCTTGATAGCCAAAATGCCCGATGCTCCAACTCAACTGGAAGATGACAGGCTTTATCCAAAACTAATCTATATGGAGACATACCAATAGGAGTTTTATAAGCTGTCCGGTAAGCCCATAAAGCGTCATCTAGACGAGTGGACCAATCCTTACAGTCTGGTCTAACTGTCTTCTCCAAGATTCGCTTGATCTCACAGTTAGAAACCTCCACTTGACTAGATGTCTGTGGATGATAAGGAGTAGCAACCTTGTGAGTGATGGAGTCCTTTTTCAACGAGGCTCCAACTCTCCAGTGCTTGAAATGGGAGCCACTGTCACTGATGATAGCTCTAGGGAAACCAAAGCGGCTAAAAATGTGACTCTGAACCAAAGACATAACAACCTTATGGTCATTGGTTTTGGTTGCTTTAGCCTCGACCCATTTAGAAACATAGTCAACTGCCACTAGGATGCACTCATGACTAAACAAAGCAGGAAATGGGCCCATGAAATCAATCCCCCAAACATCAAAACTCTCAACGACCAGAATAGGATTGAGGGGCATCATATCTCGTCGGGAAAGATTACCAACCTGTTGACATCTAACACATGTTTTATAGAAAACATGTGCATCCTGAAACAAAGTAGGCCAATAGAAGCCACTCTGCAACACCTTGGCTGTAGTCTTGTTACCACTAAAGTGTCTCCCACAAGCGAGAGTATGACAGAAAGATAAAATACTCTGGAATTCACTCTCAGAGACCCAACATTTAATGACCTGATTTGAACAGTATCAGAATAACTCAGGATCCTCCCAATAGTAGTACTTAAGCGATGAGAAGAAGCGATCCTTAACTGATGTACCCCAATCAGTAGGTATCTTCCTACTCATAAAGTAGTTCATAATGTGGGCATATCAAAGAGCCAGTTTAGACGATATAGCAAATAACTACTCATTGGGAAAGGTCTCCCGAACCAACTCAGAGGTGGAAGGATCAAGGAGAATACGAGATAAATGGTCTACTATAACATTTTCTAACCCTTTCTTATCTCGAATTTCCAGGTCAAACTCTTGAAGGAGGAGAATCCATCGGATGAGCCTCAGCTTAGCATCACGTTTGGATAAGAGATGCGGAAGAGCTGTGTGGTCCTAATAGGCAATCACCTTCGGGCCCAAAAGATATCATCTAAACTTATCAAGGGCAAAAACTACAGCTAGTAACTCCTTCTCAGTAGTGGTATAATTCATCTGAGCATCAGAGAGGGTTTTACTAGCATAGTAAATCACAACAAGCTTCCCATCAACCCTTTGGCCTAAAACAGTACCAACAGCATAGTCGGATGCGTCACACATGATCTCAAAGGGGAGAGACCAATCAGGTGACCTCATAATAGATGCTTTAGCCAATGAATCATGAAGGATGTGGAAAGCATGAAGGCATTTATCATCAAAGATAAAAGGGGCATCCTTTGCAAGTAGACTACACAAGGGCCTAGAAATTAAGCTAAAGTCTTTGATGAAATGCCTATAGAAGCCGGCATGGCCCAAGAAAGAACGGACCTGCCGAACGGAAGTGGGAGGGAGTAACTTAGTAATGAAATCAACCTTGGTCGGGTCAACCTCAATGCCTCCTGCAAAAACAATGTGGCCGAGGACAATACCCTTTTGAACCATGAAATGGCTCTTCTCCCAACTAAGAATGAGGTTTGTCTCCACACACTGTTTAAGAACCTGAGATAACCGGTGGAGACACTCATCGAAAGATAACCCAAAGATAGAGAAGTCATCCATGAAAACCTCTAAAGATTGGCCAACCATGTCAGAAAAGATGGCCATCATGCATCTTTGAAAGGTGGCATGAGCATTGCATAACCCAAAGGGCATGCGTCTGAATGCAAATGTACCAAAGGGATAAGTGAAGGTTGTTTTCTCTTGATCGCTGTGACATACAGGAACTTGATTGAATCCCGAATAACCATCAAGAAAATAGAAGTAGCTCTGCCCAACCAATTTCTCTAAAATTTGATCAATGAAGGGCAGAGAAAAGTGGTCTTTACGGGTGACCTTGTTTAGCTTCCGATAATCAATACAAATACACCAACCCATAGTGGTATGAGTTGGGACAAGGTCACCTTGGTCGTTGGGAACAACCGTGATGCCAGACTTCTTAGGGACAACCTGAGTGGGGCTGTCCCATTGACTATCCAAGATGGGGTATATAATGCCAGCATTAAGACACTTTACTACTTCGTTCTTCACTACTTTCCTCATTTTAGGGTTCAGACGACGTTGTGGGTCCCTAAAGGGTTTTGCTCCCTCCTCATAATAGATCCGGTGCATACAGACTGAAGGGTTAATATCCTTTAGATCAGCCAAGGACCAACTAATGGCTGCCTTGTACTCCGAAAGAACTTCCAAAAGTTGAGCCTCTTGCCTGGATGAAAGATCGGATGACATACTAACAGGCAAAGTCTCTCCTTTCCCTAAAAATGCATACTTAAGGGTGGAAGTGAGAGGTTTAAGCTCCAACTTTGGAGGGGATATTAAAGAAGAAGGTTGGGGAGATGTAGCCAAAGGGGGTAGAGGCTCAAACCTAACTGTCCAAGGTGGCCATTCTGAAGAGGGTGAGGAATCTAGCAAAGTGTTCACCTCTTCAGTAAATGCCTCAGACTCCTCTCCAAACATTACATCGTGCTACAAAGGGTCATCAATAAGCACATGAGAAGTGTGATTAGCCACAATTTCATCTAATAAATCCAACGCAAAGCACTCTTCTTTTCTAAAGGAACCTAAGGATGCATTGAAGATGTTAAGCCTAAGCTTCTTATTCCCAAAAGAGATGTTCATGGCACCCGATCTACAATTTATGTAAGCATTTGCAGTAGCTAAGAAGGGGTGCCCTAAAATGATAGGGGGAAGCTTGGCTATAGTGGCTGTATCCATATCCACAATAAGGAAGTCCACAGGAAAGTACAATTCTTCCACCTTCACTAAAACATCCTCTAACAAACCACGAGGTGTCTTGACTGAACGATCAGTTAACTAAAGGATGACCTCAGTGGGTTTCAAATCTCCTAAACCAAATCTGACATAGACTGAACTAGGCAAGATATTCACACTATCCCCTAAATCAAGTAGTGCCCTACTTATGGAGAGATCTCCAATGATGCAGGAAATAAGAGGCGCACCTGGATCCTTAAGCTTAGGGGGTAGGTGGCTGGAAATTACAGAGCTAACCTGTTCAGTCAAATGGACAGTCTTAGGGATTTGAGTTCTCAACTTAAGCTTTTGGATGCAGAGGTCTTTTAAAAATTTAGCGTAAGCAAGAACTTGCTTGATGGCATCCAAAAGGGAGAGATTGATGTGAACTTGTTGGAACAAGTCTATCATCTCTTGCATCTTTGCACCCTTTCTATCCAGATAGTCTGGGGCTGATGTTTGAAGGACTTGGGGAAAAGGGACCTTTGGAATGTAACAGTCAGGTGATGGTCCCTCCACAATGGGAATGTGCATCCCCTTCCTTGGGAATTGATGAGTGATTCCCATAGGTGGTGTTTCAGTAATGGACTCATGTGTTTCTACACCACTACTAGAATTCTCTAGGGTTGACTCAGCCTCTCCCTAGCTTTGAGACTTAGTAGGCAACATCTCATTAGTGGCTAAGGGTGCATCAGGTTTTTCCACCCTTTTGCCGCTCCTTAGGACTGTGATCGATTGGACCTGTTCTTTCCCTGGACCCATTAGATTGTTTGGGTTACCTATTGGTTGACTTGGCAATTGGCCAACCTCCCTCCTACTTATAGCATCAGCTAGTTGACCCAGTTGGTTCTCTAGCTTATTAATGGATTGAGTATGTGAGTGTAGCAGCTGTGTGTTCTGCTCGAGTCCACTTAATGCTTTTAGCACCTTTTCCTCAAAGGATTGATTCTGTTACAGTTGAGGATATGGTGGTTGTCCACCCCTATAGGCATTAGATTGAACATTAAATGGTGGCCTATATGGTGGGTTTGGAGGATTATTAGGTACTAAGTTTCTCCATGAAAAGTTTGGGTGGTTTCGCCATCCCAGGTTATAGGTATTGAAAAAAGGATCATTGCCCGGTTTAGGGAAACCTTGAGCCACTTGTACCTGTTCCTGAACAAATTCAGGGTATTGTGCAGCCAAAGGACAGTCTGTTACATAATGACTAGGGGCACATAAGGCACAGGCATTAGTCTGATTAGGGAAACTCATTGAAAAAGGGGACATAGAATGCTGTCCTACAGACATCCAATAGTCCAATTTCTTGGATAGCATGTCAACCTTAGTAGTCATCTCTACAGTTGGATTGATCTCATAGAGACCACCCTTCTTTGGTTGCCCTGTGTGTGGAATCTCAGTCCGAGAGGACGAAGCATGATGTTGGAAATTCTCACTAAGGGTTTCAAAAGATCCCATGCTTCCATCTCATTGTTGTGCATAAATGATCCACCACAAGAGGAGTCCACCATCTACCTATATCGATCACGGAGACCATCATAAAAACACTAGGCTAACTGCCATTTTGGGACAGCATGGTGGGGGCATTTCTGAAGTAATTCCTTAAGTCTTTCCCACACTTCATGAAATTGTTTGCCCTCTAATTGAGAGAAACTAGTAATGCCTCGCCTAAGGCTATTAGTCAGGCCAATGAGGAAGAATTTTTTCAGAAATTCCTGCTGCATTCCCGCCCATGTAGAAATCCTAACCGAATCTAGGGAATGAAGCCAGTGTTTGGCTTTGTCCTTTAAGGAAAATGGGAACAGAAGCAACTTTAGGGCATCTTCAGAGAGGTTTTGGATTTTGACTGTAGAGAATACCTCTAAGAACTCATCAAGATACTTTTAAGGCTCCTCATTAGCAAGTCCATAATAGGATGGTAACATCTATATGATGCTGGACTTGATCTCATATTGAGCGGCCTGAATGGCAGGCAACTGAATACAAGATGCAGGGGTATAGGTAATTGGAGTGAAGTGCTCACTCAGCGGCCTTCTTGGCTGATTTTCGTTACCCATTTTATTACTATTATCCTTATCCTTAGGTCTAGCCACAGATCGCTCTATTTCTAGGTCAAGAGAACAGGTTGGGGTGCAAAGAACGTCGACCATGCATAAAACACAACACAGGTTGAACATGCTAATTAAACAAAAATTAAAACTAGTAAATTAAAATGTGATAACTAATAAAAAAAATTAATAAAAATAAAAATCAGAAATAAAAAGTAAAAAAAAAAAACTAATTGAAAATTAACAAAATTACTTACCTGGTGTTGGCGGTTGTGCAATTCCACTTGCTGCCTCCGATGAACGGTTACACATATGATCTTAAGGGATTGGGGGAATTAAAATTAAACCTAAACACCCAATCTAATGCTGGAATTAAAAAAATTACATAAAATAACCCTAATTACATAAAGTCTAGGAATTAAAAGTAAACCAAACGGACAGCTTGTCCTTATTCGATCTACTCGGCTTCCTGCACAAACAAAGAAAACGTTAGGTATACTAAATTTAACCTAATAAAGAGATTAAAAATAAAATAAAATTTTTGGAATTATAAAATTAAAACTAAAACAAAGTAACACAAAACAACTCAATCAATCTTAGCAACCGTGCTTCGGTTCCCCGGCAACGGTGCCAAAATTTGACTGTGTCGTTAACTGATCAAAAATAAAACCCTAAATTAATCTAGTAAGTAGCAAGTAAGGGGTTGATCTACGGGGAACTGGAAGGCTAAATTACTAAAATGATAAGATAAAAGTGATGAAAATTAAATTGCAATAAAGCTAATTTTAAACTACGAATGAAAGAAACGAATCTAAGCTAACAACGATATGCAAATACAGGAGAAGACTATCTTTAGAGTTTGAATCCCCAATGGGTTGTCATTCAATTCAATTGCATGCTTTGGTTTATTTTAACCATGGGCCTAATAATACCACAGAATGTAGGGTTCCTCCTAGGTATGGAATATCTTGACGAGTACTATCGTCCTTCACTTATATGGCTTGGCACACTTAGTTCGTTTAGCTATAATCCATCATCGGTATAACCACATAAGAACAGAATACCATTGCTTGAATGAAAAATAATGAATCTCAGAAATAGAATTTTCCAACTAAATATATCTATTAAAATTATCCAAATAGGGATGGGGTCTCAACATCAAGCAATCAAGAATGCAAACCAGAATTTTAAATAACAAACACTATTAGTTCATTTACACCTAAAGATAGAAAGAACTTAGCCGATCGTGGTGCTAAGAGACAGGGGGCAGCAATGGTGACGACGATCTTCCATGGTGATGAAGCTGCTGGAACGGTAATCACTCCCTCGTCTCCATGCCGAACCCAAGATCCAAAACAAAAATAAAAGAACAAAAAGGAAAATAGAGAGAAGAAGCGAGAGAAAGAGAGCACGGTTAAGGAGGAATGTATATCTTGTGGGTATTAGAGAGTCCTTTTTTTTATATCGCAGAGGGGTTAGAGGGAGAGAACAAAAGATGGGAGAGAGATAGAGTTGTAGAGGGTTTAGGAGATTTTTGGGAGAGAAAACATGGAGGATTGAGAGAGTTAGAGAGGAGTTGGAATTTTTTTTTTTTTTTTATATATTATATTTTTGTGAAGAGAAGGGAGAGAGATTAGTGGATGGAGTTAGAGGAGACTTTGGTGATATTAGGAAAGAGGGAGGCTTTTAGGAAGTGAAACCGTGGGTAGCATGTGAGAGAAGAGAGAAATATTAGGAGAGAGGGATTGAAAGATGTGGGAGAGATGGGAAAGAGATGTGGGCAGCATGTGTGAGAGAGAGGGGAGATGGTGGAGAGGAATTAGGAGATGGGAGAGATGTAGGAAAGAACTGTGTGAAATGGAGAGGAGAAAGAGAGATGGAGGAATGATGGGAATTAGTTTAGGAGATGGAAGAGAGATATCTTAGGAGGAATGGGATTAAAGAGGATCATGTGGGTTTGAGAAAAATAAAATAGTAAAAAAAAGGGGAAAGTGGATGGGAGATGTGAGTGGGATGAGAGAGAGAAAATAAATAAATAAATAAATAAAATATATGGAAGAGAGAAAATAGGAGAGAAAATTCGTCCAGTAATGAGGGAGGGGCCCACTTGTATAATGCTAGTCAATCTTCCTTGGTTCTGGGCTTGGGCTTGCATTTCAACTCATTTTCTGACCCATTATTCTTTTCTGGCCCAAAAAGAAAAATCGCATAAATGGACTCCGAAACTAATGCGTACTTTTAATGCAACACATCCATCTTGTTCAAAATTCAATCTTCTATGCAACCATGAAAAGAAACTAGACCACTTTAAGTGTAAATTTGAAGATACGACTCCCGATAGTCTAGAATAGCATGAAATCGCATAAAATGACCTAAACCTGAAAATAACAGACAATACCCAAGGTAGCTCCATTCTAAGCACATAAAAATGCAGAATTAAATGGAATAATTTCACACATAAATGTGCTCATCATCCATCACCTTTTACCAATACTGCACTTATAGCTACCGTAGTGACTGCTAGGTAGAGCTGGAGCACATCCCCAGGGTCAGGTTTCATCAACAATGGTGGGTTGGCCAAGTATTTCTTCAGATATGTGATTGCCTTTTGACTTTCTTCCATCCATTCAAACATTAGCTTTACCTCGTTGGTCTACCTTGTAGCTACTCGGTTTTTTAGTGCTTTAAAGAATGGAAGACACCGATCACCAGAAGTTGAAATGAATATTCCTAGTGCAGCTACTCTTCCTTTTAACTCTTACACTTCTTTGATTCATCCAGGTGGCACCATATTTAAGATGGCCTTGATCTTGGCCAGATGTGCTTCTATCCCTCTTTGTGACATCATGAAGCCAAGGAATTTACCAGAAGTTACCCCGAACGCACATTTGGTAGGATTGAGCTTCATTTTGCTTTTCCTTAAAACTTGAAATATTTCTTCGAGGTCGGTTATGTGGTCAGATGCCTTATGATTTTTCTCGAGCATGTCATCCACGTAGACTTCTACGTTGCGCCATATCTATTTTTGAAAACTCTTGTTAACAAACCGCTGATAGGTGGCGCCTGCTTTTTTCAACCTAAAAGGCATTACTTTGTAGCAGTATATGTCTCTGCCCGCTATAAAGGAGGTTTTTAGTGTGTCTAGTTCATACATTTTGATTTGATTATACCCGGAGTAGGCATCCATGAAACTTAACAATTCATGGCCTACTGTGGTATCTATCAATAAATCAATACGAGGCAAAGGATAGTAGTCTTTAGGGCATGCTTTATTCAAATCAGTAAAATCAACACACATATGCCACTTGCCATTAGGCTTAAGCACCATTACTACATTAGAGAGCCATTCAGGATAAATGGCCACCTCAATAAATCCTACCTCCAGTAGCTTGACAACTTCTTCCACCACTTTTCCCTGGTGCTCGGGTATAAAGGTCCTCTTCTTCTGGAAGACTGGCTACGACGTTGGATGAATGTTCAGCCTGTGCTCGACTAATTCTCGGTCAATCCCGATATATTAGTGGTTGACCATGCGAAGACATTTGGATTGGCCCTCCGACACTCCACCATGTGCTTCTTTCGCTCTCTCGTCAGGCCTGCGCCTACTTAAACGATGCGGTAATCATCCCCTTTAATAATTTCCACCGAAACTAGGTCCTTATCTGGCTTTGATCTTTCATGCTCGGTATCATCACGAGCATCTTCGAGTGTAACTTGGAGCATCTGTGGCTCCTTCCCTTTTCCTCTCAGATAGCCCTCATAGCATTTTCTTGAGGTTATCTGGCTTCCACGATACTCTCCTACTCCTCCCTCAGTGGGGAATTTTATTACGAGGTGGGGAGCAGAGACTATGGCATGTAGGGCATTGAGGCTTAGTCTGCCGAGAATTCCATTAAAGGTGGAATTAACCTTCACCACCAGAAAGTTCATCATCAAAATGTTCAGTTCCCACAGTCACCAATAGCTCAATAGAGCCTTCTACATGCACAGGGGCTCGATTAAATCCGTAGAGTGGGGAATCCACCCTTTTCAGCATCTTGGGTTTTGGTTGCATTTTATCAAATGCATCATCATAGAGTACATCCACCGAGCTTCCATTATCAATGAGTATCTTGGCCACCAACCAATTGCTGATGGTCACCAAGGCATCATCATGAGGCGATTGTATATCAGAGAGATCTTCGTCCGAAAAGGTTATTTTATGCTCGGTTCTTCTTTTCTTATCTGGCATTTTAGCTTGGAACATTCACCGAGCATGATGTTTTCGAGAATTTGAGGACTCTCTCCCCATACCTGGGCCTCCAAAGATTGTAGCTATCTCTCTGAGGGGTGCATTCTCAGTATGGCGCCTGCGCCCAGCTGGATCCGCCCTGTCTTCATTGTCGCCCAACCGAGCAGGGGACTTTGATCTCTCCTCAGGTTCTCAAGTTCGGTTCCCCTGTCTTTTGTCGCCACCCTCCTTTTTTACGAATCTGCTCAGGCGGCCCCTTTGGATGAGGGCTTCTATTTTATCCTTCAACTGTCTACAATCCTCTGTGTCATGGCCACGATCTTGGTGGGATCTACAGTATTTATTCTTATTGCGCTCATGTGGAGGCTTTATCATCTTTGTTGGCCTGTGCAAGGTTACCTGGTCCTTAATCTCATTAAGGATGTATGCCCGGTTGTGTGTGAGAGCAATGTATGTAGGCTTTGGCTTTGGATCACTTTTAGGAACCCTCGCCCAATCATCTCTCTTCCTCTTCCCATCTTTTTGGTCTTTGCCATCTTTCTGGCCATTTGCCCCAGATTGGGAATCTTTCTTCTCCAGACTTTTCTTCTTGGGATTTGTCTCTTTCTCTTGCTGGGTTGCAAGAACTTCTATAAGATCGATGTGTTTTTTGCAACACGAGAAGAGTTCATACATATTAGCTGGCTCATCCATGATCAGGGACTTCTTCAGTTCTACATCCCTGATGCCACTGTGCAGGGCTTGGAACTTCACAATGGGGTTCAAATTTCGTACTTCCAGCGCCTCATTGTTGAACCTTATAAGAAAGTCTTTGATCGCTTCATCAGAGCATTGCTTAATGGCCAAAAGATTGGCCACTATCTTCTTATGGACTCTACTACTCATGAAGGTTGCAAGAAAGGCCCGTTCGAG
The DNA here is from genome assembly GCF_018873765.1 of Telopea speciosissima. Lineage (NCBI taxonomy): Eukaryota > Viridiplantae > Streptophyta > Magnoliopsida > Proteales > Proteaceae > Telopea > Telopea speciosissima. The sequence continues at coordinate 45,346,143 of NC_057920.1, forward strand.
CTCCACGAAGCTAGAGAGTGATCGTGGTTTCAGGCGCACGAACCACTGTCTTGCCGAACCCTTCAAGGTAGAGGGGAATGCCCGACACATAATAGCGTCTGATGCCCCTTGAAAGAACATCAAAGATTTAAAACTTTCAAGATGGTCCTCTGGATCCGCCATGCTGCTATACTGCTTAATGGTTGGCATCTTGAAACCCTTAGGTAAGCGCTCCGCTCTGATCTCGTCTATGAAGGCGAGATCGGTGATGAATTGGAAGTCGTGGCTTGGAGCATGATTCTTTCCCTTCAGAACTTCTTGGATCTGCTCCTGCAAATCCATCACCTTGTCATTCAAGGCCTGTTCCACCTTGGTCATCTGAGATTCTTGTCTCCTGTTATCTCCCAGGGCTTCTTTACCCTTTCCTCGAACATTGTTTGCATCGCTGCAATTTTCACTGTGTTCTGGGGAATGGGTTCTCTCCTTCGCTTGAAATGGGTACGGAGGTTGCGGTGGAATTCCTTATAGGATATTATGCTACATTTCCATCATTTGGTCCTGCCATTGAGTTTGCATTACTTCGAATTGTTACACCGTCACAAACCGCTGTGGATCTCCAAGGAGTCTTGGTTGAGAATCTTCCTTTTGGGAATCGTCCTCTTCTATAATTACATCATCTTGTCCAGCGTGTGGGCCAGAGGGTCCCTCCGGTGGCTCTTCTTGATAAGCGGCACAAGCGGTGGCCACAATGGTAGTGGCAGCGGCCTTCAAAATCTTTGACTGGTTGTGAGTGTTGGTCATCGTGGGGTTTTCGTAGGTTTCTCGCTCTTCGTTCCCATAGACCGCACCAAAAATGTTGCACAAAGAAAGATGCTTACTTAGCTGTGAGGTTTCCCTCTTTGCAACACTGAAACTAGTATTGGAAACGTAGAACTCTCTTGAAGCTTTCTTGATTTCTTAATTGATTGATCTCTCTTAATCTGGGCTCAATGGCCTCTACTTATACAAGTTTCACCCCAGTTCCCTTCACAATGATCTTCCTGATAGGTTTCCTTCCTCATCAAGAGATTGAGTTGTTCTCGGTTAGGAATCTTTCCATACGTGGATTACGATTACCATTCATAATGCCTTTAGGATTTTCCTTAACCGTCCCTGCTGACGTGGTTATACTGGTTTAACCGCCCTGCACGTGATATGCGAATCTTGGACAGAATGTGTTTCTTGGGCTTCAAGCATCCAGGTGTCACCCTAAGACTAGGTGGATAAAATATGGTGTATCAGGGGGTTTATTGAAATCTGGGGATTAGGGTTGAAATATCTGTAGTGTTTAGGCTCTATTGAGTTGAAACCCTCCCTACCAACTGCATTCCTCATTGTTTGTAAACAATGAGATATTTGATTAGGTTTGATTTATGGTGTTCAAGCTTGTCGGTTGCTGGTGTTGTTAGTTGGTAATTAACATTGCTAATTTGTTGTTGTTGTTGTTGTATTGAATCTGAGTTACTTTTCAATACAACAGTAACACTGCTAATTAACATGACAGTTGATGAATTTTGGTTGGATACTTTTCAATTATATAAGAATTTATGTTGCTACTTACATGACAGTTGAAACCTTTGTACGTTCTTGGTAGTTTATGTTGTTACTACTTATGAGGGTATTGAATTTGAGTTACTAACATGATAGTTGAAACCTAGTATTTTTACTATGGATGAAGGAATGGATTTAGTCTTGATTGTTTTCCTAATCTCTTTGGTTTTCTTTTAAATCAAATTATTTTAGAAATTAAATTGATTCTTTTTTGTTTTATTTCTTATTATTAGAAATTCTATACAAGAGCTGATTTTGCTTTCAATAAATCAATGCATTGAGAATTCACCTAGAGTGAATAGGTGAAAGTAGTAAAAAATAAAAACTTATGCGGGATTAAAAAATGTTATCAATACAAGATAATTAAATTGCAAAGATAACACAGAGATTTATAGTGGCTCGGCCAAAACTTGCCTACGTCCACTCCTCTCACCTTAGAGAGAATTCTATTAAAAAGAATCTTGAGAATGAGCAAGAGAACTCGTACAAATCTTGATTGAGAGCAAGAGGACTCAACATTACTCTTGATTTCGAGCAAAAGGACTCAACCAATCTTGATTCCAAGCAAGAGGACTCAATTAACACATATAATAAAAAAAATTACTAAGAAAAGGATTACCTCAACCTTAGTACATGTGTAAGCTACCTTCCACCCTTGGAGCTTGAAGTTAGATGAGGTAGAGGAGCTTAAGTGTGTGAGCTTTGTGATGAATTGATGCGTAACTTCAATGAAGGCTCACTTGATGAAAGCTTATAATGATGGCTCTTAATAATGTTGATTAGTAGTAGTGATTAGAGCCTTAAACAAGAGCCTATTTATAGGCTAAGTATCTCTAATAAATTTAGAAACTATCTTAAGATCAGATTGGATTAGACAGTAATAATCCGGTATACCGATTCCTAATCCGGTATGCCGGTTCACCAAATTTTCTTAAATGATCTAAGGTATAACGGTCAAATTCCAACAGTAATATTTGATCCGGTATGCTAGATCATAATCCGGTATGTCGGTTCAGAGTAGAACATAGCCAGCCTTTGATCCGGTATGCTGGATCTCGACAAAGACATCAAATGGAGGAGGGATGGCAATGGTATGAAAGTTATTTCAGGTGATATGTTGAAAAGACAATGTAGATGTCTCTTCACGATCAATATCAATATCAAAGGCCCAACAAAGGTGAGTGAGAAGACGGCCATAGGGAAGATTGATGTGCTTGCGAGGGTGAGCACACGATTCCATGTACCTCATGATGAAGTATGGAAGGCAAGTAGGGATGTTTGTGTAAACAAAAAAGGTGAGATAGTCTTAGGGTGTTAGACACTTACTTCTATCTCCTCCCCTAGGGATGAAATTGTGTTGGATGATGTATGAGATATCATGAGGGATAAGCTTGAGTCTTCTGGTGACAACGGTTGCTACATTTGGATCAAATTGCTTGAGGATAGAAGAATAGACTTCTTTATGGTTGATAAGATCTCCAAAGTTGGGGTTCTTCGGAGTCCAAAAGATACAAGGTCCATCACTTGATATTTGAAGGAGTCGGGCAAGGTCGTCGATAGAGAGATCTATGTGAACACTTTTCACATAAGAGTGGAGCATCAAACCTCGTTCCGACCCACTAAAGTAGAGATTAGCATAGAAGTACTTTACGAAATTGGGATAGCATGGCTCCAACATATCAAGAAGAGGTTCCCATCCAATGTCCTTAAATCTTTCTTCAAGGCGAATACTATTGAACGAAAAAATGTCAACGTCACGTCCTTCTTCAATTTTTTGGGTAAGGTAAAGAGGCCAATTTTCACGACATTCGAGTGAGCGAAAGAGTCGGTCTTCACCTTCTGAATAAGGTTGCCTTGAGGTGCCACCTCTAATGGAAACCAATCTTCCTCCCGTTCTTCCTCTTTTAGGTGGTTGTTGTCTTTCAACCATAGCCTCCTTGCCTCTTCGACTCATAGTGAGAGAGAATGGAGAAAGAGAGATGAAAAGAAAGAGAGAAATATGGTTTTGCAATTGTATTTTGAGTTAAGAGAAAAATAGAGTGAATAGTGATGTAGAAACTGACAAAAAGAGGGGTTTATATAGGCTTAATTATGTGTTCAAACAACTAGAAAACGGTCAAAAAGACCAATTTGGTATAGCGTTTCTAGTCCAACGGTCACTACACAACTATATTTGCTGAACCGGCATACCCTTTGGTAATCTGGTATACCGTTTCAGCAGAAACAGCAAGATAAACCAATTTTTACAGCATATTCACCTACTCAAAAAGGGTCACACAAACCCAAGTCTCTTCTAAGTGAGCAAAACCTTTCTTCACTTAAGGGTTTTGTGAAGATATCCGCGAGTTGCTTCTTGGTCTCCATAAAGTTAAGTCGGATTTCACCTCTTTGAGCTGTATCACGTAGGAAGTGATGACGAATATCAATGTATTTAGCTCTTGAGTGTAAAATTGGGTTCTTACTTAGGTTTATAGCACTTGTGTTATCACACAGGATAGAGTAAGTGTCAAACTTGATTCCATAGTCTTGGAGAGTTTGCCTCATCCATAACACTTGTGCGCAACACCGTCCGGCTGCGATGTATTTAGCCTCAGTGGTAGATAAAGCAACAGAATTTTGCTTCTTACTAAACCACGAAAGCAAACATGATCCTAGGAAGTGACAAGATCCACTTGTACTTTTTCAATCAACATGACACCCGGCAAAGTCGACATCGGAGAAGCTAATTAGGTCAAAGTCATTGTTCATAGGGTACCAGAGGCCAATGCTTGCAGTTCCTTTCAAGTACTTAAAGATTCTCTTTACAGTACTCAAATGGGATTGCATAGGTTGGGCTTGAAACCTAGCACAACCATAGACACTAAACATTATATCCAATTTACTAGCCGTTAAGTAAAGTAAACTACCTATCATGCCTCTATATTTTGCAAGGTCAACAGGAGTTCCATCTTCATCTTTGGACAAGGTTACAGATGTACTCATTGGAGTACTAGAGGACTTTTGTCCATTGATGTCAAACTTCTTCAAGAGTTCCTTAAGGTATTTAGTTTGACTGATGAAAATCCCATTAGGTGTTTGTTTTATTTGAAGTCATAGAAAGAAGTTTAATTCTCCCATTAGACTCATTTCAAACTCACTACTCATGGTTTTACTAAATTCAAGACAAAGTGATTCATTAGTTGAACAAAAAATAATATCATCAACATAAATTTGAACAATAATTAAATCATCTTTCTCATGCTTAACAAATAAATTAGTATCAATCTTACCCATTGAAAAACCATTATCAACAAAAAATTTACTTAACCTGTCATACCAAGCTCTTGGGGCTTGTTTCAAGCCATCCAGGGCCTTCTTCAGTTTGTAGACATGGTTAGGGTACTTGGAGTCTTCAAATCCAGGGGGTTGGATAACATGTACTTCTTCATTAATGAAACCATTTAAAAATGCACTTTTCACATTAATTTTATGTAACTTGAAATTCTTATGACATGCAAATGCAAGTAAAATTCTAATAGATTCAAGTCTAGCTACAAGTGCATATGTTTCATCAAAGTCAATGCCTTCTTGTTGGTTGTAGCCTTGAGCAACCAATCTAGCCTTGTTTCTAGTTATGTTTATCTTCATCAAGTTTGTTTCTAGATACCCATCTAGTTCCAATAATTTTGTTGTTCGTAGGTTTTGGCACTAAGTCCCAAACTTGATTTCTTTCAAACTGATTAAACTCTTCTTGCATAGCAATTATCAATTACTATCCAAAAGGGCTTCTTTTATATTCTTAAGTTCAATAGTAGAGATTAAGGCTACATTAGAACACACATTTTGAATTTTACTTCTAGTTTGAATGCCTTTCTTTAGGTTTCCAATGACAAGGTCAAGAGGGTGATCTTTAACAATCCTTATTTCCTTTGGAAGTTGATGTACATGATCATTAGGTTCTTTCTAAAGAGACATTTTCAACTCGTTTCCTAATTTCAAGTACTTCATCTTCATCTTCTTCTTCTAAGTCTTTATATTTATCCTTGGCTATAGATTCATCAAATTTGACATTCATAGACTCTTCCACAACTAGTGTTCTTTTGTTAAATACTCTATAAACTCTACTATTTGTGGAGTAGCTTAGAAATATATCATCATCAGTCTTTTCTTTAAACTTTTTTAAGTTGCCCTTTATGTTAAGAATGAAACATGCACAACCAAAAATTTTAAAATAATCAACTTTAAAAAATTTATTATGAAAAAGTTCATAAGGAGTTTTCAAAAGAATAGGTCTTATCAAAACTCGGTTCAACACATAACATGCCGTATGAACGGCTTCAGCCCAAAAATATTTTGGCAAATAATACTCATTGAGCATTGTCCTTGCAGTTTCTTGGATTGTTCTATTTTTTCTTTCAACCACACCATTTGATTGTGGTGTTCTAAGAGCCGAAAAGTTATGAGTTATACCTTGTTTTCTACAAAAATCTCTAAATTCATTTATGTTGTCAAATTCACCATCATGGTCACTTTTGATAGAAGTGATCAAGTAACCCTTCTGATTTTGTATTCTCTTACAAAGAGATACAAATTCCTCAAATGCATCATTTTTATGCTTGAGAAAGAGGGTCCAAGTGAGTCTAGAGTAGTCATCTACTATAACAAAGGTATATTTCTTTTCTCCTAGGCTTATGGTTTGGATAGGTCTAAATAAGTCAAGGTGGAGTAGTTGCAAAGGTCTAGAAGTAGCAACAGAGTTAATGGCCTTATGAGAAACCTTTGTTAGTTTACTTCTTTGACATGTTCCACAAGTGTGTTGCTTATCAAAGTTCAACTTTGGTAGATTTCTCACCAAATTCTTTGAGGATGGGGATATAATTATTTTAGTATTTATATGTCTCAATTTCCTATGCCATAAGATAGCATCATCAAATTTTGAAATGAGACAAGCATCATGTGAGTTTACACTAAATATGTAGGTATAAACATTATTTCTTCTACATCCTTCAAGAATCACATTATCATCAGAATCTTTAATTATACATTTAGAGGCATTGAAATTCACAAAATATCCATTGTTGCATAATTGACTTACACTAAGTAGATTATACTTTAGGTTATCAACTAAGCTAACATTAGAGATTATTGTACCTCCAAATTTGATTGATCCATTTTCAATGATTCTTCCTTTGTTGTTGTCTCCAAAGGATACTCATCCTCCTTTTTACTTCTTGAACTCGAAAAACAGCTTTGGATTGGATGTCATGTGCTTTGAGCAACCACTATCGATGTACCATTCTATGTTGCTCTTGTGCACCTACAAAACAATAACATTTAATAAAATTTTGGTCCCCATTGTGTGTTGGGTCCGTCATTGTTAGTATCATACATTCCTCTTGCTCTCCAAACCATTTGGTTCTCATTTATCTTTTGGTTGTCATACCAATTTTTGTATGATTAGGGGTTCCAAGGTCTTTGGTTTTGGGGTACTCTATATGATCCTTGGTTCTTAAGTGATCTTTGCACCTTTGGTGTAGTTCTAGTTGGTCTTTACATTTTTGGAGGACTTCTTCTATTTTGACCATTATAAGATATTCTAGGATAATAGAATGCTGATTCATATGATAGCATTCTCAAATTGTATGTCCATTTTTGTTGCAGTTATTGCATACAACAATTTGATGAGTATTTGTATTTAGAGTTTTTCCTTTGGGATTGGAGTTCTTAACTTGAGAACTTTTCTTCTTGGAATAGCATTCTTCAAGAGAATATCCCTTCTTCCTACAATAGTTACAGTATTTGTTCTTCTTCACTTTCTTACTTGCCATTTTACTTGTACTTGGCTCTGTGGTTTGATTGGAACTTTTGTTCACATCATAGCCTAACCCTTCTTTGTTGAAAGGTGTTTTGGATGAAGATCAAAGTAAAATATCAAGATTCTTTTTACCATTAGTAATAGATTCTAAGGCTTTACACAACTTTTCTTTTTCTTCTTCCAAATCATTAACTTGAGAAGTTAAAGTCATGTTTTGGTCTATAAGGATATTGATCTCTTTTAAGAGATTCATTTTTGTGGTAGCCAATTTCATGCTATTTTGATAAAGGTCTTCAATGCTTCTTCTAATTCTAAGAAATCTTTATCCTTATGAGATGGAGATGTGGGGGTTAACTCATTTTGGTTTTCTTCATCTTCAAGAGCCATGAGTGCAAGGTTGGTTTGCTCTTTTTCTTGAGATTCTTCGTCTTCCTCTTCTTCATCGCTTGAATCAAATGAGTGTTCGGCTTTGTATGCTTTTTTGTATTTCTTCATTTTCGGACAGTCTCCCTTATAATGTCCTGGTTTCTTACACTCAAAATAAAAAATATCTTTTGAAGAGGAATCAGTATTAGCTTTGAAAATACTCTTACCTTTCTGATCCTTAGAGAATCTCCTCTTATTGAATGAGATTTTGCCCTTATTCTCAGGAATCTTGAAAACTTCTTGGAGAGGTAGGTAATCTTGTCATCAAAAAGTTCATCTTCATCATCACTGATTTCGTAGCATAATTTGAAAGCCACGACCTTCTTTTTAGATTCTTTTGGTTCATCTTCCTTGGTGTCTAGTTTGAGTTTCATTTCATGGGTTTAGAGTGATCCCAATAGCTCATCTTGGCTCAGTTTGTCAATATCTTTTGATTCTTTGATGGTCGTTATTTTGGATCTCCATTCCCTGAAAAAAGATCTCAAGATCTTTCTTACATTTTCTCTGTTTGAGTAGATCTTACCTAAACCTTTTAACTTGTTCACAATGTTAGTAAAATGAGTAAACATAGCATAGATATCCTCATCATTTTTTATTTTAAACAATTCATATGCATTAACAAGCATATCTATTTTGTATTGTTTGACCTCCAATGTACCTTCATAGGTTACCATGAGTTTATCAAACATTTTCTTAGCTGAGTCACACATACAAGTTTTATTGTACTCTTTTTCTCCCAAAGCACATTGAATATAACTTATTGCTATATAGTTAAGTTGGACTTTTGCTTTATCAGTGGTAGTCCATTCTTCTTTGGGTTTGTCTCTATAGTATTTGGTTCATTTTCAATAACTTCCCAAACATCAATATTATTGGCACAAACAAAATTTTTGAAGCAATTTTTCTAACAGGAAAATCCTTCTCCTTCAAAGAAGGGTGGTCGGCTAATGTTGTATCCTTCAATCTTTCGATTGGCAGAGGATCCTATAGTCTTTAACTCTTAATAAGATTAAAACAATCAAAGTCTTGAGCTCCCGCTCTGATACCAAATGAGAATTCACTTAGAGGGGGGGTGAATAGGTGAAGGTAGTGGAAAATAAAAACTTATGCGAAATTAAAAAATGTTATCAATAAAAGATAATTAAATTGCAAAGATAACACAGAGATTTATAGTGGTTCGGCCAAAACTTGCCTACGTCCACTCCTCTCACCTTAGAGAGAATTCCATTAAAAAGAATCTTCAGAATGAACAAGAGAACTCGTACAAATCTTGATTTCGAGCAAGAGGACTCAACCAATCTTGATTCTGAGCAAGAGGGCTCAATTAACACATATAATAAAAAAAATTACTAAGAAAAGGATTACCTCAACCTTAGTAAATGTGCAAGCTATCTTCCACCCTTGGAGCTTAAAGCTAGATGAGGTAGATGAGCTTGAGTGTGTAAGCTTTGTGATGAATTGATGCTTAACTTCAATGAAGGCTCACTTGATGAAAGCTTGTAGTGATGGCTCTTAATAATGTTGATTAGTAGTAGTGATTAGAGCCTTAAACAAGAGCCTATTTATAGTTTAGGTAGCTCTAATAAATTTAGAAACTATCTTACGATAGGAATGGATTCGACAGTAATAATCTGGTATACCGATTCCTAATCCGGTATGCCGGTTCACCAAATTTTCTTAAATGATCTAAGGTATAACGGTCAAACTTCAACAGTAATATTTGATCCAATATGTTGGATCATAATCCGGAATGCTGGTTCAGGGTAGAACATAGCCAACCTTTGATCCGGTATGCTGGATCACAATCCAGCGTGCGCTGGAAAGCTCCTGTAGGCTATTTCCTGAGATCCAAACTGATCCGGTATACCGTTTAATGATCCGGTATGCTAGATTAGCTATTTTCTGCTGAAATGAGCTAAGTCCTTTGATGGACTACTTTGGGGGTTCCAAATGAATTTGATCACATGAATTGGGGTTATTTTAACCTCCTAAAGTCATTCTATATGAATGTATGCATGTGTGTATGTGCATTACGTTAATTTTGATTTTAACAAAAGATTTTACAAAATATTACAACTTGAAATCTTCAAGATTGAAACTTGAAAGTCTTCAATGTAAAAACTTCAATCTTGACTTGGTCTTTATCTTCAAAGCTTATTTCTTCATTTTATGTCTTTGAAAGTAGCTTTGATCATCAGACACTTGAATTGAGTGTGATCTCCCCCTCACTTGGTGCTAAGCTCTTACCTAAACATCTTAAATAAGAGTTAGTATAATATGGTGGTTTTATTTGTTATCATCAAAACCTTTATATCATCATGATAGATGACTTGGAGTTTATTTATGAGGTCTTTTCCTCAACATGCATTAACACTTTTAGATTTATGACTTCTTTCATCTCACATTCTCTTGATTTATAATAACAAAATTTGGAATAAAATGAGCAAATGTCTGAATATTAGTTGGTGTCTTTATTTTAATTTGGGAATTTTCTATTATAAGATTTGCCTAATTGTTCAACTATTGCAGGATGGATTTTTACACATTTATTACTATTACAATGGAAATGTTGCACAGTGTATACACCTAATTTATCACCCCCTAGCGATGATGACATAAGAAGATTCGGCATCTATAGTTTTAGACTTAGGTAAAATGCAAATTTTGGGTTTTGGAATTGACCAAATTACCCACATAAAATTTAAAGAAAAATGTTTTCGACATTGCAGATTAGTGTCATCTATCCTTCAGATCGGACACTACACTTTAGTACGAGAGCGGCGCAAATTGACTCTCAATTCCCATTTACATTGTATGGCCAATGCACCTACTTGTGGCATGTTTGCGGCAAAGTCCCCAGCTAAGGTTGTGCTTGTGTGTCGCATCATTGAGAAGTGCTCAGAATGAGTTTTTCGATGATACATTGCGCATCGATTTCCGACTAATGGTTTGAAAATTACAACCTTTGGAATGCACCCCTAGTTTGGTAGAATTTTGATTCTGTTTCAGGCAGTGGGAAGGCGCCACATGGATCCAACCACTTAACTATTTTCGATTTGTATAATAGAATAAAACAAACAAAAAATCTTTAAAAAAAACATATCTTTAGGGGGTCGGAGGGCTTGATAGCAAATTCCCAAAAGGAGAAAAACAAAAGACAAAAAACAAAGCAAAGCAAAAATCTAATAAGGCCCCGTTTGTTTAGAGGAGAAGGTGGGGTGGGATTGTTGGGGAGAAGATGAGACCCACATGTTGGTGGGGTTTAATTGGGATGGAAATGTTGAGGTAAAGTTACTTTTCCCACTAACAGTAACCAAAGTCCCACCAACATAGCGGTGGGATTTTGAAGTGCCACATCAACAGGCAAAGCAATTAATGATGTCCTCTGAGCTTTTGTAAGTTCACCACCCCAAATTAACCAAACAAGGGTGGGGTGGGATTTTGAAGTGCTACATAAGCATTTTACCGCCCCACTGTTTACACCCTAAAAATCGCCGATTGACTGATAAAAGAAGGTCGATCACATTTGAACCCTAGAGGGTTAGTAAGCAGAGAAGATCTTCCACAAAGGAAGAACATGGGTAAAGCCAGAGCAGTTACAACTGTGAAGCACCCACAACTTATCCACTTCCGAAGTGGTAGTCACTCCAAGAGGGCGTGATTCCCAAACAGTTCTAAAACCGTCAGAGCAGTTGCAGTTAAGGAACACGTAATGCAGACTCTATCCTCACAAGTATAAAAGCCAAAAATCGTGGAAGAGGAAGAGATCTCTCAATCAATCAACAAAACCTGCAATTTATCTTTTATTTTCTTAGTGTAACTCTCTTCTCCCTCCTGATCCTTGTGATCATTCTCTCTCTCTCTCTCTCTCCCTATCAATTTCTTCTGTAATTTCTTGTAACAGTGGTACTTCCTTTGTATGTACCCATATCAGGAATCAATAGAAGTTCTCGATTTCTCATCTCACCATCAACTATTCTGTGATTACCCTTTGTTGTTAAACATTGCAATTTGGTCTTTGCTTTAAAGTCCTTGGAGCAATCAGGGCAAGAGGGTGACCCGCATAGCTTGATAGAAGTCAGAAGTGTAAACTTCTCTCATATTGAGTCTTGAAGACTCTGGCATGCCCGCGCTCTCCGTTAATACTGTTTGTCATGGGAAACCGATCCAACGGTTGACCGATGGTTTGAGCGATCAGGAAAAAGAGCCAAAAAAATTTTGGCACGCCCAGTGAGACCCTCTAATTGAGATACTATGGTGAAGAAGGGTATTCAACGAGCAGGTAAGCGAGGGGCAAGACGAGTTCCCTTGCAAGACTCAGATGTAGGGTCATAGCTTGAGACTCAGATTAGAGCATATGCCGGTATACGCCCCGAGCAAGTAGCTACTATGATGCATAATAATGCAGCCTATGATTAATAGCACGTATCAGTTGACGGCTGCATTAGTTGCCTCCAACGAAGCCTGGAATAATCAATTGGAGCAAATGGTGGCTCTAGTGCAACCTAAAGTTGGGTCGCGCCCATCTCCAATGGAAGCCCGTCATGAAGTACCCAGTGCCATGCCCTATCTTGGACAGGTTGTTGGCGAAAAAGGAAAAGAAAGTATTCTAGGGACACCATATCCTAATTTACATATAGGATCTTCTCGGCCTGTAGACCGGATGGCCGCTGAGCGCGTCACAGAGGTGACCGCTATGACAAAGAAAATGGGACAAAGCCAGTTCAAGAACCAGAACAAAGGGAAAGGAATTCTCATAAGTGATGACAAAGAACCAAAGAATGCCTTTGTCATGCTTGATGATGGGCGGATCAAGACATTATTCATCAAAGAAGGCTACGATAGGAGAAATCATGTCGGCGTTGAAGTGTTGAGCGAGGGGCACAATCCTACAACAGTTACTTTGGAGGCAGCCATCCTCCTGCCCTTACCTGATGACGATAAGGAAGATTTTGAAGAGCATAATTTACCTGTTAATGATTATGGCAGATATATCAAGGATTCATCAGCCGAATTCTCCTAGAAGGGCAAAGCAAAAGATAGACCGAAGGACGAGCCCTAAGGCGAATCTCCATCAAAGTCAGGGGCGCTTTAGGAAAGGTACGAATGAAAGAATAAATAGTTTTTGACCTGGTCAAGGGGCGGCATAGTCGGAAGATTTGGGCATAGCTTGGCCACCAGGTCAGCCCGACCCATTTAGTCATGTATTCACTTTGTTGCTAACATATGGCGAAAAGAGGCTAGAGTTTGTGTTGACCAAGAAATAGTTGTATGTTCTTTCATTTTGATCAATGAAGGAATTATCTTGCATAAATGATTATAAGAGTGTCACATTTTCTGACATGTTTATTATGATCGAACGATGAGATTATTTCATTATAGAAATACGAGCAACCTGACAAAAGTTACCACTGAGACCGTGATTGTTACATAGTAAAAGAAACCGTAAAAGTTAGGGTATTATCAAATATTCACTCAGGATGAAGAGATAACCAAAACCTCTCTTTTCAATTTCGGCTGGCTCTACTTTGGCCTGCCTAATTTTGTTTGCCCAATTAAGAGAGGAAGGAAACATCTCGTGTAAAACAAATCCACTTTCATAAGCTTCTTTGTAAGCTTCTGACATCACAATGGAGTTGGTTGCTTTCGTTGTTTTTATTGCCCTTTTCTTCTCCATCAAGTTATTTATCTCATCATCCAAGATGGCCAGTTGAGCATCAAAGGAAATCTCAGTCTCACGACATTCATCAATGACCAATCGAGACTTTTTCACATTCTCTGAAAGTTGTTTCTATCGATTGATGGCTACTGTGGCTTGGTCTAAAATCTCAAAATAAGCAAGAAGTCTATCGGTCATCAATGGAACCATATCTTGCAATCATTGAAGACAGGATTTGAAGGTTGAGGGGACATCAGGACATGCTTCGATCGTCCCAAGAGCTGTCTATAAATTGGTCATCTTCCCTTGCTTCATAAGCTCTTGAGCTGGCATACTTTCGACCGAAGGTAGAAACTCTAATGCATTCTCTGTAGCAGCTGAGAAAAGGAGTCGTCAACAATGTTCATCGTGCAACAGTGGGCATTCATAATTATGGGAATGTTTAAAGACCCTAGGATAGTGGTTGAACCCTTTTCCTATAACTTGGGTTGTCTTCATTCTCTTTTCATTTTAATGGATTAAGTTTTCTTCTCCAAGGGTGAAAAAAATCGCCGATGTGATGCTACAATTTGAGTTTGGATTCATCATTAATAATATCCACCTCTTATTGTTCTAAGTTCGAAATACCTTTCTCCAATCAAAGAATAGAGATTCTCTCTTCACTTGGCGGATGGGGGGGCGGGGGGGAGAGAGAGAAACTTGGTCGATTTGCGGTTGATTGCTAAATCGATCCTAACAATAAAGTTGTCAAACTATAAAATGCATGATTTTTAATTGTTTCAAGAGAATGATGGAAGGGTCAGAATATGCATTAATTTTAGTGATCTGAACAAAGTAAGCCCAAAAGACAATTTCCATCTATTAAATTATCTACCATTGGGACCCCTACATATGGTTGTCACGAGCCTTGGGCTTTCTTGGTCCATATGGATTGTCGACAAGTCTTACATGGGGTTGGTGTTTGCCTCATCTACCCGAATGGTGGGGCACTATGACAGAATACATCTTTGCAACATCTTAGGGTACTTTTTGCTATAAAGTTATGGGATAAATTTTTCCTCCACCGTGGATGAAGGAAAAGTACACCTATCTAAGCACGAGGTTCCTGTCATTGTAGGGTCTGGGGAGGGTCATAATGTATGCAGTCTTACCCCTACTTCTGCTACACAGAGAGGTTGTTTTCAGAGACTCAAACCCCATGACCACTTGGTCTAAGCTCATAATTGCTCTATACTAATATTATACAAAGTCGATAATACCCTCATTGTTCTCGATACGATACCCACTGCATTTCATCCAAACCACTCCCTTGACCATGGATGAAGGAAAACTCGGTCCAAATCATGGTTTGAGGAATCGGTATCAGATCGGCCGATTCGTATTGGTATCGATCAATTCTTGACCAATCATGTATCGATAGATCGGAACGGACAGGGGTAAGTAAAAATGTAAGAAAAAAAATTTCCATTTTTTTAAGGGAAACGGGTGTAAATCTATCAAATCCAGACCGATCCAATCGGTATCGGCCGACACCGATTACTAAAACCCTGGTCCAAACTTATGCCTTCTGGTTTTGGAAAATTCTATGCCGACCTATGATTACATTATTTCACAAAATGTGGCATAGATGGAAATTTATACGGATGATATGACAACCCAAATTTAAAACAGAGAAAAACATCTCTTGAAGGCTTTCATAATAATAAGCTTTGATTAAATGGAAGTAAATTAATGTACTTTTGGAGGTAGGTAAAGGATTGAAATCAATCAACCCATTGCAGGGAGAAAGCGATCATTGAGATGCAACCACCGACGAGTACACCTTTGGCGTGAGAGTAACGGTTTCAGGTTGTTGAGAAAGCTTTCTAACGTGAAAAGGAATTTGAGGGTTGTTGGATTGCTTTTAATCGTATCAAGGCTTACATTTACATAGCTAGCTAGCTATAATGTGGAATGTTACATTTAACACACAAGCCAAGCCAAGCCAAGCCAGGCCAGCACCAACAAGAGCTCATTGCAGGATATAAAAAGCCAAGAGAGAAAAAGATAAGTTACTTATCAAACAAGCACAACCACACAGCAAAGAATATCAAATCAACCCCTCTTTAAGGGGAAATAAATCTTTTATTTTCAACCAGAATCAAAGAAGATGGATATCTCATTGATCTCCATCACAAGGCATTAAGTACAAGGTGTCTTCAGCCTGAAGGTGATCCCTTACAGATAAAAGCACTTCTATATAGACCCCTGAATGGCCAGGCCAACTCACACTTCTCAAAGATGCAAAACAACAATATTTGTGTTCTTATCTATATCTACTCCAGAAGTTTACATCTTGCAGGGGATCATTATTGACATTATTGTACCAAGTCAAATACCATCAACTGTTTCTTGTTAGGTTGAATGCCTTCCCAATTGCATTTATTTTCTCAAGAGATGGAGGCAGGACAGGGAGAAAAGACTGGTGAGTAAAGATCAACAGGTTTTGAGCCAAACCCAATTTTTACTCAATACCTCAAAAACATTACTCAACATAAAAGCCAACCTCAAATCTCCTATTCAAACAAATCAAGTTGCCCTCCATATAATAATCAAGCCATCTTCATTACAAAGCTTTCAAGCCTAAAAGAAAAGAAATCGCAGAGAACTATACACCAAGTTAAAAGGAAAAACACCACCGTTGTCCTAAGCATCACGTAACCATCAGCAGCAGCAGCAGCACCAACAATATAATTCTAAAAGCAGCATATTATCTAAACAAATTTGCAACCAACCCCCTCTTCCTAGATACTATACTGGAATTACATCAATCTTTGACGTATCTTCACATCTCAGGACAACACCCTCGAGACTTGCAGGAAGGATACACTTGAACCACTGACATCCTGTAGAAAAAGGTTCGGGAGGAGGAACAATCATGAGCACATTGTCATTCCTCTGAACGACTCCCATTACGCTAACAGTGCTGCCTTCCTTGATGTACCTATCAAGACACAAAAAAGATAAAAGGTGGAGTTTCAGCATGTCTAAGAATGCATCTTATAGAGAGAGTTTAAACCAACCATGCCAGCTTCACATATTATTAAAATGAAGGAAGTGGATTTTTTTGGGGGGGGGGGGGGGGTGGGGTTGAAAGATGGCTTTCAACTCTTTATATGGAAACCATTCCACCAAACCTGAAAGTACACAACAAACATCAATTTAGAGGGCTTGAATTCTCACCCTTCTTTCAAACGCATTATCCGATCATCACTTGAAAGGTTCCTTTCAGCCAACCACCTGATAAATTCAGGCGATAGATCTCTATTGGAGGGGTTGATGTCAACAACGACAGACTCATCAACATATGGAGTCACCCTTGCACCATATCCAGTCTTAACCAAAGCCCGTAATCCTGACTGGAAATCAGAGATGTAGAAGTCCACAACATGCCTCTGCAATAGATAGAACATTCCAATCAAGGCATGGAAACCAAGCAGCATCTGGAAGCATTTATTACAGCTTTCATTGGCACCAACATATCTGTGGCAACAAAGTGACAACTGAGCATAGTTGTCACAGCATCTATGCGACCCAAGGTGTTGAAGGGTGTCTGGACGCAAGGAGACACCAACAAGGCAACCAAAATGCCCGCCTAGGTGACCAAGGCACCTAAATGCCAAGGCAGTCACCTAGGCGACTCCTTGACAACTACGTAACTGAGAGCGATATGGGTCAGGCAACTCAAATTGGTCCTTGTCCAAAAACATTGGGTCAAAAGAGGCAGAAATGAAAATAGCACGAGTGAAGCACAAAATTCTAAGAAAAAGCAAATACAATGGAAGTTAATAATCTCAAAAATATGCCAAATTTGACAATTCACCACCTTCCAAGGTGGTCACCATTTGAACACAGGAGCCTTACCCCACCTCCGGTTGAGGGCTTTTTTTGAACATGCCATGATTACAGAACACCCAATCCTCCACACTAAAGCAAGAGGACTAAGAAGTTCTCTGCAATGCTTTGAGAAACAGCAAAGCAACCAGATAGTCTAACAAAGAATAACGTAAGAGATGACCCTGGGAAATAATGTCATTACAAAAAAAATAAGGAAATAGTGAAAAACGAAACACCACATGGAAAATGCTAAATGGAATCATTAGAAAAGAACAGCTGGCAGATTTTTAAACTAATGGCAGGCAAAGCTCATCATAAAGTACAAATATAAATTTACTGGAATGCAATATTCTCACCCCTCTCAAAAAGTTAAAAAAAATAAAAATAAAAGTTAATGTTTCTGAATCCACCTCTAGTGATCGGAGGCCCCACGTAAAACGGCGATGCGTAGGGTTAGCAGCCTTTGAATCCCATCCCCGGTATTCATATAAACTTGTAGATGTGTAGACACATCTAGATACCTTCTGAAAGGTGGACTCTAGGGGTACATTTCCACAGGTGACTACCTACAGGAAATTGCAATGTATATACACAAGTAAGAAAACATGTAATAAGAAAGTACATGTAGTGAGAAGGGAAAGAATTAGGAAAGTAATTTCAAGGCACAATAAACATTCTAAGAACAAGAAAAGTAGAATTAGAAATAAAGAGATATTTCCATATTGCAAAAACAAACTACAGTTTCCATGAAACCCTGTTCAAGGGTCAGATATCATCACCCTAAGTTAACTTATCTTGAAGCAAAACCTACAGTTCTACAGACAAATTCTGAACCTTATTCTGCCATAAATTATTTCACCCACAAGAACTCAGAGCTCCTTGTACCTGTTTTCCTTTTCTCAAGGACTTGGAGACACAAAGCATGAATGTTCTTGAAAAATCTATATTGAGTTATGGACTGACCAAACTGTCCAATTTCATGAGAATGATAACCTGAAACTAGATTGTTAGGGAGCTTACACATGAGATGACTTTTCAACATTTTTTTTAATTAAAATTTTTAATATATCGACGCATTTTGGAATATAAATTAGAATTTAGGTAGGCAATAAGAAAACAGAAATTGTGAGAAAAAAAAAATTGGTTAATAGCCAACCCATGAGTAGTAAAGATTAAAAAATTATATCAGCATTCCTCAAGAAGTTACATACCCCAGAGACTTTGACATATTGCCCATTTTTTGCAGTTCTAAGCTCGGCATCAGGATAACGAGAAATGAAACCTGTGATAGCTCGTCTTCCCCAACAATTATTCCAAGTGAAAAGTGCAGCAACAGCACCAAAAAGAACCACAACAACAATGAGAAGAATGGGGTTGTGGACAGCCCCAAGGATAAAGCCACCGGCAATGAATCCCATCACAAACAACAAAACAACTGACCACAATATTGGTTTTGGGAAGCTTCTCTTAAAGGAATAATCATCTTCTTGGCTAAGATTAGTAACAGCCTGGTTGTGGGCAATCGAGGCACTGTGTAATTTGACAGAACCCATAGAGTCCAAAGGACCAGATACTTTCCGAGGGGCCCCAGATGAATTAAGTGGACCTGAAGAAATTGGACCAGATGTAATGAGACCTGTCGCGGGGAGTACTGGGGGAAGAGGGCCAGAGTTTTGACGTCCAACTGGGGTCACACCACCAGATTGAGGACCAGAAGACTTCTTAACTGGATCCCCATGTTTATTAAGTGGTCCAGAGTTGGACTTCTGCCTATTTAATCCCCCCGTCACCATTGTAGCCGAACCTGAGACTCCTGCAGAAGATACAGGACCTGACGTAGAATAACTTACTCGACCAGCAGCATTAGGCATGATTGGCCCGGAATGCGAAGCTGCACCCCCAAATGACCCAGTCCTTGAAGGAGCACCAGTAATAGGTCCAGACTTCCTTGACTTGGAGCCTTCCACAGGGATATCAAACATTTTCCCAAGTTCCCCAGACTTCTTGATGTCACCACCAGTGTAAGGCATGGCTGTGGAACTCATTGTTGGAGGCCTCTCCTTCGGCTGCTCAGGCCGGCCTGATACATAGAGGCCATTACTAAGCTGATGGGATGGGAATCTGGAACCCATCAGGCTCACTTTGATTTTTCCACAAGAAACTGTTCACACCAAATGTCACAAGAAGCTACAACAATGTGATTCCAAATTAACCCAAAGAACAGGCTCTGCAGGATCAGTGTAACTTATGCATCTTGGACTGTATTAGCATAAGGGGAATGACAGTGGAATGAGATCACAGTATCCTGACGCAGTACTCAAAGGCCTTCTGAGAATAAAAAAATGCACTCCATCAAAAGCATGGTCAATTCCATACCAAGAAAAAACATAAAAAAAATATCTACAATAGCACTGCAAACAGATAGAATACATGAAAATCTAAATAAAGATAGACCATGCTACCAAATCCAAGGACCTGAATCCCTAGCCCATTTTAACATCAGAAACGATAAAATAAACAAAGCAGGAAAACCAGGGCCAGGAGATCCTAACACTGTGGAAAGGGCAAAGAACAAAAACTGTTCATAACTGTAAGAATACCACAACATCAACTGGGAAAAAGAGGATCTGTGTACAAATGGAGAAGTCTACAACCCGGATCAATGTATAGAAGAGAAAATAAGCCCATTTGACAAGAACCAATTGTTTACATCAGAACGTTTAATAAGGGAAGAAGGAGGGGTTATCCCCATTAGCATCAAAATGTTTGCAAATTATGCAAAATAAAGAAAAATAACATCTCACACAAGACAGATGGATGAGCAGAGAATATCCAAAATTTGAAGACAGACCAGAAACGCAAATTCCAACAATGCAAAAAAACCACCTAATACCCCAGTCCAGCAATAGCAACCGGATGTTCAAAGAAAACTAACTCAATTTTCAAAGCTACCATTTTAATCAGCTGGGATCAGACAGCCCAAAACTGAATCTGGGTCATTGTCTTTGTTCTAGACACTGTCCTAATTTGCAGAGAGAGTAGAATATGCCACAAGAAATAGGAAACACAAAATATTAACTTTAAATGACGAAAAGAATTGGAACCTAGATCCCATCAACAGAGGAACCAAGGAGAGTATGAGAACTTAAAACTCTACTTTGAGCAAACCTAAGATTCAAAAATTTAGTACAACTGGAATCTAAAACCAGTAATTCAAACTCCAAATCTCAGAAGAAAAACATTTCAACGAACCCATTCTAGCAAAAAGCCAAAATGGGGTTAAGATCAAAAACTTCCAAGTACAACATTTCACAGAAACCACCATTTCACACATCCATGACCCAGAGCCAACAACCCAAACCCCCCCCCCCCCCAAAAATCACGGAACAACACCACCAACTTTCATAAGGAAGTAAACAAAATGAGAAAGATCGAAAACCCTATCAACTAAGAGAATTACAGTAAATCGTACCATTTCTAGCATTGGAATCAGAAAACCCAAAAAACCCAGACCCCAAATCACGAAAAAGAAACCATACCTAGATTCAAACTATTTACCAAACAACCAGATTAACAGTATCTGAGACAACCCTCCATCTTAGTAAACATTTACCCGAGAACTTTTATTTCCAACATATAGAATCCAAAATAACCAAATCCCAAATCGGCAAACCAAACAAGCCCATGAAACCCACATTCTCATTTTAATAAAAACTACCCAAATGATAAAGATCAGAAACCCTACATCTAGATTCAGAACTCTAATAATCAACTTAAAGAAACTGACATAGAGAGATAGATTGAAGAAGAACAAAGGGAATAACCCAAAAATGAGAGAGATTTAGCCCACCTGTAAAAGTCCTTGAAATTCTAATCAGAAGATTTGGCGACATAGCAACTCAAAAGGGGAGCCAAGAGAACACTAGTTCTGCAGGTAGACTCCATCGCATCTACTGGAGAGTGAGAGAAAGAGAGAGAAGAACGATTCCAACTTGATTGTCCCTCTAACAAAAGACTCCAAACAGGTGAAGGGGAATTTTAGAGAGAGAATATATAATTCTCTGAGGGGAAAAAATGAAGGAAGAGATTTAGAGGAAAGGTGAAAACACACCTTCCACCATCCCTGACTCTCCAGTTTTCTACCCTTTCTCTCAGTCGAATGACCAAAGAGACCATTGATTTGGTTTGTAATATCTAAACTGCCACTTCTTTTTTTTGTTTTATAAATGGAAGCTGTTTTGATCCTTGCTGGATTTGCACTAGAAAAAAAACATTTCCTTGCTGGATTGCTGGATCTAAAAATCTACTTATCTATAATACTTTCTTGTCATTGACTCTGGTTAATTTGTCCACCGTTACATTTAAAAATGGCAAGACATGTTCTTTACTCTTTTAAGACCAAAATGCCCTTGGAGATGATAGAAATGACATTTCCAACAATGCCTTGTCTGTTATGTTACCTAATCTTCATAAAAAGTTGTTTTCCTTTAGATCTTGAAGGAGAAAAAGCAAATAAAAATCTTGAAGAACTGTTTTAAATTGTCTCACCAAAGGAACCCTACCCAACTCAACAACAGTTGGACTGGATTGAGTTTGTTGCACTCAATCCCATATAATGAGCAAGGCATCACATCCCTATTATGAGAGGTTTGTCATAAGAGGATTCTACTTCAAAATTAAAGTCTTAGTGAATATTTAGGGTGCTTTCCCTCCCCCACCACCCCTCATACTATTATTCTTCCATGAGGGTTAGGTTAGGATCTTGAAGGGGATGATAGAATATGTGGTTTAAGGCAATCAAAGGGCCTTTTTCTTTATTATTGCCCTAATTCTTGGGTGATGTGATTAACAGGTAGTTCATGAAAAAGGGATATTTTCCCTGGTATGGATAAGTAGACAATGACATAAAAAGATGCAATATCAAATCTCTATTAACATGGTTTGTTTTAATTTTTCTATCTGAAAATTTTTTCATGTAGACCCTCTCACATTTTTTTCTTTTTCTTTTCTCTTCTTACAGTTTGGTTCTCATGTTAATGCTCTTGTTTCCTGTAACATCATAGGTGTGGTGTGGGAGATTTTCTCTGCATTGGTGACGTGGGGAGCCCTTTCCTTTTTTTATATAACTAAATGGATTCATCGACTTGAAATTGTTTGACTTTAAATCATAAGTGGTCAAATAAAATTGATGACTAAATTGCTATGAACTTAACAAAGTCAACTACCAAGTGATACAATTCCATTGAAATTCATATATTAAAAAAGAAGAAGAACCTAAATATAAAAAAAGTTAATAATATAATAAATTTGAATGAATTAACACAAAGTATGCACTTATAATGAAATTTATTTTCTTTTTCGAAGTATATCTAACATTGGGAGAACATTCGATTGCGATTTTGTGAAGCCTTGGAGTGTAATGGTCCCCCAAACCTCTCAAAGAAATACAAAATTTGTAAGGAAAAAATGGCTTTTTTTTGATAGATTCCTCTCCAGTCATCCTTTAAAGAGAGATTAAGGATTCCAGTAAAAGATAAACAAACATTAGCTAAATTTTCTTCTTCTTTTTTTTAACGATTCGGTAATTGGTTTTTTACCAACAACAAAAAAAACAGTATTTGGGCTTTTATTATATTTGAATTTTTTTTTTCTTAAAAAAGCGAAATTTCATTTATTGATCATTCACTTGTATAGATACAAAAGGTCTTTTCATCTAAGACAACATGTACAACACAATTGACAATTGAATAAGAAAACACATGTTAATTAAAATACATGTAACACCAAACTTAGCTAATTGATGAAAAAATTTATTAGACTCCTTATTAGTGTAACTGATACTAAAATCTACACCATTATTTAATATATCTTTATAGTAATGAACTAAATTGACAATCTTTCAAGGAGGAGCTCACCCTATGTTCCATAAGTTGCTTAATCAGAATAGGAAAAGAGCTTCTTCTGTTTTTTTTCCTTCTCATTTCAAAATTTGAAATATAACTCTTTGGTTTTGTCATTTTCTTATGTTTAAAGTGAGAAATGATTTCCTTTTATCATTTATATTATCTAGTTAAGTTTTCTCATATTGTACTTAGTTTGGTAGTAATTTTTTATTATTTAATATTTTCATTTTAGTTCGAGCTAACTATATTAAAAATAAGAATATACTTTAAAATTATTTTTTGAATGATCTATTTTTGTAGGTTACTTGATTATTTTTTTAATTATCCCTATTATTTTTTTAGGTAGGATTTTCACATCAAATATATCAAAAATGATCGGAATAATCATAAACTTTAACTATCCAAGACTTTGGCATATTAGCTTTTTCTTTATGAATTTTGTATCTCACAAATTAAAATAGGGGAAGTTACTCAAAAACTACAAGAAAAAGAAGGGAAAAAAGGACCAACTCTAAGAACTTATTTTAGTTATACAAATTTCAAAAGATAATGTTAACAAAAACTCAACATTACAAATGTGTGTAAAAAATATTTTTAGATGATTTTTTTTTTCCACCTTATGATGCATAAAGGTTCAATTGTATTGGAATCTTGAAGCTTTGTGGGTCAAGAATTCCCTGGAACAAGAAAACCTCAAATGTTAATAATTTTTCTAGAAAACCTCTTCACAATGTCTAAACCATGTATAGTAATCCCTTATTGAAGGGATTGTTAACCCAACTTCATCCAATTTGAAGGTTGGCACAAGCCAACTACAACATCTTAACTAATAATCAAATTTAATCAGCTAGGTGATCAATTCACAGGAAGGTTCTAAAATGATTTAGGCATAGGTCAAGGTCTTAAATCAAACTAACCAATTAAACTGTCCAATTCAAATTAAATTGCATAATCTAATATTTTCACTGACCTCCTTGTGCCATAGGTAGATTAAATGCGACGGAAATTTTGTGGATAAGTAGAGTTTAACACTTCCTTATTCGAGTTTTAGTCCAAATAAATGCACAACAATGTTTAGATTGTCAAAAAGGTGCATAGAAAAATGCATCAGAAGGTATATAATTCAAGAGCAAGAGATCATTAATTGCCAATCGCATGGCCCCTACACCAGTGTGAGGGCCAATGAAAGCACACACATGGGCATCAACAAGAAGGAGATTCTTTATTTCACGGGGGTGTAACAATAATTTTACACGATGCTGTGTCTGGGCGCAGGGGCCACATGACCGGATAACGTTCCTTTTTCCATGATTCAAATTTGAGTATGAAATTTGACACATGCCGATCAAGATGATTCACTAGCCATTCAACAACCATAATTGCAACATCACCCGTCTATATGACATAACTAGTTGAGCCACCTTACCCTGGGACCAGGATCCTCTGCAGTACCGGCGGGCCGGCAGTGCACATCCGACGGCACAGCAGAGGCCAGGTGGCACACATGGCACACATGACCTTTGCTGTGCCGTCGGATGTGCATTGCCACCCCGTCGGTATTGCAGAGGATTTTAATACCCCTACCCTGCCTATCAATAAAAAATTTTCGCTACATTTCTTTTGGGTAAAGGTTGGGTATGTTGCCTTTGTGCCTAGCGTGAGTCTCTCTCCCACCTCTATGGAAATGACCCCTGCCCTCCACTTCTCACCTCTCTATTGGGCACAACCGCTAGCTCCAGGAAAGCTAGTGGCGTGTCCAACCCTCTACAGTTTCTTTTTATCATTACTATCGATTTCATGTTGAGACAAATTGAAACTAAATAAGAATAAGGGCGATAGATCACTACTTGGGTCATGTAGCTCCTAAACCAGCACATGGGGCCAATGAGAGCGTACATAAGAACACCTCTATATGAGATTTTTTATTTCACTAAGTGCTGAACAAGTATTTCATGCGCTCTTGTCTATGCACACGAACCATGTGACCAAACAAATTTTCTTTTTCCCTGAAATAAATAAAGGATTTTTTCGTCATTTTAGAGAAGAAAGGTTAGAATTAGTAATTTGGTAAATCCTATGCACAGTAGACCAATTAAAAACCATTCTCAACGGTGAGTTCCCCCAATTCCCAATCTGTGATCAATTTGTCGATTTCATTAATGGCAATATCGAAAACGAAGCAGTTTGGGTTGTACATTGAAATAATGTCTGCAAGAGAGGGGCGTTTTAGGTATTTCATACTATTTCTTCCTTTTTCTCGTGCACACCCCCACACCGCCGCTAACTTTGTCCCCACAGGATAACGATGTCTTAACCATAGCGCATTGAAAACCGGAAAAACGAAAAAACAGAAAAAAAAAAAAACCATTTCCTGTCGATCCGACCTGATCTGACCTGACCCGACCCGACAATTTGGTTTTAACTTCCAACTTACACTTTCTACACTTTTCAGTTTGCTTAGGAGGGCATAGAGGTGATACACCAAAACACCTATGGGCTATGTATGGCCTAACGAAGAGAAGAGGATTATTTAGAGGGTTAAAGAATCTAAGCTCTAGTTTAAGTTTTGTGTTTTTTTTTGCTTGGTAGAAGGCTCTAGTTTAAATTAATTGTTTAATAATGGGATTTAATAAAGATAGAAAAAAAGAAAGTTCAAAATTTATGTGATTGATAGAAAAAATATCTGACAATTGGTGATGGTGGTCCATGCATCCATATATAAATAGGAAAATTGGGAATGTGACCAATGCAAAAGGATCCATCATCTTTGTTTTCCATTTTAACCCCATTACATTGGAAATTGGAAAGGGTTAGTGTTTCTGGCGTAAGGCGTTTTAGCATCTCTCAGCCTAAGGGGTTTTCTACACCATTGTTTAATGGCGTAATAATATTTTCTCTCTCTTAAAGAAATAAATTAAGGGAAAAAGAACACAGTTTGGTCGCGTGGCCACTCTGCTAATAATGGCTGGGCCAATGGCAGGACATGCATGGGGTGGGATGGTCTTTTTATTTGTCCATGTGAAAAAGCATAGGGAGCGTGACCAAGCAACATTCTTTCTCCCATAAATTAAATATGGTAATACCTCTTGATGTAGGGTGTGCCGTAGGCTCTCAAAGAACCCTTACCCATCCCCCCCCCCCCCCAAAAAAATGAGATTTTTACTTTGCATACCTTTATGGATTCGGAAATTTTTTTTTGAAAATTTTCAATGTTAAAGCGCTTTTTTATTTTTTTTTAAATACATGATAAAACATGACTTGTCATTTTCAAAACTTAATGAATTGGACGAGTCAAACCTAGTTAGAATGAGTCATGTTTATTAAATTTTATTTTACTAATAGGCGAGGGATCACTGCCAGATTGCATGGCCCCTACACCTAGACATAGGAAGTGTGAAATGACCCCCACCCCCGTGAGCCCACCCCTACTATATGCATGTGCATACGTTTCCATTGACCCCCATACTAGTGTAGGGACCACGTGACCTAACAACCTTCTTTTTCCCTTTGTTAATATCTTCCTTCTTCTCCTTTTCTAAGTTAGGAGCGAAGGGATTGAGGTTATGATTGTTTCACAAGTTTGAAGAAAAATAGGCTAAGGTTCATGTGACTTGGAGTGACTCAAACCTGGTCTGGTCAGTTCTTGAACATGTACATGTCTTCATGACTTTTGATTAGGTTCCATGTTTTTTTTTACTCGACTTGAATGACTCACCCAAGTCAAAACTTGGTTTTCCAAGTATGGATGGGAGAGTGAAGAAAAAGCATCTTGAGGACAAATTTGTAAATACATTTTAGACTGTAGCATTGTTAGTATGGGGGTTTAGGAAGTGTCTAAATGACACCTCCACAAGTGTATTTAGAACTTAACAACTTCTTTTAATTGTCTTTTATCTTATTCCCAAAAGATCTTTAACATATCGATGTAAACAGGTTTTCAAAAATAATTTAAAAGTGACATATCATTATGTGATTATCACAAAGTGTCATTATCATGCATATTTTTTGAGTATACATGTGTACTATTATTTTCATTACAAAAAAATAAAATAAAATTGTGTATCATACTAAAGGGTAAAAATGTGACATTACAAATTATTTAACATTTTGAGAGGTGTGAATAAGAAAATTCCTTTTTTTTTCTTGGTGCAATAAAAATTTAACTCATTGAGAGCACACAAAAGAATATATCATTTGTGGGAGAGGTTCTCCGAACAAGCAGCATAGAAGAGTGCACCAATGAGGTGCCACGACGATATTGCACATTAGAGGCAGCGAGGTCATTTCATGGTAGTATATCCTGCCCCACTAGCCCCACTAGCCCTACTAGCTCAGATAACCTTTTGTCTCCCCATTTCTATACTTTAAAAAAACAAAAAACAAAAAATCTTCTTGAAGTAATTATGAATGGTTCAGTTGAGGACGCTTCAAGAGTCGTTATCATCATAAATCCCAATAGCCAACTTGAAAACCTCTACCTTCCTGGTTCCATAAATATATATTTCTAGGTAAAAATATCAAGCAGGTCTCCTTTTTAACAACAAACCTTAATTATAAGAAAGTGGACTGGAATGGATTAGGGAATTGAAAACATGGCCTACGAAATCAAATTTAGAGTGTATCATACGTTAAGTTGACATTCCATGGTATTATATGGAAGTTTGAATTGTGTAAATAAGGGAAGAAGGGGATAAGGATTGTGAAGAAAATAGGATAGTTTAGGAATGCTTCTAGTGGAGGGGGGGGGGGGGGTGGGAGGGTGGAACTTGGAAGGCCGTGAGGTTAGGATCTTTATCCTCTTAGGTTTTCTACATAGGGGCTAGAAATGACCACTTTATTCCCTGCCTGAACACACTGCCCGGGTGGGGTCTACCCCCTTCTTATTAGAGGCATTAGGGAACTGTACAAGGAAGGGAACCTGAGAGGATAATTTTCCCCATGAGGCTATGATATATATTAATGCCAACAATGCATTTAATGAGAATATTTGACATTTATTGAATAAGTAGGAAAAAATCCCTATTATACATACCAAAACGTATATCAATGGTGATATATTTTTTTAAGGGCGCATGTTCTCTGTCCGAGAACGCATCTAGGCGTAGGCTGCGCCCAGACACATAGGGTGGGGTTTGGGTCATCCAGAGGGTAGGTCGGTCATTTTGCCCACCCCCATGTGTATGGGCGTATCACCCTGTGCCCCAGTGCAGAGAACTTTATCCCATTTTTTAAATTACATGCAATCGATTGGGCTAATTAGATTTTAGGAGGAGGGGTTTGAGTAAGTGGTATAGGAGATCGCACCAATGAGGTGTGACAAAAAGATATGTAGTCTAAATGTGTCAAATTAAAACTGAAATCGAAAATCGAAACCGGATTCGGTCAGAATAAATTGAATCGAACTCTGTCTGAGATAGTGGCCTACGCTAGTGCTCCCATGTGTCTATATTTCTCCTCTCCATATGAAAAGATAGTTGTGGCCCTTGTTTTGGGGAGGAGAGGGATAGACACAGGGAGCGTTGGCATAGCGTTATGCTCCCAGACAGAGAACAATTTCCCATATATATAGGAATTAGAATCAACCGAATATATTCGGTTTGAGTTCCAAATTTCAGAACAGAAATGAGACTCAGTTTGGTTTGGATCACACCAACACTCCTTGGAACCGGATTGAAATTAGACCGAACTGAATACTTGATTCTGAACCAATTTACACCCCTAACGCACCCTACCCAACAGCTCAAAGAACCTTTTCCCTTGGATTATTCATTCTAAAGTCCTCCTCTTGTCATTAAGGGCAATATGATGAAGACCTTTTATATTTGAAAATGGAAATAAAAGATTGGGAAAAAGAATGATACCTAATTGCGTGGATTCTGTGCCCAAACACAGGAGTGTACAAAATTACCATCCACCCCTTGTGGAATAAAATAATTTCATTCAGATTAATGCTCTTACGCATACTCTCATTGGCCTTACGGTGATGTAGGGGCCACACGACCATGCAATGATCTCTTGTCCTAAAAGATTTTAAGGAGGGAGAGAATTTTAAGGTATTTCTTAGAAAGTGAGAGGATTCCACAGCTATATACAAATGGATAGGTTATCTGCAAGATACAACTTACCCTGTAGAGCTGTGAGGGGTCTTCAAATTGTCCTTATTAAAGGGCTCATTTTGCCATTAAAATAATATGATGAGGACCTTTTTCACATTTAGATTTAGATAGTGTAATAATATATTCTGTTTAAAAATATAATTTGGCGTTGTATGAATTTTTTTTCAATTTTCTTTCCTTTAGAGGGAGACAGGAGTTCTACCATATAAAAAAAATAAAAGAGGGGGACAGTAGAAAAGAAAAATATGATTTTTTTTTTTTAGAATTAATTTCTTAGAAACTGACGCGGTTTCATAACTAAAAAAAAAAAAAAAACATTTTGCCCGCAAGATACAATTTCCTTATTTGATTGCCGCTATTTATAACTTTTCTAGTTCATTTGGAGGTGGTGTTTACATTGAAGAGTTGTGGAAAGAGAGTGAGTATAGTATAAAAATACAATAAATAAGAAGAAGCATCTTAAGATTAATAATGAGTATGAATGGGGTGGCATAATTATTTGTTTAATTGAGTACAAGGCATTGTTCCATGTTTCATGATTAAACAAAATTTTTCTTTTTGGCAATTGATTAAACAATTCTTCAATGAAAAAAAAAAAAAAAAAAAACAGAGTTAGTGAGAGGTCTCATTTGTTGAAGAGAACAATTAAAAAAAACCAAGAGTTTGATCAGCATTGCTGACCCAACCAGGCTTTTAAGAATCGATGTCAGATCAGTATCGACCGATTCGGTCAGGTCGGTGATACTATACGAATAGAGGGTAAAGTGATCAATATATAGTACAATATTGATATCATTGAGAATAAAATTGTCTGATACAGTTGATACAGATCGATATATTATATATGATATCAGTTTCGGAACTAGTCGATACCTGTTTCGATACTGTGAACAGAAACCCTGGACCCAACATATGGTGGGTGGGGGGCCCAACATATTTCTTCCTTCTTTAGGTCATACTACGGTCCATGGGATTATCCATGTTTGCCATGGAAACTAATGACATATGTTTTATTTGAGTTCCCAACTCTTGGGATCTCTAGGGTTGTCCCCAGGGCACCCTATTTAATTTTTAGGGATTCCCATGGTCTCTCATGGGTACCCTAATGATATTTGGTATAAAATTCTTTACCAAATCTTTCTCTTTCTTGTCCTATAAAATTATGGGATCTCCAAGAGAGAGAAATTTCATCTCTTTTCCATCCCATGGAAAGAGGAATCCATCCCATACCCGAATGCGCAACGAAAAGAGATCGATTGGGGTTTATTTCACATCCCATAAATAATCACATAATTAAAACAAGAGGAATTAATAGAAATTTGCTAATCTGATGAGCCTTAAGTGTTGTTCCTCCAACGAGCATACCAAGTAAACAGATCTGAACCTCCAATGGTGCAACCAAGGTTCTCCAAGCCAATCCAAGAGTCTTTTCAGCTCTTCAAGTACAAATCTGGGTTTCCAAAACCCTAACTCTCAAATACTAGAGAGCAAGAAGAAGGAAAGACAAGAGATCACAAGAGAGAGAGGGGGAGAGCCAAAATCGTGGAGCAGTCACCCTTTTGCGTTTTTGGGTGTTTATAAAGACAGAGTTTCTAAAACCCTGATTGAAAAGTCCCAATGAGAGTCAGACACTTTCTCTCCTTATTGGCTTGATCCTGTTTAATCCTGAAGTACTTCTAATCGGTGAAGAAGCATAATCTAATAGAGAATAGTATAATTAATTAATTATTTTAATTTATGAATAATTACTATTAACACCATATCTATTAATTAAATAAATAACCAATTATTTTAGTAAATTTTAAATAAACCCCTACATGATAATAAATCATCATGTACTAACCCTCTACTAATCAACATCATCGTTATGGAATCTAGGGTATGTACACTAGTACTGTCAAACCTCATTCCATATAACATGTCCATATAAGAGTGTCTGTGTATATGATCGGGTCCCGCAAAACTCGATAAAACATTTTAATTAAAAAACTACATATAATCTATCATTTTATGTAAAATGGATTTTGTAAAAACCATTTTCAAAACGACACTGGATCAAAATTTCGATCCGACCATTCATAAACAACCTCAATCTTGGTGTTCCCCAATCGGGTAGTGGAGACCATGTTGAGTAACTTCTTCACTCACAAAATGTTTGCACATTTTCAGAACACCGGCTTTGACTCGCTTGAGTCTCAGTCATTGATGAACCAAAGAATGTGGTCACATTTTGCAGTGAGAGGGTCTTCTCAGGTACAGGGTCTCGATGACACATGTCTATCCCTTCCTATATCTGGCAGTAATACATGAGGGAATCGACAAAGTAGATTCTTCGCCAATATACACATCAAACATGTGAGTACTCGCATTCGTACCCTGATATCACATGTTTAGGCATACCCAATGAGACGACCATATGATAAGGGTGCCCAGCCCAAACCCTAGTCATAACTACCATTTTAAGTATAACTTATGGACACATAATGCTCAAAAAAATTATATAACATGTGATAATATTAAACCAAAATGAATAAAAGGTTTAATACAAAGTAAACCGAATTGAACTGGATTTGATGGACAAATCCAACACCTTCCCAGTTCAATTTGGTTTGCATTTGGACTGGGAGTGGAATTGGGTTTAGAAGCACTAATGGGTTTCTTTGGATTGAATTGTGTTCAGTTTGAAATAATCAAATTTACTTTTTTCCCCAACATCATCCTAAGATTCCTGATGAGATTTGGAAATGCACTTTCATCCCTTGGCTTAAATTAAATGTTGATGGATGTTCATTTAGGAATCCAGGGCATGTAGGCTCGGGGGGTCTTGTTTGAGATCACCATGGTACAATGTTATGGGGCTTCTTTTTCCTACATTGGCATTTCATCAAATTTCAATGTAGAACTTTCACTTGTGCCTGTAGGATTAGAGATTGCTCGTTCAAAACCATTAGTCTTTTCTAGGTTGAAAGTGATTCTTTGTCTGTGGTTCAAGTTGTTCGTGAAGGCTCTCTTCCCTGGCAGCTTGCTCAACATTGGCAGGCTCTCTCAGATTTCCTCTCCTCTATTTAGTGAGATATCACCCACTGTTTTAGATAGGGTTATTCTGTTGCTGATTATTTGGTAAAATATTTTGTTCTGTATCACTGCTTTGTGGGTTTGAAGATTTCCCCCCTAGCAATACGAAAGACATTGCCTGGGATGCTAATGGTCAGTCAAGATACAAATTTAAGGAATTTTTTTAGTGCAGTCCTCTTGTCTTTCTTGTAGTTTCTTTGATGGCCATGCCAAAGGAGGTTCTATAAGTTGGGCTGGTTTCTCCTTCTCCCCAGCTGCTGATAATCATGCCGAAGGTGATGGGGTTTTAGGAGATCCTTTATGTATTTTTGATTTATTTTTGTCTTTCTTCATATGAATATCACCATTTTACACTCTATCTAATATAAAATAAAAAAAAAAACAAATGGCTGATCTTTAGGCAGAAAAAATCAAATTTACCTTGTTTTTCATGTTTAGGAAGATCTGGTTTCAGAAATGCCAGATAAAAACTGACCCATTGATTACAGCCACGTCAATGATTACACACTTATTTAAAAGTTTTTTTAATTAAACTATGGTTTCAAAGTATTTGTGGATTTCAGGTTGTTTATGGAATATGGATTAGATTTGGTCATCTCACTTGGTTAACCTTACATTACCCCAACCCAAACCTTGAAGTGAGGGTGTCAATCAGTATGATTTTGGTTCGATGCATGATAGAGAAAGGAGACATCAAAACCATACTGTACTGAGAATTTGAATGCATTTTCAATACCGAAACCGTATCGAGTCGATTTGGTTTCAGTGCTTTTTTTTATTCGGTTTCATAAACGATTTCTTATCTGATTTCGGTATGATTTTTTATACAGTTTCATAAAGCATATCTTATATATAATATATAAGATATGTATATAATATTTACTAAAATACATAATTTATAATTACTATACATGTGTTTACTCAGTTCAGTTCGAGAATAGGTACTTCATTATGGCATGGTGTGTACCAAACGGTTTTGCCTTTAGATACTGAAATTGTACCATACTGAATAAGATTTGTTTTCATGATATTAAAATTGTACCGATTCTGATTTGATTTAGTACAGTTTATAACGGCCGTTTTGGTTCCAAATTGACACCCTAATTTGAAGGTTACATTTGATTATTTGCTCAAGCACAGCACCATGGGAGAGGGAAGAATGAAGCAAAATCTAGTTTGACTTGTTTGATTAAGTTGTTCTCAGAAATGTGAAGGATTTGAAAGCTACTTATGGGTTGTATCATGTGGATGTCACCCCTTTTTTTTTTTTCAGAAAATATTATCCAAGAAGTAAATAATTGTTTATATTATATTACAGGGAAGTAGTTTTCTGTCTGGGAGTGTGGCCTACGCCAGCACTCCCATGCGTCTATCTCTCTCCTCCTCAAAACAAGGGGGTAGAGGTGTCTTTTCAAATGGAGAGGAGAGAGATAGACTCATGGGAGTGCTAGCATAGGCCACACTCCCGGACAGAGAACTTTCTCCCTATATTATATTTTAAGGAGAAAGAACGATACCTGGTCGCGGGTGGCATGCAGTCTTTGCGCCCAGACACAAGCTAGGCTTCGTGAAAGACTGTCGCACCCCATGAAATGATGAAAATCCTTGAGGATGCGACGGTTATTTTGTGCTAAATGTTAGGGTGCAAGTGCCACGCGCTGCACATGACCAGGTAGCGTTCTCTTTCCTTATATTTTAATAAAATAATTTATTATTCTTTCAAAACTATACAGTTTCAAATGGTTGTTGGAACTATGATAAAACACACTCTTAAATGTTAACCATTAAGGAAATGATGTCCAAATCCTCATAAAACTTATACATCCTGCTACTAACATCTGATGTACTTTTGCGTAGAACCTCAACAATAGCCGCTGTCAATCCGATGTTAAGTTTTCAAATCATGGTCAAGTGGTTTAATTTGGATGCTTATTTATTGCCCTTTGTGTCGCTTTTGAATTTTGATTTTTTCTTTACGTGAAGATGAGAGATCCTAATCATATAAAATCTCTAATTAAGGTTTGGAGTGAAAAAAAAAATTGTTGTTTTAATGGTTGTTAAGCTAGTATGATTGCATATCTGCAATTATCACATTGGGGGTTGGTTGGTTCATCAACTAATAAATCTATGGGCTTTAAGGTATAAATTAACTCTGAAAATTAATTAAGGAAAACTATATATGTTTGACTTTAATTTTCTTTCTATTTGAGGTTGCTTCTTTGGGTAAGTTGGATGGTACACTTGCTGGAGATAGGGTAGTGGTTTGCTTGCATAGCTACAAGAACTGACTTGGCTTAGATATATGGTTGAACCACCAAACAATCATGAATATGAGCTACTGTGACTGCAAAAGATTCTATTGGAAACGAATCCTAATGATTCTTCTTTTTTTGTTCTTTTTCTTGTGAAATAATTGAGAAAAATGACTTTTTTTACCATATAAAGAATTCTTTTCCTATATTTCTTTCTTGTCTACAGATATGGATCTTACCAATCAGTAATAATAATGCCAGACCCTCCTTGGGATCGATAAACCTTTTGAATCTTATTAGCCAAAGAGATCCGATTGCGCTCTATGGTTAGCTCGGTGTCAATCAGGAATTCCCAAGGAATTCCAAGAATTCTTGTACATTTATGAAAATTCTAGGTGTGAAAATATGCGGAATTCACCCATGAAAGGGTATACGATATAAGAATAGGCGGAAATCAATATGCTTCTGCTGAAATAAGAAACAAGGGCCAAAGGAATGACTCGCTATTCACTCGGTTTCTGGGTCATAATTATTATGCAGGAGAGATGGCCGAGTGGTTCAAGGCATAGCATTGGAACTGCTATGTAGGCTTTTGTTTACCGAGGGTTCGAATCCCACTCTTTCCGCTTTCACCCAATTCACTTCACGTTACGGACTGCAATGTATCAAATCAAATAACAATGGATAGCTTTATTTCAACAGTATAGATACTAATACAATTAGATCCGCTCTTCATAGACAAACTTGGGATTTGTGATCCCAAATAAGATCGGTTCAGGATCATGGGATCCTTTTCTATCAGATAGGAAGGGTTGTTGCCCAAAATGTACTTCTAAGTAATTGCCCCATAGATCCTATATTTATCTAATATGAAGAAGAAATCATGTAACGAAGGGGATTCTTATTTGTACAAATGGTACTTCGAACTTCTGTCTCCATTGAACCACCAACCAACCAGCCATGATCATCTTTGATTTGAAATAGAATCAAAATTTGGTCCTGGTCAACTGGTTGGACCGGATATATATATCTGAATAATGGGTTTGAGTAGGGACCTACCTTGTACTAATAAGGGTGTTAATCGATGTGGTTTCGGTTAAATGGTATGGTATGGTTTGGTTTAGTTCACGATGTCAAAAGAAGAAACTAAAATCGAATCATTTATTAAACGGTCCCATGTAATGAAACTAAAACCAAACTGAAACGGTTATATGGTTCTTAAACAGTTTCATAAAAAATGTTGCAACAAAAAACATAGAAAAAAACAAACAATTATTTAATATAAACCTATTCCATAGGTCAATAATACATTCTAAGATGATAAAAACAATTGTTTTTATGATCCAAGAATGATTTATTAACCTAGAATGCATTTCAAGAATGCATACCAAACACAACAATAAAAATATAAAAAAAACAATTTCATCAATGTTGAGATGGGGCTGTGGGGATATGAAAGATTTAGGAGGATATTGTTTATTTAATATATAAATCAAAATTTAACCGATTTTAATTGATTTAAACAGTCTCAGTCTCATTCTTTAAACCAAAATCCAATCATTTATTAAAAATGATTTCACGATTCCAATGTAAATGGCTCAATTCGATTTCAATAAAATGATTTCGTTTTCATTTTGACACCATTATATAATACACAAAAATAGGCAAGCATTATATCCTCTTCAATCATTAATGTCAAATTAGGATGTTTATCCCATCAATTTGCCTGTCCCTCAAATTTCTCAATTCCATCTAATAGGGGGATAGAAATGACCACCCTGCCCCCTGCCCGAACATACTTCCCTAGTGAGGTCCATCTCCCTCTATTAGAGGGAATTGAGGAAATTGACGAACAGGCAAATTAAGGTGATAATTTTCCATCAAATTATCAAAATCATTTTTTTAGTGGGGGAATGAAGAAAGTAAGACATGATATGATGATAGTGAGTTTCATTTGACAAAGCAGTTTGGCAGTTGGATTATTTATACTTTTTAACTCAAAATCAAATATCAATAGTGGTTGAGATGTCTGACACCTTAAGTTTCCTAAACTTGTTAGTGGGTGAGAAGACTGAGGACCCCACCCAATAACGAATTGAAGGTGAAGAAATGTTCACTATGGAAATTGGAAAAGGTGACCTTAAAAAAAATTTGAATTCTCTCATGAAATTTATAAGTAGTTCCCAAACCATTTTAAAAATCGGTACCATACTAAGTGTAGGCATTCATGAAAATCAATATATGTTTGGTAATATAATTCCATTTCATCTGGAATATAGATGTGCCTTGCTTTTAACACCTTAACCTAATTGACATTGACATCTCAACGATGGGTCTACTTTGCCTTTGAGAGGGTAGTTTGTAGTGCTAGAAATTGATAGGTCTGGTCTGGTCCGGACTGGATGGGTCAGTTCTTATGGGTAGGAATGCAAACGGGTCCAACAAGGTTAGGTCTAGCTTAGCAATCAATATTTTGGGCTGGGACCAGCTAGTTCATTACAGGCCTCGGGCCAGGCTCAGGCTGGTCCATGAAATTGATGGGTATTGATATAAATCATAAATGGGCCATTGATATATAAGCTAGGTCCTCCAAAATTGTGTGGTCCATTGAAAATATTTTATACAAATATATTCTAGTTATAGTTGTAGGTTCGAACAAGGAAACAACCTCTTCATAAAAAGTGGGCGCAAAGATGCGTACATATGCACCTCCCTAGACTTCACAGCTATGGGAGACTCGTGCACTGGCTAGGGAGAACTCCATGAAAAGTGCTTCAACATTTGTTGCAGTGCAACTCGCAGGTGAAGTGCATTTGCAATATGGTAGGGGGAGTTGAGGGTGATGGAGTTGGGAGTGAGGCGGGACAAATCTTGTTAGCGTTTTTATAAAATTGATGGTTTTTCAAATCTACTCAATAGTACATGCCAAGGAGGTCCATCTTATTTCATTTCTTTCTTACCAAATATAATGAATCACGATATCAAAGGCAAGTTTCCCGATATGGTCACAAGTTGACTTACCATTAAAATTTTTTAAGATCCACCTTCATTCTCTCTGAAAGGAAAGAATAATTCTACAATGGAACCAACACTTTCTTTGAATACCTTTCCAAACAGATCTGAAAAAGAGGTTCTTGCAACGACAACAATTATGGATGGATAGATTTTTCTTTTGGAGGAACTCATGAGTAGGGAGAGAGAAAATAGAGCTTGTCACACAATAAAATTATGTCTAAGAATATTGGACCTGAGTAAGACAATCTTATGCCAAGGAACTTTATGACATTTAGATCTATACAGGTGTTGGATATTTTGACATTTGATGTGTGTCCACCATACCCAATTTAATTTGCTTAAATTAATTAATTATGCTTTTATTATATGCTTGTTATATTTTATGCAATTGCCCAATAGTATCGTTACTTGTTCTCAACTATGGACTGACTTGGACAATCTATTCTAAGATTGCCGTATTGTATATTTTCCCAATGAGGATTGACTAGAAATACAAATACAGGCACTTAAATGCGTTGAACAAATCCATTTGAAATTCTTAATGGCTCACTGCCAATTGCGTTTGGCAACAAGAATTTCTTATGGTTTCTATTTCCTGTACCTGAGAGGCACTTACTATTACATTTATATTTTGTGAGTTTGTGGTGAGCCAATGGTTGATGTCTAACAACAAGACTGACTACACACCGGTCGCTCGACGTACACGATTGAATGGTGATGGGGTGATACTTAAAAAGGTTTCCACTGACCGTTTAAGGCAAAATCTAGGGTCTGTTATTTGTTTTGTAAAGAGTTTGTATAAAAGTACTTTTATTTTATTATTACATTAAATTATTTGAAAAGTATTTTCAAATGTTTTGGGTCCAATCGTTGCTCATGACAATCCTATAATTGATTGTAATGGATTTATTTACATGACAACGATTTTATTCCATGGTTGGTAAGTCCATTACAAATGTTGGTAGTATAGGGTAAAAGTGTAATGAAAATATGTACCACTGGGAGTGTTTAGGTTATGTCTTTTGTAATGTCGCATGAGGTAATCCGTGACTTTATCACTCAGTTTACTCAGGAATCCTTAGATATTAAAGATCTAGACGAAGGAATAGCTCTCAATGCCCTCCACGGGGGAATTATCGAAGAAGAACTCATCAAGTCCTTGGCCAAAAACCCTCCGAAAGGTATGGCAGAACCATGGTTCATAATCTTGGATCAGATCACCCAGATCAAATCGATATTGGTTGAGGCTCATCCTAAGATTTGACTGGATCCTTCCCTAGATCGGCCTATCTGATCCGAATCAAATTTTTTAGATTTTTTCAAAGTTTTAAGTTTTTTTTTTTTTAATTTTCTTGACCGCTATTGACTGATACCAACCGATATTGACTGATCTGATCTGGATAATATCATCTAATCCAATCCCAAGATCACAACACCCACCAACTCTAGTCGATACATGACCCGATCAATAAAAAAACGATTTTGGGGGGGTTTTTTGACCGATCTGATCCCGATCCGGAAAGGTTTTGGCCATGATCGATACTGAGTCCGATTCCTAGATTTTGAACCTTGGGCAGAACTGTTGCAGTTAGGGATATCAATTCCAAGCCTGGCCCGGTAAAACCAATTGAGCCCGCTCGACTAATGCCCAGCCCAGCCCGGCCCGATTACTAAACATGTCGGGCTCCCGACCGAACCGGCCGAAAGCTCGCCCAACCTAGCTCGACCGAGCCTAGCCCGACCCTATTTGATGATTTTGAAACCTTGTGAACTAAATATTTATAAATTATTCATGACCCCACCCCCACTTTGGTTCTATCTTATTAGTGCTCCTTAAGAACTGTGAGTAATATTCAATAGGATATCTAATAAAAAGAGACAAAGTAGCTAGGCTCCACATTGAATAATTAATATATTCTATTACTTTTAATCTATTAAGGCCTGGTTAGAGTTAAACATGCCCACAGCTCAGTTAAGGCCCAATAAAGGACAGATTACACTAGCCCGATTATAGCCCGAAACCTGACCTAGCCCGACCAAGCTCGACCCGAAGACTTAAATGGGTGGTCATGGTGCAGGCTTTAAGCATCGTGAGGCCCAGCTAGGCCCAACTGAACTCGATCGAGCCCAACTTGTTGACACCCCTAGTTGCAGCGGTGCCACAAATATGCCAACATGACTGAGGTTTTGGCAACTCGAAAGGCAGACGGCGGAAAGACCCAGGAAAAGAAGAGGACGGGTCAAGACAAAGATAACCAGGAGTGACAGAGGTTGGATTGCTGCCAAGAGAGAGCACCTAGTCCAGAATATACTCCCCTAACTACGACAAGGTCGAAAATCTTGATGCAGATCCATGATCGAGGGCTTCTCGGTTGGCCTGAGCCGATGCACTTTAAACTTAAAGAAAGAAACCCGAACAAATATTGCAAATTCCACAAAGACATAGGGCATGACACTGATGAATGCCAAAAATTGAAAAGGGAGATTGAAAGTCTGATCAATGATGGACACCTCTCCCGATATGTGAAAAATGGTCGATGAGATGATCGACCCTACCCGACCCGACCGCAGAGATGGAGGATAAGATTGAAGATGCGAGGAACCGAGAAGAGAGGATCGGAGAACAGATAGAGAGAGTATCAGAGTAGAAGACAAACACCCGGAAGAGAGGTGTGGCGACCTAGGTATGAGTTGAACCATTGGTGCCCCAATCCTTACCATCCTTGGAGGACCAGGCCAAGAATCCGTCAGGAAGGCAAAAGCTCATGAACGGTTTGTCTACTAAGCTAAATCGCCAAACAAGGTCATGAAGAAAGACCTAGTGATCTCATTCTCTGAGGAAGACCTGGAAGGAGTAAGTTGGCTGCATGAGGATGCTATGGTAATCCAGATGGTCGCAAACCGACCTATGCATCAGGTATTGACAGACACAGGCATATTGGTCGATTTGTTATCCTACGACGCATATAAACTATTTGGGTTCAGAGATAGCCAACTGAAGCTTGACAGATTGTCTCTCTATGGATTTTTGGGTTCGACCTCCAGCATGGAAAGGCCAATAGAATTTCCTATTATAGTGGGAGAATCTCCTCGTGCTGCCACAATCATGGTTAACTTCATGGTAGTGAAGGTCTTAACAACTTTCACTGCCATACTGGGCCAACCCAGGCTGAGCAAGATGGGTGCAAATGTCTCCACAAAGTATTTGAAAATGAGGTTTCCAACGGAGAACAACATTGGAGAATGTAGGTCCAACAAGAAGAAATCTAAAGAATGTTATATGGCTTTCATGAAGTAAACCAAGGGGAACTGCTGAGGGATGGCACTCGGTGTCGAGATCACTGATCACCGAGATGAACTTAAGGAGCTAAGAGGAAAACTAGTGGAAGATCTGATAAAGTTACTATTCGATGAATGTGATCCGACCGAATGGTACAACTTGGAGCACTTTTAAACGAAAAACATAAAGAAGAAATTACAACATTTCTCACAGCCAATGCCAATTTTTTCAACTGGTCTGTTGCTGACATGCCAGGTAT
The DNA here is from genome assembly GCF_018873765.1 of Telopea speciosissima. Classification (NCBI taxonomy): domain Eukaryota; kingdom Viridiplantae; phylum Streptophyta; class Magnoliopsida; order Proteales; family Proteaceae; genus Telopea; species Telopea speciosissima. Next base: position 45,387,367 of record NC_057920.1, read on the forward strand.
CCCTCGTCAAGTTGTCGAACACAAGTTCTGTCATGCCCCCATCCCAATAAAGGATATATTATAAGAAAAGGAGTGACTGGGACGACAAGTGTCATCCCAAAATCTACTAGGATCACAGATACAATGTCCCAAACTACAGTCTATACCCAATATAAAAAACATGATAATATCAGAGTGCGTAAACCAACAGAATAGTTCATTCCAAAATAGATCGAAGTCAGCTGAAGCATAAATCAATTTAAAATTGAATAATTACAAGGTGTTCATTGGCTAATGATAGTGTATACAGTAATTACAACTTTCCTATAACCATCAAGTAATTTCTCCAAAAGTATGCACAGAGTTTGTACATGACTAATGATAAACATAAAATAAAGAGTAAGATTATGCCCCAAGGGCACCACCCTTGAATGTATATCAACATCCAAGTCCAGCCACTAGCTCCACTCGATTCACATCAAAAGAGCACATCACAAGATTACCTGCATATCAACTAAAAGAGGTTGCGTAACGGGGTTAGCTTCACAAGCTAGTGAGAGAGCAAAGAGGAATGCACATACACAGAAACATACAATTTCAAACAGTTCATGATGCATGCACATGTTAAATTCATTTTTCACCTAACACACAATTCTAAGTCAGGTATATGCTACTATGATAACTCGAAAAACACTATGGGTCACTTAACTTATCGTCACAATGAAGCCTCAATTATCACAAGGGAGCCTACGCCGGTCGAAGCCACTAAGACCACCTAGTGGCAGCCCCTGATAACCATTACTATCCCTGACCTGGCCTCTCTCCCCCACAAACAACAGGTGCTCTGACTACCCAACACATGAACCCCTGTTGGTAAGGGTCGTAGCATAAAGGAACAAGAATCCTAACCACAGATATACTACTTGTAATTCCTATCGTCCCTAGAGGTATTCTGGATGCATCAACTTCCCATTCCATCTAGTACCCGAGTACCAGCATGGCACGACACATACAGCACAATATGACAATCAATATGAGTTCATAAACATTTTTGGGGTTCTGGTACCGGTACACCTAGCACCATAACCCGATACAATGATGAAGCAATTCACATATCCACATTCGAATTAGTTCACAATCAAGATAAATAATGCGAATATGCAATATGCTTATAATCATATAAATAGTATGAAAATGAATATTTAATAATAAGCACACCCAATAATCACCCAAGACCCACTCATATAATCGGGTATTGTCCAATGTAGTTGATATGGATCTCCTCGATACGCGCTCTCTCCTATGAGTTGAGTGGCCTAAAGATGCGAGAGCAAGTGTTAAAAGATGTGTAGAGGGTTCCTATGCCCCGAGGTTAAAGTTGGGTTTTAAACAAGACAGCACGGATGGACTCACGTATGGAAGCAACAGGGTGAGTCTATCCCTGGCTCTATTCAGGCCAAAAGGTAAAAATGAGAGGGACGGATTCACGGACAGAACCTCCTCATGAATCTGTTTGTGCATCAGTTCAATCCCTGAGACATTCTCGAGAGGAAATGGAACCACGGACGAAACAAGTAGGTGAATCCGTTCTTGGCTCCGCTCGAACTAGTCACCAAAATGCATTGGACGGATTCACAGACAGAACCACGACGCTGGATCCATTCGTGTATTCGTCGAGGTTCTTTCCAAGATTTTTAAGGATTTCCTTCTCCATCTTGGAATCTGGAGTTCACATGGCCCTCAAGGTCAGGGAGGGGAGTTATTGGCCTTTCTAGGGCCACCAGAACCTAGTCCCACCTCATGGGTCCAAGGTCACACAAGGATTCAACTCCTTTGGTCCAAATGTAAGACTTAGGGTTTGGAAAACCATAGAACAGCAGCAAGGGCTATGGGTGGGCTGAGTGGAGTTAACATTAAGGGTAGGTCTTCATTAATGGAACCCAATTAAGGGCTAAGCTCCACCTTGAGTCCCAAACGGAACCCTAGGTTAACTCTTCCTTAGTAAAACCTACCTAAACCCAAGAATAAATGGAGAAGGGGGAGGTGTAATAGGATGGAGGCTTACCTAGGTAGGTGGAGTCCAAACCCCAGCTCCAACCAACCTTGAAGATCTACCTTCTCTTCCTCCCTTTTTCTTCTTTTCTTCTATCTTTGTCCGGACAGCAAGAGGAGTGGAGGTAGGACAGCAAGACCCCTCTTGCTTCCCCTTCCTTTTCTTCCTTCCCCCTCCCATTCCTCTTCCTTTCTTCTTCTCCTCCATGATTTGGCTTGGAGGGGGAGAAATGGGAAATCTAGAGCTAAGCCCTCCTTTTATAAAAGAAATGGGCCTTAGGGCTTGTTTGCCTAGGTCCCCCAAGGCTAATAATCCCTTTAATTCAAGTTGGGCCTTAGGGCCTGTTTGGCTAAGGTCCCAAGCCCCCTTTAGGTCCAGTTAGTTAGGATATGTTTGGCTTAGCCTAAGGTCCTAAAAAAATGTATTTTAGTTTAGGGCTTGTTTGGCTCAACTAAATAAAAGAAACCATTATTTATTTTAGTTAAGTCTTATGGGCCCACTTTCATGGCCCAACAATTCAAGTGAGGGTAAGGGTAGGGGTCTATCTCATTCAAAAGCCTAGTCATTGTGTTCGGGACACTACGTCATGGGTCCCACCTGAGAAAACAATAAAAGGGCAAGAAATAGCACGAACGGATCCACAAACAGAACCAGTCTTGTGAGTCGTTTGTGACTCCATTGCTGCTATAAGAGCTAACAACACAAAGAAAGTTGTGGGGCTTTGACCCACACTTCCAGGACTTCGAAGGGGATATGCAATACCAAAATTTAGGGTTCAAGGCTTACCCATGGTGTGGTCCAATCGCCCATCAAGGTGTGAACACCATCCTTGTGTTCGAGCTTTCCCCTTTGACTGTTATAGTCTAAGGTCACAGGTATTGACCATTGACATCGCGGCATCACCCATCAGTAAAAGTTCAATTTGACCTAGAAAATTAGGGTGTATTTTGGGTACGGGTGCAACAAGTTGTGCGTAGATCCAACCCAAAAGCTAGTTCAATAGAAGAAGAGGAACTTTGCCCCTAAAAGGTATGTTGCAATCAATGAAGAGGTAGAAAAGTTGAAGCAATCAAACTTTATAAGAGAGGTTGACTTTTCGACCTGGCTTGCCAACGTGGTGATGGTTCCTAAGTCGATTGGGAGATGGCGCATGTGTGTGGATTATACTGACCTGAACAAGATATGTCCCAAAGATAGCTACCCCTACCTCGAATCGACCTCCTCGTAGATGCAACCACAATCTACAAGATGCTGAGCTTCATGGACGCTTACTCTGGCTACAATTAGATTAAAATGAAAGCAGAGAATGAGGTGAGCACAACGTTCCGCACAGATTAGGGGAAGTATTGCTACAAGGTCATGCCATTTAGTCTGAAAAGTGTTGGAGCCATGTACCAAAGGGTGGTAAACCGGATGTTTATAGATCAGATTAGGGGAAATATGGAGGTATACATTGACGACATGCTCGTCAAGAGCACCCGAGCTAAACGCCATGTTGCTGACCTGTACGAAGCCTTTCAAGTATTGAGAGAAATCAGATGAAGCTGAACCCTGAAAAATGTGTGTTCCACATAATCTCGGGAAAGTTTTTAGGATTCATGGTTTCAAAGCGAGGCATTGAGGCCAACCCCTCGAAGATTACGATGATCCAAGAAATAGAGCCACCCCAAACCATAAGGGAAGTGCAACAGTTGTCTGGGAGAATAGTTGTGTTGAGCCGACTTGTGTCTCGAGCTAGTGACAAATGCTTACCTTTCTACAAGACCCTCAACAACGTGAGAAGACCAAAAGACTTTGCCTAGACTGAGGAGTTCCAAAAAATGTTCGAAGCATTAAAGACATATCTCGAGAACCCAACTCTTCTGGTCCGACCTGAGCTAAATGAAGAGCTACAGGTCTATTTGGCCCCATCCTCGGCCACAGTCAGTGCAGCCCTAGTAAGAGAAGATGTTATACCCGTGCCCAAAATACACCCTAATTTTTTGGCTAAATTGAATTTTCATTGGTTGGCATTGCGACTCTACCAACTGTCAACACCTATGACCTTGGGCCGTGACAGTCAAGGGGAAAGTTCAAACTAAAGGATGGGAACCCCATTTTGGTGAGCAATGAGACCACTCAAAGGTAAACTTTTAACCCTAAAAGTTATGTATACATACCCCCTTGAAATCCTTAAATTGTGGGTCAAGGCCCGGAGACTTTACTGTTCTTGTTTAGCACTTTCAACAGGAATGGATTTACGACTACTGCTGATGAGTCCGTTAGAAAGTCCATTCATGCTGTTAAGTCCTTTTATGAAGGAAACCTTATGGGACCCACTTATCCCGCATCTCAAACATTGTGTGGGTGTTCCCGGGCGTGGTGGACCTTACCCCCATCTTTCCCTCACCTTGTTTAGTCAAGTTGGTGGGCCCACAAGGCCTAAACCATGTTTAAAATAAAATTTAAAGTATTTTGGACATTTGAAAACCTTAGCCAAACAGGCCCTAAGGCCCTTTTTAATTATAAAAAGGGTGAGCTCTTTGGTCCTTTTAATTTATCATCCAAACCAAATCGTGAAGAAGAAAAGAAGAAGAAGGGAAGGAGAAGGAGAAGAAGGAGAGAAGAAGAAGAGAAGAAGAAGAAGGAGAAGTGAAGAGGAGAGACTGCATCAGCTCCATTCACTCTTACCTGGTGAGTATTCTTCTCCCACCTCTCTTTCTCTCTCTTTTTTCCATTTTTGTTTGACTTAGGAATGGATCGGCTGAGCATGTATTGATTGCTCCAGCTACCTATGTTGGGACGATTAATGGCTAACCTTGATACCTTGATGATGAGAATACATAGCCTCTCATCCAACCTCATCTCTCCCTCTCCATTTTCTTACTTTGTTTTGTTTTTTAGGATTTCTACCTACGATCATAATATTCCATCTACCTAGGTAAGAGACCATGGTTTAATGGCTTAAATGCTGCCATTTAGAGGTAGCTAAAGCCTGTGATAACTCCATTTTATCCCTCATTCAAGACCCAACCCCATCGATGAGACCTTAACTTAGGAACCTAGGAGTAATGGGGAAAAACTCAAGTTTGGGTTGGGTGATCGAGTATGGACCATAGGTGCCTTAATCCATTATGCCATTAGGGTTAATAGGACCTTAATGAACCTTAAAAACTACTCCTAGAAGCCCTTGGAGCCATTAATGGCCTTGGGGATCGATTTGGATGAATTATGGGCTGAAAACCCGTGATCAGTCTGCGAACGGACTCACAACCAAACCCACTTAAGTGGATCCATTCGTAGATCCATTTGTTACTGACTGCTTGACCTTTGCTCACTATTTTGACCATAACTTGGTCTCTACACATCGTATCAATACAATTCAAGTTGCATTGTAAACTAGACTTCTAGGGATTCATTTCATATGAAGAAACCCTGACCAAATTTGAGTGGAAGGTCCTCCAATTGCGTTTTGACAGCAAAGGTTAGAATTGAATCTGTTTACCGTGGTGACCTCAAACCTAGGGTTCCACTTGGAACCCAAGGTATGACCTTGGTAGGATGTTGGACCCAATATTATGGTTGTGATTTCTATTTAAAACCTCAAGAAACCCCCTTGCAACCTCATTGCTGTCATAGGGTTCATTATCCAAAAAAAAACTAAAATTTTGATCATGGGGAATTCAATCCCTTGAGCCCCCTAAGACCAATGAGTTGATGTTAATAATGTGGCCCTAGGAGACCTTAAGGTACCCTCCCCTAAGCCCTAAAACTATAAAATCTATAAAGAATGGGTTAGGCAGGTAAAGACTTGTAAAAACCTCTATTTTGCTCCGAACGGATTCACGACCAGACCCAGTTATCGGGAGTCTGTTCGAGGATCCATTCAGTACAAAATGTCACTTTTTAAAGTTTTTGCCTGAACAGATTTACCAACGGACCCACAGGATTGAGTTACGTTTGAGAATCCGTTCGACACTGTGTTGTTTTACTGAGAACGGATTTACCAATGGACCCATATGAGTGAGTTACATTCAAGAATCCGTTCGACACTATGTTGTTTTACTGAGAACGGATTTACCAACGGACCCACATGAGTGAGTTACGTTCTAAAATCCGTTCATACTCTTTTACTGTTTTATGAACTTAAACCTTGGGGACCCTTCATAGATCCTTCCTATACTTCCTAACACTATTGTTCACGCACTTTTAGGCTACAAACCTACTACGGGGAACGTGTAATACATCGATCGATAACGAACACTACAAATGATACGCGAACTATTGGTGAGTGGGTTTGGGTTGATTCTTGGGTTTGTATAAATATATATAGGGAGAATGTTTTCTGTGCCACAGCACAGACTGCGCCCAGGCATATGGGCCTGCCACTCAGGGGGCAGGGTGGTCATTTCCCCACTCCCATGTGTCTGGGCGCAGCCTGCACTGTGGCACAGAGAACAGCGCCCCATATATGTATATTATAATGTATAATTACATCATCTAATATGCATGCTGCATGCTTGCATCTGATAAATTGCTTATTGAATTGTGATGATTATGTGATGTGATTTTAGAATCTATTATTTATGCTGGGTTTGGTGTCGGGTCACACTAGCATTGGGATCCCATGATTTAAATTGCTAATGCATGTCATATTGGTCTGTATGCATCGCGTCGTGTTGGTATCCGGGTACTAGATGGAATGAGACATTGATGCACCCAGAATACCTCTCGACACGATAGGATTCGTGTAGTATTATTGCGGTTAGGTTTTCGTTGCTTATGCTACTATCCTTACCAACAGGGGTTTAGGTGTTGGGTGATTAGGGCTCCCTATTGCCTGTGGGAGAGTGAGGCCAGATCAGGGATGACCACTGGTCATTGGGGTCTGCCTCTGGGTGGTATGGGGCTATGGCTGGCGCGGGCCCCATGGTAACAATTGAGGTTTCACAATGGTGATAATTTAAGTGACCCATGATGTCTCCCGAGTTGTTACAATAGTATATGCTTAGTGACTCATTGGGCTCAGTGGAGCTTACCCCCTTGTATACACTCGTTTTAGATGTTAATGCAGATGATGGTTATTTTGCGAGTCTTAAGGTTCATCCTTCGGACTATGTTTCTATTGAAACTGAGGAATTGGAGGCTGTGATAAGAATGACTGTGCCTACGGGGCACCCTGAGTTGGGACTTGATCCCTTTTTGTTTCTCTTAGGGCCTTGTGCCTTTGTATAAACATTTCACTGTTGCACATATATTTTTTTGAGTAGTTATGTTAAGCTCAGTCGAATAAATTGTTTTAAACTTTATTATGTATCACCTAGCCAATTGAACATGCTGTAACCACTATTAGACGCTTCCACAACGTTGGACTCATTCTAGAAAAATGTAATATTTCTTTACCTTCCGCATTCTAATATACATATGTTGATGCTTATATTAGTTTAGACTGTGATTTGGGACACTGCATTGTGATCTTGGTAGTGTTAGAGGATGACACGTGTCATCTTAGTCATACCATTTTATTGTATTTTATCTTTTTTGGGATAGGGGTATGATAGAAGAAGTGAAGCAGCAAAATCCAATCTATTACGTCAACCATGTCTTTTATTATAGTAAAGGATAAACCCATCATTACAGAAGGAAGATAAAAGAACAAAGTTTCAACATCTCCTAAACTTACCATCATAACAGATTTTGTAGATCCACTTCCTCACAACAAAGGCTTGGCGAGTGATAGTGGTGTAGTCTAGCACCTCGGAGTAGGGAGCATCAACCAACAAAGCGCCCATTATAGAACAAATTGCATAACGGATTTTGCAGATCCCTAACCCTAGAAAGGCCATAAGAGATGAGCCTCCAATTTGTTGGAAGACAGGTGATGGGAAGCGACTTCAGCTGTTCATGAGGTCTGTTGGCTGTAGAAACCATCCACCGTAATAAAGAGAGCCGAATGAGAGGCTTATTTGACCATCATTGGGAAAAGAGCCATAAAAGACCAAACCCTAGGTCATAGAATTTGGTCTATAGGATTAAGGAATCCTTTGAGCATCTTGCAACCCATCAGAGTCACCCTCAGGTCAAACAAAGATTCCTACTCTACTTGAAGCTGATAAGAATGGCCACGAGAAGAAAAAGGAGCCAACCTCTATACTCATCTGGTCCTCCTTCGTGATCCAGTAAGGTGGCTCAAAGATGCAAATATCACCTTCAAAACGCATGTATCACCTTGGCCATGCGACTGCCACTTGGGGAGAAGGGTCATGGAGCAATTTGCAATCAACGAGGTGATACGTTGTTCGAAGATTGCCCCCTGTGATAACACCTTTGTTCAAAGAATGCTCTTAAAATTTGCACCAAAAGGGAGATAACCCTTGGGATGTCAACCACACCAGCATCAAGTTGTAGCAGTAAGGCTGCATGGGCAAGACTCCAAGTTCGAAGTTGGGTCAAGAAGAAGAGAAGAAAGGTCTCTCCAGAGAAGCATGACCTCCAGATTAAAAAACAAAGCAGAATGATGACTATGCAACAACAGTTAGCAATTAAAATGGAGAAGGCATACCCCTTATAAAGGGAAATCAATGGTCAAGATCTGTTCCAAATGGATGCATGAGATCAGGTAACCCTTCGTTCCCAAGAGGTCTCTTCGGTTCCCTAGGAAGTGGGTTACGTGGCATCGCCCTAAAGGCAGAAGCTCTATGGACACGCGATATTGGAAAAACACGATTCAAACTCAATGTGAAGCCTCTTACTGTGTACACCGAATGTTCATAATTGCATTCAAAGCGGTAAAATTTGACTTTAACTGTTAGACGCAGACCTTAAGAACAGCTGATCTAGGCCAAGCATGATTCATTGGGAAGACCTTCACAGTGAGGCATGTGCCAAGCCAGTAAACTACCTACTATGAGAGTAAGTAGTTTATAGTAGGTAGTTTAAGTGGAGTATCATGTTGAGGAAAGTTTGAAGAATCCTTATACTCGGACGGCTTTTACTGACAGATATTCCAACGGCGACAGGTCTCCTCCACAACAGCCTTCTTCTCAGGAGAAGTCGATTTTGGCCTAGCATATCCAAGGACTTTTACTGCAACTTTACACCACAAGGTACCACAGTATAGAGTCTAAAGGGTGAATCTGTCCATAATTTATTTGAATGAGTTATACTTTTCAACATGTGTAATTGGGTCATATAAACCATCTAGGCAAAGTTCCCTTGCATGTACAAAGATCCTGAAGAAAACCCCACTGCATTTGGAGTTCAAATCAGCAGATGATGCCTGGGCAACCTATGGACGATGCAGTACATCATCCGCAAGCATCGTCCACAGAGGGTAATTTAGCCCAGAATTATAATTCTGCTCTTGATTCACTCATGCTCAAGCCTAGGGCTCAACCCCAAGTTATTTTAGGTTGCTTATGACCTAATTAATCTAACCTAACCTCTAGGATGATTGACCCAAGACCTATTTAGACTCTAAAGTGTTTTAGTCACCTTCCAAGCCTTAAACCAAGCCCCAACCAAACAAGCCCTTGAATCCTTAGCCAAATTAGGTGAAACCCCAGCCTCCTCCTCATATCTGCCATTTCCAACACCTGAGAGAAGGGGAAAACGTGGAGAGCAAGAAAGGAAGAAGAGAACTCACCTCTTCTTGTTCAGACCTCCATTGCTACCCTTCTTGAGCTCATTCTCCATTCCATCTGATTGAGAGCTCATCCTCTACCTTGGAGCTCGTGGGAGAGGAGTAAATTGATCCATTTCTAGCTTAGAAATCACCTCTCTTGCTGTTCTAGCTAGTTTCCGTTGTAAGCTACCCAATCTTCTTGAATTCCATTCAATTACTTATAGATCTTAGATGGTAGTTACTCAATTAATGTTCAAATCATGGGCTTCTTAATCTACTAATTATAGGCCTTCAATTGGATGGTAGAAGCACCAATTATTGACCACAATTGATTGATCCCCAACCCCTTGACCTATCCACCATAAAGCCCCATCAAAGCACCTTGAAATTTGGGGATTTTTTATTGGAAACTTCAATCAATGATTATACCCTGATTGGGTTGGGTTCCTATACTAATTAGTGACCCTAGAAGGCTAGGATATACGTCCAATTGAAGCCTTGAAGCTCCCAAGCATTTATACCACCGACAACCCTTGAGTTTTGCTGAAAAATAGCAAAACTAGCTACTACAGTCGATGCCTGCGGATGATGGGTCCATCATCCGCAGACACAGTCTACAGGGACAAATGCTATTGTTTTAGGGTTTGACCTCTGCCCACTGTTTCGACCATAACTCGATCGATACATAAGAAAATGATGTGATCAAAATACGTTGTAAACAAGACTTAAAGGGATACATTTTCTATGAAGAAACATTTGATCTAATCATAGGGGAAGACTCTCAAAAGTGGATCCAAATCTGGTTGTTGTGCATTGATAGCTTTAGTGGAACTGAATTTACTCCGGTGGCCTTGCCTACTTTGAGGATAATTAAGTAGGGGTTATAAATTATTTAATGAGGATTTTCTATAGCTAGTAACACCTTCTAAACATATTAAATAGGCAACTACAACCGTTTGGAGAGGTCATACAAGAACACATAGGAGTTGGATTTTGGTTAGAATCACTGGTTTGAAAAATAAGGTGAGTGGATTAGATACCTGAACTTAATTTTAGAGTGTTTCTTTCATTGTTTGTGGATGTCATTTATGCATATTCCATGTTTTACATGTTTAGATACTATCTTCACTATGAATGTTAGATGGCTTTTATTTCTTATTGAATGCCAAAACAGGTGAGACATGCTAAGACATCTACCATGTTGAATGCTAGTTGCTTAGGGATTTACAATTATACTTGAACTGTTATCGTGAATGTGGACATTGGTTATGTGTTGAGACATGAATATGAGATGCGATGTTATGATGATTATGCAATGAATTGTGGATGTGAATGATGGTTATGTGTTGGATATGCGATGTTTATGAGATGAATGTTAGAGTTGAGATCCAAGTGTCGTGAGTGGGCGTCGGACATGGGCTCGCTATGAGTTAATCAACGTATTTGTGACTGGTTTGACCTTATTCTGTATCACATCCATCGTACCCTTGTATGTGTTTGTGTAAACTAGAGGGGACGAGAGGATAGCCGGGCTGACCGTTATTTCGGTACTATGGACTCGACCTCTAGCCTATTCGTATGCATGCACTTTCATTTATTTATTTAAATGCATATGTGTAGACGTTGATATCGTCACCCCTCAACGATGACGATAACCGGACGTGAAAGACTGGCAATGCCCTCTAAACCCATTTTTCTTCAGAGTAACCCAACAACCCCTGTTCCACCTCGAAGGCACGCACGGCCCAAAAATGCCTAACAAGCCTGGTGCGGCCTAGCCCGAAGCCGCGGCCTCGCATGAAACCATAGCCCCACGTGAAACCGCGGCCCAAAAATGCCTAACAAGCCTAGTGCGACCCCACTCGAAGCCGCGGCCTCACACGGCAGCCCCTCATGAAACCTTAACCCTACGTGAAACTGCGGCCCTACATTGTGGCCCCGCACGGTAATGCTGCATGCGTCCGTGGCACCACACCTTGCAGGGAAAATGACCTTGCGGTGTCGTGCCTTGCACGGTAGCGCTGCGGGGATCCCAAATTATGAATTTTTTGTTCGACGGTGCCGCAGATTTCACTGCGGCGCCACCTAATGTGATTTTTGCCTATAACTACCCCCTTCACTCCTCATTTCAACAAGTCCAAGTGTTGGGAGAGGGGGCACCCCCAGAGCTCCAGTTTTTCCTTTTTTCCTAGTTTCCTTATTTCGGGGCATTTTCCCAGTCCGATTTCAAGCCTTCGAGCCTCATCCCTCTATCCAAAGTCTGGGTCCCTAGAATCCGCCTTCCCTAACCCATTTCTGCCCAAACCCCCAAAGTCTCCCATGACCTAGTTACCCTATCTGACATCCTAATGCCTAGTTTTTGAAGCTTTGCGATGTCGTTATTCTGTCCGAGGTCCTAGTGCCCATCACTTATGAGCCGTTACTTTGCCCAAATTCCGGGAGATTACTTTCCAAAGCTTTTCGACATTGTTACTCTATCCGAGGTTCTAGTGCCCGATACTTGTGAGTCGTTACTCTTCCCGACATCTGGGTGATTACTTTCCAAAGATTTTTCGATGCCATTACTCTATCCTAAGTCCTATTACCCGACATCCGTAAGCCGTTACTCTGTTCGACGAAGGGCAAAGTCAGTCTTTTGCCTCCACCTGAGCTGGGGGATGCGATCCATCCCGTATAATTATATTGTTTTAAAGTATACAGGTACACATCTCTTTCATTGCATTTTAATTTCGTAACAATGTAGACTTTTAAATTACTCTTGTGTAGCGTACAATAGTTAATTTAAATTAGTTTAACTTTAAGCAGTTTATATATCATTTTAGTTATACATGCGGGAATAAGACATTTATAAAGGGAGAATATTCAAAAATCAGCTCCTAGTAGAAAGACTGGTTTTTCAGGGCGAGGTGGGTAACTAACACCTTCCTCATAACCTGACTACTTACCCCGAATCTCTGACCAGACCAAACAAAGTCCTGTAGCCCTTCACAGGGCTACACCAATGGGTCCTAGGCCCTAATCCTAGGTGGCGATTCCATTTCACTTGATTGTATGACCCCATCCCTTGATTAATCATAACCTTTAAGAAGACGCATTCCTTCTCTTTCTAACCGAGGAGCATAACCCAAACCCTCTGGACCAAGCGTTGGAACATGTGGTTCCAAGAATGGATCCTGACAATATGGTTCGAATCATACTTCTCTAGTGCTACATCCCTTAACAACATAAGGTAAGGTGTTGGTTAACCGGTGGTAACTTTCGATGGATTAGGGTGCCATTCTCAATAAATCAGTGTCTGGAGAGCCCTGAGTAGGTACTAAAATCGGGTGAGAGCTAAGGTTATATCGGAGGATTACGGATAACCCGGGGGTTATACCGGAGGTACAACCAAGGGTATTATAGTAGAACTTTACCCCAAGGATATGCATTTTGATTGTTAGATGGAGAATACTAAAATGAACTCTTTATACATTCTTTGCATGACTGTAAACTGGATTTGATGCACGAATTGTCCTGGTGGTATAGGACGTTGTGGGATTCATCTATCATTTTTGTTTGCATCCTGGTAGATTGTGCATTCATGATTATCTATGTATGCTTGCATGATCTAATTGTTCATTGGGCTTGGTAAAGCTCATTCGTCGAAGATCCTCTCTTTTTAGATGTGGATGCAGGTTTCGTGGACCTAGTTGAGGTAGACTCGTTTACTAGTACAATGATGGATTAGATGTTTTGGTTGCTCCCAACAAGGAGGGGCATAACTCGGACTGCACTTGTGATGCCTATGCCTACGGAGCACCGTAGAGATTAGGGCTTGAAGCCCATTGAACTTTGGACATTATTTTGATTTTTGGGTTATAATTAATTGCACTTATATCCTTTGATGGATCTGCAGTTATATCTATTTAGTACAGTTTGACAAACTTTGTGATGTTGGAATAAGATTCAACCTACTTATATGATATCACCCTATTAGCTTCCATACTCTGATATTTATGTTTATGTTATTATGCTTCCGTTGATACTCTGATTAAGGTTATATTATTGGGTCAGTCTTCATGGCACTACAAAGTGTAGATCCTGGTGTTGGTGAGGAATACAAGGGGTATTCCAGTCACACGTCCCTAAGTGTAGGGAATGAGGTGTGATAATATGGTATCAGAGTGATTTTTGCTTTGCCAAGTTCACTGATGATCTGACTCACCATAATTTAATCAATAATAGGTATCGCCTAATAACATACGATAATAATAGAGACAAGTAGGGATGTGTGATAGATAGGAAGGTGCTATTTTTCATTGATAATAAAACCCTTATATTCATATAATAATGAAAGAAAAAGTGCGTCTTGATTTTTTCCTTACTTCTTGTTGTCATACAACTAGAAACTAACCCAATGATTAAAAAGAGCATAACATACAAAGAAAATAAAATAAAAATCGTTTGTTTCTTCTTTTCATTGCCCTTCTCCATGGTTCGAGACCTTAATCCTCATCGAATACTTTCTATAATAAGATGATCTTCTATACCGTCCATTCTCTCCTCAATCTCAGCAAATTCTGAATCAACAATCGAATGCAGGATAACGAAGTACTCATCTATTTGAGTCTTCAAGACTGTGTAGTGTTCTTCCATTCTTTGTTCCATGATGGAGAGACGTTTCATCATATAATCTCATCTGGATGGACTCGACTGAGGATCCTCTCGAGGTGGTGAAGCGGGTAAGCCTTACTGTAGCAGTAAAGTCCCAACTGCATGCGCAGTAGAAGCACCGGTCGCCTGTAAGGTAGAAGGAGCAGTCCTCTGTCGGATACTCTGAGTAGGTGAGGTAGTAGTAGTAGTAGTAGTAGTAGTAGCAGTAGGTGGGACAATAGCTATGCCATCATTCCACCATCTCTTGCATTCCCATGGTTGTCATCATCATTCGAACCTTCCTCCCCTCCAGGATCACCATCATGGCCTCCGTCATCTCCAGATTGTTTCCCCACCTTCTCATCAGCCTTTCTAACTACTGGTACTCTGTCAAGTGGAAGCTTTAGACTATCCTCTCATCCAGTCATTTTCATTTTTCTTAGTGTTGACTTGTCAAAGAGGGTGTCACGTGTTCTTCTCCACCCATCATCCAATGGCACTTAAAAGTGAAGCAGCAACTTGGTGATCAGTTTGGCATAGGGCAGATTTCCCTCCTCAGGGGTGATCCACCCAGTACACCATAGTCTAGATAATGATGTTGGGAAGACACAAAGGGCACTTGGTGTAAGACAGTAGGCGCAATAACTTTGTATGTTCAACAGTTGTAAAGGAAATAATCAAACATTAGGAATCATGTATTTTAGTACTACTCAAAGCAAAGTATAAATACATGGAAACTTGAAGGCTTAAAAGTTTACCTGATCCTTGTGCCCACTGATAGGTAGCACATTCAGCTGAACCAGGCGCAAAAGGATCCAGTAGCATACTGCTCAAGAGACATGATGTTAGTGTACTCTATCTTTGGGGGACCATATTTAGTAGAACCTTCTGGAGGAATCTCAAGGATCTCCACAAGGTCGGCGATGGTAAAAGCTATATTCACCCCCATTGAACTGTGTAGTGACTTGGCACCCCACATCATCATAGTCCAACATGTGGAAATTGGCGTAAAAGTATCGCACCAATAGTGAGTAGTACTCGTGTTCGAGCTCAAGAACTTTCGACCACCTAAGTCAAGCGAATTGTTGTGCTACACGGAAAGATTGGAATTCATCGGTAACAACCCGCTTTTCCGTTATGACCTTGGCATCCTTAAAATAGTCCCACAAATCCTAGCATTCCTCGAATTGAAACCAGTGGGCATCATAGACCTGAGGGGGAGGTTGATTCCTTGCACCTCTTCTTGGTGTCATGGTCAACCTACACACATGAAAAAGACCAAACAAAGGCATGGTTAGGAAACCATACATGAAGCAATCACCATTGTCCCATGTATGAAGTGTTTTGCTAGGGTATTAATCATACAAAGAAGAAAATACAGCAAAATAGGGGAATTTAAAGGAATTCAAGTTTTGATCGAATGAAAATTCCCAAATTTGAGATGAACTTGTCGGTTCATGGTTGAAAGAACCTATTGGTCATGTTAACAGCCTACCACAACCTACTTGAACCCTAAAATCCAACTACATTGTGAAGAATAATCAATTTGCGGTAAAACACATGAAAGCCCTAATTATCAATTGGGGAAAACCTAAAATTCAAGCAATGAAGTTAGGGGTTTGTTGTTTTGCATGGACTGTCAAGGACCAACATGCATTTGGTACTAAAACACATAAATAATCACTACATCACATATTTTTGCCCAAAACACATCATACATCCAAATTTGGGCAAAAACCCCTAATTTCCTAGGTTTGAAATTATGAAAATGGTGTTAGAACATCGGTGGAGTATCACACCTGTTCTAAAAACTTATCTACATCATGCATTCATGAAATAATCAACAAATCATGCTAAAGAATGCAAGCATTTCAAGAAAAATCACAAGCATGAACCTGGGCTGTAGAACTTTGAAGAAACTTACCCTTGATGATGCTTTGATGGTGAATAATGGATGAAGAAGCTTGCAATTGAGTTGTCTTGGGTGTAGAAGCTCTCCTCTCGCGGCTAGGGCAAGAAAGAAATGACCACACATAGTTGCAGACTGTTTTAAAAATAGATTTTTAAGCCTGTGGACGATGTATTCGAGCCTAGGGCCCATCCACAGACATCGTCTGCAGACACAGTCCGCATGGTATTTTTGGATTTTGATAGGTTCTAACTGCACCATCCGCTGACCTGCAGACGATGTAGGCATGATTCGCAATGATCGTCCACAGCGTGTATTTTTAGCATAAAGGTGGAATCTTTTGAGTTTTTGATATACGTGCATGTATTTAAATATTGTGACTCACCTAAACATGGATCCTACCCCATGCATGCAGACTTTTTAACGCTTTAATGATAAAATTCATGATGGAGTTTAATTGTGAGTTTGACTTGGTTCCTCCTCCTAGAATCAAGCATGGTTCGTGCTTGCAAGCAGGCCACCGAGAACCCAACCTCCCCAAGTCGGGAAGTGACTGGGACATCTGATTCCACTGTTCATGTCGCTCCTCCTGCCCTTACAACACATGACATTAATGCTATCGTGGGGAGCATGGTGCAAGGCTTCCAAAAGCAACAGCTTCTGTTCCTGGACAATGCATTTGCTACGATGCAACAATAGAAGTTGCAGTTTATGGCTGACGTGAAGGCTTGATTCCAATTTTCACACCAGACACAGGCCGTACCGGTGAATCCTTTAGTATCTGTTGTACCATCTGTGACCGACACCCCAAAGCGAAGAATTCGATGCTATAACTGCAACAAAAGGGGACATAAGTCTAGAGATTGCACGTATCATAGGAGTAGGTCCAGGTACGTACCATATCTGCAGGTCATTGTTCCCATGTAGCCACAGTCGGACAGCGGGCCTCACAGGAGTATGTTCCCCACGACTACTGAGGATGTAGGGTCATCTTTGGGCATAGTGACAGGTAACTTATCCATCTCGCTAATGCTTGTGCATACTTTGTTTCCCTACATAACTTGTATAGCATCAACTTAATTCTTTGTGTATCAAACACCTTGTGTGTACACCTATCACCCACACATGCATTTTCAACCCTTGAGCTTATTATTCAATTTAGGTATCCATCGCCGTTAGTTTGAACTTCATTTTGCAATATCTTGCCTTCGGAGAGAGACTCTCCGAAGGTTTCGCTGCTTAGTTTTGCTTTTTAATGGGAATTTCTCACTATTTCACTCGTAACCTTTCCAAAAGTACTGGGAGTGGTCCCGAGTACCCTTGGGTGAGCCTATAGCCCCACGCATCTCTCGGGAGTGCCATTCTTAGAACTAGTAGTAACCATGTCAGAAGTGCTGAGGGTAACCCTGAGTACCCTTGGGAGAGCCTTTGGCCCCACACGTCTCACAGGATAGCTATTCTTAGAACTTGTTGGTAACCCTATTGAAAATGTTAGGATTGATTTGGTGTATGGGTCAGCCCATAGACCATGTCATTAGAAACTCTCAGTTTTGTACCTGAATTCTGGGGGTTGGTGAAAGGCTATTAGGCATGTAATTGAACCCCGGTATGGCCATACACCGCTAGTCGTTGGATAGTTGGAAATGAATAAAAGATCTGGAGTTTTATTAGAGTGAAGTTATTTCGAGTGTTGTTGCGGCCCGGCTCAGTTGGGAATAAGATTTAACTGAAACTAAAGGATTTGACAAGACTTAGCTCAACGATAGGTATGAGTGGAGTAATGGGTCACCAAATGTCCCCTCCGTATTGGGAGTAAACAATAGGGATTCCATCAATATTCCAATTCATTCTAAAATTGAGCCAGGTAGTGGAAAAATCGGATATGAAACTTATTATTGATGAGCCATTTAAGCTAAATGAAATTTAGATTTGAGGTGGTTCAGCCCCAGATGAGAAATTATATAGATTGAACGGTGTAAAAATCTACAACTGTTTAAAGTTTCAGAAATGCCAAATTTTGAAGATGAAATTTTTATAAGATGGGGCGAATGTTACACCCGTCCCCAAAATCCGGGTCTAATTTGAACCTTATATGTAGGACCGACAGCGGAGTAACGGGGCATGGTCCTGGAACCATTTTTGAAAGTCTAAAGGGTGAATTTGTCCATGATTTATTTGAATGAGTTATACTTTTCAACATGTGTAATTGGGTCATATAAACTATTTAGGCAAAGTGCCCTTGCATGTACGAAGACCCCGGAGAAAACCCCATTGCATTTGGAGTTCAAATCTATAGGTTTTGCCCTCTACGGATGATGCCTGGGCAACCTGCAGATGATGTAGTACATCATCCGTAAGCACTATCAGCAGAGGCTAATTTAGCCCAGAATTGAGAGGTTGTCTGACCATCATTGGGAAAAGAGCAGTAAAAAACCAAACCCTAGGTCGTAGAATTTGGTCTATAGGATTAAGGAATCCTTTGAGTAGCTTGCAACTCATCAGAGTCACCCTTTGGTCAGACGAAGATTCCTACTCTACTTGAAGCCGAAAAGAATGGCCACGAGAAGAAAAAGGAGCCAACCTCTACACTCATCTCCTCCTTCGTGATCTAGTAAGGTGGCTCGAAGATGCAAATATCACCTTCAAAACGCATGCATCACCTTGGCCATGCAACTACCACTTAGGAGAAGGGTCATGGAGTGATTTGCAATCAACGAGGTGATACATTGTTTGAAGACTGCCCCCTGTGATAACACCTTTGTTCGAAGAATGCCCTTAAAATTTGCACAAGAAGGGAGATAACCCTTGGGATGTCAGCCACACCAACATCAAGTTGTAGCAGTAAGGCTGCATGGACAAGACCCCAAGTTCTAAATTGGGTCAAGAAGAAGAGAAGAAAGGTCTCTCCAGAGAAGCATGACCTCCAGATTAAAAAACAAAGCAGAATGATGACTATGCAACAACAGTTAGCAATGAAAATGGAGAAGGTACGCCCCTTATAAAGGGACATCAATGGTCAAGATCTTTTCCAAATGGACGCATCAGATCAGGCAACCCTTCGTTCCCAAGAGTTCTCTTCGGTTCCCTAGGAAGTGAGTTACGTGGCATCGCCCTAAAGGCAGAAGCTCAATGGACACGTGATATTGGAAAAACATAATTCAGACTCAACGTGAAGCCTCTTACTGTGTACAACGAATGTTCATAATGGCATTCAAAGCGGTACAACTTGACTTTAACTATTAGACATAGACCTCGAGAACAGCTGATCTAGGCCAAGCATGATGCATTGGGAAGACCTCCACAATGAGGCATGCGCCAAGCCAGTAAACTACCTACTATGGGAGTAAGTAGTTTAAGTGGAGTATCATGTTGAGGAGAGGAAACCTTACACTCGGAGGGCTTTTACTGACAGATATTCCAACGGTGATAGCTCCTGCCCACAATAGCCTTCTTCTCTGGAGAAGTCGATTTCGGTCTAGCGTATCCAAGGACTTTTAATACAACCTTACACCACAAGGTACCACAGTATAGATAAGACCTTAATTGAGCAGGTAAGGAGATCTTTAAGTTGTGTGAATTTACTCTATTATTCTTGGTTGTTGCCAGAGAACAGACTTGGGCATCGGAGAGTCCCCGTCCAAGTCTGCTCCGGCCACATCTTGTTACACCCGTGCCTAAAATTTGGGTCTAATTTGAACCTCATATGTAGGACCGATAGCAGAGTAACGAGGCATGGTCCCGGAACCATTTTTGGAAGTCTAAAGGGTGAATCTGTCCATGATTTATTTGAATGAGTTATACTTTTCAACATGTGTAATTGGGTCATATAAACCATCTAGGCAAAGTGCCCTTGCATGTACGAAGACCCTGGAGAAAACCCCATTGCATTTGGAGTTCAAATTTGTAGATTTTGCCCTCTGTGGATAATGCCTGGGCAGCTTGTGGACGATGCAGTACATCATCCCCACAAGCATCGTCCACAGAGGCTAATTTAGCTCAGAATTGTAATTTCTGCTCTTGGTTCACTCATACACGAGCCTAGGGCTCAATCCTAAATTATTCTAGGTTGCTTATGACCAAATTAACCTAACCTAACCTCTAGGATGATTGACCTAAGACCTATTTGGACTCTAAAGTGTTTTAAACACCTTCCAAGCCTTAAACCAAGCCCCAACCAAACAATCCCTTGAATCCTTAGCCAAATTAGGTGAAACCCTAGCCTCCTCATTTCTCCCATTTCCAACACCTGAGAGGAGGGAGAGAACATGGAGAGCAAGTAAGGAAGAAGAAGAAGAAGAGAACTCACCTCTTGTTGTTCCAACCTCCATTGCTGTCCTTCTTGAGCTCATTATCCATTCCAGCTGATTAGGAGCTCATCCTCTACCTTGGAGCTTGTGGGAGAGGAATATATTGATCCATTTCCAACTTAGAAGTCACCTCTCTTGTTGTTCTAGCCAGTTTCTTCTGTAAGCTACCCAATCTTCTTGAATTCCATTCAATTCCTTATAGATCTTAGATGGTAGTTGCTCAATTAATGTTCAGATCATGGGCTTCTTAATCTACTGATTATAGACCTTCAATTGGATGCTAGAAGCACCAATTATTGACCTCAATTGATTGTTCCCCAGCCCCTTTACCTATCCACTATGAAATCCCCATCATTGCACATTGAAATTTGGGGATGTTTGATTGAAAACTCCAATCTATGATTAGACCCTAATTGGGTTGGGTTCCTATGCTAATTAGTGACCTTAGAAGGCTAGGATATATGCCCAATTAAAGCCTTGAAGCTCCCAAGCTTTTATACCACCCACAACCCTTGAGTTTTGCTGAAGAATAGCAAAATTAGCTCCTACGGTCGATGCCTATAGACGATGGGTCCATCATTCGTAGACACAATCCGCAGGGACTAAAATGTTGTTGTTTCAGGGTTTGACCTCTGCCCACTGTTTTGACCATAACTCGATCGATACATAAGAAAATGATGCAATTCAAAATGCGTTGTAAACTAGACTTAAAGGGATACATTTCCTATGAAGAAACATTTGACCCAATCATAGGGGAAGACTCTCAAAAGTGGATCCAAATCTGTCTGTTGTGCATTGACAGCTTTAGTGGAACTGAACTTACTTCGGTGACCTCGCCTACTTTAAGGATAATTAAGTAGGGGTTGTAAGGTAATTTAATGAGGGTTTTCTACAGCTAGTAACACCTTTTAAACATATTAAATTAGGCAACTACAACCATCCGAAGACATCATACGGGAACGCGTAGGAATCGGATTTTGGTTAGAATCACCGGTTCGAAGAACAAGGTGAGTGGATTAGATACCTGAACTTAATTTCGGAGTGTTTCTCTCATTGCCTGTGGATGATCATGCATATTCCATGCTTTACATGTTTAGATACTATCTTCACTATGAATGTTAGATGGATTTGATTTCTTATTGAATGTCGGAACAGGTGAGACATGCTAAGATATCTACCATGTTGAATGCTAGTTACTTAGGGATTTACAATTATACTTGAACTATTATTGTGAATGTGGACATTGGTTATGTGTTAAGACATGAATATGAGATGTGATTTTATGATGATAATGCAATGAGCTATGGATGTGAATGATGGTTATGTGTTGGATATGCGATGTTTGTGAGATGAATATTAGAGTTGGGATCCAAGTGTCGTGAGTGAGCGCCGGACTTGGGATCACCATGAATTAATCAACGGATTTGTGATTGGGCCGACCGTTATTCGGTATCACATCCATTGTACCCTTGTATGTGTACGTGTAAGCTAGAGGGGGCGAGAGGATAGCCGGACCAACCGTTATTTCGTTACTATGGACTCAACCTCTAGTCTATACGTATGTATGCACCTTCATTTATATATTTAGATGCATATGGTTAGGATCATACTTCCCCAGTACTACACCCCTTACCAACAGGGGGTAAGGTTTTGGGTAACCGGTGGTGATTTTCGACAGACTGGGGTGTCATTCTCAACAGATCGATGTCTGGCGAAGCCTGAGTTGGTACTGGAACCGGGTGAGAGCTAGGGTTATATTGGGGGTTTGCGGACAACCCATGGAGGGGTCCTGTGCCGCAGGCGTCCAACTGTAACTAGGGTTTGGTATTGTCGGATAGTCACCGTGTTTTGACTCTGGAGGCCGGTGATGCAACCTAGGGTGTTGCAATAGCACTTTACCCCAAGGACTTAGGCATTATGATTGTTAGGTGGAGAATAATAAAATGAACTCATTAAACATTCTTTGCATGGCTGTAAACTAGATCTGATGCACGAATTGTCCTGGTGGTATGGGACATTGTGGGATTCGTCTATCATTTTTTTTTTTTGTCCTGGTAGATTGTGCATTCATGATTGTCTGTGTATGCTTGCATGATCTAATTACTCACTGGGATTGGTGAAGCTCATCCCTTGAGGGTCCTCTTTTTTTAGATGTGGATGTAGGTTTCGAGGACCAAGTTAAGGTAGACCTGTTTACTAGTATGGTTATAGATTAGATGTTTTGGTTGCTCCCAGCAAGGAGAGGCATAGCCCGGACTACACTTGTGATGCCTAAGCCTACGGGGCCCCATAGAGATTGGGCTTGAAGCCCATTGAACTTTGGACATTATTTTGATTTCCGGGTTGTAATTAATTACACTTATATTCTTTTGATGGATTTGTAGTTGTATCTATTTAGTATAATTTGACAAACTTTGTGTTGGAATAAGATTCAACCTACTTATATGATATCACCCTATTAACTTTCATACTCTGATATTTATGTTTATGTTATTATGCTTTGACTGATACTCTGATTAAGGTTATATTGTTGGGTCAATGTTCATGGCATTGCAAAGTGTAGATCCTGACATTGGTATCCCTAGGTGTAGGGAACGGGGTGTGACACCTCTGGTGTCACTTTTCCTTTGCAATTTGAAAAAAATTAGCCATTTTACACGAATTAGGACGTCGTACAAACAGTTTTCTACCATAACAAGTGGAGGAAAACTTTGTCCAACATTTTATTGTTCATGTGTATTCAAGCTTGTGAAAATTGATGAAAATGAAATTTCACAAAGTGATTCTTTTAGATATCTGGGCTCAATCATAAATAAAAAAGATGATGTAGATGATGCTTTTGGAGAATTACGGTAGGGTGGATAAAGTGGAAGGATGTGTCTGGAATGATGTGTGTTTGATGTATTCCTTTAAAATTTAAAGGAAATTTTTAAGGCGTAGCATATAGATAAACACAATGTAGTGGAGATGAGAATGTTGATATAGATGAGTGGTAAAACTAAACAGATAAAGTAAGGAATGATCAAATTAGAGTTCATTTAGGAGTATCTTTGATACATGATAAACTAGGAGAAAGTCGTTTGAGGTAACATGACCATGTTCAACGAAGGCCTTTGGATGCTCCAGTACAAAAAGTGATTTGATTTATATTAAATGAACTTTAAGAGCAAAGAGTAATCCTAAAATAACCCTAATAACAATAGTGAGGAAAGACATGCATAACTTAAGCCAGTATCAAGTATGACCTCAAATAGAACTAATTGGAGGCCAATGACTCATGTAAACCCTAGCCCATTTAGTTGGCACAAGACTAAGGTGTCCTATGCAAGCCATTGATTGTGATGTCATTGTAAAAGGAACTTGAATCCTCTTGATTCGTAGAAAAATGTTTTAACGGCAGTTATTTTCTTATTGCTTATTTATGTAATATCATGCTTGAAAATACTCACCTTGAATGCATTCATACATGCATCCGATGTTTCTTAACGTCTCTCCAACACGTCTCATTAAATCACCTTTCCAATTCTTACCCAAAAAAGAAATTCATCTTTCCAATATACTGCCGAAAATTGATACCAGATACCTTGCCTACTATTAGAATTGAACATCGACAGACCAACACAAACAATTTAGAAAACCTGTAATTTATAGAGAGCTGATATGAATCCGGGCTTTGTTGTGAAGGGAATGAAACAAAACAGACATTGAAGTGCTTGAGATTTATATATGGGCCAAAACTGCCAACAATTATTTGAAACAAAATTCCTGCAGAAGTTTACGCCGACTCAATTCAAACCACAGGTAATGTTAAATCAAGAATAAAATTACAAGCTCTGCCTCCATCCTCCTTTCTTCAATTCCCTATCCATATTAGAATGGATGAAGGTGAATTACCAACATTTTTCATTGGTTCTTTGATCACGAACCCACTCCACTACCTATAATCTGAAAAAGACAGCAAGCTAGCCGATCCGATTGAGGGGGAAAGAAAAAAGATGAGCTTATGTGTCAATATTGAGGACACTGACTCGTTAATCTCCAGCCATGAATGGATCTACTTCCCCAAGATCAGCAACTATAGGTTCCAACTCAGAAACATCCTCGTCTTGTGCAGCAAAATAAGTTGGGAATGGAAGCAAAGAAATATCTGGTTTGTTGTAAAAAGCATCCTTAATAAACACAAAGTTCCCTTCTGCACCTGGAACCTATGCCAATAAAGAAGAAAAATAAAAAAAACTCAGCAGAACAGAATAACCAGAGAAAAAGCAATAGCACGATATTTGCTTCTCATGTAACCTGGCTTTCCATTTTGTGCAATCCAACCTCCCTACACCCCCTCCCCACCCCAACCCGCCCCCCCCCCCCCCCCAAAAAAAAAAAACAGAGGAACACAACATTGACACTAGAATCAAGGTACAGATCCTCTACCAATAATACGCAAAACATGCCTGGGTCTGGTTGGCGAGAAGCACTTGAGAGGTTCCACCTAGCTGGCCATTTTTGTTGATGATATAATAATCACTGCCTGAATAAGCTTAACTATGATGTACAGAACATTTTCTGAACCAACCATGTTTTTACTCTGGCAATCTTTCCAGAGGGTAAAGACAATGGCTAGATTCATCATAACATGTTACATGCAGATCTTTTCTGATATACCGAATACGAAGAAGACAGACTACAGAGAGAAGCATACCTGGCCTCTGACCCACATCAAGTTCCTTGCTGGATCTATCTTGTAGACCCATACATTTTTAACTGTGCACTGCTTCCCACCCATGCGCCCAGGCATTTTCTTGCCTTTGAAAACCTGTATTAACAAAATCAAAGGTCACTTTTGGCACAGTAATGGCAATACTCCAATTGCATGAAATACCACACATCGAGAATCCATGTCCATAGTACATCTGTGATACATTAAATAGATAGTGGAAATGAAGATTGTAGTCACACACACACACACAGACAGAGAGGTGAGTCCAATATTAATGAGACGTACATGGATCATTAACCAGAGACATCCCATATGAGGTTCCTTGAGTATGCTTTTTGCTGACAATATTGTTTTGGTGGATGAGAAAAAGGCAGGGATAAACGTCAAGTTGGAGTTATGGAGATCAACTGTGCAATCAGAAGGTTTTAGTATATGGTGTATAACTTCAGTCACACTAGGACGGTTAATGAGATGGTGAATATTGATGAGGGAGATTCCACAAAGTGAATAATTTAGGTTACTGGGCTCAATCATAAATAAAGGTGGTCATATAGAGGATGATGTTGCTCATAGAATTAAAATAGGATGGATGAAGTGGAGAGGTGCGTTCAAAGTGTTGTATGATCGGCGTATTCTTTTAAAGCTTAAAGGAAAATTTTATAGGTCTAACATACGACCGGCTATGATGTAAGGTGTGGAATGTTCGGCAGTTAAGAAGCATCAAATAGATAAACTAAGTGTAGTAGAGATGAGGATGTTGAGATGGTTGTGTGGCAAAACTAGGAAGAATAAGGTAAGGAATGACCATATTAGAGCTGATTTAGGAGTAGCACCAATACAGAATAAACTACGAGAAAGTCGTTTGAGGTGGCATGGCCATATGCAACAAAGGCCTTGGGATGCTCTAGTACGGAGGAGTAACTTGATTCAGATTTGAGGAACTAAAAGAGACGGGCAAGCCTAAATTAACCATAGGAGAAGTGGTGAGGAAAGACATGGAAGGATGTTGAGATGGTTGTGTGGCAAAACTAAGAAGGATAAGGTAAGGAATGACCATATTAGAGCTGATTTGTGAGTAGCTCCAACACAGAATAAACTACGAGAAAGTCATTTGAGTTGGCATGGCCATGTGCAACAAAGGCCTTGGTATGCTCTAGTACGGAGGAGTAACTTGATTCAGATTTAAGGAACTAAAAGAGACGGGCAAGCCTAAATTAACCATAGGAGAAGTGGTGAGGAAAGACATGAATAGCTTAGGACTTGTATCATATATGACTTCGAATAGAGATGATTGGAGAGCAAGGATCCATGTAGCCAACCCCATTTAGTTGGGATAAGGCGTTGTTGTTGTTGTTGTTGTTGTTGTGAAACTACTGTACATGAGCAGCAATCTATATATAAATAGCATCTTTTATCTTCTGAAGCACATCAACCACATATCTGTGCTCCTAGAGAACGAAACCTGAAATTCTGGGAGAGGAACCGGAATTCAAGGTTCAAGACTTGAGGGCTTAACATTGCCTGATACAGATGAGGTTATAAGCAACCTATAATATATGCAGGTGATGGGGCAACTGATCCTCTCAACAATAAGTAATTCAAGGAAGATAGGAGATTGAAATATAAAACCAGCTAAGTCACACTCACATCAGATAATCCTAAAGTGATCAAACAGACGAACTACTATGTTGGTTTTGTAGATAATAACCAGCATCTACCTATATGCAGTTGTAGAAAACCAGCCTAGTTTGGCATTTCAGTCAGAAAACTAGGTCTTAATCAGATTGGATAACCTTAAATGAGTTGAGAAGTATATGCTATTTATTAAATAGCGCTATAGAAAACCAGCCTTCAGTAGTTCAGCGAGATCCAATGAAGATTTAAATAAAACAAAGACCAATACAAGCATCACCCCTCTACTAATGTCACAAGGAATTGTACAAAAATTGAAGGAATACAACAATTCTGGGGGGATAGGAGGCACTGGATCTGCTAAAAAGGGTGTACCCAGTGCATGAGGCTCCCGCCACTGCGGGGTCTGGGAAGGGTCATAATGTACGCAGCCTTAACCCTGCTTTCACAGAGAGGCTGTTTCCAGACTCGAACCCATGACCACTTGGTCACAGTGGAGCAACCTTTACTGTTGCACCAGGCACTGGATCTGCTAAACCAAAAATTTTCATTAAGTAGAATACACAAATCCTAGGTAGAGTTAATTCATTTATCCTATAATTGACTAAACTGATTTACAAAGCCCATAATCCAAATTTTATGCCTGGACTAGAATTCACTTAATCAACAATCTCTAAAGATTCATAAAACCCATATATCTGATTCATTAAATCCTTTTTATGATTGTTTCATTTCATCTGCACCTTGTGGAGATAAACGAGATGCAGAATTTGCAGATATAGTACATTACATATTCCTTCCTGCTATTCACTGCTATCAGAACTAATAGCAAAGACCTTTGAATGACTAAATGAGAAACCGCAGTGTCTTTTATTAATGATGAATGACTGCTCCCATGATTTGGAGTAAAGGTAATACAATTTAACATAAAAAAGTATACAGTAATACCACTCCCTGTAAAATATCAAGTAGTTTGTTAGAACCATAGGGGGATTTTGGACCCTTTTCTTATGTTTTTTTATGTTTCTATTATGTGGGCTTTAGTCCCACATTGTTTATTTGTAATTCTGTCCTCTATTCTCATTGATATAAATAAAGAGCTTGGGGTGATCATTAATCATCCAAGCCTTACTCTAATTCTAAATCTGTTAACATGGCATCAGAGCAGGTTTTGAATTAGGGTCCTCTACCTTCTATTTTCAGCTCCTTCTTTCTCTTCTCTTCTCTCTCTCTCTCTCTCTCGATCTCCTCTTCTCTCTTTTCTTCTTTTGTTTTCTATTCTTCAATAGGGCAACACTGATAAGGTGATCCATAGATCCAGCTGCTGCCCTTTCTCACCTCATTCAA
The DNA here is from genome assembly GCF_018873765.1 of Telopea speciosissima. NCBI lineage: Eukaryota > Viridiplantae > Streptophyta > Magnoliopsida > Proteales > Proteaceae > Telopea > Telopea speciosissima. The sequence continues at coordinate 45,415,543 of NC_057920.1, forward strand.
TGGTTAAATAAGTTTTTCGATATCAACAAATCCTTGGCTGCGATATTTGAAGCTTCCCATATTTGATTGATTCCACCTCAACTGTAAGGAACCAATCTCCCTTATTGAAGATCAAGAACTGCAGCAGGTTCCTTTGTTGAAGTTTTTATCTCAGATCTGCCTTGAAGACCCCTTAGATCGATTTCTCCAAAAAAAAGGGTTTTTTTCAAAACCCTGACAAATATCGATTTAGGGGTTGTTGTCCTCTGTTGGGGCTGATATTTGGAGGGGTGCTCAATCTCTTCTAGACCCACACTCGAGCCAAGTTTTCAGCTCAATCCAATGTTTTTTTTTTTGCAGGTTTCTCTCCCTACATCGATCTCAACAAAATCAAAAACCCTGAAAAAATTGATCTCAGGGTTTTGAGCCACTGCTGGTGCTGATTTTTTTAAGGCTGGTTCTCCACTTATAAAGACATCTGCCCCAAATTTGAGCCTCAACAATTCAGTGTTTGGGCCTATTCTTCCCTATATCGATTTCAGCCTAACAGGGTTTTTTCAAAACCTTGAAAAATTGATCTAGGGGCTACACTTTTCTGCTGCACTTATGGCTGAATCTGAAGTTTCTAGTACTTCTACTGATAATGGGTACAGTAGGAATGACACCCCTGATCTTCTCCCTAATCCTATCAAACTGGATGGGAGTAATTACCTGATATGGTCTCACTCTACCTACTTTGCCATTGCTGGCCGTGGGCTTACTGGCCATATTGATGGCACTACTGTCATGCCAGCTGAAGCTGGCCCTTCTCTGACCAGGTGGATCTACAACAATGGTATACTTACGTCCTATTTGATTGGCTCAATGCACTCAGACCTTGCCGATGGTTTTCTTCTCCTTAATACAGCCCATCAGATTTGGTCTGCTTGCAAGGAGACATATGGACAGCTCGGTAATGATGCACAGGTGTATGAACTGCGGAAGAAGGCCAATAATACTATTCAAGGGGAGTTATCTGTCTCCAAATACTATGCTACTTTGCGCAGTCTCTAGCAGCAACTGGACCATTTTTCTGATTACCATCCCATTACAACTGCTGATATCACTGCATATAAGAAGCATCTGGGACAAAACCATGGTCTATGATTTTTTGGTTGGTTTGTATGACCAGATTCATGTTCAGGTATTGGGCCATTCCCATTTTCCCACACTTCAATAATCCTATGTTTTGGTCTCCTCTGAAGAAAACCGTCAGGCTGCTATGCTCCACCCTCCTGTTATTGACAGATCAGCCCTCCAGTCTGCTGCCCAGGCTACCCCTGCCCCTGTCAGACATGTTTCTCTTGGTGATTCTACTATAGGGACTGTTACTTATGAGCATTGTCACAAGCCTTACCACACCAAAGAAAAGTGCTGGAAACTTCACGGGAAGCCAGCTGATTTTGAGGCTAAACGGGCTACCAAGAAGAAGACAAAAAATAAGGCAAACCACTCTGAATCTGTTCCTACAGCCCTGGCTACTGACACTGGCCTACCCCAGGATGATCTACAAGCTTTCCTACGACTGCTAAGGTCTTCTGCTGCTGCTGCTGCCTCTACTACATCTACTCTTGCCACCTCTTCTGCTCATTTAGGTTCACACTTTGCCCGGTCAAGTATTCCATTTGGTGGTCATTGTGCTTCTGTAGCTTCCCATTCTTGGATCATAGATTCTGGGCTATGGATCACATGACCGGTTCCTCTAGCCTGCTCCATTGGTATTTTTCCACTTCTAGGAAAAACAAGGTCAAAGTAGCTGATGGCTCCCTTTCCTCCATATCTGGAAAAGGAATCATCATTTGCACTTCCTCCCTCCCTTTGTCTTCGATTTTGCATATTCCTAATTTTACTACTAACCTTCTTTCTATTAATAGTCTTACTCGTGATTTTAACTGTAATGTGACTTTTTTTCTTCCCATTGTGTGTTTCAGGATTTGACCTCTGGGAAGGCGATTGGATTGGGTAAAGTGCATAGTGGCTTGTACCCACTTGATGGTGGTCGTCTCACTCCACCCCCGTTCCTATCTCCACATCAGAACTCCTTAGTCTCTTTGAAATTTACCAGTGGCACTCTAGATTAGGTCACCCTCCATTAGGAATATTAGCACCTTTATTTCCTACTTTGGTCAACTCATGTGATAAGACCGATTTTTTTTGTGAGGCTTGTGTTCTGGCAAAACAAACACGTTCTACTTATTCAATTTCAAATAAAAGGAGTTCTTCACTTTTTCAATTGGTGCATTCTGATGTTTGGGGCCCTAGTCGTAACACTTCCCTTTCTGGTCATCGTTGGTTTGTTTTTTTTATTGATTGTCAGTCTAGGCATACATGGGTTAATCTTATGCACACTAAGAGTCAAGTTTTTTCCTGTTTTCAACATTTCCGTAGAATGGTCCAAACTCAGTTCCAGGCTAATCTCAAGGTTTTACGAAGTGATAATGGCACCGAGTATAAGGAAAACCAGTTTTAGAAGTATTTGGCTGATAATGGGATTATTCACCAGACTAGTTGTGTCGATATCCCAGCCCAAAATGGTGTGGCTGAAAAGAAGAACCGACATTTGTTGGAAGTGACCAAGGCGTTGATGTTTTCGCACCATGTCCCCTCCCACTATTGGAGGGATGCTATTCTCACTGCAACCTATCTCATTAATCGGTTACCTTCTCGTGTTCTTGATTCCCGTAGTCCGGATGAACATTTACATGGGAATTCCACCTTTGTGGTTCCTCCCAAGGTGTTTGGTTGTGTGTGCTATGCCAGAGACACGAAATCTCATGGTAAACTTAACCCTTATGGGTTGCGGTGCGTTTTCTTGGGTTACTCTCCAACCCAGAAAAGTTATAAGTGTTACCATCCCCCTTCCCGCCGTACTCTGGTTAGTATGGATATTGTTTTTCACGAACGTCTTTCTTATTATCCATCTCCACATCTTCAAGGGGAGAATTCTGGTTCCAGTGAAGATGTGTTTGCGCTTCCTCCCCTTAAGGCTCCTCCTACTTTGGAGCCTATGACTGCTGTCCAGCCTACTTTGGAGCCTACTTTGGCTGCTGCCCCTTCTCCTTTACAGGGGGAGCTTGTAGAAAATAATGATGGTAATGTTCCTAGACAGGGGGAGTTGACTCCAATCCAAAAGACCATCAATTAATTTAAGAAGAGAATTGACAACTCGAATGTTATCACCTACGAAAAGAGATGCTCCAAAAGAGGGCAGCATCAATCCACTATGGCACCCATACCTATCCAATTGCCGGCTCAGGATCCAGATCCTCGTCCTCCTCCTGGTGAGACTTCTCCTTCTGAACTACATATTGCTCTTCGGAAAGGTACTAGGACTTGCACCTTGCATCCCATTTCTCGCTTTGTTTCTTATAGTTCTCTTTCTCCGTCTTTTCGTGCATTTGTGTTTTCTCTTTCTCTATTTCTATTCCTAAAAATTAGCAAGAAGCTTATGCAGATGGAAAGTGGAAGGTAGCTATGTTGGAAGAAATGAAAGCCTTGAAAAAAAAATAATACTTGGGATCTTGTAGATCTTCCTCCAGAGAAAAAACCAGTGAGATGTAAATGGGTGTTTGGGGTCAAACAAAAGGTTAATGGCACTGTGGATCGGTATAAGGCATGTCTGGTTGCAAGAGGCTTCACTCAGACATATGGGACTGACTACCAGGAGACTTTTGCTATTGTTGCAAAGTTGAATACAATTCGGGTTTTGCTATCTTGTGCAGTCGGGATCTACAACTGCTGGATGCGAAGAATGCCTTCATAAATGGAGTACTTGGTGAGGAGGTGTACATGGATATTCCACCCGGGTTTTCTTGTGACAGTAATCAAGGTAAAGTGTGCAAATTGAAGCAAGCACTTTACGGGCTGAAGCAGTCACCTAGAGCTTGGTTTGGTCGGTTTCATAAAGCCATGATTTCTGTGGGCTATCACACTCTCTTTACAAAGAGGGCTGGAAAAAACCTCACTGTTCTTATAGTCTATATGGATGACATTGTGGTTAATGGCGCAACGATGGTGATGAGATCAACCGGTTAAAGAAGTTTCTTGGGAAGGAGTTTGAGATTAAAGATCTAGGGAAGCAACGGTACTTTCTAGGGATTGAGGTTGCCAGGTCTTCTAAAGGCATCTTTCTCTCCCAAAGGAAGTATGTCCTAGACTTGTTGTCTGAAACTGGTTTGTTAGGATGTCACCCTTCAGATACTCCTATGAAGGCTACTGTTCGTCTCAAAGAAAAGGAGGGTGAACCTGTTGATAAAGGCAGGTACCAAAGACTAGTGGGGAAGCTGATTTATCTCTCACACACACGTCCAGACATTGTTGTTGCTGTGAGTATTGTGAGTCAGTTTATGCATGACCCCTATTCTTCTCATATGGAGGTTGTTCTTTGGATTCTTCACTACTTGAAGTCAGCTCCTGGAAAAGGCATTGTTCTGTCTCCTCATGGATACCTACGGGTAGAGGCATATACTAATGCTGACTGGGCTGGTTCTGAAGATCGAAAATCTATCTCTGGGTATTGTTCTTTCGTACGGGGCAATCTTCTCACTTGGCATAGCAAGAAGTAAAATATGGTGGCTCGTTCTAGTGCTGAAGCAGAGTTTCGTGCTATGGTACAGGGAATTTGTGAGTTACTTTGGCTGAAAAGCTTGCTACAAGACCTTGGTGTTCCTGTTCATCTTCCTATGATGTTGTATTGTGACAACAAAGCTACAATCAGCATTGCTCACAATCCAGTACAGCATGATCGCACCAAGCATGTTGAAGTGGACAAACATTTTATCAAGGAGAAGTTGGAAGACAGATTGATCTGTGTTCCCTTTGTGAAGTCTACTGATCAGGTTGCTGATATTTTCACCAAGGGATTATCTGAAAAATTTGTTCCATCCTAATCTAGTCAAGTTGGGCATGATTGACATATTTGCTCCAACTCGAGGGGGAGTGTTAGAACCGTAGGGGTATTTTGGACCCTTTTCTTATGTTGATTGATGTTTCTATTATGTGGGCTTTAGTCCCACATTGCTTATTTGTAATTCTATCCTTTATTCTCATTGATATAAATAAAGAGTTTGGGGTAATCACTAATCATCCATGCCTTACTCTAATTCTAAATCTGTTCACATAATTCAACCTAGGCAATTAATACGTTGAGGTATGAATACACTAGATTGCATAAAAAATAGTATTTGCATCAAGCCAAAGACTGGAAAGGGCCCGTTGAGCACCTCAAGGTGTGGCTGTCATAATAGATCTGAACACTTGCTATGGATTGACTTCTAGATCATAATTGCTCTAGTGGATGAGTAAAGAAAACTAATAGAGGGGAGATTTTAAAAAAAAAGAAACAAACAAACAAACTAATTATAAATATCTGCCAAAGGTTCACTAATTATATGAATGTTGGCAAGTCTCTTTGTATATGTTGTCATTAACGAGGAGCACTGTATGATTAATCATTCACCGGAACCAGAAAAGAAAATTTTGGTGGATAGGAATCCAGTAAAAACTTCTTGAGAGGAATGAGCTAGACAGTTATTTCTCAAGAGCAATAGCCAAGGGCCCTCAGATTACCACACCTACATGCTGATACTCATGAAATTTATGGAATACCAGTGATTTGGAGGAATCTGATGCAGAATCTAAATTACGGCTCATATATCAAAGGAGAAAGAAGAAAGACCTGTAGCAGCAGAAAGGCCCTTCCTAGGCCCATAGTTCTTGTTTTGAACCAGTTTTCTGTTTCTTTTTGGTATGCGGTTTTCAGTTCTAGTTCTCCTTGGAATCTCCAGGGTACTTTGGAGTCTTATTTACTTTATTTTATTGTTATTAAGTTGTTCTAGTTATGCTGGATTAGGTATCTATATATCAAGTCCTCATTTAAGTTTGGTTTTCTCTCTCTTCTAGAGTCCTATTTGCATTAGGGTTTACAGCAAGCGATTGGAGGAGATTTCAGACTTTGTTTTGGTTCTGATTTTCCTTTTCCGGTCAGGAATGCCTGTAGAAAATCAGAGGGTTTTACCCCTCTCTAAATAAAGTGTAAGGGCTACAGTCTACCCCACAATTTTTGGAAAACAAATAAAACTATCTGCTGCTGGTTGTGAGAGAACCCTTTCCCGCATCGGGCGCTAATATATATTTTTAACGTCTTATTAGATCGGATAACTATTCAAATTATAAACATAAGCTCGTTAGTTTTTGTTTCCCTATAATTGTGATGCAGATCGAACCCTCAGTTTTGGACCAGGAAACACTGTTCACGTGAACAGTGTCACAGCCCTTAGAGGAGCCAGCTGGCCTTTGACCAGTCAAGCTGCCTTTTATATTTTAGAAACTAAGTTACTTTACTTAGTTTCTATTTTCAGTCTTTTATATTTTAGAAACTTAGTTGCTTTAGTTAGTTTCTATTTTCAGTTTAGTTTCTATTTTCATAATTAGCAGTTGGTACTTTCTATTTTGTAATTAGAAAGTCTTCACTTTTCATCCCAAAAAAAAAAAATTAGAAAATCTTCACATCAACGTAGTTGTTGACAGTGCTATGTAACCTCATTCAAAGATTATAAATAAAAGCCAAGGGGGGCCCTAAGAGCTACACAATTTAGATTTAAAAAAAAATATTTGTTTTGCTCTGCCATTGCTGCTGCTGTTGAGCTCTACATGAGTTTGCCTTGTGAGTATCATCAAGGTGCAGGGTTGGTGGATCTCCAGTGACTCCTTGCATCTGTTAAGATCACCAAGTTCTTCTTCTTCACTCCTTGCATCTGTTCAGATCGGAAGATACATTCTTCAATCAATCTTCAAGCTGCTACTGTCTTGAAGATCAGTTTTTTTTCAAGTAAGTAATTTACAGATTTCCGTAATTACCTTCTTGTTCTCATCCTTCAACCAAGCTCCATTGCTGCTGCCCAGACCTTCATTCCCAGGTTACCTTCTATTTTTTACTAACCTTCTGATTCCATTCCCTCTCTCTCCTGCCCTATCCAGCCATTAGTTTTCTTCAAGCTTTTCAGCAAACCTTCCCCCCTCTAAGACCTCCACTCAATCTCCTTGTTAGCCCCATCTGACCTGCAGATCACCTTCCACAAGAAATCTTCCTAAACCCATCAAACCCCACTTTCCCAGCCTGCAGACCAAATCGGCAGAGACAACTACCCTGCTGCAGATCTGTTTGCCTAATCCCTTGACCTCCCTATCATTCCAGACCTATTCCCTCATCTTACCTTTACCTTAAGCCTATCCATTAATCCACCAGTCCAACCCAACCTTAACCCTATCGAACTGAGCCTTTTTTCCTGATTTCAGATCCTGTTTTGGGACTGGTTGAATCTTCATTCCTGTCCTACATTAAATTGGAGCCATCGAGCTCTATCCATTTATTCACTCGACCCAACTTTGAATTGATTTTATTTTGTCTTGTGAAATTCAGACCCCTAAACTGCTGCGAGAGTCGGTATTGAAGACCTGGTGGATTCCAGGTTAGGCTCTGGTGGGATTCCAAGCCTGCAATCAGGTGGATTCCGAATCAGTTATCTCTCTCCTATTTCTGTTCATCTTATCCATAAATTTCTAGGTCAGAAATCTGAATTTTTAAACCCTACGATTAGTTATTCTAAGTAGAAGATTCAGTTTCGGGTTAGTTCTTGATTTGGTCTAATTTGCTGAACTGTTCTTTAATATTCCTTGAATTGTTGACAACACTTTACTTCTGTATTTTAGAACTCAAATTCTGTTTTCGAAACTCAAAACCCAAATCGATTTCTCATTTTCCTATTTGAAGTCCAACATGGAAAACCTTAACTTTCTAGTTTGATCTTTCAATCTGATTTCTGTTTACAGTTACTGGTTTCAGTTTGCTGCTTAATCATTCATTATAATCATTATTCAAATTATTTTTTGGAACCCTAAAAGTCTTCTATCAATTCTGTCATTTCTGGGGGTTTCTCCTCAATTATCCTAGTCCCAATGAGTTTCTCCTCAATTATCCTAGTCCCAGTAGGATTTCTTCATATCTGGAAATCTGACTATTGGATTTTAACCAAACTTTAATTGACTATTCTCCTTGTTAAATAGACCAACCGACCAGGGTATTGACCTAAACAGACTCGTCTTAGTTAAATTATTAACTTCTCTCCTAAATCCGATCTGGATACTTACCTGTGATTCAAGAATTTCCTGGGTTTTCAAACCCCTAATCCATTAGGTGAATACAAACCCCATTAAGATCTCTTGAAAAGTATTCAGTGCCCATTTCGGTTAGCACTCCATATCTTCCTTTGGCTGAGCAGCATGTATTTCCATAATGCTCATTTTTTTCCAAAATGAAGCATGGTGATCCCACTCACACTGGACCCAGTGCCAGGTGGTTTGGCCAATAGTGGCCAAGAGATATCCCCAGATTTGGCGAGCATCTGGAACAACCAGTGAATACAAGTCTAATGTACTGTAATTGGTGTATTGGTTTTCACAGCCTTATTTCTTTTTGCGGGTTGGTTCCATGGTCATCAAGCATGTATTCAATGACTCCAAGCCAGTAATGCAAGTATTCCAATCACTGAAGTTGATTGGTGCAATTTTTGGTTAAAGGGATGAATAAAAGTTCAAGAAATCAGGATGCATTGATTAAAAATATACAGATAACATCAGTAGCAGTAGCAGCTATATATGAGAAATAACTGGAAAGACAATGAATCGTTCTAATATCTGAGGCAAAACAACTAAACCACCTGTTTAGCCCTTCAATAATCTAAAATCCTAGATAATTCTTCTCCAGAAGGAAAGGAAAACAAGACTCCTCAATATACACTCTCTAACAATAAAAGCACTGTACTCAGTGCACGAATGATGGCCAGCCCGGGGTTTGTAAACCCTATTTGCAATCACTATGGGCCCACATGACCAAGAGAACACTATAATCAAAGGCATAGTAGCAAAACAGTAAATAAATTGAAATTTATAAGAGAATGGCAGGACTATAAATATAGGGAACCTTAATTGGCTATCAAGGAATAGAGGGTGGAGGGAAATAGGAGGAATTATAAATTAACAAGGAGGGATAGTCTTAGTAAAGTAAAGGACATAGGAAAGGGCGTACCCAGTGCACGGGGCTCCCACCACTGCGGGTTCTGGGGAGGGTCATAATGTATTTTTTTGCAGCCTTACCCTGGTTTCGCAGAGAGGCTGTTTCCAGACTCGAACCCGTGACCACTTGATCACAATGGAGCAACCTTACCGTTGCACCAAGGCCCGCCCTCTTTGGGGGTGGCATTGTCTTCTGCCTTGCATTAGCAGAACCAGCAGGAGTTTCATTTTGAAGAGTATTTTCCCTCGGGATAGGATCAATCAGGTTGGGACTGATTCACAATTATGTACCCTCGGACATCCAGCTATAAACTAACCTAAACAGCTAGTGAAGAAATATTTCTTCAATCTGAACTTGTACCTGGATACAAATGGGAGTGCAGGTCTTAGTGTCATTGAGTCTCTAGGATGGAGAGGGCTTCGTGTTACAACCGCACCCAGAACCCTAATATAAAATTGTAATGTTGTGCCACGTAGGCGAGGCAGCAGCGTACTCCGGGGAATTATTTGCGATGGTCGTTAAGCCAACTCATAAGATCGCCGACCAAAGCACCGAACTCCTGGTTGAAGAGAGGTTCCTTAACCGAGACTAGGGAAGGTTCATGGACGGTGATTTCCTAGATTGCCCTCCTAGCACTTGTTCCAAAAGCGCAGAGGAACGCAAGGAGAACCCGGTGGCCGCTTGCATCAACAAGTGGTGCCTCTATGCCGTGTGCATTGAAAAAAAAATACCGTTCGGGGTCCGGGAACTGAGCTTGGACGAAAGGTGAGCAGATACCATGGGTGTAGTCCTTACCCCAACACTCATACGGTTGGACCCTCCTCGAAACCCTTGAAGTGTGAGTCAAAGCCCAAACATTTCTTGGCTTATTCAGCCTTGACAACAAGAACGGAACAACGAACGGAACCACTACTGGTGAGTCCGTTCGATCATCCATTCGAGCTATCAGGGTTGTTTTGGGAATTTTGGCGTGTGGGACCCACAACCCTACACTCCGAACATAGTGTCCATGCCCCCGAGTGTAGTAGACCCCACCTTTAGCCTTCACCTACCTTGTTGGGCCATATAGGCGGGCCACAGGGCTTAACTTAGACAATAAGTCAGTCTTATGACTTAAGGGTAAACCAAACAGGGCCTTAGGGCCATTTGACTAGTTATAAAGGCTGGCCTTAAAGACTCATTCATTCCAATACACCAACCCAAATCGTGGGAGGCTTGAGCATTGAAGGAATGTGGAGAAAAAGGGGGGAAACCTTGAACGCACAACCGATTAGAGGAAACCTTAAGCTCTCATTGACCAAGGTAAGCTCATACCCCTCCTCCCTCTTTCTTTAATCCATTTCTTGGGTTTGGGGATCTTCTAGGGAAAGGGTTTTACCGAGGGTTCCACTTGGAACCCAAGGATATGGACTTGATGAGCTATGGGGCTCCACTAATGGGTTCTACCCCCCTGAACTATAACCCTATGAAGGCCCATTTCAACCAAATTATAGTCCAATGGCTTCCCCCAACTCTAAAACCCTAGAAATAGTCAAATGGGAGCCAAATGCTTGTGAGCCCTAGAATCAATGAAAGGTTAGGATCATTGTGACCCTAGGAAGGCTTAGGACACCTCCTCCTAACCCTTGTGGCTTATGAATCCCAAGGAAAAAGGCTGGGAGATGGAAACTTGCAAAATCCCTGTGTTGCCTCAAACGGAACCAGTTATCGTGCTTCCGTCCATGGTTCTGTTCCATATAATTGGGTAACATGTTTGGGCGGAACAACGAACGGAACCATAAGAGTGCTTCAGTCCGATGTTCCGTTCCTCTCAGTTAGGCCTCAGTCTTGGGCGGAACAACGAATGGAACCATAAGAGTGATTCCGCCCGATGTTCCGTTCCTCTCAGTTTGGTCTCAGTCATGAGAGGACGGACGAACGGAACCAGTGGTAGATTCCGTCCGATGTTCCATTCCACCTATTTGAACCCAAATGCCTAGGCAGATCCAGGGACGGACTCACCCTGCTGCCTCTGCCGCTGAATCCATTTGTGCTGTACTTAATGAAATTAATAATTATTTTGGGGGACTCCCCTTACCTTCTAACCATGTTCACACATCCCTATGTGATCTAATTAATACGGAGGAGCGTGTATCTAGGCAATCCATCTCAAACGCACCGAACAATACGTAGACGACAAGTGAGTGGGTTTGGACTTTGTTTGGGTTTGCCTATATGCATCCACACATTTAAGAGAAAATTATTTGGACACCCCTTAGACTATGGCCTAATTACTTATTCTCCTCAACTTTTCAAACAATTACTTGAACACCCCCTGTAGTTTACCATTTTTTCATGTAGATCCTATCCGGTTGTTTAGTGATCATGTCATAGGTGAAATTTTTTGTAATGCCTAAACTACCCTTAAGGTGTAGTGAAGTGACAGATTTACCCCCTTCTTCCCTGCAAAAAAAAAAAAAAAACCATTAGGGCATCCTCAAAGATGGACGAGATCGTCGTTGACGGTGAACAGGACCATGATTGTGACAGCATCACAGCTTGCGACATATGATCAGGTGAAGGAGATGATACCTAGGAATGGTGTGATGAAAGATGGGCTTGGAACCCATGTGACTGCAAGCTTTGTTGCTGGGTTTGTGGCTGCGGTAGCATTGAATCCGGTGGATGTGATTAAGACAAGGGTGATGAATATGAGGGTAGAGGCAAGGGCTGAGCCGCCCTATTCCGGGGCCATGGATTGTGCTTTGAAGACAGTGAGGGCTGAGGGTCCAACGGCTCTGTATAAGGGTTTTACTGTGGTTCTGTTCGTGATGCTTGAGCAGATTCGGAAGCTGCTCAAAGATTTCTGAGTTCTCTCAGATAGATGATGACGAAGAGCATTTCTCATTATTGAGATGAAAATGGAAAATTAGTAATAATGATTCTATTTTCTTTGGGGGTTTTAACTTTTAAGATCCCTGAAGTCTGAGAATCAGGAACTAGGAAGTGGAAACTACTGTAATCATCTCATCAGTTAGCATTTCTTTTGTCTCTAATTTTTTTTTGAATTGAAATATGGTATTCAAAAATCTGAATGAATCTAGTAGTTTGTGTTTAGAGATTACCCATGCTTGCAATGATGATGGAGATCGGAGACTAGGTTAAGAAAATCAACGTTAATGTTTGCCCAAATCAACCCTAACTCCAATCAAGCACAAAGAGAAAAACGGGGTTTTGGGGTTGTAGCGTGTTGTCACGGACTTAGCCCTTTCTAAGCAACCGCGCCGGCACTTAGCACTCACACTAGCACTAAGTCAGCCTTTCCACAACTCTAGTAAGGGGCTTGGGAAGAGAACTCAGAGAACAAGAGAGTTTGAGTGAATAGAACTTGTATTTCACTAGAAAGCAGAAGAGGCGGCAAGGCTATTCTTGAAGCACGTCGTCAAGTATTGGGGTTTGCCACGGTCAATCATCAGCGATCGAGACCCTCGCTTCACGGGGAGGTTTTGGACGGAGCTATTCAAGTTGATGGGGTCGGCACTACACTTCTCTACAAGCTTCCATCCACAAACCAATGGGCAGGCAGAGCGCATCAACAACTTGTTGGAGCTTTACTTGAGGCACTTTGTGAGTGCCAACCAACGAGACTGGGCCAAGTTGCTTGATGTGGCCCAATTCTCCTACAATCTCCAAAGGAGCGAGGCAACAAACCAAAGTCCATTTGAGATTGCCACGGGACAGCAACCCTTGACGCCACATACAGTGATGACAGGCTACATGGGGAAGAGCCCCTCGGCATTCAAGTTTGCCAAGGAGTGGCAAGAGAAGGTGGGCGTGGCTAAGTCGTACTTAGACAAGGCCACTAAGAAGATGAAGAAGTGGGCAGACAAAAACAGGCGGCCAGCAAGGTTCGAAGTTGGGGACATGGTGCTTGTGAAGCTTCTACCTCAACAATTCAAGTCCTTACAGAAGGTGCACAAGGGGCTGGTTCGTCGGTACGAGGGCCCATTTGAGATTACAAGGAAGGTGGGCAAGGTGTCTTATAAGGTAAGCCTACCTCCTAAGCTTAAGAAACATCCAGTCTTCCATACAAGCATGCTCAAGCCTTATCATGGAGACATGGAAGACCTAAGCCGTGGAACGTCAACGAGAGCACCAATGAGTGTTACTACTTCCTACGATAAGGAGGCTGAGTACATGATCGCGGATCGGGTCATCCGGAAACGAGGAGTACCTCCTAGTAGGCAGTACTTAGTCAAGTGGAAGGGGCTACTAGAGAGCAAGGCAAGTTGGGAACATGCGGACTCTCTGTGGTAGTTCCAAAAGTAAATACAAAGGTTCTACGAGGAGGATGCGACGAGGACGTCGCCAACTTAGGTGGGGGAGAATGTCACAGCCCGCCTAATTATGGCCCAAGGCTAAGACTTGCAAGGCCCAATGACATGGACCTTGGGCAAAGGAAGAACCAAGGTCTAGAACCCTCCATACTTGAAGAGGCTAGACTTATTTTAGAACCTCTAGGCTTCAAGAATGTTCTAGAGAAACTTCTAGAGAATACTTGTAAATATCCTAGAATGTTCTAGTCCCATTACTAGAAAGTTCTCCACCATTGGATGGAGGACACTTGTATAGATCCTAGCCATTAATTGTAGGTTAGGGTGCCTATATATAGAGGTGGCCTCATTTAGCCAAGGCACCAAGCAAGTTAGCATTCAAGCTTTGTACTCAAGCTTTCTAGTGCAATACAAGTTTCTATTTTCTCAAACTCTCTTGTGTTCTCTAAGTTCTCTTCCCAAGTCCCTCAAAGAGTGGTGAAAGGCTGACTTAGTGCTAGCAAGAATGCTAAGTGCCGGCACGGTTGCATAGTAAAGTCTAAGGCCATGACAATTGTGGTATCAGAGCTTTGGTTACGAGGGAGCATACTTGTGGAGATATCTACTAACCCTTTGGAAGTGGTGGACATGTCGATGAACGAGCAAGTCCGTGGAAGGGAGGCCATTCCCAATAAGAAGAGGCGAAGAGGCAAAAACAAGTCTATAGATGTTGGTGGTGCTGTGGAGCCACGCTTACCTCGGGTGGAGCTAGCAACGGCCGAGGTGAAGGAGCACCTCGATGTTGTGGAGCAAAGCAGGGAGGAGCTAGAAGGCCACGTCGTTGAGCTCAAAGAGGAGCTTGTGAGCCAAATGGGGGAACTCAAGGAGTCCCTACAAAGCACTCTCAACACCATAGTGCACGCCCAACAGGAGGAGTTTACCACCTTCAAGATTCAAGTGTGGGAGGCATTGGCGAAGATGGATGCTCACATCGATGAAGTGCAAGCTGATTAGGCCATGTGTAGGAGGGCAGCGGCCGGGGGAGCCACTACCTCGCGTGAGGTGCCTAGGGTGGAGGCACCAAGGCCCAAGGCCCAAGGCATTTGATGGGAAGAGAGATGCACGTGAAGTCGACAACTTCTTATGGCACTCGATGATGAGGCAACAAAGGTGCGGACCGCAACCCTCTACCTTACCGACACTACGACTCTATGGTGGCATAGGAGGCACGCTGATATTGAAAGAGGTACGTGCACCATAGACACATGGGATGGGTTCAAGAAAGAACTAAAGAAGCAATTTTATCTAGAAAATGCTGCTTTCTTGGCTAGAAAAAGCCTCAAAAAGCTCAAGCACACAGGGTCTATTAAGGACTATGTCAAGGAATTCTCAACACTCATGCTTGAGGTCCCTAGTATGACTGATGAAGAACTTCTCTTTAACTTCATGGATGGTCTCCAAGGCTAGGCCGCGCAAGAACTACAACGCCGAGGCGTGCAAGATCTTGCATCGGCCATAGCAGCGGTGGAGTCATTGGTGGAGTTTAGGAGGGAAGACAACACCAAGGCCAAGAAAGGCAGCAATGGAGGAAATGGTGGGGGAGAGAACGGTCCCAAGAAATAGCAAAACCCCTGCAACCAAGGAGGGTAAGGCTAAGTATGACAAGAAGGACAAGATCACTCCAAAAGACAAGTGCTTCTTGTGCTACGGGCCACACTGGGCTAGGGATTGCCCCAAGAGGAAAGCTCTTAATGCCCTACTAGAGAAGGGCGAAGATGAAGCACACATGGGGTCCCTGCAACAGCTGAGTGCCATCAAGGCTAAGGCGACAGAGGTCAAGGCCACTACCTCTCAGAAGGGGCTTATGTATGTGGAGGTGCACATCAACAAGAAGCCCTCGCGTGCTATGGTCGACACTGGTGCTACACACAACTTTATCTCGACGGAGGAGCCAAAGAAGCTTGGACTAAGGGTGTCCAAGGAGGGAGGATGGCTGAAGGCAGTTAACTCCCAAGCTCGTCCCATAGAAGGTGTCGCGCGAGGGGTCGAGATGAGCATCGGGACATGGAAAGGCACCATAGACTTGTCGGTGGTACCAATGGATGACTTTCAAGTGGTATTGAATATGGAGTTCTTAAGGAGGGTTGAGGCTATACCCATGCCATTCATCAGCACGGTGTGCATCATGGAGGAAGGTGCACCATGTATGGTCCCAACGGTGCAAGGGACCAAGGAAGGCCCCAAGCTACTTTCAGCCATGCAGTTGGAGAAAGGGGTCAAAAAAGGAGAAGACACCTACCTTGCGGCATTGCTCGAGGAGAAGGAGAACAGCCATACAAAGGTGTTGCCTAAGCCGGTAGAGAAGGTCCTTGAGGAGTTCAAGGACGGCATGCCACCTGAGCTGCCCAAGATACTTCCACCTAAGAGGGAGGTGGATCATGCAATAGAATTGGAACCCGGTGCAAAGCCACCAGCCACGGCACCTTATCGAATGTCACCGCTAGAGTTAGAGGAGCTTAGGAAGCAACTCAAAGATTTACTTGATGCTAGGTTCATTCGCCCGTCTAAGGCCCCATATGGTGCTCCAGTCTTGTTCCAGCGGAAGCATGATGGGTCACTACAGTTGTGCATCGACTATCGGGCATTGAACAAGGTAACTATCAAAAACAAGTATCCTATTCCTTTGATAGCTGATATATTTGAAAGACTTGGTGGGGCAAGGTATTTCACTAAATTGGATTTGCGGTCGGGCTACTACCAAGCCCGTATCGCCGAAGGAGATGACGCCAGGACCACGTGTGTTACACGATATGGTTCATACGAGTTCTTGGTCATGCCCTTTGGCCTCACCAATGCACCAGCCACATTTTGCACATTAATGAACAAAGTCTTCCACCCCTACCTTGACAAGTTCGTAGTTGTTTACTTAGACAACATCGTCATCTATAGTAACACCTTGGAGGAGCATGTACTACATCTGAGGGTTGTCCTCAAGGTACTAAAGGACAATCAGTTGTATGTTAAGAAGGAGAAACATTCTGTTGCCCAAGAGGAGGTGATATTCCTACGGCATAAGATTGGGGGTGGAACACTAAGGATGGACGATGGCAAAGTAAAGGCTATACAGGAATGGAGGCACCTACCAAGGTCACTGAATTAAGGTCATTCCTTGGCTTAGTGAATTACTATCGGCAGTTCATAGGAGGGTATTCGAAGAGGGCAGCTCCACTCACTGATCTTCTAAAGAAGAACAAGGCATGGGAATGGTCAGACTCATGCCAAGACGCCTTTGATGACTTGAAGAAGGCGGTTATGGAGGAACCAATGCTTGCCTTACCAGACTACGGCAAGCCCTTCGAGGTACATACAGATGCATCAGATTTTGCTATTGGTGGGGTGTTGATGCAGGAAAGGCACCCCATTGCATATGAGAGCCGCAAGCTCAATGACACGGAGCGGAGCTATACTATCCACGAGAAGGAGATGACCGTGGTGGTGCATTGCCTAAGGACATGGCGACACTACTCGTTGGGCTCGAGGTTCGTGGTGAAGACGGACAATGTTGCCACTAGCTACTTCCAGACCCAGAAGAAGCTAAGTCCCAAGCAGGCTAGATGGCAAGACTTCTTGGTGGAATTCGACTTTGTCTTCGAGTACAAGCCGGGTAAGGCCAATGAGGTGGCCGATGCATTAAGTAGAAAGGCGGACTTGGCTCCCCTTAGCCAACCGGAAGGAGAACTCATGGGCTTGATCAAGGAAGGTCTACGACATGACCCGGTGGCTAAGAGCTTACTTGTCCTTGTCAAAGAGGGCAAGACACGGAGGTTTTGGGAGCAAGATGGCTTGCTCTATGCCAAGAAGAGAAGACTATATGTTCCTAAATGGAACAACTTAAGGAAAAATTTGATCCGGGAATGCCACCACACCAAATGGGCTGGACATCCAGGGCAGCGACGCACACGGGTATTGTTAATGTCACAACCCGCCTAATTATGGCCCAAGGCCAAGACTTGCAAGGCCCATTGACACGGACCTTGGGCCAAGGAAGAACCAAGTCTAGAACTCTCTATACTTGAAGAGGCTAGACTTATTCTAGAACCTCTAGGCTTCAAGAATGTTCTAGAGAGACTTCTAGAGAATACTTGATAAATATCCTAAAAATGTTCTAGTCCCATTACTAGAAAGTTCTCCACCATTGGATGGAGGACACTTGTATAGATCCTAGCCATTCATTGTTGGTTAGGGTGCTTATAAATAGAGGTGGCCTCATTTGACTAAGACACCAAGCAAGTTAGCATTCAAGCTTTGTACTCAAGCTTTCTAGTGAAAAACAAGTTCTATTCACTCAAACTCTCTTGTTCTTTGAGTTCTCTTCCCAAGCCTCTTGCTAGAGTTGTGGAAAGGCTGACTTAGTGCTACTGTGAGTGCTAAGTGCCGGCGCGGTTGCTTAGAAAGGTCTACGTCCATGACAATTGTGGTATCAGAGCTTTGGTTACGAGGGAGCATACCTGTGGAGATGTCTACTAACCCTTTGGAAGTGGTGGACATGTCGATGAACGAGCAAGTCCGTGGAAGGGAGGCCATTCCCAACAAGGAGAGGCAGAGAGGCGAAGAGGCAAAGACAAATCCGTAGATGTTGGTGGTGCTATGGAGCCACGCTTAGCTCGGGTGGAGCTAGCAATGGCCGAGGTGAAGGAGCGCCTCGATGTTGTGGAGCAAAGCAGGGAGGAGCTTGAAGGCCACGTCGTGGAGCTCAAGGAGTCCTTACAAAGCACTCTTAACACCATAGTGCACACCCAACAGGAGGAGTTTGCCACCTTCAAGACTCAAGTGTGGGAGGCATTGGCGAAGATGGATGCTCGCATCGATGAAGTGCAAGCTGATTAGGCCATGTGTAGGAGGGCAGTGGTCGGGGGAGCCACTACCTCGCGTGAGGTGCCTAGAGTAGAGGCACCAAGGCCCAAGGCGTTTGATGGGAAGAGAGCTGCACGTGAAGTCGACAACTTCTTATGGCACGCAGAGAGGTATTTTGAGGCAATGGCACTCGATGATGAGGCAACAAAGGTGTGGACCGCGACACTCTACCTTACCGACACTGCGACTCTATGGTGGCATAGGAGGCATGTTGATATTGAAAGAGGTATGTGCATCATAGACACATGGGATGAATTTAAGAAAGAATTAAAGAAACAATTCTATCCAGAAAATGCTGCTTTCTTGGCTAGAAAGAGCCACAAAAGGCTCAAGCACATAGGGTCTATTAGGGACTACGTCAAGGAATTCTCAATACTCATGCTTGAGGCCCCTAGTATGACTGATGAAGAACTTCTGTTCAACTTCATAGATGGACTCCAAGGCTGGGCCGTGCAAGAACTACAACGCCGAGGCGTACAAGATCTTGCATCGGCCGTAGCAGCGGCGGAGTCATTGGTGGAGTTTAGGAGGGAAGACAACACCAAGGTCAAGAAAGGCAGCAATGGAGGAAATGGTGGCGGTGAAAAGGGTCCCAAGAAATACCCTTCCAAGGAAGGAAATAGCAAAATCCCTGCAAGCAAGGAGGGTAAGGCCAAGTATGACAAGAAGGACAAGTGCTTCTTGTGCGACGTGCCACACTGGGCTAAGGATTGCCCCAAGAGGAAAGCTCTCAATGCCCTACTTGAGAAGGGTGAAGACGAAGCGCACATAGGGTCCCTACAGCAACTGGGTGCCATCAACGCCAAGGAGACGGAGGTCAAGGCCACTACCTCTCAAAAGGGGCTTATATATGTGGAGGTGCACATCAACAAGAAGCCCTCGCGTGCTATGGTCGACACTGGTGCTACACACAACTTTATCTCGACGGAGGAGGCAAAGAAGCTTGGACTAAAGGTGTCTAAGGAGGAAGGATGGCTAAAGGCAGTTAACTCCTAAGCTCGTCCCATAGAAGCTATCGCTCGAGGGGTCGAGATGAGTATCGGAACATAGAAAGGCACCACATCGCATATGAGAGCCACAAGCTCAATGACACGGAGCGGCGCTACACGGTTCATGAGAAGGAGATGACTGCGATGGTGCATTGCCTAAGGACATGGCGACACTAATTGTTGGGTTCGAGGTCCGCGGAGAAGACGAACAATGTTGCCACTAGCTACTTTCAGACATAGAAGAAGCTAAGTCCCAAGCAAGCTAGATGGCAAGACTTCTCGGCGAAATTCGAGTTCGTCTTCGAGTACAAGCCGGGGAAGGCCAATGAGGTGGCCGATGCACTAAGTAGAAAGGCAGAGTTGGCTTCCCTTAGCCAACCAGAGGGAGAACTCACGAGCTTGATCAAGGAAGGTCTACAACATGACCCGGTAACAAAGACCTTGCTTGCCCTTGCAAAAGAGGGCAAGACACGGAGGTTTTGGGAGCAAGATGGCATGCTCTACGCTAAGAAGAGGAGACTCTACGTGCCTAAGTGGAGTATTCTAAGGAGAAATCTCATCCGAGAATGCCACGACACCAAGTGGGCTGGTCACCCAGGGCAACGGCGCACGCGAGCATTGTTGGAAGCGGCGTTATTGACCTCATATGCGTGATAACATAGAGGCCTATGTGAAGATTTGCCTTGTGTGCCAACAAGACAAGGTGGAGCAACAACCACCTAGGGGATTGTTGGAGCCACTCCCTATACCCAAGAGAGCATGGGAGAGTCTCTCTATGGACTTCATTAGTGCCCTACCCAAGTCGGAGGGGTGTGGGTCAATCATGGTGGTTGTAGACAAATTTTCCTAAGTATGGAACGTTCGTGGCTGCACCAAGAGACTGCACAGCAGAAGAGGAGGCAAGGCTATTCTTGAAGTACGTCGTCAAGTATTGGTGTGTGCCACGGTCAATCTTCAGCGATCGAGACCCTCGCTTTACGGGGAGGTTTTAGACGGAGCTATTCAAGTTGATGGGGTCGGCATTACATTTCTCTACAAGCTTCCATCCACAAACCGATGGGCCGACAGAGCGCATCAACAGCTTGTTGGAGCTTTATTTGAGGCACTTTGTGAGTACCAACCAACGAGACTGGGCCAAGTTGCTTGATGTGGCCCAATTCTCCTACAATCTCCAAAGGAGCGAGGCAACAAACCAAAGTCCATTTGAGATTGCCACGAGACAGCAACCCTTGACGCTACATACGGTGATGACAGGCTACACGGGGAAGAGCCCCTCGGCATTCAAGTTTGCCAAGGAGTGGCAAGAGAAGGTGGACGTGGCTAAGTCGTACTTAGACAAGGCCACTAAGAAGATGAAGAAGTGGACAGACAAAGACAGGCGGCCAGCAAGGTTCGAAGTTGGGGACATGGTGCTTGTGAAGCTTCTACCTCAACAATTCAAGTCCCTACGGAAGGTGCACAAGGGGCTGGTTCGTCAGTACAAGGGCCCATTTGAGATCACAAGGAAGGTGGGCAAGGTGTCTTATGAGGTAAGCCTACCTCCTAAGCGCAAGATACATCCAGTCTTCCATGCAAGCATGCTCAAGCCTTATCATGGAGACATGGAAGACCCAAGTCGTGGAACGTCAACGAGAGCACCAATGAGTGTTACTACTTCCTACGACAAGGAGGCTGAGTACATGATCGCGGATCGAGTCATCCGGAAACGAGGAGTACCTCCTAGTAGGGAGTACTTAGTCAAGTGGAAGGGGCTACCAGAAAGTGAGGCAAGTTGGGAACATGCGGACTCTCTGTGGCAGTTCCAAAAGCAAATACGAAGGTTCCACGAGGAGGACGCGACAAGGACTTCGCCAACTTAGGTAGGGGAGAATGTCACAGCCCGCCTAATTATGGCCCAAGGCCAAGACTTACAAGGCCCATTAACATGGACCTTAGGCCAAGGAAGAACCAAGGTCTAGAACTCTCCATACTTGAAGAGGCTAGACTTATTCTAGAACCTCTAGGCTTCAAGAATGTTCTAGAGAGACTTCTAGAGAATACTTGTAAATATCCTAGAATGTACTAGTCCCATTACTAGAAAGTTCTCCACCATTGGATGGAGGACACTTGTATAGATCCTAGCCATTCATTGTAGGTTAGGGTGCCTATAAATAGAGGTGGCCTCATTTGGCCAGGGCACCAAACAAGTTAGCATTCAAGCTTTGTACTCAAGCTTTCTAGTGAAATACAAGTTCTATTCACTCAAACTCTCTTGTTCTCTGAGTTCTCTTCCCAAGCCCCTTGCTAGAGTTGTGGAAAGGCTGACTTAGTGCTAGTGTGAGTGCTAAGTGCCGGCGCAGTTGCTTAGAAAGGTCTAAGTCCGTGACAGTGTGTTAGGCACTTGGATTTGTGGGATTTGCTGTTCTAGGAAATTGCACGAGGGGTCCATCATTTCTAAGGACGTTTTATAATTCTGGACTTTTTGGAGTGGGGTCCGTTATTTTAGGTTCCCCATTCTGATGGTGGTGGACATGAAATGCGGCGAGGTCTGTGGGAGAGGAAACAAATTAAACAGGTGGTGGGCACCAGCGGTGGTGAGGTTGCGAATACCTGGTTTGGGTGTTACAATACGAGGTTTGTTCAAGTAATTGTTTGAACAGTCATGCAGATGCAATACAATAAGGGGTAGGGGCGGTAGGGTTGCAGGAGGGAGGAGGAGGAGGAGGAGGAGAAGAAGGGGGGTAAATCTGTCAATTTAACTGTTTTCTATTGAATAGGTGATAAGGGTAAAATGGGCATTTCCAATTAAACACTAACAACAGACTAACGCCATCAGGTTTAGGGGGTGTCAAGTAATTGTTTGAAACGTTGGTAATAGTAAGCAAAATGGCCATAGTCTAGGGGGTGTCCAAGTAAGTTTCTCCACATTCAATAATACTGCTTGCATTCATTATGATGATGCTTACATTATTGCATCTATCTCTTTTTGGATACTGATGATATGGATTATGAAATGCATATGATGTGATTCTAATTATACTGCCATGTGGGTTTCGGTGTCGGGTCAAACCAGCACTGGGACCAAGGATTAAGAACTACTATTTGCATGTCCTGATGGCCTGTATGCGTCGTGTTGTGCTGGTACCCGGGTGTTAGATGGAATGGGCACCTAGAATACCTCTCGACACGATAGGAAGCATGTAGTATATCTGTGGTTAGGACTTCATTCCCTATGCTACGACCCTTACCAACCGGGGTTTAGGTGTTGGGTAACCAAAGCACCTGATACATGTGGAGAGTTAGAGAGGCCAGGTCAGGGTAGTAATGATTATCGGGGTCTGCCTCTGGGTGGTGACTACGGCCGGCGCGAGCTCCAATGTGGTAATTGAGGTTGCATTGTGGCATCAAAAGGAAGGACCCACAGTGTATTCCCGAATTTCCACAGTAGCATATGCCTTTTGACTTAGGATTGTGTGTTAGGTGGAAATTGGATTAATAATAGCATGCACCATGGACTATCTGTGTTATTGTGTGTATGTGCATCCCGATCCCCTCACTGGTTCAATGGAGCTAACCCCCGTGTACACGATCTTTTTAAATGATGATACAAGTACTGACTATCTTACTGGTCTCGAGGTTGAACCCTCGAGATATGATGATATCGGCACTAGGGATTCGGAGACTGTGATCGAGGAACACGGCGACGGATGCCCGTATGATGATTGTACCTACAGGCCGTGGTGATTCTTGGGACATGGTCCCCTTTTTGTTGATTTTTGGGCCTCGAACCTTGTATAAACATTCATGTTATACTATATTTTTGTGTATTATGTCATGCTCAGTCGGTGACGGTAACAGAATTGTATTATGTATCATTAGCCGGTTGAACATATTATAACTACTACCCTTTTTAAACACTTCTGCTTATACATTTGATGATTGGGAATGTAATATTTAATTCCTTTCTGCACTTTGATATTGATGTGACATTGATGTTAGTTTAAGACTGTGGATTGGGACACTGTATCTGTGATCTTGGTAGTGTTTGGGATGACGTGTATCGTCCCAATCACCCCTTTATTCATTATTATATTCCTTATTGGAATGGGGGCGTGACACTTCGGACCTAGGATTTGGAGAGTTGAATTGCCTAGGTAATAGGAGCCTTCGACCCAAATATGAGAGAGAAAGAGATCAATGACCAGCAAGGGGTGCCGTTGTTACTATAGGGCAGAACAGTAACGAGAGAAAAAAGAAGAGAAACAAATAGAATAGGAAAGGCGTGGTGTACCTGCGATGAGGAGGGAGATTGGGGAAGGGAAGCAACTGTCAACCAACACGACACAAACACTCACAGCATATGCAACCAACTCAAAATTTCATTCCATGTCTCAAATCTTTCTTTCCAATCGTTGGGTAAAATATACAGAAGAAATAAAAAGAAATAAATATTCCTATTCAAGCTCTTAAAACTAAAATGGCATGGAACTCTCTCACCATGTAGGCTACTCAAAGTAAAACAAAAGATTACAAGATAAATCCAAATAAATAAACTACTACCAGCCCTTATTAGACCAAAAACCCGGGTTAGGCCAGTACTGTACTCTCTAAACAATAGATTTCTTAAATAAAGCAACCAATGAAGATTCCCCATAACTCCAGTTTACACTAAATATATAAGCATCACCCATCTATTTCTGGCAAGAGAATAGTCTATGTACATTATTGACAATGTTCAGTTATGTTCATCAAGGGCCTTGCTGTCAGCAGAAATTCACATATAGATTGGACAAGCAATTGTGCTGGTTGGGCAAGGAAGATATATAACATTATACAATTACATAATTTCAAACCAAAAAGTAAATCAGTTTCAATTACTCAGTGACAGCAGAAAGAGAGAATAATATATACGTACATGTTACAGCTACATGCATATACACATAAGGATGAAGCCAAGAAAAATAATGCACTCATTATCTACAGAAGCAATACATACCTTTCCAGGAGCATCTCGTTGACCAGTAGAACCAATACTTCGATGTGATAATGAAGCACCATGAGACGCAGGCATTCCTGAAAATCCCCATCTTTTCATACCACCCTGTTAATGGAAGAATTAGATTGTTTAAAATAAAGGAGAAAATTTACTTTTGTCTGGAAATTATATCATTTCATTGTTAAATTGCTTCTGACTTCCTGTTAGGTGATCTCCTAAACAACTCACCCCAGAACTCTTTTTTTTTTTTTCCCTTTTTCTTTTTTTTTTTTTGGGGGGGGGGGGGGTTTAGGGGGGGTAGGGGGCGGGAGGAAGTATTACCTCATCCCAGTACTTATACACACATATTAAGCCAAGCAGCAAATTAGCTAGTCAAAAATTTTATGGACTCTGGGATTGATGCACAGGTCTGGCAGTACAGTTTGCTCGGAAATTTTAAAAAGAAAAAAAAATCACCAATAAGAATGAAAAATGTTTCGTGAGATATAATTGGGGATAAAAATGCATTACAGAAGAGAAATAAACAAAACAAGTAATAATCTGCCACAGATAGGATTTAATTCCTCTCAACAGCACTATAGTGGAATATGATCCATGTAGACAACCCCAAGTGGAGTTGAACAGCCAAAAAGGTGCTGCAAACAAGTTTTGCCTTGTTCCAATTACAATTATGCTTTTGAAGTGCCGGATGAGAACTTCGGGGCTGTAAATTGGTTTACCCAAAGCATAGTATCTGGCCTATAGTGTATCTGGTAGAACAGTACTTTCTAATCCAAAGCCCAAAGACTCTGATGATTATAACTGCTTCTGCCCAGGTACTGCTACATGGGGCTCAGGGAGAAAACGCAATAATCATACTTCTGAAAATCTCTAAACCAGCTCAAAGGGCTAATCTTAATATGCACAAGTAGTTAAACTTCTTTTTCCTCTACGGTAGGAAGCTATGAACGGTACAGTAAATCATTTTTTTTTGGGGGAGGGGAGGGGAATCGCTTTCCCTTCTCTTAATCGAGTCTTTAATCTTCCAGTTTAGAAATAATCAAATATGGATATCTGTCTCTGTTCATGGAGTGTTGGTTTACCTGAAATCCTTTCCCACGAGTAATCCCTGTTACATCAACATATTGGCCTGGAACAAAATGACGAACAGTTATCGGAGTACCAACAGGAAGAAGTGCATCCTCTGTCACCGGAAACTCCCTCAGCTTCCTCATCAATGGAACTCCTTGAGCTCTAAAGTGACCCAATTCAGGTTTCGTCAAATGTTTCGCCTTTTTCTGTCCGCACCCAACCTAGCCAACACCAACAACCCCAAAAACGCTCAAAAAATTCAAACAAACCATCACAAGAAACTACTTAACAATTTGAAATAAACAAAGTGTCTTGATTGGATCATACCTGTAAGGCTGTGATTCCTTCCTTCTCGATCGTCTTCACCTGCGATACAATGTTGTCGTCCAACCAGAGGACCGAGATTGGAACCCTAGCTCCCCACTTATCCCAAGCCGCCGTCATCCCACATTTAACGGCGATTGCACCGGTCCTCTTCGAATCAGAAGTCATAACTCCCGGTTTCGCTTCGATGATTCTCGGCCCTCCACTATCGAAATCGTTATCATCTTCGATAATCACAGGCTGAGAAGAGAATCTCCTGAATTGATAACTACTTCTAATTATTGTTGTTGTTGGAGCAAATGAGGGAAGCCTGAGACAAGAAATGAGACCTCTCGAAGTGGCAGACATAGCAACGAAGCTAAGAGCAGGGACAGGGTTGAGATAAGGCGTTCGCAGTGCTCATCTCACAGAATCCATGGCAGGAAATTCAAATCTCGAAACCCAAATTTCACGCAGGAAGTTTTAGGAAGTCTTACCGTTACTGCCCAAAAAGTCCGACGTCACTCTGAGCCTAAGAGAACGAAGAGGCAGAGAGAGATCCTCACCGTTTTAGGGTTTAGGACTTTAGGGATGAATCGGGATAGAATTTTTGGTTTGTTTTCTATTCTGGTTCACCCAGCCCGGTTCGGTTGGATTTGGATTTCGGCTCATAAACCGCCGGAATCAGGTTGGGATGATAATCTTAGCCCAAGCTCGGCAGGGTTTGGATTAAAGTTGAGGTAATCAGACTTAGCCTTAATCACAGCAACCATAATTGCATCAAGGAGCCGGAGTTATGGGTGAATCCCACCCATACAAGATAATTAACACGAATTCCGCCCCAAAGTCAAATTTTCGTGGGCAAGTAAACCCTAGGTTACCCAACTCACATGTTTTAGCATAGATGGAATTGGCCATGTGGAGGGGGGGCATGCAAGGTTCTAAAATTCGGGTTTCGATTAGGTTTCGACCAACCAGAAAACGAGTTCGTCTTGGTTTCAACCATATCTCGGTCGAAACTTATGACTTCCTCCAGATTAACTCGAACCTTGGTTCCGAGGCCCAGAAGTTGGTTTTGTGCCTTGATTCTTGTTGTGCTGCCTATTTTTTACATTTTAAACTCAATCCTTGCATTATTTCACATAGAGAACACTAAAAATATTATTTGTGGTTTTGATCCAAGTTTGATACTGTATATTATGCTGGGACATGGTATCAAATAAGGTTTGACCGGAACATAACTCCTTCAATATAAATGAGATTTAAGCAATTTTGGATTTGTCAGAAAGCTTTGTTTTGATAGCTTTCCAATAAGTCCAAGATTGCTTAAATCTGATTTATATTGAAGGAGTTACGTACTGGTCAAACTTAATTTGATGTGCACGAATGTTGTCAAAATCACTATGAATGAAAATATTTTTTTGGACATTAAAACAAATGAATATTTTACCGTACTTTTGGTTTTTAGCAATGTTTTGTCATATTGACATTTATGAAATTTTTAGATTTGAGAAAAACTCCAGCATTAGAAAGTTGAAAATTACACTTACCATCAAAAATCCAGTTTTTGTTCTTGAACTGGGGGTTGACTTTTTTTCCTTTTAGAATTTGATTTTTTAACTATTTTTATTGGATTCAAATAGGGGGTATTTGCTTATTTATGAATAATATCTTAAGTAATTACTTAAATGATATTAGACATAACTAAGTGTCTGTCCTGGTTTCTAGCATAAATACTTGTATGTCCAAGTTTCGAGCCAAATTTCCCCAGTTTCGATGGGCATATGGGTCAAAACTATCGAAATATGGTCGAAACCCAATCGAATCCAGGGAAATTATAAAATCCCCCTTTAACTCGTCTCGAAAACCTGGGAAACCGAGTTAACTCGATGGTTTCACCAGGTTTCGATCGAGTTTTTATTCCTTAGGGGCATGATAAGAAAATTTTTTGTTGCAACCTGAGTTCCAAGAATGTTTTTGTTGCCCATAATCGTAGGCGTCGACTTGGAATAATCCCCTTCCCTTTTGGATTCATAAATACCCCCTTAAGTTTTCATATTTCTGAAATACCCTTTGGGATTCCAAGTCAGTCCATGCAATTTGGGTCAACAAGAACATTCTTACAACTCGAGCAGTAGCAAAATTTTGTGTAAGGCATGACATACAAAAGAAGGTATATACTTGAATTTAAAGGTGAATTTTATACGTTGCTAATCAAACAATTTCTTAGATATCCAATAGTCAAAGTTGATTTAACCAAAAAAAATGCAAAAGTTGCCACCTCAACCTTCCATGTGGCACCATTAGGAATTCCACTTGTAGAACTTTTTGCCCAATGTAAATCTATTATGATGGTAAAACTTGTGGGTCCATCTGGTTACAAAGGCCATCTTTGGTATTGTTTTTGTTTATGACCTATTTTTATCAAAAAATATCATTAATGAAAATCATTTGATAAAAAAAATTTGAAAACCGTTTGGTACCTATTAGACATAATAGAGTATAGAATGAAAAACCGTTTAGTAACTTCCTATGTGTAAATAATTTTTATAACATTTTAAAGAAATGGGCCCTAGTCATGGAAATTTAGCATTGAAGATAGGATTTTTTTTACCGAAATGGGTCCAAAGTCCATATACAGTTTAAGTGGTGGGTGGAGAGATTCCTCCTTCACCCATCTTATTCCCAAATCTGAAACTCAAAACCATAGCAGAGAACATAATAATAGGAATTATGAGAAACTGCTACGTACGATAGTTGAGTTTCTTGAATGGGCTGTTTCAAGGGGATTTTGTTTATCAGATTAGATTTCATAAATCTTCGTTTGTTATTTATTTCAATTTTGATTTGCCATTCCTCAATCTAATTTTTTTGTTTGCGGGATCAAATCCACGAGATTTACGATAATAATGTATTAAATGATCAATCCCCTAATCAAGTTATGTTTGTCTAGATGGAAGCTTGTTTTTTATGGGTTATTCTGTGAATTCTGCTTCTTCCACCTTTCCACTAAAAGGAGGAACAATGGATAGAGTGGTCTAGTCGGACCTTCCTAACTTGCACTCTTTGTCCACCTCCTCTAGCAGTTTGTGATGCATAATCGCCCATTCCCAGTACACCAAACCCAATGGTCGTTTTCTCAAGAAGTCTACTATTTCCATTTGATGTGTACAATTATCCATGGCCAATACATACACACCACATGGCATCCCCGAATAAGCATGTAGACCATCAACCACGTGATCAATAAGAAAGTCGTGAAAATCAAGCACGAGGTGCCTGTTTCAGCCCATACAAAGATTTGTATAAGCGACACACATAATTAGGATGAGCACGATCCTCAAACCCTAGCGGTTGAGACATGTAGACCTCCTCAGTCAAAATTCCATGCAGAAAAGCATTGTGCACATCTAATTGGTGGACCAACCAGCCTTGAGACACAACAATGGTTAGAACGGACCGAATGGTAGTGGGCTTGATTACAGGGCTGAAAGTGTCAATGTAGTCAAGACCATGTTGTTGATGGTAGCCTTTGGCAACAAGGCAAGCTTTGTACCGCTCAAGGGAAACTTTATGCTAAATCCGGTAAACCCATTTGCACCTAACCAAATTCTTCACGGAAGAGGAACGCGGTACAAGAGACCATGTACCATTACGCATCAATGCATTAAATTATTCAGTCATTGCAGCGCGCCATTCGGGATGCTTAGATGCCTGCGAAAGCAATTAGGTTTAGTAATAATGCAGGTGGTAGTTAGGACCGTATGTAGGTGGTTTTTGTCATGGACGTAGAGCCATTTGATGGGTGTGGTTAGGAAGGCAGGGGAAGTAGGGAGGTTAAGGTCCGTGGATGGGCCAATAGGGATGGTCGTGGGGGAGGTTGTAGGGACTCCTATTGGAGCTGTAGGGCTGGCGATTGGGTTTGTGGTGTTGAAGGCAAGTGAAGCGCCTTGCTCTAATACCATGTTAGGAATTGATTTCATTAAATTATAATCTCTCAAAGAGAGGGGATATATATGCAATGCAATTGATACAAATCCATGAGAATCCTAAACAATCTTAATGAGAGGGAAGGAAGAGATTGAGAGAGAAACGATATCAAATGTGATATGGTTTTAATACAAAGAACAATAGAATATTGAGTGTGATCATGTGTGTGTATAGATTTTCCTCATCTTTCTCTTCTCAACGATTGGATTTTCTGGTTCTCTTCTTTGTTTTCCTTCTTCTCCTTCTCTTCCATCAATCTAAACCCACCATCAGCTGATCTTGCTAATTGATCTACATAAGAAAGTGATGGATTTTGAGATTATTGAGTGAAATTATTGGCGTTACTGGTAGGAAATTCGTCGAAGCTTCTATGAGCTTAGAGTAGTGCTCATATTTTGTTGTTGGTTTCCCTCTATTCTGGTTCAATTTTCTATCTGTAGAGGTCAACTCCATAGTGTATACCTTGTACTTGAGACCTGTGATAATCTGCTCAGGGCCTTCTTTGCCTAATCAATATTGATCATATTTTTTGGTTTGCTTCATTGTTTGTTCTTCTATTTAACATACCATTTTTTTATGTAGATCGATGGGATTAGCATATCCAGATTTTGTACTTATTGAGCCAATGTTGTTGGGTCCATATGCTAATTTATTTAGGCCACGCATCAAGCCCATATTCCAGTCCAGATTTTGTCCCTTTGTAGCCATCGAACAACTAGATTTAAAGAGGACATTTTCTTCAGATTTAGTTGGCCCCATGGTCAGTTACATGGAGAAAACTTGGATGGAGGTTTCTCAGCTCATGTGGGACCCATACGTGCGTAGAGAATAATCTTGGGGTAGTTGCTGATTTGTGTGAAGATATTTTTAGGAACATATATTGTTGATTTGGGTGGATTCTTATAAAAGATTTTGTTGGCCTATAGGATATAATCTTTTACCTTCTATTTCTTTAGTTTCTACTTTATATAGTTTCCATTTTCCCTAATACATAGATGGGACCAAACTGACATATATAATACCAGATTTGCTAGTCGGGATAAAATGAAAGTTGATTTTATCTTTCAAATGAGCTGACTATTGTATGAGACATCTTGAACCCTATGTCGGGTGGTGAGAATCAATGTAAAGCAGAACTTTTTTTCTTGGTCTCTCTGCTCTTGGGTAGTGTGCTTCAGAGTGATCCTTTTTTTTTCACCATCCTGTAACATCACTCCTCACTTTTCCTCAACCCCATCCTCTCTGGTGGTGTTTCCCGAGGCTATATTGAAAGAAAGGATGTCGTCTTCCTCTAGACCACCTGATGAAGGGAATCAGGTTAGTCTAGTGCCTTTTGCCCCACGACACGAGCCCCCCTCCTCATCACAGTCGATTATAGAAGAGGAACCTTTGCCGACTAAGGAGCTTTCTGACGACGATTTTGAAATCGACGAAGAAGAGGAGAACCGGTTAGCACAACTGTGGGAGACAACCTTTGTTGGTTACATATTGGAAGGGCGGCCCTTTAGAAATTAAGTGGTTACTGAGGCATTTCTCACAGCCTGGAACCCACGACACAAGGTAGATGTTTTTCCACTTGACGATCGAAGGTTTTTTTTCTAGTTTTATCCTGCCATGGATAGGGATAATGTACTTCATGAAGGTCCAAGGCTGTTGGCGGTAATTTGCTGGTGTTGGAATGGTGGAATCATGAGCAGAAATGGGATTTCACATGGTGTGAATTATGGGTTCAAATACACTCCATCCCTATGGATTTGAGGTCACCGGAGATATTGTTTGGTCTTATGAAGAAGATAGGATAATTTCGCACGATAATGGCCATAGAAGGAATACAATTTGGAGATAGGGTGAATTAAATTCGAGTAAGAGTTCTGATCAATATCAAAGAACCACTCCATATTGTCATCAATATTAAGCAAAGGCAAGGTATGGTTTCAGTCCTCTTTGGTAAATATGAGAAACTGCCGCTTGTTTGTTTTCACCGTGGTTGCTTGGGGCATGATGAGAAAAGATGTACACCCCTATATGAGGAGATAGCCCAACATAGAAGAATTGAAAATATGGTAACGCTATACTCCTTATATATTAAATTAATATATAATTACAAATAAATTTAAAAAACTAACATCATGTTTGTAATTGTACAGGTCAACAACAGATATTGGAAAGAAAAAAACCAATCCTATGATAGCAAAATATTTGAAATTCAAAGAAGCTAAGTATATCAAAATGAAAAATCTCACTGAACAAGAAATATCTTCAATTCAGGTACAAAAAAAATTGTAACTTCTAAATTATTAAATAAAAATATTAAATTCAAAACTTATTTAACAATCATTTTTTTTTTACAAAAATATTATTATTATATCAGAGAAAAATATTAAGTGTTGATAATGAGGAACCATGGTACAATGCATGCAATAACTGTAAGAAGAAAGTACACTTCAAAAAAGAAAATGCCAGATGTGAAAATTGTGGAAATAATATATCATACACACAAAGGTAACAATATTTTAAAATTTTATATATCACTAACAAATTTATGTAAACATTATTAAGGACTAACAAATTACTTTTACATCACAAGTACATGGTCAGATTTAAAATTTCAGATACAACAGAGAGAATAAATGTAACAATGTTTGATGAAGTTGAGAGCTTGATAGGATGTTCAGCAATAGAATTTAACAAATCAATGGAACAGGTGAAAAAAATAATTTACAACATACAAATTAAAATTAAGATCTACATTAATATTTATTGTTTAATTATTAATTTACCATTTTTTGCAGA
Organism: Telopea speciosissima; assembly: GCF_018873765.1. Lineage (NCBI taxonomy): Eukaryota > Viridiplantae > Streptophyta > Magnoliopsida > Proteales > Proteaceae > Telopea > Telopea speciosissima. The sequence continues at coordinate 45,447,961 of NC_057920.1, forward strand.
ATAAGCAAAAGCTATATGATTTCGTATCAAAAACATGTTGCTTCTACTTTCGATTGGACAACAACAACAAAAATATAATCCAAAAAAGCATTGTAGCAGAAAACATCAAAGAAGGAAATCATGATGAAGATGAAGACAAAAACAAAGATGATGAATTAAAAGAAGAACACAAAAGTCAAAAAAATTAAAATCGAAGAAGATTAAAAAATGATATGTGATCGTGTCGTTAACCGATCAAAAATAATACCCTAAACTAATCTAACAAATAGTAAGTAAGGGGTCGATCTACGAGGATATGGAAGGCTAAATTACTAAGATGATAAGATGAAAATAATGAAAATTAATTTACAATAAATCTGATTTTAAAACTACGAATGAAATAAACAGATCTAAACTAACAACGATGTGCAAATACGGGAGAAGACTATCTTTAGGGTTCGAATCCCCAATGGGTTGCTATTCAATTCAGTTGCATGCTTCGGTTTATTATAACCACAGGCCTAATAATACCACAGAGTGTAGGGTTTCTCTTAAGTATGGACTATCTTGACGAGTACTATCGTCCGTCGCTTATAGGGCTTGGCACGCTTAGTTCGTTCAGCTATAATCCATCATCGGTACAACCACATAAGAACAAAATACCATTGCTTGAATAAAAATAATGAATCACAGAAACATAATTTTTCAACTAAATACATCGATTAAAATCTTCCAAACAGGGATGGGGTCTCAACATCAAGTAATCAAGCATACAAACCAGAATTTTAAATAACAAACACCAGTAGTTCATCTATCCTAAAGATAGAAAGAACTTAGCCAATCATAGTGGAAGGCGACAAAAGACAGCAATGGCGACAACGATCCATGAAGACGAAGCTGGAACGATGATCCTTCTCCTCTCCTTCTTGCCAAACCCAAGATCCAAAAATAAAACAAAAAACAAAGAAACAAAAGAAGAAAGATGAAATAAGAAGAAGAAGAGAAGAGGGCACGACTAATGGTTATGGGAATTGAATGGGAATTCCCTTGAATGGCAATCTGTCCGTGGGTTTATATAGTTATAAGAGATTTAATAATAAAAAATAAAAAAAAAAGGAAAGTACGAGAGATAGAAATAATGGTGGATATCTAAAATTCATGAGGGATTTGGATAGAATAGCTATAAGAGGAGGGAGAGAGAAGTGAAATATAATTAGGAATGGTATGACCCATCAAGGATTTGATAGGGAGAAGGAGAGAAAATTGAAGTTGGAGTGATAGAGAAATAATCCGTAGTAGATGAGAGGGAGATATTAGGGAGGAGAGAGAGAGTTTAATGTAAATTATCAAGTTAATTAAAATTCTCTTTTTGAGAATATCTCTCTTTCTTGGTCCCGGGTGGCCCCAATTTGAGAATTAAAGTTGCTCCAATTAATACTCCGGATGGTATGAGCCCAATATCGAATATCTTCTGAAGATGCCCTAATTTTTTGAAATTATAGTTATGCCCCTGTGTCTTCAGTGAAACGTTTTCCCATCTCGCCCTTGATAACCTATGAGTCGATCCATGGGTAGCCTGGTGCCTATGTAGCACTGAACTCCTCCAACCTGGTTTTCTCAATTTAGTCTCTGAAAATGCACTTTTTCTCCAATTATTCCCATATGTCAAAAATACTCCTGTACCCTGAAAAAGACAGAAAATACCCTAGGTAGCTCCATTCTAAGCAGATAAAATGCAGAATTAAATAGGATAATTTCACACATAAATGTGTTCATCAATATGCATATGTAATTTGGTCTTTAGTGAATGTATATAGTTTGAAAAATTGTATTTTGATATTTTAAAAACATTCTTGCTATAGTTTTATTTTATAATGATTGTAATTCGAATTAACAATGAGTAGCATTATTTACAATTTTTAGAATATATTTCACTTAAGAAACGAATAGAGAAGGAATTCATTATTTATAGGAAATCAACATCGATGATTTATATGGTTAATCCAAGTGGTTGTACAAAGATAGTTCACTTAAACTAATTACAACTCGAAATATCCTATTATTTTTTATGCCTTTTACAATCTAGACCATTATTTTCAGTTGGTGTTCTATAATTTTTTCTATTCAAATAAAGTTTGTTGGTTATTTTGTTGTCGATGTGTATATAATGTTTTAATATTTATTTCAGAGAACAAAAATATTCCATAAAAAAAGATGATTTAAAAAATTCAGCATTAGAGATACAATGATAATAAAAAGAATAAAAATAAGGATAACACAACCAAGTAAAGAATCAGGAAATAAAAAGTTGATGCTCAAAGCACAACTTAAAGGTTCAAGTTCTTCACATTCAAATTACGAAAATTCTAAATTATTTGAAGATTAGTAATATAAATTCATAAATTTGAGATGACTTATTAAATTAATTATATTTTTTTAATTAAAATATTAATTTAATCTAAAAATACAATAGATGTGGAACCTGAATGCTCCGATTTACATGTACTTAAAAAAATACCATCATGCAGATATTGTGAAGCAAAAAGATTTCAAGATGAACCACCATCTTTTTGTTGCTCAAATGGTAATGTTCTCTTAGTGTCAACAACTGTTCCAGATGAATTATATGAATTATTCACCTCTCAAATATCTGAAGCTATTGAATTTCGTAGATTTATACGAGCATACAATAGTATACTTTTATTTACATCTTTTGGAATTCATGTTGATAAAGAGCATACAAATGCTAAAGGAGGTATTTATACTTTTAGAGTTCAAGGACAAGTCTATCATGAATTACCTCCAATTTTGCCAGAAAAAGAAAAGTCATGTTATTTGCAATTGTATTTTTACGATATAGATCATAAAGTATAAAATAGGATGGAGATATTAGAAGAATTAAACATCAAAGAACCAATAGTATTGAAACTAATGGATATCCTATCAAATAATCCATATGCGCGGTTCTTTAGAAGTTTGAAAGATGTTCAATCTTTGAAGAATCATGAGATAGTAATCAAAAGTGATATACATCTTGACTAAAGAATTTATATTGCACTATCAGCCGATCAAGTTGCAGCAATTTGGATAAAAGAAAATAATCCTAACATGAAGGAAAAATGTGATATAGTCATCCAAGGTCATTCAAGGAAGAAGCATCGAGTAAAGCATTACTATGGTTATTGTGATGCATTGTAGTATCCATTGTTATACCCAAACGGAGAAGTTGGTTGGCATAGGAGCATCAAAAAAAGAATTACAATATCTGTTGTCTCAAATTTTATAACCTTTGAAGAAGAAGCTATATTTAATGGTGAAGAAGATAATGATGACGGTATGTATACATAAAAGAGCTTATCTTCATTATTATTATAGATCAAATAAATAATTAATACATCTTCTCACAAAATGCAGGATTTGATGAAAGCAAAAAAAATAGGATATCTCTGAGATCCTATTATTGCCACAAGCTCCAAACCAGAGATGGTAATCGTTCTATTCTTTTATACTCTGGTAGATTGCTTTCTTCAACATGTCGTAGACATGTATATTAAAATTGAAGCAACGAGATTAGATTTTAATCGTTCAAGACAATCAAATATTCGAGCAGAAGTATATCAAGAAATAGTTGATAGTGTTTTAGCCGGACAGACAAGAGGTAATGAAATTGAAAAAAAAGCTTGTCTTACCGGCATCTTTTATTGGGGGACTAAGAGATATGTGTCAAAGGTATCTTGATGCATTAACTTTAGTCCAAAAATTTAGAAAATCTGATTTGTTCATAACTATGACATGTAATCCAGACTGGATAGAGATACATGCAGAATTAAAACAAAGTCAAGTTCCACAAGATAGACCAGATCTTACAGTCAGAATATTCCAAGTAAAGCTCCAAGATCTAAAAGATCAAATATTCAAGAAAAATATTTTTGGGAAAATATGTGCACATGTACATGTCATTGAATTCCAAAAAAGAGGTCTTCAATATGGATACATGTTGATAATCTTACAAAGGATGACAAAAAATATCAAATCCTGGTCTTTTCAACAGATATGTTTGTGCTGAAATTTTAAATTCTGATGAGTATCCATATTTGTATGCAAAAGTTGTGAAACATATGATGCATGGTCCTTGTGGAAATTTAAATAGAAAGAATGCTTGCATGAGGAATGGAACATGTAAGAACAGATATCCTCGCTCTTTTAGTCATAATACAATGTAAGGAAAAGATTCTTATTCGATTTACAGAATGAAAAATAATGGAAGACAAGTGATGGTTAGAAAACAATTATTGGATAACAGATGGGCTGTTCCTTATAATCCATAACTCTTGACAAGATATGACTATCACATTAATATTGAGTTATATTTTGGATTGAAGGCAGTAAAATATCTGTACAAGTATGTTTATATAGGACATGATCGTATTGCAGTTTTTGTGTCATATAATACTGAGGAATATTTAATGGATGAAATCAAGCAGTATCAAGATGCAAGATGAGTATCTACACAAGAAGCAATGTGGAGAATATATGAATTCAACTTAAATGAGATGTTCTCATATGTAATTAATCTACAATTGCATCTACTAAATAAGCAAATGATATGGTATTGGAAAAATCATGACTTGAAAAATATTGTTCAATCAGATAATACATCTAAAACATTGTTAATTAAGGCACCGTTTGACAACGTTACTAGTGTTTCTGTGCCGTTTCTGATCAAAAAAGTATTTTGGTGTTACTATTACCAGAATAACGTTACTGGCTTCCTGAAAGGTGTTTAATAAACCTGTTCCAGAAATGTATCCAGAACACTATTAATACTGAAAGATGTTTGATAAAACCTATTTATGTAACAGTTTTGCATTGATTAATATAAATTACAAAATTACTATTTTTATTAAAATACATATAAAGTCATAGATGGTAGGACATTAAAAATTATTTTTAATAAAAAAAATTATAAAAAAAAATGAAAAAAAGGTCTTAGTGGATTCGAACCACCATCCCCTTAGAACATGCTTGAGACATCCACATGTTCCAAGTGCTCTACCAATTTGAGCTATAGACCCAACAAGTAAAGTTTGAAATTTACCATGAGACCATGCCATAAACCATGCTTCAATGATAATACTAAACACAATCAACCATTTCATTCTACATGTCAAACAAAATCAGAATAAACAAATAAAAGAAAAGAAAAGAAAAAAATATCACAAAGCAAACATTAATAGATCACAAGTGGCAATCCAATGGAAGCAACAGAATTTTGTCAACACTTATCCAAATTAATTAGCTGTGCTGTAGCAAATTCATATCATGACTCAACATTATGTATGTAATCTAGTGATCCACCATGATGACCAGCACATGTCTTCACCTCTTCTAGGTGCAGTGACAGGCTGCAGAAGAACTAAAGGCTAGAAAGAACATATAACATGACAGTTGCAGGTGAAGGGTACCATTGTAGTTTCACCAATAAGTGATAAGATTGTTACATTAGGAAAAGGTTATTAAGACAAGGGGCAAAATTGATTAAGAAGGTTCTGCCATGTGCAACAAAAACCAATAAATACAGCAATTTGGGGCTATAAAGGTTAATTTGGAATGCTGGAGGTGCAAAAATGACAAAGGAAAGGCTGAAGATGACCAGAGTATGTGTGTTTTGAGGATACGTGGATAAATACAAAACAAATTGAGACTACAGATGCAGATGATACTTCTAATAGTTTCTTTCTAACAATAAATTCTTTAAATTAGGGAAACCAATTACAGCTTCCCCACTCTCTTCATTTAGTAATTGGGATCCTTTGATCCCCTCAGGTCAGAAAGTGGTTAGTGTCTAACAGAATTTACTGACCCTCCCTTGCCCTCACTTTGGGTCAGCCAATCTATTGTGGATAATGTCTAACAGAATTTACTGGCCCTCCCTTACCCTCACTTTAGGTCAGCCAGTCTGTTTTTTTTTAAGGGAACTTCTGGATTACTCAGATGGTGGGTGGCTCCAATCATAGACCAATCTCACCCATGTCTCACACATGTGAAAGGTGTACTAATTGTGATGTCAAATCTCAAGTGCCATAGACTACTACTAATCACAATTGCTGAGTGTAACCATTAAAAAAATGTGAAACAGCATTAAAGAGTTTCATAGAAATTGTAGGCCACTACTACTACTACTACTACTACTACTTCCTCTTAATTCTTAAATATCAAATCAAAGATGCCACCTAAAAGAAGACACGGCACGATAGAAACAGATCCACATACATATACCACTTTAATATGATATGATCACATGACATGAAATCTGAAATGAAATGTTTAGAAACTATAAAAATTTGGTGAAGGAAAGAAGGAAGGGAGGGTGGGAGTTTACCACTTTAATTCTTCCAAAACTGCTTTAATTCTACCAAAAACAGATCCACGTATTCTTACAAAACTGCTTTAATTCTTCCAAAAATAGATCCACGTACATATACCACTTTAATTATTCCAAAACTACTTACCCTTCTATGTCTTGGAGATCAAACTATGGTAGTTGATTACTTCAGGGAAGAAGAAAAAACTCCTTTATGAGGATCATTTTCCTTCTCTGTTTCTTTCTTTTAATTAGAATCTAAGGGGCCTTGAGAACAGTTGATTAATTATGGAAATATGATCCAAAAGCCTGTCAAGTCAAGTGTGACTTTTGACCCCAAATGCCTGTCCAGTGTCAATAGTGCAGCTACCCTTTCTTTTCATCCTCTCATTCTTTTGCCACTTCACACCTCAACTTCACACTGGCAATGGCTCCTCTAATCCTTGAAGATCTCTGTTTCTTTTTCATTCTTTCTTTTGATATGTGAGAGAGAGAGAGAGAGAGAGAGAGAGAGAGAGAGAGTTTTGTACAGTATTGTCTGTATTGATGCAGGCAATCTTTATACTTCACTGGTTTAAAATTAGTTGATTTGGTAGAGATCCTTCCATTAATTACTCAAAATATACAAGAAAATCATTTACATTAAAACTCATAGTACAACCCAATTCCCACTGATTCCAAGTAAGGAAACCATGGAAAGCCACACATGCTGGTGCTTTATTAGAATCTTCATCAGAGAATAATAAGAAAGAAATCTTTCAATGCAAAGAGGGTGAACAATTATCTAAGAAGTGAAAACTCAAAAAGAAGATTTGTGTTTGTTTCTTTTGCAAAAAATCTCTCTATTGTTTTGGTTTGTTTCACGATTCTTGACAAACAACACCCACCCCCCTTCTCTCTCTCTCTCACTACCTCAAAATGGACTTTTGAAGTAGATAACCCCACTTGTGCTTTCCCAGCTCCACTATTTGCCTTTTGTGTTAACTCTCTTTGTGCTTCCCTTTCTTAACCCAGTAACCTTCAACCCCATTGGACTTAAAAAAAATCTCCAAGTTCTTTCCTTTTTAATTATTAATTTTTTTCTTAATTTCCCCCTCCCCCCACCCCTCTCTTATTTATTTATTCTGGTTTTGACCAACATCTCTACTTTCACAACTATATATAACCCTTTGTCACCTATTTTCTTTCAGCATCATTCCTGCAGTTCCTTCTCCCACTTCATATTCCATACAGAACAATCACTCATCCCACACCTTCTCTCATTCCTTTCCTTTTTAATCCATCCATTACTTTTTTTTTCCACTCTCTGTATCTCTCTCTGTGCCTCTGCCTCTGGTTACTGTAATGACAGAAACAACAACACCATTGAAACTCCTAAAATCCTTAATTTTTTATTGACTGCAGTTTCTGTCTATCACCTTCTACCTGCATCTCTCTCTCTCTTTTTGAAAACAGTGGCATGAAGCCACAATAGTAGCCACCATTAGGACCATACACAAATGCACAGGGGGTTTACCAGGCCAGCTGGCCACCCCTCTCACCCCACTTCACTTTCTCTCTGTCTCTCACATTGTCTCTCTTTTCCTCACTTGACCTTCACCATCTAATACTTGAAACCCTACAATCACCAACACCTATTTACTCACTTCTAGACTAAAAACCATGCTCTTTCACTTGGTTCTTCTTCCCCTAATAATGAAAGATCATAATAGCAACAAATTACTTAATAAATTCAAAATCTGTACAAAAAATAAAGTATTTCTTTTGACAAAATAATCATAGTAAACCAGCACTCATGGTAATCTAGCAAGGCAAGGGATTACTACTAATGGGATGTTTCTCAGGTTTTAGCATGAGTGACACTTGAGCATGCTATGTTCCAATCCAGTCCAGGGCCAACAAGATCACTGATACTATCTATCTTTAATATACAGAATCTGTTTTGCTCTTTTATATTCAAACTTGGAAGTGGGACATGAATGTTTCAAGAAACAGAATGACTATTTCAACATACATTTACATAAAACCAATTCACAAAAGCATAGAGAAGAGAAATCGATGGCTTAAACATATGTAAAGCTTCTCAAACTATGATCTCTTGGAAACAAAGGTCTCAAATCATCATCTCTTGGAATACTAAAGCTTCTAATAAGATTTTCAAATTGTGAAATCTTGGAAATAGAGGTCGAAAATCATCATCTCTTTTAAACATTCATAGCAAGAGGGACGAGAGAACAGTGAAATTTAAGCTTCAACAATCAAAACCCGAACTATATTTAGGAATTTTGAAATCCATTCATGCTCTTATCATGCATTTGTGTAGTCGTTCTCCAAATACATAACAAAGAGAGGAGAGGTACTTACCTGTGGTTTGCGAAATAGAGACAAAGAGCAGAGGTGGAACCAGCGGCTAGAGGTGAGCGTTCAGCAGCGTTAGGTACGAACAACGGCGAGGGAAGAGAGCAATGGCTAGAGGCGACCAAAGCGGCGACATCAGGCAATAGTAGGGCCAAGAGATGAGAGCAGTGGCGACTAGAGCTCTTCCTTGAGAGGAGAGCTTCGAGTGGTTGTCAATGGAAACCATAGAGTGGTGAAGGTGGAATTCAGCGTTTTTCTTCAAGAATGAGGTTGAGAGAGGAGAGTTTTCAGGGAAGGGTCGAGCGAGAGTTGAGAGAGGAGACCTTTCTTCAATGTTGCTTATTCTTTAAAACACGGGTAACACTTATGGATTTTGGACCACAAAGTGGTATTAACAACAAATTGTTGTTATGTCAAAAACATTTTTTTAACCATAAATTGTTATAAATTTTGATTTTTGTTATCAAAAACACCTGAAACAAAACAGATTTATCAAACAGTTTTTCTATGCCATTTGTGTGCTGGGAACATTATTGGCACAGAAACAACAAAAACAAAATGTTGTCAAATGGTGCCTGAGTTCTTCAGAATGAATTCAATTTTTCTAGAGGCAAGAAAATATCTTTACAGAGAATTCCCAGAGCATTGAGTGTGGAACAATCACGGTAAATGTTGGACCCTAAGGAAGATAAAAGAAGCTATTGGATGTGTAAATTCGGCCAATCCTTCAGAAGGAGAAAGATTCTACTTGAGATTACTATTGAATACTGTTAGAGGAGCAACATCATTGAAAATCTACTGTGCGTTGATGGACAACAATGCGTATCTTTTAAAGAAGCTGCTAAAAAGCTTGGTCTTCTTAAAAGTGATGATGCAATTTTTGAATATTTAAAAGATGTATCTTTCTTCCACATGCCATTAATAGTTCGAAAACTTTTTACTATGATATTGGTTTATTGTGAGCCTCGATATGTTAAAAATTTATGGGATGACAACTTTGAAACATTTTTTGAAGATTTTAAAAAAAGAAATCTAGGAAAATAATATAATGCTTTTGAAACACTGAAAAGTGTTAACTCTTTCTTACAAACTATAGGTAAAAGTATCAAAGAATATGATAAATGGAAGAAAATATTGAAGAATTAAGTGAAAATCATCGAAAAGAAATCGAAGATGAATATGCAATAAAAATTCCTCAAGACGATTATGAAGCACCAAAGAAGCTGAATGTGGAACAGTTGAATGCATATAATATTATTCTAAACACAGTGAATTCAAATAAGAGTGATATCTTCTTCATTGATGGTCCAAGAGGTATAGGGAAGACATATGTATATCGTGTCCTGCTTGCTATGATAAGATCAAATAATGAAATTGCTTTTGCAACAGCAACATCAGGAGTTGCAACAGCAATAATGCCTGGTAAAAGAACAACACATTCAAGATTTAAAATACCAATCATCATTGATGATTTAAGTATTTGCAATTTCTCAAAGCAAAGTGTAACTGCTGAATAATAAGAAGAGCAAAAGTTATAATTTGTGATGAAACACCAATGGCAAAAAGACAAGCAATTGAGGTAGTTGATAGGACATTGTTAGATATAATAGGGAATTCTGAGTCATTTGGAGGTAAAGTTGTGGTATTCGGAGGAGATTTCAAACAGGTACTACTTGTAGTTCCTCGAGGGACAAGAATGGAAATAGTGAAAGCAAGTTTAGTAATGTCATATTTATGATAAAAAATGAAAAAACTACAACTAACAATAAATATGAGAGGAATAAATGATACATATTTCAGTGAATTTCTGTTACATGTTGAAAATGGAGAATAGCCAACTGAAATTGAAGATTTGATAAAAATACCTGATGAGATGGTCATTACAATGAAAAATGAAGGTGATAGTGAGGAGAAATTGATAAATGAAATATTCAATGGATTGCAACATCATGGTCATTCGACAAAATATATAGCAGAAAGAGCAATATTGATAACTAAGAATGAAATAGTTGACAAATTAAACGAGATGCTAATTAATTTTTTTCCTAGAGAAAGTGTTACATACTACAGTTTTGATTCAGCAACTGATTATGCAGATACACAATATCTAGAAGAATTTCTCAATTCATTGACGCCAAATGGATTACCACCTCACAAATAATTTTTGAAGAAGAATTGTCCAGTGATGCTATTAAGAAATTTGAATCTAACACAAGGAGAATGTAATGGAACTCGTTTGGTTTGTCGACAATTAAAAAATAATATCATATTAGCAGAGATTACAGTTGGCCAATTTGCTGGTACTATTGTACTAATCCCAAGAATTCTACTATGCCCAGCAGAAAGTGAAGGATATCTTTTTCATTTGAAAAGAGAGCAATTCCCAATTCGTCTTAGCTTTGCTATAACGATAAATAAATTACAAAGACAAACAATACCATATGTTGGGGTATATTTTTCAGAAGCAGTATTCTCACATGGACAACTGTATGTGACATTATTAAGAGGAATATCAATGTCAACAACAAAGGTTTTAGTAAAAAATAACAAGACATGAAGGAAAAAAGGATCTTACACAAAGAATGTTATATACAAAGAAGTTCTATTACTAAGGTAAAATTATAAGTTGAAACAAATACTTATTAAAATAATTACTTAATTACAAATACTAATATAACATTTTATTTGCAGGTTCAATAATTCAGGTACATCTAATGTTTAATAATGCAAGTACATAATTTACATTACAAGAGATGGAATTCGTCAAAGTTTAGTAAAAAAAAAAGACATTCTGCAATTGTAAAGGTCAGTTCATATATTTCTAAGTCAAAAAAAAAAAATTATAATCAATTTACTTATTTTATTTAAATTGTTGTAACATTGAAACGTTATTATTGCCTATTTTAATGAAAATTGGTATTGATTTTGTTACAAAAAAAATATTCTCAATGGTTAAAAGCAAACATGTATTAGTATGTACGCTGTTAATTGGAAACTCTTTGACAAAGGAGGTGTGAATAGATAATGAATTCGTTCTGTGTCATAGAAGTATTAGTTGCGCATTTTGTATGTGTCATTCTTTGCTGTTATTAAAAGTTCATTACCAACCAAACGTGTTAGAAACTTGGGATATTGTTTTGTGTACTCATGTAAGTATTTTTTATCATCCATCGATCCCTTCTTGAGCTCTACTTTAAAAAAAATTTTGAAACTTTTTCATAACTGATATTACGAACCTTTTTTTTTTAATCTTTTGGTAGAAGATATTACAAACACGTGCATTTGCACGTGCAATTTTACTAGTATATATATGTATATATATATATATATATATATATATATATATATATATATATACGTTCTATACATCATATTTATATTATTTTCTTTAATTAATCTTCTATATTTGTAGTATATATGTTTGTACTGTACATGCATTGGATACTATTCTTTATATTGTACCTTTCTTGACTTATAAATATAGATCTCTAGTACATACATTCTTACGAATTAACAACACAGCAGAAAAAACAATATGATTTACGTGGTTCACTCTATTATTGGTGAAGCCTGATCTCAATCCAGAAAGTATTGTGGTGATTCTTCAAAGGGCTATTTCGCCTTCGAAACGCGCCATAATAGCTTAAAAGTGCATACATTAGCTCCATAGGCGATGATATTTATATAGTTCGTCGAGATCTTCGATTTGATATGTATTTCGACATATGTTTGATTCTTGTCTGAATCAGACCGGGTAGGTCTCTTAGGTCTCTAGGGTTAGTTTTGTACTTTATGGGTTAGAGTTTTCTTATAAAAGGTTATTATCTCTTTGAGAGATGAGAGATTGAGGGTTTGTATTTTTGCTTCACAGAAGTAGTGAAATTATTCTATCACTCGGTCATGGATGTATCCTTCCTAATTGGGGATGAATCACGTAAAATCTTGTCTTGTGTGATTGCCTTCTCTTTCTCTTAGTTTTTCTTCTGCAAAATCGTCATTCTGGGCGTTGTTTTTCTAATTCACTCGAGATGGGCTACATTTACTGCTTAACGATAAATCAGAACTTCCACTATTCTTATGAAGAAGTTACACCCTTACACACCTGCCTCCTTGCAATATCACCTTTTGTTTTGATGCATTACAATATAGAGAAACCTTAATTCCCAAAAATACAAAACTATACCTAATGAAAAACAACTCGCAAAAATGGGGGAGAGATCTCTAGATTTGGGGTAAAGTGAATAGTGCTTCTTTAAAATTAAATTGAGATCAAGCTTCAATACTTGTATCGGACCTCAACCCTCAGGTGAAGCAGGAGAGTTGATGCCGTGTTACCACCAAAGACCTTAATGCTACCTACCCTATAGGCATGGGTGTCATGCAATTATCTTCAATCCCTCACAAGTCACAACAACTTAGAGACTCAGAGAACCCATTGCATCAACATACGACTAAAATTTAGACTTTGTCACAGACAACACATTCTATGGTCTATATCTGTGGGTGGTGATTGTGGTTAGTAAAGTCAAAATAAAAGTTAGAACATGTTAGATCATTTTTTCCTTCCAGGAAAGGTTCAAGGTATAAGAGTTCAATAATAGTAAGTAATCTGATTAGATGGGATGTTGGGCATTGTGGGTCCACTCTATGGATAGCAATTACCCACCTCTGATGTGTATGGCCCACAACCCATGGAGGGTCCAGATTTGACACCATGTGTCCCTGGATGGAGACCTGATCCAAACTCGTTTTTATGGGGGGGGCATTCACATTGGATAGGAGAGATGGATCGATGGATCGATGGATCTTCAGTTCTATAGTGTCACGGGGATAATCTATCCTTTTCAAGTAAGCAATAAATGAGTAATAATAATATGGGTTGGTATTCTCTGTACATGGAGCGTGGCTTCTGCACGTGTATAGGGGCAAATGAAAGCACTCACGTTGGTATCATGGAGAGCATGATTTTCGTCTTTCATAGGGGTGGCGGGGTGGTCATTCACCTCACTGTGTCTGGGACATGGGTGATATGCTCTCCCACAGAGAAAGGTGGAAAGCCAGCCAAATAGACCTTTAACCTTGATTGAGTAGAGCTCTCTAGAGAAAGAATAAACCCTTTAAATATGGGCCTGATCAGAAGAATACTTGCAGAGAAGTTGCACCTTGAGATTGCAGCAGAGAAAATCCTAAAACCAGTGAGCCGATATGAATCCTAGAAGAAAATTCCAGATCTGATAGATCTGTGTTCAACAGGCCTTCAAAGGCAGGTCGAGTGTTTCTTGAATGGGGCAGGAACAACCCTCCAAATCTCAGTCCTATTGGCTATATGATGGCTGAGATCTGGGTCTTCGAATATCCAACAGAAAATAGAAAATATATGTATGCACATAAAGAAAGAAAAAAAGGCAGCCATGATTGCTGCTTCAAGAACCGGCAATCAATGTGTTGTTTAAACAATTTTTTCAGCCCTTAACAATAAAAAATAAAGGAAGAAGAAGATGTCCAAAGTTTACTGATTGTTTTCTGGGCAACAGGGGCAACGGCATCTCAGATTTTATTAGTATTTTTTTTTGTACCTGAATCGGCCATGAAAGAGATTTAATAGGGTTTGAATATGAAATCGATTAAGGGTATTGGGTTATTTTGATTTGAAATTTGTTTAAGAAAAAAGAATTTTTTTCTTAAATCTGTTTGTGTTTGAATATGAAATCGGTGGGTTGTAGGGAGAAGGAGGAAGAGGGTAAAAGGGTCACTTCACTACCTTTTAAGGGTAGTTTAGGCATTACAAAAAATTTAACCGATGACATCATCACTAAACTAACAGACTTGACCTACTTGAAAGAAATGGTAAACTGCAAGGGGTGTTCAAGTAATTATTTGAAAAATTGGGGAGAATAATTAATTAGGCCATAGTCTAAGGGGTGTCCAAGTAATTTTCTCTTATTAATACATTAATATGATATATTATAATATAGTAGTATTATACAAGCTAATAATTCTTATATTTTTGCACTTATCATGGACGACCTGACCAACAACATTCAAGACGAAGTCTTGTGATGTATGCTCTTCGCCAATAATATCGTTTTGGTGGCTGAGACAAAGGCAGTGATTAGCGCTAAGTTAGAGCTACGGAGATCAACCTTGGAAATAAGAGGATTTAAGATTTGTAGAACGAAAACAGAGTATATGACATGTAATTTTAGTCACACTATGATGGAGACTGACATGATGTGAATTGAGGAAAGAGAGATACCGCAAAGTGACTATTTTAAATATTTAGGATTAATATAAATAAAGAATGTGACATAGAAGATGATGTTTCACAAAGAATTAAAGTGAATGGTTGAAGTGGAGAGGTGCGTCCGGAGTCTTGTGTGATTGACGTATTCTTTTAAAGATTATAGAAAAATTCCATAGGACTATTATATGACCGACTATGATGTATAGGAGAGAATGTTGGGCAATTAAGAAGTGTCATATTGGGAAGTTATGTGTGGTAGAGATGAGGATGTTAAGATGGATGTGTGGAAAAACAAGGAAGGATAAGTAAAGGAATGATCATATCAGAGTTGACTTTGGAGTTGCTCTGATCAATGACAAGCTCAAAGAGAATTGTTTGAGGCGGTATGGTCATGTTCAATGGATGCCTAAGAACGCCCCAGTAAGGAGAAGTGATATGATTCAAATTGAAGGAGCTAAAAGAGCAGAGGGGCAGGCCCTAAAATGACCATAGGAACAATTGTGAGCAAGGACGTACATAGTCTAGGTCTTGTACCATGTATGACCTCAAATAGAACCTATTGGAGGGGAATGATCCATGTTGCAGATCCTATTTAGTTGAGATTCTGCTGACTTGTTGGGATGTGCCTCGTTCCTCTTACTTTTATCTGTCATTTTTCTTTTATTTTCCATCATTCATTTGTCATTTTTCATTTTTCACTTCTCATCTTATTCGTCATCCTTCTTTTTCCATCTTTTCATTCCCTTATTTTGTCTAGACCTCACTCTTACCTACTTTGTTTGTTTGGATCCATAATGTAGCTGACCTCATTAAGTTGGGATAAGGCTGAGTTTGTTGTTGTTGTTGTTGGGATAAGGCTGATTTCATTATAGAATCTTACAATCTAATACAAATATTAGTAATATGTTAGTATCCCAATTCGGTTCAGTTTCGGTTTGAACCAATGGTTCCTATGCTAGAATCAGAATTGAACTGAATTTGGTTCCTACATTCCATAACTGACTTTATTCGGTTCAACTTATTTGATCCAGTTTCTGATTTTCAATTGTAGTTCCAATTTGAAACATTTAGCACCAATATTTTTCATGTGGTAAAGTAGAATAGAGTTGTAATTTTGAGGATAGGTAGACGAAAGGATCCATGCTCACATATCAAGTTTTTAGCTAAATGAAATTGATTAAGATTGCATTAGTTTTGTTTTTAAATGTTTGAGGGTTAAAGGACTGTGTTTGTATCTTCTAAGGGTACTATAGAAGATACTATTGTTGTTCCAGCAAAAGATACGGTAGTGATAGTATCTTGTTCATTGGTATTCTTGGCATCCATGGAGGACTCCAACCAATAGTTAATAAGTATGCATATTATATGCAAATCATTTGGTTTTGGTTTTCACATGTTGTATATGGAACTGAACCAAAATCAAATCAAATTATCGAAACCGAACCAATTGACATCCTTGGTGGCAATATTATTTACCACTAATATCTTTCATTTTCCATTATTACCTTGTTTATCCAATTTCGTTTAAGTTTCTCTTACTTTCATTTCTCTTTATGAGGACCTCAGTTTTCCCTATTTTGTTTCTGAAAGGTTCCATGGACCCCATTTAGTTGGGGGTAAGCCTATGTTGTTGTTGTTGGTGGTGGTGGTAATATTATTGACCCCTAAATTGACGAGAACCGATTAAATCTGAGAAAGACACCCCTATATAGAGGTAGGGTTGCAACAAATTCGGATTAGGCCAGACTTTTTAAAACCCCAGCCCAACCTTGATTTTCCTTAGTTGAGCCCGGCTCGACCCTGACTCTGGGCCTAAAAAAATTCAACCCTAGCCTGCCCTCAAGGCCGAGCCGAGCTGACCCCAATTAGTCTTGACCATGGAGAGGGGGAAGGGAGATGCAGGGGCTAAGTTCTTTCTTGATTCCATTATTCCCCTCTTCCTCGTTTTTGTTCTCAGTTGTTATTTTGTTCTCTTTTAATGTTGGGAATATTGCTCATGATTCCCAAGGTGGCATCACCATTCCAATTGGCTAAAAGACATCCAATAATAATTGGATAACCATATAATTGTAATGATCATGGTTCTTCTTTCATTGGGAGATTACATAGCCATGAGCCCATGACTGATTGGTTTTGGTATTTTCAATGTTAGGTGAAATGGATATAAAAGACTAAATTCTTTAGTGTCCCCAACTATGTGCTGCTGCCATATCTTGATTGAAGTTTTGTATGATATATCTAGTAATGAAATCTTGAAAGAAGAAGATAGGGTAAAGCTGTGCAGATTCAGCCTAAGGCCTCAATCCTGGCCTAACTCGATCCTATCTTAGGACCAGAAATTCCCAGCCCTAACCCGGACTCAGAGTCAGGATATCTCAGCACAGGACCTGTTCGGGCTCAAGACGGCCTTGGGCTGACAGGGGGCCAAACTACACCCCTTTATGGAGGTGTCATTTAGACGATTCCAAACTTAATAGCCCGACTTAGTAGTTGATCCGGATAAAAAATGAAATAGCAATAGGGCAAAAAGTTTTCTTCTCCATCTGCGGCAATTCCGATATGCTGAAGTGATGGTTCGAGGATCAACAATTAAAAGTAATAGCAGGGACTTTAATATAGTCTGAAGCATCTAATTTTGAAATCCTCTTCTTCGTAGGTGTTGCTGCCAAAATCCTGCTCGATGATGTGGAGATTTGCAAAAGGTAGAAGAGCACTGAAGAGACCCGGAGCGGACTCCGAGGGGGGACTCTCCGATGCCAAAGTCAGTCCGGCAGAACAGTAAGTAGAGGAAGTACTAAAGAGTCAAAGTCAGTAATGGTGAGATGCCTTACTTGGGTCCCTTCGGCTACTATTTATAGCAGGGGAGTCCTCCAAGGCGGTTGTACTTCCGTAGTTCACTGTAATTGGGAGTCTCCCGAGGTTGTGTCAGAGTGGGATTGTTCCTCCCCCTTTGTGAGCAATCTTCAATAGATAGGGGTTATCCATCGGTTAGTTGCATAGGGGTTAGGGTCCCCTTACCTTGTACGGCAAGATAGTGACATCATCGTCGTTATCTATTCCATTGCCGATTGTGTCGGTGTCTACGTATCCTCGTGTCATTGGTCGGGGTCTGTTTGCCCCTATCAGATGCCCCCTACTTCCTTGAACACAGAAGGTGGGTGAGGGAGTACAGGCTTGGCGGACACCGGCCCTTCCTTTTCTTCTTCTCCCTCTCTCCTCTTTTGTTTTTTTTTTTCTTTTCTTGTTCTTTTTTTTTCAATGTGGTAGGTCTTGGCCGGGCAAACCTGGTCGGCTGGGCTTGCTCGGCTGGACTTGCTCGGCCTTCCCTCCCCACACTCTTCAACTTTTGAATGTGATTGAAGATGTCACATCAATCCCCTTTTTTTTTTTTAAAAAAAAAAACCACATTTGAATGTGATTTGTGCTTGACATGTCAAACCTCACATGTCACATCACATTTGAATGTGATTAAAAGCTCACACGTCACATTGCTTTTTGGCCTTTTTTTATGTTTTTTTTTTTCTTTTTGCTTGGAATGGCCGAGTAGACTTGCTCGGCTGAGCTTGTTCGGTTGCTCGGGCAGGTCCACTCGGGCAGACCTGGTTGGCTTGCCCTCTTTCTTTTGTTTCCTTTTTGCTTGGAATGGCCGAGCAGACTTACTCGGCTGAGCTTGTTCGGCTGGCCGGGCAGGTCCACTCGGTCGGACCTGGTCGGTTTGCCCTCTCTTTTTTTTTTTTTGGCTTGGGTTGGGCATGGCGTGCACGCTGGCTGGCCTGGCGTGCGTTCGGGGCTGGCCTTGAGTGTGTGTGGCTGGCTTCGTGTGCGCGTGGGGTTAGCTGCGTGTAGCACGGGCTGGCTTCGTGTGCGAGCGGGCTGGCTTCGTGTGTGCGTGGGCTGGCTTCGTGTGTGCATAGGGCTGGCCTGCCTCCTTCTCCCCCTTTCTTTTTTTTTCTCTTTGGGCCTGGCCGAGCTGATCAGGTCAGCTGGTTCTGCCCGGCTAGGTATTTGGCCGGGCAGACTTGCTTGGCTGGCTCACCAGTGCTTAGGCTTTAATGGCGGTCCTCGGCTTGTAGTGGATGTCAAATTCGCTCAGCTCGATCGTCCAGTTCACCAGCCTTCCGGAGAATTCTGGTTTTTGCAGGATTTTCTTAAATGGCTGATCACTTTGCACTAGGATGGTGTGCGCCTGGAAATATGGGCGTAGCTTTCAGGCGGCCACACTAAGTGCATACGCAATCTTCTCCACCTTTTGGTATCTCGTTTCTGCATCCAGCAGTACTCGGCTGACATAATATCCCAACCTTTGGGCTTTCTTCTCTTCCCGGATGAGAACTACGCTCACCGCTACTGGGGAAACGGCTAGGTATAGACCGTACAGTTGTAGCTCTTCTCCTGCCTCTGGCTTTTCTAGCATTGGCGGTGACAACAGGTATCTCTTAAGCTGTTGGAAGGCCTCTTCGCATTCATCTGTCCACTCGAATCGCTTGGCATGCTTTAGGGTTTTAAAGAAGGGGAGGCACTTGTTAGCCGACTTGGACATGAATCGGCCCAGTGTCGCTACGCGCCCTATTAAATCTTGCACTTCTTTGATTGTCTGGTATGAGGTCATTCCCAGGATTGCCTCGATTTTTGCAGGGTTTGCTTCAATCCCCCGCTTTGACACCATGAACCCCAAGAACTTGCCCGAGGTCACCCTAAAGACTCATTTTGTGGGGTTCAGCTTCATGCAGTACTTCCGCAGGACCTGAAAGGCTTCCTCGAGGTCGAGAACGTGCTTCCCTCGCTCTATGCTTTTTACTAGCATGTCATCTACGTATACTTCCATGTTTCACCCGATTTGGTCCTTGAAGATCTTGTTCACCAGCCGTTGATACTTTGCGCCCACATTTTTTAATCCGAACGGCATCACCCTGTAGCAGTACTAGTTGTCACCAGTGCGGAATGCTATTTTCAGGATATCTGCCTTGTACATCTTGATCTGATTGTACCCCGAATAGGCATCCATAAACGACAGCAGTTCATGGCTCGTGGTGGCATCTATCAGCTGGTCTATTCTTGACAATGGGTAGGTGTCTTTTGGGTAGGCTTTATTGAGATCGGTGTAGTCGATGCAAATCCTCCACTTCCCGTTTTCCTTGGGTACCATGACCACATTGGCCAACCACTCAGGATAAGTGATTTCCTTGATAAACCCGGCCTCCAGTAGCTTGTTGACCTCCTCCTTGATTTTGAGTTGCCGCTTAAGGGTGAAATTCTTCCCCTACTGTCGCACTGGCTTTCGAGCCGGATCAATGCTAAACCTGTGCTCGATCACACTTTGGGGGATCCTGTGTATGTCTGTCACGGACCAAGAGAAGATGTCTGAGTTTGCTCAGAGGAAATCTACCATCTCTTCTCGCTAGGTGCCTCGTAGGTGTGACCCGATCCTGACCTGTTTAGAGTCGTCTCCCTCTGTAATATCAACGAGATCGAGGTCCTCGGCTGCCTGCCTCTACGTGCTCTCATCCCTGAGGTCTTCGATGGGGAGCGCTTCTCCAGCCTTCCCTCTTCCTCGTAGTGCTGTTGCATAGTAGTTTTGAGACACCTGCTGGTCTCCCTTGCACTCACCAATACCTTGGCTGGTGGGAAACTTCATCTTCAGGTGGGGCGTTGACACCACTGCCTTTAGCACGTTGAGCCCCACTAGCCCGAGAATAGCATTGTAAACGGATGACACGTCTACCACTAGGAAAGTGACCATTACAATAGTTTGGTAGTCTCCAGTTCCTACTATGAGCGGCAATTCGATTGACTCCTCTACGTTCACGGTCGCCCCCGTGAAGCCCTGTAGGGTGTAATCTACCTTTTTAAGCCTATCCCTGCTCAGCTTCATCCGATCATAGGCCTATGTGAATAGAATGTTAGCCAAACTCCCATTGTCAATGAGAATCCTCTTCACATCAAAGTTTGCTACACGCATTGTCACCACCAGGGCATCATCGTGTGGAGACTAGATTCTGACTAGGTCATCGTCGGGGAATGAGATGACTTGGCCAGTTTTTGCCTTCTTGGTCGGTACTTCAGTCGTGTTAACCCTTCGAGCGTAGGCCTTCGCTTTCCTAGCCAACTTCAAACTTTCTTCCGCCCTGGGGCCTCCGTATATGGTAGATATAACCCCTGTTGGGCTATTTCGATTCCCTTGGTGGTTCTGCCTAGGGAGCTCGGCTGATTCGGGGCACCTTCGATCTTCTCTGCGCCTCTTGCCCGGTCTCTCTCTGCTCGGCTGCCGCGCTAGTTGTTCGTCTCTTCTGTGGTCGTCGAGGCGTTCGTGGTTTCAACGATCATGGATATAGCGCCCTAGGAAGCCTCTCTAGTTTAGGCTCTTAATCTCCCCTTTGAGGTACTTGTAGTCATCAGTGTTGTGCCCGGTTTCGTTATGGAAGTGACAGAACTTGTCGCCGTTCTTCTTGTTTGGGCTGTTGCCTATCTTCGTCGACCACTTGATGAACTTCTCATTCTGGATTTGCATCAAGATTTCCGAACGGGGTTGATTGAGCGGAGTATACCGTTTGAAGTGCTTTGGAGGGGTCCTGCTCCGGCGCCGCCTCCTCTTCTTGTCGTCTTCACGACCTCGCTTTTCATCTCGCTCGATTCTCTTTTTCTCGGTTCTACCGTCCTGGGCATCCATCTTTGCGTCGAGGGTTTCCACCGCCGTCATGTACCCCTTGCATCTAGCCTGAAGTTCCATTAGATTGCTGGGATTACTCCTGCAGGGTTCCTAATTGAGGTCCTTGTCGCGGATCCCAACTAGTAGAGCTGTGTATTCTACCTTGGGATCAAGGTCCTCCACTTCTAGCTTGACCTGGTTGAACCGAGTTAAGTAGGATCTCAGAGTTTCGTTACTTTTCTGCTTCACCGTGGTGAGACTCACCGGTGTCTTCATGTAGCTTCGACTGCTCGTGAAGGTGGAGGCGAAGGCCATGCTAAGCTGCCGAAACTCATGAATGGAGTTTGGTTCTAGATGGGTGAACCAAGTTCTGGCGGCTTTCCTTAAAGTTGGGGGAAAGGCGCGGCACATGATCGCGTCGGAGGCCCCACAAAAAGCCATAATTGAGTTGAAGCCTTCCAGACGTTGAACAGGGTTGGTGCTGCCATCATAATATTCGAACGCCGGCGTCTTGAACTCCTTGGGGAAGGGGACAGCCATGATTTCATCTAAGAGTGCTGTCTTCCCGGAGAAGACAAGTTTCTCGGGCAATGGCTGCTTCTTAGCCATCTTCTGGATTTGCTCTCGGAGGTCCTTCAATTGCTTGTTCAAATTGTTCTCCGCTGGAGCCTTTCCACGGTCCTCCTGGGGCTGATGCTTCGATTGGGCCTCGTTCTAATCGGCAACTTTCTTCTTCTATTTGTCAGCTTGCTTGTCGTGGTTGCCTTGATCCACGTGGGTCGAGCCCAAGCTGCTATCTTTGTCACCCCTACTCGGGCTGTGAGTCCGTGATGGGATGACAGTGTTCCCATGAGTGGCGAGGGCCTTTGAATTTTGCTTAAGGGCCTGCGCTAGCCTCTCGAGCTATTGTTGCAGGCCAGGAATTGGCCTTGGGTCATCGGCACCTGTGGATCTGGCGGGGGTACCTGCCTGCTCGTCTGTCCCCGCTGTTGGCTGGTTCTCCGCGTTCCGCCTCTGGGGGCTCTTCCACCGCGATTGGAGGTCGTCAACGCCTGGCGTTGGTCTTCTTGTTCATTGTTGGCTTGACTCAGGTTACTATTATTCCCGGCTTCATTATTTGATGCTGATCGATGACTATTCCTGGTGTTCACCATTGTAGACTCTGCTCTTTGTATTCCCACAAACGGCACCAATCTATTGCCGCCGGAATCTTGCTCGATGATGTGGAGATCTGAAAAGGTAGAAGAGCACTAAAGAGACCCGGAGCGGACTCCGAGGGGGGACTCTTGATGCCAAAGTCAGTCTGGCAGAACAGTAAGTAGAGGAAGTACGAAAGAGTCAGAGTCAGCAATGGTGAGATGCCTTACCTGGGTCCCTTCGTCTACTATTTATAGCAAGGGAGTCCTCCAAGGCAGTTGTACTTTTTGTAGTTCACTGTCACTGGGAGTCTCCCGAGGTTGCGTCGAAGTGGGACTATTCCTCCCCCTTTGTGAGTAATCTTCAATAGATAGGGGTTATCCGTTGGTTAGTTGCATAAGGGTTAGGGTCCCCTTACCTTGTACAACAAGATAGTGACATCATCATCGTTATTTGTTCCATTGCTGATTGTGTCGGTGTCCACGTGTCCTCGTGTCATTGGTCGGGGTTTGTTTGCCCCTATCAGTGGGTTCGAGTCCCCTTTGCCCTTCCTTCCAACGTCAGATGAACTGCTTTCGGTTCTCCATTCTTCACAGCAAAAGTTGCAAAGGTCAGTTGTTACCTCTTCTTCATTCTTCTATTTTTGTATCCATCTGCTTTCGATTACGTTTGCCACGCTTATTGGATTCTTGTATTCTTCGCTTCCTTTAAAATTTAAGGATAGGTTCAGTTAGGGTTTGATTTTTTTTTTTTTTGGGATGAATAGTTAGGGTTTGACTAATTAGCACTCATGACTTGATTTCCCCTCGTTTGATGAAGTATTAAGTGTATTTTTTTAAAAAAAATTCTCCGAGCTTCAATTGCAGCACGGAGGAGTATTGCTAGAAAACATATCAAGTTCATATGCTCAAATTAAAAGGCCTACAAGAAAAAAAGAGAGAGAAACTAAGAAAACAATTTGCACTTAGTTAAAAGGCATTTTCTTAGGCTAGTTGGTTAGATGGTCTAATTGTAATCATGGATTGCCTGCAATGCGTCTGCCTTCATGGGTTTTCCCTTAACCTTACCTTAACTGAAACTTGGATTTGTTTTACCTTAGCTGTTCATAATGATTTACACGGCAATTGATACATTCTACCTGATGGATGAGCAGTTAAGAAACTCCCTGTCAAGGAAAGATGACATAGATGAAGCTACAGAAACAACACTTAGAATTTATGGATGTGATCTCATTCAGGAAGGTGGCATTTTGCTCAAATTGTATCCTTTTTTTTTCTGTAGGCGATCAACTTCTGAAAGCTCTAGTAAATGTGCATGTGTGGCCATATATATATATATGTTGGGGCAATAGAGAAACAGGTGAGGGGAGATACATTGAGACTTGAGAGAATGAGAGAGTTTGTGAGAAAGAAGGAACATGTGGGAATTCAAGAGAGAATGAGGATCAGGTTTGTGTGTGTGTGTGCGAGAGAGAGAGAGAGAGAGAGAGGGGGACTCTCCTCCAAAATGTCTAAGGAAAAAAAGAGTTTGCTAAATTAAATAAATATATTTATAATTCAAATAAAAATTAAACAAATTTATTATATTTGTGGGTGGGGGATGTTAGGTAATTGTATTACAATTCCTTACAAATTATTGAAACAACACGAATTACAATACAATAGATTAAGCAGTAGAAACTAGGTTTGACCTTTGGCTGAAATGAGAAGACCAAAGCTTGAATTTGATGTAGGACCACACCCGCAACAACTTGAATAAGCTTGAGGTTGAGTCACACTTGTGGTGCTACCTTTAAGGTAATTGATGCCTCCTACTGCCAAGGAGTGTTCTACACCACTACCCCAAGATAAAACAACCTCCAACTAGAAGATGAAGCAGTCCTTCTAGTCCCTTGAAGGAGCCAAGAGCTTCAACACAGCAACCCTCTAACACACTTAGAAGAAAAGAGAGAGAGAGAGAATAATACTCTTAGTGATTGCTAAGTATGAGCATGAACATGCATCCAAAGATATCTCTTACAAAGCAATTGGTTGGGTTTATATAGGCCCAAGACCAATCCTTGCACTCCCTTGGAATTCTCAAGAATAACCATCCACTTATGACCAAATTGAAGAATAAGATTTATAGGCATGAATATGGACATGAATTGGAGGTTAATTCCAAATTCATGGTCATTCCCCACTAAGGGTCATGAATGACCTTAAAATTCATTCATTCTCTACTAAGACCATAAAGGCCTTAAAACCCCATAAAATGGTCATTCTCCACTAAGGACCATAAATGCCTTAATACCCATAAAGGGAGAGACATCACCGATGACCATGAATTGAGAAATCAATCTCATTCAATATCCTTGACCCACCTTCCCACTCATGATAGTGACCATGAATAGACTTTAGGGTACCCATAGAATGTTACAACCTTTGGAATTACTTCTATGATCACATGGGTCCCACACCATAACAAAACAATCAAAAAAATTTTAAAACTTAAAATAAAATAAAATATATTTTAAATCTAACAATCCCCCACAAGTTTCAAAACGACACGAGACACACATGCTGTGACTGAATTAGACACTATAGGACACATCGTTGTAGGTGTCTTCCGGACTTGAACCTACACTAGGTCTAATGAACCGCACTACAGAGTAGAGGTGGAGTCAGACTCCTAGAACCTTTTCTCATTGGTGTAGTTGACCATCCCATCAACCATATCCCATAGGTCGACTCTTGCGCTATCCATCATAAAATCACTTTGGACTTTTGAACCGGCCATATCCCTTATCTTGAACTCGTGAATGTTTTAGAGAACTCGCCTATAAGTTCTCATCGGCGGCGGCCACACCCCCTACATTCACTTAGGTTAGTCCCTAGTGTGCACCACAACTGACACACCCCCACATTTCCTGGGATTAGACTAATTAAGAGCTTTACCGCTCAACCTCTTTCTTTGTGGTAGTACTACTTTCACCATCTACAGCTTGGAATGAATATTTATACAAGTAGTAGTACAAAATCGGTCAACCAGTGATTTCGTTTGTACCCCTTGAACCTAATTCAGACATTTAGCCTCTTCACATAGGTAGGGTGTTCATCACATGACCTATGGATTAGGCATTAACCCCATTCCTGTAGATGCACTACACAAGTTCTTGACAGACATAGGCTTTGTGAACATGTCAGCTTGGTTACTTTCTGACTTCACATAATCGATAGCTATCATTCCTTCATCTATGTACTGTCTCACAAGGTTGTGTCTGAGGCGTATGTGCCTCCTCTTACCATTGTATATCCGGTTCTTGGCTAGATGTATAGCCGCTTGGTTATCACAATGTAGTGATACCGATGGCGTCGGTTTTTGCCACAATGGAATACCCGCCATTAAATTTCTAAGCCATTTGGCTTCCGTTCCTGCCTTTTCCAAGGCTATGAACTCAGCTTCCATGGTAGAGCCTGTCCCACAAGATTGCTTTGTGGACTTCCATGAGATTGCACCGTCTGCTAGTGTAAACACATATCCACTAGTAGATAAGGACTCGTTTGTATCCGAAATCCAATTTGCATCACAATACCCTTCCAAAACCGCTGGTTTACCACTATAGTGTAAACTATAGTTTATAGTGCCTTTTAGATACCTTAATAACCTATCAACCGCACTCCAATGTTCCTTACTTGGATTGTGAGTATGTTGACTCAACTTTCCTACCGCAAGGGCAATATCTGGACGCGTACAATTCATTAGATATGTGACCGAACCAATAATTTGAGCATATCTTTTTTGATTCACTGGTTCATCTAGGTTCCTTTTCAAGTGACACCCCATATCAAAAGGTGTTTTAACCGCTGAAACTTCATGGTACCCATACTTTTTAAGTATGTTTTCTGCATATCGGGCTTGGGATAATGAAATATGATTTCCTTGCTTGGTGATTTTGATCCCAAGGATCATATCAGCCTCTCTTAAATCTTTTGTGTCGAAACTAGGCATCAAAGGTTTATTAGTTTGATTAACCATTTCCAAGTTTGTTCCCATTATGAGCATATCATCTACATATAGTAGTATGAATACACCCCTACCACCATAAAACCTGCTATATAAGCATTTTTCAGCGTCGTTTACAATGAATCCATTTGAAATTAGAACCTTGTCCAATTTTTCATGCCATTGCTTCGGTGCTTGCTTCAATCCATATAAGGATTTTCGAAGTTTGCAAACCTTTCGCTCTTGGCCAATTACAACACAACCTTCTGGTTGGTTTATGTAAATTTCTTCCTCTAAGTCCCCATTAAGAAATGCCGTTTTCACATCCATTTGATAGATGACCAGGTTATATATTGACGTCATTGCCAACATAACCCTTATCGTGGCAATTCTAGATACCGGGGCAAATGTGTCAAAGTAATCAATATGAGGCTTTTGCCTAAAACCTTTGACAACAAGTCTGGCCTTGAAACGATCAAGTGACCCATCACTTTTTAATTTTTTTCGAAATATCCACTTGGTTTCCAAAGTTTTGGACCCGAATAGTAAATCCACCAATTCCCAAGTGTTATTTGCCAAGATTGAATCTAGTTCACTCTTGATTGCCTCTTTCCAAAAGACGGCATCCAGTGATGTAATTGCCTCTTTGTATGTAAGAGGATCCTTGTCTACTAAATAGACAAGCCACTCATCATCTGTATATTTGGGTCTTTTGAGTCGCTTGCTCATCTTAGGCCGACTTTCGTCATCATTACTCAATTCTTGATTGGTAACCCTTTCATTTGACTCCATTTCCCCATTAGTCAATTGACTATCCTTACTTATAGGTAATATGGACTTAAAGGGAAATAAATTTTTAAAAAACTCAACGTCTCTTGATTCAATGATGCTATTTGGTTCAATAACATCATCCATGGCTTTGGTCACCATGAACCGGTATGCCGTACTATTTGTAGCATAACCCAAAAACACACAATCACATATTTTTTGTCCCAATTTTCTTTTCTTGGAATCCGGTAACACCTTAGCCAAACAACCCCAAACCCGTAGATGTTTTAGACTTGGTTTCCTACAAAACTATTTCTCAAATGGAACCATACCAGTCTTGCTATGTGGGATTCTATTTGATAGATAACATGCCGATAGCATGGCTTTCCCCCACATATCAAGTGGTGCACCTGAACTCAATAACATAGAGTTCATCATCTCTTTAAGAGACCTATTTTTCCTTTCGGCAACCCCATTTGATTCCGGTTGGTATGGAGCGGTTGTTTCATGGATAATTCCATTTTCCTCACAAAACTTATCAAGGTTAAAGTACTCAGCCCCTCTATCAGTTTTAAGTCTCTTAACCTTCTTACCAAGTTGATTTTCAACTTCCATTTTGTAAGATATGAACGCCTTTCCGGCCTCATCCTTTGATTTGAGTAAATACACCATGGTATATCTAGAGTGGTCATCTATGAAAGTTATGACATAGTTGTTTCCTCCCCTAGACTCATATGACTTGTAGTCACATAAGTCACTATGGATTAATTCCAAGAGATTACTCTTCCTATCCATAGTCTTATGAGGTTTTTTGGTTAACTTTGCCTCTACACAAGTTATGCACTTGTTTACGGGGGATTCCATCTTATCGGTGATCATGCCTAACTTGCATAGTTTGATGATATATTTCACACTACTATGACCCAACCTACCATGCCACAAATCAAAAAAGTTAGAAGAGACAATCATGTAAGCAGAAGAAGTACTAGTTTTCTCAATTACAATATTTCCAACACTTAGTACAAACAACCCCTCACTAAGGTATCCATTCCCCACAAAAACATTGTTTTTAGTGATAACCGCCTTATCACTTTCAAAAGCTAATTTCATTCCTACTTTATTAAGCAAAGGAACTGAAATTAAATTGCGCCTAATATCCGGCACATGAAGAACATTGGTGAGAACCATAGTCTTCCCTGAAGTGAGTTTCAAAGTCACTTTTTCTTTTCCCATAACAGGAGCACTTTGGGAATTTTCCATAAATACCTTTTCATCCTCTGTATTCATGGAATAAGAGGAAAACATCTTTAGATCATCACAAATATGTCTTGTGGCACCGGTATCCATTACCCAATCTTTTGATTTTTCAACCAAATTTACTTTCGTGACCATAGCAATAAAGACGTTGTCTTCAACTAGGTTCACCTTTTCAGAATTTTTCTTCCTGAACCGACAATCTTTTTTGAAGTGTCCTAGCTTACCACACACAAAACAAGTAAGTTTCTTCTTCTTGAAAAAAGGCTCATCATTGTCTTGACGATTCTTCCTTTTCTTGTTTTGTTTGTTGGTCTCTACCAAGTTCGTTTTTAGGCGTCTTTCCCCAATGTCTTTTTCACCCTTGTCCTTGTGCCGGTTCTTCTCCTCAATTTTGATCCTTACAATCAATTGGTCTAGAGTCAACTCCGTCTTCTTATGTTTCATAGACGCCTTAAAGGCATCCTAAGAAGATGGAAGCTTTTCAATCAAGGCACCGGTCACAAATTCTTCCGGTAGAACCATCTTTTCCTTTGCTAGCTTTCCAACCAAAATTTGAAATTGATCAATTTGGCTTGAGACGGTGTCACTATCTTTCATAGCAAAGTTTAGAAAGTTAGCCACCAAGTACTTCATTGAACCAGCATCCTCAAGAGAGTACTTCTTTACCAACGCATTCCAAATCGAACATGCATACTCCAAAGAACTATACACATGGTATAGGTCATTTGATAATGCATTCAAAATTCGATTCTTGCACTGGTAATCCGCTTGAATCCAAGCCACCCTTTTGCCCTCCTTTTCAGGATCATTACTTTTTTCCGGCATGGGTTCAGTCAAGGCAAATACCACCCTAATTTGGGCTAATGTAAATAACATCATTTGCCTCCATCGTTTGAAGTTTTGACCTCCAAACTGTTCGATCTTGTCAAATTCAGAGATAATCCTCATCTTACCCAAATCCGGGATGAGCTCCGTCACCGACGGGATAACATTGGTGGGAATTGAGTCAACGATAGGAAAAAGAGGAATCTCCTTACCATTGCGGCTAACAGGAACTCCGCCTTCTTAGTTATTGATTGCTCCTTCAATACTTGTGTTTGAAGGATTTCCTTCATTGACAGCTCCTTCAGCGGTGTTGTTGTTCGAAGCATCACCCTTGTTGCTTACGACTCCAAGATCAGCCATGAGATCTTATAATATCAATTACCTTAAACTTGTTGGGTAATTGTATTACAATTCCTTATAAATTATTGAAACAACACGAATTGCAATACAATAGATTAAGCAGTAGAAACTAGGTTTGACCTTTGGCTGAAATGAGAAGACCAAAGCTTGAATTTGATGTAGAACCACACCCGCAACAACTTGAACAAGCTTGAGGTTGAATCACACTTGTGGTGCTGCCTTTAAGGTAATTGATGCCTCCTACTGCCAAGGAGTGTTCTGCACCACTACCCCAAGATAAAACAACCTCCAACTAGAAGATGAAGCAGTCCTTCTAGTCCCTTGAAGGAGCCAAGAGCTTTAATACAGCAACCCTCTAACACACTTAGAAGAAAAGAAAGAGAGAGAGAATAATACTCTTAGTGATTGCTAAGTATGAGCATGAACATGTATCCAAAGATATCTCTTACAAAGCAATTTGTTGGGTTTATATAGGCCCAAGGCCAATCCTTGCACTCCCTTGGAATTATCAAGAATAACCATCCACTTATGACCAAATTGAAGAATAAGATTTATAGGCATGAATATGGACATGAATTGGAGATTAATTCCAAATTCATGGTCATTCCCCACTAAGGGTCATGAATGACCTTAAAATTCATTCATTCTTCACTAAGATCATAAAGGCCTTAAAACTCCATAAAATGATCATTCTCCACTAAGGACCATAAAGACCTTAATACCCATAAAGGGAGAGACATCACCTATGGCCATGAAGTGATAAATCAATCTCATTCAATATCCTTGACCCACCTTCCCACTCATGATAGTGACCATGAATAGACTTTAGGGTACCCATAGAATGTTACAACCTTTGGAATTACTTCTATAATCACATGGGTCCCACACCATAACAAAGCAATCAAAAAAATTTTAAAACTTAAAATAAAATAAAATATATTTTAAATCTAACAGGGGATATCGTGGATAGAGGAACAAAAGGATCATAGACAAGAAAGGGGGAGGGAGAGAAATTATCTCTCCTCCCTTGACCGTGTAGACCCCATGTGTGAGAGGGGAGAGGAGATGTATGTGAGAGAGAGCATAGAGGTTTCTATTGGAGAGATATGAGAGAGCATGAGTAGTTAGTGGTGTATATGCTTATTCGAAGTTTCCTTTCGGTTGAGAACATATAAGTTGGAAATCTAAAGATTTTATATCATTGGAGTAAAATGGTTCTGATCTGTTTTAATACAGGGTGACAACCCAAACCTTTTATTTATCAGGCAGGGAAATCTAACCCTAAGTGAGGTTGAGAAAGAATTCTAGCTGGTCGAAATTGATGGTTCTTTAATAGAATTTGAGTTGAGATAAAATGAGGATGGCTACAAGTTAGTGCAAGAGAGTGGCTGCGATTCAATAATAGAAGATATGCATAATATCCATGAATAACAAAGTAATTTGCATTACTTTTGGTACAACTTGAACCTGCGATGATGTACCGAGGCAAGTTCTTGCAAAATGAAACCCAAACCAACTATAAGTGGATTTCTAGATTTACAACTTGGGAACTGAGAGGAAAAGCTACAACTCGATGTCACCTAGGATGTTCTCAAGAAAGGAAAAGCTACAACTTGAAATCTGAAAGAAAATGTCCAAGACAAATTAAACTCATTCTTGTTTAAACCATTTCTTTCAGGTTTAGAATAAATAATGAAACATTATATACATAAAATGTGTCAATTATCTTGTGTTGATATTATGAATCATAAATACTATCAAATTCAAAAATATAATAAATTATTCAAAAAATAATAATAATAAATTAAGATTAACAAAAGAGAGTAACAACCATCAATTCATCTAATCCAGCTATTCCCTATATTGTGATTTTCCACTTCCACACTTAGATGTTATCCGAAGTCGGCCCGGATAAGCATTCACCTTGTTGACCATACTCAGATTTGATACCATTGCTCTTAACCTTAAGAAATTACACAGTTGATCTCTATCAAAAGTGCAAGAATCCAAAAAGAGAAATGTGACAACATAATGCAGAGTCCTAATGTTTAACAAGACAATTTTTTTAAATAATGCCAATTAGACCCATCTTTTTTTTAATTGTTTATGAGATTAAGAGCTATGGAAGAAGAAGCAAATAAATTGGAATTAAGGTTATCAAATTAGCAGTTGTGCCCTACAATGGACATAGCTAAGTAAGAGACAATCTAAAGAAACAAAACATCACATAAGCAAAAAGACTAACATATAATTGGGTGACATTTCATCAAAAAACAAAAAGAATGAGTGACAATTGAGTCATCCTAAAGGAATGTTCCTCACAACTTACAAACAAAATTAGCATTGACATCAACTTCCTTTGTCAAGATACGTCCACCTACTGTACCAAAGAGGGCTAAGACCTCAATGATATGACTACAAAGAATATGCCATAGAAAAGTACCACTCTATTTGTTGCCAAGCAAAGCCATCAGAAGTAGCTCTAACTCTTGTGCTTTGATTTTATTCATTGAAAAATGGTAAACCCTACTTGTTCAGGCTTTACCCTGTAACTATGAATAATAGACTTTAGATTCAACTCAATACCAAGAGAATGCCAATACAGAGAATAAATAGTGATGAGTTGATTGATTGATTAACCTGAGATTATGAAATCGGTGAACTTTTCTTGGAAATACAGACATCAAATATAGTTAATAAAGAGCAGAGAAGCAAAGATTCAAGGCCCATAATTCATTCAGCCCACTGTCAATATATACAGTAAACAGAAATTTTGCATATTGCAATCACATATTCAAAACCTTGTCAGTTTTGTTAGTTTCTTTCGTTTTTTCTCCTACGAGCTGTCAATTCAAGCAAAAAACATCGATGGTGTCATCTAAAGACCCACTCGCTCAAGGGTATAAAAACACCAAGCCTTGCAATACAATAAAGGTTCTCATCTTTTTTCTTTATTTTTTTGCCACATTGAAAGTAGGATGGCTGCAGCATTCTCTTTGTTTAGGGTAAAGCCTTTTCCCAACAGGTCTATCAAAACAGGAATGATGACGGCCTTTGCTATATCAACAAAACACTCTTGGTGGCTGACAGGAACTGACAAAATTATGAGAGCTCCACTAACCATGGAGCTGCTGGAGTCTGTAAGCATCTGCTTCAATGATAAGAGGATTTTTAGTTGTGGCACTCCTTTGGTCTGGCTGGAAACGTTACAGACCAGAGCATTGATGGCTTCTATGTCCCCAGTAACATCCTGAAATGATCCATCTCACATTCTTATCCTACCATTTACAGATCCCATTGACAGCTCAATATTGTTCTCTACACACCATTGCATAATCAGACTTCTCAACAAATAATTTAGGGTTAGTATCAAATTATGATGCTTTTACAGAGCTTTTGGGCATGTTCTATTGCCCATCTCTAGATATATGACCTCTTATAAGTATGCAAATCAAGACAATAAAAGATCATGCAAGAAATATCCCATCATTTTTTTTTGGGAAAATATCATCCGCCTAATATCAATCTAGTACCCAAGTTTTGAAAAATATCTACCCCCTTCCTTACCTTATAAAGATTGATCAACTGTACCCTAACCATGTAAGGTGTTAAAAAAAACCTGTGTAAAGACAAAACTACCCTTTTTAATATCTATTGAAAGCATGTCTTTCTCCCTTACTTATGAAAAGACTATATTACCCTTATGTAGAGTTAAAAGGCAAAAGCCTTTCTTCTCCCTTGCAACACTTTTGCCCTCCTGCGTCTTCTTCTCCGTTTGTTCTTCTTCCTCGGTGCTTTTTCTTCCAGCACCACCATCATCGCCACCATTGCCGCCTCTAATCCTCTTCTACCGCCAGCTCCACCATCACCATCGAAACCCCTTCTGCGATGAAGGGTTATCAACATTTCTTGCAGAGAGTCCCCGAGCCACAAATGTCTTCTGAGGGATCATTCAAAAATTGTTTGAAGATTAGTGATTTTTTAACCATTTCAGCAAAGTCTTTTATTTTTTATTTCTTATCGATAGAGATTCTTGAATTTATTGTTATCTAGCCTTTCGGTTTTGCTTCCACCTGCGATAGAACTACAAATGATGAATTCGATAGTGTTTTGGTCGATTTTGCTGCAAATATGCAACTTGTTGAGAAAAAAATAAAGGGCTAACCTAGTAACAAAAAATAAGGAACTCAAAGATCCGAAACAATAAAGGAGAGAGAAATTAAAAGGGAAGAAAGAGAAAACCAGATTGTCGGAACATAATCAGTTTGGATTAAATTCTTTCATCAGCAGTTCAGAATTCCACCTCTCTCAGAAAAAGAATTAGAAGAAGCTAAAAAGAGAAGAACAGATTGATGAAAAACAAACCATCAATCATAAAAAAGAAATCCAAAAATTCGAAGCAATTAAAAAAAAAAACTAACAATAAAAAAGCCTTGGAGGGTTTGTTTGTTCTTGGGGAGTTACGATCAAAACCTGTCGGGATTCATGAATAGACATCACATTGTAATTTCAGTGGATTAACAGACATGAATTTTATCATCACCTCGCTTTCCCCCCTTTTTCTTAAACCTAATACCCACCATTTCCAAATCTCCGATTAATAGAAAGAACGAACCCTAACCCTTACCACAAATTAGACAAGAAGCAATGTTAAGAAGAAGAAGAAAGTTGAAGGGAGAAGAAAGAAACGCTCAGAAATTCTTAGAAGCAGTCAAGATAAGCTCGAAAGGAAATCATCCAACAAAGTGAAGCTCAAGAATTTGAAATTTCAGATTTCGATCATCATTTCGAGTTCTGTCGAAATCAAAATATTTTGGTGAAATTTCAGTCCACTTTTCCACTGGAATTATGTTAATTATTTGTTTTGAAATGATTAGCAAAATAACTAGAACTGTTTCAGCCACTGGTTCTGATCTCTTTCAACCACCAACTAGATCAGTTCAGCTTAGAGAGCCCATAGAACCAGGCCAGTTCATCAATGGGCTGTCATCAATGCCCCAACCATGAAGAAGATCAGAGGTGGCAGCGGTGGTGGTGGTGCTGGTGGTAGTTTAGGTTTCTTGATATATTTTAAACCTTCAACTGTAATTCCTTCTGCGATTCTCTCTGTTGACGTTTGAGCTTTTTTCTATCACAAGGCATCATACGCTGCAGAATTGTGTGTGTCTCTCTCTCTCTCATTCATTGCTTTATATTCTTTTACGATTTAATGTCTGTTCTATTTGTGTGCGCTTGGGATTTTCCCCCCGTACTGATCGGTTTATTCATTTGCCCTCACTCCACCTTCTTATGTGATGGGATGATAACGATCGCAGCTTCGTTTCTGCTTTTATTATGTAATTACTTCTCTAGAGGATAAGGAGAGGATCTGCCAGAGAAGCAGAGGAAGAAGAATGGTATTTTGGGATTGAAGGGGTAAAATTGGAATTAAAATAATTTAAGGGTAATTTAAGGTTTTAGATAAATTAGACCTATCCACGTCATCAGTTAATAGTCATTTTTAATGGTTAGGATACGGTTGATATAATCTTTATAAAGTAGGGGAGTGGATAGATATTTTTTAAAACTTGGGTACTGGATTGATATTAGGCAAACTTAGAGGGGGAGGGGGATGATATTTTCCCTTTTTTTTTTTGTTGAAAAAATATCCCATCATTGACTTATACTTTTCTTGGCCATAACTCTTCTAAATCAAACATAATGTGCATTGATTCAACTCTCCGAAAACAAGTCCAACATGAAAAATTAACTCAACACACATTACTAACATAAAAGAAATAATGAAACCTATAGTCAAAATTAAACAAGTTATACAGAAACATAATTATTGTTAGCTATTGGGTTCTCTATCTCATGAAATACCAGTTCTCATGACACTACCATTGAAGTTAAAATGAATATATAAATAAGAGACTTGATGGATTCGAACCACCATCCTCTTGAAGTATGGAGTCGTTTCTCGCACCCCAAGTACTCTACCAGTTGAGTTAAAAATCCATATTTACTACTTGTGAAATCGAGAAAAGAAAAATGCTATTAACCAACAAGATTAATTTGCCAACAAAAACCCCTACTTGCTTATTTGAATAAATGAAGAGAGCTTTACAATACACAAAAAAGTTGTCAATCACAACAAGAGTAGCCTACGTGTGTCTACAATTTCAAATCAGTCTCAAATCAAACTAGTCACAAATTAATTAAACCAATTCAAAATACATTGGAAAAAAAACCCACATACCTACATGAAGAAGTAAAAGCAATTAATAACAATTGCTTCAGTTTCTTTTTAACATGTTCGAAATTCTTTCTTTATTTATTTTTTCCCTCTTCTTTTGTTAACTTGTGACAGGTCCATCAACTTCAGACCTCTTAGAGAAATAATTAGCAAAATCTATAGCCATTCAGTGACCAAAAAAGACAAAAAATACAAATGGTTCAAAACAAACTTTTACATGCAAGTAAATGGGAAGGCAGATTCTAAATGTTACTTCTATGCAACTCAAAGACTGAAACAATTTTGGTTTATCAAAGAGGTAACATTTTGCAATAATGTGAAGTTCATTCTAATAGAGGACAAAAGATAGTCTACTTTCTCAAGCGGGTACATGTTTTTCTTGCAAGCCACACACTTACAATCAACTCCCAAGTCCTACATCAATTAATAAGATCAATAAGAAAAGAAAATGTAAAGGAACACCAGATAAATATTTTATTATGTCTTAAAATAGACAACAAAGGAACCAAAAAGAACTAAAAAAAAAATTGAGAGGAAGCATCGATGTGGATATTTCCAGGTCTTGAAATTGACAATGAAGAGAAGTATATGCCTTTGTTATAACAAGAAGATATAGTACTATTCAGTCAGCTGCAAAATTACAGTCCGTATGTATGGGCTCAATTTTTTTTTATGGTTTGGCCTCGCTACAATTATGGAAAATGTTAAAGCATGCAACAATTACCGATAGTGATTAATAATTTTTTGGCATCTGTTTCTAGTTTGTTACTCTCCGAGGACCTTGAACCTGCCAAAAATAAAGAAGTTTTTAGTCTGGGTTAAAGAGAACTCTGCAAAATCTGAACAAAACAAATGAAGCATTTAAATCCCTGTATGTGAAGAGTAATAAAAACATCCATAAAAATCAATATAAACCCTTACCACTTTTGGGTATATGATTCAACTCTGAGGACATTGGAACTTGCAAAAAAAACAATAATTTTAGTCTAGATTAAGAAAAACACAAAATCTGCAAAATTTGAACAAAACAAACGAGGAAATAAGTGATTATATCAATTTGATCTAAGTAAAACTCAACAACCCATTTACATTGGAGGAATGTGTGTGTGTGTGTGTGTGTGTGAGAGAGAGAGAGTCCATCTTTAACTATACCATTCAACACAAAAAATGCGGACATGGCCTTTTTCGTATGTTGGGGGTGGAGCTCCTGTTTTTCAATCTAAGAGAAAGGTGGGCTCGGAGAATGGAGTTCGGGCAAAGCACTTTCTTTACTTGTGCAGAAAGGGGTTGGATGCTCCAAATTTGGGAAAAAGCCCCTGTTTTTTTTTGTAGAGAGGAAGGCAAAAGAGGATGAGGGAAGGGGGTGGGGGCAGATCCCCTATTTTATTGCTTCTAAGAAAGAACAAAGCCAAGAGGGTGGGATTTTCTATTGTTGGGTTGCTCCACTGTCTTGTTGTCTTCTACAATATATATGCACTTCCATTATTCTAATCTTCTGAATAAATGCATGACTCAAAAGGATATAATATTATATACAATAAATATGTACTTCCATTATTCTAATCTTTTCGAATAAACTCACACGTGCTGTAAGATGTATCTGTTGTAAAAAGTTTCTAGTACTAAACATCATTGAAGAAGAGCTAAAAAAAGAGAAAAAGTTAATGGTTTTCTTCTACTAATCATTAAAAAAAACAAATATTTTAGCCACAAAAGGGGAAAGCGCTTTTGGGACTTCCCTGTTTCTGACTTGGCAACAACATCATATCCTCCGGCTACCTACACATTGAATCTCAAAATCACAAGGATATAATATATACAATATAATTACTTATATACAATATATCCAAGTTGCATATTTAAACCTAGCTAAAATATCAACATTGGAGTAAATGATAAGGAGAGGAGAAACCACACTTCCAAATTTAGCATTTCCTTCCTTTGAGACAATTCCCACTAAACGCTCTACCAGAAGGTGGCCTGCCAATCCAAGATCTTCATCCGCTAGAAGCTGTGATATATTGGAAAACTTTTAGTCATCAAATACTTCATAAATCAATAATAGACAATGATAGACAGAAAGAGAATTGTGTGTGTGTGTGTGTGTGTGAGAGAGAGAGAGACCAGGTGATGGAAATTGACACAGAGAGAAGTGGAATGACAGAGAATGAATGGAGCAAGTGGTAGAGAGAGAGAGAGAGAGAGGCAGAAAGAGTGACAGAGAGGAAGTGAAAATGTAAGTTTAAAAAAAAATCAATACTTGAATAATGGGAATGAGAATGACTACACACACAAACCATTATGAAAAAATTCACACATACAAAAGAACTCTTCAATGTCAAACTCGATTTCAAGAACTCAACAAAGTTAAATTTGCTGAAGTATTATACAATGTAAGCTTAAAAAATTCTCTTCTTTCCTCCTGTTCCTGTCACAAGTAACTGCAGAGCAACCTTCACCTAATCCACAAATGTTGCATCAAAGAATTTGAAAAGGCAAGGATTCATATTTCAGATTCTCATTCTACCAAATGAGAAAGCCAAAAAACTAACCAATTGAACATTCACATAAATCATCAAACCCAATCTAATTCAAAGAAACAAAAGCAAACAAATTTTACTTGCAGCACCAATCAAATTACTTCCCGTAATATAAATCCCCTTATAGAAGTTGTGACAGAATAAAGTCAAAGAAATTCAATCAAAACCAACAGAATCACAATAAAATCTGCAAAGTAAAAAGAATAATTGGGATAAAAGAAAATTCTACTTTTATTTTTACACATAACATTCTCTGCTTTACCCAATTGAATTGAGTGGGAGAGAAAAGAAAAAATTCTCTTCTTTCCTTCTGTTCCTGTCACAGGTAACTGCAAAGCAGCCTTCACCTAATCTATAAATGTTGCATCAAAGAATTTGAAAAGGCAAGGATACATATTTTCATCCACCAATATAAAAAGTAAACAAAGAAATTTGAAGAAGAGAAGTTACTGGGACGTATGAGAGAAGGCAAACCCACCCCCACCTAAACAACACTTCAAGCTGATAAGCCTCAACAACTTTCATCCAGCCGCAATAGATTCAATCCCCAAATCAGAACTCAATTTACAACTTGCCAACCACAACTTCTCCAAATTTTGCACCTCAGTCTATCGAAGCGGCAGCAGAGTCCATGAGTTAAGTACCGTGAGAAAGTAAAGTCGAGAAAGCTGAGAATTGCAAAGACGATTTCAGAAACATAGGAGGTTGTTCAGATATGACTGACATAATGAAAATAAAGAAACAGAGGAGGTTGTTCAGATCTAAAGATATGACTGAAATAATTAAACATTATGTCCAATCTGATGAGGAAAGAGAGGATTCGAGATATTCAATGATCTTGTCTTGATTTTATGGATCCCCTTCACCTAAAGCCCTCATCTCTACTTTGTGGCTCATTTGAACTGAAATTGTTTAGCTACCCATTAATGACGATGCCATATACTTAATGGGGGTACTCGAGGTTAAAAATTCACACTCAATTACAATTAAAATCTATAATAAAACTCAAGGTGTTGACCGCCTCATCTCTATTTCTTTTTTCCCTTCTATCTACTGCTCTTTCCAAAAAAAAAAATCATATTACAATAAAAATAGAAGATGCAAGGGAAAAAAGAAATAGGATTGAAAGCACTTTTGATAACATAGGCAATCCTGTAGGACCAATTGTACCCATGGATTCCAGATCATGGACCAAACTCGGTCCATAAATTTGAGAATAAATATCACAATCACCAACACCAGCATTATCATCATTCTGATTTGATATCAGCTACTTGGAATTGTCTTTTCTCTATTTTTTTCAGCTTGCGTCTTAGTTAGACAGAGGGTGTCAAAAGTTGAATGGGCTGCTATTCTTTGGGTAAAAATGAGGCATTACAACAACACAACAACAACTCAGCCTTATCCCAACTTAATGGGGTTGGCTAAATGGA
Source organism: Telopea speciosissima (assembly GCF_018873765.1). NCBI lineage: Eukaryota > Viridiplantae > Streptophyta > Magnoliopsida > Proteales > Proteaceae > Telopea > Telopea speciosissima. The sequence continues at coordinate 45,488,091 of NC_057920.1, forward strand.
TCCAAGAAGAGACAAACTATTAAAAATGAGGCATTATGGGACTATTAAAAAAAATGGAGCATTTTGATACAATTTTAATGTTTGGAGAGTTTTAAAATGGTTTCTTCCTACCCAGTTCCTATTACAATCAAGGGGTACAATAAATATGTCAAAACGCTGCTTTTGCTGAATTATGGGGGAAAATTCTAGAGATAGAAAATTACTTTAGGAAAGAATTCAATTGAATTCAAGAAGGAACTGAATGGACATCTAGTTTCTCTCTCATTGTATAGAGGAGCTTGAAGGAAGAACTTTTTTCAAAGTGAAAATCTCACAAGGCTGCAACATAACCATCAGAAGATGGCAAGCAAAGCAGACCAATGAAGAATTTGAGTGGGAGCTCTGGAGATCTGGATATGGCTTTGGGAAAAGACTCAAAAAATCAAATACATTTGAACAGAACAATGAAGTGGAAATGCCTGAAGTGAATAATAAAGAGATATTAGAAAGACAGATTTAGAAGTAGTTGCATCTACTGTTGCTGAAGAATATGGGGTTGCACGAAGCAAATGATGAGGATTGAGAAATTCTGGGAACTGAATGCAGATAGAAAACAGCAAGATCTCTAGGTGGGGTCTCTTGAATCAAGGCCCCTTCTTCCATTGAACATCCTAGCTCTATGGATTCTCAATACCCTCGGGAGGAAGGAGGTAAGAAGCTGAGTAGAGAGACAGGTAGAGGTGAGAGCGAGGGCAAAAGAGAGTTGCAGGGGGCAAGGAAGAGAGAGTTGCAGAGGCGAGGGAGGGAGAACAGTAGAGGCCATAGACGAAATAGAGAACAGTTGCAGTTGGAGCAGAACTTTCAAAAGTCCATTAGTACCCATAGGAATTTTCATGGAATCTCTCATCCCTTGAACAACAACCACAACAACCATCAATTGGACATGCAGGCCAGCTCTACAAATTGAAATTAAAAAGAACCAAAGGAAAATTAAAGGTATAGAAATGAAGGTACAGAGGAAGCCAAATCATCTACCCTTAAAATTTTAGCAAGTCCAAAATTCCCTGAAAAACAACAAAAGTCTTTATAAGAAAAGAAAGCATAATAGCATGACAATCAATTTGATATGGTTGCATTACGAACTCCAGCTAAAAAACAGCATCAATATACAATAACCTAGGCTGACATCTTGATCCTTAGTGAGAAAGATGTTAGAACACTAAAATGGTATTGCTGAGAAAGTCAGTGTACAACTTTCAGAGGTGAGAGAAATTCAAACTTTAGCAAATATTCACATACCTTTAGATCTCTATGAAGAACAAAGTTCGAAAGCAAATATTTGACCGCCAATAGCAATTGTGTGAATCACTTGCAGAGTTTCCATACAATGCCAATGATTGTCAAGATATAATGGTAACTCAAAATTGAACCATAAGCAATACAAGATGGGGGAAGTGGACATACCTCCTCTGGAAACAATGCCCCGTTTGATCTTTTCATCAACTCAGCCTTGCCAAAAGGTAAGAAGTAACCTATGTCAGAATATAATTTATCAATTACACCTTCCGAGTAAAGCCTCGAGAAATTCATTTTGAATATGACATCTGAACAGTACTCACCTGTCTATCCAGTGATGATGCAAACATAGCAGCCCTACATTAGAATACCTTTTTCAGGAAAGAAGCCAGATAGGGAAAACTAAAGAAGATGAATGCATACATTAAAAAATAAAGAGTAATTCTGTAATTTTCTACCCATGCTTCCTTGAATTCGATAATGTAAGGGTGCTGGATTCGTGCAATGAAATCCATCTACATTCTGAACGTCCATAAGTGAAAAGACCTCATCCCAAACAAGAACCAAAACCAGGTAAAAAACGAGCAAACCAAATCTCCATCCCAACGGTATTCAATATGCAAATAATAATCAGAGAGAAGGAAAAGGGGGAAAGATAAATGCAGAGAGAAGAGGAGGCAAAGGGCAGAGGGGGACAAAGGGAGAGGGATCTTCGGCCGGGGAGTGGGGAGTGGGGATAGAGGGAGAGAGAGGTCTTACCGGATCCAGGAGGAGTAACAAAAGGGCTATCGACATCCTCTTGTCAATGTTTCTGATGGGCGTTGTCACGGTTGAGGTCGATTTAATGGTCGCCCATGGCTTCTATGATGGGAAGGTGCCTTTCTCGCTCCAACAGTCTTCAAGGAAGGATAAGGGGTTGTGGCAGTGACAATGGCCGCGCCGTCGAAGTTGGGGCCTCTGATCTGCTCATGTAAAAAGTGAATGAGTGGAGGATAAGAGAAGGAAATGGGTTAGTGAGACAGTGAGAGCCAAGATTTAGAACAAAGCAGTAAATAATTTTCCATGAATAAGCAGCTTTGAGACGTGAGAGGGACTGAGATTGAGAGATTGGGAGATTGGGAGAGGGAGGGGTTTAGGTTTGAGGGAGAGAGGAGATCATGGAGAGGGAGAGGGTTTAGGTTTGACAGAGAGAAAGAGAGGGGTTCGATTTTTTTTAGATTTCGATGGAGACATGGTATACTATATTATTTTTTTTAATTTTAAAAAAAATTTAAGAAAAGGTACCAAGAATTTTGATAAAAGAAGAGAAAAGTAATATAAAAAAAAAAGGAGGGGAAGGTATTAAAATTAAAAAGAGGGATAAGATTGTCAAATGAAAGTTTTGCCACGAAACATGAATTCATGCACTTATATCTTTTATATATATATATATATATATATATAAAATAAAATGACATAAGCACATGTGACCATATGCTTGGAGTGAGAAATATAAGAGATAAAATTGTGGAGGAAGGGAGTTAAAAAGATTATTAAAACATTAGTAGGTTTCCAACAAAATAACATAGGAACTGTATGTAAAAAAAAATACATAGTGAAAATAAACATAACACTTAATAGCATCACAAGAAAAGTATACCAACATAAATTGAAAATAAAATTATAAAAGAAATCTTGAAAAACTTCAAAAGTAAAATAAGAGAATATAGTACTGAATCTTTAAAGAACTACAAGATGAAGTCTGAATAAATAACTTCAAGCAGTAACTAAATATCACAACATTACTTACTATTTACTATGGGATATCATACATTCTACGTTCTAACCCTCTTAATATCATGCTGTTTTTTATTTTATAGGTAAATATTACAAAAGTGAGAGCATTTCAAAACCATGAGAGAGAGAGAGAGAGAGATGCAATACTTATTGTTGCTTGTAGAACAAGAAAAAGATGACATGAGTATAGGGTAAGTGCAATTGACAAGGAGGCAATGCAAGAACACACCGTCATAGATTTGAAGACATCCACTCTAAAGTTCAACAAGGGAGGGGGGGAGGGGAAGGGGGAGAAGCCTTGGTTGGCTCTAAAGGTCTAAAGAAAACGACATTGTATCATCTCATAAGAGACTTAAAATTGTAGATATTTTTTTAAGAAAAATAATAAGTTTATAGGTTAATATTGATTTATTAAAAATCACATTGTAATTTCAAATAGGCGGACAACAGATAGGTACAAAATTTAGCAAGTCTTCCCTCAAATGATCGTTGCAGGTCATGAAAAAAGTGTAAGAAATATCACAAAAAGCTCAACTTTTCAACTCACCTAATTCTAGAATCTTCAGAAACTTGGTAGGTAACATATGCCCATATGCTGCTATAATTATAAAATTTTGACAGCCAAATTCTCTAATTGGACAATAATATTTCCTGCAAGATATTTACAAGGCAATAAATACTCTTCATGAGCAAAAAACATGTTCAATATATCCAATAGTTAAAAGCAAAGAAATAAACAAAGAAGAAAGAGTATTCATCTATAGAAGCATGCATGTGGATGATATTCAAACACCAATTATAGTTTTAGGTCCATGTTACTTGTGTGCAATGTGTGGTTTGTAATGAACATATGAACTTCTGTACCAGGGACTTTGCTAATGCTGACATGGTAGGAGACACTGGTTTGCAGGGGAAGTCATGGCCTGACTTAGATATGCTACCACTGGGGGTGGCTTACTGATCCAGGTGAGTGACTTGGGTAGAAAGCTTTGGCTTATAACTTATGAGATTTGCAAGCACTCACAATTATGTACAGTGGGAAGAATCAAAGTAAACACATACACAGAGATTTAAGTGGAAACAAAGGACACAATCAAATTGAGTCATTAGGGAAATTCTGTTCTCACTCTTTTTTTTTTTGTTTTCAGGACAAAAAAAGCTCTGGCCAAGGTCTACTTTGCTATATGTGCAAATTCATATACAAGATAAGAGACTAAATAGTCTATGACCATGGAAAAAAATTATTACAGCTTGCCTGGTTATATTCTCTTGAAGTGAAATTGTGGAATTATCTTAAAGACATCATGCACCAATTATAAGATTAACTGCCATCCTCATGGCCTAACCAATGGAGATATTGTCTATCTAATGTAGAGTCAGTATTGGCACCCAAAAAAACAAAGGTTTTCCATCTGAAAAAATTATGAGGTTGATGAGGAAACAACCCAGGATAAGGAAAACATAGAAGGATACCAAAATGCCAACAAGAGAATTTAAGGGTCATAGTTAAGCTTGGAGAATTATGAGGTTAATTTCTTCCATGGGAAGCTTTTTCCGTCCTCGACGAAAGGCAACACTCATCTATATGGTATCAACTCATTGAAGAAATTAATAAAGTCTCTTCAATAAAACTAAGTAACACTGGAGCCTCTTCGACTCTTGGAAGAGGCCATTGGTAATAGCACACATCTTCCATGCTAAGCTTTTTACCTCCTCGACGAAAGGCCATGGGATCAGATACCATACCAGTCAGAAAGGGAAGGGAATTTGGTTTACATCATGAGTAATTTGAACCTGTAAGAGCGAGAGAATTAACAAGTAGCCAAAATAAAAGAATGGAAGAATTTGTAGAAAAAAATCACAGAAAGAGTTTTTGGGTTTTCAGCCATTGTTGAGGAAGATGATCGGAAACCGACGAAGGTCTAAAAGATTCCAGCAAAGGTCAATCATAGTGAATCAATCATAGAGACCACAACAGAAGCTCAATACGTACTACAGGGTATGGGGAAAGCATTCCATAGAGGAAAAAATGTATTGTTGCAAGAAAAATGGAAAGAAAGAAATAAAATGGGAGTTGCACTGAAGGGAGTTACCTTAAGAGATGTTGGGATGTTGCGTCCCACAGCAAGGATTCTTGACAGCGATCAAACACGAAGGGACTAGATGTGAATGGATCAATATCAGGGGGGGTGGGGAATTATTATAGACTGAGATTAATGGATTAACTAAAAAGAAAAAGGGAGGAGACAGAAGCTGTGACGCTACTTGCTCCATTTAAAATCCTGATGAAATATGTGTAATGTGAGAATACCAGTTCTTCTAAATTGAGCCCACGTAGCATTAGGGTGTGTGGCCTAGAAGTTTTCCTTAGTAGAAAGCCACCAAGAATCGGTATCGCTCCGAAATTGGTACATCGCACACCTGATCTTCTCAGCATCAATGCGCTGAAGCACCTCGAAAATCCTCTCAAGGTTTTGAATCCAATGGGCTGGTAGCAAAGAGTCACTGGCCGGCTTCTCGAACACAGGAGGGCGGTGTTTCTGAAATTTCTCCGAAAGCTTGGAGGGATTCACATAAGCTGGTGTCACCACTGGGACTTGTTGAGCCTCAGGAGTAGGAGGGAGAGGTGGTACTGGCACCACTTGTGCCAAGGGAGTCCAGGGAGCAACGGGTGCCGGAGGGGTGTTAGGCCCAGCAGCAGCTGCAGGAGCTGGAGGGGGAGGAACTGCATGTACTAGAGGAGGTACTTGTTGCCGTTCTCTAGAGATCTCTCAGAGTTGATTAGTCATGTTCTGCATGGAAGTGCGTTATTCTTGTTGCACCTCTCGATGTTCCTGTTGCATGGCTTGCAATATATTGCTCATCAACGCGGCCACATCCGTACTATTATTGATTAGCGGAAGTACCGATAAGGCCGTGTTAGAGGCATTGGCGGCCTCGTCCCTAGGAGGGGAACGGTTCCAATTCCGAGTATTGACCATGTTTTAGCACCTGTTCATGTTTTAAGATGTCTGACGAGGTCAGTACACGGGAACAAAAGGAACAACAAGATATGGCACTTCAAAGGGCACAAGCATAAAGGAGAGCGTACAAGATATAAAATAACACACACAAGGGGAAAAAGGAACATGGGGGAGTGCCAGTCCAGAAAACCAGGCCAAAAGCCCTTTAAAACGCGGACGGATTCACGGACGGAACCAGTCATGTGAGTCTATTCGTGACTCCGTCCCAAAATAGGGAGGATGGACTGATAGACGGATTTTGCATCATGAGTCCGTTCGTCGTTCCATCCTCAAGTTTTTTGGTTTTGATCAAAATACCGAATCAGGCGAAACTACAGACGGATTTTGGACTGTGGTTTCGTTCGATGTTCCGTCCTCAGAGTTAGGCTGAAGGTCAAAAGTCCCGAAGCGTACGGATTATCGGACGGATCCTTGGTCATGGTTCCGTTCGATGTTCCGTGTAGTTTAAAACATGAAAAAATTGCCCTTTTTATACTGGACGGATTTACAAACGGAACCACGTATCATGGATCCGTTCATGCATCCGTCCGAGGAATTTTCGTAAAAAAAACAAGGCCGCGAGTTCAAACTCATTTGGCCTTTTTGAGAGGACAGAGCCACAGAGCAGGGGAGCCCCAAACATCATCCGTTCGAGGTTCCTTTCGCCCCCCCTTGGTGGTTTTGAAGCTTAGCCTAGAAGATTCACATCTCCAAACCAAGGTAAAGCTCGTCTCTTCTTCTTCCCCATTTTTCAAATTCTTCTGTTCTTGGGTTTTTGCTTACTTCTTTTCTTTTGCTGTAAAAAGGAATAAGTAGAGGTGTTTTTGGTTATGAACCTTGGATCTTTATTGAGGTAGAACATGTATAATGGTCTTTAAGCACCATGCAATCGATTCCCATGTATATGATGGAACCCTAACACACCAAAACCGAAATTTGCTTATTGTTTTGGGGAAAAATACACTTGTGTTGTGAATGTGCTTAAAATTTCTTTCTAAACTCCACATCTACATGTTAATTGAATGTGTTTATGCTTAATTAGATTATTTGATTACTTTGTAGGTAATGCTTGGAAGAAATCCCCCAAATTTCTATTGTTCTAGGCATAAATGCCTCCATTGCTTCCTCCCTAATTATATGAGATTGGATTGTTAAAGTACCTTTCAAACATGTATTAGATCATTTGTTTAGCTCTAACCAGAGTTTGAAAAAGAACTTTCCTCATACTTGCATTGATTCTTTTCTAACTCCATTTTAATTAACTGTTGGAACTCCACCACATGCATTTATATTTAGTGTTCTCTTATCTTTTTTTCTGTACATTGTTATATTTGCATTTGAATTTAATCAGTGCATTCCTTGTCTTCTATTGTTTGTGTGTAGGTAAGCAATCACAATGGTTCCCAGGCAAAGAGGGAATAGGGCTCCCGTAGCGGCACCATTTGATGCCAGCCTATTTGTGTCTGCCGAGGCAGAAGGGTTGTTCAACGAGCACTTCCATAATAGGAAGATCCTTGTGGGAAGAGAGGCCATCACCGAGGATTTAGTTGCCTTCAAGGTGGGGCAAAGGTTCGATAGGTTGGGGTGGTTCAACATGTTGACACTCCCAAATTCTATTACCCCAAGCTGATCAGACGCTTCTACTCTAATCTGATCATCATTCATGAGGATGTGGTGAGGCGTCAGGTCACCTCATTTGTGAAGGGGGTACCCATCTCCTTCGATGAGGTGGAGTTGGGGGTGATCCTTGGTGTAGCTTCTAGAGGGGATCGTATCTATCACCCACCTGGGAGGGATTCGAATTCTTGCCTCCCAAAGGAAGAGTACAAGTACTTGTAAGCGACACTCACAAATGACAAGTTCCAACACTAGGTGAACCTGACTGAGTTTGGTAGTTCTCAAAGGATCCTGACCTACTTGGCCAAGACCAATCTAGTCCCAGTCAAGGGCCACAATACTGAGCCTTCCCTGATGGTCGCCTCCCTAGGCTACTCTCTTTATGAGGGGGGGGGTGCAGGTGTGTCTGCCTTATGCTATCATTCAACATATGGGGCAAGCAATGTCCAAGACTCGGTGCAAGAACACCTTGCCCTATGGGAGGCTTCTCACCCGTGTCTTTCTACACTTTAGGGTGAACCTCGCTAGTGAAGTTGTAGCAAAGAGCTTTGAGGAGCCACTTGGGCACAATGCCCTTGCCCGGATGCACATCTAGTATGACACTTCCAGTGACGGCGAGCCCGTCAACCAAGATGAGGATGAGGAAAACCAAGAGAGTGAAGAGGACGAGGAAGATGAGGCACTAGTGCAGCATTCTGCAGGGGCCTCCAGTTTAGGGACTACAGATATGGGTGTTGTCTGGCTGCCATTGGACAGTTGAACTCCAACATGGTCAAGCTCAATATGGACATGGTGAAGGGGTTCGCAGGCATATAAGGGCACTTTGCTGCATATGATCGCCAATTTGAGAGGATGGAGAAGGACATCCACGACATCAATGCCTACTTGTACTATGAAGGCAATGATGAGGAGGATGATGATAGTGATGATGATGATATGGAGGACTAGGCTCCATAGTAGCAGGAGTTATTTTTGTAATGTTCCATTTTAGGTTTTGATAATTTCGGTGTATATAGGAATTTAGTTTATCCAGTTATCATTTTGGTGATTTCTTTTTGGGTTGACAGTACTGTACTCACCTCCAAGGGAGGTCAAGGATGTAGGTAACAGTTGGACTCGAATATATATATATATATATATATCACTGACACAGTGTCCCAATCCACAATCTTGTACTAACATCAATATCACATTAATATCAGAGTGCAAAAAGAAGGTAAATATTACATCACCAAAAGTAAACAATTATGCCGAAGCGTTTAAGAGAGTAGTTACATTATGTTCAATCACTAAGTGATACTGTAGGTTAACACCATGTTCGGACTGAACATAACATAACTATACAAAATATACGTATAACAATGAATGTTTATACATGGCCCAAGGCCCAAATGTAAACAAAAGGTGAGAACAATCCCAAGTGTCAGTACAGTCCATAAGAACAGTCGTCGTAAGGACAACCCTTGCCGTGTTCCTCAAACACAGTCTTAGGTTCCTCGGCACCTATATCATCATACTCAGAAGGCTGGGCTTCAAGTCCAGCAAGATAACCACCATCTGCATCAACATCTAAAAAGAGATGTACACAGGGGGTTAGCTCCACTGAGCCAGTGAGGGGATGGGGAATGCTCAAATACACAGTTCACAAATAGTCCATGATGTATAGAATATTAATAGATTTTACACCTAATAATCAGACTAAGTCAAAGGTAGATGCTACTGCGATAACTCGGGTAAACACCGTGGGTCACTTAACTTATCGCCACAGTGAAACCTCTGTTATCACAAGGGAGCCTACGCCGGTCGAAGCCTTGATACCACCTAGTGGCAGACCCCGATAGCCATTACTACCCCTGGTCTGGCCTCTCCCACTTCCACAAACGGTAGGTGCTCTGACTATCCAACACCTAAACCCTTGTTGGTAAGGGTCGTAGCATGAGGGTACAGAGATCCTAGCCACAGTTAAACTACATGTAAGATCCTATCATCTCGAGAGGTATTCTGGGTGCATCAACATCCCATACCATCTAGAACTCGGGTACCATCATGACACAGTGCATACAGATCAATATGACAAGCAATTTATAGACCATAATCATTTTTGGGGTTCTGGCACCGGTATAATCCCGGCACCGTAACCCGATGCTAGATAAGCCATACGTATCATCACAGTTACATCAATCATAACAAGATAGATTATATGCAATATGCAACATGCTTGATAAAGATGCATTAACATATATAGCATGCTTAGTAAATATACAACCCAAACAAATCCCAAGACCCACTCACCAAGGATTCGCATAAAGTTCGGGTGTTTGAAAGAGATTATAGGACACACGTCTCTGAACCGGTTGGACTGCCTAGGGATGCATGAGATAAGTGTTAAAAGAGCGTGGGTGGGCCCCTTGATGAGTTCCAAGAGTCAAAGTCAAGTTTAACAAGAGACAACATGAATGGACTCAGGGACGGAGGCAGCAGTGTGAGTCCATTCCTGGTTCCGTCCAGGTTATGGGGTCAAAACGCAAGGGTCAGATCCACGGACGGAACCTACCTGTGGATCCATTCGTGCATCCATCCGATGTCTGAGACATTCCCAAGGGGAAAGGATCCAAAGATGGAGGCATAATGTGAATCTGTCTCTGGCCCCATTCGAGGCAGACACCAGAATACATTGGACGGATCTACGGACTGAAGCACGATGCTGGATCCGTTCATGGATCCATCCGAGTTCCTGACCAAAATTTGAAGGATTTTCACTTCCACCTTCAACCACTGAGATTCCATGGCTCCAAGAGCTAGGAAGGGGTGTTCTAAACCTTCCTAGGTTCCTTAGTGTATAGTCCATTCATAGGTTTGGTGTTTCCAATGATTAGAATCAATTTAGGGCTTCTCAAACCTAGGTTAAGGTTGTTTAGTGACCAGCAGTTGAATGGAGAGGTCTAAGTAGGGTATTGCTAGCTCAAGGGTGAGTATTAACTCACCCATGAGCTGAGGTAGGTATTCCATTAACAACCTTGGGTTCCAAAGGAATCCTAGGTCACAACCGATCCAACTTGCCATTACTTAGGCATTAAGTAAGGATAAGAAAGAGGAAATGAGAGCTTACCTAAGTAAGAAGAAGCAAAAAGAACTCCTCCAAATGGCAGCCCCTCTCCTTCCTTCTCCTCTTGCCTTTCCTTCTTCTTTCCCAAGCTCCCACGATTTTGTTTGGTGAGGACTTGAATGAGCCAATGAATGGCTGAGTAGTGCATTTATATTAGGTGGCCCAGGGCCTGTTTGGTTTGGCCACCTAACACATTATAAACAACAATTGGGCTTGTGGGGCCACTAACAAGCACACACACAATAAGGGGACGAAGGGTAGGGTCCACCATGCCCGGGGGCATAGCTACGAGGTTCGGGACACAGGGAGGTGGACCCCACATAAGAAAACACCCAAAACATAGGAGACAACACCGACGGATCATCGGACGGATTCGGTCCTGTAAGTCCGTCTGTGACTTCGTCGCTACTGTAAAGGCTGAAAACATGCCAAAAGCCATTAGGCTTTGACCCACGCTTTCAAGGCCATAAAGAGGAGGACAACCAAGTACGCATGGGTTAGTGAATCACCCTTTGGTCGTCACGGCGTGTTCCCCATGATTCAGAAGAGCTTCCCCATAGCGATGCTGAGTTCATCTCTAAGCGAAATGTCCAAATGGGGCGACACTGGGTGTGCCCTCTGATACTCCTCGCTTTTAGGGCTGGTACTAGGAGGAAAGTCGATGAATTTTCCCCACTACCGATTGAGGATCCTTTCTTCGATGGGCAAGCCTATGTAGTGGTCAATGATCTTATGACTGGGCTTGACCACCAAGAAGAACAGCTCACCGGCATACGTGGCAGCACCATCTACATGTCACAAGGATAACAATAAAATATTAGACCTCGGGCGCGGGTATAACAAATACCTCTCACCATGCCATGAGAAGAGAAAACTTCTGTTTCAAACCCTGCCATCAACTACTTCCACTGAATTTTATTCGATCAGGATATATCTATCTCAATCCCTTACTTAGTCTGATGATTCCATTAACTTACTTTCCCTTTTGAAGGAATGGATTGATGATCTTTCTATTTCTACTGCTACTTCTCTCTCTCAGGAGTACCACTGCACTGAATCTACTAATGCACCCTTTTATGTGGAGGAAACTGACTCGACTACACCAAATGGGGTACCCCCCCCCCCCATCTAATTTTCCAAACTTTTTCAATTTTAGTTTGGTTCTTCATCCATCTATTGTGCTTTGCTCTATCTATTTTTCTCTTGAACAAGAGGGCTCATCGTAGGTCTTTTACCCCTAGATATAATTTCTGATATCTAGTATTTCTCTATATTTTGTTTTACATGTTCTGTCTATCTAGTCTTTTGTTATTCCTGTCCGGTGTTCTTATCTGGTACTTTCTTATTGCCTTATTGAATCCATACACCATGAAAATTCTGGCATGGAATGTTAGGGGAATTCATAGCTCCTTTACTCAAAGAAGTCTTATGTCTTTCACAAAAATTCATAAACCGGATCTACAGTTTTTATGTGAAACAAAGTGTAAAGATCATGATAACTTCAAGACTGTTGGATTACTTGGTATGTACAAGTCCGCTGCCTCTATAAATACTGAGGGTTTAAGAGGGAATAAGGGAGGCTCTAGGTACTTGCCAATCACTCGATCACTATCACAAATATTTTCTTTTTTTAGAAAATTTTTGGCACTTTTTATATCAGATTTTAAATTTGGCACCTAGGTTTGTGTTTACCTTTATGCTCCACCTCATTATCAGCTAAGGACATGTTGTTGGTCTGAATTGAATTATTTCCTATCCTCTATTACTCACAGTTTTTTAATTATTGGGGATTTTAATGAAATTTTGTCGCAAGCTGATAAACTTGGAGGAACTTCTTTTCACCCCTCCACAGCTGCTCCTGGATTAGTAAATTTAATTTCATCTCTGTCCTTGGAAGAGATAACTCCCCATGGCTCTAGATTCACCTGGACTAATAAACAAATACCACCAAGTCTAATCAAGGAATGCTTGGACAGAGCCTTTGGTTCTCCTAATTGGTTTTCCTCCTACCCTTTTGCTGGGATTTGTAAAATCCTTGCTTTAACATCAGATCATAACCCCATTCTTGTTAACACCTATGTGCCAAATAAGTCCTACAAGAAATTATTCCATTTCCATGATGCTTGGACTTATCATTCTGAATTTCTTCCTTTTTGTCATACTTCTTGGAAAAACCTTGGCCAAGACCCTCTAGTATCCAAACTTGCAAGCATGGCAAGAATCCTCAATCATTGGAACCATCACACTTTTGGTAGAATTGACAACATTAAAAATAAGTTATTGAATAATCTGTCAAAGTTTGAAAATTGCAATGCCTCCTCTTCTAAGGATCTGTGTACAACATTTGCACAAATTGATTGGATCCAAAGAGTAGAGGAAACTTTCTTGCTACAAAAATTTAGACATTTTTACATAAAGGATGGAGATGGGAACACAAAATTCTATCACACAGTCTCCAAAGTAAATCATAGGAAAAGAGGGCTTCACTTTATCATTAATAACAATGGTGACAAACTGGATAACCCAATGGATATTGCTAATGAATTTATTCCTCATTTATAAGGAATTTTTCATTCCTCCAATCCATTAGATCCATCCTTTGTAGAATCTCTTTTTGATAATGTTATTACTGAAAGAGACCAAACCTGCATTTGCAGATTGCCTGAGTTGGAGGAAATAAAACAAGTGGTTCTTTCTATTGGAACTCTTAAAGTTCCAGGTTTTGAAGGGTTCCAGGCTTGTTTCTACCAAAACTTTTGGAACTTGATTGCTTCTGATGTTCTTGTCTTTGTTCAACAATTCTTTCAGGGACACCCCCTGTTACACCCGCACCCGAAATATACCCTAATACCCCGGGGCAAATTAGACTTTACCAAAGGGTAGTGCCATGGTGGCAATGGTCAACATTTATGACCTTGAACTTAAATTACTATTATAAGTGTCCCCTTGAAGTCTTGGAAGTACGGACCAAAACCCCGCAACTTTCCTTAAGGTTTGGGCCCTGACAGCAACAACAGAGTCATGAATGGACTCATTTGATTGGTTCCGCTCGTGGATCCGTCCATGCTGTGCACTTGCCCTTTTGATTTATTTTCCTGTGGGACCCACATCCCCATGTCCCTGACACTATAATTAGATCCCCGAACCAGATGGACTCCCACCCTCACCATTAATTGGTTATTTGGGCCATGAAAGTGGGCCCATAAGACTTAACTTAAACAAATAATGAGTTTTACTATTCTAACTTAAACCAAACAAACCTTAAGGACTAATATGTCTTATAAGACTTAGGGTATACCCAAACATGTCCTAACTAGATGGACTTAATAGGTTATGACCTGGGCCAAACAAGCCCTAAGGCCTAATTCAACCTAAAAGACTAACTTGTGTTTTAGGGGCACCTAAACAAACAAGACCTAAGGCCCCTTAGTCTTTAAAAGATGAGATAAGCCTCATATCCTCTTATCTCTTCCCCTCCCAAGCAAACCGTGGAAGAGAAGAGACAAGGAAGAAGAAGTGGAAGTAGGAGAGGAATGAGAGGGGAAGGGAAGAAGATGGAAGGCATGCCAAGAAGGCTGGCTGCCCCAAATCTCCTCCTCTTGCCGTCCAGACAAGGCTTGAACAAAAGAAGAAAAAGGAGAGATGGAAAGGAAGGGAAGGAGGAAGAGGAGGTGGGTCTTCAAGGCTGGCTAGGGCTGAAATTGGAGCTCCACTCACCAAGGTATGACTTAAACCTTGGTACATCTCTCTTTTCCATTCCCATTCTTGAGTTGAAGTAGATTCCTTGAGCTTGAGCTAACCTAGGGTTCCATTTGGGACTCAAGGTGATGTTTGACCCTTAAAGGGAGCTCAAATGGTAAAGGCCAAACCCTATTAAAGACTTATATGTGCTGCATTACAGCCATTGTTGTAAAACCTTTGGTTTTAAACCACCAAACCCTACCTTTGGACCAAATGGAGCTAAGTCCTTATGAGATCTTGGATCCATGAGGTAAACCTAGGTTCTAGTGACCCTAAGGAGACCTAAGACACCCCCTCCATGACCCTGAGTGCAGGTGAACTCCAGGCTTCAAGCTGGAGGAAAGATCCTTTGAAATCTCGAAAAAGAATTCTGACAGACACACGAACGAATTCACCGTCGTGGTTTCGTCCGTCAGTCCGTCCAGTGTAATCCCAGTGACTGGACCTAAATGGATGAAGGAACAGATTTACTCTGTTGCCTCCGCCCGAGGGTCTGTTTCCTCTCGGGAATGTCTCAGAGATCAAACGGATGCAGGGACGGATTAAGATGGCACATCCATCCGTGGATCCGCTCGCTCTCGGGTGTGTCTCAAAAATTGAACAGATGCAGGAACAGATCCAACCAAGAAGTTCCATACATGGATCCGCTCCTCGTGTTTTGACCTTTTGGCCTGAATGGAGTCAGGGACAGACTCACCCTGTTCCTTCCGTCCATGAGTCTGCTCATGCTGTCTTGGTTGAAACTTAGTTTTAACTTTGGGGACATAAAATGGGACCCCTCTATACATCTTTTGATGATTGCTTTTGTATTTCTAGGCTACCCAACTGGATGGATAGCTGGTGCATCGGTGAGATTCATGTCAATCATGTCGGGTGACACCTGAGTTTGGTGAGTGGATTTTGGGTGACTTTGTTGGGCTTGAATATACATATTAAGCAATCATTATCACGTTATTATATAAATATAAGCATTGTGCGCATTGCATTATTTATCTCAAATGTGAACTATTATGAATGTGATGCGATATTATTCTCACTATTGTATCAGGTTATGGTGTCGGGTGTGTCGGTACCGGAACCCCAATTTTAATTATGAAAATTGTTAATTGCCATCCTGATCTTTATGCGCCGTGCCGTGCTGATACCCAGGTACTACATGGAATGGGACGTTGATGCACCCGAAATACCTCTCGGGACGATAGGACTTGCATGTAGTATATCTGTGGCTAGGATTTTTATTCCCTTATGCTACAACCCTTGCCAACAGGGGTTTATGTGTTGGATAGTCTGAGCACCTGTTGCCTGTGGTGGTGAAAGAGGCCAAGTCAGGGGTAGTGATGGTTATCGGGGTCTGCCACTGGGTGGTCTGATGGCTTGTACCGGCGTAGGCTCCCGTGTGATAATTGAAATTTCATTGGGACGATAAGTTAAGTGACCCCCAGTGTCTCCCGAGTTATCACAGTAGCATACACTTGACTTTTAGAATTATGTGCTAGGTGAAAAATGAATCTAACATTAGCATACATCATAATTGCTTGAAAATTACGTGGTTGTGTGTATGTGCATTCCCCTTTACTCTCTCACTAGCTTGTGAAGCTAACCCCGTTGCGTAACCCTTTTTAGTTGATATCCAAGATAATCTCTTGATGAGCACCGTTGGATGCGAATCAAGTGGAGCCGATGGCTGTGACTTGGATGTCGATGTACACCCAAGAATGATGCCCTAGTACCATGAATTACTATTTAATTTATGTATTCATGTTCATACATGTATAAACTTTATGTTTAATTATAAGGAGAATGAATGGTTACGAGATATTGAAATTATACTATGTGTTATTATTAGATAATCGATGCTCTATATTCACATGATTTAATTAAATTTTGCTTCTGCTAACTTTGTAATTGGAACGATTTATTTCATGGGTACGTTCCTTGTTGTTATCACGACTTGATGACAGGGTGGACTGTGGCTCGGGATACTGAATCTGTGATCCTAGTAAGTATTGGGATGACATTGGTTGTTCCAGTCACCTCTTTTATTGTAAAATATCTTTCATTGGGTAGGGGGCATGATAAAGTGGTATCAGAGCAATGATGCTCTGCACCGACCACAGTCTGGTGTAACCTCTTGATTCACTCTCCACAATTAGGTTCTAAATTAAAAATCTCAAGAGCATAAATCATTGTATGCAGGCATAAGAGAAGACTGATTGTGGTGAAACAAGAACCTAGAAGATAATAGGCAAACATGGAACTTAGGACTTGAAACATAGGCTGTTAAGTGATAACTATGTTAATGCTTTGTTGGGTTTTGAGTAAGTAATAGATGGGCAATTATATATGATGATCCATAATAATCAATGATAAATCAAACATAACCAACCCACAATTATCAAAAATAATTCAAATAAGAGGAATTAGGTAAATACATACATATATATATATATATATATATATATATATATAACCAAGTTTAATCTCCAACTAGTTTCAAATTCCTGCTTGGGAGTGATTGTGATTATCCTAATTCAAAACATAAGATTTTGTCCACCCCAAACCAAAAGATACAAGTTCACAATTCCAAAACTTTCTAAATTAATTGATTAAAAAAAAAAAAAAAAGCAAGAAAACTAAAATAGAATAGTCCCAACAAACATCTATCCAAAGATAAGAAAAGAAAAGTCTGATCAAAGCAATTTCAAATTTTTTGAAAGGGAGAGAGGAGGGGCTAATCCTCCGTGCCATCGCCACCACCCCAGCCAAGGAAGGTGTTGATGTCGCTCAATCCTTTCTCTATGCCCTCGAGACGCCTACCTTGAGTGGAGAACTATTTCTTGACATCTTTAAAGTCCTCCATCATCCTCAGGTTCATCCGTTTGATGGCCAATAGAATGTCACTCCCACCTCCCCCTGGAGCACTAAAAGTCCCTGCAGCAAATGGACCGGATCCCATGTACTCGATGTCATCATCATCATCCTCATCATCGATCTCTCTGGGTCCTCCACCATCCCCATACCTGATCTGCTCCCCAAAACTGTCATAATCGCAATACAATCCCATCCTTTGTATGGCATTGAACCCAAAAGGTCCCTCAGAACTTGTTTCCTTGGGCCCATGGTCGACGTCTATCCCAAAGTACTAAAAGATCCAAGTAAGCAGTCTACCATATGGCAGAGTGTTCTTGCGGGTAGGATTTATCACCGCATGAGCCATATGCTGAATGATCACATGCGGAAGACAGATGTGCTGGCCAGTGTACAGGGAGTATGCTAGTGCTGCTGACATCAGAGGAGGCTGAGTGTTTCATCATATTTGTTGTTGGTGAGTGTCTTGAACAATTTTTTATTGTCTGCTGGAGACAAACGCCTGTTGGGATCGCTGCCAGGGGGATGATAGACCCTGTCTCCCTCTGCAGAAACATCTAGAAGGATCCCCAACTCCACCTCATTAAAAGCAATGGTGACTCCCTTCACAAAAGAAGTCAACTTGACGCCATCACCGTCCTCCTTGACCAACACCAGATTGGAATAGAATTCTCTGACCAATGTGGGATAGTAGAAGTCCGGATAAGTTAGCATGCTACTCCATTTCAGCTTGTTGAATTTGGCGCCCACCTTGTAAGCAAGAAGTTCTTCCACCACCATATCCTTCTCCACTAAGATTTTCCTGATGTGGATGTGTTCCCGGAAGATCCCCTCGGTTTTTGCCGAGATGAACCTCCCTACATTATAGGCTGTAGGAACAACTGTCACTATGGCTAGTTCTCTCTTTCTTTTTAGAGCCATGGCTATTTTTCTACACACAAGACACCACCCAAGAAGACAACAATAGTGAGTCAAATTGAGTCAATTGAGATGTGATTGGCAAATAAGATTATAGAAGCAAAATGTCTATATGATATGGAAACTGTTGGATGAAAGGATTACACAATGAGAAGATAGAACATGGATACCATTGGAGATATGATTAAATTAAGGGAAAAGAGACAAGAGTTATACATGTATATCAAATCCATATGAAACCCTTATAGCATAAGCATGAAGAGATGAGATCAATATGAGCAACCTATGCTTTTGGCGACCTTACACCCCAATCAATACCAAACAAACAAATGATTGAATGAAAGACCCCAACAAGAGACAAGGAATCATTATTATAGAGAGAAAGGGGATAAATTCCAAGAATTATACCAATAACCACATGATCAAGAAAATAATGTCTGAGGATATGACAATGGAATGATTTTTTCTATGAAATTATAGGGCATATTGATGAGCACATTTATATGCGAAATCTTAGGGCCATAAAGCATGTATTTTTATACTTGGAACGGAGCTACTCAAGGTTTTTGTTTGTGTTTTCAGGTTTTAGGTGAACTCTTGTGAAAATGAAGCAAATGATGCTAGAGAGCCGTTTTTAAGCTATTTAGTGATGTTTGGCAGTAGTCGAAAGCGTCTAGGAGTCGAGAAAATCAAGTTTGGATTGAGCACTGAAAGAATCATGTCAATTAGTCAAATTTGAATGTGACTACAGTGGGCCCCATAGCATAATTTTGAGGTGTTAATAATATGGATATGTAGCCCGTTGAGTCAGCTTCGCAACGGTTCAAACGACACTTGATTCTGAGTTGAAACGAAGAAGTTACGGCCGTTTTCGTAACGACACGCGAAAATGGCATGCCAATGTTTTCAATTTTTATGATAGGGATTTGTTTGTAATTATCAAAAATTGACCAGGGACAAAGTAAAGCGGAAGTTTGGATTTAAGGGGCCGTATTGCAATTATCAAAAATTATATTTTCTGTTAGCTGAAAGATTCCATTTGGAAGGCTCTGGAGTAGTCCACCTTCAACTTGAGATATCTTGGGCTCCCGAATTCCAAATTGGACGAAATTTGGGTCTATTTTGGGTGATTTTTCGTAAGGAATGCAATTAGTGAGGCTTATATAAGCACCCCATGCTCCACGTTTTTTGAAGGACAGAATGGGTATTTTATTTATTGTGAGTGGAATCCTAGTCATCACTCTCTCTCTCCTCCAACTTTCCAAGGGTACTTTTGAGATTTTACTTTGGATAGATTTTTTTTGCAAAATATTCTCTCATCCTTGGAAGGTTGAAAAGTCAAAGATGCCTTAATCTCATTGCTTGGAGAAGACTCCTACAAAGAAAATGAAACACAAGAATAGAATTAGAAAATCTACTTTTTGAAAAATGGAAGGTTTACGTAGCTAAGATTTTTATCTCTCTCAGTTTCTATTTTTTTCTTTTTTTTCTTGGGATTCAAGCTTTTTGTAAAGGAAGGAGAAGGGAATATTTCTCCTACGTCTTCTCTCTTCTCCCTTCTTCTCTCCTTCCCCTTATAAATACCCCTTGCCCTTTGGGTTGTAACTAGTTAATTTTTAGTTAGTTCTAGTTCAGTTTTAGTTCAATTTTTATGCAATTTTCAGTTCAATTCTTTGTGAAATTTTCTCTTCTTCTCATTCTAATTTATGATTTTTGGCTTTCTAGTTCTTAGTTTTGATTTTATGAGCTTAGTTTAATGGTTGTAATAGGTTTAATTCAAGCTTTACTTTCAATTTATGTCTTCAATCTGGTTGTAATAATTTAATTCTAGTTTAGTTTTAAAGCTTTCTAGTCTAGGCTTCTAATTCTAAAGAGAAGAATTAGAGACTTCGAAGAGGAAGCCGTGCAAAGATTGTTCAAGTGTTCAAGTTTCTTCAACTATATTCATGCAAGGCTTAATTAATTCATGCACTTTCTGTTGGGAATAAACCCGATGCGCAGCGAAATTTGGATCGGATCAATACATGTAGTTCATGATCAAGAGTAGAGAAGAAACAATTTTAAAATAACATTCATGGTTACCTTAGAGTCGCAAGAGAAATTTCTCCTATAGATAATAGGTCTTCCAACTTGTGCAAACTTGGAGATTGAAAAATCATTCAACACTTTGAAGCTTGATCAATCATTGCAATCTTTTAGAAGAACACAAAAATCACCAAAGCCTCTTGAGTTCTCTAACTCAAGTCTCACACACACCACTACAAGAGAGGGAAGAGAGAGAAATCGTGGGAGGGGGAGAGAGCACTGCCAAAATCTTGGGAGGCTCCTCCCTCTCCCTCTTTTATAATTTTAGAGATCCTTGGATCTCAAGTAATCCCCTTCCATCTTGGCCTTGGCTCAATCTTCCATCTTGGTGTTTTGTGAATCTTCTAATTTTTGCAACTCCAATTTGCTACTAAAGTGAAGACATAGAATCTCAAAAGAGATACAATCTTTCTAAATTATGGTTCATGAGATATTCTCATAATATCTTTTGCCATAATATAAAAAGATATTTAACCATAAATATTTTGTTCTCCCATACAATGTCATGTGTCCAATAAACTCTTTTATTGCACATAAGCTCTTCCACTTTCCTAATATCCCATAATAAATTATAGGGTATGTACTTTAATGCTATTAATCCCCAATTCATCAAGTACGTTGATCGAGAGAATCTGTGATTGTGATCAGACGGCCATAAAACTTTAAAATAAAATTTAATATATTATATATTAATTTTATATTGAAAATAAATTTATAAAACATTTTGAATAAACACTGGATCCAGATTTCTGTCCGACCAATCACCGAATTTCTGTCTCCTAGATATTTCCCATAAATGGGCGGTGGATTCCATGTTGAGAGATCCTTTGCTTACAATGCAGGATCACGAATCCAGTGTACCGGTTTATAATCCGATTGGACATCAACTATTAGCTTACCAAAATCCTTGCCACATTGTAACAAATGGAATCTCTCAGGTCAAAGGGCCATCGAGTGGCGGGTAAGTATATCACACACACAACCAATAGCAATACATAAGATATACGTACCAGATTCTCATTTATACACGTTCTCGACGTGTACCCACATCCATGCACCAAAATCTCCATTTCTCGTAACATGCGATATGGAAATCATATAAACAGGATGTCCAGTTCCGTTCCCAGTTCAGACAAGTTTTAGGTAAAGACCTATGGAACATTCTCATAAGCCCAAATAAAATAATAAAATATAAAAATTAAATTCAATAATTTAATAATTCGGGTTTGATGGACGCACATTTCCAACACTTTCAACTTTAGTAGAAGGGAGTATCAAGTTCTTATTTTTATTTTTATGTTCTTCTTCTTCTTAACCTCTTAATTCTTCTAGTTTTTAGTTTCTTCTTCTTATTCTCTACCACTTTCTTCTTCTATTAATTTTACTTTATTAGTGTTCTCATCTCCATTAATCCCTCCATTCTATTATGAATTTTCATTTTTCATTATTTTTATTTTATTTCTCATTCTCTACCTCTCTAATTCAATCATGCTTTTAGGATTTTATTTTTTATTCACTATTATTATCATGCATTATGGTATGACTTTAATGTAATTATTTTTATTTTAATTTCAGATTTGGTAGCGTCATTTCAAGTGTGGTAGAGAAGCAAGCAATTTCAATCCGGTTTAAGCACCTTCGGGTTTCATCTCTTTAATCTCTTTGCTTTATTTTTCCCTTTATTTTTATGTGGTTGTGGTGTGTGGCTGCAATTTATTCCCTCCAATTCGTGTTAGTATTGATAGGTTAGATGGATATGTATTAGGACGCCAATTCAATTTGTTAGATACGTAATTTTGCTAGATGCTTGTGAGTTAGGATACGTTAATTTAATTATCATTAGTTTAATCCACCACTTTAATTAATTTGGTTCACTTTGCATTGCTTTTAAGTGAGTAAAATGGAGTGGCGTACATCTCCTTGAGTTCGACCCGTAGCTACGATTGATCCGTATGTTTGCGGTTATTATTTCTTGCAAGCAAGTTTTTGGCGCCGTTGCCGGGGAGATTATTGTCCACTTTGTTTTTCTTATTTCTAAGTAATTTGGAGTGCTTTATTTTCTTTTTTTCTAAAAAAAAAAAAAAAAAGAAAACCTCATCTTGTTTCTCTTCTGTTTCAAAGAATGTGCGCTCAATCTAAAATTTTTCATATGCCCAAACCCAGCCAATCTTGGTGTCCCTCATAGGGTTTAGTCACCTATGACGCTGCATCTTGACTTGGTTGGGTGGATTAGCATGTGACCTATTTTTGGAGGTGACCAACTTTGATAACAGAAAAACGACATAGTGAGTGTTTTTGTTGTTAGTGATTTTTTCTAGTCCTTTTATTTTTCTTTAAATTAAAAAAAAAAAAAAAAAATTTGTTTGAGGGAGACCTCAATTTTGGATAGGTGGTTAGTAAGCATGTTTGGAATAATGGGAGACACACTTCCATCTATGACTTTGGGAGAAAGGTGGAACCATGCTAAGGCACATATGACTTTGGGGGAAAGGTTTAACCAGGCTAGGGTGGCCAAAAGTAGAGAGTTAGAGAACAACTTTGCATCACCCCAATACAATTTTGTTCCCCAACCCAACTATGGGCTTTCAGGAAATTTTGATTAGTCACATCCCCAGACTATCCATGATATGGAAAGATGCCCTAATCTTTATGGGATGGTGATGAGAATATGAGTCCTCTATTTCAGTACAATTCTTTTGGCACTTACAATCAGGGGTGGAGTGATCATCCCAATTTCTCATGGGATCAATAGAATAACCAAGCTGGACCACCCAATTTCCAATATCGTGGTCAGTTTGGTCCTCCAATGCCCAACCCTCCACCTCTCCTTGCACCGTATCAACAACCCCTGATAGAATAAGTGAGCTTGAGAAGACTGTTGACATTTTCATATAAAGTAGTAATAACATGGAGATGCAACTCTCTCAACTGATCACCATGATGCAGGAAGAGGAAATGGGTAAATTACCTAGTCAGCCTGAACCTAATTCATGTTATCAGATTCCAATTCAGAATGAACCGCCCCACCCCCAGTTTAATGATGTTGAAATTCCACCACCTCAGTTTGAAGTTAATGTGACTCACTCCCAACAAAATGATTTTCAAGATGATTTATTTATTGAGATTGAGTTTCCTGAAGATGTTAGTGAAGCAAAGTTTGATGAGCTACCTGAGGACGTCCAACTTTTACCAAAAATTTCTGATTTTAGTGAGCCTAGTGTTTCTACTGATTTAGAATCAGATTTTCATGATAGCATAGAAACCCATGAAATTCGATCTCCCTCTCTCTCTTTGGAAAAATGAGATAATTGTCATTTTGAGGATTCGATTGTCCCGTATGTTGATTGGTCCAAGCCTCCTAGGTTTGATGATTTTATTGAGGAGGACAATGTTAGTCATGATGCTCTTCAAGCATATTATCGTGATCTTTATTTGGCAAACCAAGTTATGCAAAGGGAGGATAATTTTATTGCTATGATTGATTTAAGTAAACCTCCCATTTTTTATGATTATCTTGATGAGGTTACTGATATTCATGATCCTTATGATACTTACTGCGATCCATTCTTGGTTAGTTTTTACGATAATGACATGCATTCTATATTGACCATGGGAGAGAATGGAAGGATTCATGGCCTGAGTTTTAATGCTTTCATCTTCCATTGTCCCATTAGGACAGATTTTCTAGTTGGGTATTTCTCATTTGTGCTTAACGTCCATGTTATTTCTCGCTTTACTAAAATTCATGGTCGAGTATTTTCTGATTCTGAAGCTCTTTCTACATTTACCGGTCATGGATTGAGATTTCTGTTGCTGCCCCTAGTACTTTTTGTAGAGCTCATAACTCTTCATGATCCTCCTTATTGATTATATCTGGTAAGCCCCTTCATCTCCTCCCTTGTCGTTCTTCTTTATTTTCTGCATGCATTGAGGACACTGCGTGAATTAAGTGTGGGGGGTATGTTGGGCTTAATTGGTGAATTTTGATTGTGGCGGTAGTTTGGTTTTGTGCATATGTTTCTTTAATTGCGAAGCAAGAGAGAGAGGAAATTAGATGCCCTAGCATGCGAAATAATAAAGAAATCCCTTTTTAAGGACGGTAATGGGTATGTATTCGGTGAGAGGGATTGAATTGGAAAATATGAGTACTATTTCGTTTGATGGTTAGATTCCTCTATGTGTTTTATTGATCCTTTGATCTTTTAGCTAGTAGTTGAGACCAATTTGTTTGTGGCAAGGCAAGGCATGAAAGTGAATGAAAAAGGAAAAAAAAAAAGTGGAATTCCTTGGGACTAGACAGGGCACTGTTGCCTCAGGAAGCAGGGTGACTTGTTCGAAATTCCTTGGAAGGAAACTCAAAAAAATAAAACTCTTGCATCTGTGAATTCATCTAGAAGGGGGGTGAATAGGTGAAGGTAGTAAAATTAAAAATTATGTGGAAATAACCAAGTAAAGACAAGCAATAAATCATAGAGTGACACAAGAGATTTATAGTGGTTCGGCCAACACTTGCCTACGTCCACTCCTCTCACCTTAGAGAGAATTCACTAAATCGAATCTTGAGTAAGAGCAAAAGGACTCGAACAATTCTTGAAATAAAGAGCAAGAGGACTCAAAAACAACTAATCTATATTTAATAAGCAAGAGGACTCAACATACTCTTGATTCCAAGCAAGAGAACTCAACCTACTTATATAAAGTAAAAGTGATACTAAAGGGTTTAGAGTTACCTCAAGCCTTAGTAATGCTTTGCTACCTTTCAAACTTATAAAGTTTTAATGCAAGTTGAATGAAGGAAGCTAAGTGAGAGTGAATGCCTTGAATGAGTGCTTGAATTCTCACTTGAGAGTAACTTGTCTTTGGAGGCTCTTGATTGTGATTAGTAGTAGTGTTTAGAGCCTTAAACAAGTGGGTATGTATAAGCTAGATGGCTTAAATTAATTAGGAATCTAAATTAAGATCGGATTCTAAAAGTCATATATAATCCGGTATGCTGGATTCCAATCCGGTATGCTGGATCACCTAATTTTCATATTGAACAGGGGAATAACGGTCAAATTATAACAGTAACATATTGATTCGGTATGCTGGATAGCTATCTGGTATGCCGGATCAGGGTACAATACAGGCCAATAAGGATCTGGTATGCTGGATCATTATCTAGCGTACTCCGGAGGGCTATTGTGACTATTTTCTTGAGACTCCCATTGATCCGGTATGCTGGATTGGAAATTGGTATGCAGGATTAGGCAATTTCAGTGGAAATAGTCCAATTCCATCAAGGGGTTGGTTCGGGGGGGTTCCAAAACTCAATAGTCACATGTCTAAGGGGACAAATCACCTCCTAAGGACATTCTAAATGGATGTATGCGTGCGTGTGTGCATTACATCAATTGTGACTTTATCATTACAACCACTTGATTACAAAGTCTTCAGTTTGTCTTCAATCTTTAATAGAATCTTTGGTTAGACATAGCCCTTTGTCTTCAATGTTTGACTATTTGATTTCCATGTCTTTGTATATGCTCTTGTATACGCTCCCCCTCACTTGGTGCTACGCTCTTATCTAAACATCTTACACAAATGTTAGTCCAAGAGAGGCTTTATTTGTTATCATCAAAACATGGCTTGGAGTATATGAGGTGTTTTCCTCAACAACATCAATGTCTCAAAGTCTTTATAGATATATGCAAAAAGCAAAGCTACCAAGTATTTGGGTGTTTGGTGTATGCTCCACCATGTCATTCAAAGAACAGTAGTGGAGTAGAAATAGAGTTTACTGTTGTGAAAAAAAAACTTTTGTCCTAATGCCTGAAAAGAAAGTATGGTAAAAAATACTCAAAGCCTAAGTCTTTGGTTCCATTGATGCTATGAGTGATTTACCTGAAGGTGAGTAGTGTTAAGAAGATATGAGGAGATCCCTTAATCTTGATGCATGCTTGTTACTTGAATTGATGTGGGGTGATAAAATTCAAGTGTGGGGGAACCTTTGGCTCCTTGATCTTTAGTTGAGCACTTTTTAGAGATTATGTACACTATCCTACTTATGCCATGATTAAAATTTACAGTAATTTTTTATTCATTGAATTTTGGGTGTACATTCACTATAAATACCCATGAGACACAACTCGTCCACTAGGGGTAACTTAGGGGTTTAAAGGCTTGTTGTACATGCTAAGTGCAACCGTGATTCCTACGAAATGCGTTAGCATTTCTGCATTTTAGGATAGTTTTTGTTTTATTTACTTGAGGACAAGCAAAGTTTAAGTGTGGGGGAATCTGATGAGCACATTTCTGTGTGAAATCTTAGGGCCATAAAGCATGCATTTTTATACTTGGAACGGAGCTACTCGAGGTTTTTGTTTGTGTTTTCAGGTTTTAGATGAATTCTTGTGAAAATGGAGCAAATGATGCTAAAGAGTCATTTAAGCTATTTAGTAGTGTTTGGCAGTACTCGGAAGCGTCCAGGAGTCGAGAAAATCAAGTTTGGATTGAGCACTGAAAGAATCACATCAATTAGTCAAATTTGAACGTGATTACATTGGAACCCATAGCATAATTTTAAGGTGTTAATAGTATGGATGCATAGCCCGTCGAGTCAGCTTCGCAACGATTCAAACGGCACTTGATTCCGAGTAGAAACGAAGAAGTTATGGTCGTTTCCGTAACGACGCGCAAAAATGGCATGCCATTGTTTTCAATTTTTATGATAGGAGTTTATTTGTAATTATAAAAAATTGGCCGGGGAAAAAGTAAAACAGAAGTTTGGATTTGAGGGGCCATATTGCAATTATCAAAAATTATCTTTTCTATTAGCCGAAATATTCCATTTGGAAGGCTCTGAAGCAGTCCAACTTCAACTTGAGATATCTTGGGCTCCCGAATTCCAAATTGGACGAAATTTGGATCTATTTTGGGTGATTTTTCGCAAGGAACACAATTAGTGAGGCCTATATAAGCACCCCACGCTCCACATTTTTTGAAGGATAGAATGGGTATTTTATTTATTGTGAGTGGAATCCTAGTCATCACTCTCTCTCTCCTCCAACTTTCCAATGGTACTTTTGAGATTTTACTTTGGATAAATTTCTTTTGCAAAATATTCTCTCATCCTTGGAAGGTTGAAAAGTCAAAGATGCCTTGATCTCATTGCTTGGAGAAGACTCCTACAAAGAAAAGGAAACACAAGAATAGAATTAGAAAGTCTACTTTTTGAAAAATAGAAGGTTTATGTAGCTAAGATTTTTATCTCTCTTAGTTTCTATTTTTTTTATTTTTTTTCTTGGGATTCAAGCTTTTTGTAAAGGAAGGAAAAGGGAATATTTCTCCTACCTCTTCTCTCTTCTCCCTTCTTCTCTCCTTCTCCCTATAAATACCCCTTGCCCTTTGAGTTGTAACTAGTTAATTTTTAGTTAGTTCTAGTTCAGTTTTAGTTCAATTTTTATGTAATTTTCAGTTCAATTCTTAGTGAAATTTTCTCTTCTTCTCCTTCTAATTTGTGATTTTTGGCTTTCTAGTTCTTAGTTTTGATTTTATGAGCTTAGTTTAATGGTTGTAATAAGTTTAATTTAAACTTTATTTTCAATTTAAGTCTTCAATCTGGTTGTAATAATTTGATTCTAGTTTAGTTTTAAAGCTTTCTAGTCTAGGCTTCTAATTCTAGCGAGAAGAATTAGAGACTTGGAAGAGGAAGCCGTGCAAGGATTGTTCAAGTGTTCAAGCTTCTTCAACTATATTCATGCAAGGCTTAATTAATTCATGCACTTTCAACTTTGGTAGAAGAGAGTATGAAGTTCTTATTTTTATTTTTATGTTCTTCTTCTTCTTAACCTCTTAATTCTTCTAGTTTCTAATTTCTTCTTCTTATTCTCTACCACTTTCTTCTTCTATTAATTTTATTTTATTAGTATTCACATCTCCATTAATCCCTCCATTCTATTAAGAATTTTTATTTTCCATTATTTTTATTTTATTTCTCATTCTCTACCTCTCTAATTCAATCATGCTTTTAGAATTTTATTTTTTATTCACTATTATTATCAAATATTATGGTAGGACTTTAATTTAATTATTTTTGTTTTAATTTCAGATTTGGTAGCGCCATTTCAAGTGTGGTAGAGAAGCAAGCAATTTCAATCCGGTTCAAACACCTTCAGGTTTCATCTCTTTAATCTCTTTGCTTTATTTTTCCCTTTATTTTTATGTGGTTGTGGTGTGTGGCTGCAATTTATTCCCTCCAATCCGCGTTAGTATTGGTAGGTTAGCTGGATATGTGTTAGGACGCCAATTCAATTTATTAGATACATAATTTTGCTAGATGCTTGTGAGTTAGGATACATTAATTTAATTATCATTAGTTTAATCCACCACTTTAATTAATTTGGTTCACTTTGTATTGCTTTTAAGTGAGTAAAATAGAGTGACGTACATCTCCTTGAGTTCAACCCGTAGCTACGATTGATCCGTACACTTGCGGTTATTATTTCTTACAAACACATATAAAGAGTTAGACATGCCTTTAAGAGTTTTCCCAAAGTATTGAAGATTTGAGAATTCCTATCCCAACCAAAACCTAGAAATAATCCAAAAAATTCAATTAGACATGGCAAACATGACAAACAATCTCTAAAATTCTTGTAAAAGACTTTAAATTCAATGAAAGGTATAATATTCATACAAGGATCCACTAACTTAGTGCCATTGATCGATTAGGACTTGATTCAACCCAAAGACCCTAGTCTCAATCGATTTTGACATGGTTTTGGTGTGTACATGGCTAGAAAACACAACTTGAATCAAAACATTATCACAAACTTGAGATGTTTATCCCTAATCCATGTGAAAGGAAAGGAAGATGAAGAGACACCATCACAAACCCTACAAATGGAAAGGAAGGGAGAAAGGAAAGGAGAAATGAAGAGACAACCATACCTTGAGAAAGTGAGAGATGGATTTTAGGACTTGGATTTACCAAAAACCACCAAGGAAGAGCAAGGGATGCTTGAACGGAAGTTCCTTGGAGAGCTTTTTCTCCTACGATTGTGTCCCTCTCTTTTGGAGTCAAAATGAGTTTGAAAATTCGTGGCTCTATTTATATAAAATTCTGCGAATGGACGCACGAACGGATCCACTTATCGTGATTCCGCCCGTGAATCCGCTCAGCACAAAATTATAAAATTTCGTTCTTAAAGCTGCACAGAACAACGAACGGATCCGCTCTCGAGAGTCCATCCGAAGATCCGATCGCCATAGTATTTTTATAAAACTTAGTCTTCTGAGAATGGACGAACGAACTGATTCACATTCCACATCCGCCCGTTAGTCCATCCTGCCTATTTTGCAATGGAGCCACGAACGGACTCATAGCAATGATTCCGCCCGTGAGTCCGTCTGATTTCTTTTAGGATTCTGAGCCCAAATTTTGAGACCTTTTAGCCACACCTATATGTGATGATTATGTGCCTATACCCTAGATTTAACACCCCTGTTGCTTGACCCATTCATGAAGATCACTTAAATCTCGCTTAATGCCTTGAAATTGAAAGGTTAGGGCCTGCACCATTTGGCCAAGCCGATAAGAGATGATAGGCATTAGTATATGCTGTGGCTCCCCTCTTACGTGAGAGGAGGAGAGTTACCCTTGAGGATGAAAATCCTTAAACTCCGTAAGTGATTGAACCTAGAATAATCAGTTGGACCAAACCTATGCGGGTAGAAACCCTTAATAGGGTACATAGGATCCAGACTCGTAGCCAGACAAGAGGAAAAAGAGAATTAATAGGCTGGTTTCAAATGATTTAGTTTGAGTGATCAATAGAGACCTTGTAGAAGTGAAGATCATTCTTGACACCTCACCGGCTAGTGACAACCTTGTTTGAAATTTTCTGGTCCATCCAAACTTTACTTAGACTCACAGATGGAGTCTCAAGCTGTATTTAGACCTTCTAAAATGACCTAGTATACCATACCTAAGACTAGCCTACCCTTGTGAGTTTACCAAGGTGACAGATACATTCGTAGGGATTTGAATGTAATTATTAAGCTTATACTCGCGTATATACGTGAATTGAAAATAAAATAGATAAATATAACCCCTAGATTTTTACGTGTGTGGGTAGGCTAAATTCTCCTATACTACAAATACGACCTTGCCTTGACCTTACTATGTTAGTTGGATTGAACCCTGACCTTGGTCAAGTTAATCGTGGATTAATAGGCAACGAATTTGACAATGATCGGATAGGCTAATAATTAAAACCTGTTTAAAAGAGATGACTTGGACCAAAACTAATAGAAGATTGTGGGGTTCTCAGAAAAAGGACCATTGTAGACTTCTCTAATAAGTTGACCGGGTAGGTTAATTATTGGAACCTACTTGAAGGATTTGACTTAGACCAAAACTATTAAAAGATTATTGGCTCTCGAGAGAGGACCAATATGGACCTTCCCCTGTGAAATGACTGAGTAGTAGGTTTATAAGGTTGTGAAGGCCGAAATTGAAAGATGTAACAAGACCTTCTCCAACAACAGATATGAATCGGGTAATGGATCATCAAATGCGTTCCCTCCGTACTGGGAGTGAACAATAGGAGATTCCATCAATATTCCAGATCATTCAAAAGTTAGGTTAGGTAATAAGATAACCCAAAGTGAAGGCATTCAACTATGAACCCTATGTTAGGGACTATACAAAGTTAACCCGATAACTCAAGGGTGATAGAATGTAATCCTGACCTGATCTGGAAGATCTAAGGAGCCCTTTTGTTCCTTGTGACTTAACTTAGTAATTGAGGCCCTGTTTCCCTTGGGATATTGTAACCATCGGCTCTTAACCCAATGGAGCCTAGGGTTACTGTGAACCTCACCCCCTGTGGTAATGTGACCCTGTAAGGAAAGGGAATTGTAGAACCTGACTTGTTGTGCCATGTAGGCACTGCCCCACCTTGATTGAACCCTTGACTTAGTCCATGTAGTGGGTGACTAGAGGTGTTATTATTTAACAGTCCTCACCGATTGAGACCATAGATGCGTCAAATTTTGGGGACAAAATTTTTAATAAGGTTGGGGGGATGTTATACCCGCACCCAAAATATACCCTAATATCCCGAGGTAAATTAGACTTTACCAAATGGTAGTGCCATGGTGGCAATGGTCAACATCTATGACCTTGAACTTAAATTACTATTATAAGTGTCCCCTCGAAGTCTTGGAAGTACGAACCAAAACCCCAGAGTCACGAATGGACTCACTTGATTGGTTCCGCTTGTGGATCGGCTAGTGCTGTGGACTTGCCCTTATGATTTATTTTTCTGTGGGACCCACATCTCCGTGTCCCGGACACCATAATTTGATCCCCAGACCAGATGGACTCCCACCCGCACCATTAATTAGTTATTTGGGCCATGAAAGTGGGCCATAAGACTTAACTTAAACAAATAATGAGTTTCACTATTCTAACTTAAACCAAACAAACCTTAAGGATTAATGTGTCTTATAAGACTTAGGGTAGACCCAAACATGTCCTAACTAGATGGACTTAATAGGTTATGACCTGGGCCAAACAAACCCTAAGGCCTAATTAAACCCAAAAGACTAACTTGTGTTTTAGGGGCACCTAAACAAACAAGACCTAAGGCCCCTTAGTCTTTAAAAGATGAGATAAGCCTCATATCCTCTTATCTCTCCCCCTCCCAAGCAAACCGTGGAGGAGAAGAGACAAGGAAGAAGAAGTGGAAGTAGGAGAGGAATGAGAAGGGAAGGGAAGAAGATGAAAGGCATTCCAAGAAGGCTGGCTGCCCCACATCTCCTCCTCTTGCTGTCTGGATAAGGCTTGAACAAAAGAAGAAAAAGGAGAGATGGAAAGGAAGGGAAAGAGGAAGAGGAGGTTGGTCTTCAAGGCTGGCTAGGGCTGGAATTAGAGCTTCACTCACCAAGGTATGACCTAAACCTTGGTACATCTCTCTTTTCCATTCCCATTCTTGAATTGAAGTAGATTCCTTGAGCTTGAGCTAACCTAAGGTTCCATTTGAGACTCAAGGTGATGCTTGACCCTTAAAGGGAGCTCAAATGGTAAAGACCAAACCCTATTAAAGACTTATATATGTTGCATTACAACCATTATTGTTGAACCTTTGGTTTTAAACCACCAAACCCTACCTTTGGACCAAATGGAGCTAAATCCTTATAAGATCTTGGATCCATGAGATAAACCTAGGTTCTAGTGACCCTAGGGAGACCTAAGACACCCCCTCCATGACCCCGAGTGCAGGTGAACTCCAGGCTTCAAGCTGGAGGAAAGACCCTTTGAAATCTCAAAAAAAAATTCTGACGAATGCACGAATGGATTCACCGTCGTGGTTCCGTCCGTCAGTCCTTCCAGTGTAATCCCAGTGACTGGGCTTAAATGAATGAAGGAACGGATTTACTCTGTTGCCTCTGGCCGAGGGTCTGTTTCCTCTCGGGAATGTCTTAGAGATCAAACGGATGTAAGGACTGATTAAGATGGCGCATCCGTCCGTGGATCCGCTCGCTCTTGGGTGTGTCTCAGAAATCGAACGGATGCAGAAACTGATTCAAGCAAGAAGTTTCGTCCGTGGATCCGCTCCTCGTGTATTGACCTTTTGGCCTGAGCAGAGTCAGGGACGGACTCAGCCTGTTCCTTCTGTCCGTGAGTCCGCGTGCTATCTTGGTTGAAACTTAGTTTTAACTTTGGGGGCATAATAATATGGGACCCCTCTATACATCTTTTGATGATTGCTTTTGTATTTCTAGGCTACCTAACTCGATGGATAGCTGGTGCACCAGTGAGATTCATGTCAACCACACAGGATGGCACCCGAGTTCGGTGAGTGGATTTTGGGTGACTTTGTTGGGCTTGAATATACATATTAAGCAACCATTATCATGCTATTATATAAATATAAGCATTGTGCGCACTGCATTATTTATCTCAAATGTGAACTATTATGAATGTGATGCGATATTATTCTCACAATTTTAATTATGAAAATTCTTAATTGCCATCTTGATCTTTATGCGTCGTGCCGTGCTGGTACCCGGGTACTAGATGGAATGGGACGTTGATGCACCCGGAATACCTCCCGGGATGATAGGACTTGCATGTAGTATATCTGTGGCAAGGATTCTTGTTCCCGTATGCTACGACCCTTACCAACAGGGGTTTGTGTTGGATAGTCTGAGCACCTGTTGCCTATGGAGGTGGGAGAGGCCAGGTCAGGGGTAGTAATGGCTATCGGGGTCTGCCACTGGGTGGTCTGATGGCTTTTACTGGCGTAGGCTCCCGTGTGATAATTGAGGTTTCAGTGGGGCGATAAGTTAAGTGACTCTCAATATCTTCCGAGTTATCACAATAGCATACACTTGACTTTTAGAATTGTGTGCCAGGTGAAAAATAAATCTAACATTAGCATGCATCATAATTGCTTGAAAATTACGTGTTTGTGTGTATGTGCATTCCCCTTTACTCTCTCACTAGCTTGTGGAGCTAACTCCGTTGCGCAACCATTTTTAATTGATATGCAGGCAATCTCTTGATGAACACCATTGGATGCGAGTCAAGTGGAGCCGGTGGCTATGACTTGGATGTTGATGTACACCCAAGAATGGTGCCCTAGTGGCGTGAATTATTATTTAATTTCTGTATTAATGTTCATACATGTATAAACTTTATGTTTAATTATAAGGAGAGAATGAATGGTTACGAGATATTGAAATTGTACTATGTGTTATTATTAGAGAATCAATGCTCTATATTCACATGATTTAATTAAATTTTGCTTCCGCTAACTCTGTAATTGGAACAATTTATTCCATTGGGTGTGCTCCTTGCTGTTATCACAACTTGATGACAGGGTGGACTGTGACTCGGGACACTGTATCTGTGATCCCATTGGTTGTCCCAGTCACCCCCTTTATTGTAAAATATCTTTCATCGGGTTGGGGGCGTGACACCTCCTCCCCTCTGGAACAAAACACACACTCTTGTGCCGCATTCCCATAAAAGAGGATGCAATGAAGGTGATTGATTTCAAACCAATCAGCCTTTGTATGTGTCATATAAAATAATTGCAAAACTGTTAGCTGGCAGATTGAAACCTCTTCTTTCATCCTTCATTTCTCCATTCCAAGAGGCTTTTATCTCTGGCAGGCAAATTTCAGACAACATTGTTATTGCCTAAGAAATCTTCCATTATCTATCCCATAAAAAAGGTAAATCTGGTGTAGTGGCAATACAATTAGATATGTCTAAGGCTTATGATAGAGTTGAATGGAGATTACTTGAGGGCATTTTCAAGTTTCTTGGTTTTGGGACATCATGGGGAATTCTAATCCATAATTTGATTTCAACCTCTTCTTTTTCCATTAAGATTAAGGGCAGTCCTTTTGGGTTCTTCCACGGCTCCCGAGGACTTCAATAAGGTTGTCCTTTTAAGCCCTTACTTGTTCCTTATCATAATGGAAGTGTTGTCCAGGTTACTAAATGTCTATAGAGAGATGGGGATGTTTAAAGGTACAAAAATCTCAAGATCAGCCCCTGAAATCTCTCATCTTTTCTTTGCAAATGATACATTTATTTTTTGCAGACCTATTGAAAATGATCTGCTTACCATTAAAGCAGCCCTTGACCTCTTTGCAGATCTCTCTAGTCAAGAAATTAATTTTGGGAAAAGTAGATTATTTTCAGTAGAAATGTCCCACATATTGAAAGAATAGACTTGGAACTATTCTAGGCATCCAAAATGACAATCCAAGCACATCTTATTTGGGTACAAACCCTTTACCATTTGCAATCTAAAGTTAAAGAATTGGGAAGCCTAGTGAATAGAATCAAGTCTAGCTTATCTATTTGAAGCTAATCATCTCTCTTTTGTAGGTCAAAAAATTCTTATCCAATCAATCCTTAGTTCTATACCTGCTTACCTAATGTCCTCTTTCCTTTTTCCTTTAAAGGATTGTAGGAGCATTGACTCAATATGCCTGAATTTTTGGAATGGTGGAGGAAAATCCCATTTGATCTCATGGGATAGAATTTGTTCCACCCCCCCCCCCTTCTGCGGAAGGTCTCGGGTTAAGAAAGGCTGAAATTCATAATAAAACCCTGATATTGAAATTAGGGTGGAGACTTCTCAACCAACCAGAAGACATGTGGGCCAAACTATTAAAATTCAAGTATTTTAACAATGCTTCCATCTTCCATCCAAAAGTAAGGAGAAAAAAAGGATCTTGGTCCTGGAACAGCATTACCCAAATGCTTCTAGTCTTGAAAGGTATGGTTTTTCGTAAAATAGGTAATGGTCACAATTCATTCTTTTGGCATGATCCTTGGGTAGCTACAATTCCTGGACATAATTTATCTAGTATAGCTCCTACTAATGTAATTGATGTGCCTGTCTGCAATGCCTTTGATAATTCTGATTCTTTACACACTTCATTTACAAATGATTTGCCAAATTGCTTTGCTTCAGCTTGTGGTAATATTCAACTTGTCAATCGAACAGATGCTTGGTTATGCACTCTTACTAATTCATTTGTTTTTCCTACTAAGAAAGTTGTCCAAGCTCTTCTACATTCTACCCCTTCACACACTCAATGGTGGAGGTTCTTCTGGAAAATTCCAATCCATCCTAAGTTCAAAATTTTCTTTTGACGTGTGCTAAATAGAGGGTTACCTGTCAAAGCAATCCTTTCAAAGTGGACTCATATCGACCCAACTTGTGTCTTTTGTGGGACACATGTGGAATCTATTTGGCATGTTTTGATCTCTTGTGACTGGACAAAACATATATGGGTTGCTGGACCTTTAGGACTTAGAACTGAACACATATCTTTGCCATCTTTATTACACTTTTGTGAGTCCTACACTCTAAGCAATTTCAAAGATAAAGCCATGATAAGATGGTTTTTCTCTGTTTTCATCATCTTTTGCTATTTCATTTGGATTCACAGGAACAAAGTTCTATTTCAGGAGGTTACACCAGATCCGTTATGGATCATGACTATGGCTAACAAATGGCTCTGTGAGTTTTCGGTTAACCCACCTTGTATTGATTCTTTTGAATCTTCAACATGTTACACGAATGGGTTCAATAGCTTATCATCTCTGGATAATCTACAAGTTTTTAATTTCCCAATTTTGTTATGCGTAGGAGTTGTTGCCTCAGAACTAAATAGATCTGGTTGGGCTTTTACGGTTCTGCTACAAGGAGAAATTAAATTTATTTCTGCAGGTGTTTTTAGTACAAACAATGTTCTGAAAACAGAACTATTTGGCATTACTCAGGGGATGGAGTTTGCTTCCAGACAAGGATACAACATCAGGGAGGTATGGTGCAACAACAAGGAGATCGTGGAGTTGGTCAATAACCCCTACAAATCAGTCCGACAGCTACCATTAATATATCTTGTTCTTACACCCCACATAGCCTCAAACTCTAGTCTTTTTGTTTTCAATCTTGATGTTCTAATTTTTTCCTTACTTTGGGCTCTTGCTAAAATATATGTATGTTAACCAAGAGCAGATACAATTATCCAACAATATTTTATAGTCGTTATCTTTTATTACTTAATATATCTTTTCTTTTCCCATAAAAAAAAAAAAAGTTATGGCATTATGGTGCGCCCCTAAAGTCAGATTATTCATGTGGAAATTACCCCCATGATTGCCTTCCTCATCCAAATCTTATTTTAGAAAGGTGAATGAATCTTAAAACACAATGCCCTTTTTGTCCATTATATGTTGATCTCTCATACATTATATATATATATATATATATATATATATATATATATATATATATATATATATATATATATATATATATATATATATATGAAAAAAGATCTCTGTCCGGGAGTGTGCCCTATACCAGCACTCCCATGAGTCTATCTCTCTTCACTATATGAAAAGACACCTCTGCCCCCTTATTTTGAGGAGGAGTGAGATAGACACATGGGAGTGCTGGTATAGGCCACACTCCCGGACTGAAAACTGCTTCCCATATATATATGGGAGAAAGAACACCACCTGATCGTGCCATATGCTGCCCTGTGCCCTTACACAGGGGTGCGTGAAATGATCGCCGCACCCCTAGTCATTTTCAGGGTTCCAGGGGATGTGACGGTCATTTTGCGTGCCCCTATGTCAGGCGCAGGTGCGGCATGGACTGCGCGACCGGATGGCATTCTATATATATAAGGGAAAAGAATGCAACCTAGTCGCGTGGCCCGTGTGGCTCCTGCGTCTAGACACAAAATCGCACAAAAGTATCACGTTGCCCCCATAAAGAAAGGCGGAAATACTACCCAGGTTGACACTTGCATATGTGCGTGTAGGCTCTAGGGGCCCAGACAATGTTCTCTCACCCATATTTTATATATATATATATTGCGCATGCGGGGGGCTAATGGGATTGTGTGCGGCGGCATCAATAGGACGGTCATTACTGCCTTTTATGGGGAACGGGGCAGTCATTGCACACCCTTTGTGTCTGGGGCAAGGTGCGCACTCTCCCACAGAGAACTTTCACAATCAACAGTCTTGAAAGTGGACCCCCGATACTATGGTTCTGAATCGAAGGGTGGGGACCAATGCCACATGTACGAGAGGGATGGCACATAGTCCTCTTTCTTACAATTTCGGTACAATACTCTGAGACAGCGGAGATAAGCATATATGGTCGAAGAAAAACTAGAAAAGTACAAGGAAATGAATCACATGTATCATGAATCTCTCTCTTTAGACATTTTTGGCAGTGTTTATCCATTATTAAAGGCCAGAAAGAAATGAAGAATCCCAACTCACCTATAGAAAGATAGATATGAAAAGATAAGGCATGGCCATTAATTTTGTAAAAACAAAGAGATCATGGGACGGTTCTTTTGCCAGGTTTCTTCATTCCTCAAAAATTTCAAATTTCCAACTTCAAATCATAACCATAGTTTTCTTTATCTAATTTCAATTTTATGGTCACCATTTTGCTGCTGTGGTTGGCACTTGGAACTTGGAACCATGGTTTGAGTAAACAGTATTGAATTGTATCGGCCGATTCAAATCAGTATTAATAGAGACCCATATTAATATATCCTTGATCACATATCAGTGTAACGGTACAAATCAAGGGTAAATCTATTCAAAAATTACCATCTAATTCAAGCCGATATGTGTCAATCCATATTAGCATCGGTCAAGATTGATACCGATACCAATTAATTACACGATGCTTGGAAGTACATGGATGCTAACTTTTTCAACCCTGGATGTATTTTTAACTTTAAGTGGTTATCCACCTTCAACGTGTGGTGAAGGGAAACTTGGAGAGAGAGAGAGAGAATGCATGTGGTATGTTGCCCCTATGCCTAGACACAAGGGTGCGTGAAAACATGATTTTAGTGCGCGGTATCAGTAACTTGCAAAACCGATGTGATATCAATCCAGTATCGGTCTGGATCGGCTGTATCAAATAAAATTACCCCTGAATCTCCTTAAAAAATGAGTTTTCTGACTATTTTATCCCTTGTAATAACCGTGCTACCGATCCTATACCGGTAAAACTAGTTAGTATATGAAATGACCACCGCGCCCCCAAGATTTTTTGCCTTTCCATGGGCGCACGAAGTTCGTTACAGGTGCCCTTGTATCTGGGCATAGGGGTAGCACACCACACGCACCTAGATTGCATTGTTTCCCCCAAAAACTAAATAAATATCAAATACGGAGAATGTTCTCTATGTCACAGCGCAGCCTACGCCCAGGCACATGGGCAGTCTGTGCAGGGGGGTAAGGTGGTCATTATGCCCATCCCCATGTGTCTGGGAGTAGGCTGCGCTGCGGCACAAAGAACAGCGCCCCTAGCAAATAATACTGTTACAACTTTTAACAAAAGGGATAGGGTAAACAAGGAAGCTTTCAGGCCATAAATACCAGTAAGCTACAAGGAAGCTTTCAGGCCATAAATACCAGTAAGCTACAAGGAAGATTACCGGCCATATAACAAAAGGGGGTAGAAACAAGGAAGCTTTCCGGCCATCAACCTTTGTTTAAGTCTATCATAAGCCACTGAACCTAAACTGTCCAACGTACAACCTAAAACAGCCACACATGTAGTGATGAATAAGGGCAAAAAAAACCAAAAAGGTTGAAATCATTGAACAAAAGATGATGGATATAGATAGATCCAACAACCGCCTCTTCCCTAGAACCACGTGAAAATCCGCCAACCAATAAAGCTTAAGCCACGTAAACACTTAGAAATCTCAATCCACCAATACCATTTTGCCACATCATCAGATAACTATTATATCCTTTCCATGAAATACACTATATTTGGGTGAAAAAAAACATATACTCAAGGTAATATAAACTTAAGCGTCCTAGAGGATGTCAATATTAGTAAAATGCCCCCAATAAAATATTACAAAAGCCCCCACTTAGTAGAGTGGTCCATGTTATGGCAAAAATTTCATAACTACCCTTACACTTATTCTACTTCCTAGATTGCACTAACTTCATTTTTTTTTTTTTTTTGATGAAAAATCAACTGTTTTAATTAAACATAATAGGAACATTGTCATCTAAACAGTCTGAAGATGTAGAATTAATCCAAGCAAATCTAGCAAGCCTATCCATAGGTTTTATATAGGATCTAGGTTGTTTCAAAATTATTATAGACCCAATACTTGTAATAAGATGTGAAATGTCATATAACCATGTAAAAAACTGATACGGCCAAGGATGATTATCAGGACAAGTGAGCCGATTCCTAATCTCCTGCGAATCAGTCCACACGATCATTTTCCCTCCTGCCAATGGAAGTGCCTTTTGGAGCCCTTCATGGAGTCCTCGCAACTCTACCTCCTGTGCTGACCCTACAGTACCATAATTCATAAAAGCTGCAAATAATTGTTGGTTATTCATAACAAGACACCCCCATCCTCCCTGCTTAGATACCGAGGAGTAACTACCGTTAGAAACAATAATACACGCCTCAGGATCAACCAAACTCATATAAAAAGACCAGGAAAGTGGGGTAGAGGATAGGACTGAATTGTCCTTTGAACAGTACCCCCGATTCAACCAGGGCGTCTGAAGTCTCCGATTGAACAAGATGTAAGTCAGAAATCCATCTAGAAATATTGAGTAAGACAAGGTTGGGGTTAACCTTATGGCCTTGAAAAATGACTTGGTTTCGAAGAGTCCAAATGAAGTATAAGGTTATAGCTACAATGCTCATAATAGAATTTTCATTAAGATTGCAAGAATGGTAGCAAATGATAACACTCTTATAGACTTATATTTGAATATTTAAGCTTGGAAGGGAGGAAACATTATTGGATCATTAAGAGTTTAAATCACCAATAACTCATTTGATTTACATTGAGATAATCATACTTCATTAGAATTATTTGTTAACCTCTATGATCCTTTTTTTTTTTTTTTGGGGGGGGGGGGCGGTTTTGGGAGGGGGAGGATGCTACTTAGGGATGTAAACGGATCAAATTCGGTCGGATAGTGGCATTATCATATTCATATCCGATAATATTTGGACGGATTCGGATAATTTCCGGATAGTGATTTTTTTAATACAGGTTCTCCTAAATGGATATGAATACAGATCGAATACGATTTTTCAACTATCAGTTGACATATTTACCGTTTTTATGATGAGGGTTAGGGTTAAGACTTGAGAGTTCAATAACTACCCTTTTTTCTACTCTTCTTAGTCTTTTATTCTCTTACGTTTTTTGCTTTTGATTTTTTTAATAGATATGTAATTCCATGTATCCTATTGCATAAAACAATATATATAAACCAATAGCAAATCTAGAAAAAGAATCACATTATCTTAACTTATAAATTTATAAAAATAAGATAACAAAATCCAATAAGATAACTTAAAAAGATAGACCAACACAGAGTTATATTTCAGATATTTTATTACCGTCGGACTGCTAAACGAATCGGATAATAATCGATCAGATAGGGGGATTATCATATTCGTATCCGATTAGTTTCAGACGGATTCAAATTCTCCTAAACGGATACGAACGCGGATCGAATACGGATTTACGAATATCCATTTACATTCGTAGTGCTACTTCAAGATCCAATTTGCACAATTGAACTTGTGGATTTATTATATGACAAATTATACTAAATATTGTCTTAAAATCAAGGATTTTTTTTTTTTAATACTTGAATTTCTTTAGCACAGTATTAGGATTGGATTAGGTATATCGGTTTGATATTAGGAAATAGAATCACGAAGCTATAGAGGCTTCAACCACCCAATATCCCTATAGATGTATGTGTATATGTCAGCAAGAGTTTCTCCATTGCTGATCTTGCTTAATAAATTATTAGTTGGAGCAATTACTATCACTACCCTACACTTAGACTATATTTATTAAAACTATCCTACTTTAAACTTCTTTTCTGATACTATCCTGCTTTTAAACTTTTACATCTCCTTCTACCCTTATATTTTTAAATACTTAGATTGCCGTTCCTTTTCACCTAGTAACTTGTTAATCTATTTAACGTACCATTCATCTTCTACTTTTTACTATTTTTGTCACTAAAATAGTAAAAAATGAAAGCACCCACCCGCTTCTTCTCTCCCCCGTTTTTTACTCCATTCGATTTTTTTTTTCAATTTTTTTATTTAATAATTTTTAATTCAACATTTCATCCTCATTGTTCTTCTTCGAACAGATCATGGTTCTTGTCCGCAGGGATCATGATCTGTTCGAAGAAGAACAATGATGATGAAATGTTGAATAAAAAATTAATTAAATAGAAAAATTGAAGAAAAAACCGAATGGAGTAAAAAATGGGAGAGAGAAGAAGCGGATGGGTGCTTTCACTTTTTACTATTTAATGACAAAATTAGTAAAAAATAGAAGATGAATGGTAGGTTAAATAGATTAGCAAGTTATTAGTTGAAAAGGAAGGGTGGTCTGGGTATTTAAAAACATGACGGTAGAAGGAGATGTAAAAGTTTAAAAGCAGGTAGTATCAGAAAAGAAATTTACGGTAGGATAGTTTTAATAAATATAGAGTAAGTACAGGGTAGTGATAGTAATTGCCCCTTATTAATTTTCTTACCAAAAAAATCTATGAAGACTTGGCTTTATAAGTTTCGTCTTCTGTTTGCGAGCACGACTCGTGTACTAATACGAAGACCAATGGAAACACAGGTAAAAGCATCAACAGGAGTAGGAACTCCAATAATTTTAGCGACCATCCAAGATTCCAAGGTAACATTTAATTCAGTAATTCATTCATACCAAAAAACAAAAAAAACAAAAAAAAAACCCAGTAATTCACCATTACAAAGCTGAAGAAGGGCGTTTTAGACCTTCTGAAAAAAGAAAAAGAGAGAATCTCAGCAAGTTGACAAGAGGGTGAAAAGGCAAGATTGTTAATATGGACAAACCAGAGGGCCTTTCGTAAAAGAGGAAGCCAAAGCAGAAAACCAGGTGGTCCCAGAGTCTCCAGTCTCCAGACTTCCAGAGGGTACTGATGAAAACGAGCGTTGTCGCTTCCTTGCTTCTCATCTTATACTCAACTCTTCTATGGATCTCTCTCCGTCTCCAGAGAGAAAGAGAGAGATAATAGACGAGAGTGAGAGATATACCCTGCAATTTGTACAGAATTCTGAACGGATACTTTTTTTTTTACCCATTAATCTGTACCATCTCGTGACTCACTGAGCAAGAAAATGAAATCTTCTGCCAAGATTTTTCTTCAATCCTCTCCTCTCTTTCGCTGTAAATTTACTGATTAGGCAGAAGATTTAAACCCACATTTGATTCCCTTTTCCAGTGATTTTCTATTTTGAGACCGTTTTCATTCTTTTAAAACCAAACCCAACTGAGTTTATAGCCGATAAACTGGATTTTTTTTCGTTTTTGTGTAGTCATTCTGATAGAATTCGAAGTGGGTTTTTTAGGGTTTGGGTGTGAGTGTTGTGCTTTCTCTTTCATAAGAAGTCATATATAAGGAACATTACTCATAGAACTTGAGTTGGGTTTTGGGGGTTTTAGATCTCTGCTGTGGTTTTATAGAAAAAAGGGAAAGAGAGAGAGAGAAGAAGCTCGTGTGTTCTTTGTTGCGGCTTCAGTAGTCTTTCTCCAAATATGCTGGATTTGAACTCTGTGGACCCATTTAGAGGAATCTGTAATAGCTTTCTAATGGGCAGATTCTCAAGGAAGATATCTACCTATCTCTCATTTACAGTTAATTATTAGGTTCTAGCTCCTTCCCCTGTTTTAGTTATTCGTTTATTTTTGTTTTCATACATAGACTTTCCTCTTTTGCTTTTTCATTTGCTTTTCATATATTCCTAGAACACTCAGGGTTTAGGGTTTTGTACTCTTTTAGTTATTTCACTTAGTTCCTGCTTGACATAGTTTGGATTGGTGGAAGAAGTTATTTCTTTAAGGTTTGGGATCTTTGTTTCATTTTAGGTCTCTGAAACTGCTTTGAATTTGGGTTTTAATACCTTGAGCTCTAAGTGTGGTGTGGACTTTAAGGTTTGAATTTGTTTCTGCCTTTTACTGGCCTTGTTAGCCTTGAATATCACCTGATTGTGAGGTTTCTTTTCTGAATTATCTCTTGTTTGTCTTCTCTAATTCTCTGTTATAGTTTTTTAATTCTGGGCCTCTGTCTACAAATGTATTCCTGTATAAGTGGAGGAGGCCTGACTTATGGAATTGATATCGAAATAGTGAAATCACCATCTACTTCATCAAGAACATCACATTCCTCTTCTCCTTCCTCAACTCTCTCTGAATCAAGCAACTCTTCACCTAGAATCTCCACTCGAAAACCTCGAACACCTCGAAAGCGTCCAAACCAAAGCTATAATGAAGCTGCAGCCCTGCTCTCCACAATCTATCCCAACATTTTCTCCACTCAAAACCTCAGAAAACCCTGCAGACACACCAAACAGTATGATTTCTTCTCCGATGAATTCCCTGAATTGCTTCCTCCCTCTCCTCGCATCATCGACAATGCTGGTTTCCTTCTCGACCAACAAGTCCCTGATAAACCCACTTTCCAAATAAAACCGAAACCTGCACATTCAAGTGAAAAGCCATGTCAAAGCCTTCCGGAAATTGATTCCCTGCCGAATTCTGCAAGACCAGGAGACAAGTATGAGGAGGACTTTGACGCCGAATCGATACTGGATGAGGAGATGGAAGAGGGTATTGACAGT
This sequence comes from Telopea speciosissima, assembly GCF_018873765.1. NCBI lineage: Eukaryota > Viridiplantae > Streptophyta > Magnoliopsida > Proteales > Proteaceae > Telopea > Telopea speciosissima. Next base: position 45,532,718 of record NC_057920.1, read on the forward strand.
ATCATGGGGAATCTCAGTGTTAACAACGATTCATATGATGATTCCAATACTTGTTCTTACAATGGCCAATTCAATTTTTATTCTGGCAATCAAATGGGATTGGGATTTGGCAGGAAATTCGGACTGGGATATCCCATTGATGGTGGAGTGAGAGCATTGAGACATGTAGATGATGGAGATTGGTGGAGATTTCCTATAGTTGATGTTCTTCAAATCTCACCCAAATTGAACAAAGTCTCATCACAGAACAAGAAGAAGAAGAAGAAGAAATCGGAACACAAGGAAGAAGTGAAGAATTCTGGATCCTGTAAAGAGAATCACTCGATCTCGAATACGGGTTTGTCTTTGAAATTGAATTACGACGAGGTTCTGAATGCTTGGTCGGATCGAGGGTCACCGTTCTCCGAAGAAATTCCGGTGACATTCTCTTCGGGCTCCGATACTCTTGTACGTATCTCATTCTCTACTCCCGCCGGAAATCTCACGTTTGCAAATCGCAATCAAATTTGAACTTTGCTAAACCTAACTAATTCTAACATACGCCATGTGTATACAGCGTACATATAGGTTTGATGCTCATTACGCATATGGCGTATTTTAAATACTCATACTGTTTTTTCTATTTATTTTTTTTTTTGACAAGAATATCCCTGAGAATAACTATAATAATTGGCTTTTTACTTTGATTTTGGTGGGGCCAGGCCAGGCTGAAGCAGATTGATTTGTTCCCGGAGAACAACGGAGGGGTGAGGGAAGCAAGTGTGATGCGGTACAGGGAGAAAAGGAGGAGTCGTCTCTTCTCTAAAAAGATCAGATACCAGGTTCGGAAAGTCAATGCAGATCAACGGCCCAGAATGAAGGCAAGTAAGACTTTTTTTTCATCATATGGAATAAAATCTTACACGTGTAGGGTCATTGGGCCCACCTACTTGGGTTAATAATGGTTTGATGGAATTTCCATCAAACTTACTAATCTCCATCACTGTCAGCTTTTCAAAATTTTCTTTTCACCTAACTTTAATAATTGCATCATTTCCTTTAAACGGGGGGGCATGGAAATTTCATCCTCCCACTGGTTAAGAGTGTCGTTTTGCCTATTTTATACCAATTGCATTTTCAAAATACAAAAATAAACAAAAGTTCCATTGGGTCAGTCCGTGGGGCCAGAGCAGGGATTGAGATATCGGTATACGATACCAATCCAGATCGGCTGATATTGACTGGATCTACCGTTTTCTTATAAAATTGAGTTTTTGGACGATTTACCCTTGATCCGATTGGATCATTTGGGTATTGGTATTGGTATCGACTGGTACCAATACCTCAATCCATGGGCCAAATTTTGTATTGTCAATGAACCGGGTTAATCCCAAGCCCGTTTTGATATAAAGTGGCCAATTCCATTTCCTAGCTACGTTTGTAAATTAAAATTTTTTTAAATGTGAGGAGAGACATAGATATATAAATAAATCATTCTGTTATCATATTTTTTTTCTAACCTTTTCTTTTCTTGGCAACCAAACATAGAGTAAACAGTTGTATGGAAATTTCCTCCTCCTACTGGCTGTAGTATCCTTTTGCTTATTTTATACCAATTGCAAGGCTATACTCTCTCTCTCTCTCTCTCTCTCTCTCTCTCTCTCTCTCTAGCTTTTGGGCTAGGCCTAGGGCTAGGCCAAATCCAAGTCTGATCTAATTCATACCAACTTAACTACTTAAAACTGTTTTTTTTTTTTTTTTTTTGGTAAATATCTACTGTAAAACTATACATTCTTTTTTTGTTGCATTCCTGATGAAACGAATTTAAAATTTAAAATTCTATTCTTTTTTCATGTTAATTACATTTTGATATTTTAAAAAAAAATTAACAAACTGAATATATATATTTTTTGGTAGCAGGGGCGATTTGCTAGAAGAAGGCCAGTTCTCTCATCAAGTGGTCAACGATAACAATTTTTATGGACATCCTCCTTTTTGGAGTTGCCAAAAAAATGAATGGTTTTTGAGGTGGGGGGGGGGGGGGGTCCTGATAACCAACAAGAAGAGGGAATCTCAATCTTTTTTGGGAAAAAAAAGAAAATTTTGTTCTATCATTTTTTTGGGGGTGGTGTGTGGTGTGGGGTACACCTTCATCTTAACTTTATAGTTTCATTTGAAGATGCATAGTTACCAAAATGGTCCAAAATGTGGGTTCTTTCTGGTAAGTATGAAAGTTTTGTTGATTAGACATTAATAAATTGTTCAATTTTGACTTTTGAATACAGAGTAGTAATAGTTGAGCCATATTATTACATTTAAAGGCTTGGGATCTGTCATTTTATAATTAAACCCAACTTTACAGCAAATCATCTTCTATTTATATGAGGGGATAAAGTTCTCTGCCCCGGGGTGTTACACCCAGACATATGGGAGGGGAGAGGGGGGGGGGGGGGAACGACCGAGCCCGCCCCCCCTAATGCCTAAAATCCCACCCTTATCCTGCCCCATGTGTTTGCGCTCCCAGACAGAGACCGTATGCCCTTATATGAGTTACAGACAGATTAAAGTATCAAAATGCTTAAAATGTATATCACCTAAGAATCAAAACCAAAAACCTCATATCTGAATAGCCTCAATCAACCAAATTTTTGGATAACAATCAAACAAACAAAGGAGACACTACTATGGAAAGCAGAATCAGCTAAAAATTAGGTTGGATTAACAATCTGTCAGTCCAACTAAACCTGCAAAAAAACTAAAGAAAACCCAAGACCCAGCACTATTTAGTTCTTATTTCTTGAATCAAGAGAGTTGACACCAGGGTTTTAAGAATCAGGAATTGGATTGGTGACTCGGCTGTGACTGATCCTGATTTCCACTAATCCAACAAGGCTGATTCACACCCAAAAACCCTAGAAATTTCATGTTTTTGGATCCGAGGATTGATTCCAATCCAATCCAATTCGAAATTGCCAATGACTGATTTCTGTACCTGATTCCGTGTTTTGAAACCCTGGTTAACATTGCCCTTAGCATCCAAAAGCACTTGAATATGCCGAGCTCCACATTTTCTAGCATGCCCAATACCTTCTTCACAGTGTAGATATTAGCTTCTCAGTCACCTCCTGCAATAAGAACTCTTTATTAGAATTCATATAGAGAAAACTAAATACCATCCATCCCTTCTGGAAACTACCATTATAAAAGTGATCAAATCTGCATATAAAGGGATGCTATTGCCCATCTGACTATAACTCTTGTCAAGTTATCCAAGACATTGGGCAGATGAAGGGTCATAAATCATGAATAGTAACCTTAAAAATACAAGCAGTTTCTAGCCTCCTATGGATCTATATTTGCCTAGCAAACAGATATGAAAGAGCTACAAGTAATGGACGAAGAAGCAACAACATCCAGTGGCTCTAACCACCAATTCTGTCATTCCTCAACAGAGTAATCACTCAACATCTCAGTTCTAAGACCAAGATTTGTAGCTAAACCTAGTAGCTTTCGCATAAGGGCAATGAAACAATATCATGGGGATCTTATTAATCTTCAATATCACTCTCCTATATATACATAGGGGAACCGTTCTCTGCATGGGAGCACGGGGCCACGCACGTGTAGCAGCCAAGAAGAGCGCTTGCGCTGGCACATTTTCTTTTTTTTTTGGTAAATGCGCTGGCACATTGGAGGGCGGAAATTTCGTCATTTATGAGAGCGGGGTGGTCATTTCCACCCCCAATGTGTCTGGACGTGGTCCCTGCATCCCATGCAGGGAGCTTTGTTAAAATCTTTGATCATAAACAGATCCCCACATTGAATTATGGAAATCAATTAACAAGAAACATAAATGACATACCTGTCAATGACGGCTGCAATCAAACCACGTAGCTTTCTCCTTCCCAAAAGCCTTCCACAGCCTTTCACTTTACCTCTCCCGTGAGTAGGAATAATAGAATAATCAAAATGACGGTTGTGGGGACCTTAGGGTTGAATATATAATATTCTCCCTGACCCTAATCACACTCCCACAATGTGTAAGGTCAGTTATACCCCTCACTAAACCTGGAGTGAAATAAAACACCTTATGGGCCCAATAGAGCCAACCCATATTAATTAAGCCCAATAACCCAACAATCTCCCACTTAGGCAAAATTAATACAGGTGTCTTTATTGGAATTGGCCAAAATCCACTTTCACTCAAAATTACTTTGGTCCTATTAATGCCCACTTGTGTCGAACGACAGCAGAAGATATGCCTCAACATACGGCATACAAATTTCTATCATCACGGCCACAAATGATCCATTAACTCGAACCGCCTTGGGTATATGTAACAACAAGGTAACAAGAGCATAACAAGTGATCAGCAAGTAAATGCTCGTGTCCTCGTAGGTCCTCTACCTTGAAAATCCTCACAAGTAGTACACTTTGATATTAACTCATACTTGGGTTAAACCGCCATGAACTAGAATTAACACCATCCTTTGGCTTACCGCCCATGGCTTATCCGCCAATCTTAAAACTTTGGCTAAATACCGTCTATGGCTAATTGCCATTTTGAAAGCTTTGGCTAAATACCGCCTATGGCTAACCACCATTTTGTAAGACATGTCTTATAAGAACAAGTAATGAACTATAACCAGTAGATGTATTAAGATGGCAAAAGAATGCAAAATCACTGGTTAAATAAAAGAGCTCAAATAATAACCAAGGAGGAAAAGCAAAATCCTCCTACTAAACCGACATATCATGAATGTAACAATCATGATTGTCAAAACAACCCAGACTCCCACTAATCCTTGGGAATCACACTATCATCACCCAAACAGACATGTTAAATACTATGCTGTTCTATACCTTCATGAGTCTACCTTCATGAATCTAGGGACTTTTGCTCGCACCGAACTAGTTGGTCTCTTGAGGGCATGACCTTAGAGGAAAGCTCTACTGAGCGAAACCAAAGAAAATATTCAGTCACCAACTGCCTAGTAGGGACGAAAACACCATTGACCTCTCCCCTAGTCACCTCTTCTCGGATAGGGAAAATACTGTCCCTACTTGCCTTGAGCTGTTTGCCTTTCGATGTTCCTTTGGATAAACAACTGCAGGACTGTTGTCTTACCATAACCACAAGGGTTTAGGGACTGAGCCAACAACCTTTAGTTCTACAGAGAAAAGCCTAACCAACCAGCCCTCTCGATCATTTCAAAAATTCCATCACGCTTCTTACATGGTGGATAGAGCAACAACAATCTAATAACGGTCTGCTTGGCACCTTTCCATTTTCCCCTAGAACTTCTCCAACTACCAAGACGACACCGCCTAAGACCAATTCCATGTCATCAGTTCAACCACTGGAGCCTGAATCTGATTATCCGGCTATACTAAGTCAGTCATCCTTCCTGTGGACTAGCCTGAACTCTCTGGCACCTAGTAAGTACCGCACCACCTTCTCAGCTGCGGTCCAAAGACCCAGTCTTATATCAGACTGAAAAGCTCCCAAAGAATGCTAATTACGGATGCAATATCGGTATGAGTGCACGTATGTGCACACATCAACCCGACCACAGCTGAAACATGAGGCTCGTCCTACATGGAATCATCCTCAAGAATCTCCTTCGAACACCATTCCAAGTTCAAATTGTCCCCTTCGTGGATGAGTGCATCCTCCCACATCATTGGGTAAGTCAAACCTTAACAAGATCCTGCTAACGCAAACCTTCTATGGCAACCCCAGACAATCTTCCTTTCCACCACGACTTGCCACGACTTATCACGAAACCAAATACACAGGTGTACCTTTCTTTGTTTTTAAATTCATGATCCCAGGAAAGGAACTGTTTGACTTCCCAAAATAGGTCAAGATCACTGCCGGCTAGCAGTATATCATCTACATAGGGCACACAGAAAGTGAACCTACCCCTAGTAGTTTTCTGGTGGACGCAATTGCCAATTGCTCACGCTTAACAGAACCTCAAATCACTGTCCTGCAGCCTATTTTAGATCTTACAGTGACACCAGCAACTCAAAACTCGATGGTCCTTTCTTTCCTTCTCAAAACATTCATACTCGCACATGTGGACTCGCTCTTCCTTACTAGATTGGCGATGGCTTACAGCCTTCCCCTGAAGGTCAATATCGGTTCTATAACAAACAGCTTTGATGCAACAACCTTGCACCACTGGGGAAGCTCAATGAATTTTCAAACGCCATTTCATCCTTAATCCTTCCAACCATCTCACAAACGCAGACACTTTACCTTCATCCTCATGAAACTTCTCACAAGTGATCTTATTAACTCTACTCTCTGAGCCTGGGTGTTAGATCTATGACCCTACGGTCTTATTAAATATCCTCCAAGTCATCACCCGCCTTGGTTTGTAAAATATAAAACTTAAGAGGACAGGTTCTTAGGTAATCCTTGGTTGTATCAAATGGGGTATCTTAATTGACCTATTCAAAATACTAAACCCCAAAATCTCAACCCAAACAGAGGCTCAGGGTTTTCTAATTTACTTCCTTTTCAAGTATTGACTAGCATCACCACTACTTTTGTGACATTTCCTTGATTATTACAGTGGGACTAATTTCCTTCGAAAGTTATCACTTCCCCTTGATGCAGTCAACGCACTACCTTAACATTTCAAGGACTAAGTAACAATAATGCCTTCCTATATTCCTCTATAGGCCCATCCTAACATCCATTCACGGTGATTGATTACACTATAAGAGAGAATAACGACTTATGCAACCATCAATCACATAATCAAAATAAAATAAAAGAACCAACTCTATTAAAAAAAACGTAAATGCTTATCCAAGTAAAACAAGATTCTTCTAAATTCAAATAAATTATATGTTTTAGTAAAACAAAACAATAAAATAAACATGAACAGAATGGTCTAATAGTTCTCAATGACTCTTATATGGTTTCCACATTCTCATAGCCTCATTTCTTACTAAGACCTTTACTTCTCATTCACCGCTTGATCATGAAACCAAATCTCATCTTCCGAGTGCTGTGGTGAATGGTTACGAGACCTGGGAGTGTAGAATGGTGACTCCAGTCTGTCCACTTCCTCAGATTCTGCCTCATCTGTTGGTGGGGACCTCGGAGTATTGTAAGGTGAGTCCGACTTATCCATTGCAACAGAGAGAATTTTCTCAACTGGTCCGCACCCACGTGGCCAATCCCTCACCACCAACAATCTCGGCCTCTTGGGTCCTTTCACAACGGTTGCACGTGCCCTCAAGATAGCCCTATATTTCCGTGCAGTCAAACGCGTTTTCTTACTTCCTATTCGAGTCCGGTCTCCAGTGTGCTGGGAAGAATCTAAGGCACTGGTATCACAGTTTTGTATCTTGAAGTTATCGGCTACAACCGACTTATCCCTGGTGGGTGGCATCCTGTCAAACAGAATATCAAATCAATAACTAGCACTTGCCACACCCATAACTTCAATAATTATCTGGTGTCAAGACTGTGTCGGTTATAACAAAACAAATTTATGTAACAATCAAGGGTTTTAGTCTGGCGTACATTTCTAACCTAAACATCCTTAGATGCAGTGGTCCACATTCATTCCTTCTATCCCTTAATTAGTCTAGATAGTGTACACAAACTCTGGTTACTATCAAATGAATAAATACGCACTATTGACCATGGAGCCTAACTAGGGTGTGTTACAAACACTCCATAAAAGACAAGATGGTGCAGAATACAATACAATATACGAGCAACATATCCCGAACATATCTTTCCCTCTCTGAGCATAAGATATGTATTTATTAAGCCATACTTGCCATAAAACCAGAAGTAACTATAGTGGTCCTATCACTTTTCGACATAAGGAGCCCTAGGGTGCAAATCCTTCATATACTTGCATGTGCATCCCTAATCTCTTTAAACTTGGGCAGTAACTCTCATAAGCATGTACCACCTACTTTGCTACCATGGCCGAACTGTTGAGGAGATTGATGTGCCACCGCGGTGGTCATCACCTCATTCCCCTATAATTCCCATGAATGGAAAACCACAGCTAATTATCTCTAGTAAAGTACTCTCTTACAAGCACGTGCAGTATAGTATATTTTCAACCACCTTCACTAATTCTTATGTATAACGTTTTCCCCGTGCACAATCAAGACCTTTCACTAACATTAAGTACTGGGTACCGTTAATACCTATACATTATGGTCCATGCTAGTTTCTAATGAACTAGCTTATAAAACCGGAAGAGTATCAACCGGAACTGCATTTCTAACCTTTGGGTAAACAATAATTCCTAGGTCAGTTTCTCCCTATATGTGTGTGTGTGTGTGTGTGTGTACTACTACATTGTTCTTGGATGATGCTACCTTTGGGCGAGCATCACCATTCTTTGCTGCCATAAATATGAACCTTAAGCTATTGGGTATTATAATAAAATTTGATCTTACCACTTTGGTGGATTCCATCTGACCCTATTAGAGTGTCCAACAGCTCATGATGCAGCCATGGGATGTTCATTCATGAGTTTAAACGATTTTATACATTAATCTCATTACACATCAATTTTATAAAAAAAAACTACTGTTGTTCTACATTGCATTGTGACGTAATATTGCATATGGTTGCCTATGTTCAACCGTTAATCAAGGAATGCAGAAACGCACATTTAAAGAATTGCAGAAACACTTTAAAAGCTCACTGTGGGTCCCAATAGCCACAATTGGAGCAAGTGAGGTATACCATCACGTAGGCCTCTAAAAATCAAACACAACGGGAAAACCCCCATCTCAAAAAGCCCTTCCACGAGCCCTCACGCGCAGCCGGCCAAACCCAGTCAATCGTTCGGTCTGGACCGGTTCGTCGAGTCGTCTTTCCAGGTTAAAATTCGGGTCAGTCAACCCGCCCAATCGTGTTCGGGTCACGGGTCCGGATCGACCCGTATTTCTCGGGTCGGTTTGCCCATTCGGGTCGGTCCTGGGGTCGCCCCATCTGGATCGGGTCTGGGCTGGTCATCTGGGTCGAGTTAGGCTTGACCCACTTGGGGTCGGGTCTAGTCTGACCCAGCTAGTTCGGGCTTGGCCTGACCCACCTGATTCGGGCTTGGTCTAACCCACTTGGGTCGGGTTTCTCGTTGGGTGAACTCGTCGGTTCACCAGGTTGACTCGAAAACCCTACCGAGTCGACCCGGCGATGAATTGCCCGCCGCCCCAAAACTCCTTTTTTTTTTTTTTTTTTTTTTTGAAACGGTTGCCGACGCTTGCCGGCGCGTCGGGAAGATTCCGACGAAACGATTTTCAGATCCAGGATCGCCTCGACCTCCTCCATTCCATGCAAAAAAATTTTGATTTTGGTGACCGGACACCACCGGCAGTGGCCGTACATGAACGATCCAAAACCCGAAATTTTTCAAAAACCTTGTTTCAATCATAACCTGAATTCCATATCTATGTAGGTTGGCTCTGATACCACTTGTTAAAATCTTTGATCATAAACAGATCCCCACATAGAATCATGGAAATCAATTAACAAAAAACATAAATGACATACCTGTCAATGACGGCTGCAGTCGAACCACGTAGCTTTCTCCTTCCCAAAAGCCTTCCACAGCCTTTCACTTTACCTCTCCCGTGAGTAGGAATAATAGAATAATCAAAATGACGGCTGTGGGGACCTTAGGGTTGAATATATAATATTCTCCCTAACCCTAATCACACTCCCACAATGTGTAAGGTCAGTTATACCCCTCACTAAACCTGGAGTGAAATAAAACACCTTATGGGCCCAATAGAGCCAACCCATATTAATTAAGCCCAATAACCCAACAAGCTTTTCTCCATATATATAGGGAAGCAGTTTTCTATCCAAGAGTGTGGCCTACGCCAGCACTCCCATGTGTCTATCTCTCTCCTCCATAAAACAAGGGGATAGAGGTGTCTTTTCGTACACCACACCCAATACCTTGGTGGATCATAAATAAATATACCAATGGTAAATTACACTACGAACCCTAAAGGTTTGTCCTAAATACAGTGCAACCCCCTGTGTTTCTAAATTATACAACCCGCACCTTTAAGTGGACGGTGTTAATAATAAAATGTAAAATACCAACTTTGCCCTTCTAACATTTATTATCAAAAATCTATTCAAACCCTCTTTACCTTCTTAACCGTTACCTTCTTCCTCACAACCGAAGCTGCTCTTATCTTCTCCGAAGTCGCATGACCTGCAACTCCACCGCACAGGTATGCCCTTCTCCACCTGCCATTGTCTCTCTCTTCTCTCCCTCATCTCAACTACCCCTCTCTTCTCTTGTCTGACGTAAGCTTCAGTTTTTGCATTTCACAGAATCAAAATATAAACAAAATTACCTATCACTCACTGAGGAAAAAATGATGAAAGCTTTCACTTGTCAATGAGCCCACCGCAATGATGAGATTTCAAGAGAAACCCACATCAAAAGGCGCCTCATTTAGCAATCTCACCTAGATAAAAACAACATATTCAGCAAAAAAGGCAGGAAATCAAACATTCTCATAGACTTGAGATATCAAAGCAAATGGTGAAACAAGAAAATGCCGTCAGATTTCCACATTACCCAGACATCAAAAGATTATTTATTCAACAACTCAAATCACCAAGTTTCATCTTTTATAGGGATTTCATTGGCTTAACCACCATGCATGCGGAATCCAGCAAATTTCAGCATGAGATTCAATAAACAAACAGAGAACTGGTGAAATCACCAAAGATTGGTAAGTTCCTACCTTGCATATAGGAAGAATCCACGTTTCTGGATTTATGAAACTTAGCACCGAAGGCTTCTAGCAACCCATCAAATTGATTAACCTAGGTTTCTGCACAAGCTATTCTAGTTTAACTTGGAAGCGTTAAAGCAGGTTTCTCTTGCAAAAGGTTCAAATCTGCAAGAGTCCAGAGAAGACATGATTTTCAGCAAAAAAAAAAAGACATGATGATCCAGTCAATTATAGAAGCAGATCTGCCCTCATTGGAAGGTTCTCAGAACCAAGAAAGTGACAGAACCTAAATCCCTAATAACAAGAAGGATCTCCAATCATAGTAGATCCGCCATCTTGAGAACCCTAAAATGTATCTTCCTTATCATGCCTTCGAGTAGCAAAGGAAGGAGTTGAAGATGGCCTGAGGCAGATCGCCAGAACCCTAAACCTACGACTGATTCAAGTAGCAGGGGAAGGGGGTGTGAAGTTAGGGATGCCTTATGGGCAAAATGGTAAGCTCACACCCCATTAGGGGTATATTTGTCATTTTAAAGCATCAATGGCCAACACATCAGCAACTAACGGAAATGCTCTAACGGAGTGGGGTGACTGTAACAACTAACCTAAACTCAGGGGTCAGGGTGTATAATTTAGAAACACAGGGGGTCGCAGTGCAATTTACCCATATAACAAATGTATTTTCTACGTAATATTGATGAACTACAAAAAAGCCCTTACCTTGACAAAGGATTGTGAAAGATTTAAGATAAGAAGGGTTAAATCGATAACTCGATATCCTCAATCCAGATGATGCAGTTCAGGTTGCTGATAAAACCATGGAAAAAAGATTCATTAAGAATATGACTCACACTAACAATAATTAGCATGAAATATTACCATAAACTTCCTTATCTAGTTGGTGAGGAAAGGCTAAAGCATAAATAATATGCATAGGTACCAAGCAAAATAATTTTAGCATAAGAAGGTGAAAGTAAATTAACCAACATTGAAGATCTGGTTTTAAAAATATTCCAAAGCTAGATCCAATTGTTTTAGGCTAAATTAGGAAGGGTAGTCCTCCATAAGTATGCCCCCAGTTTTTCTCTCTTTTTTTTTTCCAATACTAAGATGAAATGTTTCTGGCCCCTTAGCAAAATGCATGTAGAGAAATACTATGTTTGAACTTAAGGAAATCCTTCAGGTGGTGAAATAGTAATAAGCCCAAGAAATTCATTTACCAGGAGATATCATCCGATCTTTTCTGTAGTCCATGTTATGAAAAAGAAAGTTATGTCTCATGTATTGTTCATTTTGCGCACTGCATTGTACATTTGTTACATGAAAAGGGCATACCCAGTGCACCACTCATGCTGCTGCAGGGTCTGGGAAGGGTCATAATATACGCAGCCTCACCACCACTTCACGGAGAAGCTGTTTCCCGACTCAAACCCATGAGCACTAGGTCACAATGGAGCAATCTTACCATTGCACCAAAGCCCGCCATCAAAAGGAAAAAAGATAAAAAAACAATAAAGGAAAAGAATGAAAGAAAATCAAGACAATTGTAGAGATTTTCAAATTTCTTATTCAATGTAAATTCTTCCAATTGTAATTACCTCCATTCAGTGTATTAAAGCTATTACTGTACCATAATACACAATTTCTTTTGTGTATCATTCTTCTGTTGACTAATTCCAATTTAGGACTCAAGGTAGGGTTTTACTTTCACTTTTATATGTATCATCTTTTTATCCCATAGCCAAGCCAATCAGAGTACTCATGTTTAAGGGCTTGTGAGTATCATTACATCAAGGACAGGTCCTTAGAATATCAACTCTAAAGGGTCAACTAAGCAAGTACCTCTGACGAGGCAATGAAGGAGCACAAAAGCAGTATGGCCATGGTGAAAACTTGCAAAGATGCAAGAGTAGAAATTGCAAATACTTACGTGGACTTGGCGATAGATCGACATTAGGAAAAAAATTCCTCATGCCCAACTGATCAAACTCTGAAGTCAAGTGGATTTTATCTACTCTGTAAGTTTATAGAAGACTTGATTTACCCTTCAATGAACGGGCCTGTCTTTTGCCAAACTAGCTGTTTGGATGGATGGTACCCTTTAATGAACGGCCTGTCTTTTGCCAAAGGCAATGATAATAAAGAAGAAATTGAAGGGGTAGTTGCTTCTTCAAGAACCAGATATCTCTTCCTTGCTGTTCTTAGTCGCCTTTTGACGGAATGTGAGAAATCAAGTGGAAATATTCCATATCTAGATCTCAGTATGAAAAGTTGAAAGTGAAAGGGGACCTTACAGATAGCCTGATATAGGTCGTTGCTTCCATTGAAGATTGGAAGAAGCTGCTTTGGTAGTAGAGATTACGAGATCATCTTAGCCGCCCCGCTCTACACTATCATTAGGGCATTGCATACTAGAAACAAACTTTCTTGTAAAATATTTCACATATTTTCCATTTTTCTAGCAGGCATTAGGAGAGAATTAGGACACTAAACGTTCAGACGGGCATTACCTACCATTACCAGTAATCCTTGCATGAACACTCACCACTGGTGAACACATGGAAGCAATTTCTATCTCAAAGGACAATTTCCCTCTTGAACTCCTTAGATATAAATTTGATGGCCAAGTGAAACACCCCCCCCCCCCCCCCACATACCCTCAAGTTGTTGATCACCCTTATTGGGGAGTTATTTGCCTAGGAGACCATAAGCTATGGCCAACCTCACTGTGTCTACTCAATTCAATGTGCCTCCTCTTTCTCCTCCTCCAAATCCACCACTTCCACCCCACTTGCAACGAAATCAACCTTCTCAATTCTGTTTTTCAACTCCTCCAACATCAAATATATCTGTCTTGCCTCACAGTGATTGATATCACCCACCACAAAGTCATGCACCCTCCCGTCTATTTCAATGAAACTACACCCTTGTGTGGTTTGCAGTTCTTTCCCCTTGATCAACTTCCTCACCTTCATTGCATCCTCCTCCTCTCCAGTGGCAGCAAACATTTGTCCAGCCAGCTTATACCGGTCACCAGACCTTGGTTCCAGCTCAATCAATTGCCTGAACACACGTTCCCCTCTCCTCAAGTCCTTATGGGTTCTGCAAGCACCCAGCAATGAACCCCATATAATTGCATTCGGCTTCTCCGGCATCGAGACAATCACTTCTTCAGCTTCTGCCAACCGCCCTGCTCGCCCTAACAGATCTACCATACATCCATAATGCTCAATCGAAGGTTTGATCCCAAATTCTCGTGACAGACGATCAAAATAATAACACCCTGCTTCCACACATCCAGCATGGGAGCAAGCTGATAATATGGCAACAAAAATGATTGCATTAGGATAGATACCCTCAGCAACCATCTCGTCAAAAAGCTTGAAACATTCTTCAGCTCTCCCATGCATGGCAAAACCAGAAATCATGACTCCCCATGCAACAACATCTCTTCTGCGCATTTTCTCGAAGACTTGGTAACCACTATCAATGCTGCCACACTTGGTATACATGTCAACCAGAGCAGTACACAACCTGACACTAAGCTTAATTCCAAACCGTTTGACATACGCATGTATCCATCTCCCTTGGTCCAATGCCCCCAACTGCGCACAGGCAGATAGAGAGCTAACCAGTGCGGATTCATTTGGTGGTGGCGCACCGGACACAATCATCTCCCGAAAGACACTCAATGCCTCCACATTCATACCATTCTGAGCAAACCCAGATATCATTGCACTCCAAGAAGCATCATCCTTCACAGACATTCTCTCGAACACTTGCCTGGCATTCTCCACACAACCATTTCTCATGTAACCCGTTAGCATTGAATTCATAACAAGCGTATTCTCATTCCTATTACACTCAGAGAATTCCAGCAGAACAACCTCTGCCGAACACAAATCATTAGCATTCGCATACATGTGAATCAGAGAGCTGTGTATGTGAGTAGTTGCAGGTGACGGTTTCCGTCCAGCCTTGATTATCTGACAATGCACTTGTTTACCTTCAAAGAGTGAACTAGTCTTAGAGCAGGCCTTGAGAACAAACGTGTAAGTGTGATTATCAGGAACTACGCCATCTGATAACATTCCTTGATAGAGTATAATTGAATGAAATGGATGGTTACCCAGTATTAAGCATCTAATCATGGTGTTGTACATGAAGATGTTTGGTGAATTAAATGATTTGAAAACAGATGAGGCATAGGGGATATGGGGTATTAGACCATAGGACTCGATGAGTTTTTTGGTGGCGGTTGGGTGGCGATTGAGAAGGCCAGAAACAATCAATTGGGCGTGTAATTGTTGGGTTTCTTGGAGGTTCGGGCTGGTTTTCTGGGCTAAGAAGACATCGGCAGGAATTCTTACAGCTGTATTGATGGGGTTTCCATTGGAGGATATTTGATTCGGGTTGAAAAAAAATGAGAGTGGATGAGATGCCATGTTAGTATCTTAGTGCTGCGGTGCGCATAAAATTTAGCCGCCACCGTATGTGTCACTGCCTCAATGATGTCATGTGTATACCTTTAATGTTTAAGGCTAATTCAATCAACAAGAATAGTTTTCTGTCTAGGAGTGTGGTCTACGCCACCACTCTCATGTGTCTATCTCTCTCCTCCTCAAAACAAGGAGACAGAGGTGTATTGTCAAATGAGGAGGAGAGAGATAGACTCATGGGAGTGCTGGCATAGGCTACACTCCCGAATAGAGAACTTTCTCCCTTGAATCTAACAAAAATCATGTCGAAGAACTTTCACCATTAATTATTTGGGAAGTAGTTTTCTGTCTGGGAGTGTGGCCTACACCAGCACTCCCATGTGTCTATCTCTCTCCTCCTCAAAACAAGGGGGGCAGAGGCATCTTTTCATATGGGGAGGAGAGAGATAAACACATGGGAGTGCTGGCGTAGGCTACACTCCCGGATAGAGAACTTTCTCATTAATTATTTTTAGGGGGAGTGGGAGCGTAGGGGGCCACGCATGCATGACAGCCAATGAGAACGTGTGTTCGCATCTCGAGGGTGGGATTTTCGTCTTTCATGGGGGTTGGGCGGTAACTATTTCAAATATTTGGGGTCTATCATACACAAAGAAGGTGACAGATGATGATGTTTCACAAAGAATTAAAGTGGGAAGGATAAAATGGAGAGTTGCGACTAGAGTACTATGTGACCAACAAATTCCTTTAAAACTCAAAGGAAAGTTTTACAGGACTGTTGTCTGACTTGCTATGTTGCATGGTGTGGAATGTTGGGCAGTTAAGAAATGCCATGTAGCGAAGTTATGAATTGCAGAAATGAGGATGTTAAGATGGATGTGCGGCAAAACTAGGAAGGATAAAGTAAGGAACGATTGTATTAGAGCTAATGTGGGAGTTGCCCCGATCAGTGACAAGCTCTGAGAATGTCGTCTGAGGTGGTTTGGCCATGTACAACGAGGCCTAGGAACGCCCAGTAAGGAGAAGTGATCTAATGCCGATTGAAGGGTGTAGACACTGATTTTTGTCACCCCTTGATCGGCGATGATGACAACGGGACATGGACGATGGATGACGCACTTTCCCTCTTTCTAGACCTAAGATACCTGACCCATAAACCCAAGAACCATTCTGAACACAAAATGATCCATTTTAGGCCCAAAAACAAGGAAAAATGGCACTGTGCCCCCACGGCGCCATGGACTCCTTCCCACGGCGCCATGGACTCCTTCCCATGGCGCCGTGGGCTCCTTCTATGGCGTCGTAGGCTCCTTCCCACTGTACCGTGGGGATGTGTACCGGATTTCCACAGCACCACGAGGGGGTGTGACATCAACTTGCTGACGTCACCCACGGCGCTATGGAAAAGTCCCCCACAGCGCCGTAGGCATCTTCACGGCGCCGTGGAGGACTTATCTGGCCAGGAGAGAGAGGGGACCCCTCCCTATAAATAGGAAGGTCCCCCTACCTCAAAAAATAAGGAATTCCGGGTAGAGAAACCCTCCCCAAGTGATTTCCACCTTCTTTTCCTCATTTTTCACCTTCCTTTCTCCCCTTTCTCCTATGAGAATGTGAGCGAGTGAAATTTTCTTGGTCGTGGATAGATCCTTCGATTATCCCTTCGAGCATAGAGCACTTCTGCTCCTAAGCATTGTTATCCCGTCGATGTACGGATAGCAATCGAAACCCCTTTATTCCAGACGTTATTTTGTCTGTCTACTCCTCTTCAAACCATCTGAAAGAGCCGTTACTCTGCCCAGAAAGAATTGGCGTCAGTCCATTCGTCTATCTCCCCTGAGCCCAGGGAATACAACCGTACAGGTATAATTACTGCACTCTTGTTGATTCAATGTAGTCCTTTCATATTTCATCATTTTGGTCTGTATTTTTCGTATATGTAATGTAGTTTATTATGTTCTAGTTCAATTTATAACATTTGAATGTAGTTCATAATATCTCTCATCCCCGCAATAAAAGAGAGAGAACATTCGTCCTTATGTAGCATTTAAGACAGAGAGACCAGCTTTGGCCGGGCGAGGTGGGTGCCTAACACCTTCCCACACTCGTAACCTGACCCCTTACCCGAACCTCTGGTCAGACCATATGGATTCACGTAGCTCGATTCCCTTCACAATGGATAGGACTACACCTAATGGGTCCTAGGCCCTAACCCTAGGTGGCGACTTCACATTATGTTAGCATATTTTAATACATGATCCCAATCCCCATTTATCAACATTATACATTGACATTACTATCCGTATCAATAAGACACGGTCGTCAAAAAGAGGCTGAGGAAACCCTCGCCGGGAGCCCCGGACGACCACGGTACTTACAGTGGCGACTCCGCTGGGGAAATGTGGACAAACGTCCACTCGAGGTCAAACTTTCTAAATAGATGCTACCAATAAATGACAGAATGTTCTCTCCAAACTCTTGTGTGAAAAAAATAAAAAAAATACCATAATATGTTTGTCTGGCTAACCCTTATGTGTGTACTAACCGCATCATGCATAGTGCTTGAAGTGAAATCAAATAGCGAGGGTACTCCCTGTCGTGCCTTTACCCCCGGGGAGGTGCGGCACGTCATACTAAGTACTCTGAGATCGGATGATAACCGCTTCCTGTACCACTCTCTTGCACACACACACTGCATAGGAACCCCTCTTACCCCCATAGTTAGTCGTTGGACCTCATAAGTAGTCATAGGTAATTCGCGGTGAAGCTACAACCCTTGATATTTACTGTATGAGTGTAGAATCACCAGCGAGGGTATTCACTAGTGTGTTGTGGAGTGCTTTCGCCACTCAAAAAAGGCACTAGCTCAATTACTCTGAGTTTGTGTGACCTATTCTCCAGGTATATCAAAAGAACCACGTGCCTACAATTTGCGGCCACGAGCGATAGGTATATTGGTTTTGTCAAGGGTGACCCTGTTCTGTCCTATGGAAGCCTACCCATTGCATGCATCATATAGGAAAATAGACCATATACGATTAGGGTACGACATAAACTAACCTTGTTAGATGTAAGAAAGACCGAGTTTAGGGTCACTTGACGATTAACCGAGATTCAATACGAGATGCCACCAAAGGTAAGGAATTCCATAGTCCCGCGATGGTCCCTCGAAGAAATATGGAAGTCCACTTCCGTATGATGGAACCTTACATGTCCCTCAAAATAAGGGCATCTCATGTTGATCCTAGGCACAATTGTCAGTAACCCGATAACTAGGATTTTTCTTTTGTTTGTTTTTTATGTTGTGTTCAAAAATGCTTGGGCAATGACGGCATTCAAAGTCCGCATTCAGAGAGGTCCAATTAAAACTCTGATGACAGCTTCGATTACTTGAGCCAAACAAAAATAAAAAATGTTATAAAAATAAAAATAATAATAATAATAAAAAATATATATATATATATATATATGATAAAAAAAAAAAGAGAAATAAAATAAAAAATCTTTTTGCTGAATAAGATTTTTCCTCTTCGTAGGACCTGAACTAGATCTTCTTCTCTTTTTCATAGAAGCACAATTCCGTCCTTGCCCATCTGGATCCTACGCGGTGGAAGGCTGACTCGGGCTAGCCCACCATTCTTCTTAAGATCCCCGACCTCTTCTCATTCCTCTAGTTCATCAACTGAGATATCACTTGTGAGTAACATGGATCCTACGGAGGACCACTTGTCTGAAAGTCAAGTCAAAAATCGAGTGGATAAGCTGAAAGCAAACATGGCTGAAATGCAGCAACTCATGGCACAACTAGTGCAGTCAGTCAACAAACTGTCTAAAGGCGGATCCGTATCTGGGCCAATGGAGCAGGAAGTTCGGATAACCAACTCCACAACCCCCAAAACTCCAATCACCATACTGGTAGAAGGGGAGGACAGTCACCCTCCGGACCCTCCTGAGACTGAAAGGGAGAAGAAGATGAGAGAAAAAGTACCTGAACTGGAAGTGGTTGTCAAGGGCAAAGCCAAAGAAAAAGATGAGGAAGACCTGGTGTTCTTTCCCGAAGGAAAAATCCCGGAAGATTTCAAGTGGAAATTGGATAAGTTCGATGGATCGGGAGATCCTAGGGCACACCTTAAGATTTTTGCCACCATTGCCAGATCATGGGGACTTTTTGAAAACCAAATGGGACAGGCGTTCTTATATTCTTTGGCCAGATCTACTTTGAGGTGGAAAACACAACTCGATCACACTCAAACCCAGTCATGGGCCTCTGTGGTTAAAGCGTTCACGAAGCAGTATTCGTACAATATTGAGATGGATATTACTCGAAGAGAATTGGAGACCTTGAGGCAAGAACCAAGTGAAGAATTTTCAAACTACATCATGAGGTTCCGAGAGAAGCTACGAAGATGTGGAACCCCCCACTGAAGAGGAACTGGTTGAGATATTGTTAGAAAATATGTACGGGGAGTACCGTGAGAAGATATACTACCAACATATCAACACATTTTATGCTCTTATGACGATTGGGAAGAAGATTGAAGACAAGATCTTCAAAGAAAGGCTGAATCAGGGTATGACCCATGAAGCCTCAGGAAGCTATTCGGCAAGGAAGAGTCCAAGAGCCAAAAGAGGAAATGCAGCAGGAACAAGTAACCAAGCGGCAGAAGTCCAGGTGGTAACCGCAGGATCCACCCCTCTTGTGATCCAAACTGAACCCGAAGCACCCAAGAGGACTTTCAACTTTGGAGGAATGACACCATCATTGTTATTCACCAAGCTCAAGAAGCAGGGAATGATCAATTCAGTTCCCCCTAGGCCTGTGGATTTGAGCAACCCACCTGCCTGGTATAAGCCCAATTAGTACTATCATTATCATGACCAACAAGGCCATCACACTAATAGATGCCTATTTCTTAAGCATGTGATCCAGGACTTGATTGACGAGGTCAAAATTGAACTTCAGAAGAAGCAGCCGCCAAATGTCACCACAAATCCCTTACCCAATCATGGGGTAAATATGCTTCAAGAAGATGCTAAGCATATAGATCGTACTACTTTGATTCACCTAGTCGAGAAGAGGAAGCTAATGAAGGCACATATCTATATAGCAATGTTGACCAAAAAACTCAAAGGAGAAGAGAAGCAACAGACTCCGCAAGAGAGGTCTCAGGAAGTGGATCGACCCGATTCCCCTTTCTATCATCCAAAGTCAGAAGGTGCCACCTGAGCGGATTACCCGATGCCTGCATGGAAAGTCTCACAATCACTGGTGAAAGGGACCTATTCTCCAAAATCATCTACAGGATCAGTAAACATGTTGCAGGAAGAAGCACCATTCCAAGATCCTACTACACTGATCTAGCCCATTCCATGGTATTTAGGGAAAGATGAGCAGTCACGACAAGTACGGGTAGAGAAGATGCAGGTCTGCATATATTGCTCCAGAACTAACTGTGACGGGAATGTCCGAACAGGCGGACAACCATGTGATCGTGGCAGAGGCATAGCATCCAACAATCGACTCCGAAAATTGGATTTCTTGGAGTTTGGACTAGAAGGTCTTGAGTTAATGACGCCATTGTGCAAATATGGCTTCTCACCATCCGAAGTATGCCACCTGGTCCCTGAAGAAGAAGAAGGAAATGAAATTACCAGAGTTACACCCCAACTCCTCAAAGCAGTCTCAGTACTGGCTACTGGCCAAGCTCTGTCAGAAGAAGTCTCTCTTATCCATATAGGGGGAGATACTGACGATAGCTCAAATGAGGTGGACGACCAAGAAATCCACAAGGAATGGATAGAGTATGCCGAGCAGAGTCCGACGATGGATGATAAAGGAGTGGTTGCAATGGATTGGGTGAATAACATCGGGAGCGATGATAATAGCGACCCAACTAATCTCATCCAGCCCGTATCATCAAATAAGGACAAAAGCAGGGATGACAATGAGATATCCTCACCAGAAGTCCCCAGAAGTGATTGGACCGTGTCTAGAGAAGATTTTGAGCGTTGGAGCATAAGTGTATTCTACTAGGTGGCAGATATATTGGATGTTTCTACCAATACTCAGGAGATCCTTTACAAGGCCACTTCTCTATTCCCAGACCTCGTGTGCAGCAATTTCGCAACACGATGTGAGAAATTGGTGATGCCAAATGAGAGTGATGTACTCGCTCGGACACTCCACGAGCTGCAAAACATGACTTGGTTAGCCAATGCTTTGGCTCAGGACCTATTTGGAATCCCTCCTGAAGATCTGGTCTTGTATTCGGATTCATTCTCCTATCCGGACCCACCTCGAAGAAGTGAGACATGGGACGCATGGATCAATGATATTAGTCTCGCAGAATTTCAGAGTGACCCCACCAGAGGCATCTTTCCTATGGACATCGATGATGAAAGGGAAGAGCAATTAGAGATGAACAATCATCTGAAGAAGATGAAAGTGAGCAAGAATCTGCATCAAAAGAATCCGATGATGAAGAATCCGAAGGGGAAGAAGAAACAGAGGATGAGGAACCTTGGCAACCAAGGACACGTCTAGAAAAGTATGAAAACATCTGCGGACCCACACCATGGGCTTTGTCATTCCAGGTGAACAAGATCCATCGGGATGTAGACAAGATCCAGGAAATACTTATGAGAATGGTGGTCTTGGATGATAAGTACCAAGAAGAGCTTCAACAGCTAGAACCCGTCAAAGAGCAGTGGTCACTCCCTCAAGCAATCCATCATTTGGAGAACTCTATTAAGCTAACTTTAGCTCTGGCACAAGACCTATGTAGGACTCTTCCTTCGTCCCCAAATCAAGGCAACAGAGAATACCGTGCGTGGGCAAGAGCGCATGATGATTTCCATATGTATCATGTCAATGAGGAAGGAACAGTTAATGACCCAACAGGGAACATCCACCCAG
The DNA here is from genome assembly GCF_018873765.1 of Telopea speciosissima. Taxonomy (NCBI): domain Eukaryota; kingdom Viridiplantae; phylum Streptophyta; class Magnoliopsida; order Proteales; family Proteaceae; genus Telopea; species Telopea speciosissima. Next base: position 45,554,801 of record NC_057920.1, read on the forward strand.
TTATTTCAAGCCCTGGAGAGAGTTTCAAAAGTTCAGGTTCTCAAGGGGAAAGAAAGGATCGCAACTTCTACAAGTCATTGGCAGAAGCAAGAAAGATGTACCAAGTGGCTTTAGAAGCTTTTCACGTCGTTAGCCAATTGATACCGAAAGATTCTCACACAATCCAACAAGTGGCTAAGAAGCAAGAAACCCTATCAGGAATCCTAGATCAGGCCCAGATGTCTATTGTGGCCTTGTCCGATGAGGAAGCTGAAATCCAAACTTATCCCAAGGGTCCCCTTATCATCACTGATAGTGACGAAGAGGATGGTGACTTTTGTCCAGTCAAGTTGGTCATCAAAGGAAGAGAGTCAGAAGTTGCGGAAACAAGGAGCGGCCGAAACTTCAAGAATAAGGATTTGACAATGAAAAAATATTGGTCTAGCCAATCAACGGTGGTCTTTGAGCCAGAAAACCGAGTACTAGACCAATTAAAGAAGGCCCAAGCCAACATCTCAATCTGGGGATTACTAATGGCGTCACCAACCCACCGAGAAGCTGTTTTGAAAGATCTCACCAAGGTTCAAGTGGCCATAGAAATGGGACCTGAAGAATTATCTCACATAGTGGGGACCACCTATGCCATTCAATCGCTCTTTTTCTCAGAAGAGGACTTACCCCCGGGAGGAAAGAATCACAACTGGGCACTCTACATTACTGTGGAATGTAACAAGAATCAGGTCCCCCAAGTTCTAATAGACAATGGGTCCGCCCTCAATGTAATGCCTCTAAAAGCAGCAAGATGCATGGGTTTATCTCTAGATAAGATGAAGTCATCTAGTCAAACCATCAGGGCATACGACAATTCCAGGAGGGAGGTAATTGGGATTCTTACCACCAATGTCAAGATCGGGCCAGCCCAGTTTATCATAGACTTCCAAGTCATCGACATTCATGCATCCTTCAATATGTTGCTTGGAAGGCCATGGCTACATTCAACAGGAGCCTTAGCATCAAGTCTTCATCAGAAGTTGAAGTTCATACATGACCAGAATGTGATTACCATCTTCGAAGACCCAGAAATGGTGCACACTTTGGCCAACATTGAAGTAGGTGGTTCACCCTCACAGGAAGTACAGCTGGGTGGGTTTGAAATTGGCCACATTCACACTACCTCTGCAAATGGAGAAGATTGGAGTCTAGAGAAATTCTCGATGATATGGAGCAAGGCCTCTATAAAGATCATGAAAAAGATGAAGTACTTTCTGGGACTGGGGTTAGGAAAGAACCAACAAGGGATACCAGCATTCCCAGGAATACAGGCCAATGCTAGTCGTTGTGGATTAGGGTTTAACTTGAAGGACCCAAAGAAGAAAGCCACAGGACGGAAGAACAATGCAGCGAATGGTACGCCGTACTTCAAGACTTTGAACTGGTACTTCGTGAAAGAGGGAGAAGACTTCCCTTATTGTGGAAATCAAGAACCATGGTTCAATCAAGAGCAGGGCAAACGTCTACCAAGGCTTGAAATATTCTTCGAGAATGAAGTGGATTGGGTAGCCATGGAATTAGATCAAACCAGCAAGAAAGAAGCTCAAAAAGATCATGGGATCGGCGAGCTATTCGAAGTGGCGGTGATCATTGAAGAAGAGTAAGAAGGACCAGCACCACATCTTTTCATCCAACCCCTCCAAGGATCCATAGCAAATTGGGCAAGAATGATGGAAGATTTCTGTATTAATGAATCTGAAATTATAACCAGCTCTAGCATAGTTCTGTCTAAGTCTGTCCCTAAGTCTATATCTAAGTCCTGTGGCAATGTTCAGTCTACTGGGTCTATCTGTACCTTTCCCCTTATCATGAATGAAATTGCTGATTCTGAGTATGCTTCTTCTTCTTCTTCTTCTTCTGATGATGATGATAATGTCCTAGAACATCGTCACCTGTTAGAACAATTGGAGCAAAGAAGAGCCAAGCTGTCCGAGAGGACACCAATCTCATAAATATAGGGACCGACCAATGCCCTCAAATGATAAAAATTGGTTCTTCTCTCAATAATGACGAAATGTCCCAAATGATCTCTCTCCTCAAGGAATTTGAGGAAGTTTTCGCCTGGTCTTACAAGGATATGCCTGGTATCGATCCAAAGATCGTACAATATAAACTGCCAACATATCCCGATGCTTGTCCAGTCAAGCAGACTCTGAGAAGAATGCGGCCGGAATGAAATGAGAAGATCAGAGAAGAGGTCATCAAGCAATGGAATGCAGGATTTCTCCAAGTAACTCAGTACCCTCAGTGGTTGTCCAATATTGTCCCAGTTCCTAAGAAAGATGGGAAAGTCAGGATGTGTGTGGATTTTTGTGATCTGAACAGGGTCAGCCCTAAGGATGATTTTCCGTTGCCCCACATCGACATCTTGGTGGATAATATTGTAGGCCATGCTTTGCTATCCTTCATGGATGGTTTCTCAGGATATAACCAAATCAGCATGTGCCCAAAGGATAGGGTGAAGACTGCCTTCACCACACCGTGGGGAACATTTTGCTACAAGGTGATGCCTTTTGCGTTGAAAAATGCAAGGGCAACATATCAAAGAGTGGCCACGGCTATCCTCCATGACATGATACACAAAGAAGTAGAGGTGTGTGTCGATGATATGATAGTCAAATCTGTTGACCGACAGGGCCACATTGTAGCCCTCAGGAAGTTCTTTGAAAGAATAAAAGAATACATGCTGAGGTTGAATCCTCAAAAGTGTGTATTTGGGGTGAGAGCAGGAAAGCTGCTAGGTTTCCTCGTCAGTGAGAGAGGGATAGAAGTGGACCCTGACAAAATAAAGGCCATCACAGAAATGCCACCACCCCAGACGAAAAAAGAGGTACGAGGTTTCTTAGGCCGCATTCAATACATTAGTAGGTTCATAACTCGGTTGACATCCACTTGTGAACCTATCTTCAAACTCCTAAGGAAGAAAGAGCCAAAAGAGTGGAATGAGAAATGCCAAGATGCCTTTATGAAAATCAAAGAGTATCTACTCTCTCCCCCTATACTTGTCCCTCCAGTGCTTGGTGAACCGTTGCTCCTATATTTGTCAGTAAGAGAAACAGCGGTCGGATCAATGATGGCCCAAATTGGCAAGACAGATGGAGAAGAACATGCAATTTACTATGTGAGCAGGAAATTGTTGGAGTATGAAACTCGATATGCTCCTGTGAAGAAAACCTACACGTCCCTGGTTTGGGTAACTAAGCGTCTAAGGCATTACAAGGTATCACATCCCGTCAAGTTGATCTCACAAATGGATCCAATTAAGTACCTTTTCGAGAAACTAGCATTGACAGGGAGGATGGCTAGGTGGTTGTTGCTACTATCAAAATTTGACATAACTTATGTCAATCAAAAATCTGTGAAAGGGCGAGCACTTTCTGACCATCTGGCATCATTTCCCTTAGAAGTTGATTCCCGAGCAACAGAGGACCTTTTCCTAGATGAAGATTTGCACTCCATAGAAGCGAAACCAAATGAAGTGTGGCAATTGTACTTTGATGGAGCCACCAATTAAAAAGGATTTGGCGCAGGGGTATTACTGATAACCCCAGGTGATTTTTACTTACTGATGGCCTTTCGATTAGAATTCAGTTGCACCAATAACATAGCAGAGTATGAAGCTTGTGCTATTCGGTTAGAAATTGCTTTGCCTATAGGGGTGGACAAAATTAAAGTTTACAGAGATTCCTCCATTGTGATCTGTCAAACATAAGGAAAGTGGAAGACTAAGGATGAGAAGTTAAAGCCCTACCAAGTTTATTTGGAGCAACTGATCCAATGCTTCAAGGAAGTCTCTTTTAAGTATCTACCCAGGGATAGCAATCGGTTCGCTGACACTTTAGCCACTTTGGCATCCATTGTAGAATGTGATACTCAGGATAAGATCCAGCCATGCCTAATAGAAAGGAGGACCCGCCCAGCATATGGAGAACCAGTCAAAGCACTCATCGAGGATGGAAGGCCTTGGTGTGCTCCCGTGATTGATTACATCAAGGAAAGGAGGTACTCTGAAGAGTTTTCAGAAAAAGAGAAGAGGCATTTGCGAAAATATGCTACGTAATTCATCCTCCAAGGAAACTTGTTGTACAAGACGTCTTATGATGGTATCCAACTATTATGTGTAGATGAGGATCAGGCTCAAACCATTATGGAAGAAATCCATCAAGGAATATGCGGACCACACATGAATGCAAGGATGTTGGCCAAGAAAATTCTCAGGATGGGATATTATTGGGCCACTATAGAAGCTGAGTGTGCCGCCTTCATCAGGCGATGCCATAAATGCCAAATATTTGCGAATATTATCCACATTCCTCCAACAGAGCTACACTCGTTGAATGCCCCTTGGCCGTTTTCTACTTGGGGAATCGATGTAGTGGGCAAAATAACCCCAAAAGCTTCTAATGGACACCAATTCGTGTTAGTCACCATCAACTATTTCACAAAGTGGGTAGAAGCCCAGTTTTATGCAGTCTTGACCTCAGCTAAAGTGGCAAAATTCATAAAAGAGAATATCATCTGCAGATGCGGTGTGCCTCAGTAATTGATCTCGGATCAAGGCTTGCACTTTAGGGGAAAAGTGGAGGAACTCTGCGATAGGTTTGGTATCAAGAGGCATAAGTCTACTACTTACCGTCCATAGACTAATGGAGCGGTTGAAGCAGCCAACAAAAATATGAAGGTCATACTACAAAAGATGGCAAATACACATAATGACTGGGCGGAGAAGCTTCCACTAGCCCTATGGGCATATCGGACTTCTATCCGAACCTCCACCGGAGCTACCCCATACTCTCTTGTGTATGGAGTCGAAGCTGTGTTGCCTATAGAAATTCAAGTCCCCTCTCTTCGAGTTTTACTCGATAGTCAGTTACCTGAAGGAGAATGGGTAAGGAACAGATATGAAGAGCTCAATCTCCTGGATGAGAAAAGGATGAAAGCCATGGACAATCTCAAGAAATATCAACAAAGAATGGCTAGGGCATTCAACAAAGGTATACGCACTCAAAGAATTGAAGAAGGAGATTTGATTTTGAGAGAGCAGCGAGCTCCTGTTCATAATCCGAGGGGAAAGTTCCAGCCCAACTGGAGCGGACCTTACAAAGTCAAGACCATATTGCCAGGCCAGGCGGTTCAACTCTCTGACCTTGATGGAGAAGATCTTCGGGGATTAGTCAACATGGACCAATTGAAGAAGTATTTTGTCTGAGTCACTTGAAGTGAGTTGAACTACGTTCGACCTGATTCCTCCCAAGGGATACGTAGGCAACTCGATATATCCGAGTGCGGTCTCAAAAAAAAAAAAAAAGGGGGGGCATTGTATTGGTTCCCTTCCATAAACTCTGCCAACCGGCATCCCCTGCATGTATGGGTAAATCTCGCCACTTGGCCTTCTATTCATTGACTTAGCTTAGGTGAAAAATCATCTAGAGCTGGTTATTAACAAAGAATTTATTCGTTCTATGCCACAAAATGCTAACCCAATCCTTCATGCAGGTAGTATGAGGGGACCAAAGAAAGAAGGGTTGGACGAACAGTTGCGCCAGTGGACCCTCCGGATGAATGTGGATGAGCCCACACTTCTAGAGGATATCCATCTAACCGTGCTGGGAAGAATCGGTTGTTTCAAGCTCTATCATGAATTACTCAAAGAAGTGTCGAAGTGCTGGAACCCCCAATTACATGCATTTCGCTTCGAAAAAATCTGGCTGGCTCCGACCATTGAAGAATTCTGGGCTTGCATGATGGCACCCCCTCAAGGAAAATTGTTCCTCCCAACCATGAAGAAAGAACAGCTTTTCAAAGATTTGGAAGATTTCTTTGCCATGAATAAGAAGGAGGTAAAGCAAGTTCTCAATTATAACAAGGTAGATGCGTTGAAAGTTGTGAAGATCTTCAACAACAATAGGTTTGAAGAGAAAGGACAGATCAGATGCAGAAAGTGGACATACTTATTCTGTATGATTGGGAGGTACCTGTTAGCATCTCCAAGAAGAGGCATGACTCCAATGATTGCGGAAGTAGTTAAATAGATTGAAGGAGGATGCGACATCGCTCCCACCATTTTAGCAGAAACATTCGAAGGGTTTGATACCATGAGTCAATCTCAAAAATACGGAACAGACTTCTTTCATGGATCTCCGACAGTGTTCCAAATGTGGTTAATGGAAAAATTGAAGTTGGTAGCACCAATTCCATGTCCTCACCTCCAACCCATGCATTACCAAATAAAAAGGGAAAAGCCAGAATTCCACATGATCCAAGACTGGAAGAAATATTTGGAGGAAAGAGATGTTCAAGAAATCAAGTGGGATTGCCCCTGGATGAAGGCTGAGGTAGAAGAACCAAAAACCCTCGGGTGCAATTATGTGAGATTCATGGGTCTGCTCATACCAGTTTTTACATCCCTTCCTTAGTATCTCTAAGGCAAGAATAGCCCATGTTGAAGAATGTCAGAACCCCAGAGATATTGACACAAGAAGTGGTGGTTTTGTTGTCCGAAATGTGGAAAAATGTTGTAAACAAGTGATATTAGTCCAATGTTCCCATCTTCATTTGTTTTCCTTTCTCATGTAATGGAACCATTGATCAATGGAATTCGTGCTTCTAAGGAAAAGGATTGAGTCATGTGCGTATTTCAAAGAAAGAAGTATTCAATGAATTCATGCAATAATGTGTAAACAACTTGTTTACATGTATAAAAGAATAATAAAAAAAATCATAGCACATCTGTACAATGAAAAAAAAAATAATATCATACAAACAAAAAAAAAATCAACAAAAAAGAGTAAATGTACATAGTTGTGCCGATAAAAAAAATATAGAGGAAATCGTGGCTCAGGGGAGTAATCATCGACATCCAGGCCTCCCCCCTCCCCACTTTGAGACATCCTCAGGCCATCTCTCTCGACCTCGACTCGCGCGAGGTTGAGCTGCAACTGCTCGTTCGCAAGCCTCAATCTCTCGACCTCTCTCCGATAGTGGTCAAGCTCAACCTTCTGAAAATAATAATAATAATAATAATAATAATAATAAGCATTAAAATAGAAATCAATAAAAAAAACAAAAAAAGAGAAAAAATAAAGAGGGGTAAAGCATTATCGTCCGATGGCCCGCATCCACATGAGATATGATCATCTCATCCATGCTCGCCATCATACGCCTCATGTCAGCGTATCGGCTCGCGTCCACCTGGACAAGATATCCATTTGAAATGTCAAAAATTTGATTGGATAAGTGTTCGGAAGGTTAGATGTGCTCACCCCATCATAAGGAAGAGGGAGGCCAAGGTCAGCGTCTGCAACCCGAGGAGGTGGCAAGATGACCTCGACCATCCCAGGCTCGTGGTGGCGGATAAACCACGAACGATATCCTGGAATGTGGTCATCTGGACCAGAAATCCGCAAGGCTGAGGCCTCTCCAGAAGGCCTGACGACGGACTCCGCCTCCACTGCTCGAGAGGTATGGGAAGAACTCCCACCACCGTAGACCCTTGGGACCACAGGGCGGCCTGGGAACTGTCAAAAGAAGAATAAAACAAGAGTTAGCTTAACAATCTAATGAGTAAATAAAAAGTGAGAAAAATGGAGAAAATCTCACCAGAGGCCCCTCTCGGGTGAGGGGGACGCAGACCGTCTCTCGGTGAAGAAAGGCAGTGTAGTCTATCTCGGCTAACACCAGCCCAATCCCTAGCTCACTTGCCCTCCAATGCTCGATCTCCTCTCTATCCATCAGGGCCGACTCATGAACTCTAGCTGGAGGAGGGCAGGGCACCAAGTGAGCCTCAGACCACTGTAGGGACACTCACTCTCCCAAGTAAAAGGTAAATCCCCACGGGCCCTCAAAGAGGACTCTGTGGGTGGAGAGAGTTGAGGCCCTAGCAAACAGGTCCGGATCTAAAATCACCTCCCCCAAGTAAGGGCGGAGAGAAGCCTGTTAAGTAAATGTCAAGATCAATACAAAAACAAAAAAAGAAGAAAAGAGAAAATAAGATGAACAATCAGTTTAGATTTACCTCAGCAGGATGCAGCTCGTCCAGGAGGTCGCGAATGGATTCAAGGTCCTTATGGCAACCACTCTGAGCAAGTGGGAATTACACCACCGCGTAGATCTGGGAAAAGTGGTTCCAGGGTCATCCCTAGGTCTAAAGGTGGGGACCCAAAACCGTAAAATCTTGTAGCTCCATGTCTGTAATAGATGGTTGTGAGTTAGCAAAGAGAGCTCAAATAAACAAAAATAAAAAGGGGGGGTGAAGTTGAGGAAGCTTACCCAAAGGACATAGCAGCATCCGATCAGGTTCAGCGACCCCACAACCAGATAGTCCATCATATCCAGGAAGTAGGCATATGCCAAACCACCCCAATCATAGCCCGCAGCTACGTCGAAGTCCTAAAAAAAGTAAACATATATGGCATCGGCGGTCACCGTACTCGTCATATGGCTGAAAATCACCTCCGCCAGCAAGAAGAGGAGGAAGCATCGAGCTTGTTGATCCTAAAGATCGGACGGTGACTGGTCTGTAATGACCCTCTCGTCCCAGGAACCCCTCAGGACCGACGCGGGGATCTCTCTCCCCATACCAGCGATCCCCAGCTGCTGCCTGTAATACTCCAGGCGCTCTGACGGCTCCAGCGAGGCTATAACCCTCTCCTCCGGATTCAAGGTCACAGGTACCCCTCTAAAGGGTAACCCCGTGATCATGTAAAAGTCTAAAGGAGTGATCGTCGCCTCGCCAAATGGAAGGTGAAACGTATGGGTGCACGGCCACCACCTCTCTATCAAAGCCCTCGCAGTCGGGCTGTCCAACTCGTGGGCTAGAGATGCGACGATGTGTCCCAACCCGGTCGGAATCACCCGCGCCTGCACCGCAAGGCAGAGTGAGCGGTACCACTCCGAAACAGCCTCCAGCCCACAATACTTCTTGGGCGAAGGGAGGGGCTTGCCCTGCAAAGAAAAATAAGGCAAATGGTCAGTCAAAATAGTTGGGACAACAGTCAAGATCAATACAGGAAAAAAAAAGAGAGACTGTGAAAATAAACAAGGGGCATTGCCTCCATTTGCGTGCCAAAAGACACATAGGGTGGTGTCTAATGGCCTCGCTATGATTTACGTGTCACTGGGTGCCTAAGGTGGTATCTAGGGGCATCATCTCCATTTGCGAGCCAAAAGACACTTGGGGTAGTGTCTAATGGCCTCGCCTTGATTTGCATGTCACTGGGTGCCTAAGGTGGTATCTAGGGGCATCGCCTCCATTTGTGTGCCAAAAGATACTTAGGGTAGTGTCTAATGGCCTCGCCTTGATTTGGGTCACTAGGTGCCTAAGGTGGTATCTAGGGGCATCGCCTCCATTTGTGTGCCAAAAGATACTTAGGGTAGTGTCTAATGGTCTCGCCTTAATTTGAGTGTCACTGGGTGCCCGCCTCCATTTACGTACCAAAAGACACTTAGGGTAGTGTCTAATGGCCTCGCCTTGAATTGCATGTCACTGGGTACCTAAGGTGGTATCTAGGGGCATCGCCTCCATTTGCATGCCAAAAGACACTTAGGGTAGTGTCTAATGGCCACACCCTGATTTACGTGTCACTGGGAGCCTAAGGTGGTATCTAGGGGCATCGCCTCCATTTGCATGCCAAAAGATACTTAGGATAGTGTCTAATGGCCTCGCCTTGATTTACGTGTCACTAGGTGCCTAAGGTGGTATCTAGGGGCATCGCCTCCATTTACGTGCCAAAAGATACTTAGGGTAGTGTCTAATGGCCTTGCCTTAATTTACATATCGCTAGGTGCCTAAGGTGGTATCTAGGGGCATCACCTCCATTTACGTGCCAAAAGACACTTAGGGTAGTGTCTAATGGCCTCGCCTTGATTTGTGTGTCACTGGGTGCCTAAGGTGGTATCTAGGGGCATCGCCTCCATTTGCATGCCAAAAGACACTTAGGATAGTGTCTAATGACCTTGCCTTGATTTGCGTGTCACTGGGTGCCTATGGTGGTATCTAGGGGCATCGCCTCCATTTGCCTGCCAAAAGACACTTAGGGTAGTGTCTAATGGCCTTGTCTTGATTTACGTGTCACTAGGTACCTAAGGTGGTATCTAGGGGCATCGCCTCCATTTGCATGCCAAAAGACCCTTAGGGTAGCGTCTAATGGCCTTGCCTTGATTTGGGTGTCACTAGGTGCCTAAGGTGGTATCTAGGGGCATCGCCTCCATTTGCGTGCCAAAAGACACTTAGGGTAATATCTAATGGCCTCACCTTGATTTGCGTGTCACTGGGTGCCTAAGGTGGTATCTAGGGGCATCGCCTCCATTTGTGTGCCAAAAGACATTTAGGGTAGTGTCTAATGGCCTCGCCTTGATTTGCGTGTCACTGGGTACCTAAGGTGGTATCTAGGGGCATCGCTTCCATTTGCGTGCCAAAAGACACTTAGAGTAGTGTCTAATGGCCTCGCCTTGATTTACATGTCACTGGGTGTCTAAGGTAGTATCTAGGGGCATCGCCTCTAGTTGCGTGCCAAAAGACACTTAGGGTTGTGTCTAATGGCCTCACCTTGATTTGTGTGTCACTGGTGCCTAAGGTGGTATCTAGGGCATCGCCTCCATTTACGTGCCAAAAGACACTTAGGGTAGTGTCTAATGGCCTGCCTGATTTGCGTGTCGGTGCCTAAGGTGGTATCTAAGGGTATCGTCTCCATTTACATGCCAAAAGATACTTATGGTAGTGTCTAATGGCCTCGCCTGATTTACGTGTCACTAGGTGCCTAAGGTGGTATCTAGGGGCATCGCCTCCATTGCATGCCAAAAGACACTTAGGATAGTGTCTAATGGCTTTGCCTTGATTTGCGTGTCACTGGGTACCTAAGGTGGTATCTAGGGGCATCGCTTCCATTTGCGTGCCAAAAGACACTTAGAGTAGTGTCTAATGGCCTCGCCTTGATTTGCGTGTCACTGGGTGTCTAAGGTGGTATCTAGGGGCATCGCCTCTAGTTGCGTGCCAAAAGACACTTAGGGTTGTGTCTAATGGCCTCACCTTGATTTGTGTGTCACCTGGTGCCTAAGGTGGTATCTAGGGGCATCGCCTCCATTTGCGTGCCAAAAGACACTTAGGGTAGTGTCTAATGGCCTTGCCTTGATTTGCGTGTCATTGGGTGCCTAAGGTGGTATCTAGGGGCATCACCTCCATTTGCATGCCAAAAGACACTTAGGGTAGTGTGTAATGGCATCGCTTGACGTTTGCGTGTCCTTGGGTGCCTAAGGTGGTATCTAGGGCATCGCCTCTATTTGGGTGCCAAAAGACACTTAGGGTACTATCTAATGGCCTCGCCTTGATTTGCGTGTCACTGGGTGCCTAAGGTGATATCTAGGGGCATCGCCTCCATTTGCATGCCAAAAGACACTTAGGGTAGTGTCTAATGGCCTCGTCTTGATTTACGTGTCAATAGGTGCCTAAGGTGGTATCTAGGGGCATCGCCTCCATTTGCGTGCCAAAAAACACTTAGGGTAGTGTCTAATAGCATCGCCTGATTCGTGTCCTGGGTGCCTAAGGTGGTATCTAGGGGCATCGCTTCCATTTGCGTGCCAAAAGACACTTAGAGTAGTGTCTAATGGCCTCGCCTTTATTTGCGTGTCACTGGGTGCCTAAGGTGGTATCTAGGGGCATCACCTCCATTTGCGTGCCAAAAGACACTTAGGGTAGTGTCTAATGGCCTCGCCTTGATTTGCATGTCACTGGGTGCCTAAGGTGGTATCTAGGGGCATCACCTCCATTTGCGAGCCAAAAGACACTTAGGGTAGTGTCTAATGGCCTCACCTTGATTTGCGTGTCACTGGGTGCCTAAGGTGGTATCTAGGGACATCGCCTCCATTTGCGTGCCAAAAGACCCTTAGGGTAGCGTCTAATGGCCTTGCCTTGATTTGGGTGTCACTAGGTGCCTAAGGTGGTATCTAGGGGCATCGCCTCCATTTGCGTGCCAAAAGACACTTAGGGTAATGTCTAATGGCCTCGCCTTGATTTGCGTGTCACTGGGTGCCTAAGGTGGTATCTAGGGGCATCGCCTCCATTTGTGTGCCAAAAGACATTTAGGGTAGTATCTAATGGCCTCGCCTTGATTTACGTGTCACTGGGTGCCTAAGGTGGTATCTAGGGGCATCGCCTCCATTTGTGTGCCAAAAGACACTTTGGGTAGTATCTAATGGCCTCGCCTTGATTTGTGTGTTACTGGGTGCCTAGGGTGGTATCTAGGAGCATCGCCCCGATTTGCGTACCAAAAGACACTTGGGGTAGTGTCTAATGGCCTCGTTTTGATTTGCATGTCACCGGGTGCCTAAAGATGGTATCTCGAGGCATTGCCTCGATTTGTGCTAACAGATATCTATGGAAGGGTCTAATGGTCTCGGTTCAATTTGCGTGTTTTGTAGTGCTTAAATGGTATTTTGAGGCATTGCCTCGATTTACGTGTCAAGAGACACTTGGGTCTCACTTCTAGCTGATAGTCCTAGGTCAAGGTCTAAGGTCTAAAGGTTCATCTAGGCGATAAATTAAATAACCTATAAAAATTAAAAGCATAACAGAGTGGGACTACTGACTTGGCCCCATATGGAGCGGCAACCGTGGTGGGCGGTGTCGACTAGGGTAACCCCTGAAGGGTACCATGCAGCTCGTGCGTCTTGAGCAGTAGTGCCAAGCAGTGGCTCCCTGTGAGACTAGCGTCCTCGTCGGCGAAAAGACATGGCGAGAATGAGAGTGGGTCGCAAAAGGAACAAAAAAGGCAGGGCTCCGCTGCAAAAATGGCAATAGAGAAGTGAGGGGAGGGCACTTCTATTTATAAAAGTAGTCATCGCGCTCACGGCACCGTGGAGATCTCCACGGCCCCGTGAGACAGCGGCCCACGGTGCCGTGGAAGTTTGCCCACGGAGCCATGGGATCTGGCACGGAGCCGTGCAAGCACGGTGCCGCCCATACACGGTGCCGTGTAGACCCCCACACGGCGCCGTGGGTCGAAAAGAAAAAAATATATATAAAAAAAAAAGAAATAGAACGGAAAGAAAAAATAAATAAATAATAATAAAAAGAAGAAAAAAAAAAGAAGAAATATATATATATATATATATATATATTTTACCAACATAAGTCTGAGGATTACTCTTCATGCAAGTACTCATGAGCAAATGGATTATCCGATTACAATGAAAGCCACTTGCAAACCGAATCATGGGGCCTCACGTATAGTTTGACCAAGGTTTCAATTACTTCTGCACTTATGAAAGTCACAAGTCTTCTTTACCGGGCTCACCCGTTATTAAACTTTCCTTTTACACATCTGTGGAAGCATCGTAATCCCAGGAAAGTACATCTGTCCTAATATTCCTAGTGGTGTACGTGCCATACTAATCCCCAATAAAGTTGTCAAAACCCTATTGAGGGGTGCCTTATCACCCTCTAAGCTACATATCCCCAGTGGAGTCCTCTAATCCTGATTTCCCTTCAAGAAGGTGTCCCTTCACCATCAAAAGCGGTGCTTCATCACCCTCAGAGTCATGCATCCCCAGTGGAGTTGTCAAAGCTATACATCCCCAGTGAAATCTTTAAAAATTCCCCAGTGAAACCCAAAACGTGATCTAAGGTCGAGCGGTGCCTTATCACCCTCATATCTTCGGTCGAGCGGTGCCTTATCACCCTCAAACTTGATCTTTGGTCGAGTGGTGCCTTATCACCCTCATGATTGATCTTTGGTCGAGCGGTGCCTTATCACCCTCAAAACTTGATCTTTGGTCGAGTGGTGCCTTATCACCCTCATATCTTCGGTCAAGTGGTGCCTTATCACCCTCATATCTTTAGTCGAGCGGTGCCTTATCACCCTCAAACTTGATTTCCGGTCGAGTGGTGCCTTATCACCCTCAAAACCTAATCTTTGGTCGAACGGTGCCTTATCACCCTTATATCTTCGGTCAAGCGGTGCTTTATCACCCTCAAACTTGATCTTTGGTCGAGTGGTGCCTTATCACCCTCATGATTAATCTTCGGTCGAGTGGTGCCTTATCACCCTCAAAATTTGATTGAGCAATGTTCGCATGATAGAGATTTGGTTTTTTCGAGTTTTTCTTTTGAGGATTATCGAAAGATTTTATCACGATTAAACCGTCTATTTTTGGCAACTCTGTCGCCTTTGAGCAAAGCGTCAGCAGTACATGCTCTTGGTGACAAAATTAGTTGGTCTTTTGTCTTTACCCTTTGGTCATTGGCAGGCCTCGCCAAAGAGGGGCAAACTGTAGACACTGATTTTTGTCACCCCCTGATCGGCGATGATGACAACGGGACATGGACGATGGATGACGCACTTTCCCTCTTTCTGGACCTAAGATACCTGACCCATAAACCCAAGAACCATTCTGAATACAAAGTGACCCATTTTAGGCCCAAAAATAAGGAAAAATGGCACTGCGCCCCCACGACGCCGTGGGCTCCTTCCACGACACCGTAGGCTCCTTCCCACGGCACCGTGGGGATGTGTACCGGATTTCCACGGTGCCACGAGGGGGTGTGACATCAACTTGCTGATGTCACCCACGGCGCCATGGAAAAGTCCCCCACGGTGCCGTAGACATCTCAACGGCGCCGTGGAAGACTTATCTGGCCAGGAGAGAGTGGGGACCCCTCCCTATAAATAGGAGGGTTCCCCTACCCCAAAAAATAAAGAATTCCAGTTAAAGAGACCCCCCCCAAGTGATTTCCACCTTCTTTTCCTCATTTTTCACCTTCCTTTCTCCCCTTTCTCCTATGAGAATGTGAGTGAGTGAAATTTTCTTGGTCGTGGATAGATCCTTCGATTATCCCTTCGAGCATAGAGCACTTCTGCTCCTAAGCATTGTTATCCCTTCAGTGTACGGATAGCAATCGAAATCCCTTTATTCCAGACGTTATTTTGTCTGTCTGTTCCTCTTCACACCATCTGAAAGAGTCGTTACTCTGCCCAGAAAGAATTGGCATCAGTCCATTCGTCTATCTCCCCTGAGCCAAGGGAATACAACCGTATAGGTATAATTACTGCACTCTTGTTGATTCAATGTAGTCCTTGCATATTTCATCATTTTGGTCTGTATTTTTCATATATGTAATGTAGTTGATTATGTTCTAGTTCAATTTATAACATTTGAATGTAGTTCATAATATCTCCCATCCCCGCAATAAAAGAGAGAGAACATTCGTCCTTATGTAGCATTTAAGACAGAGAGACCGGCTTCGGCCTGGCGAGGTGGGTGCCTAACACCTTCCCACACTCGTAACCTGACCCCTTACCCGAACCTCTGGTCAGACCATATGGAGTCACGTAGCCTGATTCCGTTCACAATGGATAGGGCTACACCTAATGGGTCCTAGGCCTTAACCCTAGGTGGCGACTTCACATTATGTTAGCATATTTTAATGCATGATCACAATCCCCATTTATCAACATTATACATTGACATTACTATCCAGATCAATAAGTCACGGTCGTCAAGAAGAGGCTGAGGAAACCCTCGCCGGGAGCCCCGGACGACCACGGTACTTACAAAGGGGCTAAAAGAGCTAGGGGCAGGCCCAAAATGACAATAGGTGAGGTTGTGAAGAATAACTTGCATAGTCTGGGTCTTGTGCCAAGTATGACCTCAGATAGATCCTATTGGAGGGCAAGGATCCACGTTAACAAGACCATGTAGCTGAGATTCTCCTGATTTTCTGGGGTATCCTCTTTCATCATACTTTCATTTTTCATTTTCCGTTACTTACTTTTCTTATTCAATTTCTTTATTTTTTCCTCTTCATCCCTCTTACTTTCCTTCCCCTTTGGGATGACCTCAGTTTTCTCTACTTTATTTTGAATGGACCCATGTAAGCGACCCCATTTAGTTGGGATAAGGCTTAGTTGTTGTTGTATGGGAGTTGGGCGGTCATTTCGCCCTCTCCCCCCCCCCCCCCACCCCACTGTCTAGGTGTGGCTCCTATGTGATTGTGTCCCCCATGGAGAACTTTTCTTCATTTTGTTCCAATTTTATCATTTAGTTTAGGATAAAACATAAATCAAACTTTAACTAAAAACCTCCATCTTCTTCTTCTTCTTCTTTTGCGTACACCCCCTTTCTTCATCCCAACTCTACCCCACCTCCCATGCCTCATCCTACAGCCCTGCAATAACCCCCCTTTCTTCATCCCAACAAAAACCCAAGAGAACCATAAAGGAGTTAACATAAATTTTCTGAAATCGTTTTTAGTGGCAACCTAAGAGAACAGTAGCAACCCACCATGGTTGCTGGTTTACAAATTATAGCAGAGGGGGCTTTTGGGTGTGTCAGTCTATGGTTCATGTTGAATATGGTAGTGCTTCCTTTGACCAAAGCTTTGGGTCAAATAGAATTACAATGAAGGAGTTCCAACTAATCATTCTAAGAGTAAAAAGTCGTAGCGCAAGTGGAAAAGTAGGATAAACGCACCGTTAAACTCAACGGTTAAATCTCAACCGTTGAGATTTAACCACTCCATCTTAACCGTTCAGATAACTGTAAGGTTAACCAGCTAAATAAAGTTTCATTTACCGGATAGTAAAATAACAATTTGATAAAAAATACCCTTTACCGGATATCCTTTACTGGTGAAATCGACATTTTGGGGGAGAAAAAAAGTTGAATCGTGAAACGAATGTTGGTATGATCTCTGGTTTTGGAATCGTGGAACGAAGGTTGCAATTTTTGGTTTTGGTGGTATAACGGTATTGCTTTTCCGGCAATCCTTCGTCCATTTCCCACCAGTAAAATCTCGGTATATGAAGTGTTGTTCTCAGTTTCTTTGTTTCCTCTGTTGAAGTGCTATTCTCTATTTATTTCTTTCACTTTCTCAATTTTTTATTTTTAAATCTGAAGTTGAACAGTTCAATATGTTTAAACGTTGATCGATTTATGAAATTTTATCTTGATATAAGATGGAAGAGTAGCCTGGCTTAGTGATTAATCTGGATTTCAAACCCTAGATTTGCATTCCCCTCCAAACCCTAGATTTGCATTCCATGTTGCTGAGGAAGCCCATAGGAACTCTACCACCAATTGATTACATTTTGCTGGGGAAAGGTTCGCCAGGTCGGTGAGTGAAGTATGAGGTTAAACAGGATTGATTGGATGGAGAAATGGCTAGTTGGAGGTTGATGGAAATAGTGTTGCAGGGTATGGAAAAGCAAAATGGAACAGAGCAGAGTGATTGAAATTTTGGGGTTAGGGGGTTGGAAATGCCAAAAGCAAAATCTCTCTAATTGCCATGCTACAGTTTAGTTCACTGTTTTCATTCCTAAACTCTGAATTGATGTGTCAACTTTTAAAAACCATATATTTCTCATAATTTTGCAACATAGCCATGGGAAGGACCCATGAATGACAATTCTCAAACCATTATTGGGCAACCTTAATCTGTTTTGACAAATAGTTAGTACGAATGAAATTTCTCTCTTTTTGTTTTGTCTCCTTTCTAGTGTGATTTTATTTACTTAGATATTAATAGACAGGTCCTTACCATCAATTGATAAGATTAAATTGTGAAGAGCAATAAGAAAAACATACCCAATTGGTTCACATGGGGGTGGGTTGAGGGTAAAGGAACACTGCACTTATACCAATGGAAATTGGGCATATATGGCCTACAATAAGGACCAACAAAAGTCTTTAGCTTCAAACCTGCAATTGTCTTGTTACATATGGAATGTTGTAAGTTTGGGATCCATTTTGCTATTACCATATGTAGTAAATTATTTAGTTGGAGTAAAATGAACAAGAAGAATTCGAAAATCTAAAAGTTTTGAAGCAAACTAGAGGTTAACAATGGCCAATCAGAACTAAAGGATATGATTGCAGTAGGAAAAATGAAACTGGAACTTAACTTTATCATTTGACCAAGATTTCTAGGGAGTTTGTAGGAATAAGAATATAGATAATGTGAAAATTGGGCTATGGAAAAAAGTTTTCCCAATAAATTAAGAGAGAGGGATTATGAAATCCATGGAGTGTCTTCACTGGCTTTCTAACTGAGTGATTCCTTCTACTATTTACAGCATATCTTCTCATGGTATGCATATTTGTGTACCTATATTTTGTTTCCATATTGCATCACAGAAAGGCCTAAGCTACAGGTCATACAATATTTGGCAGACCCAAGGAACTCTTACTTCATGTTCATCTGGGATCCTATTTCAAATAGAAAAGGGAACAAACTATAGCATTCCTCATTATAATTGGACTTATGAACAAAAAAGATAAACCTTGAGATAAATCAAGGTCTCCTAATTAGAGGACTTTGAAAATAGTAAAAATTCCAATTTTGTAGAAACCCTTGGATGGAGTGGGAAGGCTAGCACTGGAGACCTTCACATTGCTAATGTTTCTTACCTATTTTTGTTTAAAACTTCTTGGCTGCTGCATCACAATGTTTGACCATGCAATCTCTGATTCAGAAGGTTGGGAATTTATACTTCCAGTAGGTAATTGTAGATCCCTTAATCATTCCATTCAATTTTGAATGTTAAATATACTACAACATGGCTTGAACATATGAATTACAAACAAGATTTCCTACACATTGCATGCCAGTGTTTGGAAATTGATTCCCAAACAATGCATGGCATTATAAACAAGATTTGCTACACATTTGGTTTTTTGTGAAATCAACTAACCTGAATGTTTTAATTTGCTAGGATGAACTCAGGCTTGTATGTATGCAGCATCTCATGATTACTTGATATTATTGTACTCTTTTTTTAATGTATAATTGAGCAGATGTCTTTTTCTAAGAATATGGTTACCGTTGCTACTTGCGAACTATGTAGTATGAGGTGTAAGAAATATATTTGTAAGTCAGCTAAAAATAATGGTAGAGAATACTACAATTATCCAAGTGGCTGTCCATTCTTCTTGTGGGTAGACCAATTAAGATTATGTGACTGTGAAAATGGACAATATAAGGTGAGAACTTCAAAAACTGATAAGAGCAAAGGTCGGACATTCCGGTGCTGCCCAAAATCAACTTCAGTATGACTACTATACCAACCTTCATATTATTACGTCCTTTATAACAAATATTGTTGGAATTAATTCTTTGGGGTTGACTAATGTTTTTTGAATTGAAAAACAGGCTGAACATAATGGGTGTGGAATGTTCAAATGGATTGAAGATGAAAGACCGTGCTCATCTACCCAACATACCCCAACTTCACTTGAGGGCGCAAAAACGTCCACAATTGAACAAGCTCCTTCAACTGAATCCGTGTTTATGAAAGGATATTTGAAAGTGGCAATCAAAGGCTCGGAGAATCAAACAAGATTGTTACAAGAAGTATTTGATGCGTTCAGTGAGATGGAGCTGAACGCAAGGAGGAAAGCATAAATGAGTAGTAGATAAGAACAAGTGAAGATGATGATGTAAATTTTGAGAAGAATGAGATGGTGGCCTGGAACTGATTACTTGATATTTTTTTTAATGTGTTGTATAATGTATTGACATTTGAATGAGTTGGGAACATAAACTATTGTATCTTGCATCTTGGGATGATGATGTTTACTAGGTTGTGTGGGTGATCATTGGATCTAGATTGCTATTGAATGAATGATGAATTGAGGAAAGAAATACAAGTTGGATTTTAGATATTTTTCATTCTATTTTTTTTTTTTAAGATCACTATTGTGTTATTTACAGGTATGCAATATTGTCTTGTATGTGCCGAAATGCTTTCCATTTGGAAGTAGACTGTGGTTGGATTTGGGTCTGATCAATATTTTGTTTTTTAATGCAGTTTTTAGACCAGTTTAATATGAATTGCTATGACCGATTCAAAAAAATTCAGAAACTATTAATAATGATATTGATTAAGAAGCTATTTGGTGCTGAGAAATTCATTGGCTAGAATGAGTGTATAACACCCTTAATGAGTCCCCGTCCTAAAAAAAATTAATATGCAAATTGGTGGAGAAGCCCTTAGTGTGTTGATGGGTACTTGAAGTTTGTGAATCATAGCATTCAGAATAATAGAACTTGGACAGCCGGATGTATTTGCCTATAATAATTTGATTGACTCAGTGAACAATCGATCTAACTATTCAATATTTGGTGTGGATAACTTGAATTTGGCCAAATAAGTCCCAATTCCGAATGCAAAGATCAGTAACGAGACACTGAATTTGGCCAATTCAACAATTAGGAACTTATAACACTGTCTTGGGTACTAGGGTTTAGAGTTTAAGGGTTATTGGGTATATAGGGTTTTAGGTTATTTGGGTTTTTGAGTATTAGGGTTGTAAGATTTTTTTGGGGTTATATGGTTTAGGGAGTTTTGGGTATTAGGGTTTTACGATTTTGGGTTATTTGGAATTTTTGGTTTTAGGGTTTTGGGGTTATTTGGGTTATATGGTTAATTGATATTATGGTTTTAGGGTTTTAGGGTTTCGGGGTTATAGGGGGTTTTGGGTATTAGGGTTTAAGGGTTTTGGGTAATTTGGATTTTTGGGCTATTGGGTATTATGGTTTTAAGGTTTTAGGGTTATTGGGTTTAGGGGGTGTTGTGGCAAGATCTGGTTTGAGCTGTCGTCCACCTGGTTAGGCCGACCTGCATAGGTAGACAACACAAGACAAGAGAGTGCCGGCCTGGGCCGGTTAGTACACTCCGATGCCTAAGTCAGACCTCTACAACAGATAACTCTCCCAAGTTAAGAACTTAAGGAAAATGAGTAGCTAGAGTCCCCTTTACCTGGGTTAGGTGTGTCTATTTTATAGTTTTGATTTACTGGATCAATGTGAGTACTTACTCGATCATAGACGGTAATATCGGCATCATGTAGTCCTAGGTGGAATGATCTGTGCTTGACATGTGTCAGGCTGGTAGTCACGTAAAAGGTGTGACTTTGACCTGATCGAGGTCTATGGTTAAGTTAGTTAACCGTACCAAGTTCTTGGGGCACCAGGCCGACCTGAGTTAATAATCATCCCGACCTGAGGCCTGGTGATGTTTGGTTCACGCCTTTTTGCACTAGGTTTAACCTAATCGGTTCGGTAGTTGTCTGGTTCTCCTCGTTTTGCCCGGGGGATTGGATGAGTCGAACTATGACTCATCAGGGGGTTTTGGGTATTAGGGTTTTTGGTTTTTGGGTATTAGGGTTTTGGGTTATTTGGGTTTTTGGGTTATTGGGTATTAGGGTTTTGGGTATTTTGGAATTTTGGGTTATTGGGTATTAGGTTTTGAGGGTTTTGGGGTTATTGGGTTTAGGGGGTTTGGGGTATTAGGGTTAAAAGGTTTTGGGTAATTTGGAATTTTGGGTTATTGGGTATTATGGCTTTAGGGTTTTAGGGTTATTGGGTTTAGGGGGTTCTGGGTATTAGGGTTTTTGGGTTTAGGGGGTTTTGGGTATTAGGGTTTTTGGATTTAGGGGGTTTTGGGGTATTAGGGTTTTTGGGTTATTGGGCATTAGGGTTGTGAGTTATTTGGGTTTTTGGGTTATTGGGTATTAGGGTTTTGGGTTAGTTGGAATTTTGGGTTATTTGGAATTTTTGGTTCTTGGGTTTTAGGGTTTGTTGTTATTTGGGTTATTGGGTACTATGGTTTTAGGATTTTAGGGTTTTGGGGTTATTGGGTTTAGGGGGTTTTGGGTATTATGGTTTTTGGGTAATTTGGAATTTTGGGTTATTGGGTATTATGGTTTTAGGGTTTTAGGGTTATTGGGTTTAGGGGGTTTTGGGTATTAGGGTTTTTGGGTTTTTGGGTATTAGGGTTTTGGGTTTTTGGGTTTAGGGGGTTTTGGGTATTAGGGTTTTTGGGTAATTTGGAAATTTGGGTTATTGGGTATTAGGGTTAAAGGGTTTTGGGTAATTTGGAATTTTGGGTTATTGGGTAGTATGGTTTTAGGGTTGTAGGGTTATTGGGTTTAGGGGCTTTTGAGTATTAGGTGTTTTGGGTTATTGGGTATTAGGGTTTTGGGTTATTTAGGTTTTTGGGTTTAGGGGGTTTTGGGTATTATGGTTTTTGGGTTATTGGGTATTAGGATTTTGGGTTATTTGGGTTTTTGGATTATTGGGTATTAGGGTTTCGGGTTATTTGGAATTTTGGGTTATTGGGTATTAGGGTTTTAGGGTTATTGGGTATTAGGGTTTTAGGGTTTTGGGTTATTGTTAACTAGTCTATGGAATGGAAGCAATTTTCCCAGTCGAACTAGAAATACCCTCTCTACGGGTCATGATGGATAGTGAAATTCCAGAAGCAAAATGGATCACGACTAGATTCCAATAACTAAACCTCATTGACGAGAAAAGGATGTGTGTCATCGACAACTCGAAGAAATACCAACAAAGGATGATGCATACATTCAATAAGAAGGTAGTGCCACGCCAACTATCCGTTGGTGATCTGGTACTCAAGGAGCAACGAGCCCCCATACACGATCCACAAGGCAAATTTAGGTCCAATTGGAGCAGCCCTTACATGATCAAGGAAATACTACCTGGCCAAGCAGTACGAGTAGTGGATCTAGATGGGATCGAACTTCCTTACTTGACAAACATGGATAAGCTCAAGAAGTACTATGTCTAAAGCTTCCTAAATAATGGAACTACGTTCGACCTGATCCCTTGAAAACTTAAGGGTACGTAGGCATCTTGGTGAAACAACATCAGGATCGGTCACATAAAATATATATATATATATATATATAATAAAATCAAAACCAACAAATCAAATTAAAGTTTAATCACAAGTTCAAAAGTTTAAGCCACATCAATGTTAAAAAAAGAAACAAAGTAAAGTACTACTCTTGGAAATCAAAACATCCTAAGAGCTCAAGTCTTCCACCTTCTTCTACAACTTTGCAATCCTTGCCTTCAAAACACCCATATCGTCCGTATCTTCACCATCATCTTCTTCTACCTCTCTGGAACGCTTGGAACTTGAAGAACTTGAAATCTCCTGTCCATGTCAACCTCCTCCTTACAGTCTTCTCTTTCTTTTTGTCCTTGAGTCTTCACCCAGTCCTCATATTCTGCAGTCATCCCACCATCATCAAAAGCTCCCGCAGTCTTTAATATTGTCTTAGATCGCCACAGACTGGCAATCCTTGTCACTAATTCTTTGTCCAGTTATTCTGGAAGATGAAAATTCTCCAAGTCTTCAGGCACATCCTAAGTCAGTCCATATTGTCAACGCAATCGATTGGGTATGTAGAAAGAGGAGTGACCTAGTCCCATTAGGCGCACATAGTTACATCCAGAAGAATTCAACACCGGTGCATCAACAGGCCACCATAAGCACCACCAACGGATGTCATCAGAAGAAATACGGGAGAGAGCACGTTCCTAAGAGTCCCAATAGTGATACTCCTTTTTTACAGAATGAAGATGATAATGTTTGATCTTAAAGTCTCCCCTCATCGACTTCACAAATTGCCACCTCTCACAAAGCCAGACTTGCCACACAAATAGAAGCAAGTATATTTCTAAATGTATTGCAAAGCAATGTAAAGAAAAAAGAAAATCGCGAAGAGAAGAAAAATTACTTACAGCAAATATGGGCTACCAGCAAAATCTTCACTACGAGGAGTATGACTCCCACTCAAGATATCCAACCCCTTCATTGTTTCTGCCAAGACAGTAGGAACAACGTCACCACCCCGTTGGATTTGCTTGACTACCTCCATCAACACAGGAAAGCACCATGAGCACCAGAGTGAAGAAGGAATTGGGCAATCACACAAAACAGAAAGACTTTCTTCCTACACTCCATGAAACCATGGTCACCTCTATGTTGACCCGTAAAAAGGCGAATAATCGCCAGAACATCTATACGGGGACCATGCATAAAGTGGGGAAGACGTCCCCTCTCTAATCTAAAGAAGGACATGATGTCTTTGGAATAGTCATCCTTCATAAGAGAACGTATCATAGCACCATGACGAGGAGAGAGAAGGCATGCAAAAAATTCATAAATTGGACATACCTCAGCGGTACCAAATCGGAACACGTGTACTTCAGGGATCCAATAGCGAGAAACACCTCAAAGCAAGTCCCATGTAAGCGCCATGTTCTTCATGCCCATTAAAGGTTGGAGATGCACTCTCCCCAAGGCTTTATGATCCTCCCTCAGCATGGAGTCCATCCATGAACTCAAAGCCTTGTCCATTGATTGGAGAATAACAAAAAAATAGCAGAGTAGAGAAAAAGAGAAATTTTTTGAGAGGAAACACCTAAGAGCAAAGAGAGAACAAGAATAAGGGATTTAACACCCCCTAAGTCCCTTAATATAGCCCCAAAGACGACCAAAGGCTCAAGAAGGGAAGGGAAATCAAAAAATCTTGCAACTGGGCATTCCAAAAAGGAAACAAATCGGAATGGAAACACGGAGTCGACAGTGAAAGACCCCATTTTGACAGCAAACTATGTCACCATCGACATCAAGGCCCTATTGAGGGATTCACTTCGATGTTGAGCAATGCATTTTTACTGTCTAACTTGATTCAACAGTCGGTGTTTGGTACTCGACATTCACAAAATTAACTTTGATGCCGAGACAAGCCTTTTCAATGTCGATTGATAGCAGCTTAGGGTCAATATTGTAGCCTCGCAGCTTATGATAGCTTTATGCATTTTTGGGCAGTCCGCACTGAACTAGTGGGTCCCTGCCATCCCAACATGTCATCCTATATCCTAGGGCCATGATGGACCATCCCACATTGCTTACATGTACATACACCATAGTTCCACTTATCCACACAACCAATGGATAAAAAATCCTAAGAAATGGATGAAAAATCAAACATTTAAAACCATCCCAAAATACTTATAGGGTTCAAAGGTTCAAAACTGTTCATCATCTACTTTCAAAACAAAAAAGAACACAAAAAAGAGAGAGAATCTACTGGGCTGTCTCGTCCTCATCGGACCCATCTCCATCCCCCTCGTTACCATCCTCGTATCCATCCTCTTCATCATCATCATCCTCGTTGTCCTCCCACTCTTCCTCAATCCGTGCCCCATGACCTCCTACGGGATCCTCAATCTGGATTGCAGGAGACCTTGGCACAGGAACCTCCACAGCTGGGGCACGCTGGGCAGCAGCTAAAGCCTCATCCCTCTCCTTTTGAAGCCGATTGGCTATTGCCTCGTACCCCAGAATGTCACCCTCCTGCATTACATATCAAGCATTAGCTACATTTCAATTTGGACTAACCACACAAGAAACAATATAAGAAGCAACTTACTAGCTGAAGGATCCACTCATACTGAGAAGCGGCAAGTTCCTGCAATTTAACAACCATCCCCAATAGATCGTTATGCTTATAACCAGGGACCTACACCGATGGTCAGCTTCCATGAAAGGAAGGAAATGCAAATTCAAAGCAAAGTTAAAACACTTACAAAGTCGAAGCCACAAGGAAAGCCAGCGACAGACAAAGAAGGACGAGGAACAAGCACTTCCCTACCCTGACAGATGAAGGACCACCCAGGCACATGGAAGAAAGCATCCGGCACCTTGTACGAGCACAAGGACGCCGAAGTCGATCTAGCACCAATATCGCCAATAGGGGAAGGCACCGCCTGAGGAGCAGACTCAAACAAGGTAGCCTCACAAACTGAGGTACCGATACCAGCCGTGGCAGCACCAGTAGTCTCTCCAGCCTCATAAGGCTCGATGCCAGTCGGAGCCTAAGCATACAAGCGAGTTAGTAACCAAGAGAACAAATGGAAAGACAAGAAACGAATGAGTTTGAAGCTTACCCATGGACCTAAAGGAGTGAGTTTGACTAGCATCAACTCCTTCGCCCTATACCTGCGGTGACGACTCCACAAGTTAGGCTCAACGAAGGGTCGAGCAACGACACCCTTTATAAACCAGTGCATCTCCTTCCTCGACAGCCTCTCCGGCTTGAGCATAAAGCGTGGAGGCCTCATAAGGATACCAAGCCTCTCGATACCAGCCACTGTCTATAGGCCCGATCTCCTAAGTACTAGGCGTACCCAGAAGGCCCAGCGAAGACCATGCGCTGAGGCACAAGTCTCCTAGCAGCCTCTAGCCGAGCCTGCACGCCCAGCTCTATAAACTCGAACGACTGCCACACCACCTATCAACATAAGCACATTCAGGTCAATATCAAGCCAAATATTAGGTAGGAAAATAAGTAATGCAAAACAAGATTTTACCTCCTGCGGGGAGAGTCGGTTCAACATCTCCCTCACCTCTGTCACTGGAACCTTCCTCTCCTTGGGACGGGTGTTATCAGACAACCACATCCTCGCCCTAGGAAAGTATGAGTCGTCTCAAGGCCTCAATCTGGGGGCCCGTACCCCTAGATGATCATAACACCAGCACTACAACCAAGACAAGAAATGTCAATACAAGCAATGCAGGTACAAACAAAGCAAGAAAAGCAAAGTTAAAGGATTACCTCTAGTATGAGCCAAGTGCCACCAACTCATTGGGTGCACAGCATGGCCAAGGAATCTAGTGTGCTCAGCATGTGGGTATAGCGTACCCCAGTCCAGTCAAAGGCCTTCACCTTCGACAGATCCTTGAGGTACCACACCATGGAGATGTGGATCCTCATGCCGCTGGTGCTAAACAAGGTGTTCCCCAAGAGATAGAGGATGAAACACCTCGCCAGCTGGTTCAGCTTCTCACGGCTAGAGGAGTCGGTCACGGTCTTCTTCTCCCACTCACGATGAAACCATTGCACCGCCACATTCGACTCAAGAGGAAGGGACCCGAGCTGCTTCTTCAGCTCCCCCTCATTGTAGTCCCAAGCGTCAGGGTGCCCTGTCACAGCCTCACCACCAAACGATAGGCCCATATATAAGAAGTAGTAGAGGGGCGTGATCCCCATCTCACCCACAAGCAAATGGAATGTGTGGGTGGTAGGCCACCACCTCTCGACCAAGGCCTACACCAAAGATATATTGGAAGACCTAGTCTGAAGGAGACCTAGATCCTCGAAGCCAGCCACTACAATCCGCTGGCGAACAACACTATAGAGCTGGCTGTACCAGCTCAGAAGAGTTGATCATGACCCATATTTGTGGTAGGTCACGGGTTCCTGCAAACAGGGTAACAGTTTAAGAATTAGTTCAAAACATCCCCAGTGGGTCAAGCAAGAATTCATTAAATGCAAAGGGTTTAAACTGGATTAGTCCTCAAATCCATAGAATAACCTAAGCTAAGCCAAGCAAATAGCACACATGAGCATATCACAAGTAAAATAGGCAATAAACTAGGTTATCCCATCCACGGAATCCCATCAAACAAACCTATCAATCCCTAGTGGATTCCAACAAGACAAGAGCAACTCAAAATAGAGCTTACACATGCCAAGGATCATGACGCATTGGTTCTAAAATGGGACTATCCATACACAAACCTACCTAAGCTAGGGTTACCCAAATCATCAACAAGCATGACAAAATCAAAGTTGCGCAACTTTCACAAGAAAAGTTCATATGGTTACGAAAAGAAATTCAAAATGAAGGAATCCAAGGCTTACCTTGGGCGGCTTCCAGGCATTGTCGCAAATGTGAGAGGGCATGTCCCGGAGCCCTAGATGACTCCTCACAATTGCTCAACCCATCCTCGTCCGGACCCTTCTCTGGACGACGTGCGGGATCACCTCCTTCCCGTATCACAATGCTGAAACTCCTCGATCTCTTGGGAGGAGGAGGTGTACTATTAGACCCCATGGGCCTCTTGCCCAGACATGGTAGAAGACAAGAAGAAAAGAAAAGAAGAACAAGGCATAACTCACAAAACAAGACCTTTCTCAAAATTCCACACGGATGGGAACAGAGAAGGAGATGATCGTTTCAAGCCCAAGAATGCGTGATTTGATTCACAGTAGGTCACACACGGCCTAAATATGTGGGAAAACCTTTTTGGAGCCCTAAAAATCCGCAAGAGATGGAGTTTGAAATGAAAATGAAATGAGACTTTTCGTATTCATAAATAGATTTTTATCGTACAATCAATATTGAATTGCCCTTCCCTCGACATCGACGTCCTGTCGATTAAAGTACTTCGATGTCGACGTGGGCTTTCACTGTCAAAGAATCAATTTTACACTGTCGAACTATACATTTTGCCTCTAAATTCCAAATTTTGAACAAGTGGATCCACCACAATGGTGACTTGGCACCCCTAGCACGCTAATGCCCACCTTACATGTGGCCCGCGCCCACAATCAGGCAAGGTTCCCAATCTCCAATCACGCCCGCACAATCGACGATTACCAACTTGGGATTTCAATCAATGTATCCCGCACGCCCTTGCACCAACAAAATTACCAGTCTGCCCTCACCATAGCAAGAGCTACACAGTCACCTGCAAGATTAGAAAACTACCCCTTTACAAAGCACCTCGCCCTATCAACGGTGAATTTATCCTTTGAAATGCCCGTAATATCGGCAATCCTTATATAAAGCACCTCGCCCTATCAACGACGAAGTAACCCCAAAAGCGCTCGTGCTATTGGCGATAATCTACATAAGCACCCTTGCCCTGTCAACGGAAAATTTACAACTTTGACAAAAGAGCCCGCATTATTGGTCAATCACCCCAGCCAGTGCAGCCTGAACAATTGGCAGCCCGAGCATTACTATAGTTCAACCGATGGAGCCACCTGTGCAGGTACGCCTCTATCCCCCACACTCTAGTGCCCCTGAGCAAGGCACTGGCGAGTTTTTTCTCAATCCAACGAAATGAAGTGTTCGCAAAATCACTTCTTTGACTTACAACTGTGCACAGTCTCAGTCAAAGAGGTGCATTCTAGAGACACCTCATTTTGTCTTTTCCCATGGAGGTTTCCTGTAACAATGATAAGTACCCTCTAAGGCCTAGAGTCGGTGTCTCTATGGATGTAGCGTCAGTGTGCACTGCTCGAATCTGTTTATCGATCACCCATTCCCCTTGTCGGAGCCCAAACTAGAGCCTCCAAACCCTCAATGATCCCCTGAAAAGGCTAGCTCTGACCTAGACCCCTTAGAACTAGCCTGGTCCAGCACAGAACATGGCCCTAACAGTCCAAACCCTAGCAATTGATACTGGAACCCATCTCAACACTCAAAGGCCCCGAGTCGACATCGAACTATTCCATCTCACTGTCGAACAGTGTACTTCTACTGTCTATCTCACTTCGACATTCAATTAAAGTCACTTGACACCCAAAAAACCCCTTCGATGTCGAGGCCTATTCATCAATAGCCACTCGATGTCAACCATAGCCCACTTCGATGTCAAATCGGGCACTCTCATTATCAAATAACTACTGATCTGAGAAGCCTAAAGTTGACATATTTTGCTCCAATTACGATTCCTTTAGCGTCCTAGCCTATTTGTGGCACTTTGGATCTCAATCTTGGCTCCCTTAGGCCCCAAGAAACACCCCCAAAGGCAATAAAACACTTTCCACCTATCCATTGGTCCTTACCTTGACTTTACACCCACCATCGATGTAAAGATACCTCCGTTGGACAATCCGTATAAACCCAACCATACCTACACGAATTTGGGAGTGCACACACCCCTCTACATCGACAAATATACCCCTCTCACGTTGAGGAGGGTTATACACACAACCTTTAAATACACTGGACATGAGCCTTACTTAGCCATTGCATGAATTTGGCATAGCCTTCCTTTGGTGACTCCTTGCCTATATTGCATTGAGACACCCCCTATCCATACTTAGCCTCCATTCAAGAGTTTGAAGCTTCAACCCATCACTACCTTTACCTATTGAGAACTACAATCCTACTTGCAACATCAAGATTTGAAGATACCAAACCGGCAATTTTGGTGCTTAGCCAAAGAAGCATTCAAGTACAAGACACAAGAGAAGCCACAACAAGCGGCGATACTTGCTCAACGTATAAATCTATTGAGTTACACAAGGGAAACCTCCACGCCCTTATTTCGATCTTCTTTCACTAGGTAGGCCATTCAGTCTTTGATATTATTCAATCTACTTTATTTTCTTACTTTTATTAAATTTTACATCTCCAAGAGGAGTGTGATCCCGTCTTCCTAGACGGTGATTACACCCTATATTTCTTCCTTCTTCTTCATTCTTTATGTTTTATATTTCATCTCCCATGCATGCATCTCCATGATCCCAATCCCCCATATTTTAAGACTCCCTCATGCACATTCACCATTGGCACATTTTTTCCTATTTTATTCTCAGATTCTTCCATGCATACGTATTAAATTATCATCTTTGTTTATATGCATTCATCACATCATTATGATTAGCATAGAGTCAATCATGTTTAGGTTATTTAGGTCTTTGAGTCCTTCATCTTTATATTCCAGTATACTAACCCTTGGATTGTAGTCGAACCTCTGGGTATGTGTTCTCTTCACTCCCCTTGTACTTTATTTTCTTGCATTTACACAATATTAAAGCATGCTATTCATTCTATAATGCCTAGCAACAGAAGACCGACAAGTCAGGGCGGACTGGGGTACCTAATACCTTCCCCAGACCGTAACTTGACCCGTACCCAGACCAACGGACCATTTGTCCCCCAAAAGGGCGTTGCATGAGAGTCATTACATTACATCATAGGTCCTAGACCCTTCTCTAGGTAGCGAGTCCAATACACATTTCACCACTCTCTCTCCCCCCAAAGAGGGATGAGGTGGACACGTGGTGATCCCCCACCATTCGGTCATTGTCCTCACAGCCACTTAACTTAAATAAGGCTCTTGGCTATTGATTGGCCATTATGACCAAACCACCAACCGATTGGAGAAGGAGAAGAAGGAAGGAGAGAGTGGAAGGTGGAGGCATTTAAGGCTTGCTGATTTGGAGGTTGGGGATTGGACTTCCTAGTACTTAGGTAAGCTTGCACTCCTTTTTCTCTCCCTCCCTACTCTATTTTGGGTTTGGGGAATTCCTTAGGGGATGGATTTAACCTAGGGTTCAACTTGGGGCCCAAGGCATGAGCTTAACTAGGTAATGAACTTCATTTATGGGGTCTATCCCCTACTTTTAAACCCCAAGAGCCCTAGTTGCAACATTGTGGCTAGACATAGCTTCCACTTAACCTAAAACTTAAAATTCGACCAATGGGGGGGGGTTCTCCCTTGTAAACCCTAGAACCAATGAATGGTTGGAGGCTTGATGACCTTAGGGAGGTTTAGGATACCTTCCCTAAGCCTTTGAGGCTGTGGGTGTGAGGATCCATTCCTGGAACCGCGTGTTCCAACGCTTGGGTGCTTGGTTTGGATGGGGGTTTGGGTTGTGCTCCTCGATTGGAGAGAGAGAAGGAATGCATCTTCTCAAAGTTCATGATTTATTAGGGGATGGGGATCATACAATTAAATAAAATGGAGTCGCCACATAGGATTAGGGCCTAGGACCCATTGGTATAGCTCTATAAAGGGCTAGGGGACTTCGTTTGGTCTGGACAGAGATTCAGGGTAAGTGGTCAGGTAACGAGAGTGGGAAGGTGTTAGGCACCCATCTCGCCCAGGTAAACCGGTCTTTCTGCTAGATGCTGGTTTTTGAATATTCTTCCTTCGTAAATGTCCTATATCCACATGTATAGCTAAAATGATGCACAAACTACTGAATTAAATTAACTACTGTACACTACACAGGCATAATTTAAAAGCCTACATTATTACAAAATTAAAGTGCGATGAAAGGGTTAAATACCTGTATGCTTTAAACCAATGCAATTATACTAGATAGATCGTGTCCCCCAGCTCAGGTGGAGGTAAAAGACTGGCTTTGTCCTTCATCGAATAGAGTAACAACGTCAGAAAGTGATTACTTGAATATCGGGCAGAATAACGGCTTTGAAAATCTTCAGAGAGTAATCACCCGGATGTCGAGCAGCGTAACGGTGTACGAGTATCGGGTACTAGGACCTCGGACAGAATGACGGTGTCAGAAATCTGGCAGAGTAACAGTTCGCGGGTATCGGGTACTAGGACCTCAGACAGAATAACGGCATCAAAAAGCTTCAGAAACTAGGCATTAAGACGTCGGATGGGGTGACTAGGCCATGGGAGGTTTCAGGGTTTTGGGCAAAAACGGGTTAGGAGAGGCGGGTCTGGGGGACCCGGACTCCGGATATAGGGACGATGCTCGAAAGCTCAAAATCGGACTAGGGCAGGGCCCCGAAACTAGGAAAAAAGGAAAACTGGAGCTTTGGGGGTCCCCCCCCTCTCCTCAACTTGGAACTTGTTAAAATGAGGGGTGGGGGTATTTATAGGCAAAATTTTTGTTTAGTGGCGCCATCGGACTAAAAAAAATTACAATAATCCATTCCTGCTGAAAAGGCTAAGCAAGAAACAAAGGTTGTTGGGAGTTGGTGCACACTTCAAGGACTTTGAGGAGCGTATGTATACCTAACATTTAGGGTTAAAAGCTTACCCATTGTGTGGTCAAGTCGCCCATCAAGGTGTGAATCCCACCCTTGTGTTCGAGCTTTCCCTTTGACTGTTAAGGTCCAAGGTCACAGGTGTTGACTGTTGGCAGCGTCACAACACCTGTCAATAAAAATTCAATTTGCCCCGGGAAATTAGGGTGTATTTTTTGTGCAGGTATAACACCAAACCCTTAGATCGATTTTATTAGGGTTTTGAAGAAAAACCCTATTTTTGGTGAGATCAATATAGGGGGAATGGTGCCAAAACCTTGATGGATGGAGCTACAACTGAGATTGAGTGTGCCTGTAGGAGTGGAGAGTCACTCTTCCAAAAATCAGCTTCAACAGAGACCAGCAACACAAGGATCAATATTTTTTGGGATTTGGAAAAAACCAGAATTTTGAAAAAAATCGATCAAAGAGAATGGATAGAAGTTTGCGCAATAATCTTCTGCAGTTCTTGAACTTCAAAAGTGAATCGAGTTCTTACTTTGTAGAGAGGATCAATCTAAAAAAACTTGAAGGCTACAAATACCGCAGATAGGGAGCAATCTTCTATCGAGCAGAATTTTTTTTTATATCATGAATGAGGTAGTGGAGGGCAGCATCTGGATCTTTAGATCACCTCATCAGTGTTGTCCTTGTGGAAGAATGAAGAACAAAAAAGGAGAGAGGAGGGAAGAAGAAATCAAGAATGAAAGATAGAGGAAGGAGAAATCGAGAAAGAAAGAGAAGTGAGGGCCCTAGTTCGAAACCTGCTCTGATGCCATGTTAGATACCATGATGGCAGATCTGATATAGAGAATGTTGTTTGTATGATCGATGTAATCAAATAAGCATTATATTTATAATAAAATAGATTATAGCCTAATGTCTAAAATATCCCTAGCTTAGCCGACTTAACTAGGAGGTACATAAACATAAAATTACAATTATAAAAAGACCATATTACCTCCATGGTATTTTGGTGCACATTATTCAACAGAACCCTTCCTTCCAAACCACTCCTCAGAAGCCAACATAGATCTCAGCCCGTTTTTCTGTCTCAAAGCTTTTTAAGGCAATGTAGTTTGTGGCGAATCTAGTGATGCCCGGCCTCACCAAGTGACCCCCACATTTTTTCCTCAATAGATTTAGTGCAAAGGAGTGGTTGTATACAAACTTGGTGACTTGTCTTGCACTTTTCACCACAGTCTTCACCAACTTCAACTTCCCCATATCCTTCAGCATTAGATCAATGTAATGAGCCGCACAAGGAGTCTAGAAGAGTCGGTACTTACTGTTATTCATCATCTTCTCACCGGCCTTCTTGAAGTTGCTTCCGTTATCCATTAAAATCTGGACAACGTTCTCTATTCCTACATCTTTTTTAACCACTTCTTTCAATGATCTATAAATGTATTTTGCATCCTTTATCTCTTTGGATGCATCCACAGATTTGAGAAAAACTATCTTCCCATCACAATAGACCATAAAATTGATGATGGACTTTCTTGTAGGCCCAGTCCAACCATCTGCTATTAGAGTCACCCCATATGTCTCCCACATACTCCTCATTTCACCAATGTACTCATCAATCTCAGACTTCTGTTGAGGTAAATAAACATTCATTACCTCATATGGGGTGGGCCCCTTGAACCCTGGGTCAACCTCTACAATTGTATCAATCATGATATCATAATGGGGCCTTGTACGGTGTTTGCTGGGATGGTATGGTATAGCATCCACTTAGCTATTGACTCTTTCACTAACCCCTTCATATTTTTCCATGCTCCTTTGGTTTTTGGTTGAGTGCTTCCCTTCTTCCTATGTAGTTTAGGATTTGATGCTGATAGTGGTGCTGGTACATATAGAAATGTTGGAGCTGCCTTCATACTTTGTGATCTTTTAAAAAGATTCAACAACCCACCAACTCTAGAACCTCTAGATGTGCCAGCTCCTCCTCTATCCCCTACTCTCTGTCTCTGCTGGCTGGTCATCTCAAAAACTAACTTTACTCCTTGAAATCGAACGTCAAAAGTCCCTAGCCTCTTGTGGTGTTTGTATATCATCAAACACATAGATGGGGTCATCACTATCATCATCATCAGAGTTATCACCATCATCATCATGGTATTCTCCTTCTCCTCCTCCCATTGAACTCCTCACTACCTCCTCAAGTTGTTCCCTTACCCTCTGCTTGTCAGCCTTCCTCGTATTCTATTCCCTCAAATTGTCACCAACTTCCCTAGCTACTTGAGTAGGGATCATATAGCAACCTACAACATCTTTAGATCCTCCAGTCAGTTGTTGTTTAAGTCTACTAGACCCACCTCCCAAAAACTTCATGTGCCAATAGTTACATTGTGATTTTCTCTTATCCCATCAATTGGAGTGCCATGTAACCATGCAATGTCACCCCTAGGCTGCCTGGCTGGCCTCTGCTCTCTCTGCTCCCTCTGCTCCCTCTGTTGACTACTTTCCCCTACCTTCTGCTTTCCTTTCGCATGTTGTCTTTCACGATCCGCCATAATAATACTTCTTTTCTGTGTAAGTAAAACAAATAATTAAAAACTTAATGTAGAAGCACTTCAATTGATACTTTTGAGAATACTAAAACAATTGTATGGCTATTTAATATTTTCCCCTAACCCTCATATTTTTCTCATAATTAAAAACAATTTTTTATAAATAATTTTCATATAAATATTGACCTAATACAACAAAACCAAAATGATTAAACATAATATATATTTAATGCACTTCAAAAACATGTAGAAATTACTTCTATAGTTTTTCATGATTTTTCAAACCAAAACCTAATATTTTTCCTTATTTATTTCTTTTTAAATATTTTTCTTAATTTTTGAAAATAAAAATAATTATTTATGGGCAAAAAAATATTTTTCGGCACCATGAAGCCGTAGATCGGCCATTGGTCTCTAACATATATTTAATTGATCCCCATCCAATTTATATTATCCTTAATTTTTTCATGTAGGAAAATCAATTTTTAAAATAAGAAAATTAATGAGTCACGTGGGAGGGTTTGTAACATTTCGACCGTTAGCAGCGAGATATGGCTTTTATAGGGGGCCTTTAATGAGTCACGTGGGGAGGGGGGTTGTAACATTTCAGTGATATTTCGGTATATCGCCGAAATATGCCAAAATGGCTCGAAATTTCGACGAAATCTTATACTTTTTCATTTTGCCTAGCCATTTCGTCTCGGACATGTCAAAATTTCCGAAATTAACCGAAATATCGCAAATCTTGAACCATGCTTGCATCATTATGAACATGATTGCATAATTTCACTTATTTTTTATTGATGTTGATGATATTGATGATGTGCACTGTTTTGGGTTACGGTGTCGTGAAGTACCGGTACTGGAAACCCAGATTTCGTAAACTTGTAACTTACATGTCATTCTTGCTTGTATGCGCCGTGTTGTGCTAGTACCTGGTGTTAGATGGAATGAGACATTGATACACCCGAAGTACCTCTCGACACGATAGGATTCATGAAGTATACCTGTAGTTAGGTTTAGTTCCCTATGCTACTACCTTTACCAACAGGGGTTTAGGTGTTGAGTAATCGGAGTACCTGCCGCCTGTGGAGAGTTAGATAGGTCAGGCCAGGGTTAGTAATGGTTATCAGGGTCTACCTCTGGATGGTATGAGGCTACGGTTGACATGGACCCCAAGGTAATAATTAAGGTTCTCTGTGGTGAGAATGGAAGGACCCCTATTGTTTTCTCGAGTTATTACAGTAGCATATACATTGACTTAGTATTGTATGTTAGGTGGTAAATGAATTAATAATAGCATGCACCATGGACTATCTATGCTTTTGTGTGTATGTGCATCCCCATCTCCTCACTAGCTTGGTGGAGCTAACCCCCATGTATACACTCTTTTTAGATGATGATATAGGTGGTGGCTATCTTGCTAGACTTGAGGTTGAACTCTCAGGATATGATGATATTGGTGTTGAGGATCCAGAGGCTGTGACTGAGGTGCACGGCGATGGATGCCCCTGTGATGATTGTGCTTATGGATCACTCTGATTACTTGGGACTTGTTCCCTTTTGATTCTTTTTGGGCTTATGAGCCTTGTATAAACATTCCATATATCCTATTACATTTTATGTAGTTATGTTAGGGTCAGTCCGAAACATTGTGTTAACCTTACTGTATCACCTAGTGATTGAACATAATGTAACTATTCTCTTAAACACTTCCGCTTACATTTGATATTTGGAAATGTAATATTTACTTTCTTTTTGCACTCTGATATTAATGTAACATTGATGTTAGTTTAGGACTGTAGATTGGGACATTGTATTTGTGATCCTAGTATCTTAGTGGGATGACGTGTGTCGTCCCAATCACCTCCTTTATTATTATTATTATTATATTCCTTATCGGGATTGGGTCGTGACATTTTCTCTATGATACTATTTCTAATAGCTCCATTGATGTTTTATTTAGCAAACACAAGGGCTAAATCTCCCTTTCATCAAATCTTTCTTGGCTGATGCAACATGCCCCATGGAATTATGGAACAATTCTATTATCTCTCGCTCCTTTAATTAGACATCTTTTCACCGTTCCAACAACTAACAAAGGTATAATAGTCCAAAAAGGTCCACTGCAAAATGTGCATAATAGGTATTGTTTTGTGTAGTTTGGTAATATATCCTTTTGATTTGTATAACAATAAAAGGTAAGATCACTGCCTAGTCGTGTAGCCCTTGCACCAACATAGGGGCCTTTAGCAACAAACGAGGCCTACCAAAGATAAAAAAGGGAAATATATTGATTGTATTAGGGGGAATCTCGCTTTCTTTCATAAGGCAAGGAGTTGTAAACACGAAGTTTAGCGGAAAAAGTCGTGTTTTGAGCCCATCAACATAGTCATCTTGGAAGATTCCCACTCTCTTGCTGGCAACGCAGGTCGATCCTGAGCGAAAACTATGATTTGTTCTCAAGTACAAAATAAGTTGAAGCAACGTGTAGAATTCAACTGAAATCTCCGATTAGCGTCACCTTGACCCGAAATCTTTCCAAATAGACCCTCGATATGTAGGCCCCTGTGTTTGGGTGTAGGATCCACGCGACCAGAAAACCTTTTTTCCCAATAATATAATAATTCTGGTTAGTTTCAAACACTTTTTATAGTTTAGTAAGTCCAATTGATGCTTTGTAGGGGTGAAACAGGGCTAGGTTGGGCCGGGTTTTTTAAAATCCTAGCCCAATCCTGAGTCCTCTTAGCTCAACCCAAGCCCAGCTCGACCATAGGTCGGGCTATATCTCAGCCCAGGCCCAAACCTGTTGGGAGTCAGCCCGGCCTAGCCCGACCCCAATTGACCCTAATCGGACCGGGCAGGGGTCGGGTTGACCCTGGTTTTTGCCAAGGGCTGGGTTGACCTTGATTTTTGCTAGGGCCTGATTGGCCCTAACTTGCCCTGCTTTTTTGCCATTTACATCGTCATATGCATTAAAAATATGAGGCACATGTGATTGGGTATTGGTTTGTTTCCTACTCAATTGATTATTAGACTTTTCTTTGGATTAAAAAACTTAGCCCAATCTTAAAATTGTAAGATATTTTCGTTTAATAGATAATTAGCCTTTTTTTGGTAAACCAATAGATAATTAGATACTAAACAAAAATTGTAAAATGTAAAGTTTTGAACAATAAATTGTAAAGCATAACCTAACGCAGGGCAGGTTGGGCTGGGCTTAGCTTGAAGCCTCGACCCAGCCCGACCCTAACCTAAGGCCTAAAAATTTCAACCCTAACATGCCCTAAGGGTTGAAAAATCCAACCTAGGTCCTGTTCGGGCTGATGGCGGGCCAGGGCCAACCGGGCCAAACTTACTCACTAGTGCTTTGTGTTATTAAGTAATATTCCAAGAAACCCTACATTAAAGAAAAAATTTAGTGGTAGTGGCAACTTTACCTAATTTATTTGACACTTCAATCTTAAGATGATGGCGACGGGACTTTTGCCCTACCTAATAACCATGATCAAATTCATAAAACAACAAAAATCAATCCTTTCATACAAATTAAAGTGTCTAACGGTATAAAAATTGGGGAGAAAGTTTCCTTTACTTAAAATAGATAGGGAGGGGACCAAGAGTGAATTCAGCAGGATGGTCTTATATATTTTTGTTAGATGGCAAGTTTGCTTTGCTTGCTGTAGGGAGTTTTAATTTGTCTCGTCATATGGAACCAAAATTAGTTAGTATCCGGACAGGTCTCGAGCATGCATTCAATCTAGGATTGAAGGTGAAAGAAGTGTGGTGCTCCAATCAACGGATTGTCGAGTTTCTTCGAACTCCAATACATACTCCTTGGCCTTGGCCACTTCTCAAGG
This sequence comes from Telopea speciosissima, assembly GCF_018873765.1. Classification (NCBI taxonomy): domain Eukaryota; kingdom Viridiplantae; phylum Streptophyta; class Magnoliopsida; order Proteales; family Proteaceae; genus Telopea; species Telopea speciosissima. Next base: position 45,593,602 of record NC_057920.1, read on the forward strand.
AATTTGTGTATATAAATACCATAGGACAAGACATTACATTTAGTACTAAGGGGGACCCTTTCTGTTTTGTGGTGGCTTATAACCTAGCTAAAAATGCTCAAACAAGGAACTACATCTCTGTATCTTTTGCCTAGTTGTAATATTTTTTATGGGAATCAGTTTTCTGTACGGGAGTGTGGCCTACGCCAGCACTCCCATGTGTCTGTCTCTCTCCTCCTTAAAACAAAGGGGCAGGGGTGACTTTTCACATGGGAAGGAGAGAGAGACTCATGAGAGTGCTGGCGTAGGTGACACTCCCGGACAGAGAACTTTTTCTCATATTTTATTTTTTCATAAAAAAAATAAAAAAATAGAGAGGGGACCAACGGGGGCACGCCGTACGGTTGGTATAAAAGAGAAACCCGCATGTCATGGGATGGAATCATGGAAGAGAGGTTGTCACGAAAAGAAAAAATGTCGAGAGATTCCCGCTCTGATCATATGCCATTGGACTGGTTAATATCGCATAATGTCATCGAATCTGAGGGTTTTAAAGAGACCTCGCATGTGCAAGCTTTCATACTGAATCATGATTCAGAGACATTGAACCTGAACCTATACGTATCTATGACCTTCAATCTTGAAAAGAGTGGGATAAATTGAGGCTATAAATACGTATAGACTTGCGAATCTAAACCCTCAGCCCGTCTCTGTATTTTCACAGCAAACCTGATTACGCGAATACATCTCTTCTGTTGCAAGGTGAGATTTTCTGATTTGTTGATACAAACAAGAATGGAATGGGTTGGATTTGCTTGCCCGCTCATCTTGGTTCATTGTTTATATACTTCAAACGTTCTGGGTAGCCATTAACGAAAACAAAATGGAACTTGTTTTTCATCTGGTTGTTTGCTTAGTGAAACCCAGATCGTTTTTTTTATGGATTTTAAGTTATATTTTACCTGTGAAGTTCAAAACAAGGGGAAAAATATAGTGAAGAAATGATGGGGATTGGTTTTGTAGAGTTTGAAGCAGTTGGTTTATGGTTATAAACGTTTGATAGAATGCACCAGAGTAGATTATTGACAAATGAAGAAGAAAATCAGTTACAGGTGGATACCCAGTTGGAGATTTGGTTTCATTGGATTTGTCATAGCTGCACACCCCATGTTCGAAACTTGTCTTCGTCGATTCACCCACTAATCACTAACTCTCTTGCATTACGTAAATCAAAAAGCGTTTATCTTTATCCCTCCTTCGTAGCTCACACGCAAATCTTAAGCTGTTTTGTTACTGTTTTAAGTTTATGGACGGGCCATCTGAAATATTGAATCTTAAGTAGCTTCCCCTGTCCCAAAATGTACACTTTCGAGGCTTAGACGTTCATGAAGGTTGATGTCAAAAAGTTTTTGTGTTCCATCCCCTCGTCACTGGGCTTTTCTTCTCTAATTCACCAACAATACTAGTCTTCTGTTTGTTTTAAGTTGTGGAATATTACTTTAAATTTTGGACTCTATCTGCTTACTCTGTTAATCTGTTTTCATCAAAATGGATATCTTCAGACAATAGTATTTGTCTAATAAATAACCTTTTTTTCATTATAGTACTCGAATTACGCTGACATGATCCATATAGCATCGTCAGCAGGAATTTTTAAGGCATGTCTCACTGGATCATGTTGCTATTTCCAGAAAGTATAGAGGCAGTGGCGAGCAGCTTATCTGATCAATTCATCATTTACCTCTGAAGACAAAGATGAATTTCGGTTTGGTCTCACCATCATATGTGATCCCATCCCCATGTTCCACGGGTTTACAGAGCACAGATGAGAGACTACCAATATCCAAAAATGTGGGACGGGTAGGACGGCTTGGTTGTTTCTCTACGCAAGATCAGCTTCAAGTATTGAATTGTGATGACAGAAAGGTCGGGCTCTCTCCTCATTTGGTAATTGGACCGTTACAAGAATCAAGCATGGTAAAGAAGCATTTAGAGGGTGAGGCAAATCTGAAGTTCAAAGTTGTGAGGACATTATTGATTGACAATTATGATAGTTATACTTACAATGTCTACCACGAATTGTCTGTCATAAATGGAGGTAAGTCTGTCTGTCTCTCTCCCACTCGCACACATTCTCTGTATGATGACTTATTGATATCCATGTTATTTCCTTTCTTCATTTTTTGTTTGGAATTTGAAGAGTATTTGTTAAGATATATTATTATTGGTGTCAGTTCTTAAGGGTGTTTTATTCATAGTTTGTTATTTTGTTCTTTCTTCACTTATGTCAGTCCTAGGTGTGGATTCAACTTTATAATAATTTTTATAACCAATACAAATATCCCCTCCCTCCACGGTTTTGCGTGTTCTGCTCCGACCTCAAACCGTGGGCAGTATTCTCTCATTATCTCTCTCCCTCTCTTCTTTTCCTCGACTTCTCTTTCTTTCATATGACTAAGTGTTGATTCAGGTTCTGTTATTGTTACAGTATTTGTTTTGATTTTCTGCTCTACCGTGAGCAGGAAATGTTCATTCATTGCTCCGCAGCTCTGGTTGTGCATGCCTGCATCTTGTTGCTTTCTATAGTCTACATCATGTGACACTTAGATCATTACTACTATACACAAAGCTGAACTTCTCAGCCTATTCTTGTTGCCAGCACATTGCGACTCCTAACAAGAAACAAAGCTTTTATCCCTTCTTGCTTGGACTGGGAAACATATCCTACTCAAAATCCTTGGTTTAGAACAAGCCTAGGTGTTAGGATTTAACTTCAGTTTTGAATTTTATTTTTGTTTCATTTATTTATTGGTTTTAGGAGCCTAAACATATATCTGGACACACAATTATTTGATTATTCTTGTCATGACTGTCCAGGAAATGTGCCTGTTTAATGAGTAGCTTCCGTGACAAAAAAGAAGTAATATTCTACTCACTTGTTGAACATACGATAAAGCATGTAAATATGAAATTTACCTATTAAAGGAATAGTTATGGTTCTGCTCAATATGATAATTCAAAGTCAGGATTCCACATTAGATAATTGGATGACCTATATGAGCATGAGGCTTTCTGTTTAGTCTAGGATGATGCATTTAGGATTTGTGAGGCACTTGGCTGGATGTTTAGTGGAACAAGCTTTTATGTGATTGCCTTGGTAAAATGTTCCTTGTTAAGGAACACCAGAATGTGCATCATCAAGTGCTTGAAAACTTTGTGTGAGATGATGGATTTACCTAATTATACTCCTAATCAGCTAATGTAGCAACAGGCAAACCAACCTAGAAGTCTAAAGGTTTAGCATAAAAAACTCAGTAATAAACCAGAATCGCAGTGAAGTAGAAGTGACCAGAATTAAAGAGTAAGTAACAAACAAACATTTCGATTCAGATTTAAACCAGAACTTAATGGATTACTTTATTCAGGTATAGGAACAGAATAACAGAAACTGAACTTAATTCAAGGGTCTGATCTCAAGTTTCAAAAGGATCCTAGTGTATGACAGGTATGGGAAACCTAGAAAATTATCCTAACTGAAAAGTAGGAAGACTGGGAAGGGTATCCAACTCATATATCTCAGCATAGATGCAGAAGTTCTCAACAAGTACTGCTATAAATAAAGAAACAAACAAATCATATGTGCATAATTTCATGCTAAGTATGCAAAGGAAAATTTGATAAAAAAACATGATAGATCTATACCTTCCTTTTCTATCCGACGGGTTAGAATGCTGTGAATAAGTGCTAAATCATTACCTAACTCCATAGAACGTGTCCTCAAGGCTTTCTTGTTGTTGGTAGAAGAATATCCAAGGTATTTGGGGTGCAGAAGTTGAGACAAAAATTGAAAAATTTGGGTCAAACTGTTAATAAATTTAGCAATAATAAAGTCTAGACAAGAAGGGAAAATTGAGTTTCTTGGAGATTTGGCTAAGGCAGGTCAAGGGAATTTGGGATACCACATCTTTCATCACAATCAGTCCTATTCCAGCCAACAGGTATGATTTACTGGGGGGTTTGGCTGTTGTAGTTGAAAAAACAAATGGAAGGCTCTTGAGAATTGAAAATGGAGGTTGGGAGAAATATGATGGAACAAACAACAATGGATTTGAGGGATTGAACATGGATGATGTTGAGAATCGTGTGATCAGTATTTTATCTCTTTATAGTAGGGTTTTATATTATTTCCCTTTTTCCTTTTTGCCCTCTTAGGGTTGTAATCTCATTATAAATAAGAGGACCTCCGTCATTAATGACAAGTCAATTCATTCTCTCACCTCTGATTCCGAACTTGGTATTAGAGCCCGAAACCCTAGAAAATCTTTTTGGTTTTCCGCATCGCTCTCTCCACCTCCGCCGCCGCTGCCTTGGAGGCTTCACCTCCCCGTCTAGCATGGTAGACGTTCCCAGCATCATGCACCATTAAATTTTTTCTCTTCCGCCGTGCCTCCTCACTGCGCATTGCTTTCCGCTTCCGCTGCCGCTGCCTCCTGGTTACCGGTCTTCCCCCTCACTGCCAGACCCTGCAGCTCTCTCTCTGACTGCCACGATTTGATTGCCGCGCCATATCTGCCGGCCTCTCTCTCTCTCTCTCTCGCTGGTGTTGCTTACTGCCGTGATCCACAGGTTACTGCGCTATTCCCGCGGCCCCTCTCTTGGCTGCGCTGCCACTACGACCCACGTCGCCGCTCCGTTTTCCGCCAGTGCTGCACACGCCGCGACCACGTCGCTGCACCACCTTCCACCGGCCTCCTTTCACCGGCGCTGCCATCGCTGTGACCCGCAGGTCACCGCACCTCCACCGTGGCCCCTCCTCTTGGCCGTGCTGCCGTCGCGACCCCGTCACTGTGCCAATCTCCGCCGCACCTCTACCCACTGGCTCTTCTATCTTGGGCTGCTGCCCACCTTTTCCTGCGTTACTGCTTCTTCGTGCTTGTTCCCATGGGCGACGATTATACCGGTGTTACTTCGACGGGTACTCTCCCTTTTCCTCCGCTTGGGCATTCAACCTCCACAGGGCAGTCTACTACCCTTCAACCTGGCCCTATCAAATTAAATGGCCAGAATTATCTCACTTGGTCACGTGGCTGTCTTCTCACCCTGCGTGGAAATAATTATGTGGGACTTGTACTGGAGAATCTCCCAGGCCTACAGATCAGACTTCTGTTGCTACATGATCTTCTAATGATGCTCTGGTGATGTCTTTTCTCATTAATTCCATAGAAGCCTTTGTGATTCCAAACTTTGTTCTCTTTAATTCGGCTAAGCAATTATGGGATGCTGTTCACCAGACCTATTCCCAGGCAGGGAATTATGCTCAGATTTATGAGATCCGCCGCCAAGTTCGGACCACTACTCAAAAGGAGCTCTCCCTTATTGCATACTACACTACCCTCACTTCTCTGTGGCAACAGCTGGACTTCTATCACCCAGTTCCCATGGTTCACTCTGATGATGCTGATACTTTCCAGATAGAGAGGGAGATGGAACGGGTGTATGATCTCTTTACAGGACTTAATCCTGAGTATGATCAGGTTCATGTGTAGATCTTAGGGCGTGATACATCCCCACACTTCTTCAGGAATACAATATGGTTAAATCTGAAGAACATCGCCAGACAGTTATGATGCCTACTGCTACTCCGGTTCGATCTGCCCTACTCACCACACCATCTACACCTCTTCCTGCTGATTTCTCTAAAGGTACTACACCAGCTCGTGCACCAGTGCAATGCGATTACTGTGGTCGTCCTCGCCACACGCGTGAGACTTGTTGGAAGCTCCATGCGTGCCCAAAAAATGGGCGCAATGCTAAGCCTGGTGTTGCCCGTCCCCAGCCCACTCTTTCTGATGTTTCTGATACTGTCCCTGCTACTTTTGCCCTAGCACCCTTCTCTCCGGATCAAATGGCTGCCCTTTTAAAATTGGTGACACAGTTGACTACTGGACCTTCTCATTCCCCTATTTCCAACCTTGCCCAGTCAGGTATATTTCATGTTTCTTCTCCCAATCCTTTATGGTTAATTGATTCTGGGGCTACCGATCACTTGAGTAGCAACTCTGAGGTTTTCCATATCTACTCCTTGTTCTGGGCGGGATAAGGTACGTGTTGCCGATGGGTTCCTGTCCTCCATTTCGGGTAAAGGTTCCATGTCCTGTAGCTCCCATCTCTCTCTTTCTTCTGTTTTACATGTTCCCAAGTTATGTGCTAATTTATTGTCTATTTATCATTTAACCAGTGAATTATATTGTTCAGTTCATTTGTTTTCCAGTCATTGTGTGTTTCAGGATCTGGTGACGAGCGCAACGATTGGGTATGGTCGGGTCCGTGATGGTCTGTACTTGGATTCTGCACCAATTGTTCCGGCTCCCTCATCTGCTTATATCTGTCGTTCTGATATTCTTTTGACCAAGCTCCTCCACTGGCATCGTCGCTTGGGACACCCTCTTTTCATGTTTTACGTTCTGTGTTCTTGATTTAGTTAAACATTGTGGTGTGGAACAACTTAATTGTGAGATGTGTGATTTTTCTAAGCACACCCGAACATCTTATTTTCCAAGTGATAGTAATAGTAATACTCAGTTTTCTATTATTCATTCTGATGTTTGGGGTCCCTCTAGGACCGTTGATTACAATGATTTTCGATGGTTTACTACTTTTATTGATAATTGTACTCGCCTCACATGGATCTATCTCCTCCACAACAAGTCTAATATTTTTTCTTGCTTTCAGTCTTTTCATGCTATGCTAGTTAATGCCTCTGTCAGGGTCTTACGCAGTGATAATGGCACTGAATACCTTGACCATGCTTTTCAAGAGTACCTCTCTTCCCATGGCATTCTCTCCCAAACTTCTTGTGTTAGGACTCCAGAGCAGAATGACATCCTTGAAAGGAAAAATCGCCATCTCCTGGATGTTGCCCGTGCCTTGATGTTTACCACTGCTGTCCCAAAACATTATTGGGGAGATGCTGTCCTAACAACAGCCTACCTTATTAATTGGCTTCCCTCCAGTGTTCTTAACTTTAAAACACCATTCTCCTTTCTCCCTGACCCTACCATTTGTACTTCCCTTCCCCCCAAAGTTTTTGGCTGTGTGCTTTGTCCACAAATCCTCCTCTACTTGTTCTAAGTTGGATCCTCGTGCTTTTTAGTGTGTTTCCTGGGATACTCGGCCTCTTAAAAGGGTTATAAATATTATCACCCTCTATCTCGCCGTCTCTATATCACCATGGATGTCACTTTCCACGAGCAGGATCCCTATTTCACGCTTCCTCTTCAGGGGGAGAGTCTTGAGGAAGAGGAAGCGTGCCCTATTTCTCCTATGGTTGTTGCTAATATCCTGATATTTCTGACATCCCAGTTCAGGGGGAGTTTGACATTACATTTCAGGGGGAGCCTCCAAGTAACAATAATGATAAGAAAGGTTCTGCTCCTGCCCCCTTGGATGTAATAACCTATACTCGGAATAGATCCAAGAACAAGGAGATTATGAGAGACCAACCATTACCCATTGTGGCGCCCTTCCTAGATGCGCCCTCTCCATCAGGTAATTTTTCTCCTCCTGCTAGTACTATTCTGAACACTGATGATCTTCCCATTGCCTTGAGAAAAGGTGGTCGCTCTTGTACTCAACACCCTATTTCTCATTTTGTATATTATGAGTCCCTTTCTCCTTTCCATTTTGCTTTTGTCTCTTCCTTGTCTTCTGTGTCTGTTCCATAGGATTGGAAGGAAGCCATTAAAGATCCAAAGTGGAAGGCTGCCATGGTAGAAGAGATGCAAGCTTTGGACAAGAATGGTACATTGGAACTTGTTCCACACCCCTAAGGGAAGAAATTAGTTGGGTGCAAGTGGGTGTTTACAGTCAAGCAAAGGGTTGATGGTACGGTTGAAAGGTACAAGGCTTGTCTGGTAGCCAAGGGCTTTACCTGGACCTATGGGATATACTACCAAGAAACCTTTGCACTTGTGGTAAAGATGAACTCCGTTAGAGCTTTAGTGTCATGTGCTGCTAACCTTGGATAGAACCTGCAACAACTGGACGTAAAAAATGCCTTCTTGAATGGTGAACTCGAAGAGGAGGTTTACGTGGATTTGCCTCCTGGGTTTGATTCAACCTCCATAACTGGCAAAGTATGCAGGTTACAAAAGTCTCTTTATGGAATCAAACAATCTCCTAGGGCCTGGTTTGGTCGGTTCTTAAAGGCCATGAAGAAATTTGGGTACCATCAAGGCCACGCTGATCATACTCTGTTTGTGAAGAGAAGTGGATCCCAAATCACAGCCTTGATTGTGTATTTGGATGACATAGTGATCATTGGGAATAGTGATACTGAGATCTCCCATCTAAAAAATCTGTTGGCTACAGAGTTTGAAACCAAGGATCTTGGACCCCTACAATGTTTTCATGGAATCGAAGTTGCAAGATTTGACAAAGGGATTTTTATTTCTCAACGAAAATATATTGTCGACCTCCTTAGTGAAACAGGTAGGCTTGGTTGTAAGCCTGCTGATTCTCCCATTGAGGTTTACCATTAGTTATGTAGTGCTGTGGGAGATGTTGTTGACAGGGAACAATACCAGAGGCTTGTTGGTCGGTTGATTTATTTATCTCACACCAGACCTGATATTGCCTATGCCGTGGGCGTAGTTAGCCGCTTCCTTCATGACCCCAGGACATCTCATCTTTGTCACACCCCGACCCGGTTTATAAGGGCCAAGTGTAACTGGATGTCTCTGACATCCAACCAACCCACCAGGATCGCAAGTGCAATACCCTATTTACAATCATTATCACAATATAGAATTTAAATGTAGCGGAAGCAATTTAAATATTAAAGAATAAGGCAGTAATAAAGGAATCTAGTGATAAAGCTGTCATATGTTTATGTTGAAATAGGCTGCTTACCCGATTGGGGTAAGTAGTCCTAGTTAGATTAGGATTAGTCCTACTAGTCCTAGCTGATTAGGATTAGTCCTAGTCGAGTTAGGAGTAGTACTAGTCAGATTATGATTCTCTTCTTTTATTTTTTCCCTTTGTTTTATTGTTTTTCCCTCAGCCGAGTCCTATTCTGGCATTCCTAGTTGTATTAGGAAGTCCTAATAGTATTAGGAATTCCTAATAGGATTAGGACTGAGGCAACATTCCTATTTGTACTTTGATTAATTGTACTTCAATTCTATATAAATAAAGGGCCTTGGTGATCGGTTAAGATCATTCAAGCATTATTTTTCACTGCTGTTTACATGGTATCAAAGCAGTCTTCTCTGATCTAGGGGTTTTTTTTTTTTCAAAACTTTTCCACATTGTTCCATCTTCTCCATCGATTTCTTCTCTTTCTTTCTTTCCCTTCCCTTGGTTCTTTCCATCTTTCAAGGGCAGCACTGATGAGGTGATCCTATTATGGTCTAAGTGCTGCCCTCCATCACACCTCAATTTTTTTCATGCCCTAAATACAGAATTATGATAGCTGCTGTTACCTCTCTCTGCGATATTTGGACTGCTTCTATTTTTTTGGAGATCGACACTATTGACATGGAAGGTTGATTCTTCATTGTGGAGCACCACCTGCAGGCCTTTGGACAGCATCTATTATATCTGAATTATCATACACTGAAGCACTCAAGTTCCAGCCCCTCTTTTCCCTTTATCGATCTCAACTGTCAGAGTTTTGAAATGTCAGGGTTTTGAAAAACCCTGACACCTTATCGATTTTGGCTTTCTGGGCTGTTGTTTGAGAAGATTTTTTGAGGGTTAATTCCCTGGTTACACTGCTGCACTCGACCTCTCTTTCAGCCTCAATTGCTGCTGTTTTTTGAAGATCTGAATTTTTTTTTCCAAATTCAAGGATCGATTTCTGCCTGGCTGCACTATGGGTGACTCAGAGATTACTTCGGCTACTTCTGGAGGAGATCAGAATAGGACTGATTTTCTTCCCTATGCTGCTGCCATTGAGCTTGATGGCACAAACTATTTAATTTGGGCCAGATCATTATCCCTGACCGTGGCTGGTAGGGGACTCACTGGCCATCTTACTGGCACCACCAAACAACCTACTGAAGAAGGGGTTGCTCGTACTAAATGGGCTGCCAATAATGCAATGGTGATGTCCTTTGTTCTAAACTCCATGACCACTGACCTCTCTAGTCAGTATCTTCTCCTTGACACTACTACTCAGATATGGGCTGCTGTCAAGGGTACTTATGGTCGCTCAGGGAGTGGTGCTCTGGTTTATGAGATCAGGAAAACACTTCAAAATACCACTCAGAAGGAGATGACTGTTACTAAGTATTATGCTGCCCTCAAGTGTTTATGGCAGCAATTGGATCACTATGCTTGATTTCAGCCTACTACCACTACTGATGTTGCTGCCTACCACACCTATGTAGATCAGTTTCGGGTCTATGATTTTCTGGCTGGCCTCAATAATGAGTATGATCCTATTCGGGTGCAGGTTCTTGGTCGGGTTCCTTTCCCCACTTTGGAGGAAACCTTTTCTTATGTGCACAGTGAAGAGACAAGGAGGGCTGCTATGATGATTACTCCTAAAGTTGAAAGATCAGCCTTGCAGACTGTTAGCTCCACTACTGATAATTCTTCTGACAGTGTTGCTGCTAATGCTACTACTAAAGAGCCTGTGAAGTGTGATCATTGCCACAAACCATACTAAGGCTCAGTGTTGGAAACTTCATGGGAAGCCTGCTGATTTTGAGGCTAAACGTGGTCGTGCCAAGTAAAAAAACAAAGCCAATCACACTGAAAGTGTAGCTTCAACTCCCACTACTGACATTGGTTTCTCCCAGGAAGAACTTCAAGCTCTCCGGCGTCTGTTGAACACATCTGCTGCCCCTATTACATCTGCTGCCAATTCAGGTTCCTTCTCTGCCCCCAGGTATTTCCTTTGCTGGTCATTGTGCCTCAATAGTTTCCAATCCATGGATCATAGACTCCGGTGCTACTGATCACATGACAGGTTCTTCCAGCCTTTTTAGTACATATTCTCCTACTTCTGGTAAGGATAAAGTCAAAATTGCTGATGGGTCCCTCTCCTCCATATCAGGGAAAGGATCCATTGGTTGTTCTCCTTCTCTTACCCTGTCATCTGTGTTGCATATTCCCAAATTTACCACTAACCTTCTTTCCATTAGCAGTATCACTAAATCCTGAATTGTAAAGTGATTTTTTTTCCTACTCACTGTGTCTTTCAGGAACTGGACTCGAGGAAGACGATTGGATCGGGTAAAATGCATGGTGGATTGTACCTGCTTGATGGCGATCCTACACCTACCTAGGCTTTACCGTCGGCATCTTTCTCTTCTGAATTACATAAATGGCACTCTAGGCTAGGCCATCCCCCTTTAGGTACTTTATCAAATTTATTTCCAGTATTAGTTAAAGACTGTAATAAGGAAGACTTTTTTTGTGAGCCTTGTGTCTTGGCTAAACAGACGCGTTCAACTTATCCTATTTCTAATAACAGATCCTCTTCCTTATTTCAAGTTGTTCATACTGATGTGTGGGGTCCTAGTAGGAAAGCTTCCCTGTCTGGACATCGGTGGTATGTCACTTTTATTGACTGCTATTCTAGGTTCACTTGGGTATACCTTATGCACACAAAAAATGAAGTTTTTTCGTGTTTTCAGCACTTTCATCAGTTGGTTAAAACCCAATTTAATGCCACTCTTCAAACTTTGAGGAGTGACAATGGGAAAGAGTATATGGAAGGTCAGTTCCAAAAATACCTTGCTGCCCATGAAATTCTCCATCAGACCAGCTGTGTTGACACTCCAGCCCAAAATGGTGTGGCTGAGAGGAAAAATCGCCCCCTCTTGGAGGTGGCTAGGGCTCTTATATTTGCTCGCAATGTCCCTTCCCTTTATTGGGGGGATGCTGTCCTTAAATAGGCTGCCCAGTCGTGTTCTTTCCAAAGCCCCTGTTGAGCTATTACGTGGCTCTTCTTCCTTTATAGTTCCACCTAAGGTGTTTGGCTGCGTTTGTTATGCCAGGGATACAAGGTCCCCTGGTAAACTTGACTCACGTAGTCTCCGCTGCATTTTCTTGGGATACTCTGCTACTCAGAAGGGGTACAAATGTTATTACCCTCCATCCCGCAGGACTTTTGTCAGCATGGATGTTTTTCATGAAAGCGTTCCATATTATATGTCCCCACCTCTTCAGGGGGAGAGTATTAGTGAAGATGTGTTGACTATTGACTCTCCACCTCCACTTTAGTCTGTTTACCACGAGTCTGAACCTGTTCGGCCTGCCCCTAATACTCCCCCTGAGTCAGGGGGAGAGGTTCCTTTACAGGGGGAGACTATTTCTATTCAGGGGGAGCAATCTACCCCTGTCCAGACTCCTATCCAGAGGGCTATTAGTGAATTTCAGAGGAGGATTGATGCTAGTAACATGAAGACCTATGCAAGGAAACATAAGTAGGTTCAATCAACTATTGCTCCAGTACCCATCCAATTGCCGAACTTGGATCCAGAACTTGCCTCTCCACCTGGTAATGTTCCTTCTCCTGAGTTACCTATTGCTCTTCGCAAAGGGGTCAGGACTTACACTCAGCATCCCATATCTCATGTTGTTTCTTATGACTCCCTTTCCCCATCCTTTCGTGCTTTTGTTTCCTCTCTTTATTCTGTTCGTATTCCTAACAATTGGCAGGAAGCTCTATTAGATGGAAAGTGGAATGCAGCTATGATGGAAGAAATGGAAGCCTTGAAGAAAAATAACACATGGGAGCTTGTGGTTCTTCCACCTGGGAAGAAAACCGTTGGATGTAAATGGGTGTTTGTGGTGAAACAGAAGGTAGATGGCATTGTGGATAGGTATAAGGCACGACTCGTGGCCAAGGGGTTCACTTAGACATACGACATTGATTACCAGGAAATTTTTGCACCTATTGCAAAGTTAAATACTGTTCGTGTGTTATTATCTTGTGCAGTCAACCTTGGATGGGATTTGAAGCAACTAGATGTAAAAAATGCCTTCCTAAATGGAACACTGGATGAGGAGGTGTATATGGACATTCCACCAGGGTTCTCTTGTGACAGAAACCAAGGAAAAGTGTGTAGGCTGAAGCGTACACTTTATGGGCTGAAGCAGTCACCTCGAGCATGGTTTGGCCGATTCCACAAGGCCATGATTTCTGTGGGCTATAAGCAGAGTAATGCTGATTACACACTCTTTATAAAGAGGGCTGGTGAAAAACTCACTGTTCTTATAGTCTACGCTGATGATATAGTGGTTACCGGCAATGATGGTGATGAGATCAGACGGTTGAAGACCTTCCTTGGACAAGAATTTGAGATTAAAGATCTAGGAAAGCTACGATACTTTCTTGGGATTGAAGTGGCCAAATCTTCTAAAGGCATTTTTCTCTCCTAGAGGAAGTATGTCCTAGACTTATTGGCTGAAACCGGGTTGTTAGGCTGCCATCCTTTAGATACTCCTATGGACCCTACTGTTCGACTCAAGAAAAAAGAGGGTGAGCCTGTTGATAAAGGCTGGTACCAAAGACTTGTAGGGAAGCTAATTTATCTCTCACACACTCGTCCTGACATTGCTGTCGCCGTGAGTATTGCGAGCCAGTTTATGCATGATCCCTACTCTTCTCATATGGAGGCTGTTCTTCGTATTTTGCACTATTTGAAGTCAGCTCCTAGAAAAGGAATTCTTCTGTCTATGTATGGTCATCTACGGATAGAAGCATACACTGATTCTGATTGGGCTGGTTCTGCAGATCGCAAGTCTATTTCTGGGTATTGCTCCTTTGTAGGTGGAAATCTTGTCACATGGCGTAGCAAGAAGCAAAATGTAGTTGCTCGTTCTAGTACCAAAGCTAAGTTTCGAGCTATGGCACAAGGTATTTGTGAGTTACTCTGACTTAAAGGTTTGCTACAAGATCTTGGTGTTCCTATTCGTCTTCCTATGATGTTGTACTGCGACAACATGGCTACAATCAGCATAGCACACAATCCTATACAGCATGATTGTACTAAGCATGTTGAGGTGGATAGGCATTTCATCAAAGAGAAGTTAGAAGATGGGCTGATTTGTATTCCCTTTGTGACATCTACGGATCAACTTGCTGATATCTTCACCAAAGGATTGTCTGGAAAATTGTTTCATCCCAATCTAGTCAAATTGGGCATGATTGACATCTTTGCTCCAACTTGAGGGGGAGTGTTGAAATAGGCTGCTTACCTGATTGGGGTAAGTAGTCCTAGTTAGATTAGAATTAGTCCTACTAGTCCTAGCTGATTAGGATTAGTCCTAGTCGAGTTAGGAGTAGTACTAGTCAGATTATGATTCTCTTCTTTTATTTTTTCCCTTTGTTTTATTGTTTTTCCCTCAGCCGAGTCCTATTCTGGCATTCCTAGTTGTATTAGGAATTCCTAATAGGATTAGGACTGAGGCAACATTCCTATTTGTACTTTGATTAATTGTACTTCAATTCTATATAAATAAAGGGCCTTGGTGATCGGTTAAGATCATTCAAGCATTATTTTTCACTGCTGTTTACAGTATACAAGAGTGAAGTTGAGTTACAAGTCAATCCCACACAGTAACTCAAAACCAAAAGACATATCTACAATAGTGTGTATACAAAAGTGTTATAACAAAAAGAAAGGAGATAGCCTGGTCTGTCAAGCAATTCAAGAGAACGCGCAGTCGTCACATGAGCATGAGACATCGTGCTCTACCACAAGAGGAGTATCAACTCCAAGAGCTGAAGGAGTGTCCTGAGCAGAAGAGACTCTCACAGAAACACCAGCGACAGTATCATTTGAAAAATATGAGGATCCACAGGGGTGAGCTCCACTGAGCCCAGTAAAGAAAAACATGCAAGCACATACAGATAGTCCATGATGAATGACCTAAAATAAACATGCTCCTAACATGGATACTATGTCACATGAGGTATAAGTACTATCGTAATAGAATGCTAGCCTCGGTCCCGGAAACACATAACCAGTCGTCGATCACCCGAGCGAAATCATTCTACTACGGTGGAGACCCGGTAGCTTAGGCATCATACATCTGACGCTAACAGACCTCCAATGACTAACCCTACTGTTTGTTCCCACACCTGTAATGTTATTTGGTAATAGGACAGTGAATGGCATTCCGGAATCATCCCTTTGGACCTACCACGGGTTATCCAATACCTCTCCCCTGTTGGTAAGGGACGTAGTACTGGGCTATGTCAATCCTAATCATATGTAGTCTAACATGATGGCATATGTATCAGTAAGAGTAATAATAAGTTGACCATTAACATCATCATCATTCATACAGTTCCAAGTACAATATCAAGTACAATGCAGTATGTAAATGCATCCTAATTAACATGCATCTAATGCAAAGAAGTAAAAGCTAACAAACTACATGATCTGAGTTGTATTGATGATGCATGGTATGGCATACCTAACAAATAACAATTAAGTCTACAAACACACTAAATTAAGTTCAAATTTCCCTTGCTTGAGATAACAGACTAGTCTAGCCCAGCAAAATTCCAATACTCCAAATACACCACACAAGGACAGGATTACACAGCCCTAAATAGACACAAAACACCACAAATTAGAAAGAGGAAGAGTCTTAGGTCAAAACCCAAACATTAGGGTTTAAAATAAGGTTAAAATCTTGGACTGGATTTAGAGCCAAAACCATACGGTCGACCGGTTGCAGGCCTGCAACTCCATCCGGTCCAAAAGCCAGAATTGGGGTTTTTGTCTATATTTCATGGATCTTGACATGCAAGCTCCAAATTTTAGGTTTTGGACCTAATTTAAGGTGGGTCAATTGAATTTGATAGTTTAATACAAAAATCATAAACCAATTGGGGATTTGGTTAACTAAACCTAATTTATCAATCTAGGGTTTAATGGATTGTATAATTTAGCTGTGATTTGAAAAATAACATGTAATATACAGGTTACTTCTCAACCTGAACTATAATTGGTCTAAATTCAAGGGTTAGATGGAGGATTTGGTCAATTTCTAAGCAAATCTATGGTTTAAAGGCTGAATTGGGTTTAAGAGTTAATTAGGGATAAGAGAATTGAGAGGAAGAAGAAGAGTACAACAGTAAGATCATAGCCTACCTGATACATTAGATGGAATTGAGATAGCAGTCCTAATTGAGAGCTCCAAGGTCCAACAATGGTAGTTTCCAAGCTCCAAACTCAATCCAAGATCGAAGACTCCATGGTATGCCTTCCTTTCCCTTCTTCTTCTTCTTCTTCTCTTCTCTCCTTTCTTCCTCTTCTTTCTCCAAGGTTCTAAGGCTGATTCGATTCTCTTAGTTTGTATAATGAATGAATAGTACTAATTGTGGTTTATATAACTGAATTCTACTAAGGCATGTTTGCCTAATTAATTAAAAACAGATTTTTATAATAGTTTCGTAAAACTAATTCTAATTAGAATTAATTAGTTAATTAGCTATATTTAATCATATGATGATGTCATATGATACCAGGGGGAATCCAACTGGGGTAAACTACAGGGAACTGGATTTCCCACTGGGGACGTGGGTCCCACAGACAACAGTTACCTTTCTGCCCCTATATATACTAATTGATCAATATTACATAAATATACAATAGGATAGATTACAACTTACAATTGGATTAGGAAATGGAAAGATTCTGCATATGCTTGAGCCAGCAGATTTGACACAGGTAACTCTGGTGCAAGGTACTGGCAGGATTCTCAGACTCCAGAATAGCAAGCTATAAAGACTCCTTAGAATTCTCCATAGGTGAGTCGAGGAGTTGATCTGCATCCTCTACTGATGCAACCCACAGCATTAAGGCAACCATAGACACTGAATTGGAACATCAAATCACATAAGTTCCAAAGTTCAAATTTACAGTGGATTTCACAATCTTGATGTTGTTTATTGGATTTTGAGGTACTTGAAATCTACCCCTGGGAAAGGTCTTCTCTTTTCCAACAATGGTAACCTGCGGCTTAAAGCTTTCACTGATGTTGATTGGGCTAGAGCCATTGATGATAGGATCTACCTTTGGCTATTGTTCATTTCTTGGAGGAAATCTATTCACATGGCGTTGTAAGAAACAGTTGTGTCACGATCCAGTGCAAAGGCAAAGTATTGTGCTATGGCTTAAGACATTTGTGAGTTAATGTGGCTTAAAGGATTATTGGGAGATCTGGGTGTTACTACTAAAGCTCCTATGCGCATCTATTGTGACAACAAGGCTGCCATCAGTATTGCCCATAATCCAATTCACCATGACAGGATTAAACACATCGAGATTGATCGCCACTTCATTAAAGAGAAGTTGGAGCAAGGCCTTATTTGTGTCCCATTTGTTAGTTCTTCTGATCCATGGAACTAAAACTTGCGAGCTCTCGAGCGAGATCTCGGATTTTTTCCATGGTCGAGACGAGATGTATGCCGAGTTAAAAAATTACAATATCTCGGTCGAAATCTCGGTCGAGTTGAGATCTCGACCCGACCCAGATTTCGACCCTTTTTGCCTTTTAAATGTTTTAGAACTTGACAGAACTTGCGAGTTCTCTGTCGAGTTCTACGGAGACCGCCAGTTTGGTATACAGACATGTATCTATGCAAACCTTGGTATACAGACACAGGACAAACAGTTATTTATGCCTAATATCATTCAAGTAAATGATTTTGTATTTCATTTACTTAAGATATTATTCATAAATAAGCAAATACCCCCTTATTTGAATCCAATAAAAATAGTTAAAAAAATCAAATTCCAAAAAGAAAAAAAGTCAACCCCCTAATTCAAGAACAAAATTGGATTTTCGGCGGTAGGTGTAATTTTCAACTTTCTAATGCTGGGGTTTTTCTCAAATCTAAAAATTCCATAAATCTTAATATGGTGAAACATTGCTAAAAACCAAAAGTGCGGTAAAATATTCATTTGTTTTGATGTCCAAAAAAACATTTTCATTCAGAGTGATTTTGACAGCATTCGCACACACACCAAATTAAGTTTGACCGGTACATAACTCCTTCAATGTAAATCAGATTTTAGCAAAATCACTCTGAGTGAAAATATTTTTTTGGACATCAAAATAAATGAATATTTTACCACACTTTTGGTTTTTAGCAATGTTTTACCATTTTAAGATTATGGAATTTTTAGATTTAAGAAAAACCTTAGCATTAGAAAGTTGAAAATTGCACCTCCGGCCGAAAATCCAGTTTTTGTTCTTGAACTGGGGGTTAACTTTTTTTCCTTTTGGAATTTGATTTTTTTAACTACTTTTATTGGATTCAAATAGGGAGGTATTTGCTTATTTATGAAATACAAAAACATTTACTTAAATGATATTAGGCATAAATAAGTGTCTGTCCTGGTTTCCCACTAAGTGAAACTCCTATTTGGACTTTGTTTTGCAAACTCTGATAGTGCCATTGTGTTTAAATGACCTAAAATAGGCTAAGTACCAAGTTTCAGCCCCAAAATAAGTCTAAAACCCATCGGAACCAGCCATCGAGTTGGAAAACAAAAATTACCCCAACTCGACCAAGATCTCGAGCCAACTCGGTTTTTTCCAAGGTCGAAACCCGAGTTTTAGTTCCTTATTCTGATCAGCTAGCTGATGTGTTCACCAAGGGATTTAATTGTAAAGTGTTTCACCCACTGGTCTCCAAGTTGGGCATGTATGATATATTTGCACCAACTTGAGGGGGAGTGTTGAGAACCGTGAGATCAGTGTTTTATCTCTTTATATTAGGGTTTTATATTATTTCCCTTTTTCCCTTTTTGTCCTCTTAGGGTTGTAATCTCATTATAAATAAGAGGACCTCTGTCATTAATGACAAGTCAATTCATTCTCTCACCTCTGATTCCAAACTGATGGTTTGCTGTAGTTATAGAGTTTGAAAGAGAGGAGTGGATAGAAGAAGAAGAAGAAGTGCATAGAATCACTCATGCTGTAGAAAAAGGGAGGAATCCCACAGGTTCCAAATTGTCTTCCAATGTGAGTTTAAAGGGTCTCATAACATCACACAACAAAAAACAGTTATTTCCAAGATAACTACCCATATAAGTGCATATTAAACCTCTAAAAAGTTATTTCCTAAAATAACTTCATATATAACTACTCCCCCCACTTAACACTAGAACATAATAAGTTAATAACAACACTACAACATAATAAGATAGTAGTCTGGCCCCAAATAAAAGTACAACAAATAATAAAAAAACTACACATAATACTGGTCATCTAGCCATTATGAAGTTGCATGTGGCTGCATGTGTCTGTGTATCTCTGATAAGTCCTGAATCCTTGAGTGATGTTCTCATCAAATCCTAGTTGGATTAGGACTTCTCCAGGACAGGAAATCGATGGCAGTACTTTGATCAATACCAGCAAATAATCAATTCCAGATTAAATAACAGTAGATGAGAAATCAAATTTAAGGACAGAACAATATTCTGGCCTTAGGATCTGAAACAGCGATTTAAATAGTAACTGGATAGCAGTAACAAGAAGTTTCAGAATTCAGAAAATCCTAACATAATAAGACTATTGATCTGATATGAAGATCAGGATTTGAAACCATGAATAAACTCGGAATAAGTTCTGATTATAAGATCTGAAGTTAGAATTGATTCTCTATAGTATCAAGCAAGAAACAGAGATTTCCAGATTTTTAGTATGCTCAGGAACTTGAAGAAAAAAAAACTCGGAAAGTACTGATCTGATCAATGATGGTTAGAATAGAAGAATGGAAGAATGATAGATGGATATGAACCAAGCATCTCACTTGGCATTAGATTAAAATCCCATCAGCGCTACCTTAGCATCTCATCAAGGGTTGCATTCCGCAACACTATTCTAAATCTCAAAGAACAAATGGAGGCAAAAGTCAACTTTATTTAACTAGCAAAACTGTGGGGCTTATGAAGCCTTACAGTGCTTATATAGAAGCTGAGATAGGAAAGAAAGAAGTAGGAAACTCTATCCAAAGGAGGGATAGGTGTCCCACATGACAAACTGTATCTAAACTTGGAAGAAGAGTTCTATTCAGACAAGGCTCTATCCAATCTTTAAAAGTAAAGAGATAGACAATAAAATATTGAAATAAACTAAACTAGGAAAGTAAATCCCATAATCCTACCGTCTACCCATATTTTAGGCCCATTAAAGTGGCTTATTACAAAGAAAACCCATTGGACTAAAGGTCCAGCACATATTAACCTAACCTAAGACTTATTTTCACTAAAATAAGCTAAATTCTGTGTTTTATCTACATCAACCAACCCCAGATTAGAGCTGAGGATGTTAAGATGGATGTGCAACAAAACTAGGAAGGATAAAGTGAGGAACGAACGTATTAGAGCTGATGTAGGAGTTGCTCCGATCAGTGACAAGCTCTGTTAATGTCGTCTGAGATGGTTTGGCCATGTGCAACGGAGGCCTGGGGACGCCCCAGTATTGAGGAGTGATCTGATTCCGATTGAAGGAGCTAAAAGAGCTAGGGGCAGGCCTAAAATGACCAAAGGTGAGGTTGTGAAGAATGACATGCATAGTCTGGGTCTTGTACCAAGTATGACCTCAAATAGAGCTTATTGGAAAGCAAGGATCCACGTTGTTGACAGTATGTAGCTGAGTATTTCCTGACTGTCTGGGCATGGTACTAAATCTCGTTTCGTTTCGGTGTTTCGGTTTGACCGAAATTTCCGAGATACCGAAATTTCAATGAAATATGGTATTTTTCTGTGGGTGGAAAATGCAAAAAATGACCGAGATTTCCAAAATTTTCGAAACGAGATGACCGAAATTACCAAGAATTACGAAATTTCCGAGACGAGATTATCGAAATTTCCGCTGAAATATTGCATTTTTTCATATCGGACTTGCGTTTCCTTTCGGACAGGTCGAGATACTCGCAATATTCGATATCTAAACCGAAATTTCGCTAGTTTTAGTACATTGTGCCTGGGCTATCCTATTTCCTCTTACTTTCATCTTTCATTTTTCATTTCTAACTTTTCTTATCTCATTTCTTCTTTTTTATGTTTATTTATTTATTTATTTCTTCAGTTTTCCCTACTTTGTTTGGAAAGGATCCATGTAGCCGACCACATTTAGTTGGGATAAGGCTGTGTTGTTGTTGAACCAACCCCGGATTGAAAAAACTAGACCTCGAGTATTGTAGAATCGAAGAATCGACTTCATGTGATGTGTTAGATAGGTGTGTCCATCAAACCTTATTTAAGCATGTTAATTAAAGTTAATTTGGATTATCAGGTGCGATGTGTTGTCCTAAGGTTATACCTTTAGGTGTCCACAATTAGGGACAATATTGGGCATACATTTCATAGGGTTGTCTCATTGTATATTTTTTGATTATGATTCACAAGATATAAATTTGAGCATTCATATTGAATTTATGTTGGGCATTATCATTGTGAGAGTCTTGTATGGATCACCGTTAGTCGTTTATGCAACAAGTTGCTCTGATAGTTATTTTTGTCCCCATACCTGAGAGGTCCTTACCATAGCAGGTTATCTTGTGTGTCTTGGTGTGCCAATGGTTGATGCTTACATTGGCTATAGATCGGTAGGCTAGATTCATGACTCATATCTGCGAGTGGAGGAGATGCTTAACAGTGAATCCACTTCTCGTTTAGGAAGAATATCCTGAGAGAGTTTACTGACAATGATTGGACGAAATTTTGAGTATGGTGGCAATTTTTTTGCAAATATATTTAAATGTATCGGTAGACCAGATTCATTTGTTTGAAAGCTCAAATCTAAGATTACGTAAATCTGATTTATATTGAAGGAGTTATGTTTTGGTCAAACCTAATTTGGTGTGTGCGAATGCTGTCAAAATCGCTCTGATTGAAAATATTTTTTTAGACATCAAGACAAATGAATATTTTACCGCACATTTGGTTTTTAGCCATGTTTTACCATATTAATATTTATGGAATTTTCAGATTTGAGAAAAAATCCCAACATTTAAAAGTTGGAAATTGCACCTACAGCCGAAAATCCAGATTTTGTTCTTGAACTGGGGGGTTGCCTAACTCATTGTCAATGTTATGAACAAGATGTTATCAGGGATTCTTGCTGGGACCCCCCTTCCCCCTCCTCTCCTTCATTGGATCTCATCTGGTCAACCCTCCCTATTATCCAAAGGTCCTCCCCTGGAAGAGGTGACACGGTCGTTTGGAATGCTGCTCGTTCAGGTATCTTCAGTTTGAAGTCTGCTTGGAATCTTTTAAGATCAAGTGGTGAAGTTGTTATCTGGCGTAAGGTTGTTTGGTTCCCAAGCTGCATCCCCATACATAGCTTCATCTTATGGTGTACTCTCCGCTGCTGCCTCCCCACGCAAGGCTTTCTCATTAGTAGACACATTTCTGTGTCCCCCCCGCTGTATCCTCTGTTAGAATGGTCTCGAAGATGTGGACCACCTGTTCTTCAACTGCCCTTTCACCTCAAAGATTTTGGCAGGGGTTCTTGCTCATTGTTGGCCGGTTCATCATCGGATCCTTCCTTTTCATCGTGAATGGATTTGTGTTGATATGACCTTTGCTGGGTCATCTTTTTACGACTGTGTGGGTAAACTTGCCTTCAGTGCTGCTGTTCATCACATCTGGTTCGAGCGTAACCTAAGAAGGTGGACTTCCAACTCCCGATCCCTTCATCAGATTTGGGACTCCATCTCTTTTGAAATTAAAAGCAGACTGTTTGCTGTCCCTCTTAGATTTGTGGATACCTCTAGAAATAGACACATTGTAACCGTTGTTTTGTTTTCTTTGCGGAGTTTATTGCTCCTTTCTTGTATCCCCTTCTGGGGTCTCTCTTTTGGTAATATATTTTTATTCATCCAAAAAAAAAAAAAAAGATTATTGAATTATTAGATTTGAGAAAAACCCCAGATTTAAAAGTTAAAAATAGAACCTACTGCCGAAAATCCAGTTTTTGTTCTTGAACTGGGGGGTTGACTTGTTATCCTTTTGGAATTTTATTTTTTAGCTTTTTTTATTGGATTTAAATAGGGGGTATTTGCTTATTTATGAATAATATCTTTAAGTAAATGAAATAACAAGTATAAAAACATTTACTTAAATGATGTTAGGTATAAATAAGTGCCTGTCCTGGTTTCTGGCATAAATAAGTGTCTGTACACCAAGGTTGGCATAAATAAGTGTTTGTATACCAAGGTTTTCCCACCGAGATCTAGGCGAGATAATGCAATCTTCTCATTTCGCCTAGCATCTCGTCTCGGTTTTTCAAAAAACCGAGATATTACCGAGATCTCGGTATGTTCTTGTTCCATGCATACTACTAATTTTTGGATTAGCTATGGCACGACTCTTATCTGATCAGATCCATTAAATCATTAGCCACTCAATTGCAGATTATTCTCAGTGTAATCCAAGAAGTGGAAATGAGATTGTGGATAAGCTACCAAGGCAAGAGGTTGTTCGCCCTGCTTTTTGTTTTGGGGAAGCCATTCCTTTATGATTTTCTTGGGAGTGGTTTGGGTTTTGATTCCTATGTAGCAGTTGGATCATGTTTGTTCCCTCTGTTGTTTTATTTTAGCCTGTACTTTATTCCACTTCTATCTATAAAATTGTTACTTATCCAAAATAATACTTTCAGAAGTTGATATTTGTAAATTTGCTTCAATTACATGCCTAAACTTGAAGTAATAACTGATTTCAATTCATTAAAGGGATAGAAATGGGTGAAAAACTAAAAAATCTACTTTTATGAGATGTTTCTAGGGACCACCAGACCAAGTGGTCTGGCTGCTGTTGATTGGTTGATCAAAAAGGAAGGGCAGTGCATACCTGGCAGTTGACTACAGGGTCCTCATGTCCTGTTGAGAAGTCATCTGACTGTGCAGTCCAAACAACCGGATGGTCCAGATCATTTGGACTTTTTAATGGACCATTCTGTTGTTGGCTCAGATGTTTAGATATTTTTGATATGAAGTGGAAGTGCAAATCTTAAATTAAATAAAGATCAGAGAAAAAAAAGTGAAGTGCAAGTGACTTCAATGGTGGACGTATTAGGCTATTTAGACTGGTTCCTATCTAGTGGGCACAGGTATTGCTTGGTTATATGACAACAAATGAACAAACTCTATTATTTGTTGAACAGAACTGCTTGATATTCTCATAGAAAAGGATGACTAGTGTGATTTAAGCCGAGGACATTGCGTATGGCCATAGACTTAAACGCTTAGGCCTTAGCAAGTGGTGAGCACCACCTCTAGGACATCATCATGCACTAATACATGGACATTATTATATTGCAAACTTCATATCTTAAGCTTGGACAGCTAGACTATTGAACTGGATCTGGATGGTTGGACCATCAGATTTTGATTCTCGACTACCAGGCAGGATGGTCTGATGTCTGATCCGGTTTTAAAAAATATTTGTTTTAGGGTTGAAGTTACCAAATTCTGAGGAGTCGGTATCAATTTATGCCGAATTGCTCCACATATAGTTCCTCGAACCGCATTTTCTAAACGAACCAGAGCCAATCCCAATTGATCTTGTAAGAGATCCGCTACAGAACGAATACGCTTATTTTTCAAAAAGTCTTATAGTAGCTTTAGCTTATTCCTCACCAAGATTTTAAAACTTGATATTGGATTGTTTGGATTGTCCAGTCCTTAATGGTGGAGGAAGAGAATAATCAGATCTACATATGTAGTGGATCAAACTTTCCATCCAATGTTTTTTTATGTTTTTTTTTTTTTTTTTTTCCTTTTCCTGGATAGGCTGATACTTTATTGGATTGCCCAACCCATAACAAAATGATTCGTTATTGTCTAGGACTGATATGTCCTTAAACTCTTATTTCCGAAGTCCTCCTATGTAAAGGCCTGATGTTGAGTCTTTAGATTAGGAAAGGAGGTTTATATAAGATCCAGAGATTTGTGCTGACCTTTTTCTCCTTGGACTTGAATAACATAAAATGTATCAGTTATCTACTTGGTTCTTCTTTAAGTCATTAAACCTTAATCATTGATACATATTACCTAGATGTCATTGAAAAGCTAAAAAGGCAGCCATAAACTCTTTTTTTCGCTTCTCCGTTTCGTTAGGGTTATAGCATTCATTGCATGTTCATGTTAAGAGGGCTCCTTATTTACCCCTCCCAAAAAAAAAGAGGGCTCTTTTTTAAAAAAAAAAAATTAATTATTTGATGTGCTGTTTTGACAAACAAGTGATTAATCTTCATAGTTTGATTGGTAAAGATATGTTATTGTCACTTGGGTTAGATGCTCCTTTTGTGGCTTTACTTGTTATGATGTTTTAATCTTTTCTGTCGTTTTTGCTTCAGTACCTCCAGTGGTGGTGCGTAATGATGAGTGGACCTGGGAGTATATTCAGCATCAGTTATATGAAGAGAAGGCTTTTGATAATATTGTCATATCACCCGGCCCTGGATCACCGGCATGTCCTGCAGATATAGGTAAGGAAATAAGATTTAATAGATAGTTGTTATATTATTCTTAATTTTAGTTTAGTAATGATCTATAGTTTTAGTAGTTTAGGTTGCAAGTGTGGTCAATATTTCTAAGTCAAATTTGTGCTGCACATATTGGGATCTGCACCTGTCAATGATGGCCAAGAAAAGTGGGGAAAAGCAAGGAGTTCTTATCTCAGTATGTTTCCGCCAGGGATTCAATTGAGTTTGTTATCTCTTTCTTTGCATTGATTAAGGTTGAGTTGACTCAGCATACGTAGGAGGTCCCTGGTGTCAGCTGTCCGCTGATTATTTTGAGATTATAGGTAAATGCTAATTTTGAACTATAGGGGAATGTTTAGAATCAAGAGGGTTTAAGATAAGTTAGATTAAAACTAAATAAAACAAACTAAGAAAATCCAGAACTGTATTTATAAAAAAAAAAAAAGAAAGAAGAAAAGAAGGGAAAAGGAAAATCCACAGCTGAGTAGACTTCAGTTAAACTGATCTAGAGGCTTCAATAGGCAATATAATCGTGTGAAAACTTTAAACCATATTGCTGAAAGACCAGATCGATATGGTGTTTTCATTGATTTCTTATATGCTTTCATTTCATTAGGGCTCAAAATACACTAAAATGGACACCAGGACAAAATTAGAGCTGGTAGAAAGGTCGTAACCCTCCAATTTCTTTGCCCTTCATTTTGGAGAGTTCTGTACTGATCTCACCTTCCTAAAGCACATGGTAGGTCTGATCTATGGCAGATATCTTTGGTGGAACCTTACATGTGGGTCACATGTACGTGATTCTTGTGATTATTGTGATTGACATTGGGACATTATGAAGTGTTATTTGGTTTCAACTGCATAACCGTTTTGCTTGTTTTTCGAATTTGGTTTCATGATGTTATGTGTCGATTTGATTTTTTACAGGAATATGTCTGAGGCTGCTGCTTGAGTGCAAGGATATTCCGATTTTGGGTGTTTGCCTTGGTCACCAGGTATTGTTTATCTTTTAGTTGATTGCCTTTGTGACTACAGCTCCATATTGTTGCCTACTTTCTAATACTGCTTCCAAACTGATTGTATCACTAAGGCCACCACATAACTGATTCCGCTCCTAGTTGCTGTGCTGGCTATTGCAATGAAATAAAATTTAGTTCTTGATAAGTCTGCTATTTTTGGAGAAGTTCCAATTGTCAATTTTGAAGAGGGATAGCCCATCCAGAGAATCCCCATTCACCAAATCCTGAAATGAGTTAGAAAACGTTTCAAGTAATTGCTGAATCAGCTGGAAACTACCTGCAGAATTGTGGAACGTACAGGCTAAATTTTATTTAAGTTATTTGTTACTCTTTTATCAGACTGATCTCAGACTGATCTTGTGGGGAAGCGAGTCATATGTATTGATAACGGATATAAGGTTTTATTAGTTGTATTACAATCTTTTTGTGGTTTCACTCGATTGATCCTTGTGAATTCCCACCTCACAGGCTTTAGGATATGTGAATGGTGCTCGAGTTGTCCATGCGCCTGAACCAGTCCATGGACGTTTGAGGTATCTTAATTCTTACTACAAAATAATCAATTTTTAGTTTGATGTCCTTGTGGTTAATTAGTTTATTTTTATATATTTGGATTTGGTTTTGTTTTGGTAAAAGATGTTGATGTCTCATTCCATCATCTGTTCATTTTGATTCATAGAATGTTTTGCTTCTATGGCTTCATAAGCTAGTGGATTTAGATTGTAGTTTAGCTAATAGTGAAGTTTAATTGATTACCAGAAGGTGAATTATTACTTAATTTTTTCTGAATGACTTGTAACTTAGTCCTTGGCTTTGTAGTGAAATTGAGCACATTGGATGTAGTCTTTTCAATGGCATTCCTTCTGGCAGAAATTCTGGATTCAAGGTGAGCTGTTCTTTCAGCCTTCATATAGAGGAAAAAGTTTAAATTTGTAACATTAGGGGCAGTTACTTGTGCAATGGTAAAAATCTCAGGCTGTCAGCTGAAGATGTGGGTTCAAGTCTGAGAGTGGCCTCCTTGTACAAGAACACCCAAAAGTTATGGCCATTTCCAATCCCCTCCTCCCATGACCCTGCGAAAGCGGGACTTCCACTGGTTTATGGCCCTTTTATATGGCTTTTAACATATCAACTCTATCTTGAAGTTCATATTTCTTAAATGCTTTAAACAAATATGTTTAGTTTCCTGCAATATATTTTCTTGTCAATGTAATACCAATTTACTTCATATTTTCCATAAAAATTGCATGAATCATATTTAGCGATCTCAAGCTTAAGAAATCACCCTACAGGAGGGTATGATAGGGATTTCTGAATGCATTCATTCTGTTTTGATTTTGTGGAGGTTTCATGGTAAAAACCTGAGGAGCTAATTGTATAACTGATGTAAAATTACAGCAAGGAAGCTTCTACTTTAGCACCTCTTCTATGGCTGGACCATATTTACCTTTTGCATTTGCATGTACAAACTGTTACTTCACTTTGTAGAAGTTCACATTTTACTTTAATTAAAAGAATGGTTTCATCCACATTGAGTTCAAAGGAAACAAACGGTGTTAGATGCAGCGAAGTGTGTAGGGATGGAAACTCTCTTAGAAAAACTATCTTATTCTTGAACTTTAAAAATTAACAAGTTTAGAATATTTTGTATGATTTTTGCATAAGAGAATCCTTTTTTAACTTTATATTTTCATATGATTAATTGGTGCTGCAAGCAATTATATTAATGTTAAAGAGAATTAAAAATGGATGATTTTTACAACCTCTAGCCTCTCATATATTGCTGAAGGGTTAAGGATAGCAAACAGTAAAGATTGTTTTCTCAAGAAGATGTTGGGAAATAGCATCTCAATTTTAAATTCCTAACATATGAGTTGATCAAAAAAGTGTAAGCTGCATGGCATGGTGAATTTCTTGAGAGTTTTCTGTCTTGTCACAAAATTACTTCTATATCATTTTTCTCAATCTAGTTAATATTGTAAGATGATCATAAATTTCAGGCATATTTGAGCGAGAGCACTTAAAGTGGCTCCTCAGCAATTATGGGCTGCAATCCCTGTGGAAATATAGGTTGAATATGAGAATCACGAATGACCCTTAATCCTGTGGATTGTGACTTTTTGCAGGTTGTGCGATATCATTCCCTAGTAATAGATGCTGATTCACTTCCAGATGAACTCATTCCTATTGCTTGGACCTCTTCTAGGGACACACTTTCTTTTGTTGAGGCCCAGGAGTCTAATGTTACTCCCAATGCTTTTGGGAGTCAGGCTGATCAACATATCTCTGTTGATTATTTTTCAAAAAATATAAAGACATTATGCTCTTGGGCTTCCAAGAATTCCAGAGGAATGGAGAACAAAAAAGTCATTATGGGCATTATGCACTTGGCCAGGCCTCATTATGGTGTACAGGTATGTTGAATGCTCAGTGCTCAATACTTTCTCCACTTTCACTTGTCTGTCTTTAGTAATATTGGGGTATTTTCTTGATTTTCAGTTTCATCCTGAGAGTGTCGCTACCTCTTGTGGAAGGCAAATATTTGAGAACTTCAAGAAGATAACGAAAGATTACTGGTTGAGGTCATCCCCAATTAATGAAAGAAAGGTTCACAGTAGTGGTAAACAGGAGCTATTTCTAGAGAGACAAAACTTGGACCATTTTTTGTGCTAATTTCTTCCTGGGTTGATCAGTATCTATCCAAACTAATTTTGGGCTGGTTGTCATCACATAACAGTACTTATCGGTTAATTCATTTGAGCTCTAAGATACTTGTTATTTGATATTTAGGGATGATCAATCTATGTTTTGTTGTATACTTGTATGGGAAATTGAACAGTACTTTGATCCAGCCCCTACTAAGTGCGGACTTTATTGGCTCTAACCCAAAACTTAGACTATCGACAAGCCATGCTAGTGTGTGCTTAGTTGAGCTCAACTTTGTTGCTTGCAAGCTGAGCATGAGTCTCCAGTTTAGCTTATTTTGCTAACCAAGTCTGAGGTATGCTAGGGTGCACTTGGATTGTCCAGATATATAATAAATGTAGATGCATTTTGTTAACTTAGTTTTATTTTGATGCAAGTCTCAGTTATGAGCCTCTTGACTTGGAAATTTTGGGCCTGAATGGATCCTGTTGTATAACTGGCCCTTGGTTTCATCATGAGCCAGGTCTGAGTGAAACCCCATGGGTAACAACCCTCATTCAATCTGGGAATATTTGGCTCAGTTAATGGAGCCCTCTCTAGAAGATAGCTCGGTGTTTACCTTCTGTCTCTTTTTCTTTTTCCTCTCCCCCTCCTATGGTAGTGTTGTTTTTTCTGCTTCTTACTTGAGATAAACTTTCTTTAGCATGGATGCAGGTGTCTCATGAAAGTCAACTGTTCAGAAAAATGCCTAATGGTGACCTGATAGCAAATAAAGCAAATGGAAGGAATCCTTTCACTATGTACAATACGGTAATGCTTGCACATGAAAGGATCGGAGCTAGATTCTTGAAATTGAAGTGGAAGAAACTTAATGGTCTGGCTAGTCAAGTTGGTGGCACCAGAAATATATTCTGCCAACTGTTTGGAAATCAGAAGGCAGAAAACACATTTTGGTTAGACAGTTCTTCAATAGAACAGGTATCTTTATAGCTTGCAGTTATGTGCGTGCACGTGTTCGTGTGTGTATATGTGCCTGTAGCAATTTATGAATTTTCGCTTGCGTTCTTGAACTTCCATGTTTTAGAACTTGTCAATGACCGTTGACCAAAAAAGATATTTCTCCTACTGAGACCAGAAACTTTTATTCTTTTTGAATGTCCTACAAACCTTTCTGTTACATGATAGACTAGGATTTACCATTTCAAACATCCTATTGCATTGGGTAGTGTCAAACCCTAACAGCTAATGATCGTGGGAGAAGCAAAATAACGTATACTATGGCAGACATTGATCCCCAACACCCCACCTCCAAAAAAAAAAAAAAGAGTGAGAAGAACCTGTATTGTTAAAGTGGGTCAGTCAATAAAACTAATGAGAAGTCATATCCCCAAATTCAGGCATTGCACTGTCCTGTATTTTCAACTAAAGGAGGATTAAGATCAGTTTTCCTTTTAAGCAGTTCAAGAGTTGAAGCTTTATCAAGAGCTAACACCAGTGCAAAAGCTTCCACCTTCGTAGCAGCAGCTGCCCCACACATGTGATCAATTTAACTGGAACCTTCCAACCATAGTACTATATCTCGCGATATATCGGTATCTCGGGCCTACCGAGCTTTCCGAAATATCCGAGATATCGCGAAATATGACCGAAATATTGCATTTTTTCTGCAATATTTCGGGGGTCCATCTCGGGGGGTATTTGGCCATATAAACTTCATGGACAGCCTTATTTAAGCTTAATAAACACATTTAAACCATAAAATTGTAAAAATGTGAAGTCAAATTGGTGTTTTGGGCTTGCACCTTTGAGTGACATACGGTCGCCGACCCTAATGTATAAATAGTTAAATACACATAGATTAGGCAGTTAATATTTAATAATAGTATTTAACTTCATCACATATTCACATATCAAGTTAAAGCCAATACACATTGATGAGTACCATGATTCTCATAAACTCCATAATATTCAATAACTCGCTTAAAGCCTTAAAGGCAATACACTAAGTGTCAAAGTTAGTAAGTCACAAGACTCGCAACTCGCAAGTCATAACTCACAAGTTCATAGATCAATGAAATTACAACTTCGATTACAAATTACAAGTGCTAAATCGCTAATAGTAGTTTTGTGCCTCCATGGATCAATCCCACTCATGCCTCGCTGGAGTCGACGTCCATTGCTCTCTGTTTGAAGGACATATGTGGACCACGGTATAGAATCGGAGAAGAAACGAGTGTAGTCATCCACAAGTGTCACGTAAATGGAATCATCAACATATCGTAGGTAACCTATCCTAGGATATAAACTAGGGTTACCAATCGATCCGATCCATGAAGAAGATGATCCATTGTGATATGATGTTGGCGCCGGCGCAAGAGGCGATGGCATTGGCTGCATGTATGGTGGTGAGGTTGGTAGCTAGGTCCGCTAGGGTATGCAAAGATGTTATCTACAAAAGATGATCCGAGATGTCCTGGGACTGGGGTAGTGTATTCCCCTACCCCACTAAACGCCCATATGATGATGATCCATATCCATATCCACCGTAAGGTTTGATGCACCATAATCCAATGCCAATGGAGAGGTATGTGCGTCAAAAGATGGGGCACGCCAATGTCCAGTCGGTCCTCCCTCCCTATCACCCATACTCAAACCACCAACAGAGCTAGATAGGTTATCAATGTCCATGTGATTAGGTTGCAACTGTGTTTGTCGACCCCTACGCTTCTTGTTGTATGTATGTAGGGGCCTCTCGAGGGTGGGGGTGCGGGGGCACGTGCTCCGTGGTCCGTATCTTGTGTGGCATGATCAAACCTGTGTCTCTCCAGGTGAATCGGAGTGGCTCTACAGTGCCGTATCCTGGGCCTCCTGGCCTACCACATAACGCTCTCGCGTCTTGTCAAATTCTTCACCAAGATCACCACCACCAACATCACCACCACCAAGATTACCACCACCAAGATCACCATCACCACCACCAAGATCACCATCATCACCATCATCATCATTTGAGGACTTAGACCAGTCTTCATCATCAAGAACATTGCCACCGGTGGGCTGGAATGGTATGGGTGAGGCTTCCTTGCATGTATCGACCCTCGTCACCATATACTCGTCCACATCAACCAATCTCAGAAGCTATCATGGGGTCGGGCCTACCTCCCTCCTCATCCAACACTAGCTCACCTCTATCCCTCACCGAATCCACAATAGGGTCCTCATCGTCTGAGTCAACTTGAAAGATGTCAGCTAGATCAATGGTGCCCCTCTGTCCCTCATGTCCCATGCGTATGTGTTGCAGTTTCAGCCTCAAGTTGTAGTGACATACACCATGTCAGATAAACGTTGAGACCCCAATCTGTTGCGCCTCTTGGAGTGAATGAGTGCAAAGGTACTCCAGTTCCTCTCACAACCAGATGCAGAACATGTTTGGGCAAGGACTTTAATTGCTATTCTTCTTAAGTTTTCAGCCGATTCCCCATACAACACCCACCATTCAGCTGCATTACAAGTTTACAACAAAAAAGACATGTGTCAAATGTTGTTTCAACTTTCAACTTTCAAATTTCAATACGTATGTAATTTAAAACTTAAAAGAATTACCAGCATCACCACGTGCTCTGCCTTGTATCGCAGCCTCAGTTCCAAAACTTCCCAATGCATCCCTAAATACCTTGATCTACACCCATGTGGAAAATTAGTAAGTACTTCTTTACTACTTATTTGAAAGCATCAATAAGTTGAGTTTCCAAATGAACTCACCTCATTGTTGCAAAGTGCTTGTAGTGCACCATCTGGCTCCAACTTCTTCACTACTTGTTTCACAGCATCAATAAGTTGAGTTTCCAACCCAAGCCTATTGTTATATTGATACTTAGGGTTCAAGTAGTATGCTGAAATATGACATATAGAATAGAGGTATTGTCAAATGCATAGGTAATTAATAAATAATAATCACTATGAATTAGTAAACATAAAACAAATTTACTTGACCTTATGCGGTGGATGCATAAGTTGATTCTCCCAATGAGCATTTATGATATCTAAGAAGTGTTTGCACATCGTGAGGAGCCACACTATAGACACTATCTTTCATCAAGTCTATTGCAAAGATATAGGACTGGCATGGTTGGGCCCTTGAGAGCAGAGTCAGCAACATGTAGAACTTTAACTACGGCTCTAAAACTTTCACCACTTTGCTTAGTTTGGTCCAGAAGTCCTCAGATGACATCGTTGCTTGTGCTTCCCTCCCATTTGCAGTCTTGGAACCCTTCCATTCAAACCACTCCTCAGAAGCAAACATGCTTCGCAGCCCAGCCTTCTTTGTCTCAATGCTTTTGAGGGCAATGTAGTTGGTGGCAAATCTTGTGATGCCAGGCCTAACCAAGTCACCCCCACATTTTTCCCTCAATAGATTGAGTGCATAGGAGTGGTTGTATACAAAGTTGGTGACTTGTCTTGCACTTTCAACCACAGCCTTCATCAACTTTAACTTTTCCATATCTTTTAGTGTTAAGTCAATGCAATGGGCTGCACAAGGAGTCCAGAAGAGCCGGTACTTACTATTGTTCATCATCTTCTCACCGGCCAGCTTGAAGTTACTTCCATTGTCCGTGCTACAACTGGACAACATTCTCAATACCCACATCTTTTTCCACTACTTCCTTTAACAATCAGTAAATATATTTTGCATCATTTATCTCTTTGGATGCATCCACAGATTTGAGGAACACTGTCCTCCCATCACAATAAACCATGAAATTGATGATGGACTTTCTTGTAGCCCTAGTCCATCCATCTGCCATTATAGTCATCCCATATGTCTCCCACATATTCCTCATCTCACTAATGTACTCATCAATCTCACTCTTTTGTTGAGGTAGATAAACATTCATTACCTTATATGGGGTGGGGCCCTTGAATCCTGGGCCAGCCTCTGCAATGGTATCTATCATGGTATCATAATGGGGGCTTTGTGCAGTGTTTGCTGGGATGGTATGGTATAGCATCCACTTAGCTATTCATTCTTTAACCAATCCCTTCATCCCCTTCCATGCTCCTTTGATTCTGGGTTGACTGCTTCCTTTCTTCTTATGCAATTTAGGATCAGATGTTGATGGTGGTACTGGTACTGGTAGAGGTGTTGGGGCTGCCCTCACACTTTGTGATCTTTTAAAAGGATTCAAAGTTCTAGGACCTCCAGAACTGCCAGCTCCTCCACTACCCCCTACTCTTTGTCTCTGCTGATCATCTTGAAAACTTACTCTACTCCTTGAAACAGTCCGCCTAAACTCCTCTGCTGTTTGTATGTCATCAGGTACTGCAATGTCATCATCATCAGAGGAGTCATCATCATCATCATCATCATCATTGTATCGTCTTCCTCCTCCCATCGAACTCCTCACTGTATCCTCAAGTTGTTCTCTTATCCTTTGCTTATCGCCTTCCTCTTCTTTCTTCCCCTCAAACTATCACCAATCTCCTGGCTACTTGGTAGGGACCATATGACAACCTACAACATCTTTAGATCCTCCATCGAGATGTTGTTTAAGTCTCTGGACCCACCTCCCATAAATTGCATGTGACAATAGTTACATATAGATTTTCTCTTATCCCCATCAATAGGAGTACCATGTAACCATGCAATGTCACCCTATCTTTGGCTGGCTGGTCTCTCTTGTTCCCTCTGTTCTCTTTGTTCCCTCCGCCCCCTTTGTTGGCTACTTTCCCCACCTTTTGCTTGCCCTTCGCACGTTGTCCGTCACGATCCGCCATAATGATACTTGTTTCTGCAATGTAAGTAACACAAATAATTAAAAAACTTAATGTAGATGCACTTCAATTGACACTTTTAGATTACTAATACACTTGTATAGTTATTTAATATTTTTCCCCTAACCCTTATATTTTTCACATAATTAAAACCAATTTTTTATATATAATGTTAATATAAGTATTGACCTAACACAACAAAACCAAAAATTAGTAAACATAATATACATGTAATGCATCTCAAAACATATAGAAATAACTTTCATATTTTTTCATTATTTTTTAAACTTAAAACTCATATTTTTCCTTATTTATTTCTGTTTTTTTAATTTTTTATATATTTTTCTTAATTTTCGAAAATTTAAAGAATTATTTAAGAGCAGAAAAATAAATCCGACACTGTGAAGCCGTAGATCGGCCATTGGTGTCTAACATATATTTAATTCATTACCATCTAAGTCATATTACCCCTAATTATTTCCTATTTTAGTTGTAGGAAAATGAATTTTTAAAATCAGAAAAAAAATTAAAAAAAATACATATGGGAAAAAAATTTCGACACCGTGAGGCTGTAGATCGGCCTCCGGTGTCTAACATATATTAATATCATCAACATCCAACAACTTTTGTACAAAGTATTTAAAAAAAAAATAGTTTTAGAGAAATAGAATTTACCTTAAATAATGAAAATAGGCTTGGATGATGAGCTTAGATGACCCTCCGACGTCTTCCCGGCGACAAGGAGGTTCAACAATGCTTGGATGAGGCTTGGAAGGGAGGAAGAAAAGCAAAAAATGAGGAAGAAGAGAGAAAAATAGATTTTCAGCCGCTCTCGGTCGAAATATCGACCAAGAGCTGCGAAATATGGTATAAAAGGGGCCCTAGTGTGACACTATTTGTCACTTTTTCAATATCTCGCGATATATCGTGAGATCCACGATATATCGTCGATATCTCACGATATATCGACGAGATATTGTATTTTTTGGTTTCGGAAGTGTTTCGTATCTCGGACATGTCGAGATTTACGAAATGTGGCGATATATCGCCGAAATATCGCGAGATTTTATACCATGCTTCCAACTCACATGTTAAAGTTGCATTAAATCTCCTTTCCTATGCGGGGGTAGTATTGTCCTGGTCAAATCCGTTCTCCAACCCTCTTACATCTATTGGTGTGGTATCTATGGGCTTCCGCAATCCGCAATCAAAGGTATGGAAGCTCTCTTCTGTGCTTTCCTTTGGAAAGGTTAAGAGTCCTCTACATTCGTCGACCCGATTAGCTGGGCATCAATCTGCCGGCCCAAATCTGAAGGAATCCTTGGCATCCGTCGTATCCGTGATTACAATATTGCTGGCCTGCTCAAGCTGATCTGGCAAATCTCCTCCAAACAGGATTCTATTTGGGCCAATTGGGTATACTCTTACCTCCACAAATCTGATTCCATTTGGACTGTTCCCCAGCCTGCGGATCCCTCCTGGGTCTGGTGCAAAATCCTTCTCCTTCGTCTCCTTACCCTTATTGCCACTTCATCAGTGATTGCTAATGGTACATCCATATCCCTCTGGCTTGATCCTTGGCACCCTTTTGGAGTCCTTTTCAATCTCTTAGGTGCCCGAGGAGTCTACTCTTCTAGTATCCCCAAATCAGCCCCTCTCTCATTAATTATCTCTCATGGCTCCTGGTCGCCCCTGGTCTCACTCAAGTCTGGGCCTCTCTCCCCTCCTCCCCCCTCCCCACCCCTCTCACGCGGACAAAGTAACCTGGCTCCCCTCCCGCAATGGTATTTTTAGCTCCTGCTCTGTTTGGGATTTTGTTAGATCCCATGGCCCATATGTCTCCTGGCGTAATCTTGTTTGGTTCAAAGGCCACATACCTAGGCACCAAGGTTTTAAGTCTCTTAACGTACCCTCCGATACTAACTGACACGTATCTTATTTTTAGGGTACCGATATGATACGAAACGATACGATACCTAAAAAAAGTATCAACTGTATAGGGTCAATTCGTGTCCCAATATGGTTGATACTGATCAATACACTTGATACATCTCTTATAAACTGTATTTTACATATTACTTATTTTTATAGTGTTTTATGCTTCAAAATTGTATTCCGCATTTGTCCTAAACATTTCCATGTATATCTTGCGTCTCTTTGATACGATACGATACGATACGTCTCTTAAAACCACCTTCCGATATGATACTCGATACCGATAGTTTAAACCTTGCTAGGCACTCTTTCAATGTCTGGAGAACCCTAAAGCTTTGCCTCCCCACCCAAGCCTTCCTCATACACTGCCACATCTCTGTCTCCCCCTCTTGTATCCTTTACTGGAATGGCCTTGAGGATGTTGACCACCTTTTCTTTTCTTTTCTTGCCCCCTAGCCTCCTCTATTTGGAAAAAGCCCTTTAGCAGACGGCCCCTTCCCTTCACCTGGGAGTGGCTTTGGCTCGATATGTTCTTTTCTGGTAGCTCTATTTGTGACATTGTTGGCAAGCTTGTGTTCGGGGCTGTTATCTCTCACATCTGGATGGAGCGGTTGACATGATTTGGAAAGCCATCTTTTTTTATGTTAGTTCTAGACTTCATTTGCTTCCCCATAGATCCCTTATAGACTCCCAATGGAACAGGCACATTGTTGTTACATGGGGCTTAGATTCTTCTCTCTTTCGTTCTTCTAGCCAGGCTCCCTAAGTTTGTGGCTTGTGTTTTGTATAGTTCCCTTCCCCCTTCTCTTTCCCCTGTGTATTCTCCCCCCCCCCCCCCTTTTTCTTCCTCCCCTGTCTGTGGGGTTTTGGTAATGAATTTTATTCACCAAAAAAAAAGGAAAGTTGCATTATGGCAATGGTCTGAAATAGGCGCTGCTGGGTCCTTGTCCCTATCCATTTTAGCCAGCGGAAAGTTATACTCATATATTGTCTCAAAAAGCTATATGCTTTTTTCTCCTAGAAGTAAATTTCTTCTAAATAAAGGGTTCCAAGTGTTGTTTTATTTAAGAGTTTAATCTGACAAAAGGGGACTCTCAGTTGATTGCTAATTTCTGGGTTTTAAATGTGGTGGACTGGATTGACATATCTGCTGAAGGAACTTTGGGAGGCCGTCTTAAGATACGTCTAGATTTATTTGTTTGGTTGGTTTATTGTTATGCTTTCTTTATTTCTCTAGTCTTCCCAACAGGTAGAATGGCAGGATGGGGTCTCTATTTCTAGTCCAAAACTTACCATTACTAGAACTTGCAGCTGTTTACATCTCTATTTTTCTCTCTCCAGGTTGGAATCTTGAGCTACAATGTTGTTTTCATAGTTGTCAAGGCGTCCAAGCGGATCTCTAGGGGGCCTAGGCTACTGTTGCCTTAGTGCAGGGCGCCTTGCATTGGTCATAGTTCAAGATCTCATCTCGTCTCGCCATTTCGAGCAGGTCGAGATTTCCGAAATATCCGAAATTTCGCTGAAATATGGTATTTTTTCTGCCATATTTCGGCAGTCCATCTCGGTGGGGTTTTGGCCATATTAAGGCCTGATAGTTCATATACACCCTTATTTAAGCTAAATAAACACATTTAAACCTTCATATTGCAAAAAAATGAACTCAAAGTGGTGTTTTGGGTTTGCACCCTTGATTGACAGTATACGGTCGGACCCTGATGTATAAATAGTTAAATACACATTTTTTAAGTAATATACCGAAATTTCACGTAATATACTGAAATTTGGACTTTTTTCATTTCGTATGGTCATCTCGTTTCGGTAGTTTCGAGATATCCGAAATATACCAAAATATCGGCGATATATCGCGAGATTTTGAACCATGGCACTGGTTTAATTTGTATCAGACCAGGTTTTGACACTTATTTATGCCAAATATCATTTAAGTAAATGTTTTTATTTCATTTACTTAAGATATTATTCATGAATAAGCAAATACCCCCTATTTGAATCCAATAAAAATAGTTAAAAAATAAATTCCAAAAGGATAAAAAGTCAACCCCCCAATTCAAGAACAAAATAGATTTTTGGCGGTAGGTGAAATTTTCAACTTTCTAATGCTGGGGTTTTCTCAAATCTAAAAATTCCATAAATCTTAATATTGTAAAACAACTAAAAACCCAAAGTGTGATAAAATATTCATTTGTGTTGATATCTAAAAAAATATTTTCATTTAGAGCAATTTTGACAGCATTATCGCACACCAAAGAATGTTTGACTGGACCATAACTCCTTCAATATAAATCAGATTTAAGCAATCTTGGATTTGTTGGAAAGCTGTTTTTGTGTTCTACCTAATACAAAAAGTCTCATGTAAAAATAAAATCATTTGATCAGTCAAACTCCTTAGAGAACAAGAACATTTCTCTAAATCGAGAACAATTTAATTATTTATTGATAAGATCATATTTTCTAAGAATAGTATAAACCAAATGTATGTTTTGATTGTTTCAAACTTCCAATAGTTTGCTTCTTCAGTTCTACTATCTTCTAGTTCTATGTTGATTTTTGATGACTTTATGTGGCTTAATATTGATTTTTGATTACTTGATATGACTTAATGTTGTTTTTTGATGACTTGATGTTGCTTAATTTTGATTTTTTATGACTTAATGTGGCTTAATGTTGATCTTTGATGATGTAAGGTACATATTGTAACATACTAATAATGTTAGAAAAGAGGCGAAATAAAAAATACACTTGGGCGCCTTGGTCATCTAGGCAATGCCTAGGCGGGTGCCTTGTCGACTAAGCGCTTAGGCACCCCTCCACCGCCTTAGGTTGCCTTGCCGCCTTGACAACTATGGTTGTTTTTTAAGTCTGGTTTGTTCAAAGCAGAATCTAGTACAACAAAAAAGTGCTAGTATATGACTAGGACACCATAGCCATGGCCCACGTGTGTTATTTCAGTTATCCCTTTAATCTTTACTGCTGTGTTTTTATTTCTTTTAGTAGTTGGACACTTGGACTATTTTGCCCTTAATAAGTAATGTTTTAAGAGGTTGTCTTTTGAATAGAAGGAAGTGGGAGAGCGAGGGTGATTTCGGTAAACTGATGCATGAGCTGAGGCTCCCATGTCCCTGAGTGTGATTTGGTCAATGAAGGCACAAGAAGTATTCAGAACTATTGAGGGTTCGTGATGCAGAACCAAGGGTGTACTCAAGGAAGAAAAAGAAGAAGGCTGCTGCCTACCTTGGCAGCCAGCCACGATTTTGAGTAGGCTAATGTCCAGCAGTAGCCCACGATTCCACTGGGTTGTTTTATGTTTTATTTGTTGAGTCTTGTAATGAACCAGTGAACCGGTTGGTTCAGCTGGTCTAATTTAAGTGGTGGTCCCATAGTTTAGTTGAGTCTTTTATTTATTTAAGTTGTTAGTAGAATAGTCAGTCTCACATTAGCCTCTATTTAATTGGGCTGGTAGTGTATTGTAACTCAAGGAAGGTCCAAAATTGGAAGTTTCTAATTTTGAGACTTTCCAATTTTGAATCCTTGCTCTCTTTATTTCAGTTCATAAAAGCAGCCCAGGAGGGGTAAGCAGCCCATGATTTTGATAGTCAACTACTGCTACTATGCAAGTTTGCTTCTACTGAAGTTTTCCCTTGGTGTTTGATCCTTTGATCCTTGGACAAGGATCTAGTGTATGATCTAGCTGACTCCTTGTGGTGGGAAGCCCAGGAAGTCTCTTCCAGTTGCTCTTCTTCATCTCCTACAAGCTGTTAAGCCATTAGAAGGCTTGTCCCATCAACCGAGACTCCCTGCTGCTACTCAGACCTTCATTCTCAGGTTACTTTCTATGTTCAGCCTAACCTTGTAATTCCATTACACCCTTCCCTTGCTCAATCCAACCGTCACCTTTCTCCCATCTTTTGAGCACGCCTTCTCCCCTCCAGGATCCCCACTTGATCCAAGTTTCAGCCTCATCTGCCCAGCAGATTGGCTGCTATTGGATTTCTCTTCAATTCTGCCCAAACTCACTTTTCCTGGCCTTTTAGTGAAATCGGCAGAGTGGAAACCTGCTGTTTTACTGAATTTTGTTTAACCCTTTTAGTCCCGTACTGTTTCAGTCTCATTCAATCACCTTACCCTAACCCTAGACTAACCCCTTAACCCATTGAGCGTTCCAGCCCTATTTCCATTAACCTAATTCACCCCCCCTGATTTCAGATCCTGTTTTGGGACTGGTTGAGCCTTCAATCCTATCCGACATTAGTTTGAATCTCTCTCTCTCTCTCTCCTTTTGCTCTCAGAACAGATTTCTTTCTGTATTGGTTTTGGCTGGCAATATCATCAACGGAATGGCTCGGCTAGGGTTGAATACTTCAGAAGAGATTTGGATTATGGTTATAAACTGTGTATTAGCCAATTTAACCATTTTGTTTTCTCTCATTTTATCAATACAGCAGAGCTTTGCTCTCTTACAGATTTGCTCAATCTGGTTGGTATTTTATCTAGACAGAAGTCCTTAAGCTCTTCTTCTCTATGAGTGGTGGGAGATCATTCTTAAACAACCAAGCTGATCAATAAGTCTTACTTTTAGATTCTTTGGTGTAT
The DNA here is from genome assembly GCF_018873765.1 of Telopea speciosissima. NCBI lineage: Eukaryota > Viridiplantae > Streptophyta > Magnoliopsida > Proteales > Proteaceae > Telopea > Telopea speciosissima. The sequence goes on from NC_057920.1 coordinate 45,635,037, forward strand.
GGTTTTGGGTTACTCTGTTTGCTACCGTTTCACCTAAATGCTCGAACTGTTAGGGAAGGGCATCGTTAATGTATACATTAACACTCCCCCGCACGTGCAGGCCAAGATCCCATGGTCTTTGCACGTGGAGCTCACGTGGAATTTCTTCACGCGGCACCGAGGGAGAAGAAGTGTCGGCCCTTACCCGATTTTTGCACTTCATAGGAGTGAAATACTCGACTTTCCTGCTTTGATACCTTGTTCGCTACCATTTCACCTAAAAGCTCGAACTAATAGGGAGGGGCAGCGTCAATGTATACATTAACATACTCTTTGGTATAGTTCTTTTTTCTTTTTTACAATTTTAAATCTCTCCAATTTCCTGCTATAAAAAAAATCTATTAATGTTTATTAAAAAAAAATATTAATTGCGATCAGCTTATTTTTCCGTTAGATCGCATAATCCTGGACACAACTACCCCAACACACTCTTCTAGCCATCTATATTTGATGGATTTGGGGAAAATATGACTTGTGTCTAATGAGACACAGCCAGCTTTATTTATAACCAAAAGGAGAACATTCTAGAATGGTTACAAGACAGAATTACCCCTATTGACAATTCTACTCTTGTACCCATATTACATCAATCTTCCCAAAAATGAACCCTCTTTAGGTCTTTCCACTGCCCATCTGCAAAAATTTCCCAAGTTATTCATTATATTTCTCAACTCAACATCCCAATTCCATACTACTAGCTTCACTACCTTCCCATCCACCAGGACCACCCCATACTTTTCCACAATGACACTTTCGCGAGAAACAAATACTTTCTTAATAAATAGCCCTAGCCATTTAGTAAGAAGAGTTCCGTTCATTGGCTTCACCAACCCTAGCACAAACTCCTACTTTTGTCCTGCATACCTGTTTTTGATTTGACTAATTGGAATTTCTTTGCTTTCCCTTTCTCCCAACATCCTTCAACAATTTCTCCATTCTTTTTGCAACCAAGATTAGGACTTGCAACAGAGACCATATAGATATGCATTCTATCTAAGGTGCTATTGTTAAAAGTGAGTTTCCCTCTTGTAGGGCTCTTGAAGAGAGATATTCTTTATATGTGTTCCAAGTTCCAAGTTCCAACACCAATATCCAAATAGATGAAGATCTTGCGTTGATTCCAATTGGGCTATTCAAGTAGAAGAATGGCAAAGACCCAAGGTCACAACACAATACCAGTCTCCTCAATCAACTCCTCTTCATCATACTCTGCAGAACTAATGATTGAATTCTTCTTTTCCTTCACCCTAGACCCACTACCTGCTCACTCTGGTCCTTTAAAAGAACATTGTATCTTCCACATAGTGTAGATAGGAAACAAAAAGATTCTCCTTACCCCTTGTGCTATTAAAGGTTTTCCCTGGTGCATCATAAGAAAAAGTGAAAAACAGAAATGAAGCAACAGATGAGCACTCCTCTTGTCACACCCCCATCCCCACAAGGGGTAAAATAATAATAAACTCGGGGTATAACTAGGACGACACATGTCATCCTACAACATCACCAGGATCTCGAATGCAGTGGCTTGAATCACAATCAAACTAATATATGAATCTCATAAATATCAGAGTGCGGAACGAAGAAATAATATATTTCATCAATAAAAGAGTTGCATAAGCATTGAATAATAGTTACAAAATGTTCAATCGTCTAAGTTATGAATAGTAAAGTTATTACAGCTTATCTCGATTAACCATTTAATAACTAAAAAATATGTATAACAGTACGACTGTATACATCAAAAGGTATGACCAAAAAGGAAGACAAAAGAAGAGCAACTCCTTGAATCAATATGCCCTGTAGGCACAATCATCACAAGGGCACCCATCCCCGTGATCCTCGGTCACCGACTCTGGGTTCTCAGTACCAATGGAGTCATACTTTGAAGAATGAACCTCAAGGTTCACTACAAAACCATCTGCAATCACATCTAAAAAGGTGTACACAAAGAAGGGTAAGCTCCACTGAGCCTAGTGAGGGGATAGGGAACACGCAAACAATAACACATAGTCCATGATGCATAATTAATTAACATATTGCCACCTAGCAAACAGTCTAAGTCACTAAGTCAATGCTATTGCAACAACTCACGAAATACATCGCATATCACTTATCTTATCACCGCAATGTAACCTCAGTTGCTACTTTGGAGCCCACGCCAGTAATGGTACACGCACACAGACCATGTCACACCTCGGCCCGGTTTATAAGGGCCAAGTGTGACTGGATGTCTTTGACATTCAAACAACCCACTAGGATCGCAAGTGCAATACCCTATTTATAACCATTATCACAATACAAAATTTAAACGTAGCGAAAGCAATTTAAATATAGAGATAAGGCAGTAATAAAGGAAGCTAATGATAAAACAGTTATATATATATAAAAGTGAAACTGAGTTACAAGACTATCCCACACAGTAGTTTAGAACCAAAAGACATATCTACAATGGTCTATATACAAAAGTGTTATAACAAACAAAAAGAAAGGAAGTAGCTTGGTTTGTCAGGCAGTTTAGGAGAATGCGCAATCGTCACACGAGCACGAGACATCGTGCTCCACCACAAGAGGAGTATCAACTCCAAGAGCTGAAGGAGTGTCCTGAGCAGAAGAGACTCCCACAGAAACTTCGGCGACAGCAGCAGTGATATCATCTGAAAAATAGGGATATCCACGGGGGTGAGCTCCACTGAGCCCAGCAAGGAAAAAACATGCAAGCACATATAGATAGTCCATGATGAATGACCTAAAATAAGCATGCTCCTAATATGGATACTAAGTCACATGAGGTATAAGTACTACTGTAATAGAATGCTAGCCTCGGTCCCGGAAACACATAACCAGACGTCGGTCACCCGAGCGAAACCATTCTACTACGGTGGAGACCCGGCAGCTCAGGCATCAAACATCTGACGCTAACGGACCCCCAGTGACTAATCCTACTGTTTGTTCCCACACCTGTAATGTTCTTCGGTAATGGGACAGTGAATGGCATTCCAGAATCATCGCTTCGGACCTACCATGGGTTATCCAACACCTCTCCCCTGTTGGTAAGGGACGTAGTATTGGGCTATGTCAATCCTAACCATATGCAGTCTAACATGATGACATATGTACAAATAGAGTAATTGTAAGTTAACCAGTACATCATCATCATTTATACAGTTCCAAGTAAAGTGTCAATGCAATGCAACATGCCAATGCATCCTAATTCACATGCAACTAATGCAAAGAAGTAAAAGCTATCAAACTACATGATCTGAGTTATATTCATGATGCATGACATGGCATACCTAACAAATAATAATTAAGTCAATAAACACACTAAATTAAGTCCAAATTTCCCTTACCTGAGATAGTTGGTAATCTAGCCAATTAGAAACCCCAAAGTACAAGTAGTCCTCACAAAAAACGGAGTAAAACAGCCCTAATTAGACATTAAAACATTACATATCAGTTAGGGTAGTAATCTAGGTCAAACCCTAAGGAGTCAGTCCAACGAACACATTAAAATGGGCAGCCGGATGCAGACTGCCAGAGGGCCGGACGACCGCCCCTAGGCCTGCAACTCCATCCGGCTGCCAAGTCAGAATTGGGGCTTTTGTTCCAAATGCATGGATCCTCACATGCATGGACCTAATTTCAGGTTTTTAGGTTAATTCAATATGGGTAAGTGGTATTGTGTATATTACTCTCAAAATCATTCATTAATTTGGGGATTAATCAAGAATTGATTGAATTCTAGACTAGGGTTCTATTAACCTAAACCCTAAAGGAAAAATTGAAGGAGGAAGAGGGAACAAGAGCTATTACAGCAATTAGATACAAAGCCTACCTGAATTTGAGGGTACAATTGGTGATGACAGCTCCTCCTTTCTATTCCAAGATGAACCTCCAAGCTTGGCCTCCAAGTCCTCTCCTTCTCCTTCTCCTTCCCTTTTTCCTCCTCTTTTCTTCCTGTTCTCTCTTTTTCTCTAAGGCTCTCTATGCTGAAACGATTTTAGTCTCTTTAGATGGTAGGATAATGAAATTAGAGATAAGTTTTGTTTATATACTAAGCCTTAACTAAGGCTTGTTTGCTTAGTTAAGTAAAAACAGTTTTTTTGAAAATTAATTCTCTAACCTGATTTAATAGAATTAAATGTATTATTACATATCTCTAAGTCATCTACTAAATGTCATATGACATAATTAAGGAGGGTCATTTAGGGTAGGTCATGGGGAATTGAATTCCACACTGGGGATGTGGGTTCCACTAGTGGAAATGACCATTCTGCCCTTATATACATTAATTGATCAATATTATATATATATATATACATAAGGATAGATTAGTACTTACAATAGGATTAGGAAATGGAAAGATTTTGCATGTGCTCGAGCTAGCAGATTTGATATAGGTGGCTCTGGTGTAAGGTACCGGCAGGATTCTCAGAACCCTCCATAGGTGAGTCGAGGAGTTGATCTGCATCCTCCATTGATGCAGCCCACAGCATCGAGGCAACCATGGACACAGAACTGAAACCTGAAATCACACAAGTTCTAAAGTTCAAATTTTCAGTGGTTTTCACAGACCACCCAGTGGCAGATCCCGATAATCAATGGTCATCCCCGGCGTGGCCTCTCTCAAACTCCATAGGCAAGCAGGAAGCCTTGATTACCCAACACCTAACCCCTGTTGGTAAGGGTCGTAGCATAAGGAACGTAACCCTAACCGCAAGTATATTACATGATAACTATTGGGTCGAGAGGTATTCTGGACACATCAACGTCCCATACCATCTAGCACCCGGGTGCCAGTACGACACGGCACATGGCAGACCAATATAACATATGACAACAATATAACTCACAGGATCCCGATGCCGGCATCCCCGACCATCGTATCCTGATGTCCACAGTACCGTTCACAATCACATCGCATAATCAAATACCACATGTTAACAATCATAGTTATAATAATGCAAGAATGAAATATGCATGAGACTTGGCATGCAAAACATATTATGGTGCAAAAAATTCTCAAAAGAAATCAAGCCTGAACCTACTCATCTAATAGTTCGCGTATCGATGCTAAGGTTAGTCGTCCGATCATTGCCCAACATGCCTCTCCGTAGGTGTTTAGTTGCCTAGGGTTGTGTGAGATTAGGTATTAAGAAGAGTAGCGGAGGTCCCAAGTGGGATCCTAAGGTCTGCCCTTGAAGAAGGCACAAAAGAGCACGAATGAATTTAGGGGCAGTTGGATTAACAACTAAATCTGCCCTTGCGTCTGCCCAGGGCAAAATGCCTCGGATCGAGCACTAGATTCAGGGGCGGATGCATAATAATGAATCCGGCCCTGCGTCCGCCTACTTTACAGGGACGAACGATTTTAAGGGTGGTGGCATTGCCTTACATCAATGCTTGCGTCTGCCCAGTATAACATCTTAGGGATCAAACGGATTCAAGGGCGGTTGCATCAGCAACTAAATACGCCCCTGCTTCCGCCCGAGGCCAAATCCGAGGATTCAAAGTCCACTTCTCCCCAATCCATTCCCTTTGGATTTCAATGCCCCAAGGGCCTAGGGGAGGATGTCTTAGGGTCTCCTAGGGTCAAAGAACATTACCTAGACTATGGGGTGAAGGGATTCAAGGGATTGGATCCATCATTGCCTCCAAAAGGGTTTGAGAGGTTAGAGCCTTAGGTTTAAGAGAGGGGTTCAAAGGGGGGTCTTAAGGATGCGTTTAGGGAATGGGAATGATTCAACAATGGGTTTACACACAAGTGCTCAGCCTTACCTTGGGTTCCAAGAGGAACCCTAGGTCAAACCCAATCTATAGGATCCCAAACCCAAAAATACAAAGAGGGGGAGAGAGGGTTTAAGAGCCTACTTGATCAAAAGGAGGAACTCCAATGGCTGGTCTCCAAGTGGGGTCCAAGCGCCATCAATCCTTTTCTTTCTCCTCCTTTCTCTCTCTCTTCCTTGATGCCTCTCCCCCTTTCCATGGTTTTGGGTAGGTAACGGAGCTAAATGGCCAATGAATGACCAGCTATCTCTATTTATAGTAAGGGGGACTTAGGGCTTGTTTGGTTTAGGCCTTTCAGAACCAAACCCAATTAAAGTCTAAGTTGGGCCTTGTGGGCCCACATATTGGTCCCACCAGGTGAGGAGAGATGGGGGTGGGGTCCAACATGCCAGGGGCACCAAAACAATGTCCAAGACACGGGACAAGTGGGTCCCACAAGATCCACTTCATTAGAGATCTTATAGCTCGGGCGGATTTAACGGTTGTTGCATCAGCAACTAAATCCGCCCTTGCTAAAAAGGAACAAAACACAAGGCAAGGCTCCCGGGCCTTGGTCCGCACTTCAGGGACTACAATGGGAGTATGTACCCATAGAATTTAGGTTTAGGAACATACCCATTGTGTGATCCCTTCGTCCATCAAGGAGTGTCTTCCCGGACATCGAAAAGCCTTCTCATCTCCAAGCACACTTTGCAAGGGCATGAAGTGTCGAGGTGGCGCGACACCGGGTTCTTTCTCCGAAACTCCTCGCTTCTGAGACTCATGCTAGGAGGATAGTTGGTGAAGTCATCATCGACGAACTTCCCCCACTCGGTTGAGGAATCTATCCTCGATGACCAATCCCGTGTGTTGATCGATGATCTTGTGACTTGGTTTGACGACCATTGCGAACAACTCACCGGCGTAGGCCGCCGCTCCATCTACACGGAACAAGAATAATATTAAATTATTAGGGTCTCGGTTACGGGTATAACACCTCTTCTAATCCAAAACTCATCACCCTTATAACCTCATCAAGCACATCTCATTCCATGTGATTGTGCACCTTCTCCAAATCTAGCTTATTAATCCCCTCAACCCCATTGTGCAAACATAAATCAATGCTTGCACATGCAAATGCCACCCATCAGGAATCTTTCTATCCAAAATCAAGGATCATTGATATGGATTCATACATCACTTTATAACTGCTCTTAGTCTCAAACCTAACATCTTTTCCACAAATGTCTACAGGCTAGGTACCGCAATAATGTGCCTGAATTCTTTCATATATTCTGTGTCATCCTTCTCTGGGATGAGTGATTAAAATGTATTGTTTATTGTTTGAAGATCTACCCCATAAAACCTCCATTGGGTTCTGCTTTCTAATCCTCCAACTTCTCTTCCAAAAGAGGACTTTAATCCATCTTGACCTTGGGATCCCTTTTCATTAGCTTGATTGCCTAAAGAACTTCTTCCTCAAAATCCCTTTCTAATTATCTGAAGTGTCCTATGAAAGTGTTTGTAATGAAGCTCCAAGCTGAGAGAATGTGCCAAAATCTCCTGAAGTATAAATCCTCTTGTAGAAACCCATTATAGCATCTTCAGTTTAACTGATTTCCACCATCGAATTCTTAAGGTTCAAAATTTTGGATTTTGCCCCAGTTCTCCCTCTGTTGAAACCAAAATATTTCGGTGAATTGCGTATATGAATTTTGATAGTCATTTCATTTCAGTTTCTTGCAAAGCCAAAACATTTCAGTATTACGGTGAAATTCAAACACTGAAAATTCTCCCCTATCTTGATTCAGTTAATATGATTCATTTTTCTCCTGGCACGACAGAGTGCATGAAAAGAACTTTGTATTAACAGCTCACAACTGAATCTAAGTGGCCCTTAGGTTGTCACTGGTTGATTTTCTCCTTCTTGACTGTTGAAGCAAACTAAGTTTTAATTTTTGACTTCTTCTGATATCCATAAAAAAATTTGTATTGTGGGCCTGCAATTTGATCCTAGTGGCCCTTAATTTGTCACTGGTTGATTTTCTCCTTATTTCCTGTAGTAGCTTCACTCAAGTTTCAACTCTCGACTTCTTGTGATATTACTTAACTGAAAGTTCCTCCTCTCCCTCCTTGTTGCCCATTCTGGGAATATGCTATAGCAGGGTTTTCTTTTACTGGTGACATCACCAAAACCCTCTTTCTCCCATTGTTGCAGAGATGCAGAGTATACTCTTCATAAAAAAATCTTAGTTCAGCTTCATGCAGCTCAGATGTCTGGAAGTCTTATTGTTCGGAAACGAGACCATGTCTACAGTTTGGAAAGTGACCAAAATTGGTTCTAGCCTTACACCACAGCACCATCACTTTAGCATGAGTGGAAGAGTTGCAGCAGCATCCTTGTTCAATTGAAATTGCAAGACATAGAACCTCCACTAATTGAATGGACATTTTTGTTATACTACTATTTCTTCGTCGGTTACTTTTACGCTTCCAATTTCCAGCATAGATGGTTAAATTCACCTCAAAGCTCAGTCAGAGCTATGATTTTATATGATCAGTTGTCTTTGAATGCCTCCATCTCCTATTTTAATAATTTGAGTCCCATCCAAACCAGTTAGTCATGCGTTATCCATGGTTCCTTACATGGAAATGAAAGTTAAGTGACAGGATAAGAGGTTAGGAGGCTTTAAATGAGCACTAGTTTAAGATGCAGAATCTTGGTTTATAAGGGGATAGATGATTTTGTACAAAACTGTATTCGTCTATGGGTTATGAGTTCCATAACAAACTTTGAGGTTGCTTGGAAGAACACTTTCTTGGAGTTTCTCTTTGTTTTTCCCTAAAAAACCTTGGTCCAGTGGTGGTGAAGTACTTTTCTTTTCTTGTTTTGTACTTTTTTTTTGAAAGATTTTTTGTAGTATGGTTAAATTCCTAAATTAGGTAAGGAGGAAATTCAATTTTTTATTTCAATTTGGATACCACCCTCTTCTTCTCTCTCTAGGACACACACACACACCATGAATTATGCCATTAAAATTTGACCTGGATGCATTTATGACAACTGTTTCTTTTATAAAGCCTGTACTTTTTTCATGTGGCCATTAGAATTTTTATTACATAATCTGTTTTTCTGTACCTCTAGGGTAGAGCACGCTTTTCATTTATGGGAGGCAAAGGTGGACCTTTATGGAAGCAAGTGACATTTAAGCTGTCGGATCAAAGGTATGTGTAAATATTCAGTATGTTAAATGTTGTGATAAATTGTAATGAATTTGTGTTTCTTGGGATACACTTTTCTCTTTGATGGACAAACATCCCCTCATGTTGTACTTGTACCCTGTCCGTCTGATGTACTAAATTGAAGAGCCAGATCTTCAATGGGCCATAACCTGAAGACCTCTTTTTTCCTTTGAAAGAAAGATAATTCTCTCACATCCCATAAACCCCCAACCTAAACCCCCCCTCGCCCCCACATGAGGCAGGATTCGATCCTGGGGTTCTGCAATCAACAGCTGGGAGACCTTATCTCCAGGCCACAGGCGGTACCTCCTAAAGCCAATTTTGATATAATGAAATTGATTGTATATTGACTATTGAGGAGCTGAAATTTGTAAAATAAGATCAGTGAATATGGTACAGAAACTGAAGGTTACAAATAAATATTTTGTTATGGTCATAGTTGATTGAGGAGCTGGAGCAGTTCTATATCAATGAGCAGGGCCCGTTTACAATCAATAGATTGAAGCTTACAAAATACCTTTGGATATATGGTGCATGTATGAGTAAAAAAAGAAAAAGAAAAAAAAGATGTAATTCAAGGGAAAAATATGAATAACAGGAGGCATATAGGATTGAATTTTACTCCGAAATTTTACTTATGGCCGATCCAGGCTATACGAGATGTATCTAATGGTGGGAATTGCATATCATGCCTGCACATAGCACAGACTTGCTGGCTTCTCAAGGAAAGGCTCATGGATGGGCTGCCTAAAAGACCTTTGCACTTTTTGTTTTTATCCTAGTAGTAAAGAGGTTGTAGATATTCTTATATAAGTGGTTTCTTCTTCTTTTCAGTGATACAACTGTTAAATGTGGAGGTAATCTATTGATTGAGGATGCCCAAGGTTCATTGGGAAGCACATATTTAAAAGATGGTTTCCTTGATTTTTTGGACAAGGTATTTGATTGGTCATATTGTTCATGATCCTTTTTTAAACCTGTACTTGAATAAAAGCACTTGACATTGTGTTGTTGGTTTAAGTAAATGTGAATGCAATGTTCTTCATTTAGATGTAATGGTCTATCTTGGTTCTAACTTCTAACAGAAAGTGTCTGCTTTCTTTTTTTCTTTTTTTTTTTTTTGTTTGGGGTGGGGGGGGGGATCTGTTATACTTTGTTACCCTTGATTGATATCTTTGGGGTAGCTTTAACCGAAAGAAGAGTCTTGTTTGTCTGCAAGATAATGGCATCATGATCATGTTTTACTTGAAATTTAGGTTTTCAATTGAAGTACTAAAATTCTCAACTCAACTAAGTCTTTATCCAAGCTAAAGAGGACCAGCTACACAAATCCTGATGTGCCATTCAACTCTCTCCAGGGCTATATTTGGTGTTACTTCTCTCAAAGTCATTTTTAGGTTTAACCCTTTTTTATGCATATTTCCTACCACTGTAGTTGTCTAGGCATTGCTAGGCAGATCTCTAAGGGGCCTAGGCGACAGCCGCCATAGTGCAGGGCGCCTTGCACTGGTATAATTGGTATCGGACCAGGTTCTGGCACTTATTGATGCAGAATTATCACCAAACTGGGCTTCTTTTATTAGGAATAAGTCTAGGGTTGGGATATATATATGTTAGGCCTTTGATCCCTAGGGTTTTCTATGTAATAAACCACTTTAATGGGCCTGGAATAGGGGTATATAGGTTGCATACGGGATTAGCCCAATAGTTAGCTTTATTTTCTGTTTTTTAAATTGAATATTTTCTGTTTTTTAAATTGAACCGGTTTAAATTGGTTGCATCCAATTGGTTCAATTGGTCTTAATTTAAGTGAAGTGCTCCTATTGGCTAATAGGGAATCTTCTTTTAAATCAGTTGTTTTAAGTTAGACTATTTTATTTTAAGTTAGTAGGGATAATAGAGTCCTTTCTTTTAAAAGTTTTAAGTTGTTTCTATTTTAGTCCCACCCTTCCACGATTTATGTGGTAAGAGGTTAAGTTGTAGTGAGATTTGGCCTTAGGCCTTCTATTATAAATAAAACAAATCGTGGGAGGCTCCCCCACAGATTATTTGAGTTTAAGAAAGAATTCGTTGGCGGCCATTGCTGCTGCTCCTTGCTCCCTGGTGAGTGTGTGCATCCTTGTGGATCTCAAGGTGGAAAGGGACTGGTGGAATCCGGTTGACTCCTTATGCCGTGACGGCTAGGAGGATCTTCTTCAATTCAAAGGTGGTTCTATCCTTCACATCGTTTCAAGCTGTTGCCAGTGGAATCTCTAGTAAGTTTGACACCCAATTTTTTCTTTTAACCCTCTAATCCTTTCCCCCAATCGATCTCCTTTATTTTTTGGTTTGAATCCCATAAACCCCAACTCCATTAAACCCTAGATCTTGCTGCCCAGCCATATTAACCATTAGAATTACTTCAAATTCAAACCACAGCCTCTCCTTAACACCCCCTACACTCGACCCAAGCTGCTGCCCCTATTTGTCTTTCAAAATCCTAAATCCCCTCACCTCCATTAAAGCCCTAAAAGCCCTAAAATCCCCACAGCCTGATTTAACCATCAGAACCAGCCGATATTTGGTTCAAACCTTCCCCTCCCTGTTTAGAAAACTCCACCCCAAGCCCAGCCCTTACATCCCACTTAAAACCCTAAACTTGACCTAATTTCTAAAACCCAAAACCCAAAACCCAAAACCCTAATGCTAAAATTCTGGAATTTGAATTTTAATTCAAATCTTGTTCAAACCTACATTAATAGCTTCTCCTAGACCTGCCTATCAATACCCTATAAGATTCATCTCCATATTCATAAACCTAACCCTAGAAATTGACCTAAAACCCTAATTTTGCCCATTCGAACCAGCAGTCCCCTTTGAGATTCTGTTGCTTGGCCTCTAATAGGATCCTTCTCCTATTTAGAGCTACATTAAGCGGTATCAGAGCCCATGGCTGACCCCATGGCTGCAATGCTCAAGATGTTCCAGAAGGTTGCTGCTGAATACAGGGCTGCAACTGAAGCCCAGAGGGCTGCAGTTGATGCCATCATGGTTAGGTTGCAACATTTGGAGGAACAGAGAGTCACCCCTGACAGATATGGGAATCCCAGATATGGATACAGAGATCACAAGGATTACAAAGAAGACAGAGAAAGGTATAGAGAACACAAGGGACAGCAGGTCATTCTAAATCCTTTTAATCTACCCTCTGAGATGCCCAAACGACAAACCATGCGCACCAATCAGAAGGGGACAGATTATGAGAATAAAGTCTTAGCTGTACCACAGAAGGAATTTGAGCAGACCAGCCATTCAGGTCTGATCCTAGCTGTGGTTACACAAGAAGTTGCTACCCAGTCTGAGGTCAAGTTAGCATAACCCATCAAGGACTTATTGCATGATTTTTCTGATGAAGTGCCAGAGAATCTGCCAAACAAGTTTCCCCCACTGAGGGATATTCAGCATGTTATTGATTCAGAAGTGATCACACAGGAGAACAATGACCTTCAATATGTTATTCTTAAAGAAGTGGAGCTTGTGTCTTAAGTATTAAATGAGAAGGTTGCTAACACTGAAGACTCTATGGATAGGACATTCACAGTTGGTGCTGATTCAGAGGTAGAGCATATAGAGTTTGTTATGCTACCATGGTTCTTCGAAGAGAAAGCTCCACGTCTGGAAGACTATATTCCTAATGTTCCTACCCCACCAGAGTTTTGTTTAGGAATGGTCAAATCTGTTACTTACATGTTGTTTCCCCCTTATCACTACAAAATTCGAGGATGAATTTTTTCAATCTGGGGAGAGTTGATGCAGAATTATCACCAAACTAGGCTTCTTTTATTAGGAGTAAGTCTAGGGTTGGGATATAGATATGTTAGGCCTTTGATCCCAAGGGTTTTCTATGTAATAGGCCACTTTAATAAGCTTGGAATAGGGGTATATAGGTTGCATACGGGATTAACCCAATACTTAGCTTTATTTTCTGTTTTTTAAATTGAACCGGTTTAAATTGGTTGCATCCAATTGGTTCAATTGGTCTAATTTAAGTGAAGTGCTCCTATTGGCTAATAGGTTCTTAAATCCTATTGGCTAGTAGGGAATCTTCTTTTATTTTAAGTTAGTAGGGGTAATAGAGTCCTTTCTTTTAAAAGTTTTAAGTTGTTTCTATTTTAGTCCCACCCTTCTACGATTTATGTGGTAAGAGGTTAAGTTGTAGTGAGATTTGGCCTTAGGCCTTCTATTATAAATAAAATAAATCGTGGGAGGCTCCCCCACAGATTATTTGAGTTTAAAAAAGAATTCGTTGGCTGCCATTGCTGTTGCTCCTTGCTCTTTTGTGAGTGTGCATCCTTGTGGATCTCAAGTTGGAAAGGGACTGGTGGAATCTAGTTGACTCCTTACGCCTTGACGGCTGGGAGGATCTTCTTCAATTCGAAGGTGGTTCTATCCTTCACATCTGTGCAAGCTGCTGCCAGTGGAATCTCTTGTAAGTTTGACACCCAATTTCTTCTTCTAACCCTCTAATCCTTTCTCCCAATCGATCCCCTTTATTTTTTGGTTTGAATCCCATAAACCCCAACTCCATTAAACCCTAGATCTTGCTGCCCAGCCATATTTAACCATTAGAATTACTTCAAATTCAAACCACAGCCTCTCCTTAACACCCCCTACACTTGACCCAAGCTGCTGCCCCTATTTGTCTTTTAAAACCCTAAATCCCCCTCACCTCCATTAAAGCCCTAAAAGCCCTAAAATCCCCACAGCCTGATTTAACCATCAGAACCAGCCAATATTTGGATCGAACCTTCCCCTCCCTGTTTAGAAAACTCGACCCCAAGCCCAGCCCTTACATCCCATTTAAAACCCTAAACTTGACCTAATTTCTAAAACCTAAAACCCAAAACCATAACCCTAAAATTTTGAAATTTGAATTTTTATTCAAATCTTGTTCAAACCTACATTAATAGCTTCTCCTAGACCTGCCTATCAATATCCTATAAGAATCATTTCCATATTCATAAACCTAACCCTAGAAATTGACCTAAAACCCTAATTCTGCCCATTCGAACCAGCAATCCCCTTTGAGATCCTATTGCTCGGCCTCTAATAGGATCCTTCTCCTATTTAGAGCTACATTACTTATTTATGCCAAATATCAATTAAGTAAATGAAACATTTACTTGAGACATTCATAAATAAGCAAATACCACCCCTATTTGAATCCAATAAAAATAGTTAAAAAATCAAATTCCAAAAGGATAAAAAGTCAACCCTCCAGTTGAAGAACAAAAATTAGATTTTTGGCGGTAGGTGAAATTCTCAACTTTTTAATGCCGAGTTTTTTTTTTCAAATCTAAAAATTCCATAAATCTTAATATGGTAAAAAATTGCTAAAAACCCAAAGTGCGGTAAAATATTCGTTTGTTTTGATATTTTAAAAAATATTTTCATTCAAAAGGATTTTGACATCATTCGCTCACACCGAATAAGGTTTGACCGAAACAGAACTCCTTCAATATAAATCAGATTTAAGCAATCTTGGATTTGTTGGAAAGCTGGTTTTGTATTCTACCTAATACAAAAAGTGTTATCTAAAAATAAAATCATTTGATCAGTCAAACTTCTTACAGAACATGAACATTTCTCTAAATCGAGAGCAGTTTAATTACTTATTGATAAGATCATATTTTCTAAGAACAATATAATCCAAATGTATGTTTTGATTGTTTCAAACTTCCAATAGCTTGCTTCTTCAGTTCCACTGTCTTCTAGTTCTATGTTGATTTTTGATGACTTTATGTGGCTTAATATTGATTTTTGATTACTTAATGTGTTTTAATGTTGATTTTTGATTACTTAATGTGTTTTAATGTTGATTTTTGATGACTTGATGTTGCTTAATATTGATTTTTTATGACCACTATGCCTACGACTTAATTGGTTTGATTTTTGTGTGTTTGGTTCATTATTGAACCAGTTCTTTGACTCAAATTGAACCCACGCGTGGAGATGTTAGGATTCCTGAAAATCAGGATTTGTGGGACCTAGCTAGTATCTTGCGGTTTCTTTTCCAGGAATATTATCCACAGTTGTCACGGTGGCATGGCGGTCCAAGGCGGTAGAGGCCTGTCTCAGCGCTTAGGCGGTAAAGCGGCCGCCTAAGCGGAGCTTAAGCGGTAAAGGCGGTCTGGTGTTAGTTTTCCCCCTCCGCCCCCCCTCCCAAACACTCAATACATGATGGCATGATGTATCATAGTATCATACCTTATATCATTAAAAATTAAATTTAAGCCACCTTAAGTCATCAAATTGAAAAATCATACATGATACATAAATATTCAGAATAATCAGACATCATAATGTACATAAACTAATAAACTATAAAGAATTTCATTACCAAAAAAAAAGATTACAGATGTAGATGTATAATCCCATTAGTGATCATAATTCAATGATTCATTCACTGATTCACCATTATTTCATTACAAATAAAAAAGAGAAGCAGCAGCAGCAGGCAAAGAAGAAGAAGAAGAAGAAGTTTTAAAAAAAAAAAAAACAGAGAAGAAGCAGACAGCATTAAGTCATTAACCAAGCAAAAAAAAAAAGAACAGAGAAGAAGCAGCAATTTAAAAAAAAAACAGAGAAGAAGCAGCAGTTTAGTGTGTTACAGAGAAGAAGCAGGCAGCAGTAAATCAAGCATGCAAGCAAAAACAAACAGAGAAGCAGCAGCAGGTTAATGCGTTAAAGAGAAGAAGAAGCAGAGCAGCTATCCAAGCAAAAAAGAATAAGAGAAGTAGCAGGCAGCAGCAGCATGTGTTACAAACTACCGAGAAGAAGAAGAGCAGTTCGCATTCAAGCAAAAAAAAACCAGAGAAGCAGCAGCAGGTTAGTGCGTTAAAGATAAGAAGAAGCAGAAGAAGCAGAGCAGCTATCCAAGCAAAAAAGAAAAAGAGAAGCACCAGCAGGCGATACCAAAATAAAAACAGAGTAGAAGAAGAAGACGACTATGGAGTAGGAGCTACTAACTACTTACCTTGCCGGAGACGGAAAGATAGGAACTAGGAAGAAGCTTTGCCGCCTTCGTTTGCTCAGAGTCGTAGAGTCTTAGACTTCGCAAAGAGAAAAATTGGTCGAGGGTTTTTTACTTTTTGAGAAGTTTTAGGTTTTTAGCTTTTTAGGGATTTCGGTTTTGTATGATCGCATGTAGCAGCATTACGCGAAATACTTGTATATCAACAAATAAAAAATAAAGAAACAGAATAAAGGAATAATGCATGAAAAAAAAAAAAAACCACACAAAAGAGGCAGCCGACTTGACCACATGGCGCACCAAGGCGTCGCTTTACACCGCGTTTGGTTGCGTAAATCTGTGGGAGTATGTATCGATCTTGAATGGTATTTTCAAGATGGACTTTTTGTGGATTCGTATTTCTGAAAAATAAACTGTTTGGTTATCATCATTCTGTGACGTGAATCTTTCTGAAAAACAGTTTGGTTACCTTGAGTCTGTCAGGTGGATTCATCCTGAATCTATTTGAAAAACTATTTGGTTACCCTACTTCTGTCAGTTGCCAAATCTTAAATTTAAAAATACAAGGCACTTTAACCAATAATTAAAAAATAATGTCATTACCATATTAATATACCCAAATAATTAATCATGTTCAATTACCACCCAACCTAATATAACTTAGAATTACAAATATGCCATTGCTTGCCATTTTGATGTTTCCTTTTAAGGCAATTTAATGAATTATGTCCACCTTCGTTATTGTGGCATTTCATTCTCCAATGTAGCAGTACTATTCCATGTTGCTGAATTATACAACAAATATTTAAATTATCTGTGCACTCAAAAGCCACTCATTTCTTGCTGAACTAAGGGTTTTCTTCATATGAATACATGTGATGTTCATGACTTGAAAACCTATTCAATTTCTGATCTCATTTATTTGTAAATGTGCATCTCCACAACAAGATTATTGGCTCAATGAACCAGCATGGAGCAACTTACAATGTGTTAATTTACATCTTTGCATCCAGACAATGTGTTAATTTGCATACCTCTCTTTGAATGGACTTTTATCCTTTAAAATAAAAGGGAAATGCAACCACTCAAAGAAGGCAAAAGAAAAAAAAAATGTCATCATCTCTCACAACATGGAACAATGTATGAATCCTGATGGACTCGAACCATCATACCCTGGCTAAATTCCAGGTGCTCTTCCATTTTGAGCTAAGGATTCACCTTCAAAAAAAAAAAGTAACCTGGAAATATGGTTTTCATGTGTCTAGAATCATCTGAACCTAAACAATTTATGGTTTCTAATTATCTAACTAGATTTTTCATAATTTATCTTTTAGTATAGTTTGTGGGTATCTGTACCGGTCGGATCTGAGGTATCCAGGGTGTTCAGGCTGTTGGTTTTGTAAGCCTTCCGATCTGATGATTGGATTCTGATCTCTATAATACTGTTAGAGTAAATCCCATCACCACTGTTCCTTTACCAATGAATCTGCTATTTTTTTGGTGATCTTGGTTTCCAAATGAACAAGATGCTTCTTTGGAAACACAAATGTCTTTCCCATTTGATTAGATATGGAAGTCACTAAGGGATGGCTTACTTCCAGATCATTCATCTTATAACCAAGTCAGAATCCCATTGAATCATCAAGTTGGACCACTCTTGGAGTTGAATAGATAGATCATTCCAGAATCAATTACTTCATGTCTGCTGTCTTAAAGTCTGCCATACCCAGTGGGAATTTATGGAACATAGGGAATATTGGTTAAGAATATAGCAGGTCCAAAGATTAGACAATAAGAGTATTTAACCTCAGCAAACAACTCAACCTAGCTTGGACTAAGTTGCACTACTTGATCCAAGATTCCCATAAAAACCAAAACAGAGACATGACATACACAAGACTTACATGTCTACCAATGAACTAAGCCCACACTGAACAGCCAAGCAACTATAGGTAGGAGAAGTTCCCACTTCCCAGGACTACAACTAGAATTAATCAACAGTAAAGCTTAAGTCTTTCTTACAAGGTTATTAATCCCCTAAAAAACGGGGCTTTCTTGCAATGTTGGAACTGTAATTCCATGGCATAATTAGTCATATTGCTTCTCAGAATGGCATACTAGAAGGTACTATATGGTGTGAAGTAATTACCATTCCATTTCATCAAATGAGATAAACTTTCATTTTAATAGAAGCATTAGAAGTTTGCTAATCATCCTGAGAAGAAGAAGAAGGAAAACTGACAAGTTTACTTAATTAACATTATCTTCTACCTATCCAATACAGCAAGATCCTTTTTTCAATTATTCCTAATGAAGAAAAAGTGAAAGGGAGAAGGAACAAGATTGTAAGCAATATCCATGCAACTAAAAGATGAGCTTCAAATGGACTTGGGTTCATATGGATTAGGTCCCTAATTATGAACCCTGTTGAAGCATGACTAGATTATTATCTGAAATATAGTTAGCTGTCGAAACTTAGCTTACTATTTAACTTATTTGAACAGCTTTGAGGCTAATCTAATGGTTGGGTGTACGAATTTACGCAAGCTCTTTCCAGTTTCTAGCCTTTAGTTGGTAGTTTTACTACTTTCATGTTTATTTATCCCTGTTGAAGCATGGCTAGATTATTATACTTTTAAGAAGCAGTAATTGGAAAAATAAAACCAGATATGCAGCTTTGACCCACAATCCCTGCATTAAATCACAGCCTACTAGGCATGGCCACATGTGACCTCCATAGCCTCTACCTACCTACATTTTCTCCTCCTTTTTACTACAGTTATTATAATTTTTCAAAAGCAGTAATTCCCAAAATCCCCCTCCAAAATCAGTTATTTAATCATTCCTTCATCTTAACAGAAGCTACCAAGAAACAGAAACTCAGCAGGAAAAGAGGGAAGGAGAGAGGCAAGACATCTTAAATATGAGAGAAAGAGGGAGGGAGATCAACAAGGGGCAGTAGAACTAAACAGTTTCACCCCCAAATAATTATGGAATGGTTTATAAATGGTAGTGAAATCCTGAGGTTTATAGAAAATAGCTACAGAATTGACCTTGACCTCCTCTTATAACAGTTGGTTCCCACAAGGCAATTACAAGAAGCATGATAGGTGAATCTACCCCATGGGAAGCAATTCAATTTGAACAGAATGACTAAATCTACTTTGTCAAGGAGTCCACTAACTCAATTTACAAACAATCATTATCAAGGAGTTGAGAGAGAAGAAAGAACATGTTCATTTTAGAACCAAAATGCTCGAAATCTAAATCAGAAAGGGATACAGAGAAGCGGGAATTAGAGAGGGGGCTTTTAAACCCTAGGTCACTAAACGTAAGAATGCACTATTTCAGAATAATAATAAGAAGAAGAACAAGAAGGGAGACATTATCTGCGTTGAAGGAGATGCAGACCTCTAAAATGTAGAAAATGAGTTGAAGGAGATTATGCCTTTGGAAGGGATACAGAGAAGTGGGACTCAGAGAGGGGGTTTTACACCCTAGGTCACTAAGGCTGTATGAATGCATTATTTCAGAATAATAAGAAAGAGATGAAGGAGATGCAGACCTCTAAAATGTAGAAGATGAGTTGAAGGAGACGCAGATCCGTAGCAGATGGTAACGTTAGGCTTGGAAGACAATGGAGATGCAGATCGCTTTTCCCTTCGTTCTAACAAAGGTAGCAGGCGGTAGAGCTTCTAGCGGTAGAAGATGATGGAGATTGGAGCCTTGCTTCTCATCTTGGGGAGGAAACGCTAGTTGCAGGACGAAGATCCTGCAAAAATCAACAGATTTGAAAACGAATTTGAGAGAGATAGAGAGAGATAGAGAGACGGACAGAGAGAGCAGAGAGAGACGGTCATAGAGATAAGAGAGATTGAGAGCGAGAAAGAGGAAGGAAGTACCTGCAGAAGATCTTCGAACGGAGCTATTCAGGTCTCTTCGAACGGAGCTCTTCCATGTCTCTTCGAACGCAGCTCTTCTAGGTCTCAAGAACACAGTTTTTTTTTCCCCGATTTTTTTTTGATTCTCAAGATTCATGCCCTTTTATACCCTATCTCAAAGTTTTTGTTTCAATATGGATTTCACCTCATGAGGTGAAATCTCAAGATTTCATTTTTTACCCTAAAATGATGAATCTTAAGATTTTGTAAATCTTTGGGAGGTAATTCACTTTTTCAACTAAACGGTTTTTTTTAAATCAGATTCATGTATCTGAAAAATTGCATCTCAAAGAATTAGGCAACCAAACACGGTGTTAACTGCCTTGGCGACGCCTAGTTGGTCAAGGCTCCCGCCTTTTGTGACTCTCATTAAGCGTACCATCGCTTATCACATGGATTCCCGCTTGGATGCCTAGGCGACGCCTTGACAACTATGATATTATCTCCAGCTACCAGTTTCCTATATCTTAAGAAACTAAAACTGCCATCTGTTTCAACTTCCTAAGGAACAAGCATATTGTTGTATCCTGGGGTTTCCCCTCTTCCTAGCTCTTCCCATCCCCTTGAGAGCTGGTTCCCTTGTTTGTAGCATTGTTTTTTTTCCCTCTTGGCCCCTTGGGGGTTCCCTGTTTTTTCTCCTCTTTGGTAATGAATATATTATTCACCAAAAAATAAAAAAAAAACTGCAATCTGTTATATCCTGTGTATGGAGGAATTAGAGCTCCTTAAAATTAGTCCCTGTGGGCTCAATATGGTGAAGATAAGCTTACAATATGGAAGTTACACAGATCCAATCTTTTAGGATCTGTCATAACCATGGGAGCAGTTTTAGGGAATTACCACATATGGAGATATTTTCTCATATGAGGACAGCACTACTGGGCCCAGTTCAAGACAGATTTGGAATGATTTAATGAAGCTTAAGTTCAGCCCAATATGCCCCTTGCGTGGAAGATTTATGATGGGGCCTAGCTTAGGGATGTTTGTAGGTTAGTCCTTATTTTTAGGATCTCATTAAATTGTAGACGTGTGGTCTTAATTTAGTTGTTATTTCAGTCTCTTATTGTATTTAGATTACTATATAAAAACTGCGATGGAATTAGGAAACTTCTATTTCTTTTTTCTCGTACATATTATAAGAAGAGCGAGAGGGAGTTTTAGCTGGAACACTTTTGAGTTACTGAGAAGTTTGGGTCGGTGGTGATGCCCTATCATGGTGCAGTGAAGCAATGGGTTGGGATTGGTGATGAATTTGTTACCGTAGGCCAGGTGGTGAAGCGTTGGTCATTTCTCTTTTATTTCTTCTTTTTTTTTTTTTAACCCGAACTTAACTGGGACCCGGGGCAGCCCCTAGAATTTTATTAATCAATCCAAAGAATCAAAGAATACAAGAGGGGGGGACATCCCGCCTTACCCCTTTCCCGATCTTATAAACACTCAAGTACGACCTCATTGAACCAGCCCATACAAGCAAACAGTAGACCTGCTAGAACCTGAAAACCGGCAACCCAGCCTTGTCTTCCCTAATGATCCTTGCAAAGCTCTCCCCAGGCAAGCTGTCCTGGAAGAAGGTGCGAGAAGCACTTGTATCACAAGCTTCTCTAGCCAGCCAATCTGCCGCTCTGTTGCTCTCCCAAAAGGCGAAGGACACTGTGGCCCGAGTCTGAATGACCAGTGCCAAAATCTCCTGGAACCAGTACCATCCTTTCCATAAGTTACATCTCTTGAGGTTGACCATACTTACAGTAGTAGCCGAGTCGGAGTTTACCACGACGTCTGCATGTCCTAGCTCCTGGCATAATTTCAAGCCATCCCTCAACGCTCTGAGCTCTGCTATGGCATTAGTGCACTCGCCATAGAAATTTGCAAAGGCTGCCAGCACCACACCATCGTGGTCCCTAATCACCCCTCCTCCCGCCCCAAGCCCCGAGTTTCCTTTACAAGCTCCATCAACATTTAATTTCACAGACCGTAAAGGGGAACGCCAATAGATCGGAAGGGGCTGTTTCAACCTTGCCCGAGGGGCCACTAGTCCAAAGCACTGGAGAATTAAGGTATCCCTAGGGGACCCCAATCCACCAACCTTAGGGGGATACTGAACCTCCCTTACCCATCGCTTGATACGCTCAATGATGGAGGCTGTACTACGTCGTTTCTCCTCATGCCTTTTGTTATTCCTCTCTTTCCAAAGTTCCCAGACAAGCAGCGCCGGCAAAATGCCAATGATGTAGTCACTGAGGCTCTTGTGACTTCCTGCGCCTTGCCAGAATAAAATCCGACTTCTAACATCCTGTGTGGGCAAATAAGGGATGTCCAAAAGCCATGAGAAATACTTCCACACCTTCGTTGCCGTTCCGCCAGCACCCAAACAGTGGTCTATGGTTTCCCTCCTTGGCTGTCCACAACAATTGCATCTTGATGCTAAGGGGATGCCCAGGGCCATAAGAGCATCATCAGTGGGAATTTTACCAACAAGAAGCTACCATACAAAAAACCTCACTTTCAAAGGCACCGATTGATTCCAGATCCATTTAGCAAAGGATCTATCAGGGTCCCTCTGCCTGACTTCATTCCATGCTGATCTAGAGGAGAAACGACCATCACTCACCGGAGTCCAAACCATCTAGTCATCCCTGTTAGAGAGCGTAAAGTCCCTTGACCTGATGCTGTCCCTGATTGCCTCTGAATCGATGAGGCTTAGGATTTCCTCCTTCCAGGCCCCCTCATTAACTGCATCTTTAACACTCAAGTTCACATCCACAAGCAAACCGTTATCCACGAAGTCTATGAGAGGGCCAACTCCCACCCAGTTATCCAGCCAGAAGGAGATGTTGCCGACCCCAATTAACCACCTGGACCTCTCCATAACAAACCCCTTGAACTCCATGGCGCTGCGCCAGGATTTAGACCCTATCCCAATCCGCCCTGCCAAGATGACATGCAAATTTTTGAAATACTTAGCCTTGAAAAATTCACTCCACAGTGTTTGCTCAGACAAAACCTTCCAAAACCCTTTCAACCTGAGAGCAGTCCCCACATCCTGTAGCAGTCTAACACGAAGACCCCCTTCCGCCATAGGCTTATCTTCTTCCAGCTTACCCAGTGTCTGCGATTTCCCCATTCAGAGCTGCCCCAAAGGAAGTCAGCAAAGATCTTGTACAGATTGCGCAAGACCGCTTTCGGAGGGTCCAAAGTAGCCAAGACATGAATTGGCATGGAAGAGAGTACATGCTTCAAGAGCGTCACACGGCCCCTAGAGGACAACAACCTACCCTTCCGCCCTGCTACCGTACTTATGATCTTTCCTATTAGCTCATCAAAGAGGCTAATCTTCATTCTTCTCGAACACAGGGGGGCTCCAAGGTAGGTGATCGGAAGGGACTTCCTGGGGAACCCAGTTACCACCCCCACCATATGTGCTGCAGCCATCAAAGCTTTGTCGCCCAGTACATAGCAGCTTTTCTGCCTATTAACCAGCTGGCCAGAGAACCCTTCATATCTGGTGATGAAGCCCATAATCTGCTTGAGTGAGCTCTTCAATCCCCTGGAAAATATAATGGTGTCATCCGTAAAGAGGCTATGTGAAATTCCTGGACATCCCCTCGGAAGCCTATAATAGGTTGCCAGGCCATCAACAAACAATCCTTTTAAACCCCTGCTAAGCACCTCCTCTGCAAGAATAAAAAGTGCGGGGGAAAGACGGTCTCCCTGTCGCACCCCCTGGAAGATTTAAAGAAACCCGATTGTTTACCACCCAAAACAATTGAGAACTAGCAGTTCTCGACCGTCTTCTTAATCAGGGATATCCACGTCTCCTTAAAGCCAAACCTTTCCAAGACGAGCCAGAGGAACTCCCACTCCAGGCGGTCATAAGCCTTGGCCATATCCAGCTTAAGAAATACATTGCCAGCCCTTGCTTTTCGGTTCAAGTCCTGAACCATCTCCTGGACAATGGCAATGTTGTCATGAATGCATCGTCCCTGCACAAAAGCACCTTGCTCCTCTGCCACCAAAGCTGGAAGTAGCCCTACCAGTCTGGTGGTAATAATCTTTGCCAGGATCTTGTAGGAGAAGTTACACAAACTAATCGGCCGAAAATCTGCCATCACCTCCGGATTCTCCTTTTTAGGGATGAGCACTAGATTGACAGACGTAAAGCTTCTTGGGAGGACCCCGCCAGTGAAAAAATCCCGAACAGCCTCCCACACATCATGCCTCACTAACTCCCAGCAAGCTGAGAAGAAAATCCCTGAGAAGCTGTCAGGGCCTGGAGCACTGTCCCCAGACAAGGCAAACACTGCCGTCCTCACCTCCTCCATTGAAGGGATCCCCAAAAGGAAAGAGTTGTCCGCATCAGAGAGCACTCTGGGAATCAGAGCCAACAACCCCTCATCCACCACACACCCCTGAGATGCATAGATCCCCGAGAAGTGTTGCACAGCCTCCACTTGAATCGCTTCGGGGTCCGAGATCCACTCACCCCCACCTCCTTTAATTTTGTGGACACCAGCTTTCCTTCGTCTTACCTTCACTAAAGAATGGAAGAACTTCGTGTTTCGATCTCCCTACTTCAACCAGGTTGCCCTAGACTTTTGCCTCCAGAAAATTTCCTCTTGTAATAGAACCCCCTGAAGAGCCTCCCTGGCTGCCTGCAAAGCCCCCCTAGCCTCCTCACTGTTGCACTGGTCTAACTCTACCTATGTCCTACTAATTCAGTCCTCCGCATCCTTGACCCTCTGATGGATGTTGCCAAATACCTCTTTGTTCCAACGACGCAGTGCACTACGAAGACCTTTAAGCTTCAGAAACAAAACACAGAGTGGAGAACCCACAACAGGCTTCTCCCACTGGCTCTTGACAAACTCCATGAAATTCAGATGCAAGAGCCACATCTTCTGGAACTTAAAAGACGAGTAGCTCCGGTCGCCACTGGCTGCAAAGGACACCCCAAGAGGGGCATGATCAGAACAAGTCCGATTAAAATGAGTGACCTCAGTCTTTTGGATCTTTTATTTCTTCTTTCATATGCAAAAGAAAGAAAAAAAAAAAAAAACAAGGGTTAGAAAATTTTGTTATCAGTATGTGTTTGTCCCTATATGCGATTATGTTGATTGATCGCTGGTTTTACTGGTTTGGGATTGATTTTCATTATTTCTTCTTTTACTCCTCTAATTTGAACCATATCACTCCTACTCACTATGTATTTAGAGCTTCGTAGCCATAGTTATCAACAAGGTTTAATATTTCGCGATATCTCGGTATCTCGGGCCTACCGAGATACCCGAAATATCGCGAAATATGACCGAAATATTGCATTTTTTCTGCAATATTTCGGGGGTCCATCTCGGAGGGTATTTGGCCATATCTAGGCCTGAAACTTCATAGACAGCCTTATTTAAGCTTAATAAACACATTTAAACCATAAAATTTGCAAAAATATGAATTCAAATTGGTGTTTTGGGCTTGCACTCTTGATTAACATACGGTCGCTGACCCTAATGTATAAATAGTTAAATACATATAGAGTCATAGATTAGGCAGTTAATATTTATTAATAGTATTTAACTTCATCACATATCAAGTTAAAGCCAATACACATTGATGAGTACCATGATTCTCATAAACTCCATAATATTCAATAACTCAAAACTCAATAGCTCAAATGCTTAAAGCCTTAAAGGTAATACACCAAGTGTCAAAGTCACAAGACTCGTAAGTCACAACTCACAAGTTCATAGATCAATGAAATCACAACTTAAGTTACAAATTACAAGTGCTAAACTACTAATAGTAGTTCTTTGTGCCTCCCTGGATCAATCCCACTCATGCCTCGGCCGGAGTCGACGTCCATTGCTCTCTGTTTGAAGGACATATGTGGACCACGGTATAGAATCGGAGAAGAAATGAGTGTAGTCATCCACAAGTGTCACGTAAATGGAATCATCAACATACTGTAGGTAACCTATCTTAGGATATAAACTAGGGTTACCAATCGATCCAGTCCGTGAAGAAGATGATCTACTGTGATATGATGTTGGAGCCGGCGCAAGAGGCGATGGCATTGGCTGCATGTATGGCTGGTGAGGTTGGCAGCTAGGTCTGCTAGGGTATGCAAAGATGTTATCTACAAAAGATGATCCAAGATGTCCCTGGGATGGGAATGGTAGTCATAGTCCCCTACCCCACTAAACGCCCATATGATGATGATCCATATCCATATCCACCGTAAGGTTGTGATGCACCATAATCCGATGCCAATAGAGTGGTATGTGCGTCAAAAGATGGGGCACGCCAATGTCCAGTCGGTCCTCCCTCCCTATCACCCATACTCAAACCACCAATAGAGCTAGATAGGTTATCAATGTCCATGTGATCAGGTTGCAACTGTTTGTCGACCCCTATGCTTCCTGTTGTATGTAGGGGGCCTCTTGAGGGTGGGGGTGCGGGGGCACGTGCTCCGTGGTCCGTATCTTGTGTGGCATGATCAAACTGTGTCTCTCCAGTGAATCGGAGTGGCTCTACAGGTGCCGTATCCTGGGCCTCCTGGTCTACCACATAACGCTCTCGCATGCCGTCAAATTCTTCACCAACATCACCACCACCAACATCACCACCAGCATTACCACCACCAGCATCACCATCACCACCACCAGCATCACCATCATCATCATTTGAGGACTTAGACCAGTCTTCATCATCGGCAACATTACCGTATGGTGGCTGGAATGGTATAGGTGAGGCTTCCCTTGTATGTATCGACCCTCGTCGGCCCGTATACTCGTCCACATCGGCACCGATCTCGGAAGCTATCGTGGGGTCGGGCCTACCTCCCTCCTCATCCAGCAGCAACGGCTCACCTCTATCCCTCATGAATCCTGATAGGGTCCTCATAAATGCAGTCGACTTGAAAGATGTCGGCTAGATCGATGGTGCCCCTCTGTCCCTCATGTCCCATGCGTATGTGTTGCAGTTTCAGCCTCAAGTTGTAGTGCACATACACCATGTCAGATAAATGTTGAGACCCCAATTTGTTGCGCCTCTTGGAGTGGATGAGTACAAAGGTACTCCAGTTCCTCTCACAACCAGATGCAGAACATGTTTGGGCAAGGACTTTAATTGCTCTTCTTTTTAAGTTTTCAGCCGATTCCCCATACAACACCCACCATTCAGCTGCATTACAAGTTTACAACAAAAAAGTCGTGTCAAATGTTGTTTCAACTTTCAAATTTCAATACATATGTAACTTAAAACTTAAAAGAATTACCAGCATCACCACGTGCTCTGCCTTGTATCGCAACCTCAGTTCCAAAACTTCCCAATGCATCCCTAAATACCTTGATCTACACCCATGTGGAAAATTAGTAAGTACTTCTTCACTACTTATTTGAAAGCATCAATAAGTTGAGTTTCCAAATGAACTCACCTCATTGTTGCAAATTGCTTGTAGTGCACCTTCTGGCTCCAACTTCTTCACTACTTGTTTCACAGCATCAATAAGTTGAGTTTCCAACCCAAGCCTATTGTTATATTGATACTTAGGGTTTAAGTAGTATGCTGAAATATGACATATAGAATAGAGGTATTGTCAAATGGATAGCTAATTAGTAAATAATAATACTATGAATTAGTAAACATAAAACAAATTTACTCACCAGTCTTATGCAGTGGATGCATAAGTTGATTTTCCCAGTGAGCATTTATGATATTTAAGAAGTGTTAGCTACTGCGAGGAGCCACACCATAGACACTATCTTTCATCAAGTCTATTGCAGCATATAGAACTGGCATGATTGGGCCTTTTAGAGCGGAGTCAGTAACATGTAGAACTTTAACTACTGGCTCCAAAACTTTCACCACTTTGCTTAGTTTGGTCCAGAAGTCCTCAGATGACATCGTTGCTTGTGCTTCCCTCCCATTTGCAGTCTTGGAACCCTTCCATGCAAACCACTCCTCAGAAGCAAACATGCTTCTCAGCCCGGCCTTCTTTGTCTCAATGCTTTTGAGGGCAATGTAGTTGGTGACAAATCTTGTGATGCCAGGCCTAACCAAGTCACCCCCACATTTTTCCCTCAATAGATTGAGTGCATAGGAGTGGTTGTATACAAAGTTGGTGACTTGTCTTGCACTTTCAACCACAGTCTTCACCAACTTTAACTTTCCCATATCTTTTAGCATTAAGTCAATGCAATGGGCTGCACAAGGAGTCCAAAAGAGCCGGTACTTACTATTGTTCCTCTATCTTCTCATCGGCCAGCTTGAAGTTACTTCCATTGTCGTTACAATCTGGACAACATTCTCAATACCCACATCTTTTTCCACTACTTCCTTTAACAATCTGTAAATATATTTTGCATCATTTATCTCTTTGGATGCATCCACAGATTTGAGGAACACTCGTCCTCCCATCACAATAAACCATGAAATTGATGATGGACTTTCTTGAGGCCCTCCATCCATACGCCATTATAGTCACCCCATATGTCTCCCACATATTCCTCATCTCACTAATGTACTCATCAATCTCACTCTTTTGTTGAGGTAGATAAACATTCATTACCTCATATGGGGTGGGGCCCTTGAATCCTGGGCCAGCCTCTGCAATGGTATCTATCGTGGTATCATAATGGGGGCCTTGTGCGTGTTCTTGGGATGGTATGGTATAGCATCCACTTAGCTATTGATTCTTTAACCAATCCCTTCATCCCCTTCCATGCTCCTTTGATTCGGGTTATTGCTTCCTTTCTTCTTATGCAATTTAGGATCGAGATGTTGATGGTGGTACTGGTAGAGGTGTTGGGGCTGCCCTCACACTTTGTGATCTTTTAAAAGGATTCAAAGTTCTAGGACCTCCAGAACTGCCAGCTCCTCCACTACCTCCTACTCTTTGTCTCTGCTGATCATCTTGAAAACTTACTCTACTCCTTGAAACAGTCCGCCTAAAATCCCTAGCCTCCTCTGCTGTTTGTATGTCATCAGGTACTGCAATGTCATCATCATCATCATCATTGTATCGTCTTCCTCCTCCCATCGAACTCTTCACTGTATACTCAAGTTGTTCTCTTATCCTTTGCTTGTCAGCCTTCCTCTTCTTCTTTCCCCTCAAACTATCACCAATCTCCCTGGCTACTTCAGTAGAGACCATATGACAACCTACAACATCTTTAAATCCTCCAGTCAGATGTTGTTTAAGTCTACTGGACCCACCTCCCATAAATTGCATGTGACAATAGTTACATATAGATTTTCTTTTATCCCCATCAATGGGAGTACCATGTAACCATGCGATATGTCACCCTATCTTTGGCTGGCTGGTCTCTCTTGTTCCCTCTGTTCTCTTTGTTCCCTCGCCCCCTTTGTTGACTACTTTCCCTACTTTTGCTTGCCCTTCGCACGTTGTCTATCATGATCCGCCATAATGATACTTGTTTCTATGCAATGTAAGTAACACAAATAATTAAAAAACTTAATGTAGATGCTTGATTGGCACTTTTAGATTACTAATACACTTGTATAGTTATTTAATATTTTTCCCCTAACCCTTATATTTTTCACATAATTAAAACCAATTTTTTATATATAATGTTAATATAAGTATTGACCTAACACAACAAAACCAAAAATTAGTAAACATAATATACAAGTAATGCATTTCAAAACATATAGAAATAACTTTCATATTTTTTCATTATTTTTTAAACTTAAAACTCATATTTTTCCTTATTTATTTCTGTTTTTTTAATTTTTTATATATTTTTCTTAATTTCCAAAAATTAAAATAATTATATAAGAGCAGAAAAATAAATCCGACACTGTGAAGCCGTAGATCGGCCATTGGTGTCTAACATATATTTGATTCATTACCATCTAAGTCCTATTACCCCTAATTATTTCTTATTTTAGTTGTAGGAAAATGAATTTTTAAAACCAGAAAATTAAAAAAAAAATACATATGGGAAAAAAATTTCGACACTGTGAGGCTGTAGATCGGCCTCCGGTGTCTAACATGTATTAATATCATCAACATCCAACAACATTTGTACAAAGTATTTTTAAAAAAAATAGTTTTAGAGAAATAGAATTTACCTTAAATAATGAAAATAGGCTTGGATGATGAGCTTAGATGACCTTCCGACGTCTTCCCGGTGACAAGGAGCTTCAACAATGCTTGGATGAGGCTTGGAAGGGAGGAAGAAGAGCAAAAAATGAGGAAGAGAGAAAAATAGAGTTTCAGCAGCTCTCGGTCGAAATATCGACCAAGAGCTGTGAAATATGGTATAAAATATTTCGTCGATATATCGTGAGATATCGACGATATATTGGATCTCACGATATGTCGCGAGATATTGAAAAAGTGACAGTGTGTCACGTGAGGGGCCATTTTATACCATATTTCGCAGCTCTTAGTCGATATTTCGACCGAGAGCTGCTGAAACTCTATTTTTCTCTCTTCCTCATTTTTTGCTCTTCTTCCTCCCTTCCAAGCCTCATCCAAGCATTGTTGAAGCTCCTTGTCGCCGGGAAGACGTCGGAGGGTCATCTAAGCTCATCATCCAAGCCTATTTTCATTATTTAAGGTAAATTCTATTTCTCTAAAACTATTTTTTTTAAAAATACTTTGTACAAATGTTGTTGGATGTTGATGATATTAATATATGTTAGACACCGGAGGCCGATCTACAGCCTCATGGTGTCGAAATTTTTTTCCCATATATATTTTTTTTTTAATTTTCTGGTTTTAAAAATTCATTTTCCTACAACTAAAATAGGAAATAATTAGGGGTAATATGACTTAGATGGTAATGAATTAAATATATGTTAGACACCAGTGGCCGATCTACGGCTTCACAATGTCGGATTTATTTTTCTGCTCCTAAATAATTATTTTAATTTTTGGAAATTAAGAAAAATATATAAAAAATTAAAAAAACAGAAATAAATAAGGAAAAATATGAGTTTTAAGTTTAAAAAATAATGAAAAAATATGAAAGTTATTTCTATATGTTTTGAAATGCATTACATGTATATTATGTTTACTAATTTTTGGTTTTGTTGTGGTAGGTCAATACTTATATTAACATTATATATAAAAATTGGTTTTAATTATGTGAAAAATATAAGGGTTAGGGAAAAATATTAAATAACTATACAAGTGTATTAGTAATCTAAAAGTGCCAATTGAAGCGCATCTACATTAAGTTTTTTAATTATTTGTGTTACTTACATTGCAGAAATAAGTATCATTATGGCGGATCGTGATAGACAAGCGTCGAAGGGCAAGCAAAAGG
The DNA here is from genome assembly GCF_018873765.1 of Telopea speciosissima. Lineage (NCBI taxonomy): Eukaryota > Viridiplantae > Streptophyta > Magnoliopsida > Proteales > Proteaceae > Telopea > Telopea speciosissima. The sequence continues at coordinate 45,666,323 of NC_057920.1, forward strand.
CGGGGAAAGTAGTCAACAAAGGGGCGAGGGAACAAAGAGAACAGAGGGAACAAGAGAGACCACCACCAAAGATAAGTGACATCGCATGGTTACACGGTACTCCCATTGATGGGGATAAGAGAAAATCTATATGTAACTATTGTCACATGCAATTTATGGGAGGTGGGTCCGTGAGACTTAAACAACATCTCGATTGGAGGATTTAAAGATGTTGTAGGTTGTCATATGGTCTCTCATCAAGTAGCCAGGAGATTGGTGATAGTTTGAGGGGAAAGAAGAAGAGGAAGGCTGACAAGCAAAGGATAAGAGAACAACTTGAGGATACAGTGAGGAGTTCGATGGGAGGAGGAAGACGATACAATGATGATGATGATGATGATGACATTGCAGTACCTGATGACATACAAACAGCAGAGGAGGCTAGGGATTTTAGGCGGACTGTTTCAAGGAGTAGAGTAAGTTTTCAAGATGATCAGCAGAGACAAAGAGTAGGAGGTAGTGGAGGAGCTGGCAGTTCTGTAGGCCCTAGAACTTTGAATCCTTTTAAAAGATCACAAAGTGTGAGGGCAGCCCCAAAACCTCTACCAGTACCACCATCAACATCTGATCCTAAATTGCATAAGAAGAAAGGAAGCAGTCAACCCAGAATCAAAGGAGCATGGAAGGGGATGAAGGGAGTGGTTAAAGAATCAATAGCTAAGTGGATGCTATACCATACCATCCCAGCAAACACTGCACAAGGCCCCCATTATGATACCATGATAGATACCATTGCAGAGGCTGGCCCAGGATTCAAGGGCCCCACCCCATATGAGGTAATGAATGTTTATCTACCTCAACAAAAGAGTGAGATTGATGAGTACATTAGTGAGATGAGGAATATGTGGGAGACATATGGGGTGACTATAATGGCAGATGGATGGACTGGGCCTACAAGAAAGTCCATCATCAATTTCATGGTTTATTGTGATGGGAGGACAGTGTTCCTCAAATCTGTGGATGCATCCAAAGAGAAAAAGGATGCAAAATATATTTACAGATTGTTAAAGGAAGTAGTGGAAAAAGATGTGGGTATTGAGAATGTTGTTCAGATTGTAACCGACAATGGAAGTAACGTCAAGCTGGCCGGTGAGAAGATGATGAACAATAGTAAGTACCGGCTCTTCTGGACTCCTTGTGCAGCCCATTGCATTGACTTAATACTAAAAGATATGGGAAAGTTAAAGTTGGTGAAGACTGTGGTTGAAAGTGCAAGACAAGTCACCAACTTTGTATACAACCACTCCTATGCACTCAATCTATTGAGGGAAAAATGTGGGGGTGACTTGGTTAGGCCTGGCATCACAAGATTTGCCACCAACTACATTGCCCTCAAAAGCATTGAGACAAAGAAGGCCAGGCTGAGAAGCATGTTTGCTTCTGAGGAGTGGTTTGAATGGAAGGGTTCCAAGACTGCAAATGGGAGGGAAGCACAAGCAACGATGTCATCTGAGGACTTTTGGACCAATCTAAGCAAAGTGGTGAAAGTTTTGGAGCCAGTAGTTAAAGTTCTACATGTTGCTGACTCCGCTCTGAAGGGCCCAACCATGCCAGTCCTATATGCTGCAATAGACTTGATGAAAGATAGTGTCTATAGTGCGGCTCATCGCAGTAGCAAACACTTCTTAGATATCATAAATGCTCGCTGGGAGAATCAACTTATGCATCCACTGCATAAGGCTGGTAAGTAAATTTGTTTTATGTTTACTAATTCATAGTATTATTATTTACTAATTACCTATGCATTTGACAATACCTCTATTCTATATGTCATATTTCAGCATACTACTTGAACCCTAAGTATGAATATAACAATAGGCTTGGGTTGGAAACTAAACTTATTGATGCTGTGAAACAAGTAGTGAAGAAGTTGGAGCCAGATGGTGCACTACAAGCAATTTGCAACAATGAGGTGATTTCATTTGGAAACTCAACTTATTGATGCTTTCAAATAAGTAGTGAAGAAGTACTTACTAATTATCCACATGGGTGTAGATCAAGGTATTTTGGGATGCATTGGGAAGTTTTGGAACTGAGGCTGCGAAACAAGGCAGAGCACATGGTGATGCTGGTAATTCTTTTAAGTTTTAAATTATTTATGTATTGAAATTTGAAAGTTGAAACAACATTTGACACATGCCTTTTTTGTTGTAAACTTGTAATGCAGCTGAATGGTGGGTGTTGTATGGGGAATCGGCTGAAAACTTAAGAAGAATAACAATTAAAGTCCTCGCTCAAACATGTTCTCGTATCCGTCATGGAGAGGAACTCAAGTACTCTGCACTCATCCACTCCAAGAGGCGCAACAGATCGGGGTCTCAACGCTTATCCGATACGGTGCATGTGCACTACAACTGAGGCTGAAATCGCAACACATACGCACGGGACATGAGGAACAGAGGGGCACCATTGATCTAGCCGACATCTTTCAAGTGACTGCACGATGAGGACCCTATTGTGGATTCGGGAGGGATAGAGGTGAGCCAGTGTTGGATGAGGAGGGAGGTAGGCCCGACCCCATGATAGCTTCTGAGATTGGTGCTGATGTGGGCGAGTATATGGCTGACGAGAGTCAGATACATGCAAGGGAAGCCTCACCCATACCATTCCAACCCACTGGTGGCAATGTTTCTGATGATGAAGACTGGTCTAAGTCCTCAAATGATGATGATGGTGATGCTGGTGGTGGTGATGGTGATGCTGGTGGTGGTAATGCTGGTGGTGGTGGTGATGGTGGTGGTGATGCTAGTGAAGAATTTGACGGCATGCGAGAGCGTTATGTGGTAAGCCAGGAGGCTCAGGATACGGCACTTGTAGAGCCACTCCGATTCACTGGAGAAACATAGTTTGATCATGCCACACAAGATACGGAGCACGTTCCCCCGCACCCCCACCCTCAAGAGGCCCCCTACATACATACAACAGGAAGCGTAGGGGTCTTCAAACACAGTTGCAACCTGATCACATGGACATTGATAACCTATCTAGCTCTGTTGGTGGTTTGAGTATGGGTGATAGGGAGGGAGGACCGATTGGACATTGGCGTGCCCCATCTTTTGACGCACGTACCACTCCATTGGCATCGGATTATGGTGCATCACAACCTTACGGTGGATATGGATATGGATCATCATCATATGGGCAGTTTAGTGGGGTAGGGGACTATGACTACCAATCCCGGTCCCAGTCCCGGGGACATACTGGATCATCTTTTGTAGATAACATCTTTGCATACCCTAGCAGACCTAGCTACCAACCTCACACCATACATGCAGCCAATGCCATCGCCTCAGCCGGCGCCAACATCATATCACAGTGGATCATCTTCTTCACGGACTGAATTGATTGGTAACCCTAGCTTATATCCTAGGATAGGTTACCTACAGTATGTTGATGATTCCATTTACGTGACACTTGTGGATGACTACACTCGTTTCTTCTCCGATTCTATGCCGTGGTCCACATATGTCCTTCAAACAGAGAGCAATTGACGTCGACTCCAGCGAGGCATGAGTGGGATTGATCCAGGGAGGCACAACAACTACTATTAGTAGTTTAGCACTTGTAATTTGTAACTTAAGTTGTGATTTCATTGATCTATGAACTTGTGAGTTGTGACTTGCGAGTCTTGTGACTTTGACACTTAGTGTATTACCTTTAAGGTTTTAAGCATTTGAGTTTTGAGTTATTGAATATTATGGAGTTTATGAGAATCATGGTACTCATCAATGTGTATTGGCTTTAACTTGATATGTGATGAAGTTAAATACTATTATTAAATATTAACTGTCTGATCTATGACTCTATGTGTATTTAACTATTTATACATTAGGGTCGGCGACCGTATGTCAATCAAGGGTGCAAGCCCAAAACACCAATTTGAATTCATATTTTTGCAAATTTTATGGTTTAAATGTGTTTATTAAGCTTAAATAAGGCTATCCATGAAGTTTCAGGCCAAGATATGGCCAAATACCCTCCGAGATGGACCCCCGAAATATTGCAGAAAAAATGCAATATTTCGGTCATATTTCGCGATATTTCGGGTATCTCGGTAGGCCCGAGATACCGAGATATCGCGAAATATTAAACCTTGCCCCTCACGTGACACTATTTGTCACTTTTTCAATCTGTCACGATATATCGTTCTCACGATATATCGACGAAATATTGTATTTTTTGGTTTCGGATTGGTTTCGTATCTCGGACATGTCGAGATATACGAAATTTGGCGATATATCGCCGAAATTTCGCGAGATATATGAAATTTGGCGATATATCAAGGCGTCACCTAGCGTCCAAGCTCCTTGGTTGCGTAGTTGGGCGTGGTCGTGTAGTTGTGCTCCTTGGTCCGCCTTGTTGGTTTCGCCTTGATTTTGGACCCTCTCCAATGCTTTGGTTGCCTTGCCACCTTGATAACTATTGTGGCTAATGCAAAAGTCGACCTCAAACCAGGTAAACCAGCGGGAGATCAATTGCAGCCAGGATCCACACAATAAAGAACAAATTAAATAACTAAAACTCTCTTTTTATTGCTACTTTTCTGTTACATATGAAGAAGAACATAAAAAAGATAAGAAGAAGAAGAAAGGGGGTAGGGGAATGGCTCTCTCAGCCTGGGTCTCTCACCCACAGCTATCCCAGCTGTTTAAACATGGAATTTCTCCCATAACCGATGGCAACAAGGCCTGAAAATTCTTTTCTCCAAATCTGTTTCTATTATAAGACGGGCTGCCTATTTAATGGAATACGAAAGCTTACAAAATTAGAAACTTAAGAAATAGTAACTTCTAAAAATAAAAACTTAATGAAAATAGAAACCAGGCTTTATAGTTCAGCCAGTTAGATTTAGGTCAATGAAGTAAGTGGAAGAGGAGAGGAGGTTGAAGGAAGAAGAGGAAGACAAGAGAAGAGGTTAGAGAAGAAGAGAGCAAGTTTTGGTTGTAATCGATTGTGATGGAGAGAGTTCTCCATTCACCTATATTGATTCAAACATAATAATAAAGAGAGAATTACAATCACCTCCCTAGGGAGGTACTAGAGAAATAAAGAAGAAAAAGAATTACATAATAAGACAACTAGTAAAGTAACTAGTTCCTAAACTACCCTTGTTACATGACTTCTAACACTTCTAACACAGCCAACATGGAAGGAACAAGATTAGAAACTAGTAAATATAGTAACTACTAAAAAGAAAGAAACAAAATTAGAAACTAATAGATACCTAGACTTTACAACTAAGAAACTTGTTGTAATATGGGTCCAAGGGTAAATTTGTCCGTGGGGGTATTCTGGTCTTCTTCTATTTCTTCTTCTATTATGTTTCTTATATGAGGGTTTTAGTCCCACATTGCTTAGTTGTAATTTTGTCATATGATTTCAATATTATAAATAAAGGCTGGGCTATGATCACATTGATGAAGCCAGTATTCACGGAATTCCACATGGCATCAAAGCCAAAAATATTCCAGGGATATTGGAAGTAAAATTTTTTCGATTTTTTCTCTCCTTTTTCTTTTTCGTTATTCTGCCCTAAAACCACCCACCGCCAGCCCCTCCACAACTTCCGCCAGCCGCAAACCACCCCTCCACCACTTCCGTCATCTACCGCCAGCCCCTCCACCACTTCTGCCAGCCACTGCCTCCGCCAGCTACCGCCGACCACCGCCGGCCCTCTCCCTTCCTCCCGCCACCTCCGCAAGTCCCTCCCTCCTTTTTCTGCCACCTCTACACACCTCGGGATGGGGGGCTTCCACCTTGTTCGAATTTTTTTAAATCCCTTGGTGGTGAGTTGACTTCCACCAAGGGTTCGTTTTTTCCCCTATACATGTTCTGATTTTTTTTTGGGATTTGTCTCTGCCAATTTTTCTCTAGCCACCATGCCTGACGAGTCCGAGATCACGACTGCTTCGACTGGTTCTAAAGATTCCAACCAGCGGGACTTTGTTCCCTTTCTGGTGAATCCCATAAAGTTGAATGGCAGCAATTATCTTCTGTGGTCTCGTTCCTGTTTATTTGCTATTTGTTCCCGTGGGCTCTCTGGTTATATCATGAGCACTAAGGTCAGGCCTACAAAGGCTGGATCGGCTCAAGATTGATGGATGAATTTCAATTTTTTGATGATGTCCTATCTGGTTAATTCCATGGGCTTGACCATTGCTGGTCGTTATCTGCTCCTTGACACCGCTGCAAAAATTTGGAAGACGGCTCATAACACATACTCTCAGGTTGGGAATGCAGCCCAATGCTATGAACTCCGTTAGAAGCTCCATACTACCAAGCAGCTGGAGTTGTCTCTGTCCCAATATTACAATACCATGTGCACACTGTGGCAGGAATTGGATTTTTTTGGGCACTTTTACGGCTACAACGGATGTTGACGCTACAGCCTTCAAGAAGTGGGAGGATGGTTTACGGCTGTTTGATTTTTTGGCTGGCCTAAACATTGAATTTGATAATATCAGGTCCAATATTTTGAATCGGGATCCTCTTCCCTCTTTGGAGCAGGCCTACGCCATACTTTCGGCTGAGGACACGAGGCGCATTGCCATGGTTCATCCTGTCATTCAGGAACGATCAGCTCTTGTTTCTGGTTCTCAGTCTTCCCATGGAAATTACTCTCGTCCTCCTACTGATCGGCCAACTAGTGATCGCCCGCCTATTAAATGCGATCATTGTGGGAAGGACTGGCACACCAAGTACCGATGTTGGAAGCTTCATGGTCGTCCTGCGGATACTCGTGGGCGTGGAAAGGGGGGTTCTAATCGGCCCAGTACCTCTCGTGCTAATCAAGCTGCTACTGAAGATCCATCCGAACAGTCTCTTTCCTCTGTGATGGTTGAGTTGTAAAATCTGCGGGATACGATAAATCGTTTGGACACAGCTTCTTCGCATGGTACTAAATCTCGTTTCATTTCGGTGTTTCGGTCTGACCGAAATTTCCGAGATACCGAAATTTCGTCGAAATATGGTATTTTTTTCTGTGGGTGTAAAATGCCAAAAATGACCGAGATTTGCGAAATTTTCGAAACGAGATGACCGAAATTACCGAGATTTACGAAATTTCCGAAACGAGATGATCGAAATATTCGAAATATTGCATTTTTTCATATCGGACTTGCGTTTCGTTTCGGACAGGTCGAGATACTCGAAATATTCGATATCTCGACCGAAATTTCGCGAGTTTTAGTACTATGCTTCTTCGGCATTTGTATCTCCTTCCATGGCGGCTTCGGCTTTGTCTCTACCTGCTCTTTCCAATGCACCTTCTTCCACAAGTATTTCTTTTGGTGGGAATTGCACCTCGGTTATGCTTGACTCTTGGGTTATTGACTCAGGGGCAACCGACCATATGATAGGTTCTTCCTCTGGTTTTTACCACATATAATCCTCTTTCAGGTCAGTCAAAGGTTCGGGTTGCTGATGGGTCTCTTTCTTTTATTTCTGGGAAGGGATCCGTTCTGTGCACCTCCTCTCTCACTCTTTCCTCTGTTTTACATGTTCCTAAGTTTACTACTAACTTGCTGTCCATTAGTAGTCTAACTAAGGATTTAAACTGCAGAGTAATCTTTTATCCAACTCATTGTTTATTTCAGGATTTGGAAATGGACAGTACGATTGCATGTGGGTAAGGTGGTTAGTGGTCTGTACGTGCTTGAAAGTTCCCAGACAGCATTCACATCACAGCCGGCATCTTCTACTTTTGATTCTGCTCTTGAGTTGAATAATTGGCATTGTTGTTTGGGCCATCCCCCGATTGGGGTTTTATCTGTTTTATTTCCTAGTCTGATGAAACAATGTAATAAACATAGTTTCTCTTATGATGCTTGCACTTTGGCAAAGCAAACTCAGAGTATTTTTCCTATTTCAGATAATAGAACTTTGAGTCCTTATGGTTTAATTCATTCTGATGTTTGGGGCCCTGCCCGTTGTGTTTCTACCTCTGGGTTTCGATGGTTTGTCACATTTATTGATTGTTTTAGCCGGACGACTTGGGTATATTTGATGCATAGCAAGAGTGATGTGTTCAATTGTTTTATGTTATTCCACAAGATGGTCCAGACACAGTTTGATGCCAAGGTGAAGATTCTTCGCTCAAATAATGGCAAGATAAGCAAGGTAAACGAATCCCCACCCCCTTTTTCAAACCCCCTGCTTGACCCTTGCGACTTTTTGTCACTTCCCAACTACCCCCAACCTTCCCCTATCCTTTTTTGACAAGTGTCCCCACCTTTTCCCCTAATCCCTCTTCTCTCCCTCCCTCCTTGGCCCCACCAACTTTCAAACCTCTACCATCCTTTTTCACCTACAATTTACCCATTTTACCCCCCCTCCACACCTCCTTAATACCCACAACCCGCAACTAGCCCTAATCGTTGTCCCCCCACGACCTATCACCCATCCTCAACCCAATAACCCACCTGCCCCTTCTACCCGTCTCGATATCCCTACTGCTACCCGCCCAGCTGACCCATCTACCAACCCACTTCCCATCCAGTTGCCCCACCCTTCAACCCTTGCTTCCGTTTGCCCTCTCCCCTCTCTCCTTGGCCCATGGCAGCCCCCCTCCCCCCCTTCTCGGGTCTAGCCAAATCCCTCCTCCCACCCCCCTTGTTCCCACTACTGGGACCCCTTGCCTCTTGCAGCTCCGATCATTGCCCGCCACCACCCCATCATCTCTTACTTTTGCCAGCGGTACAGAAGTGCCCCCCCAAAGAACTCGCTGCCCCCCCTATAGTTCTCCATGTCTTCAGGCTTCATCTGGAATGTCCGGGGCCTTAATTTCCTGGCAAAGTACCATGAAATTAAGAACTTCATCAAATCCTCCAACTTCTGTTGTGCCCTCCTTGAAACCCGGGTTCTCATTGATAATGCCCCCCGCATTGCAGCAACCATTACCCCCTCTTGGTCTTTCCTCTCCAATTACGACCATTCTCCCAACGGCCGCATTTGGCTTCTCTGGGACCCATCTAAACTCCACATCTCCATCTCTCACTCCTCCCCCTAACTCCTTTACCTCTCCATCTCTCTTCCCAATTCCCCTCTCTTTCTTCCTCTCTATTGTTTATGCCTTTAATAGGGCTGCTGACCGCACCCCTCTTTGGGATGACCTTCTTCTCCTCAAATCTAGGGTTGGTTCCAGCCCTTGGGGGGTGGGGGAGATTTTAATGTTGTCAGATTTCAATATGAAAAAATCGGCGGCCGTCCTCTTGACTCTCTCGCTGTCTCTGCCTTTAATGACTGCATCAAGGAAGCGGGTATTGACGACCTTCGCTGGTCCGGATCCCCCCTCACTTGGCACAATCGTCGCGCAGGTCCTGATCGGATCGCCTGTAAGCTCGACCGGCTCCTCATGAATGAAGCTTGGCTGTCCTCTTTCCCCCATTCCCACACTTCTTTTCTCCTCCAAGGTCTATCCGACCACAGCCCCTGCCTCCTTCGCATCCAGCATCACTCCTCTTTTGGCCCCAAACCTTTCAAATTCTTTGACATGTGGACCTCCCACCCCCTCTACCTCCCCACCATCTGCAAAGCTTGGATCTCGCCTATTCTCTATCCCTCCCTCCCTCTCATCTCCTTTGCCAAAAAGCTGCGTCTCACCAAATCAGCCCTCAAAGTCTGGAACTCCACCTTTAGCAACATCCCTTCCCGTGTCTCTGATTGCCGCAATGACCTCTCTTGTATCCAATCCCGCCTCCAAGCTGACCCTCTCAATCCCTTCTTGGCGGAGGAAGAGAAAAAGCTCTCTGAATCCCTTGTCTCCCTTTCCTCTCAAGAAGAAAGCTTCCTTTCCCAGAAATCCCGCATTCGGTGGTTAGAGCTGGGAGACTCCAACTTGGCTTATTTCCACCGCTCTCTCAGAGCCAGGCTGAGCTCCAACTCCATCACCATGCTCATTGCTAATGATGGCTCCCATCTTTCTTCTGTCTCCGACATCAAGTCCGAGGCAGTCTCCTTCTTCTCCTCCCTCTTCAACCCTCCCCTCCACCCTCCTTCCCCCATCCCCCCTGATCTTATAAATAAATTTGTCCCCCCCTCCCTGGCTAGCTCCCTCCTCGCCATTCCCTCGGATGAGGAGATCTCCAAAGCCATCCTCTCCCATAAATCCATCAAGGCTCCTAGCCCTGATGGCTTCAACATGGGGTTCTTCTTGAGCTGCTAGGACCACATCAAAGCTGAGTTCATCACTGCTGTCCGCAATTTCTTCTTCAACCCTAACCAGCTGGCCCAGATCAACCAGACTTTCCTCTGCCTCATCCCTAAAAAAAATGGTGCTTCCTCTCTTTTTGATTTCAGGCCTATCTCCCTTTGCAATCTCCTTCACAAGTTCATTGCAAAGATCTTAGCCAATAGGACCTAGCTTGTTATCCCCTCCTTAGTGAGTCCGAACCAGTCTGCCTTCATCTCTGGTAGAAGCATTGCGGATAACATCATCCTCTGCTCTGAAATCGTTCGAGGGTTCGATACGAAATCCCACTCGCCTGCTGCCCTAATGAAGATTGACCTTCACAAAGCTTTTGATTCCCTTCGCTGGGACTTTATTGCTGATGTGATGTCCCAGATGGGCTTTCCCCCGCCCTTCGTTAGGAGGATTCTGGCTTGCATCTCCTCCCCCTCCTCCTCTGTTATTATTAACGGCTCACCTGCGGGATTTTTCCATGCCAAAGCCGGGATCTATCAAGGCTGCCCCCTCTCCCTTTTCCTCTTCTCCCTAGCCCTTGAAGTCCTCTCTAGGAGTCTTCAGGCCAACACTGACTTTCACCTTATCTCTCCTCTTCCCAAATGTAAGCACATCAATCTCACCCACCTTGCCTTTGCTGATGACTTGATGATCTTCTCCAAAGCTTCCCCTTCCTCCATCTCTGCCATCATGTCCTCCCTTCATCTCTTTGAATGCCTTTCGGGGCTTCGTATCAACCTCCTCAATTCCAAACTCTTCCTTTCTGGGATCCCTGATGCTGCAAAAGATTCTTTGCTCCACCTGACTGGCTTTTCCCTTGGCTCTCTTCCAGTCAAATACCTAGGCCTCCCTCTCATCCCTGCCAGACTCTCCAACCATCACTGCACTCCCATGCTTGACAATATCCGTAAGCACCTCCAACTCTGGAAAGGCAAGCTTCTCTCCTATGCGGGCAAACTCGAGTGCATCAGATCGGGCCTCCAATCTTCCTACATCTACTGGTGTGGAGTTTTTGCCATTCCTAAAGCCACCTCCAAAGCTATGGAAAGCCTTTTCTGTGCGTTCCTCTGGAAAGGAAAGTAAACCTCCAAATTCCTCCACCCTATCAGTTGGAAATCTATCTGCCTCCCCAAAGCTGAGGGAGGTCTTGGTATTCGCCGCATTTAGGACTCCAATACTGCAGGCATTCTTAAGCTAATCTGGAAAATCTCTTCCAAGCAGGATTCTATTAGGGTCCAATGGGTGTACTCCCACCTTCTCAAAAATGACTACATTTGGACCGTCCCCATCCACCGCGATTCCTCCTACATCTGGCGTAAGATTCTCATCCTGCGCCACACTGCTTTGCGAGCCATCTCCGTCTCTATTACTGATGGCTCCTCCACATCCATTTGGCTTGACCCCTGATACCCTCTTGGAGTTCTATACAATCACCTTGGCCCTAGGGCAATCTACACCTCCGGCATTCCAAAGGACGCTCCCCTTTCTTCCATCATCTCCCACGGCTCTTGGTCCCTCCCCTCCCCCCCTATCCCCATCCTCTCCTTGATCTGGCCTTCCCTCCCCCCCCCCCTTCCCACCCCCTCCCCTTCCCTTGTTGACAAGATTACCTGGCTCCCCGCCTCTAATGGCCTCTTTAGCTTTAGCTCTGCCTGGAATTTTGTCCGCCCTCAAGCCCCCCTGTCCCCTGGCACAAACTGGTTTGGTTCAAAGGTCACATCCCCCGCCATAGCTTCCTTGTTTGGAGAACCCTTCACCATTGCCTCCCTACCCAAGCCTTCCTCATCCACCGCAGAATCCCAACTCCCCCCACCTGTACCCTCTATTGGTCCGGCTTCGAAGACATCGACCATCTTTTCTTTCCTTGCCCTTTTTCCCAAACAATCTGGAAACAAGCCCTTTCGTTTATTTGGCCCCATAGCAGGAGACCCCTCCCCTTCGAAAGAGAGTGGCTCTGGTTGACCAAGACTTTCCCTGGAGGCTCTATCTGCGATGCTATTGGGAAGCTTGTCTTTGGTGCTACGCTCTATCACATCTAGTTGGAGAGAAACCTTCAAAGATGGACTACCAACTCTAGATCTTTCGACTTGATTTGGAAGGCCATCTCTTTTGATGTTTCTATGAAGTTGGGTTTTCTTTCCCATAAGTCTTTGTTGGATTCTCCTAGGAATAAGCATATTGTTAGCACCTGGGACCTTGATAGTTCCATTTTACAGCCCACCTCCTAGCGGGCTTGTGGCTTGTTTCTCCACCCCCTTTCTCCCTTGTATTTCTTTTCTTGCCCACCTCGGGCTTCCTTTGGTAATACAATTTTTTATTCACCAAAAAAAAAATGGCAAGGAATATATGGATGGTGCTTTCCGTTCCTATTTGGACAGCCATGGGATCAAACACCAGACTTCTTGTGTTGACACTCCCGCTCAAAATGGAGTAGTTGAACGCAAGAACAGACATCTACTGGAGGTAGTTTGTTCCCTTATGTTCACCATGTCTGTCCCTCCTTGTTTCTGGGGTGATACCGTGCTTACAGCTACTTACCTCATCAATCGACTTCCATCTCGTGTCTTGGGTGGCCGCTGTCCCTTGGATATGTTGATTGGCAAATCCACCTTTGTGGTGCCCCCAAGAGTGTTTGGTTGTGTTGTGTTTGCACGAAATCATCACGTCCATGGTAAGCTTGATCCTAGATGATTACGGTGCATTTTTCTTGGTTACTCACCGACTCGGAAGGGCTATAAATGCTACCATCCTCCTACTAGAAAGGTGTTGGTCACCATGGATGTTGTCTTTCAAGAGTCGGAGGCTTACTTTTCACCACCGGTACCTCTGCAAGGGGAGACTCAAAGTAATGAAGAGGTCCCGCTGATTGCTCCTTTAGATGTTGAGATACCAACCATTGAAGATGTTTCTATTGAACTAGAGGATGGAGTTACAAGTCAAGAACAAGTAGTGGGACAGATTGAGCAACAGGTGCAGGGGGAGAGACTTCTGAAGCAAAAATACACTCGGGGAATTGATTTTCCTACAGATGGTCCTCGGTACAAAGAGAAAGAAACCACCACTGCTGCACCACCTACGCAATCGGCATCTGTTCCTACTCCAAATCTTGCTCCTAGTTATACTTCTGGTAAGCCCCCTCTTGATCCTAGTCTTGATTTACCCATTGCTGTTCGCAAACAAAAAAGAAGTTGCACTCAGCATCCTATCTCAAATTTTGTGTCCTACAACTCTCTAACTCCTGCCTTTCATGCTTACATATCCTCTTTGTCCTCTGTCTCTATACCTAACACTTGGCAGGAGGCAATAGCCGAACCAAAATGGAGGGAGGCAAGGAATGAAATGCTTGCCCTTGCGAAAAATCAGACCTGGGATTTGGTAAGTTCTCCACATGGGAAGAGGCATGTTGGTTGTAAATGGGTCTTTGTTGTGAAGCACAAGGTTGATGGTTCTGTGGAGAGATACAAGGCTAGATTGGTCGCCAAAGGGTTCACTCAAATCCAAGGAATCGATTATCAAGAGACTTTTGCACCTATAGCGAAGATGAATACAGTACGGGTCCTCATTTCTTATGCTGTAAATCAAGGATGGGAACTCCGACAACTTGATGTGAAGAAGGCCTTCCTACATGGAGACTTGGAAGAAGATGTCTACATGGAGGTACCCCCGGGTTTTACCTCTTTAGAGACTTGGGGGAAAGTGTGCAAGTTAAAGAAGGCCCTGTATGGTTTGAAGCAGTCCCTAAGGGCTTGGTTTGGCCGATGCCACAAGACTATGATCGCATATGGGTATAAGCAGTGCAGACCACACATTGTTTGTTAAGAGAGTGGGACAGCAAGTTACCCTTTTGATTGTCTATGTTGATGACATAGTAATCACAAGCAGTGATGCACATGAGATTCAGAAGCTGAAAGCTTATTTGGGCATGGAGTTTGAAATCAAGGATTTGGGCAAATTGAGGTACTTCCTAGGGATTGAGGTTACCTATTCAGTTAAAGGCATATCTCTCTCTTAAAGGAAATATACCTTGAATTTGTTGAAAGAAACAGGGATGCTTGGGTGTAAACCAACAGATACCCCTCTGGAGCCCAACACACATTTGAAGAGTAAGGAAGGTGAGCCAGTAGACAAAGGCAGCTATCAGAGGTTAGTGGGTCGATTGATTTACCTCTCACATACCCGGCCAGACATCACATTTGTTGTAAGCCTTGTCAGCCAATACATGCATGATCCTTACTCTTCTCACTTGGAAGCAGCACATAGAATTCTCCGTTACCTCAAGTCAGCTCCGGGGAAAGCCATCTCCGGATAGAAGCATACACTGATGCAGATTGGGCTGGCAGTCCTGAAGATAGGAAGTCCACATCCGGATAATGCACATTTGTTGGAGGTAACCTAACTACTTGGAGAAGTAAAAAACAAGCTGTTGTGGCTCGATCTAGTGTTGAAGCTGAATTTCGAGCTATGGCACGGGGTATTTGTGAGCTTCTTTGGCTCAAAGGGCTTCTTCAAGATTTGGGGATGAGTGCTGATCTCCCTATGCAACTCTACTGTGACAGCAAGTCAGCAATCAGCATTGCTCACAACCCGATCCAACATGATCGGACCAAACATGTCGAGATTGACCGGCACTTCATCAAAGAGAAGCTGGAACAAGGACTTATTTGTATTCCATTTATTCAGTCTAGTGAACAGTTGGCTGATATCCTTACCAAAGGAATCAGTACAAAATTGTTTTTTCCTATTGTTAGCAAGCTGGGCATGTTTGATATGTATGCACCAACTTGAGGGGGAGTGTTGTAATATGGGTCCACGGGTAAATCTGTCCGTGGGGGTATTCTGGTCTTCTTCTATTTCTTCTTCTGTTATGTTTCTTGTATGTGGGTTTTAGTCCCACATTGCTTAGTTGTAATTTTGTCACATGATTTCAATATTATAAATAAAGGCTGGGCTATGATCACATTGATCAAGCCAATACTCACGGAATTCCACAAAACTATTACAAAAATAGAAACCAAGTTAATAGCAGCTTCTAATAGAATATTCCAGCAATATCCAGCAGCTAATCTTCACACCAGCTGTCCATATCAGCCCCCAAATCACTGTTCACTTGAACAGTAACTCGGGTACTGTTCATGTGAACAGTAACTTCCTTTTGTTTTTTTGTTTTTTATTTCTGTCTTGGTCTCATTTCTTCTTCATGCTTCTCTATGGGCTGGGGCTGCCTTAGGTGATGCTCCATTGAACCAACAGAAACTTGCCACATCATCAGACCATGCTGCCTCTCACAGCAGTCGAATCCACAACCTTGCTAGGCTGGTTTTAGGGCTTGTTTCTTGCAGGTACATATGGACTTGTGATCTATACTAGTAGCACATGTCCATGTGATCCCAAATGACTCAATTTTTCCCTTATTGGAGCTACTCCTAGATCATCACTGATGTGTCCATTTCATATATCTTTTTCAGTTTTACCGCTCATTCATCTCAACATCCTCCTCTCAGCTAATCTATTTTTTTTTTTTTTTTTTAATTTTTTGATTATTTAATTACCTAACATTCACTCTATACATCACTTAAATATACAGATACTCATCTCAGGACATTGGTCTCATTGATTATGAAATTGGTGACAGAAACTTGTCTTCAAATACTGTTGCATTCTTTGCATATTCCCCCCACAGAATAGCCAAATCGACATCATCAAAGAAGTGGTTAATCTTGCCACAAGGGCATCATACCAACTCCACATATGGTAATCCATGGACAGAAAAGGGTGCAAGGTGCCTCATTAAGAACCCAAAATGGATGACACACCTCGAAACCAATAGGAATATGAATATTTAAATGGTTCATGGATCCCATATTTCCAACAGTTGTGAACAGATTTGTCTTAATTTAGCATAGTAATGATATATGTTACGTATAAATTCTTTATTTAGAACTCTATCAGGTCAGGGGACTTTACGCTCTCTAACAGGGATGATTTGTTGATTTGGACTCCGGTGTGTGATGGCCGTTTCTCCTCTAGATCAGCATGGAATGAAGTCAGGCAGAGGGACTCCGAAAGATCCTTTGCTAAATGGATCTGGAATCAGTCGGTGCCGTTGAAAGTGGGGTTTTTTGCTTGGCAGCTCCTGGTGGGTAAAATTCCCACAGATGATGCTCTTATGGCCCTTGGCATCCCCTTAGCATCTAGATGCAATTGTTGTGGACAGCCAAGGAGGGAAACCGCGGACCACTGTTTGGGCACTGGTGGAACGGCAATGAAGGTTTGGGAGTATTTTTCACGGCTTTTGGACATCCCTTATTTGCCCACACAAGATGTCAGAAGTCGGATTTTATTCTGGCAAGGCGCAGGGAGTTGCAAGCGCCTCAGTGGCTACATCATTGGCATATTGCCGGCGTTGATTGTCTGGGAACTTTGGAAAGAGAGGAATAACAGAAGGCATGAGGAGAAACGGCGTAGTGCTGCCTCCATCATTGAGCATATCAAGGGATGGGTAAGGGAGGTTCAGTTTCCCCCTAAGGTTGGTGGATTGGAGTCCCCTAAGGATACCTTAATTCTTCAGTGCTTTGGCCGTGTGGCCCCTTGGCCAAGGATGAAACAGCCCCTTCCGATCTATTGGCTTTCCCCTTTGCGGTCCGTGAAATTAAATGTTGACGGAGCTTGTAAAGGAAACCCAGGGATTGGTGTGGGAGGAGGGGTGATTAGGGACCATTCAGGTATGGTGCTGGCAGCCTTTGCAAATTTCTATGGAGAGTGCACTAATGCCATAGCGGAGCTCAGAGCATTAAGGGATGGCTTGAAATTATGTCAGGAGCTAGGACATGCAGACGTGGTGGTAAATTCTGACTCGGCTACTACTATAAGTATGGTTAACCTCAAGAGATGTAACTTATGGAAAGGCTGGTACTGGTTCCAGGAGGTTTTGGCACTGGTCATTCAGACGCGGGCCACAATGTCCTTCGCCTTTTGGGAAAGCAACAGAGCGGCAGATTGGCTGGCCAGAAAAGCTTGTGATACAAGCGCTTCTCTCACCTACTTCCAGGACAGCCTGCCTGGGGGGAGCTTTGCAAGTATCATTAGGGAAGACAAGGCTGGGTTGCCGGTTTTCAGGTTCTAGCAGGTTAGTCTTTTGCTTGTATGGGTCAATTCAATGAGGGCGTACCGGAGTGGTTAAGTGATCGGGAAAGGGGTAAGGCGGGATGTCCCCCCCTTGTATTCTTTGATTCTTTTGATTGATTAATAAAATTCTAGGGGCTGCCCCGGGTCCCAGTTAAGTTCGGGTTAAAAAAAAAAAAAAAAAAGAGTATCTGCCCATTTGTGAAAATATGTATCGTTTTTAATTTTATTTGTGATAATACATGTGCTTCTATGCATCTTTGCATGCATTCGTTTGAATGGGAAAATATAGAACTTAAGGAATGTTTATCCTACTATTTGGTGTTACTGTCCACTACATCAACTCTGTTCCACTATTCAATTGGGTTACATCAGGGATCAGCCTTAAGCCTTTATCTTTTTGCGCTTATCATGGATGACCTAACCAAAGGCATACAAGACGAGGTCCCTTGGG
The DNA here is from genome assembly GCF_018873765.1 of Telopea speciosissima. Classification (NCBI taxonomy): domain Eukaryota; kingdom Viridiplantae; phylum Streptophyta; class Magnoliopsida; order Proteales; family Proteaceae; genus Telopea; species Telopea speciosissima. The sequence continues at coordinate 45,684,118 of NC_057920.1, forward strand.
GTATGATCTTTGCAGATGATATTGTTTTGGTGGACAAGACTCAGGCAAGAATTAGCGCCAAAGTGGAACTATGGAGATCAACCTTGGAATCAAAAGGCTTGAAGATAAGCAGAACAAAGACTGAATATATGGTATGTAACTCTAGCAACACTGGGACGGATAATGAGGTGGTCAATATTGGTGAGAGGGAGATCCCACAAAGTGAGTATTTTAGATATCTGGGATCAATCATTATTAAGGAGGGCGACATAGAGGACGACGTTGCCCAGAGGATTAAAATATGGTGGATGAAGTGGAGAAGTGCGTCCAGAGTTTTGTGTGATCGGCGTAGCCCTTTAAAGCTTAAAGGAAAATTTTATAGGACTGTCATAAGACCAGCTATGATGTACGGTGTGGAAATGCTGGGCTATGAAGAAGTGTCATATAAATAAACTTGGCGTGGAAGAGATGAGGATGTTGAGATGGATGTACGGGAAAACTAGGTAGAATAAAGTAAGAAATGACCATATTAGAGCTGGTTTGAGAGTAGCCGCGGTTCATGATAAACTTAGGGAGAGTCGTTTGAGGTAGCATGGCCATGTTCAACGGAGGCCATCGGATGCCCCGGTTTGAAGGAATGACCTGATCCAGATTGTGGGAACGAAAAGAGCTAGAGGCAGGCCTAAGATAACCATCGGAGAAGTAGTGAAGAAAGACATGCTTAGCTTAGGCCTTGCTCCTTGTATGACTGCAAATAGAGCTGAGTGGAGAGCGAAGATCCATGTGGGCAACCCCATTTTAGTTGGGCTATGATGTATGTGACGATGGTGTGAATATTCTCCTTTCTCAAGGCCTGAGACTAAGTTATGATGCAGTTCGTTGCCATGTTGGGTCGATGCCCTAGAGTTTGTGTCATTGTTGTTGTGTGTGCCTTCCCTTTTTTATATTATTAATTTCTGTTACTTTTGGGATTCATGTAGCCGACCCCATTTAGTTGGAAAAAGGCTTTGTTGTTGTTGTATCATCCATCTGTTAAAGCATAAGTTGTTGTCTCTTATCATTAACTTAACCCTCATTCCTTTAGGCCTTCCAATTTTCCTTTTGGGAGCTTTCAGTTAGCAATATATTATCCCTTACTGACACAATCACTAGTACACATGGAAGTATATCTATTTGAAATATTCTAACATACTTGTATTTTTGTATTTCAGAATAGGGCATATGTCTAGATGTTATCTGATTGTATTGCTGTGGGACAAATTCATAATATATATTTCTGTTGGCATGTAGGAACTCCAATCATTTCACTGTGAGAAAGAAGATTATGAAGAATTACCGTTTGACTTTTGTGGTGGATATATTGGATTCATCGGGTAAGTGGACAAACCATATATCTTGTTATAATCTTTACCTAAGCAGTTGACCCATGTAGGGCTCATATCAGTCTTGTGATCCACTTGCATCCAATCCGATTATCTGGTGGGTTGGACCTACCCAACCCACGAATAAATGTGTGGATGTGGGTGGGTGGATTGATGGGTTGGGTTGATTTTTTCCAATCCTGGGGGAGGTTGGGCTTTTTTAGCGGTGTGTGTTTGTATAATTATCTATGATAGTTGAATTTTAAAATTCTTAGCCGACCCCATTAAATTGGGGTAAGGCTGAGTTGAGTTGAAATTTAATATTCTGTTTCTTATCAAGAGCTCTAAATTCTAAAACATGGGAGTACTGAAATCTGAGATATCTCTTGCATAGGTACAGTCTTTTGTTGTCTGACTAATTCAATAAATCAAGCATTTAGAATTTAGATCTAAATGCACCAGGTTTTGTCTCATTGATTGTTCTCATCTTCCTTAATCCCGTTTTTCTGTTGTTATCTGTGACGAACATGATCTTCCACTAGTACGCCACCCCAACCCCCCCCCCCCCCCAAAAAAAAAAGAGCATGATCGTCGACAGGAATTTGAACTTTTTTTTACCAGTCCATGTAATAGATAAGTGTTAATTATCTGCCACACTACAGTTGTTGTATTGTTTTTTTGGATGATTTGTGGAAGAAACGTTCTAACTATAGGATATAATGAATAAGTTTGTGAAGTCCAAAATTTTTTTGCAGATTGTAATTATAAAAAAAGGGCATACCCAGTGCACAAGGTTCCGCCATGCAAGGTCTGGGGAGGGTCATAATGTACACAACCTTACCCTCGCTTCACAGAGAGGCTGTTTTCCGACTCGAACCCACGACCACTAGGTCGCAATGGAGGAACCTTACCGTTGCGTGAGGTCCACCCTCTATGTATTCTTCAAACCAATTATATATCATTCTTTTAAGAAAGCCCTTCAGGGGCTGAAGAAGAATGAAATCTCGTATCCAAGACTTAGCCTAGATTCTTTGCCCTAAGAAACCATTTACAGATTTCCAAAAGTAGTCCTAATGACTACCTTATTAAAACTCAACTCAACTCATCCTTATCCCAACTAAATGGGGTTGGCTACATGGATCTTCTTTCTCCTATCAGCTATATTCAATGACATACTTGGTGCTAGGTCTAACCATACATGTCTTTCCTCTCCTATGATCAATGTAGGTCTACCCCTGGATCTTTTAGCTTCTGTAATCTGAATACTTTCGTTGCTCCTTACTGGAGAATTCAAAAGCCTTCATACTACATGTTCGTGCTACCTCAAACCATGGTTCAAGAACTCTCTGAAATTTCGGTGATTTCAATAAGGCCGAGACAAAATAATAAGCAATAAGGAATCGGCACTGTGTTGGTCGAAATTTCAGTCATTTTGGCCGTTTGCCCCCCGAAATGGCCAACCGAAACTAACTACAAAGAATGCACAGTTGCGGTAAAATTTCGGTCAGGCCGAAATGAGAACAAAACCCGAGTTTTCAAACTATGCTTCAAACGACAATCTCTCAACTTGTCATGTATCCAAGCTACTCTCTAATTTTTTTCATTCCTTATTTATTTATGATAAAACCTAGGTACCTAAACTTATCGCTTTATGGTATCTCCCTATCATCAATTTTCACTAACTCACTTTCAGTCCTATTGTTATTAAAGTTATTCACCATATACTTTGTTTTTGTTCTATTTTTCTTAAAACCTTTAGATTTCAAGATGGATCTCTAAAAGTCTAACTTGGCATTTATCTCTGCTTTTGTTTAATCCATCAAGACTATCATTAGCAAAAAGCATTCAACTAGGGATCTAATCATGAATGTGTCTATTCAACTCACCTATGGTTAGTGCAAATAAATACTGGCTCAAAGTTGATCCTTGATGTAATCCAATTGTTATTGAGAATTCACTTCCCCCATAGTTCTTACACTAGTTACTAGAACATTTTTTTTGGGTGAATAAGAATTTCATTACCAAAAGAGAGGAGAAAGAAGAAATACAGAGGGCCCCAAAGGGGGAAAACCAAACCAACCAACCTAAACATTAGAAGAGGAGGCCGGAGCTAGCAAAGAAACATTAGAGAGACCCCAGGATTGAACAATGATTTTGTTCCTAGGGGTGTCAATACAAGAAGAGGGGGGGACACAAGATAACTTTGCTTTAATTTCAAAGGAAATGGAATCCCAAATCTTCTGATAAGTCCGAGAGTTGGAGGTCCATTTTCTCAAATTGTGCTCCATCCAAATATGATTGAGAGTAGCACAGAATGCCATCTTCCCAACCGCGTCACAAGTAGAGGAGCCAGCAAAAGGCATATCAATCCAGATCCATTCTCTAGAGAAGGGGAGGATTCTTCTGCGAGCAGGCCAGCATTTGAGAAGAACACCCGACCAGATTGCAGCTGCGGTAGGGCACTCAAAGAAAAGGTGGTTCAAATCTTCATCATTGTTCCAGCAAAGGCAACAAGCACGGGAGACAGAGATCTGGCAGCTGCGCATAAAAGCTTGAGTTGGGAGACAGTTGTTGAAGACTCTTCAGGCTGTGAAGCAGTGCCTTGGAATGTGATGCTTGAACCAAAGAAGTCTTCGCCAAGGAACCAAAGGGCCTTTCAGTCTAACAAAATTCCAAGCAGCCTAGGAAGAGGAGCAAGAGCTGTTTGATGACCAAGTAACACCGTCACCTCTTGTAGCAGGCCTTCTAGTGACAGAGTAAAGCTCATTCCAGATAGGAGTGAGAGTAGGGCCAGAGGGGAGAGGAGCCCAACCATTGTGGTCTAAAATATCAGCAACCAAGGAAAGCCTATGAAAGCCTGAGGAGTAAATGGATCTAGGGGTAATCCGGTGCAAGCGGATTCCCATAGGATGCCAATTGTCCAGCCAGAGATATGTAGAGCGACCATCACCAATGCTGGAGCGAATGACTTGGAGGACTAAGAGACAGCTAGCTAGGATCTTCCTCCAGACCCAAGAGGCATTAGGAGAAGAGGAGGTAGACCAAATGGAGCCATGGCTCAGGGGACCCGAATAAATCCAATCAACCCAAATGCTCCTTTTTTTTTAAGGCAATTTTCCAAAGAAGCTTGATGATATCAGCTGTGTTCACCTCTTTGATTCTTCTAATGCCTAACCCCCCTTCCTTCTTGGGAAGACACACTGCAGCCCAACTCAAAGGATGAAGGAACCTCGAGGAGTCAGAGCCCTTCCAGAGAAAGGAAGCCATAAGAGCTTCAATGGACTTAATAGTAGCTTGAGGAAGCCCATAAATACCCGACCAGTAGATATAGGAAGCTTCCAGGACTGATCTAATAAGGACCAGCCTGCCAGCATAAGAAAGAATCTTGCTTTTCCAGAGCTGAAGTCTCTTCCAGATCAAGTCCAACATGGGAGTACAGTGGTGGGTTGAAAGTCAAGCCGGGATCAAGGGGAGCCCCAAGTATTTGACTGGCAACTGACCTCCAAGGAACCCTGAGATGGCAAGGAAGGCTGCTTTGTCATTCTCTGAAACTCCAGCAAAGAAGATGAGGGACTTGGCGGGGTTGATACGGAGACCCAAGAGCTCTTTGAAGTGCTGGAGACAATGCAAGAGACTCTAAGGAGGCAATCGATGCCTTGGAGAAAATCATCAAATCATCAGCGAAAGCCAAGTGAGTGAGCTTGAGGGCTTTACACTTGGGCATAGGAATGATGAGTTGCTGATCAGTACAAAGCTGAATCTGTCTGGAGAGAATTTCCATGGCTATAGTGAACAAGTAGGGGGAGAGAGGGCATCCTTGCCGTATTCCCACAGTAGCTCCAAAGTACCCTGTCGGGCTGCCATTGACCAAAACTGAGAACTTTGGGGAAGAGATACAAGAGCTGATCCAGTGAACAAAGGCCAAAGGAAATCCCATCTGAGTCATTACTTTAGCAATATAATCCCACCTAAGAGAGTCAAAAGCTTTGTGTATGTCGATCTTTAGAAGCAGAGACGGAGAGTGGTTCTTTCCATCAAAGCCTCTGACAATATCATTGCTCAGAAGTATGTTATCAAAGATGTTCCTGCCAGGGATGAAAGCCGTTTGGTTTTCACTAATCAAGGAGTCCATAACATTCTTGAGCCTTCGAGCAAGGATTTTTGCAATGAACTTGTAGAGAAAATTACAAAGGGTAATGGGTCTGAAGTCATTCATAGCAATAACACCTTCCTTTTTGGGGATGAGACAGAGGAAAGTGCAATTGATCCCATTGATTTGATTGGGATTGAGGAAGAAGCTCTCAATAGCAGCAATGAGGTCAGCTTTGATGATATCCCAAGCAGCTAAGAAGAATCCCATACTAAAGCCATCCGGACCTGGAGCTCCATTGACTTTGAGAGAGTGAATAGCTTTCACTATTTTATCTTCTGATGGGATAGAACTTAAGGAATCCAATAATTTTGGAGCAATAAACTTGTTTAGCAAGTGGCTAGAGATAGGATCTTGAACCTGTTGGGGCCCAGAGAAAATGCCAGTGAAGTGCTGGACAGCCAAATCCTTGATATCCTTAACAATGCTAGCAATAGAGCCATCTGGACGAGAGAGCTGAACAATAGAGTTAGCATTAACCCTAGCTTTCACAGACCGGTGAAAATAAGCTGAATTGGAATCACCCAAATCTAACCACTTGATTCTAGATTTTTGCTTGAGAAAGCTTTCTTCCCTAGCAAGCAAGGAGGAGAACTGAGCAGAGATCTCTTTTTCTTCAACAGCAAGAGAATCATTGAGCAAATCAGACTGCAGCCTAGCTTGAATGGAGGCAAGCTTTTCTTTCCACTCCTTAACTTGGAGAGTGATATTGCCAAAGGTCTTAAGGTTCCAGTCCTTGAGGGCAGCCTTGACATTTTTGAGCCTCTTGGAGAAGGCAAAAACAGGTTTTTTCCAAGCTTCAAGCACAACCTGGAGGAAAGTTGGATGAGTGGTCCACATGTCAACGAATTTAAAGGGTTTAGGGCCAAAAGAAGTAAAGGGTTGGATGGCAAGGGAGATGGGGGAATGATCTAAGATGTCCGGGTTCTCAAAGGCAGCATGAGAGGAAGGGAAAGAGGCTAACCACTCTTCATGCACAAGAACTCTGTCTAATTTGCATGCAATGCGGCTGTTTCCAGCCCTTTTGTTGCTCCAGGTAAGGGGGAAGCCAGTCCATCTGAGGTCATTTGCAGCTATATCCTTTATACAGTCATTAAAATCATTCATGGCTTCCAAGTCTCAATGATCACCCCCTTGTTTTTCATGACTGTATCTGATAATATTGAAGTCACCTCCCAGGCCCCAAGGCTGAGAACCAATTTGGGTAGCAAAAGTTCTGAGATCAGCCCACAGTTGAGTTCTTTGAGCAGGAGAATTATCAGCATAAACCACCGTAAAGAAAAAGGAGAAGTACCCAAAGGAGTCTAAGAATTTTGTGTGCGGGAATTGAGAGGAGGAAGCAGAGAGGGAGATGGAAATTCTGGAGGGGTCCCAAATAAGCCATATACGACCATTGGTATGGTGGGAGTAGTTAAGAGGAGAGAACAGCCGGGGGCAATGGAGGCTAGGATTTTGGATGAGTTGGGCTCTTTTATATGTGTTTCAAGGAGGCAACAAAAACTAGAGCTAGAGGCTCGAAGACGCAAACGAACAGCAACCTGTTTCACGGGAGAGTTAAGCCCGCGAGTGTTCCAGATGGTGCCGTGGATCATTGGGGCAGAGGATGAAGAGGCAACGAAGGCTCTAAGAGCCTAGTTAGAACAGCACGAGGCCTGGATTCGCTGCGATGGCGCCGGCGATAAGAGCTCCTGGAGGGGGCAGAAGGAGAGTAGGGAGGAGGAGGGGCCTCACGGGGAGTTTGCAAAACAGAGGGCGGAAAGCAGATAAAGTCGAATCATAAAAGCCAGAAACCAGGGGGCGGCAGGGCTTCTCAGAGAAGCAGACAGCGACTTCGAAACCAGAGCATCAGAGTCGCCTAAGCCAGAGCTAAGAATGGAACCCTCGACAGCAAGATCTTCTGCCATGCGCGATCTGTTCTGAGGAAGAACCTCAAATTGTGGTTTTTCGGGACACGAGAGGTGCTCAGTATCTTTAGACTCTGCCAGGGGGCTAAAGCGATTCCGTCCAACTGACCAGGGCTACTGCAGAGATTGAGACAGGACATTGGAGCTTTTCGGTATGCTCTTCTTCTTCCAGCGTTGATTCCGGTGCCGGAATCTGGTTCTTGAACGGCCACGGGAGATGGATCGAGCAACCTTGGAGTGAAGGTCTTGGGTTTCGCCTCCACCATTTGGCACAAGGACAGGCCCCACCAGAGCAACTTCAGCATGTAAAGCAGGTCCATCAACAGCCAATGGGAGGGAGTTGCAGAGGGTCAAGTTCACCAGCAACCGAAGGTTTGACAAGAGGAGCACAGTGCTGGGAATCATGACCGAAAGTTTTGCAGACCAGGCATTGAGGGGGTAGCCAGTCGTAGTGCACCTCCTGCTCAAAGGAGTAGTCTTCGCCTTCGTTGACAGTGATGAACGCAGGGAGTGGCTCCTCCGCAGAGACTTCAACACAAATTCTCGCAAGGCAAGGCGATCCTTCCTGTGAGTGCAAGCATCAGAGAACAGGGGTCATCCTAAGGCAGAGAAAATAAGACTGAGGCCATCAGTACACCAGAAGTGCAGAGGCAGAGGCAGCCCAGGCAGCGGAATGGAGGAGAGGTCCAAGCGCCTGAGCGGAATTTGCCTGTTCCATTGGCGCAGAAAGATTGGCTTCTTCCCCACCAGCCAAGGGCCACCCTCGAGGGCACGAATCTTGTCAAGGGCGGAGGAGAATTTGAAAATGAAAAACCCATTGTCGAGCAGGAAGGTATCTAGAGTTCCTTGGGGACGCCATTGTTTGGACAGAGACAGCTTGACAATAGGGAAAGGGGGTCGAGGCCCCAGAAAATTGCCCACTAAGCAGTCCTCCCAGAGCTTTGCTTCAGTGAAGAGCGGGTCAAGTGGACAGAAAACCACCTTCCAAGAGCTAGCAGAAGAAGGTGGGACAAAGTGAAGAGGCAACCCATCAGAGTGAGGGGAGGAGCCGGCAGCAAGGATGGAGCTCTAAGAGGGAAGCTGGGAAGCAAGGGGGGACTAGGGGAAGCAGGAGTAGGAGGGGAGGAAGCCATTCAGGAGAGAGAAGAGGGAGGGGGGAATCAGGAGGCCTGCTAGAGGGTCCGGCAGGGAGGGGAGAACCGGGGAACCTCAAGTCTCATTCAGCCGCGAAAGAGAAACTGTAATCAACTTGAACCTGAGGGCTTGTGGAGCTCTTCAGTATGCAAGGCTTTAGGTGCATGGGGCAACAGTTGTTTTCAAGTAATTCCTTCTCATCCTGCATTTTCAACCAGAGCAAAATACAGGAAATTTTGTGTTTAGAAAATGTAAACAAGACTCTTCATCAAATTATCCAAGTCACTAGAACATTATACATATCTTACTTGAAAATTTTTTATCCTTTAACATCCACCAAATCAACTCTTTACATATTGTATCATAAGCTTTTTCTAAGTCAATAAAGATCTTTTTTACATTCTCCAAATCTTTCCATTAGTCTCCTAAACAAATAAATAGCTTCCGTTGATGATCTTCTTGGCATAAAATGAAAATTGTTGTCCGAAATATTAGTTTCATGTTTTAGGTGGGTTGCAACTACTCTCTCCTAGAATTTCATATTATGATTCAAATTTGTATTCCTCTATAGTTATTACAACTTTGAATATCACCTATATTTTTATAAATCTGTACCACAATGCTTCTACTCCATTCATCAGGCATTTTTCTTGTGCTTATAATCTTATTAAACAATTTTGTTGGTAAGTTATTCCATTAATTCATAAGGTCTTCCACATCTTTATTGGAGAGCCATATGGTTCACTTATTGTCATATTCTTTAAAGCTTGCTTTACTTCAGACACCTTAATTTTCTGTATAGTTAAGAATTTTGGTTTCTTGATGGTTATCAAAACTTTTTAAAACACTATGTGTGTTGTTTTCATTTAGTAAGTTGTAGAAAATAGCTATCCATTTCTCTTTAATCTTTTTATGACTTCATCATTTATTAGTACATTATCGTCTTGTCTTTTAATGTATTTAACATGGTTGAAATCTCTACTCTTCCCTTCCTTCATTTCAGCTAGTTTATAGATACCTTTTTTCTACTTCATTTGTGCCTAATTTATTATAGAGATCCTCATATTTCTTAGTCTTTGTTTTCCCTACTATCTTCTTAGCTTCATTTCTAGTGATTTTATAACTTTTTAAATCTTCCTCGTCCTTAGTCCCTTGCTAAGTTTTAAAATTAGGTTTCTTAGCCTTAATGACTGATTGAACTTCATCATCCCACCACCAAGTTTACAACTAGATGAAAGTCGCTTTCCTTTAGATTCTCCTGGAGTTTTTTAGCTATATTCTTCATATAGGTAGCCATCTTGTTCCTAGTGTCTTCATCCAAGTCCCACCTTGTGCAAAAATGCAAAGGTTAGGACCATCTATACACTCATCTCTCCCAGACCCGCATTAGGCGGGACCAGCACTTGGCAATGGCCGCATTTTATTTTTTAAATATAAATCCCACCGTCCCTGTGTTACTAATTTATCAGTATGTCTTCACATTTTCTCCTTTTAAGTTCCACCAGCTCATCCTAAGGCAAGTAATCTCACAATTCCTATAATTTGATGTTTTAAAATACTTATCTATGACCATTAACCTATGTTGTGTGGCTAAACTTGCCCCTGGTATAACCCTGCAATCTTTACATGTTAATCTATCTACACCTCTAGTTAGAAGTCTATTTGGCAACTATTTTGCCCACTTTTAAAGGATATGAATATTCTTCTCTCTTTTTAAAGCATGTGCTTGCTTTTGATAAATCTTAAGCCACAGAAAAATCTAAGATTGAAACCCCTCCTAATTCCTATATCTGAAACCATATCCTCCATGAACTCGTTCATATCCTCTACTAGGTCTTTCAACATATCCATTTAAATCTCCTCGTATACTAATCTTTTCTCCTTGACTAATTCCTTGAACTAATCTATTTGTTACCTAAATTATTTTTTAGTATTTTCATATAATCTTATTTAAGGTGCATACAACAACAACAACTCAGCTGGTGGGCTACATAGATCCTAGCGAAGACAAGATAAAAAGATAAAGGAAAAGAAAAGGACCACCACCACCACAACAACAACAACCACATCAAATGTCTTATACACATTAACCGGGGTCAACAACGCGGATCCTTTGCCTCCAATCAGCTCTATTCAACGTAATACGTAGAACAAGACCTAAACTATTTATGTCTTTCCTCACCATTTCTCCTAGGGTCATTTTAGGTATGCCCCTAGCTCTTTTAGAACCTTCAATCAGAATCAACTGGGGCATCTGAAGGCCTCCGTTGAACATGGCCATCCCACCTCAGACAACTTTCTCGTAGCTTATCTTGAATCGGGGCTACTCCCAGGCCAGCTCTAATAATATCATTCCTTACTGATTTTGCCACTCATCCATCTCAACATCCTCATCTTCACTACTCTTAGCGTATCTATATTTAAGGTGCATAAGCACTAATTATATTGATTACCTCTTTTTCTGACACAAGTTTGATGGATATTATCCTATCACCAATTCTTTAAACATCTACTGCGTTATTTTTATATCTTTTTCTATTACTATTGTCACCATTTCTGTTATTTTTATCCTCAATCTACCAAAGTTTATGGTCATCTAATTTCTTTAGTGTTTTTTTAACCTTTCCTTCTAGTCTGTTGTATATATGCTATATTAATTCGTCTTCTTTTCATTATGTCTATCAATTCTAAACTCTTTCAACTTAAAGATCCTATATTTCAAGATGCTAACCTAATCCTATGCTTTTGGATTAACTTCTTTATATTGTAGTCCAAGGTTGGTAGAAGACCAACTAGGGGCCAGTACACCAGTATCTGATATGAACTGGTAATCTGATTAGGGCAAAATATGATCTTAGGTCAAAATTAGGGTTAGGGTTTGAGGTGTTGGTTATGCTAGGCAGGTGTAGGGGAGTCTATTAGTGAAGGTCCTAAGATGTTTTGATGAGTGGAAGTGTGTAAACTAGAATGGCAGCAGATTAGGTTAGGGTTTCGGGTTTTGGAAAAAAGGAAAAGAGGGGGGGATCTAGGGTTTAGGATGGGAATTTGGGGCTAGGGTTTGGATTGATTGATTATTCTTAATGTAGGGAATGAAAGTTGATTCAGGTATGGTGTGTTTCTGATGGTTGGATTGGTCTGTGAAGAATTTGGGTAATGGGATGATCTCCAGAAATAGGTGGGATGTTGTGGTTTGAATGGGGTAATGGGAAAACAGCTTGGTTCGAGTATTCCAATTGGGCAGAGAATACTCGATCCAATTATGTGTAGGTGTTGTTAGCTGAATGGTTTGTTAAGAATTATGGGAGATGGGTGGGAAAATTAAGGTTTTGGGGTGATTTGGAAGATTAGGAGAAGAATGGGTATTGATGGGATGATTCAAACTTACTGTTGTTGCAAGGGCAGCTCGGTTGGTTAGAGGATCTTGAATAAATCTTGAATCTTGATCTTGAACTTGAAGGAGATATTCAAAGAATTAAAAGAAAGGTTCAAAGAACCACCCGGGCTTCACACTGCAAGGTGTCGATTGGATCAAATACCAATCCCACCAACGAACCACCCGGCCTTCCCATCGCAAGGTGTTAATTGTATCAAACACCGATTCTTCCAACCTTGATCAAACACAAAACAAAAATCTTCAATAGAGAAGAAGAGCAGCAAAAACTTTCACTAATATGAAAATTCGTGTTCAAAGCCTTCCACCTTACAACCTTATATAAAAGACTCAAAAATAAACTCCGACACTAAAAAGGAAAAGTCTAATGTTTGAGTTAAAATAATACCGCAAGCGTACGGGTCAATCGTAGCTACGGGTCGAACACGAGGAGATATACACCACTCTATTTAATTAACTTAAAAGTAATGCAAAGTGAACCAAATTAAAGTGTTAAATTAAACTAATGAAAATTAATGCATCCTAACTCATAAGCATCTAACAAAATTAAAGGATTATATTGGCGTCCTAACACATGAGCATCTAACCTATCAAACTAACGTAAATTGGAAGGAATAACAAAAACGCAGCCACACTTCATAATCACATAAAAAGAAATAAGGGAATAAAAGTGCATCCACATACCACAACCATATAAAAAAAATAAAAGAAATAGAGGGAGAAGAAGAAGAAGAAGATAGAGAGAGATAGAGGAGAGGGAGAATGAGATTGAGAATTTAGATAGTAAAACCTTGATGTCCTTGCATGAATGTAACTGAAAAGCTTGAATACTTCATAAACTTACCTTGACCTCCTCTTCTGAATCTTCAAGTCTTGTCATCAACTTAAGAACTTAGACTAGAAGGCTTAAAACCTAAATTAGAATTAAGAAATTACAACCCAATTGAAGACTTAAATTGAAATTAAAGCATAAACTAAACCTATTACAACCATTAAATGAAAATCAAAAAGCAAACTAGAACTTGGAAAAACCAAAAATCATAACTTAGAAGGAGAAGAAGAAAAGAAATTTTACTAAGTGAATGAACTAAAAATTACACTAAAAACTGAATTAAAATTGAACTAGAAACTAACTAAAAACTGAACTAAAAAACTAACTTCTTACAACCCAAAGGGCAAGGGGTATTTATAGGGGAAGAGAGGAGAAGAGAGAAGGGGGGAAGTGTAGGAGAAATATTCCCTAAGAAAAGAGAATATTCTCTTCTCCTTCCTCTTTTACAATGCCTTGAATCCTAAGAAAAAAAGAAAAAAATAGAAAGAAGAAGAAGAGAAGATTATTTACATAGACCTTCTATTTTTAGAAAAGTAAATTTCTAATTCTAACTTGTGCTTCCTTTTCTTTGTAGATATCTTCTCCAAGCAATAAAATCAAAGCATCTTTGATTTTTCAGCCTTCCATAGATGAGAAAATATCTTTCAAAATAAATCTATCCCAAGTAGAGTTCCAGAAGTGCCCTTGAGAAGTTGAAGGAGAGAGAGAGTAAGGGTGATGACTAGGATTCCTTCAAGAATAAATAAAATACCCATTCTGTCCTTCAGAAAATATGGAGCATGGGGTGCTTATATAGGTCTCACCATTGTGTTCCTTGCGAGAAATCACACAAAATAGACCCAAATTTCATCCAATTCGGAGTTGGGGAGCCCAAGATATCTCAAGTTGAAGTTGGACTGTCCAGAGCCTTCCAAATGGAATCTTTCGGGTACAGTAAAGTAACTTTTGATAATTGCATTAAGGCTCCTAAAATCCGAACTTCCACTTCACTTTGTCCCCATCCGACTGTCAATAATTATAAATAAACCCCTGCAGACCATTTTCACGCGTCGTTACGAAAACGGCCATAACTTCTTCGTTTCAACTCGGAATTAAGTGTCGTTTGAACCATTGCGAAGCTGACTCGATGGGCTATGCATCCATTTACACTTCTAAAAAGCTTAAAAACATCTCCTTAGCATCATCTCCTTCATTTTCACAAGAATTCACCTAAACCCTGAAAAGCATAAGAAAGCACCGAGTAACTCTGTTCAATGTGGTAAAATGTATAATTTATGCCCTAAAATTTCACACATAAATGTGCTCATCAGATTCCCCCACACTTGAACGTTACTTGTCCTCAAGTAAAGCAAAAACAAAAACTAACCTAGAATGCAGAAAATCCTAACTCACTTTCGTAGGAATCACAGTTGCACTTAGCATGTACAACAAGCCTTTGAACCCCTAGGTTACCCCTAGTGGACGAGTTGTGTCTCGTGGGTGTTTGCAGTGAATATACACCCAAAATTCAATTGTAAATGAATGCTGCAAATTTTAATCATAGCATAAGTAGGACAGTGTACATAATCCCAAAAAGTGTTCAACTAAAGATCAAGGAGCCAAAGGTTCCCTCACACTTGAATTTTATCACCCCACATCAATTCAAGTAACAAGTATGCATCAAGTTCAAGGGATCTCCTTATATTTTCTGAACACTACTCACCTTCAAGTAAACCCCCCATAGCATCGATGGAACCAAAGACTTAGGCATTGAGTATTGTTGACCATACTTTTTTTTTTTTTTCAGGCATTAAGGCAAAAGTTTTTTTCTTTTTCAACCACAAACTCTATTTCTACTCCACTACTGTTCTCTGAATGACATGGTGGAGCATACACCAGACACCCAAATACTTGGTAGCTTCGCTTTTTGCATATATCCATAAGACATTGAGACATTGATGCAAGAGTTTTTTTTTTTTTTTTTTTTTTTTAGTTTCTTTCCAAGGAATTTCGATCAAGTCACCCTGCTTCATGAGGCACAGTGCCCTGTCTAGTCCCAAGGAATTCCACTTTCTTTTCTGTTCCTTGCTTCTTCTTTTTTCTCATTCACTTCCACTTTCATGCCTTGCCTTGCCACAAACAAATTGGTCTCAACTACTAGCCAAAAGATCAAAGGGTCCATAAAACACATAGAGGAATCTAGCCATCAAATGAAATAACGCTCATATTTTTCAATTCAATCCCTCTCACCGGATACAAACCAATTACCATCCTTGAAAAGAGATTTTTTATTATTTCGCATGCTAGGACACCTAATTCCCTCTTTCTCTCGCTTTGCAATCAAAGAGACATATGCACAAAATCAAACTATTGTCACAATCAAAATTTACCAATTAAGCCCAACATCCCCCCCACACTTAATTCATGCAGTGTCCTCAATGCATGCATAAAAGAAAGAATAAGGACAAGGGAGGAGATGAAGGGGTTTACCGGATATAATCAACAAAGAGGATCATGAAGAGTCATGAGCTCTACAAAAAGTGCTAGGAGCAGCAACAGAAATCTCAATCCATGCCCAGTAAATGGAGAAATAGCTTCAGACCCAGAAAACACTCGACTATGAATTTTAGTAAAGCGAGAAATAATATGGAAGTTAAGCACAACTGAGAAATATCCAATAGAAAAAACTGTCCTCATGGGATAGTGGAAAATGAAGGCACTAAAACTCAGGCCATAAATCCTTCCCTTTTCTTCCATTTGCAATGTAGAATACCTGTCATTCTTTGAAAAATCAACCAAGAACGGATCACAATAAGCATAAAAAGGATTATGAATAACCTCATCTAAATAATCATCAAAAATTGGAGGTTTACTCAAATCAATCCTAGCAATACAGCTATCGGCTATTTGCAGAACTTGGTTTGCTAAATAAGGATCATGGAAATATGCATGAAAAGCATCATGACTAACATTGTCCTCCTCAATAAAATCGTCAAATCTAGGAGGTTTGGACAAATCAACATGTGAGACAATGAAATCCTCAAAATGACAATTATCTAAGTTTTCCAAAGAGAGAGGGGGAGATCGAATTTCCTTGGTTTCTATGTTATCATGAAAATCTGATTCTAAATCAATAAAAACACTAGGCTCACTAAAATCAAAAATTTCAGAAAAAAGTTGGACTTCCCCAGGTAGCTCATCAAATCTCGCTTCACTAATATCCTGAGGAGACTCAATCTCAACAAATAAATCATCATGAAAAGCAGCTTGTTGGGAATGACTCTCATTAACCTCAAACTGGGGTGGTGGACTTTCAATATCATTAAACTGGGGATGGGGCGGTTTAGGCTGACTAGGTAATGTACCCGTTTCCTCCTCTTGTACCATGGTTATCAGTTGAGAGAGTTGCTTCTCCATGGTATATGTATTTCTCAAGCTCATTCAGTCTGGCCTCCTCACCCATGTTCTGAAACTCAAGGGGTTGGTGATATGGTTCAAGGAGAGGTGGCCCATTGAGATTTAATGGAGGGTTGGGCATTGGAGGACCAAACTGACCATGATATTGGAAATTGGGTGGTCCAGCTTGGTTATTCCATTGATCCCACAAAAAATCGGGATGATCACTCCACCCCTGATTGTAAGTGCCAAAAGAATTGTATTGAAATTGAGGACTCACATTCTCATCACCATAGCTACCCCCATAAAGATTAGGGCATCCTTCCATAACATGGATTGTCTGGGGAAGTGACCAATCAAAATTTTCCGAAAGCCCATAGTTGGGTTGGGGAGCAAAATTGTACTGGGGTAGTGCAAAATTGTTCTCTCTCACTACTTTTGGCTTCCCTAACCTGTTTAAACATTTCCTCCAAAATCATGGTTGCCTTAGCATAGGTCCATCTTTCCCCCAAAGTCTTATTTGGAAGTGTATCTCCCATTATTCTAAATTAACCACCTATCCCAAATTGAGGTCTCCCATAAAAAAAAAAAATTTAAAGAAAAATAAAAGACTAGAAAAAAAAAATACTAAAAATAAGAGGGAGCCCAAGGTAGATAGTGCATCTATCCCTCAGAAATCAAAACAATGGTTCCAAAGCTGTAAGGTTGCCATATAGGTTGACAGCAAGGGAACCCGTATAGTCTTCACGAGCCACCTACGGGCGACTCCAAATGGATTCTGATGTAGGGTGGAGGACTACTATACGTTTATGTTTCCAACGCTCTCACTATGTCGCTTTCCTGTTATCAAGAGTGGTCACCTCCAAAGATAAGTCACATGCCAATCCAAACCACCCAACGAATCAAGGGGCACCAAGATTGGTTGGGTTTGGGCATATGAAGGACTTTAGATTGGGCGCACACTATTGAAACAAAAAAGAAACAAGAGGAGGTTTTCAAAATTTTTTTTTTTTAAAAAAAAAAAGAAAGAGGAGAAAGAGAAGAAACTAAAGCACTTCGAATTACTTAAAAATAAAAAAAATAAAGTGGTCAATAATCTCCCCGGCAACGGCGCCAAAAACTTGTTTGAGTTCAAATAATACCGCAAGCGTACGGGTCAATCGTAGCTACGGGTCGAACACGAGGAGATATACGCCACTCTATTTAATTAACTTAAAAGTAATGCAAAGTGAACCAAATTAAAGTGTTAAATTAAACTAATGAAAATTAATGCATCCTAACTCATAAGCATCTAACAAAATTAAAGGATTATATTGGCGTCCTAACACATGAGCATCTAACCTATCAAACTAACGTAAATTGGAAGGAATAACAAAAACGCAGCCACACTTCATAATCACATAAAAAGAAATAAGGGAATAAAAGTGCATCCACATACCACAACCATATAAAAAAAATAAAAGAAATAGAGGGAGAAGAAGAAGAAGATAGAGAGAGATAGAGGAGAGGGAGAATGAGATTGAGAATTTAGATAGTAAAACCTTGATGTCCTTGCATGAATGTAACTGAAAAGCTTGAATACTTTATAAACTTACCTTGACCTCCTCTTCTAAATCTTCAAGTCTTGTCAGCAACTTAAGAACTTAGACTAGAAGGCTTAAAACCTAAATTAGAATTAAGAAATTACAACCCAATTGAAGACTTAAATTGAAATTAAAGCATAAACTAAACCTATTACAACCATTAAATGAAAATCAAAAAGCAAACTAGAACTTAGAAAAACCAAAAATCATAACTTAGAAGGAGAAGAAGAAAAGAAATTTTACTAAGTGAATGGACTAAAAATTACACTAAAAACTGAATTAAAATTGAACTAGAAACTAACTAAAAACTGAACTAAAAAACTAACTTCTTACAACCCAAAGGGCAAGGGGTATTTATAGGGGAAGAGAGGAGAAGAGAGAAGGGGGAAGTGTAGGAGAAATATTCCCTAAGAAAAGAGAATATTCTCTTCTCCTTCCTCTTTTACAATGCCTTGAATCCTAAGAAAAAAAGAAAAAAATAGAAAGAAGAAGAAGAGAAGATTATTTACATAGACCTTCTATTTTTAGAAAAGTAAATTTCTAATTCTAACTTGTGCTTCCTTTTCTTTGTAAATATCTTCTCCAAGCAATAAAATCAAAGCATCTTTGATTTTTCAACCTTCCATAGATGAGAAAATATCTTTCAAAATAAATCTATCCCAAGTAGAGTTCCAGAAGTGCCCTTGAGAAGTTGAAGGAGAGAGAGAGTAAGGGTGATGACTAGGATTCCTTCAAGAATAAATAAAATACCCATTCTGTCCTTCAGAAAATATGGAGCATGGGGTGCTTATATAGGTCTCACCATTGTGTTCCTTGCGAGAAATCACACAAAATAGACCCAAATTTCATCCAATTCGGAGTTGGGGAGCCCAAGATATCTCAAGTTGAAGTTGGACTGTCCAGAGCCTTCCAAATGGAATCTTTCGGGTACAGTAAAGTAACTTTTGATAATTGCATTAAGGCTCCTAAAATCCGAACTTCCGCTTCACTTTGTCCCCATCCGACTGTCAATAATTATAAATAAACCCCTGAGACCATTTTCACGCGTCGTTATAAACGCCATAACTTCTTCGTTTCAACTCGGAATTAAGTGCCGTTTGAACCATTCAAGGCTGACTCAATGGGCTATGCATCCATTTACACTTCTAAAAAGCTTAAAAACATCTCCTTAGCATCATCTCCTTCATTTTCACAAGAATTCACCTAAACCCTGAAAAGCATAAGAAAGCACCGAGTAACTCTATTCAATGTGGTAAAATGTATAATTTATGCCCTAAAATTTCACACATAAATGTGCTCATCATCTAACCCAATCCTTAACCTATTAGGTAACCTAAATTGAGTAGGAAACTAAATTGGACTCAAAACAAAGTCCTAATCCAACCCAACTAGATACTTAAATTAAAGTCCTTGAGAATTAAAAAAAAAGAATATTCTAACTTCACTTAAATTTGAACCACTGGTTCAATTTAAAACATAAAATAAAACTATGTATGGGAAAATAAAACATCAAATCCTGTATGTAACCCTATTACCCATACTGTAGGTCCATAAAAGTGACCTATTACATCGAAAACCCATGGGATCAAAGGCCCAACATGTATAGAACCCAACCCTAGACTTATTCCTAATAAAACAAGCCTATTTTGGTGATGAATCTGCATAACTTTACCTACATTCGTCCATGGTGCGAGAACCCTTGCCCAGTTATTACTACAATCAGGCATTGAAGTGGTGTGTCACTTATAGGGACACCCTAACTAACCCTTGCTCACAATGTGCTACACACATTGCTTCTGGGGAATGCCCTAGCATAGGATCAAAAAATGTAAAACCAAGGTTTTAAGTATCTTAACGTATCATCCGATACTAACCGATACACAAGGTTTAAAGTATCCTTCCGTATCTGCCAATACATATCTTATCTTATGTTTAAGGTACTGATACGATACCTAAAAAATTGGTATTAGTACATGTAGGAAATCACATCTTTTTTGTATAATCAATTGAATGCACTTCTTGCTTTATCGTACTTTGTTCTCCATTTTATACATTATATATTTTACATATTACCTATTTATAGTGTTTTATGCTTCAAAACTGTATTTTGCATTTATCATAAGCATTTCCATGTGTTTCTTGACCATTTCCATACGTATCTAAAGTATTTTGCGTCTCTCCGATACGATAAGTGTCTTAAAATCACCCTTCCGATATGATACGCAATACCGATACTTTAAACCTTGCCGATACATATCTTATTTTTAGAGTACCGATACGATACCTAAAAAAAGTATCAACTGTATAGGGTTGATATGTGACCCGATTTGGTTGATACTTATCAATATACTTGATATATCTCTTATAAACTTATATTACTCGTTCAATGATTCAAAACACTTACTAAGAGCTCCTAAGGCATTGTAATCAATTTTGTTTTGGCAAAATTAACTTGATTGCTTGTTTCTGCTGGCAAAAGCGATTCTAGTAGTGTTGATTTCATTATCATTTGGTAATTAAACAACCTGCAATCAAGGATCAAAACAAGATTTGCGCAATAATAGTTTTCTATCAAAATTTTCAATTTTTTGCTCAAATATTGATTTTTGGTGTCGTTTTTTGCAATGGATCACTAGGTTAGTGAAAAACAACCTGAATGATTGCATCAAACTAGATTTTTTTTGCAATGAGGTGAGTATCTAAACCCTAAATATTCCCCAAACTGAAAATGACATTTTTTTTTTATTGCTACAAGTAAAAAACTTCATCCTTTATACATAATCAATTGAATGTACTTGTCTCGTTGTACTTTTTTCTCCTCGTTATGCATGATATATTTTACATATTACTTGTTTATAGTGTTTTATGCTTCAAAATTGTATTTTGCATGTATCCTAAATATTTCCATGTTTATCTTTAGTGTGTCTTGCGTCTCTTTGATACGATACGATACGTTTCTTAAATCACCTTTGCGATACGATACCCGATATCAATACTTTAAACCTTGTGTAAAACTCTAGAATCTATGTTAAAATAGTTTGGCTGAAGTTTTTACGATGCCAGTTGTCAACCTGACACCCCAACCCTCCTTTATGCGGGCTTGAGATCGGCAGGAAAAAATGCTGACAGAGTTTCCTAACAAGTATCTTATTAAACTTGAGGGAAAAAGAATTCTGTCCGGGAGTGTGGCCTACACGGGCACTCCCATGAGTCTGTCTCTCTCCTCCCCATATGAAAAGACTCATCTGTCCTCTTGTTTTGAGGAGGAAAGTGATAGACACATGGGAGTGCTGGAGTAGGCCACACTCCCGGACAGAAAACTACTTCCCTAAACTTAAATTATTCATCATTAAAAAGATTAAAAAAAATATCGGCAATGTTAAACATGAATCAGATGTTGTGGGCCCCAGTAACTATGTGTATTGAAAACATCATCAATTATCTCTTTCATTTACTCCTTTGATTTTTGCCATTCTTCTTACAGAACTCCTTAAATCTACACGTCTGATTTTGATATTCCGATAAGGCAGGTATAACCTTAAAGTTGAGTGTGGTGTAACATCTAACCGTCACAAATCAAGCACACCTGATGCATGTTTCTTCTTCGTCGACAACTTTATAGTAACCGATCATCTCTATGATGACGTGTATGTTTTGTCTCTACATGATATCTGTCAGCCTGAAGGTTCTACAAAACAACTGGAAAGCTGCAGCACGTTATCATGGTTGGAGGATACAGAGAAAAAGCTTCTAGACTTAAAAGTTTCTGCTACAGGAAGGTTCAAGAAGCAGACATCACAGCATGTGATGTTGGACCCACATAATGCAGGCTTCCTTGCTGAGAAATCTAGAGATCAGTACATCAAAGATGTTGAGAAGTGTTTGGAGTTCATCAAAGATGGAGAAAGCTATGAGCTATGCCTCACAACTCAGATGAGAAAGAGAATTGAGGGCATAGATTGCTTGGAGCTATACCTTAATTTACGAGAAAAAAATCCAGCCCCTTATGCTGCCTGGCTAAACTTTGCTTCTGAAAGTCTATGCATCTGCTGTTCTTCACCAGAGAGGTTCCTACGTCTGGATAGAAATGGCTTTCTGGAAGCGAAACCCATTAAGGGAACCATTGCCCGTGGTACAGCTCTAGAGGAAGATATGATGCTCAAGCTGCGACTCCAAAACAGGTAAAGTAGAACCTTGTATCTTTAATGGTTGACATTGGAATCAGCACTCTTTTAACAAAGAATAACATCTCTGGAGTTTAGGGTACTGCTTCACATTCTATGTTAGTCATTAGGTTTTCCTGTCTTATATCTGCTTGATAGTATTTGAGATTCTCTAAGGGACCAATTACATAGGTTGTCGATGTACTTTGGCAATACTACTATTCCATTCAATGGTATTAAATGATACACAGTTCTAAAAGAGTACATGCTGGCAACTAAACTTCCATATGACAGTTAATCACCTAAAAGATCTTCCATGCCAAAATTCCAATCAGACGAATTAAACCAAATTGTTTAATAGATTTTCAACTAGATGGCCAGAAAATGTTATGGTAGGTTTGACTGAGAAAGAACTATTTAACTGTTTCCACCTATGTATTTTACTAACATACTTTCATCTTGTCTTCAACAGCGAAAAGGATCAAGCCGAAAATCTAATGATAGTTGATCTGCTAAGGAATGACCTGGCTCGTGTCTGTGAACCTGGATCAGTGCATGTCCCTCTTCTGATGGATGTGGAATCGTATGCTACTGTTCACACTATGGTGAGTACAATCAGAGGAAAGAAGCAAGCAAATTTGAGCTCAGTTGACTGTGTTAGAGCAGCATTCCCGGGAGGTTCAATGACTGGTGCACCTAAGTTAAGATCAATGGAACTTATTGATGCTCTTGAAAATTCTTCTAGAGGCATCTACTCGGGCTCTATAGGATTCTTCTCTTGTAATCAAACATTTGATCTGAATATCGTGATCAGAACAGTTGTCTTGCATGAAGGTGAAGCTTCTATAGGAGCTGGAGGGGCCATTGTTGCTCTGTCAAACCCTGAAGACGAGTATGAAGAAATGATTTTGAAAACGCAGGCCCCAGTGAGAACCATGGCTGAATATCAAAACAGATTACAGTCTAACCAAAGTTAAAATCAGAAAGGAATTTTATTATTGGAAAAAGTTTCCCACACAGCCAATGTACTATACGCCTTCTAAGTTTTAACATGGGTTTTTTATTTTTATTTTCTTTCCTCCCTTGACATGTGGGCCCCATGTAGATGATGTTCTTCCCTGTGCCACCATTGTTGTGGTGTGGGAGACTTCCCCTCCACTGGTAGCATGGGGAACCCTCTTCCTTCTATTATTTATTTATTTATTGTACCATTGCAGCATTGTGATTGAGCAATTGCAACAAAAGAAATCCATATTGGTACTTGTAGGGGGTGTCAAAACTTGGCCGAACTGCCTATCTAAACAAAGTTAAAACTCTATCATATCTGCCTCTTGTTTATACTCTCATTCCCTTCTCTCTTAAATTTCTAATGTAATATTCAAAATGAGTGCATTCTCTTAGTCCTTTCTCCTCTCTTGGAGTAAAAAGTAATTTTTTAGTCCCACATAAGAAACTTATGATAGGGAATAGAGAATGTGTTGCTAAGGCTAGGCGAGCCAATTTACCATATTATTGGTTATAGATTAGAGTTTGATAATAACCCAAGACTGTTTAAGGACATAAGAAACTTATGAGAGGGAATAGAGACTGTGTTGCTAAGGCTAGGCGAGCCAATTTACCATATTATTGGTTATAGATTAGAGTTTGATAATAACCCAAGACTGATTCTTAAACAGTCTTGGTCTATGTTATGTGTCTATAGATCTTGTTCATGGATTAACAAAAATGTGCAAATGCTCTATTTACCTCGGCCTTCAATTCTCTCAGTCTCTTCCTTTTTTTGTATGGCTTCACCACTCCCTTTGGCAGCATCCATTAATTTGGAGCTTAATTTGAACCTTATTAGGGGAGAGAATGATTATTTGCATCAGGGTTGGTCCTTGCTTTCAATCTATAAATTGGTAACAATACTCATTTGTAATTTTCCCTACCCTTTATATAGAAGGTAGCAAAATAGATCAACAGAGAAAGTCTGAGTGCAAGATAATCATCTCCTTCAAACGATATGGATCCAAGTAAGAGATTCTCCTTGATCTCTTGATTGTGGTTCCATGTTTAATGATTTGTCGTGGAGATTGCGTAATTAAATTCTATCACAGACTTCATGGATGGGGAATCCATGAGTCCCTGTATTTGATGCAGTGTTTGTTATTCAACAACGAGCTGGATACCCTTACCATTTGATGGAATGAACTTTACCCTTCCATCACACAATTGGTCCTGTTAGAATCGAATTCAACCTTCACTAGGGCTGTGTTTGGTATGCATTCTTGGAATGCAAGAGTGCATTCTAGTTCAATTGCACATTCTTGGACGATAAAAACAATTATTTTTATCATCTGAGAATACGAAATCGTCCTAGAATGCATTCCAAGAATGCATATCAAACACAGCCTAGATTGCCATAACCTTTGGTTTTTGGAAGCATTCGAGATCAATTCAAATTTGTTCAAAGATCAAGTGCAAGTGCAAAACCTGAGAATTTCAGTCAGAGGGATGTTGCAATCTAAATAATAGAACTCCAAACAAAGTATCCGAAGACTGAAGCACATACATGACATGTCAAGGTCAGAAGGTTCAAGTCCATTAAGATTTGTAGATCCATTGATTCTATTTGTCTAAATTTCTAGCTTGGTAATTATGGCTCTCACAAGATATCTGCTTTTATTGCTTGAGATAAAATGTGTATTTCTAAATCTCTGGGAGGGTTGGGATTTAGTAGTTTTGTTGATGAAGTTGGGATGGAAATTACGTACCAATCAATCCTCCTTATGGGCTCAAGTCCTAAAAGCCCGGTATTTCCCAAATGCTTCGTTTTTTTTACCCCAAAACAATCTCTAAAAATGGTTCCTGGACCTAGAATAGTATTAGGCATATTATTCCTTCATTGAAAAAAATAGTGGTCAAGAAAATAGGTAATGGGAAATCGATTTTTTTTTTAACTGATCCCGGATTCCATCTCTACCCGGGTGTTCTATTCCATCTCCAATTATTGTTGGTTTGTCTGAAAAGGTTGATAAATTTATTACTAATGCTGAGTGGAATTCTAGTTTGCTTAGTTCTATTGTCCCTGTGGATGTCTCTTTACATATTCATAGAATTGATTTGTCTGCTTCTGATGATAGTTGGTGCTGCTATCTGGCTAAATCTGGAAAATTCACCACTAAACTTGCTGCTAGATCTCTGTCGGCTTTAAATCCATCATTTAATTTTCTTCTTTCCACTTGGTGAAAGTTTTTTTGGAGACTTAAATTACATCCCAAATTTAAATCGTTTTTCTAGCATGTGTTAAATGTAGGTCTCCCAATCAAGGCAACCTTGCATAAATGGCTTCCGATCGACCCCTACTGTGCTCTTTGTGGAAATTGTGTCGAATCATACTGGCACATATTCCTTTCATGTGATTGGGTTAAATATATTTGGGCTACTAGTCCGCTGGGGTTGAGAACCGAGTTCTTGTCTCACCCCTCTCTGGAAAAGTTCTGTCTCTCTATGTTGGTTAAGTTTAAGATGGACAAACAAGCTTTATCTTGGTTCTTTGGGATATGTATTATTTCTTGTTATTTTATTTGGTCTGTTCGCAACAAGGTGGACTATGGCCATGAGAAACCGGATCCGGTTTGGGTTAAGAGAAATATTGATCGATGGATAGCTGATTTGGAATTATCCCCCCCCCATTGTTCACCCCTATGATGTTGTTCCCCAACTTGAGGAGGTGCCTCATCTTTCTAAATTTTCTCATTTACCTAATTTCAAAGTTCCTGTCTTAATCTCTGCAGGATTTCAAACCCCAGGTCTAAGTACAACAGGATGGGCATATTTTTTATTTTTTTATAAATGGCAAGTTTAAGTTGCTTGCTGCAGGTTCGATTAAATCTACTCACAAGCTGGAACTGGAGCTTTTTTGTATTCGTACGGGGCTCGATCATGCTTCTAGTTTAGGACTGAAGATGAAAGAAGTGTGGTGTGCGAATCAACAGATCCCCGATCTTCTTCCATCACCAACCACTAATCCTT
Organism: Telopea speciosissima; assembly: GCF_018873765.1. Lineage (NCBI taxonomy): Eukaryota > Viridiplantae > Streptophyta > Magnoliopsida > Proteales > Proteaceae > Telopea > Telopea speciosissima. Next base: position 45,710,007 of record NC_057920.1, read on the forward strand.
GGCCGTGGCATCTCCTTTAGGACCTTCTTTATATCAGCTCTGTAGCCCAGGACTTGGACTTAAAGTTTAGTAGGATAGGGGACCCTTTCTGTTATGCAATTGCTTCTAATCTGGCCAGAAAGGCCCTGAACTCTAACTCTCTTGTGTTTTCCGCTTTTTAGTTTGTATATTTCTTTTTCACATAAAAAAAAGGTCATAAGAAAGAAAAATATCATTTGTTTAAAAGGGAAATGAAAATGATAGGGTGGGGGGGGGGGGGGGTAAGTTTGTATATATTAAGATTTTCAAGAAGATAGATGATAACAATTGTAAAAGGAACATCAACATCAAACTCTTGGAAACAGAACATTTAAGAGGATAGAGTTTTGAAAACCCACCATATAGAATGAAGATGAAGGGGATAAAGACAGAATTACCTTGTTACCCCCTCACTTTAGAGAGACTATAGAATGAGTATGAGGGTAAAAAATTCTAGTTAAAAATCAATTTGACACCTCTTGGAGGTGACAACAAGAAATAGTTCTTTTTAATATTCAATGTGGGACTAAAAATGATTGTATTCTTTTAGTCCTTTCTCTCATTAGAAGCAAAATGTAATGTTTTTTCCTCCCATTGAAAACTTAAGAGAATGAATAGAAAATCTCATGTCTATAAGCAAAGCTAGACATCCCAAGCCTCATTACTTTTGGTTCTGATTTTGTATAAAAGGGATTTTCTTATTGATGCACCTAAAAGTGTCAAATAATTTGTGACTTTACTTTTTTTTTTACCTTTTGTATTGTTGCTGCAAAAATTGAGACAGTCTTGACATGGTACTGCACTAGTCTGCAGAGATGAAACAAGAGACACAAGAGAGGACTAGAGGTGGGTCCGTGGGGGGATTCTCCAATTCCTAAGTCAGTTTCTTCAGCAACAACAATTAGGATTGGAAGAGCAAGAGTGTAAAGATTAACCAGTAGTGAATTCGAGTAATACTTGTGGAGCTTACCACATATTTATACCTTAGAATCCCATTCAGGAAGGCATCCTTGAATGGAAGTTGGATCTTTGCGGGAGAGAATAGAAGGTAGATTTTCAATAGGAATCTTCTTAGTGAAAGTTTCCCAGATTAGCCACCAAGTTAGCCTCCTATTTCGAAAGTGCTTTGTATGGAAGGGCTTCAATGTGGATGGTTCAGATCTGTTGTGGATCCTTCGCGGAGCAGTGGACGAGTTCAGATCCTTTGTGAAGTATGGATATTTTATGCCACGCATCCGGCGTGTATGATATTATGCGTATTAGAGCCCCCCCCCCCCCCCCCCCACTCACTTAAGTCTGAACAGGGTTAAGGGATTAGGTAGTTCGTTGAGATCCCTTGGCCTTCTTCGGCTGAGATTAAATATTGAATGGTTTCAGCGGCATGTCATGTGCTTTTGAAGAGTTTCTTTTCAAAGTTCGTACACACAAGTGTCTTCCTGGGGACTTTTTTTGGCCAAGCTTCCGTTGAGGCCGTCGATTTTCTTTTGCGCTTACTTTCGATGTGTCTATGGATTCTGATGTGTGTTGTGCTTGGGCTTGGGAACTGTTGATTTTTTGACGGCACTGAAGGTTCTTTTATCATTCGAACTCTTCAAGTTCTCCCTTCGCTAAGCATATCATGGCCTACAGAGTACTTGATATGGGGTGAAGTCATCGTCTCTTCTACTCAATTCCTCAGTGGTGCATTTCTTCTATTTCCACTTTCTTTCGGTTGCAATCAGTAAGTTCTCACTTCTCTATCACCTTCTTTCCTTGCATTTCTTGGGTTTTCTTTAGCTTATTCTTGGGCTTCTTGATTTCTTCTCGAAAATGGCTTTTGATCGTTCATCTCCCATTGGCAAAGGTAAGGGGAAGATGGGGTCTCGAAGATCTCTTGCCCCACCAGAAGGAGTGAGAGACGCGGAAAAAACTGAGGGGAAATTAGAGAACCTCCAGTCTAGTTTCCACATCCCTGAATCAATTGGGTCAATCTCCCCTCTTCTGATGAGAGAGCGTGCTCTAGTTCCTCTAGAGAGGTTTGCTTGTACAAGTTAGCTTTTCATTCTGGATTTAGGGTTCCTATCCACTCCTTCGTTGCGGAGGTATTGGACTGATATGATATTGCTTCTGCCCAATTGGTGCCCAACTCATGGATGATCATAGTGGGTTTCATAATTGCCTGTGAAACCTTGAAAATTAATATTTCTTTCAAACTTTTTGCATACTACCACACGCTTAAGGTGACTGGTACTACATCAGTTGTCGGACCTATGTGATGAGTGGGTTGGTTGAGATCTTCTAATAAAGGTTGGAAGAAGAAGTGTTTTTTCTGTCAACCTCGTCCGTCCAATAGGGGAACTATCCCCTTTAGCATGGTGTGGTGGACTGTGTCTGAGGGATGGTATAGAGAGGTTAACTAGATGTCGTTGCTCTCTACATCTAAGATGGTTGATCTGGACACGATAAATAGCAATGCCCGATCAGTAGATCAATCGGTGTTTGAGTCTTTGGAGGGAGTTGAGGAGCTTAGGAAGTCAGGTGAGTCTAGGGCTAATCTTAGCTTGTTGTAGCTTCATTTTCCTTTGCCCATTGACACTAATATCATTTGTTTTGTACCTCCATTTTCCTTTTTGAAGTGAAACTTTCCCGAGATGATCTGAAGAAGGTTGAAGTGAGGATGGCAGAAGGACTAAAGAAGAGAGGGGGCTCATCTGGCCTGTCTACTCATGAAGTTGGCAAGTTGTCTAAGTGCTGGCGGGTCCTCATCTTGCCTAAGGACGATGGGGGGTCGAATGAGGGGGGAGCTGTCTCCCCGTGCTGACAATAGTGTTTTGGTTATTAAGGTTATGCCGGCCTTGAGGGCTCCTACGGAGCTTCAGGTAGCTGCGGGCGACGCAGCTCGGGAAGCTAGCAATGTGAAAAATGCCTCTTGTGTTGAGAATATGGTGACAATTGCTTCCCCCTTTAGTGAAGAGCGGGGTGACTGATGAACACGTTTATGTGTGAAATTATTCCATTTAATTCTGCATTTTTATCTGCTTAGAATGGAGCTATTCAGGTACTTTTCTATATTTTCAAGGTATAGGGGTATTTTCGGTATATTGGAAATATTGGACGACAAGTGCATTTTTGGAGTCTAAATTGAGAAAACCAAGTTGGAGGAGTTCAATGCTACTCAAGCCTGGCCCAATGAAGACCTCTTGTATTTTCGAGTTTAGGAGGTGGTCCCCACCTAGCTCCACCGAATTTGGTCTCAGGGGTATATTGGTCATTTTGCATGAGGATGATGCAAGCAAAGTTGAGCTTAATTTTGTGGGTCATATGTAATTTTAGAAGTTTTGAAAGAGAAAAATATAAAAAGAGAATAATTTTAAGTGTAAGGGCAAAAAGGGGAATTGGAATTTGAAGAGAAGAGAGAAGCCATGTGCTGCCCACATTCTCCTATATCTCCTAAAACCTGTCCCTAAAATCTCTCTTTATTTTATCTCTCCCACCTCCTCCACGTGCTCTCTCCTTCCCATCTCTCCTACTCTTCTCAATTCTCTTTTCTCTCTCTCCTATTTCTTCTCTCATTCCTAAAATCTCTTTTTCCTAATTAATGTTTCTCCCACCATATCTCTCTCCCATTCCTTTTAAACTCCTTCCACGTGATCTATCTCCTATCTCTTTTCCTTAAATCCCATTCCTTTCCTAATTGCTGCCCACGGTTCTCTCCCCTCTCTCCTAAAAATCCAAAAATCCCATCACCATTTTCTCTCTTTGACGTTATCCCATTTCCCTCACAATCTCTCTCTCTCTCTCTCTCTATTTTCTCTCCATCTCTCACACTCTCTCTTTTCTTTTGCCATTATTATTTCCTTTTTAAGGGGGGTAGACCCTTCCATCGTTAAACAATTTTTCAGCTTCCAAATTCTTTTCTCTTCCACAGGTTTTTCTGGACATCATTGTATAGAGATCAACACCATCGTCTCTACAGCCGCTGCCTCCATCAACATTGCATCACCATTCACCTATGCATTGTGTTCCATGGAAGATCATCATCACCATTGCTGCCCCCTGTCTCTTACCGCCATGAGTGGCTAAGTATTCTCTATCTTTAGGTGTAGATAAACCAATGGTAGTTGTTGTTTAAAATTCTGGTTTGTATTCTTAATTGCTTGATGTTGAGACTCCATCCCTACTTGGATGATTTTTAATTGATGTACTTAGTTGAAGAATTTTGATTCTGTGATTCATTATTCTTTCATTCGAGCAATATTATTCTTTTCTTATGTGGTTGTACCAATGATGGATTATAGTTGAACGAACAAGTCGTACCAAGCCCTTAAGCAAAGGACAATAGTACTCATCAAGATAATCCATACCTAGGAGGAACCCTACATTCTGTGGTGTTATTAAACCTGTGGTTGTAATAAACCGAAGCATGCATCAGAATTGAATAATAATTCCATTGGGAATTCGAACCCTAAAGATAGCCTTCTTTCCATAACTTCATATCCTCGTTAATTTAGTTTTGTTTCTTTTATTCTTAGCTTAATTTAGATTTATTGCAATTTAAATTCCACCACTTCCATCTTATAATCTTAGTTAATTCAGCCTTTCAGTTCCCCGTAGTTCGATCCCTTTCTTACCACTATATTTCTAATTGTAGTTTTAGGGTTTATTTTTTATCACTTAACGATACAATCAAATTTTGGTGCCATTGCTGGGGAACTGAAGCATGGTTGCTAAGATTGATTTAGTTGTTTTGTGTTATTTTGTTTTAGTTTTAATTTCATAATTGCATAATTTTTCTTTTTAATCTCTTCATTAGTTTAATTTTAGTTCAGTCTAACTAACATTCATTTTGCTTTTGTAGGCAGCCTAGTAGATAGAGCAAGGAAGAAATTGTTCTTTTGGTTTACTCTTCTTAGTTTTGGTTTTAGTTCCTATATTTCATGTAATTAGGGTTTATCTTATGTAATTTTTATTTCAAGTATTAGATTGGATTGTTTAGGTTTAATTTTATTTTCCCATCCCTTTAAGATCATAAGTGTACTTCTACAATCGTTCATCGAGAGCGGCACGTTCAAGCGACAATAGATTTGTGCAACTGCCATCACCAGGTAAGTATTTTCGTTTAGTTTTAAATTAGTTACTTTTTTATTTTATTAGTTTTAATTTTTTTGATTAGTTAGCACATTCAACTAGTTATTTGTTTTATGCATGGTCGGCATTCTTTGCACCCCAACCTGACTACCTTTGACCTAGAAATAGAGCAATCTTTGGCTAGACTTAAGGATAGTAATAAAATGGGTGATGAGGATCAGCCAAGACGGCCACTGAGTGGGCACTTCACTCCAAGTGCCTATACTCCTACATCTTGTATTCAGTTGCCTGCCATTCAGGCTGTACAATATGAGATCAAGTCCAGCATCATACAAATGTTACCATCCTATTATGGACTTGCTAATGAGGAGCCTTACAAACATCTTGATGAATTCTTAAACGTATGCTCTACAGTCAAAATCCAAAACCTCTCTGAAGATACCCTAAAGTTGCTTCTGTTCCCATTCTCTTTAAAGGACAAAGCCAAACACTAGCTTCATTCCCTAGACTCGGTTAGGATTTCTACATGGACAAGGGATGTAGCAAGAATTTTTAAAAAAATTCTTTCCCGTTGGTCGGACTAATAGCCTTAGGCGAGCTATTACCAACTTTTCCTAATTAGAGGGCGAGCAATTGCATGAAGCGTGGGAAAGACTTAAGGAATTACTTCGGAAGTGGCCCCACCACGCTGTCCTGAAATGACAGTTAGTCCAGTGTTTTTATGATGGTCTCCATGACCGATATAGGCAAATGGTGGACTCCTCTTGTGGTGGAACATTTATGCACAAGAATGAGACTGAAGCGTGGGATCTTTTTGAAACTCTTAGTGAGAATTCCAATCATGCTTCAACCTCTAGAACTGAGATTCCACACACAGGGCAACCAAAGAAGGGTGGTCTCTATGAGATCAATCTAACTGTAGAGATGACCGCTAAGATTGACATGCTGTCCAAGAAATTGGATTATTTGATGTCTGTGGGACAGAATTTTATGTCCCCTTTCCCAATGAGTTTTTCTCCATCTAATCAGACTGAAGCTTGTGCCTTATGTGCTAGCCCTAGTCATTATATGACGAACTGCCCTTCGGCTGCACAATACCCTGAGTTTGTTCAGGAACAGGTACAAGTGGCTCAAAGTTTTCCTAAATCGGGTAATGATCCTTTTTCCAATACTTATAACCCGGGATGGCAAAATCACCCAAACTTTTCATGGAGAAACTCATTACCTAATAATCCTCCAAACCCACCATATAGGCCACCATTTAATGTTCAATCCAATTCCTATAGGGGTGAACAACCACCATATCCTCAACCCCAACAAAATCAATCCTTTGAGGAGAAGGTGCTAAAAGCATTAAGTGAACTCGTGCAGAACACACAGTTGCTACACTCACATACTCAGTCTATTAAAAAGCTAGAGAACCAACTTGGTTAACTAGCTGATGCTATAAGTAGGAGGAAGGCTGACCAATTGTCAAGTCAACCAATAGGTAACCCAAATAGTCAAACGGGTACAGGGAAAGAGCAAGTTCAATCGGTCACAATCTTGAGGAGTGGTAAAAGGATGAAAAAACCTGATGCATCCTTAACTACTAATGGGATGTTGCCCACTAATTCTCAAAACCAAGCAGAGGCTGAGTCAACCCTTGAGAAATCAGATGGTGATGTGGAAACACATGAGCCCAGTACAGAAACACCACCCGTGGTAGTTACTCATCAGTTCCTAAGGAAGGGATTGCACATTCCTATTATGGAGGGACCATCACCTGATTCTTGTATTCTAAAGGTCCCTTTTCCCCAAGCCCTTCAAACACCATCCCCAGCCTTTTTCGGATAAAAATGGTGCAAAGAGGAAAGAGATGATTGACTTATTCCAACAAGTTCGCATCAAACTTCCCCTTCTGGATGCTATCAAGCAAGTTCCTACTTACACTAAATTTTTTAAAGACCTCTGCACCCAAAAGCGTAAGTTGAGAATTTAAATCCCTAAGACCATCCATTTGACTGAACAGGTTAGTTCTGTAATTTTTAGCCACCTAACCCCTAAGCTTAAGGATACAGGTGTGCCTCTTATTTCTTGCATCATTGGAGATCTTTCCATTAGTAGGGCACTACTTGATTTAGGGGCTAGTGTGAATATTTTGCCTAGTTCAGTATATAATAGATTTGGCAATAAGAAGCTTAGGCTCAACATCTTCAATGCATCCTTAGGTTCTATTAGAGAGGAAGAGTGCTTTGCATTTGATTTATTAGACGAAATTGTGGCTGATCACACTTCTCACCTGCTTATTTATGATCCTTTGCAACACTATGTAATGTTTGGAGATGAGTCTGAGGCATATACTGAAGAGGTGAACACCTTGCAAGATGCCTCACCCTCTTTAGGACAACCACCTTGGACAGTTAGGATTGAGCCTCTCCCCCTTTTGGCTGCATCTCCCCAACCTTCTTCTCTAATATCCCCTCCAAAGTTGGAGCTTAAACCTCTCCCTTCCATCCTTAAGTATACATTTTTAGGGAAAGGAGAGACATTGCCTGTTATTATCTCATCCGATCTTTCGTCCAGACAAGGGGCTCAACTTTTGAAAGTTCTTTCTGAGTACAAGGCCGCCATTAGTTGGTCCTTGGTTGATCTTAAGGGTATTGACCCTTCAGTTTGTATGCACAAGATTTATTGTGAGGATGGAGCAAAACCCTTTAGGGCTCCACAACGTCGTCTGAATCCTAATATGAGGGAAGTAGTGAAGTGGCTTGATGCTGGCATCTACCTTATCTCAGATAGTCAATGGGTCAGCCCCACTCAGGTTGTCTTTAAGAAGTCCGGCATCACAGTTGTTCCCAATGACCAAGGTGATCTTGTCCCCACTCGTACCACTACGGGTTGGCATGTTTGTATTGATTATCAGAAGCTAAACAAGGTCACCTACAAAGACCACTTTCCTCTGCCCTTCATTGATCAGATTTTAGAGAAATTGGCTGGGCAGAGCTACTTTTGTTTTCTTGATGGTTAATTGGGATACAATTAAGTCCCTATCTGTCCCAGTGACCAAGAGAAAACAACATTCACTTGCCCCTTTGGTACATTTGCATTCAGACGTTTGCCCTTCGGGTTGTGCAATGCTCCGACCACCTTTAAATGGCGTATGATGCCATCTTTTCTGACATGGTTGGCCAATCTTTAGAGGTTTTCATGGATGACTTCTCTATCTTTGGGTCATCTTTCAATGAGTGTCTCTATCGGTTATCTCAAGTTCTTAAATGATGTGTGGAGACCAACCGCATTCTTAGTTGGGAGAAGAGCCATTTCATGGTTCAAAAGGGTATTGTCCTTGGCCACATTGTTTCTGCACGAGGCATTGAGGGTGACCCGGTTAAGGTTAATTTGATTGCTAAGTTACCCCCTCTCACTTCTGTTCGGCAGGCTCGTTCCTTCTTGGGCCATGTCGATTCTATATGTGTCTTATCATTTTAGTAATTTAGCCTTCCAATTCCCCGTAGATCGACCCCTTACTTGCTACTTGCTGGATTAATTTAGGATTTTGTTTTTGACCGGTTAACGACACAATTAAATTTTGGTGCCATTGCCGGGAAATCGAAGCATGGTTGCTAAGATTGATTGAGTTGTTTAGTGTTACTTAGATTTAGTTTTAATTTTATAATTTCAGAATTTTTATTTTTATTTTTAATCTCTTTATTAGGTTAATTTTAGTATACCTAACGAGTAAGGACAAGCTATCCGTTTAGTTTACTTTTAATTCCTAGACTTCATGTAATTAGGGTTATTTTATGTAATTTTTTTTTTTTAAATTTCAGCATTAGATTGGGCGTTTAGGTTTAATTTTAATTCCCCCAGCCCCTTGAGATCATGTGTAACCATTCATCGGGGGCAGCACATGGAATTGCGCAACCGCCAATACCAGGTAAGTATTTTTGTTAGTTTTAAATTAGTTTTTTTTTTTTTACTTTTTAGTTATGATTTTTATTTTTATTAATTGTTTTTATTAGTTAACACCTTTTAATTTACTAGTTTTAATTTTTGTTTAATTAGTACGTTCAACTTGTGTTGCATTTTATGCATGGTCCGCGTTCTTTGCACCCTAGCCTGACTTCCCTTGACCTAGAAATAGAGCGATTTGTGGCTAGACCTAAGGATAAAGATGAAAATTAAATTGCAATAGATCTAATTTTAAACTATGAATGAAAGAAACGAATCTAAGCTAACAATTAATGCAAATAGGGGAGAAGACTATCTTTAGGGTTCGAATCCCCAATGGATTGTTATTCAATTCGGTTGCATGTTTCGGTTTATTATAACCACAGGCCTAATAATATCACAGAATGTAGGGTTCCTCCTAGGTATGGACTATCTTGACAAGTAGTATCATCCTTCACTTGTAGGGTTTGGCACGCTTAGTTCATCCAGCTATAATCCATCATCGGTACAACCACATAAGAACAAAATACCATTGCTTGAATGAAAAATAATGAATCACAGAAACAGAAATTTTCAACTAAATATATTTATTAAAATTATCCAAATAGGGATGGGGTCTCAACATCAAGCAATCAAAAATGCAAACCAGAATTTTAAATAGCAAACACTATTAGTTCATCTACACCTATAAATAGAAAGAACTTAACCGATTATGGTGCTACGAGACAGGAGGCAGCAATGGTGATCTTCCATGGGGATGAAATTGCTGGTTCGTAACGGGGCTGCAATGCATTGAAGACAAAGCTACTGAAACAGTGATGGCAAGGCTACTCTTCACTTGGGCTCCCAAGATAAAATGTGAAGAAGAAGAAAGGGATTGAGAAGAGAAGAAGTATGGTGGAAGATGGAAGGGGCTGCTATATCAATCGTGGATGGAAGGGAGAGATTGTGTGAGATTTGAAAGTTGGAGAAATATTAGACAGAAGAGAGAGAAAAGTGGAATGGACTTAGGAAAGATGGGGGAGCCATGGGTGGTATATGGAGGGAATTAGAGGACAAAGGGGAGAGAGTTTAGAAAAGAGGGAGTTTAGGAGAGATTATGTTTCCCTTTTTTTTTTATCTTTAAGAGAGAGGGATTTTTTTAAAAGAGAGATTTTAGGAATAAGAGAAGAAATAGGAGAGAAAAACAAAGGAAAGAGAGGGAGAGAGAAACGTGAGGGAGAGAAGAGAAGGGGGGGGGGGGAATTTAACCTAAATTCTAATTTGTTCAAAACCATATTTTTGAAAATATCTCTCCATCCTGAGCCTGGATGGATCCAATCCGAGAATTAAAGTTGCTCCAATTAATATTCCGGACGATATGAGCCCAATATCAGATATCTTCTGAAAATTTCCCAATTTTTTGAAATTACAATTATGCCCTTGGGTCTTCAGTGAAACTTCTTCCCATCTCGCCCTTGATCACATGTGAGTTGATCCATGGGTAGACTGGTGCCTAGATTGCATCAAATCCTTCCATTCAGCATCTTCTATGCGCATGACCCTGTAACACCTTTTTTACATTTTTACCCCTGAGACCAAATTCGGTGGAACTAGGTGGGGACCACCCCTTGAACTCGAAAATACAAGAGGTCTTCATTGGGCCGGGCTTGTGTAGCATTGAACTCCTCCAACTTGGTTTTCTCAATTTAGGCTCTGAAAGTACACTTGTCGTCCAATATTTTCAATATGCCAAAAATACCCTTGTACCCTGAAAATACAAAAAGGTACCCGAATAGCTCCATTCTAAGCAAATAAAAATGCAGAATTACATGGGACAATTTCACACATAAATATGCTCATCAATCTAGGCTTCGCGATTCTACTGGAGCTTGGATATGTGATGATATTAAGCTTTCCCAACATATTGTGGATTACTTTTTCGATTCCTACTCAACATCAACCCCAGTTGGTATTGATGAATTTCTAGACTATGTTCCCCCTCGTGTCTCAAGCACCCAAAACATGGCACTCTACCGCCCCTTTTCTGCAGAAGAAATTAAAAGTGTAATTTTTCAGATAGGTGCTTTCAAAGTCCTTGGCCTTGATGGCTTACCTGTCAAATTTATCAGGCTCATTGACATATTGTTGGCAGTGATGTTGTTGCTGCTATACAATGCTTTTTTGAAACCGGACACATGCTGAAACATTTTAATTGTACAACAATTGTCTTGATTCCAAAGCAGAAACATCCTGAGAACATTACCCACTTTAGATCGATCAGACTTTGTTCTGTTTTCTATAAAATCATTGCGAAGTGTCTTGTCAATCGGCTTAAACCAATTCTAAATTCTCTAATTAGCCCATATCAAAACGCTTTCATCCCTTCAAGAGCAATATCTAATCATGTTTATGTTGCTCATGAAACCTTGCATCAAATGCGCTCTTCCAAGTCTAAATTTGGGTTTATGGCTATGAAAATTGACATTTGTAAAGCTTATGACAAAGTTGAGTGTACTTTCTTAGAACTCATACTAGGTAAAATTGGTTTTGAGGGAATGTGGATTAACTGGATAATGCAGTGTGTTTCAACTATTTCTTATCATATTAAAGTAATGTCATAGGAAAGGTTGTTCCCCACTGTTGGGCTCCGTTAAGGTTGTCCACTTAGCCCGTACCTTTTTATCTTGTGTTAAGAAGCCTTCTCTTCTTACCTGTTGAAAGTTGAGTTTGATAATCACATTCAAGGAATAAAGACAAGTAGAGCTGGTCCCTGTTAAGGATGTTAAACGGTCCGATTTCGATTAAATGGTTCGATTTGATTCGATTTTGACTGCTTGAGGGTAGAAACCGTAACCAGACCGTTTAGCTAAATGGTTGCATATCCAAAACTGTAACTGTTTAGTAAACGGTTTTGATTATACGGTTTTAAAATGGTTTCAGTTAAATGGTTATACATGGTTTTCGATTAAATGGTTCTATACGATTTTACACGATTTGGGTTAGCTAGTTATGAATAACATCCCTGATTTACTAAATAGTTTAATAGTTTTCAAACCAAACCTCCTGTACTTTTTAATAGAAAATGGGTTGTAGCCTGTAGTGCCATCTCTTTTAATTAGTAAATACCTTCAATGGACGATAGATCCTATGAAAATGTTGTACCTTCAATCATTGTATACCCAATTTTTTTATTTTTTTTTGGGGTAGAAAACGGTTTACCTTCTATATACTAATACTAATTAGTTATTAGCAATTAGATAGTAATTATGAAGTTATTAGTTTTTTTTTTTTTTTTTTTTTTAAAAAAAAATCATTTATTGAAGAAACGTGACTTAATGAGTTAGTGACTTAGTGGTTAGTACTTAGTAGTTGCTATTGATAGGTTTTGAATCTTTTGATGTTTGGTTTAAATGGTTATAATCGGTTGTAATTGGATTAAACGGCCTGAAACCGTTGGATTAATTGGTTAAAACCGGACTGAACCGTTTAGTTAAACGGTGGCATTTCTAAAACCATAACCAGACCATTTATTTAAACGGTCTGTCGGTTCCAATTTAAACGGTTCGGTTCAATTTTGGTAAACGGTTTCGATTTTGTTTTGACACCCTTAGTCCCTATGTTAGCCACCTTCTATTTGCAGATGATTGCAAGTTATTTTCAAAAGCTAGCCTTGATGAGAGTAAGACACTTTTATCATTACTTACCAATTATTGTTTAGTTTCGCGCCAAAATGTTATTGTTCGTAAATCTAGCATCCTTTTTAGTCCAGGTGCCCCTTCTCAGGTCAAAGAAGCTATATCTCAAGCTTCGGATCCACATCCTCTACTTCCATGTGTTGTACTTCCATCCTACTTCCACGATTTCTCAGTTCACCACCTGTCTTTATGACCATCCAACGACTGTACTTGAATTAATTCAAACTTTTTTGAAAATCTGATGAGACCTATTTGGACCACCATAAACCCAAAAAACAACCCAACCGGTTCATCTCACTCAAACTAAACCCACTTTTAACCCAACCATTTTCACTCAAACTAAACCCCCACTCATCCCCATTTCTATTTGAACGAAATGCCCTAAAACTCTGAGTTTCAGAAGAACTCCATCGCCCCACTCAGGTGCAGGATGAGGAAAAATAGTTGTAAACCATAGTTGTAGAAATAGTTTAGTTCACACAGATTGCAGAGGGTCATCAACCATAGAGGCTAGAATTTACTCTCTTATTCTTCTCCTCTCCAGTTCTCTCATCTCTTATGTTCTATTTCTGCTGCTACTACTTATAATAAAACATCATCTCCCTTTATCCTCTGTTTCTGTTATCTGGAATTTCATGTTTTTTAATCTATAAATTCTGATCTCTCTGCTGCAATCTCTTATCACATCTTCTATTCTACGTAAACTGAACAGATTTGATCCCAACAACCAAAAGGATCAAGTATGGACCCTTCTCAACACCCTCATCAACCTTGTTTATTGCAACCATAAATCCAATTTCTTGATAGCATGAACCAGTAAAATCACATTCAGTCATCCCATTTCCACCTCCATCTGACCTCCCTCAAGAAACTTTGCACATGCTTGGTTTTTCCTTGCTTTGTCCTCAACCCAAGACCTTCTCATAAATTGCATTTGTAGGTGTGAGAGGAACTATATCACAACCATTGTCCATTTTACAGGGAACAAATAAATAAACCATAACCATCCTAACACTGGAAATTGGCCCGTCCTATCCAGAACAAGTTTTAGACTATAGCATTGAAGATAATCATATTTATTAATGGTTTAATACTTACCATAATATAATTTCAAGGCTAAGAACAAGGGTGGGGCTGGGTTGCAGACGAAGATGAGGGCAAGGCCACAAGGGCATGTTCGTGTTTGCAGAAGAAGAAGATGGGGGTTTTTGGGTGTTCAGTTTAACCTATCCAAAAAGAAAAAAAGAAGAAGAAGAAGACAAATGGAAGATGGCGGAGCGGATGGAGAAAGGGGCAAACCAGAGTTTTGCCACAAGGGCATATTCGTGTTTGCAGAAGAAGATGGGGGGTTTTTGGATGTTCAGTTTAACCTATCAAAAAAAAAAAACAAAGATTATTCATCCACAGAAAGGGAGTAAAATGAAAAAATACAATTGGAGCGATGGAGTTCTTTTGCAACACAGAGTTTTAGGGCATTTCGTTCGAGAAGGGTTTTGAAGGGAGAAGGGTGGATTGCGAAGTAGGGTTTCACTTTTTCTCCACGATGGTTGTCGCGGCTCAGATGTACTCTGCAATGTCACCCATTTCCGATGTGGTTCAGGCAGATTTGGAGAAGAAGAGAGCAGGGGAAGAAGAAGGTCGAGATTTTGGGAAATTTGGAATTTCAAATCATTTTGAAACCTTATCACTTGCGTGTAATGGGTTGGGTTTGGTTTTGGGTCTTCTGGGTCGGTCGGGGTTGTTTTTGGGGTTAATGAGGTTCAAAACCCTTTTGAAATTTTGGACTAACAACCGTTGGATGGTTGTCAGTACAGGTGTCGTTCCCAGAAATCGTGGAAGTAGGATGGAAGTACAAGTGAGGAAGTAGAGGATGTGGATTCCTCAAGCTTCTGGTTTTCTTATTATTCATAACCATGGGAAATATTTAGGACTCCCTACTAATTTTGGGTGCTCCAAGAGATTGCTTTTCTCTAGCATTACAGATAAACTAAGCCTTTGGGTTGGAAGGAATCCCTTCTATCTTTAGCTTGCAAAAAATTTTCATCAAGTCTGTTGCCACCAGCATAAACATATGTTATGGCCATGTTTTCTCTTCCTAGCTCTATCATTGATAATATTAATAGCCTTATTCGACACTTTTGGTGGAAGGTAGGAATGGTAGAGGGGTCTTTTGGAAAAAATGGGATGTCCTTTGTTCCCATAAATCGTTGAATGGTTTGGGTTTTAGAGATTTGGGGTCTTTTAATCTAGCTTTGTTAGCTCGTCAAGGGTGGCATATCCTGCATCATAGTGAGGCGCTTTGGGTTCGTGTTCTAAAAGGAAAGTATTTTTCATCTTCTTTTCTTGAAGCTAAGGGCCGATAAAATTGCTCTTGGGGTTGGCGTAGCATTCTTAAAGGTAGGGAGGCTTTACTTCTTGGTTGAAGGAGACTTATTGGTAAAGGGCGAACGATTAGAACATTTGAGGACTCGTGGATTCCTTCTCTCCCTAGAGGGCGTATTTCTAGTTGTCTTCCAAACCCCAGATATAATTTGGTCTCCAATCTTATTCATCAACCACTTAAGGAATGGGATTCCTCTACCCTTTCTAATCTCTTCTAAGTTGATGAAGGAAGGGCTATTAGGCGTCTTTCTTTGCCTATTTTGGATAGTTGGTTTTGGACCTATTCTAAGAGTAGGCTTTTTTCGGTTAAATTAGCTTATCATATTATATTTTGAAATCATGTTAGCACCCCTTCCCCATCCTCTGATCCTTTTTGGAATTGGTTATGGCGCCTGAAGTTCTTACCCAAGATAAAGCTATTTCTTTGGCGTGCATGTTATAGTGATTTAACTGTTAATGATCTCTTCTTTAGGGGATCTTTGGCATAAACCCCATTTTGCCCCTTTTGTAATAATCTTGAGGAGTCCATAGTCCATGCTTTAGTACATTTTCCTTTGGCTTCCACTTGCTGGCGTCTCTCTCCCATTCAGATTGATACCCAACTATTTAATGGATCAATCTTTAGAGACTAGATCTCATTTTTAAACACAATAGGCCAACATTCTCCAAATCCGGATGATTTTATGTTACATTGGACATCTCTTTGTTGGAAAATCTTGAAAAGTAGAAATAGATTTATTTTTTCTTTTATTCAGCTGAATCCTCACTCTCTAATGTCTACTTTTTATTTATTTTTGGAGGAAAGTATTATCGGACTTCGGACTTCTCAATCACTACCGGATACACATTTGGCTGATCCTTGCCCTCCCTTGAGTGTGCTATTGCATTATGCATGTGCTATTATTGACGGTGCATGGTCTGCCAATTCTTCTTCCAAAGGCAAGTTTGGGGTTATTCTCTTTGATTGTTCAGGAGATTTTATGGTAATTTGTTGCAAGTCATCTTTTGGATGTTCTACTTCTATGTTAGAGGCTTTACCCATTCGCGATGCAGTTACTCTTGCCAACAATCTTCAGCTCCCTCAGTTGCGGATTTGTTCAGATGGCCTCCTTGTTGTCCTTGCACTTCAGGGGTTGCCATCTACCTTGGATTGAGCATCGTAGTTAGTAGTTGATGATATTTTAGTTTTTTGTAATAATTTCTCTTTTGTGTTCTTTTTGCATGTTTCCCGAGACTGTGTTAAAGAGGCTCATTTCCTTACTATGAGGGGCTTTTAGGTTTGATTTGTCTTACTTTTGGTTATCTAACCCACCTCCTATCCTTGTAAATCTTCCAGCCGGTCAGAGTTTCTCTGTTGCCGATTTCTTTTAATAAAAATCTTCGTTTATGACAAAAAAAAAAAAATCAAATTGATATTCAAAAAGCCTCTTTGTGAAAGCAGGGGTACGACTGCATACATTATGACCCTCTCCAAGCCTCGTAGTGGTGGGAGCCTTATGCACTGGGTAAGGGTGTCAATTTTGGACTAGAATTGTCCCGCTACAAACTGGAATCGACCCACCCAATAGCTTATTAGTCCAATTTTGGATCTACCGATTAAGCTATTGGTCTCCCAACGGTTCTAGAATTGATAGACCAACTAGGAACTGGTGGAACCGGTACAAATCCACATCCTAACCCTATATATTATATAATTCTAAGACTTAAGGTTATTATAGCTAAGGTCAAACCATTCATTCTTTTGTCTCTCCATTTAGATTGGTACCTCTTGTCACATATACTATTTAACTAAAGATTCGACTGTTAATTTAATGGTCCATTTGGGAATAGTAACTTAATAATATGCCTTAAAATAATTTTAGTTTATGAGGGTGGAGGTGTTACTACTTATCAATTAATTTAAAATAAGAGGTAATAAGAACTACTTTCATGATTTGAGAAAAAAAATTGAGTGTGGACTGTGTTGGAAAACACATTCCTCCATAAACTAATTTTGATGATAACAAACATTAAGATTAATACTAATATTCCAATCTTTAAGCAAGCTTCATAGTCAGACGTTGGAAGCATCAAGCATCCAGGAAAGACTTGATCAACGGAGCTCACAACAGAAGAGTTAAGGAAAAGAAGAAATTTGAAGATTGAGGAACATCTTCTAAAGGAAGCCAAGAATTAACAAGACAAAGACTCTCCAAGAAGATTCAAGTGCATTAGAACACATTTCATTACATGTGCATATCACATTACACACACATTGCATTCACATGTAAGAGACCCTAGGAGGAACTCATTCCCATGCCCTAGACTCAAGAAACATGGCCATTAAAGTGTTAGACAAAAACCTATGAAGTCCCCAAGCAAGCTGGACCAAAAATCCCCTTGACAGACAATCAAAAAATAGGATAACTGTCTGTCGGTCGACCTACAGAATATAAAAAATACAGACCTGTTTCCAGTAGCCTGTCGGTTGCAACCGACAGATCTATCGGTCGACCGACACTTGTAGGTCGATCCATAGGTCGACCGACAATCGACCTACAGCCCCAAACTTGGGCTTAACGGCTAGTTTTCAACGGCTAGTTTTTTGATGGTCGACCGACAACTTTTATAGGTCGACCGACAGTCTAAAAATATGACAGTTTTATATCCGTTGGAGAACAAACAAACTCCAACTTTTGGCTTTATAAAACACATCCAAACAAGGAACAAAATACATCTTTTGATAGAAAAAGTGCATAGTACATTTGAGAAAGTACAAAAGTGAGAATTTATCATTGAGCTAAATTATTCAATTCAAGCTCTTCAAATAGATATTACCAAGCTCTTAACTCTCCACTCTCTCCAACTCATGCCATTAAGGAGAGTCATCTAGGAGACTCAAGGTGCATCACTCTCATTCATATCATTGAGCACCATCACTCAAAGGGTAAAAGTGTCACTACTCTTTGATAGGTATTTATACCAAACTTCTATTGTATTTACTTGTTTATGCTTTTGATTTGATAAAGCATTGTTGTATTAATCTAGACTGTACTTAGATTAGTACAAGGACCCTCTCATCCTTAAGAGATTGAAAAGATACTCTTGTCTTGGAACTAAGATTGTAAGGATCCTCTTATCCTGTTAAAAAGAGTTGTAAAGGTATCATTTCCCCACCTATTGTATTGAAAGGGAAATACTAGTGGAATTCTCTCAAGGTTGAGAGGAGTGGATGTAGGCTAAGTTAGCCGAACCACTATAAATCTTGTGCCTCATTTACTTCTGCTTTTTATATTTAATATAAGTGTGCAACCAATCGAAAAAGAGGCAAAATTCACTAGTGGTAACCTATTCACCCCCCTCTAGGTTACCCAACAATTGGTATCAGAGCGGGAGCTCAAAACTAAGACCATATTGTCTTTATATTGTTCTAAAAACGATCCATGGCATCATCATCATCTACACACCAAATTGAGGGGCTCAACACTTCTAGGCCACCATACTTTGATGGTGAAGGATTTGCCTACTGGAAGTGTAGGTTCAAAAATTATGTGTGTGCTCATGATATTGATGTATGGACTGTGATTGAGGAAGGTCCCTTCCAAATCACAAAAGAAGTTGGAGGAAGAATTGTACCTAAGGAGAAATCCGAATGGACACCATCGGATAAAACACACATACAACAAAACTACAAAGCTATTGCATTCCTACAATGTGCTCTTAGTGAAAAAGAATTCAATAGAACTAGTATGTGTAACACCTAAGGAGATGTTTGATACTCTTGTGGTTACCTATGAAGGAACATCACAAGTTAAACAACTCAAGATTGACAAACTTGTTCATGAATATGAATTGTTTAAAATGCTTGATGATGAAAGTATTTCTAACATGTTTACTAGGTTTACTAACATTGTTAACAAGTTGAAAAGCTTAGGAAAGGAATACACCAAAGCGGAGAATGTAAGAAAGATCTTGAGATCACTACCCTCCAAGTGGAGACCAATGGTGACCGCCATCAAACAAGCAAAAGATCTAGAGGTTCTACACATGGATGAATTGATGGGTACTCTACAAACCCATGAAGTTGAACTCCTTGAAGATGATAAAGTCATAGAAGTAAAAGAACCAAGGAGAAAGTCCATCGCACTCAAGACCTCTTGCGAATCCAAAGAAGAAGAAAGCGATGAAGAGGATATAGAGAAAGAAATCTCTCTAATCACAAGGAAGTTCCAAAAATTCCTAAGAAAGAGAGGAGGAAGATTCTACAAAGGACAACCATCAAAAGAAAACAAAGGTAAAACATACACAAAGGAAAAACCCTTCAATACTAACAAGGACATTGTGTGTTATGAATGTAGAAAGCCCGGACACTTCAAAACCAAGTGCCCCAAGCTAAAAGGAAAGGAAAGCAGAAAGAAAAAGGCTTGCACCGCCGAGATATCATGGGATTCAAGTGATAGTGGAGAAGAAAATAATGAATCCGATGAAGAGACCGTCAACTTGGCACTAATGGCTCACAACAATGATGATGACGAGGTATGCTTGAAGAGCAGTGAAGCAATTGAATGGTATATTGATAGTGGATGCTCCAAGCATATGACGGCCAACCCCAATCTATTCACCAAGCTAAACAAGTACAATGGAGGAATACTGACATTTGGGGACAATAGCAAAGGAAAAATCATTGGCATCGGTGAAATCACCATTGGAGGTACAATCATATCCAATGTATGCCTAGTTGACAATTTAAAGTATAATTTGCTTAGTGTGAGTCAACTATGTAATATAGGATATAATGTCATTTTCAAAACCTCTCATTGCTTAGTAAAAAATTCAAATGATAAGACTATCTTGAAGGGAATTAGGAAAAATAATATCTATATCTGCTTATTGGATGAAGCAAATTCTAGTAATACATGTCTTGTGACAAATGATGTTGATCCCTACCTATGGCATAGGAAACTAGGACATGTTAATGTAAAAGTGATTAAGACCATTGCATCTAAGAATTTAGTTAGAAACTTGCCCAAACTCAAATTTGGAAAAGACCATGTATGTGATGCTTGTCAAAGAGGAAAACAAACCAAGGTATCTCATAAATCAAAAAATGAAGTGTCTACCACTAGACCCTTAGAACTACTACACTTGGACTTGTTTGGACCTATTACTACACCTAGCCTAGGCGGTTCAAGATACACCTTTGTAATAGTTGATGATTTCTCTCGCTTCACATGGACTCTATTTTTAAAACATAAAGATGAGGCCTTTGATGAATTTGCATCTCTATGTAAGAGAATACAAAACCAAAAGGGATATCTCATAACAACCATTAGAAGTGATCATGGAGGAGAATTTGACAATCTCAATCAATTTGGGAGTTATTGCAGTAAACAAGGCATAACCCACAACTTCTCCGCTCCTAGAACACCTCAATCCAATGGGGTGGTTGAAAGAAAGAATAGATCACTCCAAGAGACCGCTAGAACAATGATAAATGAATACTCTCTTCCAAAATATTTTTGGGCCGAAGCGGTCAATACGGCTTGCTATGTGTTAAATCGTGTATTAATTAGACCTATATTACTCAAAACACCCTATGAACTCTATCATAATAAACTACCTAAAGTTGATTACTTTAAAGTGTTTGGGTGTATATGTTATATATTGAATACTAAGGATAACTTAGGAAAATTTGATGCTAAAGCCGATGATGGCATTTTCCTTGGATACTCTTCAAATAGTCGAGCCTATAGAGTCTTCAATAAGAAAAGCTTGATTATTGAAGAATCAATGAATATAAAATTTGATGAATCTCTTCCTAAAGATAGAAACAAGCCATTGGTTGATGATGATGATACACTTGTTGAGATTAGTGAGAACATAGAAAATCTCTCTCTAAGAGAACTCGAAAACCAACCAAAGGATCTACCCAAAGAGGTTAGACCTTGGAAAGACCATCCCTTGGATCATGTCATTGGAGACTTAGACAAAGGAGTCCAAACTAGATCTAAAACTCAAGACATTTGCAACAATGTTGCTTTCATATCCAAAATTGAACCTAAAAATATAAAAGAAGCATTGGAAGATAGTGATTGGATAGTAGCTATGCAAGAAGAGCTCCATCAATTTGAAAGAAACAATGTTTGGGAGCTTGTCCCAAAATCCAAGAATCATTCTATTATAGGAGCCAAATGGGTGTTTAGAAACAAACTTGATGAAGATGGATCAATCATTAGAAACAAGGCTAGATTAGTTGCCAAAGGATATAATCAACAAGAAGGGATAGATTTTGATGAAACCTATGCACCGGTAGCAAGACTGGAATCTATTAGAATGCTACTTGCTTTTGCATGTCATAAAAATTTTAAGCTATGTCAAATGGATGTCAAAAGTGCTTTTTTAAATGGCTTTATCATGGAGGAAGTATATGTTGCACAACCTCCCGGATTTGAGGATACACAATATCCGGATCATGTCTTCAAACTTAACAAAGCTCTCTATGGACTCAAACAAGCTCCTAGAGCTTGGTATGAGAGATTGAGTGAATTCCTAATCCAAAGTGGATTTCAAATGGGTAAGGTTGATACAACCTTGTTTGTGAAACATAAAGGAAAAGACTCTATTATCGTGCAAATATATGTTGATGATATTATATTTGGATCCACCAATGAAAATCTTTGTGTTGAATTTAGCAAATGCATGAGTGATGAATTTGAAATGAGTTTGATGGGTGAACTTAATTTTTTCTTAGGACTTCAAATTAAGCAAACCAAAAATGGAATCTTTATATGTCAAACTAAATACACTAAAGAACTTCTCAAGAAATTTGATTTTGATGGTCAAAAGTCATCTAGCACCCCCATGAGCACCTCTCTAAAGCTATCTAAAGATGAGGAAGGTACTCCCATAGACCCTACACGCTATAGAGGCATGATTGGCAGCCTTCTATATCTCACCGCTAGTAGGCCAGACATCATGTTTAGCGTGTGTGCTTGTGCTAGATTCCAAGCCAACCCAATGCAATCCCACTTTAGTGCCGTTAAAAGGATCTTTAAATATCTTAAAGGTACTACAAATGTAGGATTATGGTACCCAATGAACCAAAATTTTGATTTAATAAGTTTTTCGGATGCCGACTTTGCAGGGTGCCATCTTGATCGCAAGAGTACAAGTGGCACATGTCACTTCTTAGGATCTTGCTTGGTTTCATGGTTTAGCAAGAAACAAAACTCTGTTGCTCTTTCCACTACTGAAGCCGAGTACATTGTGGCCGGCAGGTGTTGTGCCCAAGTCCTTTGGATGAGGCAAACTCTCATGGACTATGGGATACATTTTAGTTCATCTCCAATTAATTGCGACAATACAAGTGCAATCAATTTAAGCAAAAATCCCATTCTCCATTCAAGAGCCAAACATATTGATATTAGGCATCACTTTCTTAGAGACACAGTTCAAAAAGGGGAAATTGTTCTAAAATACATTGAAACTGAAAAACAACTTGCAGACATACTCACCAAGCCATTAAGTGAAGAGAGATTCTGCTATTTGAGGAGAGAACTCGGGATTTGCAACCCTTTTGAGTAAAGTGAAATCCTCAAAAAGCCCAAAAATCAGGTTGTTAGAGAATTCTGGGCTAAAATCCCATTAATCCCTGTTTTTGACCTGTCGGTCGACCGACAGACTCGTGTAGGTCGACCGACACGGAAAAATTTCGTTTTTAAACAAGAACCGAGAGGATTTTTTTCATTTCCCTCCTCTTTTGTTCGAGACCTCTCCTCTCCAAAACCCTTTTTCTCTGAACTCCAAGGCAAAACTCTGCAAAATCCCTTGAGATTTCACCAAACCCAAGCCCCAAATCACTCTTCCTACACAATCTACCCACTTCCAACCCAAAAATCTCTATTTCTCTCTATTCTCTAAAGCCCTAGGTTTCAAATGGCTCCAAAGCAAAGCAAGGGCAAGCAACCAAAGAAGAAAGCCAAAGTTGGAGAGAGCTCAGATATGACAAGTCTCTCTTCATCTCGGAAAAGCCTCCATTCTCTGGGAAGATTTGAGAAGAGAAAGGTTGACAAGGAAAGAACTGTAAGAGTTTCTCAATTTCTTGACTATGACATTGAAGAATATTTCAAATATTTGGGTTGGAAAAATACCTTAGTTTATGTTGATCCCTGCTATCCTGACCTTGCCAAACACTTTTACTGTAATCTGAGAACCCAAATAGTGGATGATAGGCTTGCCATCACATCCCTAGTAAAGGGTGTTCCCATCATGTTCACTTATGAAGATCTAGGAGAGATCATGGGAATTCCCACATTAGGAGATATGAGCTATCTTCCTCCCAAAGGGGATGCCAAAACCTTTATGAATGTTGATGAAATTTATGGTGCCATCATGAAAGACTATGTTGGGTTTGAACCAACTGTTAAAGCTATAAAACTTCATGAACTACCCAGGATGATCAGCTTCATTGTCAGCTACAACATCTTGCCCAAAGGAGGCCATAGAGACCAAGTCAATCCCTTTCAAGCCTACATTCTTGGTGTCTTGTCACTGCCAATCCTATCAATCTTCCATATGTGATTATGAAGACCATGGAATACTGTGCAGTACCTCATTATAGGGGAAACCTTCCATATGGCAGACTCATAACTGCCATCCTTAAGTTCCATGAAGTGGATCTCTCTGGGGAATTCATTGACCCAAAGATGATTGACATCGACTCATCCACCATCAAGAAGATGAAGCTGGGATTTGTTGCGGCTCCTCCCTCACACCAAGCCCGAAGGAAGCGAGCTACCCAACATGTCACAGGTGACGAAGCAGAGTCACAAGAAGAGGACGACAGTGAGGATGAAGACTATGTTGGTGAACCAGAGAAGAATTTTCAAGTTTTTGCCAACAACTTGACACCCGCCTGAAGGGCTTTGATGATCACTTCACCTCTCTCCACAAAGATCAAGAAGAGATTCTTCGCATCCAACAGGAGAACCAAGTGATCTTACAGCGTCTCAATCTGCATTTCTTTCCTCCTCCTCCCCAGTAGAGATAGTTGACATCACTGACTTTATATTAGAACTCTTGATCTGTACTTTTATGGCATACTTTTAAAACATGGAACTTCTATTTTGAAGCATGTGATGCTTTTAAAATTAACACTTTATTGGGCTTCATATTATTTGCTCTCTGTTCTTCTAACCATGCAGGAAGTCATTTTCTTAGGGGGAGCCACCCTAAGATTGTTTTTGCTTGTTCATGCTCTACACCTCCTTTTTGTGTTGACAAAAGGGGGAGAAGTTATTATGATTCAAATATTCATATTATGTGATAATGCATATTTATCTACTTATTATGTGATAATGCATATTTATCTTTACCTTGAATTATGATTCAAATAATCATATGATGTATGATAATATATATTTATCTTGAATTGCATACATACATGAGTAATGCATATTTTGAATCACATGTTTGTCATCATCAAAAAGGGGGAGATTGTTGGAAAACACATTCCTCCATAAACTAATTTTGATGATAACAAACATTAAGATTAATACTAATATTCCAATCTTTAAGCAAGCTTCATAGTCAGACGTTGGAAGCATCAAGCATCCAGGAAAGACTTGATCAACGGAGCTCACAACAGAAGAGTTAAGGAAAAGAAGAAATTTGAAGATTGAGGAACATCTTCTAAAGGAAGCCAAGAATTAACAAGACAAAGACTCTCCAAGAAGATTCAAGTGCATTAGAACACATTTCATTACATGTGCATATCACATTACACACACATTGCATTCACATGTAAGAGACCCTAGGAGGAACTCATTCCCATGCCCTAGACTCAAGAAACATGGCCATTAAAGTGTTAGACAAAAACCTATGAAGTCCCCAAGCAAGTGGACCAAAAATCCCCTTGACGAGACAATCAAAAATAGGATAAGCGTACGTCGGTCGACCTACTGACTCGTTGGTCGACCTACGGAATATAAAAAATACAGACCTATTTCCGTGCTCGTAACCGACAGATCTATCGTCGACCGACACTTGTAGGTCGATCCATAGGTCGACCGACAATCGACCTACAGCCCCAAACTTGGGCTTAACGGCTAGTTTTCAACGACTAGTTTTTGATGGTCGACCGACAACTTTTATAGGTCCAATGCGTCTAAAAATATGACGTTTTATATCGTTGGAGAACAAACAAACTCCAACTTTTGGCTTTATAAAACACATCAAAACAAGGAACAAAATACATCTTTTGATAGAAAAAGTGCATAGTACATTTGAGAAAGTACAAAAGTGAGAATTTGTCATTGAGCTAAATTATTCAATTCAAGCTCTTTAAAGAGATATTACCAAGCTCTTAACTCTCCACTCTCTCCAACTCATGCCATTAAGGAGAGTCATCTAGGAGACTCAAGGTGCATCACTCTCATTCATATCATTGAGCACCATCACTCAAAGGGTAAAAGTGTCACTACTCTTTGATAGGTATTTATACCAAACTTCTATTGTATTTACTTGTTTATGCTTTTGATTTGATAAAGCATTGTTGTATTAATCTAGACTGTACTTAGATTAGTACAAGGACCCTCTCATCCTTAAGAGATTGAAAGGATACTCTTGTCCTGGAACTAAGATTGTAAGGATCCTCTTATCCTGTTAAAAAGAGTTGTAAAGGTGTCATTTTCCCACCTATTGTATTGAAAGGGAAATACTAGTGGAATTCTCTCAAGGTTAAGAGGAGTGGATGTAGGCTAAGTTAGCCGAACCACTATAAATCTTGTGCCTCATTTACTTCTGCTTTTTATATTTAATATAAGTGTGCAACCAATCGAAAAAGAGGCAAAATCCACTAGTGATAACCTATTCACCCCCCTCTAGGTTACCCAACAGACTGCATATCTCATGTGATTGAAAATAATCTTAATATAACATTATTGAAGATATGTAATATGTGTTAGGGATTTTTCTTTTTATTTTGGACTGTTTAGAACCAATTAGGAACCGGAACCGCAACCAGCCCACTCAATAGCTAATGGTCTCAGATCTCAGGTTTATAACCGGTTAAATTATTGGTCTGGATATGGTCCTGACTTCTTAGGGCGGAACCATTAAGGAACTAGACTAATTGACACCCTTAGCACTGGGTACACCCTTTTTTAATCAAATTGATATTCTACCCCCTTTGAATATGATTAAAAAATTACACCAAACCCCTTTTGAATCCATTAACTTTTAACAGAATAATTGAATAACCAAATTGATCCATGCATCGTTAATGATTTCAGACGAAAGAGTGAGGCTCTGATACCAATTTTTTGAGAGAACTCAATTGCATAACGGAATAATCGAATTGGGTTTCTCTTGTACCAATCATACAAAAACTAGGGGTGCAAGTTTGGCCCTGTTGGCCCAAACCCGCCTTGGCCCGCCCTGAGCCCGAACAGGGCCTGGGCTAAAGATTTCTAGCCCTGAGGATGGGTTAGGGTCAGAAATGCCTGGCCCTGAGTCAGGGTCGGGTCGGGTCCGGGTTGAGGCCTCGGGCTCAGCCCGACTCTGATTTTGGCCTTGATTTTTTGCCCTGATTTTTTACCCTAAGTTTGGCCCTGATTTTGACCCTGAACTTGGCCCTGATTTTGACCCTGATCTTGACTCTGATCTTTGCCTTGATTTTGACCCTGATCTTGGCCTTGATCTTGGCCCTGATCTTTGCCCTGATGATGACCCTGATATTGACCCTGATCTTGAACTTGATTATGTATAATGATAATATGATATTATATTATATAAAAAATTATTAATGTAACAAATAACAACTAACAATGGTTCATAAATTAGACTTTTAAGTACATTATATATATATATATATATATATATATATATATATATATATTATATAATCTATAATCAGGATTGGGAAGGATTAATGTGTAATTCATTGAACAAATAAAAGGCTGAGAGAGTGAGTGACCGAGAGGTATTAGAGGTCTAAGGGGGACACAAGAAAAAATTTGACCTCTTAAGTACAAATGCAAACCAACATCACAATGCAAAGCAAAAACCAAATTAATTAATT
The DNA here is from genome assembly GCF_018873765.1 of Telopea speciosissima. Lineage (NCBI taxonomy): Eukaryota > Viridiplantae > Streptophyta > Magnoliopsida > Proteales > Proteaceae > Telopea > Telopea speciosissima. The sequence goes on from NC_057920.1 coordinate 45,737,142, forward strand.
CTTAGATGGAGACAATTATTCCAACATGATGCAAAATATTTTGGGCAAAAAAAAAAGCCAAATAAAAGAGAAGCAAATCTCCACATTCAAGGGAGTACTCTTTAGTTTTTCCCATTTGATGAATTGATGAGTCAAAATTTGGCATCTTTTGTATGCGATATATCTTGAAATGTTTGTTTATTGTTGGAGATGTTACATTGATGGAACTTTTTTAATGTGAAAACTAGATAACTTATTAATTGTTGACAAGTAGGTTTGATATTAATTAGCTTTGTCGTGAGTAACGGGATAAAATTTGCAATTGGAGTGAGTGTCATTGTTAGTATTTGCTATTATATTGATCATTCATTTGATAGCAACAACATTTTTTGTTGGAAATTTTCATTATTTGATTGTTATAGTTATAGTTATAAAAGTATTAGCAGTTGGAGTTCGGTTTATTTTCATTAAATTTGTTTTTCTATACCAGTTAATAGGTAATGCATGTTGTTATTTGATAATGAAATATTTATAACTTTATATCATAAAATGAGAGAGTGCTACCTGCTTGTGTGAAAGCATGCGTGGTCATGACTTATAGATATAGTCTGTTTGCTCTCTATACAATGAAAGCATATAGTCCATCAGGGTCAGGGTCAGGGCCAGGGTCAGGGTCAATAGGCCAAGCCCGGCCCAATCAGGGCCAATCAGGGAGGGCATGGGCTAGGCTTGGCCCGTCAGGGTCAAGGTCAGGGTCAGGGTCAGGGTTTTTAGGCTCTGAGTCAGGGTTAGGGTGGGTCTGGGCTGAGCTAAGGGGACTCAGGGTTGGGCTAGGGTTTTAAGAAGCCCGACCCAACCCGACCCTGTTGCAGCCCTAACAAAAACCATTAATCAAACAGGAAGGGAAACGGGATATCTTAGAACTACAAGTGAATTTTCTCTTCCTCATAATAGGTCTTCCACACTTGAGTAACACAGAAATCGTTGCCTTCAACTCTTGAACAGATTAAAAATGTCAATGTGAACACACAAAATTTCTCTTTTTCACACTAGGATTTTTCAAACCCTAATTCACCAGAGCATACCAAAGGAGAGAAGGAGAGAAAAATTGCTTAGGGGGAGGGCTAAAATGTGAATAACTCATTTCTCTTGTTTGTTTTTATAAAAACCTATAAAGGATTGTCTTGTTTGAGTGAAATTGGGATTCCCTAATCCCACTTGCCTTATGTGTATATACAAGTTTTCTATTCCTACGTTGCTACTAAAAAAGGGAAGAGGTAGAATAAAAAAAGGATATAATATTTGATATAATTATCTTATCACTATTTTAATCCAAAGCTATGGAAAGATAATTCTTAGCTAAATAATTTAAACTGTTAATTTACATAAATTACTTAATGTAATTAAACTCCTTCATTGCAAAATTGCCCCTTCACCAAGCAATATCTTTCTCTTTTTTTTTGGTAGGAAGAAGGCTATTCATTCATGCACACCCAACACTAAGCAAAGGAAAACAAGATACATAAAATAGATAGAGAACATGATAAACGTAAGGTATGAATATACAATATCCAAAACCAAGGAGTGGAAATTGACTCGGTCTCACATGCCATTGACTGGGTCATCCAGACTAGGGGATGGGTCACAACCACTTCCCTAGAAAAGAAGCTGTAGACACAGTTAAACTTAAGCGCATGCACATACGTGCCAATACAGGGGGCCCCATACGTGCCAAAAAATCCAACTCCACACAGTCCACATGTGCCGACATGCTGCCACTAGCTACTTTCAAACAGACTTGCCAGAACGGCAAAGGTTTGCTGGATCGATGAGTGGAGCTTCAACCGACGGCAAGAAGACCACCAGAATAACTGCCATAGCCTACTTTTGAACAAATCTGCAAGGATCTGCTGGATTGGCGAGTGGAGCTTCGTCTGGCGACAGGGGCGTGTTGGTGAAGGCTGAACGACGACTGGAGCTTTGGAGCCGATTATAACCATGGTGACACCAGCACCAGAGTCGGCATCACCTGTAAACACAAAGAAAAAGGAAAAAAGAAAAAGGGGAAAGTGTATGGCACAAACGAGATTCGAGGCGAATGACAATGAGGCTGACTGGAACCTTACAGACGGGGTGATGGAAATGGAAGGAGCGAAGTGTTGGGAGGTGGAAGAGGAGGCGTTGTTGGTGGTGGAGTGGTGGATGTCGTTTGAAATGAGGGAGTAGTTACGAAGATGTAGGGTAAACACGATGAAGAAACAGGTAAAGGGCTTGAGATTACCGGCGTCTAGGGCAGCATAACCCCCTTTAGTGTTAGCTCCACTCCCTCTGCGACGTCTGCTAAGGTTGTCCGACATCAATAGGCCAGATTTGAAAAGATCTGAAAGTGAGGCAGGTAAGAGAAGGAAAAGAAAGGGCGAACAGACCTGAATAGATTTGAAAATGGAAAGGGGAAGATGGGAAAAGGAAATCAGATTTGAAAATGGCAAGTGAAAGAGGAGGGACGAAATTAGAGATGGAAAGGGGAAGATGGGAAAAGGAAACCAGATCTGAAAATGGCAAGTGAAAAAGGAAGAACGAACTCAGAAATGGCCGAGATCTGAGCTGGGGCAGGTGAGAGCAGGCAAAGAAAGGCAAAGGGAAAAGAAGAGAGGAAAGGGGAAGATGGCAAGCCACTAGGGCAGAGGGGATCACGCCACTGTGGTAGAGAGGGTTCACGCCATAGGGGCGGAGAGACTACATTGTGAGCCGATGAGCAATCAACCTGGCCGCTGTAAAAACAGGGTTGCTTCTTACTATGGCGGAGAAGATGAACAGTAACTTTCCGTGATTGACTCAGATGATTAACGCAACCACGTCACGGGAACTTTTTCACCTCTGCCATGAAGTAAATACCTACTCTATACTATAGTAAAACATGCATTTGATAATTGAATGTACTTTGCACTTTTTAAAGGAGATGAAATTCTTCAACGACACATGCCACCAAACAATATCATATAGTGAATTATAGGGCATGTAAATAAAATATTGCCAACCCCCAATTTACTGTGCCTATCTATTTCAAAGATTCTGTGATCGTGATCGGACCCAAAAACATTTTGAAACAACTTTCAAATATAATATAGATAATTTTGTAAATAATGTATAAAACACAACATTGGATTCAGATTTCCATATAATCAAACACAAACACTATCTCTCTTTGATATTCCCAAAAGGGCAGTAGATTCCATGTTAAGCATCTCTTTCATTCACGACATGTTGCCACAAGTTTGAAAGACATCAACCATTGGTGCGCTAAAACCTATGATGTAATGTCGTAACGATAAGAATGTCCCAAGTCAAAAGGGTTAACTATAACGTTACTATGAAAATCTCGTTCCTCTATATCTGGAAGTAACACATGCAAGATTCTCACGTGATTCAGTTCAATATACATACCATATGTGCACTCACATCTGTGCCTTGGAATAAACATTCCTAGTAACACAATGCAACGATCATATGAATAAGGTTTCCAACCCTATCCCTAGTTGAGAAGGTTTTAGGAGAAAACCTAAGGGCAATCTTTTAAGCATGTTATACTGCGCATAAAAATTAAACAAATTAATTTAACTAATTAAAAATCTGGGTTTTACGGACACATAATTCCAACAAAAAATTGCAGTGCTCTCTTCAACACCAAAGAAATTGTGTTCTTCCATCTTCAGAGACTGGGGTTGGTACACTTTACATGAATTCTTTGAAACCAATCTTGAATTTGAGAACTAAAAGCAATTGAACAAAGTTACTGACAACAAAGACATTGAAGAACAATTGAATCTCAGTGAAGATGTAGTTGAAGACATCAATAATTGTTGTTGGTGAAACTTTCCAGATGAAGAAATTGCCACATTAGGGCTCTCTTCATTCAAGATTGCACTAGAAAACCTATAGCACTATTGTTGTTACAGTCTTTGATTTGGACTTTACAACCTTGCATGATGAAGAAAGGTCAGAGCATAGGACAAAGGTGAGAGAGAGAAGGATCTGGATCCTCTACTTCCGAGTTGTCCGTACTTCCATGCGCCCCACACACAATAATGCAGAAAAGACCGCCTTGCCCCCGCTCGGGCAAGGTGCTTAGGTAGGGGGGGTAAGAGAGTCTTTTAGCTGCCTTCTTGTGTCTGGGGCACACGTTGCAATACGGACAGCTCTCGATAGTAGAGGGATCCGACCCAAGAGGGAAAGGATTTGTGACCATTACTCTGATTACTATAATACCCTTACTAAACATGCATTAGGTGTGCTTCACTACCTTGGGTGTGAGAGAGGGGGGTCGTTTTCATATTGAGGTGTGAAATGTCACTATTGACCATAGAGATGATTAAAAATGTTAAAAAAGTAAGGTCAAACAAAAGAGGTTACAATTGATTTTGACACCTAAGGTGTCAATAACAAAAACCCCCTTTTTTTTATGGAAGGCCTGCTTCTGGTCCTTGTTTTAAAATATTTTTTTTTTTTGTAATTATAATATCCTTTTTTTTCCTAATCTTAAAATATCTAATACAATTCTTTCCTTCCCACACAATTACACAAACCCCTAAAAAAGAAAAAACTAAAAAGAATCGAAGCATTAAATCAAGCTACAGATTATCCTCCGTGAGAGAGAAGAGAGAGAAGAAAGTCTAGTGTTGAGCTTTGTCCGTCTTCTTCCTGTGTAGCTCCAATGGCGTTGAGGAACTTCTACAACGAGATCAGAGGAATGAAAGTGAAGGATCTGCCTGCACATCTGAAGCCAATGCTCTCCAGCAATCACGTGAAGCAAGTTATCAATAGAGGTTTGGATAACTATCACCGCAAGTACATAATGACTGACTCGATTGATCCTCTCTTCCATGTCTGTTTCGGTGGCATGATCTTCTCCTACCTAGTCGCTCTCCCTGAAGAGCGTCGTCATCTCGAACACCAGCAGCATGCCAAAGAACATGGCGGCCATTAATCCCTTTCTGATCGATCGATCGATCTAGGTATGCGATTGTTGTGCATTGGCATGTTCTATTTCTTATTTGATGTTTATCAGGAACTGAGATATGATTTCAGAATACAAAAGAAATTCCTCCTCTTTTGAGTTGATGAGAGAATAATATTATGCAGCCATGTATTGTTTACATTCGAATCTGGAATTACTTCTGGTCGAAAGATGGGCATCAATTAAAAAAAGATTGTGCAAGAAAACATTTGATTCGATAAGATCATCCCGCATTGTGTATGCTTTTGGCATCAGAAATTTACCTGCTGAGAAACTAGTCTTAGTAATTTAATTTTCTTTTGATGTTATGATTTCCTTTGACATTTACATTGCATATGTTGAGCGTGAGTGAACGACAATGGTTGATTCAAATAAGGAATAGTAAGTCGAGGAAGTATGATTTTTCTTGAATTCCTCCCTTTGGACTTGTGAGACATTGAGGGAGATACACCTCACTGATCTAGTCAGTGGATTTTGAGTGGATGAAGTCATTTTCTATAGATCACTCTTTCGGTCGTGCAGCAAGGCTTTTGGTTCCCCAGTCAAAGGGTCTTTGACATTTTCGAAATGCTGCATTTCATTTAGTGAATGTCGGTGTGATATTGGCATCAGAAAGTGATTGGCGGAGCAGCTAGTCTGCCATTATAGTTTTTTTTTTTTGTGGGATGGACAGAATAAGTTCTGATTTGGGGATAAAGTAGAACAAGTGCTGCACCAACACAAATTAAGAGAAATAACAACCCTCTTCACTAGATTCAACCTTTTCCCATTTTTGAAATGTTATGTTTTCCTTTGAATATATTGAGCATAGTAGAGAACAGTAATTGATTGGATTAAGGAATAATAGGCTGGGAAAGTGATGTAAACAAGCACTATAACAGTACAGTCGTAGCCTTAAGAAGCACCAAGCTCATACTTAATTCCATGGTTCTTCAACTGGGCCTTTCTGGGTGTTACTGGTTCACTAAAACTAGAATCGTGGGGTCCTTATTGTAGTACCACTACATAGTTAGCTTTGTTTTTTAATTTGTTATTAGTAGTACCTTTAGTTTCTAATTTTATTTTCTTGATGTACAAGGCAGCACTACATGTGTGAGCTTATTTTAAGTAGTTGCTATTTAGTACTTCCATTTTTGGAGGTATTAGACACCTCCTTATATTGTAAGGACTATAGAACCTCTTCCTCATGATTTTATGAATGAATGAATGCTTGCTTTGTGCCTTTGTTGCTGTGAGAAACAGTTGTGTGGTGTGATGCCATTAGGGGTAGTGAGAAATTGACCGAAGCCATAAGTGAGATGCCTTGGTCTTATCCCCTACTCCTTCCCTCTTCTTTCAATTTTCCCTGATTTCCCGCAACTATACCCAACCTGTCGATTAACTGCTGTTTCTGTTTGGGTGCTTTACTGAGACACTTGTTGCTGGTCTACACAAGAGGCTTTACTAAGATAGTAACTACCTATCCGTTGCCCTGTTCAAGTCCTGCAATTGCTGTTGTCTGGAATTTTCTGCTGCTGCTGTGATCCCTTGTGTTTCATACTGTTCAGCAGATCACTGGGGTATTTGAGAATTTCTTCCCCAGTGGGAGACCTTCCATCAACCATAATTACAGCCTCATCTAAGGTTGGTTCTGCTACATGTTAGTAACGAAGCGTTTGGTAAGTCTCCCAAAGAACAGTTTTCCTGTACTTCTGTGCTGCGGGAACAGGAAAACACCCAAAAGGTGTTTGGTAAAACGGTCCCTTTTTTTGTTTCCCTAGCACAGACTGGAGGCAAAGTTGTGCCAAAGAACAGTTTTTTGCAAAACAAGTCAGACTTATTTTTTCTGTTTTTCAATGAAACAACACCAAAACTGTTACCATTTGTTCCGGATAAAACTTGGGAATTTGTTGAGATTGCTCGACTTCAACAGAACTCCATGCTGCTATGTGCCCTACAATCGTTATTCTCCTGCTCTCTCTCACTCTCTATTGGTGAAGATAACCCCCTGATCTCACATCCTCTCTCTTTTTCTTTCGACTGGCTGGAGTCCTTCGGAGAAAAGGGTTGCAACCTGCTTCTGTCGTGGATCAAGCTTCTACATAGGTAAACAATCTTTCCTTTTCTTCTTCGTTTTCATCTATTTTTTCTATTATTCTTCATCTTCTTCGTCTCTCCACCACTTGCCTTTTCGCGGCATGATGAACCCTAGATTTGGTGAGAGGGGCTGCAATGCTTGCCCTTTCAAAGATTCACTCAGGGTTTTTCTCCATTTTGTGGTTTTCAACTAGAATTGATGCCTCTATTTCAGCAGGTGAAAACCCATTAAAGTACCTCCAAGAAGGTTTAATAGATGGTTTGGTTTTATGGGTTTTGTGATTGTTGTACGAATTCAACTGAATGCCATTTCTATTTTTCATTTTCCAAGTCTTTCAGTTAGAAAAATCTTACCAATCACTTTGTTTTGTAAGAATTCAGAGCTATGTCGTTGTGTTTATGTCTTTGGCAATTATCTGTGTGTGATGGAATGACCTTTTTTTGTCCTTTTCTTTTGATGGAGGCAGGATTACGTGTTGCTTAACTTAGTTTAATGGGCTATCTTCTGTATTCACCTTGAGGATTTTCTTTGGTGTTGGTTTGGTAGTTTGTTTATTTTATTTTAGTTTCTTTGATTACTGACGGTATTTCATGTCTATGATCCTATCTTGTGATCTAACCCTCAGTCTGATGTTATATTTGGAGCAAGGTTCAAGATCTTGGGTTTTGACCTGGTTTCAAGCAGGCTGAAACCAAGATATGGTTGAAACCTACCGAAACTAGGTTGAAACCTGGTACTTTTTCCCAGCCAACTCGAGACAGTGGTTTTGAGGCCCATAAATGGTTTTTAAGGTCTGATTTTTTGTATATAGCCTATTTTTGACATTTTAAAAACAATGCATGAACTATTTTCACAAAAAGAAAACACTCAAAATGGTACTTGTGGTTTTTGACCTAAGTTTACTAGTGTGCGCACAGTGTACTGAGAATCATAGTTGTCAAGACAGACACTTATTTATGTCAAATATCATTTAAGTAAATGTTTTGTATTTCATTTACTTAAGATATTATTCATAAATAAGCAAATATCCCCTATTTGAATCCAAAAAAATCAAATTCCAAAAGGATAAAAAGTCAACCCCTTAGTTTAAGAACAAAAACTAGATTTTCGACGGTAGGTGAAATTTCAAACTTTCAAATGCTGGGGTTTTTCTCAATTCTATAAATTCAATAAATCTTAGGAAGCTTTCCAACAAATCCTAGATTGCTTAAATCTGATTTATATTGAAGGAGTTATGTTCTGGTCAAAGTTAATTTGGTGCGCAAATGCTGTCAAAATGGCTCTGAATGAAAATAATTTTTTAGACATCAAATCAAATGAATATTTTACCGCAATTTTGGTTTTTATCTATGTTTGACCATATTAAGATTTATGGAATTTATAGATTTGAGAAAAACCTTAGCATTAGAAAGTTTAAAATTTCACCTGCCGCTGAAAATCCAGTTTTTGTTCTTGAACTGGGGGGTTGACTTTTTATCCTTTAGGAATTTGATTTTTTAACTATTTTTATTGGATTCGAATAGGGGGGTATTTGCTTATTTATGAATACTATTTTAAGTAATACAGTATTACTTAAATGATATTTGGCATAAATAAGTGGCTTGTCCTGGTTTTTTGTTTGGTTTCTGGCATAGATAAGTATCTATACTGGTTTCGAATCAGGTTTCCCCAAGTTTCGATCGGCATAAGTGTCGAAACTTTCAAAATTACCAACATCTCGGTCGAAACTGGTCGAGACCAGTCGAAACATGCATTTTTTCAAGTACCTGACCAACTCGTTTCAGAAATCTGTGAAACCAAGATATCTTGGTCGAAATGTATGGTTTTGACCAAGATTTAGTTCCATGATTTGGAGGGATGCATCTAGCCATCAGTCCCTAGTTTTGGTTCTAATTTGGTGTTAATCTAACTAACAGTTTGTTAGTTATTTCTTGTTGCTAAATCTGTCTCCTTGCTTTCTATTTTGATTCCTTCAATTACAACCATCGATCCGACCCTTGGATCACCATCAAACTTTGGGGTACTATTCCTCTACCCTAATTGTCCATTCGACAACTATCGGTCCTCTTTTGTTGCTGGAATTTATATACTACAGTCCATAGTTATCAAGGCGGGAAAGCGACCATGGCATTTTAGAGGGACAAAATTCAAGGCGACACCGCCATGGCGGCAAGGCGTCCAAGGCGACCAAGGAGCCTGGACGCCAAGGCAACGCCTTGATAACTATGCTGCAGTCCTACTTGTGGGCTGGGTTGACTACTTGCTGTTTTAGTAAGTCTAGCCCCATTATTTTAGTATCAGAGCCATGGATGAGGGTAACTGCAGCACCCCAAATCAGACCCTTGACTCTAATGTTCATGTTGTTGAGATGTTAAGACAGTTGATTGATCGCATGACGGTGATGTAGCAATGGCTCGACTCTATGTAGGCGTACCCAGTGCACGAGGCTTCCGCCACTACGGGGTCTGGTAGGGTCATAATGTACGCAGCCTTACCCCTGCTTTGCAAAGAGGTTGTTTCCAAAGACTCGAACCCGTGACCACTTGGTCACTTGGTTCGACTGTATATCACCATAAAGTGTTGGACAGCCACATCACTCAATAGCCAATGATACTCATCGGTTCTTGAATAGACTAGCACATAGACAAGATATCTTGGTCGAAATGTATGGTTTTGACCAAGATTTAGTTCCATGATTTGGAGGGATGCATCTAGCCATCAGTCCCTAGTTTTGGTTCTAATTTGGTGTTAATCTAACTAACAGTTTGTTAGTTATTTCTTGTTGCTAAATCTGTCTCCTTGCTTTCTATTTTGATTCCTTCAATTACAACCATCGATCCGACCCTTGGATCACCATCAAACTTTGGGGTACTATTCCTCTACCCTAATTGTCCATTCGACAACTATCGGTCCTCTTTTGTTGCTGGAATTTATATACTACAGTCCATAGTTATCAAGGCGGGAAAGCGACCATGGCATTTTAGAGGGACAAAATTCAAGGCGACACCGCCATGGCGGCAAGGCGTCCAAGGCGACCAAGGAGCCTGGACGCCAAGGCAACGCCTTGATAACTATGCTGCAGTCCTACTTGTGGGCTGGGTTGACTACTTTCTGTTTTAGTAAGTCTAGCCCCATTATTTTAGTATCAGAGCCATGGATGAGGGTAACTGCAGCACCCCAAATCAGACCCTTGACTCTAATGCTCATGTTGTTGAGATGTTAAGACAGTTGATTGATCGCATGACGGTGATGTAGCAATGGCTCGACTCTATGTAGGCGTACCCAGTACACGAGGCTTCCGCCACTGCGGGGTCTGGTAGGGTCATAATGTACACAGCCTTACCCCTGCTTTGCAAAGAGGTTGTTTCCAAAGACTCGAACCCGTGACCACTTGGTCACTTGGTTCGACTTTATATCACCATAAAGTGTTGGACAGCCACATCACTCAATAGCCAATGATACTCATCGGTTCTTGAATAGACTAGCACATAGACAACCTCCTCTGTAGGCAACCTTTGAGGAGCATATGCAATCCTACTTTGATCGAGGCACACCACAATGACATTAAGATGACATACACAAAGTGAAGTTGGAACTTAAGGAGTTCAACGGCTGACATGACCCGCAATTGTTTTTGATTGGATGTGCTCCTTGGATGATTACTTTGATTGGTTTTACTTGTCTGAAACTAGAAAGATAAAGTTAGCTCGCTCCAAACTCATGGGGACAGTACACGAGTGGTGGCGTAACTATGAGGTGAAGTTGACTTAACGAGAAAGAGAACTCACTACATGGAAGGAGATGCAAGAAGAGCATATAGAAAGGTATTGTCCTCAAACCTTCCAACGGGGTTACATGACAAGCTAAACACTCTCCATCAAGGTTCCCTTTTAATGGAAGAATACATAGACCAGTTCAACACTATAATTTCTTGCACTAGCTTGGATGAGGAGGATAGCCATCTTATTTCTCATTTCAGATTGGGGTTACGGCCTAACATATGTGATAAAATAGGAGTCACAAGCATAAATGACTTGCAAGACTTTTGAAAAGGCCCTCCAAGTGGAAGCTCGTTTGGTTGCAACAATGTGTATGCTTATCTCTTTAGCTATTAATTTTGACTTGATATTGTATTAATTAGATATCATAATTTCCTTTTCATATTTTGATTTGCTTGAGGAACTGTATATAGAGCGACCTTCTAGATATGTTGCTCAGGGGGAGAATGCTGGTGAAGTTTGCCGACTTCGTAAGGCAATTTATGGGTTGAAACAGTTACCTAAAACCTGGTTTGACAATTTTAGATGCATTGGTAGTGTGGATTTATGTAGTGTTATTCTGATCACTCAGTCTTTGTTTGTCAACAGGACTCTAGAGTGATTGTGTTAATGGTATATGTTGATAATATTATAATTGGTAGTGATACATTTGGTATTACAGAGGTGAAATCCTATTTACAACAGCATTGTCAAATGAAAGACTTGGGTCTTAGATATTTTCTTGCTATTGAGGTTGTTCATAGTAAAAAAGGGATTGGTCTTTCTCAAAGAAAATATGTGCTTTATCTTTGAAACAATACCAGAATCTATCAACCAGCAACCTACAAGAGAGAGAGAAGAAGAGAAGAACAATGGAGAAAGAAGAAGAATAGACTGTAGAGAAGACTAGCAATCGATAGCTAGGGTTACCCCTTTATTTTTATTTATAACCTGCTAATTACAAGAAGGCTTTCCTACTAGGAATAGGAAAGTACAAAACATAAACAAACTCTAACTAAGAAAAATAGCAGGATGTCTACTTAAACTTGGAATCCAAGGAAACAATATTAGTAACTAGATAATATCCTAGGAACCATAGGATTCAGCTAGAGTTCATGATAAAGGACTCCCCCTATTTTGGAACATACATAACTATCTCATGGCTTAACACTCCCCCTCAAGCTGGAGCATACAAGTCATCCATGGCCAGCTTGAAATAGCCTTTACGAAATGCAGGACCAAAGAGAGGCTTGGTAAACATATCACCAAGCTGATCAGCAAAGGAGACAAACGGGGTAGCAATGAGTTTCTTCATAATATCATCCCTCACAAATTGACAGTCAACTTCAATGTGCTTCGTCCGTTCATGAAACACTGGTTTACTAGCAATGTAGATAGTTGCTTGGTTGTTACAAAATATGTTCATGGGTTTAGCAACTTGGCTTCCCTCTTTATTTTTATTTATAACTTGTTGATTACAAGAAGGCTTTCCTACTAGGAATATGAAAGTACAAAACATAAACAAACCCTAATTAAGAAACACCAAGACATCTACTTAAACGAGGAATACAAGGCAATAATATAAGCAACCAGATAACATCCTAGGAACCATAGGATTCAGCTGGAGTCCATGATAGAGGACTCCCCCTATCGTGGAACATACCTAACCTATCTCACGGTTTAACAATCTTTTGACTGATACATTGACATCCAAACCTATTGATGTTCCTATGGATCCACAACAGAAGTTTGGGGCTAATGATGTTGTAGAGCTTGCTGATAACTCATCAGTACAGAAGATTAGTTGGTAAGCTCATTTATCTTACTATTACCAAGCCAGACATATACTTTGCTATGGGTGTTATAAGTCAATTTATGGAATCTGAAGGCTCATTGGGATGTTGCATTTTGGATTCTGTGGTATCTTAAGGGTGCTCCAAGAAAAATCCTCATTTATAGACCTAATAAGCATATTAATTGATTGATTCAGATGCAAATTGGGCTGGTGCTTAAGGTGATAGGAGTTCAACTTCTTGGTGTTGCACTTTTGTTGGTGGTAATCTTGTCATATGGAGGAGCAAAAAGCATACTAATGTGGCAAGGTCTGGTGCTGAGGGTGAATATAGGACCATGGCTTGTACTGCAGCTGAATTGATGTGTGGCTGGAACCATTTATGCATTTGTTTTGTGACAATCAACCTGTCATTTACATTGCTGGCTGGAACCATAATGTAGTCTTAGATTGGTAGGAGACCAACTAGGAGGTACACCAGGATCTGATATGAACTGGTAGTCCGATTGGGGCAGAATATGAGTTTAGGGCAAAATAGGGTTAGGGTTAGAGGTGTTGGTTACGTTAGGTAGGTGTAGGGGAGAATATCACTAAAGGTCCTGAGATGTTTTGAGTGGAAGTATGTAAACTAGAATGGCAGCAGGTTAGAGTTTCGGGTTTTTGAAAAGTGTAAAGTGAAGGATTCTGGGGTTTAATAGGGGAATTTGGGTGAGGGCTTTGGATCAAGTTTTCCAAGTGTGTAGAGGAACACTTGGCCAAGGTTTGATGGGTTTTTGATGGTTGGAACTAGCTGGACAGAGAACTAGGGTTTTGGGTTTTTGAGTGGAGAGGTAGAATTTAGAGTTAGGATGGTGGGTTGGGGTTACAAAGAGGATCGAGTGCTCCTATAGGGCTGGGGAGTACTCGATCAGTCTATGGGCAGAATTGGATGGGTGGTTACGTCTGTGGGTAACTTAAGGTTATGGGAAAGTGAAAAATAGAAGGGGGAAAAATTTAGGGTTGGGCTGTAGAGGATGAGAAGAAGAAGTATGGGGATGGGGATACTTTCAAACTTGCTTGCAGTAGCAGAGGGTAATCAGTAGCAGCTTGAATAAAAATTGAAACTTGGACAGAAAACTTGAAGGAGAACTTGAACGAACCATCCGGGTTTCACACCGCAAGGTGTCGATTGGATCATACACCAATCCCACCAGCTTTGATCACTCACAAAGCAAACCTTCACAGTGGAAGAGAAGCAGCAACAGCTTGCAAGAGCAATTTTAATTCCAAAAGTGGAGAGTGAAGAGCTCCACGGTTTCTATTGCTTAAATAGTGGGCTAAGGGCCTTACACCTATTCAGTCTAGGAGTGTGAATATTCCTAGCTGACTCAACTAGTCCACATCCTTCTCTAAATCGTGGGAGTGTGGAGTGGACCCAAAAAAAAGAAAATTACATAAAATAAAAGTGGTGACTTAAGTCACTTAAAATTGAACCACTGGTTCAACCAGGTTGTGCCGGTTCAATTTAAAAACATAAAAACTCTTTAAAAAAACTAAGTATAAAGCTAGAACCACTACTACTTGGGCAGCAGCTTCTTGTTCCTCTTCTTCTTGCGGATGTAGTGCTTCAGCTCTGCATCAAACCATTTCTTTAAGAGCTTGGTTTCCCTATTACTAAGCTTATACATATGTTTTGTGATAATCAACCTGTCATCTACATTGCTGGTAACCCAGTTTTTCATTAGCAGACAAAACACATTGAGGTGGACTGTCATTTTGTACAGGATGCTGTGATGAAGAAACTGATCTCAACTCTGTTTGTTACTTCTGGAAATCAGTTTGGTGTGATATGTTCACTAAAGCTTTGTTTTTGTCTAACCTTTCGTGATGGTTGTGTCAAGCTGGGCATGGGTGATGTATATGGTCCAGCTTGAGGGGGGAGTGTTGAGATTGGTGTGGTTACTCTTATCCTATCGATAAGTAATTTCGGGCTTATTGTTTCTATGTTTTACATAAGGGTATTGTGGTCACATTTTATTATATTAATGGGGGGAGCTTAGTCCTTGTACTTGTTTCCTATTATTATAATGCAGTAATAATGCATACTGCTCATGGTTTGGAGGTCATTCCAACCTACTGTGAATCTTCTTCTTCTCTCCTCTTCTTTCTTCTTCTATTACTCTCCTATTGGTTGTTTTCTGATCTGATATTGCTACAATAATTATTAGGGGAAAATATAGAGACACCCCCTCAACTATGACCAGTTTTCATGTACACCCCTTCATCTTTAAAACCTTCTGAGTCAATCCGCCAAGTTAACTCACTGTTACCTAACTAACAGAAAATATAAAGTTACTAACATACCCTCTATACCTTAATACATTAAAATGAAAAAGACCAAACTACCTTAAATCCTCCCACTCTTCCACTTACCCCATTTCCCAAATCTCTAGCAAACCTCCTCACCACTGCTATCTCCTCGATCCCCCATCCTTCATCTCCGATCGCCGTTTCCTCGACCCTCCACCTTGCATCTCTGGTCGCTGCTGCTACTCCTCAGGTAGTCTCTCTCTCTCTCTCTCTCTCTCTCACACACACACACTTTGTCGCATCTTCTGCATCTAAAAACCCTTCCCTATTTTTTGTGCAAATAAAACCCCTCCCCACTCACTTTGTCACATTTTCTGCAACTAAAAACCCTTCCTTATTTTTTGGCAAATAAAATCCTTCCCCACTCCGCATCTTTTGCAACTAAAAAACCCTTCTCTATTTGTTGCAAATAAAACCCTTCTTTGTTTTACTTTTCCCCACACAAGCACTATTGTGCCCTAATAAATCAAACAAATTCAACGAACTCAGACTCTGATTCGCATATGATTCTTCTCTCTGTTCAATCTCTTCTCAGATCCCTTTTATTGGGGTGACATCCAATTTTACAGAAAAAGAAGGTTTTTCTGACTTCTACAGTTCACCTCTTAATTTTCAAGCCTTAGATTTGTTCGAAATATGAAAATTTCCAGAGCCAAAGGGAAAAGGAACAACCAGATTTATAGAAATGTCAATAACTTATTAGGCATATTGGATGAATCTGAAACTCTGTTCGAAGGGTCTATTCAAGAGGTAGAATAGGTCTACAAAACATGATCCAGATCTGACTGCTGGATCTCAAGTTATGGGGCATTCCTACTCTAACTATGAAACTAGAAACAACCCAAAAAATTCAGAATCGTTGCAGGTCTTCAGGGTTCAGAACAGCAATCAATTAACAGTCTATCTTGATGATTGAACAGAAAACTGAAATTAGGTTCAGCATATCTAACCAGAAAGTTGAAATTTTCATAGTCGGACTAGTATTAGGAACCCAGAATTTCTATTATAACTCAAAGTTATAAAACAGAAACTGAAAAGGCATGAGTTGTATTTACCCCTAAAGGGTATTTTCGCCTTCAAATTTTTAATTTGGGCAATCTGGTCCTAAAAAAAATGCTTGGGTGAGTATTGATGTTTAAAAGTAAACGGCAGTTAGTTTGATGGACTAATTTACATGCTTTCAATAGATGAGGGGGTGTACATGAAAACTGGCCATAGTTGAGAGGGCGTCCCTATATTTTCCCCTAATTATTATGTATATGGAGGACAGATGGAAACCTTCTAAGCAGGAAGTATGCTGTTGAACAAGAAAACAGTATGGAACATGAGCAAAGGAGAAACCACATCTAAGTGCATGACCCTGAAAACATGAGAGATTCAATAACCTGTCTTATTTTATCTTGTTCATCTGCTAATGGTTCAGCCAGTCATTGGCTCCAACTGAATTAGATTTTCTCAGAAAGGCATTGGGATCTTGCATGCCTCACCAGATTTATATATCCCAATGGGCCACCCTCATAGGAGATCAGTGACCTTATAATTTAATATCTCATCCATCTCATTCTGTAATGATGATGTGGGTGTTTGCTAGAGAGTAAAAGTTCTGACCAGCCCCACATATGACAATACTCAGTTCCACCATGACTGAATACTGAATCCATCGTACAACACACCAGTTGGACTTTGAAAAACTAGTGCAGTGTCACCCTTATATGTAGCCTCTATTGCTCATCTGCCTTCGAGCTTTTGTCTCATTCATGTATTTACTTACACTTCTTACTTCTGTTCCGAGTCATGATTATAAGCTACTCTTCAGTACCAGTACATTTGTTAGAGCAGTCTATGTAACAATTTTCCTATTTGTATTAGGTGTTGCAACCCATTATTTTACTTGCTGCTTAGTTTGGCAAATCGACATTACTATTGACTTAGTAGAGTTCACCCTTGTTTTGTCCCCCCTCCCCGGATTTAATCTTGTTTGTTGAATCTTATGCAATCTGTATTTAATTATGTTTTGCAGGATCAACTGGGAAACCTGCAGTTTATTTGGTGATTGTTCATTTTCACCGTATGTATACTGTGGGAAAAGGATATATTTCCTCTTCAGATATGAGGCAACAGCATTGACTGTTTGAAATAAATCAAGTTCCTTTTTTTTGGGGGTTACAAAATAATAAATACAGTTCACTCGTACTGTTAATACTTCATTTCTATAGTAGTATAACTTTAAAGGTTTGTTAGATGGCAAGTCTGCGCACAATTAGAAATACTCTTGCTTATTACTTTTGTTGTGAGTTTTGGTCTACTTCCTGTTATTAGTTCTAAGATTACAATATTCTGAGTTGCCCCAGATGTGGTGCAGAGGCCCTATTTATGCCTTTATCATAGGTGCTTATCATAGTTTCAATCACTGTAGAATCCTCACTTCTGCAAAATGTGTTGCCGTGACATAAATCATTGAATCGTTTGTTTGCCATCTTGTTGGTTGACTCCTCTCTCTCTCTTAACTACCTGCAATATTCTGAGTTCCAACAATCTAATCAGTTTCAATTTTTATTTAGTCTTGGTTTTTTCACCAATGAGTATCTTCTATGTTGTTCACCGTGTGCATCCTTCGTCAAATATCTAACCAATCATGTGAATAGCACCAAGGGGGCATGGTGCCACCATGGACTGGTTCCAGGTGAACCAGCGAGAAAATTATTCACTTAAATGTGGATCCATTATGTCGTTGCTTTAATCGGAAAATTATCTGGTCCATTTTCTGCCTGGTCCATTTCCCCAAGTTCCTCTAAGTAGGGGGGGGGAGTAGACCCCACCTGGGCAGTGTGTTTGGGTAGGGGGTAGAGTGGTCATTTTCGCTTCCTA
Organism: Telopea speciosissima; assembly: GCF_018873765.1. Classification (NCBI taxonomy): domain Eukaryota; kingdom Viridiplantae; phylum Streptophyta; class Magnoliopsida; order Proteales; family Proteaceae; genus Telopea; species Telopea speciosissima. Next base: position 45,754,979 of record NC_057920.1, read on the forward strand.
TTAGAGGAACTTGTGAAAATGGATTGGGCAGGGAAATGGAGCAGATAATGATCCATTTCCTGAAATGCCCCTTTTATAAAAAAAAAACAACATTTAAGTTGAATGCCACCATCTTCGAACCATTTGAGATGTGCTGTAAAAGACATCTTGATGTTAGATAGTACAACCGACCATAGCATTTTGCTTTTGAATGTGAACAGACCTCATAGCCAATTAGTACTTTGTCAATCTCAGGCCTCAACTTAACCCCTCTTGGAATTTGAAAGGATTAAAAGCTTGGTGTTCCAGTAGCCAGGGAAAAAGGCTACTGTGACTAGGCAGGCATTATTACTATGCACCAACCGTTCTGCGAAAATAGCCCATGGCATATGGGAAACCTTGATGGTAAAAAGTTGCACTCAGGAGTCCTAGACGAGTCCGGATCATCCACCCACATGGATAGAGAATTTTTCAACCCACATGCTTCTTTATGTGGCATCTGTCCATCATAAAACAGAACCAAATGGAGTCCAGCAGCACCATTAGTTCATTTTTTCATATTTTCTTTTTTATTTTGCTTTTTCCCGCTAATTTTTTAAAACGTGTCCAACACGCTTTGTTGGAAGCCTGAACACGACTCTACAGTCTCCACTTCCATTCCCTCTCTCTCTCTCTCTCCCCATATCCCTGCACATCTGAAGTTGTAGAAGAAATCAGAGAAGATAAAAGTCTCTCTACAACACCCGTATTTGAAGAATTGAAACTTTTCCTGCCTTGTGCATGTCTCCACATTTTAGAATCAACTTGTTTTTGTGTGTGTTGAAAAACCTTGAGCATCAACTGCTGCTCTTTCTTTAAACATCTACTTAATGTCGTCTCTGTTCTAGGCTTAATACTCGTTATTTTTCCCCCCCTTTTTCTCTCTTTTCAGCAAATCGGTTTAACAGTCAAAACAATTAATAGACAAAAACTCAGAAGATTTAAATTGTGTTCATCTGTAGCTACAGGTAGGCCTGTAAACGGATCGGATTCGGTTCGGATGTAATCGGATTCGGATACTTCTAAACGGATTCGGATGGATTTGGATGCGGATCGAATTTTTATTTTTGACCATCCGTTTATACATCTGCCTTGTGTAACCCGAACCTTCTTCCCCCTAGTGGATACAATTCACTCTCAATCCATAGTTTTAGATCATGATTCTCTTTTCCTCATATTCTAGAACCTGTTGAATCTTCAAAAACCCTCAAGATTATTATTTACTTAATTTTTTATAATTAAGTATTCGGATTCGGATTTTTATCGGAGTATTCGGATTTTTTTTTCGGATATCTCCAAAACTGATACGGATGCGAATCGAATTCGGATTTTCGGTTATCCATTTACAGCCGTAGCTACAGGTATTGTTCTGTATGGATTCTTCATCAATTTCCTAGTGATGCTTTTTTCTTGTTTCGTTTTATTGCTATGAAACTCATGTCTGCTTTTGATTAATGATTTCTCTCCATAGAGCTCATTATTAATAAAGAATGGGTGTGTACCAATTGTTTAATCAAACATTGATAGACACATTTTCTGCAAATTCGAAGTTGGAACAGAAATTATGGCTATTGGTTTTCTGGGTACTTAGGGATTGGGAGTCTGGATACCCCTCATTGATCTTCGTGGCATTTTCCTTATTAGGCTCTTGTAATGATCACTGCACACTACTATGTATCTCTTGAATAGTATATTAGGGAACAAAAAGGAAGGATAGAGATGAAGAGGGTAGGGTATTCACAGTGAGTGAGCAAAGGGAGAAGGGCTCCTTCATTTCCCGATAAACTTCCACTAAATTCTTTTCCCTATGCATGTGTTGTAATCTGATTACCTGAAAATGGTTCATGTAAGAATGGAAATCAACTATAATATGTTGGCAGATGAATGAGCCTCCCAAAGACTATAATCTTTAGCATATCTTGTTTTCTTGTTGGGGTCAAAGTGTCCTGTAGAGAATATGTTTATTCACTCATTAATTTGATGCTGGATTGGCCTTTTTAATCATAGAACAGTATCTAAGTTTGGCCACTTGATGAGCTAGGGAATGGTTGCCACTCTCAGTCAGTTGAGATGTAGCACAGAGAAATATGTCTTTATGATTTCTTGAAAGAAAGAAAATTTTCATTGAACTGTATTTTCTTAGAGTGATAACCTCATTCCTATGTTGAAAAGTATGTTATTGAAATTGTTAGTACATTCTTTTACATTCATCCATTCTTATACTTGTAGGACTTGGAGGTTCTGTTGAACCAACAGAAGGAACACCAATATCAGCAAGAGAAATGATAGACTTCACATATTTGTTGTGTTAATTTGAAGATTCTTGGAGTACCTTTTCTTTTGGAGATTGCTTGGAACCTCGTCCAAAGTTCATTGACATACGGCATAGGAATAATTTTGTTATCAGAGAGCCTACAATCCTTGCCTTTTACCTTTTTCCTTTTTTCCTTTCGAAATTCACTTTTGTTTGCATCATCTGATTTATATGTATTTTCAGATGCTTAGGTTGTAAAAACCCTTGACGTATAGATAAATGATTAATGACTTTCAAGTGGTCAATATATAGGAATTGCAACCTATTTTATTCATTGAGCAACTGAATACATTATAATCTCATTCAGTGGGGGTACATCAATAGCACCATTAAATCATTTGTTAACATAAGAATATTGAAGTTCAGGCAAAAAAATTGATGAGAATGAGACAATCACTTAGTTTGTTGGATTCACAATTCAAGTTCGCATTCTTCCTCCATCCCAATTCCTAAGCAGATTTTGAATTCCTTCGTATGAAGGTTCATCCCACCTTTTCATAAGTGTATCATTTGATCCAACCATTACTTCAGCTTAGTTACTAATTACAGAGTAATTTGAAGCAACTTAGAAGCTCAACTGAGGGGCATAAATCAGCCTGTTGGAAACATAATTCTATCTGTTCTAGTATTTTTGAGTATTATATGTGCACAGATGAGTAACTAATCCAATTGTGGGTTGTAAATTCAACTTGAAAAACTATGCGGGTTGCATTAGTTTCACCAAGTACCTATAGCCTAGAGCTGTGATATGGGACTCTGAAGAAAGCTTTGATCCAACCATCTAGAGTCTTTTTCTTAACCAAACTTGGGTTATGTTTGGTTGTTTCTAAAACCACTTTCATACATTAGCTTGCTTCAGGGAAATCCTTAAATAGATGCATTTTGCATTCATCCATTTTGTTGATGCACAATGGGTGCTCAATAGTTGTGGAATTGGGGTTGAGGGGGAAGAGAGAAAAAACTCAATGAGATTGCATTGTGCACTCATCCAAACAGGCTTCTATTTTAGTGATATCTCATTCCATTATCTCTCCCTTTTATTTTCTACTTTAAAGATTCACCAAGCATATATCAGTTTGTGTTATTGAATAATAATTAAAAATATAAGATAACTATTTGTCTCCTTTCTTCAGCCCTTCCTCAGAAACCTAGGACTGGAGCCAAATCCACAAATTGTCTTGGCCTCTTCAAACCTCTCTTCAATTTGTTCTTCTCGTCATTTCCTTCATCACCACATCAACTATGGCCACCGCCACCACCTGCAATAGCCATGGTTCTGGAAAGATCCACAATGGAAGTGGAACCTCTCTTTGGAGGTGAATTGAAGTCTTTCAGCTCAAATGAAGGCTGCCATAAGCTGAAGTTGTTCCTTAGCGGTTTCTCTGATCATTGGTTCTTCTCAGTAAGCAATTATAAATGATGTGCTCTGTCAACTAAGTCAAGGAAATCAAGGATCTCTGGCAACTTGGAGATCGTTTCAGAAACACTGCTATCGTTTGAGTCCAAATGATCCTTGTTATCCACCTTGCACATCTTGTGAAGCGGCATAACCATGAATCTGCACCAACAGAACAAGTTCTTAATTCACATAAACTAATATAACAAAATCTATCAAACAGAATTGCATCTACTAAATGGAAAACATTATCTTCAAGTGGGTTATGTGGAACTCAACTGGAAAGTTCGCTTTTGTCACCGTCCGGTCAATTGCTGTCGTTAGATTAGGCTTCTTGCTTTTTGAAAAGGAAATTTTTCTTAAGCATAAGCTCACCTCAGTGGACTTAGGTGAGATCCTAACCTTACTAATCAAGCTAGTTGTGGTGAATCATAAAGAGATACTATAACATAACAGTATCAAATGCCTATCCCTGCCTCTAGTGCGGAGCCACAGCCTCTTTTAGCAAAACATGAAACTCCATAAGCATCCAAACTGTGCAAAATTGAAAGAAAAATTGAAAGATTGAGAGACACAAAAAAGAAATTCAACATAGAAATAAAAGAACTAGAATGAGTGGGACCAGGAATCCTAAAAGCAGAGATGGCACAACTGTTGGCCAAACAACGGTCCAGGGATCAAACCATGGTTCCCGAGGGAGACCAAGATATTTATCTTTAGGGTTTTGCACGCCCTGGGTTAGCCCATGGTATCCCATGGGTGCCCCATTTTAATTTTAGGGTTTCCCATGGTCGCCCATGGGAACCCTGGTGCATCCCTATTAAGGTTTCTCCTTCCCTATTGCACTCCATAAAATTAATTATCATAATAGGGACGGAGAAATTCGTCTCTAGTCCATCACATGGCAAGAGGGATCCATCCCATACTCGAATGCGCAGCGGAAATTAATCGATTCGAGTTTCTTTCGCATCCCATAAATATTAATAATCAATGAACAGAAGGAATTAATAAAGAACTGCTAACCTGGTGAGTCTCAAGTGTTGCTCCTCCAATAGACAGTGGTTTTTCCTCCAATGAGCACTCCAAGCAAACAGATCTGAACCTCCAATGGTGCTACCAAGGTTTTACACGCCAATCCCAGATGCCCTCAAACTCCTCAGCACAGATCTAGGGTTTCACAAACCCTAACTCTCAAACACAGGTGAGAGAAGCAAGAAGAAGAAGAGAGATCACAAGAGGGAAAGAGAGAAACCAAAAACGTAGGAGAGAGAGTGTCTGCTCTAAAAACGTGGAGAGCTTCTCCCTTCTGCGTTTTATGGTCCCCTATTTATCATAATAGGGTTTAATTAAATCCTAGATAGATTTAATAGAGCCCTAGTGAGAGTCTGACTCTCTCTCTCTCAGTCTGGCAGTTTTGTTTAAACTCAAAGTGCTACACAGGTGAAGAAGCAGAATCTAATAGGGAAAGTATTAATTAGATTCTTTATTTAATTATTAATGAATAATTACAATTAGCACCAAATCCATTACTTAAATAAAGAGCCAATTAAATTAGCAAATTCCAAATAACTCCCTATATGATAACAATTTATCATATACAACCCCCCCACTACTCAACACCATCATTATGGAATCTAGGGCATGTACACATGTACTGTCAAACCCCAATCCATAGTACATGTCCATATAAGAGCGTCTGTGTATCCGATCGAGTCCCGCAAAACTCGATAAAACACTTTATTTGAAATAACTATAAATAATGTATCATTTTATGTAAAATAAATTTTGCAAAACTATTTCCAAAACGGTACTTGATCCAGATTCTGATCCGACCATGCATAGACAGTCTCTATCTTGGTGTTCCCCAATCGGGCAGTGGTGACCGTGTTGGATAACTCCTTCACTCACAAAGTGTTCACGCATTCCCAGAACACCGACTTTGACTCGCTTGAGTTTCAGTCATTGATGAACCAAAGAATGCGATCACACTTTGCAGTGACAGGGTTCCCTCAGGTACAGGGTGTCGATGACACATGTCTATCCCTTCCTACATCTGGCAGTAATACATGAGGGAATAGACAAAGTAGATTCTTCGTCAATGCACACATCAAACATGTGAGCACTCGCATTCGTACCCTGACATCACATGTCTAGGCATACCCAATGCGACGACCATATGATAAGGGTACCCAGCCCAAACCCTAGCCGTGACTACCATTTTAAGTATAACTTACGGACACATAATGCTCAAAAAGTTTATATCGCATGTGACAATATTAAACTAATATGTATAAATGTTCAATACAAAGGTGAACCGGGTTGAACCGGACCGAACCGGGTTTGTTGGACACACACTTGTCCAACAATCTCTCACTTGTACATCAAAGCCAATTCCCCATACATTTTAAATCCATGCTCTCCATGTGTTTTTCAAAAACTCTTGGTGACAGACCCTTTGTCATGGCATCAGACACATTTTCAGTTGTGTTCACTTTGGAGATACTCACGTTACCTTGCTGGATAATCTCTCTGATTAGGTGATACTTCCGCTGCACGTGCTTGTTCCTCTGATGAGCCCTAGGCTCCTTAGCTTATGCGATGGCCCCTCTGTTGTCACATAACAAGGGAATAGGGCCCTTGACAAGATCAGGGACTACCTCCAAATCTGATAGGAATTTTCTCAGCCAAACACCTTCTTTTGCTGCATCACAAGCTGCAAGGTATTCCGCTTCGGTAGTAGAATCGGCTGTAGACTTTTGTTTCGCACTCCGCCACACAATGGCACCTCCACCCATTAGATATACCATCCCGGACATGGATTTTCTGTCATCTTTGTCAGTTTGGAAATCCGAATCTGTGTATCCCAATACTGACAACTGATCAGATCCAAAAACTAAGAAATATTCCTTAGTCCTTCTTAGGTACTTGAGGATATTCTTGATAGCACTCCAATGCTCGCGTCCAGGGTTAGATTGATAACGACTTACCATGTCTACTGCATAGCAAATATCCGGCCTCGTACACAACATGGCATACATAAGACTCCCTACTGCTTAGGCATAGGGAATCCTCTTCATCTCTTCAATGTCTGTCTGAGACTGAGGACATTGAGATCTGGAAAGACTGACTCCATGTTTGAAGGGAACACTTCCCCTCTTGGAGTTCTCCATACCAAATCTGGCCAGGACTTTGTCTATATAGGTAGCCTGTGACAAGCTTAGCATCCTTTCCTGGCGATCTCTTACGAGTTTGATCCCAAGGATATAGCTAGCTTCACCAAGGTCTTTCATAAAAAACGTTGTGGATAACCACTGTTTTACCGATGAAAGAAAACCTACATCGTTACCAATCAGTAATATGTCATCTACGTATAAAACAAAAAAACATACTACCCTCTCACTGATCTTCTTGTAAACGCATGGTTCATCCAAGTTTTGATCAAAACCAAACGATTTGATTGATTGATCAAACCTGATGTTCCAGTTCCTGGAAGCCTGCTTCAGCCCATAAATGGACCTCTGCAATTTGCACACCTTTCTTTCTTCCTCCAAGGAAGAGAACCCCTCTGGCTGTTCCATGTAGATTTCCTCTTGAAGGAACCCATTTAGAAATGCGATCGCACATCCATCTGTCGGATCTCATAATCAAAGTGTCTTTGCGATAGCCAATAAAATCTTGATGGATTTCATCATCGCTCTTGGTGAAAATGTTTCCTCATAGTCTATACCCTCTTTCGGGTATAACCTTTTGCCACCAGTCTCGCTTTGAATCTCTCGACCTTTCCATCTGCACCCTTCTTCCTCTTGAAGATCCATTTACATCCAATCGGCTTGACGCCAAGTGGTGGATCGACTAGAGTCCAGATCTTGTTGGAATACATCGAATCGATTTCAGAGCGCATTGCTTCCAGCCACCTAGTGGCATCAACATCCTTTAGAGCCTTAGAGTATGTCATCGGATCATCATCCGATTCAACCGATACCATGTGGAACTCTTCCACTTGTTTCCTCTTCGGTTAGAAGAGTTAGCCAGTGGGTGGTCTAATAGTCCTCCCAGCTGCGTCGAGGTTCCTCAGTGTTGGTATTTCAGCGGGTATGTTAGTTGGTCTCACTCAGGAAGTGACGTTTTTGAGCCATCGATAGCTCTTTTATGACTACTAGTTCGGACCTCACGGGTCATCATTTCTTCCTCCAACAATGTGACATGTTTACTTACAATGACCTTTTGGTCAATCAGCTGGGTCATAGAAATAATAGCCTATCGTGCCTTTGGGGTAGCCTAAGAAATAGCATCTCGAAGTCCTGGATTCTAAGCATGCATCTGTTTGCTTTCGCACATGTGCTATGCAACCCCATACCCTAAGGTGTTGAATATCGGGCTTTCGCCCTTTCCACAACTCAAAGGGTGTCTTGGCTACGAGACTTAGATGGAACCCTATTCAAGAAATATATCGCCGTCTCTAAAGCGTACCCCCAGAAAGAAATGTTTCGATTGGCTAGACAACCTATCAGATCTTGTTCTCGTCTATCCTAAACCTTGATTAGGGTAAGATCTATGCCCTCCATACTTAGTAAACACGTATTACATCATACCTATGTAACTAAGTTCTGTTTTGCATAGCATCACTTCATACAATTCGTACATCTCAATACTCACTTATGTAGAAATTAGGTAATACACACCATATCCTATAAATATGTATACACGTGTATTTATATTTATATATATATTAAATACTCATTGTGGTTATATCCACAATATTTTCCAAGTCCTTAGGTGTTTTATTCAAACCACATGTAGAAATTTTCACCCCTTTGATCTTAAGAAAGTTAAGTTTGTTTAACTCTTAGGTCAAAAGAAATTTTTTTTTATAATTTTTTTTAAACATCAATAAAAATCTGTATTTTTATGTTTTCTAAGGTTACTTTAGGCATTCCCCAAGTTTCCATAAGTTAAAACCCAAAAATCAGCAAGATACCCTCATTAGACGACGCCTCTAGGCGTTGGATACATCGCCCAGAGAATCGAGGGCACACTATATGAGTCCGAGAGGGGCCCATTTACATTCTAACTTCTTCTAAACTCTCCTAATCACCTAGGAAAAGTCTTTGGAGGGTAGTGGGACTCATTCCACACCAAATCCTCACGCTTCCTTGTGTTCTTCACAAATCTACACGTGCCTACGTAAGATTTCTTAGTTGTTTTCCCTATTTTAGCTCTTCCTTTTGCTTTCCTAATATTTTAGATAGGGTTTTGCCAAAATTTCTTGCCCTAACTATTTTCTTTTCTTCTCTTTTGTAGAAAATGTCTACAAGCCACCGTACAGCCAGGAAATCCGTGGCCCAGAAGAGGCTACGAGTTGAGTCTGAAGATTCTTCACCTTCTTCAGTGCCTCCATCATCTCCAAGAGACGATTCCTCTTCAGAGGAGCCCGATTTTGATCATTTCCTTTTCTCTAGGTACGAGCATGCTAGGGATTGGAAAAATTTTAAATCCCTCAAGATTGTGAATGGCCATGTGGTACGGGTAGAGGACTTTCACCAATATAGCCTATTTACTAGGTTCAATGCCCTAGGTTGGGCATCTATGTTATCTCCTACCGAGCCTTGTTATCCCAACTTGGTTCGGTACTTTTACTATAACCTAGTGTCTTCTAGTGCACAAGAGTTCGGAGTGGATAGTAGGGTGAAGGGAGTGGATATTAGGCTGACCACCGCTTCACTAGCAGAGATTCTGAGTTTACCCAACACTGGGGAGAGGTGTTATTATCAGCCACGGATGGACATTTCGGAGATGTTTTCTTTGGAGACCAGGAGGGTCTTCAAATCATTGACAGGATCACAGGACACGCCCAGGTCTGAGACTTCTTACAAGCCTAGTGCCCGTGTCATTAGTAGGTGTGTGACCTACAACATCTATCCCAAGGGCGGTAATAGGGGTAGTATATCTATGATGAGAGCCTACATCACATATTGTCTTTTGGAAGCTGGTAAGGGGGGTCCAGTCTTAAACCTCCCATATCTTTTACTTCAGGTAATGCTTTACCATGCCCGGAACCCAGCTGATGGGAACCTTCCTTATGGGAAGTTCCTCACTTTAGTCTTCCAGTACTTCGGGGTTCCTTTGGAGGGTGAGTATGCTTAGAAGGACAGATCCAGGCTTATTGATAAGACTTCCATTCTGAAGATGAAGGTGCCCGGGGGTGATCCACCAGAGGATGAGGAGCTGGTGATGCCCGGAGATGAGCAGCAGGGAGAGGAGCATGGAGTGGAGCATGGTGATGATGTGCATGTTGAGGGGGTGCAGAGGATGGAGCAGAGAGACATTGAGGGAGACACCCAGGGTATGCATGCAGAGGAGCAGGGCATGGGTCAAGGCGACTTCGAGGGCTTTGGCATGCAATATACCGACTTACCTGCCTATGAGGCGATGGGTGCCACTAGTTCTCAGGTTCCAGGGCCATCAGAGTGGACACAGATGATGACACATTTTCAGAGTATTGGTACCCAGCTTTCAGATATGGCGACTAGGATGGATCGGGGCTTTACTTCATTGGAGAGTAGAGTGGATTCTGTAGAGCAGTGTCTGGACTTCTAGGACAGGTTCTACAGGGTTAACTCCTGCCAGATACAACCTCTGCCTAGCGACTTGCCTCCGACTAAGTAGCTCCTAATCAGCCTCAGATGCTCATGCTACGTGATTCGGACATATTTTTCTTTTATTCAACTTATGTTTTTTTTTTTTGTTTGGGATGTTTCTAGTTTAGCATTCGTTTCTTTTCAGCTTATGTAATTATTGAAGTAATGCTTTCAATCAGACTTATGTAGTGGCTTGGTCACAATTATCTTTTAGTTAACAGAAATTATGCATCTTTTATTTAATTGCAACTACTTCCCCTGTAGCTTTTATTTATTATATGTTTTATTATTTATAGCTTATTAGTCCTAGTCTGCACTCTATGGATGTAAGAAGAGCCTCACGCTCTGATACCAAGCTCTGTCACACCCCAAATCACCCCCTGGGAGGATTAGGTAGGTGACCCGAATTGCGTAACGGCAATCCGCCAAATCCCACGGATCTAGAAGAAGTGCTTACATTCACGGAACCACATTCATCACTTTCCCATAAGTAAGATCATAGTGTTATTCACCAAAAAAAAATTTTATTCACCAAAAAAAAAAGATCAGAGTGCTGTAGATAAACTACAATTGCAATAACAAATAGAAAGCGTAGCGATACGGAAAATGATGATAATATATACATAGATAATGTTTGATACATTTCCCAACAACCCACAAACTAGAAAGCAAAGCTGACATGAGACAAGCCAAAGTAAATACATATCTAAATATATACAGGGTGAGATAACTCAACCCCAAAAGGAAAAGAAAATAAAAACTACACAGAACCACAGTCAGCACGAGGATAAACTCCTAACAAAAATAAAAAGGAGCCCCCAAGACAAAAAGCGTCACGTGCACTCTTCAACGGTCTTCATCAATGACCAGCGAAAATGTACGCAAGATCGGTATGACCTCCGTCGGGGTCCACACCAACATCATCGTAATAACCAGGACTCTCCTCATCGAGGTGAGTCTCCATTCCACAGCGGCATCGATCTGTAAAATCATCTAAGAAAAATAATGTATAACAAAGTGTGAGCCCCACTGAGCTCGTGAGAAAATCATATCATCATGCATGCACATGCAACCACAATCCACATGATCCTACAGGATATGCAAGTCTAGATTATTTATTAGCCACCTAACAATACAACTAAGTCAGGTTTGTGCTACTACAATCCCCAATACATGTATCCCTGATGCGGGCTTCTAACCCCTTCCCACGATACACCCATTGAGTTGTCGGAGAGGACCAGTCAGCTCCCGCATTCGTTCACCAAGGTCAGCCCGACCAGCCCTCTATGATTAACCTGTAGGGCAATCCATTTCTTTTCTCTTTTCTTTTCATTTCTAACTTATAGCCCGGCATATAGCTCATATTCACCATTCCGGTGTTCTTTTCATTTTTTTCTCTTTTCACATATACATATGGTCACCCTCACAAGCATCCAACACCTAAACCCCTGTTGGCAAGGGTGCGTAGCACGGGTGATGAATCTCTAGCCCCATGTCTATATGGCATCATATGAGTCGGGTGATGTCAACCGCATCCCATTCTACGGGCTACCATAGGCCTCATTTCCAAGCCGACTACGACATCAAATCTAACAAGCAATCATCAAATAAGAAATTCATAGTGTTGATCAATAGACAGTCATTATGCAGTGATTTGAGTAATTTAAAACAGAAGTAAATAACATAGCATTTGTATTTATAATTCTTAATAGCCGGCATAGCATCATAATTACACATGCACTTATGATAATATTATTCACTCACCTGAGTTTGGTTCTAGAAACTCGGTTGCAAACTCAGTTCCAATAGCAGTTTGGTTGTTGTCCTCGAGCGTGGGATCAATTCCTAGATATAAATAAGAAGTTGTCATGTTAGGTTCCCAAGTTGTCTCTGGTAGTCCTAGAGTTAACCTAAGCTCACTGGGTTGACCCGGTGTTCAGTTGGTTCTCACTTGGAATCACTGGGCCTTGCACTGGGCCTTAGGCTCATGTCTCGGTGCATCATCCAGTGTCGGTGGCATAAAGGCAAAATGGTCATTAACAGTGACTGTACCTGACCCTAGGTCAGATTAGGTTCACAGTACTATCCACAACTTGTCTGTGCTGTAGGACCAAGCATAGCAGGGTTTCCTTCACCTACGGAGCCCACTTGGGTTCCCAAGCTATACCCACATAAGGACAGATGTGGGGAAGGGCATTTATGTCATTTCCCACCTTCCCACAATGTCACATGGCCAATGGGTGAGGTCCCCAAAGCCAGATCATCATTTCTGCAGAAATACCTTCACTGGGCGATGGCTCTGGGCGTTGGGTGCATCGCCTAGTGCCCTCAAATCGACACTGGGTTGAGTTCCCAAGGTTGGGCTTTTTAGGCTATACTCAAATCTGGTCCCTCTACATGTTAGGGGGTCAGGTAGCCCCTGGGATGGTCTACCTCTTGATCCAAATGGATCCTCCATCAGACCCACCATTTGGCTGCCAGAGGCTGCCCAGCAACCCAGTGAATAGTGTCACAGGGTTTTCTTCAAGCTTGGAATTCGATTTCAGCCACATGCAAGGCTGGAATAAGATGTAATTTGATGTTCCATGGCTGAAATCATCTAGGTTTAGGTCTGTGTAGCCATGGTTTACATCCAGGGTTCCAAACTGTCAGCCGAAAGTGAATCTGGTCAGTGCAGCCATGCACAGCCAGATTCGGCTCTCAAGAACTGCAAATCAGAATTATAAAATAAAAAAAAAAATCTTAGATCTTCCATGCTCAAGGCTTGCATGGCAGATCTGGAGCTGTCCAGGGCAAACCCTAGCTATTCAGGGCCCCCCAGGGAGCAAAAACACATCAACCACAGAGATAGCATGGAAGCAGTAGGTATCCATATATGTATTCATACCTGAACAGTGCAGAGGAGGCACGAAAATCCAGGCCTAGGGGCTGAGAGCAGTTCTCCCTTCCTTCTTCCTTTCTTCCTTCCTCTTCCTCTTCTTCTTTCTCTCTTCTTTCTCTCCTTTCTCACCTCATGGTTCCAACAATGCTAAGAGCTCTAAATGAGCCCAAAGCCTTCCTATTTATAGGCCCAGCCCTTACTGAGGCTTGTTTGGCCGTGAAGGCCTCTTTTGAAAATCAGTTTTTAAACTGATTCAGAGTGATTCTGGGCACATTGGTGGTGTCTACAGTGAACTAAGGGTATGAGGTGGTCCCTCAGACTCCCCTCTATCGATGGAGGGTGCCCATGTCCATGTTGGGTGGTCCCCATAATTAAAAACCATTAAAATATGCTGTTTCACTCACTGGGCGATGTCACTGGGCCTTGTCTGCATCGCCCAGTGCCATCGTCTAGAGAATTCCAACAAGCTGAAATTCAGTGGGGCTTGTACAGGGGTTTTACCCTTGGTCAGGGCATTGTCCCCACATGCCAAATAGAGGATTTTACACACATTTCCAGAGGTGGGTCCCACAGTTATGGGGAGGAGAGAGATTACTTGGGGTCCAGGCCATACATTATGCTATGAGCTGTGCAACTGCAGGGGTCTGCTATCCACCATCTGACAAGTATGTAGGGTGACATGCACAAGGTTTCCTCATTAATCCAAGTCACTGGAGTGGTACTCCACAGTGTTCCTGGTTGCCTGGTTAGGGGTTCCTGTCCTTCAATTGAAATTCCAGCCAGTCAGGAGCAGGGTTTGACAGCGCGGGCCAGGACGAAGCATCTATGACAGAATCCATCGGAAGTTGAATGTTCTGAGTTTCAGATAGTTTCTTCCAAGGGCTGCCAGGTGTGGTAGCGGTGGTAGCGATAATTGAAGAAGGATCGCTGGAATCGTTGTTGTTGTTGTTGTTCTTATTACTACTAGACTGGTTAGCCATCATGGTAAGCGTTTCTAGCCTTCTGGGTATTCAAAAGAGATCTCTGTGGGGACCAAAATGAGACTTAATCATAGACCACTAAAGCTTACATACACTGTTCATGTTGTTTTCTAATAGGATTTGAGGTTAAGAAAAAGTAAAATGTTTCTAGGTCAATCATAGGATCGGCTTTGCTTCTCCCACCTCACACCGACCAATGACTCAAAAATGGGTTTGTGTTGCAGGCCTTCCTATGGTATCCCAACATCGTCTTTCCCTGCATGTCCTCTTGAGGCCACTGGCTCTATGATCGGTGTTCCCAGCAATTCGCCTTAGAACTCATCAAAGAAAAAAGTCTTGGATGTCCTTCCTAATGAATTCTCAAGATCTAAAAACTCCCTCTTTGATGTTCTTTCATATGTGGAGAGTCTTTCAATGAAGAATGTGATATCTGAGCTATTTGTTTATGTATTGCACACCTCTTAATTTGTAATTACTATCTTAACTTATTTAATAGCTCTCTTAGAGTAATTAAAATTAAAATATAACCACCAATTATAATTTCTTATTTGTTTGTGAGAATTTTACGGCTATACAATATCTAATGTGACCCTTGATTATCCTATGCAGGCATGCTTGTGCAAGAAAGAAATTGGAGTTCTATTTGTTTTAAAGGTTTCCATAGTTTGGAGAAGATAGATGTTTCAGTTATGCTTTGATAGGTTTACTTAGCTAAACAAAAGGAACTAGCAAGAGTAATTGTCTGCTTTTGTTTAATAATGGCTCATTATTATAACATTGACGACATTATCATGGAGGAAGAGGTTATTGCCTATGCATTTTCATGCTGATTTTGTTATATGAAACCCTAAGAATTTACCCTATTTCTGATTCCCCACTTTAATTCGCACTCGCTCGCAGATCATCTCAATTGTTTTCCAAGTGGCTGCAAATGGAGTTGGACTCCTTCATCCCAATGTAGAAACAAACAGTGTATGACCTTTGGAAAGCTTGAACTTGTGCAAACTAATTGTTAATTGTGTTCTAATGGTTTGCTTGTCTGTCCTAGACAGGTTGAACAAGGTTCAAAGGTAGAGCTACCTTTCTGGCTAGCCCAAGAGTTGCACCTTAGGCAGGCAGTTGCTATGAATGTGCTTGCCTGTTTCAATCAAAAGTAAGGCTTGTAGTTCCTCTAATTGAATTTTGATATAAAAGAAACAGATATTACTTACATCAGTGCTGGATGTTAAGAAAAAACATTGTTTCTTACCTGCATCGTTAATATTGCACTACTAATGTAAAACCCCTACCCAAAAATAGGGGCTAATTGGAATTTTTGTTGATAGCCCAAAATCCGAGGTCAAGGCTACCAGTATACTATGGTGCATTGAACCCGAGGTTGAACATAATGAGGTAGCCCCATTGGTGAGGACCTACATACTATTAAGAAGGCAAACACCAACTCCTTGTGACTGTACAGCTGACCACCAAATGTACTGGCTAAGGAAGGTACCATCCCTTGATTCTAGGACCCTTGGACTTAAATCCTAGTTCTAGGCTAAACCAATGATGACCCTCATCAACTTGAATGTTTTAGATAAAACATTTTTAAATCCAAACATCAATTTTAATGATTGATTTGATGATGAGAACCCAATTCCATACATACATCTTAAATTCCAACATAAATGACAAATTCTGCTAATTTACGGATTGACCTTCTCTTAGTTAAAATGATATAACCCCATCACCAGAACTTCATTTGTGTTGGTTCTAATTTTTTTAGAAACTAGACTCATAGGTCTGCATGTTGTTAGAAAACACCATTACCTAGTTATGTCTCTAAGTTAGTTAAAAGTTTAGCTCAAGTTGCTGTCAAAATCGGATCATGCTGTCATGACGGGTTGACCTTTGTGTAATAAAAATAACATAACTCCATAATCCAATATTCATTTTCTTTGATTCCAGTTTTTCTAGAAAATAGATTCATAGGGCTTCATTTTCTTAGAAGGAACTATGATCCAATTATGTCTCTAAATGGACTGAAATTTCATTTCAATCCAAACAATTCTGCAGATGAAATCTCTGGGCGATGGCACTGGGCGATGCACACATCACCCAGAGACATCACCCAGAGTGGGAAAATGTAGTATTTTAATCTGCAGATGTGTGGGGACCACCCCTATTGGCCATGAACACCCCCCATAGGTTGAAGGGAGTCTGAGGGACCACCTCATACTCTTGGATCACTGTGGACCCCACCAGAGAGCCCGAAATGACTGAGAATCAGTCTAAAAGCACATTCTTGGAATGGGCCTAAGCTGCCAAATAGACCTTAGTTGAGGGCTGGTCTATAAATAGAGACCTCAGCCTCATTTTAGAGCCCTTACACTGCTCAACTAGTGGAGGAGAGGAAAAGAGAGAAAAAGAGAAGGAAAAGAGAGAGAAAGGAGGAAGAAGGGAAGGAGAAGAAGAGGAAGGAAGGAGGGAGTGCATACCTTGCACCCAAACTCGGTTCTAGCAGCATACTCAGACCAAAAACTCAGGTATAATCCTTACCCTAATAGGCTGCTGCTACTGTTCTCTGTTTCCTCTTTTGAATCTATGCTTTATGGAGGCAGATCTGGCCAAGGAAAGCCTAGAACAGCTGGGGGCTGCCTTGTGCTGCCTCAGATCTAACACGCAAACCTGTTGCATGTAAGATCTGAACATCTTTCATGTAATAAACCTGCTGTTACTATTTTTCTTCTTAGATCTCTGTGGTTTTAATGGATTTCTGGCCACCGGCAGCCCAGAACAACTGGGAACTACCTAGAACTGCTCCAGATTTGCCATGCAAGCATGGAGCATGGAAGATCTGAGATATTTGAGTAAAATTACAGATCTGTTTTGCTGTTCTTGAAGCCAAAATCTGGTTATGCATGGCTGCACTGCCAGATGCACTATTATTTGACTGTTTGGAGTCCTGATTGCATGCCTTGGCTGCATGGAACCTAACCCTAGGTGGTAGCAGCTTTGGACTACTATTTTATACCTAAAACCAGCTTTGCATGCAGCCAAAACCATGGCTTGCAGCTGAAGCTATGCTGGGTTACTATTCACTAGGTCGCTCGGCGGCCTCTGGCGCCAAGTGGTGGGCCCGGTGAAAATCCACATGGACCAGTGCAAAGTATACCCCTGGGGGTCCAAGATGACCTAACATGCATGAGGAGAGGATCCATGCACTGCCCGTGGTTCAAAACCTTGGAATCTCAACCTGATTCCGGTTTTGCAATCTCTGGGTGATGGCACTGGGCGAAGCAGACATCACCCAGTGACATCACCCAGTGAATGAAAACTTCACTGTTTTGCTGATTTGACTTGGGGGACCTCCACATATGGACTATAAATAGTGTAAGGAGGTGGAAAATGACCAAAATACCCCTCCTCACATCTGTCCATAATTATGTATACCTTGGGTACCCAAGTGGGCCCCGCAGGGCTTGGAAACCTTGCCTGTGTTGGTCCTGCAGCACTGCTGACCTAGGGACTGTGTTGTAAGATTATTGTGACCTAGAACTATGTGTTACAGTGGTAAAATACCATATTGACCCTAAGCCACATTCTCCGGATGATGCACCGGGACATGGGCCTAAAGCCCAATACAAGGCCCAGAGAATTCCAAGTGATCTCGGACTGAGCTCCGAGTCAGACCAGTGAGCCTAGACCAACACTAGGTTATCCAAAACAGTGTGAATAATTAAAATAACACATTTCTAATGTATTACTTTAGGATTTGATTCCGTGCTCGAGGTGCACAGCTAGATACCGATCGGAACTGAACAAACAGCTGAATCGGTAGGATCAAACCAAGGTGAGTGGAATTACACCATGAGTGTAGGTGTAACATGACTGATGGATCATGACACCAACAACAATATTTACTGTCTTTAATTATTTTAAATTGTTTTATATTCTCATTTGAATTCTGAATCTTATCTGATGAACATTGGAAATGTATGATAATGCTTGTATGTGAAATTACTAAATTAGATGCCGTAGCCGGCTTGGAAATGAGGCCTGTGGTAGCCCGTATTATGGGATACAGTTGACACCGCCTGACTCATACAATGCCATATAGACATGGGGCTAGAGTTTCATCACCCGTGCTGCGCACCCTTGCCAACAGGGGTTAAGGAGTTGGATGCTTGTGGGAGCCACAATTAATGTCAGAAGCTATATGCCGGGCTTTACGCCATAATTAATGTTAGGAGCTATATGTTGGGCTTTAAGCCACAACTAAATCAAGAGCTATATGCCGGGCGTTAAGCCACAACTAAATCATGAGCTATATGCGAGCGTTAAGCCACAATTAAATCATGAGCTATATGCCGGGCTTTATGCCACAATAAAATCCAAAAAATAAAAGGGAAAAGAATTGAGCTAAATACCGATGGTTACCCCATAGGCTAATCACAGAGGGCTGGTTGGGCTGACCAAGGACTAGTGCGCTGGGGCTGACTGGTCCTCTCCGACAACTCAATGGGTATATCGCGGGAAGGGGTAATCAAGCCCGCACCAGGGATACATGTATTGGGGATTGTAGTAGCACTAACCTGCCTTAGTTGTGATGTTAGGTGGCTAATAAATAAAATGAATTGTACCTCATGTAGGACTCATTTGGTTGTGCTTGCATGTGCATGCATGATTTATATTTCATTCACTGGCTCGGTGGAGCTCACACTCTTGTATATTCTCTTTTAGTTGATTTTGTAGATACAGATTTGCCAATGGGAGGGAAAGCTGTCAATGGAATTGCAGATTTCCCTCATCTCGTTGCTTAGCGACGATTTTGTTATTATTTAAGTTTCTTTCTTTCAAGAAGTGTAATTACCTAGACAATGTACTTATTGAACATAAATGGATATGTATATGGTATAACATAGGTACTTGGGATTTTATTATTGATGATATAAATCATTTGTGGGTAGTTCGATCTTCCGTTGCACTCTGATATTCTTTTATTATCTTTTAACATCAATGTGTGGTTTGTGACGTGTAAATACTGCTTCTAGATCCTTGGGGATTGGCGGATGTCGTAGGATATCCGGTCACTTGCCTAAATCCTCCCAGGGGGTGGTTTGGGGTGTGACAGCTCTAACCTGTTGGGACCGGCTATTTGATGACCTGATTCTGCCCTTCTAGCCATTAGAATGTAAATATTTTTTTCTTCTAGCTCTACATCTTAGTCTTCAAAGCATACAAAAGAACATTGTTAATACTTGCATCAATGCTGGATGTTAAGAAGAGCCAATGTTTCTTACCTGCATTGTAACATTGTACTACTCTGACCTGCTGGGACCGGCTGTTTGATGACCTGATTCTGCCCTTCTAGCCATTAGAATGTAAATATTTTTTTCTTCTGGCTCTGCATCTTAATCTTCCAAGCATACAAAAGAACAAAGTCAACTGTTATAACCCTGTTTAGATCAATTTTAGTCCTATAGTATCTCCTAAGGTGGTGCCTATAAATTGGTTGGGACCTACTCCCTTACAGCTATGTTTTGTTTAGATATCTAGAACAGGTTATCCCAGCACTGATGCATGTTTTTCTGGAAAGAAAATGAATTAGATTTTATATTGTCTATCAGTAATTTGTTTTTGTAACTGCCAGAACAAGGAAGGAAGTCCAGGCAGATGTTGAATGTGTTGATCTCAGGAAGAGGTGCCCCTACTTCTATGAATTAGGGTGCATGATTGCACCTCTGTAAGTTCCCTTCCCTCAGAATTTCTCATGTGCATATTTTGAGTTGTTGAAGATGTACTGAAATATATTTGTCTGAGAAAAGACTTATGTCCCGTTTTTCACTCTGGGAGTAGTTCCACTTGTGCCATTATCATTTTGTTGTTCACTGCAAGGCATTTGTAATCGCATTCATGGTAGACCAATGACATCCAATGCCCTTTGTATTTGTGCATAAAGAATTCAGACATTCCATTTTTGGTTTTCAATGTAATGTAGATTATACCTAGCTCCATTCTTTTAGTGGTGCCTTTTTGTTTTCTTTTTGGTTTTATGAGAAAAATTAATGTGTATTACTATAGTGAGGTATAAAAAAAACAAAAAAAAAAACCTGTAGAAAATCAACCAAGATGCCATATAAAGTGATGCCATTTAATGTCAAATAAATCATAAAATTAACGCAAGATGCTGATCAACCGGATGCTCTGACCAGCTGAAACATGCGCTTCTGATGGGAGTTGGACAATTTTCTTGGTCCTCTTGATCAATCCAATTAGACAGATGTGAGTTCTGTTAGCTTTCAAGCATTAGAATAGGGCTTACAACAGAAACAAAAGGAAGATATTCAAATTAGGTTAGATATCAGATCTGAAAGAATAGAAAGAACATATCAGAAACAGAGGGAGAAGGATATGTTCTCATCAGAGGCTGAAGCAGAGAATAAGGAGAACAAATAGAAGAGAAGGAATAGAAGTGATAGAAAAGAAGAACTATATTGTTACTTGTAAGAGATGATTTGGCTGTCTTTGCTGGAACAATGGAATATTGATTAATAAAAAGACATCAGCATCATTGCATTGTTTTGTTCTAAATTTCCTCTTTCTTAATGTGGGTTATGGTGTGGATTCTGGTTTTTTAGGTTGATTAAGGATATCAACTTTCATTTAATTAGTTTACTTTAAAGGTACATACTTTAAAGGCATGCTTGAGGAAGGATATTTTTTCTACTTTTTCTCGTATTATGGAAGGGTTGGATGGGTGTTGAACAGTTGGTCTAACAAATGCTCAACTGTTCAGAAAAGTTGCCTCTTGACTGTTGAGTCTCTCTTAAGTACATAAAAAGGTGATGCCAGACAAGAATATAGTTTTTTTACTTTGATTGTACACGAGCATTTTGGCTTCTGTTTTCACATCTCTAAATCTTCTGGAGTGCATTATTTTACGAGCATTTTGGCTGGAGACTGGAATTACTGAATGCATGTTTATGGATAGTGCTTTGGCCAGTAGCATGCCTGAATAATTCATTCTCCTTCAAGTTATACCCTGAATAGAGTTGAGTGGTGAAACAGGATTCATGTGTTTGACCCTTGTCAGTTGGGATAAGGCATAGTTGAGCTGAGATTAATTCAAATAATTACTTTATTTTCAATTCAATTATTTCCTATGATAGTATTGCTACAAGTGAAGGGCTGGTTCTGAAGAAATTCTATTGTAATGGTTAGGGTTGGTGACCGAACCATTGGGTCCTTCCTCTTGTATACATTTTCCAGTAGGTATAAGGAAGTTTTGAGCAAGGCCCATAGTGCAGCATTTGCGGTAGCTCCCAAGTTTTTGGCTCTTCTTACAGAAGAAGAAACTCATTGTGAGATTTCAACGTGTTTGATTCTTCTTTTTCTTTTTCTCTTCACCATGGATTATTAGTGAACCATTGAAATCATTGTTATGCCTTTTGAAGTGTATGAAGCAACCCGATGGCAGCGTTTAAGAATTGGCGGACAGGTGGGACCAGATTTGAAAGGGCATCCATTCTTGGAATAAAGAGGAAACCTGCTAATTAGATGCAAGCTCTGGCTGCCATTCTATCTCAATCCCTTTGCCAACAAAAAGTGGTGAACCAGGATCTTTAATAGTTGAGGTGGCATTAATTAGTTTATCAAGTTGCCTTACAGTATTCATTTGTCTCATCCAGTGTAAGAATGTAGCAATGGAAAACAACAATAATACTAATACAAACTTGATGGTGCTCATTTGGTTATCTGTTTTATCTTTTTTTGTTTCCTCACTTACCCCCCCCCTTTAGTTATTGAGTGGGTTATTTTCCCTGCTTTAGTGATCTTTTTATTATTAACTTGTAGCTTGTGATATTTTGATCATTTTAATTGAATTAAGGACTGTCTCATAAAATAATTATGCTTTGTAGTAAGGATTAAGGACTAGAAAGTCAGATATTTTTATCATCCAGAGCATTTTTAGTAATCGGGTTCCCAACTAGATAAAACACTAGGCAAGAAATAATTGAATTACCTTGCAAACAGTTAGATGATTAAGATCAACTTATTAGACTCGATATATGAGGCTTTAGATTTTAGGGGATATAGTTGAATTAAAAATTTTATTGTCCTTATCCAACATGTGGAATTGATAGTAACCCTACCTTGTGGCAAGTAGGTGGATGAGCCTATTCCTAAATCTTGCTGATCTAGAAAGAGTTTTAGGGTTCAGGTTGAATCACAATCCTAATTGGCTGAAGTTGGTCTTGTTGTTGGTTGCATTTATGTGAACCTTGCTCAGGACCCTATACAAGGGTTACCATTGTAATTCACTTTGTTTCAAGAATCTGTTCATTTTGCCAGTGCAAGTTCTTTACCCTGGAGGAGAATTAGATGAAAGCCCCTCCCCCTTGTGCTGTTAGTTTCTTACCTTTGAATGACAAACTTTCTATATCTTGCAGGTGATTACCCTATGTTTTGGATCGTATAATGTTAAATTAACCACTCTCTCTAATCAGTGTAAATGAAGCTCTAACCTCATTAACATGGTTGATAGGGACTGAAAGGAGCTGTTATGACAGTATTCCTAGACCTCAAAGCATCACCATGGAGGTTGCACTGGGACTTTATGTGCTCACCCCTTATATATTGATTCTATGGTTGATGGTCGAATTTTTTTTTTTTTGAACCTTTAAAACAAAAGAAAATCATAGTCAGGCTCTCTCTCTCTCTCTCCCTCTAGGATTCTTGCACTTAGATTCTTAGTAATTTACTCTCTGCCACCATTTGCAATAACAAAACAGCTTAATATATCTAATTTTTTTTTAATACTCATTAATATATATATTTTTTTTTTCACATGCAATTGCACACATAAATGCACGTGTGAGTTTACTAATATATATATATATAGATATATATATCCTATAAAAATGCGCACTCCACATTTTTTGTCAAATTTTTAAAATTGACATAAATACTCTTCTACTCTATGTCATCTCACTCTAGAAAATGGACAAAAAAACAACCTCTACCTCTCTGTGTCTCTCTCATAGCTTTCCTCTCATGCAGAAGACACCTCTGAGACTCTAAAGACATGTCCATCCAAGCCGCTCCCCTCCCCTCCCCTCCCCTTCCCTCCCCTCCCCTCCGTATCGAGCCTTCTTCGCAACAATTTTTTTACTTTTGGGTGAATTCTTCACAAGGCTGGAGAGACAGATACAGGAACAATCTCCCCCGAACGCCTTCACCGTACCTCTTCCTCTTCCTCTCGACGCTAACATCACCTCTGCTACCTCTTCCGTCAACTACCCACCACCAGCCCCCTTGAGTTTGCATGAACACGATTGAGTCAAGCGCATTGGAAGCGGGATCGGTGGAACCATCAAAAAGGCCGTCACAGCCCTGCAAACCTCCTTCTGTCATGGAAGTTGGATTCCCGCTTGTAAAACAGCCTGGATCACCGGCGCCGGCATCTTCTCTGGTAAAACGCAACCCTCTTTTTCTCTCTCTCTCTCTCTCTCGCACTTTTGTTTTCTGCAGTTACCCGTCTCTCTAACTCTCTGCGATGTTTGGTTTTCTACAATTCTCCATTTTTTCTCTCTCGCTGGCGGTTTGATTTCTGCAATAATTTTGCCCCACATCTCTCACGAGAAACTTGGTGTTTTGGAATCAGATCAAACTGATTATGTTATCATGTTTAACCTTTTGTTCCATTGTTATCCCATTTCTCTCATGTTTAATAAAGTTCTTCTTATTCTTTTCCCATTTTTTGTCTTTGCATTGCTACTGTCCATTACTTGATCAGTAAACCTAGTTTCAGTTTTTTTTTTTTTTAGGGGGGGGTGATCACATTCCTCTCTCTCTTTCTCTCTCTCTCAGATTCTTTCCGTTTGAATTTTGCATACGGATTGTAGCAAACAAAATTCTCTTTGAAAACCGCAAAAGAAGACTCAATTAATGGCGGAAGAAAATCCAGAGTGAAAAAACTGTTCGGTATTTGTTCCTCCCATTAATTCTCAAATGTCTCCTTCTATCATTTGATTTGTGATTCGTCTCCCCTTCCCTATCCCTCTTTCTCTCTCTCAAGCCCCTTCGTTTTCTGATTCTTGCCCTAGGAATTTTTGTAGAAAGATTGTAGCAAACAAAAATCTCTTTGTGAACCACAAAAAGAAACTTGATTAATGGCGAAAGGAAAACCAGAGTGAAAAATATCTCTATCGGGTATTTGTTCCTCCCATCAGTTCTCAAATGTTTCCTTTATCATTCAAATTTTCACAACCGTCATGTACTTGGATCGACTCTCCCTGTTGGTATTGGAGATTGTTGTTTGTGAAATTGAATGAATTAACATGTGCATGTGTGAGCCATGAAATCAAATTTCTTATCTGATAAAAAGGTTCAATTTTTAGGAAAATAGGATGATGTACCAAACAAATTCTTACAATTAGATGAGCTCACAGGACCTGGGGACTTCTCTCTCTCTCTCTCTCTCTCTCTCTCTTTTATTTATTTATTTTGTTTGGTTAAAAGGAACGTGAACATAGCAAGTAAGGAAGCACTTTTTTGTCTATTTAAGAATCAATACCCAGAAGGGCTCCAGTCTAATTCAATACTTGGGATTAGATGATCAAACAGGTCATAGGAACATAGAAAGTAAGGAAATAGTACTTAATTTTATTTTTTGGTTACATAAGTGGTAAGAAGTCCTTCAGTTGAAGAATTTAAGGGTTCCATCCATTTTATTTTGCTAACCAGATGGCCGACCACCCAGATGATCTGGACAATTTAATGTTTTCTGTTCCTTATGTAGTCTCTTGAAAGAGTCCATGGATCTTAATTTTTTTTAATCCTTTTGTTTTTGTAACTGATTTAGAAAAAAATTCCAATACCCACATTTTTTTACCTAAAAAGACTTTTTTGCTAATGATGGAATCCCAAACCCCCTTGGCATGAGTTTGATGTTTTTGACGTGGGTCTTGGTGACAGCCTCTTCTATGCATCTCTTTTGAGGATTGAATATTCCTCTTCAGAAACTTGCAACATCAGGCATTGTTTAAGTCTGACATGTTCTTGTACCACCCTGAAATGCGCATTGCGCGTAGCTCTTGCTTTGTTTATCTGTCTTTGTTGCTTATTGTCTAATGTGTTGAACTATTCTCACTATTGATTCCAATTTCCAACCACCAGTCCAGATATCAAAATATCAATATATTGGCTTAAACATCAACCTTTTAAAAGGGATTTATTTTTAGACATAAATATATAATGAAATCAGTACCAGAAAAGGAAATGATACAATGAAGCATAAGCAACTACCTTGTCGTACTGATGCATATACTATTGTTCTGATGCCTTGACAACAAATTTCTAAACCTGAATTACATTTACTCAGGTCTTAGCAAAAGGAATTGATGCAGATACTATTATTCTAATGGCAGCCCAAGCCTCCATGGTGGAAAACCAGGATGCCATAGACGATGCTATAGTTGGGATGCTTGCTGGCCCTAAGGAGGTAAAATTATTAATCATATGAAGGCACGGGTACTGAAATCAGTACCAGAAAAGGGATGTTTGTTGGCCCTAAGTAGGCAATTTTTTTTGCTTACCAAAAAAATTCTGCTATAATTGCTATGTCTTTCTGTTTTTACCATCAAAAGGCATGGGCTGGCATTCAAGAAGTCCACTTCCTTCCATTTAACTCAACAGATAAGCAGACAACATTGACATTGACAGTGAAGGTAAAATGCATCAAGTCTGCAAAGGTGCACCGGAGCAGGTATACTGGAAATATACTGTGATGCACAAACTTGTATATTTCCTCTCTCTTGAGTAGATAGATGTGGCCATTGACCAAGACATGGAAACTGGTAAGAACAAATTGCAAGAAGAGCTAAGAGAGCCTTTTATACATATAATTTATTCTCAGGAGAAATTGTTGGATCATAACCAAGCCTATTCAATCAAGAATACTGATCTATTGGGATGCAAGGCATGCCCCCTTTGATGGCTGCAATGGCCTGATTTGTCCCTTCTTCTACCACTGGTCTGTTTAGTTTCTGCTTCTAATCAATTGTTTCCGTTCTCAAATCTTATTATGATAAGATCTTCCCAGTTACTGTTTGTTCTGAGCTTAAAACTTATGCTACACAGTTGTAACAACCTTGATAGAGTTTTCTTCATTCATTTTTGTAGTGGAATTCTATGTCGTTCCATCTGTAAAATATGTAAAAAAGTATAATAGTTCTTTAATTAATGGTTGATGGCCAAGTTGTAAAGTACCCCAACACAATTCATAGGCATTTGAATTTTTTTCTTTTCTCCCCCTCTTTTTTTCACCGTAAATTTTCTCCACTTGTATGGAAGGTGTCCAGGAAGGAAACTTGGTTTCAAATAATATTATATATTTATCTCTAATCTTTAACCTGTACCTCGTTAAACTCATTGACCGGATTTGCGCCATTGATTGTCCTGTTAATTCTATACCTTTGCTATCTTAATTCAAGTTTGTTTTGGGCATACAGATGAAGTTAGTTCCTATACATCATTTTTCCCTTTGAATTTATTTTGTTTACTGATCTTCTCTGCCTTTCATAAAATAAATTCTCATGATTCTTTCTAACATTTTTGTTCTGTAGAGATTAATGTCATGAGTGCCATTGATCTGCTAAAAATCCAGAGGAATTGAGATGCACTTAAGATGTTATTCATTATGCAGAAAAATATTCAGATTTTGTTCTGTAAAAAAAAAAAAATTTGGAATTTACATTTAACAGAGTCCAAACATCCACCACTTCTGGAATCTTTCATGATTCATGAGTCTTCTTTGGCTGAATGGAAAATGGAATATGGTAAGAGAATATTATAAGTAGGCCTCAAACTTCCAAGTAAGCGGGCTCTGAGGTTGCAATTGGTCAATGATTCTCTACTGTCACTGAATTTATGTTTAAGAAGTATTTCTTTGGCAATACTGCTGCTTAACAATTACCCATGTTTGTTTCAAATGGATTCCAGAACCTATCTTGCAGAAGGCTTGGTGTTCTAGACCTTTGTGGACTGCTTTACCTACTTGTTTTGACTATTCTGGGGAGAGACACGTGATTCATCAAAGCGAGTTATTGAAAGTTGATTTTAATAGAGAAGTGCTTCTGTCCTTGTTCAATGAGGTTATTTCTTCTGTTTTCTTTCAGAAGGGTTCAAAAGCGGCTGTCAAGTTATTTAATTCCGTACAACCTCTGATGCAGGTTCATCATAGAAATTGGCTTATTTCTTTAGAAATAGGTCTAGGGTTGGGTTGTATACATGTTGGGCCTTTGATCCCAAGGGATTTCAATGTAATAGGCCATTTTAATGAGCCTAAACTAGGGGTATATAGGTTGCATACGGGATTAGCCCAATACTTAGTTTATTTTTATGTTTTTTTAATTGAATCGGTTCAAATTGGTTGCATCCAATTGGTTCAATTTAAGTAATCATGTGACTTGGTTAAGTGGTCATGTGATGTAAGTTGGGCTGGATCGGACTCTATAAGTCCAGCCAAGTTTTGAGTCTATTTCTTTTAGTATTTTAGTTTCCTAGTTAGTTTAAGTTATCTAATAGGTTAAGGATTGGGTTAGGCCTTTCCTTTTTAGTGTAGGAGTCTAATTTTGAGTCTTTTATATAGGTTGTAAGGGGGCCAAGTATTGAATACAAATTTTGATTAATAAAAACTCAGCTTTATGCTTGCTGCCTTTGCTGCTGCTATTGCTCCCTTGTGTGAGTGTTGCCTTGTGGATCTCAAGGTGCTAGGGTGAGTGGACTCTCATGACTCCTTGCGTCTGTCCAGTACCGGGAGGTTCTTCTTCTTCTTCAATCGAGCTTCTTCAAGCTGCTGCAGCTGCCTTTGAAGGAGATCAAACTAGTAAGTAATTTTAGTTTCCTGCATATATCCTTCCCCTCTTCATCCTCTAACCTAATCCATCCTTTCCCATCGACCCAATCAGATCAGTACAACCAACCTTCCATCCCCTCCATTAAACCTGCAACTATTCCTTCGAACTTTAGCTTGATCCCCAAACATTCACCTTCCAACCATCAGATCTGTGCCAAACTTCCAGCAAATATCCCTCCCTCTCCCTCCTACACTCGATCCCAATTTGAGTCCCATCTGACCATTAGAAACCCTAAATTCAGCCTATTTCCTAATTCCTAAAACCCGAAACCCTAACCCTAACTCTAATTCTGCAGAAATTTTATACTTAACCAAATCCAATTATTTTTATCCCATAATAACCCCCTAGACCTGCATATTAAAGCCATATAAGACCCATTCCCAAATTCCCATCCTAAACCCTAGAATTAACCTAAATCCTAGTGCTGTCCATTCGAACCAGCAACCCCTTTTGCGATTGATCCTGTTATCTGGCTCCTAGTAGGTCTCCTACCTATCTAGGACTACATTAGCCTCTGCTTATGGAAAATATTTTTCTAGTAGGTTTCAGTCTTGGCTTGAATGATTTCTTAATTCCCAGAGTAGACACTGAAGATCTCCAAATGTTTGTTCAAGATATGTCACCTTTGCTACTTCACTTGAGATCGGCATGTAATGAACTGCTAGAGTTGCAAGTTGAAAATCGAAGCCTAAAATTGCCAGTTTTGAACTTCTTTTTAAAATTATCCAGATTGGGTAGTCTAATTGACTCAAAAAGTGATTCAGTTATAGTTGGGATCCTTGCTGTCCCTAAGGAGGTAAAATTATTAATCATATAGGTTTTCTTTCAATAACAATGATAATCAATACTGCTTCGTACCAAAAAAATTCTGCTATAGTTGTTATGTCTTTCTGTTTCTACCATCAAAAGGCATGGGCTGGCATTCAAGAGGTCCACTTCGTTCCATTTAACCCAACAGATAAGTGGACAGCATTAACAGATATTGATGGTGAAGGTAAAATGCATCAGGTCAGCAAAGGTGCACCGGAGCAGGTATACTGGAAATATACTGTGATAAACAAATTTGTATATCTCCCCTCTCTTGAGTAGATAGATATGGGCATTGACCAGGACATGGAAACTGGTGAGAACAGATTGCAAGAAGAGATAAGAGAGTAACCAAGCCTATTCAATAAAGAATAGGTATGTTTTTAGTGTTTGGTTCTGGTTTTTATCGAACAAATGAATAGGTATGCTCCAAATCTGTACATTAAATCATTGAACTTAAGCCATAATTACTAAAGGTTGAATTGAAGGGGTTTACAGTGCAGCTTAATGTTGGTTGGATTTTCAAAAAAAGCAACACATTGTCCAAATAAGTGTAGATGACATTAGGATGTTGAGAAGCATGAGTAGAAAAACTAAGAAAAAGAACAATTAGCAAGAGGTCAGAGAATATCAGTCTTTGATCTCATACTGAATTGTAGACATACTATAACTGCCTTTGATTTTATAAATTTTATATTGGGTTATCGATTGGAGTACTTGTACTGATTACTGAAGCAGTTAACCTTCTGAGATTATTTAATGACATTTTAGCATTCCAGAATTTAATATCCTTTAGTTCAAACAAGCTCTGTTTCTAGGTAGTTTTGTTTCATTTCACTAATGTACTCTTCTTATTTTGTCCTATCTGGACTGCGACAGTGCTGCCCCGCCCCAGGAAATGTGGAGAAGGAGACTAAACAGCTAGGCTACGGTAATTTCCAGCTTCAAGTTTTCGTATTTTAAGATGATCAGAAGATTTTAGAAGATCACCTACTTTAGGTGGCTAAACAGTGTAACAAATTACAAATTTATAATAAGATGTGCTCTTAGCATTCTGTGACTTCCTTCCTAGAGAGCAGTAAGAATGATCCGATTGTACTTATCGTAGAAATTCAATAGAAGCTATCATCAGGAGAAGCAGAATTGCAGGGCATAAGCTTTTCAAAAGATTATTGCTTGTTCACATGTTTGACAAACAAATGCATAGGTCATGGTTAGTGAAGAATTTAGTGCAGGAAATGCGGTGTTTTGATCCATTGATAAATGCTTTCGAATGGAGTAGCTTTTGAATTGATGTGGTATATCACCATTTCTCCGATCCACTAAGCATGTCTAAAACAGGTGGTTTTGTAACGGATGATTTGGATTTCTCGCTTCTCTATTACTCCAATTTGGGTTTGATATAGCTATAGTCTTGAGCCCTTCAATTAGGTAACAGTGCCTTCTGGAGTGCCTATTTTTTTAGCAGCCCAGGTTTCTTTTTCGATTCCGTGAATTGGGTGTCAAAGAATTTGATCTGACTATAGAGGGTGAGTGCACTTACCAGGAATATTTGTTGCGGATTGCACCCTTGATTCTACTTTTCCATACAGTTCTTTGGATATATAACTATCCAGCCTTATGGGTTTCGGTCATTGGTCTATTTGATGAATTGGGTACGGATGACTATAAGAGATTTAGGAGAATTGAACTCAGATTTCAACTTTATAATTGAACTCCATTCCTTTAAACTAGGTGGGTTATATAATGCCTTTTTTACATCTTTTCAACAAAGATTTAGATAATTTCTCATGTGCCTTAGGAGGAGCTTTTGCTGGTTGTGCAACAAGAGATGTCATACATATTGGAATTCCTATATTTGAGTATGTTTTGAGGCAACCTATTGGTATCTACCTCTGCCATTTAACAAATGTCTAGACGTGCATGTTTACAATAATATTTCTTTTTTGAAAGAAGAATAAGATATTATCTAATGTGTCTAAGTGATTTAATGTAAATTTGTCATCTGATGTTTTGACCCTTAATCTTCTGCTGAAATTTATTTTAAAAAATATTAATAATATGAGCCCAGACAACATGCCTCTCTCTTTTTTCTCTCACCAGCATATAGCTATGCACGTGTGACTGTGTGAGTTTACTAGTATATATATATGGAAAAAAATATGACTCCAAATTATTTGACACCTTAGGAGGTGTCAATAAAAATATCCCTTAAATAAAAGTTACATTTTAGCATATAAAAGGAAATATAT
The DNA here is from genome assembly GCF_018873765.1 of Telopea speciosissima. Lineage (NCBI taxonomy): Eukaryota > Viridiplantae > Streptophyta > Magnoliopsida > Proteales > Proteaceae > Telopea > Telopea speciosissima. Next base: position 45,786,166 of record NC_057920.1, read on the forward strand.
TAGTGGGTTATCTGATAGTTTGATTGCCTGAATGGAACTCAGGTATGGTAGGATTATATAATTAAAAGCTATTAATTAGGAAACTCCAACGACATAGACAATAAATTAAAACTACCGTTACATCTGAAACACAATAATGTACAATAGTAGTGTTAAAAAATTAATCTTGGCGTGTTCCTTCTTTTTCCAAGGTAATTATTTGGTGGTCGGTTTAGATGCTAAAACATTGTTAAAAAAATAGCATCTCATCTCACATCACTCAAATCTTTTTATAATGTAAAAGAATTTGGTTTATCCTCAGAGGCCATAATAAAGCCGTCCATCTTGATTGCATTGTAACAGAGCTTTGATTATATGCTTTGTGTTACACTCTAAAGCATGCATTTTCATATAATATATATATCACTCTGTCTTCTCTTGCTTGTCTACAATCTTAATTTTCTAAGTTGGTGTGAATCTTGTTTTGTTTTGCCTTCACAACTATAGAAATATGTGACCTACCCCAAAAAAAACTGCAGAAATAATGTGTATTAATAATACAATGATGCGGTTTACTATGCCTTGTTCCTTAGGGTCTGTTTGTTTCGATAAAAAATAGTTGGAAAAACAAATTTTATGATAAAATTTAAATTTTCGTTGTTTGTTTTGTAAGTTGGAAATTTTTTATGAGGGAAAATTTTACCAGACACCCCATGTTTTCTAGTAAAACCTTTGGTATATTTTACGCCAGATTTGTAGGTAAATTTTTCTTCGTAACAGACGAAATTTTGCTACTATACTTGTAACAGGAATGTTCCTGCTATAAGGTTGGCTGCCAAGGAAATGGGATCTTAAAGGGTACTTTAGAAAATACAAAAAACTAGGAGGGTATTTATGAATCCAAAGGGGAAATGAATTATTCCATTTCCTTGGCTGCTAGACTTGTAGCAAGAACATTTCTATTACAAGTGTAGCAGCAAAATTTTTTTCCCTCGTAACACTGTCAATATTTGCTTCCCGTCTTGGGATTTGCTTGACACCATTTCATAATCTTCTACCCTCGAGCCTTACCTCACTCCCTCGAAGATTGACGACAAGAGTGAAATCAGAGAGAAGCAGATTATTCTCGCTGGTTGAGATTGTTCTTCGATTCTTTGAAATAATGATGTATTTGGAGCTCTAATTGTATTTGGGCCTTGTTTACTTTTCCAATGTGTATTCCGTTGGGTTTCAGATTTTGTCTTTTGGTCTAGTTTTTAGGAATAAGCTTGTTTGTCCAGAATTGCCTAGGGTTGAGGAATGACAGAGAGACCATGAATTTAATTAAGCTTGTAGGATCCCCCCTTGATCTTCATTCTATTTTTGAAATCTAGAAATTTGTTAGGCTAAAAACTTATCCACCTCATAAAACAGGTAAGGTTGTAATCTATCCACTTGAATCATTCCCCATTTTGGTGGTGCAAAAGCTAAAAACCTTTAATCTTTTTTTTTTTTTTTGGGAGAAGCAAAAGCTAGAAAGCTAAACACAAAAAAAAGGGATAAAAATCCACTAGAGGGTGCATTGCAGTGTGGTCTTGTGAGCTCGACATGTGGACATGGCAACATCCAACGGTGCGAGCTCGATTGCACCTCTTTTTTTTTTCCGAGCTTAACACCATTGAATATCACCACGTCCATGTGTTGAGCTTGCAAGGCCGCACTGTAGTGCACCGCAAGAAGTTTTGTTTTCAAAAAAATGACGGTTAGATTTAATGAGACTTGGACCAAAACCACCACTCAATGGATCAATATTGTGCTCTCTCTCAAGCTAGCAAACTAAAGACAAAAAACGAGGGGGTTAGATTAAAGCGACTCAAACCAAAACTACCACTCTCTCTCTCTCAAATTTTCATCTTCTCAAGTGCTATGCACCACCCAGTGCATTTTTAAATTGCATCGGACAGTGCACCTCACTTGTACATTGAATTTTTAAAAGTGTACAAGTGAGGTCCATCATCCAATGCACTTTAAAGGTGCACTGGACAATGCACCGCACTTGAGAAGATAAAAATTTCTCTCTCTCTCTCTCATAGCAACTTTAGAGTAGCGGTGTCAACACCTAGTCTAAACCTACGAAACTGAGTCGAACCAATATAAACCAAAACAAATCAAAACCTATGTGCTTATTGGATCATGTTTTGGACTGGAATTTGGTGACACTGAAATCAAATTAGACCGCACCAAAACCTATAAGATATTGAAACAAACTTTTTGAAATCAAAATATTTCAATAACAACCTGATAGTAAACTGACAAGAGAAACCGAAAAAAAATCAACACCAAACCAAAATCAAATAGAAATCGAATCAAAACCGATGCACCCTTATTTGCTTATGTTTTGAACTCGCCTGTTCTCACACCGAAACTAATAAAACCAATCCTAACCGACGGATTGACACCCTTACTTTTTTATTTTTTTTGTAATTGATTGATACCCGTACTTTTGATCAAGAAAATGACTCATTACTTACCAGGTACAAGAATGGGTTCCACATTTATACACTGGAAAAGGACCAAAGTTGGCTAGCCAAGTCCCGTTCAAGTCAATAAAATAAATGCCACACTTAGAGATTCCTCGAACCCACTAGAAGATTTCTTTTTACCAAATAAAAAAAAAACACTAGAAGATTTTTTGTTGGCTTCTTCAGGTCAACCGCACGCCAGCCTGGTGGCTCAGTAGTTAGTAGAGCCGTCCTCTCTCTTGACACCTCCTTGTGTCCATAGAAAATAAAATTGTGGCCCATAGGGGACAATAGGTTTTTTGTTTAAGGATATGTTTGGTTGTCCAGAAAAAGTAGAGTTTTCATGAGAAACATCCAAAAACTGTCAGTTTTTTAGTGAAAGCTTACTTAACTTTTTTTTTTTTTACCTCTTGTTTGGTATGACATTTTTTTCTAATAAGGGTAATAGTATCATTTTATATATTTATTCAAATAATGTGTATGGCAATGACACTTCTTGATAATAGCATAATGATATATTGCTTTCAACTTATTTTTGTATACTCCATATCTTTATAAACCATTGTAAATAAAACAAAAGGCAATTTAAAGAAGATGTCAAATTCTAAATGCACTTATTGAGGTGTCATTCAAACACTCCCAATAAATAATGACATGAACAACTTGTTCAAGAACTGTAACGTAGAAGAATTTTCTTTTTCATATAATAAAAAGGATAAATCTATTTATAATCAACTATTGTAATTTAAAATAAAAAAATTGGCGCAAAGTTAACAATATTTGACTTCATGTAAACAACTATTTTGTGGTCATAAAAATTGTTGAATCCTGAAAGTACCACTTTGACCCTCAAAGCTTCTCGGAATAGTCCCAATTTTTGCATATCAGTTACCATTTTAATGCATGGCCTAAAAAACAGTGCAAAAATAATTTTATTTAGCCACTGTGAATTTTTACCAAATTTGTCGACGAATTTTCAATGGATCCGACTCCTCGCCAATGAGCCCGCCTCCCAAGGAGTGCCCAATGAACATCCAGCAACTGGGCTAGCTGACACACATCCTTATGCACACGTCGAGATGTGTGCCAACTAGGCCAACCGTCGGATGCCTCATTGGAGGGGAGCCTAACACATTTTCAATCCTCTGAAAACTATAAATACTCCCTTCAAAATCAGTAAAGAAAGGGGAGAAAAAAAAAACAGTTCAAAAAATCTTGAGAAGACAGAGATTCACACGCCTTCGCACCAGGCCTAAGACTACGCCACATGGTTTTTTGAAGTTAAATATGGTGTGCGATACAATATATATAATGCAAGTTATCCTACCAAAGTTAGCATACAAAAGTATACAAAAATAAAATATTAGAAAACAAAGTTTTTGTAATAATCCAACATATATGTCATACTCTCTAAAAGTTTTTGCAGTAGATAGCTTTCTATTTTCCTCCACTGTGAGTGTTAGCACTTGCCGCCGCCATGCGTGTTCACCTTTCCGCTACCGTGCATGTTCATCGATCTATCCGCCACCGTGCGTGTTGAATCTGTCCCTTGCACTTCTCTGAGTGATTTTTCTTTTCTTCCACTTCCTCCTCAACTCCTCCACCATGTTAACCGGAACCTCCAATGAAGAAGATGCCGACGCCGACGACGATGCCGACGACGACAAATCTGTGGGGGGAAGACGATCTCTCCTGGCCCTTTGTTTGTCCCTGCCGATGTGCTCATCCAGCTTGCAGTGGGAGTCTTTTACGGATTCAGCTTTCGATTTCCTCACCACTTGTACCAGTAAAGTCCTCGACCTCATCTCCGACCTGGTTTTATGGACCGGCCATGGCTCCCATGCCTCACAGGAGGTCATCACTGGTGGCAGAGATGGTGGCAGCGGAATCGAAGATTGGCTTGACCCAAAAAACCTTGATGAGGTTGGAATACCTCATGCCTCTTCCTTTTGGCAAAGGCAGGAAGCGCTTGGCGTCGTTTTGAACGACCCTTTCTGTAGCAAGGAAATTTTTGGCGCCTGGTCTTATGGCTTCCAACTGGCTTCTGGTGGGGGTTCTTCGCAAGAACACTAGTGCCATCAGAATCGGGTCTTGTGTGTGGCCATGGCCCCCATGGGCTCCATCGTGTTGGTGTTGACGGGTGGTGGGTCCGCTCTTGGGTTGTTTTGGTTTCTTTGCCATTGTTGGCCGGGAAACTATAGTGTTTGTGCTCCAAAGTTCTGTTTCAATGTCCGGGCCTTTTGTGGATACCACAGAGGGGCTCCTAATCAAGGGTTCACTCTCTTTTTTCTTTTTTTGTGTGTTTGCAGGTGATGCCGATCCAGATGCCTTTGACACCAAGGTTATTGTCGACAGCGATGCTCCAGCTGCCGTCCAATTTACACCAACCCTCTCTGGTCGTCAGATGATTCTCCACTCACCGATCCAGCAGGTCCTTGGCGATCTGTTCGAAAGTAGGCTGTGGCAGTGTGGCGTTGGACTGTTCGGCACATTTGGGGCCCCTTCTATTGGCACGTATGTGCATGCGCCTAATCTTAGCAGTGACTACTGCCTGTTTCCTAGGGAAGTGGTTGTGAGCCAAACCTAGCTTGGATGACCCAGTCAATGGCATGTGCGACTGGGTCAATTTCCACTCCTTGGTCTTGGATATCGTATATCCATACCTTGTGGTTATCATGCTTACTATCTGTGTTACGTATTTTATTTTGCTTTGCTTGGCGTTGGGCGCGCATGAATGAATAGCCTTCTTTCTACCAAAAAAAAAAAAAAAACATATATGTCAAACACATAAAAAATCTAACATAGTCCACAGGAGAATCCCTAATGGAGTTGCGACTGTGTGTCCAAGGTAGATGTTTGGAACCCTATTCCATCCGGTATTTGTCCATCCCACAACACTTACCTATTCATTAAACAAGGGTTAACTTTTGTCATTTCACATACAAAACTAGGGTTGTAAACGGCTCGGATTCGTCTCGGATTCACTACTATCCGAATTCGAATCCGATTAACAAATACACTATCCGAATTCAATCCGATATCCGATGGATATTTAAATGGTATTACTGTATCCGAATCCGAGAGTTTATCGGATATCCGGATACTATCCGATCCGATAAACTATCCGATTCATGAACAATTAAACTTATGGATTTCCAACTCCGATTACCGATTTCCGACTCCGATTGTCGATTTCCGATTCCGATTACCTATTTTATTAAACTGCTGCCTATTCTTAGAAAGGTGTTATTTTGTTCTCTAAATTGGATTATCATTAGGTTAATGGATAGATTGATCCTGCTATCTTCAAATCAAACCTCAAAATGAAGTTTTTTTACACCATTGTCATTTGAAAACTATACCCATGGTAAATAGTAATACCTTTCTCCAAATGTAGGTAATAAAGCTCAAAATGACAATAGTGTAGATTGAACCTGTGATTTTCAAATCAAACCCCAAAATGAAGCTCTTCATGTGTTTAACAAATCCTTAAGCATGAGTTCAAGGTAAAAAACTAGCAAACACTTGTTCAAAGACAAACACCATAGTATTTTGCAATTCTAAACTAAACTACCGAAAATACACGATTACACTAGTACACTTCTAAATAGGATTACACATATAAATACTCTGCAAGCTTGTCATTAGTTTGTGCTTCAAACAACGAAGCTCCATTGATAACAACTCCAACCAATGTGAAAATTGGAAACCATCTACCTGCAATAGAAATATGACAAGCCTTAGCAAATGATCTTATCTACTTGATTCACAATCTATTAATAAACGTTTACTAAATGATAAGAGCAATATCTATAAGTTACTTTGAGAAATGAGCCCATTGATTCTTAGTAGCAACCCATCACCACAATAAGTTACTTGCTATAAACAAATAGCAAAGCCTACTTGAGGTAAGTTGAATAAATTACTAAATGTGGACAACTTAATTGCAAGATATCATCTCATTAAATGTACATGAGTGATATTCGAGGGAGACCACTATAATTCCGGATAAGGGCAGCCATCTAAATAGAGACTAACATCAACTTATCACTCAATTGACCAAGACTTGGAGAAAAAGAAAATGTAAATAATAATGCACAGCAAGAGACAACATGATAGAACAGATTAGAATGATAATTGTGCTTATGAAATGAAACAAATGGCATTTACAATAGTTAATGCAAAAGACAAATGCCAGCTCTAGGCAGGGCTAATCAAGTGAGATTAGAGCTGTAATCCATTTTATACTAGTTGCATTTAGATCTGTAATGGAGATTAGATTCCCTGTACTTGTATACCAATTATCCTAATTAGTTCCTTTACAATAACCAAAAGATAGCATCAAAGAATAGTGAGAATTGAGAAAACATTTGATCATATTATAACCTTCCATAGAATTACAAATTATCTAAAAACATAAACCAAAGGAAAGAAGATAAGAAAAACAGAGTATACCAACAGAGGACTTCATTGACCATTAAGCAATCTTCCCAAGAGAGGTCTATGAAGTATAGCCATGAAGGCCAAGACCCATGTAGGACTTATCGGTACACTTCAAAGGAGATGGAGTGACCTGCATGAATAAATAATTAATTCAACAGGACACGTCTTGGATGGGGCTTTACCTAAAACACAACCATCTTTTACATTAATTGTCCTTCAAGTTGATCTTTTATGTACAATTATCCATGTTTTTACATCCACTCAAACTCAAGCAGCTCTTAGGATTATTTAAATAATCCACATTGCATTAATATTTTGGGTTACCAAATCCAAGAGTTAGAACTTAAGGTAGTCTGAATTGAAAGCACAATTTGGCACCGCACGCTTAGTAGCAATCGAACATTTAACATTGGGTACACAACTAATCTAAACTTCACCTCATATTACATTCTAAAGATTTTAGGACTTATTACAGTCAACATCCATGTAGCATTTTCAACTTCATGAGGATTGGAATTGACATATCGATGGTTGAAGGTGTACCCACCATCCATGTCAACCTTGTGATCGTCCTTGAAATGTGCAACAAATATTGGGTAAAAACCTTATGTTACTAAGTTCATGGCAACAAGATTCTGCACTAACCATTCTAGTTATGCAGATCTTTGAGAAAGGTCATGGATAGGGGTGGAAATCCATGGTGTGACTGACCAACACTTCACCAAAGAACAATGGCAGAGTTGTTCATGCAAGGAAAAACTTGTACACAAAGTCCAGACCAATTTCAGCCCCTGTTCATGAAGTAAGAGATTATGCCAATCATAATATGTGACCTTTCAGACCTGTTGAGACCAATTAGATGGTTATGGAGACCAGTTCATGCAATCCCTTTCAAGGATTCATGCCGTTTGTAAACTACCTTACTATGCAATTATGCAACTCCAAGGCTTGCAGACCTGATGGGTCCAATTTTCAAACTCATTTGGGGTTTAATCAAGCAAAAGAAATTGAATGAGACAAGAGCTTAAAGTGTTCAAAGCCTGAAACTAAACACATGAAACCGAAAGCTGAGAGCCTGAATCAAAGTATAAACATCTATCACTGCAAAAACAAACCCACAAAAATGGAAAGTTGTAAAGTATAAATTTCAGTATATCTTCCCCAAATGGGATTCTTCGGTTTATTGCCTAGCACAACACCAAACCAGAGATACTTGCGAGAGATAGAACCAAGAGAGAGATACGGAAGAAGAAGAAGAATCGTATACCTAATTAGTCCAAAGTGAGAGTCGAGGGGGTTGTGTGAATGCCGTTGCCGTTGTCATCGCCGCTGCCGCTAAGAGCCGAGAATCAAGAGTGAGTGACTGACCTTGAAGCTTGAGGGTTGAGTGCAGGCTGCCGGCACCGTTGAGAGCTTGAGTGTTGAAATTCTGAGACTTGAATCGAGAGTAAAAGAGGGAGAAAGGGATTTAAGAGAATAGGAAGCCCTAATTAGGTTAAGACTTAAGAGTGATATTACGAAAATAACCTTATAAAATACAAATAATAAAGGCAATACAGTAATATTGATATTTATTTATAAAAAATATTAAAAAACCATAATTTACAATCAGATAATAAATTATCCGATTATTATCCGACTCCGAATCCGATTAGCTTTCGGACGGATTCGGATATTTTTCGGAAACCAAAATTTTGGATTCGGAACCTCTTAAACGGAATCGAACTCGGATCGGATTCGGATTTTCGAATATCCATTTACAGCCCTATACAAAACCAGGTCGTCCTTTGCAACCTTCTTCTCCAAGCCAGCACAGTTCATCAACAGCTGATTAATGGCCTACTCCCCCACCACTGATCCCAATCCACACACCCACCCACCACTTCATTCCCATTATCATCATATATAAGCACGATTACTAATTAATGGTTTAAAAGAGTGTCCTATTTCTGCACCTATTGAGAAATGGTGGAAAGGGTCTAGTCGCGTCCAATCACTTCTCCCACTTTCTGTCTTTAGAACCAAATTCGCTCCTCTTTTTTAATTGATCTAGTTGCTGTATCAATTTAAAGGAATCTTTTAGTTTTTTTTTTGTTTTAAATCAACGGTTGAACGGAATGTTTCAAATGCTTATGATTACCAACATTCGAAACAATTACTTGACACCCCCTGAAACTTGACGGTGTTAGTATGCTGTTGAGTTTGAATGGAAATATCTTTTTTACCCTTATATTAAAACTTGTAAAGTGTAAATTATAGATTTGCCCTTTATATGATTTAACCCTAAAAAACACAAAGAAATTGAAATCAAACATCTTAGAATCGTTGGAGAAGAAGCTTGGTAGTGCTCCATCGCCGGCAACAAGATAGAGTGAAAAGTCTCAAATTTCTGGCAAGGATTGACCGCTGCAACTCTCAGAAAGGTATTTCTCTTCCTTTCCTCTCTACTAATTAGGTTTGTATATGCTCTACCTTACCTCTCTCTCTCCCAGATGATTTGAAACTAGGGCAAATCCCCAAGGTTTTGCATGTGTCGAATAGTGAATATGGTGGCGCAGGGGTATAGTTTAACATTGCTAGACGAAATGCTGTACTAAGAGCTAAATAGGTTGTTGGTGCCAACCGAGTGATGATAGTTCCAGAATCTATAATGGTTCCTGAAGTTGTAAAAACAGATTCTGCAATTGATAGCTTCTGTCCTCCAACACTTATACCCGTCATATTTAGGAAATAGAATGAGGGGTTATTCGGATCTGTTAGCAGTGGAGTATACTTAGTAGTAGAAGAGGAATCCGCTTGGGTACCGAATGCAAGAAAACTAGTAGAGCTGCTTGAAGATGGAAGGCAATAGGAAAAATTCTTTCCCTATTTTGTAGCAGTCTGTTATACCGTAGAGAAACCCTTGCTGCCGACATTGTGTTTTGATTCAATCTGTAAAGCCACGGCAGGCCCTGAGAGACTCCCCAAGCCCTTCAATCCCCTTCTCTGCTCTGCTCTTTCTGATTCCTCTCTCATTCCTTCTACTGCAATACAAATTGGAGGGCATCTCTTATTAGCTTCAGAAATTAACTTGGTTTCACATATGTGGAAATAAAACTAGGAACATAGACCAAAACCAGAGGAATCAGAAAAAAATAGAAAAGTTGCAGAATCTGCTTGTATGCAGAGAGACAATGAGTAATGGGGTTCTGTTCAAAACAGCCCTGCATCAGATGAAGACAACTTTCAATTATTTTCTATGCTTAATGTCCTTAACAACAGATTTCTTCTCTTCGGTACTGTTCATCTTAAAGTCCTTCATAGCTAACATTGATGCTTGAAGCAGTACTGTTCATCTTAAAGTCCTTCATAGCTGCCTTATCTACTTCTTTATGCTCATGATAGATGATTGCAGTGCTCTGTAGATTTAAGGGAGAAGCCCTCGAATTGCTTTTGGCATCTGTTGATCCTTCATCACTTCATTCCAATATTCAATAAATTGGATCAATTTTGCTTTAGTTGTAACTGTTACTCTTTTTTTTGTAGATATAATGTCTTCTTCAAGTGTGTGTGACAAGAAGTATGAAGGTCCAAAATATGTTAAGATGGTTTGCAGATGTGGAGTAAGAGCTGTTGTGAAGATATCGGAGTCTGTGGATAATAAGCACAAACTTTATTATGCATGTGGAAGTCCTAATAACAAATGTGGGTTTATCTCTTGATGTGATCCCATTAACCCATACCCTACTGATTCTCCGGCTATAGAAGCACCAATGAACAATCCCAATCCTCCTGAAAGGCAACAATCGAATGAGGAGATGCAAAATGTGAAGCTGAGATTGCTGATGTTGGAGAAGTTCAATGAATCACTTAAGTGCTTTGGTCAATTTGTATTTGTTTTCTTTCTTGTAATCGTTGTAACTGTTATTGTGAAATTAATGTGAAAGTATAATGAAGAGCAACATTTGTGGGCATTGGTACTTATGTTTTTGAGAGTGTTAAAATGGGATTGAAATGGTTGGAGAAGTATGGAATGTTTCCTTGGTTCACAACTTTGTTTTCGATTCTCTATGGTGTTTGTGTAATCCAATCAAGGCATTTATATCCAGGAAATGGATAGCTCTTACCTAGACAAACTTAATAAATATTCATTGCAACCACACATTATGTTGGAATGCTCATATAAGGGATACTTTATTACCTGCGTGCAAAACAAAGTAAATGGATTGGGAAATGGATATCTAGACTCCATATTCATCATCCATTTCCCAATCCAATAACAACACATCCTGCTGACTCCAATTAACAAAAAAAGGGAACTAAACATCATGCTGAATCCAAATAAGAAGAAGAGCAAACCATCTCTTTCCCAATCTATATCACAATCCATAGGTCATTACATCCATATTGAATACATGAACAAAACAACCTGTTGAATCCATAAACTAAAAATCCATATCACAATCCATAGGTCATCTTACATTAATGTCAACTCCCAAAATAAACTTCCATTACCTAAAGAGCATTAAACACACATTCCATAAAACAAACCCAAATTTCTGTCTTGTTCCTCAAATACAATACATTCATTCCCAATATTTGAAATAAACAACAACTACTCTTCATTTATTCCTATTTTCTAATTATTTTGCTTTCCTCCTTGCAATCTTGGCAGCCGTTCTGTCCCTTATCTTGTCTTCTGGACCTGTGATCTAGTAACTCTCTGAGAGCTGCATGCCTCCTCTTGGGTCTGGGTCTCACTTCTTGTTTTTCTCTACATAAAAATGAATTTTATCAGTCAAAACCCTAAGTAATGAAAGATGCTCAAATACAGTTGTTGAATCAAAATTATACCTTCACTCCAGTTGTTCTAGTACTAGGTCCTCTCTTTTCCTTCACTGATTCTATCTAGACTTTGTCCTATATTAGCATGAAATTAAACCTCATCAGTACTTCATGGCTCAGATAAGTATAGGATAAAAAAATCAAATAAATATACCTGTACAATAGCCTTAATCCTACTACTAGATGCTCTACTATCCTTAACTGGTGCTCCCTGGCCTTATTCCTATAATAGCATGAAATTAAACCTCATCAGTATTTCATGGCTCAGAATAGCATGCTCAAACATAAATATAGGATAAAACATTAAGAAATTATACTTGCACAACAGCCTAAGTCCTACTATTAGATGCTCTCTTATCCTTTACTGGTGCTCTCTCACATTTCCTCTTATTGTGGCCCAACTGCTTACAATTGTCACATCTGACAGTTCGACTCCTCTTTCTGAATTTAGCAGTAGGAGCCTCATCTTGTTCCCTTCTTCTATTGACATGGGGTCTACCAGGCATCCTTTTCAAATGAGGCGGTTGGACTATATAGTTCATAATATCTTCTCTCAACCCATCCAAAGCAGGAAGTGGGGCAATGAACCCAGAGTATGCTGCCCTATACTTTTGCATATTGTAATATGCATCACAATATGTCTCAAGCAACTCCTTTTTGTGTAAAATAGCTGCTGCTACATGTTTGCATGGCATACCAGTAGGCTACCATACTTTGCAACAACATGTACGATCTTTCAAATTGACCACACATCTACTTGCAATGTTGTCTGTCACCTCATACTGAAAGTCATCTGCTCGTAGGACCCGAAAGATCCTAGACTCTTCTTGGATCTTGTTTAACTTGCTTGTAGCTTTTGGTGTTAATGTATCATGATAGGTGCACCCCCTTGAAAACATTTTGTAAAATGTCCATCAGTTTGCTCCTTAATTCATCAACTAATATGAGAATTGGTTTGTTCCTCAGATCTATAATCCAGTTGTTGAAGGACTCACTCATATTATTTGTAATATGATCACTTCTTGTTGTATTGTCAAAAGTATGTCTAGCCCACATGTTTGGCTTATTTCTCATCAACCACAGGTAAGCATCATTATTAATCTCCTTGACTGCATTCATTTTCCTTTCAAACACAATTGGAGTGTAGGATCTCGAGGCTGCCCAAAAATGATTCTTCAATAACAATCCAGGAAATTTTATATTACATCCGCGCTCGGATTTACTATTAATTATAATTTCTCTCTCCTATGACGTGTAGATTCTGCTGTCGTGTATGTTGGCTAGTTATTTTCTCTTGTGGTCAAACCTAGCCACAAGATCATTGACCAGTCCGAGGGCCGGCCTATGGAGGAGAGGTTCCTTAACTGGCAGTGGGGAAGATTTATCGATGATGACTTCGTCGATCATCCTCATAGCACGAGTCCAAGGAGCGAGGAGTATCGGAAGGCGTTCCCCGTGTCCCCACAGCTAAACACCTCCTTTGGCGATGAGCTTAGTATCGCAATTGGGAAACTATTTGGGATCACGAAGGACACGTCGTGATGGTCGAGGGGTAAGATACTGACCTTGTGAATGTTACTGTACCCTCCCCTAGTTGGCCTTGAAGTGTGGGCCAAAGCCCGGTCAATTTCCTTATGTTTCTGCCTTTACAGCAGCAACAGACACACGAGCGGACTCACCAAGACTGAATCCACCCGTTAGTCCACCCGTGCTGTTTTTGGACTCTGTGTGTTTTTCTTGTGGACCCACACCACGTGCCTCGGACACCCTACTTTAGTCTTTTGGACGAGGTTGGCCTCATCCTTGATTCCCTTGACTTGTGGGTTTACCATTTGGTGGACCCAATGGTTTGGTAGACCTCTTAAATGAGTTCTAACTCTTAAAGCACAATCTAAACAGACCCTAAGTGGGAGATTAGTCTTAAAGCAAAGACTTAGTTCTCAAGTCTCATTACTCCATTCACTTACCCAAAACGTTGGAGCTATGGGAGCATTGAAGGCTTGGAGGAGAAGGGTTTTGAGAGGCTATGGAGGTGGAAAGCATTGATTAATCCATCTTTGAGGTAGGCATCTTCACCTTCCTCCCTCTCTTTTCCATTTTAAACCTTAGGAATCCCCTTGGGATCGATTCCAAGTTTGGGGATTCCAAGTTTGGGGTTTCTCTAGGAAACACAATAATACCTAGTTAATGCTCCTTTGAGACTCACAATCCCTTTCCTTAATGCCTTCATGGCTTGGATGACCCAAATGCTGTACAAGCATTTAAAACCTAGTTTTGGTTTGAGAAGAACCTTGGGGATGGAGCCAAATCTCCTGAATCCCCTTACCTCCTTGAAGGACCATGTGTATTGGACCTCCAACAAAGGTTTGAGTTCACCTCCCCAACCCTAGGACCTCTATGGATCCATGAATGAAGGACTGGAGGTGATAATCTTTGCAGCTTTTCAAAGGAATGGCAGCGGACGAATGACCGAACTCACTATCGTGTATCCGCCTGTTAGTCCATTCAGCCTGACCTGGCTGTTTAATCTGGACGGAGCCACGAACGGACCCACCTAGGTGAATCCACCCGTAGCTCAGGTTGCTCTCAGGTGTGTCTCAGGTTTTGGACGGATGCACAAGTGGATCCATGTTCTGTGTCCGCCCATGAGTCCGTTCCATATATTTTCTGGGTATGGCCTAGACGGATCCACTTTCGGACTCACCTGGCTGACTCCGTTCCTTCATCTGCTCCTGCTGTCTTGACCCAAACTTCATTTAAACTGTTGGGACCATTTATGGGACCCACCTATATACTTTTAACATTACTTTCACGCATCCTCAGACTTTAAAATCTATATAGGAGTGCGTGCACTAGAGCGAACCTCGTCGAATGGAAAACAAACAAACTGTAAGTGAGTTTTAGGTGATGTTTGGGCTTGACATATACATATATATAGGTACAATCATATGGAATACATAACAGTTTATGTGCTTGCATTCATTTTTCCATGTTGCATTTACATAAAAACCATGCTGGATATGATTTGATGGAATGATGGTATGATGCTTTACATTCTTATATCGGGTGACGGTGCCGGAATCCCTGAAGTTCTTATTATTATAGTTATTGCTTGCCATCCTGATCTGTATGCGCCGTGCCATGCTAGTGTCCAGGTGCTAAATGGAATGGGACGTTGATGCACCCGAAATACCTCTCGAGATGATAAAATTGCATGTAGTATATCTGTGGTTAGGAGCTATACTCCCTTATACTACGACCTTTGCCAACAGGGGCTTACGTGTTGGATAGTCGGAGCACCTGATGTCTATGGAGGTGGGAGAGGCCAGGTCAGGGGTAGTAACGGCTATATGGGGTCTGCCACTAGGTGGCCTATGGCTTCTACCGGCGTAGGTCCCTTGTGATAATTGAGGTTTCATTGGGGTGACAGGATAAGTGACCCTCAGTGTCTCCCGAGTTATCACAGTAGCATATACCATGACTTAGACTGTTTGTTAGGTGGAAAAATATATATTTAACATTTCATGTATCATGGACTATGTGTGATTGTGTATATGTGCACTCCCCTTTCCCCTCACTGGCTCAGTGGAGCTAACCCCCTGTGTACACAACTTTTAGATTTTGATGCAGGTGATGGATACTTGGCTGGCTTCGATGTACAGTCGGCGGAGTATGATTGTATTGGTACAGAGGAGCCTAGGTACGTGTCAGAGGAACACGGTGATGGTTGCCCCTGTGATGGTTGTGCTTATGGGCACTGATGTTACTTGGGGACTTTCCCCACCCTTTGATTCTTTTGGGGCATTGTGCCCATTATAAACATTTTCTGTAATAACTTATTATACTTTTGAGTAGTTATGTCATGGTCAGCTGATGTCAGTATTAACTATTATATTATCACTTAGATAGCTGAACATACTGTAACTGCTTATGTTAATATTGCTTCCGCTCTTTATAACTCTGACAATGATTGGAATATTTATTCCTTTTTGCTCAAATGTATTTATTTGGGTGGGCCCTTGGGTGGTGACTATACGCTGGGACACTGTGTCGTTGATCCTGGTAGGTATTGCGGTGACGTGTGTCATCCTAATCACTCTCTTAACTGTGCTTATGGCATAAGCTTGGGATAGGGGCGTGACAGCGTGATATCAGAGCGTGATGCTCTGCACCAGAAATGGTTCACTAAGGACTCTTGATTTACTCTACACAATAGGGTCGGAATTAAAAGCTTTAACATGCATAATTGGAATGTATGCGAAACATAGGAAGAGGACTAGTTAGAGAGCAATCCGGAAAAATAGCAAATAATAGGGACAACATGAGAGTTAAAGAGTTAATATATTAATATATATATATATATATATATATATATTCATGTAAGTTCTATACACCTCCAACTGTCTGTTACTCAAACCTCCTGAGGAGGCGAGTAAACCATATAAAACCCAAAAAGAGAAAGTTCCAAAACTCCAGCCGGTAGAACCATAATTACATGATAAAAAAAAAAAAAAAAAAAGATAGAAGACAAGTTAAAATAAAAAATTGTTCACAAACTTCCAGCAAGACCACAAAAGAAACTGAAATTAAGAAAGTCAACAGAAACTCCATCAGATTCGGGGTCTAATTCCCCATGCCATCATCACTGCCCTCCTCTCCCTCATCATTGCCTTCGTAGTATAGATATGCATTTATGTTATGGATATCCTTCTCCATTCTTTCAAGGCGATGGTTGTGAGAGGAAAACTATCCACTGATACCTGCAAAGCCATCCAACATCTCTAAATTTAGCCTGGCCAGGTTGAGGTTCATCTGATCTAGGGCATTCAGAACTGCACCCATCTCTGAAGTTCCAGATCTGGAGGCACTAGTAGCATACTGCACTGGAACCTCTCCCTCATCCTTACCACTAGCCTCTGCACCTGCATCTCCACCACCTGCTGGGACCACTGGCTCTCCATCGCTATATATATTGACTACAATCTTCATGCGGGCCAGGGAATTCTTTCCAAATGGTTCCTTGAAGCTTTCACATGGTGGCTCATCATTCAGGTTAACCTAAAAATACTGGAAGATGCGGGTCAGAAGCCTTCCATAGGGAAGGGTTTTCTCAATTTGGGACTTGAATTGGACTTGCTCCATGTGCTTAATGATGACATAAGGCAGACTAATTTGGCGGCCCTGATGCAGGCAGTACCCCAAGGTAGCAGACATAAGAGAAGGCTTGGTGTTGTGCCCTTTGACAGGCACCAAATTTGATTTGACTATCATGGTCAGAATTCTCTGAGAGTAGCCAAAATCAGGTAGGTTTACCTGGCTGTTGCACTTGTCATTGGTTAGGGTCCTGTACAGATGATTGTACTCTGCCAAAGACATACAAGACAAAGGATCTCTTGCAGGCGGGTGATATACTCGAGGCCCAAGGGAACTGATTCCTAAGATTACCCCCAACTCTACCTCATTAAAGGAGATGTTGACCCCCTTCACAAAGGAATTGATTCGAAGCATCTCCACATTTTCTTGCACTACTGTCATGTTGGCATAGAAGTGCCCAATTAGCCTGATATAGTAGTGCCTGGGCAAGACTAGCATGTTTGACCATCCCAAATGCTTGAATCTTGGCCCCACCTTGAAGGCCACAAGCTCCTCAGCAATGACATCCCTCCCTGTCTCAATCTTCTGTGCTCGCAGTGTCTGGGTGTACAAGTTCTCTGCCTCTGCAGACATAAAGAAGTTGGCATCAAATGGGATTGGGACCGGGACCGGGGCCGGTGCTACTGCTACCGCAGAAGCCATGTTTCCTCTTGTCTTGGGGGCCATTTTTCCCTTGACTTAACCTACACACATTCAAATAAATTAAAAGAGACAATGTCGGTGATTAATCACTCCAATTTTAGTAAGAACATGAAGATGTGACACAAGAACATTTGAAGAACAATGGTATTCCTGAACTCAAAATTTAAAAGAAAAATATAATGAACTTTTGTGGGGGTTATCATGATACTAAGAACTGAATAATAAACTATGCAAGCATCATGCTTGTAAAAGAAATTGAAGTAAAAGTATACATATACAGTTCAGATCAAGGATAATTCCTTCCCAAATGACAAAATTGGGAAATTCTTCAAATTCCCATGGAGACATTAAAAATAGTCCTAAACAAGGATTTGTACAAAAAGATATATTTACAATAAACCCATGTAAGGTGGGGAGAATGAGTAATAGACTTCATGTCCTAGAACAAAACCACCAAAAAAAGTGGGAGATTTCGGTTTTGGCAAGGGTTGGGTTAACCCTAGCCCTAATCGATGGGGGTATACATGGTTAAACATGTTCACAAATAGATTAAGAGTAAAGAGAACAAGAAAATAATATCTCCACACATTTTCAAGCAATCAAACCCAATGTGAGAGAAAGGGGAGAAAAACTTGAATAAAAACCCTAGAAGAAGAACTAAAACAATCCATGGAATCCAAAATGGTTGGAGAATCTCATTTTTTATAACCCAGAAATGATCCTTCGGGGAACGCCACCATACATCGGCATCACCTCGGAGTTGAAAAGTAGCACATCGGATCTTCTTGAGATCACTGCACGGTAGCACCTCAAAGATTCTCTCGAGATCCCGTATCCAAGTAGCCGAGAACATAGAGTCATGGATCAACTTGTAAAAAGTAGGAGGATGATGCTTTTGAAACCTCTCAGAAAGTTTGGAGGCATCAACCCATTCCGGTACCACATTTCTGACCAGTAAGGCAGCCGGGGGAGGGGGAGGTGGATCTTGGTTCACTTGCACTGCAGGGACTTCATTTGCAGTCGACCCAAAAGGAGGAAAGATGGGAGTGGGATTAGCCGTGGGATTTGGGACTTCGTGCACTGGAGGTGGTACTCTTGGTCCTTCCCTACCAGCTTTTTGAAGCTGGGCAGTCACATTCTACATAAATGCGCATTGCTCATTTTGGGATTCCCGGTGTTCTCTCTGCATGTCGTGCAGAATATTCCCTAAGAGCGTGGCGACATCTGCATTGGTGCTCACTGGAGGCGGTGCAGGCAAACCTTCCTCGGAAACATCACCGGTGTCATCCCTAGGAGGGGAACGATTTCGATTGCGAGTATTGACCATGTTCTAGCACCTGATTAAAATTAGATGCCTCACATGTTAGCACAAGGAAGAGAGGAACAATAACTACAACATAGAGGAAGAGCATAAAAATGTATACAAGATGTGTGTTCCAACACACAAAAGCAACTAGAGTCCTAAGAAGGAGGCTGAGCCAAAAATGTAGGCCAATAGCCCTTTAGAACATAGGATGATCCACGGACGGATCTACACCTCTGAGTCCGATCATGACTCCGTTCACAAAGTTGGCTTGGGCGGACTTACGGGCGGATGCGAAACGTGAGTCTGCTCCTTTGTCCATTTTCAGGGTGCCCATTGGCCGAGAGGATCTAAGTCAAATGGATTAACAGGCGAATCCTCGTATCGTGGTTTCATTAGTTCGTCCGCTCAGCAAAGATGACGAAAGGTTAGAGTTCCTAGGCTTAGCAGATTTACAGGCGGATTCACGATAATGAGTCCGTTTGTGCGTCCGCTCGAGAAATTTTGACAAGGACAGTAACTGTGTAGTTCCTTTTCATATTTTGGGTGTGTTGGTTAGAAGCGAAGGAACAGAGCAGAGGTGTCCAAGCTTCGTCCGCCCCAACTTCATTGCCCAAGAATCATGGATTTTGGCTCCTTCACTCTCAATCTCAAACTCCCTACTTCTACTTGGGCTCAATTTAAGAAAGCTTTTCTTGAGAACTACTTTCTAAGGAATTTTCGAGAAAAGAAGGAAATTGAATTCATGAGCCTCAGTCAGGGATCCAAGTTGGTCCTTGAATATCAACAAATCTTTGAGGAGTATTTCTACTTTGCTCCGACTCACTTGAAGATTGAGGATGTGAAGGTAAGAAGGTTTGAAAGAGGGCTTAGAGCCAGCTTTAGTACTTCGGTGGTGTTACACAAGTACCCCACCTATGCAAAAGTGGTTGAAGCCGCCAAGCTGATAGAAGACCAGCAGAGGGAAAATTATCAGGCTATTCAAGCAAGCAAGAGGCCAATGCCATCTCACGACTCTAGGGGACCCAACAAGTTCCAGAAGAGAGGGCCTTATACTAATGCAGCCCCAATTCAGTCCCATAGACCTGATCCGGCTCAAGTGCCTAAAGCTATACTTGCTTCTCTTTATGGGGCTCAGACTCTTATCTGTTACAACTACAAGGAATCTGGCCATATGGCCAAGGATTATCCACAACCACGACAATCTGGTTCATGGCCAGTTGTGACTTCCAAAGCACCCCTGGCAAGAACTGCTGTTCGCCCGCTTTGTTAGGGGCGAGTTTATTCTGTGACTTATGAGGAAGCGCAATTTGACCCCGATGTTATCACAGGTATTATACTCAACCACCTTAGTCAAATCATTTATGTTGAGATTATCATGTTTGGCTATTCGGTGTTTGTCAGGCATGATTTCTGTGTGCTCCTTACCTGCTTATGTGTTATTTGATTCAGGGGCATAACACTCCTTTGTATCCCCCTCCTTTACCGAGAAATTACCAATTGAACCAGCCATAATGGAACAAAAGTTGACAGTTAGTACGCCGACTGGAAGCAAAGTTGAGCTTGACCGATCCTTCCACTCTTGCCCTGTTCGAGTAAGTGACCATGGGCTTGAGGCCAGTTTGATCATTCTAGATATGAAAGACTTTAATGTGATCCTGGGAATGGATTGGTTATCCACCCATGGAGCTAGCCTGATCTGTGTAGAGAGGAAGATACTCTTCCGGACAGGAGAGGATAGTGAGCTCATATTCAAGGGTAGTAAAAGTAAGAAGCCCAAGAACCTAATCATATCGGCTCTCCAAGTTCAGAAGCTCTTAGCTCAAGGTTGCCAAAGTTATTTAGCCTCTGTAATGGATACTGAAGCCAAGGTTACACCTATGGAAGAGATAAGTGTGGTAAGGGATTTTTGTGATGTCTTTCCGGAAGACCTCACACGATTGCCACCGGATCGAGAAATGGAATTTATGATTGATCTGGTACCCGGTGCCGCTCCAGTGTCCAAAGCACCGTACAGAATGGCCCCATTAGAACTGAAAGAACTTCAGGAACAGCTTAATGACCCACTGAAGAAAGGTTTTATTAGGCCAAGTGTTTCCCCGTGGGTGCACCTATTTTGTTTGTGAAGAAGAAAGATGATAGTATGCGTTTGTGCATTGACTACCGTGAACTCAACAAGCTTACAATCAAGAATCGATACCCGCTACTTAGGATCGATGATTTATTTGACCAGTTGCAAGGCGCAAGAGTATTCTCCAAGATTGATCTCCGCTCGGGGTATCACCAGCTAAAGATCAGAGGTAGTGACATTAGCAAGACCGCGTTCAGATTACGATATGGACACTACGAGTTTCTGGTTATGTCCTTTGGACTGACCAATGCCCCGGAAGCTTTTATGGAGTTAATGAACATGGTGTTTCATGATGTGTTGGATAAGTACATTATTGTATTTATTGAAGACATCCTGGTCTATTCCAAGAGTGAAGAAGAACATGCTGACCACCTTCGTTTCGTGCTATAGGGCTTAAGAGAAAAGCAGTTATATGCTAAGTTCAGCAAGTGCGAATTTTGGTTGCAACAAGTAGCTTTTCTAAGTCATTTGGTATCTGCGAAGGGTATTGAAGTTGACCCCGGCAAGGAACAGTTGGTAGTTGACTGGGAGACACCTAAGAATGTATCAAATATCCACAGTTTCCTCGGTCTGGCTGGCTACTATAGGAGATTTATCGAGAACTTTTCAAAAATCTCTACTCCCATGACTCGACTAACCTGAAAGGGAGTGAAGTTTGAGTGGTCAGACGAATGCAAAAAGAATTTCCAAGATCTGAAGCAACGACTAATCTTGGCTCTGGTACTTATCATTCCAAATGGTACCAGAGGGATGGTAGTCTATTATGATGCGTAAAAAATGGGCCTCGGTTGTGTTCTGATGCAAGGTGATAAAGTGGTAGCCTACGCTTCTCATCAGTTGAAGGAATATGAGATTAATTACCCAACTCATGATTTGGAGTTGGCGGCTGTGGTCTTTGCTCTGAAGATCTAGAGACACTATCTGCATGGAGAGAAGCATGAGATCTATAGTGACCATAAAAGCCTCAGATATTTCTTTACTCAGAAGGAACTCAATATGAGACAGAGGCGCTGGTTGGAACTCATGAAGGACTATGATTGCACCATTCATTATCACCTGGGGAAGGCAAATGTTGTAGCAGACGCTCTCAGTAAAAAATCCCAAACCTTGTCCATCGCATCCTTAGCTGTCAGTAAGGAGCTCGTAGAGGAGGCTAGAAGGATGGATTTGGAGTTATTGGTAGAGGGTGTTACACTATCCCTAGCAGCTTTATCGGTACAATCAACCTTGGTCGAAAAGATTCAAGCAGCTCAAGCTTCAGATGGACACTTTCAGGAGATTATTGAAGCTATCCAGGGTGACACGCAGTGAGATATGGATTTTACATTGACCGATAGCGGCGTCCTCATGTTTAGGGATCGCCTGTGTGTACCCAAGGATGATCAGCTAAGAAAAGAAGTATTGTCAGAGGCACAAGAATCTCCCTACTCAATTCACCTAGGTAGTACTAAAATGTACAAGGACCTGAAGGGACATTACTAGTGGAGTGGAATGAAGAGGGATGTAGCTGAATTTGTGGCCCAGTGTCTCACTTGTCAACAAGTGAAAGAGGATAGACAATGACCCCATGGCCTGTTACAGTCATTGGCCGTGCCAGAATGGAAATGGGAGCATGTCACCATGGACTTCGTCACAGGGCTACCCCATACACCTAGGGGTGTTGATGCTATATGGATTATTGTGGATAGGCTGACGAAGATGGCTCATTTCATCCCAATCAAGGTCACCTATTCTATGGATAAATTGGCCCGTTTATACATTGACAATGTGGTTCGCCTACACGGAGTCCCAGTTAGCATTATCTCAGATCGGGACCCCAGATTTACATCCAAGTTTTGGGGCGGATTCCAGAGAGCTATGGGTACCCTATTGAGCTTTAGCACTGCCTTCCATCCACAGACCGACGGTCAGTCGAAAAGGACAATACAGGCATTGGAAGACATGCTTCGAGCTTATGTTGTTGATATGCAGGGCAACTGGGATGAGCACATCTCGCTTATCCAGTTCGCCTACAATAACAGTTACCAAGCTACTATTGGAATGACACCCTTTAAAGCTCAGTATGGGAAAATGTTCCGTACTCCATTGTATTAGGATGAAGTAGGTGAGCAGCGTATCCTTAGGCCAGAATTGATCCAAGCAACCTGTGAGAAGGTGGACTTGATCCACGAGTGAATTAAAGCTGCCCAGTCTAGGCAGAAGAGCTATGCAGACCAAAGGCGAAAGGATCTAGAGTTCCTTATTGGTGACAAAACATTTCCTAAAGTGTCGCCTACTAAGGGCGTAATGCAGTTCAGCAAGAAGGGCAAGCTAAGCCCGAGGTATATTGGGCCTTAATCAGATTCTTGCGAAGATCAGAACGGTGGCTTATCGATTGGCGATTCCACCATCCTTGGATGGCGTGCATGATGTCTTCCATGTGTCTATGTTACAGAAGTATGTGCATGACCCTAGTCATATTCTATCTCAAGAACCACCAGAGCTGGCAGCAGATATGTCTTATAAAGAACAACCTGAAAAGATCTTGGACAGCAAGGTGGTAAATCTCCAAAATAGACCTATTCATTATGTGAAGGTGAAGTGGTGCAACCACATAGAAGAAGAAGCCTCCTGGGAAGCCGAGGTGGAAATGCGAGCAAAGTACCCTTCCCTTGGATTCCTGCAAGGTACGACAATTTCAGGGATGAAATTTTTGTAAGGTGGGAAGGATGTTACATCCGCGCCTGGATTTATTATTAATTATAATTTCTCTCTCCTGTGACATGTAGATTCTACCATTATCGGGGCGTAGTATTCGCTGGTGATCACCTAGCCACAGTTATTGACCAGTCCATGGGCCTGCCTATGGAGGAGAGGTTCCTTAACCGGCATTGGGGAAGATTTATCAATGATGACTTCGTCGATCATCCTCCTAGCACGAGTCCACGGAGCGAGGAGTACCGGAAGGCGTTCCTTGTGTCCCCACAGCTAGACACCTCCTTTGGCGATGAGCTTAGTATCGCAATTGGGAAACTATTCGGGATCACGAAGGACACGTCGTGACGGTCAAGGGGTAAGATACTAACCTTGTGAATGTTACTGTACCCTCCCCTAGTTGGCCTTGAAGTGTGGGCCAAAGCCCGATCAATTTCCTTATGTTTCTGCCTTTACAGCAGCAATGGAGGCACAAGCGGACTCACCAAGACTAAATCCACCCGTTAGTCCGCCTATGCTATTTTTGGACTCTGTGTGTTTTCCTTACGTGGGACCCACACCCCGTGCCTCGGACACCCTACTTTAGTCTTTTGGATGAGGTTGGCCTCATCCTTGATTCCCTTAACTTGTGGGTTTACCATTTGGTGGACCCAATGGTTTGATAGACCTCTTAAATGAGTTCTGGCTCTTAAAGCCCAATCCAAATAGACCCTAAGTGGGAGATTAGTCTTAAAACCATGACTTAGTCCTCAAGTCTCATTACTCCATTCACCTACCCAAAACGTTGGAGCTGTGGGAGCATTGAAGGCTTGGAGGAGAAGGGTTTTGAGAGGCTGTGGAGGTGGAAAGCATTGATTAATCCATCTTTGAGGTAGGCATCTTCACCTTCCTCCCTCTCTTTTCCATTTTAAACCTTGGGAATCCCCTTGGGATCGATTCCAAGTTTGGGGTTTCTCTTGGAAACCAAATAATACCTAGTTAATGCTCCTTTGAGACTCACAATCCCTTTCCTTAATGCCTTCATGGCTTGGATGACCCAAATGCTGTACAAGCATTTAAAACCTAGCTTTGGTTTGGGAAGAACCTTGGGGATGGACCCAAATCCCTTGAATCCCCTTACCTCCTTGAAGGACCATGTGTATTGGACCTCCAACGAAGGTTTGAGTTCACCTCCCCAACCCTAAGACCTCTATGGATCCATGAATGAAGGGCTGGAGGTGATAATCTTCACAGCTTTTTAAAGGAATGGCAGTGGATGAACGATCGGACTCACTATCGTGTATCCTCCCGTTAGTCCGTTCAGCCTGACTTGGCTGTTTTATTTGGGCAGAGCCACGAGTGGACCCACCTAGGTGAATCCACTCGTAGCTCAGGTTGCTCTCGGGTGTGTCTCAAGTTTTGGACAAATGCACGAGCGGATCCATGTTCCGTGTCCGCCCGTGAGTCCGTTCCATATATTTTCTGGGTATGGCCTGGACGGATCCACGACCAGACTCACCTGGCTGACTTTGTTCCTTTATCCACTCCTGCTGTCTTGACCCAAAATTCATTTAAGCTGTTGGGACCCTTTGTGGGACCCACCTATATACTTCTAACATTATTTTCACGCGTCGTTAGACTTCGGAATCTGTACGGGAGTATGTGCACTAGAGCAAACCTCGTCGAACGGCAAATAAACAAACTGTGAGTGGGTTTTGGGTAATGTTTGGACTTGACATATACATATATATAGGTACAATCATATGGAATACGTAATGGTTTATGCGCTTGCATTCATTTTGTCATGTTGCATTTGCATATAAAACCATGCTGGATATGATTTGATGGAATGATGATATGATGCTTTACATTGTTATATCGGGTCAAGGTGCCGGAATCCCCGAAGTTCTTATTATTATAATTAGGGAAAATTTCACAGATACCCCCCAAAAGTATCCAATATCTCAGAAACTTACCATACTTGGTCAAAAAAGCACAGACTACCCTTATTTTATGAAGATATTTGAACTTAGTCCACTCCATTAGGCTTTTGGGGTTAAGTTGCTGTTAGTTTTATCATAATGGTCAAATTACCCTTAGAAGGGAGAAATGTACCATAATACCCCTTAAGGGTAAAACCCTCTTTTACCCAAATAACAAAACACATTATCGTTTTACCATCGCTAGGCTGAAGAAAGAAGACAGTAGAACTGTATAGTACAGTGACCTTCGACGCCATTGCTGGACCCATCTCCATGCTCGAAAGACAAAGAAGGAAAAACACCAACACAGGTATGTTTTCCCCCCTTCAATCTTTCTTATTGTTTTAATCTTCTTGAATAGATTGTAATATCTAGGGTTTTGAAAATCCAGTGTTACCTCAGGCATTCGACCTTGATCGTCGGTTCAAGAGGAAGCAGCGAAGCAGGGGGACAGAGTGGAGCCAGGAAGAGGAGGATAGCAGGAGGAGTAGCGGAGGAGAGGAAGGAGATGATAAGACTCTGGAGCTCTTCCCTTTACACCCAGAAGGCAGATGAAGGAGATCTCCAAGTTCACAAAATTTTGGGTTTCTTTCATGTGAAATGTTAATTTCCTCTCTCTCTCTCGGAAAGAAGAAAGTGAAGTTAAGCTCTGGTGTAAAACTATACTTTCTTTAATTTCTCTCTTAATTATTCCTCTCCAGCCAAGGCACTTGCAGTGCACAAACCAGCCTTGATTGGTGAATTTATATATGAAATGCCTCCATGAATGTATCCTCATCATAGTGTGTTTATGTCGATCTATATGAATCAAATGTGATGGTTGATTGTAGTTGTCCAACAGGCATATTCCATATCACTTCTGGAATGATTCAACCTGTAAATGGGTCTATCCTTCATTTTACTCAATAGACAGAATGAAAATTATTCCAGTGAAAAAAAAAAAAGAGTCTATTAAGGTGGGAACCAGTTTAGAATGCTAATGATTAGAGAGTGCTTTCATCAAATTAGGCTCTGACTTATTGAGTTTGTCAAGGTGGGAACCAGTTTAAATTTTTTTAACTAGGAGAAGATTATTGCAGCTGAAGGAAGTGAATGAGGTATATTCAGATTTCTTATTTTCCCTTTCTGCATATGGATGATCATTAGTTACTGCAAGTAATTGTCATCGGAGAAGAAATCGCAGGACTTTATTCTCGACAAAGCTGGAAGAAATCGCTGGAGAAGAAATCGCCGGAGATGACCTCGCCCATGGTGGTTCTGTTCTTCACGCTCCAACGGGAAGAATCTGCTCTTTCCCTGGTCATTTTTCCCTTAAAATTACTAAGAGGGTAAAATCAACATTTTCTACTTTGGGTGATACTAAGAGGGTAAAATGGACATTTTATCTTGGGGGGGTCACCATGCTTAACGTCAGGGGGAAGTTTGCTATTTTGACCAAGTATGGTAAGTTTCTGAGATATTGGATACTTATAGGGGGTGTCTGTGAAAATTTCCCTTATAATTATTGCTTGCCATCCTGATCTGTATGCGCCGTGACGTGCTGGTACCCGAGTGGTAAATGGAATGGGATGTTGATGCATCCGGAATACCTCTCGGGACGATAGAATTGCATGTAGTATATCTGTGGTTAGGAGCTATACTCTCTTATGCTACGACCCTTGTCAACAGGGGTTTATGTGTTGGATAGTCAGAGCACTTGATGTCTGGGGAGGTGGGAGAGGCCAGGTCAGGGGTAGTAACGGCTATATAGGGTTTGCCACTAGGTGGCCTATAGCTTCTACCAGCGTAGGTCCCTTGTGATAATTGAGGTTTCACTGGGACGATAGGATAAGTGACTCTTAGTGTCTCCTGAGTTATCACAGTAGCATATACCATGACTTAGACTATTTGTTAGGTGAAAAAAATATATATTTAACATTTCATGCATCATGGACTATGTGTGATTGTGTGTATGTGCACTCCCCTTTCCCCTCACTAGCTCAGTGGAGCTAACCCCCCTGTGCACACAACTTTTAGATTTTGATGCAGGTGATGGATACTTGGCTGGCCTAGATGTACAGTCGGCGGAGTATGATTGTATTGGTATAGAGGAGCCTAGGTACGTGTCAGAGGAACATAGCGATGGTTGCCCCTGTGATGATTGTGCTTATGGGCACTGATGTTACTTGGGGACTTTCCCCACCCTTTGATTCTTTTGGGGCATTGTGCCCGTTATAAACATTTTCTGTAATAACTTATTATACTTTTGAGTAGTTACGTTATGGTCAGCTGATGTCAGTACTAACTATTATATTATCACTTAGATATCTGAACATACTATAACTGCTGATGTAAATATTACTTCTGCTCTTTATAACTCTGACAATGATTGGAATATTTCTTCCTTTTTGCTCAAATGTATTTATTTAGGTGGGCCCTTGGGTGGTGACTATGCGCTGGGACACTGTATCGTTGATCCTGGTAGGTATTGGGGTGACGTGTGTCATCCAAATCACTCTCTTAATTGTACTTATGGCATAAGCTTGGGATAGGGGCGTGACATTTTGTCCTGAAATTTTGGTATAAATGTCTATTGCAACACCTTTGATGTGCATGTGAAAATGTTGCAATAATGGCATCTGACAGTCCCTACAACATATGAAAATAGAGAGTCAAACTCAATCATTTAGGGGTAATCATTTAACAAAAAAATTGAATAAATCCATAACTATGAACTTAGATTTTTTACTTTCTGTCCATCTGACATAAAGATCAAATCATTTGTACCATTGTGGAGAGTCTTTGCTAACATCTCTTAAAAAATAAACAGCTACTTTTACATTCAACCTCTACTATTCCATATGCAATAGGATACAATGAGTTGTTCTCATCAACAGAAATAGTTGATAATAAAACCCCTCCATATTTTCCCTTTAGATGGCAGCTATCAAGTCCTATAAAGGGTCTACATCCCCTCAAAAACCCTTCACTGTATGCTTTGAAGCAAACAAAAAGCCTCTTGAATCTTGGATTTTTAGACATGTCTTGCCTGTCATCATATCTGAGAATGAACATGCTCCCAGGATTCTTTTCTAACACCAAATTAGCATAATGTGGTAACATTGCATAAGAATGAGCATGGTTACCTTCATTGATTTCTTCAGCAATTCTTTTTGCCCTCCACAACTTCATGTAAGTAATTGTCAGACCATATTCCCTAATAAAAAAATTCATTAAAGCTTTTACTTTCATTTCCGGGTCATTCTTGAGTAGAGGAGCAATGGACTCACCTATCCATCTACAAGTGGCATCCTTATTTGTACTCAACTTTGTACATGTATGTAAACCATTATATGACTTCACCATAAATGTTTTACCATCTTCAGTAAGGGAGGCATATATTCTCCAAGGACACCGAGAACTTTTACACAAGGCAAACACTTTATGTTTCTCATTCTTCCTTCTTAAAACCTCATTACCCTCTAGTATTGTATACTTTTTGAGGGCCTTCCTAAATGCATATACATCAGCACACACATGACCAACATCAATCAGTATCTTACCTTCAACAGCAATACCTTGTGCAGACCCCAAAAACTCTTCAGAGTCATAGTCAGATAACTCACATGGAGGAACAACCTCTGTGCCAGAATCAGCCATCAAACCATCAATCTCAGTTGGAACATCATTACCATCCTTACCCTCATGACTCCCATCATCATTCCCCTCATCACTCACCTCATTACTAAGTTGTGTCCAATCTAAGTCATCACTTGAAGAGTTAGCATATTGCAAAGAATCACTCCTGGTCAAAGTCCTAGTAGCACTCCTTGTAGGAGTCTTACCAGCACTCCTGGTCACCCTCTTGGTAGGAGTCTCACCAATATCTGTAGTTTTTTTCATTCCACTACTAGCTGCAAAGCTTGTACTAGTAGCATTTCCACTTGGTTCAATAATACTCTTGGTCTTTACAATTGCTTTTCCATAATTAGGATACTTAGCATTGGCAGTACCTCTGGCAATAATACTACCATTACCATCACCACTACCACTGTTGCTGGCATTTGAAACAGCCCTGCATACACCACTGTCAAACCCTGCTCCTGACTGGCTGGAATTTTGATTGAAGGACAGGAACCCCTGACCAGGCAACCAAGAACACTATGGAGTATCACTCCAGTGATTTGGATTGATGAAGAAACCCTGTGCATGTCTTCCTACATACCTGTCAGAAGATGGACAGCTGACCCCTGCAACTGCACAGCTCACAACATTATGTATGGCCTGGACTCCAGGTAATCTCTCTCCTCTCCATAATTGTGGGACCCACCCCTGGAAAAGTGCGTAAAAAAACTCTAATTTACATGTGGGGACAATGCCCTAACCATGGGTCAAACCCCTGTGCAAGCCCCACTGAGATTCAGCCTTGCTGAAATCTCTGGGTGATGTAGACAAAGCCCAGAGACATCGCCCAGAGTGTAGAACAACATATTAAATTGATTTTAAATTACCACTCATATTGGACATGGGCACCCTCCATAGGTAGAGGGGAGTCTGAGGGACCACCTCATACCCCTGGACCACTGTGGACCCCACCAGTGTGCCCAGAATGGCTGAGAATGCAGTAAAAAATGCATTCTTAAAAGGGGCCTTAGCAGCCAAACAGACCCTAGTATGGGTTGGGCCTATAAATAGCAGTGCCATGGGTTCATTTAAACCCTTGGCTACTATTCAAATCGTGGGAAGGGAGAAGAAAGAAAAGAGAGGAAAAGAGAGGGAGAAGAAGAAGAAAGAGAAGAAGGAAGAAGGGAGGAGCAGCTCACACATCTGAGCTCTGATTTCGTGGTACCCAAGCTCAGCTCAGGTATACAAATTTCTGCCCATACCTGCTGCTCCCTTTGATGCCTGTGTTTTGGATGATTTTCTGCTCTCTGGCGTAGCCTAGAACAGTTGGGAACTGCCTAGAACTGCTCCAGATCTGCCATGCAAGTATGAAGCATGAAAGATCTGGGAATTTTAAGTAGTTTTACAGGTCTGTTTTACTGGTTTGAGAACCGAAACCTGGCTGTGCATAGCTGCACTGCCCAGTTTCACTGTTGGATGGTTGTTTGGAGCCCTGGATGCAAGCCCTGGTTGCATGGGACCTAGCCCTAGGTGGTAGTAGCCTTGGATCATCATTTTACATCTGTTTCTAGCTTTGCATGTAGCTAAAACTAAGTTTCATACCTGAAGAAAACCCTATGACACGATTCACTGGGCTGTCTAGGCAGCCTCTGGCAGCTAAGTGGTGGGCCCAGTGGAAAATCCACATGGACCAAAATGAAGATCACCCCTGGGGTCACCTAATACCCTAACATGCATAGGGGAAAGATTTGATCACAGCCCATAGCCAACAACCTTGGAAACTCAGCCAAATCTCGTTTTGAAATCTCTGGGCAATGCATTGGGCGATGCACCCAACGCCCAGAGACATCGCCCAATGAATGATTTGCTATTGTTTTGATGTTCTGACTTGGGGAACCTCACCCAGTGGCCATAGTATTGTGTGGGAAGGTGGAAAATGACCTAAATTCTCCTCCCCACATCTGACCATATGAGGGAATGCTTGGGAACCCAAGTGGGCCCCGCAGGACTTGGAAACCCTGCCTGTGCTTGGTCTTGCAACACTGTCAAGCTGGGGACAACACTATGAGCCTATTATGACCTAGGGTCAGGTACTAATACTATAGATGACCATTTTACCCCTAGGCCACCATCTCTGGATGATGCACCGGGACATAGACCTAAGACCCGGTGCAAGGCCCAGAGAACTCCAAGTGAAAACCAACTGAACACCGGGTTAACCTAGTAAGCTTAGATCAACCCTAGGATCTCCAAAGATAGATTGGAATATTAAAATGACAATTTTTTATTTGTACCTACGATTTGATCCCGCGCTTGAGGCCTACAACCAGACTGCAGTTAGGACTGAATTTGCAATCGAGTTATTAGAACCAGACCCAAGTTAGTGAAGTATTGTCATTTATGTATGTGTAACTATGTTACTATGCCGGTAGTTAAGAATCTTAAATTATAAATGCTGTGTTATCTAATTTTGTTCAATTACTCAAATTACTACACATTGACTATCTGTTGATCAACACTGTGAATCTTATTTGATGATTGTGAATGTTAGACTAGATACCATAGTTGGCTGGGAAATGAGGCCGGTGGTAGCCCGTAGTATGGGATACGGTTGACACCGCCTGACTCATACGATGCCATATAGACATGGGGTTAGAGTTTCATCACCCGTGCTACACACGTACCCTTGCCAATAGGGGTTAAGGTGTTGGATGCCTGTGAGGGTGACCAGATGTATATATGAGGAATGAAAAGAAACGCAAAGAAAAGAAATATGTTTGCACTAGAATGGTGAATATGGGCTATAAGCCAGAAAAGAAAAGAAAAGAGAAAAGGGATGGATTGCCCTACAGGTTAATCACAGAGGGCTGGTCGGGCTGACCTTGGTGAACGAATACGGGAGCTGACTGGTCCTCTCCGACAACTCAATGGGTGTATCGCGGGAAGGGGTAACCTAGCCCGCACCAGGGATACATATATTGGGGATTGCAGTAGCACTGACCTGACTTAGTTGTATTGCTAGGTGGCTAATAATCAATCTAGACTTGCATATCATATAGGATCATGTGGATTGCGGTTGCATGTGCTGCATGATGATATGTTTTGCTCACGAGCTCAGTGGGGCTCACACTCTGTTATACATGTTTTTCTTAGATGATTCTGCAGGTGGATGCCGCTGTGGTATGGAGGCTCATTACGAGGAGGAGAGCCTTGGTTATTATGATGATATTGGTGTGGACCCTGACAGAGGTCGTGCCGGTGATGCGTGCATTCTCGGTGGTCATTGATGAAGACCGTTGAAGAGTGCACTTAATGCTTTTTGTCTTGGGGACTCCTTTTTGTTTTTGTTAGGAGTTTATCCACGTCTTGCTTGTGGTTTTGCTGTAATTTTTCTTACTTTCTTTTTGGGGTTGAGGCAGCTCACCCTGTATATATGTATGTATATATTTTCTTTGGCTTTTGTTCTTGTCAGCTTTACTTCTCAGTTTGTGGGTAGTTTGGGGAATGTATCAGAACAAACATTTGTATGTATATATTATCATCATTTCCCGTATCGCTACACTTTCTCTTTTGTTATTATAATTGTAGTTTATCTGCAGCACTCTGATCTTACCGGTAGTAAAGTGATGAATGTGGGACCATGAATGTATTAATTGCTTCTAGATCCATAGGATTTGGCGGATTCCCGTTACGCAATTTGGGTCACCTACTTAATCCTCCCAAGGGGTGGTTTGGGGTGTGACAGAGTTTGGTATCAGAGCGTGAGGCTCTTCTTACATTCACGGAGTGCACATTAGGGTTAATAAGCTACCAATAGGGGTGTCAACGGGACGGTTCGGGCCGGTTTTGGTTCGGGCTTTTCGGTTTCGGTGTGACTTTTATAGAAACCGAAACCAAACCATTTGTTCCACATCCGTCCGTTAGTCTGTTTAGTCTAATTTTGCGACGAAATCATGAACGGACTTAAAAGATTAGATCCGCCCGTGTTCTAAGGAGCTATTGGCCTATATTTTTGGCTCAGCCTCACTCTTAGGACCCTAGTTTCTCTTGTATGTTGTTACACACACTTTGTATAAGATTTTATGCTCATTTCCCTTGAGGCCCCTTACCTTGCATTTATTTCCCTTATCCTTGTGCTAACATGTGAAGCATCATAATTATATCAGGTGCTAAATCATGGTTAATACCTGCAACCGGAATCGTTCCCCTTCTAGGGATGACGCCGGTGACATTTCTAAGGAAGGTTTGCCTACACCACCTCCAGTGAACAGTAATGCGGATGTTGCTGTACTCTTAGGGAACATTCTATGAGATATGCAAAGGGAACATTGGGAATCCCAAGATGAGCAGTGCACTTTCATGCAAAATGTGACTGCCTGGCTTTAGAATGTTGGTCTGAAAGGACCAAGAGTGCCACCTTCGGTGCACGAAGTCCCTAATCCCACAGCTAATACCACTCCTATCATTCCTCCTCCTGGGCCAATTACAAATGAAGTCCCTACAGTGCAAGTATTCCAAAATCCACCTGCTCCTGCTCCGGCTGCCTTACCAGTCAGAAATGTGGAGCCAAAGTAGGCCGATGCCTCCAAACTTTCTGAGAAGTTCCAAAAGCATCGTCCTCCTACTTTTTACAAGTTGATCCATGACTCTATGTTCCTGGCTACCTGGATACGGGATCTAGAAAGGATCTTTGAGGTACTACCATGTAGTGACCTCGAGAAGATTTGATGTGCCACTTTCTAACTTTGAGGTGATGCTAATGCATGGTGGCGTTCCTCAAAGGAACATTTCTGGGCCAAGTACCCAAATGTAACTTGGGCTCAATTTACAAAAGCCTTTCTCGAGAATTACTTTCCCAAGGAATTTTTGAGAGAAGAAGGAAATTGAATTCATGACCCTCAGCCAGGGATCCAAGTCGATCCTTGAATATCAACAGATCTTTGAGGAGTATTTCTACTTTGCTCCAACACACTTGAAGACTGAGGAAGTGAAAGCAAGAAGGTTTGAAAGGGGGCTTAGAGCCAACTTGAGTACTTCTGTGGTACTACACAAGTACCCTACTTATGCGGAAGTGGCTCAAGCCGCTAAGTTGATAGAAGATCAACAGAAGGAGAACTATAGGGCTATACAAGCTGGCAAGAGCCAATGTCATCTCATGACTTTAGGGGACCTAATAAGTTCCAGAGGAGAGGGGCTTACACGAATGTGGGTCCAATTCAGTCCCGTAGACCTGATGTGGCCCAGGTGCCTAAAGCCACATCTGCTCCTTATTATGGGCCCCAGATTCTTGTTTATTACAATTGCAAGGAGTCCGCCCACATGGTCAAGGATTGCCCATAACCTTGACAACCAGGTTCATGGCTAGTTGTGACTTCCAAGGCGCCCCAAGCAAAGATTGCTGTTCGCCCACTTATTTCTCCTCCAGCAAGCAAGACTCAGGGGCAAGTTTATTCTATCACTCATGAAGAAGCCCAGTCTGACCCTGGTGTCATCACAGGTATTGTATTCAACCACCTTAGTAAAATTCTTTATGTTGAATTTATCATGTTTGGCTATTCGGTGTTTGTCAGGTATGATTTCTGTGTGCTCCTTGCCTGCATATGTGTTATTTGACTTGGGAGCATCACACTCCTTTATATCACCTTCATTTGTCGAGAAATTACCAATTGAACGGGCCAGTATGGAACAAAAGCTGATAGTTTATACACCGATTGGAAGCAAGGTTGAGCTTGACTAAGCCTTCAACTCTTGCCCTGTTCGAGTAAGCGACCATGGACTCAAGGCCAGTTTGATAATTCTAGATATGAGGGACTTTGATATCATTCTGGGAATGGATTGGTTGTCCACTCATAGAGCTAGCCTAATCTGCGCAGGGAGGAAGATACTCTTTAAGTAAGAGGAAGGCAATGAATTTGTGTTCAAGGGAAACAAAAGTAAAAAGCCTAAGAAGATAATCATTTTGGCTCTCCAAGTTCAGAAGCTGTTAGCGCAAGGTTGTCAATGCTATTTAGCCTCCGTGTTGGACATTGAAGCTAAGATTAAAACTATGGAAGAGATAAGTGTAGTAAGAGATTTTCCTGATGTCTTTCCTGAAGACCACATATGGTTACCACTGGGTCGGGAGATAGAATTTATGATTGACTTGGTGCCCGGTGCTACTCTAGTATCTAAGACCCCATACAGAATGGCCCCATCAGAATTGAAAGAACTTCAAGAGCAGCTTAATGATCTATTGAAGAAGGGCTTCATTAGGCCAAGTGTTTCCCCGTGGGGTGCACCTATTTTGTTTGTAAAGAAGGACGGTAGTATGCGTATGTGCATTGACTATTGTGGACTCAACAAGCATACGATCAAGAATCGGTACCCACTGCCTAGGATCGATGATCTATTCGACCAATTGCAAGGCGCAAGGGTATTTTCCAAGATTGATCTCCACTCGGGGCATCATCACTTGAAGATCAGAGGTAGTGACATTAGCAAGACCACGTTCCGATCACGATATGGACACTACAAGTTTTTGGTTATGTCCTTTGGGCTGACCAATGCCCCGGCAGCTTTTATGGAATTAATGAACAAGGTGTTTCACGGCGTGTTGGATAAGTACATCATCGTGTTTATTGACAACATCCTGGTCTACTCCAAGAGCAAAGAAGAGCATGCTGACCACCTTCGGTTTGTGTTGTAATGCTTAAGAGAAAAGCAACTGTATGCTAAGCTCAGCAAGTGCGATTTCTGGTTACAACAAGTGGCTTTCCTAGGTCATTTGGTTTCTGCGAAGGGTATTGAAGTTGACCCAGGCAAAGTATAGTCCATAGTTGACTGGGAGACACCCAAGAATGTGGCAGATATTCACAGTTTCCTTGGTCTAGCTGGTTATTATAGGAGGTTCATCGAGAACTTTTCAAAGATCTCTGCTCTTATGACTCGACTGACCTGGAAGGGACTGAAGTTCGAGTGGTTAGATGACTGCGATAGGAGCTTTTAGGATTTGAAGCAATGACAAATTTCGGCTCCGGTACTTACCATTCCAAATGGTACCGGAGGGATGGTAGTTTATTGTGATGCTTCAAAGATGGGCCTTGGCTGTGTTTTGATGCAAAATGAAAAGGTGGTGGCCTACGCTTCTCATCAACTGAAGGATTATGAAAGGAATTACCCAACTCATGACTTAGAGTTGGTAGCTGTGGTCTTTGCCCTAAAGATCTGGAGGTACTATTTGTATGGAGAGAAAAGTGAGATCTACAGTGACCATAAAAGCCTCAAATATTTTTTTACTCAGAAGGAACTCAACATGAGACAGAGGCGTTGGTTGGAACTCATGAAGGACTATGATTGCACCATCCATTACCATCCGGGTAAGGCAAACGTTGTGGCGAATGCTCTTAGCCAAAAATCTCAGACCTTATCCATCGCATCCTTGGTTATCAGTAAGAAATTTGTTGAAGAAGCTAGAAGGATGGATTTGGAATTATTGGTAGAGGGTGTTACTCTATCTCTAACAACCTTATCTGTACAATCAACCTTAGTGGAAAGGATTCAATCAGCTCTGGCTTCAGATGAATACTTTCAGGAGATCATTGAAGCTATCCAGGGTGACACAGCGAGATCTGAATTTCACATTGATAGAGAGCGGCGTTCTCATGTTTAGAGATCGGCTATGTGTCTCTAAGGACGATCAGCTGAGGAAGGAAGTGTTGTTAGAAGCACATGATTTTCCCTATTCAATTCACCCAGGTAGTACTAAAATGTACAAGGACCTGAAAGGACACTACTGATGGAGTGGAATGAAGAGGGATGTAGCTGAATTCGTGGCCTAGTGCCTCACTTGCTAGCAAGTGAAGGCAGACAGACAACGGCCACACGCCTTCTACAATCATTGCCCATGCCATAATGGAAGTGGGAACATGTCACTATGGACTTTGTCACTGGACTACCTCGTACACCCAGATGTGTTGATGCTCTATGGGTTATTGTGGATAGATTGACAAAGATAGCTCATTTCATCCCAATCAAGGTCACCTATTCTATGGATAAGCTGGCCCGCTTGTACATTGATAACGTGGTTCGCCTGCATGGAGTTCCAGTTAGCATTATCTTAGATCGGGACCCCAGGTTCACATCCAAGTTTCGGGGTGGATTCTAGAGAGCTATGGATACCCTGTCGAGTTTTAGCACTGTCTTCCGCCTGCAAACTGAAGGATAGTCGGAGAGGACTATACAGACATTGGAAGACATGCTCCGAGCCTGTGCCATTAACATGCAGGGCAATTGGGATGAGCACATCTCGCTTATCGAATTCGCCTATAACAACAGTTATGAAACTACTATCGGAATGGCTCTATTTGAAGCTCAGTATAGGAAGAAGTGTCATACTCCATTGTACTGGGACGAAGTAGGTGAGCGACGTATCCTTGGGCCGGAATTGATCCAAGCAACCTGTGAGACGGTGGACTTGGTCCATGAACGAATCAAGGCTGCCCAGTCTAGGCAGAAGGGCTGTGCAGACCAAAGGCGGAAGGATCTAGAGTTCCTTACTGGTAAGGTATTCCTTAAGGTGTCGCCTACCAAGGGCGTGATGCGGTTCAGCAAGAAGGGCAAGCTAAGCTCGAGATATATTGGGCCCCATAAAATTCTTACGAAGATTGGACCGATGGCTTATCGGTTAGCACTTCCACCATCTTTGGATGGCATGCACGATGTCTTCCACGTGTCTATGTTACAGAAGTATGTGCATGACCCCAATCATGTTCTATCTCAGGAACTACTAGAGCTGGCAGTGGACATGTCTTATAAAGAACAACCCGAGAAGATCTTGGACAGCAAGGTGATGAATCTCCGTAATAAACCTATTCACTATGTGAAAGTGAAGTGGTGTAACCACCCAGAAGAATAAGCATCCTGGGAAGCCGAGGTGGAAATGCGAGCAAAGCACCCTTCCCTTGGATTCTTACAAGGTAAGACAAATTTCGAGGATAGAATTTTTGTAAGGTGGGTAGGATGTTACATCTGCACCCGGATTTGCTATTTATTATAATTTCTCTCTCTTGTGACGTGTAAATTCTACTGCCGTCTACTTTGGTGAGCTATTTTCACTTGTGGTCAAACCTAGCCCAATATAGTTGACCAATTCATGGGCCTGTCTGTGGAAGAGAGATTCCTTAACTGGCAGTGGGGAAGATTTATCAATGGTGATTTCATTGACCATCCTCCTAGAACGAGTCCCCGAAGTGAAGAGTACTGGAAGGTGTTCCCTGTGTCCCCACACCTAGACACCTCTTTTGGCGATGAGCTTAGCATCGTGATTGGGAAACTCTTCGAGATCACGAAGGACACATCGTGACGGTCGAGGGGTAAGATACTACCCTTATGAATGTTAGTATACCTTCCCCTTATTGGCCTTAAAGTGTGGGCCAAAGTCCAATCAATTTCCTTAGGGTTCTGCCCTTTACAACAGCAACGGATGCACGAACGGACTCATAAAGATCACATCCGTCCGTTAGTCTGCCTGTGCTGTTTAAGCTTTTGGGTGTTTTCCTCATGTGGGACCCATACCCCATGCCCTGGGCATCCTATCTAGGCACCTAGACAAGGTAAGTCCCGCCCTTGGTCTCCTTGGCTTGTGGGTGTGCCATATAGGTGGACCCATTTGCCTAGTTGGCTTTTAAATGAGTTTTGACTCTTAAAGCCCAAACCAAACAGGCCCTAAGTGGGGATTAATTATAAAGGCAAGCTTGGCCATCAAGACTCATTTACTTCTCCTACCTACCCAAAACGTTGGAGACTTGGAGAGCTTTAAAAGCTTTGGAGGGAAGATTGGAGGAGCTGTGGAGGTGGAGGCCACCCATTAACTCATCCTTGAGGTGAATGTTCTCACCTTTCTCCCCCTCTTTTCCATTTTCTGATTGGGGATCTCCTTGGGATCGATCCTCAATCTAGGGTTTCCCTTGGGAACCCAATAATCCCTAATGAATACTCAATTTGAGACTTACTTCTCCTCCCTTGCTGCCTTCATGGCTTTGATGACCTAAATTGCTGTTCAAAGCATTGAAGACCTAGATTAAGTTTGGGAAAAACCTTGGAGATGGATCCAATCCCTTGAATCCTCTAAGTTCTATATTGGGATATGTGTTTTAGGTCCCCAACGAAGGATTTGACTCACCTCCCTAACCCTAGGACCCCTATGGTTTCATGGATGAAAGGCTGGAGGTGGAAATCTTCTCAGATTTCAAAGGAAAGTTGATGGATCCACTGTCGTGTTTCCGCTCGTTAGTCCGTTCGGTATAACCTCACTATTTAGCCTGGGCGGAGCCACGAGTGGACTCACTTGGTAAATCCGCCCGTAGCTCAGTTCGCTCTCGGGAATGTCTCAGGGTTTGGACGAATGCACGAGCGGATTCATGTTCCACATCCGCCCATGAGTCTGTTCCATATATTCTCAGAGTTTGGCCTGGACGGATCTGGGAATGGACTCACCTGGTTGCCTCCGTTCTTGCATCCGCCCGTGCTGTCTTGACCCAAACTTCAAATAGACTGTTAGGACCCCTCATGGGACCCACCTATACACATCTAACATTGTTCTCACGCATCCTCAGACTTCAGAATCTGTACGGGAGTGCATGCACTAAGGCAAACCTTACCAAACACACCGAACGACAAGCAAGCAAACTGTGAGTGGGCTTTGGGTGATTTTTGGGCTTGATATATAATATATAACTATATAGATTACATAATGGTTTTTATGCTTGCATTCATCTTGACCATGTTGCATCCTTGCATATAAAACCATGTTGGATACAAATTGATGAAATGTGAATATGTTTACTTTACTTCATTTTATTGGGTTACGGTGCCGGGTATGCCAGTGTCGGAACCCCAAAACTTCTTATTATATTCCTTGCTTGCCATCCTAGTCTGTATGCCCCGTGTCGTGCTAGTATCCGGGTACTAGATGGAATGGGACGTTGATGCACCCGGAATACCTTTTGGGACGATAGGACTTGCATCTAGTATACCTATGGCTAGGACTCTCATTTCCTTGTGCTACGACCCTTGCCAACAGGGGTTTATGTGTTGGATAGTCTGAGCACCTGTTGCCTGTGGAGGTGGGAGAGGTCAGCTCAGGGATAGTGATGGCTATCGGGGTCTGCCACTGGGTCGTCTGATGGCTTCTACCAACGTAGGCTCCCTTGTGATAATTGAGGTTTCACTGGGGCGATAAGTTAAGTGACCCTCAGTGTCTCCTGAGTTATTACAATAGCATATACCATGACTTAGACTATTTATTAGGTGGAAAATTTATTTAACATTACATGCATCATGGACTATGTGTGATTGTGTGTTTGTGCATTCCCCTTTCCCCTCACTGGCTCAATGGAGCTAACCCCCTGTGTACACAACTTTTTAGATTTTGATGCAGATGGTGGCCATTTGG
The DNA here is from genome assembly GCF_018873765.1 of Telopea speciosissima. NCBI lineage: Eukaryota > Viridiplantae > Streptophyta > Magnoliopsida > Proteales > Proteaceae > Telopea > Telopea speciosissima. The sequence continues at coordinate 45,826,832 of NC_057920.1, forward strand.
CTGGCTTAGAAGGTCAGCCGGCAGATTATGACAGTATTGGCGCAGAGGAGCCTGAGTTTGTGCCAAATGAACACGGCGACGGTTGTCCCTATGATGATTGTGCTTTCGGGCACTAATGTTGTTGGGGATTGTCCCCACTTTTGATTCTTTTTGGGCTTTGTGCCCATTATGACATTTTTTTGTAATAACTTAATAGTATTTTGAGTAGTTATGTCATGGTCAGTTGGTAGTCAGTGTTAAACTATTTCTGTATCACCTAGCCAGCTGAACATATTGTAACTGCTTTATGTAAATATTGCTTCCGCTCATATTAACTCTGACAATGAATGGAATATTATTTCTTTTTACGCAAATGTAATCATTTGGGTGGGTCATTGGTTGTTGACTATGGCTTGGGACACTGTGTCGTTGATTCTGGTAGGAATTGGGGTGATGCGTGTCATCCTAATCACCCTCTTGACTGTGCTTTTATCTAAGCTTGGGATAGGGGCATGACACTTAATAGCCGAGTTCACCAGCTTCCAGATATTGCAAGTACCCTGGGAGCAGAACGGATCAGCTTACGCACTTTCTAGACTGGCCACCTCGGAATTTCAAGACCTCGGTAGAACCGTGTATGTAGATGTGGTCGGTAAACAGAGCACAGATGAAGCGGAGGAAATACTACCCATCGAAATGGAACCTTGTTGGATGGACCCTTTGATAGCCTATCTCCAAAGGGGTTCGTTGCCTCCAGACAAAGAAGAAGCCAAGAAGATAAGAATGAGAGCAGCACGATATACGATGATAGGAGGAACACTATATAAGAAGGCATATGCCATGCCCTACTTGAAATGTCTTCGGCCGTCTGAAGCAGATTATGTGCTATGAGAAATACATACAGGAATTTGTGGACAACACTTGGGGGGCATAGCACTCACCCATAAAGTCATCAGACAAGGGTATTTCTAGCCATATATGCGCAAAGAAACAATGAGTTTTGTCTGCAAATGCCTTAAGTGCCAGACGTTGGCACCAATCCCGCGACAACCGGCCACAGAACTCATTTCAATTTCAAGCCCACTACCTTTTGTACAATGGGGCATGGATATCCTGGGACCCTTCCCAAAGGTGTCCAAAGGTAGGCAATTCGTGGTTGTAGCCATAGATTACTTTACCAAATGGGTAAAGGCAGAAGCTTTGGCGGTAATTTCAGCAGCAAAAGTATGGAAGTTCTTCCTCCACTCAATCATCTGCCGATACGAAATTCCAAGAAGGCTCATCACTGATAATAGGAAGCAGTTTGAGCAAAAGTTCAAGGAATTTAGTGATCAGTATGAAATTCAGTTAAGAAAGACCTCGGTAGCTCACCCACAATCCAATGGCTTAGCAGAGGCCATGAATAAAATTCTACTAGATGGAATCAAAAGAAGTTGGAGACAGCCAAGGGATTATGGGTGGAGGAATTGCCCAGCATTTTATAGGCATACCAAACGACCACTAGGCTTGCGACTGGTGAAGCACCCTTCATGTTGGCATATGGGACAAAAGCAGTAATCCCCGTGGGGATAGGGGAAATGTCAATGAGAGTGCAATTCTACAATCCTCGAGTTAATGATGAAGAGTTGAGAGCAAACTTAGACCTACTGGAGGAAATCCGAGAAACAGCTCGGGTAAGGAATGCAGCTCACTAGCAGCGAGCGGCACGCCATTACAACTCAAAGCTCAAACTCAAAAATTTCACCAAGGAGATTTGGTCCTGCGCAAGATAGAAGCCTCCGATCCGAGAACAATGGGTAAGCTAGCGCCCAACTGGGAAGGACCATACAGAATCTCCAAACAAGTGGTGCCAGGAGCTTTTCATTTGGAGATTTTAGAGGGAGTACCCATACCACGATCTTAGGATGGAGAAAATTTATGAAAACTCTATCAATTAAGGTTAGTTCTCCTTTATTTTGAATCAAAATTTCCATGTGTCTTGAACCAAAATAGATATTGTTTCCAGGCCTCGCGAGGTGAACAAGAATGTTAATGCTTACTCAGCAAATCATGGCAATGGTTTATTCTTGCAATAAAATTCAGAATTCAATCAAGTAAATTTCATATATTACTTCTAATGATGTGCTAGCAAAAATCATGGTCATCCGACCATAGGGGCGTTTCCCCAGCAAAAATCATGGTCATCCGACCATAAGGGCGTTTCCCCAACAAAAATAATGGTCATCCGACCATAATGGTGAGTTGCACCATAGGGGCGCTTCCCCAACAAAAATAATGGTCATTCGATCATAATGGTGAGTTGCACCATAGGGGCGCTTCCCCAACAAAAATAATGGTCATCTGACCATAATGGTGAGTTGCACCATAGGGGCGCTTTCCCAACAAAAAATAATGGTCATCCGACCATAATGGTGAGTTGCACCATAGGGGCGCTTCCCCAACAAAAAATAATGGTCATCCGACCATAATGGTGAGTTGCACCATAGGGGCGCTTCCCCAACAAAATAATGGTCATTCGACCATAATGGTGAGTTGCACCATAGGGGCGCTTCCCCAATAAGGAAGACAGTAATCCGAACATGAATATGGGTTATGCAACAGGCTACTGAGAGAATACAGTGTTCAACTTATGGCTACAAAAAGAAACAGAGCATAAGATGCAAAGCTCAACAGAGAATATAGACAGAAGTCTTTCAGAGAATAAAATTCTTTATTGACATTTCAAAATGCTAGTACAAGTACATGAGATCGTTATAGATACACACAAAGGTACTACAGACACCAGTGTCAAGCTGTGCTCGGTTTCAGACAGATTTGTCTGCCAGAAGGAGAAAACATGGTAAACTAGAAATGCGCCTAAACCACAAGCCCGATGTGCCTTGTCTTGATCCTCCTGAGCAGAGCATTGAAGAGTGCACAAACCAGGGGACAAGAGATATGAAACAGGCATAACCATAATAAGAACATCGGGTAGTGAATAAGCAACCCCGACATTCATGATGCAATACGGCCTGTTCCAGAGCGACCTTGAGAAGCTAGGAGAGAGCTGCTTTACCAAATGGGAATCAACATCAAGGGGCTTGTAAACTCCTCCAAAGCCCAAAATAGCCCCCATTGCCGGCCACCTATGCCTCAGGGAAGTGAGGAGCTTGAAGAGCACGAGCGTGTCATCGGTGTAGGTCCTCCAACGCCTTATTTTCATCGAGTCTCCACACCTCAAATCCTGAGGAGATTAGGGTCGGCAAGAAATAGTCCCCCTCCAGACTCTCATCTTCTCTGCTATAGCAGAAGAGCCCCAAGCATTGGCAAGGGTGCATTACGCAGAGAGATGGCCCAAAAGCCAGAAAACCCAAAAGACACTGTGTGTCGATTGAGGATTGAATCTGTAAGGGCCAATGTTGATTGAAGATTGAAGCCAAAAACAATGACCTCTACAGGAAGAAAAGCCTTTAAAAACATGCACCCTCTGTGACCATAAAGCTAGAGACATCCAAAATGCCAAAGAAAAGTAAGAACCTCAACAAAACTATAGAGAAAGCATACACGGAAGGGACTCATGGTTTCCACAAAGAATAGAAGAAATGGAGGGTAGAAGCGCTATTTAAAGGATCAAGCGACGGTTCAATCTTGGAGAAAAATACCAAAAGGCAACCACCCAAATTAAAGGAAATAACTGCCGGAGCCACATGGCCAAGCCTCATTAGGCCTGTGCCTTTTGAAAAGGGAGAAAGGGTTCAGATACACAGGCAGCGAATCGGCTCCAACTTAAGTTCCATTAATTGCATAGTAAATGAAGCGTTAACCACCACAGGGGCAATAAATGTTTGCGTGGGAAACACGCACAAAATTCCCTGGAAGAAGATCTTCGCCATAGAGATAATTTATGTCAAAAAGAAGGTCAAACATCACAAATGTGGGAAAATCTCTGGTAAAAGTAAAGGAGCCAAACAATGCGAGTCAAATAAACACCGAGCGGATCATGATATTATATAATAAAAAGAAGCAGTTATTGCCATCCGAGATACAATGCAAGTATTTACAAGTACTTAAGCTCGGGGCATGGAGGATTAGGGGGCAAAGGCGCTAGAACATTCCGAGGAGGAGGAAAGAACGGTATTGAAAGGGAGGAGGAGTCTAGAACCACCTCCTATATAGGAATCCGAGGGTTAAAGCCCAACTTAATCTTTCCCCACTTGAAATGGGGGCCAACTTCCTTTATCCTATCGTATAGACGTTGAGCCCCCTCTAGGGCCTTGTCTTCGCTGAAGCGTTTGAAGGCTGCTGATTTTACAACATGCTCTATGGTGAGGTTGGTGGTAGCATACTTTTTGGCCTAGTGATACTCAGCCACATTATCAACAATGTCCCGAGCGAATTCCAGTATTGTCAACAGGTCCTCCTCCCAACGCTCGAGAGACTTATAATATTCTAATTCGTTCTCTAGACGAGAATAGCGCTTTCTCAGCCCGGCATTTGCATTGGCATATGCCGTTATCTGAGCTTGTAATTCCCTCTCTCGCTCTGCAGCATCAGCTTGCATGTTGCCATGCATATGAAGGTTATCCTAAGGAAAAGACAAATATTATGCTCGGGTGAAGGAAAAATTAAGGAAATCAGCATGGAAGCGTAGAAAATAAGGGGAATATGACCATTCATCAGTGAATGCCTCAAGGGGAAAAATTACACCTTGCAAAAAAAAAAAAGGGGGGGGAAATAGGAGAGAACATGAGAGAAGCTAAACTACAGGAGCAGCCTGAATATCTTGGGCATCCTGCGTAACCACCCCCTCGGTAGACGACACTGGAGGATTCTGTGAATTCACCTAGAGGGGGGGTGAATAGGTGTAGGTTCAAAAATTAAAATAACTATGCGGAAATAAAATCAAACAATAAAGATAGAGAAAAGTAAAGACAAGCAATGTAAAAAGACACAAACAATTTGTAGTGGTTCGGCCAAAATGTGCCTACGTCCACTCCTCTCACCTTAGAGAGAATTCACTATAACAAATCTTGAGTGAGCAAGAGAACTCGTACAACTACTCTTGAAAATATGAGCAAGAGGACTCAAATGACTACTCTTGAGAAATGAGCAAGAGGACTCCTTCTCTTGATTTGGAGCAAGAGGACTCAACAACAATTTTAAGTAAAGTACTAAGTAGTTTAGGATTACCTTAAAACTTAGTAGAATGAGTGCTACCTCTTAGTCAATGTAGCTTGGATGCAAGTATGTAATGAGGGAGCAAGAATGAGATTGAATTTTCTTCGATCTTCTTTGATCTTGAAAGAATAATCTCACAAGGGAGTGCTTGATTGCTTAGAGCTCTTGATTGATGATTGTTGTAGTGTTTAGAACACTAATCAAGAGGGTATTTATAGGCTAGAGGCTTAGAACCAATTAGGAATCCAATTAAGAAAAGAATCCCACATTCTATAAGTAATCCGGTATGCTGGATGGGAATCCGGTATGCCGGATTACCTACTTTCCTTAAGAAACAAGAGAATAACGGTCATATTTAATTAGTCAAGCACTGATCCGGTATGCTGGATTAGGATCCAGTATGCCGGATCAGGGCAAAATACACCCAAGAGAGGATCCGGTATGCTGGATCCTTATCCAGCATGGGTAAAGGGGTTACTAGAGGTGTTTCTCTGAGATACCCATTAATTCGGTATGCCGGATTAGGCAAATTCAGTGAATTTTAGTCTAATTTCCTCAGGGGTTATTTTGGGTATTTCAAACCCAATTGGACACATGATCAGAAGTTTGAATAACCTCCTAAGGTTATTCTAGATGGATGCATGCGTGTGTGTGTGCATTACATCGAATGTGACTCAAGAAACAATAGAAATTACATATTTGTAAATAGGCAAAGTCTTCAATGCTTTAAGCTTCTAAACATATGTCTTTGACTTCCAAGCTTCAATCTTCTTTGAAAGTGGTCTTTGAACACTTGTATATGCTCCCCCTCACTTGGTGCTATGCTTTAACTCTTAAACACTTAGAACACAAGCATTAGTCCAAGTCTTATTTGTTATCATCAAAACATCATCATAGGGATAACTTGGAGGAAGTAGAGTGTAGGACCATTTTTCTAACAATCTCCCCCTTTTTGATGATGATAAATAATCCACAAAAGATATAAATAATGGAGAGCAAAAATATATGCAAGGAATAAGAGACAAGAATAATAATAATTTATTTATAAGACCATAATCATTATCCATTACAGCTTTCAAACATAATATACTTCTCCCCCTTTGGCATTATCAAAAAGAAAGTCAAGACATATCAAACAGGAGGATCAAAGGGTGGAAGAGGTGAAATAGAACTGGATGCATCGGCGAACGGCGGTGGAACTCCTTATGGAGTGGCTCCTGGTGTATCAAGAGAGAGATGTCCAAGATTGAGAGCAAGAGTTTGAATAGAGTTAAGAATCTTGTCTTGGCGCAGATACATGTTGTTAAAGCCGGTCTTCACATCATCACTGAGAGATGCGACATCATCTTGAATTCGTTATTATCCAAGTTCAAGTTCCATGATACGAGTGTCGGCTTCATCCAAGTATTCATCAATGCTTGACACCCAATCGTGTAGAGATGCCGGTATCCCTTCTCGAGCATTAGGAGGAGGAGGCACTTGGTCTCCTAATTCTTCTTCGACGAACACATCGGAAGGAGGAGGAATAGTTATTGTATGAAAACTATTCTGAGTGATGTATTGGGAGGAAACACGGGCCACTTCCTCACGATCCAGATCTAAGTTGTACTCCCGAAAAACACGAGTGAGGAGCCTACCATAGGGAAGGTTAGTGCTCCTATGAGGATGAGTACAAGATTCCATGTATCGCATGATGAAGTAAGGAAGATTGGTAAGGTTATTGGTGTAGATGCAATAAGTGATATAAGCTTATGGCGTAAGACACTTGTTTCTATCACCACCCCTAGGAATAATGTTGTGTTGGACTATGTAAGAGATGACATGAGGTATAAGACGAAGGCGACCAACAACAACAGTTCTGGCATTTGGATCAAACTATTTTAGGATGGAGGAGTATATCTCTTCATGGTTGATCAAATCACCAAAATTGGTATTTCTTGGAGTCCAAAAGATGCAGGGGCCATTATTTGGAATGTGAAGGATGCGAGCAAGATCATCAAGAGAAAGGTCTATGTGAGTTCCCTTCACATAAGAATGAAGTTTCAAGTCTTGTTCTGCTCCGCTGAAGTAGAGGTTGGTGTAGAAATACTTGACAAGGTTTGGATAGCAAGGGTCATCCATGTTGAGAATGGGTTCCCAACCAATGTCCTTAAAGCGGTCTTCGAGACGAATGCTATTGAAAGAAAACACATCCACTTCACGTCCTTCTTCAATATTTCTTGCAAGATAGAGATGCCAATTAGCTCGGCATTCCCTAGACCAAAACAAACGATCTTCTCCTTCAGCATATGGTTGTCTTGATCCACTTCCTCTTCCTCTTTTGGAGGGTTGTTGTATCTCCGGCATAGGGTCCTTCCCTTTTCTACTCATGGTGGAGAGAAGAGAAAGAAATTTTTTAAAGTAATAGAAAGAATTTAGATAGAGGGAAGATGATATGATGAACAGTGAATCAGAACAGGACAAAGAAATGGGGTTTAAATAGGCTTGAAAAGAGGTCCAATAGTTATAAAATGGGCAAAAATTCAAACATCCTGTATACCGTTTCCCAATCCGGTATATCGTTTCAAACAATAACGGCTAAAAAACTGCCAGAGAAGCTGATCCGGTATACCGTTTCAAGTAGGAACAGTAGGAAAACAGCAATTTTGAAAAGAAATAACTTTTAGAAAACATTTTTAGCTTAGATAAAAGGGTTACACAACCCAAGATCTCTTCTAAGAGAGCAGAAACGTTCTTCACTCAAGGGTTTTGTGAAGATGTCCGCAAGTTGCTTCTCGGTTTCAATATAGTCAAGTCGAATTTCACCTCTTTAAACTGTATCACGAAGAAAGTGATGACGAATATCAATATGCTTAGCTCGAGAGTGTAAAATCGGATTCTTACTAAGATTAATTGCACTTGTGTTATCACGTTGGATTGAGGAGGTGTTAAACTTCACTCCATAGTCTTGGAGAGTTTGCCTCATCCAAAGCACTTGTGCACAACACCGTCCGGATGCAATGTATTCAGCCTCAGTGGTAGAAAGAGCAACTGAATTTTGCTTCTTACTAAACCACGACACTAAACACTATCCCAAGAAGTGACAAGTTTCACTTGTACTCTTACGATCAACATGACATCTGGAAAAATCGGTGTTTGAGTTAAAATAATACCGCAAGCGTACGGATCAATCGTAGCTACGGGTCGAACACGAGGAGATATATGCCACTCTATTTAACTAACTTAAAAGTAATGCAAAGTGAACCAAATTAAAGTGTTAAATTAAACTAATGAAACTAATGAAAATTAATGCATCCTAACTCATAAGCATAAAATTAAGGGATTAAGTTGGCGTCCTAACACATGAGCATCTAACCTATCAAACTAACGTAAATTGGAAGGAATAACAAAAACGCAGCCACACTTTATAATTACATAAAAATAAATAAGAGAATAAAAGTGCATCCACATACCACAACCATATAAAAAAAATAAAAGAAATAGAGGGAGAAGAAGAAGAAGATAGAGAGAGACAGAGGAGAGGGAGAATGAGATTGAGAGTTTAGTTAGTAAAACCTGGATGTGCTTGCATGAATGTAACTGAAAAGCTTGAATACTTCATAAACTTACCTTGGCCTCCTCTTCTAAATCTTCAAGTCTTGTCATCAACTTAAGAACTTAGACTAAAAGGCTTAAAACCTAAACTAGAATTAAGAAATTACAACCCAATTGAAGACTTAAATTGAAATTAAAGCATAAATTAAACCTATTACAACCATTAAATGAAAATCAAAAAGCAAACTAGAACTTAGAAAAGCCAAAAATCACAACTTAGAAGGAGAAGAAGAAAAGAAATTTTACTAAGTGAATGAACTAAAAATTACACTAAAAACTGAATTAAAATTGAACTAGAAACTAACTAAAAACTGAACTAAAAAACTACTTCTTACAACCCAAAGGGCAAGGGGTATTTATAGGGGGAAGAGAGGAGAAGAGAGAAGAGGGAAGTGTAGGAGAAATATTTCCTAAGAAAAGAGAATATTCTCTTCTCTTTCCTCTTTTACAATGCCTTGAATCCTAAGAAAAAAGAAAAAAATAGAAAGAAGAAGAAGAGAAGATTGTTTACATAGACCTGCTATTTTTAGAAAAGTAAATTTCTAATTCTAACTTGTCTTCCTTTTCTTTGTAGATATCTTCTCCAAGCAATAAAATCAAAGCATCTTAGATTTTTCAACATTCCATAGATGAGAAAATATCTTTCAAAATAAATCTATCCCAAGTAGAATTCCAAAAATGCTCTTGAGAAGTTGGAGGAGAGAGAGAGTAAGGGTGATGACTAGGATTCCTTCAAGAATAAATAAAATACCCATTCTATCCTTCAGAAAACCTGGAGCATGGGGTGCTTATATAGGCCTCACCATTGTGTTCCTTGCGAAAAATCACCCAAAATATACCCAAATTTCGTCCAATTTGGAGTTTGGGAGCCCAAGATATCTCAAGTTGAAGTTGGACTGTCCAGAGCCCTCCAAATGGAATCTTTCGGGTACAGGAAATATAACTTTTAATAATTGCGTTAAGACCCCTGGAATTGAACTTTCGCTTCACTTTGTCCCCGGCCGAATGTCAATAATTACAAATAAACCCCTATAGACCATTTTCGTGCTTCGTTACGGAAACGGCCGTAACTTCTTCGTTTCAACTCGGAATCAAGTGCCGTTTGAACTGTTACGAAGCTGACTCGATGGGCTACGCATCCAAGCCATTAACACCTTTAAACAACTTAAAAACATTTTCTTAGCATCATCTCCTCCATTTTCACAAGAATTCTCCTAAAACCTTAAAAGCACAATAAAGCACTGAGTAACTCTGTTCAATGTGGTAAAATGTATGCTTTATGCCCTAAGATTTCACACATAAATGTGCTCATCAGATTCCCCCATACTTGAACGTTACTTGTCCTCAAGTAAAGCAAAAGAAAAACTAACCTAGAATGCAGAAAATTCTAACTCACTTTCGTAGGAATCACGGTTGCACTTAGCATGTGCGACAAGCCTTTGAACCCCTAGGTTACCCCTAGTGGACGAGTTGTGTCTCGTGGGTGTTTGCAGTGAATATACACCCAAAATTCAATTGTAAATGAATGCTGCAAATTTTAATCATAGCATAAGTAGGACAGTGCACATAATCCCAAAAAGTGTTCAACTAAAGATCAAGGAGCCAAAGGTTCCCCCACACTTGAATTTTATCACCCCACATCAATTCAAGTAACAAGCATGCATCAAGTTCAAGGGATCTCCTCATATTTTCTGAACACTACTCACCTTCAAGTAAACCCCCCCATAGCATCGATGGAACCAAAGACTTAGGCATTGAGTATTGTTGACCATACTTTCTTTTTCAGGCATTAAGGCAAAAGCTTTTTTTTCTTTCTCAACAACAAACTCTTTTTCTACTCCACTACTATTCCCTGAATGACATAGTGGAGCATACATCAGACACCCAAATACTTGGTAGCTTCGTTTTTTGCATATATCCATAAGACATTGAGACATTGATGCAAGAGTTTTTTTTTTTTTTTTTTTTTTTTTTTGAGTTTCCTTCCAAGGAATTTTGATCAAGTCACCCTGCTTCATGAGGCACAGTGCCCTGTCTAGTCCCAAGGAATTCCACCTTCCTTTCTTTTTTTTTTTTTTTTTTTCTTTCATTCACTTTCATGCCTTGCCTTGTCACAAACAAATTGGTCTCAACTACTAGCCAAAAGATCAAAGGGTCCATAAAATACATAGAGAAATCTAACCATCAAATGAAATAATGCTCATATTTTCCAATTCAATCACTCTCACCGGATACAAACCAACCACCGTCATTGAAAAGGGATTTTTTATTATTTCGCATGCTAGGACACCTAATTCCCTTTCTCTCTCGTTTTGCAATCAAAGAGACATATGCATAAAACCAAACTATTGCCACAATCAAAATTCACCAATTAAGCCCAACATCCCCCCCACACTTAATTCATGCAGTGTCCTCAATGCATGCATAAAAGAAAAAAAATAAGGACATGGGAGGAAATGAAGGGGCTTACCAGATATAATCACCAAAGAGGATCATGAAGAGTCATGAGCTCTACAAAAAGTGCTAGGAGCAGCAATAGAAATCTCAATCCATGGTCAGTAAATGGAGAAATAGCTTCAGAACCAGAAAACACTTGACCATGAATTTTAGTAAAGCGAGAAATAATACGGAAGTTAAGCACAACTGAGAAATATCCAATAGAAAAATCTGTCCTCATGGGACAGTGAAAAATGAAGGCAATAAAACTCAGGCCATAAATCATTCCCTTCTCTCCCATTTGTAATGTAGAACACCTATCATTCTTTAAAAAATCAATCAAAAACGGATCACAATAAGCATAAAAAGGATTATGAATAACCTCATCTAAATAATCATCAAAAACTGGAGGTTTACTCAAATCAATCCTAGCAATACAACTATCCGCTCTTTGCATAACTTGGTTTGCCAAATAAGGATCATGAAAATATGCTTGAAAGGCATTATGACTAACATTGTCCTCCTCAATAAAATCGTTAAACCTAGGAGGTTTAGACAAATCAACATGTGAGACAATCGAATCATCAAAATGACAATTATTTAAGTTTTCCAAAGAGAGAGGAGGAGATCGAATTTCCTGGGTCTCTATGTTATCATAAAAATCTAATTCTAAATCAATAAAAACACTAGGCTCACTAAAATCAAAAATTTCAGAAAAAAGTGGGATTTCCCCAGGTAGCTCATCAAATCTCGCTTCACTAATATCCTGAGGAGACTCAATCTCAACAAATAAATCATCATGAAAAGCAGCTTGTTGGGAATGACTCTCATTAACCTCAAACTGGGGTGGTGGACTTTCAATATCATTAAACTGGGGATGGGGCGGTTCAGGCTGACTAGGTAATGTACCCGTTTCCTCCTCTTGCACCATGGTTATTAGATGAGAGAGTTGCTTCTCCATGGTATTTTGGCTTGTTGTGAGAAGGTCTATGTATTTCTCAAGCTCATTCAGTCTGGCCTCCTCACCCATGTTTTGAAACTCAAGGGGTTGGTGATATGGTTCAAGGAGAGGTGGCCCATTGAGATTTAATGGAGGGTTGGGCATTGGAGGACCAAACTGACCATGATATTGGAAATTGGATGGTCCAGCTTGGTTATTCCATTGATCCCACGAGAAATAGGGATGATCACTCCACCCGTGATTGTAAGTGCCAAAAGAATTGTATTGAAATTGAAGGCTCACATTCTCATCACCATTGCTACCCCCATAAAGATTAAGGCATCTTTCCATAACATGGATAGTCTGGGGATGTGACCAATCAAAATTTTTCGAAAGCCCATAGTTGGGTTGGGGGGCAAAATTGTACTGGGGTGGTGCAAATTTGTTCTCTATCTCACTACTTTTGGCTTCCCTAACCTGTTTAAACATTTCCTCCAAAATCATGGTTGCCTTAGCATAGGTCCATCTTTCCCCCAAAGTCTTATAAGGAAGTGTATCTCCCATTATTCTAAATTAACCACCTATCCCAAATTGAGGTCTCCCATAAAAAAAAGTTTAAAGAAAAATAAAAGACTAGAAAAAAAAATATTAAAAATAAGAGGGAGCCCAAGGTAGATAGTGCATCTATCCCTCAGAAATCGAAACAATGGCTCCAAAGCTGTAAGGTTGCCATATAGGTTGACAGCAAGGGAACCCGTATAGTCTTCACGAGCCACCTACGGGCGATTCTAAATGGATTCTGATGTAGGGTGGAGGACTACTATACGTTTATATTTCCAACGCTCTCACTATGTCGCTTTCCTGTTATCAAGAGTGGTCACCTCCAAAGATAAGTCACATGCCAATCCAAACCACCCAACGAATCAAGGGGCACCAAGATTGACTGGGTTTGGGCATATGAAGGACTTTAGATTGGGCGCACACTATTTGAAACAGAAGAGAAACAAGAAGAGGTTTTCAAAATTTTTTTTTTTTTTTTTTAAAAGAAAGAGGAGAAAGAGAAGAAACTAAAGCACTTCGAATTACTTAAAAATCAAAAAAATAAAGTGGTCAATAATCTCTCCGGCAACGGCGCCAAAAACTTGTTTGAGTTAAAATAATACCGCAAGCGTACGGATCAATCGTTCTCTTCTAAATCTTCAAGTCTTGTCATCAACTTAAGAACTTAGACTAAAAGGCTTAAAACCTAAACTAGAATTAAGAAATTACAACCCAATTGAAGACTTAAATTGAAATTAAAGCATAAATTAAACCTATTACAACCATTAAATGAAAATCAAAAAGCAAACTAGAACTTAGAAAAGCCAAAAATCACAACTTAGAAGGAGAAGAAGAAAAGAAATTTTACTAAGTGAATGAACTAAAAATTACACTAAAAACTGAATTAAAATTGAACTAGAAACTAACTAAAAACTGAACTAAAAAACTACTTCTTACAACCCAAAGGGCAAGGGGTATTTATAGGGGGAAGAGAGGAGAAGAGAGAAGAGGGAAGTGTAGGAGAAATATTCCCTAAGAAAAGAGAATATTCTCTTCTCTTTCCTCTTTTACAATGCCTTGAATCCTAAGAAAAAAGAAAAAAATAGAAAGAAGAAGAAGAGAAGATTGTTTACATAGACCTGCTATTTTTAGAAAAGTAAATTTCTAATTCTAACTTGTGCTTCCTTTTCTTTGTAGATATCTTCTCCAAGCAATAAAATCAAAGCATCTTAGATTTTTCAACATTCCATAGATGAGAAAATATCTTTCAAAATAAATCTATCCCAAGTAGAATTCCAAAAATGCCCTTGAGAAGTTGGAGGAGAGAGAGAGTAAGGGTGATGACTAGGATTCCTTCAAGAATAAATAAAATACCCATTCTATCCTTCAGAAAACGTGGAGCATGGGGTGCTTATATAGGCCTCACCATTGTGTTCCTTGCGAAAAATCACCCAAAATAGACCCAAATTTCGTCCAATTTGGAGTTTGGGAGCCCAAGATATCTCAAGTTGAAGTTGGACTGTCCAGAGCCCTCCAAATGGAATCTTTCGGGTACAGGAAATATAACTTCTAATAATTGCGTTAAGACCCCTGGAATTGAACTTTTGCTTCACTTTGTCCCCGACCGAATGTCAATAATTACAAATAAACCCCTATAGACCATTTTCGTGCTTCGTTACGGAAACGGCCGTAACTTCTTCGTTTCAACTCGGAATCAAGTGCCGTTTGAACTGTTGCGAAGCTGACTCGATGGGCTACGCATCCAAGCCATTAACACCTTTAAACAACTTAAAAACATTTTCTTAGCATCATCTCCTCCATTTTCACAAGAATTCTCCTAAAACCTTAAAAGCACAAGAAAGCACTGAGTAACTCTGTTCAATGTGGTAAAATGTATGCTTTATGCCCTAAGATTTCACACATAAATGTGCTCATCAATCGACGTCGGAGAAGCTAACAAGGTCAAAGTCATTGTTCATAGGGTACCATAGTCCAATGCTTGGAGTTTCCTTCAAGTACTTAAAGATTCTCTTTACAGTACTCAAATGAGATTGCATAGGTTTGGCTTGGAACCTAGCACAAGCACAGACACTAAACATAATGTCAGGTCTACTAGCCGTTAGGTAGAGTAAGCTACCTATCATGCCTCTATACTTAGTTGGATCAACAGGAATGCCATCTTCATCTTTGGACAGAGTTACAGATGTACTCAATGGAGTACTGGATGACTTTTGTCCATTGATGTCAAACTTCTTTAATAATTCTTTAAGATACTTTGTTTGACTGATGAATATCCCATTAAGAGTTTGTTTAATTTGCAGTCCTAAAAAAAAATTTAGTTCATCCATGAGACTCATCTCAAATTCATTAATCATGCATTTGCCAAAGTCAGAACAAAAGGATTCATTTGTAGATCCAAAGATTATGTCATCTACATAAATCTGGACTATTATCACATCATTTATATCATGCTTGACAAATAAAGTGGTATCTATTTTACCCATTGAAAAATCAGAATTGACTAAAAACTTACTCAGTCTGTCGTACCATGCTCTTGGGGCCTGTTTTAAGCCATACAGGGCCTTCTTCAGTTTATATACATGGTCCAGAAACTTTGAGTCTTCAAAGCCAGGCGGTTGAGATACGCAGACTTTTTCATTGATGTAACCATTTAAGAAAGCACTTTTGACATCCATTTGGTATAACCTGAAATTCTTATGACACGCAAAAGTAAGCAACATTCTAATTGATTCAAGTCTAGCTACAGGTGCATATGATTCATCGAAATCAATTCCTTCCTGTTGGTTATATCCTTGCCCAACTAGTCTAGCTTTGTTTCTAGTGATATTACCATCTTCATCAAGTTTATTCCTAAATACCCATCTAGTCCCAATAATCTTGGTGTTAGAGGGTTTTGGCACTAAGTCCCAAACTTGATTCCTTTTAAATTGGTTAAGTTCTTCTTGCATAGCGACTATCCAATCACTATACAAAATAGCTTCTCTAATGTTCTTGGGTTCAATGGTAGATATAAAGGCTATATTAGAACAAATATTTTGGATTTTACTCTTAGTTTGTATTCCTTTATTTAGGTCTCCAATGACAAGGTCAAGGGGATGATCTTTAACAGTTATAACTTCTTTAGGAAGTTGATGTACTTGAACATCAGGCTCATCTAAAGTGACTTTTTCAATTCTCTTCCTAATTTCAAGTACTTCATCTTCATCATCATCATCTAGGTCTTTGAACTTTTCTTTTGTCATAGATTCATCAAATCTAACATTCATAGACTCTTCCACAACTAGTGTTCTCTTATTAAACACTCTATATGCTCTACTGTTTGTGGAGTAGCCTAGGAATATACCATTATCAGCCTTTTCTTCAAATTTGCCTAGATTATCTTTAGTATTAAGAATGAAACAAGCACATCCAAAAACTTTAAAATAGTCTACTTTAGGAAATTTGTTATGAAACAATTCATAGGGAATTTTTAACAAGATGGGTCTTATCAAAACTCGGTTTAACACATAGCAAGCCGTGTGTACAACTTCAGCCCAAAAATATTTAGGTAAGGAATACTCATTGAGCATTGTCCTAGCCGTTTCTTGAATTGTTCTATTCTTTCTTTCAACCACACAATTTGATTATGGTGTTCTAGGGGCTGAGAAGTTATGTGTTATACCTTGCTTTCGACAAAACTCACAAAATTCGTCTATATTGTCAAATTCACTATCATGGTCACTTTTTATGGAAGTGATCATATAACCCGTTTGATTTTGTATTCTTTTGCAAAGAGCTATAAATTTCTCGAATGCATCATTCTTATGCTTGAGAAAGAGGGTCCAAGTAAACCGGGAGTAGTCATCTACAATAACGAAAGTGTATTTCTTTTCTCCCAAGCTAGTGGTTTATATGGGTCCAAATAAATCTAAATGAAGTAATTGTAAAGGTCTAGAAGTGGAAACAAAATTAATAGCCTTATGAGAAGCTTTAGTAAGCTTACTTCTTTGACAGGCTCCACATGTGTGTTGCTTATCAAAATTCAGCTTAGGTAGATTTCTCACTAGATTCTTAGAATAAAGGGATTTTATAATCTTAGGATTTATACATCCCAACTTTCTATGCCACAAGGTTGCATCATCAAACTTAGATAAGAGACAAGAATCATGAGAGTTCATGTTGAAGGTATAAATATAAACATTATTCTTTCTTGATCCTTCAAGTATTAGGTTATTATGAGAATCTTTAATCTCACACTTGGAGGCATTAAAATTAACGAGATAGTCATTGTTACTAAGCTGACTTACACTAGGTAAGTTATACTTTAAATTTTTAACTAGGCTAATATTAGAGATTGTCGTACCTCCAAACTTTATTGAACCGTTACCGATGATTCTTCCTTTGCTATTGTCTCCAAAAGATACCCATCCCCCTTTTTGCTTTTGGAGTTCTGAAAAAAGCTTTGGATTGGATGTCATATGCTTTGAGCAACCGCTATCAATATACCATTCATCTTTGCTTAGATGTACCTACAAAACAAGAATGCTTAATAAAACTTTGGTCCCCATTGGGTGTTGGGTCCATTATTGTTAGTATTATACATTCCTCTTGGTCTCCACACCATTTGGTGACCACTTGCCTTTTGATTCCCATACCAGTTTGTATATGGATGAGGGTTCCAAGGTCTTTGGTTTTGAGACATTCTATATGACCCTTGGTTGTTGGGTGGTCTTTGCACCTTTGGTAGATTTTTTCTTATGTTGACCATTGAAGGGTCTTTTTTGATCATTGAAGGGTCTTCTAGGAGGTCAAAAAGGTTGCTTCATATAATAACATTCCCAAATAGTGTGTCCTTTTTGTTGTAATTATTGCATACAACTGTTTGAGGAATATTTGGGCTTAGGATCTTCCCTTTGGGATTTGATTTGTTTAACTGAGGAGTTTTCTTTCTAACATAACATTCCTCAATCAAATGCCCTTTCTTTTTACAATAATTGCAAAACTTCTTCTTCATTTTCTTACTTGTTATTTTACTTGAACTTGCCTCATTGGTATGATTTGAACTCTTGTTCACATCATAACTTACTCCTTCCTTATTGAAGGGTGCTTTGGAGGTATTTTCGAGTAAAATATCAAGAGTCTTTTTACCATTTGTAAATGACTCTAATGCTTTACACAGTTTTTCTTTTTCTTCTTCCAAAGTCTCTACTTGAGAAGTTAGAGATGTGTTTTGGTCTTCGAGGGTGTTTATCTCCTTTAGGAGATCTTTCTTAGTAGTAGCCAATTTTATACTACTTTGATATAAATCTTCAAAAGCTTCTTCCAATTCTAAATAATCTTTATCTTTAGACAGAGAAATAGGAGTTACCTCATTTTGAGTTTCTTTTTCTTCTTCAGTAGGCATTAAAGTGAGGTTGGATTGTTCCTCTTCTTCTTGTGATTCTTCATTATCTTACTTGAGTTGAAGGTGTGTTCGGCTTTGTAGGCCTTCTTATACTTCTTCATTTTAGGGCAATCTCCTTTAAAATGTCTAGGTTTTCTACACTCATAACACAAGATTTTCTTTGAAAAAGAGTCAGAATTATCCTTAGAGACATTTTTACCTTTTTGGTCTTTTGAGAATTTTCTTCTGTTGAATGAAGGTTTTCCTTTGTTCTTCAAAAATCTTGAAAATTTCTTTGACAAATAGGCAATTTCATCATCTGAAAGTTCTTCATCATCGTCGCTGATATCATAGGTTTTCAATGCGACAACCTTCTTCTTAGGTTCCTTAGGCTCATCCTCCTTGGTGTCTTGCTTTAGCTCCATCTCATGTGTCTGAAGTGATCCCAACAGCTCATCTAGACTTAGCTTATCAATGTCTTTTGATTCTCTTATGGCTGTAGTCTTGGGTCTCCATTCCTTTGAGAGGGATCTCAGAATCTTTTGAACGTTCTCACCATTGGAGTAAACCTTACCTAATCCTTTCAACTTGTTCACGATGTTAGTAAATCGAGTAAACATGGCATATATAGCTTCATCATTTTTTTATTTTAAACAATTCATATTCATTCACTAACATGTCAATCTTAGATTGCTTAACTTCAGAAGTACCTTCATAGGTCACTATAAGCTTATCAAACATCTCCTTAGCGGAATCACACATGCATGTCCTATTATACTCTTTTTCTCCTAATGCACATTGAAGATAACTTATAGCAATATAGTTGAGTTGCATCTTAGCTTTCTCAACTGGAGTCCATTATTCTTTGGGCTTGTCTATAGTATTGGGTCCGTTCTCTATAACTTCTCATGCATCAATGTTATTGGCGCATACGAAGTTCTTGAAGTAATTCTTCCAATAAGAGAATCCTTCACCTTTAGAGAAAGGAGGTCGAGTAATGTTATAACCTTCGAACTTACGGTTAGCAGAAGTTCCCATAGTCTTTAACTCTTACTTGGATTAAAAATAATCACGGTCTTGAGCTCCTGCTCTGATACCAAATGTGAATTCACCTAGAGGGGGGTGAATATGTGTAAGTTCAAAAATTAAAATAACTATGCGGAATTAAAATCAAACAATAAAGATAGACAAGAGTAAAGACAAGCAATGTAAAAGGACACAAACAATTTATAGTGGTTCGGCCAAAATGTGCCTACGTCCACTCCTCTCACCTTAGAGAGAATTCACTATAACGAATCTTGAGTGAGCAAGAAAACTCGTACAACTACTCTTGAAAATATGAGCAAGATGACTCAAATGACTACTCTTGAGAAATGAGTAAGAGGACTCCTTCTCTTGATTTGGAGCAAGAGGACTCAACAACAATTTTAAGTAAAGTACTAAGTAGTTTAGGATTACCTTAAAACTTAGTAGAATGAGTGCTACCTCTTAGTCAGTGTAGCTTGGATGCAAGTATGCAATGAGGGAGCAAGAATGAGATTGAATTTTCTTTGATCTTCTTTGATCTTGAAAGAATAATCTCACAAGGGAGTGCTTGATTGCTTAGAGCTCTTGATTGATGATTGTTGTAGTGTTTAGAACACTAATCAAGAGGGTGTTTATAGGCTTGAGGTTTAGAACCAATTAGGAATCCAATTAAGAAAAGAATCCCACATTCTATAAGCAATCCGGTATGCTGGATGGGAATCCGGTATGCCGGATTACCTACTTAAGAAATAGGAGAATAACGGTCATATTTAATTAGTCAAGCACTGATCCGGTATGCTGGATTGGGATCCGGTATGCCGGATCAGGGCAAAATACACCCAAGAGAGGATCCGGTATGCTGGATCCTTATCCACCATGGGTAAAGGGGTTACTGGAGGTGTTTCTCTAAGACACCCATTAATCCGGTATGCCGGATCAGGAACCGGTATACCGGATTAGGCAAATTCAGTGAATTTTAGTCTAATTTCCTCAAGGGTTGTTTTAGGTATTTCAAACCCAATTGATCACATGATCAGGAGTTCGAATAACCTCCTAAGGTTATTCTAGATGGATGCATGCGTGTGTGTGTGCATTACATCGAATGTGACTTAAGAAACAATAGAAATTACATATTTGTAAATAGACAAAGTCTTCAATCAAAAGTCTGCAATTCTTTAATGCTTTAAGCTTCTAAACATATGTCTTTGACTTCCAAGCTTCAATCTTCTTTGAAAGTGGTCTTTGAACACTTGTATATGCTCTCCCTCACTTGATGCTATGCTTTAACCCTTAAACACTTAGAACACAAGCATTAGTCCAAGTCTTATTTGTTATCATCAAAACATCATCATAGGGATGACTTGGAGGAAGTAGAGTGTAGGACCATTTTCCTAACAGATTCTCCTCTCCCAACTTGGCCCCTTTTTGTGCCATAACCTGCTCAAAAATTGGGGTATTTGCCTCGGCCTGCTCGGGTACCAGCGTATTAGACTCCACCCCGCCTGCTATTGAAGTCAACCCTCTGACCTCAGTACTAACCACGGAGGGAATCACAGAAGAAGGATGCGGCCGGGGAATGTCCAATTGACCCTTTAATGAAGAAGGAATATAAGCACCAGACGCCAATCTGATGAGCATGGATTCCACCTCAGATATGCCCCCAAAATTAAAATCTGGCTGCCTCTCCTTTACTTGTCGCCAAATGGAGTATGTCGTCTTCAGATATGCCTTCAAGGCCGTCTTCAGGTGCCCTATGGTATTGGCCTCTGAATTGATATACTCCTCAACGGCCTTGGTCCGTGAGTCCTCAAGTTGGGACTTCAGAGTGGCAATCTGGCTCTTCTGTTCCTCGGCTAGCCTTTCCTTCCTGGCCAGCTTCCCTTTGACCTTCTTGTAGGAGGTTGAGAAGGATTTAGCTTGATTCTCCATCGTCGCAAGCTTTGTCTCCACCTCAGCAAGCACCTCCCCCGCAGCCTTCTTCCCTGCCTTCAGGTCCTTCACTTCGGTATTTAGGATCTGAATTTGATCCTCGCTATCGTGATAAGCTCTCTTCAGATCCTGGATCTCCTTCTCTGAATCGGTACATACAGAAGCAATTCTCCCCTTACGCTCCACTAGCCCGGAAACAAAAGCCAAAGCCTAGAACAAGGTAAAGATCAACATCTATGGATTGACAACTGAATGTCGAGAAAAGAAAGAGGTGTCACCTCATAAGCCCGTGCAAGGGTGGACCTCTCTAGCGTGTCATCATCCATCTTGGAAAGCCAATCTTGATCGGTGGGGGGAATGCAATTTAGGTCAAGTTCTCGACAGCAGTGACATCACCGATCACCTTTTGGTCGGTATTGATCGACCACTTAGGGACAAATATGTCCAGGCTGACTTTCTCCTTCCCCTTGCTCTTCTTGGTTGCATCCAAAAGCAGGGAACTTTTGAGAACCGTGAGGGACCCCTCCTCCTGGGCGCTCAAACCTGAAAGAGAGGTCTTCTTTCCCTTGTCCGAGGAGTGCTCTACAACTTTTATACTCCGAGAAGGCAATGGAGGAGGTTTAGTGGATCCCTTCTTAGAAGGATCCTTGTCGTGCTCAGTTGAGACTGCTTTTCTTTTCTTACTTTTATCAGGAGGAGGGAGGATATCATCCCCAGCCACTTGAAGATTCTCGCTCTCCATAAATACAGTAAGGGAATCCAGAGGAAACTCCACTACAGCCAAAACAAAAAATGAGAAAAAGTTAACATCACATGAAGATCTACAAGGAGACGAGAAAAGATAAATCCCCGAGATGCTCACCCCTCTCCAATTCGTTCATATCTAGGGCGTCGATGGCATCTCCTTTAACACGTCTCTTGTCAGCCATCATCTTCTCTAGAGTGGATTGATCTTCGGGGTCAAGGGGAGAAATTCTATTCCGAGCAGTGGTATCGACATAACCCCATACGATGGGACACCGAGGCCCTTCATAAGCAGCCCAGAAAAACCTCTACTTCCAACCATGAATGGTTCACGGGAGAGGACCCACAATGGGAACGTCACGCTGGCGAAGATAATACCATCCCGGGTGACCATTATTTTGGTTCAAGGTGAAACATCTAATGAACAGAGTAGGGGAAGGGCGTCTTCCCAACCGAGAACATCTGATCGCAAAGGCTCCCACTCACCTCTAGCAGTTGGGAACTAGTTGGCTGGGGGCAACTCTATAATGCCTAAGGAGAAAAGAAATGAAAGTGGGAAGAGGATATCGGAGCCCCACCTCGAAGGCATCCAAACTGAGACCCACCTCATTGGGTTGCGGTTGATTTAACCTCTCCTTGGGAGAGGGAACCTTGAGATCAACAGACTCTTGGATGCCATAAACATTTCGGATCTCCCACAAATTATACTCTGTCAAAATGGATGGGATCTCATCCACCCCTTTTCCGATGGTGGGATCCTGCTGGGGTTGGCGAACTCGATAACCCCTTCTGACCGATGGTTTCTTGGAACCACAGCTAGAAGTGCTGGCAGATGCGCCAGAGGAACTTCGAGGAATTAGTATGGGGATCCTAGAAGCTACAGCATCTACTGCGGACGACTGAGAGTGAGCCCCCCGGTTTCCTTCCAGAACCTCTCCATGAAACAATCTCTCTCCCTCATCTAACAGGGATTCTACCTCTTTATTGGGTTCTGAGGTCAAACTCTTCTTAGACTTCCCCATTTCCCAAAATGAACAAAAAAGCAAAGAGAATAAAGAGAAAGGAAATAGGAAAACTTACTTGAGGCAAGAAAGACTACAGTTGAAGCGAGAAGAAGACACTGGGCGAAATGACTGTAGAAGCTTGAAAGTTACTTTCTACTAGAAGAACTTGAAAGCAATGAAGAAGGGAAGACTGGGAAAGTTAGAACACTTTATACCCTTAGGAGCAATGGAGTAAGATCCCCAGATCTAACCGTTCATTCCGTTTGAACGGCCCAGATATTAGAAAGGAGAAGAAGAAAAGACACCGATGTAGAAGATAAAAAAAAAACTACCTTTACAAAGAAGCATCGAGAAAGCAAGAAAGTTTAAATTCAAAACTTTATGACATCCCATCAAGCTTCCCTCAAAAGGCTTGAAAACCGAAAAGTATTTCGCTCCCACATGCGAACGTTGGCAAATGGCGGCATGGTCATAAAAGACCTACGGAGGGGTAATTCTGTCCCAGAAGAAACTATGGCTCCAAAAGATAGAAAGGGTTGATCCATCCATTACCAGCATCATCCACGCGTAATCCGAGCTACATACAAATCAGTACGGGATACCGAGGACATATACTCCCTATACCTCATCTCAGGTTAAGGGAGTAGGGGACAAATGATATACCACTTTTCATGCAACCAATCCCGCCTAATACCTAGCTTACCTTAGACCACAAGCAAACCAATTCCAAAATATGGCTTCAAAGAACCACGCCAGAAACAATTGTACCAGCTAGGGCGGGCCCACCCAAGCGGTTACGCAACTTCCAACTGGAGATACACCATTAATCCTAACTCATGCGCCACATATAACAAGATCCCAAGATTCACGGAGAAGAGGAAGGCCCTCCATGGTAGCTTCCTAATCAAACCCGCAAGAGAAGAGTCGTTACTAAAAAGGAAAGGGGTGAACCCCAAATTTGTATAAATAAGAGCCCTATGCACTCCTGTAGATTCATTCTCCATTAATCAATAAAGAAAGCAAGAGAACTTTGCAGTGCTATCTTCATTTTTCCATTCTACTAGCCCAGAACTAGCTTAAGAGTTGTACTACCAGAGGGTTCCCCTCGGGCAAGATTCTGGGTACAACACGTTCCATCATCTATGTCGCTTTTGGCAAATCGGTCAAGTACCTTACATTAGATATCAAAATTGGGCACCACATCATGGGTTCCAGTCACGGAAAGATAAACTAGGAGAGGGCTACCTAGAATAGAGTGAAAGCCGTCAAAAAATAGTTATCTGCCACCAAGCACAAACCCTAGAGCAGAGTGGAGTAGCTTGGAAAAGGCTAACTACTGCCAGATTGAGAACTACCTAGAGTGAGAGCTGCCGAGAACGATGGCTATGAAAGCATGATGATCTATTATGTGCCTAATGGGGCTCTATCTAGTGTATAGGTGCTAAATTGGATCAGCCTAGTATAAAATAAGTTGAAGGACTTGATGCCCAGTAACTATCTTTCTACTAATAATAATCCACAAATTTTATATCTCACACAACACAAGTGACAAGACCCTTCCTCTATTTGGGATGTATTAGGTATTTGAGTATTTTAATATTTCTCTTAATTAATATCGACGGCCAACAAGATGGCCGGACCAAACCAGATCAAGACTAAACAATGAGGTTGTGATAGGACTCCAGAGGAGACTTTTATTGCTAGCCAGCCAGCCAAGATGGAATGCCTTTCATTTCTCTACCCTCAGTTGAATTCCCCTCCACTCATTCTTTTTGTGTGAGGGAGAGTGATGATTTTGAGATAACCTTTGTGAATAGACTCCAACAAAATGGAAAAGGAAGCATTTGGAGCGACCATGCCTCTGAAACATGTTGATCTCAAATAATCTATGTCGTATATGGTGGAGAAGTGTCATGAAAAGTGAGCACTTAATGACCGCCAGGATTTTATATAATTTGTTACAGATATCGAAGGTCATTATTACCTAACAAATTTTTTTATATTTTTAATATAAGATTTAAAAAATAATTTATTTTATATTTTTATCTCTATGAAAATGGTGATAAAATAGATTTTAAAAGTACATAAATTTCCAAAGATTGTACATACTAACGAAGTTTCACTTAAATGTTCGACCAAAAAAAAAAAAAAAGTTTCACTTAAATGGATTGTCTAAATGACATCTCTATATGTGTATTTAGAGTTTGTTCTCTTTTTTTTTTTTTTTTTTAATTATTTCTTATTTTATTTTTAAAAGTTCTTTATGTTGTGTAAAATAAGATTTTTCCAAAAAAAATAAGCCGCTCGCTCCAAGTAAGTGAGCAGCCTTGCCAAGTAGGAGGGCTAGGGTGGTCCTTTTCCATGGATAAGGAAGAGATATAGACACAGGATGGGCATCCTAACATCATGGTCACCTATTTTCTCAAAAATAATTTATAAGTGACTTATCATTATGTCATTATCAAAAAACCTAGCAAAGAAAATAAGAAAATCCCTTAAAAAAAAAAGTTAGGTTTTAGCATATGAAAAGAAATATATAAATAGTTTAACAAGACTTGTTATCTTGTTTGATTTAGTGAGATGTTTCATTGCCTCAATGGAACTCATGTATGCTAGAATTATATAATTTTTTTTTTATTTTTATAAAAGCTAGAATTATATAATGGAAAATTATCAACGCCATCCCCTGACGTTTGCCTGTATTTTAAAGCACACCCACTAACTACCATAATATCAACCATTACCCATTTTTTAACAGTGTTAACCTCTGAATTTCATTTGACCAAAATACCCTTTACGCTAAAACATAAAAGGGCAACACAGCCACTAAATTAATCCATTGTCAGTTAGAATCTTCGTTGTCACTCCTTCAACGAGCTTGTTGTATTATTATTTTATAGAAGCATTTTTTGGGTCAAAGCACTTTTTCAAGTGTGTGTCAAAGTTTCAAAATTGTGTTTTGTTTCATTCCCTCCTCTATTTTGTTTGAAATTGGTTATGGGAGAGTTACTTGAGGGGTATATATATAGGATTGTTTCCTTAAGGTGTGAGCCCTTTGGAGAGGAAGACACCCTACTCTCTAGTGTGTGGGGGGTCCTTGGGGTGCTTTTGAATCACGCGCGCCCGCGCCGAGCCGAGCCGAGCCGGGCCGGGCCGTGGCCGAGGTCGGGGTCGGGGTCGGGGTGTGGGTGTGTGTGTGTGGGCAAAACCTTATAGGAGTTTTTATGTTTTATTTAAAACTCGATTTGGTTCACCCGTGGTTCATCTATACAGTTGAACCACGCTTGTCTATTCGTACATATATATGAATAGTTACACCCCCTCCCTGTACGTGGAGGTATACATACGGTCACACCTCCTCCCATGTAAGGGTTACACCCCTGTACGTATATCAACTATATTCATACGGATGTATCCCTTCATGAAAGGGTACTCCAGCATTATATATACACCATGTCATGCCTGCATTTCATATAGACAACAGAAACGTATTGTCTCTGCAACAATCCGTTCCAGAGACAGATACTTACTGTATTTTCGTTTAAGTAATAAGAGGGTTGTATAGCCGTTTGGTATCCTTGGTACTCGTATTAGGTTCTACAACCTATACGTTTAGGAGTTGTATTTATCTTGGAGGGTAAGGTGCAAGGTCAACCCCGTTGCAGAAGAGGGGGCATCTAAATCCTTAAGGAAAGTATCTTTCAGATACGACTCAACTCGGTTGTCCGTGCTTCTTCCTTTCTGGTTCGTTTCACTCTGCAACTGGTGTGCGATAACAGGTATTTCTCTATTTTCTGTATATCTGCTTTGTCTTACAGTATATGCCTAGTATAACAATCTTAAGGATTTAGATCTTACTTGGCTTATTATCTGTGTAAGACTATGGCTGGGAATAATACTGTGGATACTACTGCTACTGTGGACCTTCCACCTACTGCTGCCGCTGCCCAAAATACTGCTGCTACCATATAACCGAGTATGGAGAAACTGAGAATAGTCTCAGAGTTTGATAAGATAGCACAGTTCACCGGGCAGAATTTCAAACGATGGAAGCAGATGATGCTATTTGCATTAACGCAAATAGGGGTGGCGTTTGCATTGACTGATCCCAAGCCTCCGGACAGTGAGGATATTGATCTCGATATGAAGAGGGTTGCTTGGATCGAAGCAGACTTTCAATGCAAGAACAGGATTCTGAATGCTCTATCGAATGAATTGTATAATGTTTACAATTCCTTTGATCATGCCTACATGATTTGGAATGCTTTGGTCAACAAATATACTCTGGAAGATGCTGGCTTAAAGAAGTATATGGTGTCAAATTTTCTGAACTTCCAGATGACTGAAGGTGAAACCATATCTTCTCAAGTAGACAGATTCCAGGTTATGGTTGGGAATTTGGCTAAAGAGAACATGATTTTACCAGATCTGTTTGTCACAAGTTCTTTAATTGATAAACTACCTGACTCTTGGAAGGATTTCAAAACTACTATGAAACACAAGAGGAAGGACTGGTCTTTTGATCAGGTGATAGTTCGCATCAAAATAGAGGAACGGAACCGCATTAAAGACAAAGGTGAAAAGCCCATTGGATACATTCGATCCAATGCCCATCTGGTGGAAACAGAGAAGAAACCAAATCTTAAGAGGAAAGGCAATCCTGTTCAGAAAAATTCAAACTCAAAGAGGAAGAAAGGAAATTGCTTCATGTGCGGCAAGCCGGGTCACTTCAAGAAAGACTGCAGGAACAAGAAGAAGGTTTTGCCAGATAAGGCAAAAGTCAATCTTGCTGAAGAGGAAGTCTTTGCAGCGCTGATAACCGAAGTATTTTTGGTTGAAAAACCAAATGACTGGATAATAGACACAGGTGCTACGAGGCACATCTGTGGGGACCGAAACTCTTTTTTGAGTTATTCTATTTTAGATGATAAGGTCTATATGGGCAACTCTCAGTCAACCAAGGTTATCGGCAAAGGGAAAATTACCTTGAAGCTCTCTTCAGGAAAGATACTTGTTTTGGACAATGTGCTGCATGTGCCAGAAATAAGACGCAATCTTATTTCAGGGTCGCTTCTCAACAAGGCAGGAATGAAGTTACTTTTTGAGTCTGACAAGCTTGTAATTCTGAAAAATGATGTATTTGTGGGCAAGGGGTATCTTAGCGATGGTTTATTTGTACTAAGTGTTTCTGAGATAATAAAAGAAAAGCCTAGTGCTTCTTCTGCTTACTTTATTGATTATTATGATTTATGGCATGGTAGATTAGGTCACTGCAATGCATCTTATATTTCTTATATGCATAAGAAATGCTTAATAGACAATCATATTAAGCAACCATTGACAAAGTGCCCCACATGTGTGGAGGTAAAATTCACTAAAAGACCACATAGGTCAATGGAACGACAAAGTGGCCTTCTTGATTTGGTGCATAGTGATCTTTGTGACTATAAGTCACTTGAATCTAGAGGAGGTAAAAAATATGTTGTTACATTCATAAATGACCACTCTAGATTTACCATGGTTTACCTTCTTAAGTCCAAGGATGAAGCAAGTAATGCTTTTATATCCTATAAGGCAGAGGTGGAAAATCAATTAGGGAGGAAAGTGAAAAGGCTTAGAACTGATAGAGGTACTGAATACTCTAATCTTTCTCAGTTTTGTGAGGACCATGGTATTATTCATGAGACCACCGCCCCTTATCAACCTGAGTCTAATGGGGTGGCAGAAAGGAAGAATCGAACATTGAAGGAAATGATGAATTCAATGCTCATAAGCTCAGGGTTACCCCTAGACATGTGGGGGGATGCCATGTTATCGGCATGTTATATTTTAAATAGAGTTCCGCACAAGAAAACCGGATTGTTACCCTTTGAATTATGGTATGAAAGAAAACCTACCATAAAACATTTAAGGGTATGGGGTTGTCTAGCCAAAGTGGCTATACCGGAACCAAAGAAAAGGAAACTAAGACCAAAGACATGTGATTGTGTTTTTGTTGGATATGCAGCTCACAGTACTGCATATCGATTTATGGTTATTAAAACCATAGATGATGTGTTTGAAGAAAATGACATCATTGAGTCAAGGGATGCAGAATTCTTTGAGAATGTATTTCCTCTTAAGTCTAACCTATTAGAAAGGAAGGTTGATAGTAGTGTATCACCTTTTGGACAAGAAGTGTCAAAGACTATTGAACCTATATCTAGTGATTCAAGTCAATTACGGAAAAGTAAAAGGCAAAAGAAAGCTACTTTTTCGGATGGTGATTGGGTTCTCTATTTTTTAGACAATGATCCTTTATCGTATAAAGAAGCGGTGACATCTTTAGATGCCGTGTTTTGGAAAGAGGCCATCAAAAGTGAACTAGATTCCATTTTAGCTAATCACACATAGATATTAGTTGACTTACCTAAAGGTTCCAAAGTGTTGGACACTAAGTGGATATTTCGAAAGAAATTGAAACCAGATGGATCACTAGATAAGTTTAAAGCCCGGTTAGTAGTAAAAGGCTTTAGACAAAAGAAGAATATAGATTACTTTGACACATTTGCTCCAGTAGCAAGAATAACTACTATACGAGTAATGATGGCTGTTGCGTCTATGTATAATTTGGTTATACACCAAATGGACGTGAAAACAACGTTTCTAAATGGCGACTTGGTAGAAGAAATATACATTAAGCAACCTGAAGGTTATGTTGTGCCTGGACAAGAACACAAGGTGTGTAAGTTGGTTAGATCACTTTATGGACTCAAACAAGCTCCAAAACAGTGGCATGAAAAACTTGATTCGGTACTTGTATCGAATGGTTTTCTCATAAATGATGCTGATAGGTGCTTGTATAGTAAGTTCAATAAAGGCAAAGGAGCGTTCATCGTACTTTATGTAGATGACATGTTGATAATGGGAACGAGTTTAGACATTGTAAAGCAAACTAAAAGTTTCTTAATGTCTAAGTTTGATACAAAGGACATGGGGGAGGCTGATGTAATTCTTGGAATTAAGACCATCAGAAAAGAAAAAGAGATTATATTATCCCAATCCCATTATGTTGAAACCATACTAAAGAAGTATGGTTATAATGATTTATCATCGGTTAAAACACCTTTGGACATTAATTGTTTTTTACAAAAGAATTTGGGGAAACCTGTCTCCCAAAAGAAATACTCACAAATCATTGGTTCAGTTACATATCTAATGAACTGCACCAGACCAGATATCGCTTTAGTAGTTGGAAAATTGAGTCAATACACTCATAATCCAAGTATAGAGCATTGGCATGCCATGACAAGATTATTGCGATATTTAAAGGGAACGATAGCCTATGGCCTTCACTACAGTGGAAAACCAGCCGTGTTAGAGGGCTATTGTGATGCTAACTGGATTTCAGATACCAAGGAAACATTAGCAACTAGTGGATATGTTTTCACACTAGGAGGTGGAGCAATTTCGTGGAAATCGGTAAAGCAATCCTGTGGTACAGGATCCACCATGGAAGCTGAGTTTATAGCTTTGGAAAAGGCGGGAACTGAAGCAGAGTGGCTCAGAACTTTGATGGCAGATATTCCATTGTGGCCAAAACCATTGCCTTCGATATCACTTCATTGTGATAATCAAGCGGTAATAGCTAAAGCTAAGAATAAAATGTACAATGGAAAGAAGCGCCACATCCGCCTAAGACATAATTTTGTACGGCAGTATATTAATGAAGGAACAATAGCTATTGATTTTGTGAAATCTAAAAGCAACTTAGCTGATGTTTTCACAAAACCGTTGCCTACAAAAATAATTCATGATTCATCTAAGGGAATGAGCTTAAGGCCTGTGACATAGGTCATGTGATGGACACCCAACCTATGTGAAGAGGTAAATTCCTGAATTAGGTTCAAAGGGTACAAACGAAGTCACTAGATGATCTGTCTAGTACTACTATATTTTTTGCTCATTCTAGGTAGATAGGAAAAGTAGTACCACCACAAAGGAAGGAGGATGAGTATTATAGACTCTTAATCTAGTCGGATCTCATGTAAAATGGGAGTGTGTTAACTGTGGTGCACACTATGGACTGACCTAAATAGATGTAGGAGGTGAGGCCGCCTACCGATGAGAATTTTAGAGGCGAATTCTCTAAACATCTATGAGACCAGGATAGGGGACAAGGCCAGTTAAAAAATGTCCATCTTTATAAAAGGGATATCACAAACGGTCGACTAGTAGGATGTGGCTGGTGAACTAGTCGGCTACACCGATGAGGAAAGGTTCAAGAAGTCGACTTCACTGTACTGCGGGCGTAGTTCATCGGACCTAGTGTAGGTTCAAGTCCACGAAGACACCTGCAACGATGTGTCCTACTATGTCTAATATACTTATCACTCGATATGTATCACTATTTTGAAACTTGTGGGGGAATTGTTGTATTATTATTTTATAGAAGCATTTTTTGGGTCAAAGCACTTGTTTCAAAAAGCACTTTTTCAAGTGTGTGTCAAAGTTTCAAAATTGTGTTTTGTTTCATTCCCTCCTCTTTTGTTTCCCTCCTCTATTTTGTTTGAAATTGGTTGTGGGAGAGTTACTTGAGGGGTATATATATAGGATTGTTTCCTTAAGGTGTGAGCCCTTTGGAGAGGAAGACACCCTACTCTCTAGTGTGTGGGGGGTCCTTGGGGTGCTTTTGAATCGCGCGCGCGCCGAGCCGAGCCGAGCCGGGCCGGGCCGTGGCTGAGGTCGGGGTCGGGGTCGGGGTGTGGGGTGTGTGTGTGGGCAAAACCTTATAGGAGTTTTTATGTTTTATTTAAAACTCGATTTGGTTCACCCGTGGTTCATCTATACGGTTGAACCACGCTTGTCTATTCGTACATATATATGAATAGTTACACCCCCTCCCTGTACGTGGAGGTATACATACGGTCACACCTCCTCCCATGTAAGGGTTACACCCCTGTACGTATATCAACTATATTCATACGGATGTATCCCTTCATGAAAGGGTACTCCAGCATTATATATACACCATGTCATGCCTGCATTTCATATAGACAACAGAAACGTATTGTCTCTGCAACAGTCCGTTCCAGAGACAGATACTTACTGTATTTTCGTTTAAGTAATAAGAGGGTTGTATAGCCGTTTGGTATCCTTGGTACTCGTATTAGGTTCTGCAACCTATACGTTTAGGAGTTGTATTTATCTTGGAGGGTAAGGTGCAAGGTCAACCCCGTTGCAGAAGAGGGGGCATCTAAATCCTTAAGGAAAGTATCTTTCAGATACGACTCAACTCGGTTGTCCGTGCTTCTTCCTTTCTGGTTCGTTTCACTCTGCAACTGGTGTGCGATAACAGGTATTTCTCTATTTTCTGTATATCTGCTTTGTCTTACAGTATATGCCTAGTATAACAGAGCCTAAGTTGTCTTTGTCCACTCCGACTTCAGACTTCAGTTGTTGTTGTAAGGTCGCACCACCACCGCCGGCACCCTCCCTCACCACCTGTTCTCCTTGACGACTGCCACAGTGATTGTGACTCGTCTTCATTGGTTATTGACGACGGTGATATTGCCTCTTCCTCCTTCCGCAGACCCTTGCCTTTCGATCTCAATCTCCTACCCTTGACGTTGACGTCGACGTCGCCGGTTATGTCTTTGCTATTTTTTTATGTGAATTAGAATCACCACAAGATCAGTCAATTGGAAGAACTATCAAAACTGTGAAGTTCCCATCTATCAGCTTGTCGTACCATACATCTGCAAACTAAAAAACTGTTCTGTGTGATTCCAGAATTTGACAGGTTTAAACAGAATAAAATTAATGTTTTAATCATCTATGATGCAACAAACTAAAACCAGAATCAATAAAAGAAATCAAATTGAGAAGATCAAACCAGAAAACTGAGATTTGAAGAGTTGTACTTGAAATCGAATTAGTAACAGAACCTTTAAAACAGAAACTAATCTCAGATTCAAGGGGGAATCCAACAGAGATGTTAGCACAATTTTATCAAAGATCTATGTTGTAATTGAAGTTGAAATTAAGCACAAACTAGAAGTTAAAATTTTTCCGGCAAACTAGATATCCTAGGGATGAGAATTGAAAATTGTTACTTGGAAAGCAGAAAAGATATGAGAAGGGATAGAAGATCCAGTTCAGGAATCCACCCAAACGAAAATCTGGAATCCACCGAAAACTTTTTCTGGAATCTAACAGATTAAGCTGCGGAATCCACAGTAATCCACTGAGTAAAACCTCTTTAATTCAGAAGAGACAGCTGAAATCCATGGGGTAGGGCTTTGTCGTTCATTATTTAAGAGAATCAGTAACTTACCCCATTAAAATGGAGCAGGACCATCATAAATGTAGACTAATGCAAATAATTATAACTGGAGAAACCTAGGATATATTGCTCTCAAACAATGTGAAGCTGACATAAAACTGAAAACCCTAACTATAAAACAACATCATCAACGAAAATATAACATAGTAAATAGAATATTGTTTATGCCGAGCTTCGTCGATTGATGCTTGGTCACCGAAGTAGGTCTTTTCTTCAGAAGATGGTAGGTTGTAATGGATATTCTCCAAGGTCGTCCATTGAGTGTGAGGAAGAAGAAGGGTTTGTGGGTGTTTTAATTGAAAAGATAGATTACGTACTTTACCCGAAAAGAAGAGCAAAATTATCTTTTAAAAAATATTAAATAGCTGACATCACCACTTAACAGCTCTTAATTAACGGTAGGAGGTCTGTATGGAATTAGTTTGAAAAAACAAGGGGTGGCGCTGATATTATGATAGTTAATGGATACGTCTTAAAATATAGGCAAATGTCAGGGATGGCGCTGATAATTTCTCTTACATAATTACAAGCTATTAATTAAGAAACTCCAACGACATAGACAATAAATTAAAACTACCGTTACATCTGAAACACAATAATATACAATAGTCGTGTTAAAAAATTAATGTTGGCGTGTTCCTTCTTTTTCCAAGGTAATTATTTGGTGGTCGGTTCACATGCTAAAACATTGTTAAAAAAATAGCATCTCATCTCACATCACTCAAATCTGTTTATAATATTAAAAGAATGTGGTTTATCCTCAAGGGCCATAATAAAGCCGTCCATCTTGATTGCATTGTAACAGAGATTTGATGTCAGTCCAAAAAAAATAAAAAAACAAACAGAGCTTTGAGGATGCACTTTGTCTTTCTCTTGCTTGTCTATCATCTTAATTTTCTAAGTTGGTGTGAATCTTTTTTTTTTTTTTCCTTCACAACTATAAAAATAAGTGACACCTACCCCCAAAAAACAGCAGAAATAATGTGAATTAAGAATCCAATGATGAAAGATTAAATATGGTACTCAGTGGTGCAGCTTCCTTGGTTTCTTAAATCCATTTTATCCACATTCCCTATTACACGGTACAACAAAATCATGATGCAGTCGCTGTCTTTAGCTATTGTGATGTATCTTTTGTGCCATTGGGTAACAAAAGTGCTTGATAAGATTTTTATAGATCGTTATCTTTGTTTCTTAATCTTATCTTTTCTTTTTTGCTTTTTTTTTTTTTTTCCCCCAAAGTGGGGTTACGGTAGGGTGGGTATTGGGAGGGATTGATTTGCCATGCAATATATTATTATTATAGTCCAATATTTTGGTGATGAACAAATATCGGTAGATTTAGAATTATAAGCAGAATTGGATCCTGAAACAGGATAAGTTTAATTTACCGATTGTTTACACTCAGATTTCGCTCAATCCCTTCATGGTCGAATGGAAGTACTCGGTCATA
Organism: Telopea speciosissima; assembly: GCF_018873765.1. NCBI lineage: Eukaryota > Viridiplantae > Streptophyta > Magnoliopsida > Proteales > Proteaceae > Telopea > Telopea speciosissima. The sequence continues at coordinate 45,861,341 of NC_057920.1, forward strand.
GTTTGACTTGGCCAAGGGGCCATGACCGAGACGCCATTGCACTTTCCGGTCATACGGAGCAAGGCTGGATTCATAGGCCAGGAATCAGTCGATTAGCATCGACGACGGTTTTCAACAGTTAAGATGTAAGTGATGCACTAACCCGGACGTGATTGGGATAGTGACAGACAAATAAGGAGACCATTCTCATGGTACTTCTACCGTATAAAATAAGCAGGTGAAGTAAAAGAGGGGCATCAATCAAACACACATCAAACCTGCATTTACTTATCTTTAATTTTTTGCACTGTTTTACTTTTCCCTCACAATGGTGTGAACTTAAGGTTTTTCTTTTTGCTTTATGCACCCTTATGCTTTGCACTGTAGATTGTTTACTTCGAGTAATTTAAAGTGCAATTACCATCTATTTCCAGTTCTCTTCGTTCTGCTGTCTTCGAGAAGTCCTCGGATTACCGGGGCACGAGTAGAGCTCTAGATCATCGTGACGTAACAGGGTGTTCTGTCTTCATTCCGGCCATAACTTGTTGGCCGAAGGAAATTTAACACAACATTTTTGGCACGCCCGGTGGGACACTCAACAGCAATGGTGGATACCAGAGCTAGTCTACGTAACAAAGATAGCAGAACTGATGAATCAGACATGAAAATGTTGATTAGTTGGTCGCACAAGGAGAAGAACAGCTGGACACTATCATTCCTCCTCATGTGGCTGTGATCTTGCAGGGGCAGCCCTGTACGGCCGCCGAAACGCAAGGGTACCTACAAACGGGAATGGAAGACATGAAAACAATTGTTGCTTCTATGGCTCAAGTCTATAACGGTACCCAGGCTCAGTTTGAAGAGTTGATCTCAGTGTTTTTGGCCCAATAGCGGCCGGTGCAAGCCAGCCAACTTCATATAAGCCAGACCCCAGTGGTACAGACAGGCAGTGCGGTAGGGGCCGAAAACAGCTTACCGTCTGCTTAGACTAGGTATCCTGGCGCCTATAGTTAGGCCGGCTATGCTAGTTCTTCCAGCCAGCCAGTACGTCCAAATGGTGCAACCAGGACCACGCTTCCTCAGAGCGGAGTCCCTACATCGACAGTGCAAGTTGGGAATCCAACTGTGCCGGTCACCACATCAAGCCCAACTACAGGCCCCCAAGCCGTTGGAGGAGAGCACGCTGGGCATGAAAATTTAAGTTTTTACCAAAGGTCGACAGTGCCTAGGATGAACCTGCCAGAGCCTGCCTGAATGGCCGTACATCGGCCATTTCCCACTACCCCCTAATGAGGGGCAAGCAGAAGTCCGATAAAGACAGTCGGTTGTTGCAGATCAAGCAAATTAGGTACTTGTAAACCGAGTAGATCTGACCCGATTAATCCAAGAGCAGATCAACCCCTTATTTCGGCCCATCACCCGACCGGTGTATAGAAAGCCATACTCCGAGTATTATGACCAGTTGGATTTTGGACACAATCTAAAAATTCTCTTGAGTTCGCTAAGTTCTCAGGAGAGGATAGCATGTCCACTGTGGAACACATAGCAAGGTTTATCGTCCAGTGTGGAAACCTCGGGACCAATGAAGTTATGAAGCTTAAGTTGTTCCCAAATTCACTGACCGGATTGACATTCACTTGGTACATTAACTTACCGACCGATTCTATCCAAACTTGGCGAGAGATGGAAGATCAGTTCCACGCTCAGTTTTACCGAACTGAACCTACGGTCGCAATAGCAGGCTTGGCTTGGATGTGCCAATTACCTGATGGGTTACTTGCCAAGTTTATGAATAGGTTCAAGTTGGCACGATATAAGTGCCCGACCATTCTGCAAGAGCCAAAATATGCGCATATGGCTCTGGGAGGGCTTTCCTTTGAGTTGCGAAAGCGCTTTGCTGGACAAGAATTCCCAGACCTCAGCCAGCTTGTGGCCCAAGCAACTAGTTATGAGTTGCTCCTCAGAGAAGAGGAGGATCGTAGAGTCTCATCTCTAGGGATTTATTACAAACAGTCAGCTTTGGCAACTATGAGGGCTGCTAATCCCAGTTCTATCAACTTTTGTCCCCAGTTACTTGTAAGATTTTTCCTGACCTTGCTTGGACTAGTACAAACCCTTGATTTTTGTTTCTCTTCCTTTTTAAATTGTCCCTTTCCTTTTCTTGCCTCTGGTAACATTGGGTTTTGACATTTCACCAAAAAAAAAAAACATTGGGTTTTAACATGAAAATGTTTCCCAATCATACCCAAAGAGCTAATAGAGTTAAGTATATCAAGCGTACTTTGGCAATGGGATACTGGGTAGGCTAAAATGGGTTCTTCAAATAAACAGGCTAAGGCCCAAAGCATACTCAACAAAAGGAGAACCTATTAGCTCCTAGGGTAAGAATCTTGGCTCAAATTGGGATGGTTTAGATATCGAAATTAGGCCAGAGCAAAAATTGTCATTTTCGCCATATAGTTGCCATAAGAGTCAAGTGGATCCCAAATCATCATTGTCGGAGAGTCACCCCAAGGTGTCTATAGAATGTCACCTCTATACGTGTATTTAGAACTTGACACCTTTTTAATTACCCCTTGTCTTATTCCAAAAGTTGTTTAAGATAGAAGTAAAAAATAATTTGAAAATGACATATCATTATGTCATTATCGAAAGGTGTCATTGTCATGCACATTTTTCTAATACATGTGGAAAATGATTTATTAGAAAAAATTGTCATATTAAAAGGATAACATAGTAAGATTACAAATTATTTGACACTTTGAGGGGTGCCAATAAGGAAATCCTAGAGAGAGAGAGAGAGAACACACACACGCACGCGTACACGCACATGCACACTATGTGCACACGCACATGCACACGCACACGCACACACACACACACACACACACACACACACACATACACACACACACACACACACACACACACACACACACACACACACACACACACACACAGAAGTCTTGTACACGAAAATTATTATGGCTAAGATAGGCTATAAAATATGAGGTGTAGCATATTTGACTCATTTTCTTTCTATCCAATGGTCAAAATTACTTTGATTTGGTTTGATTGCGAGGGAAATCAATGGAAAGGGAAGTGAAAATTTTCAAACTTGCAAAAAAAAACTTTTATAATCATTGCAATGTTTAAATTTCTTACCATATTAAGTAATGATAATTTTTAGGGGAAATTTTTATTACTCCCCTGAACTTACCCTATATTTACTCAAACTTCCCTATCAAAAGTTTCATCCCTGATTCCCCCAAAAAATTGAACTCTTACCTCTCCTTCTCCCTTGCAATTTTAAAATGGCCAAATTATCTTTCATTTTCGCCTCTTAACCAGTTCCCTCTCATTTTCTTACTATTTTTATTTTTTTATTCAATAATTTTTATTTAGTTTTCATTCCTTCTTCTTCCTCCTCCTTTTCGTTTTCATAGAACGCAGTTGTGGAAACCATCCCCCTCCTCTTCGATCTCCTTCTTGAGATCGATAACGACCACACTAACATTGTCTGCGCTATGCCTAGGCACGGCTACCTTTATCAATGCTTTTGTCGAAAGATCTCATGCTAACGTGGCCGTCCTGCAAGATGGAGAAGATACTGAAGAGACCTGGAGCGGACTCCGAGGAGGGACTCTCCGATGCCTAAGTCAGTCCTGTGTATAGATAAGGTTTAGAAAAGGGGGTACAGAGAGAGCAGTAATAATTATAATTTTTAGATGATCTAGGTCCCTCTATCATAATTTATACCTGGAGCAGTTATCGAGGCGGTTAGAATCTTTAGACTTCGTGTCCTCTCTGTACGTGGCAGAGTGGGGATAGTTTGTTCAATGATTTTGGGGGACATGCTCCTTGATGGATGACGCCTTTTATGTTGGAGCCGTGATGTGATGGTTTACTCCAACTGCAACTTGATCATGTGTTGAGGAGATTTCCTTGTTCTTCAAGGAAATCGTAGGTCACCAGCTATTTTGTCACATCTCAAACCCTATCCTAGGGTTTTGATATGACTAGGATGCTTCCCAACATCCTAAACCACCACCAGGATCTCGATGTAGTGGTTTGAATCACAATCAACTCAATACAAAATCACATGAAAGTTAGAGTGCGGAAAGAAAACACAATTAAATTATAGGTAAAATGTAAACTCAAGTGTGCGGAAGCATTTACTAAAATAAGAAGGTGTTCATTCGTCTAAATGATAGATAAAACTATATATTACATTTTATCTCAAAAGACCTTCGAAAGTTAAAACAATAATAAGCAAAATTATACATGTTTAAACAATGCAGGTGATAAGAATCCAAAAGAAGCAAAAGATAAGATTTCCCAATTCAAGCGCCCTATTGGCATAGTCATCGATCAGATATTCAATGCTATAGTCCTAATCACCAACTCTGGGTCATCGACACCAAACAAAACATATCCAACGAAAGAACCTCAAAAGTTGCCATCAAAACATCACCTACAAACACATCTAAAAAAGTTGCACAAAGAGGGGTAAGCTCCATGAGCCCAATGAGGGGATGGGGAGCACACAAGAAATAACACATAGTTCATGATGCATGCATTAGTTAGCAATATTGGCATCTAACAAACAATCTAAGTCACTAGGTAAATGTTATTACAATAACTTGGGAAACATGTCGAATCACTTATCCTATGACCGCGATGCAACCTCAATTGTTGCTTTGGGGCCCACGCCGGTCGAAGCCACATGCCACCCAAAGGCAAAGCCCGATAACCAATGGTCATCCCTAACCTGGCCTTGTATCACTCCTTAGGCCCACAGGGAGCCTTGGTCACCCAACACCTAAACCCTTGTTGGTAAGGGTCATAGCAAGGGGAGCATAGCCCTAACCGCAATAATATATGAAACTATCGTGTCGAGAGGTATTCCGGGTGCATCAATATCCCATACCAACTAATACCCAGGCACCAGTACGACACGACACATGACAAACCAATTGCAATACATGACAACAGTAAACCATCCACATTTACATCCATATATTCATCAACATATTCACAAGAACACAATCATAGTTATAATAATGCAAATATGAAGTTATGCATGATACATGGCATACATAGCATGTTATAGTGCAAAAACACTCCCAAAATAAGTCAAATCCACACTCACTCAATAGTTTACGAATTGATGTTATGGTTCATTGTTCGATCGTCGCCCAACACGCCTCACCATAGGTGTTTAATTGCGTAGGAACCTGTGAGAATAGGAGTTAAACAATTGTAGGGGAGGTACAAGGGTGGAACCACAATGGATCCGAAACTAGGGCTTTGTGAACAAGAAACCCTAAGCATCCCAACTTGGTTTAAAGGAGATAAAAAGGGGATCAAAGTGTCACGCTCTTATCCCGATGTAAGATATTTTGCCACATAGGGGGTGACTGGGACAACACATATTATCCCAATACCTACCAGGATCACAGATACAGTGTCCCGAGCAACAGTCCACCCTGTCATCACATTATGATAACAGAAAGGAACGTACCAAAATGGAATAAAATGTTCCAATTATAGAGTTAGCGGAAGCAAAATTAAATCAAATCATATGAAATTATGGAGGATCGGTTCTCTAATGATAACACATAGTACAATCTTAATATTTGTAACCATTCATTTCTCTCCTTATAATTAAACATAAGGTTTATACATGATTATGGATGAACACAGAAATTAAATAGTAAATAATTGCCACAAGGGCACCATTCTTGGGTGTACATCTACATCCAAGTCATAGTCACCAGCTCTACTTGATTCGCATCCAACGGTGCTCATCAAGAGTAGTACCTCCTGCATATAGACTAAAAAGGAGCTGCCCAACAGGGTTAGCTACACCAGCTAGTGAGGGAGCAAAGGGGAATGCACATATATACACACAAGCAATTTCAAGCAGAATGATGCATGCTAATGTCATATTCATTTTTCACCTAACATACAATTCTATCAGTCAAGTATATGCTACTATGATAACTCGGGAGACACTGAGGGTTACTTGACTTATCGCCCAAGTGAAACCTCAATTATCACACGGGAACCTACGCCGATAAAAACCATCAGGTCACTCAGTGGCAGCCTCCGATAGCCATCACTATCCCTATCCTGACCTCTCCCACCTCCACAGACCATAGGTACTCAGACTATCCAACACATAAACCCCTATTGGCAAGGGTCGTAGCATAAGGGAGCAAGCATCCTAGCCACAGATATACTATATGCAAGTCCTATCGTCCTGAGAGGTATTTCGGGTGCATCAACGTCCCATTCCATCTAGTACTCGGGTACCAGCACGGCATGACACATACAGATCAGGATGGCATATAATAATTTTCATAATTAAATAAATTTGGGTTCTGGTACCAGCACACCTGATACCGTAGCCTGATACAATGGTGAGAATATTATCACATTCATAACAATTCACATTTGAGTAATAATACAATGCGCATAATGCTTATAATTATATAATAGCATGCTTAAGATTGTCAAATATATATATTCAAACCCAACAAAGTCACCTAAAACTCACTCACAGAACATCAGGTGTCACCCGACGTGGTTGATATGAATCTCACTGGTGCACCAGCTATCCATCGAGTTGGATAGCCTAAACATACAAAAGCAATCATTAAAGCATGTATAGAAGGGTCCCATGCTAGGCCCCCAAGGTTAAAATCAAGCTTCAACCAAGACAGCATGAGCGAACTCACGGACGATTGCAGTAGAGGTGAATCAGTCCCTGACTCCGTTCAGGCCAAAAGGTGAAAACACAAGGAGCGGATCCACGGACGAAACTTCTTACTTGGATCCGGTCGTGCATCCGTTTGACTTCTAAGACACTCCTAAAAGCGAGCAGACCCACGGGCAGATGTGTTTCCTTAGTCCGCCCCTGCATCCGGTCGATCCCTGAGACATACTCGAAAGTGAACTGACCCACGGGAGGAGGCAACAGAGTGAATCCGTGCCTTCGTCCGCTCAGGCCAAGACACAGGGATTATACTAGGTGGACTGATGGGCGTTACCACGATTGGTGGATCCGATTGTACGTTCGCTGACAGTCTCTTCTGAGATTTCAAAGGGCTTCTTCTCTAGCTTGAAGGTTGGAGTACCCTAATATTTTAGGGTCATGGAGGGGGTGTCTAAGCCTCCCTAGGGTCACTAGAATCTAGGTTCACCTCATGGATCCAAGATCACATAAGGATTGGTCTCAAATTGGTCCAAGGGTTAGGTTTCAAGGTCCAAAACCAAGCTTAACAGCAATAGCTGCAAATGCAGCACTTAGGAACCATTTCTAGAGCTAAGTCAGCACCATTAGAGCTCCCAAATAGGGCCGAGCATCACCTTGAGTCCCAAATGGAACCCTAGGTTAGCTCATGCTCAAGGAAATCTATAAAATGAAAAGGAAAATGGAGAACTAAGTTTCAGGTCTTACCTTGGTGGGAGGAGCTCCAATTCCAGCCCTAGCCAGCCTTGAAGAACCACCACTTCTCCCTCCAACCATCCTCTCCATCTCTTCTCCTTCACCTTCTTCTTCTCCCTTTGTCCGGACAGCAAGAGAAGGAGATGTGGGGCAGGCAGCCATCTTGGCATGGCCTCCATCTTCTTCCCTTCCCCTCTCATTCCTCTCCTACTTCCACTTCTTCGTCTTCCTTCCTCCTCCTTCTCTTGTTTCTTCTTCTCCACGGTTTGCTTGGGAGGAGGAGAGATAAGGAAATAAAGGATTCTCTTATCCTTTAAGGGGTTAGAAGGGGCCTTAGGTAGTGTTTGGTTTAAGTACCCCCAAACACATTTTAGTCTTTTGGGTTCAATTAGGTCTTAGGGCTTGTTTGGTCCATGTCTTAACCCATTAGGTCCATTCAGTTAATTAGGACATGTTTGGGTTAGTCCTAAGTCCTATAAGACCTAATTGTCTTCTAAGGTCTGTTTGATTTTAGTTAAAAATTGTAAAACTCATTATTCACTTAAAATTAAGTCTTGTGGGCCCACTTTTATGGCCCATTTAACCTGTTAATGGTAAGGGTGAGGGTCCATATGTTCCAAAGGTCCAATTAGGGTGTCTGGAACACGGGGATGTGGGTCCCATAGGAAAATAATCCAAAAGGGCAAGTAACAGCACGGGTGGATCTTCGAGTGAATCCAGTTCGAGTGAGTTCGTTCGTGACTCCAGTGCTGCTGTCAGGGCCCAAACTTAAAGAAAAGTTGCGGGGCTTTGACCCACACTTCCAAGACTACGTGGGGAAAGTTATAATAATATTTTAAGTTCAAGGTCATAAATGTTTATCATAGTCATAAGGCATTATCCTTTGGGTAAGGTCCAAATTACCCTGGGGCATAAGGGTATATTTTAGGTGAGGGTGTAACATTCCCCCAACCTTATTAAAAAATTCGTCCTCAAAATTTGAGGCAACTAAGGTCTTAAGGGTGAGGGCTATTGAAAGACAACACCTCTAATTACCCACTACTCGAACTAAGTCAAAGGTCGGGTCAAGATAAGGCAGTGCTTTCACAGCACAACAGGTAAGGTCCCACCATTTTCTCTTCCCTATAGGGTCACATTACCACAAAAGGTGTAGTTTAAAATAACCCTAGGCTCCATTGGGCTAAGAGTAGGTGGTCATAACATTCCAGTGGGTAACGTAAGGCTTTACACACTAAACTAAGCCACTAGGAACAAAAAGCTCCCTAGGTCTTCCAGATCAGGTGATACTACTCTAGCCTTCATTACTCTGGTCATTCTTGGGTTACAGGACTTAACCTGTCCAGTCCCCAACACAGGGTTCATACTCAAATGCTTTCACTTCTGGTTATCTCACTACCTAACCCAACTTTAGAATGATTTGGAATATTGATGGAATCTCCTATTGTTCACTCCCAGTACGGAGGGAACGTATTTGGTGACCCGTTACTCCATTCATATCTGTTGTTGGAGAAGGTCTTGTTACATCCTTCAATTTAAGCTTTCACAACCTTAAAACCTACTACATAGTCATCCCATAGGGAAAAGTCCGTATCAGTCCTCTTTCGAGAACCAACCAATCTGCTAATAGTTTTGGTCTGAGTCAATTCCTTTAAGCAGGTTCCATAACTAATCTACCTGGTCATTACTAAATTTCTTTCCTATTAACTTAAGGTTTGGTTGACCAGGGTCGGGGCTTAAACTAGCTACCATGATAAGGTCAAACCAAAGTCATACTTGTGGCCCAGAAGAATTAATCTAGCCACACACAAGGGTTTAAAGGATATAATTATATATTTATTTTCACACCAATACTTAGGCATAAATTCAATAATTACATTCATCTCTAAGGATATATTTGTCACTCAGGTCAAATCCATAAAGGTAGACAAGCTCTAGGTATGGCATACTAAGTGATTTTGGGTGTCACATCACAACTTAGGACTCCCTCTATGAGTCTAAACAAGGTTTGGATGAACCAAGTAAAGTTCAAATAGAGGTTGTCACTAGTCCGTGAGGTGGCATGGATGACCTCCACATACACATGGCCACTAATAACCACCCTAGGTCAAACTAATTGAAACCAGCCTATTATTTCCTTTCTTCTTGTCTGGATACGAGTTGAATCCTATAAACACCTATAAGGGTCTCTACACCACATAGGTTTGGTTCTATTATTCATTCCTGGTTCGCTCACTAACGGGGTCTAAGGATTTTCATCCTTGAAGGTAACTCTCCTTCTTTCACACAGGAGGGGAGTCACAACGTACACTAATGCCTGCCATCTTTTGTTGGCTGGTCCAGTCGGGTGCAGGTCCTAACCATTTTACTTTCAAGGCATTAACTAATTTTTTGGTGATCCCCACAATTGGGTCACACAACAGGGTGTCAAATCTAGGGTGTAGGCATAGAATCATCACACATAGGTGTGGCCAAAAGGTTTTCTCAAAAATTTGGGCTCTAAATCCTAAAATAAATTGGACGGACTCATGAGTGGTATCAGTACTCTGGGTCCGTTCGTGGGTCCTCCGCAAGATAGGCAGAGCAGACTAACGGGCGAAAGCGGAACATGAATCCGTTCGTTCATCGGTTCTTAGAAGTTCCTATGGCCGAGAGGATTTGAATTGAACGGATCTACGAACGGACTCATAAGAGTGGATCCGTTCATTAATCCGCTCAGTTTTAAAAATAAAATTTTCAAGTTCTATGTGGAGCGGATTAACGGGCGGAATCACGATAAGTGGATCCGTTCATTCGTCTGTTTGCAGAATTTTAATAAAACAGAGCTCAAGTTTTAAAACTCACTTTTGGCTCTAGAGGGATACGACCGTGGGAGAGAAACCGCTTCAAGGGATTTTTCACCCCAGCCTCCTTGCTCCATTTTGGGTGATTTCAAGCCCTAAGATCATCTCTCACACTCTCAAGGTAAGATTTCTCTTCTCTTTTCTCTTTTCCATTCTTTCTTCTCTCTATTTGTAGGATTTGGAATGGTGTCTCTTCATATTCCTTCTCTCTTTTTCCTGAATTTGGGATGAACCTCCCAAGGTTGTGACCATATTTTGATTTTGGTTGCATTTCATGGCCATGTACACCAAGTTCATGCCAAAATTGGTTTAGGCTAAGGTTTTTGGGTTTAAATCAAGCCCTAATCGGTCAATGGCACTATATGGTTGGCTCCTTGTATGATTATTGCCTCTTTTGTAAATTTTCAAGTCTTTGCAAGCATCTTAGAGATTGTTTGCCATGTTTAGTTAATTTACTTGGATTATTTCTAGGTTTTTTTTTTTTTTATTTGGATAAATTCTCAATTCCTAAATACCTTGGGAAAACTCTTCAAGTTCATGTTTAATTCTTTGCATGCCGTAAAATCTCTTAAAAAATTATCCCATTGTCTTATCCTCAAGCACATTCTCTTGTTTATGTGACGGGTGATAAAATCCTTGGAATCTATCCTTTATTCTTCAAGTAAATCATTTCCTTGATGTATCCTCAAATGCGTTTCTTATTTATGGAATTATTTGCATAATTCTTGGTGTCTATCCCCTTTTTCCTCAAACAATAATTCTTGTCTCATGTTGGGGTATTTCATTCAATTCCTTGTTTGGTATTGTTTGGGATGTATGATAGTCAAAGGCACACATATTGTTTATATTGATCAAATTTTCACATCCACACTAGGGATCTCATGTAGACTTTATGTGTGTATTGACCTTGTTTCTTTTCCTTCACTCCCAAACATCTCCAATGGTATCCATATCTTATTTTCTCATCATGTATAGCCTTCTCTAAATTTATTTGCCAATCATATCTCATTTATCCCAATTTGGCGTACCTTTGCTATTTTCTTTGGTGGTATCTTGTGTATAGGTGATTAGCCATGTCTCCCAAAAGAAAGAGGGACCTTGCTATCGTGCTTCCATCCCTACTGCCTACAATGTGAATCAGTTCACTTCGGAAAAGACTGAGGGGATCTCTAGAGATTACCTTTTAATAGGAAAATCCTAGTGGAGAGGGATGTGACAGTAGAGGAGCTTCTGGCATACAAGGTGGGCCAGATTTGACAGGTTGAGGTGGAATGGCATGCTGATCCAGCCAGAGCTCTACTACCCCACCTTAGTCAGAGAATTCTATTCAAACCTGGTACTAGTCAAAGAGGATGATGATGAGTACAAGTTAACTTCCTATGTGAAGGGAGTTGTCATCAGTTTCACTACAGTGGAGTTGGGGATTCTTCTCGATGTTTCTTCAGAGGGTGATAGAGTTTACTATCCTCCAGGCAGTCATCCAGACAAGTGTTTACATCCAGATGAGAAGCGGAGGTTGTTCAAGGTCCTCTCCAATGACAGGTTTGAGGAGAACGAGGATCTTTCCCAATTCCCTCCTTCACAGTGAGTGCTCATATTCATTGCCAAGACTAATCTGGCTCCTTCTAAGCCACACAGCACTCAGCCTCCTTTGATGTCTGCAGTTCTGGCTCATTCCTTGTACACTGGCCAGCCTATTTACCTCCCTCATGTGGTCATGCAGCGCATGGCTCGTGCGGTACTGAATCCTGCCCGCAACAACACCTTGCCCTATGGTAGACAACTTACCCGTATCTTTCTATACTTTGGGGTTGACCTTGACCGTGAACCCAAAGAATCAAGCACTGAGGGGCCCATTGGATTTAATGCCTTGCAGAAAATGGGACTATATTATGATTATGACAGTGCAAGTGAGCAGGTCAAGTATGGAGAGGGCAGAGGGGCCAGAGATGATGAGGATAACAGTGATGATGACCTCGAGTTTATGGGTTCTGGACCATCTACAACAGGAACTTCAGGTGCACCAGGGGGTGGAGGTGACGTCTTGTGGCTATCAGGCGACTGAACCTGAGGGTAGCGGATGGCTTCGATGAGGTCAAGAAGCAACTCTCCAACTAGGCTCAACGCCTAGAGGGTATAGAGAAAGGAGTGGATGACATTAATGCTTTCCTGGATCGTGGTGGTAGCGACGGTGCAGATGACTAGCCTAGCTTTCTCCTCAATAGATTTGAAATTGTTCTATTAGTTCTTGTTTAGTTTTCTTGCACTTTCTCTTTTCTTTTCTTTTCTTTTCTTTTCTTTTGATCAGCAGTTTGGGAACTTGAGAACTTTTAATTATGGTGGACTTGTATATTTTAATCTTGGATAGACATAATCAGATGTTTTGAGTTGGAACAGGTGAAATCTTATGTTTTGGGTTGGAAAGGGCACGGTTATGCCCAAATAGGAATTTGGAACAATTATGGTTGGATTTGTATATTTTGGGTTGGACAAAATAAAATTACAGATGTTGAATTGAGAGGGCATAGTTGTCTTCAAGGAAGGATTTGGAATAATTTGGAATTTATAATTAATTAATTATATATATATATATATATATATATATATATATTTCTATATGTTTGCTTACTTCCTCTTGTTTTGGATTATTGTTGATTATTGTGGGTTGATTTTATTCAATTCATTGTTTGTTATGAATCTTCACATATAGATGCCCATCTATTACCTATTTAAAACCCAACAAGCAAATGCATAATTATATTTAATAGCTTATGTTTCAAACACTAATTTCTATGTTGCCTATTATTTTCTAAGTTCTTGTTTTCACTTTAATCAGTCTTCTCCTATGTCTGCACACAATCATTTATGCTCTTGAGGTTTTTAATTTAGAACCTAATTTGTGGATAGTAAATCAAAAGTTTACATCCAGACTGTGTTCAATGCTGAGCATCATTGCTCTGATACCACTCTGTCACGCTCCCATCCCGATGTAAGATATTTTACCACATAGGGGGTGACTATAACAATACACATCATCCCAACACCTACCAGGATCACAGATACAGTGTCCCGAGCCACAGTCCACTTTGTCATCACATTATGACAACAGAAAGGAACGTACCAAAATGGAATAAAACGTTCCAATTACAGAGTTAGCGGAAGCAAAATTAAATCAAATCATGTGAAATTATAGAGCATCGGTTCTCTAATGATAACACATAGTACAATCTCAATATTTGTAACCATTCATTTCTCTCCTTATAATTAAACATAAGGTTTATACATAATTGCAGATGAATACAGAAATTAAATAGTAAATAATTGCCACAAGGGCACCATTCTTGGGTGCACATCTACATCCAAGTCACAGCCAACAGCTCCACTTATTTTGCATCCAACGGTGCTCATCAAGAGTAGTTCCTCCTGCATATAGACTAAAAAGGGGTTGCGCAACGGGATTAGCTACACCAGCTAGTGAGGGAGCAAAGGGGAATGCACATACATACACAAGCAATTTCAAGCAGAATGATGCATGCTAATGTTAGATTCATTTTCCACCTAACACACAATTCTATCGGTCAAGTATTTGCTACTGTGATAACTCGGGAGACACTGAGGGTTACTTGACTTATCTCCCCAGTGAACCCTCAATTATCACACAGGAACCTACGCCAGTAGAAATCATCAAGTCACCCAGTGGCAGACTCCGATAGCCATTACTACCCCTGTCCTGGCCTCTCCCACCTCCATAGACCACAGGTGCTCAGACTATCCAACACATAAACCCCTGTTGGCAAGGGTCGTAGCATAAGGGAGTAACCATCCTAGCCACAGATATACTATATGCAAGTCCTATCGTCCAGAGTGGTATTCCGAGTGCATCAACATCCCATTCCATCTAGTACCCGGGTACCAGCACGGCACAGCACATATAGATCAAGATGGCATAAAATAGTTTCCATAATTAAATAAATTAGGGTTCCAGTACCGACATACCCGGCACCGTAGCCAGATACAATGGTGAGAATATTATCACATTCATAATAATTCACATTTGAGTAACAATGCAATGCACACAATGCTTATAATTATATAATACCATGCTTAAGATTGTCATATATATATATTCAAACCGAATAAAGTCACCCAGAACCCACTCACCGAACATCGGGTGTCACCCAGCGTGGTTGGCATGAATCTCACCAGTGCACCAGCTATCCATCGAGTTGGGTAGCCTAATCATACAAAAGCAATCATTAAAGCATGTATAGAAGGGTCCCATGCTAGGACCCCAAGGTTAAAATCAAGTTTCAACCAAGACAACATGAGCGGACTCACGGACAGTTGCAGCAGAGGTGAATCCATCCCAGACTCCGTTCAAGCCAAAAGGTGAAAAGACAAGGAGCGGATCCACGGATGAAACTTCTTACCTGGATCCGGTCGTGCATCCATTCGACTTCTGAGATACTCCTAAGAGCGAGTGGACCCATGGGCGGATGTGTTTCCTTAGTCCGCCCCTGCATCCGATCGATCCTTGAGACATACCAGAGAGTGAACTAACCCACGAGCGGAGGCAGTATAGTGAATCCGTGCCTTTGTCTGTTCAGGCCAAGACACAGGGATTATACTGGGCGGACTGACAGGTGGTACCATGATTGGTGGATCCGATTGTGCGTCCGCTGGCAGTCTCTTTCAAGATTTCAAAGGGCTTCATCTCCAGTTTGAAGCTTGGAGCACCCTAGCACTTTAGGGTCATAGAGGGGGTGTCTAAGCATCCTTAGGGTCACTAGAACCTAGGTTCACCTCATAGATCCAAGATCACATAAAGATTGGTCTCAAATTGGTCCAAGGGTTAGGTTTCAAGGTCCAAAACCAAGCTCAACAGTAATGGCTGCAAATGCAGCACTTAGGAACCATTTCTAGAGCTAGGTCAGCACCATTAGAGCTCCCAAATAAGGCCGAGCATCACCTTGAGTCCCAAATGGAACCCTAGGTTAGCTCAAGCTCAAGGAAATCTACAAAATGAAAAGGGAAATGGAGGAGAACCAAGTTTCAGTTCTTACCTTGGTGGGAGGAGCTCCAATTCCAGCCCTAGCCAGCCTTGAAGAACCACCACTTCTCCCTCCAACCATCCTCTCCATCTCTTCTCCTTCACCTTCTTCTTCTCCCTTTGTCTGGACAGCAAGAGAAGGAGATGTGGGGCAGGCAGCCATCTTGGCATGGCCTCCATCTTCTTCCCTTCCCCTCTCATTCCTCTCCTACTTCCACTTCGTCTTCTTCCTTCCTCCTCCTTCTTCTCTTGTCTCTTCTTCTCCACGGTTTGCTTGGGAGGGGGAGAGATAAGGGAATAAAGGATTCTCTTATCCTTTAAGGGGTTAGAAGGGGCCTTAGGTTGTGTTTGGTTTAGGTACCCCCAAAACACATTTTAATCTTTTGGGTTCAATTAGGTCTTAGGGCTTGTTTGGTCCATGTCTTAACCCATTAGGTCCATTTAGTTAATTAGGACATGTTTGGGTTAGTCCTAAGTCCTATAGGACCTAATTGTCCTCTAAGGTCTGTTTGGTTTTAGTTAAAAATAGTAAAACTCATTATTCACTTTAAATTAAGTCTTGTGGACCCACTTTCATGGCCTATTTAACCTGTTAATGGTAAAGGTGAGGGTCCATATGGTCCAAAGGTCCAATTAGGGTCTCCGGGACATGGGGACATAGTTTACAATGCAACTTGAATTACTTCGACATGATATGTATAGACAAAGTTATGACCAAAATAGTGAGCAGAAGTCAAGTGATTAGTAGTTCTGGGGATGGGAGGGATTACGGGCGAATGCATAATGCTTGCATCCAGCCATGCATTCGCCCGCTATACAAGGACAAATGGATTTAAGGGTGGATTCACGGTCTTGCATCCGTGTGTGAGTCCGCCCAGGTAAAATCTCAGGGGTCAGACGGATTTATGAATGGATGCATCAGCATCTGAATCTGCCCATGTTTCCGCCGGACCTCAGATTTGAAAATTCAAAGTCTCCCCTTCCCCAATCCATTCCCCTTGGATTTCAATGCCCCAAGGACTTGGGGGAAGGTGTCCTAGAGTCCCTAATGGTCAATGAACACTCTCTAAACCAAGGGATTGAGGGGATTAAAGGATTCAATGGAGGATTGAATCCAAAATAAGATCCCCGGGGTTTGAGAGATTGGAGCCTTAGGCTCAAGAGAGGGTGCCAAAAGGAGGGATTAAGGTGCAAATAGGGGAGTGGCATTGATCCATAAAAGGTCCATATTCAAGTGATCATACATCCCTTGGGTCCCAAGTGGAACCCTAGGTCATTCCCAACCCAATAGGCATCCAAAATCCAAAAATAAAAGAAGAGAATGTGTAGGGTTCAAGGAACCTTACCTAAGCCAATAGGAGGAGTGCTTCAAAGGATGCCTCCAAGAACTCCAGCCCTCCATCGGTCCTTCCTCTCCTCTCCTTCCTTCTTCTCCCTTCTCTCCTTCCTTCTCCTTGTCCGAATAGCAATAGGGGAGGGGAGTGATGCTCAAGGGGTGAGGCCAGCAAGGTTCCCCCTTCCTCCCTTCTTCTTCTCCTTCTCCTTCCTTCCTTCTGTCCTTCTACTTTTTCTTTCTTCCTTCCCCTCCACGGTTTTGGTTTTGTTTTTGGAAAGGAAGGAAATGAGTTGAAGAGCTCAGCCTTTATAAAAATAAAGTGGCCTTATGGCCAGTTTGGCTATCAGCCTAAGGCTCCAAAACCCATTTAAGGGCTAGGATGGCTAAGTGGGCCCACCTACATGACCCCATAAGGTAAGGAGTGATGGGGATGGGGTCTACCATGCCCAGGAACACCAATGCAATGTTTGAGATACGGGGCAAGTGGGTCCAACATGAGATCCATCTCACTTGGGGTTTTACAGCTTGGGCGGATGCACAGCAACTGCATCCGCCCTTGCTGAAAAGGGATAAATCACTCGGCAAGTCTCCCGGGCTTTAGCCCTCATTTCAAGGACTTCAAGGGTGTATATATATAACATTTAGGGCTAAAATCTCACCTTTGGGTGGTCTCATTACTCATCAAAGCGTGATTGCCATCCTTTTGTTTAAGCTTTCTCTTGACTGCCATGACACAAGGTCATAGGTGTCGACAGTTGGCAGTGTCGCAACACCTAACAATGAAAAATCAAATTAGCCCAAAAAAATTAGGGTGTATTTTAGGCACGGGTATAACATGTTTTCACCTGTAGTGCTCTCCAACTGTTGAATTAAGTAGTGGAGGCATGCCACGAATCCCACATCCGTTGGTAGGTTATTTTTAGGCGTATCAATCAGTAACATGGATGCGTCAGAGGAATTTTTACCGGTGATGCCATTTCCCGCCTCAGAGGAATTTTCACTGCCGATACCATTTCCCGACGACAAAAGAGGTGACAAACCTTAGCCAGAGAGACACATCTGTGCAATACTACAGGCAACGTTGTTAGACACTACATCTCATAACCCATTGCTTGCCAGTGTCAAGCACTCATCCTCTTTTGTCCTATTAACACGGTATTGATATATCTATTCATTTATTCAATCTCTCTACAATATAGAGTTATATATGAGTGTAAGGAGCCCTAGTCGATGACTAGAGGATTACAATAGATAGGATTCTGATGTATATGGTAATCCATATCACATGTGAGATTACATAGGGATAGAGACCTTGATAAATAAAGTAATTCATATCACATGTTAAACTAGAGTTCTTGGCATATTAGGATTGTTGTCTGAAAGAATACCCTATCTTGAGTATCCATAAAGAAGAGGACTCTCAAGATCGGTTGATATGGCCAATTAGTTATCGTCATCTCTGGCTCCGATAACACCCTTGGTCCATCCGAGTATATCGTCCGCCCACCTGCTGCCTGTATCTAGGCCAACTTGTCTGGCTGATCAGGCTGTGAACCGCACACAAAAAAAACCCAAGTTCAGGGGGAAAAAAGGTATTCTTCTGTTGCAGCTCCCAAGTTCTTAAGAAAAAGTGCATGATAAGGAAAGAAAATTTGATGGAAGAAAGGTACGCAAAATGGGATAGCAAAGATATGGATCTACTATTAGACGTGATTTGTATACACCACAACTAAGGGTGTCAAAATCAAACCGAAATCGTTTACCAAAACTAAACCAAGAAGTTTACACCATAACCGTGAAACCGTTTAATAAATGGTTTGGTTTTAGTTTTAAAATTGGGACTGTTTAGTTAAACGGTTTAAACCAAACCATTTAAACCATTGGTAAACCATTTAAATCAAATAAATATTAGTATAATACGTAATTTTAGTAATTAACCATTAGTGCCTTCAGACAATAGGTTGTTGCTTAATTTGAAAACACTAAAAGTCAAACATGGATTGGTAGAAGTATATATGCGGAATTGTTATAAAATAATTGGATTGGATTCATTAAAGTACATTAGTATAATAGCATTCAATGTTTCTATGAATATTTTGGCTTCTTTGTGAATTAGAATATATAGACGCTAAATTTTGTCACCCCCCAGTGATGACGACAATAGGATGCGAAAGACTGGCAATGCCCTCTAAACCCATTTTTCTATAGAGTAACCCAGACAACCCCTGTTCCACCTCGAAGGCACTCACAACCCCTAGTATCCTCGGGGCAGCCCCACACAAAAACTGTGACCCCTCACGGCGGCCCCGCGTGAAGCCCTAGCCCGGCAGCACCGTGCACTGTCTCACGACAGTGCCGCACCCTGCTGAGAAAATAGCCATACGGTGCCACGGGGAACCTAAATTGTGATTTTTTTGCCCGGCGCTGCCGTAGATTTCATCGTGGCGCTGCCAGACGGGATTTTTTTCCTATAAATACCCCCCTTCACCTCTCATTTCAACAAGTTCCATGTTGAGGAGAGGGGACACCCCCAGAGCTCCAATTTTTCTTTTTTCCTTTTTTACCTAGTTTTGGGGCCTTTCCCTAGTTCGATTTCGAGCCTTCGAGCCTCGTCCCTCTGGCCAGAGTCTAGGTCCCCTAAATCCACCTTACCTAACCCATTGCCACCAAACCCCCGAAGTCTCTCATGGCCTAGTCACCTTGTCCGACGTCCTAATGCCTAGTTTTTGAAGCTTTTCGATGTTGTTATTCTATCTGAGGTCTTAATGCCCGACACTTGTGAGCCGTTATGCTGCCCGACATCCGAAAGATTACGTTCCGAAGTTTTCTGACATTGTTATTCTGTCCGAGTTCCTAGTGCCTGATACTTGTGAGTCGTTACTCTGCCCGACATCTGGGAGATTACTTTCCAAAGCTTTTTGAAGCCATTACTCTGTCCGAGGTTCTAGTGCTCAACACTTGTGAGTCGTTACTCTGCTCGACATCCGGGTGATTACTTTCTAAAGATTTTCTGACACCATTACTCTGTCCGAGGTCCTATTACCCAACATTCGTAAGCCATTACTCTGTCCGACGAAGGGCAAAGCTAATCTTTTACCTGCACCTGAGCTGGGGTACACGATCTATCCCGTATAATTGCATTGGTTTAAAGCATACAGGTACACATCTCTTTCATTACATTTTAATTTTGTAACAATATAGACTTTTAAATTACTCTTGTGTAGTGTACAGTAGTAAATTTAGATTAGTTTAACTTTAAGCAGTTTGTGCATCATTTTAGCTATACATGTGGAAATAGGACATTTATAAAGGGTGAATATTCAAAAACCAGCATCTAATAGAAAGACTGGTTTACCCGGGCGAGGTGGGTGCCTAACACCTTCCTACTCTCATAACCTGACCACTTGTCCCGAATCTTTGACCAGACCAAACAAAGTTCCGTAGCCCTTCACAAGACTACACCAATGGGTCCTAGGCCCTAATCCTAGGTGGCAACTCCGTTTCATTCAATTGTATGACCCCCACCCCCTAATAAATTAGCATACCTCTGAGAAGATGCATTCCTTCTCTTTCTAACCAAGGAGCATAACCCCAAAACCCCTCCGAACCAAGAGTCGGAATGCAAAGTTCTGGGAATGGATCCCACAGTGGCGACTCCACTGGGCAGTGATGGTCAAGCTTTCAATACTAAATGCTACCATTGAACACAAGAATATTCTTCCTTCTACATTGTTTGATTGATAACATGTTTGGCTAACCCTTTTTATGTACTAACTACATCATGCATCGTGTTCGAAGTGAAATCAAACGACAAGGGTACTCCCTGTTGTGCCTCTACCCCTGGGGAGGTGGGGCCCATCATACTAAGTACTCTAAGATCGGATGATATCCGCTTCTATCACCACTATCACACACACACACACACACACACACGACATGGAAACACATAGCCCTGTGATAGTCGTTGGACCCTATATGTAGATATGGGTAATTCGCAGCTAAGCCACAGCCCTTGATATTTACTGTACGATTTTAGAATCATCGACAAGGGTATTCACTAGTGTGTCATGGGGTACTTCGCTACTCAAAAAGGACACTAGCTTAATTACTCTAAGATCGTGTGACCTACTCTCCAAGTATATTAAAAGAACCACGTGCCGGCAATTCACGACCACTAGCGATAGTTATATTGGTTCTGTCAAGGGTAACCTTTTTCTATCCTATCAGCCTACCTATTGCATGGATCATGTAGGAAATTAGACCATATATGATTAGGATATGCCACAAACTGACGTAGCAATACTTCGGGGTCGAAAACGAGGTTCTTGGCAGTATATCCTCCTTAATGTAGTTTACCTATCATGGGAAAGAGCTCTATTTGTCCCTCAATAGTCCCTCAATAAAAGCAACACAATTGTCTGAGGTGGTGTATCAAAAAAAAAATGTAGCCTTGATAGTCCTTCGAAAAATGATACACTGCCCAGGATATTATGTCAATAATGGAGCTTTGGTTATCCCAAAATGGAAGGTACTCTATATTAATAAAGGATAGACTGTCGGGAGATACTTGAGAAGGCATCTTCATAACGATCCTAATTCAATCTCTGGGAATCATCGAACAAGGAAGGATTTATGGCAAGATTCTAGCGACTTACAGGGCCATACGAGTCATTCCTAGGTCATTTCAAATTCTGATGAAGATCTCACCACTAATTACCCGAGTAAGATGGAGCTAAGAGGTAAGAAACTGATCATTACGCTACCCAACCACTGCTTGTATGTATATGTTTGTATATTTGCTTTGTAAATCTAAACATAAATATGTACATATACATATATAAAGAAAATTTTAAAAAAAAAAGATAAAAAACGATAATTTGTTTGTCACTTAAGATCCTAAAATAATCGTTCGCCTTTGCAAGGCACAATTCCGCGATGAAAGAACTCTTTGTTGCCCGCTTGGGACCATCAGGTCGGTCGGTTAACTCAGGCCGACCTCCACCAGTCCCCATCCTCTTCATCCAATAGAAGTCCTAGCCCATCTTCTAGTCCCGCAAGGCAGAGTCCAGTAAGGTCACCTCCTCTTATGAGTACCATGGATCCACCAAAGGTCGGCTCTTCAAAAGAAGTTTTGGGTCAAGAAATGATTAGCATGCGAAGAGAGAAGACTAAGATGAAGTAGCTAGTTACACAGATGGTTCAGGAAATGCAAAGTCAGCCTAGAGGGGACAATGCACAAATCCCCGAAGAACCTAGGGTGACACCAATACCTAGAGCACAACCCAAAGTTGTGATAGAGGAGGAAGAAGTTGTGGTCATCAACACCCCCACAGGATCCCCCTGAAACTGAAAGAGAACAGATGAGAGAGAAAGTTGAAAAATTGGAGATTGTTGTGGAAGGAAAAGCAGTAGCAAAGCTAGAAGATGATTTGGTTTTCTTCCCGACGGGGAGAATACTTGAAGACTTCAAATGGAAGCTTGACAAATTCGATGGGACAAGGGACCCCAAAGCCCACCTAAAGATCTTCATTACTGTGGCCAAGTCATGGGAGCTTATAGAAAATCAAATGGGTTAGGCCTTCCTATACTCATTGATTAGATTAGCTCTAAGATTGCTCACTCAATTGGACTAGACTCAAACTCAAACCTGGTCGACGGTGGTGAAGGAGTTCACCAAGCAATATTCTTACAATACTGAGGTAGACATCACTCGACATGAGTTGGAAACCTTAAGGCAAGGAGCCGATGAAGGATTTTCTAATTTCATTATGAGTTTCCACAAGAAGGCATCTAGGATGTGGAAACATCCGAATGAAGTAGAACAAGTGGAAATGATACTAGAGAACTTGCATAGAGAGTACCATGACCACCTCTACTATTAACACATCAAAACCTTTAAAGCACTCATAGCTACAGGAAAGCGAATTGAAGACAAGCTCTTCAAGGGAAAGTAA
Source organism: Telopea speciosissima (assembly GCF_018873765.1). Lineage (NCBI taxonomy): Eukaryota > Viridiplantae > Streptophyta > Magnoliopsida > Proteales > Proteaceae > Telopea > Telopea speciosissima. The sequence continues at coordinate 45,883,953 of NC_057920.1, forward strand.
GCCTAGGCTTCAACTAAGGAGGCCTCTAGATCTTATCCTAATAAGAACAACAATGCAGGAAGAGTGAAGGCTTCCAAAGTGAATGCAGTTACCACTGTTCAATACACCGAGAAGAAGATTTCTCCAACAACCACTGCACCGTTGGTTATCCAAGCAGAACAGTCAGCTCCTCCTAGACATTTTCCTTTTGGCAATATGTCTCCTACTCACCTCTTCTTCAAGCTCAAGAGGGAAGGGATGCTAGATGTCGTACCACCAAGACATATAGATTTGGCCAATCCACCTCCAGGATACAAGCCAGAATTGCACTGCTACTATATAATCAGAAAGGTCACCACACCGACAAATGCATACACCTCAAGTATGCCATACAAGACCTGATCGACGCATGGAAGACAGCATTGAAAGTGGAATAACAACCCAATGTAACTACTAACCCTTTGCCAATCCACAAGGTGAATATGTTGCAAGAGAATGCCACTTGTGAGGATCCGACGGTCCTGATTCAACCCATGAAGCAAGAACAAAGGTTGATGGATTCTCGAATTTATAGGGCTATCCTAGTAGCCCAAACTAAGGAGAGTGAGAAGAAAAGAAAAAAATTAGAGGCGCTAAGGCAAAAGCCAAATGAAGGATTCTTTGATTTTGTCAAAAGATTCCGTGAAGAAGCTAAATAAATACAACCCCACCTAACAAAGGAAGAGCAAGTGGGGATAATCCTAGAAAATCTGCATGGAGTGTATCATGAATATCTTTTCCCTCAACGGCATAAGATACTGGAAGCATTTGCCACCCTGAATGGGTCGCTGGATGAAGATGAACTTGACTACCCGAGATCGTCCATAAAATCTATGAATGCCTTGGAAGAAGGGACAATGGGTTTGGACCCAACCTCACTGATTCGGTCCGTAGGGGGTCCCTTGAAGGAGTTAAAGAGAATTTGGAGGGATAAGGTGCATCTCATGTGGCAGATGGACCTCCCAGTAGAAGCAAGGACCAATATCAATAATTTCCTAAGAGACATGTACAAAGAAGAGATGATTGAAAGTCAGACAACACCATTTCGTGGCCGAAGCCGATACGCTCGGAAGAGGAGAGCAAAAAGGGATGATGGTGTGTACCTATTGTGCAAGAACCAACTGTAATGGAAAGTTCAAAGACGATGGGCAACGATGTGACCAAGGGAAGGGCCCAATCTCTGACCATTGAATGATGAAACTGGAATATCTAGAGAATGGGCTAGATAGCCTTAGACCTTATATGCAATTGAAAAAGTTTGGCTTCACCGATTATGAGATCAGCCACATGACATATGTGGAAAACTTAGAAGATGAAGAAGAATTCACTGACTTAACGGTTTCCATTCAACCTATTGGGGAAGAGCCACCTGAGGGTAACATGAAAGTCATTGAAGACGTCATGCCAAGCTTTGGTGAGACTCTCTCTAGAGACACTTTCCTTATCCAGATGGGAGGAAATACTGACCACATCGAAGAAGAAGACTTCGAGTCACATCTGAAGATGAGTTCTCCGTTGAAACTGTGATAAACAATATCGGAGCAGACAATTACAAAATGGACCCAACTGATTTCATTCAATCTATCCCTCCCGCAGATGAGGCAAGTAGCAGCAATGAAGAAGAAAGATCTCTAGAAAATCCAAGAAGAGCATGGTTCATCAAAGAAGAGGACTTCAACAGATGAGGCATGAGCGTATTCCATCAATTGCAAGACATCCTTAAGCTAATATCCACAACCCATGACATCATGTACAAAGCTACCTCTAGCTTCCTAACAATCATTTGGCTTAGCAAGTTGAAAAGATAGAATTACCAACAGAAGAAGATGTACTTCAGAGAATATTGCATGAGATGAGAAACATGGCTTGGCTGAATCTTGCCTTAACAAAGGATTTCTTTGGGAATCTACCTCAAGATCCTATGTTATACTCAGATGACTTCCCCTACGCGGATCCACCGAGAATGATAGAGGAATGGGATAATTGGATTGGTAACATCAATATTGGAGATCTATATTTTGTTCCAATAAAAGGAATTCACCCTCTTGACAGCAGTAGGGGAGAAGAAGGTTACCCAAGTAATTTAGCTTTTGAAGAACACTTAGATGAAGAAACATCCAGTGAAAGTATAAACGATGAAGTAATGGATGAGGATACCAATAATGGACTACCCAACGAAGCATCTGAAATGGAGGAAGAACTTACTATCAACCAGTATAAGGAAATCTGTCGGTCAAGAGCTTGTTCCCTTCCATTCGAAGCAAGAGGGAACCTCAAAATGGTCGATAAGATTCATCAAGTGCTCTTTAAGGTAGTACTTTCAGAAAAAGGATATCAAGAAGAACTACAACGACAATAGCCGGTAAATGAAAAATGGCCATTACCTCAAGTCCTGAAAGAACTGGAAGATGCGGTCACCCTCACGTTCGCTATGGCAAGATATTTGTGCGGAAGTCCTCCAGCATCTCCGAACCGTGGAAGTGAGGAGTATCGCGAATGGGCACAAGTACATGATAGGTTCTACCTCTACAACATCAATGCGGATGAACAAATAAGAGATCCCACAAAGAACATTCATCCTATAATCTCCAGCGATGAAAAAACATCAGAAGATGAGACACATTTTGAGTCCTTAGCTGAAGCTATGAGGTTCCAAAAGTTAGCCAATGAGATCTTCGAAATGATCTAGCAGATGATGCCAGTAGGCCCGCAAAAACTGGATATTGACCAACTTATCAGACACCTCTGCGGAAAGCAAGAGGCTTGTTTAAGATCTTGCAAAAGACCCAAAGGATAAACGTTGCCTTGAAGGCGGAGAGCAAAGTCACTTGTCCAAGACGAAAGAGCCCAATAGTAGGAATCCTTGTGATAACTGAAAGTAACCTAGAGGATGACGAGCTATGCCTGGTAGAGCTCATTATCAAAGGGAAAGAACCTGAAGTATCAAAGACCTGGAGTGGAAGAAATTTCAAAGATAAAGGTCTGATGGTAGAGAAACCATACGCACCTACCTTATCTCAGAGCAAGTATGAGCCAGAAAATCAAGTGTTGAATCAACTGAAGAAGATACAAGCTAACATCTCTATCTGGGGGTTGTTGATGACCTCCCCACCACATCGGGAAGCAGTCCTGAAAGCACTTAACAAAGTGCAAGTACCAATAGAAATGGGACCCAAAGGAACCTTCAAACATCGTGGGGGCTACCTATGCCACACATTCTCTCTCGTTCTCCGAAGATGATCTATCACCTGGAGGGAAGAATCATAATCGAGCGTTGCACATTACAGCAGAATGCAATGGCAACCAGGTCCCCCAAGTCTTAGATAATGGATCAGCTCTCAACATCATACCTCTCAAGGCCGCAAGCTGCATAGGGCTAGACCTCACTCGTATGAAGCCCTCTGCTCAGACAATTCGAGCATATGACAACACAAGAAGGAAAATTCTGGGAGTTTTGACCACCGATATCCGAGTCGGACCTATCCAGTTCACAGTGGAATGTCACATTCAAGCATCATTCAACATGCTATTGGGACGACCCTGGCTACATTCCGTAGGGGCAATGGCCTCAAGCCTACGCCAAAAAATGAAGTTTATCCATGAAGGGAAGATGATCACTATCTTCAGTGACCCAGAAATAGTCCAAACCTTATAAAGCATTGAGGAGGAGTAGAAACTCCAGAAGACACCCAACTAGGTGGAATTGAGATTGGGGCAATCGGTGTGACGACCTCAGAAGTAAGAGAGATAATCCCATTCGGATATCCATCCACGTAGAGTGAGATAACTTTGAAGATGATGAACAACATAGAATATTTCCCAGGACTTGGACTGGGAAAGAATCAGCAAGGGATTCTGAAATTCCCTGAATTTCCAACTTACTACAACCGTCACGAACTGGGATATGAAGCACCAAGAAAAAAAGGCAAACTTGAAAACAGCCAGGAATGTAAGAAGGCGAGCACTACTATGGGACCATCTCCATATTTCAAGATTCTGAACGAGTATTTTGTCGAGGAAGAGGAGAACTTCCCATACTGCGGGAACATTGAGCCTTGATTTGATTATGACAAGGAGAGCCTCCAACCGGAATTTGAAGTCTTCTTTCAAGACAACACCGACTGGTGACGCTAGAAGTGGAACATGCAGAATTGAAAGCTACCAAAGAAGAATTGAGCATCGGAGAATTGTTCGAGATAGCCATGATTTCTGTAGGGGACGAAGAGGGCCAAAACCTCATCTTTTGATTCACCCTCTCCAAGAACCAATTATAAACTAGATCAGTGTCTCTGAAAGGTTTCAATAAATAAAGTCTCAAGGAGAGGTCAGCTCTGAACTAGTCTCATCTGTTAGTAAGTCTATTGTAATCAAGGAAGGTAGTTTGTCGAGTCTACTTGTACTCCTCTTTCCATCATGAATGAAGTTAACCATTCTAAGTATGCCTCTTCTTCTTCTTTCGATTCATCTTCCGATGATGAGGGTATCCTTAAACACTATCACTTAATAAAATAACTAAAGCAAAGAAAAGCCCAGCCTGTCTGAGAGGACACATGTCTCATAAATCTGGGAACATAACATTGTCCCCAAATGGTTAAAATTGGCTCCTCACTCGATAAGGAAGAAGTTGGTCATATGATAACCCCGTTGAAAGAATTCCAAGAAGTGTTCGTTTGGTCCTACGAAGATATGCCAGACATCGATCCAAAGATAATCAACATCAACTGTCCATTTATCCAGACGCTCGGCCTGTCAAACAAAAGCCCAGAAGAATGCAGCCTGAATGGAGTAAAAAGATCAAGGAGGAACTCATCAAGCAGTGGAATGCAGGATTTCTCCAAGTGGCACAGTGCCCTCAATGTTTGTCCAACATTATCCCAGTTCCCAAGAAAGATGGAAAAGTACGGATGTGTGTGGATTTTCAAGACCTCAACAAAGTCAGCCCCAAGGACGATTTCCCATTGCCACACATTGACTTACTGGTGGATAACACAGCAAAACATGCCCTATTGTCATTTATGGACAGATTCTTTGGGTATAATCAGATTAGCATGTGTCCAAAGGACAGAGAGAAGATAGCGTTTACCATACCATGGGGAACTAATTGTTACAAGATAATGCCCTTTGGTCTAAAGAACATAGGAGCAACGTATCAAAGAGTAGCCACGGTCATCCTACATGACATGATACACAAAGAAGTAGAAGTGCATGTGGATGACATGATCATCAAATTCGTCACCCGACAGGGGCATTTTCCGACACTGAGAAAGTTCTTCGAGCGAATCAAAGGCTACAAGCTCAAATTGAACCCTCAGAAATGTATATTCAGAGCAACGACAAGGAAGCTTCTAGGATTTCTCGTCAGCGAAAGAGGAATAGAGGTGGATCCCAACAAAATAAAGGTTATAACCGAAAGGCCATCACTAAAAATAGAAAAAAAGGTCTGAGGATTCTTGGGTCGCATCCAATACATAAGCCGGTTCATAGCACGCCTAACCGCGACATGTGAACCTATCTTCAAGCTCTTAAGAAAAGAAGAACCAAAAGAATAGAATGACAAGTGCCAAAAGGCATTCGTAAAGATAAAAGAGTACTTAACTCATCTGCCAGTACTTGTCCTGCCAGTGTTGGGCGAACCGCTATTATTATACTTATTCATTGAAGAAATGGCAATGGGATCAATGGTAGCGCAGCTTGATCAGAAAAATGGAGAAGAGCACATAATCTACTACTTGACCAAGAAATTGTTGGAGTACGAAACTCGCTATACCCCTTTGGAAAAGACATGTAGCGCCTTGGTTTAGGTAACCAAAAGTTTGAGGTATTACATGCTTTCACATCCGATCCTACTCATCTCAAGGATGGACCCGATAAAGTACGTATTTGAAAAGCAAGCATTAACCGGAAGGATGGCCAGATGGTTGTTGTTATTATTAAAATTTGACATAACATATGTCAACCAAAAGTCTATGAAGGGGCAACCAATCTCAGACCATCTAGCTACACATCTGGTGGAATCGGATTCACGACCAATGGAAGATCTTTTTCCGGATGAAGACTTAGCATTCATGGAAGAAGAAGAATGCAAAGACTGGTGGCAGTTGTATTTTGATGGCGCAGCCAATCAAAGGGGATATGGGGCTAGGATATTGCTAATAACCCCAGAAGATCTTTACCTCCCTTCTGCTTTCCGATTAGAATTCCCATGTACCAACCACACCGCAGAGTATGAAGAATGTGTGATTGGCCTAGAGGCCACCATGGCATTGGAAATCAAGATGTTGAAAGTTTATGGGAATTCATCAATCATAATCTATCAAACTCAAGGGAAATGGAAAACAAAAGATGAAAAAGCTGAAACTCTATCAGGAACACTTGGAAGGGGTAATCAAGAATTTTGAAGAAATCACATTCGAATATTTGCCAAGAGTCAACAACAGATTTGTAGATGCTTCGGCCACCCTCGCCTCAATGGTTGAATGCAACTCAGATACTCAGATCCGACCATTTCTAGTAGACAAAAGATGTGAGCCGGCGTATGAAGAATCAGTGAATGTCTTGACAGCTGATGGAAAAATATGGTCTGCACCCATAATTGACTTCATCAAAGGAAGGAGGTATCCTGAACATTTCACAGTGGAAGAAAACTTCTATGAAAGTATGCCACACAATTCATCCTCCAAGGACACTTGTTGTACAAAAGATCTTACAATGGCATACAACTACTCTGTGTAAATGAGGAACAAGCTCAAACAATAATGAAAGAAACCCATCAGGGAATCTGCGGACTGCATATGAATGCCAAAATGCACGCCAAGAAGATCCTAAGATTGGGGTATTATTGGGCAACCATGTAAGCAGATTGTGCCACGTTCGTGAAAAGATGTCACAAGTGTCAGATATTTGCCAACATTATTCACATTCCTCCCACAGAACTCCATTCATTAAATGCTCCCTGGCCATTCTCCACATGGGGCATTGACATCATAGGGAAGGTGACGTTGAAAGCATCCAACAGACAAGAATTCATTCTCGTTGCCATAGATTATTTCACCCAATGGGTGGAAGCACAGTCTTATGTCGTCTTGACGGCTGCGAAGGTAGCAAAGTTCATCAAGGAAAATATCATATGCAGATATGGAATATCACACGCCTTCATATCCAATCAGAGAGCACATTTATGGGGAAAAACATATAAGTTTTGCGCCAAGTTTGGTATCAAGAGACACCTGTCTATAACTTACAGACCAAAGACTAACGGAGTAGTGGAGGCAGCCAACAAAATTGTCAAAGTCATATTGCAAAAAATGGCTGATACTCATAGAGATTGGACAGACAAGTTTCCATATGCGTTATGGGCTTATCAGACATCCATTCGAACTTCTACTGGGGCAACTCCTTTTTCATTGGTCTATGAAATAGAGACAGTATTTGTAAAACCCCTACCCAAAAATAGGGGCTAATTGGAATTTTTGTTGAAAGCCCAGAATCCGAGGTCAAGGCTACCAGTATACTGTGGTGCATTGAACCCGAGGTTGAACATAATGAGGTAGCCCCATTGGTGAGGACCTACATACCATTAAGAAGGCAAACACCAACTCCTTGTGACTGTACAGCTCACCACCAAATGTACTGGCTAAGGAAGGTACCATCCCTTGATTCTAGGACCCTTGGAATTAAATCCTAGTTCTAGGCTAAACCAATGATGACCTTCATCAACTTGAATGTTTTAGATAAAACATTTTTAAACCCAAACATCAATTTGCATGATTGATTTGATGATGAGAACTCAATTCCATACATACATCTTAAATCCCAACAAAAATGACAAATTTTGCTAATTTACAGATTGACCTTCTCTTAGTTAAAATGATATAACTCCACCACCCAAACTTCATTTGTGTTGGTTCCAATTTTGTTCGAAATTTGACTCATAGGGATGCATTTTTTTAGAAGACATCATTACCTAGATATGTCTCTATGTTAGTTAAAAGTTTAGCTCAAGTTGCTGTCAAAATCGGATCCAGCTGTTTTGACAGGTTAACCTTTGCGTAATAAAAATAACATAACTTCATAATACAATCATGATTTCCTTTGATTCCAGTTTTTCTAGAAACTAGATTTAAAGAACTTCATTTTCTTAGAAGGAACCATGATCCAATTATGTCTCTAAATAGACTGAAATTTCATTTCAATCCAAATAATTCTGCAGATGAATTCTCTGGGCGATGGCATTGGGCGATGCACACATCACCCAGAGACATCACCAAAAGTGCAAAACTGTATTAATTTAATGATTTAATCTATGGGGACCACACATATTGGACATGGGCACCCTCCATAAGATGAGGGGAGTCTGGGGGACCATCTCATGCCCTCGGATCACTGTGGACCCCACCAGAGTGCTCAGAATGGCTGAGAATGCGGTTAAAAATGCATTTTCAAAAGTGGCCTTGGCAGCCAAACAGGCCTTAGTCATGGGTTGGCCTATAAATAGAGGGCCTTGGCCTTGTTTTAAACCCTATTTCACTACTAAAATCGTGGTAGAGAATAGAAGAGAGAAAAGAGAGGAAGAAGAAGAAGAAAAAAGGAGAAGGAAGGGAGGAGACTGCAGCCTACACCTCTGGGCCTAGATTTTGTGCCTTCTTAGACCTATGCAGGTATAAACACCTAAGCTCTACCTGCTGCCTTGATGATTTACTACTTTCCTCTTTGAATCTCTGTGATTTTGTTGAGTTTCTAACCATCTGGCAGCCCAAAACAGCTGGGAACTGCCTAGAATTGCTCCAGATTTGCCATGCAAGCATGGAGCATGGAAGATCTGAGATATTTGAGTAAAAATACAGATCTGTTTTGCTGGTCTTGAAAGCAAAATCTGGCTGTACATGGCTGCACTGCCAGATGCACTGTTATTTGACTGTTTGGAGTCCTGAGTGCATGCCCTGGCTGCATGGAACCTAACCCTAGGTGGTAGCAGCTTTGGATTACTATTTTATACCTAAAACTAGCTTTGCATGCAGCCAAAACTGTGGCTTTCAGCTGAAGCTATGCTGGGTTACTATTCACTGGGTTGTCTGGGCAGCTTCTGGCAGCCAAGTAGTGGGCCCAGGTGAAAATCCACAAGGACCAGTGCAAAGTATACCCGTGGGGGTCCAAGATGACCTAACATGCATGAGGAGAAGATCCATGCACTGCCCATGGTTCAAAACCTTCGAATCTCAGCTTGATTCCGGTTTTGCAATCTCCGGGTGATGGCACTGGGTGATGCAAACATCACCCAGTGAATGAAAACTTCACTGTTTTGCTGATTTGACTTGGGGGACCTCCACATATGGACTATAAACAGTGTAAGGAGGTGGAAAATGACCAAAATACCCCCTCCTCACATCTGTCCATAATTATGTCTACCTTGGGTACCCAAGTGGGCGCCGCAGGGCTTGGAAACCCTGTCTGTGTTGGTCCTGCAGCACTGCTGACCTAGGGACTGTGTTGTAAGGATATTGTGACCTAGAACCATATACTACAGTGATAAAATACAATATTGACCCTAAGCCACATTCTCCAGATGAGGCACCGGGACATGGGCCTAAAGCCCAGTGCAAGGCCCAGAGAATTCAAAGTGATTTCGGATTGAGCACCGAGTTAGACCTAGGAGCCTAGACTAACACTGGGTTATCCAAAATAGTTTTGAATAATTAAAATAACATATTTCTGATTTATTACTTTAGGATTTGTTTCCGTGCTCGAGGTGCTCAGCCAGATACCGACCGAAACTGAACAAACATCTGAACCAGTAGGATCAAACCAAGGTGAGTGGAATTACACCATGAATGTAGGTGTAACATGACTGATGGGTCATGACAACAACAATATTTACTATCTTTCATTATTTTAAATTGTTTTATATTCTCATTTGAATTCTGAATCTTATCTGATGAACATTGGAAATGGATGATAATGCTTGTATGTGGAATTGCTAGATTAGATGTCATAGCCGGCTTGAAAATGAGGCCTGTGGTATCCCGTATTATGGGATACGGTTGACACCACTTGACTCATACAATACCATATAGACAAGGGGCTAGAGTTTCATCACCCGTGCTACGCACCCTTGCCAACAGGGGTTAAGGGTGTTGGATGCCTGTTGGAGCGACTGTATAATCCTTGAGCTATATGCCGGGTTTTAAGCCACAATTCAATTATGAGCTATATGCCGGGCTTAAAACCATAATAAGGAAAAGAAATGTGACCTTGAGCTATATGCCAAGTTTAAGCCACAATTCAATTATGAGCTATATGCCGGGCTTAAAACCATAATAAGGAAAAGAAATGTGAGCTTGAGCTATATGCCGGGCTTTATGCCACAATATAATCCAAAAGAAAAGAAATGTGATCATTGAGTTATATGTTGATGGTCACTTCACAGGATGATCACAGATGGCTGGTCAGGCTGACCTGGATAGGGAGATGCTAGAGCTAGCTGGTCCTCTCCGACAACTCAATGGGTGTATCGCAGGAAGGGGTAACCAAGCCCGCACCAGGGATACACGTATTGTGGATTGTAGTAGCACTAACCCGCCTTAGTTGTGACGTTAGGTGGCTAATAAATAAAATGAATTGCATCTCATGTAGGACTCATTTGGTTGTGCTTGCATGCGCTTGTATGGTTTATGTTTCATCCATGGGCTCGGTGGAGCTCACACTCTTGTATATTCTCTTTTAGCTGATTTTGCAGGTACGGGTTTGGTAATGGGCGAAGAAGCTGTCGATGGAATTATAGATCTTCCTCATCGATTTTGTTATTATTTAAGTTTCTTTCTTTTAAGAAATGTAATAACCAAGATAATGTACTTATTGAACATAAATGGATATGTATATGGTATAACATAGGAAATTGGGATTTGTTTATTGATGATATAGATCGTCTGTGGGTAATTTGATCTTCCGTTGCACTCTGATATTCTTTTATTATCTTTTAACCTCAATGTGTGGTTTGTGACGTGTAAATACTGCTTCTAGATCCTTGGGGATTGGCGGATGTCGTAGGATATTCGGTCACTTGCCTAAATCCTCCCAGGGGGTGGTTTGGGGTGTGATAGTATTACCTGTAGAAATCCAAGTACCATCCCTCAGAGTATTGATGGCCAACAAATTATCCGAAAGAGAATGGATGTAGGCAAGGCATGATGAGCTTAACCTGTTAGATTAGAAAAGGATGAAAGCCATGGATCACCCCAAAAAGTACCAACTCAGAATTGCGAGGGCCTTCAATAAAGGAGTTCACTTGTGGAACATTAAAGAAGAAGATTTGGTTCTTCGAGAGCAAAGAGCACCTGTCCAATACCTAAGGGGCAAGTTCAGACCGAATTCGAGTGGACCTTATCAAGTAAAGGAAATCCTAACCAGGCAAGCTGTTCGACTCGGGGATCTTGATGGAGAAGATGTCAAGGGCCTTATCAACTTGGACCAACTCAAAAAATATTTCGTGTAGCCGTCAAGTCTACATAAACTATGTTTGACCTGATTCCTTTTCAAAGGATACGTAAGCAACTTGGCATGCTCAAGTGCGGTCACAACAACCCTTCATCAGGGGCATATTCCTAAATCCGCCACCTGACAATCTCCACCACCCATCAAAAAACAATTCCACCACCAACAAAAATCTGCCACCCGGCATCTTCTCATATGTTACTAATAGGAGCTGACTATTCCTTGAGTCCAAAAAAAAATAAAGAGAGATCTTTTCTAGTTTACTAAAAAGTTCTTCGATTGAGTACAGGCAAGATGCATCCCCAAAGAGGGCAACTCTCAATGAGACTTTACGTAAATCGACCATCGACATGAGTGCGGATGATCAACCGCTTTGGGAGATGTACATTTACCTATCCTTGGGAGGATAATGTATGTGGAGATCCATCATGACATGTTTCGGTAAGTATACCAATGTTGGGATCTAGAACTACACATTTTCAGATTTGGAGATGTGAAGACAACCCCCACAATTGAAGAGTTCCGAGCTTGCATGCTCTCACCACCACCAGGAAGGCTTTTTCGTCCCCCTCTACGCAATAGCTATGAAGAAGTTTTGTAAGATTTCTTCGGATGGACCAAGAAGGAAGTAAAGAAGGTCATGGACTATGGCGGAGTTGACATTATGAAAGAAGCAGGAATCTTTTCCAAGCAGGAAAGCGTCGGAGAAGCTCAACAAAAGAACAGAAGGAAAGCATATTTATTTTGCATGATTGGGAGATACCTGTTGTGCACCCAGAGAAAAGGTGTTCTCCTTGTAATGGCCGATGTTGTTCAGCAGCTTCTGGAAGGATGTGATACCGCCCCTATAGTGCTAGCTTAGACTTTCAAGGGTCTGGATGACATGAGTGCTTCCCAAAAATATGGCATAGATTATTATGCAGGATCGCCTGCAATTTTACAAACATGGTTACTGGAAAGGCTACGATTGGTCCAACCAATACCCAACACCAAGCTACAACTAAAGCATTTTCAAATCCTAAGAGAAACAGTAGAGTTTCATGCAATCAAGGATTGGAGGAAATATTTGGAAGAAAGAATGGACCAGAAGATTCAGTGGAATTACCATTGGTGGAATACAGAGGCCCCAATCTTTAAGACCCAGGGTTGTGATTATGTGTGGTGGATGGGTTTGACCCATACCACTTTCTATTTGCCTCATCTTGTACCCATGTAGTATCATTTAACTCCAAAAGCATCAACAGTGAAGGTTCCACCACCAGAAGAGCTAACACCGAAAGTCGTGAATCTACTAGACGAATTGTGGATGAAACATGTATTTGTAGGGTGATCTTATTGAACTATGTATCAATTCCATCTATCTCTTCTTTCGTTGCTTTTCCATTCCCATGCATGTAACAATTAGAGATTAAATGAAAAACATTTTGGAATGTGCTTTGCAAAGGAAAAAGTAAATGTCTCAAAATAATTAACATGTTTTGTTCATAAGATAAAACAAAGAAAACAAACAACCAACATCCAAAATCCATACAACATTCTAAAAAGGATAAAAGAAAAAGTATGTGTAATAACTTGGGGAGGGGGAGAAGGCTAATTCTAGGCACCAGAGGATGAAGCCTTGCTCTCAGCCTCCGGAATAAACTCATCATCATCACCGCCATCATCATCATCACAATCAACGTCGCCATCATCATCATCATCATCATGTGCCATGGATGGCGATAGGAGGAGTCCCGCAGATGCTAACTGCCTCTGAAGGCGGTTGTTCTCCTCTGAGTATTGCTGACAGTGATTCCCAAAGAAGTCCCGAGATTCCATCATCTCATTAAGTTGGCCACTCTAAAAGGGTAAAGGAATAAGATTACTTCAAGAGAGTAAGATTCCAAAGAAGGGAAAGGAGACGACAAAGGACACAGAAGAGAAAGTAGTCACCAGCCGCTGGATATCATATGTCCGCTCCAAGAGTTCGGTGTCCATGCTCGCCTGCATCCGTCGCATATCGGCATTTCATTTAGCACTAATCTGTTATGATGATACCAAGCATAAAACAAAGGTCAGCACCAAGACCCGAAAATCAATCAAAGAAAAAAAGAAAGAAATGGAAGAGGTAACATATTCTAGCAAAAGGAATAAGGAATCATAGATCATGATCAAAAGCCTCACAAGCAAGGAGAACGGTTTGGAGAGTGGTGTCAAATCTAGAAGGTATGGTCCATCCCAGGTATCCTGGAATGAGAACATTTATTTGTGCGATAGGCAGACCGGCACCAGTAGCATGGGAGGGGCGATAATTCATGCTGCAACCATGCGAAGGGGGCAATCCATACTCGCCAAGGATCAGACGATGACCTGGATACTGCAGAAAAGAAAAAAAGAAGAAAGAGACAAGATTGTCAAGTTCAAGAAAAGAAGAAAAAGAATGCCACAAAGGGAGACAAGGTTCAAGAATGTACCACGGGACCCTCTCGAGTCATGCGAACACAGACTATTTCTCGATAAAGGAAGTCTTGATAGTTCTGATTAGTCACAATCATCTCCAATGCAGAAATCCCAACCCTCAATTCCTCAATATTAGGAGATAGGAGAGGAGAATGCATATGAGAAGGAGGAGGTCGAGGCACTATCTGAACAGAATGCCATTGAAGGGTAACTCTCTCCCCAAGATAAAGCTCAACCCCAGTTGGACCTTTGCAGGCTATCCGCCTTTGAATAAGCGTAGAGACATACCGATATTCCTCTAGGTCAGCTACATCATTAATCTGCTCCTCATCATAGGGTTGCCAGTGGATCTGCCAATAGAATCAACTCAGTAAAGCCAATACAAAAGGGGATCAATTCAGAAAAGATAGAAATGCCTAAAGAAGTTTCTTTTATGTTACCTGGTTGATTGACAAGTTGTTAAGCTAAAGGCGCAATTGCAATTCATCAATGAAGGAACACCCTGCCTTCCCCCAACAAGTCGCTCTAGGGATGTACGGAGCTACTTCATCAGGAAAACAAGGGGCATGAATCCCCAAGACTTCATAACACCATACCTGTCAGTAAGAGAAGAAAGCGATATCAAGAACAAAAGAAAGGTTACGGACCAAAGGAAAGCCGAGCAAGCGAAGCATACCCAAAGAACATAGGCGCAGCCAATAAAGCCAGGTGCACAGAAAGCAACACATCCAACATCTTCAAGAAGTGGGCATAAGTAGACCTACCCCAGTTGAAAGTCCCTGTCTCCTCAAAACCCTCAAAGAAACAGACAAAAGAAGTATCTGTAACTCCTCAGAGGGCATTGGAGACAAGATAAAGGAGAAAACTCCTAGTAGCCTAATCTAGTAACTCCTCAGAGGAGCTATCATCAATTACTTAGCTATCCCACTGTAAGTACCGTGGTCCTCCCGGGCTCCGGCAAGGGTTTCCTCAACCTCTTCTTGATGACTGTATCTTATTGATATGGATAATAATGTCAATGTGTAATGTTGATAAATGGGGATTGGGATCATGCATTAAAATATGCTAACATAATGTGAAGTCGCCACCTAGGGTTAGGGCCTAGGACCCATTAGGTGTAGCCCTATCCATTGTGAACGGAATCGGGCTACGTGACTCCATATGGTCTGACCAAAGGTTCGGGTAAAGGGTCAGGTTACGAGTGTGGGAAGGTGTTAGGCACCCACCTCGTCCGGCCGAAGCCGGTCTCTCTATCTTAAATGCTACATAAAGACGAATGTTCTCTCTCTTTTATTGCGGGGATGGGAGATATTATGAACTACACTCAACTGTTATAAATTGAACTAGAACATAATAAACTACATTACATATACAAAAAATACAGACCAAAATGATGAAATATGAAAGGACTACATTGAATCAACAAGAGTGCAGTAATTATACCTGTATGGTTGTATTCCCTTGGCTCAAGGGAGATAGATGAATGACCTGACGCCAATTCTTTCTGGGCAGAGTAACGGCTGTTTCAGATGGTTTGAAGAGGAGCAAATAGACAAAATAACGTCTGGAATAAAGGGGGTTTGATTGCTATCCGTACACTGACGGGATAACAATGCTTAGGAGCAGAAGTGCTCTATGCTCGAAGGGATAATCGAAGGATCTATCCACGACCAAGAAAATTTCACTCACTCACACTCTCATAGGAGAAAGGGAAGAAAGGAAGGTGAAAAATGAGGAAAAGAAGGTGGAAATCACTTGGGAAGGGTCTCTCTACCCGGAATTCCTTGTTTTTTGGGGTAGCAGGACCCTCCTATTTATAGGGAGGGGTCCCCTCTATCTCCTGGCCAGATAAGTCCTCCACGGCACTGTGGGGAACTTTTCCACGGTGCCGTGGGTGACATCAGCTTGCTGATGTCACACCCCCTCAGGGCACCTTGAAAATCCGGTACACATCCCCATGGTGCCATGGGAAGGAGCTTATGGCGCCGTGGAAGGAGCCCACGGCGCCGTGGGGGCGCAGTGCCATTTTTCCTTGTTTTTGGGCCTAAAATGGGTCATTTTGTGTTCAGAATGGTTCTCGGGTTTATGGGTCAGGTATCTTAGGTCCAGAAAGAGGGAAACTGCATCATCCATCATCCATGTCCCGTTGTCATCATTGCCGATCAGGGGGTGACACAAATCAGTGTCTACAGTTTGCCCCTCTTTGGCCGAGGCCTGTGCCAATAGCCGAAGGGTAAAGACAAAAGACCAACTAATTTTGTCACCAAGAGCATGTATTGCTGACGCTTTGCTCAAAGGCGACAGAGTTGCCAAAACTAGACGGTTAATCACGATGAAATCTTTCAATAATCCTCAAAAGAAAAACTCGAAAAAACCAAATCTCTATCATGCGAGCACTGCTCAATCAAATTTTGAGGGTGATAAGGCACCACTCGATCGAAGATTAATCATGAGGGTGATAAGGCACCACTCGACCAAAGATTAAGTTTAAGGGTGATAAGGCACCGCTCGACCGAAGATATGAGGGTGATAAGGCACCGCTCGACCAAAGATTAGGTTTTGAGGGTGCTAAGGCACCACTCGACCGGAAATCAAGTTTTGAGGGTGATAAGGCACCACTCGACCGTAGATCAGATTTTGGGTTTCACTGGGGAATTTTTAATGATTTCATTGGGGATGTATAGCTTTGACAACTCCACTGGGGATGCATGACTCTGAGGGTGATGAACCACGGCTTTTGAAGGTGAAGGGACACCTTCCTAAATGGAAATCAGGATTAGAGGACTCCACTGGGGATATGTAGCTTAGAGGGTGATAAGGCACCACTCAATAGGGTTTTGACAACTTTATTGGGGATTAGTATGGCACGTACACCACTAGGAATATTAGGACAGATGTACTTTCCTGGGATTACGATGCTTCCACAGATGTGTAAAAAGAAAGTTTAATAATGGGTGAGCCCTGTAAAGAAGACTTGTGACTTTCGTAAGTGCAGAAGTAATTGAAACCTCGGTCAAACTGTACACGAGGCCCCATGATTCGGGTTGCAAGTGGCTTTCATCGTAATTGGATAATCCATTTGCTCATGAGTACTTGCATGAGGAGTAATCCTCAGACTTATGTTGGTAAGGGTGTCAATTGGGACGGTTCCCGGTATTTGGGACGGGACGGTACCGGTACCAAAAGTGCCAATCCCAGTACCGTCCCATCTAGTTAACGGGACCAAACCTAGATCCCAGTCCCGATTACTAGCGGGACGGGACGGTACCGGTTCTTAAATGGTTCTAGGCACTGTAGAAAAAGGGAGAAGAAGTTTAATTTTTTCTAACAAAGCGGGTTTACTAGTGTTGTGGAATTTTTTCACTATCATGAAATCTAAGTTGTCAACTGCTTTTTGTAAAGCAACTTAAATTATGAAATCATAGTTTTACTTCTTCAAACTCCCTAAGATCACATGTAATAAGCGTCTCATTTTTTTAAATCTAGAGAAGTCCTACAAAATGGAAGAATCCTGTTGCGTTTCCTCTTTGATTTTCCCAAACAAAACTCTATTCATCACACATGTCACATGGTAGTATGGTATGAAGTATGAAGTGCAAAAGGAAGAACCTGGTAGATGTAGTTGGTCGACGGAGAAGGGAGGAGAGAGTAGCACTGTAGCAGATTCTGTGAGGAGAGAGTTCAAGCTACGGCTATTGACCGGTTGTTCCTCTTCGTATTCAAAAGGCAATTAGTGAAACCCTAATGAGTCATAATTCTTATACCCTTTTCTTTTCTTTAAAAAATATCTTATATACTCTTTCTTTTTAAACGGTACTAGTAGTTTCGGTACCATCCGGTACCTAATTGGTATTTCGGTACTGGTACCTTTGGGAATCCCATCCCAGAACCATCCCGTCCCATTTATTATTCGGTACCAAAATTAGATACCAGTACCGTCCCATTTACTAATGGGACGGTCCGGTACTGGGTTTTAGCGGGACGGTCCGGTACTGGGTTTTAACAGGACGGTATTGTGACGGTTCCCGGTTCCGGTCCCAAATTGACACCCTTATATGTTGGTGCACGGCACCATGCTTGCACGGCTCCGTGCTTGCACGGCTCCGCATACACTGCTCCGTGCCAGATCCCACGGCTCCGTGGGCAAACTTCCACAGTGTCGTGGGCCGTTGTCTCACGGGGCCATGGAGATCTCCACGGTGCCGTGGGCGCGATGACTTCTTTTATAACTAAAAGTGCCCTCCCCTCACTTCTCTATTGCCATTTTTGCTGCGGAGCCCTACCTTTTTCATTCCTTTTGCAATCCACTCTCACAGGGAGCCAATGCTTGGAACTACTGCTCGAGACGCACGAGCTGCATGGTACCCTTCAGGGGTTACCCTAGTCGACACCGCCCGCCACGGTTGCCGCTCCATATGGGGCCAAGTCAGTAGTCCCACTCTGTTATGCTTTTAATTTTTATAGGTTATTTAATTTATCACCTGGATGAACCTTTAGACCTTAGACCTTGCCCTACGACTATCGGCTAGAAGTGAGACCCAAGTGTCTCCTGACACGTAAATCGAGGCAATGCCTCAAAATACCATTTAAGCACTACACAACACGCAGATTGAACCCAGACCATTAGTCCCTTCCTTAGATATTTGTTAGCACAAATCGAGGCAATGCCTCGAGATACCATCTTTAGGCACCCGATGACATACAAATCAAAGCGAGGCCAATAGACACTACCCTAAGTGTCTTTTGGTACGCAAATCGGGGCGATGCCCCTAGATACCACCTTAGGCACCCAGTGACACGCAAATCAAGGGGAGGCCATTAGACACTACCCTAAGTGTCTTTTGGCATGCAAATAGAGGCGATGCCCCTAGATACCACCTTAGGCACCTAGTGAAACATAAATCAAGGCGAGGCCATTAGACACTACCCTAAGTGTCTTTTGGCACGCAAATGGAGGCGATGCCCCTAGATACCACCTTAGGCACCCAGTGACACGTAAATCAAGGCGAGGCCATTAGACACTACCCTAAGTGTCTTTTGGCACGCAAATAAAGGCGATGCCCCTAGATACCACCTTAGGCACTCAGTGACACGTAAATCAAGGTGAGGATATTAGACATTACCCTAAGTGTCTTTTGGCATGTAAATCGAGGCGATGCCCCTAGATACCACCTTAGGCACCCATTGACACGCAAATCAAGGCAAGGCCAATAGACACTACCCTAAGTGTTTTTTGGCACGTAAATCGAGGTGATGCTCTTAGATACCACCTTAGGTACCCAGTGACACGTAAATCAAGGCGAGGCCATTAGACAATACCCTAAGTGTCTTTTGGCATGCAAATCGAGGCGATGCCCCTAGATACTACCTTAGGCACCTAGTGAAACATAAATCAAGGTGAGGCCATTAGACACTACCCTAAGTGTCTTTTGGCACGCAAATCAAGGTGATGTTCCTAGATATCACCCTAGGCACCCAATGACACGCAAATCAAGGCGAGGCCATTAGATAATACCCTAAGTGTCTTTTGGCATGCAAATTGAAGCAATGCACCTAGATACCACCTTAGGCACCTAGTGAAACGCAAATCAAGGCAAGGCCATTAGACACTACCCTAAGTGTCTTTTGGCATGCAAATCGAGGCGATGTTCCTAGATATCACCTTAGGCACTTAGTGACACGTAAATCAAGGTGAGGCCATTAGACACTACCCTAAGTGTCTTTTGGCACCCAAATGGAGGCGATGCCCCTAGATACCACCTTAGGCACCCAGTGACATGCAAATCAATGTAAGGCCATTAGACACTATCCTAAGTGTCTTTTGGCACGTAAATGGAGGCGATGCCCCTAGATACCACCTTAGGCACCCAATGACACGTAAATCAATGCGAGGCCATTAGACACTACCCTAAGTATCTTTTGGCATGCAAATCGAGGCGATGCTCCTAGATACCACCTTAGGCACCCAGTGACACGTAAATCAAGGCAAGGCCATTAGACACTACCCTAAGTGTCTTTTGGCACGCAAATGGAGGCGATGCCCATAGATACCACCTTAGGCACCTAGTGACACGTAAATCTAGGCGAGGCCATTAGACACTACCCTAAGTGTCTTTTGGCACGTAAATGGAGGCGATGCCCCTAGATACCACCTTAGGCACCCAGTGACATGCAAATCAAGGCGAGGCCATTAGATACTACCCTAAGTGTCTTTTGACATGCAAATCGAGGCGATGCCCCTTGATACCACCTTAGGCACCCAGTGACACACAAATCAAGGCGAGACCATTAGACACTACCCTAAGTGTCTTTTGGCATGCAAATCGAGGCAATGCCCCTAGATATCACCTTAGGCACTCAGTGACACGTAAATCAAGGCGAGGCCATTAGATACCACCTTAAGTGTCTTTTGGCACGCACATGGAGGCGATGCTCCTAGATACCACCTTAGGCACCCAGTGACACGTAAATCAAGGTGAGGACATTAGACACTACCCTAAGTATCTTTTGGCATATAAATCGAGGCGATGCTCCTAGATACCACCTTAGGCACCCAGTGACATGCAAATCAAGGCGAGGCCATTAGACACTACCCTAGGTGTCTTTTGACATGCAAATCGAGGCGATGCCCCTAAATATCACCTTAGGCACCCAGTGACATGCAAATCAAGGCGAGACCATTAGACACTACCCTAAGTATCTTTTGGCATATAAATCGAGGCGATGCTCCTAGATACCACCTTAGGCACCCAGTGACATGCAAATCAAGGCGAGGCCATTAGACACTACCCTAAGTGTCTTTTGACATGCAAATCGAGGCGATGCCCCTTGATACCACCTTAGGCACCCAATGACACACAAATCAAGGCGAGACCATTAGACACTACCCTAAGTGTCTTTTGGCATGCAAATTGAGGCAATGCCCCTAGATATCACCTTAGGCACTCAGTGACACGCAAATCAAGGTAAGGCCATTAGACACCACCTTAAGTGTCTTTTGGCACGCACATGGAGGCGATGCTCCTAGATATCACCTTAGGCACCCAGTGACACGCAAATCAAGGTGAGACTATTAGACACTACCCTAAGTATCTTTTGGCATATAAATCGAGGCGATGCTCCTAGATACCCCCTTAGGCATCCAGTGACATGCAAATCAAGGCGAGGTCATTAGACACTACCATAAGTGTCTTTTGGCACACAAATCAAGGCAATGCCCCTAGATACCATCTTAGGTATCCAGTGACACGCAAATCAAGGCGAGGCCATTAGACACCACCCTAAGTGTCTTTTGGCATGCAAATGGAGGCGATGCCCCTAGATACCACTTTAGGCACCCAATGACACGCATATCAAGGGGAGACCATTAGACACTACCCTAAGTGTCTTTTGGCACGTAAATGGAGGCGATGCCCCTAGATACCACCTTAGGCACCCAGTGACACGTAAATCAAGGTAAGGCCATTAGAAACTACCCTAAGTATCTTTTGGCATGCAAATCGAGGCGATGCTCCTAAATACCACCTTAGGCACCCAGTGACACATAAATCAAGGCGAGGCCATTAAATACTACCCTAAGTTTCTTTTGACACGCAAATGGAGGCGATGCCCCTAAATACCACCTTAGGCACTCAGTGATATACAAATCAAGGTTAGGTCATTACTCACCACCCTAAGTGTCTTTTGGGCACGCAAATGGAGGCGATGCCCCTAGATACCATCTTAGACACCCAATGACATGCAAATCAAGGTGAGGCCATTAGACACTACCCTAAGTATCTTTTGGCACGCAAATGGAGGCGATGCCCCTAGATACCACCTTAGGCACCTAGTGACACATAAATCAAGGCGAGGCCATTAGACACTACCCTAAGTATCTTTTGGCACGTAAATGGAGGCGATGTCCCTAGATACCACCTTAGGTACCCAGTGACACGTAAATCAAGGTGATGCCATTTGATACTACCCTAAGTGTCTTTGGCACGTAAATGGAGGCAATGCCCCTTATTTATTTTCACAGTTTCTCTTTTTTTTTTTGTATTTATCTTAACTGTTGTCACAACCACTTTGACTGACCATTTGCATTGTTTTTCTTTCCATGGTAAGCCTCTCCCTTCACCCAAGAAGTATTGTGGGCTGGAGGCTGTTTCAGAGTGGTACCGCTCACTCTGCCCGACGGTACAGTTGCTGGTGATTCAGATCGGGTTGGGACACATCGCCGCATCTCTAGCCTGCAAGTTGGATAGCCCGACTGCGAGGGCTTCGATAGAGTGGTGGTGGCCGAGCACCCATACGTTTCACCTTCCATTTGGCGAGGCGACGGTCACCCCTTTAGACTTCTACATGATCATAGGGTTACCCTTTGGAGGGGTACCCGTGACCTTGACTCCGGAGGAGAGGGTTATAGCCTCGACAGAGCTGTCAGAGCGCCTGGAGTATTACAGGCAACTGCTGGGGATCGCTGTTACGGGGAGAGAGATCCCCGCATCGATCCTGAGGGGTTCCTGGGATGAGAGGGTTATTACAGACCAGTCATCGTCCGATCTTCAGGATCAGCAGGCTGGATGCTTCCTCCTCTTCTTGCTGGCGGAGGTGATTTTCAGGGATATGACGGGTATGGTGACAGCCGATGCCGCATATGTTCACTTTTTTGGGGACTTCGACTTAGCCACGGGCTATGATTGGGGTGGTTCGGCGTATGCCTACTTCCTGGATATGATGGACTATCTAGTTGTAGGGTTGCCGAATCTGATCAGATGCTGCTATGTCCTTGGGTAAGCTTCCTCAACTTTGCCCCCCCCCTTTTTTTTTTGTTTATTTGAGCTCGCTTTGCTAACTCCCAACCATCTATTATAGATATGGAGCTACGAGATTTTACGATTTTGGGTCCCCACCTTTAGACCTAGGGATGACCCCGGAACCACTTTTCCCAGATCTACGCGGTGGCGTAAGTCCCACCTGCTCAGGAGTGGTCGCCATAAGGACCTTGTGTCCATTCGTAACCCCCTGGATGAGCTGCAACCTGGTGAGGTAAATCTAAGCTGATTGTTCATCTTATTTTCTCTTTTCTTCTTTTTTTGTTTTTTTTTATTTATTTCTATTTTAATGCTTTTTTTTTTCAGAGGGTTGAGCTTGACCCTTATCGGAGAGAGGTCGAGAGATTGAGCTTGACCCTTATCGGAGAGAGGTCAAGAGATTAAGGCTTATGAACGAGCAGCTGCAGCTCAACCTCGTGCGAGTCAAGGTCGAGAGAGATGGCCTGAGGATGTCTCAGAGCGGGGAGGGGGGAGGCCTGGATGTCGACGATTACTCCCCTGAGCCATGATTTCCTCTCTCTCTCTCTCTCTCTCTCTCTCTCTCTCTCTCTCTCTCTCTCTCTCTCTCTCTCTATATATATATATATATATATATATATATTTTTTAATTGGCACAGCTATGTACATTTACTCTTTCTTGTTGATTTGTTTTTTGTTTGTATGATATTTTTTTTTTTTTGTTTCATTGTACAGATGTGCTATGATTTTTTATTTTTTTTTTGTACACTTTATTCTTTTATACATGTTAACAAGTTGTTTACACATTATTGCATGAATTCATTGGATACTTCTTTCTTTGAAATGCACACATGACTCAATCCTTTTCCTTAGAAGCACGAATTCCATTGATCAATGGTTCCATTACATGAGAAAGGAAAACAAATGAAGATGGGAACATTGGACTGATATCACTTGTTTACAACATTTTTCCACATTTCGGACAACAGAATCACCACTTCTTGTGTCAATATCTCTGGGGTTCTGACATTCTTCAACTTGGGTTGTTCTTGCCTTAGAGATACTAAGGAAGGGATGTAAAAACTGGTATGAGTCAGACCCATGAATCTCACATAATTGTACCCGAGGGTTTTTGGTTCTTCTACCTCGGCCTTCATCCAGGGGCAATCCCACTTGATTTCTTGAACATCTCTTTCCTCCAAATATTTCTTCCAGTCTTGGATCTTGTGGGATTCTGGCTTTTCCCTTTTTATTTGGTAATGCATGGGTCGGAGGTGAGGACATGGAATTGGTGCTACCAACTTCAATTTTTCCATCAACCACATTTGGAACACTGCTGGAGATCCATGAAAGAAGTCTGTTCTGTATTTCTGAGATTGACTCATGGTATCAAACCCTTTGAATGTTTCTGCTAAAATGGTGGGAGTGATGTCGCATCCTCCTTCAATCTGCTTAACTACTTTCGCAATCGTTGGAGTCATGCCTCTTCCTGGAGATACTAACAGGTACCTCCCAATCATATAGAACAAGTATGCCCGCTTTCTGCATCTGATCTGTCCTTCCTCTTCAAACCTATTGTTGTTGAAGATCTTCACAACTTTCAACGCATCTACCTTGTCATAATTGAGAACTTGCTTTACCTCCTTCTTATTCATGGCAAAGAAATCTTCCAAATCTTTAAAAAGTTATTCTTTCTTCATGGTTGGGAAGAACAATTTTCCTCGAGGGGGTGCCATCATGCAAGCCCGGAATTCTTCAATGGTCGGAGCCAGCCAGATTTTTCTGAAGCAAAATGCATGTAATTGGGGGTTCCAGCACTTCGACACTTCTTTGAGTAAGTCATGATAGAGCTTGAAACAACCGATTCTTCCCAGCACGGTTAAATGGAGATCCTCTAGAAGTGTGGGCTCATCCACATTCATCCAGAGGGTCCACTGGCGCAACTGTTCGTCCAACCCTTCTTTCTTTGGTCCCCTCATACTACCTACATGAAGGATCAGGTTAGCATTTTGTTGCATAGAACAAATAAATCCTTTGTTAATAATCAGCTCTAGATGATTTTTCACCTACGCTAAGTCAATGAATAGAAGGCCAAGTGGCGAGATTTACCCATACATACAGGGGATGCCGGTTGGCAGAGTTTATGGAAGGGAACCAATACAATGTCCCCCTCTTTTTCTTTTTTTTTTGAGACCGCACTCAGATATATCGAGTTGCCTACGTATCCCTTAGGAGGAATTAGGTCGAACGTAGTTCAAGTCACGTCAAGTGACTCAGATGAAATTCTTCTTCAATTGGTCCATGTTGACTAATCCCCAAAGATCTTCTCCATCAAGGTCAGAGAGTTGAACCGCTTGGCCTAGCAATATGGTCTTGACTTTGTAAGGTCCGCTCCAGTTGGGCCGGAACTTTCCCCTCGGATCATGAACAGAAGCTCGCTGCTCTCTCAGAACTAAATCTCCTTCTTCAATGCTTCGAGTGCGTACACCTTTGTTGAACGGCCTAGCTATTCTCTGTTGATATTTCTTGAGATTATCTATGGCTTTCATCCTTTTCTCATCCCGGAGATTGAGCTCTTTATATCTGTTCCTTACCCATTCTCCTTCAGGTACCTAACTATCGAGTAAAACTCGAAGAGAGGGGACTTGAATTTCTATAGGCAACACAGCTTCTACTCCATACACAAGAGAGTATGGGGTAGCTCCGGTGGAGGTCCGGATAGAAGTTCGATATGCCCATAGGGCTAGTGGAAGCTTCTCTGCCCAGTCATTGTGTGTATCTGCCATCTTTTGTAGTATGACCTTCATATTTTTGTTGGCTACTTCTACCGCTCCATTAGTCTGTGGACGGTAAGTAGTAGACTTATGCCTCTTGATACCAAACCTATCGCAGAGTTCCTCCACTTTTCCCCTGAAGTGCAAGCCTTGATCCGAGATCAATTGCTGAGGGACACCGTATCTGCAGATGATATTCTCTTTTATGAATTTTGCCACTTTAGCTGAGGGCAAGACTGCATAAAACTGGGCTTCTACCCACTTTGTGAAATAGTCAATGGTGACTAACACGAATTGGTGTTCATTAGAAGCTTTTGGGGTTATTTTGCCCACTACATTGATTCCCCAAGTAGAAAACGTCTAAGGGGCATTCAATGAGTGTAGCTCTGTTGAAGGAATGTGGATAATATTCACAAATATCTGGCATTTATGGCATAGCCTGATGAAGGCATCACACTCAGCTTCCATAGTGGCCCAATAATATCCCATCCTGAGAATTTTCTTGGCCAACATCCTTGCATTTATGTGTGGTCCGCACATTCCTTGATGGATTTCTTCCATAATGGTTTGAGTCTGATCCTCATCTACACATAATAGTTGGATACCATCATAAGACCGCTTGTACAATAAGTTTCCTTAGAGGATGAATTGAGTAGCATATTTTCACAAATGCCTCTTCTCTTTTTCTGAAAACTCTTCAGGGTACATCCTTTCCTTGATGTAATCAATCACGGGAGCATACCAAGGCCTTCCATCCTCGGTGAGTGCATTGACTGGTTCTCCATTTACTGGGCGGGTCCTCCTTTCTATTAGGAACGGCTGGATCTTGTCCTGAGTATCACATTCTACCATGGATGCCAAAGTGGCTAAAGTGTCAGCGAACCGATTGATATCCCTGGGTAGATACTCAAAAGAGACTTCATTGAAGCATTCGATCAATTGCTCCAAATAAACTCGGTAGGGCTTTAACTTCTCATCCTTAGTCTTCCACTTTCCTTGTGTTTGACAGATCATAAAGGAGGAATCTTCGTAAACTGTGATTTTGTCCACCCCTACAGACAAAGCCATTTCTAACCCAATAGCACAAGCTTTATACTCTACTATGTTATTGGTGCAACTGAATTCTAACTGGAAGGCCATTGGTAAATAAAAATCACTTGGGGTTATCAGTAATACCCCTGCGCCAAATCCTTTTTGATTGGCGGCTCCATCAAAGTACAATTGCCACACTTCATTTGGTTTCGCTTCTATGGAATGCAAATCTTCATCTGGGAAAAGGTCCTCTATTGCTCGGGAATCAACTTCTAAGGGAAATGCTGCCAGATGGTCAAAAATTGCTCGCCCTTTCATAGATTTTTGATTAACATAAGTTATGTCAAATTCTGATAATAGCAACAACCACCTAGCCATCCTCCCAGTCAATGCTGGTTTCTCAAAAAGGTACTTTATTGGATCCATTCGCGAGATCAACTTGACGGGATGTGATACCATGTAATGCCTTAGATGCTTAGTTACCCAAACCAGGGACGTGCAGATTTTCTCCATAAGAGCATATCGAGTTTCATACTCCAACAATTTCCTGCTCACATAGTAAATTGCGTGTTCTTCTCCATCTGTCTTGCCAATTTGGGCCATCATTGATCCGACCGTTGTTTCTCCTACTGACAAATATAGGAGCAAAGGTTTACTGAGCACTGGAGGGACAAGTATAGGGGGAGAGAGTAGATACTCTTTGATTTTCATGAAGGCATCTTGGCATTTCTCATTCCACTCTTTCGGCTCTTTCTTCCTTAGGAGTTTGAAGATAGGTTCACAAGTAGATGTCAACCGAGTTATGAACCTACTAATGTATTGAATGCGGCCTAAGAAACCTCATACCTCTTTTCTGTCTGGGGTGGTGGCATTTCTGTGATGGCCTTTATTTTGTCAGGGTCCACTTTTATCCCTCTCTCACTGATGAGGAAACCTAGCAGCTTTCCTGCTCTCGCCCCAAATACACACTTTTGAGGATTCAACCTCAGCTTGTATTCTTTTATTCTTTCAAAGAACTTCCTGAGGGCTACAAAGTGGCCCTGTTGGTCAACAGATTTGACTATCATATCATCGACATACACCTCTACTTCTTTATGTATCATATCATGGAGGATAGCCATGGCCGCTCTTTGATATGTTGCCCCTGCATTTTTCAACCCAAAAGGCATCACCTTGTAGCAAAATGTTCCCCACGGTGTGGTGAAGGCAGTCTTCTCCCTGTCCTTTGGGCACATGCTAATTTGGTTATATCCTGAGAAATCATCCATGAAGGATAGCAAAGTATGGCCTGCAGTATTATCCACTAAGATGTCGATGTGGGGCAATGGGAAATCATCCTTAGGGCTGACCCTGTTCAGATCACGAAAATCCACACACATTCTGACTTTCCCATCTTTCTTAGGAACTGGGACAATATTGGACAACCATTGAGGGTACTAAGTTACTTGGAGAAATCCTGCATTCCATTGCTTGATGACCACTTCTCTGATCTTCTCACTCCATTCCGGCTGCATTCTTTTCAGCTTCTGCTTGATTGGACGAGCATCGGGATATGTCGACAGTTTATGTTGTATAATCCTTGGATCGATACCGGGCATATCCTTGTAAGACCAGATGAAAACTTCCTCAAATTCCTTAAGGAGAGAGATCATTTGGGACATTTCATCATTATTGAGAGAAGAACCAATTTTTATCATTCGAGGGCATTGGTCGGTCCCTATATTTATGAGATTGGTGTCCTCTCAGACAAGTTGGGCTCTTCTTTGCTCCAATTGTTCTAACAAGTGACAATGTTCTAGGACATTATCATCATCAGAAGAACAGGAAGAAGAAGAAGAAGAAGCATACTCAGAATCAGCAATTTTTGAGCAATTTCGTTCATGATAAGGGGAAAGGTACAGATAGACCCAGCAGACTGAACATTGCCACGGGACTCAGATATAGACTCAGGGACAGACTTAGACAGAACTATGCTATAGCTAGTTATAACTTCAGATTCATTAATACAAAAATCTTCCATCATTCTTGCCCAATCTGCTATGGATCCTTGGAGGGGTTGTATGAGAAGATGTGGTGCTGGTCCTTCTTCCTCTTCTTCAATGATCACCGCCACTTCGAACAGCTCGCCGATCCTATGATCTTCTTGAGCTTCTTTCTTGCTGGCTTGATCCAATTCCATGGCTACCTAATCCACTTCATTCTCGAAGAATATTTTAAGCCCTGGTAGACGTTTGCCCTGCTCTTGATTGAACCATGGTTCTTGATTTCCACAGTAAGGGAAGTCTTCTCCCTCTTTCATGAAGTACCCGTTCAAAGTCTTGAAGTACGGCGTACCATTCGCTGCATTGTTCTTCCGTCCTGTGGCTTTCTTCTTGGGGTTCTTCAGGTTAAACCCTAATCCACAACGATTAGCATTGGCCTGTATTCCTAGGAATGCTAGTATCCCTTGTTGGTTCTTTCCTAACCCCAGTCCCGAAAAGTACTTCATCTTTTTCATGATCTTTATAGAGGCCTTGCTCCATATCATCGGGAATTTCTCTAGACTCCAATCTTCTCCATTTGCAGAGGTAGTGCGAATGTGGCCAATTTCAAACCCACCCAGTTGTTCTTCCTGTGAGGGTGAACCACCTACTTCAATGTTGGCCAAAGTGTGCACCATTCTGGGTCTCCGAAGATGGTAATCGCTTTCTGGTCATATATGAACTTCAACTTCTGATAAAGACTTGATGCTAAGGCTCTTGTTGAATGCAGCCATGGCCTTCCAAGCAACATATTGAAGGATGCTTGAATGTCGACGACTTGGAAGTCTATAATAAAGTGGGCTGGTCCGATCTTGACATTGGTGATAAGAATCCCAATTACCTCCCTCCTGGAATTGTCGTATGCCCTGATGGTTTGACTAGATGACTTCATCTTGTCTAGAGATAAACCCATGCATCTTGCTGCTTTGAGAGGCATTACATTGAGGGCGGACCCATTGTCTATCAGAACCTGGGGGACCTGATTCTTGTTACATTCCACAGTAATGTAGAGTGCCCGATTGTGATTCTTTCCTCCCGGGGGTAAGCCCTCTTCTGAGAAAAAGAGCGATTGAATGGCATAGGTGGCCCCCACTATGTGAGATAATTCTTCAGGTCCCATTTCTATGGGCACTTGAACCTTGGTGAGAGCTTTCAAAATAGCTTCTCGGTGGGTTGGTGACGCCATTAGTAATTCCCAGATTGAGATGTTGGCTTGGGCCTTCTTTAATTGGTCTAGTACTCAATTTTCTGGCTCAACGACCACCGTTGATTGGCTAGACTGATATTTTTCCACTGTCAAATCCTTATTCTTGAAGTGTCGGCCACTCCTGCTTTTCGTAACTTCTGACTCTCTTCCTTTGATGACCAACTTGACTGGACAAAAGTCACCATCCTCTTCGTCACTATTAGTGATGATAAGGGGACCCTTGGGACAAGTTTGGATTTCAGCTCCCTCATCGGACAAGGCCACAATAGACTTCTGGGCCTGATCTAGGATTCCTGATAGGGTTTCTTACTTCTTAGCCACTTGTTGGATTGTGTGAGAATCTTTCGGTATCAATTGGCTAACAGCGTGAAATGCTTCCAAAGTCGCTTGGTACATCTTTCTTGCTTCTGCTAATGACTTATAGAAGTTGCGATCCTTCCTTTCCCCTTGAGAACCTGAACTTTCGGAACTCTCTTCAGGGCTTGAAATAACTGGGTGGATGTTCCCTGTTGGGTCATTAACCGTCCCTTCCTCATTGACATGACACATATGGAAATCGTCATGCGCTCTTGTCCATGCATAGTATTCTCTGTTGCCCTGATTTGGGGACGAAGGAGGAGTCCCACATAGGTCTTGTGCCAGAGCTAAAGTTATCTTTACAGAGTTCTCCAAATGATGGATTGCTTGAGGGAGTGACCACTGCTCTTTGACGGGTTCTAGCTATTGAAGCTCTTCTTGGTACTTATCATCTAAGACCACCATTCTCATAAGCATTTCTTGGATCTTGTCTACATCCCGATGGATCTTGTTCACCTGAAATGACAAAGCCCATGGTGCGTGTCCGCAGATGTTTTCATACTTTTCTAGACGTGTCCTTGGTTGCCAAGGTTCCTCATCCTCTGTTTCTTCTTCCCCTTTGGATTCTTCATCATCGGATTCTTCTGATGCAGATTCTTGCTCACTTTCATCTTCTTCAGATGATTGTTCTTCTTCTAACTGCTCTTCCCTTTCATCATCGATGTCCATAGGAAAGATGCCTCTGGTGGGGTCACTCTGTAATTCCCCGAGACTGATATCATTGATCCATACATCCCATGTCTCACTTCTTCAAGGTGGATTCGGATAGGAGAATGAATCCGAATACAGGGCCAAATCTTCAAGAGGGGTTCCAAACAGGTTCCGAGCCAAAGCATTGGCTAACCAAGTCATGTTTTGTAGCTCGTGGAGGGTCCGAGCGACTACATCACTCTCATTTGGCATCATCAATTTCTTACATCGTGTTGCAAAATTGCTGCACATGAGGTCTGGGAATAGAGAAGTGGCCTTGTAAAGGATCTCTTGAGTATTGGTGGAAACATCCAATATATCTGCCACTTGGTAGAATACACTCATGCTCCAACGCTCAAAATCTTCTCTAGACACGGTCTAATCACTTCTGGGGACTTCTGGTGAGGATATCTCCTCGTCATCCTTGCTTTCGTCCTCATGTGATGATATGGGCTGGATGAGATTGGTTGGGTCGCTGTTATCATCGCTCCCGATGTTATTCACCCAATCCATTGCAACCAATCCTTCATCATCCATCGTCGGACTCTGCTCGGCATACTCTATCCATTCTTCATGGATTTCTCGATCATCTACCTCATCTGAGCTATCGTCAGTAACTCCCCCTATATGGATAAGAGAGACTTCTTCTGACAGAGCTTGGCCAATAGCCAGTGCCAAGACTGCTTTGAGGAGTTGGGGTGTAACTCTGGTAATTTCATTTCCTTCTTCTTCTTCAGGGACCAGGTGGTATACTTTGGATGGTGAGAAGCCATATTTGCACAATGGCATCATTGACTCGAGACCTTCTAGTCCAAACTCCAAGAAATCCAATTTTTGGAGTTGATTGATGGATGCTATGCCTCTGCCGCGATCATATGGTTGTCCACCTATTTGGACATTCCCGTCATAGTTAGTTCTGGCGCAATATATGCAGACCTATATCTTGTCTGCCCATACTTGTCGTGACTGCTCATCTTTCCCTAAATACCATGGAATGGGCTGGATCAGTGTAGTAGGATCTTGAAATGGTGCTTCTTCCTGCAACATGTTTACTGATCCTGTAGATGATTCCAAAGAACAGGTCCCTTTCACCAGTGGTTGTGAGACTTTCCATGCAGGCATCGGGTAATCCGCCCAGGTGGCACCTTCTGACTTTGGATGATAGAAAGGGGAATCGGGTCGATCCACTTCCTGAGACCTCTCTTGCGGAGTCTATTGCTTCTTTTATCCTTTGAGTTTTTTGGTCAACATTGCTATATAGATATGTGCCTTCATTAGCTTCCTCTTCCCGACTGGGTGAATCAAAGCAGTACGATCTATATGCTTAGCATCTTCTTAAATCATATTTACCCCATGATTGGGCAAAGGATTTGTGGTGACATTTGGCAGCTGCTTCTTCTGAAGTTCAATTTTGCCCTCGTCAATCAAGTCCTAGATCGCATGCTTAACAAATAGGCATCTATCAGTGTGATGGCCTTGTTGGTCATGATAATGACAGTACTGATTGGGTTTATACCAGGCAGGTGGGTTGCTCAAATCCACAGGCCTAGGGGGAACTGAATTGATCATTCCCTATTTCTTGAGCTTGGTGAATAACAACGATGGTGTCATTCCTCCAAAGTTGAAAGTCCTCTTGGGTGCTTCGGGTTCCGTTTAGATCACAAGAGGGGTGGATCATGCGGTTACCACCTAGACTTCAGCCGCTTGGTTGCTTGTTCCTACTGCATTTCCTCCTTTGGCTCTTGGACTCTTCCTTGTTGAATAGCTTCCTGAGGCTTCACGGGTCATACCCTGATTCTGCCTTTCTTTGAAGATCTTGTCTTCAATCTTCTTCCCAATTATCATAAGAGCATCAAATGTCTTGATATGTTGGTAGTATATCTTCTCACGGTACACCCCGTACAGATTTTCTAACAATATCTCAACCTGTTCCTCTTCAGTGGGGTGGTTCCACATCTTCGCGGTCTTCTCTCTGAACCTCATGATGTAGTTTGAAAACTCTTCACTTGGTTCTTGCCTCAAGGTCTCCAATTCTCTTTGAGTAATATCTATCTCAGTATTGTACGAATACTGCTTCGTGAACGCTTTAACCACAGAGGCCTATCACTGGGTTTGAGTGTGATCAAGTTGTGTTAACCACCTCAAAGCAGATCCGACAAAGAATACAAGAACACTTGTCCCATTTGGTTTTCAGAAAGTCCCCATGATCTGGCAATGGTGGCAAAAATCTTAAGGTGTGCCCTAGGATCTCCCGATCCATCGAACTTGTCCAATTTCCACTTGAATTCTTCCGGGATTTTTCCTTCGGGAAAGAACACCAGGTCTTCCTCATCTTTTTCTTTGGCTTTGCCCTTGACAACCACTTCCAGTTCAGCTACTTTTTCTCTCATCTTCTTCTCCCTTTCAGTCTCAGGAGGGTCTAGAGGGTGCTTGTCCTCCCCTTCTTCTACCAGTATGGTGATTGGAGTTTTGGGGGTCGTGGAGTTGGTTTTTTGAACTTCCTGATCCATTGGCCCAGATACGGATCCGCCTTTAGATAGTTCGTTGACTGACTGCACTAGTTGTACCATGAGTTGCCGCATTTCAGCCATGTCTGCTTGCAGCTTATCCACTCGATTTTCGATGTGACTTTCAGACAAGTGGTCCTCCGTAGGATCCATGTTACTCACAAGTGATATCTCAGTTGATGAACTAGAGGAATGAGAAGAGGTCGGGGATCTTGAGAAGAATGGTGGGCTGGCCCGAGTCAGCCTTCCACCGCGTCGGATCCAGATGGGCAAGGACAAAATTATGCTTCTACGAAAAAGAGTAGAAGACCTAATTCAGGTCCTAAGAAGAGGAAAAATCTTATTCAGCAAAAAGATTTTTATTTTATTTCTCTCTTTTTTTTTTATCATATATATATATACATTTTTTATTATTATTATTTTTTTTATTTTTGTTTGGCTCAAGTAATCGAAGCTGTCATCAGAGTTTTAATTGGACCTCTCTGAATGCGGACTTCGAATGCCGTCATTGCCCAAGCATTTTTTAACACAACATAAAAAACGAACAAAAGAAAAATCCTAGTTATCGTGTTACTGACGATTGTGCCTGGGATCAACATGAGATGCCCTTATTTTGAGGGACATGTAAGGTTCCATCATACGGAAGTGGACTTCCATATTTCTTCGAGGGACCATCGCGGGACTATGAAATTCCTTACCTTTGGTGGCATCTCGTATTGAATCTCAGTTAATCGTAAAGTGACCCTAAACTTGGTCTTTCTTACAGCTAACAAGGTTAGTTTGTGTTGTACCCTAATCGTATATGATCTATTTTCCTACATGATGCATGCAATGGGTAGGCTTCCATAGGACAAAACAAGGTCACCCTTGACAGAACCAATATACCTATCGCTTGTGGCCATGAATTGTAGGCACATGGTTCTTTTGATATACCTAGAGAATAGGTCACACAAACTCAGAGTAATCGAGCTAGTGCCTTTTTTGAGTGGCGAAAGCACTCCACAGCACACTAGTGAATACCCTCGCTGGTGATTCTACACTCGTACAGTAAATATCAAGGGTTATAGTTTCACCGCGAATTACCCATGACTACTCATGAGGTCCAACGACTAACTACGGGGCTAAGAGGGGTTCCCATGCAGTGTGTGTGTGCAAGAGAGTGGTACAGGAAGCGGCTATCATCCAATCTCAGAGTACTTAGTATGACGTGCCTCACCTCCCCGGGGGTAAAGGCACGACAGGGAGTACCCTTGCCATTTGATTTCACTTCGAGCACTATGCATGATGCGGTTAGTACACACATAAGGGTTAGCCAGACAAACATATTATGGTATTTTTTTATTTTTTTTTTCACACAAGAGTTTGGAGAGAACATTCTATCATTTATTGGTAGCATCTATTTAGAAAGTTTGACCTTGAGTGGACGTTTGTCCACATGTCCCTAGTGAAGTCGCTACTGTAAGTACTGTGGTCCTCCCGGGCGCCGATGAGGGTTTTCTCAGTCTCTTCTTGACGATCGTATCTTATTGATACGAATAATAATGTCAATGTATAATGTTGATAAATGGGGATTGGAATCATGCATTAAAATATGCTAACATAATGTGAAGTCGCCACCTAGGGTTAGGGCCTAGGACCCATTAGGTGTAGCGCTATCCATTGTGAACAGAATCGGGCTACGTGACTCCATATGGTCTGACCAAAGGTTCGGGTAAGGGGTCAGATTACGATTATGGGAAGGTGTTAAGCACCCACCTCGCCCGGCCGAAGCCGGTCTCTCTGTCTTAAATGCTACATAAGGATGAATGTTCTCTCTCTTTTATTGCGGGGATGGGAGATATTATGAACTACATTCAAATGTTATAAATTGAACTTGAACATAATAAACTCCATTACACATACGAAAAATACAGACCGAAATGATGAAATATGAAATGACTACATTGAATCAACAAAAGTGCAGTAATTATACCTGTACATTTGTATTCCCTTGGCTCAGGGGAGATAGACGAATGGACTGATGCCAATTCTTTCTGGGCAGAGTAACAGCTCTTTTAGATGGTTTGAAGAGGAGCAAACAAACAAAATAATGTCTGGAATAAAGGGATTTTGACTGCTATCCGTATACTGACGGGATAACAATGCTTAGGAGCAGAAGTGCTCTATGCTCGAAGGGATAATCAAAGGATCTATCCACGACCAAGAAAATTTCACTCACTCACACTCTCATAGGAGAAAGGGGAGAAAGGAAGGTGAAAATGAGGAAAAGAAGGTGGAAATCACTTGGGGAGGGCCTCTCTACCCGGAATTCCTTGTTTTTTTGGGTAAGGGGACCCTCCTATTTATAGGGAGGGGTCCCCTCTCTCTCCTGGCCAGATAAGTCCTCCACGGCGCCGTGGAGATGTCCACAGTACCTTGGGGGACTTTTCCACGGTATCGTGGGTGACATCAACAAGCTGATGTCACATCCCCTTGTGCCGCCATGGAAATCTAGTACACATCCCCACGATGCCGTGGGAAGGAGCCTATGGCGCCGTGGAAGGTGCCCACGGCGTCGTGGGGGCGCAGTGCCATTTTTCCTTGTTTTTGGGCCTAAAATGGGTCATTTTGTGTTCAGAATGGTTCTCGGGTTTATGGATCAGGTATCTTAGGTCCAAAAAGTGAAAAAGTGTGTCATCCATCGTCGATGTCCCATTGTCATCATCGCCGATCAGGGGGTGACAAAAATCAGTGTCTACACCCACTCTTTCTTCAAAGTGGTCAAGAGAATAACGCGAGAAGTCACCTTGAAACCCAAGAGGTCACTAATTTCCCCAAGAGATTTCATATGGATTAAGGGAGTCAACGAAATAGGCCTCCTAGAGAAAGGGATCCCAGTGATCATGAAGAAATCTATGGCAGTAATGGTTACCTCCCCAGCAGGCAAATGAAAGGTATGAGTCGAGGGCCACCAACAGTCCATGAGAGCGTGAACTACTGGCGTATCAAGCTTTAGGGAGACTACCTGGCCAGTACGTCCAAGACCTGTCTGGTCCACTCTCTCTCTCACAGCGGGATGGAGTTGTCGGTACCATGACAAGACATCATTGGTACGGCAATATTTCTTGTAACTGGGAGAATAAAGTTCCTACATAATAATTGGCTAAAATCAAGCATTAAACAGAACATGCGTTGCATGAAAAGGAAGAGAAGGCAAGTACCACTTACCTTTTTTAGGGCCTGGCCCCAAATAGTACAGCATTTATGGAGGGCAGTGTTCACCAGGATATTGCCAGAATACCACTCCGCTTTCAAGTTGCGAGTCACCTCATAGGAAGACGACAATGGCCTGCCCCACTTCGATGAACACATGGCAAATGGCAAACAAGAGAAAAATGAGAAAAAAGCAAAGAAGAGATAGAAAAAGGAGAGAGGGCAGAGCTCTAAGAGGAAAACCCAAGAAGAAGAGGAGAGGGAAGTGGGAAATGAGGAGGACCCCCCCTTTTATAGCAAATTCACGCCCGACGGCTCCGTAGAGCCTTGGGCGCTCACTTGGCGGGGCCGCGCGATAGCACCGTGGCCTCGGCTACTGCCCTGCACGGCACCGCTGCGTGAAACCAGTGGCCCCGCACGGCAGTGCCGCGTAAAAAAAAATTTGGTCACAATGCCATCTCATCGTACTTTTTCAAAAGATCAGTCGCAATGCTGTCTCATCGTACAATTTTAAAATCAGTCACGATGCCTTCTCATCATACAATTTCAAAACTTTTTGGTCACGATGCCGTCTCATCATACATTTTCAAAACTTTTCAATCGCGATGCCGTCTCATCGTACGATTTCAAAACCTCTTCCGTCACGATGCCATCTCATCGTACATTTTAAAAAATCGGCCACAATGCAGTCTCATCATATAATTTCAAAATTCGGTCACGATGCCATCTCATTGTACATTTTCAAAAATTTGGTCATGATGCCGTCTCATCGTACAATTTCAAAGAACGATCACGATGCCATCTCATTTCAAAACCTCTTCGGTCACAATGCCGTGTCATCGTACTTTCTTTCAAAAATCGGTTACGATGTCTTCTCATCGTACATATCCAAGAGAAATTTGGTCACAATGCCTTTCCAATCGAGTGATGCTCAAAAATAGATTTCCGTCGAGCATTGCTCAAGACCAAAACTTTGCTGAGCATTGCTCCAACTCAAAACTTTGCTTAGCGTTGCTCAAAACCAAAGACTCCTGCTGAGTGTTGCTCAAAGTCAAAAACCTGTTGAGCAATGCTCAAAACACAAAAATTCCTATCGGCCGTTGCTGAAAAATTAGAATCCAATAAAGCGTCACTCAAAGCCATCACCTGTTGTCATTCAATCCCTGGATCGCCCATTGCCATTTGATCTCTGATCATCCGCTGTCATCCGATCCTTAGATTGCCCATTGCCCTTTGATCACCTGCTGTCATCCGATCTTCAAATCACCCATTGCCATTTGATCTTTGATTTCCCGTTGACATCCAATCCTTGGATCGCCGGTTGCCATTTGATATTCGATCTCCCGTTGATACCCGATCCTCTCAATCGACGGATTGAGCACCCGTTGCTACCGGACGGTTTGCCGAGATAGGTTTTATCGTTCAAAGCAAAAGATTTCATTAGACAGTTTGCCTAAACAGGTTTTATCATTCCAAATTCAAAAAGTTTCGCCGAATGGTTTACCGAAAGAGGTTTTTCATTCACTGAGCGATTTGCCGAATTAGGTTTTGTCGTTCAAAACATCGTCACCTATGAGCAAAGTGGCGATAGCAGTTGCTCAACCCGAGGAAGTTTATCGAAAGGTTTACTAAGGGATCTCCACTGCCTTTGAGCAAAGTAATGGAGTAGTTGCTCGACCCAAGGAGGCTTACTGAAAAGTTTGTCGAGGAAACACTGTCACCTATGAGCAAAGTGACGGTCGTAGTTGCTCAGAATATTTATCGAATGGTTTACCGAGACGCGGTTTTATCGTTCAACTCCACCACCTTTGAGCAAAGTGATGGCAGTACATGCTCCTAGTAACAAAATCAAGTGGCCTTTTGTCTTTGCCCTTCGGCTGTTGGCACAGGTCTCGGCCAAAGAGGGGCAAACTGTAGACGCTGAATTTTGTCACTCCCCCAGAGATGACGACAACCGGACGCGAAAGACTGGCAATGCCCTTTAAATCCATTTTTCTTCAGAGTAACCCAGACAACCCCTATTCAACCTCAAAGGCACCCAAGGTCCCCTAGTATCCTAGGTAAGGCCCCGCAAAAAACTGCGACCCCGCGTGCCGCACCCTATAGAGAAAATCGCCCTGCGGCACCATGCGACGGCGCCGCGCCCTATATAGTGGCATCATGGGGAACCCAAATTATGATTTTTTCACCTAACGGCGCCGCAGATTTTACCGCGGTGCCGCCAGATAGGATTTTTTCCTATAAATACCCCTCTTCACCTCTCATTTCAACAAGTTCCAAGTTGAGGAGAGGGGACACCCCCAGAGCTCCAGTTTTCATTTTTTTTTCTTTTTTTCCTAGTTTCAGGGCCTTTCCCTAGTCTGATTTTGAGCTTTTGAGCCTTGTCCCTCTGTCCGGAGTCTAGGTCCCCCGAATCCGCCTTCCTTAACCCATTTTTGCTCAAACCCCCAAAGTCTCTCATGGCCTAGTCACCCTGCCCGACGTCCTAATGCCTAGTTTTCGAAGCTTTCTAACCTCGTTATTTTGTCTGAGGTCTTAGTGCCTAACACTTGTGAGTCGTTACTCTACCCGACATCTGGGAGATT
Organism: Telopea speciosissima; assembly: GCF_018873765.1. Classification (NCBI taxonomy): domain Eukaryota; kingdom Viridiplantae; phylum Streptophyta; class Magnoliopsida; order Proteales; family Proteaceae; genus Telopea; species Telopea speciosissima. Next base: position 45,923,036 of record NC_057920.1, read on the forward strand.
ACTTTTCAAAGCTTTCCGATGCCGCTATTCTGTCCGAGGTCCTAGTGCTCGACACTTGTGAGCCATTACTCTGCCCGATATCCGGGAGATTACTTTCCAAAGGTTTCCAACGCCGTTACTCTGTCCGAGGTTCTAGTGTTCGACACTTGCCGACATCCGGGTGATTACTTTCCAAAGATTTTCCGATGTCATTACTCTGTTCGAGGTCCTATTACCCGACATCCGTAAGCCGTTGCTCTGTCCGATGAAGGGCAAAGGCAGTCTTTTGCCTCCACTTGTGTTGGGGGGCGCGATCTGTCCCATACAATTGCATTGGTTTAAAGCATACAGGTACACATCTCTTTCGTTGCATTTTAATTCCGTAACATTGTAGACTTTTAAATTACTCTTGTGTAGTGTACAGTAGTTAATTTAGATTAGTTTAACTTTAAGCAGTTTGTGCATCATTTTAGCTATACATGTGGAAATAGGATATTTATAAAGGCAGAATATTCGAAAACCAACATCTAATAGAAAGACTGGTTTACCCAGGCGAGGAGGGTGCTTAACACCTTCCTACTATCTTAACCTGACCACTTACCCCAAATCTTTGACCAGACCAAATGAAGTCCCGTAGCCCTTCACAGGGCTACACCAATGGGTCCTAGGCCCTAATCCTAGGTGGCAACTCCATTTCATTTAATTGTATGACCCCCATCCCCTGATTAATTAACATATCCCTAAGAAGACGCATTCTTTCTCTCCAACTAAGGAGCATAACCCCAAAAACCCTCCGAACCAAGCGTCGAAACGGTTCCGGGAATGGATCCTCATAGAATAATGTCCTTTTCAATGTGGCTTGTTGAGTACATCCAACAATCATTAAATTTGGTGTAAAACAGGCAAACCGTTTAGAAACCAAGTATCTAAAATCGTGACCTAAACCATTTAAGGCCGATAAACCGAAACCGTTTACTAAATGGTTTTGGTTTCAATAACTGAAACCGTTTACTAAATGGTTTTGGTTTGAATAACTGAAACCGTTTACTAAATGGTTTTGGTTTCAATAACTGAAACCGTTTAATAAACGATTTGGTTCTTGTTTTACCTCAAATAATCCTTGCACCGAACCGATTACACCGAAACCGAATCGATTAACACCCTTAACCACAACAGACATCTGTGCCCCTCCAATAAAGATGATTTCTTGTTTAATCATAAAACAAAATGATCAGTTTAAGAACGATTAGGTATCAGTTTTGATTCCTTTTCAAGTCATTTAGAAATTTTCAATTCGTACAACCGACAGACCAGTCGAAAGCATAGTTGGAAAATTAGGTTTTGACTGGGGCGAGTCGTCCAAGTCGAGTCAAAATTTTAGAAAATCTGATCAAGAGTCGTCTAGACTATGTCAGAGTAAAAAACGACGAAACTGGGTAATAAATTGTCCTAGCCAAATAAGACTAGGTATTTTTACCTAAGTCATGATAAACTCAACGAGTTTAGTCATTTTTTAAGAAATCATAAAATCAGTTCACTTAGAAATTGAGTTGAGTAAAATAGTAAACTCATATTTTAAAATAGTAAGAAACTCTCAACTCTTCAGCTCCTTTCTCTAGTTCAATGGTATAAACTCAAAACACATTGATATATGATTCCTTGATTTTTTTTCTGCACTTTTCTGATTTTTCACTAATTTATACATATATTTTTTTTTTTTTGGTCGAATAATTTATATATACTTATTATATTAAATTTTTAAAAAATGTGACTCACCTTGATTGGGTTTGACAAGATCGACTCACCAAGTTTTTCTGAAAGACTAGTCGAGTCAAAAGACCTTATTTCCCAACTATGGTCGAAAGGACTAAGAAATCAAAATAATCAGTGCAACAAACTTAAATGGCAAAATCCATAACAAGAAGCTAGCGACATTTTTCTGGTTTGCTTTGTTCGTAGGGTAGGGGAGGATGCGGGAGGGGGTGGGACTTGCAGGTTGAGTGAGGTGGGCGTGGGGTTGCAGTAGTGGTGGGGGTAGGGGCATAGTTAGAAAAGGAGGGAATGGTTCTGTAACTGTGTTCTATCGAGAGAGGAGGAATGAGATTGAATAAAAAATTAATATATTTTTTTTTGATAAATAAAGTTCTATTGTTGAATAAAAAGGGAAAATGTTCTTTGCACTGCGCTGTAGGTTGCGCCCAAAGACATGGGGGTGGGCGAAATGATCGGGCCACCCTCTAAATGATTGAAATGACTGCCCCGTCCCACCCCATGTGTCTTAGCATAGCTTGCAGCCTGTACACTCTAGGGCAACGAACATTACCGTGAAAAACAAAATCATAAAAAGATAAGGAGAGGAAACCAATTAAGAGGTAAATGAAGGGTAATTTGACCATTTTACAATAGGGAAGAAGAAGAGCTAAGAGTTCAATTTTTGGGGGGAATAAGAGGTGAAAGTTTAGATAGGGGGTTTGAGTAAATTAGGGCTAAGTTTAGGGAAGTGATAGAAATTTTTCCTATTTTGTAATTTTTATTTTACCTTTCAAATGCAAGGGATTTAAATCCAAAATAAAATGAAATTTAATAACCAAATATGAAATAAAAAGGAGTAATGATTACAAAATTGCTTTATTATGTTTAAAATTTTCACTTCTCTTCAATTCAATTTCCCTTACAGCCGAACGGCGCACTCTCAATCGTTACCAAAAAAAAAAAATGATGCACTCTCAAATATGTATAAAAAAGAAAGTTCTCTGTGAAGGAGTGTTCCGTCATCTATGCCCAGACATAGAGGGAGTCAAATGACTACCTCTACCACAACCCTCTCATGAAAGGTGGAAATCCCACCTTCATGATAGCAACGCTCTATTCTGCCCAGGGGCCTCGCTCCCCAAAGAGAACACCGACCCTATGTATAATTAACCTCATGAAACATGCCGCTTTCAATGATTATGTAGAATATTTGACCCATTGTCCACAAGTTAAATGAGGTTTTTTAAACATTGCCTTAAACCAAAGATGAGATCCAAAGATTTCAACTCTTGCGTCTTCAGGCTTCACTATGCACCCGCACGGTGTGTCCTTTTGACACCGAATCAAATGGGTATATGCGAGGGAATATTATTATATGGAAGTTTGTTTTCGAACTTTACCACAAAAAAAAAAAAGTTTTTAAAGAATTAAATAATAATTTTTCCTTTCAATTCATTTATTTAATAAAAAAATCATTTCTCTCTATTATCCAAAAATTTGCAACCACTTATGGCTACCAAACTCAATTTCTGTTTTTTTTTACCAACTGCTTATTGCTATTTTAGTCCCAAGTAACTGAACTAGAATATGGCAGTAACCTATAAGGTGGCAATATTATAAGCCTTTGTGAAATTAATGAGGGAGAAAAGTTCTCTCGGTGGGGTGTACCCATGGCTTGAGGTATCGGATCGGATTAGCCGATTTTGGCCGGATCAGATCGGTATCGGCTGAGATCAATCCCGATATTGATCCGATCCAGTTCTATGGAAATGGGTAAAAATGTAAAAAATTAGCTTTTTAATAAGAAAACAGGGATACAAGTGCCATATTTGTCCGAGTTTGGGCGATCCCGATCCGTATCGGTCGATCCTATCCCGATCCGATCCAATCCGATTCAGCCGATACCGAGATCACAAACCATGAGTGTACCACCCACGTACAGACATAGAGAGGGGCAAAATGATGGCCCCCCTTCATGAAAGACAGAAATCCCACCCCTCATAATGTCAACACACGTACTCTCATTAGCCATGTGCGTGTGCAAGGGTCACGTTCTCCCATAGAATGCCGATCCATAAATGAATTATCAAGATGCAGTTTTTGAAGATTATGATCAGATTATTATTGAATCAAACAACAAAAGTATAATCTCATATTTGCAAGGAAGGCTTCACTCTTCACCTCTCTCTTTGCGTACCGTCTTGGAGGATGCTATATATCTATCTTCTTGTTTTTATCTTCAGTTTTGTTCTAAGGGAGATTAATAGTTGTACTGACTCCCTGACAAGGAAGGCCCTATCGGTAACGTGCACGATGGTGTTGCCTATTTCTGATCGATGGCTATTGGATTTATTTGTCTTACAGACATGAGCTTTCACATTTTCTAAATAAAGTGCTTTTACCAAAAATAAATAAAAAAAAACCCCTCATATATTATATACATTTGTTAAGTTTTTGTTTTTTGTCTTGTTTTTGTTATAAGTTGGAAATTGATTCTGTAGTACTTGTCTCATATAATGTGGTTCTAGTTTATTCCCATATGATTGATTTGCGGATGTACTTAACCATAATCCCCTAGCACTCCAACAACCTGTTTTGGGTATGATGCAATGACTAGTAGGTGCAACAACTCAAGAAAAAAAAGGTAACTGCAGGTTAACATGTAATAATTGTCACCATGACAGACCATGGAGTGAGTTTCTCCATCTAAGCAAAGCCAATTAACCATTTGACCAATGTTTTCAATCGTGTTTGTTTTAAGCTTAGGTTTTGGAAAGTTTATCTTCTTATTCAGGTTTGGCATGGTGTGTTCGATGATTACAAATTTTGGGTTTCTTCTTTGGTAGGTGATTGTTGTCTCTCCCTAAGGGTTTGTTAAGAAAACAACGCTCAGAAATGGCAATTTACAGAAGAAATATGAAAAATAGAGAAAAATAAAAGCACACAAGCACACAGGATTTACGTGGTTCACCCCCAAGATGGGAAGCTACATCCACGGCCAAGCAACATAACGAATTTCATTATGTCTCTGGAAATGTTACAAATTCTCAGATTTCACACACACCCTCTCAAAGAGATAAGGACACTTCATAGAAAAGCCCCAACCCGAGAAAGTATAGAAATGCCCTTAGACCCAAAAATTGCTAAATCAGATAAGGTCGAACCAAAACATAAAATATATAAAAAAAATATATATATATATACTGTTTTGAAGGTTTCGACAAGCCCAACACAACCACTGCCTTAGGCAATGATGTATGTCCTTTTTCGGCCATTCGAGGTCGTTTCGAGGCCGAAATGGCCCGCCGAAGATCTCAACCGCACTTTCTGGACCGAAATCAGGCTTCACCAATAACAATCTCCCACTTGAAGACTGATACCAACACTCTAGAGAAACTAGAACCCTTAACACTTATTGCTAGAACAACACCACCAACCATCATCCATGAAGATCGATCAAAGTTGAACAAAGTCCTAACTTTTCCCTGTCAACTCCCTTTGTCAACATATCAACAGGATTCTTACTGTCATCTATCTTGTCAAACTTCAGCTGCCCATCCTCCAAAATAGACCGAATGAAGTGATACCTCAATTGAATATGCTTTGCTGAGTTCTTTGCAAGATGAATAGCACTCTGCCTGTCACTCCATAATGTGTTATTCTCTTGCACTCTACCCAACTCCTTTATAAACCTCTAAAGCCAAATCATCTCTTTGCTAGCTTCAGTCACAGCAACATACTCTGCCTTTATGGTTGAAAGAGCAACCACCTTCTGTAGCTTTGAAATCTAGCTAACTGTCGTTCCTCTTACTGTAAAAACATACCCAGTAGTACTTCTTCCACCATCTCTGTCTCCTGAATGATCTGAGTCAAAAAGCCCTTGCACATCGACGTTAGTGCCACCAAAGCATAGACAGTAACTAGATGTACCTCTCAGATACCTAAGTATCCATTGAACTGCTTTCCAATACTCCTTTCCTGGATTATGTAAGTACCTACTAACAACTCCCACTGGATGTGCAATATCTGGTCTTGTGCTCACTATTGCATACATCAAGCTGCCAACTGCTGATGAATATGGTACTTTTGCCATGAACTTCTTCTCCTCCTCTGTAGAAGGACACAAATCCTTTGAAAGCTTGAAATGAGCTGCCAAAGGAGTGGTCACCGGCTTCGCATTGTCCATGTTGAATCTCTTCAACACCTTCTCCACATACCCTTCTTGTGATAGCCACAACTTCATCTGTTTTCTGTCTCTCCTTATTTGCATGCCAAGGATTTGCTTTGCTTCACCCAAATCCTTCATGTCAAAGACCTGGAACCGATTTTTCTTGAGATCATTAATTCTTTGCATGTTAGATCTTACAACCAACATATCATCTACATACAATGCAAGAATAATAAAATCTCTATTTTTAAATCTTTGAAAATAAACACAATGGTCAAATTGACATCTTGAAAATTTTCTGTCCTACATAAACTTGTCAAATTTTAAGTACCATTGTCTTGGAGTTTGCTTGAGGCCATATAGGCTCCTTTTCAATTTACAAACCAACTTCTCTTTGCCCTTCGCTTCAAATCCTTCCGGTTGATGCATGTAGATCTCCTCATCCAAATCACCATGGAGAAATGCAGTCTTAACATCTAATTGTTCAAGATGCAAATCTTCTACAGCTACTATGCTCAACAAAATGCGAATTGAAGTCTTCTCTTTGCCCGTCACTTCAAATCCTTCCGATTGATGCATGTAGATCTCCTCATCCAAATCATCATAGAGAAATGTAGTCTTAACATCTAATTGTTCAAGATGCAAATCTTCTATAGCTACTATGCTCAACAAAATACGAATTGAAGTCATATTAACAACAGGAGAGAAAAAATTTTGAAAGTCAATACCTTTCTTCTAAGCTAACCCTTTCAAAACAAGCCTTGCTTTGTACCTTTTTGTTCCTCCAGCTATATCTTTCACTCTGTATACCCATTTGTTATATAATGCTTTCTTTCCAGATGGTAGCTTCATCAAATTCCAGGTTTTATTATTTTTTTCAATGAGTCCAACTCCTCATTCATAGCTTGCTTCCCACTTGACTCTGGACTTATCCTGCATTGCCTCATGAAAACATTCTGGCTCACCAGAATCAGTATACAAAATAAAATTTAAAGAAAGGGAATATCTCTTGGGAGGTATGATTGTCCTTACAAATCTTCTAAGAAAAAGGAGTTTCTGGATCCTGCTCTTGAAGACCATTATGATCATCATGATCATCATCTCTGCTCCTATTCTCACCATCTGAGTTTGCAGCTTCATCTTCCACATTTTTTTAAATTCCTTGCACAGTTGGTGTAGTCCCACTTTCAATTTCATCGAGTTCCAGAAACTCTGTTTCATCCTTTCCCTTTTGTTGTTGCTGCTTGTCTTTATACATGCAATTTTCATTGAATACTACATCTCTACTCCTAATAATTTTGTTATGTTCATAATCCCATAAATGATAACCAAATTCATCTCCACCATATCCAATGAAAGTACACTTAACAGATTTAGAATATAGTTTTTGCCTATTTTCTTTATCAACAAGAGCATAGGCTATGCAACCAAGTTTTCAAAAAAGAATAGTTCACCTGTTTTCCAGTCCATGCCTCCTCTAGAATCCCTCCATTCAATGCACTAGATGGGCTTCTATTTATCAAGAACACTGCAGTGTCAACAGCTGCTGCCCAGAACTGTAGTGGCATTCCCGAATGGATCCTCATACTCCTTGTACGTACCAAAATTTATCTATTCATTCTTTCTGCAACACTATTTTCTTGTGGTGTTCTTGAAACTGTTTCCAATCTTCTGATTCCATTAAGAGCACGATATTTTTTGAATCCTCCTTCACAGTACTCTCTACCATTGTCACTCTTAAGACACTTAACTTTGTTCCCTGTTTCAGATTTTGCAAGAGTTTTTCACTTCTTGAAAATATCAAAAACATTAGATTTATTTTTCACAGCATAAATGCATGTTTTTCTAGTTGCATCATCTATAAACGAAACAAAGTAAGATTTCCCACCAAAAGATTTTACCTGAATTGGTCCCCAAACATTTGAGTGAACAACCTTTCCACTTTTCTTTCTCTTCCTTCTTTTTGGAAGTTGACTCTCTTTTGTTTCCCATACACACAGCCTTCACAGAACTCGAAGTCAAAATTCTTCAAGTCAGATAATAGATTTTTTGAGTGAAGCTTCTTCATGCCTGTCTCACTCAAGTGTCCAAGTCTGTGATGCCAGAGTGTGGTATTTTCATCTACAGAAGCTATTGAAACAGTGTGGCCATTGTTACCAGTAAACATCTACAAAGTACCACGCAGATTACCCTTGGCCACAATCAGAGACTCTCTTGTAATCTTCCATTGGCCATTACCAAAGCCATTGCTATACCTTTCACTGTCCAACTTGCTTGTTAAGATGAGGTTCTTCTTCAAATCAGGGACATGTCGTGCCTCTCTCAATTTCAAGTGTCTGACAATTGACACTTTTAGTAAAATTATCCCTTTTTCTACAATCTTACACGCTTATCCATTTCCCACAATAACATGTCCAAAATCACTATAAACATAATCATGAAAATAATGTTTATGTGAAGTACAATGAAAGGAAGCTCCATAGTCAATAAATTGTTAGGGTTTAGGGTTTAAGCATAAGGTTATTTAAAGCATTACACCCTGAGTATCTAGTTTGGAATACCCAGACTACTGCCTCCAGCTAGTATTTATAGGAATACTAGGGTTTAGGTCAGATGGGCTAATTACTAGATTGCCCCTCATAGCCTGAGTATTAATACAAGTAGGATTATATTAGAACATATGAAGGGATATTACATAAATACCCTTACATAAACCAAATCTCAGATTTAACATCTACTGATGCAGATAAATATAAATCATTGTATACCTCATCACTTGTAGAAACCAAGTTTGCTTCTTCCTCATTTGACTGCTTACCATTTTCATCCTTGTTCTTCTCTTTCCAACAATCATTTTTCATATAACCCATCTTATCACAGGTCCAGCACTTCCCATTTATCTTTTCATCATTTTTCCCTTTTTTTCTTCCTTTCGACTGTGATCTTTCTCTTGATTGGGACTTTTTCCCACTTGAGCCACTTTCTTTTTTTTCCTGTCTGCCTCTTGTTTCAACTAACAGTGTAATAGCAAATGAGGTCGCCTCAGAGCTCTTTCTTCACATCTCATCACTCAGTATGCAACTAACAACATCATTGAAAACTAAATTTTCAATGATAGTATTACTCACTGCCATAACCAAGTTGTTCCAACTTTCTAGCAAAGAACATAAGAACAGTAAAACCCTAAGCTCATCATCAAAATTAACATCAACAGATTGCAATTGACTAGTGACCATATTAAACTCATTCAAAATGGTCAACAATAGATCTAGAATCAAACATAATCATATTAAACAATTTCTTCATAAGAAATACTTTGTTAGAAGTAAAGGGTTTTTCATATAACTTAGCTAGGGGAACATCACTCCAGCAATAGTTATCTCCTTCGTGATGTTGAAGGCCACCTCCGACATGAGCGATAGCCTCACTGTAGCCAACGCTTTCTGATCAAGTATCTTCCAATCTTCGTCCTTCATCTCGTCCGGTTTCTTCTCTTCCAGTGATTGATATAAAATTGACTGAAAAAGAAGGTCCTCCATCTGCATTTTCCACCACTAAAAGTTCTGACCGTTGAACTTCTCAATCCTTGTCTTTCCATCTTTTGTCATTGCTTCCACTCAAGCCAAATGAGAAAAACCTTCGATCTGCTTCCTGAACCGAAGCTCTAATACCAGTCGTTAAGAAAACAACGCCCAAAAATGACGACTTGCAGAAAAAATACGAAAAACAGAGAAGAACAAAAGCACACAAACACACAAGATTTACGTGGTTCACCCCCAAAATGAGAAGCTACAGCCATGGCCGAGCAATAGAACGAATTTCATTGTCTCTGGAAATGTTACAAACCCTCAAATTTCACATACACATTCTCAAAGATATAAGGACACTTTATAGAAAAGCCCTAACCCGAGAAAGTACAGAAATGCCCCTAGACCCAAAAATTGCCAAACTGGATAGGGTCGGACCAAAACATAACATATATAAAAAAATATATCGTTTTGAGGGTCTCGACGAGCTTAACACAACTCATCGCCTTTGGCAAAGATGTACGCCCTTTTTCGGCCATCCAAGGTCGTTTTGAGGCCGAAATGACCCTTCGAAGATCTCAACCACACTTTTTGGACCGAAATCAGGCTTCACCAATAACAGGACTTAGGTGGTTTAGGGTTTAGGCGTTGCCCTGTCCATAATAAGGTTTTTTTAGTCAAACTGGCTTGGAGGCTTCTGACTCAGCCTCTAGATTTGTAAGCTAGAGCTTTGAAAGACAAGTACTTTTTCGAACTCTTTTTTCTTGAACATTAGATCTTCCACTGGGAATGGTTCTCTTATTTGGGATAGTTTGTGTCAAGTTTTACCGATAGTTAGGACATTGGTTTTGTCGAGTGGTAAGTCGTCATCATCATTTTCTTTGTGGGATGAGTCGTGGGTACCTGAACTTAGGGAGTTTAGGATTCTTAAGAATTGCCATTTATTATATCTTTTAGGTTTGACAATATGTATGAGTTGATATTTAACAATACATGGAATATAAAGTAATTAAATTGTATATTCCCATCGATCCTACCTTGCTAAGGCCATTAGCAATACACTTATACATGTGATTAATCAACTATCGATTGGTTTTGCCCCGAAGCCAAGCTAGAATCTGATATATATATATCCCATTATTGGCTCATTCTTCATCGCACTCTACAGAGCGATTTAGCTATGATGTAATGTATATTCTATTTACTTTATTGAATCATATGAAATTTGACCCAATTTCAGTTATGTATGTAATGTATGGAATGTGTATAAATGAAAGAATAAAGAAAAGAGAATTTTCTAAGGTTCTATATTGAAATCATTTCAAAGGGTTTCCTTGACTTTGTCCTTGTCAACAAACAATTCAAAATTCCCCGACCTTTTCAAAATAGGTCCAAGTCAAAAATTAATAGTAATTGCATTCAATATAAGTTGAGGCAAAGAAAAAACGAAAATGATTAAAAAAAATCAACAATTGAATTAATAATGATGATAATATAATAGAATTTGAAAAACTTGTATTAAGTATTAATCTTTACTTCATGTGTGACTGTAACATAGTAAGTCAAATTCTTTTTCAATTAGGAGAGATGGCTGAGTGGACGAAAGAGGCGGATTGCCAATCCGTTGTATGAGTTATTCGTACCGAGGGTTTGAACCCCTCTTTTTCTATTTTCTTTAATGATGCGAGATTTTTCTTTCGAATTCCTAACTTGAAATTGTAACTCCCCTATCCCAAAATAAGGGAAAAGTGTCACCCTCACAAGTGGTGACCATAAGGTAATGAAATTTGAACACAATACACGTTGTACCTCAATTATAAATCTCTCGCCAACTGATACTGTTTATCAAATTCTTAGTTAAATCAAAGTACAATGCACAACGGAAAAATAAATTTAATTACAGTAATGCATTGACCTCTACACAATTCTACAAATACACATAAGGTAACCATTGGTCAGTACCTATGCCACGTCCCGAGGATGGCCGTCACTTGTTTCTCACCGTCGATCTCTAAAGGATACCTGGACTCCTCATTACTAGGCAACCTGCATCACACTAAAAACAGTTATCCCCTGAGGGGTAAGCTACGACAGCCCAGTGAGAAAGTCTACAATAAAACACCCTCACCAAACATACATTAATACACATATACTCAACAACATTCGAAAATACACGATAACATAGATTTTCTTTTAAAAACTTTCCGTTTTAAAAATTGCACCCATTCCATATCATAAGCACACTCACGGTGGTATGAACTTACAATATAGTCGTTTTTCACATTTCTTTGAAAAATCCCCCAATCTAAAACCATGATTTAAATCCTTGCCATAACTGCTCACGATGGTATGGACTCACAATAATATCACCATAAATGACCTGTCAGTACTATACTCATACCCTGTGTGAAATGGACTCATGACGGCATCTCACACATACTTTCATCATCACCATACTCAATTTCTCATAGTGATATGGCCTTAAATACATATTCCTTCACTATTTCATGTCATTGTTCATGTAGCCTTCACATCATTGTACCCTCCACTCCTCCTCCCCCGCTAAGTGAGGTACATCAATAAATTTCACCTCTCACCTCATAATTTCCCCCGCCAAGTGAGGTATTCTCACAGATTTCCCTCTCATCCCATAACTTCCCCCGTTGGATGATGTAATCTCACTTTCACATATACATTGTCTCTTATCAGTGCTCTCACTGCATAGTCCATGGGTCTACCACCATGCTATGACACATTCCACAACAATGTGGTCACACACATCACATGTTCACAATCATTTATCATCAATTTCAAACAATAGAGTCTCACAATTTCACAGCATAAATTTCACACAGACTAGATAAAGATGGTTCAAAATAGAATTCATTTAATAACAAAAGACTGTCAAATATTAATCCTTACTCAACAAATCACATTAGTCCTATAGAAGAAAGGTCCACACAGACAACACAAGTAAATCTAGGAATCACATTCATTCATATGTAATCAAACATAGTAACACAACAACCACATAACTTCAAACAAGTAAGGAATTAAGGCTATATGCTAAAACTCACCCACTAAAAATCCTAAATTTATGTAGTAAGTAAAACATTCAACACACACTGATGAAAGGTTTCAAGGTGGATTCCACTCACTTCGCTTCACCATCGATGGATTGCCCGATGGAGGGTTCTGGGGTTCTCAGTAAATCCCGTACCACCTGAAATTAAAAGGGTCATTTAAAGCGTGTCACTATTGTCGAATAAGTCAAGGGTCACATCTCCGTTAAATTCCAAGGGTCAAAACAATCATTTCCCCAAAAATAGAGTAATTTGGACTTGCCAGACCTTCCGGATTACGATCCGGTTGGTTCTTTTACTCAAAAGAAACATGCCCTTTACTTGAGGTATGACTCGAGCTCGAACTGGTTTTAGCTTGAAAATGGTTAGGGCTTTCTCGAGATCTCCACTCCAAACTCCCATGCACTGCTTTCTACCCCCTATACCTCACATTTGCAAGCTCAAGCACTTGGATTGAGTCCATAAAACTCAAATCCAACTTTGAATCCCACACATTTCAGTCTCTATGGTCTCTTTTACAAACCCTAGGCTTGAGTTACCTACCCATCTTGTTTCTTTCAAAACCAAGTCCATAGGTGTGTGCATTGGGTCTCATGACACCCTCCTCACAGATCAAACACCACTCTAGTCCCAAAACAAAAACCAAAACGATTCTAAGGTATTTACCTTGCGGGTTACTTGGAAAATCTAAGTCAGCGTGTAATGGCGGTCTCCCCTTCCGTCTTCAGGTTGTGCAAGCTCTGCCGCTTTCCAATGCTACCCTTCCCAAGTATAAAATGACCATTTCCTTCAAGCTTGACCGATGGAGGTGTGCCTCCCCCTCCTCTCTCCTTTCTCCCTTTCTTTTTCTCTTTCCCTTCACTTTCCCCCAAACCAAGATACTATCTAAACCGGCCTTTAGGCAAATGTGGCCCAACTATGGGTCTGATCCCTGATCCGATTGAACCAACCACTCCCAATTGATTTCCTCATGCTTTTAAATTTTCTTAACTTATTCTATTGTTCATTTCAAGTTAATTAATTATATTCATTAATCATTGTACATCTCTTTCCCTGCCATTATTTATTTTAAATTATGGAATTTCCCTTAGATTTACTAACAAAAAATTCAGGGTATTACATAAATGGTATGCTAGCTACACAGTTGGTACCTAAAATCATGATTCAAAGTGAGTTTGGTAATGCATTTTCTCAATAAATAGGGAGAATTTGTAAAGTCTTGTGAAAACTTAGAACTCCCCCCTTTTTAAGGCTTTTCTGTTTTTTTTTTTTGGTGGAAACTGTTGGTTGATGATTACTAGTAAGGATAAGCTTTCTAGGTCTGTTCTATTGATGCCCTTTGTTTGGTTTTTTTTTTTCTTGTAAAATTTAAAATTAGACTTTGTGGCATTTATTTTTATCTTCCTCGGTCTCTAAGCATATATATATGGGTAATTGGACCAGTAGGAATACACACTGAACATCTTCAAAATGTTCTTATCTTTTTGATCATTTTGAAATGTTAGTTTGTTCTTCTGATCTTTATCATGCTGACTTTAAGTTCCTAACTATTTCAACCATTACTATGTATCTTATTTGGTTGTTTTGAAATAAATGTGTTTTGCATAATATAGTACTCCTTTTCAAATCACTCAACTCATTTATAAATGGAGTGGGGAGATAGCTTTGTCTGTTGATCCATTCTTTCCCTGCAGTCCTATAGACCAACATAGCATGTCTCTTTTTGAGTACCAACACTATTATTTGAGGATCGGCCTATTTTTATTTGTGATGGCTGTATTGATATATGATCTATCTATAGTGATTGGGCTTCTTTTATGCTTTCCAAATCAAAAATTTTCATTTTGCTTCTATGAGCTATGGTGTTTCAAAGAATGAGTAGTCATCGAATGATTTAATTCTAATGTTCTAGTACAATGGTAAAATAGTCCTTTCACACCAATAACTAACAGCAAACTAACACCGTTACTATAAAGGGGGGACGGATGAGTATTTTCAAAAACCAGGGTGTGATTTGAGTTTCATTTGAAAACCAGGGGGATTTATACACTTAAATTTATTTTAAAAAATCAGCAAATGGGGATTTTCATTAATTGAAATGAAAAACATATCATTAATTAACAACGACTTATATATTACCGCTACTAAATGTTATTTGTTTTTTTAAACCCACCCCTGCCACCACCAATCCCACCCACCAACTGGATCTTTATCCCCTATAATTCCCTGACCGGTCTAGTTCCCCTGGTGCCCCTAACAAAGGGGTGCAATGACCATTCCACCCTCTACCTAGGTGGGGTCCACCCCCCTCTTATTACAGGCACTAGAGAATTGGACCGGATAGAGAATTGTAGGAGATAATTTCCCCCCACCGACAATCTCACCCTTCACCCTTATCCCAAATCCTTGCATGCACCCACCCCCCTTCCCCACTCATTGTCTTCTCCCCCCTATTCCACCCCCTTCTACCTTCGTAGTGGTTATAGCTGACAATATATATATATATATCCTGCCCTAGTGTCCTATACTTCCTCCCCCTCTTTTTCCAATAAATGAACAAATATGATAAAAGGCTCTCAGAGCCTAAGGTGTACATTGCGTACATTGTGCCTCCTCACATCCTTTATTTTCTTTTATTGATTTTTTTTTTCTTGAATAAATTAATAAACAATATTTATGTGTGTAGGCATGGAAAACACCTTAGATTCATAGAATCCTTTCCCAATGATTATTTATTAAGAAGATGGATTGACACGCTCCACCCTTATATTGATATTTTTTGGTAAAAATCTTATACTAATAACATACACACCTATTCGATGAAGAGAGAGCTTCTGAGGGAGCATGTACACTACTTATAGAAAAGATTTTTGTTGCAATATTAGGGAGAGTACTTAAGATTTTAGGGTTAAGTGGGTATTTCGTTCACTAGAAGGGTACTTTTGGACATTTAACAATTAGTGTTAGAAAAAAACAAAAAAAAAGAAGAGAGAGAGAATGAAAGCCCAAAAAGAATTTCATGGTAATTACAAATGACTAAAACTCAAACATGTAAACACTCATCTGTAGAAGATGCTTTACAACAAAGTTTCCTCTTTTTCTACCAACAAAAAGACAAAGTTTCGTCTTTTTATTTTTATTTTTCATTATTATGATTTATTTTCTTTGTATTTTTATCTCCTTCTCTCCCTTCTGTGGTATATAGAATATGACAGCTCACCCATTTCTAAGATGACCTTTTCTGTGAAGAAACAAACTTCTTATTTTCTCCTCCTTTATGTTTCTCTAGAAAATTTTTGGCAAAATGCAGACAGAGACATAGGATCCATCAGTGTTCTACCCAAAGACGTAAGTCTCTCATTTCCTCCACAGGTTCCATCAGTGTTCTACACCAAGACGTAAGTCTCTCTTTTCCTCCACAGGTTTCGGTAACTCTCCCTTCTCCGTTCCTTCCTTGAACCAGATTAGAGTGCCACAGGAAAACCTAATTTTCTTCTTTTCTCTCGTGGGTTTCTCAATGTGATTTCATCTTTTGTTTTTCATTCAAAATTTTTTCTTTGGGTTCAATTCAACCTAAATTGATAATATATTTTTTAATCTCCCGTCGTTCATTGTCTACAGAAGAATCAATTTCGCTTTTCGTTTTCTCACCGAAAGATTTTGCAAAATAAAGAATTTTTAGAGGGCTTTGGAGTTGTTCCTATAAATTATTCTTTGTAAGTCGTGTTCTTGTCTATTCCAGGTAAATTTTAGGAATTTGGGTGTGTGAGAAATCGAAAGAGAACTATGTGCCCAGCTCCGAGCGAGCCGACATCACCTGAATCGTCGTATGATTCATCGGTTCCTCGTTCTTCTCCTCAAGGTTGTGGTGTAGAATCTCGATTCTCGGGTCTAAGGGGTGTTCAATGGCGTATATATCTAGGGATTTTGCCTTCCTCGGATTCTTCAATTGAAGAACTTCGTCGGGTCACAGCAGATTCTCGAAGGAGGTAACATTGTTTTATTTTATTATTATTTTTTTTTCGTTTTCCTTCATTTCTCTTTCCCTTTATCAGTTTTTTGGTTAGGGAGAATTTTCTGGAGTAATCTCATTGAAGTAGTATGGTGGGATACAGAAACACTCCTTTTTTTTTTGTTGATGGGTTTTCCATTTTCATTGATATTTATTTCCTGTTGTTTGATTTTGAGGTTGTTCAATGTTTGGATGGGTCGGATGGCGTGTGGATTATGATAATGTTTTTTTCTGACTTTGAAATATGATCACATATAACGGAAGGAGAAAAAACGAACTGAAAAGTGTTGAATCCCCTTGATGAAGGTTTTGATGCTTGAAATTTACCTTAGATGATCCTTTCTTTTAGCTGGATTTTTTATTTATGTAGACTTCTTTCAGGACTTAAGTTTGAGCGTCATGCTGATTTCCATGTGGTGATCCATGTCGATTTCCGCTGTGGTGATCCATTCCATGGGTTATTGCTTATAGTATTTGAACCATGAATGTTGATTTTATTGCTGTCAATTATGATTTGTATCGTTTTATTTCTACTCTCTAGTAAAGGTCAATGATATTCTTTTGGGCTTTGAGCTGAAAAGAGAATTGCTGAGTGAGAGATGCTGACTTTTACTTTATTCCCATTTTGGAATTTTTCTACTGTTGTAGATTCATTATGGTTACTCTGTTTTTAACAGTAACTGTGATGGTGCTTGGCTGTGTCTTCAATACGACTTCTGGAAATGGACTGTGATATCAAGGACATCTTTTCATTCTAGCTGTTTTGGTGCAACATTTAGAGTGGGGGCAATTTATCAAAAAATCAAAAAAAGGGAAAAAATTGAGCAGGGTGAACCAGATTTTATTTATCCAACAATTTATATCTGTGGTTAGGTTAAGTTCATTAAAAAGAAAGCTCTGTTCTAGTTTTATTCATTAGGTCCTCTTAACAGGTGCCATACATTTTCCCCCCTATGAGGATATTTCCCATCCAACCCATAAACCCACCAACCTAAGCCCCTCATGAGGCAGGATTAAATCCTGACCTCTGCTATCAGCAGGTGGAGACCTTGCCGCCAGGCCAAGGTGGTACCTCAACAGGAACTATACATCTAATACACCCACATGGACTTCATTCTTGGGCAACTGGATTCTCTGTGGTGTTTCTCTGGTCTTTGGGAGGCAACCAATACTTGTCCTACGAGAGAATGCAGTGGCAATACTCATTGTGGTGGGAGCCAGAGTGTATTCTCATCCCTGTCTCCATTTTTACTGTCCCTCTAATCTCATATTTAGTAATGGATCCATTCTCCTCGTTGAGTATTAATTTGGAAAAATATTAATACATTATGTTAAAATTACCGAAGATGATGCCTACATAAGAGCATCATATGCATTTTATCCATGTGGGGGTTATCTTAGGTTGTTAATGCCCATCAATTTAGAAACTTAATTCTTTGGTTCATGGTATTGTAGAACAACAGAATTTTACTGCTTAATCATAGTAGAAGGCTATTATTATTATTATGGAGAGGGTTCCTTGAAAGGCAGTATAGCCCCTGCACCAGCTGGGGGGCCAATGAGAGCATGCGCGGAAGCATCAACAGGGGTGGGATTTCCTTCTTGCGTGGGGGTGGGGCAGTCAGGGTTCTTTTTCCCTTATTATAGTTATTATAATTATAATTAGGGAGAGGGTTTCCTACACGGACAGTGCAGTTTCATGCCTTGGAGGAGGGGGTATTATGGGAAAACACTAAAAATAGGGGGATATATGAGACATTTTACAGGGGGTCGTGATACAGTAAACTGAGTCTTATGAGGGGTGCCCACGTGCAATTTTGAAATTGAGCTAGCATTGTGCAAATCTTTTACCCTTGTATAATAATAATAATTATTATTATTAGTATTATTATTATTATTAAATTAAGTAATTTCTCCTTACAGATATGCTGGTCTGAGAAGAAGCCTTCTAGTGAATCCTCCTAAAGATGGAAATACTGTCCCAGATCTTGTCATGGAGAATCCATTATCGCAAAATCCAGGTATGTTACTTAAAAAACTTCTTTTGTGAATGTAGTAAACTTTATCCCTCCTTTACCCCCTTTTAAATGTTTGATGTCTCTCCCTCCCTCCCTTCACTTCTTGATAGAAGAGTTATTTGAATCCTCCTAAAGATGGAAATGCTGTCCTGGGTCCTGCTTAGTTGTCATGTGCTACATTCTCTGTATCTTGAGACTACGAAGTCTCTTTCATTTCACCATATAGTTTCTCTTTATGGTAACTGAGTATCTTAGGGGCACCTGAGGTGCTTTGGGTGTTTAAGACCATGATGGCAGTGGTTGTCACTTTGATGCTATTACAACAACCTGCAGATTTTTTGGGTAGGATTCTTTTTCGCAAATTTAGTGAATACACCACTATAGCAATTACAGTGACCACTGACTGTTAAAAGTCTTTTTTTTAATAGAAATCTGATGGGAAGTTGTCATGTCTTTCCAGACTTTTTGTATTGATTAGCTAGTGAATATTCCATGCAGATAGCATGTGGGGCCGCTTTTTTCGGAATGCTGAGCTGGAGAAAATTGTTGACCAGGATTTGTCACGTTTGTATCCAGAACATGGAAGCTACTTCCAGACACCAGCATGCCAGGGCATGTTGAGAAGGATTCTTTTGTTATGGTCCCTTAAACATCCAGAATATGGTTACAGACAAGGCAAGTTAATCAGTTTATTTTAAAATGAAATGATTTTCTTTTCTTTTGCTTAGGATTTATATTAGTTTTATTGATGAATGGATTATGTTGCATGTATCGAAATTTTGAGTACAAAGGACTGTTTGTTTATTAATGGGCATAGTAATCACAGTATCATTTTCTCTGAGCGTCATAATTTCCAGATGGTTTGGGACTTCCTATGTTCTTGGTTCATTTAACTTAATAACTAAAAAAAAAATTGTCTTGATAAATATGGCTTCAAATTGTCTTATAATGATTGAAATCTCTTTCTCTCTCCAGTGCATCTTTGTAAGCATGCGTGCATGTGTGTGTGTTTTCCATGTATACTTGGATTCGCTCTTACTGACACCTTGCCTTGATTCCTTCATCGTTTTAGGGATGCATGAACTTTTAGCTCCCCTCTTGTATGTTCTCCATGTTGATGTTCAACATCTTTCTCAAGTGCGGAAGCTCTATGAGGACCATTTTGTTGACAAGTTTGATGGCCTGCCCTTCCTTGAGAGAGATCTTGTTAGTAGTTACAAATTAACGAAGACACCAGATTCCTCCAATTGGGACATGGGGATTGATGAAGAGTCCAGTTTACATAGAGATGCAACCAAAGTCAGCAGCCTGGATGAGCTTGATCCTAAAATACAAACCATTGTATTACTAAGTGATGCTTATGGGGCAGAAGGTGAATTGGGTATTCTCCTGTCAGAGAGATTTATGGAACATGATGCGTATTGCATGTTTGATGTGTTAATGAGTGGGGCAAGTGGTGCAGTTGCCATGGCAGACTTTTTCTCTCCCTCACCCACCATCAGGTCTCACTCAGGCGTACCCCCAGTAATTGAAGCTTCTTCCGCTTTGTATCATTTGCTTTCTGTTGTTGACATGTCTCTCCATAGCCACCTAGTTGAGCTTGGGGTTGAACCACAGTACTTTGCTTTACGGTGGTTTCGTGTGTTGTTTGGACGCGAGTTCTTATTGGAAGACCTTCTGATAATATGGGATGATATATTTGCATCAGACAACAGTAAATCAATCACAGATGTTGCAGATGATATTGGCTCTAGTTTTGGGGTCCTCAGCTCCCCTCGTGGGGCATTCATCTCGGCAATGGCAGTCTCGATGATTCTTTATTTGAGATCCTCCCTACTTGCCACTGAAAATGCTACAACCTGTCTCCAGAGGTTGCTGAACTTTCCAAAGAACATAAATGTGAAGAGGTTGATGGACAAGGCAAAGTCTTTGCAGGCTCTTGCTCTGGATACTATTAACTCCTCAACTCCTTCCCAGGTTGGTGCTTTTGACAAGAGTAAAGCAACAGTTGGTAGGGGTTATAGCCTTCCATCTGGTTCAGTTTCTCCGACAACCCCACTGAGCAAAGTTCCTGATAGTTACTGGGAAGAGAAGTGGAGAGTGTTGCATAAGGCAGAAGAAGCTCAGCAAGGAAGTCTGAAGAAACAAGTTTCATCTGGCAAAAAGGGATTTTCAGATAGATTCAGATTAAGCCTGGTTAGAGCAGAATCAGACCCATCACCAGCAAAGATGGAGAGTGAGAAAAAACGCTCGGGATCCTCTGTTAAACGAAGTTTATTAGAGGATCTTTCCCGAGAGCTTGGCTCAGATGAAGATTTGGGGAAGGTGGGGAACAGTGGTGCTTCTGGTCAGAGGGATCCTCTCTCTGTTGAAGTTGAGGTGGAAGAAAGGATTTTTCATGATGACCCAACTCAACAAAGAAGTGCTGAGAAGGACTTCACTTGTGCGAAGACATGTTCCAGTGGACATACTGGTAGTGAAGAAAACTCCACTATTTTTTCTGCTTCCACAAGTCCTCGTAGTAGAGCTGTTGACCATGAGATTGAATCAGAGAAAAGTAGTGTGGGTTCAAATTTATCTGTTGATGACAATGATGATGAACTCAACAATCCAGAGCAAGCAGGTATTGCTTCAGATCTACCCTGTCCAGAAAAGCAGGTGACAATTGTGAAGGAGCGCAAGCTGTCCAGTAAGTTTCAGTGGTTGTGGAAGTTGGGACGGGGTACTGGTGAAGGCACTTCTGTGATAGGGGGTGCTATGGAGGGATCAAAATCCACAAATGGAGGAAATAGTCTGGACAACATCTCAGTCTCATTGGCAACTGATAGATGTGGTGATTCATCTGGAATTAGTGGCTCAGGTGATGTTGTAGACAATAATATGATTGCCACGATGAGAAATCTTGGAAATTCTATGCTAGAAAATATTCAGGTAAATTTTTTATCTTATCCCTCTTCAGTTGTATTAAAGGTCATCACTGATAGGTTACTAACTAGTAGCCGTTGGTAACCCTGAATCTTTTTTCTTTGGCAGGTGATTGAATCAGTTTTCCAGCAAGATAGGACTCAGATGGCGTCATTGGAGAACTTCTCCAAAAGCATTCTTGTAGGAAAAGGGCAAGTTACAGCTATGGCGGCTCTCAAGGAGCTTCGGAAAATAAGCAACCTTTTATCTGAGATGTAAGGTCAGCGTTGTTTCACCTGTATATACATTTTGTAACTACCATTCATGGTCCAAAATAAAATTGTGTTTTTGTGCATTCGGCTTTCCCTTTTATTTTATGAAATCCAATATTGAGATTTGAAAAGCTGTAAATATGAGTTCCCATCATCGTCATGATGTCTCTTGAAGCAAACTTTGTTTCAAGAGAACTTAGCTTCAAGAGGACTGTTCTGTAAATAACCTTATTTTTGAATGTCCAAGAGTATTGATCATGATATTTTGAAATTGTCACGGCGTCACGGCCATCCAAGTCGGTGGAGGGGTGTCTGATCGATATATCGACACGTCGCTCGCCATGGCGATCATGTCGACTAGGTTTTATTTTTTATTTCTTCTATTTTTTAATGTCATTTAGTATGCTATAATATATACCCTATAACATCAAAAATCAATAGGAAAGTGGACTACTAATCTACTATGGTTTAATTCATGGAAGTGTAATATTTATTAGTGTACTACTAATCTACAAAAGTAACAAAACAAAAAAACAAATTAAAAGAACACAATTTATAATTTTATATTGAGTGAAATCAGTGAATAAATCTATTAAACAGCCCATATAAACAAAAAAATAATTGCTGATGTGAATATGTGCTTGCTGCTGTTGTGTGTGTGTGTGTGTGAGTGATGGACTACTGGCTGTAATAAAGCCCTCTCCCTCTCCCCCGTTTCTAGACTCTCTCCCTGTCTCTGTGTGTGTGTATGTGTGGCTGTGTGCAAGGTAAGAAAAGGAAAAAAAAAAAAAAAACACCTTCTCTGTGACTGTGCAAGCCTGCAACTGCGAGGCAAGAAGAAGATAAAAAAAAAAAAAAAAAAAACCGAGAGAACTACTGGCTGTAATAAATCCCTCCCCCCCCCCCTGTCTCTCGACTCTCTCCCTGTCTCTGTGTGTATGTGTGGCTGTGTGCAAGGCAAGAAGAAAATAAAAAACACCTTTTCTGTCTCTGTGCAAGCCTGCAACTGCAAGGCAAGAAGAAGAAACAAAAAATCGAGAGGTCTATGATTGTGTGCAAGCTTGCAACTGCATGGCAAGAAGAAGAAAAAGGAAAAAAAGAAAAAAACCGAGAGGTCTGTGACTGTGTGCAAGCCTGCAACTGCAAGGCAAGAAGAAGAAAAAAAATAAGAATTAAAAATAAACAAACCGAGGTCTGTGACTCTGTGCAAGCCTGCAATGCAAGGCAAGAAGAACTGAAGAAGAAGTTAAGAAGACGAAGAAGTGAGAAGAAAAAGAACTGATGTAGAGAGTTGCCGGAAGTGAAGAAGACGAAGAAGTGAGAAGAAGAACTAAGAAGAAGAAGAAGAAGGATCGAGTTGCCGGAGGACTGGGAGGAGATTGGATAAGAAGAAGAAGAACCAAATAAAAAATTACTTACCTGGAGGTTGCCGGAGGGGTTCGAACTTGCCGAGAGTTGCAGGAACTGAAGCCAAAGTTCTTCTTCTTCTCACTTCTTCGTCTTCTTCAGTTCTTCTTCTTCTTCTTCTCACTTCTTCACCTTCTTAACTCCTTCAGTCTCTGTGTCTCTGTCTCACGAACTCTCTCCTGTGTCTCGAACTTTCACTTTGTGATTTCTATTTCTCCTAAATTCCAATTCCAATTAGTAATAGTGTTTCAAAATTAGGGTATAGTGTACTGTTTAATGGTTTTAATTTTTTTATGTTAATGTGTATTGCTTACACCTCCAATATAAATCAAGGGAAAAGCATTTAAGCTCTTAAATGGTTTAAAAAAAAAAAAATGTAAAACCTAAGTTTTATACACTAATATCGACTGAGATGCCCATATATCGTGGTATGGCGTCCATGGCAGCGCCATGGCGACACCATGGAGGCCATATCTGGCGATATTTGTACATCATCCATGTTGGAGCTCGATATGCTTGCTTCTCCAGCGCCAGGATGCCATGGCGATGCCATGACGACGCCATGACAACTATGATGGAAGCTCAATTTCAATTGCCTTGGAAGTGAAAAATCTCTGGACTTGAGGGCTTGATTTGGGTCTATTGATAATATATATCTCTGCGTAGCCAAAGTGAAAGATGGTACTCAGCTTAACCATAAACATGCTTCTGTGTTTTTTTTTTTTTCCTTTTTTTCCTTTTTGGTTCCAACCATAAAGATGCTTGACTTATTTTATTGGATGGTAACTCGGTGGTTGCATTTAGTTCGTAGTATTAGTTATAAAAGGGAAATAATGAAAGGGAGAGAAGTAACTTTGTGAGGGCAGGCCTTGGTGCAACGATAAGGTTGTTCCATTGTTACCAAGTCTGGAAACAACCTCTCTGCAAATATAGGGGTAATGCTGTATACATTATGATCCTCCCCAGACCCCGCAGTGGTGGGAACCTCGTGCACTGAGTGCGCCCTTTTTTAGAAAAGTAACTTTGTCTTGTATGAGGCAATAGTAGTGAAGTGATCTACAGCATTTGATGGCTGGAATTTGGATTCAAACATAAAAAACTTTGACATTTATAGGTTGTTAATGAGCATATAACATCTTTTATTTGGTGATCTATCAAAAAAATTATCTTTTAATTGGTCGGTTTCATGATTCTGATTTTTAGGTGGTCACTTTTTGTTTTTGTAAATCTGTCTGTTGTATCATCTAATATATTTTTCAGTTAACCTAATAGAACCTGTTTGATGATCTCAAAATTTGTTAATCTGTTGGATAATGTGATTGTATCAACCAGTGAATAAGTTTACAACAAAAATTGCTACTGTAAAAGTCTATTGTAATTTGTTTTGAAGTATGAATATGATGAAAAGTTAAGCATGTGTATGTTGTAT
The DNA here is from genome assembly GCF_018873765.1 of Telopea speciosissima. Taxonomy (NCBI): domain Eukaryota; kingdom Viridiplantae; phylum Streptophyta; class Magnoliopsida; order Proteales; family Proteaceae; genus Telopea; species Telopea speciosissima. The sequence continues at coordinate 45,947,587 of NC_057920.1, forward strand.
ATTTACTAAGATATATGTAACTTCACCTTAAATTTTTTGTATAAATGTATAGAAGGTGTATAATTGGCTTGTTGTTTGGCAAATGCGAAAGTTATGGAATAATATTTTATTTTATCGTAGAACAACTTGCTTTTAATTAGATAGCCAAGCCACCAGAATTACAATTAAAAGAAAATGTGGCCTTGTTTTGTTTGGAGTGAAAGAAGCAGAAAAATAGATTTGAAGTGAAGTTAAAAAGAGAGCAGAGCTTACATGGTGTTCGATTGGGTTGGAAAAGGGGGGAGGGGGGGTGAGGGAGGAGAGTAAAAAATTTTCATTCAAACCAAAGGAGGAAAGATGTTTAAATTTATTTATTTTTGCCTTTTTTGGGGGGAGGGGGGGATGTGAGTGGTGAAAGTGTGGAATGTGAGACAATTTTGCATTTCTTTCTTGCTTTCCTTCCAAAAGAAGTGAAAAGCACTGTTCCAAATAAAATCCATACAATTTTTCATGAGTAATGTACGATTTTGATTGACTTGAGCACTTGACCCTAACCAATGAAGCCTTTTGTATTCAATTCTCTCCTTCGTCGTGCGATTTTATAATGCTGTAGATATCATTTCATGGGTACATAAAATAGGCCACTACCAGCATTTCCAAAGCCCAATTAGAAATAATCTTGCTGTGGAATCTGACATTGCAATCCAATCACATCCCCCACCCAGGATCTATCCCACATGCAATGTTCAAATACACACTGAAGTGGCTTCACAGTCGTTGCTGTGAGGCCAGCTAAACCCAGTAAGAAATAACATAAACAGGAATCTACATGAACTAACTGTTTCTTTGACCATCATTCCTATTATCTGTTCTATGGTTCCCTATTATCATCTCTGCATAAATAATCTCCTTTCCATTTTTCACCTCTGTTGCTAGAGTTTCAATCGCCTCTTAGTTTGGTTTATGTAAATTTTCAATCCCCTAGTGTTACATTGTTTAGAGAATTTTGCATCTTCTTTCCGCACTAGTTGATCTGGGCTTGCCTTAATCTTCCTAAATCCTTTGATAAAAACCCACTTTGTTCCGTGGGTGGTTGTGCTGGGACAATTTTTGTTGGTTTATATGGAAATTTTGGAATTAAGTTGTATATGATAAAAGCTAGCCTTGGTGCAACGTTGAGGTTGCTTTATAATGACCAAGTGGTTATGGGTTCGAGTCTGGAAACAGCCTCTTTGTGAAAGGAAGAAGAGTAAGGCTGCATGCATTATGACCCTCCTCATACCCCATAGTGGCGGGAGCCTCATGCAATTGTATGCCTTTGTTTTTTTTAATGAGAAAAGCTAGCCTTGACCAAGATACCATTTTAAGCAGTGGATCTTCCATGTTTTTGGAAGTCTGAGATTTAATCAAAACCATCATACTTGGGTACAATGGTTTGAAGAGGTTGAAATTCTTAATTCAGGTACTGATGTAATGAGATAGAAAAGGTTTGTACATTGCAGAAGCGCAAGGAGGGAGTATAATGTTTCAGCCCTCAATGCAGAAGCTGATGCCATCCAATATGTAACTAACGCTAGCCCTGAGCTTAAAGCTTGTGAAAACTCTGTAAGGTGTTGAGGAACTGTGTTCTGAATCCAGATCTCTCAGTTGAAAGCTGTCAAGTGGTGCTTACATTAATTAAACTGCTCCATGAGCGTGTTGTAGCATATGGTTCGAGTAAGATTTGGGGGGAAGTTTATTCTAGCTCTAAGTTAAATACAAGATGAGATTTTCCCACCGTGGAGTGGGTTTTTGCAAAAAGATGGGGAGCGTGAGCGTGGGTGGGGGTGGGGGTGGGGGTGGGGGTGGGGGTGGCGGAACTCAGTAAGATGTCGGAAAAGCGAAATATACAAAACATTCTATCTTGCTGTTGATGCTTTGGATTCTTATTTTGAATGTTAGGTTGGTTGGTTGTTCTGTTCTAAATCTGAATGTATCGAGATCGGATTGAGAAACCATCCCCTAAAGGGCGCTGCTTCGGTCACCGGTGCTGTTTCAAACCGACACTAGCTCTATGAATCTTCAAAACAACCCACTGGATTTTTTTCTTTGTAAGGGGAGGAAGATGAGGCTAAACAACTATACTGGGCTTTCGATTTTGCTTTGTTAGTTTCTGTAAATAATCTGAACAAGGGCTCCATACCCTTGGCTGGCATGCCTGCTTTTTGTGCTTTCGCCCTCTCAACATTGCCGCCCTCAGATCTAAGTTCATTTAAGCGCTAGATACTCCCTAAAAATTTAATGAATCAGTGCATCATGACTGTAAAGTGTTAGCCGACCCTTTTTAGTTGGGATAAGGGTGAGTAATAGTTGTTTTTGTACAGTTGCATTGCTTTGAGATAGTTTTGGGATCAAATCACTAGCCAAAGACACTTAAGGCAATTATTGAAAGAAAAAAAAAATTTGTAAATCCAGAGAACTTTAGCTTGCTTCTTTTCCTCAATTGTGGTACCTGACTAGCCACCAAAACAGTATGCTAGATCTCATTGTGTAGACAATGAAAAGCTAGGGAATGAGATCCCCAATTGAGTTCTGGATTTACATGCTTCAGAATACAAACATCAAACCTGGACATAAGGACTCAAAACATTTTAAGGAAAATAGGTGTTTCTAGCCCTGGCCACTTGCTGATCTCTGTTGAAAGAGGTTGAAGTCCAACACCCACATTGGGACCATTTTTTACCATATAGAATACAATACAGTATTGTTTGGATTCAAAGATCAAACAAATTATGTTTGTGGCAAACATTGGAGAAGAGACGTATCTCCTTCAACACTATTGGGTTCTACAACTCTACGCTCTCACAACCTTAATCATCAATGAAAGAAGACGAGATGAGAGCTAGAAGAAAAAAGAGAACAGGGAGAGGGGCGTAGGAGGGTTGGTCGACCTACACCCTCCTCCCCTTGATCCTCTCAATTAGAAATCCCTCAATTGTATGAGTTTTTTCTAATTTTGAGAAACTTCCCTTCTTTCTTTCTTTCTAATTTGGATATGAATCCTCAACAATAGCACCTCTCTTCTCTCTTATTATATACTATGTAGAATCTCATGTTTACTAAAATAGGGAAGGGATAGGATTTCATTGGATAATTTATCAAAGATGTTTATTAAATAATATCTTTAATTCACAATTAAAGATTTAAAGATAAATATCAATAAACAACCTAAGATTGATATTACTATTATATTTCCCAAGGTATTATTTAATTGTGCTAAAGTCCTACTTAATGATATCATATGACAGACCGTAGTTCACAGTATAAATATTATCGTCTTCATCCTAGTCCGTTGCAATTCCAAGTACAGAGAATCTGTGCCGCCAATTGGACCTCTAAAACATTGTCAAAACATTTATAAAATAAATATTAATATTTTTCAAAACTTTTTGAAATGGAATTACAAAGCATACCACCGGTACTAGAATTTTTTCTAATCACTACAAATAATCTCTCTTTTAAATATTTTTCCCGAGAAAAGTGGATTTCTTGTTGAGTATCTCTTTCGGTTACAACCAAACATCATGAATCCAATACATCAATATATACTCAGGAAAACATCAACCGTTGGTACACCAAACCCACAATGCCTAACTGCAACGATAAAGATGTGTCAAGTTTGGAAATTAATCATCGACTACTAATGAAAAATATGTTCCTAAATCAACCGATAGTAAGTAGTCCATTCGAGATTCCCACATGATCCAGTTCAATGTACTCACAAATGTATACTCACACTTGTGTCTTAAAATCATCATTCCTAGGAACCCACAATGTGATGATCATATGAATAAAATGACTAATTCTATCCCTATCCATGAAAACTTTTAAGTTTAAACCTAAGGATAACAATTGCTCATAATATCATGCAAATTTATTAAGTTTCAACCATATAAATATGATTCGATGGATACACTTCCATCAATCATGCATTTATGTATCAAAGCGATTACTTTATTTTATGCATTTTCAAGATTTCTACATCATGTGCTAAACCCTCACTCAGGGAATTAGATAGATTATTCCTTGAGTTGATCTCATCATCAGCTCGCTAGATCAATACGCTAACAAGATGAATTTTATAATTCATATGTGTATGTAAAACTCCCTTAAGTAAGAAAAAATACTTTTATTCTTTTCAACTATTTGAGGATAAATATGATAACAATCTAAATCTCTTATCTTGGACTTATTTACAATCACAATTCCATGACAAATATCGGGTCATATAAACCCATGGCATTAAAAAGATTTCTCACTAACATAACTTCAGGAATTCTTTTCATAGTCTCTATTTTCTTTAAAACTAAGGTCATGGAAATTGGAAGGAACTATGTTTGAAAAATAACACTTCTTTTCCATGAAACTTACCATTTTAACTCGACCTGATTTTAATAGAATTGAGACAATCATAATATCCTTTCCTTGTGACCTTTCACAAGTTTAATTTCAAGGATGCCACTTTCTATTTCAAGATCCAATATTAAGAAATTAGTGGATACTGATATTTCAACAAATGTCAACATATTCACATCATTCATAATTAACAAGATCATATTAAACAAGAAACTGTATTGCACTCCCACTTCAGGCAAGGTCCATCCATTGATTAGAGAGCCAAATGCATTTCAGTTCCTAGAATCTTGCTAGAGACTAAAAATAGATCTCAACTAGGGCTGCAACAGGGTCAGGTTGGGCTGGGTTTTATAGAACCTTAGCTCATCCCTAAGTCCCCTTAGCTAGGCGCAGGCCTGACCCGACCCTGACTCAGGGCCAAAACAATCCAACTCTGATCGGCCCTCAGGGTCAGACCGGGCTGACCCTGATTGGCCCTGATCATGGGGAGGGGGAAGGAAATGCATGGACTGGAACGGGCCAGGGAGAACATTATCAATTTTACGTAAAATAACACTATAATAAAATGCATTATATCACTTATTGTCTTCATATATAATATATTATATAAAAAAAATGTAGGTGACATTTAAAGTTTATAATATATATTTTATAGTATAACTTAAAACAGGGTCGGGCCGGGCCGGACCGAGCCAGGCTTATCCCGAGACCTCAATCCTAGCCCAACCCGACCCTTACTCAGGGCCAGAAATTTCCAACCCTTACCCGCCATCAGGACCAAATATCTTAGCCCAGGCCCTGTTCGGACTTAAGGCGGGCCAGGGCGGGTTCAGGCCGATAGGGCCAAACTTGCACCCCTAATCTCAACTACTTGCACACATTTTCTTTTTCTCCAAGATTAGGCAACTGTAGAGACAAAGGCAAGTCGTATTGTACGACAATCAATTTTATATGTGACTTAATCATTTGAATATGGATTTGAATCCGGAAGTTGAACTGATGCTACTATTAATGGATTGTGCATTAGGTAAGTATGGAAGGTGCAGTTCGGTTAATGCCACATTGATTTGCTCATGGGTCGAGTAATTCTATTATGAATAACAGAGGAAAAGTCTTCTTATCTCATCATATGACCTTTTTTTTTGTTGTTTTTTTTAACTCAAATCATGGTGAGATGTGGCTTAGCTATCACTTTTGTGCTTCACAATGGAATTTGAATAAAAAAAGTAGGGAGTTACATTCGTAACTTCATTGTGATGATTGTTCAACTTGGCCTAGTTCTTGCCTTTATCCGCTCAGTTGGCTATCCTATTTCTTATAGTTATAGTTGGACAAGAAAAGAATTTTTTTTTACTGCATTATATTACTGCGCATTAGAAAGTAGTTTTCCAATACATGTACAAAAGGAGCTTTCCCTGAGACTAGAAGGAAGTAGTTGGTTTGACATGGTATCTCCAATGCTCTTGCTTCTATTCCTCGGCATTCGCCTCTTTCAGTATGTTTGTCGACCTTACTTTTTTTTTTCCTTGAAGATATATATATATATATATATATATATATATATATGTTTATTTTTTGAAATACTAGTTCGGGCATCCATATCTAATGTTGTTTCTCCTTTCGTCAGATAGAATTCGAGAGTCAGTTTAGAAGTCTTTATCCTGCCCTTCTTGATCTGTTGATGTGTAAATTGACAGTTAAAGATAAACTTCCTTTATCTAAGACTTAAATAGTGCCAGCTATAGAAACCCTCTCAAGAACTGAACAACTTGGAAGAAGGAGAACTCTTTCTTTAAAGCAATAGCACAATCTACCAAAGAATGTGTTAACATATATCTATTAACCCAACATGGGATATCGACTCTCAAAGCTTTTTTTGAAAAGGAATGGTCTCATTGTCTATCTAGGATTGCATCCAGTTGGGAAAGTCTCCAATGCACCTTCTTCTTTAGATTCTCGTTCCTTGGAACTAGAGCTTCAACAACTGTGAATGTAGGAGAATGTGAACCAATAAATAATGTGTCACTACATGCAATAATTTGTATTAAATTTCCCGTATCTTCGTTCATACCAGGAAGTCTCAAGAGTTTGTGGGTGGAAAAAGAACTATTGAGATAGAGTTGCCTACAAGGGTAGATATTATAGCTCTGCATACGAAATGTTCTTCCTTCGAAAGGAATTTAATGACGGCTAATGCTAACTGAAATTCAATAACTGATCGTGTCATAGAAGGGGAGTATTCCACTTCAATTCTAAATGAGTTGCTATCGGTCTCTTCCTTTATGTATATGGTCTTACAATCACACTATGCAATAATCTATTTACATTTGATCACATGTTCCATTAGGTGGACCACTAATTGGATTGATGAAGGATATCCCCTTTTGGGCTCACTCTTGGCACCTTTCGCAAGAAAATTTCTAAAGGAAGAAGAGAAAATTAAACAAGGGGCAGTGGGGGGTGGAGTGTGTGCATGTGGTAAGTGTAGCAAGGGCAATGGGGGTGGGGTTGTGTGTGTGTGTGTGTTAAGGGCAGCGGGGCAGTGGGGTGATGTGTGTGTGTGCTAAGTGCAGCAGGGGCAGTGGGGGGTGTTTGCTAAGTGCAGCAGGGGCAGTGGGGGGGGGGTGTTTGCTAAGTGCAATATGGGCAATGGGGTGTGGGGTGTATGTGTATGTGTGCTAAGTGCAGCAGGGGCAGTGGGGGTGGGGTGTGTGTGTGTGTGCTAAGTGCAATAGGGGCAGTGGGGATGGAATGTGTGTGAGTGTGCTAAGTGCAGCAGGGGCAGTGGGGGTGGGGTATGTATGTGTGTGTGGTAAGTGCAATAGGGGCGGTGGGGGTGTGTGTGTGCTAAGTGCAGCAGGGGCAGTGGGGGTTGGGTGTGTGTGTGTGCTAAGTGCATCAGGGGCAAGGGGGTGGTGTGTGTGTGTGTGTGCAAGTCATTGGTCCAGCAAGGGCACTGTGTGTGTGTGCTCTGGTACAACAAGGGGTAGGGGAGTGTCTGTTCTCGGGTACAACAAAGGGCAGAGGTGTGTGTGTGGTAGCAGGGGAAGGGAAGTGGTATGAGGAGTTTAGCAAGGTTCAAGGTGGAAGAAAGATGTGCTCTGGTAGCAGGGGAAAGAGCAGGAGACAGAATGGAAGAAAGATGTATCTGTGCAAGGTATATAGAATGAAGAGGAGGTGTGAAGATGTATACAAGTAGACATACTTCCAGCTCTGGTCGGACACTTGTAGGTTGTCCAGTGTGGGTTCTCCGATGTGCTGGTCACAAGGATAGAAGAAAGAGGTAGGGTGCCCTATATTCCCTTCATGGGTTTGAAGTTCAACGGTAAGAGTGTGTGCGGGTTGGGTTTTTTATGTTTTAGTGTAGAGGGCATTTTAGTCAATTGTATTTCATAGAGTTAACCCCGTTAGAATTTGGATTGAGGTTGATATTTGTATACTTAGTATAATGGCATATCTCAAGGGGTAAAAAAAAGTCTCATCCATGTTGATGCCCTTTCACACGCTCTCATTGGCCTCGTGCTGGTTCAAGGGCCATGCGTTTAGGTAGTGATCTCTTGCCCAAATTTATTTTAGATGACCAATAAGTACTTTTGAACATGATTGTGAGAAAGAGAATTCAGTCATATTAAGGGGTTGCCACTAGAGATGTAAAGGATACCATCACTATTTTGGGAATCGTTCTAAATTTTGAAATGAGGGTGGACCTTGGCACAATGGTAATGTAGTTTCATTGCAACCTAATGGTCTGGTTTAAGTCGAGAAACCGCCTCTCCAAGAAAAGATTGTAAGATTGTATGCAATATGACCCTCCCCAAACCCTGCAGTGATGGGAGGCTCGTGCACTTGGGTAAGCAACACTTCAAATAATGGGACATTTGATCAATATGACTTCACCGTGTATTGGGCTTTTCTCCTTCCACAATGGAGTCCAAAAGAAGACTTTTTTTAAGCATCTGAGGTGAGGCAGTTATTATTGGAGCATAGGAGACTTGCCCCACGGCCTGTGTGTCCACAAATAAAGCCTTCTTGGTAGTATGATCGCTCATTTTAAAGAATGTATGAGGAGAGGGAAGCACTGGCAATTGGGGTGGTGCATGGTGACGCCTAAGACCCTGACAGCCGACGTAGGATTGGGGTGGCTCCACCTCGCGGTCAATGGTTAATAATGGATTTTTTTCAAGGTTGGTGTCTCAGGGGGAAGCGGAGACTGGTGTACATTGAGCGATGGTGAACGGAGATGCTGGTTCTAAACCCTCGGAGTGGCCAAGGAGGTCTTATGCGGCTGCTGTTGGAAGGGTTTCCTTGCCAGCGATGGATATTCTTCCTTCTGCAGTTAAGGATGGGAATCTTACTCCCATTAAGATTTCGCAAGAGGCGTATCAATCACAGGTGGAGTTACATCGCTTTTGCTCTACTAGGTCGGGTCAACTTCAAATATACCTCCATGGATAAACTACGGGAGTATGTTGCAGTTTCATGGGCCTTGAAACAAAGGGTGGTGTTGAAATCGCTGGGGAAAGGTTTTGTGCTTTTTTCGGTTTGCTTGTGAAGCGGATATGGCAGCCATCTAGAAACGTGGTCTAGTTTGGGTGGATGGACAATTACTGCGATTCCAACTTTTGGAGGAAAGATTTTAATATCAAGGACCATTCCATTACCCATCGGCTTACGTGGATTAGGTTCTCGGATTTGCCACAGGAATATTGGTACGAGGATATCCTTCTCTCAATGGCGAATGCGATTGGAAGGCCGGTTGTGATTGACAGGAAAACCAAATCCTCGCTCTTTGGTCACTTTGCAAGGATCAGTATTGATGTTGATGATGCCCTTCCTCATGTGGAGGACCTCTTTGTAGAACAAGAATAGGAGAGATCGCTGGAATCATTCGTGTTTAAACAGCAGGTGATCTTTGAAGACCCCCCTTCTCGGTGCTCAATTTGTCACAGGTTTGGGCATCGGGCAGAGGGTTGTGTGGAGAAGGCTAAGGAGAAGGAGGTGGATCCAGAGATTCCAGGAACGAATTATGTACATGAACAAGAGGCAAGGCCTCGCCGCTGGCAAGCATGGAGACACCGTCACCGAAAAAACTCTCATCCAGAGGTTGAGGTTGTGGTTGCGGCAAGAATTTCAAGTGAGGCAGGAGATGACGTGGCCAGGTGTCCCTCTTTGGAACGTATCTCGATGTAGTAAGGTGCGTTATTGAAAAATTTTGTTTTGCATGAGGATTCTTTGAGAGTGGTTGGCGGTGGGGAGGAGTCTCCATGCTATTAGTGTGATAATGTTGAAAAGGGGGTTGAGTGCCAACGGTCTGCTTTGAGAGGAAGTGTGTTATCTAACGGTGCTAGTGAGGTGGAGCTAGTCCCTTCAACGATACGATCTTAAGGATCCTCATCTAATGCCTTATTTTTAGGAAGCGATGAGGGTTGTGGTGGTAATACGGTTGGGCTGGCTGGCTCGGTTTCTAACGGAGTGGCTTTGAAGCCTAGGTTGACTACTCCTATTTGTGATCCAACGGGTTTGCACCATGGAGCAGTGGGGTTGCCCATGGATCATGGTGTTGTAGCAAGGGTCTTAGAAGTGGTGTTACCTGTTTGAGTTTAAAATAATTCCGCAAGCGTACGGGTCAATTGTAGCTACGGGTCTAACACGAGGAGGTCAACCTTGAATAAATTTTCATTTTTAATTAACGCGAAGTGTACAACTTACCAAATATGGAAACAACCTATATATGAAAACTACCAATTATGGAAACTAGCAAATATAGAAGCAACTAAATTACCAAAGATAACAAATTAAAAATAGAAACTAGGGCAACCGCTAAGGGAATAGATGAATTAAAAGCAAGAAAGTCACTTGGGAATGGGTTCCACCATGAAAATTAGGGCAGATCAATGACTAGCATATTAGGGCAAAGCATGCATACAACCTAGGTCTATAAGATATGCGGCACGGCTCATATACGGCTAACATATCCTATGAAAATAGTGCTCATACAACATACAATGTAAACAAAAAAAATACATGAACATAATGGTGTCACAATAGATACGGCTAACGAACATGTATATACTTCCCCTTGGAATGACATACAAGCTGTGGGCGGTCATCCATCGTAAGTCCAATATTGATCATGTCCATTAATCACATAGACAATGCTAGCTATCAATTCTTCCTTCTCTCATGTTTTCACCCACTCCCAAGAGGAGAGGTTTAGCTAGCCATGAAAGTAATGAAGAGGGAAAGAAGGATTGATGGAGAAAAAAACAGAAATTACTAAAACTAAAATTTATAAGAAGAAGAACTTAGCTGATTCGAATAACTCCAATGAAGATGATTCCGTCACTTGAATCCCATCACTTGAAGCCGCATCCAATATTGAAGAACAAATTACCAAAGTGTATAATGAAAATTACACATGATCTTAGGGATGGGAAAATAAAAATTATCCTAACAATGATTCTAAAAATTAAAATTACATATGATAACCTAATTACATAAGATCTAAAACAAAAAACTAAAAAGAAGGGGATGAGAAATCAGGTATAAGGAAGGGGGTTGCTGCCAACTAAAAAGGGAAACTAAAATTTAGAAGGGAACTAAATGAAACTGGGAAAGAAATTCTGCTAGTGTTGTATTATTAAAGGAAGAACACTGCCGCTACTATAACAGAAAAATAAATCTAAAAGAGAACAAAAAACTAAGGAATCCAAAACAGAGGGGTCTCTCAAGTGCAGTCAAGAGATGGGATTTTATCTGGGGGAGAGAGAGCTCGTGAAAGGGAGAGGGGTCTCTCGAGTGCGGTCAAGAGATGGGATTTTATCTGGGGTCGTGAAAGGGAGAGGGGTCTCTCGAGTGCGGTCAAGAGATGGGATTTTATCTGGGGGGAGAGAGAGCTCGTGAAAGGGAGATGGGAAGGAGATAGGAGAGACGAGAGAATTTAAGAGAAAGTGGGAGAGAGAAGAGATTGAAGCCGAGAGGGTTTAGGAGAGAGAGATTGAAGAGAAAAGAGATTTTCTCTTTCCTTTATTATATTTTTTTTATCCTAAATTCCAATTTTACTAGGAATCGTTCTTGCATCATTTTAAATTCCCAACGATATAAGTCCAATATCTGATATCTTTTGAAAGATTCTTGATTCTCTAAAATTACCGTTATGCCCCTATACTTGATTTTTCTCTCTTTTTCTTCTAAACTCGAATCAGCTATAATCAAGTGACTTTCGATGTTGCGCTAATCCGACTGAATTCTTCAACCTTGTAACCTAGCGTTTGGTGGTCCAATTAGACATGTATTCACCATTTTGACCAAAATGCCCCTAAACCTGAAAAATGACAAAAAGTACCCGAGTAGCTATGTTCAATGTGGTAAAATGCATGCTTTATACCCTAAGATTTTACACATAAATGTGCTCATCAGATTCCCCCACACTTGAACTTTGCTTTTCCTCAAGTAAACAAAACAAAAACTATCCTAAAATACAAAAACCTAACTCACTCTCGTAGGAATCACGATTACACTTAGCATGTGCAACAAGCCTTTAAACCCCTAGGTTACCCCTAGTGGACGAGTTGTGTCTCGTGAATGTTTGCAGTGAATATACACACAAAATTCAATTTGTAAATCTATACTATGGCCAAGATAAAGAATGCAGTCCCAAGATAATTTACTTTGAGATTTTCTAGATATTCCCCCACACTTGAACTTTATTATCCCACTATGAGTTGAAAAATTGTCATACATCTAACTTAGGGAGGTTTGGGGTAAGGTGAGTTACACTGTTTTTCCTTGAGATTAGATCAAGTAGGTCATCTAGGCTACAAAAGATTTCAGCTCGGAACCTTGGTAGAACCTTTAAACACATGTATAATTACAATTTCACTTTGATTTTACTTATCATATTTTTTCAAGTATTGAACTCAAATGTCCCTCCACTACAATTGGCTTGAATGACATGCACGGCTTGCACCAGACACCCAAGTTACTAAGTAGTGTTGGAATAGATTCTCAGTGCATAAATCATTTGATTGCCACATTGTGACTTTAGACATTGATGCAGTATGAGTACAAACTTCTTTTTTTTTTTTTTCCAGCATACATTACTCCAATCCGTGCAATGTCTTGACTTCTTAAGCTTTCTAGGTGGCTCTTGTAGCGAGCTTTAGGCCAATTACTCTCAAACCAGACGGCTTTAAGGAATTAGGTGTAAAACACCCCTCGGGCTTACTTACTCAAACCAAATAGGCTACAAGCCAAAACTTGATCAAAGAGTAAATAATTTTTTTTTCTTGGCAATCAACTATATCATGCAAGTGTATCATGGTTCAACCTTAGCACCTAACCAAAACTCGTGTAAACATGATGACTAACAAAATTGACTCTCTCAATAGACAATATACTTTCAAAGAATTTAAAATCCCTTTGATCGATATATTCCAATTCCCTCCTCAGTGCAAAATTTTTTATTACTTCAAAGTGTAGGGTATTTTGGATGCTCTCAAAGTCTTTCAGAAAAATAAACTAAAGAGGCTACACACTCGTTCTTGAACCAAAGTACAAACTACAAAATCGATGAAATCCCCCCATACTTAAATGATGTAGTGTCCTCAATGCATGAAAAAAAATAAAAACAAGGACAAAGAAGAGGGGGCGTACCGCATATGATCATGGTGACTCAAAATAAGGAGGTGCATGAAAATCCATGACCTCGTAAGAATGTGGTGAAGAAAGTGGTATAAGAGAGGAATTAAGAGATGTGCTAGAGATTGTAGAGTTTGTACCCTTATCTGGATCAAATATTACAGTGCCTCCATTGGGTTGTTGGGACAGCACCTCTTGTTCCTTTTCAGGCGGTTCCATTGGTGGTGACTTGGGAAGAGAAGTAGACAGATTACCATTTGGCTCAACAGGTGGTTGCTTGGTCCACAATTTAGAAGGCTCTCCCCCATACTTGGATTGAGGCAAGTCCTCTAAACATTGATTGATACCTGTGTTAAGAGCAGTTGCAACCAAATCAAGTGGTTCAAAAATTAGATGCACGTCTTCATCTAAGCATGGTTATTTTTTCAATCTAAAGACATTAAAATCATGAGATGCATTCCTAAAAGACATCCTCATTAGACCATTCCTACAATTGATCAGAGCATTGCTAGTAGCTAAGAACGGTCTACCAAGGATAATTGGGATTTGGTCTTGGATATTGGTCACATGTTGGGTATCTAGGACTATGAAATCCACGGGAAAAAGAAATTCCCCAACCTTTAATAATACATCCTCAATTACTCCCTTGGGAGTCTTGACTGATCTATCTGCCGATTGTAATGTGACAAATGTAGGCTTAAGGTCTCCTAACCCTAATTGTTGGTACACTGAATATGGCAATAAATTGACACTAGCTCCTAGATCAAGAAGGGCATGGTCAATTCTAGTGTTACCAATCATACATGAGATAGTTGGGCAACCAGGATCCTTATACTTAGCCACTATCTGTTACGACAGAACTGAGCTCACATTGGCAGTCAGGAAGGCTTTCTTAGGTACATTAATTTTTCTTCTCTGAATACACAAGTCCTTGAGGACTTTTGTATAGATAGGTACCTGGAAAATAGCATCTAAAAGAGAGATGTTAACTTGCACATTTTTTAAGACATTTAAAACTTTTTCAGTTATTGCATCATTCTTGTTGCTTTTAAGCCTATTGGGAAATGGAGCCTTAGGGACATAAGTCTTCTCAGGTGGCTCTTTATGTTTCCCTTCATTAACCACTATAGGTTCATCAGACGAACCTTGGACAGGGGGCTGATCATTCACAACTATAGGAGGGTCATGTGGGGCACTTACAATGGGTGGTGGATGGAGAACATTCACAACATCAATAGGAGGCTCAGAAGTTAAAGGAATTGGTTGAATTGGAACCTCTTGTTGGTACTCACGTCCACTCCTCAGAGCATATATGGCATTACATTGACTAGAGGGTTCTGAGTAGTGTAGACTCTGATGGATAGAGTTCAACTGATTATGAGGTGGATGGAGCACAGAGGTCCTAAGGTTTGGATCTGGTTGACTTGGCATCTTACCCTTTTCCCTTTCATGGAGAGTATTGGCCAGTTGAGAGATTTGCTTCTCCATGTTATGTTGGCTGGTCATGAATGTGCTCATGAGAAGCTCCATACTCTTCTCAAGGGAATTTATCCTGGTAGACTCATCACTATTTTTCAAAAATTCAGGTGGTTGCTGATTCATCATTGGGGTTGGTAGTGTGGGTTGTAGATTATTGGGAGGGGAGACAAATCTAGGGTTAGTCTACTTGAGAGCAAACTGACCTTGGATTAGAGGCTGGAATGTAGATGAAACAACTTGATTGGGATCTTGGTTCCATGAGAAGTTTGGGTGATTTCTCCACCCAGGATTATGGGTTCCACTATAAGGATTGTTCATTACATGCACACTCTCATAACTTCCATGCCCACTAGACCTATTAGGGCACTCATTCATCACATATGATGAGGTTTGGTATCCACTACACAAAGGGGTGGTTTGACAAACCTGATTTATCGGGGAAGGTCCCTTGGTCACTATGGCTTCCAGTCTTCTAATAAGACTGTCCAACTGAGCCTCTTTGGCTACAGTTCTCTCTATCAAAAATCTCTTACCGGAGTTTTCATTTTCTTGAGTGGATTCCCACTCTCTAGTCTTGTCCGCTAAGTCAACCAAAAACTCCCAAGCTTGATTTTCATCGATGAATGATGTGAATCCAATTGGGCACATGGATTCCACCAACTACTTGGTTTGATAATCTATACCCTCATAGATGATTTGGCACAGATGCCAAGTATCTGGGCCATGGTGAGGACACTCTTGAAGAAGGTTGTTGAATCTCTCCATGAATGTGGAGAAGGATTCGTTTGGTTTGTGTCTGAACTGTAGAATGTCATTCCTAATCCTATTGGTCTTATGCAAGGGAAAGAATTTCTTTAGGAAGACAACTGTAAATTGATCCCATGTAGTTATTGAATCTCTAGGCAAACCATAGAGCCACTTTTTAACTTGATCCTTAGGTGCAAAGGGGATGAATCTCAACTTAACTGCATCATCAGTCAATTGTTGCATCTTAATGAGCACACATACCTCTTCAAACTCCTTAAGAAACAAATATGCATCTTCATTAGCTACCCCATGAAAGTGGGGCAACATACTAATGAAATTATATTTAAGCTCATAATTGTTTCCTTGGGCGGCAGGTAAGCGAATGCATGAGGGTTGTGCAGCCTGTGCGGGATAAAAGCGGTCCCTAAGGGTCATAGGTTGCCTCTCTCCTTCCTCAACCATGGTTGGAATCTCAACTCGTTCTATCCGGTTCTTTGAATTCCTCACCCAAACAAGCATACAAAAGCCACAATCCGAAATTAGGCACTCCTTAAAGCACCCTCTTTTTTTTATTAAATTTTTTTTTAAAAAAAAACAAACACTACGAATCAATTAAAATTGGGAACTAAATAAACGTCACCTCCCCGGCAAAAGCGCCAAAAACTTGTTTGAGTTTAAAATAATACTGCAAGCATACAGATCAATCGTAGCTACGGGTTGAACACGAGGAGGTCAACCTTGAATAAATTTTCACTTTTAATTAACGCGAAGTGTACAACTTACTAAATATGAAAACAACCTATATATGGAAACTACCAATTATGGAAACTAGCAAATATTGAAGCAACTAAATTACCAAAGATAACAAATTAAAAACTAGAAACTAGGGCAACCGCTAAGGGAATGGATGAATTAAAAGCAAGAAAGTCACTTGGGAATGGGTTCCACCATGAAAATTAGGGCAGATCAATGACTAGCATATTAGGGCAAAGCATGCATACAACCTAGGTCTATAAGATATGCAGCACGGTTTATATACAGCTAACATATCCTATGAAAATAGTGCTCATACAACATACAATGTAAACAAAAAAAATACATGAACATAATGGTGTCACAATAGATACGGCTAACGAACATGTATATACTTCCCCTTGGAATGACATACAAGTTGTGGGCGGTCATCCATCGTAAGTCCAATATTGATTATGTCCATTAATCACATAGACAATGCTAGCCATCAATTCTTCCTTCTCTCATGTTTTCACCCACTCCCAAGAGGAGAGGTTTAGCTAGCCATGAAAGCAATGAAGAGGGAAAGAAGGATTGATGGAGAAAAAGACAGAGAAATTACTAAAACTAAAATTTATAAGAAGAAGAACTTAGCTGATTCGAATAACTCCAATGAAGATGATTCCATCACTTGAAGCCGCATCCAATAATGAAGATCAAATTACCAAAGTGTATAATGAAAATTACACATATGGTCTTAGGGATGGGGAAATAAAAATTATCCTAACAATGATTCTAAAAATTAAAATTATATATAATAACCTAATTACATAAGATCTAAAACAAAAAACTAAAAAGAAGGGGATGAGAAATCAGGTATAAGGAAGAGGGTTGCTGTCAACTAAAAGGGGAAACTAAAATTTAGAAGGGAACTAAATGAAACTGGGAAAGAAATTCTGCTACTGTTGTATTAAAAAAGGAAGAACACTACCGTTACTGTAACAGAAAAATAAATCTAAAAGAGAAAAAAAAACTAAGGAATCCAAAACAGAGGGCTCTCTCGAGTGCAATCAAGAGATGGGATTTTATATGGGGGGGAGAAAGAGCTCGTGAAAGGGAGATGGGAAGGAGATAGGAGAGATGAGAGATTTTAAGAGAAAATGGGAGAGAGAAGAGAAAGAAGCCGAGAGGGTTTAGGAGAGAGATTGGAGAGAAAAGAGATTCTCTTTCATTTATTATATTTTTTTATCCTAAATTCCAACTCTACTAGGAATCGTTCTTGGGCTATATCTTTTTTTATCTTGGGTCCATATGGAACTAACCCGAGAATTAAAGTTGCATCATTTTAAATTCTAGATGATATGAGCCCAATATCCGATATCTTCTGAAAGATTCTTGATTCTCCAAAATTACCGTTATGCCCCTATGCTTGATTTTTCTCTCTTCTTCTTCTAAACTCGAATCGGCTGTAATCAAGTGACTTCGATGTTGCACATTGGAAAGCTAACCCGATTGAATTCTTCAACCTTGTAACCTAGCGTTTGGCGGTGCAATTAGACATGTATTCACCACTTTGACCAAAATGCCCCTAAACCTGAAAAATGACAAAAAGTACCCGAGTAGCTCTATTCAATGTGGTAAAATACATGCTTTATATCCTAAGATTTCTCACATAAATGTGTTCATCATTACCAATGGCGGAAGGTTTAACTGATGTGCATGTGCCTACCGTCGTCGGGCCCAGCAAGGTTCATGGTCGTGTGGTGACAGTGCAACATGGTCTCTCGGTTTCTCAAGATGGGATTGTCCCTGTTCCTTTTGTTCCAATTCATCGTAACAAATCGCTGCTAGGTGCTGAGATGGGGCTAGAGTCTTCTAAGCTAGGGGCTCGATGCATAAATAAGAGGGGTCAGGAGCTAGCTATGGTGGATGATGTTCTTCTTCAGAATCAGGGGGGGTGGGGCTGCAACTCGTCACCTTACTAGAAGCACTCAATCCAATAGAAATTTATGAAGTGTCTATTCTGGAATATTCGTGGCATATCGAATAAACATGCGCGTTCAAGTCTTTGCATACTTGTTCGAGAACATGACCCACTATTCTTTTGTTTAGTTGAACCAAAAGTTGAGCCGAGAAAGGGTCTGAGAAAGTTTTTCGAAGCTTTGGGTTTTAGCTCTCAGTTCATAGTTAATCACAGGGAGGAAAGTATCCCAAATCTGTAGTTTTTTTGGAAGGTATCTTTGGTCCCACCGAAGATCATTCTTGTGTCGGACCAGCAGCTTACTTATTCGGTTGTGGTTGGTGGGCTGCAGGGTGTCATCTCAATGGTGCATACAAACTACCGGAGGAGTGTGCTTCATTAGCTGTGGTATGATTTAGTATCTATTGCTGGTGTTAACTGCCCATGGTTGGTGTTGGGAGACTTTAACTTCTATATTTTTTCAAATGAGAAACGAGGTCCGGGAAGGTTTAATATTGGTTCTTCAAAAGAATTCTTGGCATTAGTTGATACAGCCTTGTTGGTACCCATTCCTTCGTCAGGGTGTACCTTGACATGGTCTAATAACAGGCGTGTGGGTAATGTCTGTGCAGTCTTAGATCGCAGTTTTGGCAACGAAGAGTGGATGCTCAAATTTGAGGGGAGTGCTCAACGGGTTCTTCCTAGGGGTTATTCTGATCATTCAGCTATTATGGTTTCTTAGAATGAAGTGCCACGTCCTCCTAATGTTCCTTTTCGAATGATGCGGTTTTGGGCGGAGCATGCTGATTTCAGGGAGGTCGTTAGGGATTCATGGAACCACCCTGTGAGGGGTACACCGAATTATGTTGTGGCTCAAAAGCTAAAGCGACTCAAATGCCCAATGAGGGAATGGGCTAGGAAGGTTTTTCTGCAGGTTGAGGTGGAAGCTAATCGGACAAGGGGATTTGTAGAGGAAATCCAGAATAGGATTGAGTGGGAAGGATTCATCGATGAGTTATTTGAGTTAGAGCTTCATGCCAAGGAAGAGCATGAGAAGGTCTTGTTGTTGCAAGAGAAGCTTTGGGCTGAACGCTCTAGAGATAAATGGTTGAGGTTTGGTGATAGATGCTCCAAATATTTCCATCTGTCTTCGACGGTCTAGGAATGTCATTCGACATGGTCAGACGAAAAGCGGTGGGGTTCTCACCGATCCATCTACCACTGGTGTTTATATGGCAAACCACTTTGAAGAATTCTACAAGGGTGGAGGTTCTGTTATTAAGGAGGAATTGCTAGATCATATTCCAAACTTAATTTCAGCTGAGGATAATAAGATGTTGGTTGCAGTGCCTCCTGCAGATGAAGTGAAAGCTGCAGTGTTCAATCTGAACCCTGCGAGCGCCCCTAGTCCAGATGGGTTTCCGGGAACTTTCTTCAGAGTCTGCTGGGACATTGTTGGTCCAGAGGTATGTCTAGAAATCTCTAATTTTTTTAAAGAAGGTGTCATTACTAAAGGGGTGAATAATAATTTTATCACGCTGATCCCTAAGGTGGAAAATGCCAGGCATGTCGGTCAATTTTGCTCGATCTGTCTTGGGAGTTTTTTCTTTAAAATCATTCCTAAAATTATGGCTACCCGTCTTTCTCCGCTCCTGTCTAAGTTAATTTCTGAAGAACAGGGTGCATTCCAACAAGGGAAAGTAATTTTCTCAAATATTGGGGTGACTTCTGAGTTGACCAACATGATGTCTTCCCAATGTCGCGGGAGAACTTTAGGAATGAAGATGGATGTCCAAAAAATGTATGATACACTGGAATGGAGTTTTCTGTTTGATGTTATACTTAAATTCGGTTTTTCCCAAACATGGATTAATTGGATTAAGGAGATGATGAGGTCAACAAAGGTGTCGATTCTTATTAATGGTGGACCGGTTGGTTATTTTGGGATGGAGAGAGGGTTAAAGCAAGGTGATCCTTTGTCCCCTCTTCTGTTTATTCTAGTGGAAGAAGTCCTTTGTCAGAGTCTAGCAGATTTGAGGATGAAAGGGTTGGTGAAGGGGATTCCCGGCCCCAGTAACACATTCACTCCATCTCACCTCCTATATGCAGATGATTTATTCATTTTTATGAATGCTGATGTGAAAAGTGTAAGGAAGGTTAAAAAATTTTTGGATTGTTATCAAAGCTACTCGGGGCAAAAAATTAACCTTGAGAAGAGCAAGGTCTTTGTAGGGGCTATGTCGGACCAAAGAAAATGTAGGGTTAAAGAGGTGCTGTAGATTCCTGAGTGTAGCTTTCCCACTTGTTACCTAGGGGTGG
Source organism: Telopea speciosissima (assembly GCF_018873765.1). Lineage (NCBI taxonomy): Eukaryota > Viridiplantae > Streptophyta > Magnoliopsida > Proteales > Proteaceae > Telopea > Telopea speciosissima. The sequence continues at coordinate 45,967,838 of NC_057920.1, forward strand.
AATTGTTCAAGGGTAGAGTTAAAAAAGATTTTATTCACCCTCTGGTTGATAAATTCAAGGCTAGATTGGCAGGATGGAGAGGCAGACTGTTATCTATGGCTGGAAGAGTGGAGTTGGTGAAGTCAGTGATGAGTGACATTCCAATTCATAACTTCTCAGTGTACCTATGGCCGGTTTCGTTTGTGGCTTTGATGGAATGGTGGATAAGGAACTCTATTTGGTGTGGGGATGCTTCTACTTCGAAGGCAATTACGGTTAGGTGGAGTAAGCTATGTAAGCCTAAGAATTAAAGAGGGCTGGGAGTGCATCGACTTAAGGAGGTAAATTTAGCGTTGCTGGCTAAATTGGCATGGTATGTTAAATGTGATAATTCCATAATTGCTGCTTTTTTGCGGGGGAGATTTATTGCCTCAGATGGATCCTTAAAGAAGGGGGTGAAGTCTTCCATTTTGCCAGGCATCTGAAAAGTTTAGGAGTTGGTGTGTTCGAATGAGAGATGGATCATTGGAAATGGGGAGAGGATAAATTTCTGGTTTGATCGGTAGGTGAATGGGTAGTGTATTTATGATCTCATTCCTCAACTTGTAACAATTCCAAGGACTTTGAAGGACAATGTTGCAGATTACATTGAAGAGGGGGCTTGGAGTTTGCCGCTGCTTAGGTCGCCAGAGTTGCAATCGGTGTGTAATCAAGTTATTCAGGTAACTTTGCCAACTACTGATCATAAGGATAAAAGGGTGTGGACTTTGACGGAGTTGGGGAATTTCTCTTTTAAATCAGCGTGGGAGGTTTTGCGAAGCCATGCGCCACAGCAAGGATGGTCGCGGTTGGTATGGCAAAAAGGAGTGCTCCTAAGGTCATCGGTTTTTTGCTGGTGGTTAATGCATAGGTGTCTTCCAACTGATGATAATATTACAAAGGGTGCTGTTCCAGGGGTGTCTCACTGTGAGTTATGATGTAAATGCCAAGAATCAATTAATCATATTTTTCTTGAGTGCAATTTTGCTGCCCATGTTTGGGCTGCAATCCTTGCCCTATTTGATCTGAGATGTGCCGGTTTCCCATCTATTGAGGAGCTATTCTCATGGTGGAAGAGGAAAAAGGCTGGTGTTGTGCTCCCAAAAATATGGCCAGCATTGGTCATCTTGTGCCATATAAAATTTGGATGGAACGGCATAGACGAAGATTTGAGAATAAGCATCGTAATCATGCAGCTACTGTAAATGGGATTCTCAAAGATTTAATCGACGTGTCATCTATGGCCCTAGTGCAAGTTTCTTCTGTGGCTGATCTGTTGCTGTCAAGGAAACTATTTCTCAACGTCTCTCGGCAGCCTTGTAGAAAGATTACTGAATTATGTTGGCAGCTTCCACTACAGGGATGGCTCAAGCTAAATATAGATGGTTGTTCTCTTGGTAACCCAAGATGGTCAGGGGCTGGAGGAATTTTGAGAAATCACATTGGGAGTTCTAGGTGTTGTTTTGCGTATTATACTGGCGTAGGTACGAAATTCATGGCAGAGCTCAAAGGTTTCTTCAAAGGTCTCCACCATGCGATGATGTTGCAGGTGGATAAATTGTGGATTGAAAGCGACTCGACTGCGTTGGTCAGTTGTGTGGAAAATAACTCAATTCCTTGGAGTTTCCAATAGAGATGGCACTTCTACAACGGCTACTTGGTGGGGATTACCTGGAAGATAAGCCACTGCTATAGAGAAATTAATGTGGTAGCGGACATTTTAGCTAAGCATGCATCTTCAACAAGGACGTCAAGTATTTGGGATGCAGCTCCAAATTGTGCTCGCAATGATATTATCTAGGATGCAAACCTAAGACCTAGATACAGATTTTCTAGGTGATGTTGTGTGCTTTTCTATAGTGTTTATTGGTGGGTTTCTTCCCTATTGATGGCCATGCCGAAGGTGGGGAAGGAACTCCATTGAGTTGGGTTGGATGTTCTCTGTAATTATTTCTTTTATATCGTTTAATACAATGCTTTGCTGACCTTTAGCAAAAAAAAAAAAACAAATAAAGCCTTCCATAATGCTTTGATGATGGAAAATAAGAAGGTAAAACTCCAATGGAGAAAGAGCCATTTATTGTGTGTTTACTATTCCAATCAACACACCTGTTGTTAGTGAGGGGTAGATGTTATGATGAGACTCACTATTTCAGGAGTCCAAATATAACAAATCACCATGGGTGAGTTAGGCTTTAGGGTTTCCATGATCCTCTCTTCTCTCTTGGAAAATAAGAAGGTAAAACTCCAATGGAGAAAGAGCCATCTTTCGTCCTTTCTTTCTCTTTTATTGTGTGTTTACTATTCCAATCAACACACCTGTTGTTAGTGAGGGGTAGGTGTTAATGATGAGACTCACTATTTCAGGAGTCCATATTTAACAAATCACCATGGGTGAGTTAGGCTTTAGGGTTTCCATGATCCTCTCTTCACTCTTGTGTTTTCCCTCTTAATCTCTCTCTTTACTTCTTTTCTTTCCTTCTCTCTTATTTACTCCTCTCACCTAACTCTCCCCCTCCCTCCCCGGTTTGGTAGGTGAATCTAGTTTTTTCCTAGATTTGCATGGACCACCACGTCCCTCTTGCCATTACTCTCTCATCACCCAGTCGTTTCCTTTCCCTTTTCTTTTCTTCCCAAAAACCTTTTTTGTCCTGGTCGTTGTTCCCTCTCTTTTCTTTCTCTCTTCGTCTAATCCCTTTTCTCCTCCCCCCCTTTTTTGTCTTTCTTGTCTTTGTGGTTTGTTTCTTCATTTTTTTGGCGCTTCTGGTCTCAGTGTGTCTTTTGGTTGTTATGCTTTGATGAGGTAGTTTCCCTCCCCAGGGTTCTCCCATCTTTGCACAGGGTTTGCTTGCGATCTTGCCTTGGTGCTTGACACTCCCCACCTTGGATAACCCTGTTCTGCGTCTTTTCTTCACCTAAGCTGTCTGTTCTATTGTCTCTGCACTCATGCCTCGACATGGATCCAGTTCTCACTCTTCTTCTTCTCTGTCTAAGACACTGTCGGATGGAGTTAGAGGGGTAACCGACCCCATCACTCTGGGTTCGGTGGCACTGATTCCTCCAGCCGTCACCGTCCCTCTGCTATATGGCATGTCCTTTCAAATCCCTCTTTGGAATCAACCCAAATGGCCTATGGATCCGGTATGAATGGTGGTGCTAGGGAACCTGGGTCTACAAGGAATCTTTTTGGTTACTTGATAGGCGGTCCTATACCTTCTGGAGATTTTCTCTGCAGCTACTTGACTTTCATTTGGGAACGGAAAATTTGGGTGTTGTCTTCATCAACTATTTTGACAATGGTTGTTTTTCGACAGAATTTGACTCAATCGTGAATCGTAACAAGGTACTTTCTCTGGCACCATGGTGGTGTGGATCTCTGCTGATTCATCTTCTACTTCATCCTCTCCATGTTACTCATTTTAGACAAGAGAGGGAGTTCATCCCCTTAGGTTGTGTTTGGTTGAAGGTGTCCGACGAATCGGATTCTTAAATTGGATCAGCTTCTTAAGAATCTGGTTTATGTGGATTTGGATTCGGATAAAAAACCTATTTGGTTATCCTAGGTCTGTCAGGTGAAATCCAGCTGAAAAACTGTTTGGTTGCCCTGGTTCTGTCAGGTGGAATCCAACTGAATCCATATGTAAAACTGTTTGGTTACCCTGAGTCTGACAGTTGGATTCTTCCTAAATCCATATTCAGAATTGTTTGGTTACCCATGAATCCATTAGTTGGATTCTACTTGAAATATGTTATTTTTAAATAACTTTTAAAATTTTTTTTTTTGGTATACAACATATGCATAAATTTAATTATACTTTATTAAAAATAAGATAAAAAAAATAAATTAAAATTGTAAGTGGTGATATGACACTGCAATAAATGGTCTTTCCTAATTTGTCTTCTATCCATACTAATATAAAAATTTATAGTAAGCGGTGATATGGTACTTTAAGTCCACAAAACGCATAGCAATAAGTCACAACCAAATATAGAATACATTGTATTAAATTGAAGTACATATATATGGGAAAAAATACATATTCATCTTCTATTTCCATCTTCTCAGAATGCGTCACTTGTTAAGATCTAATGTTTTTATAGCATCAAGGATCTCCTCCAACGTCTTTGTATGCTGTTCATATAATCTTGTTTGTTGTTTTGAATCTTTGATTTTACTAGTTAGGATTCTCTCCAAATTTTCTTTGGATTGACTTGAAGTTGGTGGGATGGTTGGTTCATGTTTGTCAGTATTCCCCGCTTGGTTGTTTGAGGAGGATGTTTCTCTATCATCTATAAATTTAAAGAATCCACAACCAATATATTTTTTCTGCTAGTAAATGAAAAAAAAATTTGTTAAAAATGAGTAACAATGAATTATTACAATGATAATAATATTAAAACAATAAATGTATGATAGCCATACTGCGGTGGAATTGGAGCAACACAAAAAATCTCACCCTATGTCTGGTCCTCTTGTGCACCTACGGACCTTGCACTGACCTTTTCCACAATCACACATTCTTAAGTGGTCCACCCACATAAAAAAAGACATGTGAACAGGGCATTTGAAAATTTTTCTTCCCAGGTTATTCATCGTAGTTGATGTAAATATGTTACATCGAATTTGACAAATTTCGCATCTACCAATAATGTCCATCCTGGGTACATTGGAAATTGAAGAACATAAGTAAATAGCAAACGGTCCAATGACAAATTAAGAGGTGAGAACTAAAAAATCAGAGTCTGAGATCACATCTAATATTTGAGGAGATTTTTCAAAATTCCAAATAATTAAAGGTTTGGATCAGCCTCAAATAAAGGTCGAAGGACCTTATTAGGGAGGGCAATAATGCCTCAATATATTAGGAGGATCTGATGGACAGATCCTCAACAGAAGAAAATCTTGATACTACCAAAAATTGCCCAAAAACAGAGCATCTGCCAGATTTAAGTTAGACAAAAAAATTACATATCAGGTGAGCTGTAAGTGAATAACCATCAAGGAATAAAATCTGCAAGTAAATATGGTCCAGATCCATGAAACCAGCAATACTCCATAAAAAAGGTGAATGAAACACCAAGAAAATAATCAAAAATTATCACCTCCATGTCAAGCATAAAACAACGATAGAAACAAAGATGAAATAAATACATAGAGCTGTTCTGAAAGTGAAACAAACAGTAGCAAGAGTAATATTGTTCCAAGATCCCAATCTAAAGCAAACTACCAAAGAAATATAAAGATGATCAACTAAAACATTTTTGTCAAGCTTAATATCTCAAAAACACACAATCATAAGTTCATAAACTACTCTTTCACCCAAAGCATTAAATAAAATTGCCCTTCTACTCCAGCAGTCAAAGATAGTACTCAATCATTTGAGGCCTCTTTTCAAAAACTCTTTTATAACCATTTGTTTCTCAAAGTCAATCCCTGGAATGGTATCAATTGCTTCATGTAACTTGGTTGCTAAATCACTCTCCTTGGTTGATATAACAAATATTGCCTTAGCTATCATATTTAATGGACTGACAACCTTATCAACACCTGCTTTCTTTTTTTCTTTTTTCTTTTTTGTCTTTGGCCAAACGTAGAAGCCCTTTTCTATGAACGGTTAGTACTCTAATTGAGAGTGGAATAACATTCTCCTTCTTCAAGATTCATGTCTTCAGTCTTAAGGTTAATATTATCAAATGCCATTTCTTGGAAAGACAACTCAAGATCTTCATCATGGACTGCATCAGCAGGGTATGAGGATTCTAACCCTGTGACTACTTCATTACTCAGCCAAATAGCTACTTCTACATGAATTAATAGAACTCTATGCTCTTTCCAATATCGTTGCTCCTTCTTCTGCCAAACATTCAAATATATTATTATTATAGCTTACCATATACATAATTTTATAAACTTTGAAATGATCACCAATATTACCTTGAATTCATTCCAAATATGTTGGCCTGCATCAAACCTATTCTCTTAAGCATTCCAACCCATGCCACTATTTTTTGCAGATCACTAAGCGCTTTAAATCTTACCTTCCAAATCTTGAAATGGTTTTGACATTGTTCCCAATCATATGTCATCCCATACTTCTCATTTAACTTTTTAGATATGTCGAACCATATTTCCTTCCTTAACCCATTGTGTCCACGCTTTTCACTTTTATGTTTTACAATACATAATTTCAACATATAATGAGATACATCAAGTGGTCAATTTGCAATGGGTTGTGATCTAGACTGGGTTTCCTCTTGTGTAGCCATTTTTTATGCCCTGTTGTTCATTTTCAACGCAATAACTCAACTCTAAGTATGACTAGTAATGAAATTAATATACAAAAATAAAAAATCTTCAAAACAAAAAAACAAGAATTGTATGACATACTATGTTAAAACAATCATTCCTCATTAAGATCCAATCATCCATTGAGATCATGAAGCATAATAAACATAAAACCTAACACAAACATGACATAAGTTCATAAACCAAATATAAAAGAAACATGTCAGAAATTTAAACACCAGTACAACACAAAACCATGTCTTGAGTTTATAATCTAATACATTACAATATCAATCAAACTAATAATCCACAGAAGCAGAAGTTTCTTCATCATCCCGTATCGCCTATCATCCATTCAGCCCACATGTTGTCAGTTATTTCTTCTCTGAATTGATCAGCATCAACTTCATCACCACTGTGATCATCCTCAACTTCATCTTCAGCAGATGTGTCAATATGTTGGTTGGGTTGAACACTGGAACTAGGCCCTGCAGATGTCTCAGCTACAGCTAATCACTCCTCTTCTTCATCAGCAATGTGTTGTGTAAAGATATGGTTATGTATGAAAACACATGCTTGCACAATTTTTGTTTGAGTCTTGTATGGGTATTCCATTTGAACCTTCAATATCTTGAATCTGAACTTCAAATTAGAAAATGCCCGCTCAATAATGTTTCGTAGCCTAGCATGTCGCAGATTAAACAATTTCTGTTTATTTGTTGGTGACAAATTTAAATTCTTTCACTCCTTCAAATGGTACCTAACATTACGATACGGTCTCAAGAACCCCGTTTTGTTGGCAAACCCAGCATCAACTAGATAAAATTTACGTGTAGGTACCACTAATTTAGTTTCACCATGTCTATGAATGGCTTCATCTAATATTCGAGAATCTGTTGCTGATCCTTCCCCACCAGATAGTATGTATGTAAACCTTCTATCATGATCACATGCAACTAGAATATTTTGAGATATATTTTCTTTCCTATCTCGAAACCTGCAATGATCAGCAACTGGAATCCAAGCTGGGACATGTGACCCATCTATGGCTCCAATGCAGTTCTTGAAGTAGGGGTAGAAGCTTCTTCGGTTATTCAATATTTTTTCATGGGTTGTGGTACTTGGAGGCATCAGTAACACTGGATACAGATTAAGAATTGCATGTAATTCTTTGTTAAAGTACCCTCACTTACTGTCTCACCGGAGTATCCAAAATCATGCTTCATAACTCGGTTCTTAATATTATGGGTAATTGTGTATAAAAATATGACCAGTTGTTCTTCGATTCGAACTGAGTTGTTATGAAATAGAAGGCCACCATCTTGTAGCCTTTGACATAAGGTATAAAAAGCCCTTCTACTCATTCTTATTAATTCTCTATAAGTCTAGTCAGAAACACCAATTATTCTCTCTGTCTCAATCCATCCACGATTACTCTCAAGCCGATAAGGTTGTTTTGTGAGGAACAATTTATCATACTTTTCTATTGCTATAACAACAGCAGTAAGTACCCAGATTTATATCATCTCTTCGTTCTCGGGGTCAATATCCATCTAGTACCAAAACAGAAATTACAAAATATAATGAAATCAATTATGACAAATCTAACCATATGAAGTACAAAAGCAAAATTTTAATATACATAATCTTGGAAAACTCCTAAGAATAGGAAGAAGAAGAAGAAAATGGCATAAGGAGCAGTTGATGCAGTGAAGAGCACATTGATGGGTCTGATGTTCTCTCTTGGATCAAAAGGAGAAACAAGTAATGTATTAGGTCTATTTGATGTTTTACTAAATCTGGATCGTGACCTATTAATGCAAGATTAATGGACAATAAGAAGACATCATATAGAGAAGGTTCATTTCTACTCTCTATTTTATAGGTACATGCCCAACATTTATTTATATAGAAAAGGGTCATCTCTACCCCTCTCTACTTTGTGTTTTTTTAAAGCATGAGATGGATAACATCTCAATTTTTTTCTCTAGAAAAAAGAAAAAAAAATATTTCAGTAGAGACATTTCATAGTTTATTACTGCAAGTAACAATTTATTTAAATAATTACACCTTGGATTTAATTTACTAGAGCACTTCCTGTACTCCCATTGAATAAAATTCTAACTTCAAGAAGTAACATAGGAATGAGTGCAGGATCATTCTTAACAACATAGACAACAAGGGTTACCAGGTTTTTGTACAGTCGAGACAATAACAAAAATTTGTACATTTAGGGCAACAGAACTTATACATCTACTGCATGAGAAGCAGAATACATGTCCTCACATACCAGTTTGGGGGGGTCAAATTGTATCTCATTCTTTGAAACATACCCAGGCTGATCTCCATTCCTATTCTTGTATAAATAGCTCTTCAATAAATGAAATTTACTTTTGGAATTCCTCCATTCTAGATTGGTCATGCTCATCAATTCTAAGGCAGAAAAGTAGTGTTGAACTTGTAGTCTTTTACGGCCAAACACAATACATTTTCTTGGTATCCCCATTCCCCAACTTTTCATTCGTGAGGCACTAATTGAAATCTGTTTGGCTAGTTTTTCTTCATCTACATCTTAAGCTATTGTATGGTATTGCTATATCAAAAAACATTCTGGATACCCTGAAGTAGCATGATTTTATGCCTTCTATTTGATTTCTCGTACTTTCTTAGACTAGTAATGGTAGAAGAATGTAGAAATTTATTAAAAAGAAAATAGAAAAGAGAACAGGGAAAGTCAAATCAAAGCAAGATTGTTCTTGAATTTATTGCTTAATTTAGTTGTATCCTATGACAGACTAAAAACTCATAAATATACCGATATAGGCATTTAATATGTAGAGACATCAATCACCTTGAGGGACGAACCACCAAACAGAGCTTAATTTACACCAGTAAAGTAATCCATTAGTGGAATGAATGAACAAAATTATCCTCCACTATAAAAACCTTAAATACGAGTTGAACTTTTGAGTTACCAACAATATAAAGATGTTGTCTACCAAAAAAAAAAAAAGAATATATAAAGATGCTAAACTATTTCTTCTGAAACTTCTATTTCTTTCAAATTATAATGGTGAAGCTAATTGGAAACATGTATCTGGAATTCTTAAACTTGTCATAAATTGTAGTACAATGCCATCAATAACACTCTGGTCTGGCCTTAAGCTAACTTATTTTGCCAAAAACCAAAGGCCTCCACAAAATAAGCCTAAGTCACAACAATAAAGAGGCCTCTGAACTTGCAGATATATTACTGACACCCGATTAAGTGACTATTCACAAATTTTATCTTCAATTGTGCTCTCTTTCATCTATTTACCCTCTTTTGCAATCAGTTTCGCTACAGCACCCACTGCTCTAGCTAATTATCCACCTTTTTCGAGTGTGATTTCTACTGTTCATGTGTTTGCTAGAAAGAGAGCAAGACTTCTACAGTTTTATCACTATCAATAATTTCAAGTGATCATCTCAAAATTTAGTTGGTTAGGTCCGACTTTGTAAATTATGCAGATTTTCATTTATTGTGGTCATGCTGTACTGATTACTAAGTGCAAGAGTAGAAATCCTCACAGATGGCAGTTATAATGCGGACACCAAAGAGGTTAGGATGGGCATCTGTCTTCGTTTATCATTACAACATTATGCATGCTTCATGGATATGATTTTGCCGTAACTGCACAAGAATTGGAGGCCAGAAGGATCGAGCAAGGAGTCCAGCTAGTGATGCAAATGGAAATGCGTACCATAGAGATCTAGAGTTCTGGACTGGCTCTCAACAAATGGTGAATTGGCTAACTAACAAGCAGGAGTTCCACTGGCCATGGGAGTTATATTCAGTGTTGTTTGGTATTAAAACTTTTAGCAGTCATTTTCACTTACAAAAGACAGATTAGATGTTGAAGTTGCTTAGCAATTGGGTACTAAGGTTAGGACAAAGAAATCATCTGGCTGCCCTAATGTAGGCCCAAACTTTGCACAAGTTTCCTTTTTTTTTAATAAATACTTCTTTTTAATTTCTTTTATTATAGTTAAAAGATTTCAAGTTGAACCAGAAGCATGAATGGTGGTTGCGAATTTACATACAGAGAAGGGAAACAACAAATCACTCTATTTGATCTCAAACTTGACCTCTCAAGGTGTTGATTAAAAAGATTGCTACTAGGTGATACAAGGTTTGAGTGATGCAAAGCATCAAAACCTAGGTCAGAAGACTCACAATTAAACAGTAACAATTGGATTAAATGCTTAATTAAACATTATTTCATATCCATGTCTTAATCTCAAGCTGCCTTGCAATTAAAAAGTTAATGTTAATGTCAATATATTCTTATTAATTTGTCCCCTTCAATTGGGTGGATATCCCTCAACAGCAACCCAACAAATTCATCTGTTTTATAAAAAACCAACAAGTTGTCTGTTGTTAGGAGATGTCTATGAGAAGTGCAATTTGTCTGGGCAAAGTAGCCACTAGCTTTGTTGTGGAGCCATATTGGCATAAGTATGGTTATCAGCCACGGATTCTTCCAGTTCATCCAGATGCTACAATTACTGTTTCGTGACCGACATGATTCAAGATACTCTATGTTGTTGCTACCTCAAGTAGTAATTTATCAGCCTTCTGAATCTATAGGTTTGAAGCTGAATTTACATAGCTCCAAGTTAGCCTGAGAACAGAGTTCATACAATGGTACATGAGAGCTTCTGCTCATATTTTTTGAGATTAGATCTAGGTTGAATTACAGTCAAAGTGCTGTTTCAATTATCAAGATTTTTTATATGTTCTTCCAACACAACACAGTACTAAAAGGACAAATATATTGAAAGTTATTTGCAGATTTTGTAGGAAGAAGGTTGCATCTATAATGAACAACTAATGCAGGGCTAACTCAAACCAAGGTAAATCCAGTGGGAGATTATATTGCAAAAGGATCGTAGGAAAAAGGACTAACTAGGTTTGAAAGAAAACCAGATAACTTGATTTAAACAATTCCGATCAGCTCATCAGCCTAGAATTTTAGTCAAAAAAATAATACAAGCTAAAATATGATTTGAATCTAATGGACAAATTTGAGGTAATGAGAGTATCCCTCTAAGGCTAGGATTCTTAAAACTTAGAAAACCAGAGAATTCGATTGCAGAATTTTTATACCTTGCACAGGAACTCAAACTGGCATGTCATTGTGGGAAGAAAAGAAATAAATAAAAGATTAAAAAGATCTTCAAGGAGGTAGAACGCTCCCTTCGAATGACTCAATACTAAGCTATTGAATCAAGGACAATATTTCTCTCGATAAAATGGATTGCAATCAACAAAACCTTATACTCGGGAGGATACTACACCAGGTTGGGGTTCTAGATCCCCCTAGTAAAGCCATTTATTTGCCCACTATTCATGTCAAAAGGGCAACCCAGATAATGTTAGGTATCTGAATCTACGGATCAAATCCTCCTCTAAGATTGGGTAGTTGGCGCCCTACTATTAATAAAATGAATAGGGCCCTACAAACTGCATCTATCAAATACTGGTGGGGGCTAGAGTAGAACAGGGTTTGTTTATACTGGTTAGGGAGGAAGAGCCGGCCTCACTGGAAGAGTAAGAACTCAACAAGACCCTACCTCTCTTTGTCTGATTCGAGAGGTAGGGTCCCGTTGAGTTCTTACTTTTATTTTTTCATGTCTACAAACCGGCCCATTCAATTACTAGAGGGATGAACCCAATACGGAATATGAACCATAAAAGAAAATACCTATTAAACCAATCACAGGAATACCAGTTACAGTACCTATCAGCTAGACAGAAATCATTCAAGGAGGCACCAACACACAACGAAATCAGCAAGCATTCAACAAAAATTAACACAAAAACCCTATAATCGACACCTTTAAAATAAACAAGCCCTAAAACCATACCTCCGAAGCATTCTTTTCAAGCTATTAGAAGAAAGCACCAAAAATGAACGAAGACCAAGTGATTCAGATCTTGAATGGTGTTAGGGCTGACAAGAACAACAGATCTAGGGTGAGACCGAGAGAAAGAGGAAGGTTACCGTTTGCGAGTGAGAGATGTGTAGGAGAGTCTCGATCGACAGTTGGTATGAAGGACAGTGACAATCGGGCAAAGCTGAACTTGAGTCACTATTTTCGAAACCCAGTAGAATCCATTTTTTAGTCAAGCTATATATACCTGGGTCCAGAACCCTAGATTCATTTTAGAATTCGCCCCTTGGGTTGAATTCTAGTGGATTCTAAAATTACATAGTAAAATGGATTTTAGTGGATTCTTAGAATCCAAGACGGAACCGTGTTCCAAGTAACCAAACACGAAAAAAAGGACGGAATCCAGATCCCGTCGAATCCGTCTCCAAAGAAACCCTCAACCAAACACAACCTTATGGGTTCAAGTCCACTATATACCCTCAGATTGTTTCGCCTTTGAGGCTATTAAACAGGCTGTCTCATGCATTGGCAAGATATTGGATTTCCAACCTAACTCTATGGAATTTGGATTACCCTGGGATTCGGCTCGGATCAAAGTCCTTGTTAAAAAGAACTGGGCTGTATGTATTTCGTCTAAAATCAGGAATCCCCAAGGTATGGTTTTTCTGGTGGAATTTAAATATGAGTTGTTCTCCATTTGTTTCTGTTGTGGACAGATCACACATGACACGGACTCTTGCTAGATCACCAAGGGATCTTCTTCTCGTCTCAGCTCTGGAGGCTTCTACAAGGATGTTATTACGCCTCCCTTGATGGTCAATCGTCCACTGGTCGCTATAATCATAAACAAGTTTCTGCTGAAGGACCGGCTGACTCCCCTTTTTCTACTGCATTGGACGATTTTAAACCCTGCTCTTCTGAGGGGTTTGAAGTGGATAGCATGAGTCTGCCTGATCACAACTTCGAAGACTTGCTACCTAAAGATTTTGATGCCTTTACGACACCCATGGACTGTGACACAGCTTTCCCATCCTTGCACCCTACTCGGGTTCGGCCTGGTTCTTCGAAAGAGGAAGACAATGAAGATAATTTCATCACCTCTCTTCTCAAGGACACTGTTGCTCCTAATTCTGTTGATCCCTCTTCGGCAGCCCCTTCTAATAGTTGCCCTCCTGCTGCCCCGCCTTTGTTTGAAATGAATGCTACTGGGCCATCTTTTGTCAATGAGAATGTTGTTGGACCATCTTCTATTAATGTGCATGCTGTTGGGCCATCCTCTGTTCCATTATGCAAATATGGAATTCTTCAATCTACCTACCATTCTTGAGGCCAATCAAGGTTTTTTCTTCTCAAATGCTCAGACCGTCTTCATCAACCAACACTTTTATAGTCTGGTTCCTACCTCTGCTTTCCCTGCCGCGGTTCCCCCTGTGGCTAATTCTGGCGGTGTTTTGGACGGTTTCGCTGGGGCTTTCATGCCCGGCCCTTGGGTTAAGAAAAGAAAGTTCACATCCCCTTCATCCCTCTCCCCCACTGATGTCGAGTTCAACAACTTCAGGTATTTGCTTGCTCATTCCCTGTCTTCCTCTCAAGATCCTGCAGGCCTCTTCTCCCTTAATCATGACTGGGTGATGGATCAAACACTTGACTCTGCAAGAGGTATGTATATTGTGGATAATTCTACGGATGATGGTGATCTTCGTCAATCTGGGGAAGAACCAGAGGATCCAAAACCAAACCGGGTATCACCTCCCTTCTTTGACCAACATTTTTATAATTTCTTCTGTGTTTTCTTTGTTCTGTTAATTAGCCTTGCTTTGTGCTGGTGGAACTTAAGCCGTAGATACTGTTACCGCTCCTTCATCCCTTGGAAACCTTTTTCTCCCTGTATGTGTTTTTCTGTTTCTTTTTGCTCCAATTTGCTTTTTATTATTTGGACATATATCGGTTTCTCAAGTTACTGTTTGATTTCCTTTGTTTCTTTCTCTGTTACTTTACTTCCCTGTAACTTTTTTTTGCAGCTCTATACTCATCGTTGCTCTGTTTTTCTACTACAATTCTGCTTTTCTAATTTCTTAATCTCTTTTATTTATTTATCTGTTTGTTATTGCTCTGTCTTATTTGTTTATAATTCTGATTTGCTGCTTTATTTGCTATCCCTAACACAAAAAAGCCTGCTTGTTCATATGAAGAAATTTAAACCAGTTATTGTATTTCTATGTGAAACAAAATGCTCTGATCATGGTTCTTTTAAATTCCCGGCTCTGATGAAATATTATAACACTGCTGCCTTTGTTGATAGTGAAGGTCTTAAAGGCAAGAAAGGTGGCATGTGGCTTTTAGTGGCATCTAATTTTTTTGTTGCTGATGTTTCTATTCATAAGTTCTTTATTGCTTTGAAATTTAGAGAAACCTTTCTTTGGTCCCCCCCCCCCCCCCCCTCCCCCCTCCCCCCACTATTCTTTACGTGGTAAATGCTGGAAGGATCTACATCTTTTCTTGAATGATATTTCGGGGAGGATTCTTCTTATTGGGGATTTCAATGAAATTCTCTACTCTTATGACAAACTTGGGGCTTTGATTCTTTTCCACTGAAATTGAATTGCCTGGCTAACTTCCGTCGCTCTTGGAACCGATTTGTCTTTGGCCATATGGATATTTAAAAAAATAACCTAATGGATAAATTCTCCACTCTTGAAAATAATGATCCACCCCTTGTCTCGGACCTCAACCAGATCTCCAATAATTTAAAATATATCTTTGATGCGGAGGAAGCTTTCTAGCTCAAAAAATCCAGACATATTTATATTCGAGATGGGGACAGAAACACTAGATTTTATCATACAGTCTCAAGATCCAATTTGCGCAAGAGGAGGATTTCCTTTTTGACCACTGAGGATAGATCTAAACTGGAGGATCACAAAAGAATGGCTCATACTTTTGCTTCTCACCTCCAACAGATCTTCACAACTTCTGATCCCCTGGATCCATCATTTGTGGAATGCCTGTTCTCACCAGCTATTCCTCCCAATGCTAGATCTACACTTTGTGCTGCACCTTCCTTGGATGAGGTAAGAAAGGTATTTTTCTCTTTTGGACCCTGGAAAGCCCCAGGTATGGATGGGTTTCAAGCATGCTTTTATCAGAAATTTTGGGATCTCTTAGCTAATGATGTTCTTTCTTTTTTGCTTAATTTTTTTAATTCTGCATCTATTCCTCATGGGGTTAA
This sequence comes from Telopea speciosissima, assembly GCF_018873765.1. Taxonomy (NCBI): domain Eukaryota; kingdom Viridiplantae; phylum Streptophyta; class Magnoliopsida; order Proteales; family Proteaceae; genus Telopea; species Telopea speciosissima. Next base: position 45,983,308 of record NC_057920.1, read on the forward strand.
CCATACCCTCATTTGTTTTATTCCTAAAATGGATACTGCCAGCACAGTCTCGGATTTCAGACCAATTAGTTTATGCAATGTATCCTATAAAATCCTGGCAAAAATTCTTGCCAATCGCCTCAAAACTCATCTCCCCTTTCCAGGCTGCATTCTTTCCTGGACGGCAAATCTTTGATAATATCATCATTGCCCATTTTCTAATTTCTAAATCGCAAAAAAGGAAAAGGAGGTTTTGTGGCTATTAAATTGAACATGTCAAAAGCCTATGATAGACTTGAATGGTCTTTTATTAAGGTCGTTTTTTATTTCTTGGGCTTTGGGGATAGTTGGGGCCGTCTAATTTATTCTCTTATTTCAAGCACTTTTTTCTCTATCAAATTAGATGGTAGTTCCTTTGATTTTTTCAGAGCGTCTAGGAGTATTCGTCAAGGATGCCCTTTAAGCCCTTACCTTTTTATCTCTGCTATGGAGGTACTCTCGAGACTTTTAGATGCTTATAGGGAGCTAAATTTATTTCATGGTATAAAGATTGCTAGAAATGCTCCTGAAATTTCTCACCTCCTTTTTGTGGATGATACTTTCATCTTTTGCAGAGCCACGGCCGAGGATCTTCGTACTATTAAAGGTATGCTTGATCTCTTTTCTGATTTATCAGGACAAGAAATTAATTATGAAAAGAGTGGCCTTTGGTTCAACAAAAACGTTTGCCCTATGATAGACAACACCCATGCTCTGTCATCGGGATAAAGGAGATGACAAAAAAGACAACCTATTTGAGGGCTAATCTCTTTCATTCTAGATCTAAGACCAAAGATTTGAATTTTAATGTTTTCCGTGTACATAATAGACTTGTTTTGTGGAAATCTAACGCTTTATCTTATGTAGGTCAACTGGTTGTGATTCAATCAATTCTTACATCGATTCCAACATATCTCATGTCAAGTTTCTCCTTTCCACAAAAAAATTGTATATCCCTTGATTCAATCTGCATCAAATTTTCAAATGGTAGTCATTCCCCTAAGAAGTCTTCTTTAGTAGCATGGGATAAAATTTGTCTCCCTGTTAAATATAGGGGTTCAGGTATAGCAAGGCTTTTGTTACTAAATCTGCTCTGATCCCCAAACTTGTTTGGCGTTTGATATCATTGCCCCATGCATTATGGGCTCGGATTCTCAAAGCAAAATATTTTCCCCCTAATTTGATTTTCCACCTCAAAATTATGGCTAACTGTGGATCATGGACCTGGAAAAACATTGCGGCAAATCTCCACATCCTAAAAGGCATATATCTCAAAATTATTGGTAATGGTATTGACTTTCTTTTGGTATGACCTGTGGATTCCTAGCATTAAGAATTTCTCTATACCATCATCCTTAAATCAAGGTCAGAGGAATGGTATGATAAGTCATTTTTGCTCCACATCAATATGGAATAATTCATTACTCTCAACTTACATTCCTTGTGGATTTATTCAGAAAATCATTACAATTCCTCTTTCCACTAATGCTGATCGTTGGTAGTGTACCTTAGCTAGGGATGGAAAATTTTCAACATGTCGAGCTACGCGATTCTTAATTCTAAATAATAATCTCTCATCTTAATCCCAAAAGTGTTAGCTTGTGGAATTTCTTTTGGAAACTCTCCATTCATCCAAAATTTAAAATATTTTTTTGATGCGTCTTACATGCAGGTATACCTACTAGAGGGACCATCTCCAAATGGATCCAATTGATTCTGACTGTCCAATTTGTGAAAATTCGGAAGAAACTATCTAACATATTTTACTCTCCTGTAGTTGGGCCAAGCGGATTTGGGCTGCTGGTCCCTTGGGTTTAAGAACTGAGACTATCACCCATCCTTCAATAGAACATTTTTGACTAACTTTTCTTTCTCAATGCAATCTTGGAAGAAAAAAATACACTTGGTTTTTTTTTTTTTTTTTGTTGTTGTTGCAATTACATGTTATTTCATTTGGGAGTCCAGAAACAAAATTGTTGTAGGAAAAGCGAAGGCTGAACCCCGTAGAACAATGAATCTCATCAACCACTAGATCACCGATTTAAACCTCAAACCTCCAAATTATACTTACGAAAATAACAATGAAGAACCTCTGGATCATATTAATTCGATCTCTATAAAAGATTTCAATCTACCTTTTTTGTACAGGAACATACCAACCAGGAGTAGACTCCTCGGCATGGGTTTTTTTGTTTTTTGACCCACGGAAGATACACCTATGCTACTGCAGGCTTTTTGACGGCGTATCATCCATTGGAACCTGAAGTATCAACGATTGTTTTTGGGCTTCAACAAGCCGCTAACCTGGGGATTAAGATCAAGGAAATCTGGATTTCAACAGAGGAACTTCTTCAGTATATCCCACAGCCATCTCAAAAGCCATGGCCGTGGGATATAGTGCCTCTATTGATTGATCTTAATCTTTTTGTTAATGATGATATTACTTTTATATTAACCCCTGATAATTCTCTAAGCTCTTGGATGACTAAATTTGCATCGAAGGCAGCCCACTGTCATTAATCTTTTTTGTATGAATATGATGATGCAAACACTTTCTTTATACCTTAATATATATATGTATTTTATTTCTGCACCAAAAAAAAATAAAACTCCAGTGGAGAGGGGACAAAAAAATTTAAGAGATGATATAGCACCCAAACAAGGTCGGATTGGTTAAATTCACCGAAAAAAAAATCGGATTGGCTACATCAGCACTCCCCAACGTTGGCCTTTCATTAAAGTCCAGAAACCAGAGAGAGAGAGAGAGTCCTGTAGAGTTTTTTTTGTGGTGACTAACAAGGTGCAGTGTACGCCCAATGCCTGAATGAATGGCAAATCAAAAGGTACAGTTCATGTAAATTCAGCCACACCAACTGCGATGTTGGGTGTCTCCCAAAATCCACACAAGGTTTTAGAATTTGAAACGGTTGCATCAGCATGTATTGGCTAACAATGGATTAGCATAAAAAGCTTAAAAGTGCTTCATACCAGTGGTTCAAAGGGACATCCAGGATAATGTCCAAGACTCCCAAATGCTGCATGACAGCCCTGCCATTTCCTGTATTTTGTGTAACCAGGACAATGTCTGGGTAGTAAGAAAAAGCCGGTCGTTGAGCAGTCATTTCTAGGGCCGTCCCACTTTTAACATCAAGACTTCATACTTGCTATATCTTAGGGCTAAGAACATAAACAACTGTCTCCATCAGCTACAGAATTAAAACCATGATGGAAGTCCAAGTTGTGTCCATATTCACTCTCAGCCTATAAAACAGGCTCCTGATATGTAAATATCTAATGGAAAGATGCATGTTGCTCATGGGATGCAAATAGAAATAAAAAAATTATCTATATTATGTCATACATGATATGATGGTACAATATCCAAACATACAAGCACTTGGGCTCATGGCAGGTAATATTAACTTGAAGGAAATGGTAATTAGTAAAAGTGGATCTCTAAATTACCAGTCACTCATACACAATATACCATTGAAGATTCACAAGCAAGCTTTGTCCATCCAAAACTCATCAGTAGATTCCTGGAATGATTCTGTAGGGAACCTTATCGCAGTATAACTTCCAGTATTTCCCATACCTGTCAACAGTAGCTCATCACTTTCCAGTTAGAAAAAGTTTAGACTATATCTAGCATGGTGTATTAACTGATGATGACTAACAGCTGAAGTACCAAACAAGGATCATGCCAGTATATAAGCACAACCACATACCTAGAAGTCATGCTAGCTCAAAAGGAACCTAGTACTATCCCAAAATCAAGGGAGGAAAAAAAAAAGGCAAAAATATCTGTAGACAAACATGTCAAGATGACAACAACCAGGATTTTACCCCACAAATGATTATAGCCAAAAGCATGAAGCTGAGCCTATTTAGATTCCCTAGTAACTAATTTCTTCAGCTAGAAATAAGATGAATTCTGAAGAGAAACTGATAACCAACTGTAAAATCATGATATAGCCTACTACTACTACTACTTGGGCAGTAGCTTCTTGTTCCTCTTCTTCTTGCAGATGTAGTGCTTCAGCTCTGCATCAGAGGGGGAGTGTTAAATCATGATAATAGTTAAAGTGTACCATTATACAGGGAGTTCCTCTATCATGAGTTATGGTTGCGGACCTGCGGTAGTCTAATTAGATATGTATCTATCTTTCTTTCCTAGTCAGTCTAGAAACCTTTGTTTAGTTGTTTCCTTTTGTATGTTTGCTGATATAGTTTCCTACTCTGAGTAGGAAAGATCTTCTTGTACTACATTATAAATCAAGTGGAAAGGGGGAGGGTTCGCTATCGGTTGTTAGTCCTACTAGCAGCCTCCCATCATCTCTCTCAATGTCTTCTTCTTACCTTCCTCCTCTCTTTGATTACTGGTTCCATAATCTGATACTGTCACATGGTATCAGAGCAATAAGAACCAGTGATCAACCCTCTCACAATTGCTGGTTTCAGAGTTCAAGGAGTACTCTTGGTTCCTGGTTGCAGCAACCTGTGCTGCCTCTCTCATATTTCCTGCCCTAGTTTATGAGAATCAAGACAAACTAAGGCTCCCTATACCTACACTGCTGATCTATGGCATTTCAAGTCTATCTTCATTGAGTTATATGAAGAATTACTCTACTGCAGGTCTGTTTTGATTGAAGAAATTGAATCTTCAATTATTTTCTCTGCAGCCACCTGATTCCTCCGAAATTTTGAGGACTGATCACTAATACAACAAAGACAACTCGATGATATTATTGAGCTGATCCAAGCTCCTGATTTGATGCAATACAATTTCTCTCACTGGCTGGCAGATGCTCTGTTTTCCAGGCAGAAATCATCCCATCGATATTTGATACTGTGTGCAATCTAGCCATCCGATTTTCCCAAACTTTTGGGACCAAGGCTTCTTCGATTATAAAACCAGGCCCATCTGACCCGTGTTCTTCTTGATACTTGATTATCACCCAAATCTAGGTTTTCAGGTATCGAATTGATCTATTTTGGAGTTTATTTACTGCCGGTTGCTCTCCCATGCTGTTGGTTTGTGCTAGAATCAATCTACCGCTACTGGACTGAAGTCCTACTACTGATCCTTATGACTGTTGATACTTTCATTGAGTCCCATATTATTATTACCTACCTGCATGATGGCTGATCCGAAGGCTCTGGTGGACACTGTTCATATTCAGATCACCAACAGCAAATTGAATGGTGTATCTAATTACATGTTATGGTATCAAGCAGTCCTTGTTTATATTCATGCTAAAGGTAAGATGAAATACCTAACTGATAATCCTCCTACAATTGATTCTAAAGATCCTGCCTCTCACAGCATATGAAGATTGGATGAGTGATAATTCCACACTCAAGATTTGGTTGTGGAACAATATTGACACTAATATTGCTACTAATATCATGTTTCACACTATTGCGAAAGGGGTTTGGAATGATTTGAAGGAAAGTTTTTCTCAGACTTATGAGCTTTATGAGAATTTATTCAATTTTAAACAGGGTGACAAGTCATTGAATGAGTACGTCAAGAACTTCAAGTTCACCAACCCCTTGCTACTGATCTAGAGCAGTTGAAGCTTCAACGGATTGAATTTCACGTTGCCAAATTTCTTGCCAGTCTTCATCCTGACTACCAATCTGTCAAAACTTCTTGCTGATGAGAAAGTACCATCCCTGAATGAAACATTTTCTCATATTCAATGCACATCTACATCTTCTAAGGTTGAACCTTCTCGCTCTCCAAAAGAAGGCTCAACTTTTATTGTTGGTAGAAGCCGTGGTTCATCCTTCTTTGGATGAGGCCATAGCCAAGGGAGAGGCTGTGGCCGTGGATCAGGTGATAGTGGTACAGCTGGACAGCCGGTTGACAAATCTTCTCGACATTGTACCTACCGTGGTAAGCAAAATCACACTATTGATACTTGTTGGGCAAAGTATGGCCAACCTGAGTGGGCCAATAAGTTAGTCAATAGCTATGACTGATGGTTCTACTGAGACAGTACCTTCTAGTGACACTCTGTCTGCATCTAGGGCTTCTTCCACTGTGTCTGTCTCTTATAATCAGATTCTCTAGTGTCTTCAACAACTTGAGACATCTACTACTACTACTACTTCCACCGCCACCTTAGCTCACATAGGTAACTCCGCCCTACTTACTACAACTACTCCATGGATCATTGATTCTGGTGCTTCTTCTCACATGACTATTTCTTCTCACATGACTAGTAAGGCTGATCTATTTTCCTCTATTTTTGAACTTCAATAGTCCTCCCCAGTCATCTTTGTGGATGGCTCCTCTACATAGGTGAGGTCATGGTACTGTTTCACCCACTTCCTCCATGACACTATCATATGTTCTTCATGTTCCTCGCTTACCATTATCCCTGTTATTTTTCAGTCAGAATACTAAGACACTTAACTGTAGGAATAGTCATGGGATCATCTTGGGTTCACAATTATTGGAAATCTCTGGGTCACCCCATGGTCGCCCAGGAGACCCTATGGGCAATCCCTTGGTTGCCCATGAGAACCCTAAAGAATCCCAATTAGGGTTTGGTATAAAACTGTTACACCAAACCCTCTTTTTTCTTGTTCCATAAAATTATGGGATCCACAAGAATTGAGCAAGTCATCTCCTTTCCATCCCATGGAAAGAGGGATCCATCCCATACCCGAATGCGCAACGGAAAATAGATCGATTCGGGTTTCTTTCACATCCCATGATTACCAAGTAATTAATAAACTTAATGCATAAAATAAACATTAAGATTTGCTAACTTGTAGAGCCTCAAGTGTTGCTCCTCCACCACATAATGGTTCTTCCTCTAACGAGCCGTTCAAGAAAGCCCCAACTTGAATCTCCTTGATACAGTAGAAGATCCTTAAGCCAAACCAGAATTTCTTCTCCAAAAAAAATGAATCCAATCCAAAAACAAACTAGGGTTTCCAAAACCCTAATAGATCTCACAACTCAAGAGAAAAAGAGATCAAGGGAGAAGAGATGAGAGAGAGAGAGAGGCAGGGACGATCTCCAAAGGGGGAAATCGCCCAAGTATACTGGTCGTCCCCCCCCCCTTGGTGTGTTTAAATAGGTGAGGCTCTATGAGCCTCCTCATTCCCTGTGAGAGTCTGATACTCTCTCCTATTTGACTTAAAACCCTGATGGACTTCTAATTAGTGAAGAAGCAGAATCTAAAAGGGAATAATTATAATTAATAAATTTAAACATTAATGGGCCTTAAATAATTAGCATCAAGCCCATACTATTTTAAATAAATTAATTACTAATTATCAAATCCCAGAAATACCCCTGCATAACAAATATGCACTAACCCTCCACTAAACAACATCATTGTCATGGAATCTAGGGCATGTACACTTGTACTGCCAAACCCCATTCTATGCTACATGTCTGCATCGGAGCATCTGTGTATGTGATCAGAATCCGCAAAACACGAATTAAACAATTCAATCAAATACATAAATATAATAAGTTATTTTATATGAAAATATGCTTTGCAAAACCATTTATAAAATGGTACAGGATCCTAATTCAAATCCGACCATCCACAGACTAACTCCCCTTGATGTTCCTCAATTGAGTGGTAGAGACCATGTTGAGTGACTCTTTCACTCACATAATATTTACGCATTCCCAGAATACCGGCTTTAGTTCTCTTGAACCGCAATCATTTGTAAACCAAAGAATACACTCATATCATGTAGTGACATGGCCCTCTCAGGTACTGGGTCTCAGTGACAAATGTCTATCCCAAACCTACATTTGGCAGTAATACATGAGGGAATCGACAAAATAAGATTCTTCGCCAATACACATATCAACATATGCGTACTCGCATTCGTACCCCAACATCAAACATGTCTAGACATACCCAATGCGATGACCATATGACAAGGGCTGCCCAACCCGAACCCTAGTCGTGACTACCAATTTAAAGTAATACTTATGGACATACCTTGCTCAAAAATTTATATCGCATGTGATCATATTAAACAAAAATGTATGAAATGTTTAATACATAATAAACCGGGTCGAACCGGGTTTGATGGACACATATCCAACATTAACTATTCGGTTACTTTTATCCCCCTTACTGTGTTTTTTAAGACCTTTAGACAAGGATGACGATTGGTAGCGGGATTGAGCAGGCTGGGTTATACTATTTGGATGGCACAAGACCATCCACTGCAGCTGCTACAACTACTGGTGGTTCATCTACTCTTCAGTGGCATCATCGTCTGGGCCTCTATCCTTATCCAAGCTTCAGATCATGGTTTCCAATTGTCAGTCCATTACCAGTCTTAAGTGTGAAGCCTGTAAATTGGGGAAACATCATAGACCGTCATTTCCCTCTAGAAGTGTCTAGGAGTCCATCTTTGTTTTATTTAGTTCATTGTGATATTTGGGGTCCACGTCATGTCCGTAACACGTTAGTTTTTTATTACTTTATTACTTTTATGGATGATTACTCCCATTTGATTTGAGTTTATTTATTGATAGATCGATCAGAATTTATTACCGTCTTTAAGAATTTTTACCATACAATAAAAACTCAGTTTGATGTGCCTATCATAAATTTCAAATCTAACAATGCTCTTGAATATGTTCAAACTAAGATTGCTCAATTTTGCTTAAATAATGGCATGATTGATTAGACGAGCTATTCATATACCCCTAAACAAAATGGGGTGGCTAAACACAAAATTTGACACTTATTAAAGTTGCTCAATCTCTTATGATTTACATGCAGGTTCCCAAACACTTTTGGTGTGATGTTGTTCTCACGGCTTGTTTTCTCATTAATAGGATGTCTTCTTCTGTTTAGAAAACCAATCTCCATTCTCTGTGCTTTATCCTAATGATTCTCCTTTTCCCTTCCACCATGAGTCTTTGGTTGTGCATGTTTTGTTCATATATTACGCCCTCATGTTGATAAATTGTCTCCCCGTGCTGTTAAATGTATTTTCTTGGTTATTATAGGACTCAAAAGGGTTATAAGTATTATGATCCAATTTCCCATAAGCAATACTTTAGTGTTGATGTCACATTCTTCGAGACCGCATCTTATTACACTTCTGCTTCTCCACTAACTTCTCTTGCAGGTTCGGTTAGTCCTCCTTCGATCCCTACTTATTCCTTTAGATGACTTCCAGTTCTACCTCTTCTACTAAACAACTACAGGTAAAGCAGCGGCTCAAGAAGATTATGCCTCCTTCTAGTTCGGTTCCTGCTCCACCTGCCATTCAATCTGATCCTGGTTCTACGGTCATTGTTGATCTACATGTTTCTCTTCAGAAAGGTACTCGTGCCTGCACTCACAAGTCTTTGAATGCTTACCCTATAGAGAATTATGACTATTTCTCACCTTCCATCTCACTTCTATAATTTTGCATTTTCATTGTTTACTAATTTTGTTCCCCACAATCATCACGAGGCCTTATCTCACCCAGGCTATAAGGTATTAAGGTGGCTATGAACACGAAAATGGAAGCATTATTATCTAGGGGGGCATGGACTCTAGTGGATTTACCTCCAAGTAAAGATCTTATGAAGTGTCGATGGGTGTACACCATCAAATACAATCCCGATGGTACTGTTGAATGTCTCAAGGCACGACTGGTTGCAAAAGGGTACACTCAGACATACGAGGTAGATTGTTTTGAGACTTTTTCTCCGATTGCCCGTCTGAATTCTGTCTGTGTTCTCAAATCTCTGGTAGTCAATTTGGATTGGTCCCTTTATCAAATGGGCATTAAGAATGCCTTCCTCTATGGTGATTTACAAGAGGAAGTCTATATGAAGCAACCTCCTAGGTATGTTGCTCAAGGGGAGAGTTCTACAAGAGTTTGTAGGTTACATAAGGCTACCAAAGGGTTGTAGTAGTCTTCCAAAACTTGGTTTGACAAGTTCAACACTATTGTTACTCGATGTGGGTTTTCCCAGCGTTATTCTAACCACTCTGCCTTTGTGCAGCACAAGGACTTCAAGATTGTGGTATAAGTTGTATATGTGGATGATATATTATATCTGGGGATAATGTCTTTGGAATTACAGCAGTAAAGTCATATCTACATCAGCATTTTCAGATGAAGGACTTGGATCCTCTCAGGTACATCCTTGGTATTGAAGTCCTACGAAGTAAGAAAGGAATTAGTCTATCACAGCAAAAGTATGTGTTAGATCTCTTATCTGAAACAAGTATGCTTGCTTCCAAACCCGTTGACACTCCTATGGACCCCCACCAGGAGCTTGGAATTGATGATGGCGAAGACCTTGAAGACAAGCACCAGTGCAGGAGACTAGTAGACAAGCTCATTTATTTGACTCTTACTAGGATAGATGTATCATTTGCAGTAGGTGTCATCAATCAGTTTATGCAATTACCCAAAAAGATTCATTGGGAGGCAGCCTATTGAATTCTAAAGTATCTAAAAAGGGCTTATTTATAAACCTCATCAAAGCATTGCTCTAGTAGGGTTTTCTAATGTTTACTGGGAAAGTAATACTAGTAAGTTCAGCTACTACTGATAGATGATCTACTACAAGATATTGTACCTTTGTTGAAGGAAACCTAGTTACGTAGCAAGTAAGAAGTAAACTGTTGTGGCTAGGTTCAGTGCCAAGACTAAGTATTGAGCTATGGCTCACATTGAAGATGAACTTAGTGGTTGAAATTGTTACTCCAAGATTTGGGGTTTCAAGTCACCACTCCTATGAAGATGTTTTGTGATAATCAAGTTGCTAACTAAATTGCTAGTAATCCCGTGTTCCACGAAAGAACCAAGCACATTGAAGTTGATTGCCACTTTGTGAGGGATATGGTCATGAAGAAATTAATTGCTACTCCTTCATCTCCTCAGATGATCAGCTTGGCGACTTGTTTACTAAACCTCTGTTTGGTCCTGCGTTTTGGAAGGGTTGTTTCAAGCTGGGCATGGGTGTTCTGTATGCTCCAGCTTGAGGATAATGTAGTCCTAGGTTGGTAGGAGACCAACTAGGAGCCAGTACACCAGGATCTGATATGAACTGGTAATCTGATTAGGGCAAAATATGGTTTTTGGTCAGAATTAGGGTTAGGGTTTGAGGTGTTGGTCATGCTAGGCAAGTGTAGGGGATTCTATCAGTGAAGGCCTTGAGATGGTTTGATGAGCGGAAGTGTGTAAACTAGAATGGCAGCAGGTTAGGGTTTTGGGTCTCGGGTTTTTAAAAAGTGTAACTTGAGGGAATTTAGGGTTTAGAGTAAAGGGAAGGACCTAAGGTTAGGATCAAGTGCTAAGGGGGATGTGAGTGAAGTTTGGTTAGGTTTGGGTAGGGTTTTAATAGCTGGAATTAGCTGGGCAGAAAATTAGGGTTTTGGGTTTTAAAGGGGAGAGATGGACTTTAGGGTTAGGATGGTAGGTTAGGGCAGCAAAGGGGATTGAGTGCTCCCATGGGGCAAAGGAGTGTTCAATCAGATTTTGGGCAGGAAAGGATGGGTGGTTAGGTTTGGGGGTAGTTTAGAGTTATGGGAAATTGAATCCAAAGAGGAAAAGTTAGGGTTGGGGATGTAGAGGGATAGGAGAAGTATGGAGATGGGGATGCTGTCTCACTTACTTGTAGTAGCAGAGAACAATCGGCAGCAGCAGTAGCTTGAATAAAAAAACGAATCTTGAACAGGAAAACTTGAAGGAGAGCTTGAACGAACCACCCGGGCTTCACACCGCAAGGTGTCGATTGGATCACACACCAATCCCACCAGCTTTGATCAAACACAAAGCAAACCTTCACAGTGGAAGAGAAGCAGCAGCAGCTTGCAATAGCAGTTTAATTTTCAAAAGTGGAGAATGAATAGCTCCATGGTTCTATTGCTTTAAATAATGGCCTTAGGGCCTTACACCTATTCAGCCTAGGAGTTTGACTGCTCCTAGCCAACTTCACTAATACACTACTCTCTCTAAATCATGGGAGTGTGGAGTGGGCAGCAGCTTCTTGTTCCTCTTCTTGCGGATGTAGTGCTTTAGCTCTGCATCAAAGGGGGAGTGTTAAATCATGATAATAGTAAAAGTGTACCATGATAGAGGGAGTTCCTCTATCGTGGGTTATGATTGTGGACCTGCGGTAGTCTAATTAGATATGTGTTTATCTTTCTTTCCTAGTCAGTCTAGAATACCTTTGTTTAGTTGTTTCCTTTTGTATGTTTGCTGATATAGTTTCCTATTCTGAGTAGGAAAGATCTATTACTACATTATAAATATAGTGGAAAGGGGGAAGCTTTGCTATCGGTTGTTAGTCCTTCTAGCAGCCTCCCATCGTCTCTCTCAATCTCTTCTTCTTTCCTTCTTCCTCTCTTTGATTACTGGTTCCATGATCTGATATTGTCACACCAACAATGAAACCGGCAGGACTACACGATTATTGGTTGCTGTGGAGAACCCAAGTTTTTATTCAACTTAATATTTCTGGATAGAGTTCATGAAGGTTAAGAGTCTACTATTCAAATATTGTGCACGTCCCACATATGTATTTTGCACACTACGGTCCTCAGAAAATGACAAACAAGACAACCACTAAAACTGGAATTAAGAAAAAGAATCCAGATAAAACAAACAAGTCAGAATTAAGGTAAGCTGTTTTGGCAAGAGCTCTAGTCTACCATATTGATATACTTGCAATCAAGGAGGGGTGTTGGGGGATGATACTAGGTTAATCGGATTTTATATGCTTACTTGGCTTGACAACGATCATCATCTCTCTTGGCCCGGTCAAAAAGAAGGATTGTCAGAAACACCACATAGAAGTATGGTAGAAACTGTAAAAGTCCAATTAAAGAGAAATATATAAATATAAATCAAGATGATCCTTAAAGTTTCCAGATAGAAAAGAACTATCAGAGCTAGACATGCTCACATGGTTGAAAAGAGCTGGTAGGGTCCAAAAGAAAGAAGCTGATATTTCTGGTACATAGTGAAAGTGACGAGATAAACCCCACCTGCAGGAACCATGTATCAGGATCTAATGTCAAAAGAATACAAATCAAAAAGCCAAAAAGGAGGGGGGGGGATGTACTACACAAGATGGAAAGATTGCCACATGCGTCGCTTCAACTAACACTCCTATAGAAATTCAAATTTATAGATAACTCACCATCCTGAGGTCAAAAGAAGGCTGGATTTTGTTTCCCCATTTGTGGTACGATACAAGGCCTCTATCTGTAGATGAATGGAATAGGATTAGTATTCTTTGCAGGGCAGTAATGAACTGCAATACACACACAAAAGAATGGATAGGTGGAATCAAAATCAGAAAACAAGGATAAGGACAAACACCTTGGATGGAGCTTTCCCCCAAACTAAGCACTTTCCATTTGTTCTGCGGAATTCTTGCCTTTGCCGGTCACAGTCATAGTTAATATATATGCATGAAATACCGGCAACAAGAATAAAAAGTGCAAGCTGGAAAAATGGGTGACAGAAGAACAAAAATGTTAATACCTCAATAAAATTAAAATCAAAATACATCTTCATATAAGAACTAGAATGGAGGAAAATTGAGTTTCTGTCAAGAAGATGAGAATTTCATGCTTTCATAAATTTTTTACAAAAAATAGACAAGCTTAAGATGAAGTGTATAATGAATCTAACAAGGTATATACAACCCCAACCCAACCCAATTACCAGGTAGGTCTGGTTTGGGATCATTCCCAGAACATCCCACCAATACAATGTTAAATACCAAATTCTGGAAACATTGTATTGGTCGGATGTTCTCGCAACAAACCCCCTAAAAGTTTGGATGGTCAGGAAAATACAGACCCGATCCACAAAATGAGACTTATAATTTAGGTGGTTTTTGTACTTTGATAGCAGTATTGGCCAAAGAATAGGTCCCAACTCCTCTGTATTCCTTTGATATGTAGAATAGAAGGATATGGTCCGGATAGAAATAGGGAATTATCAAATCTTTTTATGTCTGACCAAGCAAACCTCAATTGTTGATAAAGTAAGACCCATCAGATGCCAACTTTATAGGCTTGATGATGACACACTTCCAAAATTTAGGGATAATATTGGTATATCCATATCTTACATTTCATGATCTATGATCCTACTCATTTACCTGAATACCAAGATTTACAGGATGGTTGACTAGGTACATTCCAGGCGAAGTATAAATAGAGGGAACCCAAACCAAGCATCCCCAACAAATATAAAAGCCAGCTGCGAGAATGAGACACAGAACATGTAACAGTAAGACTGTCAGTGTACCTCTAGGAGAAAGAAATTGAGAAAAAAAAGTGAATATGACCATACTTATCATCTATCTTCATCTCTTTTAGGTAATGCATGCATAATTATTGCTTCGTTAAGGAGTCAACGTGTTTAAGGCTACGATCATGATAATACATAATGACTAAGGTTAATATGTTAAGGGAAATTGAAAAATTACAAACACATTTTGGTGAACAGATACATAACATAGAGAAAATATACGAAGTCCTACCAAAATAATAATGTTAATATCACCAAATGCTAGATCGCTAAGTGGTCAACTAGTCAGATCTAGCAAGTCGACTCATGTCATTGACTAGTTGCACCTAGGTAATTGACTTATGAATGACTCGGTCAGTCAGTCATGTCCCAAAATGCCTAGGTGACACATGCCACCTTGATAACTCCTAGACAACTTAACTAACTGGACTGACTTGACTTCTGTATCAAATTACAAAGTACCCAATAACCCTCCCAATATTAGAAATCCATGATAACTTGATACCCCTGTTGGTAAGTCTGCCGTAACTTTCCCAAATCAACTCAGAATCATGCAACCTTCGTCTTGTAGAAAAGGCAACTTACTAATCTTTCATAAAAGTACCAATATCACACAAAACAAGAAGTTTTTTACTCAAATAAATTGCTCAAAGAAAAAGTGACAGAAGTATATCCATTCTCAAAAACTTAAAATATTTTTTTAGAGAGTGAAACAAAGCCCTACAACCTACAATACTCTTTCTATCAAAACTAAAAAAGAGGGTGGAAAATATACATGGCTAAGTCCACAGAACAACAGAATGAGAGAGGAAAGAAGATTATAAAAGGATAAAGATTGGATATATAGTTTTATTTGGAACCAACTGGGTCACAGTCAAAGGATTACGAAAAACAGAAATGTAGGAAATAACACTACAGATAGAAAGTTGAGAAGGATACTAAGTAATTACATCACCAAAGACCAGGGAGTTACAAACCATTATATCTTAGATTTCCCAGTTTCATTTTGAAGGTATTTACTCTATAAAATCTCTAACCCATACATCATCTCTACCGTGCTAAGAATCTTGATTATACATTTCTACTATTTCAAATAACCAGACTAGATGGATAAACTCATGGTTGCACAAATCTGAAGATAGCAAGGAAGCACTCACTGATGAAAAAAGTTAAGAAGGTTATGGTTACACACCATTACTCACGAAAGACTAGGGAGTTCATAAGTATTTCAACACATCACTAATCCATACATTTCTCAGTTTCATTTTCATTGTATTCATTCCAAAACATCACTAATACATACATTTTAAATTAGGAGACTAGCAAGGAAGCCAGGCCCTCTTTGACAAACACAAGATTCTGTGGCCTAAAAAATATGATTTTGTTGATGTCTTGCCTCCATACGGCATAGGGTTGTATTGCCATCATGTAATGTGTTGAACTAAAAAAAATAAAGAAAAAGTACATAAACATTTTTATAGTTGAGGAAGTTTGAAATCCCCATTTTCAAAGCACAAGACTGGAAGAGACATTTGAAATCCCCATGTTCAAAAGCACAGGACTGGAAGATACCCTTTTTGACCCTTCGTACCTCTCTCCCTTCTTCCCCTTGCGTAACCCCCTTTGTGGGCCCCCCTGTGGTCCCTACTCTTCTTCCCTTTCCCTCTATGCCCAGGCCCACCACCCCTCCCCCTTGGCTATTCCTGCTGGGCCTAATGGGCCTGTAAATTCTTCCTTTTTGGCCCATTGTTTTAACCCTCCTCTCCTTGGCCTCCCTAGTTTGGGCTTTCACTCCAAGTCTGGATTGCCCTCCTCTGTGGCCCATCCTATTGCCCCCCCCTCCCCTTCGAGTCTTTCGTTGTCGCAACCCCAGCTCCCCTCTTTTCCCTAAGAATCGCCCCTACATAGCCTACTCCCTTCCCTGCTCGGAGAAGGTTTTGCCTCTGAGCTTAGATATCACAGATCATGCTTTTTTCCGTGACACTTTGGACCCAGGATAGAGTGTGTTCATGGATGCTGGCTTGGGTGTCTCTTGCAGTCCAGGAGTTTCCCCTTGCTTTAGCGTGTTGGTTTTTGCCCTCTTTTTTGCAAGTTCTTGCCTTTTTTGGTAGAGCTTTGTAATTGGTTCGTGCTTGTTTGTATTCTCTCTCTCTCTCTCTCCCCCCCCCCCTTTTTCTTTCCTTTGGTAATGAATTTTTATTCACTCAAAAAAAAAACAATTTATTGTTACTTACATATTTACAGCTTAGGAAGTAGGAACCAATGGGCATCAGTACAAATACCATAACAGAATCTCATGACTTCACGCCTTTGAAGCAAGCAAGGAAGCCAAATCCTCTTTGAGATTAAAGGTTATACAGACTCAAAAGGTGTGAATTTTGTTATCATGTCTTAATGCAATATGAAAATCCAGATTATCAATCTCAGATGTGCAAGTAGGCTCAATGATCAAATCTATAATCAGATTTGAGATAAAGAAACCAATTGCGTTGTTAAGGGAAGAAATCAGATTGATGGAAGCGGAGGGAAAAGAGATGAGATCGATCTTCTTGGGAGGAAGAAGAGAAAACATGTGAAAGAAAAGAGGAGAATAAAAAAAAAAAAAATTCAGGTTTGGGATACCAATCCCATATGCATTGCTCAACAACACCAAAATTCTTAAAAAAACTCATATTCGTTACTCAAACCATCCTTAATTGGTAAGGGGTGTATTACATATATAAAGACCTAAAATTCCTAATTGACTTGTAAAAGGACTCCTAATCACTCTTAACACACTCAATAAAGTAAATAAACTCAAAACAGAACTCTATCTAACTATTAAGCATCCTAATCTAACCCGAATACCTAACTACTAATCTCAGGACTAACTTTATCCCCACTTTATAGGCTTATAAATTAGTCCCGGTATAATGAAACCCAAAAAAAAAGCACAACCTATATATAACTACCCAAAGGTCAATTTCAGCCCATTGGACTGCCACCACCACCTTATGAGCCTCCCAAGATTGTGCATAGGCCTCTAAACGGAATTAATGTCTAATACAACCACATCAATTTCACCTCCGTTTACAAAAAAAAATTTCATCCTCGAGTTTTGTAGAATAGGAGGATCTCCAATGTATGATCAACATTCACCCTGCTCGATCTAGGTTAAGTTGATGATTAAACCACAATCCAATGGTACAATGATAAGGAATCCGGTGTCAAAGTCGCAATATGAAAGCACAAATTCAACAGGTTTGACCAAAAGATCAACCAGTTTATGTTCTTCCATAGGTGATTCTTCAATGATAACTGGAGCCACTATGCCTTCCATCGTTGGAGGTTCGTCATCTTATTGTTCCACCCATTATTCAATGACTAAGATCGATTTATCAAACGAAGATCCCATATGATCAGATGTGATCAGAAACTGGTTGTCAAATTCTTTACATTGTCGCAAATTTTTTTTGATATTTGTTTCAACCATTTGCAAGTCCTCTTACATGAGTTGAAGTTGATGGTGGATAGCAAACAAGAGGGTAGGATCCATGGTATTAACGTCCAGGTTTGGCTCTAATACCAATTAATGTGTGGGAAATATGAATAATGGCTTGTGACAATATGATCACAGCCCCACTTTATTTATAATGAGTGTAGGAACATTCTAGAATAGGTACAAGGACTGAAATACCCCTATGACAAAAATACCCTTGAACCCATATTACAACACTCCCCCTCAAGTAGGTGCATTAATATCAAACATGCCCAGCTTGCTAACTATAAACAAAAACTCTTACTACTAATTCCCATAGTGAGAATATCAGCTAACTAATCAGTAGACTCCTTGTTCTAACTTCTCCTTGATGAAGTGACGATCAATCTCAACATGCTTGGTGCGATCGTGTTGAACTGAATTATGTGCAATACTTATTGCTGATTTACTGTCACAATAAAGGCACATAGTAGATCAACAACAACACATGAGTCTTGTAGAAGTCCTTGGAGCCAGAGGAGTTCGCATATTCCATGGGCCTGAAACTCTACTTCAGCATTGGATCGAGCAACAACAGCTTGCTTCTTGCTTTGCCAAGTGACCAAGTTACCTCCAACAAAAGTGCAATAGCCTAATGTAGATCTTCTGTCATATGGACATCCTGCCCAGTCAACATCGATGAAGGCCTCAACTTGAAGATAATTGTGAGGAGAAAAAAGTATGCCCTTTCCAAGAGAAGCTTCAAATACCTCAAGATCCTATACACTGCCTCTAGATGAGTAGAATAAGGATCATGCATATATTGGCTAGCTACACTCACTGCAAAGCAATATCTGGCCGTGTATGAGATAGATATATCAGACGCCCAACCAATCTTTGATAACTACCCTTATCCACTGGATCTCTATCCTTACTCTTTAAATGAGTACTTGGTTCCAATGGTGTATCAACAGGCTCACATCCCAACATTCCAGTTTCAGTTAACAGATCAAGTGTATCCTTTCTTTGAGAAAGAGAGATGCCTTGAGCTGAATGAGCAACCTTGATCCCAAGAAAGTATCTAAGCTTCTCCATGTCTTTAACTTCAAATTCTATCCCCATATAAGCTTTTAGTTTGCCTATTTCTACAACATCACTCCCAGTGATTTACTATGTCATCCACATAGACAATTAATATTGTAATATGCTGGCCCATCTTCTTGATAAACAAGAGATGATCAACATTGCTCTATTTGTACCCAATAGACTCGGCTCTATGGAAACGACCAAACCATGCTCTCAGGGACTGTTTTAGGCCTTATAAAGTTTTCTTCTAATGACACACCTTTCCTTGTGTCTCTGAGGCAGAAAAACCGGGAGGAATCTCCATGTATACTTCTTCTAGCTCCCCATGGAGAAAAGCATTTTTTACATCAAGTTGTTGAAGATCCCATCCTTGGTTGACAACACAATAAATAATTACCCTAACCGTATTCATCTTTGCTACTGGGGCAAACATTTCTAGATAATCAATCCCATAGGTTTGGGTGAAGCCTCTAGCAAGTAGCAACCAATCTAGGCTTGTATCTTTCTACCGATCCATCAACCTTCTGTTTAATAGCAAAAATCCATTTGTAACCTATGGGTTTCTTTCCTGGAGGAAGTGTTACCAATTCCCAAGTGTTATTTTTTCCCAGGGCACTCATTTCTTCATTCATCGCTTTTTTCCACTTCGAACTAGTTATTGCCTCCTGCCAAGTGTTAGGAATAGAAACAGAGGACAAACAGGAAACAAAGGCATGGAAAGAGGGAGAAAGAGAATTATATGAAACAACATTAAAGATGGGATGTTGAGTACAAGTTCTTTTTGGCTTACAAACAGCAATTGGTAAGTCAAGACTATGATCAGAAGTAGACTTACTAGAAGGAGAGCATAGAACAGGTAGTATCGATTGAGTAGGAGCAGTGGTGATGGTTCTTTTATGCCAAGTTTCTCAAGAAAAAGTCTTCAAGGTGTCAGACTTGTCAGGCTCCCCAGGCTCCCTTTGAATTAAAGGTGGCTCCTGCTCCCCCTGGATCAAAGGCTGCTCCTCCTCAAGTTCTAAGGATGGATCTTCCACTATAGGTGCATACACATCCAATGGCACAATAAAGGATACCTCTTCACTTACAAACTCCCCCGGAAGAGGTTCATGGGTAGGGAAATATGCCTCAAACTCCCTAAAGATAACATCCATGGCGACAAATAACTTCTGTGTAGGCGGGTGATAGCACTTATACCCCTTCTGGGTAGTAGCAGAGTAACCCAAAAAAATGCAGCAAAGACCCTTGGGATCAAACTTCCCAATGGGACAATGATTGCGAGCAAACACGACATAGCCAAATACCTTAGGAGGTACCATAAATGTAGAAGAGCACAATAGAACATAAAGAGGGCAGAGCTGCTAGCACCCGAGAAAGAAGCCAATTTATAAGATGGGCAGCTAAAAGCACAGCATCACCCCAAAAACGAAGAACAACCATTATGAACATAAGAGATTTGGCCACTTCCAAGACGTGACGATTCTTTCATTCAGCTACACCATTCTGGGCTAGAGTATCCGCACAAGAGGTTTGGTGTATTATCCCATGAGAAGACAGGTAGGTCTAAAAGGAGCTGTCCATGTATTCCTTCCCATTGTTTGTGCGAAAAAATTTTACTTGAGCATCAAACTGAGTCTGAACAATTTTGTGAAACAATTGGAAGCAAGAGAAAACATCACTCTTTTAGTGCATGAGGTAAACTCACATAGTACGACTAAAGCAATCAATAAAGGTGATAAACCACCGGTAACCAGATGTAGAAACACAACGGGCAGGGCCCCACACATCAGAATGATGCATTAAACTGAACGGAATTAAACTTCTACTATCTGAAACGAAATAAACAGCTCTAGTTTGCTTTGCAAAAATGCAAGCGTCACAAGAAAAATGGTTTAGATTACAACTCTTAACCAAATTGGAAAATAAGGTAGATAAAACTCCTGGAGGAGGGTGGCCTAGACAATGATGCCACTTTACAATTCGGCCAAAGTTGATGCCGAAGATTCAAGGACAGAAGCCTGAGAGACCAAAGTTGATGGAGCTAATGGAGAACTATCAAGCATGTGGAGACCACTAACCACTTTACCACTGCCAATCATATGATTTGTTTCCAAATCCTGAAAAAAGACAATGGGTAGGAAAGAAAGTCACTTAACAATTCAAGTCTCGAGTAAGACAACTAATAGATAGTAAATTAGTAGAGAATTTTGGAACATGCAAGACAAAAGAAAGACACAAGGAGGGAGTGCACTTAATGGTGCCCTTCCCAAAAACAGAGAAGAGAACCATCAGCGACACAGACTTTACTGTTACCAGATAATGGAGAATATTTAAAGAACTGAGTAGAAGAACCTATCATGTGGTCAATGGCACCAGAGTCAATGATCCAAGAGTTGGACATGACCAAG
This sequence comes from Telopea speciosissima, assembly GCF_018873765.1. Taxonomy (NCBI): domain Eukaryota; kingdom Viridiplantae; phylum Streptophyta; class Magnoliopsida; order Proteales; family Proteaceae; genus Telopea; species Telopea speciosissima. The sequence continues at coordinate 46,004,548 of NC_057920.1, forward strand.
GTATAGTTGCCACTAAACGAAATACCTGGTGTGAATGAAGGAGAAGCAGAAGAAGCAGAAGTTCCTGGCAGGGAGGTAGCGGAAGCAGCAGAAGGTGTTGATGAAGAAGTGGTGTTAAGCCGAGTCATCGATTGACGAAGATGCTGAAATTCCTCCTAGGAAAGAGGCTGATCCGATGCATTGTCTTCAGAAGAAGTCTGATCAGCTTTGGTTGTGGTAGAACGACCCTGCCCACGTCCCCGAGTATCAGTGAGACGCCCATGTAATTTCCAGCACTTGTCTTTTGTTTGTCGTTCCTTGGCCACAAAAATCACATTTCAAAGGAGCACGATCAAGAATGGGATGGTCACCAGTACCGCGGGAAGAACTCCCAAAGGACGAACTCTATGGGCAAGAGAAGAGTGTTGATCGTTCCTAAGAAACTAGATGAACCATGGCATTACGACGATTGTCCTCTAAGTGGACCATGGCATAGGCCTGCTCAAGAGTAAGGAGAGGATTGCGATTCAGGACATGAACCCAAATCTGGTCAAACTGAATATTGAGGCCAGCAAAAAAATTAAATACACGAAGACCATCTTCCCATTTCTTGAAAGCAATAGCATCAACATCGCAGGTAGCAATAAATAACCCAAAAAAAACCAACTCTTGCCACATGCAACACAGCTTGGAATAATATTGAGAAAGAGATAATTCCAGTTGCTTGGTAGCATGTATATTCTGGCGAAGTTCATAGCATTGGGCAGCATTACCAATCGGGGAATAAGTATCCTTGACTATCTTCCAAATTTTGGCAGCGGTGTCGACAAGAAGATAACCACTAGCAATTTCAGGATCCATGGAGTTGATGAGGTAAGACATCACGAGAAATTAGAAGTCATCCATTTATCTTGAGCAGGACCAGCATTGGTAGGCTTAACCAATGTTCCTGTGATATAACTAGAGGGACCACGGGAACGAATGGCTAGAAAGCAGGATCGCGACCACATCAAATAATTGCTCCCATTTAATTTAATGGAGAGCTTGCAGGGAACGGAAGGAAATCACGCTGAGTAGCCCCTTTGTGTCCAGTGGATGCAGTGGAGATCTTAGAATCAGTCATAGTTATTGGTCAGGGAAAACTTCAACAAAATATCAACTTTCAAAGGAATCAGGAGAGAAACACAACAACCAATCCCAACAAAGAGGGGTTTAAACATGTGGATCGACGTAACATCCCTTGGTGGGCGGTAACTCACCACCAAGGGTAAAGAGAAGAAGCCGGCAGCAGCCGGAGTCGTGACCAAGAGGAAGAAGAAGAGGCGGCGGTAGCTGGAGGCATTGGCGGTGAGACCAAGAGGAACAGGAAGGGGCGGCAGAACCTGGCGGTGGTTCTGGCGGTGCCAAGGAGAAGACCGAGAGAGAGCGAGAGAGAGAGAGAGAGAGAAAGGCAGCAGAACCTGTGGTGGTGGCTGATGGCACAAAAAACGAAAAGGGGAGGAGGAAGAGAGGATCTAGAGTTTCGTGATGGCAGGCATTAGGGTTAGGATCCCAATGTGGATCCCATCTCTAATATCATGTGGGAAACATGAATAATGGCTTGTGACAATATGATCACAACTCCACTTTATTTATAATGTGTAGGAACATTCTAGAATAGGTACAACTGTACAAGGACTGAAATACCCTATGACAAAAAATACCCTTGAACCCATAGTACAACATAATGTAATCTGAAAATCTAGATTATGGATCTCAGATGCAAGGAGGCCCAATGATCAAATCTGTGATCAGATCTGAGATAAAGGAAGCAATTGTGTGTTATGGGAAGAAATCAAATCGATAAAAGGGGAGGAAAAGAGATGGGATCGAAAAAGTGTGGAAGAAGAGAGGAGAGAAGAAACTAGGTATGGCCGTATGGGATACCAATCCCATATGCACTGCTCCACAACACCAAAACTCCTAAAAAAAAATGCATTCTTTACTCAAATCATCTTTAATTGATAGGGGGTGCATTGCATATATAAAGACATTCTAAAATTCCTAAATTGACTTATAAAAGGACTCCTAATCACTCTAACACACTCAAAATAAAGTAGATAAACTCAAAACAGAACTCCATCTAATTATTAAGTATTCTAATCTAACCTAAATACTTAACTACTAATCCTGGTACTAACTTTATCCCCACTTATGGGCACGAATAAATTAGGCCCATTACAATGAAACCAATAAAAAAAAAGGCCAAACCTATAATATAACCAACCCAAAGATAAATTTCAGCCTATTAGACTGCCACTAGCACCTTATGGGCCTCCCAAGCTTGCGCATAGACCTACATACAGGATTAATATCTAATACAACTCCATCATGTCCACATACTGTTGCATCAAGAAACTTAATGTCATTATGCAATGTGTTCTACAGTTTAGGCACCTAATGGCTTTGAATAAACATCAGAGTAGCATAGTCAAGTCATAAACTCAAGATTGTCCACAGTATCTTTTTGTTTATAACATAGTACAATAAAAAATAAGGGCGTACCCAGTTCACAAGGCTCCCACTACTGTAGGGTCTGGGGAGGGGCATATGTATGCAGCCTTACCCCCAATTTTTGTGGAGAGGCTGTTTCCTTGTTCAAACACGCGACCACCAGATTGCAATAGAGCAACCATACCATAGTACACTAATGGATGATAAATTTATAACTTCAGCAATAGATGATATTTATAACCTCAACATAACACCACTGATGATACATCTATAACCTCAGGAAGAAAGGGGGAAATAAAGCAGTTTGCAAACCTCGATCATGTGCAATATCCATCGTGTTCCAGTATCCAGCTTCCCACCAAAAAAACTTAGTGACATACACAAGCATCAATGCAGTATTAACAAGCATAGAGTCAGCTACTTGCCCCTGCTCTTCATACTGTTAAGTTGAACAAAGTATCATAAGAAACCCAAGAGAAATTTTGTGTTATTAACCTCCAGAAATAAGGAAGTGAATAATACAATCAAGATAGTCTCAAGACAGCTTCAAGTCTGACAGCAGCCATTTTGTGCAAAATACCAAAGGTTAGAACTGTTTCCAGTCCACCCTTCCCAACAACCTGCTAAAGCGAGATTTTTACAGAGTCACAGCCCCAAAAATCAAGACAGCAGATATTCATAATAAGAAATTAAGGCACAGATCATGCGCTGCTGTCAGGACCCTTCCGAAATCCTACAGATTGTAGCACAAGTGCAGGCTGGTGCTGAGAGACTCAAATTTTGATTAGTTCCATCCAGGAGGTCTTTTGAACAAGAAGTCAACTTAATCAGAGACTAAATCAAATTTATCTCAATCCTGGATACTAGAAGACATTACAAATCTAAAAAGAAAAGGTTGATAGGTTGGTTATGACCACCCAATCAGGATAACCAGTGGAACAGAAATTATATATATATATATAATTTCTAGCACTCTTGCACCTTTATAGCTCCACCATCTGGTTAAATTTGATAGGCTTTGCTGCATTTTATGAGCATGAATGTTTATGCAGCTTTATCTATAGGATTAGTAGAATCAACAGTACATTTAATTTCGTAAAAATTAACAATTTTCATTAAATGAAGCCTTAAAGTGTACTAGTTTCTTTACCAAAAAAAAGTGTACTTGGACATAAATACAATGCATATGCACATGTTTTATCAAAGCAATCGTTTGACTATTATGTAATTCTTAGCATGGGAATCTGTGGTGTGAAGTTGACCAAAATCTTGCGAAGATTTTCCTATATAATAGTTAAATTTGTTGATATCTTGTGAATTATATCATATGCTCATGGAAATAAAGATGATGAAATACACATATTGAGACTGATACAGAATCAGGGCTATGGATCTTTGTTTATAGAAATTCAGACAAGAATGTGGGTGCTGATGCAGCCTCTGCATTCAGCCCTTTCACCCTAAGCCTTTACTATGGATCTATTAATATAATTATCTTCTGTTGGTCCACATATCTAGCCAAAATCCAAATATTATTGAAGTTTCTTGTGCTTTGAATGGTCAGAACATGCATTGTATGAGATGCAGATATTTGGTTGGACCAGTCTGAACCATCAGGACTAGTAGACCATAAGGAACCGATTCCAAACCAGTTTGTCGGTTCAATAGGATATTTAGGAAGATTTATTTTACTTGGGAGAATATAATGTCATCTTTTATTTTGGGTAGGGGTTGATATGTATGATATTCCAGTTATAGTTTCCTTGTTTAAGTTTGCTTCAAGTTTTCTTGCTGTGTGCAATTTCTTTTTTATACATATGCATGTAATCCAACGACTTAATAGATGAATGAGCAAAGAATATGAGTTTTTTTAAGAGTTTCGGTGTTGTTGAGAAGTGCATACAGGATTGGTATCCCAAACCTGATTTCTTCTCTTTTCTTCTCTTATTCCTCTAAAGCATATCGATCTTATCTCTTTTCGCTCCCTTTCCATCGATCTGATTTGTACCTTAACAACACAGTTGCTTCCTTTATCTCAGGTCTGATCACAAATTTAATAATTGGACATGTTTGTATCTGAGATCCATAATCTCGATCTTTTATTTTATCAATTGGTATCAAAGCTAAAGCTGACCGTGGAAACTTACATTTTCAAGACCAGAGTTTGTTTGCCCAACAGAAAAACTGTTATTTTATTTATAGATGAAGGGCAAGGTGAAAATTTCGGCTTGCGGACTCTGGTAGAGATATTATCAAAGACTAACAAGATCATCATTGAGTCTGAGGATGATGTCTTCATCGAATTCTCAACTTCCCAAAATTGTAATGGTGCTTATTGTGAAGTATTTGATTCTTCTAAGCGTATTATTAAAATGGGTCAAGAGTAGTTGGAATCACAGAGGCCGTCGTTGACCATGATAAAATTGTGTGCATCCTACAGCCTTCTCACATGTGCAAAACATTCATTCTTCAAGGACAGGTTGACGAAGTATGCTCAGAGCCAAAGGAAGTGGCACAAACAATGCAGCCACAGGAAGAGTCGAAAGAGTCAACGCAAGAGGAAGACCATTCTGATGTGAAAGAACAAGTAAAGGTGAAGAGAGACTAGATGATAAATATGGGTGAAGCAACAATAGACTCTATTGCAGTGATGGGTGTCCTATATGCCATCAACGTTTCATCTTCCAAACTTGATTCGTGATACTGGTGCAGAGCATAAGACATACTCCCTAGCTCTTCTATTTCTGCCATTCTACAAGACTCAAGGGCGAGTTTTTTCTCAACACTGGGAGAACTAATGCAAATATTTGGCTGGACTAGTTTGGCCCGTCGGGACTATTAGACCACAAGGAGCCAATTCCAAACCAGTTTGTTGGTTCAGTAGCCTATGACAAAGTCCCAAAAGATTTAATATGGTATGTCCTTGCGAAGAGAGGGGTGTCGAGCAAATATATAGATGTAATTAAAGATATGTATGAGGGTGTGGTGACTAGTGTGAGATTTGTGGGAGGCTAGGATAATGAATTCTCAATTACGGTTGGGTTACATCAAGAATCAGCCCTAAGCCCTTATCATTTCGCGCTTATCATGGATGAATTAACCAAGAACATCCAAGACGATGTCCCATGGTGTATGCTCTTCGCCAATGATATCATTTTGGGGGATGAGACAAAAATAGGTATTATCGCAAAGTTAGAGATGTGGAGATCAACTTTGGAAACAAGAGGCTTTAAGATTAGTAGATCAAAGATGAAGTATATGATGTTTAATTTTAGTCACACTATGATGGATAATGAAATGGTGAAGATTGAGGATACAAAGAGATACCGCCAATTGACTATTTTAGATATTTGACCATTTGGGGTCTACCATAAACAAAGGTGACATAGATGATGATGTTACACAGAGAATTAAAGTGGGATGGATGAAGTGGAGAGGGGCAACCGGAATACTGTGTGACCAACATATTCCTTTTAAAGCTTAAAGAAAAGTTCTACAGGACTGTTGTCCGACCAGCTAAGATGTATGGGGCGGAATGTTGGGCAGTAAAGAAGTGTCATATAGCGAAACTAAGTGTGGTAGAGATAAGCATGTTACGATGGATGTGCGGCAAAACAATGAAGGATAAAGTGAGAAACAAACGTATTAGAGCTGAGGTGGGAGTTTCCCTAATCAGCTACAAGCTCCGAGAATGTCGTCTGAGGTGGTATGGCCATGTTCAACGGAGATCTGGGGACACCTCAGTAAGGAGGAGTGATCTAATCCCAATTGAAGGAGCTAAAAGAGTTAGGGGCAGGCCTAAAATAACCATAGGAGAGGTTGTAAAGAATGAAATGTATGCTCTGAGTATTTTGCCGAGTATGACCTTAGATAGAACCTTTTGGAGGGCAAGGATCCATGTTGTCGACATTGGGCCTTTCCTACGTAACTTAGGTGGAGGGCGAAGAAGGCCTCCTTCCGGGGGGGCCCGAACCATCAGTGAGATACCACTCTGGAAGAGCTAGAATTCTAACCTTGTGTCAAGACCTACGGGCCAAGGGACAGTCTCAGATAGACAGTTTCAAAGGGGCGTAGGCCTCCCAAAAGGTAACGAAGGCGTGCAAAGGTTTCCTCAGGCTGGACGGAGATTGGCCCTCGAGTGCAAAGGCAGAAGGGAGCTTGACTGCAAGACCCACCCGTTGAGCAGGGACGAAAATCGGCCTTAGTGATCCGATGGTGCTAAGTGGAAGGGTCGTCACTCAACACCAGGTAGCTGAGATTTTCCTGTTTTCCTGTTTTCCTGTTTTCCTGAGCTATCCTCTTACCTCTTACTTTCATTTTCCATTTCTCACTTTTATTATCTTATTTCTTCATTATTATTCTTCATTCCTCTTCCTTTCCTTTCCCTTTGGGAGGACCTCAGTTTTCCCTACTTTGCTTTGATTAGATATGTAGGATATTCCAATTTTAGATTCATTGGTTAAGTTTGCTTCAACTTTCCTTGTTCAGTGCAATTTCCCTATAAATATGCTTGTAATCCAACGATTTACAAGATAAATGAGTAAGAATATGAGTTTCAGTAAGAGTTTTGATGTTGTTTAGCAGTGCATATGGGATTGATATCCCAAACCTGATTTCTTCTCCCCTCTTCCTCCTCCCAAGCATCAACTGATTTTATTTCTTTTCCCTCCCTTTCCATCGATCTGATTTCTTCCCATAACAACGCAGTTGCTTCCTTTCTCTCAAATCTGTTCACAGATTTAATCATTGGGCCTGCTTGCATCTGAGATCCATAATCTGATTTTCAGATTGCATTAATGTCTTGTTGAAAAGCAGATAACAAATTAGAAGTTGGTGGTATGTTCAAGGTACATAACTCATAGCACCATAGTTGTCAAGGGGGCAAAGCGATCCAAGGCGCTGGAGGGGTGTCTAAGCGCTTAGGCGACAAGGCGCCTGCCTAGGCGTTGCCTAGGCGACAAAGGCGTCCCCAGGTGTTCTTTTTTATTTTCTCCTTTTCTAACATTATTTAGTATGCTACAATATATACTTTATATCATCAAAAATCAACATTAAGCCTCCTCAAGTCATCAAAAATCAACATTAAGCCACACTAAGTCACATCAAGTCATCCAAAATCAATATTAAGCCACATCAAGTCATCAAAAATCAACATAGAACTAGAAGACAATAGAACTGAAGAAGCAAGCTATTGGAAGTTTGAAACAATCAAACATACATTTGGTTTGTACTAGTCTCACATTTGGTTTATACTGTTCATAGAAAATATGATCTTATCTATAAGTAATTAAATTGTTCTCGATTTAGACAAATGTTTTTGTTCTCTAAGAAGTTTGACTAGTCAGATGATTTTATTTTTACATGAGACTTTTAGTATTAGGTAGCGCACAAAACCAGCTTTCCAACAAATCCAAAATTGCTTAAATCTGATTTATATTGAAGAAGTTATGTTCCGGTCAAACCTTATTTGGTATGCGTGAATGCTGTCAAAATCGCTCTGAATGGAAATATTTGTTTAGATATCAAAACAAATGAATATTTTACAACACTTTTGGCTTTTAGCAATATTTTACCATATTAAGATTTATAGAATTTATAGATTTGAGAAAAAACCCAACATTAGAAAGTTGAAAATTTTACCTACCATCTAAAATCAAGTTTTTGTTCTTGAACTGGGGGGTTGACTTTTTATCCTTTTGGAATTTAATTTTTCTAACTATTTCTATTGGATTCAAATAGAGGAGTATTTGCTTATTTATGAATAATATCTTAAGTAAATGAAATGCCAAATATAAAAAACATTTACTTAAATGATATTTGGCATAAATAAGGCCCAAAACCAGTGCAAGACGCCTTGCAATAAGACGGAGGTCGCCTAGGGCCCAACAAAGCCACCTGGACTCCTAGGCGACGCCTTGACAACTATGCATAGCACAGACAAGGTTCTAAACTTCCGATTTTATATTAATTCCAGTCCCCTTCTACTAAGAGTACACTAAAAAGTACTAAATCATTTTTTTTTCTTTGGATTAGAGAAAGGTTACTTTTTGTTACTCAAATCTCTGGAAGTCAAAATTACACTCTATAGTCATGTTCACAGAGTAATATGTCAATTAGAAAAAAGAAAATCATTCTGCCATGTACATAGAGTTTTCGAAATGGATCAACTTATCCAATGAGAGAGAGAAAAGACAAAATAATTAGGATTGCAATACATCTGTTCTATCAATTCACTCATTCCAAGGTTCTTGATTTGTTTTAAACTTTTCAAAATCTCAAGTTATTCTTAACTAAAACTATAATATCAAATTACGTAGTAAATTTTACATTGTAAGATGGTAATTAAAATGCAATTGATCCCTCACTAACGGTTGCCAATTCCATTTTCAACAAATAAATAACATTTTTTACTTGATAACTTAAAGTAACAAAAGGTATTACTTGTGAAAGAGTGCTAATTCTTACCAAAGAAGTGATTAATGAAAGAGGGAAAAGAAACTTGTCTGGAACTTCACGGAGGGCTGGGAGATCAGTATGAGTCATCCAAAACATTGGATTTATTTAACCAAGAAAACCATGTTTTGTCAAAACCCAAATAAACTTAACATTAGGAAATGTGTTCAGGACTTAGAGAACATAGTTTGGAATTTTTTCAAGCACATTCCATTTATTATCCAGAGAAAGAAAACCATGCGTTAAATTTTAAACAGCATGCACATAACAGATGGGATAATCTCCTCTTGCTGCTTATTTTGAAAAGTTGAGAACCTTGCTGCCTCAAAGTCTGAAAATAACTTGTAACAGCATAACTTGAGAGGTGAAAGCAGAGATATGCACAAGATTTCACAAGGCAGCCTAAAATAATTTCCCCTCCCCCTAAATCTTAAATCTTAATGGGGAAAAAAGCAGCAATATGCAAAAAATTTCAGAACAAAACACGGGTTTTCAGAATCCAAAACTGGCAATGACACCATTTCAAGAGAAGCCATATGATGTAAGTCAGGGACTTATGACAGGTACATAAACAACAGTACTACAGAAACTAACCTGTTTGATACAATAGGTTACAGCAAGAACAGCCCAGGACATCATACCAAATCTGCAGTTGGTGAAAACCTTTATATCAAAATGCTTGCCTATACGAGGATAGAGCTCCATGCCCTGCATCAACGATGAGAGAACATTTAGAATTCATTTGTCATTACCAGATGGTAGTATATGAGAACAAATTAGTCCGACAAATTGAATAACTTGAACATGCAAGCAACCCATTTATTTATTATGAGCATAGTTGTCATGGCGTCGCCAAGGCAATGCCATGGCGTCCTGGCGCTGGAGAGGGTTGCATGGCGACCTACGCCATGGCGACCCTCTTTGATTTCTTCTTCCTGTCTCTCTTTCCCTCTTCGATTTCTTCTTCCTGTCTTCGATTTCTTCTTCCCTCTTCGATTTCTTCTTTCCCTCTTCAATTTCTTTCGATTTCTTCTTTCCCTTTTCGATTTCTTCTTTCCCTTTTCGATTTCTTCTTCCTGTCTTCTTTCCCTCTTCGATTTCTTTTGATTTCTTCTTTCCCTCTTCGATTTCCGAAGTTTTCTTCTTAAAACTTGAGAAACAATAGAGAAAAAATAAAACATGGCTTGAGTATACATCTATTAACACATTAAAAATAGAGAAAATAAAAAATAAAACATGGTCGACATGCTCGCCATGGCGTTGCCATGGCGGGCGACATATCGATATATCGACGTGACACCCCTCCACCGACTTGGATCGCCGTGGCGCCGTGACAACTATGATTATGAGAATTCTACTTATAAACAGATATTGAGGATGCTAACAACTTAAAAGGACAAGATGTAGTAACAAGGAAAAAAGGCATTTCGACAGCCATCTTGATCAGAAATCAGGGGATTGGGAACAGATCAAGGATTGGCCCAGTTGAGACCAATCAAAATCAGTTTGGATCCACCAATCCAACTCTAATGAACAAAAATCAGATGTTTCCAGCGATTGGACATGTTGGATTGTATGGGCCAGAATACCGTGGGGATATTCTGGACTTTTTCCCTTTTATTATTCTTTGTACTATGTACAGCTGACTCATTATTAGAGTCGGCTATGTTGGGGGAATTCTGTCCATGTAATGTTTCAGTCTTTATTATAAATATACAGCTTGGGATCAGTCTTTGATCATCCAAGCATTCAGCTCTAGTTTTATTCCTGTTAACAGGACAATTTACTGTGTATTACATATTGCATCAGTCCCAGCCCATCCCAATATGGATCAGGCAATCTGGATAAGTAACTACTGATCCTTGAAACCTTGGTTTTCATAGATTTGGCAGACAGGCAGCCTGATTTGAGCCATTTCAAGAATTGATGTGAGTATTCAATACAGTTGGATAAACACCACTGACAAAAATTGATTGGCATGCACTTCTTACAGAACAAAACCCAATTAAATCCAACTAATTAGCAACATTTTCCTCAAGATACTTGTGATAAAACTTAATGCTTTCTATTGTTTTCTTTGGATGCAAAATGTTAGTCCACTTCAATAAGTGTTCTAACTTACATCATTGAACCATGTCAAATTAAAGTCATACAATGTTATTTTCTCTCTTTCTTTTCCTTCTCTTTCTTTCAAATTGATATAGTAGAACGAGTTACGATAGAATACGTCTTATTTATCTCGACGAAATGGGAGGAATAGCTATTCCAATGCCAAAAAAAATTACGATGTTCAGTACCTTCTCGATGGCTTCTCTTGCATTGCCGGGAATGAGTGGTTTTGTTGCAGAATTGATAGTGTTTTTTGGAATACTTACTAGCCCCAAATATCTTTTAATGGCAAAAATACTAATTACTTTAGTAATGGCAATTGGAATGATATTAACTCCTATTTATTCATTATCTATGTCACGTCAGATGTTCTACGAATACAAGCTATTCAATGCTACAAACTCTAATTTTTTTTATTCTGGACCACGAGAACTATTTGTTTCGATCTCTATCTTTCTACCTATAATAGGTATTGATATTTATCCAGATTTTGTTCTCTAAGTATCAGTTGACAAGGTCGAGGCAATAAATTGAGGGGTTGGCAAAAATATTCAATTTATTTCACTCAATATGAGAACTATTTGTTTCGATCTCTATCTTTCTACCTGTAATAGGTATTGGCATTTATCCAGATTTTATATCCTTAAATCTCGACGATTGAATATGAATGGGTTATTATGATTTCAAACAAGCCGTCATGGTGAAATTGGTAGACACGCTGCTCTTAGGAAGCAGTGCTAGAGCATCTCGGTTCGAGTCCGAGTGACGGCATCTTCTAACATATTGGAAAAAATCTTATAATTATAAGAATTTCAATTCCGTAATTGAAGGTCCTTTTTAGTTTTAGGATTTTTTTATGATATTTTCGACTTTCGAACATATATTAACTCATATCTCTTTTTCGGTCGTTTCAATTGTAATTACGATTCATTTGATGATCCTATTAGTCGATAGAATCGTAGAACTATACGATTCGTCAAACAAAGATATGATAACTACTTTTTTTTGTATAACAGGATTCTTAATTACTCGTTGGATTTCTTCAGGACATTTCCCATTAAGTGATTTATATGAATCATTAATGTTCCTTTCATGGAGTTTCTCCACTATTCATATAATTCCTAAAATATGGAATCATAAAAATCATTTAAGCGTAATAACCGCGCCAAGTGCTATTTTTACCCAAGGGTTTGCCACTTCGGGTCTTTTAACTGAATTACAGCAATCCGCAATATTGGTACCTGCTCTAAAATCCCAGTGGTTAATGATGCACATAAGTATGATGGTATTGAGCTATGCAGCTCTTTTATGCGGATCATTATTATCAGTAGCTCTTCTAGTCATTACATTTCGAAAAAACATAGAGATTTTTGGTAAAAACAATCATTTATTAATTGGGTCATTTTCCTTTGGTGAGATTCATTGCATGAATGAAAGAAACAATGTTTTACGAAATACTTTTTCTTTCCTTTAGAAATTTTCACAGGTATCAATTGATTCAGCAATTGGATTATTGGAGTTATCGTGTTATTAGTCTAGGGTTTATCTTTTTAACCATAGGTATTCTTTCGGGAGCAGTATGAAATCCCACTATTGGGAGCAGTATGAAATTCCATATTGGGAGCAGTATGGAGTGAAATAAATTGAATATTGAAATAGATTTCATATTGAGGGGTTGGGTTGAGTCTCACTCTTTCTCGCTTCAGCTGATTAATGCAGGACCATGATCACCACCATTGGTTGTGGTTTGATTTTTTATTTTGGGCCGGTTTTGATAGCATATGGTTATGGGCTTTTGTTTTTAAGTGTTTTTATTTGTTATAAGGTCCAAATTTTAGGCCCATAGAGAGGGTACACGAAAATAATATTCAATTAATTAGTTAGGAGGCTATATTATTAGATAGCTGTCAATTAATTTATGGGGCACAGTTGAAGACTTTTTTAAGGTTTGCGGTCGGTGGTTTCCTAATTTTAAGGAACCTTATCCTCAGTCCAAATCGTGGGAGTTTATTTATCTATTTATTTATAGTAATATTGGAGTGATTTAGGGCATTCCAAGAAATGTAAAGCTAGGTTTGGGTAACCCAGCCCCAATTAAACCCACAATAATTCACAAAAGTCAACTAATATTAACCCAAACAGTAGGGTACAAACCAGGCCCAACATTCAGATTTAGGGTGCAGAAAGAAACTCAGGTTTCAGTCAAGTAATGGGACTGCAATCAAGGTCGAGTGCAGGCCTAGGTATGCTCAGCAAACCCTCCAAGTAGGGGTTGATTTGAATGGTCAGAACACAAGTATCCAACAAGTCATGAAATTAGAAAGTATGAAAGTGAGTGTAAAATCAAACGAGCCAGTGGAATGCAACCAAACTCTGGTCGAGTGGTGCTTGTATGGTGGAGAAGCACTGCTGAAAGTTTCACTTGGTTCTGATGGCTGAGTTGAGAGATATGAGGGTGACACCAAAATAGAAACTTAGGCTCTGCAGACAGAACCAACCAGCAGACTGGGCTGGAATTAGGATTGAGTAGAGGTCCAGGATCAGTGAGAAACTCCTCCAAGTCTTCGCCTGTGCTGACCAGTGGAAATGAAGATATCAAACTCAGAAGTTGCAGCAACAAGTTGAATCGCAGGGGAGCAACAGCAGTCTCCAATCGATGGCAGCAGCACTTCCAATTGATGGTGGATTGATTCAAGCCTTCAAAGAGTCTTCACAATACTTGTAATAACTTGGAATAGCAGCAACAATAAAGAGGATCGAACAGGGTAGGGAGAATAGGAAGATAAAGAGAAAAGATAGAGAAGAAGGGGGTAGGGGATGAGCTTTCTCAGCCCTGGGTCTCTCACCCAAAGCTATTTCAGTAATGTAACTCTAGATTCGTAGGAGACCAACTAGAACCAATAACCAAGATCTGTTCTTACACTCGGGGAACTGATTTTCCTTTGAACGGCCCTCGGTACAAAGAGACCACCACCACCAACCCGTCACAATCGGCATCTGTTCCTGCTCCAAGTCTTGCTCCGAGTCATGTTTCTAGTAAGCCGCCTCCTGATCCCAGTCTTGATTTACCTATTGCTATTCGGAAACCAAAAAGGAATTGTACACAGCATCCTATTTCCAACTTTGTGTCATACAACTCTCTAACTCCTACTTTCCATGCTTTCGTATCTTCTTTATCCTTTGTTTCCATCCCCAACAATTGGCAGGAAGCAATAGCCGAACAGAAATGGAAGGATGCGATGAATGAAGAAATGCTTGCCCTTGAGAAGAATCAGACCTGGGATTTGGCAAGTCCTCCACTAGGAAAGAAACTGGTTGCTTGTAAATGGGTCTTTGTTGTGAAGCACAAGGCTGATGACTCAGTGGAAAGATACAAAGCAAGACTCATAGCCAAAGGGTTTACCCAAACCCAAGGAATTGACTATCAACTTATCAAGAGACCTTTGCTCTTGTAGCAAAGATGAATACTGTGCGGATTATCATCTCATATGCTGTAAATCAAGGATGGGAACTCCAACAACTTGATGTGAAGAATGCATTCCTACATGGAGATTCGGAAGAAGATGTTTACATGGAGATACCTCCTGGTTTTACCTCCTCTGAGACTCAGGGAAAGGTGTGTTTTGAAGCAGTCACCAAGGGCTTGGTTTGGCTAATTCCATAAGGCTATGGTTGCTTATGGGTATAAGCAGAGCAATGCTGACCATACATTATTTGTTAAAAGGATGGGACAGCAAGTGACCATTTTGGTTGTCTATATTGATGACATAGTGATCATAGGTAGTGATGCACATGAAATCCAGAAGCTGAAGACATGTTTGGGCACTGAATTTGACGTCAAAGATTTGGGGAGATTAAGATATTTTCTAGGGATTGAGGTCGCCTATTCAGCTAAGGGCATATCTCTTTCCCAAAGAAAGTATACCCTAGATCTATTGAGTGAAACAAGGATGCTTGGGTGTAAACCAACAGCCACCCCTCTTGAGCCCAACACACATTTGAAGAGTAAGGAAGGTGACCCAGTGGACAAGGGTAGCCATAAGAGGTTAGTTGGCCGATTGATATACCTCTCACATACTCGACCAGAGGTTATGCTGCAAGTGTTGTCAGTCAATACATGCATGATCCTCACTCTTCTCATTTGGAAGCAGCATACAGAATACTCCGTTACCTCAAGTCCTCTCCTGGAAAGGGAGTCTTGTATTCTTCACATAACCATCTCCGGATAGAAGCATACACTGATGCAGATTGGGCTGGCAATCCTGATGATAGGAAATCCACATTCGAATATTGCACATTTGTTGGAGAAGCAAAAAACAAGCTGTTGTAGCTCGATCTAGTGCTGAAGCTGAATTTCAAGCTATGGCACAGGCTATTTACGAACTTCTCTGGCTCAAGGGGCTTCTTCAAGACTTGGGGATGAATGTTGATCTTCCAATGCGGCTCTACTGTGACAGCAAGTCAGCAATCAGCATTGCTCACAATCCGGTCCAACATGATCGTATCAAACATGTTGAGGTTGACCGGCACTTCATCAAAGAGAAATTGGAACAAGGTACAGTTTGTATTCCATTTATCCAAGCTAGTGAACAGCTGCCTAATATCCTTACCAAAGGGATCAGTTATAAGTTATTTTTCCTTATTGTTAGCAAGTTGGGCATGTTTGATATGTATGCACCAACTTGAGGGGGAGTGTTGTAATATGGGTTTAGGGGTAGAATAGTCATAAGGGTATTTCTGTCCTTGTACTCATTCCAGAATGTTCTTCTCTTTATTATAAATAACGATGCCTGTAGTCTCTCTGACTCAAGCCAGTATTCACGGAATTCTAAAAGATCAAAAGCCCAACACCTACATAACCCAACCCAAAGCTTATTTTCAATAAAATAAGCCCTCTAAGTGACTTATTTGCATCACTCAGCTGTTGAACAAGGGTTTTACTCCCATAATCGAGTGCAAGAATGCCTCAAAACTTCATTCATTAATTCTGTGTCAATCAATTACAATAGCTGCCTTTATATAGACTGAGGCTAGGCTACAAAAATAGAAAGTAAAACTTAGCAATTGTTTGGAAAATAGAAAGTAATGGAAATAGTAACTAATGGAAATAGAAACTGAATGAAATTAGAAACTACTAAAGGCTTTATAATTCAGCCTTCTAAACATGCAAAGATAATCAAATTAGAAACTAATATAAATTAGAAACTACCTAATATAAACTGATAATAGATACTAAACTATGGCAGCATTAGGATAGAATCTTAAACCCCTTGATGGGCCCACAAGATCTTCTAAAAATCAATCCCAAACAAGGCAACTTTTGGCTTTTACACTGTTCACGTGAACAATGACGTGAACAGTGTTTTAGTCTTCAACTTGGGTCATCTTGAAGGATTCCCATCAAGGCAATATGTGCTGTGACACTGTTCACGTGAACAGTAATTCCCAACTCTTCTCTTCTTCATGCTTCGATCTACATCACTAAGTCTCTCAACGTTAGAGGTTTATTTCCTTTTTTTGTTTGGTTTCTTTCTTTAAGAGTTTGGTTAGTTTGGAACTCTTCCAAAAATAGTCTACAGCTGGAGGGAGTTTCCCTATCTTTTCCTTATTATTTTAGTCAATTTAGGAGAAAGCCACATCAGCCCATTGATTGGTATTTTAGAATCCAGTTTTATTTTTTGTTTTCTTCTGTTTTACAACTTTGTAAAGACTCACAAGCCCGGGATTTTAAAGAATGGATTAAGAATTAGTTAGATTTTAAAGTGTGGTTGTTTCCGTACCCTTCTTTCTCTATTCTTTCCTCTCTCCCCTCTCTCTTCCCCATAGTTGTCACGGCATCTAGGCAATTCAAGGCGTTAGAGAGGTCCAAAATAAAAGCGACACTAATAAAGCGTCCAAGACGCCCGCCTAGGCACCCAAATTGACCAAGGCGCCTTGACAACTATGCTCTTCCCCACATTTCCTTCTCTCCTTTTGTCTTATCCCTGCTGCCCACCACTAATAGATCATCTCTCGGACGACAGATCTACATCAACTTGGTATCAAAGCTAAATATCGACGTAGATATCATGGATCATACTTTCTTGTTTGTTGTCTGCAAACAGCTTCAAGCCATGCAAGTGTCGATGTATACGTTGACACTGCCCTTCCCTAACATTTCGAGCTTTTAGGTGAGACGGTAGCACATGGCATCAGAGCAGGGTGTTCGAGTGTTCGACTCCTAGGAAGTACAAATATCAGGTAAGGGACGACACTTCTTCTCCCTCAGTGCCACGAGAAGAAATTCCACGTGAGCTCAACGTGCAAGGACCGTGGGATCTTGGCCTGCACGTGCGGGGGAGTATTGATGTATACATTGACGTTGCCCTTCTCTAACAGTTCGAACTTTTAGATGAAATGGTACGGAACAGCAAGATAACTTGAAAGAGGTTGAAGTAAATCTCGAAGAGAAACGACAGAAATGCAAGGAATTTAAGAACCATTTTCTGATCACATCTGATCGTATGGAATCTTCCTTCGACAAAATGATCCCAGTCGTCGAACAATTGTGGAGGAGGAAGAAGACAAGCCACCAATGATGGAAGATGAAGTGGCTGTAGTTAATCATTAAAGAAACACACATGGAGGAGCATAAACTAGTTGATCTTTTGATTGAACCAGACAAACTTGTGCTTCCACATTGCAACTTACAGTAACGAATTCTCTACCACAGATTTTGTACCGTTGTATTGTGGTCTAATTGATGATTTCGTAGGGTCAAGGATAGATGTTGATCGTGCATTGAAGATCCTCCCATTATATAAAACTTGAGGGCAAGATTTTTCTAACAAAGGGAGAATAATGCAAGAGCATGATCACCACCATTGGATGTAGTTTGATCATTTATTTTGGGCCTGTTTTTATAGTATATGGTACATTATACTTTGATTCTGCCCTTCTAAAAGGGACACCAGCTCTCACTTTGATTCTGCCCTTCTAAAAGGAACATCGGCTCTCACAAATCCATCTCCGTCTATGGGCTTTTGTTTTAAGTGTTTTTAATTGTAAATTTTAAATGGACTCAGTTATAAAGTCCAAATTTTAGGTCCATAGGGGGTGCACGAAATTAGTATTTAATCAGGTAGTTACTACTAATAGTGGAACCCATTACCATTAGTTAGGAAGTTATCTTATTACATAGTTGTCAATCAATTTTTGGGGCCAGTTGAAGACTTTTTAAGGTTCACAGTCGGTGGTTTCCTGATTTTCAGGAACCTTATTTTCAGTCCAAGTCGTGGGCAAACCTTAGTGCAACGGTTAAGTTGCACTATTGCAACCTGTTGGTTGTGGATTCAAAACTTGGAAATAGCCTCTCCTGCAAAACAGGGGGTAAGGATGCATACATTTACCCCTCCCAAACCTTGCAGTAGCGGGAGCCTCGTGCATTGGGACGCTCTTCTTTTAAAGTGGACTAATGTAGGACAGACCAAGTCCCACACCGTTAGAGGAGTTGTTCCTCTTTCTGTTTAGATTCTTTCTAATGCAGTTAAGATTGTCCAATTGGGTCAATCGGGCCTCAGAAGACTTTATTTTAGCCTATGGTTGAGTTCTATGGACCTTGGGCTTCTTATTCTTAGGTTTATTAATGTAATGGGCATAATTTATAAGCCCATAAAGATGGATAAAGTAAGTACACGGGATTAGTAGTTGAATGTTTGAGTTAGATTAGGATATTTAATAACTATAAAGTTCTGTTTTGAGTTTATTTACTTTATTGAGCATATTAGAGGTGATTAGGAGTCCTTTTATGAGTCAAATTAGGAATTTTTAAAAATCTGTGTATATGTAATACATCCTCCATCAATTAGAGATGACTTAAGTAAAGAACGTCTTTTCTATGAGTTTTGGTGTAGTTGAGCAGTGCATACGGGATTGGTTCCCAAGCTTAATTTCTTGTCTTCTCTTCTCTCTTCTTCCTCCAGATAAAATAGATCTCATCTCTGTTCCATCCCCTTCCATCGATCTGATTTCTTCCTTCAATAACGCAATTGCTTCCTTTATCTCAAATGTGATCACAGATTTCGTTATTGGGCCTGCTTGCATCTGAGATACAAATATGAATTTTCAGATTGCATCAATTGTATCCGAGCAAAACCGGCAATGGATTTCTCTGTGTTCAAGTTTAGAGTTCGCTTGCCCAACGGAAAGCTTGCTATTTTGTTTATTGATGAAGGGAAAAGTGATAATCATCTCGAGATCTGTTGTAGAGATGCTATCAAAGACTAATCAGATCATCATTGAGTCTGAGGATGATGTCTTCGGCGAATTCTCCATTTCTCAGTATTGTGATGGTGCTTATTGTGAAATGCTTGATTCTTCTCAGTACATTATTAAATTAGGTCGAGAGTGGTTGAAAGAACGAAAAGGCATTGTTGATCGTGACAGAAATTTGTGCACCCTACACTTTTACATGTGCCAAACACTCGGTCTTCAAGGATTGGTTGAGAAAATATCCTCGGAGTCAAAGAAGGTAATACCGAGATGACAACCGCAGGACGAGACGCATGGATCAACACAGTAGGAAGATCGCTTGGATGTGGAACAACCAACATATGCAACAGAAACGAGAAGATCGTGGATCAAGTAACAATGGAAGCCAGTGCAGTATAGTTGTCAAGGTGGTGGAGGGGTGCCTAAGCACTTAGGCGACCAAGGCGCCTAAGTGTTATTTTTTATTTCCCTTCTTTTCTAGCATTATTTAGTATGCTACAATATATACCTTATATCATCAAAAATCAACATTAAGCCACATCAAATCATCAAAAATCAACATTAAGCCACATCAAGGCATCAAAAATCAACATAAAGTCACACCAAGTCATTAAAAATCAATATTAAGCCACATCAAGTCATCAAAAATCAACATAAAACTAGAAGACAGCAGAACTAAAGAAGCAAGCTATTGGAAGTTTAAAACAATCAAAACATACATTTGGTTTATACTGTTCTTGGAATTGGTCATTGTCTTGGCATACCTAGTCCCACATTTGGTTTCTATTGTTCTTAGAAAATATGATCTTATTAATAAGTAACATAGTTGTCAAGGCATCGCTTAGGCGTCCAAGCGCCTTTCTCTCGCCTTGTTTTCTTGTGTCGCCTTGGTTTTTTACCCCCTTGATCGCCTTGGTTTGCCTAGCCACCTTGACAACTATGATAAGTAATTAAACTGCTCTTGATTTAAAGAAATGTTCTTGTTCTCTAAGAAGTTTGACTAATCAAATGATTTTATTTTTACATGAGACTTTTTGTATAAGGTAGAACACAAAACTAGCTTTCCAACAAATCCAAAATGGCTTAAATCTGATCATATTGAAGGAGTTATGTTCCGGTCAAACCTTATTTGGTGTGTGCGAATGCTGTCAAAATCGCTCTGAATGAAAATATTTTTTTTTTATATCAAAACAAATGAATATTTTACCACTCTTTTGGTTTTTAGCAATGTTTTAACATATTAAGATTTATAGAATCTTTATATTTGAGAAAAATCCCAGCATTAGAAAAATGAAAATTTCACCTACCGTCGAAAATCCAATTTTTGTTCTTAAACTGGGGGGGTTGATTTTTTATCCTTTTGGAATTTTATTTTTTAACTATTTTTATTGGATTCAAATAGGGGTTGTATTTTCTTATTTATGAATAATAATATCTTAAGTAAATGAAATAACAAATGATATTTGGCATAAATAAGGGCCAAACCTAGTTCGATACCACTAAGGCGACAGTCGCCTAGACCCCATAAAATCCGCCTGGACGTAGGTAACGCCTTGACAACTATGCAGTGTAGTGCAAGCTATTCCCCGTCATGAGTTCCTTCTCCCCCAGGATATTCCAGTCAAGGATGCAACCCCAAAGCTTCATATTTTGGATTTTCTTCAGTGGTAAAGGCTGGGCACACTGGCGTTGTACCCAGCCTATGTCTATCTCTCTCCATACCCTGTGGAAATGACCCTCTGCCCTCCCCATCCCAGGGATAAAGGCTGGGCACACTGGCATTGTACCCAGGCTACCCAACTTGTGTCTATCCCTCTCCACACCCTATGGAAATGACCCTCTGCCCTCCCCATCCCACCCTACCTATTGGACACAGACGCTGGAGCTGGCGGCATGCCCAACCCTTGGCCTTTCTTCAAGTTGCAAACAAAGAACCAATAGCCTCCATTCATGTGTTTTTATTTCTACCATTCTACAAAACTCGTGGGCGAGTTTTTCTCAACACCGGGGGAATTGATGCAGTTAAGATTGTACAATTGGGTCAATTGGACCTCAAAAGACTTTATTTTGGCCTATGGTTGGGTTCTTTGGACCTTGGGTTTCTTATTTTTTTTAGTTTATTGATGTAATAGGCCTAATTTATAAACCTATAAAGTAGGGATAAAGTTAATACACGGGATTAGTAGTTGAGTGTTTGAGTTAGATTAGGATACTTAAAGCTATAAAGTTCTGTTTTGAGTTAATTTAATTCATTGAGTGTATTAGAGTGATTAGGAGTCCTTTTTATGAGTCACATTAGGAATTTTAGAAGGTCTACATATATGTAATACATCCCCCATCAATTAGAGATGATTTGAGCAAAGAATATGAGTTTTTCTAAGAGATTTGGTGCTACTATATATAATTTCACCCATGTAGGGTTGAATGGAATCCCAACTCTCACTTTCCTAAAGTGATTGGGAGACTAGTTGGTGAAGTAACTTGGTTTGCAATCCAACTTGATTCTAAAGAGGGAAGAGATAGAATCTAAAAGGGATTTTGTGGTCCCTTTAATTATAGTCAATATTTTATCAAATAAAATAATATTATAATTAAAAGACCAAAAACCTATTTTATTTTCGCAATTAAATGTCATGCATAATTAAACTCTTTAATTTGCATATAGACCCTCCACTAAACAATATCTTATGATGGACTATAGGGCATGTACTTAAATACTGCCAAACCCCAATCCATCGTACATGTCTTTAATCAGAGATCATGTGATCATAATCAAATGACTAAAAAATGTGATTAAACATTATTTAAAATAATATAATAATATGTTTATTATATTATAAGAGCAGATATCATACTTGGTACAAAACCTAGACTATGCATGTCCTTTCTCACCACTTCTCCTATGGTCATTTTAGGCATGCCCCTAGCTCTTTTAGCTCTTTCAATACTGGGGCATCCCTAGGTCTTCGTTGAATATGACCATACCACCTTAAACGACTCTCTCAGAGCTTGTCATTGATCGGGGCAAGTACCAAGTCTGCTCTTATACGGACAGAGCGGACCCCATTAAGTTGGGATAAGGCTTAGTTTGTTGTTGTTGTTGTTGTTGAATATAATATGTTTAATGGAAAATAAGTTTTGTAAACAATTTACAAAAACGCCATTGGATCCAAATTCTAGTCCGATTGATCACATGCATTCTCTCTACATGATATTCCCCAATCAAGGGCAGTGGATTCCATGTTGAGCATCTCTCTCGTTTACGATGCACCATCACGAATCCAACACACCGATATGTAGTCCACATGACATCAACCATTGGTGTACCAAAACCCATAATGTAACACCGTAATGATAAGGATCTCTCAGGTCAAAGGGTCACGGGTGACAGGTGACAGGTATGCATCTCTCATTAATACGACAAGCAGTAAAACGTGAGAATTTGTACCAGATTCTTTTCTATACACACAAATAATGTATACTTACATTTATGCCCTGAAAATAACTTTTCTAGTGACAATGTGACATACAATGTAACGACCATATGACCAAGATGTCCGGTCCTATCACTAGTCAAGAACTGTTTTGGGTGAAGACCCATGGAACAAATTTATAAACCCATAAATAAATTCATTCAATAATAATAAAATTAGATTTATTTATTTCAAAATGAACCGGGGTTAATGAACACACTCCAACACTATTTCCCTAATTTCTATTTTCAGTTAGTTTTTATTTTAGAAAGTTTTTATTTTTTTACCTTCTATTTGTAAGCTTGCCTAAGCTATTAATAGGCCCTCTGATGTGGATCCCAGCCCCATGCATGGGCTGACATACAATCAAAGGAAGAAGATCCAGTCCAGCCAAGGCCAGTCAGCTCGAGCCTAACCAGTCCCTAACTTTGGGATAGAATTGGACCAGCCAATTTGTCTTCATCAAGCAATTCCCTTAGCAGCTTCTCAACAGCTTCGAAGCAGCTTCTAGAAGCCCCATATTTTGCAGTATTGTTTTACCACAGCTGGTCTTTGACCAGTCAATTACTTAGCTCTGTAATTTCTTAGGTCAACAAGTATTTACTGCTATTCTCTTGGCTACGCCCTCACTATATATAGAGGCCTTATTGTAAGTTTTTAGGGAATGCAATGAATGAAAAAAATGAAACTTGCTTTTGCAAACCATTGTCCTGAGAAAGACTGAGAGATCAACTGAGAGAGTTGAGGGTGAGAGGCCCACGGCCTGAGACAGCCCTCTATCCCCATTACCCTTTTATCCCTCCATCTTCTCTTCTATCCTATGTTTTATTTGCTGATTTGTTCCCTTAATCCGAAGCTTATTGATTGAGATCAAGATCATGCCTGGGACCTTACATTAAATTGGTATCAGAGCAGACAAACTACCATGGAAGTCGTTGAAATTTTGAAGATGGTAGAGTAACAAGAGATGACAAACTCAATAATCACAGCCATTAAATCCATTCCGAACATGTTGGTGTGTGAACCACAGCGTGATGATGATTGGGCTGTTGATGCTGCCCTTGAAGGAGAAGAGTGTGAAGGCACCCTGGATGATAACAATGACATCTATGAAGTTAATGCTGAAGTTCCAGTAATTTCTATCGTCATGAAAGAGTCAACCCTTGATGTTCCGAATGTTGAGGCTTACATTGAAGAATTTAAAGCAAGCAAACTTAAGGCAGTGGATGATGTGGAAGTTGAACACGTGGACTTTGTTATTCCACCAAAGTACTTTGAAGAACGAACTCCACACATTCTAGATTATATCTATATCTTCAAGGAGCTGCAAGAATATTTGTTTGGACAGAAATTTGACATTCACCACACCAAGCTTACCCCTACCATCTTCAAAATTCGAGGTCGAATTTTTTCTAAGAGGGGGAGAGCTGATGTAGATCCCAGCCCCATGCATGGGCTGACATACAATCGAAGGAAGAAGATCCAGTCCAGCCAAGACCAGCCAGCTCGAGCCTAACCAGTCCCTAACTTTGGGACAAAATTGGACCAGCCAATTTGTCTTCATCAAGCCATTCCCTTAGCAGCTTCTCAACAGCTTCTCAGCAGCTTCTAGAAGCCCCATATTTTGTTTTACCACAGCTGGTCTTTAACCAGTCAATTACTTAGCTTTGTAATTTCTTAGTCAACACGTATTTACTACTATTCTCTTGGCTAAGCCCCCACTATATATAGAGGCCTTATTGTAAGTTTTTTGGGGGAATGGAATGAATGAAAAAAATGAGGCTTGCTTTTGCAAGCCATTGTCCTGAGAAAGGCTGAGAGATCAACTGAGAGAGTTGAGGGTTGAGAGGCAAACGGCTGAGACAGCCCTCTATCCCCATTACCCTTCTATCCCTCCATCTTCTCTTCAATCTTCTGTTTTATTTTCTGATTTGTTCCCTTAATCTGAAGTTTATTGATTGAGATTAAGATCCTGCCTGGGGTTAGATCATTTGTGATTTAACCTTACATTACCCTCTATTATAAGGAAGGAACACAATTGAAGAATAGAATTTTCAGGCCATGCTTGCCATCGGTTATGGGAGAATATTCCTAGTTCAACAGCTAGGATAACTGTGGGTGAGAGTCCCAGGGCTGAGAAAGCCCATCCCCTACCTCCTTTCTCCTATCTTCTCACCCACCTCTATCTCGAGTTCTTTTCTTCTCTTCTTCTCTGTTTTTTTATTGTCTGTTGCTGCTACTTGAGATCACCAACTCATTGAGTTCATAGTCTGAAATCTCGTGAGATCTCGTCGAGATTCTCGGTTTTTTCATTTTCCAAGTCGAGATGGCCTACGAGAGACAAAAGTTCACTTTCTCGGCGAGATCTCGGTTATATCTCGTCTCGATTCACTCTCAATTTTATGATAAAACCATGAACAAAAAATTCAAAATCTCGCCGAGATCTCGGGTCAAGTTGATGGTTTTGGGTATGGGCTTGGGTCAATTGACCCATTTAACTTCATTTAAGCTATCTAAACACCCCATCTCGACAGAACTCGACGAGATTCTGTCAAGAGGGGGTGTTTATTCTCTATTTTGCTCTCTCTTCTCTCTAACTCTCTTCTTCTCTCAAAGTCTCAATTCTTCTCTTCCCTTCTTCATTTTTTGCTTGGATTCAAAGCTTTGGAAGCTGATTTTGCTGCCAAACTGAAGATTGAAGCTCACTTTTGCAAGATTGATCAAGTTTTTGAAGGATTTTTTAAAGGTAACCCATTTTCCCTAAATCTATTTTTTTGAAGAAAAAAATTGATGAAATCTTGGTAGATGGGTGTGATTTTGAGTTATGTTACACAATTTTAGCCGATCTATCACATGATGGAGGCCGAATTTTTTTTAGGTTATTATATTTTTTATTATAATTTCTGGAAAAAAAATGAATTTTTTCAAAAAAGAAATTAAAAAAAATAGGATAAATACTTATTGTTTGGATGTGATTTTGATATATGTTAGACAAGTTTACATGCTCTACAGCCTCATGGAGTCATTTTTTTTTTCAGATTTAATAATAATATTATTAAAATAGATAAAAAAATATATAAAATTTAGGAAAAATACCTGTTTTTGTTGGAAAATTATGCACAACATTTGTACATAATGTCCAACTTCAAATGATGTCAAATACATCATTATGTTATAATATTTTATATTTGAAGGTATAATTATTTATAATAAAAATTGTAAATATTATTTTTAATTAATAAATAAATATTAGGGTAAGGGAATAAATAAGAGATAGGTATTTGATTGTTCTAGTAGCTTCATATTATGTTTAATAGTTATGAATACAATACTTTAAGTGTTTAATACCTTACTTTAAGTCTGTAATAGTTACTAATACATGTTTTTTTATGTAACAGTGTAAAAAATAAAATATTTCTTACACAATGGGGGATATAGCATGGCTACATGAAGTCCCGATGTCAGAGGACAAAAAGAAGTCAAAGTGTAACTACTGTGGAAAGATTCTAAATTCTGGAGGAACAACTAGGTTAAAGGAATATTTGTCTGGTCTGGGCAAGGATGTTGCCAAATGCTGAGATGTTCCGAGCTAAGTGAAACTGGCAATGGCACAAAACTTGAGAGGAATACGAACAAAGAAAGCTGAGAGGGAAAGACAACAAATAGCTTTTGATGAGGCAGTTCTAGAGAGGCCTGGTGTAGACATCCGTGGAGGAGTAGGAGATGATACTGAATATAGGCCTACACCTGGTGAGTTCGAATCAGAGGCTGAATGGAGGATTTATCAGCAGACTTTGGTAGAGAGTAGGCAAAGTTTTCATTTTGAGAATATAAGAGCATATGAGCAAGCAAGAGGAGCTGGTGGATCTGGCTCAGCTGCACCAGTGCAACAAGATGAGAGGAGGAGAAGCACTGGCACAAGAGATATCCCACGGCCCCAAACCCGACCCCGAGCACGTTCCCCAGATACCATTTTTGAGCAGGATCCATCTACCTTTAGGCAACAAGATACCTTCCAGCCAACCATCCCGCAAATGTTTGGTGGTAAACAAGAGGAATCACGGAAAGCCTTCAGCAAGTTCATGCTATACAATGGCATTCCAGCTAATGTAGCACAAGGAACATATTATAATGCATTCCTTGACGCTGCAGGGAGGGTTGGCCCAGGATGGAAGGGGCCTACACCATATGAGTTCTATAATGTATATTTGCCTCAAGAGGTAGAGGAGCTGAAAGAGTACATAGAGGGTCTGAAGCCAAGGTGGGACACATATGGGGTTACTCTTATGGCTGATGGTTGGACTGGACCTACTAGACAGTCCATTATAAATTTCATGGTGAGTTGTAATGGGAAGACTGTCTTCTTGAAGTCTGTTGATACATCAAAGCATGTCAAGGATGCATCATACTTGTATAAGCTACCGAAGCAAGTAGTGGAGGAAGATATAGAAGCAAAGAACATTATCCAAATTGTGACGGACAACGGTTCTAATTTTAAGAAGACTGGAGAGAAATTAATGAACAAGAAGAGTAAGAGGATTCGCCTCTTTTGGACTCCATGTGCAACCCATTCTATTGATTTAATACTGAAGGACATAGGGAAAAAAGCTTTAGTAGCTGGTGTGGTCAATAGGGCAAGGCAAGTGACCACTTTTGTGTATAACCATGGTTATACTTTAGCCATGATGAGGGAAAAATGCAAGGGGGATTTAGTGAGGCCTAGTGTCACTCGATTTGCCACCAATTACATTGCATTGAAGAGCATTCAGACGAAGGTGGTAGGTCTGAGGTCAATGTTTGCAAGTGAACAATGGTTTAGTTGGTCAGGTTCTCGGACAGAAGAAGGGAAGGCAGCACAAGAGACCATTGGAAGTGATCAATTTTGGAAGGACTTGTATAAAGTTGTTGCCATATTAGAGCCAGTGGTGGCATTACTAAGGATGGTTGACACGGAGAAGAAACCTACCTTGCCCCACATATATGCTGCCCTGCAGAAGATGAAGGAAATGGTCCGAGCTACAATACCCCGAAGTGCTCGCTCATACATTAACATCATTGATGAGCGATGGGAGAAGCACTTGAGTCATCCCTTGCATAAAGCTGGTGAGTTCAACACTTCAACATATTTTAAACTTTATATGAGTTTTTACATTTACATATTCAAAACTCGAAAGTATAAAGTCACTAACAACTTATATTTGTGGTTCCCCCTTTACTAGCCTATTTGAATCCAAAGTACCAGTACTCGCACAATCTTGGGCTGGTCACGGATTTGTTACTGGCAGTTGAAACTGTTATTGAGAAGTTGGAGGTCAATCCCAAGACACAATCTAACTGCAATAATGAGGTGAGACTATGGGACTTTGGTACTTTGGTAGTCAGTAAAGAAATGTAATTACTAAATAGCAAATACTAATGCCTCTAACACTGTTTGAAATTTAAAATGAAAATAGATCAAATTCTTCAGAGACGCTTCAGCAAGTTTCAGTCAAAAAGCTGCAGTGGAGGGTAGACAAAAGTCAGACCCTGGTAGGTGGCAATGTGGCATGACATTACATTTATGAATTATAATTTTATCCCTTTACAATGCACATATTCTTAATATTCTATGTTTATAATGCAGCTGACTGGTGGGTGCTTTATGGTACAAGTTCACCCAACCTGAGGAAGGTAGCAATCAAAGTGCTCTCACAAACTTGTTCATCCTCTGGGTGCGAACGCAACTAGAGTACATTCGCATTGATACACTCAAAGAGGCGGAACAGATTGGGTAGTCAACGACTGGAGCAGTTGGTGTATGTGCATTATAATATGAGACTAAGGATGAGGCACATACGTGAAGAATTTGAGAACAATGACAAAGATCCCATCGAGCTAGCCAACATATTCCAGGAGAACTCTGATGATGATGAGGATCCCCTATTCCAGTGGGTGAGGGATCGTGGTGCACCAGAGGTGGATGAGCCTGGAAGTAGGCCCGACTCCACCATTGCGTCCGTAACCGGTACAGATGTTGACGACTATATGTCGCAAGAGGGGCGTGCACATTCTCAGTCACAGAGACCTTTTGAGGATGCAACAGGAACTGCTCCTGATGATGATGATGATGGTGGTGGCGATGGTAATGGTGATGGTGATGGTGATGGTGATGGTGATGACCCTGCTGATGGTGATGACCCTACTGGTGGTGATGTTGGTGGTAGTGGTGGTGGTGGTGGTACTAGTGGCATGCAGAGTGGTGGTTATTATGATGATCGTCATGAGGGGATGCGCAAGCAATACCAGTATGATGTGGGAACGTAGGAGGACCCTGTGCGTTTCACTGGTGAATCTCAGTTCACACATGCCACACAAGATCAAGACCATGGTGGCCACAGCAAAACGTACAAGAGAAGGACGGGTCACAAACACAACCAACCTCAGTATGATGACACGAGTAAGAAGACCATGCTAGCAACTTTTGGAAGCATGACTATGGATACAGGATACTGGTAGTGAGCATCAGTCGTGGCAATCATATCAACCTCATCATCACTATGATTATGGCCAGCAGAGCACCAGTTCTGAATATAGTGCCTATGGTCAGTTTGGCCAGTCAACACATGCATATGACTATCAAAGCAGTGAGTCTGGCTCTGGCATTGGGTCGAGCATTGGGTCCACATTCCCAGTCCCAAACATTCCTCAATATGACAGTAGCACAAGCAGTGGATATCAACCTTCACAGCAACGGTCTAACGCCACTATGGAACAGCTATACCCTAGGATAGGGGTCTTGGCATATGTGGATGAGAACTCTTATATGAATGTTGTGGAGCACTATATGCAACAGTAGAGCAACAATATCTCATGGGAAGATTATGTGGGACAAATGGGGAATGAATATGTGATTCAATCTAATTTTATGTGATGATAGTTGTAACTTGTAACATTGTTAAGCTTGAGCAATTTGATGTATCACTTATTCACTTTAACATTTGTAATGCTTATTAAGTTGTTTTCCTATTAATTGAATGTTTTGTTTGAGTCCTATATACATAAATTATGTGATTAATGTATATAGTATGCTATTTTAATACGTCTTCGCCTACCAACTAAGGGTCCGATGTAAAAGTCCTATTTGGACTTTGTTTTTGCAAAATCTGATAATGCCATTGTGTTTAAATGGCCTAAAATAGGCTGTATACCGATTTTCAGACCCAAAAGAGGTCTAAAACCCACCGAGATGGGCTTCTAAGTCCCAAAAAAAAAAAAAAGTGCACAAACTCGCCGAGATCTCGGACTCGGTTTTTGGCTGGGCCAAGATGGCTCCGAGACCCGAGTTTTCGAACCTTGATCGAGTTTACCTGCTACTAGACACTGCTGCTGTGCAAGAAGGCTCCATATTTGTGTTGCTAAAATTCAGATTTCAAGCCTGCCTGGGCCATTCAATCCCTAGCTGAACCTGGGCCTTGTCTGCAGAACTCAATCTCCTGTGGTTTCTAATTCTGGGATTCAAACACAGCAGGGTTTTAGTAGTTTGTTCTACTCTCCAAGGAGGTCACTCGATTCCTGCCAGGGCCCCTACTTCCTGCTCCTATTGCTACCTCTGCAAGCCCTCACTCAAACCAGATTTGAGACCCCCTATTGATCTGTTATTGCTGTTATTTGAAGCCCTACTTTGAGTAGTTTAATTTGTCTTTAATTTGTCTTCCTGATTTGAAGTTTATCCTCAGATTTGACTGCTTATCTTCCCTACCTAAGTTTGAGTTTTCCCACCTGAGTTTATTAGAATTTGAAGACTATTAATGGGACTGTTACCTTCGGTATACAGTCTTACATTATTCTTCCCCCAAAGAAGATCGATCTCATCTCTCTTCCCTCCCCTCCCATCTATCTGATTTCTTCCCTTAACACCGCAGATGCTTCCTTTATCTCAGATCTGATTACAGATTTGATTATTGGGCCTGCTTGCATCGGAGGTTCATATCTGGATTTTCAGATTGCATCACTTTCTTTAAGAGTTTGGTTAGTTAGGAACTCTTCCAAAAGTAGTCTACAATTGGAGGAAGTTCCCTTATCTTTTTCCTTATTATTTTAGTCAATTTAGGATACTGCCACAACAGCCCGCCGATTGGTAGTTTTAGAAACTAATTTTATTTTCTATTTTCTTATATTTTATAACTTTATAAATACATTATAAAGGCTAGCAAGCCCCCCCCCCGCCCACGATTTGAATGAATGGATTAAGAATTAATTAGGTTTTAAAGTGGCGTCGTTGTCTTACCCTTCTCTCTCCTCTCTTTCCTCTTTCCCCTCTCGCTTCCCCACATTTCCTTCTCTCCTTTCTCTTATCCATGCTGTGCCTACCACTAGCAAATCATCTCTCGGATCTGCATTACTGATCTTCCTTACCACAGGTACGATTGTACCTTTCTCCTTCCTTACTCATCTTGTGTTCCTTATTCTTCTTCTTTCTTCTCCTTCAATCTTGCTATTTCCCTGTTTACTGGTTCACCCCTGTTCTGGGAGGTATTTGCATCCCAATAATTGGTTATCGATCTTCCTTGTCCCTCTTCTTTTCACCCCAAAATTTGGGGCTTAGGTCACTCCTTCATAGGCAATTCAAAACCCCAAAACCCAGACCTGAAAGTCCCTTCTACCTTGAGAACCAAACCTGCGGAAGGATCATTTTAGATACCTGCCCAGCAGAATTCATCCAAAAAAATAACCTTTCTATTAATCTTCAAGTTGATGAATCCAACAAATGTTCGTTAGAGTTAAAAGAGCTGTGGGTTAGCAACCTATGCCTGAAATTTGAAGTTAATTGGAGTTGTATTGGGAGAGTTCGATTGAGTTTTCAAATCTGGTTTACCGTGTACAGCTGGAATCACGAGGAAGAAGAAGGTAATCTTCTAATTTGCAAGTAAGGCTATATTCTATATTATTTACCAAATAAATAAATAAACCCTCTTTTCTATTTTTTTATCCTATTCTTATTTAACATTCCAGAAAAGCCCTTCTTCTCACATTCTATTTACACTGTTGTACTTACACTTGCCTACTTTCTTCTTAAGGGGCTAAACTATTCCAGAAATTACAAAATTCACACTCATTCTTCTGTTAGAGAATTTCTTTACTTCAGTGGACCCATAGCAACCCAAAAACAGGGTTTTGGAACCCGGGGTTGCAGTACAAATGCACCACCTTGTTATGGACAAGAGGTTCATTAGACATATGTTCCAAGTGCTACATGCTACAGCCCTATGACATTCATCTCTCATCTCAAGGATTAGAAAACTTACTTCAAACAGAACTATAAATTATTTCAGATCATCTAAGTTCAAAATAACATGCATTACGAAGCAAAACAGGAAAAATATGTAAACCAAATATATAACGCAGCTCATAGACAGGTGAAAAGGCTCACCCAGTAGAAATCAATGATTAGGTTCCCTGATGACCCAGAATCAGAAGAAGAAGGTGCCACATGACCCTGGATATATAAATCATGTATATTAGAAAACAATAAAAAAAATTTGAAACAGTTGAATGCTAGTCATTATGATGTTGAAATCCTCACTTTGATGTGTAAGAAAATGCAGAAGATAAAGCTTCCAAAAATAAGGGCTGAATATATTTCTCCCAGATGATCATAAACTATTGCAGGATTGAATATTCCAAACCTGAAAACACATTACAGTGACACCATATCAACTGCAGTCAACAGTTCAACTTCAATAGTACTTAAACCATCAGAAAATAGAACTAATTAGATACTCCTGGATTTCCAATCTCCATAAATATAGAGGAGGTGAAAGTTAGTGCAAATGATACTCTTTAATTGCAAGAGACCTTGGAAAAAGTAATGAATCTAGAGTATATCACTATATACATCACCTCAGACCAGGAATGATAAAAATTTAGACAGGATAAATAATGAAGTACATCTGAAAAAATTAAAATATCTCCAGCAGAAGAGACAACCATGTAACAAAATCTTCAAAATCAACTTGCACCATGAATAATATCTAGTTTGCCAACTGTCATGAGTGCAAGACTTGAGCACTTCATTTAAAACCAACAAATCATAAACCCAGAGATGCTAAAAGTATTGAACAGAATAATAAACCCCATATATCTTCTAATCAAAATGTCAATAATCTGTTATGGAACTAAGGACACTCAATGCAACGATTCAAACTTCAATGCCAACTAAAGGGGGTATCCAGTGCACGAGGCTCCTGCCACTGCGAGGTCTGGAGAAGATCATAATGTATGCAGCCTTACCCCTGCTTCGCATAGAGGCTGTTTCCAGACTCGACTGGAGCAGCAACTTTACCGTTGCATCTAGGCCCGCCCTCAAACTTCAATGCCACCTGAAATACTAAAAATGCAAAACAACCTAAAGCAACAGCAGAGGCACTTACCACCACAGGCAGAAATATGTTATCAAAGTTACTGCATATGCTGCCACACCATTTGCCTACAATAAGCAAGAAAACATATAAATTACAATCCCCACTGCAATTCATTAATTATATAACATCACAATGTGGTCTAACCATAGTACCTTGTAGACAGGTCGATTCCCTGCTGGAGAGATCGGTCCTTCAACCCTTTTTCCAGGTAGGAGGAGTTGAAGTACAGCTTCAAACGCTCCAAAACATCCAATGATTTTCCATGCAGCAGCAGTTGGCATCGGCCAAATGTCTATAAATCCCTGCAATCCGTGTTGCCTTAAGTAATTCCAAGTTTGAAGAACAGACCCATCAGCATGAACCATCGTATACCATCTGCAGTGTAAAAGACGTAAACAGTAAATCAAATCTTAGTTTTGTTTCAAACGAATGCATTGTCTAACCGTTCAGTTGAAGATGATCTCAACCAGAGCTAATATTCATGATTCGGCACTGCAGCAATACTCTTAACAAAAATTCTGGATTAACGCACCAGAAATGAGATACAGAAAATCTGAATCCACTTCCAATACCAACCCACATATCTCACTAAAATCATAAATTAAAATATCAAGAAATATTTTAATTTCAATTTATATAAGCTTAAAATCGTCCATAAATCAGCAATTCAGTATCCCGTCAATATATAGTTATCAAACAGCATCTTCCCAACAAGCATTCAAATTTGAAGGGATCTAAAGAAATAGAGATTCATGGAAAACAACTTGATTTCACCATCCAAAATCCAGATATCAAAATTTCCAACATAAAAAACAAAATCAGAGGGAAAGAAAAGAATGAGGATTAAACCCAAAAAAAACGAAACAAGAAATCCATTCCATAAATGAATAGATTCAGAGTGAATAAGAGGGAGACTTACAGAAGTATAACGAAGGGAGGACAGAGAGTGAGAAGAGAGAGCATCGAGGCAAAAGTGATCAATGGTGAGTGAACCATCTTTGCTTCCCCCATTGTTCCTCTGTCCCTCTCTCTCTCTCTAAGTGAAACACAGACTGCAAGGACGGAAGACCTAAGAAGACTCGAAAATCTGCTTATGCCTTATAGTGTACGGTTGCATCTTACAATTAAGCACACAGGCTTCTCTATAATTACGTAAATGCACCTCATGAATCATCGAAATTATGCAAAGTTGAATGTATAAAACTGTCATCTTGCTGTGCATTTTCCCCCCTTTTATAGAATCGAAATAAAACCCCCTACCGGAGTCCGGAATTCAATCCCAATGCCTCAACTGCAACTATCTGCCCTTTTACCCAAACAAAAATGAAAAATTAACTGCCCTTACTAGCATATCTCCTTCCATGTAAATAATGATGGGGTTTCTAATCAAAAAAAAAAAAGTAAATAATGATGGAGCGGAAGTTCTCTGTGCAGCAGTGCAGGCTGCGCCCAGACACATGGGCTGCCCATTCAGGGGGCAGGATGGTCATTTCGTCCACCCTTATGTGTCTGGGTGCAGCCTACACAGCTGCACAGAGAACATTTGGCCATAATGATGAGAAAAAAGTTGTTTGTTACCGGTGTGAAACAATCGGTTTGATTTGGTTTTGGTTGGTTTTTACGGTTTTGGTATGTATAGGTCAGTCAAAATTGGATCATTAAAAATCAAAATGAAACCGGTAATTGTTGATCTGATCGGGTTCGATCTGTTATCATTCCCTTTTAATGATCTTGTATCGGTCTATTATCAGTATGATATAATTTTTCATATGGGAAAGAGAACACCACCTGGGTCACACAACGCACACCATCCCTGCACCCTGACACTGGAGTGCATGAAATGACCATGCAACCCTCAAGATCCCTGGAACGTCAATCCTTTCGCGTGCCCTTGTGACAAGACGTAGGGGCAGCGTGTTTGACGAGATTGGGTGGTGTTCTTTCTCCCTTTTCATATATATATATAAAAAGGGATAAAGAAGGCTAACCGGGCGAGGTGTGTAGATGTGCCCAGACACAACCACGTGCGAAATGACCAGCGCACCTCTTAGGAAAGTCGAAAAGTATCAAGGGTGCGCTGGTCATTTCGTGCGGTTGTGGTTGGACTCAGGTACACACCACGCACAACGACCGGTTAGCATTCCTTTTCCCATATAAATAAGACAAAAAAAGGGCTACGCACATATTGAATTTTTATTTATTTATTTTAATTTTTTAGCGATTTTTTCAATTTTGATCCAGATGGTGGAAATCCATCCTCTTGTCTTCTTTATACCATGTCTTAATGGGTTTTCTCAAATAAATGGGAAATGGGCTTTAGTAAAATCAAGAGTAATGGGCCATATAAAAGTTTAGTGGGGTATCTCCATTATTTGCGGAATGGGTTTATATTAATAGGTTTTATTAAAACTTTATTAATGGGCTCAACCTTAAGTTTTTTAAAACTAATTTGGACTTAAATTTCTTAAGTTTTTTTTTTTTTTAAATTAATTTGGGCTTGGCCTTTGGCATTATAAAAACAAATTTTTTAAAACCTTGCAATAGCAGTTTCTTTCATGGGTTTCAGCAACATAATATCAATGGCGAATTTCTTGTATGGTCCGGAGATGGTATTGGAGTTCTCATCGTTTATCTAGCTGAGATGGAGGCATCCCTTGTTGAAGAGACCATTTAATGCCAATGGGAATAATAGGCTCAGCTCTGATTTGTTTGGTTCCATCTGGGATTTTTTATCTACGTGATGCCGATTAATGTGAGTGAAATGGTTTATGTGGTGAGTTCTTCACTGACTCTTGCTGGGGATGTTGGGTATTTTCTCATGAGCTTTTGCAAGTGTACGAGGTGGAAGATGAAGCTAATGAGCAGATTGAAAGGACTAGTGAGGATGAGGGAACTGTTTTGGTCTCTTGGTAGAAGTAGAAATTCAATTAGAGACATATTAATGGTTTTTTTTTTCATGGAATCTGTGACATGGGGAACAGTACGTGTGAATTGATAATGGAATCACTGTCTTGTTTACAGGGACCGTTCTCTGCATGGGAGCGCAGGGGTAACCTTGCCTTTTTTTTTAATTTTTGGTAAGATTTAAAAAAAAAAACACTTGCCTTGATTGACCAGTAAAATGAACAGAACAAAATGACTATCAACGGCTGTCAAGTGCAAATGTTTATATTTGTTATCTGTGATGGTAGCTATATTGTTATGCTAATCACAGTTTTGGGGAAGCTTTTATATGTTTTGATTTTGTAGAGCTACTGTACCAAGGACTGTTACAAGGACAGGAGCGAGGGTTTGTAAATGTAGAAGCCTGCACGGATTGTCAAGTAGCTGTAAATTGGCTTATGCAGGTACAAGGAATGGCTTTGGGAGCATTTCTCATTACTCTGATATTTCATTTAGTTATGTGTATACAGTTAAAAAACTAGGCAGGTAATATCTGTTGCCCACAAATGGGCTTTAAAGGCTAGAGGGAAAAGGTTATGGTTCTGTTATAGATTATGTTCAGAACTTTTTACTTAATTAAGTTTATTTTTATTTTTCATCCAAAAACAAAATTAACAGAACAAACGAGACTGTAAGATGAACTTCAGTGAAGCCGGTTGACATGAAGTCCTTGAGTTAAATAACCAGGTACTCCCAAACCAAAACCAAGGAACCGAAGAACCACACTATTTATTTAGGTCCGGCACAACAGATGGAGGGTGCAATTCCTACAGCCCAACCACTACGAAATAAAATGCCAATTGGACATCCAAATCATTGAACAGGAAGAAGAGTTTCCATGTTATCAGGTATCAAATTGAGGCCTTAACTCAATTGAAAAACACACTTGTATTGCACACTTTCCCTTGTATTAGCAATGGTACAGAATTATCAAAAATTTTGTATTCTTCAGCATTTTTCTTGGCTCTATCATGACTCGCGCAAAGTCAGATTGAACCCAAAAGCAACACAGAAGAAGCGGATGAAGCCCACCTTTAACTAAAATTTGGGCTCCACCTGAACTGTCATGTGGCAGATATGACTGATACGAGACCTGCACCGGCAACACTAAAGAAAATTACCAAAAATCAAGGTGGGAAGACCAGAAGATGGTAGAAGAAAGGAGAACCATGATCAACAGAATAATTACAGAGTGTTTGTGTGAACCTTTCGGTGGCACAAATTAACTAATCAACATTATGAAATCCGGGAAGAAGGGAAGTGATAAATCCAACAACAATCATCTGGACCTCCTTCACAATACCCCACCAGTTGACACCTCCCCTTGCACCAGGTTCAACCTGGTTTTCGTTCTCGGCAGGCTGATTTGTGTCATCTGTAGGCCGATTATCATTCTCCACTCCAGGTTGCACATCTGAAATAGGAAATATTTAAGAACATTTTATCCAGAAAAAATTGTAGTCCTTCCAATACCAACCAATTTTAGAAATAAAATCACCAAATGACAATATCTTACTCATCCCAACCAATTAATCTTTTAGAAACAAAAACCCTTTTTACATGGCAATGTAGGTAGCTACACTGACATAGCTCTATCAATACGAATGGAAAATTAAGGCCCTACACAAGAAATGGGAACTCACAACTAAATCAGCATACAAGGTTTAAGGGATATAGGTATTCAAAATTGTCCAAGGTGTTTTAATTGGTCAAGGCTATTGATAAGTACACGGGAGAGAAAATAGGGAGAAACAAGAGTTAAAATAGGAAAAAATGGCCTTATAGATGAAGCATGTCGTCTTTGGCTTATTGGGAGGTAGCTGACCTCTTCTCAAGATAACCTCAAGAGAGATAAATTTGGAATTGTCATTCTATTCTCTCTTCTACTAACTCTTCTTAAATAAGAAGTACAAACCATCTAAATAACTCCATAACTCATGACCTACTAGTTATAGCTTACAATAACAAGTTACATAACTATCTCCACGACTAACATAACTACTAATCCATAAGAGAATAATAACTTCACGCTACTACTTATGCACGTTCACTGGCTAGGCACTTGGGCACGTAACAACTCCTTCCCTCTTAAGTTTTGGTTTTGTCCTCAAGAACGAGCTCTGGAAATTGACGGTGCCTTGCTTCAGTGTCTTCCCACGTGATCTCAGAGGGTGATAAGCCCTCTAGTGGATATTTCCACCAACCCAAAATTGCTTGCAGCCTTGGGTGAAGTACTGCATCTGGTTCTTGTATCGTTGACAAATCTCCATGTACTTGGCAATCTCTAACCCTTGGTTTGAGTAGTGACACATGGAAGACATAATGGATTTGGGAATCCGCCGGTAGGGCCATGCTTGGGCTCTGATACCAAATGATAAGTACACGAGAGAGAGAATAGGGAAATACAAGAGATAAAATAGGAAAAGTTGGCCTTACATACGAAGCCTGGCGTCTTTGGCTTATTAGGAGGTAGCAAACCTCTTCTCAAGATAACCTCAAGAGAGATAAATTTGGAATTTTCATTCTATCCTCTCTTCCGCTAACCTCCAAAATAAGAAGTACAACAACAACTAAGCCTTATCCCAACTAAATGGGGTCGACTACATGGATCCCAAAAGAAACGGAAATTAATAATATAAAAAAGGGAAGGAGCACACAACAATGATAAACTCTAGGGCATTGACCCAACTTAGCTACGAACTGCATCATAATTGCTCAAATGAGCCCCAAGCCTTGAGAAAGGAGTGATTTACAACAACAACATCACAACAACAAAGCCCAAACTAAATGGGGTCGACCACATGGATCTTCACTCTCCACTCAGCTCTATTTGAAGTCATACAAGGAGCAAGGCCTAAGCTAAGAATGTCTTTCTTCACCACTTCTCCTATGGTTATCTTAGGCCTGCCTCTAGCTCTTTTGGTTTCCTCAATTTGAATCAGGTCATTCCTTCGAACTGGGGCATCCGATGGCCTCTGTTGAATATGGCCATGCCACCTCAAACGACTCTCTCTAAGTTTATTGTGAATTTGTGAATCGAGGCAACTCCCAATCCAACTCCAATATGGTCATTCCTTACTTTGTCCTCCCTAGTTTTCCCGCACAGCCATCTCAACGTCCTCATCTCTGCAAATCTGCAATGCCAAGTTTATTTATATGACACTTCTTCACAGCCAACATTCCACACCTTACATCATAGTTGGTCGAATGATAGTCCTATAAAATTTTCATTTAAGCATTATAGGGTAACGCCGATCACACAGAACTCCAGATGCACTTCTACACTTCATCCACCGTATTTTAATCCTCTAAGCAACGTCGTCCTCTATGTTGCCCTCCTTATTTACGATTGATCTCAGATATCCAAAATACTCTCTTTGTGGGATCTCCCTCTCACCAATATTCACCGCCTCATTATCCATCCCAGTATTGCTAAAATTACACACCATATATTCAGTCTTAGTTTTACTTATCTTCAGGCATTCTGATTCCAAGGTTGATCTCCATAGTTCCACTTTGGTGTTAATCCCTACTTGAGTCTCATCCACCAAAACAATATCATCTGCAAAGATCATACACCAAGAAGCCTCATCTTGTATGCCTCTAGTTAAGTCGTCCATGATAAGCGCAAACAAATAAGGGCTTAAGACTGATCCTTGGTGTAACCCAATTGAAATTGGGAATTCACTACCTTGGCCCCCCGCCGTTCTAACGCTAGTCACTATATCAGCATACATATCTTTAATAAGAATTATAAACCATCTAAATAACTCCAATACCCACGACCTACTAGTTATAACTTACAGTAACAAATTATGTAACTATCTCCACTACTAACATAACTACTAACCCATAAGAGAATTATAACTTTACACAGCTACTTATGCAAGTTCTTTGACTAGGCACTTAAGCACATAACAACTATGGAACATTAAGGCCATTCCTCTGTTGACTTTGTTTCCTTCAAATGTTTGTGGAGGCCAATTCCGGTAAAAAAACATCGTTGCTAATTTTTCCCAAGGTATGTCCTCTTCTAGCCCAATCTATTATAGTGATGAGGAAAGTTTGTCCTCATTTTTCAAGGTACTAATAGAAGTTGTTTGCTAAAGTTTGTGATGCAAATACATCACCAAAACAGGCTTACTTTAATGGGAATAAGTCTAGGGTTGGTTATATACATGTTGGGCCTTTGATCCCATGGGTTTTCTATGTAATAAGCCACTTTTATGGGCCTAAAATATGGGTAATTAGGTTGCATACGGGATTCCTTACTTAGTTTTATTTTTATGTAATTAGTGGTCATGTGATCAGTGATCATGTGATTTGGTTAAGTGGTCATGTGACTTATTAAGTTGGGCTGAATTAGGACTCTATAAGTCTAGCCATGTTTTAAGTCTATTTTCTACAATATTTCAGTTTCCTAGTCAGTTTAGATTACCTAATAGGTTAAGGATTGGGTTAGGCCTTTCCTATTTAGCGTAGGAGTTTATTTTTGAGTCTTTTATATAAGGTTGTAAGGGGGGGGGGCAAGTATTGAACACAAATTTTGATATTAATGAAACACTTTTGGCTGCTATTCTTCTCCATTGAATATTTTGTCTTGTGTTTGATCAAGGCTGGTGGGATTGATGTTTGATCCAATCAACACCTTACAGTGTGAAGCCCGGATGGTTCATTCAAGCTCTCTCTGTTCTTTTGAAGAACTACTATCAAGTTCAATTCAGGTTTTGATTTTTATTAAAGATCTACAATCAAACAAGCTGCTGCCAAGGAAATTCTACAACAACAGTGAGTTTGAATCCCCATCCCATAGTTGTCAAGGCGGTAGAGGGGTGCCTATGCGCTTAGGCGACCAAGGCGCCCAAGTGTTATTATTATTATTTTTTTGTTTCCCTTCTTTTAATATGTTACAATATGTACCTTATATCATCAAAAATCAACATTAAGCCACATCAAGTCACAAAAAAATCAACATTAAGCAACATCAAGTAATCAAAAATCAATATTAAGCCACATAAAGTAATCAAAAATCAACATAGAATAGAAAAAAAGCAGAACTGAAGAAGTAAGCTATTGGAAGTTTGAAAAAATTAAAACATACATTAGGTTTATACTGTTCTTAGAAAATATGATCTTATCAATAAATAATTAAACTGTTCTCGATTTAGAGAAATGTTCTTGTTCTCTAAGAAGTTTGACTGATCAAATGATTTTATTTTTACATGAGACTATTTGTATTAGGTTGAAGACAAAACCAGTTTTCCAACCAATCCAAGATTGCTTAAATCTGATTTTTTTTATATTGAAGCAGTTGTGTTCTGGTCAAACCTTATTTGGTGTGAGCAAATGCTGTCGAAATCGCTCTAGATGAAATTGTTTTTTAGATATCAAAACAAATGAATATTTTACCGCACTTTAGGTTTTTAGCAATGTTTTACCGTATTAAGATTTATGGAATTTTTAGATTTGAGAAGAACCCCAGCATTAGAAAGTTCAAAATTTCACCTACCGCCAAAAATCCAGTTTTTGTTCTTGAACTGGAGAGTTAACTTTTTATCTTTTTGGAATTTGATTTTTTAACTATATTTATTGGATTCAAATAGGGGGTATTTGCTTATTTATGCCAAATATCATTTAAGTAAATGTTACATTTACTTAAATGATATTTGGCATAATTAAGTGCCAAAACCTAGGCCCCTAGAGATCCGCCTAGACGCCTAGGCGACACCTTGACAATTATGCCCCATCCCCAACAATTCTTCTTTTAATCCTCTCACAACCCAAACCCTAAATTCCCCGTTTGTTTTCAATTTTCCCAAGACTTAAATTCTGCCCAGACCTAACCAGCCATCAACACCCTCCCATATTTGGAACGAATTCTCCCCTCATCCATTGGGAAACTCAATCAAACAAGCTGCTGCCAAGGGAATTCTGCAACAACAGTGAGTTTGATTATATTTCTTCTTCTAATCCTCTAAACCACCAAACCCTAACATCCCCTCCATCTCTGAACATCATTCCCATAACCCAAATTCTAACCAACCAAACTAGCCATCAAAATGCCCCCATATTTGGATCTAATTTCCCTCTCACCCTCAGGAGAACTCGATCCGAACCCCTACCCTAATCTCCCATTCTAAACCCTAGATTCCACCATTATTCCCTTTTCAAAAACCCAAAACCCTAACCCTAGCCTTGCTGCCGATTCTAATTAAAAGGCCTAGACTTGTTCAAATCATAGTTGTCACGTCGTCACGGCGATCCAAGTCGGTGGAGGGGTGTCATGTCGATACATTGACATGTCGCCCGCCATGGCGATCATATCGACCATGTTTTATTTTTTATTTTCTCTATTTTTAATGTCATTTAGTATGCTATAATATATACCCTATAACATCAAAAATTAACATGGAAGTATACTACTAATCTACTATGGTTTAATTCATGAAAGTGTAATATCCATTAGTGTATATGAAATCATGGATTATCAAATAATTGATAGCAATAGTCTTGCTGATAATAAAGTTGAAAAATCATGAGAGTTGAGATAATGATTCATATGAAAGTGACTACAAAAGTAACAAAACAAAAAAACAATTACAAGAACGTAATTTATATT
This sequence comes from Telopea speciosissima, assembly GCF_018873765.1. Classification (NCBI taxonomy): domain Eukaryota; kingdom Viridiplantae; phylum Streptophyta; class Magnoliopsida; order Proteales; family Proteaceae; genus Telopea; species Telopea speciosissima. The sequence continues at coordinate 46,047,267 of NC_057920.1, forward strand.
GAGTGAATAAACAATCCATCTAAATAAAAAAAAAATTGCTGATGTGAATATGTGATTGTGTATTAGTGTTTTCTGTTTGATTTTTTTTAATTTTTTTTTACGTAAAGTAAAAAGCATTAAAATAAAAAATGGTTTGAAAAAAAATTATTATTAAAAAATTAAGTTTTATAATTTGAAACAACCATGTCGCCCGATATGGCCATATGTTGTGGTATGGCGTCCATGGCGGCGCCATGGCGACGACATGGAGGCCATATCGGTCGATATTCTTACATCATCCATATCGGTGGTCGATATGCCCACTTCTCCAGCGATATGACGCCATGGCGGCTATGGCAACGCCATGGCGGCTATGGCGACGCCATGACAACTATGGTTAAAATTTAACGTAACCTTCACTGATGGACTCCCCTACATCAACTTGACCTAACCCTACCATCAAACCCTAGGTCCCATCAAACCCTAACCCTAAGTTCACAATTTTCACCTATTTAGACCTAACCGAACTACATGTTCAGTTCAGATCCTGGTTTATTGGCTTCTAATTGGTCTCCTGCCAATTTAGAACTACATTAGTTTGTTGGGCTATATTTAAGAGGCCAAAGATAATTTTGTTTCTAATGGTAAAATCTCTTACCCAAATTCTATTTTGAAGAAAGCTAAGGCTATGACCATCCCTCCTTGTGAAGAAAGTAAACAATATGACTTCTCCTCCTAGAGTTTCCCCTAGTGTCAACCATGGAATGCCAATTATCATATTCTGTTTTTTAAGATGGTTCTTTCTCAGTAGACAAAGGTGGTGCTCATGGTGATGCAAATAAATTATAGATGTGGATTTATTTTCATTGAAATAAGCCTTGGGTTGGGTTATTTATGTGTTGGGCCTTTAGTCTAATGGGTTTTTTTTAATAGGTCACTTTAATGAGCCTAAAATATGGGTAGAAACTAGTAAAACGGGATCATAGTTGTCAAGGCGCCTAGACGACCAAAACATTGGAGGGCCACCTAAGCGCTTAGGCAACAAGGCGCCCTAGTATTACAGCAACAACATTCCAGCAACAATATTACAACCACAATACAGATTGAATCTATGCATCGAGTTGCCATTGCATTTAGCAACATCATTAAAGCAATAGCAGAGATGCGTCTGGAATGCTGTGTGACCGACGTATTCCTTTAAAGCTTAAAGGAAAGTTCTATAGAGCTGTGGTACGACCGGCTATGATGTATGGGGCAGAATGTTGGGCAGTTAAGAAGTGTCATATTGATAAGTTTTGTGTAGCAGAGATGAGGATGTTAAGATGGATGTGTGGTAAAACAAGGAAGGATAAAGTACGGAACGAACGTATTAGAGCGGATGTGGGAGTCGCCCCGATTAGTGACAAGCTCTGAGAGAGTCGCTTAAGGTGGTTTGATCATATTCAACGGAGGTCTAGGGATGCCCCAGTAAGGAGGAGTGATATGATCCGATTGAAGGAGCTAAAAGAGCTAGGGGCAGGCCTAAAAAGACCATAGGAGAAGTGGTGAGGAAGGACATGCATAGCCTAGGTCTTGTACCTAGTATGACTTCGGATAGGGCCTATTGGAGGGCAAGGATCCAGATAGCAGACCCCATTTAGCCGAGATTCTCCTGTCATGCTGGGTTGGGCTTCTTTCCTCTTACTATCTTTCATCTTTCGCTTGTCATTTTCCACTTTCCATTTTGTATCCAGTGTCATATTGCATCTTTCCTCAGTTTCCATTTCTTCTTTCACATTGCATCCCCTGTTAGAACTTAGGTTATAGGGAGATACCGTCTGTGATCCATGGATCTCCGATCGGGAAACCGTATCCAAGCTCCGTGGCTAGTCTGCGCTCTTTGGACTTTTCAAACTTAGCGAACTGAAACATCTGAGTAGCTAAAGGAAGGGAAATCAACCGAGACCCGTTAGTAGCGGTGAGAGAGAGCGGATTGGGGGTTTTCAGAGAAAAAAAAGACGAAGCTTTGTTCCGAAGCAAGCGAAGTTTTTCTTTTGTTGTGTTTGGATCCATGTAGCCGACCCCATTAAGTTGGGATAAGACTAAGTTTTTTGTTGTTGTTGTTTTATTAAAGCAATAGCATTAGCCGACCTCATTACGTTGGGATAAGGCTGAGTTTGTTGTTGTATTAAAACAACAGCATTACAACAGCAGCATTACTGATTGAATCTATGCACTAATTTGCCATTACATCTAACAACATCATTACAGCATTAAAACAATAGCAATATGGCAAATCAATGAATATATCCTACTATTAGCAACAACATTACAACAACAGAAAACCCAATAAATATATGCTACTATTATCACTAATAACACTATAACAATAACAATAAAGTAAACTCTACCGGTGCACAAACCATACCGGAGGTGGAATTCACGAAGAGATGGGAGAAATAGGGTTTCAGGGAGGAGATGGCAGAGAGGGAGAGAGGTTTCAAGGAGGAGATGAGAGAGGGTTTTGGGGTTTCAGGGAGGAGTTTGGAGAAAGAGAAAAAAGAAAAAAAACGAAAAAGAGAAAGAGGAAGACAGCAGGAGCATAGATGGAGTAAAAGGGGGAGGAAAAAAGGGAACAAAAAAAAAATCAGAAGAGAAGGAAAAAAAAATAACAGAAACCGAAATCAGAAGGGAAGAAGAAGTCGCCTCTCGCTGAAGTTGTTGCCCACCAAAGAGAGGAACCGCAGAGGCTTTGGGATTAGGAGTTAGGTTTGAAGTCAAGACTCTGATCAGCGCCTTCTCTCTATTCTTTTCGGTTTTTTTAACATACTAGGATTCAGTGTATTGTGTTGTATCATATAATGATATATGTAAATGCGTGAATTAGAAAAAGAATACAAGTCGTTTTTTACAATGCCCAAACTAAAAGTGTTTGAATGCCTTGCATTTTCAAAACTGACTGGACGCCAAGGCAACACCTTGAAAACTATGTACAGGATTTACTTTCTTAGTTTAGTTTGGGTTGTTTTATTTCATTATTTTATTATTTATCTTTTTACTTGTAAGGTTGGATAGAGTCCTGTCTGATTAGAATTCCTATTCCTACATTGCGTACAGTTTTTATCTAGTAGTATAGCTATTCTATCTATTTAGCTAAGATAGAGTTTTATTCTTGTGGGGAACTAATTTCATCTTTAGTGGAATACTGGAATAGTGTTTCCTATGTTTACTCTACTTTGCTTTCTTATTTGTAAGAACACTTTCAGTTTCTATATAAGCATTGTAAGGCTTCATAGGCCCCACAGTTTTGATTATTGAATAAGATTGGCTTTGCCTTCTAATTCTATGAAATTTATATTAGTATTGTGAGATGCAATGCAACCCTTGGTGAAATGCTAAGGGTGAGATGCTGGGTCCAGATCATTCTATCCTTCTTCCATTCTTCTTCTTCATTATCAATCCAGAAAATCAAGTTATTAAACAGAATTCTTTCTCGGTTTATATGTATACCATACTTGTTTGAATCTGAGTTTTCTTCTCCATTAATATACATAGATTTCAGTGGTCAAGGCTTTTCAATTTACAAATTTGAATGATTTAGATTGATATATTAAGAACATTATGGGGGATCGTTGGGATTTAAGTCAAAGGTTACATATATGGATATTATTTGGGCTATTAGAGACAGAGTTCAGGTTGCCCACAAGTTAGCTAGTGTTGTTGCTTCTAGGGGTTTTATGGTTTTACTAGGTGATATGTATCCCCCATGGCTTATTGCTGCAACTCGCACTTTGTTTTCTTCTTCTAGTTGGTGTTAATTTCTGTTTCTTCCACTAAAATAAAATAACTATAATGACAAATGAAAGAAAATGGAAACGAACGGAACTCAAGAATTGTTTAAGGGCCAGAAAATGTCAGACTAGGGACTTCAAGTAGCAGGACATATATGTCCATTCAAGTATCAACTTATACATGCATCTATGGTTTAAAACATCATATTTACTTGCACTTGTATATCCTGATACTTCCATTGAGCATCAAGCATGAAATATGTCAATGCATGTAGCTTGTAAGCATGCTTACATAGGAAAACATGAACATATAGGGAGAGCTTACCATGAAAAAATGAATAGGTAGGAAGAATTGAAAAAAAGTTACCTTCGCGAGCAGCATTCTCATCCTCCTGCCTAGCAGCAGGGGCATTCTCAGCCCTGAGAACAGCTCGTGGTTGTGGAGGCGCACCTGCCCTCTGCATGCCTTGTGAAAGCCACCGAATTATTGGCGTGAGAGCTCCAGTCTGATATCTGCAATATGAGCACAATGTGCATAAATACACAAATGATATTTATATGGAAACTGTAAGAGGATTTCATTTGATTTCTCAGGTCCCTCCCCCACCCCCACCCATCTCAATTTAAGAGCAACTATTCTCACTCGTATATGTCAATATACAATGGGATGGAGGTCTCTTCCTCGAAAGCAACGCCCACATGATTAATCTAGTTAATCTTATGCCAGATGGAGATCAATAAGCACCACATAGTCCCTCCAAAATGAAGAAAATACATAACAAGTTCAGCTACTTACAAATAAACTAGTGAGGCAAAGAACACAAGAAGAATGAGTCTATGTCTCGATCCATCTTGATTGAAAACAAAAATTACAGCTGCCAGCTTCAGTATGAGCAACAAGTCAAGCTGAATTGCAAAGTGAAATCTCCTGACAACAATTTGTCTTTGTGGGGGATGCTGTGGACGTCCCTCCTGTCCATGCTCCTCAACAATTGCTGCACCCTCAGGAGGACTAGTCCTTCTGAAGAACAAATAAAAACACACAAAAGAAACAAATTTACAATCACTGACAGAAGTGTGTTCTTAGCTTAATGTATATACTGAGACAACCAAAGGGAATATCATCAAACAAAAACCACATATTTCAATGACGGTATCTATTGGAAGGGGTGCCTCACAAAACTACCTACAGAGCACTTACATGATAAATAGTGAGATTTTTTACCTTTTCTTTTCCCCCAAACTGGTTCTTCTGGTTAAATAAATAGCAGAGTAAAGCTAACTTCCAGAGAAGGTAGCACACACAACCCAAGAGTCCCATTCATAGCTTATCTATGCCTATTAGATACTGAATCCCAATTCAAGTCCATTTTAATCACAAAACAAAAGAAAGAGCAGTCTGCAAGCAGAGATAATGACCAATGCAATCAAGAATCTTCTCATTTTAGACAAGGTTTAAGTATTGTATTACTCAGAGCATAGTTGTCAAGGTGTCGCCTAACCACCACCTAGGCTTCCAAGCTCTTTCTTAGGTCCAAGGCAACAGCACGCCTTGTTGACACTTCACGGCTTTACCTTGATTCATGTTTATTGCTTTGTTTTTTGATGAATATGCTTATATTATATCCTATGCTTTGTTTTCTCGTACTAGCATAATTATATCATATTGCATTGATATGGCATTTATATTGGATATAAACATAGGGGAAGGGATTCGTGCACGGGAGATTCTCTCCCATCATCCCTAAAATAGGGGGTTGGGGTATTTTGAAGGTGGATTTTGTCCCCATCCAATGGTTTGTGGCGACCGTGCACCATGCACGGCCATGCATAAAACCTTTTGCTTAAACATAATTATTTCTATATTTCACATAGTCATACATTGCATGCCAAGGGTGCCTATGCTGGCGCCTGGTCACCTAGGTGTCCCTTCAAAGCCTTGGGTAACCTAGTCGTGGTGACAACTATGACTCAGAGTATCAGCAGCATAAGTATCAGGGATACAGAGGGATACACTAGAACTTGTCACCGATTGAAGACACAATCGAAAAAATAATAGATAACAAGAAATTAGATACAGATAATGCAACTTGGACTTTATCCACCTTCTAATGATTTCAAGTAGGGATTTGTAACGTTAGAAAATGATCATAACTAGTTGTCAAAAAATCGATGCTCCATTGTATTTTCTTGGACAGAAACAATAACTTCCCATATTTAATGTAGCAACCTTCAACTAAACCACAGTAGCTTGGTCATTTTTCACTGAAAACAAAATGAAAGAAAAACTCAAAAAAAAAAAAAAAAAAAAAGAGTTAAAAAGAAAAAAGGAATGTATGAAAAAATTATAATAATACGTGCTTTAAGCCCTTTCACTTAGATAAATCGTTTGAAATGCAACATAAAGGTGTATCAGCAGGCTAAAAACAATTAAACAGTGCAGATTGCACCATAATAGAGGATATACATGGAAGACTTTAAAACAAGATTTTTGCAAAATGTATTGCAGAGTTGAACACCACAAAAATATATTCCAGCAAAGAATCCTTATGGCTTGATTATGTAAAACAAGAATTCACTGCAAATCTGAGTGGAAAGAAAAGACAAGACATCTGTTGCTAATGCCATCTAATGTCGTTCAATGCATCACATGATTTGCATCAGATTCATAAACAGCACAACGAACTCAGATCCAAAAAGACATACACCGAAGGCTAAATGCTAAATTATCACTCAACCAGAAAGTCACACTCACGTTGGAATACTGTAGGTGAGGGGAATAAGGGTGTTTGTAGAAAGTCCAGCCATAGGCCCCATGTATTGAAGAACAGGAACTGCATAAATGCCAGCACCATGGTTATTCTGTTCCTGGTTCTGCAGAGGGGTTAATCCTGGAACAAGTGCAGGGTACATGATAGGATACATCGGAATGTCACCATTGGGTGAGGCCAGGAATCCAGGAAACGCTGGCACCTGAAATAAAAGATATACCAAGAAAGTATAGGTTAAAGCAAAATGTAAAAAAGTCATCTTGTTAAAAAGAAAATGAGAAGCATCATCAAATTCAACCTTAAAGGGCCACAATGATTGATAATTTGGGTATGGAAGAAAATGCTATATTTACTTACAGATTTCCACCAATAGATGTCATCCAAAAGAAAGAAGGTTGCAACATGCACGTATAGACAATAACAAAGCCCTAATTGAACTTGTGTAATGCAAACAAAAAGCACATGGATGCATGTCCACTCCAGACACTGTTATATCTTACTGCAGGGTTCTTTTAAATATTTTTTCACTCTATCAGACTGCTCATTCTGTAAAAAAAAAATATTAAATAAATAAATACAGCAGATATTTCTGATATATGCGAAGATAGATGCAAGGGATTTCTGAATCAACAGAAACTTGTGTGTTCATCACCTTCATGGACTGTGTGGATGATGAACAGTTTAGGCTGTAGAAATACTTTGTGCACATATTGTCTCTCAACCACTCTTTTCATGCCATTCCACATAAATTGATTGATCAAAATCGCTATCAAATACAATGAATAGACAAAACTGGCCAATATAGATAGAAAGCAGGCCATCATCTCTCTAGAATGGTTTAAGGAAACAGTGCGTAATTACTTAGAGGAAGTCTGCTTCCTCTCTTTCCATTACAATTGACTTAACCTTCAAGGATAAAAAATAAAAATAAAAATAAATATAAATAGTTTCTGACCTCTAGAATGGTGATGCTCCTCATCAAACCTCCATAGACTGCATACACATGCCCACACCTAGAATCATGTCATAAGATGTTCCTAAGTATGGTAATTTGTATACAGTCCATGACAAATATGGCTCAGCCCATACCTGAAAGGTTGTAATTCTGGTGAATAACAACACAACAATGTGGAACAGAGTGACCAGCATTCTTTTACTTTAGGCCACAAAAATCAAAGCCCAACAGGTTCCTAATTAGGCCAAGCAGGTTTGGAGTAATCTACTGAATTAATTGATAAGAAAAAGGTTTCCTCGGATGATTTTGAGGCTGCAGTTCAATAAGATGGAGCCCCTCATGAAACATAACCACATAATGCATGGAACTTCCTTGCAAACTAACTTGTGGAGAAAATGGATTTTAAGTACAAAGCGATAGTGTTAGTGGGAAGAATATCCCAGTAATTATAATACCTTGTATACTATCATAGAAAATGCGTAAAGGAGATATAGTGACATAATAGATGAATGCAAATAAGTAACTAGAGCTTTACACTTTCTAGGACAGATATACCAGCAATGCTATACAGGGCTAAATTTTTGGTGATGAAGAAACAATAAATAGGCAACATAAGTGCAGCTCAGATGAGATTGAGATGGATAAGTGGAAAAAGTAGAGAAGATAAAATAAGAAAGGGAAAAAATCTGGGTGATATAGGAGTTGAGGTATAAGTTAACAGTGAGGCGTTTTAAGTGGCATGGGCACACTTGAGTGGAACGAAAAGGAGTGCTATGGAGCAGATTAGAGCAGTTAGAAGACCAAGGGGTAGACCAAACTTGGGAAGAAGTGAGAAAAGATATGAATAGCATCAGGTTGGCAACTACCATAGATCTAAACAAAAGTGGAAGTCAAAATAGGATCTATGTCACCAAATGCATTTAGTTGCCAAATGGCATAGCTGAAATGAGTAGAATTGAGTATCTTTCCCTTCAATCCAATATTCAAGGCACAGCACCTAAGGGACAACAAATTAAACTTAATCTTTATGGATGTTTACTTTGTAATCCATTTGATACTAAGGCTGCATTTGTTTTGCCATAAATATTTTACGGGATTTTTTTGATTAATGCAAAATTGTAAAAGGATTAGAAAGGGAGGAAGTATTTTACTGAAATGCAATACAAACCACATCCATTTCAAGATTCAGCATTTTTTTTTCCCAAAAATATTGATGGTATTTTGATCATTGATAGTCTCGGTAACCATGGAGGACTCCACCCTGATCATATGGCTGGATTCTTTCCCTTAATCATGTTCAAGAGTGCTTATTGGTCTACAACCAAAACAAATGTCAAATGGTGGAAAATAAAAAGTAAATTTATAAATAATAATTATTTTGCCTGAAATACAGGCAGCCTAAATGATGACAAGTGTCCATGTCTTCTAAGCCCTATAGAGGTGGGCAAATGAAATAAATCCAAATCCCTTTCCCTTCTTCAAGGTCTTAAAACCTGTAACGTCATTTTCCTTCATGATTTGTCAGTCTATTACGTTGAACTGTTGAAGTCTGCATGGGTGCCAAGAAGCCCTATAAATGTGGTTGCCTCTCATCCACAAAGACTTCAAAGCGATAATACAATCAAACAGTGGGTCAGCCTCCTAAGTGTTAGCCTCTTTAGGACAATGCTTGCATAAAATGTATCTACACTTGGAAGATTAGCATGACTACTGTGTCATCTTGAGCAAGAGAATGCATTTTTCCCCCTTTCAATGGTTATTTATAATGTCATCATAATTACCGGTTAGGTAAAAAGTGAATCTAAGGGTAGGGCTTTAAAAATTGTCCTCCTACAAAAACCTACAGACCTGGAGCTGTGGAAAAGAAAAAGTGACCCAACTTTACAAAGAGAACCGAACATAAAATCAGGTTGGACATGTAAAACCATATAATGAAGACCCAATCAAGGCTCAATGCCAGTCTGAAAAGACCTATGGTGTTACCCCCAAAAATTGTTTAGTCACTAACATTGCAACCTAATTTTTTTCCTTTCTTTTTAATCATATCACATGAATGTCCTACTTCCAAGTTCCATCATCAGCTTCATTGAGTAGCAGAATCTATTAATTCACAACTGGACGAACTATAAGAACCTTCCATGCGGTCGGTAGTCCCAAACTCTGGGTTCCATTCCTTGCTCCCCAAAATCGATCGTGAGAACAAAATGAAAAAGACAATTTCTTTCGCATGGCAAAAAACATGATAGAATTCACCTTCAAAATCACAACTCACCCATTGGCAAAAGCTGCGGCGAAATTCTATAAAGACTCAAAAGTTACCATGACGACATTAGGATTTAAGAGTCCTAGGGTTTTTATTCAATGACAAAAGACCAAAAGAAAAATACGTATAGAATCTCAGCTTCAGCTCGAACGTCTAATCGTGATTTTCTAGCCATTAGTTTTGCAACATAATGAGAAATAGAATCAAATAAAACTACCAGAATTGAACGAGATGAACTCGAAACCCTAGATCAAGATCTATTCAGGACAAAATTTCGGGGTTGGGGAGGGAAGACGAACTGAACCAAATTGAGATTCAAAAAATTTCGATCCAAAAGATCCTAAATTGAAGGTTACCCACCTGAGGTTGCTTTAGCTTTTCTTCAGATGAGTTGGGTACGACCGAAGGCTTTGGTTGGTTAACACCATTTTCTTCCGCCATTAGAGCTCTCTCGGGATCGAATTCGGATTCTCGCTGCGGTGACAAAATAGGGGAGTCTCTACGAGTCCAGTATTAAAACTGGGCAGAATGTCGGAAAATTATTGCCCCCAGTACTGGGGGAGGTGCTGTGCGGATCGTGCGGCGAAGCACTGCTCATGTGTGTACAGTGGATCCCACCGTGCACACATGGGTGATGCTGCGCTACACGATGCGCACAGCACCCTCCCAGTACTGGGAGCGATAAGGACCCAGAATGTCTACTATGGTGTAAGCAACCAATTGGTAGATGTCACGTGGATAAGTTTGACACGTCATAACGAAGCACTTAATTTCTGCCAGCTGTGCATATGTATATTGGGTAAAATAAAGTCCATGGTAACTTTTCTTTGGTAAATTTCATTAAAATTTTTTTTTCTTTGGTAAACACAGTCCATGGTAATTGATTAGGATAGAAAACCAGTCACGTGTCTCATGTGAGGAGAATCCAAACTTTTGATTTTTTAAGAAGAGGAATCCATATCAGCCATTAGATGGGTCCAACTGAATTGAAACTCAGATTGCATTTTTGAAGAAAAAAGTTTAGGTAAAATCCAGTAACAATTGGTCAAACTTGTGACTACTAATTGCATCGGTGGTCAATTACCCGAAGAAACAAAAAAAACATCAATCGTCCACAACTCCACAATCCATCTGAATTTTTATCCTCTCAATTACATTGTCCATACTTGACCTCAAGTACATCTAACAGAGGAGGCTGAAATGACTATCCTACCCGCTACCCGAACACACTGTCCGAGGTAGGGTCCACATAGGGTCCACCTCTCTCTATTAGATGTACTTGAGGTCAAGTACGGGTAGTGTAATTGAGAGGATAAAGATCCCAATCATGTTGGGTTAATTTTGTCACAACCTCATAACGTCATAGTTAGACATTGCTGGGACTGCATAAGGTAAACAATTCTTTAACATTATTAAAAATTCATTACCGTAATTTAAGGGTGTCAAAATGGAATCGAAATCGATTGTCAAAATTGGAATCGACCGTTTATGATCGAACCGAACTGCTCCGTATAAAACCGATGCAATTCGGATTTCATAGGTTCTATTATCGGTTTGATTTGAAATCGGAAAACCATAGGTTAACTGAGTAGAAAACTGAGATTAGGAATATTCTGGTTTGTTTAAGAATGGGGTTAAGCATTCTAAAATAGGACTCCTTACTAAGATTTTTTTGAATTTCAGTTTTAACTCCAAATTCATGAAGAGACAGAAGGTTTTAGTATGAGTATGTCTTAGTAAACTTTGTTAATGAATTGAGTGGGGTATGGATTGGTGATATCCTCAGATTGGTTTCCTTGCGGTACTTTGCGGCCTTAATCACTAAAAATTATCATTGCAAGTAGCATGTCTAAGTGAACTTTGCCTAGAGTTTGATGTGTATAAACAATATAATTTCTCCCACATACCAAGAATATGGAAAATAAAATTAAAGGGTACAAAAGTGAAACCGAAATTACAAATCGCATGTAAACCGGATAACAAAAACCGAATAGAAACCGCTAAAACCGCACCTCATATAAAACGATTCCGATTTTGGGTGATTCTTATCCGGTTCAAAGGCTTACCTTTTCGAACCAAAAACTCTTCTTTAAACTTGCTTTTAGGCCTATGTGAATTCAAGGCACGTTCCTTTCAATCATGCAACGATCCTAGGTCTTAGAAACTCTCTTTTCTTTCTTCTCTCTCTCTCTCTCTCTCTCTCTCTCAAGAATGACCTAAAATGAGCCAGAAACGAACTTAAAAGGGTTGTCCCCACCAACTGCCTTTAAGTCACTCTGACGAATGCTGGTTGATTGAATGGTGAGCATCCGTCACAATCCGGTCAACTGTTGGCTTTGATGGTATCAACTGTCAAGCTACTGGAAGCTATGCTTTGCACAGGTTTTTCACAATCTGTCAGCACTAAAACACTCATAACTTTCTCATCCTTACTTCATTTGACCTGATTCTTTTTCGGTAAAATAGATAATTAGATTATCTACGTTCTTCATCTTTTAGGATTCCAAAAATTTTGACTCGAACCTCTAAAAGCTATGTGAAGTCAACCCTTCACCTAAAACTGTATAAATTCTATTGTTTTCTCTTTGTTGTGGAACACCAGTGGGGTCTAAGGATTCGTGCCCATCACTCCACAACGCATAGGGAATTGGTTAGCTCCTCAATGGAAGAAGGAGTCTAATGTCAAATAACGGGGGATGAGATTCCATTTGGTTTAGCCCTGTGAAGGGCTATGAGATTCCATTTGGTTTGGTCAGATATTTGGGGTATGTGGTCAGGTTATGAAAGTGAGAAGGTGTTAGGCACGCACCTCGCCCAGTTAAACCGGTCTTTCTATTAGATGCTTGTTTTCGAATATTCTCCCTTTATGAATGTCTTATACCTGTGGTGGTCAATCTTTTGCCCATAAAAAAAAAAGGTAATTGCTTTTCCTATGAAGCTAAATGGGAAGGTCATCCAGACCTTCCAAATGTGATTTCTAGTTCTTGGGTCTCCCACTTTCAAGGCTCCCCCTTCCTTCCTCTTATCCAAGAAATTGTTAGAGTGTCAATTTAGGCTCAGGTGTTGGAGTAAGGCCCAGTTTCAAAATAGTTTGGTTGAAATGGATAAAATAAGCTTAAAACTTGCAAAGATTCAAAATTATGTCTCTCATTCCAACTTACAAGCTGAAGAGCAACAATGTTGCAAGAGCTTAGAAGAGCTTTTAGTTTAAGAAGAGAAATACTGGGCTCAATGTTCTATGATTAAATGGCTTTAGGTTGGGGATAGGAATACCTCCTTTTTTCACACAACCACTGCTTATAGAAGGCAATTTAATCATATATCTAGGCTTCGCGATTCTACTGGAGCTTGGATATGTGATGATATTAAGCTTTCCGAGCATATTGTGGATTACTTTTCTGATTCCTACTCAACATCAACCCCGGTTGGTATTGATGGATTTCTAGACTGTGTCCCCCCTCATGTCTCAAGCACCCAAAACATGGCACTTTGCCGCCCCTTTTCTACAGAAGAAATTAAATGTGCAGTTTTCCAGATAGGGGTTTTCAAAGCCTCTGGCCTTGATGGCTTACCTGCCAAATTTTATCAGGCTCATTGGAATATTGTAGGTGGTGATGTTATTGCTGCTGTACAATGGTTTTTTGAAACTGGACACATGCTAAAACATTTTAATCATACAACAATTGTCTTGATTCCAAAGCAGAAACATCCTGAGAACATCACCCACTTTAGACCAATCAGCCTTTGTTCTGTCTTTTACAAAATCATTGCGAAGTGTCTTGTCAATCGGCTTAAACCAATTCTAAATTCTCTAATTAGCCTATATCAAAGTGTTCCATCCCTTCAAGAGCAATATCTGATAATGTTTATGTTGCTCATGAAATCTTGCACCAAATGCACAGTTCCAAAGCTAAGTCTGGTTTTATGGCTATTAAACTTGACCTTTGTAAAGCTTATGACAAAGTTGAGTGGACTTTTTTAGAACTTTTGCTAGGTAAAATTGGTTTTGGGGGAAAGTGGATTAACTGGATAATGCAGTGCGTTTCAACTATTTCTTATCATATTAAAGTAAATGGATCTATCATAGAAAAAGTTGTTCTCCATCGTGGGCTTCGTCAAGGATGTCCACTTAGCCCTTACCTTTTTATCTTGTGTCAAGAAGCCTTCTCCTCTTATCTGTTGAAAGTGGAGTTTAATAATCACATTCAAGGTATAAAGACAAGTAGAGTCGGTCCCCATGTTAGCCATCTTCTCTTTGCAGATGACTGCATGTTATTTTTAAAAGCTAGCCTTGATGAGAGTGAGACCCTTTTGTCATTACTTACCGATTATTGTTTAGTTTCAAGCCAAACTGTTAATGTTCGTAAATATAGCATCATTTTTAGTCCGGGTGTCCCTTCTCAAATCAAAGAAGCCATATCTCAAGGTTTTTGGTTTTCCTATTGTTCATAACCATGGGAAATATTTGGGACTCCCTACTGATTTTGGGTGCTCCAAGAGATTGCTTTTCTCTAGCATTACGGATAGGATACAAGCTAAACTTTCGGGTTGGAAGGAATCCCTTCTATCTTTGGTAGGCAAAGAAATTCTCATTAAATCTGTTGCCACTAGCATGCCAACTTATGCTATGTCCATGTTTTCTCTCCCTAGTTCTATCATTGATAATATTAATAGCCTTATCAGATGATTTTGGTGGAAGGATAGGAATGGGAAAGGGGTCTTTTGGAAAAAAATAGGATGTTTTTTGTTCCCATAAATCGTTGGATGGTTTGGGTTTTAGAGATTTGGGGTCGTTTAATCTAGCTCTGTTAGCTGGCCAAGGGTGGCGTATCTTGCATCATAGTGATGCGCTTTGGGTCCGTGTGCTCAAAGCGAAGTATTTTCCATCCTCTTCTTTTCTTGAAGTTAAGGGTCGACAAAATTGCTCTTGAGGTTGGCGTAGCATTCTTAAAGGTAGGGAATCCTTACTTCTTGGTTTAAGAAGGCGTATTGGTAATGGGTGTACGACTAGAACATTTGAGGACTCATGGATCCCTTCTCTCCCTAGAGGTCATATTTCTAGTTGTCTTCCAAACCCTAGTTACAATTTGGTCTCCAACCTTCTTCATCAGCCTCTTAAGGAATGGAATTCCTCTATCCTTTCTAATCTCTTCTCAGCTGATGAAGGAATGGCTATTAGGCTCGGATATAGAGGACAATTGGATTTGGACCTATTCTAAGAATGGGCTTTTTTTTTGTCAAATCAGCTTATCATACTATATTTCGCAATCACGTTAGCACTCCCTCCTCGTCCTCTGACCTATTTTGGAATTGGTTATGGAGCCTGAAGCTCTTACCTAAGATAAAGCTATTTCTTTGGCGAGCATGTTCTAATGCTTTGGCTGTTAATGATCTCCTCTTTAGGAGATCTTTGGCTCAAACCCCATTTTGCCCTTTTTGTAATAATCTTGAGGAGTCTATAGTCCACTTTTTAGTACATTGCCCATTTGCTTCCACTTGCTAGCGACTCTCTCCTCTTCGGATTGATACCAATCTGTTTAATGGATCAACCTTTAAAGACTGGATTGCATTTTTAAACACAATAGGCCAGCATTATTCAAATCCGAATGATTTTACATTACATTGGACATCCCTTTGTTGGGAAATCTGGAAAAGCAGGAATAGATTTGTTTTTTCTTTTATTCAGCCTGATCCTCACGCTCTAATATCTATTTTTTATTTGTTCTTGGAGGAAAGTATTGTTGGACTTCGGTCTTCTCACTCACTACCGGATGTACATTTGGCTGATCCATGCCCTCCCTTGAGTGTGCCTTTGCATTGTGCTTGTGCTATTACTGACGGTGCGTGGTCTACCAGTTCTTCTAAAGGCGGGCATGGGGTTATTCTATTCGATTGTTCAGGAGTCTTTATGGTAGCTCGTTGCAGGTCATCTTTTGGATGTTCGGCTTCTATATTAGAGGCTTTAGCCATTCGTGATGTTGTTACTCTTGCCAGCAGTCTTCAGCTACCTCAGTTGCAGATTTGTTCTGATTGCCTCCCGGTTGTCCTTGCGCTTCAGAGGTCATCATCCACATTGGATTGGGCATCAGAGTTTTTTTTTTTTTGGTAAATGGCATCAATGTTAATAGTTGATGATATTTTAGTTCTTTGTAATACTTTCTCTTTTGTGTCTTTTTTGCATGTTTCTCGAGACTGTGTCAAAGGGGCTCATTTCCTTGCTATGGGGGCTGCTAGGTTTAATTTGTCTCGCTTTTGGTGGTCTAACCCACCTCCTATCCTTGTAAATCTTCCAGTCGACCAGAGTTTCTTTGTTGCCGATTTCTTTTAATAAAATTTCTTCGTCTTTGACAAAAAAAATGTTTTATACCCAGATGTATGGCTAAATAATGATGCACAAACTGTTAAATGAATTAAACTACGTTATACTAACTACTATGTACACTACACGAAAATACTAAAAGAGTCTACATTGTGCCAAAATTAAAGGTTAATGATAGAAATATACCTGTATGCTAAAAAAATAATGCAATTACGAAAAATGCAATGCGAAAGACGTCCCCCGGCTTAGGTGGAGACAGACGATGGACTTTGTCCTTTGTCGGACAGAGTAATAGCTTACAAGTGTTGAATCTTTGGGGCTCGGACAGAATAACGGCGTTGCGAGGTTTTGGGAATTGGATCCCTGATTTTAGGACATAATGGCTACGCCATGGGGGATTTTTGAGAATCAGGTGGAAAAGGTTGAAGAAGTCAGGTTCAAATAACTCAGACTTCGGACAGAGGGACAAGGCTCGAAAGCTCAAAAACGGGTCGAGGGAAGGCCCCGAAACATGGAAAACGGAAAAATGTCAAAAACTAGGCTCGGGAGGGCTCCCCCTCTCCCAGAAACTTGGATTGTGCAAATGAGGGGGGAGGGGGCTATTTATAGGCAAAAATGGGCCTAGCGGTGTCGCGTGGTAGGGCCGCTGCGGCGCTGCACGCAGGGGTCGTGCCTAACTGCGGCACCGCTCGATGGGGCCATGCCTGACTGTGGCGCATGGGGCCATACTTGACTACGAAGCTACGCGGCAGGGCCGTACATGGTTACAGTGCCACATGGTGGGGCCACGCGCGTGCTAGTGCGCCAAACTGTCATGCTTTGTGTGTGCAATGCTGCATGCAGTACATGCTCCGTAGGAGTCATGAGGATATTACGAATGCTCGGGCTCTTTGTGTGCTTTTATGGTTGATAGAGGATGGGTTCCAAGGAACATTGTCAGTCATTTGTGTCCAATTTTCGTCATTGCCGGGGGTGGTGACAAAATTCAGCGTCTACAGGGTCCACACTACACATAAGGCCATTCTAACTTACTAAATGCTCGTAAATATTGAAAATTCATATTTACCTTTGTTATCATAATTTCTCTGTTGGGCTGACTCGAACCAGATTCCATCAAAATGAACCCATCTACATCTGATCATCAAACAAAACCGAATGTTAAATACTTTTTTGGGGATGGGGTATTATACATTGAAAGAGTGATTGTTGAGAATAAGGTGAGATATCTTAACCTTTTCAAATTCTTAAAAGTAAATGATTCATGGTTGTTAGTATAGGTTGTTGGGTGTACTATAATAGTTGAATGCAAGTATGATCTGGTACCTGAAAGCCATAATGGAACCCCAAGACCAACTGTAACTTAGCTCTCATGAGTGGGAGTTTTTCAGCTAGTGGTCGACCGACACGAGGTCTCAGTCGACTGGATTATGCCAGTTGAGTGGCTGGTCAACCAGAAGTTGATCGACAAGCCATTGGAAGTGACCCTTTAGGATTTATAGCTATAGGAACTTTTAATTAAGAAGTTGGCGGTTGACTGGTAGACCCCAAAGTGTTGTTATGATGAGTTTTTTATTAGTGACTATTATGGGCATATGTGTGGGCCTTGATATATTATAGAACCCCACCTAATGGGTCTATTTATGCCCCTGTGTAGGATACTCTTGAGATGTATTGCATTGAAGTCTTTCTATTTGATTGGAATTGTGAAATGTCGTTCGACAAGTAACTGAAGGTGAGTGAGACAATTCAATTGATGCACATGACTAATAAGTTAATCTGTGTTTGTGTACTGGAATGATTGTATGGAATGATTAATTATGATTGAATATGTGGTACTCTTGTTAAATGAATGTTCATTGTTATGTATATACATCATATATTATATTGAATAAAGTCTATGTATCATGACATCAAACTATGCTATGAATTTATAACATATGATGAATAGTGCAAATGAATAATATACATGAATGAAAGAAAGAATTACTGAACATGTAATAATGATTCCAAGATACGACCTGGTGAGAAAAGGGTGCCTTATGAGGCATTGAGATTTCGACCAAGTTATGACCAGACACAAAATGGTGCCTTGAGAGGCACTGAGGCTTCGTCCAAAACATGACCCGTCATACTCACTTTGAGAGGCGTTGAGGCTAAGAAAGATAAATAACATGTAACTTATGAAATGACTGAAATGATAAAAGAAACATGATTGTTCATAAAAAAAAATGCAAATGAATGAAATCTCATAAGTTATACATGTTAATTGAAATGTTATAAATGATGAAAATTGAATAAAAGATATGATCAAACGTCAAAACCTGATGATTCATTTAATGTTTATACTCTTATATGTGATATATGATAAATATTGCATGATTATTTATGTCTTGCTCACTAGGCTCTTAGCTTACCCTGTAAATGTTATATGTTATACCAGATCAAAGTACAAAAGAGAAAGAGAAGGGGATAGTTGAACCAGATCAGAACCAGCCTCGAGTGAAGCTTGTTTGTCAACCTTTTCTTTTTGAAGGTCATGTCTTTTATTGAACTAATGTGTAAAGTTTTAAAGGATGTTTACGGTCTTGTTTAGGTGAAGACTATTTAAGGATTGGATAGTTTGCATATGTCTAGATAATATGCCATCAGATTACCCCAAATTGAATGTTTTGTTCGGGATTTTTAAAGAAAGTCTAAGATGAATGTTTTTTTTTTTTCATGATTAGTTATTGGATAAAGTTTAACCTTATTCATCTATGTTTTTCGTTATACAGTTAAAGGTGTCAAACGGTGTGGTTTTGATTATACGGTGCGGTTTCGGTTTGGTGCACATTTTGAAAGGTAGAAATCAAAATTAAGATGAATTATGTTGAAAAGAGATGAGATCCCACAAGCTAAATAAGAAAAAATAGTAAAAACCCTAGTTTAGGTTTAGGTTTTCCCAGTTTGGACTACTGGTTCAACCTATGGGCCGACTAGTGGTAATTAAATGCCCATGTAGGGTTATAAAGATAAGTTTAGTTAAGTATGGGTGGTGGGGGACCATACTCACTATTCCAAGAGTATAAAAGAGAAGCTTATTGTGAGTGAAATGTCGTGTAGGGGTCCAAATTGATCTCAAAGGCGATAGAGGTTTGTCAGATTTACTGTTGAGGACAGCAAACACATAGCATAGTACAGAACACGTCCAGGTGAGGGAGATCCTATCATATCTTTACATGTTTTCCCAGTATTCTTTACAGTATCATGCCTCTGAGATTTTTTATGTTTTTATATACAAATCAAACGATGTTATTATAAATTGTCGAGCATAGTGAGGCATGATAAGTAAAGGAAAAGAAAAGTACAAAAAAGAACTAAAACTGACGATTATTAATGTCTGTTTCAACAAAAGGAATTAAAGGGATAGTATAGGGTCCCTCAATGTCCACTCTACAGTAGGGAGGGATAATAGGGGTTCAATCAATGTCCAGTCCACCCTAGAGTTGTAACAGATATAGTGGACCAGAAGTGGAGGTTAATAAAAGAACAGTAAAGGAAAACCAATGTTCAAGTAAAGTACAATAAAGAAAGTAAAGAAGCACTAGTACTCGAGTAAAGTAAAGTAAATAACAGAAAAGGAGCACTAGAGGCTCGATAAGAGAAATGCAAAGTAAAGAATAAAATAGTAAGACCCTGTGACTGCCAACCTTTTCTAGTAGAGGTTTAGGTACTGGATGAGGCATAGATAGGTCTCCCTTCTAATATATGACAACAATGCGTAACGGTATGTTGGGGGCGTGCTTTGGTGACATGTAATGGCACGATTGAGCTATGTCTCCAGTGTGCGACGGTACGTAATGGTAAACTAGGGATAGCTATCAGGATGCGACAGTGATCGATACACAATGGTACACTGATAGTGAGACAGAGATCTCATAGTTATAAGATATAGAGTGGCAGATCACTCAGACAATTGGCCAAACTTAGAAATAAAATAAAAGAAAAGTTAAGCATAAAAAAATTATAGTGTGTATTGTTTTAAATGCAAGCATGATAGTTATGAATAGATATCATATTTCAGATTTATAATATTACAATAGCATGATTTGTCAGCATAGCATGATTTTTTACATTCATGAACATGATATGAACTATGTTCTTTCACACTGAGCTAGTTAGCTCACGCCATAGATCTGATTATTTTTACAGAGCATGTGCATATGGAGCACAAATGTACAGATTCCACAAGGAGGGCCAGTGGAAGGGTGTCAGACCCTCTGAATAGTTGATCAGAGAGAGAGAGATCACAGAGTTTAGACATTTTGTGCAGATACACTTTTTGAGTAGCATATAATTTTAATTAGGCCTTTAGATGTAATTAGTAGCAGTTTCAAAGATGTAGGATGAGATGGCTGAGGTCAAATGTATTTAGATGTTATATACTAAGTATTTATTGTTTTTTTGTTATGATATCGATATGTCTGTGATGCTATTATAGTTTCTATACATAGTAAGTAACAGATTCAACTGTTATTTGACGGCTATCAGTGAGGGCTTGCACCATATCCTTAACCCAAATTTGGGGGCATTACAACTTGGTATCAGAACAATTCTTTGGATAAGGATTGAGGTTTACTGCAAAGTATTAGAGAAAAATTAAAAAGTGATCTGGTATATCAGAGATAATAATACTAGAGATAGAAGATGTCAGAAATAGTATGAACTAAGCAAGGGTAAAGGATCAAAGCTAAAATGATTAAACAAATCTGGAAGGATTTGAGAGTTTAGAGATAGTACAGAGAAAGTAGAAAATACAACCTAGGTAATTCGACTTAGGGAAGGAGATAGAAACAGAATAGAGTAGCCAAGCTAGATGACATAGAGACCCTAGGAAATGTTAGCTGTTTTATGAAACTGTTGTATTGAAGATTTTGAACTACTAATAGTAGTATATAGAGTGGGTGATTAGATGGATGTCTAATCATGTCTCCCCCGATTACTTTCTAGACACATGGCACCGCGAAGGAGAGGAGCTTGCTGGACCATTCTAGTTGAGGATATTCCCGGCCCAGTTACTAGGGCAGTAGGGTAGGCTGCAGAGCCAATGCAGAATGGGGAGGTTCTACCAATTTAGCACTAGGCTTAGATAGAGACACCAGGGGGGGTTCTCCACCACACCAAGACCACATAGAGGGTGTAATATTAGGTGGTAGTGCTCCACCTCAGTTGCCTATGGCAGAGGAGACCATGCCACCTCCACCTCCATGGCAGTAATAGGGGCACAATAGGATATTATGGGCGCTATTGGTGCCTTGATTGATGCTTTACAGGCATAGGCAAAAGTGCCTGGAGATAGTCAACCTACTCCACCCGTGGTGGTAGTGCAATACACTCCACAGGCCCAGGGTAATGGAGCAGTTTCAGAGGATGAGACCCTCAAACTTTGATGGAGTGGGAGCTAATCCATTGTGGTCCCCAACATAGATACAAAGGACAGAGAGGATGTTTGGGCTTTTGGAGCTCACGGATGCGCAGGTGGCATGTGTCACGTTTATATTACAGGGTGAGGCTGCCTATTGGTGGAAGGCGACTCACGAGATGTGATACCCCAAATTTTTAATAAACAAATGTTTAATAAAATTTTAATAAAACAAGGGATTTTAGAACCTTAGTGGAGTAATGAATCTTTAAAGTACTTAAATGAGGTATTATGTGAACTAATGGCTTAACAATGGAAATTTCGTAATTTTGAAATGTGGTGTTTGAAAATGAAACTGAGTTAACAACGACAATTTTATAATTTTGAAATGCAGTGTTTGCAATTTTGAAATTTTGAAATGCAGTATGTCATGTTTATGTTACAGGGTGAGGCCGCCTATTGGTGGAAGGCGACTCACGAGATGTGATACCCCAAATTTTAAGAAATAAATGTTTAATAAAATTTTAATAAAACAAAGGATTTAAGAACCTTAGTGGAGTAATGAATCTTTAAAGTACTTAATGAGATGTTAAGTGGACTAATGGCTTAACAATGGCAATTTTGTAATTTTAAAATGCAGTGTTTGGAAATTAACTGAGTTGTATTATATATTGAAAGTTAAAGTATCAAATAGAAAAATGAAAATAAAGACTAAAACCACGAGTGGCCCTCACCAGTTATTCAAATTGGGCACAAGGTTTAATTTGGAGTAAGAATATTAGAGTTGGGTTGGATTCACTTAAACCCAGGGTTGGACCACTTGGTTCACCAAGAATTATATATATAACTATAGGTTGGGCTGAGTGACACTATTTACTCAGCCATTTGAGAAAAAGAAGAAGAAAATAAAGGGGAAGAGAAAAGAAAGAGAGGAGGGGGAAGAAGACCTACACCGATCAAGCTTAGGGGAGAATATCCGTGACACACTCGGGATGGGTAGCATTGGACAGAGGCAAACAAAGGCAAAGCTCACTCGACCTCGAAGGAGGGTGGGGAGGCCACTATTACACTCCGACTTGGGTTCTCCAACTCACCCAAAAGGTAAAAACCCTAGATTTAGTTTGGTTTTCATTTTGGGAGTAGAGAGTTGAGTTTGATCCATGTGAAGGGTGTCTAGGGACCTAATGCATGCACCTATGACATTGATTTCGAAAGAAACAAGAAGAGTGAAGGGATTCAAGCTTAGGGTTTATGTTTAGGACTATAAGGAGTGGATAATATGGGATTTGTTGTTGGATTCGAGTTCCATGGACTCAATCCATGTGCTAAGACTTGCAAATGAGTGGTACAAGTGATGGTATGGTGCATCTGGGGGTTTATAGTGGAAGCCCCACGACAACCCTAACCTTGCTCGAGTTGAAACCAGCTCAAGCTCTATTCTAGGCTCATCTAGATCACCGGTTGGGCCATTCGATGAGTCCGGATAGCAATCCGAATGGTTCTGGAACCAAAACATGTTTTCACTTTTAAAATAGAATCATCTGGACTGCTATCTGGCGAGTCCAGAAGAAGTGCCGCCGAGTCTGGATCATCCCTGTTTTGAGGAAATTGACTATTTTGAATTCATTGGGGTTGTGACTCCTGGTCCATTCAAGATTAGTAACACACTTTTAATTACTTATGATATCAGGTGGCAAGGGAGTTACGGAAATGAGGTGAGTGGGTTTACCTTGGAATTTCCTCCAACCATTTTCTTTTTGAGTAATTATAATGTTATAAATAAAGGAATGAGTTGTTTTTGGTGTGCTTGATATGATTGACTTTAAAATGTATTGCTACTTGAGTATGAATGTGTGGACTAAAATTTTTGGATTGTTAACTATAATCTAAACATGGATTTTATTTCAAATGATGGAGACCGTGTGGATTGAACGTTTATACTATGATTGTGATGTAAATGTTTTTTTTAACTCGAATATTATCTGGGACCCGGGGCAGCCCCTAGATTTTTATTAAAGACAGCACAAAAAGAGTTGATAGGAGGGACATAACCTGCCTTACCCCAACCTTGAACACTCAAGCTCATTCGAAAGACCAAAACTAAAACTCACCCACATAGTTATAAACGGAACACAGGAAGATCTGCCTTATCCTCTTATAATAGTCTCCTAAGATCCTAAGGAAAAACTTGACCAACAAGAAAGAAAGAGTTAGACAATGTAGAACAAGCATAGTTGGCTAAAAAGTCAGCAACACAGTTGCTTTCCCGGTATGAAAAAAATAGATTTACCCCAAGGGAGTCAACCAAGGCAAGAGCTTCTTGAAACCAATACTAACAACTCCACAAGGGATAGGCATGAGTAGAAACAAAATGCACAACAGCTGTGGAATCAGAACTACTATAGCAATCAGAAATACCCAATCTGACACATACGAAAGTCATCTAAAAGGGACCTCATCTCAGCCTCAGAATTAGTGCAAACATCATAGAAATTTGCAAAAGCTCCAATAAGGATACCATTGTTATCTCAAAGAATTCTGCCACCATCCCTTAGGCATGGGTTGCCTTTACTCGCCCCATCCACATTAAGTTTTATAGAGTTAAAAGGAGGGCAGAAATAAATGGGCTTAGAAACCTTATGACCAACACCAGATTACCTAATCTACAAAATTTGAAGCACCAACTCCTCCTTCATTGAAGAAGCCTTTCTTTAATTTAGGAGGGTAAGGAACTTCACTCAACCAGGATTTGAGTTTTTTAATAATAGTATTTGTCGTTCGCACATTCGAACCATGGCGACGATTATTCCTTTCCTTCCACAATTCCCACACAATAAAAGAGCCCATAATTCCTTTAATAAATTAATCACAAATATACACCCTACTTGCTTGCGAATGCCATGAAATCATTTTGTCTCTAATCTCTTGGAACTATAGAATTTCCACATCTAGAAGGTTACCAAAAAAATTCCAAAACTTTGAGGTTGTGGTTCCTACAACAAGAATGTGGGAGGTTGTTTCTCTCTAGGGTTCCCTGCAACAAAGGCATTTAGAAGCAAGAGGAATGCTTAAATTCATTAAATTCTCGTCTGTTGGGATTTTCCCGTTCAAAATCTACCAGGTAAAAAAAGCTGATTTTACTAGGAATAGATTGATTCCAAGTCCAGGAGGTATAGGGAGTCAAAGGGGAACTAGTACGAATCACATTCCAAGTAGACTTAAATGAGAGAATGCCATCAGAGGCAGGTTTCCAGACCAATTTGTCCACCCTGCTCGATGAAAAAAATATTGTTATTTGTAGATGACAACACGGACATGGATAGATGACCACTCTCTCCAGTTATCCATAAACCCATGATAAAGAGCCAAACACAATAATATGATTGTACTGATTCAGACTCGGTCGACGTCTCCCAGAATTCGAATGAAAAATCGCAGAAAGTTGGTAGCGCCGCTCGAAGCTTAGTGGCACTGCCCAGAAGGTCAGTGACCCGACTTGGACCCATAGTGGCCCGTCGGGTGGGTGGGGCCGCCCAGCCTGGGTTGACTCGACTCAGTTTTCCTAGGCCCTCTATAAATAAAGGGCCCCTTTTCCTTCAAAAAACATAGTTTGATAATGGGGAAAGCTTAGAGAAGCTCTCAAAAAATCCTGAGAAAGTCACAGAAATCTAGAAATTTAGAGAGAGAGAGAGAGAGAGAGAGAGAGAGAGAGAGAGAGAAAAGAGGGAGGTTTTGGTCCCTAAAGAAGTTCTTTCTTTTTTAGGATTTAGTTTCCGTTTGTTTTGGCCCTCAAGGGCTCTGTTGGTGATAAGGCGCGAAAGCCCTATTGGTGATTCGGCAATACAACGCAGAAGCCCTGTTGATGATCTAGCAATACAACACGGGAGCCCTATTGGTGATTTGACAATAAAATGCGGAAGCCTTGTCGAAGTCCAAGAAGCCCTAGCAACATACTTTTGATAAGCCGTTATTCTACCCAACAAGAGAGAGTCAGGTAGTCTACCCATCTCCACCTAAGCCGGGTGGTGATCCATTGCGTATTTTTCATATTTTTGGTAAATTTTACCATTAGGTATACATTTTTATTCTGATAATTTATTTTAGCATAATGTAGATTGTTTAAGCTTATTTTCGCTATTTTTGCAGCTTTTCATCATTATTTTGTATATTTATTATCATACATGTTAGTGTAAATTAAGTCATCATGGGAGAACATTCGAAATCAAGCGTCTAGTGGAAAGACCAGTTCAACTGAGCGAGGTGGGTGTCTAACTAGGAATGTAAACGGATCGGATTCGGGTCGGCTAGTGCTATATCTGCATCCGCATACCATTAGCTTTCGGACGGATTCAGATAGTGCTAAACGGATACGGACACGGTGGATACGGATCGGATATTTTATTCATTTACATGTAAATATACCTTTTCGAACACTTATAGGCTATCCATATCCGCATCCGTTTAGCTTTCGGACGGATTCGGATAGTGCTAAACGGATACGAACATGGATACAGAAATGGATTTTGGCTATTCATTTACACCCCTATGTCTAACACCTTCCCACTCTCGTAACCTGACAACTTACCCAAATTCTCGTAGTAGACCATATGGAATCATGTAGCCCTTTAGGTCCTAGGCCCCAATCCTAGGTGGTGACTCCATTATATATATTACATGATCCCAAACCCCCTAATGATTGTGCAACCCTTTTATTTTATAGAATCATCCCCTTATAACCTAGTCCTCAAAGGGAGTACCATTTTTGAAAGGAAAATCCTGCGAGAGCCATCACTCTTTTTTGGCGGGCCCTTACACTATTAAAATTTTCTCACAGATCACCTGGTTATCAATAAAATTAACAGTTGCTTGTTCCTAAATGCCCTCAACTGAAGACATCCTTCACTTGGAGATCCAAATCCATATTAATGGCACCATCAACAAAGTCAATCAGCCCGCCCTCCCCTAGCCAATCATCCAACCAAAAACAGATATTCCCCTGTCCGACCATCCAAACCCAGTTGGACAAGAGGTAGTCCTTGAAGTCAACAAAACCCCACCAAGTTTTCGAGCCTATGCCGCTTCCCTTAGCAAAAATAATGTGGTTATTCTTTAAAAATTTAGCTTTAAAGAAATTACTCCAAAGGAAGTGTTCCGACAAGATTCACCATAACCCTTTGAGCCTTATTGAGAGGCTAAAGTTCTCCAAGGATCAGAAACCGAAGCCTCCCTCTTCCATGAGTCTGCAAATCTTTTGCCAACTAACCCAGTGGTGTCTCTTCCCAAAATCCAACTCCCCCCATAGAAAACTGGCGCATAAAATTTTTTCATCATCCCTTTGGGGATTTCCAAGCAAGATAAAATGTGGATCGGCATAGAAGATAAAACATGTTTTAATAAGATCAGTCTACCTCTTGAGGATAGCAATTTATTTTCCAGCGTGCCACTTTTTTTCCGACTTTTGCAAGGACATCTTCAAAGTAAGTATTTTTCAGCCTGATGGAATAAATAGGAGCACTTAAGTAAATAAAAGTTAAAGCTTTACTAGCAAAGTCAATTAACTCACCGACCATTCTTAAGCGGGCTTCAGGAGTGTTGAGGTCCATGATAAATAGCTTTTCTGTCTATTCACCCGCTGACCAGAGTAGAATTCGTAGCAACTAATGAAACCCATGATATGCTTTAACGAACTTTAACCCTTTAGAAAAAATAATGGTGCCGTCAGCGAACAGACTGTGAGAAATACCTGGGCAGCCATGAGGCAAGTGGAAATAGCAGGCTTGAGCTTCTGCAAAGAGCGCCCTAAGTCTCCTTCTAAGGATTTCTTCCACCAAAATAAATAGGGTAGGAGATAAAGGATCCCCTTGGCGAAGACCCTTAGTTGACTTAAAATAAACTATTGGCTTAGAATCCATAACTACTGAGACCCAACAATTTTGAATCATTTTTTTAATAATTCTAATCCGGTCTTGGCTAAAGCTGAACTTTGCGAGAACATCCAGTAAGAACCCCCACTTGATGCGGTCGTAGGCTTTATCCATGTCCAATTTCAAAATCACATCATCCCCTCTAGTTTTCTGATTGATGTCCTGAATTGTCTCCTGCACCAGAGCAATGTTATTATGAATGCACCTCCCTTTCACAAATGCTCCCTATTCCTCTGAGATTAATCTTGGGAGTAGGCTGGCCAACTTATCATAGATGATCTTTGCAATTATTTTATAGGAAAAATTACACAAAGTAATTGGCCTAAAATCAGGCATCTCCTCAAGAACCTCTTTTTTTCGAAATCAAAATTAAATGTGAAGAACTAAAAATTCTAGGTAAATTACCACCAGAAAAAACTCTTTCATGGCTGCCCAAACATCCAAACCCACAATATCCCAACAAGCTGTGAAGAAATGGCCAATAAAGCCATTCGGACTTGGCACACTATCCGAGGCTAACCACTGATCACCCCAAAAACCTCCTCTGTATATGGACCCTGAATGAGCATTGCATTGTCTTCAGGTGTTATTGAGCATGGAATGGCCTCTAACAAATCATGATCAACATTCACACTGTTAGCAGAGAAAATGCAAGCAAAATATTTTACAACCTCAACATTAACTCTCTTTAGACCTAGCACCCAGGTACCATCACTACTTTTGATTTTATCCACTTTGTCCCTCTTCCATTTCACATTGACCATAGTGTGGAAATTTTTGGTGTGTCTTTCTCCCTCTTTCAACCATTTGACCCTTAATTTTTCCTTCTAGAAAATTTCCTCCTGAAGCAGGACTATTCAGACAATTTCTGGCATCCCTCAAAGTTTACAGAGATGCCTCTGAGGGATTAGAATCATAGGCACTTTCTGCTTGACACACCTCATCTTCAACATTGACGTTCTGATCAATGTTTCCAAACACCTCTTTGTTCCAAGTTTTTAACCCAATCCCCAGCTCCTTCAACTTTGAGTAAAGGACTTGAAGAGGAGAACCCTCAAATCCTATGGACCAAGAATTTTCCACAAAAGTCATGAACTCTGGGTGAGACAGCCACATTTGCTGAAATTTGAAGGAAGAGACCCTCTTAACATTCTGGACACCAAAACTAAGCAAAACTGGAGAGTGGTCATAATAGACCCTACTAAAATGATGAACCCTATTCACCTAAAATCAAGAGGACCAGAAAGCATTACATAACACTCGATCTAACCTTGCTTTCACCATGTTACTACCAACCTGGCTGTTGCACCAATTGATTGCATTGTCCTCATTTTTATTTCATTTAATTTTGTCTCTTCTGTGATTTTAAAATTTTTTTTCTACTAAGCACGCGCCACTGCTATCCTAGTAGGGCAGCGGTGTTGTGTGTAATTATATGGTTTACCGGATAGTTTTATGTGAAGCTTTTCACACCAAATCTGTTATATCTGTGCCAAAAAATCCAGGCTAATTTGAATTTTTTGTTATAGGTCAGGAACCCGAGGTCATAGCTACCAATACCTTATGGTACATTGACCCAACGGTTGAGAGAAATGACGTTAGCCTGCTGGTAAGAACCTACATACCGGTGAGGAGGCAAACACCATCCCCGTGCAGCTATACAGTACATCACTAGATGTACAGCCTAAGGTAAGAACCTTCCTAATATTCCTAAGTTCCTACCCAAATACATATTACATGTGACCTAAGAAGCATGTAGGGTGAGTGGTCACGTGAAGGCCTTGACCTTTGGAATGATCTGACACAAATTGGGAAAGACACTCTGGTCAATTTGGATTGACTAGTTTAATCGACCAGAGTTGTTGTACTGTGTAATGCACATTCCAAGATTGTGGAGCCCAATGTCACGCATCGGGGATCCCCTCACCATGTCCCAAATACCTAGTAGGGGTATTCCCCCGACAATTTGACTAAGCGAGGCTCGCGTATCGTCCCGAGTATAAGGAATCAGGCAAATAATCAGTTTTGGGCCAGATTGACCCTCAGCCAAACGGACCCTAAGTTACTTTCTACTTAAACTCAATGCATTTCTAAAACCATTCTTTCTTGCCAAAACTGTTGAAAGAAGAAGGAGAGGAAGAAGAGAAGAAGGAGAGAAAGAACAGAAGAAGAAGAGGAAGAAGAAAAGACAAGGCTTCCAAATCATGGTAGGGAACCCTATACCCCTCACTCTTGGTTCAGTTGTATGGGAGAATCCATTGCAGCATCTCATCAACTACTTCCAATTGTAAGGTAATACCCTAAACCTAGTCAATTCTTTCCTTGTAATCTATTCCTAGACATAGGGTTAATAGTATTTCTTGGAATTGGGATAATTAGAAACCCATTTCCTTTCATGCATGTTAAATAGAACCCAATTCATTTGCATACATGTTCAATCCAGAGCAAATAGCTTAAATCTAGTACTGTGTTGACCTAACTCCAACCATTCCTTATCTATGTTGGTAATTGATGCATGTTGGAAGCCAAGCTTCAGCCATACGTGGCTCTTTTAATGCAACTTGGACCCAACTCATCGTGCATGTTTGCTTCCATCTCAAATCTATTGAATTCCATCATTAAAAACATAATTGGGATGTAGTTGGACTTATTGATCACCATCCCAGGCCAATTGGAGAAGAATCAGGCAAAACCCCCAGAAGCCGTTTGAATTTCGGGCTGTACATAGACTGGTCGATCTGGACCAACTAGTCCAATCGATCAGAGATGGTCCTTGAAGCCAGAATTGGATTTGTGACCTTGGGTATTGTCCCTGCGGGTAAATTGAATGGAACCCCATGAAATTCCCCTAGATCCCTTCAGTTTAGCTGTGACCAATGAGACAGATTGATCCACTCTGGTCGATCTGGATCAACCAGTCCAATCAACCAGAGTTGGTCCTTAAAGCTAAACCATGAACCAATCGTGAAACCCTTAATATAGTTCCCAGGCAAATTGGGGTGGAACCACATGGAAACCCCCCCAAAATTATTCTGATTTTTTGCACCTACCAAGATTGGCGATCTACTCTGGTCAATCCAAATCAACCAGTCCAATCGACCAGAGTGCTGTCAGCCTATTTTGGGTTTGAGGTCTGAATAGGGTTATGAACAAGTTCTACCTTAGGTTAAGATTGGGTCATCTAAACCCTTGCATGTCTAATATGTCATGGTAAGAACCTGATTCCATGCATGCATGATAAATCCCAACTCAAAATTGGTTTTTGTGAAATTCTTCTATTTTGGCAGATTGACCCATGTTTAGTAAAAATGACATAAATTCATCATTCAAACTTCAATTGCATTGATTCTTGATTTTTTAGAAAATGGACTCATAGGGCTTTCATTTGTATAGAAATAGAATATGTCAAATTCTGTCTCTAAGTGAGCTAAAATTTCACTTCAAGTTGCTATAAAAAATTGAATTCTTCTATTCTGGCAAATTGACCCCTGTTTAATAAAAATGAGGTAACTCCATCCGAACCTCATTTTCTTTAATTTCAGTTTCTATTTTTTTAGAAACTGGACTCATAGAGCTTCATTTTGCTAGAAGAAACCATTATCCAATTATGCCTCAAAGTGGGCTGAAATTTCACTTCAATCCAAGCTAAAACCTCTGTTTTCCCTTTGAAATTCTATTATTGCTGTCTCTGGTTGATCCACTTTGATCGATCTGTATCAACCAGAGACATCAACCTGTGCTGCTGTCAGCCCCATTTTGAATTTGAAACCTATTCTATCCTAAACCTAAGTACACCTCCTCCATCACTCAAACACAATTTAACACACATAGTTGGTCTAATATACATAGGGTAGAGTCCTCAAGTGATGATGCCTATCAAGGATCAAATCGAAACCCGACAACCAACTGAGAAACCAAGTTCAAAACAAGGTAAGTAGGGATATTCCATTCATATAGGTGTAATATTATTGATATTGATTGTTGCTATTATTTAAAAATGTTACATCATTTCTTTTATTCTTGTTGTTGATATGGAGCTTTGAATGGAGAATTTATGAGATACTATATTATGTTTGAAATGCATGTTATTGATATTGTTAGCTTAGATGCCATAGCCGGCTTGGAAACGAGGAGTGTGATGGCCGGTAGTTATAGGATGCAGTTGACAATACTCAACTCATATTATGTCATATATAAAGCATGTGGCCAGGGATTAACATTACCTGTACTACGAACCCTTGCCAACAGGGGTTAGGGTGTTGGATACCACAATTATGTGAGGTCAATGTCTTGGAGGGGCATTGGTCGGTCGGTAAACCCATCATGGTCGCTAGGACGTGGTGGTAGCATAGAAATGTGTGAGGTTAGTGTCTTGGAATTGGCACTGGTCGGTTGGTAGACCCATCAGTTAATAGGGCTGGTGGTAGCACAGTGGTAACCTAGAGAGCAGGTCGGGCTGACCTTGGGAAGGGATGCTGGAGCCAACTAGTCTTCTCCGACAACTCAATATGGTTGCTATCGGGTACGGAATCAAATTCGATACCCGAACTACAGGTATTGGAGATTGTAGTAGTACTTACTTACCTAGTGTCATAGTTTTGTTGTTAGGTGGACTAGAGAATAAAATTGAATCTCATGCATATAGGATCATGTTGTGTTGTATTTGCATGCATGGCTTATTATTCATTCATTGGGCTTAGTAGAGCTTAACCCCGTAGAATCTTTTCTTTTTAGATGATTTTGTAGGTACTGGTTTGCCAATGGGCGATGAAGTTGTCGATGGAATCGTAGACCTTCCTTATCTTACTGTTCTGCGAAGATTTTGTGTTTATTTAATTTCTTTTCTTTCAAAAGTGTAATTATCAATATATTGTACTTTTGAGCATAAAATAGATATGTATATGGTATAACATAGATATTTGGGATTTTACTGTATATGATATAATCCATCTATGGGTAGTTCAAGTCTTCCGTTGCACTCTGATATACTTTTATTATCTATCTACCCTTTGTATGTGGTTTGTGACATGTAAATACTGCTTCTGGATCCTAGAGGGTTGACGGATATCGTAGGATATCCGGTCACTAACCGAATCTTCCTAGGGGGTGGGTTTGGTATCTTTCCTCAGTTCTTTAACTTTCTGCCATGTTTTTTTCCTTAATTTTTGTCAATGTTTTG
Source organism: Telopea speciosissima (assembly GCF_018873765.1). Taxonomy (NCBI): domain Eukaryota; kingdom Viridiplantae; phylum Streptophyta; class Magnoliopsida; order Proteales; family Proteaceae; genus Telopea; species Telopea speciosissima. The sequence goes on from NC_057920.1 coordinate 46,079,828, forward strand.
ATATTTTTCCATTAATTTTCTCTTCGATTAGGACAGCTTTCCCTTTGTTTTCCTTTACTTCGGAACCACCATTTTCATCGTTTTATCTTCTCTTTGGGACTTCTTTTCCATAATTTTCTCACTCGTTTAGGTCATTTAGGTTTTTATCTCTATTTTGATCAATTTTCTTTTGGGTTTTGTGTTTTGGATCCATTCCTCACACCCTTTTCTTTGTGTTTCTCCTTCTAGTTTGTCTAAAATCTAAGGGCACTTTGGTAATTAGTTATACACAAATCTAGTTTTAAGCTTTATTTTAGTTAATTTTTGATATAATATACATGTCTCTTTCCATGCTTAGATCATTTGATATGTGTGTATATTTTGCTAGCCATGACTGTTATGCCTTTTGAAGATAATTTCCATGTTTGGATGCTACATAAGTGATAATGGCAAATTTGTAATTTCAAACATGTATGTTAAGTGATCATAGCATGTTTAGCTTAGGTATTTCCTTTTATTTATGTCATGTATGCTTTAATTTCAAGTATGCTAACCATTTAGGTAAAGCTGGATTAAGGTATGTCATCCACCATCCTTTATTATTTGGCCTATACATAACACATTGATCTAAGGTAGACATCCGGTTTTTACCGGATGGACTGGAATGCCTAACTCCTAGGGGTGTCAATTTAGGACTAGAACCGATAACCGGAACTAATCCGGACCGACAAAAACCAAAATCGGAGCACCCAATAGCTTATTGGGACGGATCTGGTCCTAGTTATATACTATTGGTTTGGCCCGGTTCTGGTCCGGGTCTCCCAATGGGTCTAGAATCCATAGCCCATTAAGGGCCCTGTAGCATCGGAACCGGATGATATGTAAACAAATTGAATGGGAAATTAGATCTCTAAAACGCTAAAAGGCTTTAAACCCTAATCTATTAATAACGTTACATTGTTTGGGACTTTTAAATGGCGCTCTTTTGTTGCTCTTTAAGTCATAAGTATATGAGTTGAGTTTGAAATGGAAATTATGAACTCTTAAAGCTAGTATATGAATCAATGTTTTTATTTTAGGCTCTACAAGACTATATCTATGTATGATGAAGCTCCCGTTTTCCTAAAGAAACTTTCATTGTCCTTGTTTTGGGCTCAATAATGTATGGAATCGATTAGGAACTAGAACCGGACGACCCATTAGTTAACGGTCTTGAGTTTCAGCTTTGGATCCGGTAAGCTTATTGGTCCGGTTATGGTCTTGACATTTTAGAGCCGGAACTGCTAAAAATCCGGACCGATAGCTCAGAACCGGACCAATTGACACCCCTGTTAACACCTTCCCCAGACTATAACCTGACACGGACCCCAACCTTTGGATTAGATCAGTTCTGATGAAATCATTTATTTAATTATTTATTTTTGTAAGGGCCCTAGACTCTAATCTAAATAGCAACTCCTTGTCAATAGAGACCTTGAGAGAGGGTTTCCCTCCAAAAAATCTTTTTTGTCCTTACTAAAGGAGGATCAAAAGTGAAAGGGGTGGGTGAAGTGATTGAGAGCCCAATGGAGATCGTGGAAGCTATGCTTCTTGTCGCCGATTTCCATCAAGTTACCAATTTCTTTATCGTTGTTGCCATTGAGTAATGGAAGCAGTGTCTCATTCTGCTCTAAAGTTATGTTTCCTATGGAGTCTTGAGAGTTCCGTGGTGAAACTAAAACTAGGGATGTAAATGGATTGGATTCGGCTTGGATACGGATCGGATGTGATTGGATCCAGATATTTCTTGGCCGAATACAGATACCTCTAAATGGATTCGGATGGATTTGGATACGAATCGTATTCGGATGACCATCAGTTTACATCTCTGCCTTGTGTAGCCCGGACCTTCCTCCCCCTAGCGGATATAATTCACTCTCAATCCATCTCTTAGGTCATGATTCTCTTTTCCTCATATTCTAGAACCTGTTGAATCTTTAAAACCCCTCAAATCCTTATTTACTTAATTTATAGTATTCAGATTTTTTTTCGAACGGATTTTTATCGGAGTATTCAGATTCAGATTTTTTTTCTGAATATCTCTAAACGAATACAGATGTCCCTAAACGGATACGTATGCGGATTGGATTCGGATTTTGGATATCCATTTACATCCCTAAGTAAAACACCACCGCAGTCTAGACGAGTACCAAAAACAGTGGAGGAAAAAACTAAAGAAAGGGAAGAGAAGATAAGAGAATCTGATAAGTGTGACTGACTGGTGATGACAAAACTAATACGACCACTGTTGATTTGGTTCCTGGCTTCTCCCCTAAAAAGCTTTATACACAGAGATCGGAAAAGCTCTCTTACCAAGCTCTTGGTTTGTCTTTCCCACTCTTCTCTCTAGTGCTCGATCATTTAGTCTTCGGACACTGTATCTGCAAATCTCTAGGGATTTGAGAGTCTTAGGCAGTGGTAGGGTTCGCTGTGAAGTTGGGTGTAAGGTTTTCAATTATCTTAGTCTTCTCCTAAGAGGTGGGTGAGAGAGTGGATGATATGTTTGATGATGACAAGACGGGAGAGAAAAGAGGGTGATAATGAAATGGGAGAGAGAAAAGGAGGATAAAGAGAAGCCTTTCAATGTGTGGTAACACGTTTCTTTCCTATAGAAGTAGTCCAAAGTAACCAAAGTTAAAAATATGTTGTTCCTGTCGTTCTATGGTTGTCTCCGAGAGGGGCGAATTAAGGCCCGTTTGATAACGTTTCTGTTCTGGAACGCTGTTTTTTTTTGGTAAAATCATCTTTTTTAGTTTCTATATTAGAAAATCTCTTCTTTTTTTTTTTTGTGTTTAATGGTGTTTGATAAACCTGTTCCGTATATAGTTCCAAAACATTGTTAGATCATCAATGATGTTTGATAAATACTGTTTTGGAACAGATGCTTGGTTATGCACTCTTACTAATTCATCTGTTTTTTCTACTAAGAAAGTTGCACAAGCTCTTCTACATTCTATCCCTTCACACACTCAATGGTGGAGGTTCTTCTGGAAAATTCCAATTCATCCTAAGTTCAAAATTTTCTTTTGGCATGTGCTGAATAGAGGGTTACCTGTCAAAGCAATCCTTTCAAAGTGGACTCATATCGACCCAACTTGTGTCTTTTGTGGGACACATGTGGAATCTATTTGGCATGCTTTGGTCTCTTGTGAGTGGACAAAACATATATGGGGTGCGAGACCTTTAGGGCTTAGAACTGAACACATATATTTTCCGATCTTTATTACACTTTTGTGAGTCCTACACTCTTAAGCAATTTCAATAATAAAGCCATGACAAGATGGCTTTTCTCTGTTTTCATCATCTTTTGCTACTTCATTTGGATTCATAGGAACAAAGTTCTATTTCCAAAGGTTAAACCAGATCTGTTATGGATCATGGCTATGGCTAACAAATGGCTCTGTGAGCTTTCGGTTAACCCACCTTGTATTGATTCTTTTGAATATTCAACATGTTACACGAATGGGCTCAATAGCTTATCATCTTTGGATAATCTACCAATTTTTAATTTCCCAATTTTGTTATGTGCAGGGGTTGCTGCCTCAGAACTAAATAGATCTGGTTGGGCTTTTACAGTTCTGCTGCAAGGAGAAATTAAATTTATTTCTGCAGGTTTTTTGAGTACTAACAATGTTCTGGAAACAAAACTGTTTGGCATTACTCAGGGGATGGAGTTTGCTGCCAGACAAGGATACAACATCAGGGAGGTGTGGTGCAACAAGGAGATCGTGGAGCTGGTTAATAACCCCTTCAAATCAGTCTGCCAGCTACCATTAATATATCTTGGTCTTACAGCCCACATAGCCTTGAACTCTAGTCTTTTTTGTTTTCAATCTTGATGTTCTAATCTTTTCCTTACTTTGTGCTCTTGCTAAATATATGTATGTTAACCAAGAGCAGATACAGTTATCCAACAATATTATACAACCGTTATCTTTTATTACTTAATATATCTTGTCTTTTCCCACTCAAAAAAAAATACTGTTCCGGAACGAATTCTAACATTGTCTTTTAAAGTAATTACAAAAATGTCGAAGGATGGAATGGCTGGTTGGGTTTCTCTTTTGCTTTTATGTTCTCATTTTGTTGCAGCCTATCTAACTCCCTTTGCTTCCTTCACTTTTGAATTCTTCACCATCCCTTCAACTAAATACCTCAATTGCCTTGAAGTCCGAAATCTTATCTTTAGTTACACTTGTAATCCCATTTCTACATAGATGTGTTAGGTACTTGACCGATATGCCAAAAGCTCCAAAGTTGATGGAACGAGTTAAACCAAACCCTTTAACCTATCCCATACTAGGCTGGGCCAATCTAGCGCCCATACACTATAGTGGCCCCATTAAGCACATAACAAGATGATACATGAAAGTCCTAAAAGTTATTGCATTAGGAGCACAACCATCCCCAAGGCCATCGTAAATCTTTTTAGCTTCCTCAATCAAGCCATGATTATAGTAACAAGACAAAAGGTAAAAACAGATGGTATTTGGTTTCAACCCACCAGAGCTATCTCTTCAATCAGCACCAACACATCTTACGGTTTCCTAGTTGGCCTGCATTATTTTCACATCATAAGCTTAAACATCTGGAGAAGCTAATGTTAGAATTATTTATGGAATATAATTCCATATTCCCTATTATGGACTAATATTAAATAAAGTAAAACTCAGGCTAATTATGGTATTGGTCTAATTAAGTGGGTCATTGGGTTATATTAGGAATCCTATGTGGACTGGCTTAAGTGTGGGCAGATAGATTCCTATTGGGACTGTGATGAGTTAGACCCTATAGGAATTACTATATAAGGAGAGCTAGGTCCCCCCTCTACCCATCACAACTAATTATTCTCAATCTCTATTGAGGAGTGCATTCTGGACAGAGAGGGAGATATTCAGTGTTCATCATCCCTGTGCATACGGTAATCTCATCAAGCCAGTTACTTTAAGAATAGAGGGGAAGCACCTAGATCTTGATCTTTATTTTCCACTGCAATCATCATCACTATGGATGCAAAATAAGGTTGGTGGTTCTATCCCTGTTTTCTATTATTTATTTGATTGTGTTCTTGAACGCCCTATGGAGATCCTGGCTTTTGGGATTTTATCCCTATTTGGATCAAATTAACCTATCATGTGATATTAGAGCCTCCATAGATCAATTCTTGAACCTATATGGACTCAAAATAATAGATCATGCTAAGGAAATCGAAAATTTTTCGGTTCGAATCAAGTTTTTTAGGGTTTTTTCAATTTTTTGAAAAACTTGTACGGACATTGGCATTCTGCCAAATTTTTTCTCCGGCGAAAGGCGAATCTGATCACACAGGCGTGTAGAGCTCGGAGAACTGAGCATCTATATGGGTGGATCACCGCCGACGGTAGCGGCAAGTGGATGTGACTCTCCGGCTGGATTTAAAAAAAAAAGGAGTTTTCGGGGTTTGCTATCGTGCACCGTCGGGTCGGGTCGACTCAAACTCTGACCCAACCCGATAACCCAATTTTTTGGCCTAATTGGGTTGACCCAGACCCGGTTGGATCAGAGTTGAACCGGGGTTGGACTGAATTGATTTTAGTTTGATCGTACGGACCGGTTTGAACCAGTAGAGTCAACCATTTTTTGTCCTGAACTTTGACTGACTTTTTTGGGGGCTACGAGACTCCATTTGGGGTCCCATTTTTTGAGTTGGGTCTATTTTTCTGTGCTCTACACAGTGTACCCTTTGTTTTGATCAGATATGCATATTTTAAATATTTTGGTATTCTTTTGATGCATGCCCTTTTCTAGAATTTGACGGTTCATTCCATTGGGAACCGAACCAATTTTTTGATTTGCTGGAATACCTACGTTGATGAATAGAATTGTTAGCTTTTTATGTTAGTTTTAAGACATTTAAGCCCCTTTTCATAAATCATAAAATAACACAAATTGTTTAAAGGTGTAAGTAATTTTGGAAAATCCCAAGAGAGGGTTCCATGGGTTCGACAGGATGCAGCCGCCAATGCAACCTTCCTTGTTAGATTTGTGAAACACCGGTCTCATACAGTTGTGGGATGTCCTTCAACTCTGATGTGTGGTCATACACCTAAAGGCGGTGGTCATGTATTGGTACTTGAAGGGGTACATATACAGTATGCATGTGAATAGACTGACTCTAGAATTCTGCACACCCAAAGGTGGTGGATTTTGAAAGTTGAGTTGTATTCCCATGACCACTGTTATGTAGGGATTTTTACAATTGCATGTTGGAAATTCAGCCCAAAGGTGTTTTCACAACGATGTGTGTAAAATTCTCTTTAGCTTATAAGGTTTCAAGCTATACTTGCATCATGCTGATTATTATACTGTTCATTGTTTAAATTTTCTGTCACCTTTTCTGTCAACAATAACATGATCACTATTGAGGTTCTTACTGGGTCAAACTTTAAGATGTGGAAAGAGGACATTATGTTTGCTATGAAAATGGCAGATGTGCACACGTCCCTTGTTATGGATAAACTAATGGATCTAATTGCTGATAATACTGAGATGAAAAATCCGTGCATGCTGCATGGTAAAAGAGTAATCGACTCAGTATACTGTCCATAAAGAGGTCGATATCGAAACACCTAAAAAGTGGTATGTCTGACCAATGTACTGCCAGAGAATTGCTAGATGCAATTTCTAAGAGATACAGAGTTTGATCGAATGCTGAGAATGTGACACTTCTGCAAGGGCTATTTTATATGGAATATGATGGTTCTGGGGGTGTTAGGGATTACATTATTAAGATGGTTGATTACCAAACTAAACTCAAGGCCTTGAACATTCCTCTTTCAGATGCCCTAATTGTCCATCAAGCCCTAAATACCGTACCTTCTGAATTTGACATCATTCAAACCAACTACATTTTCCAAGATGGAGTCTGGAGTATTAATGACCTAATTTCTAAGGTTATGTCTAAGGAAGAGAAACTGAAAAAGATAAAAAGCATGCTGCCTAATTTACTTCCAAAACCCGTAAGAGTAAAAAGTCTAAAAACCATACTCATAAGTCTGCCAATAAACAGTCTAATCAGACTAACAATTTGGGACCCAAGAAAGACTCTTTGAAGAAAGAGAGTAATCACTGTTTCTTTTGCAAGAAGAAGGGTCACATAAAGAAGGACTGCGACAAATACAAGGCTTGGTTAATCAAGCCCAAACAGCCATCAGGTAATAATTCTTTGGCTTTTGTTTGTGAATCCAATCAATCAGAAGCCCCATCCAGTTCTTAGTGGCTAGATAGCGGTGCAATTAATCATGTTGCTTTTACCATACAGGGGTTCATAAACCGGAGGAGGCCAAACAGGGATGAATCAAGGCTGGTCGTAGGAAACGATGGACATTCTGACGCAGAGTTTGTGGGAGATGTCATTTTATTATTAGATACTGGTTTTAAATTGACTTTAATGAACACTTTTTATGTACCGTCCTTCAGGCAAAATTTAATTTCGGTTTCAGTTTTGGACATTAGTGGTTACCATTTTGAAATACAGAACAGTATGGTTAATTTGTTTTTTAATTCAAGTAAAGTTGGTTCTTGCCTTATGTCCAATGGATTGTACAGATTGTGTTTGTCTCCCAATGATATCTACGTCTCCTATAATGTTGAAAGCGTTGTTTCTAAAAGACCCTTACCTAAAAAACAATCTTTCACATTGCGGCATAAGAGGCTAGGTTATATTTTTAAGGCAAGAGTGGAAAGGCTGATAAAGTCTGACATCCTATCTACTCTCAAAAGTTATCTAGAAACTTGTGTGGACTGTTGTAAGGAAAAGATTACCAAAATAAAGAAGAAAACTACAGTCTGTAGTTCTGACCTATTGGAGGTCATTCACACTGATATCAGTGGTCCCGATTCAGCCACATTGTGTAGAAATTTTTATTTCATCACTTTTACTGTTTTACATACGACTATTCCCGATATGGATACCTGTACTTAATTAAAGAAAAGTCTGAATCTCTTGACAAGTTCAAGTTTTTTAGGACTGAAGTTGAGAAATAGTTAGGGAAAGTTATTAAAATTGTTAGATCTAATCGTGGGGGTGAGTATTATGGCAGACATGGCGATGCTGAACAGCTTTAGGGCTCGTTTACCAAATACCTAGAGGACTCTGGAATAGTTAGTCAGTTTACTATGCCAGGAAGTCCTGAACAAAATGGGGTCGCCAAAAGGCGTAACCGCACCCTTATGGATATGGTGAGGAGTATGATTTGTAGAATAAATTTACCTAATTTCTTATGGGGTGAAGCCTTGAAAATTGCTCTTTATATCCTTAACCGTGTACCTATTAAAGTCGTTCCTCTTACCCCTTTTGAGTTACGGACCGGTCGAAAACCCAGTTTAAACCATCTTAGAGTTTGGGGGTGCCTGCAGAAGTGAAGTTATATAGTTCGACTTTAAACAAGTTGGATCCCAAGACTACTCATTGCTACTTTGTCAACTACCCTGATCATTCAAAGGGATATAAATTTTATAATCCCTGTGGAGGCACTAGGATTGTGGGGTCACAGACAGCGAAGTTTCTGGAATTTTATGTGGCTGAAAAGAATGACTGTTCTCAAACTGTTCAAGATAGTCACATGGTTGGTACATCAGTACCTATTCTTCTACCTATTCAGATGGATGTGGGGCATACTGCGCCATTGGTTACACCTGCTGGAGTTTAGAAGCTGATATTGATATGGTCTCCGACATTCATGTAGCACCTGATGAGATTCCTCTTATTCAGGATGCGGTTGAGGATCCTATCATTGATGCAGCTCTAGCTGAGATTCCTCAGATTCAGGTTGAGGCAGTGGTGGCACAATTACAGAGATCCATCAGGGAGAGAAAGCCAGCTATATCATCCATCTATGAGGTCTATCTGGGAGAACATGACTTGACATTGGTTGTATGGTTGATCCAGTTACTTATTCAGGTGTTGTTTCTAGTCCTCAGTCAGATTTGTGGTTAGATGCGATGAGAGATGAAATGCAATCGGTGAAACATAATGATGTTTGGGAGCTTATTGATTTACCTAAAAGTTGTTAAGCCCATTGGTTGCAAATGGATGTATAAAACCAAAAGGGATTCCAAAGGAAAAGTTGAGAGGTTTAAATCCAGACTAGTAGCCAAGGGATTCACTCAGAGAAAGGGAGTAGACTATAACGGGACCTTTTCTCTAGTCTCTTCGAAGGATTCTTTCAGGGTGATCATGGCATTGGTAGTTCATTTTGATATAGAGCTGCATCAGATGAATGTTAAAACTGCTTTTCTCAATGGCAATCTTAATGAGGAAGTCTATATAGTTTAGCCTGAAGGTTTTGCAGTGGATGGTTCAGATCATCTTGTGTGTAGACTCAAGAAGTCTATTTACGATCTCAAACAAGCTTCTAGGCCGTGGTATCTGAAGTTCGACAGTGTTGTGACTTCATTCAATTTTGTGGAAAACAAAGTGGATCAGTGTATGTATCACAAGGTCAGTGGGAGCAAATTCTCTTTTCTCATCCTTTATGTGGATGACATCCTGCTTGTAAGCAGTGACCTAGGGATGTTGCATAATATAAAGCAACTATTATCTAGGGAATTTGACATGAAGGACCATGGTGAGGCTTCTTTTGTCCTTGGTATTGAGATCCATAGGGATCGTTCTCGCCATATATTAAGTCTTTCTTAGAGGGCTTATGTTGATCGTGTTCTGGAGAGGTTTAGTATGCTGGATTACAAACCTGGGAATGTTCGTATTCTCAAGGGTGACAAACTGAGTTCGACACAGTGCCCAAAAAATGAAGCTGAGAGGGATGAAATGAAGAAGGAACCTTATGCTAGCACGCTTGGTAGTATCATGTATGCTCAGGTCTGTACCAGATCGGATATTGCTTTTGTGATGGGACTTCTTGGCAGGTATCAGTCAGATCCTGGTCTTAGCCACTGGGTTGCTGCCAAGAAAGTATTGAGGTACTTAAAGGGGATAAGAGATTATATGCTGACTTACAGACATGTTCTTGAACTTAAGCTAGTGGGGTATACAAACTCCAACTTTGCTGGCTGTGAGGATGACAAGAAATCCACATCAGGTTATGTTTTCTTGATGGCAGGAGGGGCAGTATCAAGGAAGAGTAAAAAGCAGACATTGGTGATCACTTTGACTATGCAGGCAGAGTTTGTAGCATTCTATAGGGCTGCTACTCAGGCTATTTGGCTTAGGAATCTCATAAAGGAGTTGACCATTGTAGATTTTGTGGATAGATCCATCCAGATATACTATGATAACAGCTCTGCTGTGTTGGTTATAAACAACAACAAAGGACTTAGAGGGTCTAAACACATGGATGTCAAGTATTTGACCATAAAGGAGACAGTAAAGAAAGGTGACATTGTAGTGGAACATTCAGATGATATGGTTGCAGATCTCCTAACCAAAGGTCTTCGCCCTTGTGCTTTTGAGAGACATGTCATAAGCATGGGCTTAGTTGCATCATGGGATGCGGCTGGTTAGTGGGAGTTTGTTTTGTTTTGCTTCATTATAATTTAAAGTTTCTTTTTATCTATATTTTTACCTTATGGTACACTTTGGTTTATATATATATCAGTTATCATTGCATACAGTTTCTTTTAAACACATGGGTGTTTTATTTATTGACATGATGTATATATTTTTTGTTTTAAAATCTTAAGGAATGTGTTAACCTTAAGCAAGGCTGGAGCATTAAGTTATTAGCCTAAAGGTATGTCTTGTAACACATAAAGTAAAACTCGAGTTATTCAAGATGAGACATACAGATTTGTTGGAATCATAAAGATTATTTCTCTAGTGAGCCTGTGCCACTTAAAGAAGAGAAGTTTTGGATTGATAAATTGATAATACATAAGGAATCACTATGCGAGTATTATCTCGTTGCCACACTACCACATTACGTCCATGTTAGTAGAGTTGAGGACTCTCGTGACCATGGAAGGCTCTGTGTCGCTTGATCATAGATGCAGTTACCACCATGCTTCGGTGTCTAAAACTCAATGGGACATGATTGATTTTCTAATATGACCTCTAAACCAATTTGTCTTAAAAAATGTGCACATAAAGTTTTCTTAAAGGTTGTTAGCCTGTGATTTGTTTTGGTCAAAACTGTTTTTAAATCTCTGTAAAAAATGAGTGATTTAATATAAGTCCTAGTGGGAGAATGTTAAAATTATCTATGGAATACAATTCCATATTCCCTATTATGGACTAATATTAAATAAAGTAAAACTCAGACTAATTATGGTATTGGTCTAATTAAGGGGGTCATTGGGTTATATTAGGAATCCTATGTGAATTGGCTTTAGTGTGGGCAGATAGATTCCTATTGGGATTATGATGAGTTAGACCCTATAGAAATTACTATATAAGGAGAGCTAGGTCCCCCCTCTACCCATCACAATTAATTATTCTCAATCTCTATTGAAGAGTGCATTCTGGACAGAGAGGGAGATATTCAGTGTTTATCATCCCTGTACATACGGTATTCTCATCAAGCCAGTTACTTTACCTAGATCTTATTCTTTATTTTTCGCTGCAATCATCATCACTATGGATGCGAAATAAGGTTGGTGGTTCTATCCCTATTTTCTATTATTTATTTGATTGTGTTCTTGAACGCCCTATGGAGATCCTGGCTTTTGGGATTTTGCCCCTATTCGGATCAAATTAATCTATCAGCTTATTCAACCATTTCCTTCTAGATTTTCTCAGCTTCATCGATCTTACCATTCTTATACAGAGAATCCAAGATTGTAGTATAAGTAATTGCAGTAACCTTTATGTCTTTCTCTTCCATTTTTTTTTAAAAATTGGAAAATCCAATCCTGGGGAACCCACTTCACACAACGACTTAATAAAATACCACAAGAAATCTTATCAGTAGAAACACCATATTTATGAGGAATTTCATTGAACAAATTGGGGAGTTGATCAAATTTCTTGCACTAGTTAAAAGCAGACAAGAGAGCATTGAAGGATGTAGTAGATATTCGTGTTCCGAGCTCATCCATCTGATCAAAAGTCCAAAGGGCGTGATCAATCATTCCTACAATGCTATATTTTGGAACTAAGGTGGCAAGGAAAGGTTTTTGGGATCTGTCTTGTAGAATTGAATTAGAGCTTCAATTTCGCTAAAGCGACGAGATTTGGCGAGGTGCTTGACAGTGAGTTCTTGAGCATAACGAGATGAGACGAGGGATCAATAGTGGTCAAAGATAGAGGAGTAGATGACTAGGGATTTATCTGGGCCATGATCTGATCAGAGTCTGGCTTATGCTGGCAATGCTGCAAAGATAGAGATTGAAGAGGAGCTGGAGAATTGACAGGCATGGCATATGTAGGCAAGGGGAGACATTTTCTCGATAGTATTTTGTTAGTGGAAAAATCCAACACCTACACACGATGGCACAACGTACATGGTGGAGGTAGCGAGGGAGTGCCAGAGCCATTGACGTAGGCTCAAACGGGGTAGGAAATGGCCTGTCCTAGCTTCCAACAAGGACAAAATGGCCTGTTCCAACTGATGAACCGACCTGTTCCAACTTTTGACCAAGACGAAACGGCCTGTTCCAAATTCCAGCCAGGACGAAACGGTCTATTCTAACTTTCAGCCAGGACGAAACGGTCTGTTCTAACTTCCAACCAGGACGAATGCGAGATCTTTCCAATGCCTGAGTAACTCTAAGGACTTTTGGGTTAAGCAAATCGCAATGGAAGAGACAAAGGCAAAAGATTGAAAATTAAATTGCTTAGTTGCAGTCTGTATTCATTGGAGTCATTACAACTTGTGAAATCTGACATTAATGAGGTTTACAACTTGGTATTTACACTACAACTACTCTACAACCAAATTGTATAGTCTCACAGAAATGAATTTGATGAAGCTTCACAACTCTGTCAGCCACTGACTGATGAAGTTTGCAACTTGATTCTGATGGTTGTTTTCTGGAACACAGGCCAAAAGACAAAATGGGATAGGACACATCTTTTGAAACACGAGCCAAAAGACGTATTGCTGGAGTTATTCTCTAAGCAAAAACTAAGATAAAACATCTACATCTGAAAATATGAGATGATGAAAGATAAAAAGATAAATTGTAAAGAGTGTTTGTATTGGCTGGGGGCCCGTTCTTCTTCACATTCTCTCCTTTTATAATTGCTCCCTTGGCGGTTGTGGTAGTTCCAACAACTTCCACTTCTCACACTTCCATAACCAACACCTCCATACCCTTCCTTGTATCAGGGCCACGCTCATTTCAAAGTGCAAACTGCCTGCGCCACGTGTTCCTATGGGTTTGCAACTTCCTACCATCTACAGATATGGTAGGTCCCACCTTTCACGATCACCAACTCTTGTGGCTACTTTCCTACGTGCCGCTGACTGGTCTCTGACCGATCGTCACTCACTGGTTCCCTAATCGGTCACGGCCTTAACCATTCACCCCTGCTGGCTCTGCCTAACCCCTGACCGTAAAATCAGGGTGTAATATTGCCCCTCACAATCCCTTTTGAACGGGGTTACACGAGTTCGAATGGGTTTGTGGACATGCTTTTATCAGTCTTAAGTTTGGTCTATTGACCAAAAATAGGGTGTAAACAAAGAATCTTTGTCCCTATTCAATCAGTCTCCTTTTGATGATTCCAGCTTAAAACCAATTCAAACGATATCACATTCACTCACGTACTATTACCCCCATCCCGGTTATTAATTCAAGTATAAACCGAGAAACCGATCCTACCCCGTAGACGTTTCACATTTAACTGACCATGTTCGGCCTGGGAGGCCAAGGTCGTGCCAATTTTATCGACCGAAACAAAATCGTTCAGTCAATATCCTCCCTCTTTTATTCATGTAGGGTGAAACCTTGCGCTTGCTAAGTCCTCAAGAGGAGGTGTCACTCATTCTAATTTGATTGGCCGAATTTGACTTGATGGTCACTATAACCAAATACCATGGGCTATTTTTTAGTAGACCGAGCCAATAGGGAATGTTCTTGACTCTTGAGCTGACCGAATATAATTGTAGGGGATGGCTGAATATTCTATTCCACCTTCAAATCTTCCAATGACTTCCAGCCATATCCTCTTCATCTTTTTTTGTTTTTATACGCAGCAAAATGCGAGAAATGAAGAGGCTCGGTCTTATTTTGATAGCACCTCCAACTCCAGGCGTCTTAGTTCGTAACGGAGTAAAAGGCCTATCGCAATTCTGACGTATCGTAGCATCTGTCACAAGAGATGAACCACTTGCTATTTGGATTATTGCCTCCAACGTGTCCAAGGGAGCATCTTGCATGCATTCACTATATAACATATGTTGTTTCTATAATCCTAATAAATATAACCAGCATTGCATGTGGTTTTCCCTTCTTCTTCAATCGTTGCATGTGAAACCCACTATATTGTCATGTGGGTACTCCACATTCTCATCATTAGTAATAAAAAAAAAAAAAAAAAAAAAAAAGAAGAAGCAGCAGGAGCAAAAACATCTCTCGAAAACTTCGTCCTTCTTGTTGCGTCAAGAAATCTCCACCAAAGGTCCTCCTAGGCTCGGACCTGCACAAGAGAACAAGATGGATACCAGAGAGCCGATTTTCATCAACGAGGGACTATTCGATGCCTAAGCCAGATCTCGCTTAGCAACAATTGAGAATAGTGAAGATGGTTTGTAAGGGGTTATACCTGAGTATATATAGAGTTGGTGATGAGCCTAGTAGCTCTAGAGAGAGAGTCTCAGTATGGTAGTTTCTATTCTTTGAGAATATCTCTGAGTGAGATCTTCTTAAGAGCGAGATCCTCTCTTTCCTTTGTCTCGACTTCCTCTGTAGTAGTTTCCATATAGGAATGGTGGGTTACGTGGTGTCTAAGGCCGATCCTGGCGTTTTCTTCATGGATTTGGATCTCAGGTGTGACCTACTGGATCTAGGGTTCTCGCTTCTTGGTGACATGGCACGATCCCATTGGGAGGTTATGTCACGCCCCATCCCAATAAAGGATATATTACAAGAAAAGGGATGACTAAGATGACAAGTGTCATCACCAAAACTACCAGGATTACAGATACAGTGTCCCAATCCACAGTCTATACCCAATATCAAAAGCATGATAGTGTCAGAGTGCGTAAACCAACGGAATAATCCATTCCAAAATGAATAGGAGTCAGCAGAAGCGTAATTCAATTTAAAATCGAATAATACAAGGTGTTTATTGGCTCATGATAGTGCATAGTATAATTTCAACTTTCCTATAGCCATTAAGTGAATACTCCAAAAGTATGCACGAAGTTTGTACATGACTAATGATCAACATAAAATAAAGAGTAAGATTATGCCCCAAGGACAACACCCTTGAATGTATATCAACATCCAAGTCCAGCCATTAGCTCCACTCGATTCACATCAAAAGGAGCACGTCAAGAGGTTACCTGCACGACAACTAAAAAAGGTTGTGCAACGGGGTTAGCTCCACAAGCTAGTGAGAGAGCAAAGGGGAATACACATATACATAAACACACAATTTGAACAATTCATGCATGCACATGTTAGATTCATTTTTCACCTAGCACACAAATCTAAGTCAGGTATATGCTACTATGATAACTCGGGAGACATTGTGGGTCACTTAACTTATCGCCATAATAAAACCTCAGTTATCACAAGGGAGCCTACGCCGGTCGAAGCCACCAAGACCACCCAGTGGCAGACCCTGATAGCCATTACTACCCCTGACCTGACCTTTCCCCCCCACAGGTAACAGGTGCTCTGACTACCCAACACATAAACCCCTGTTGGTAAGAGTCGTAGCATAAGGGAACAAGAATCCTAACCACAGATATACTATATGCAAGTCCTATCGTCCCGAGAGGTATTCCGGGTGCATCAACGTTCCATTCCATCTAGTACTTGGGTACCAGCACGACACGGCGCATACAAAGCAAGATGACAATCAATGAATTTCATAAACATTTCTGGGGTTCTGGTACCGGTACTCCCGGCACCATAACCCGATACAATAAAGAAGCAATTCACATATCCACGTTCAACTCAGTTCACATTCAAGATAAATAATGCAAAGATGCAATATGCTTATTTATCATATAATAGCATGATAATGAATATCTAATGAATAGCAAACCCAAATAATCACCCAAAACCCATTCACCTTATTCGGGTACCACCCAACGTGGTTGACATGAATTTCCCCGATAGGCGTTCTTTCTAATGAGTTGGGTAGCCTAAAAATGCGAGAGCAAGTGTTAAAATCTGTGTAGAGGGGTCCTATGCTATGCCCCCAAGGTTAAAATTGGGTTTTAAACAAGATAGCATGGATGGACTCACGGACGGAAGCAAAAGAGTGAGTCCGTCCTTGGCTCCGTTCAGGCCAAAAAATCAAAATAAGGGGGGGGTGGATTCACGAACGAAACCTCCTTATGAATCTGTTCATGCATCCGTTCGATCCCTGAGACATTCCCGAGAGGGAATGGAACCACGGACGGAAGTAATAGGTGAATCCGTTCCTGGCTCCGCTCGAACCAGTCACCAAAATGTATTGGACGGATTCACGGATGGAACCACAACGCTGGATCCATTCGTGCATCCGTCGAGGTTCTTTTCGAGATTTCTAAGGATTTTCTTCTCTATCTTGGAACCTGGAGTTCACATGGCCCCCAAGGTCAAGGAGGGGAGTCATAGGCCTTCTTAGGGTCACTAGAACTTAGTCCCACCTCATGGGTCCAAGATCACACAAGGATTCAACTCCTTTGATTCAAATATGAGGTTTAGGGTTCGGAAAATCATAGAACAGCAGAAATGGCTGCACATAGGCTGAGTGGAGCTAACATTAGGGATTGGTCTTCATTAATGGAACCCCATTAAGGGTTAAGCTCCACCTTGAGTCCCAAATGGAACCTTAGGTCAGCTCTTCCTTTAGGAAAACTTATCTAAACCCAAGAATAAATGGAGAAGGGGGAGATGCAATAGGATGGAAACATACCTAGGTGAGTGGAGCTCAAACCCCAACTTCAGCCAGTCTTGAAGATCCACCTTCTCCTCTCTCCTTCCCTTTTTCTTCTTTTCTTCAATCCTTGTCCGGACAGCAAGAGGAGAGGAGGTAGGACAGCAAGACCCCTCTTGCTTCCCCTTCCTTTTTCTTCCTTCCCCTCCCACTCCTCTTCCTTTCTCCTTTTTCTCCTTCCTTTCTTCTTCTCCTCCACGGTTTGGCTTGGAGGGGGAGAAATGGGAAAATTTAGAGCTAAGCCCTCCTTTTATAAGAGAAATGGGCCTTAGGGCTCATTTGCCTAGGTCCCCCAAGGCTAAGAATCCCTTATATTCAAGTTAGGCCTTAAGGCCTGTTTGGCTAAGGTTACAAACTCTATTAGGTCCAATTAGTTAGGGCAAGTTTGGCTTAGCCTAAGGTCCTAAAAAGGTAATTTAGTTTGGGGCTTGTTTGGCTTAACTAAATAAAAGAAACTATTATTTATTTTAGTTATGTCTTATGGGACCACTTTCATGGCCCAACAAACCAAGAGAAGGTAAGGGTGGGGGTCCATCTTATCTGAGGACTTAGTCATTGTGTCTGGAACACAGGGACATGGGTCCCACATGAAAATATAACAAAAGGGCAAGAAACTGCACAGACAGATCCACAAACAGAACCAGTCTTGTGAGTCCGTTCGTGACTCCGTTGCTGTTGTAAGGGCCCAAAATCACAAGGGAAGTTGTGGGACCTTGACCCACACTTCCAGGACTTCGAAGGGGATGTATACCAAAGTTTAGGGTTCAAGGTTTACCCATGGTGTGGTCCAATCGCCCATCAAGGCATGAATACAATTCCTTGTGTTCGAGCCTTCCCCCTTGATTGTTACAATTAGGGGTGCAAGTTTAGCCCTGTCGACCCGAACCCGCCCTGGCCCGTCCTGAGCCCGAACAGGGTCTGGGCTGAGATATTTGGCCCTGAGGGCGGGTCAGGGCTAGAAATTTCTGACCCTGAGTTAGGGTCGGGTCGGGTTAGGGTTGAGGCCTCGAGCTAAGCTTGGCCCGGCCCGGCCCGACCCTTATTTCAGTTATACTATAAAATATATATTGATATAATTTATACATTATAAACTTTAAATTTCACCCACATTTTTTTATATAATATATTATATATGAAGACAATAAGTGTTATAATATAATTTATTATATTGTTATTTTATGTAAAATTAATAATGTTCTTCGCAGCCCATTCTAGCCCATGCATTTCTTTCCCCCTCCCCATGATCAGGGCCAATCAGGGTCGGTCCGACCCGACCCTGAGGGCGGGTCAGGGTTGGATTTTTTTGGCCCTGAGTCAGGGTTGGGTCGGGCCTGGGCCCAGCTAAGGGGACTTAGGGTTGGGCTAGGATTCTATAAAGCCCGGCCCAACCCGACCCTGTTGCAGCCCTAGTTACAATCCAAGGTCATAGCTGTTGACCATTGGCATCGTGGCATCACCCGTCAGTAAAAGTTCAATTTTGACCTGAGATATTAGGGTGTATTTTGAGTAAGGGTGTAACAGGTTATATTTTGTGTATTACATAACGCCCCCACTCCAATGGACCTACTAAGGTTTTTTGGAGTAAAGAATGTTACGTCGTACGGTTTCTGGCGTCTTTGTCTGAATGGCTCGATATCTTCTTCGGGCGTCCTTTTCATTTTATGCGGTGGGATGTCCTCCCCAATTCTTCTTTTGGCCCAGCGGTCTTCCGTACTCGTAATTGAAGCAAGGTATCTATTTGGTTCTTTCTTGTGACGTGACTGCCTGGTTTGAGGCTTGGGCTAGGCTCTGTCTCATCACTTGGGTTAGACTTTGACTTGTCAGTCCAGATGTCTTGAAGTCATGGTTCCTATCGCTTCAGTTGCCGCTGGAGCATCCGCAAGGGGTTTTGAGTGTTTTGACCAGGCCTACGGGGATGCTCCATGTTATTGGGCGCGCCGCTCGACAAAGGGTTTCCTTTTTAAAATTTTGAATCCTATCATTTCAGGCGTGCGTCGGTTCATTTCACGGGCGCGACTTTCGTGGCGCATTTAATGAGCCATGCTCATGTATCCTTAGTTTCCTTATTTGATTTAAATCTCATTCTCTTTTTATTTCTGCTTTTCTAGTTCTACAACATTCTTTTCTTTCTTGGGCGATTTCTGTGGTGCTCTGCTTCTTCTTCCTCTTGCTTTGTTCATTTCTTCCTGCGCGCAGTAAGGTTTTTCTTGATTCTTTTTGTTCTTCTTTTCCATATTTATGTTGTAAGTCTGTGTTTTTGTATTTCTCAGGTTTTTTCAAGCTCTTAGTTTGCGTTGTTCTTCTCTCTTGTGAATTTCCAACTAATAAGCATTTTTCTGCTTATTTTCTTTTTCTATTAATGGCTTCTCCATCACATTCTGCTTGTTCTTCTTCTTCTCACCGAAACCTCAATGTAAATCTTATCTCTTCTTCCGACATGTTGACTTCTGCTAACCAAGAGTTGTTTCCTAGGGGAGGGGTACGATTCCTTCCTTGGACCCCGAGGCCGTCATCCCTAACATTAGGGATATCTTCCCCTCAGTGGGAAATGCCGCGGCGTGAAGCATGGTGGATCCTGTTGCCAGGGGCTGAGGCCCTGCTTCTTCTGTCCGATGGGCATCCCTGGATTATATTAGTCGTCTCGAGGCAGGAGCTATGGCAGAACTTTGAAGGGAGTGTCATGTTCCTAAGGAGGTAGTAATTAGAATTCCTGGGACTGAGGAATTTTCCTGTACTTCGTTTGAGGGCGAAGTTTGCCTTACGACAGACGTCTTGTCTGACAACTCTCAGTTTCCCATGTGTGAAGCCGTTCGGGGGTTCATAGGTGAGCTATTTGATCATTTCGAGATAGCTCCCGCCCAACTCGTCCCCAACTCCTGGAAGAGTATCCTGGTTTTATGTCTTTTCCTATAAACCTTGATCGCCTGTTGTCAATTGCTGTCTTCCGTCATCATGTCTATTACCTTCTGTCAAATCCGTCGAAGGGTTGGTATAGCCTTACCCAGCATACCAATTTCACGTTCATTAAAGGATGGGATTCTTCGGTTAAGGGCTAGAAGAATCACTTCTTTTTTTACTTCTAGCCTAGAGGGTCTTCCTGTAGGGAACCTTTGGCATTAGCCCAATATCAGATTTTGGTGAATTCGAAGGTTTTTCTCAGTGAGGAAGATTCTGAGACCCTTCGCTTGATGGCGGCAGCCCGACCCTTTGATGTTATAGATCATACTGAGGGTTTTTTAGCCCGTCTTGACCTTAGTCTAGCTATGAGTTTTACTTGCTACAGTTCTTCTTAGTGTTTGATTTGTGGTTGATGAAAAATTTTCTTTTGTAGTGCCGATCGATAATGATAGAATCCAGGCTGCTTTGGCCAGGCACCATTCGCATCAAACTCCCCAGGTGATACCAACCTTGTAGTGTCGTCTGTCTATCCTACTCCGCCCAAGGTGGGTCTTTCTAAGAAGAGGAAAGGGAATACCATCTCCTCTCAAAGGAATATTCGTGCGTCCGTGAATGCTGACCATGCTTCCTCTCCTTCCTGGATGGTCATGGTTGACCTGGTCAAGGATCAAATTGGGGTTAGTGGTGGAAACGACAGCTTGCGCTATTCCTAACTGGGAGCTTACCATAGAGGACAATGTCTTTGACCATGGTGGTGGCACGACGATCAAGTGGTTGAAGGGTTGCGTCCTTCTAGCTGACCGTCAGGACTTGAAGAGGGAGAGTCTCCAAGTCATAGCCAGGCAGGGGAGGATTTGTTCTGCCCGGGTCAGTCTTCCTTCCTATCCCTTAATTTTTCCTTTCTTTATTTATTATTTCTGAGTTTTTCTGTCTCCCATTCGTAGCTCACAGCTACTCTAGCTCAAGCCTGTGATGCGCTTGACGACCATAATGGCAAGTACGCTGTCCTTTTGCAAGAGGTGGAGAACTTGAAAGAGTCTCTCCGAGACTGAGAAGGGGAAGTTGGTGGTGCAGGTTGGGGTTGTTTCTGAGAAGCTCTCGACATAGGTGTCCCACGCTGGAGGGTTGGATTCTCGTGTTAAGGGACTAGAGTCTGACCTAGTGTTGGAGCGTTCTAAGGCCGAGGAGATGAAGACGAAGCATGCAGAGCGCCTTGAGGAGCTTCTGAAGGCTGCCGACGAGGCAAAGTCTGATATTGCTACTCAAGAAGTTAAGGATTATAAGAACTCCAAAGCTTTTGAAGATGCTTACGCTGACGTAGGGGTAGAGATGTACATCATGGCTGGGGTCTAGTCATGAGAGTACACTCTGAGTTTGTACCCAGATTTTCCTTACTCTGGTTGTCCGACTATTTGCACGGATTTGGGTCCCTCTTGTTGAGGCTGTGGGCGGTGTACTGACCGAGTCTGAGGCTGTGCGGGATGGAGCATGAGTCAGGGCACGGGAAGGGCTAGTGGGCAGGCAAGTTGACGTGGCCGAACAAGAGGTTGTTCTTTGAAGATTGCATTTTGTATTCTTCTTTTCTTCCCTTCCTCTTCTTTTTTTTTTTGGGGGGGGGGGGGCTTATACTTTTGTAATGATGCTTTAATTTTAATGAAGAAGTTTTCTTCAGATTTTTCTCTCCATTCTCTGTGATAATTTTTGTCTTGTTGCCACCGATTCATCTGAGGTCATCCGCACGGTCAATAAATGCCAATGCCGTGTCAAAAGATCCTACAGTGCGGATGGCACAGTTAGAATATGAATTGGAAGCTCTTCAGATGTGCTATGATCCTCTGACTAGCCTTAATGCTTCCCTAAGGGACTAGGTTGGAAGGTTGGAGTGAGACCTTGATTATGTCCAGTCGCTTCTGGAGGACTCCAATGCCCGCGCGAAGACACGACATGCCCAGAGTTTAGAAGAGGAAATTGGCTACCTGGATATGGAGCTTTCTAGCACCAAGAAGGGGGCCAAGAAGTTGGAGCAGGAACTTGCGCAGGTTCGTTTCGTGTTGGCCGATGCTAGGGTCTGTACAGGGGTCCAATCAACGGAGTCTTTGGAAGAGGGAATTGACCGGCTGAAAAAGCAACTGCAGGAGGCGTGAGCGGACACAGATGATCTTACCGCATGGTTAGAACAGTCGCACGAGGTTAATGCGAACGTCCGGGACTGGGTTGAAAAGGAGAAGAAAGCAGCTGTGGAGCGTGCAATTACGTGATATGAAAGTTCTACAGACCTCCTATATCGTGACCAGTGGCAGTTCCTCAAGGGTGTTAAACATCTGTACCGCTTGGTTCGACATAATGTCCGGACTTTGATTTCATGAATGTCCCCCTCCCTTTTTCGTTTTAGGTTCATCTTTGTACAGGAGAGTATTTATGGAATGTCAATGTCTTGGCTTTTTGAATTTTTTTTTTGTTAGTCTTTATGTCATATGACGCCTCGTTTGCAGTGTTAATGGTGATGTTCAAACGTCACTTTTTCATTTTCCATGCTGATGATGTGTGAACTGAGTCATCGCGTCTTTTCGAAGTTTCTTCAGAGATCTTTGGGACTGTAAGAGCAAGATGTCCTTACAAATGCGGGTATGCCAAATGGCACTTGGCTCTTGCTCTTCTTTACTTCTTAATCTTGACCGTTTGAATCTTATTTTGATCTAGGCCCTTGGTTTCAGTATAAATAGGGCTTTCATCTTCTTCTTGTTGTGGTTTTTCTCTTCCTATATATCCTTGGTTGGCTTCGTCCCTTTTCTTCCCTTTATGTGCTCCCATTGCTTTGGTGCTATTACTGTCGCTGCTTTCATGACTGTTGTGGGTGTTATTTCTTTGATCAGGATGTCTTTGAAACAACCTTCTTCGTTTTCAGTCCAGATCTTCAGACGAAAATACCCTTGCAGTCGCGATCTTTAGACGACATGCAGTGTTGCTTGTTGTCCCTAGACTGGGGGTTGCCTCTCTGTGTAGTATGCTTGTGTCGATGCCTGGCGTTCGCATATTGCTACAAAGAGGTGGAGAATCTTGAGGCGGTTTTCTCCTTTCTCCCACTACCTCTTCAGGATTCGAGGGATGGAAGTTTTGTATAAGCAGTCCGCTGGAGAACCAAAACCTAGTTCTCTGCTTGTGTGCTTCCACATCCTCTTCTCTTAGGGGGTGGGAATTCATCACTGGGACCCATTTTGTCTTCACAGGAGCTTGTGGTCTTCGTATGGTGATTCCCAGTTGGTGAACGACTTCCTCAAGATGTCTCACGGCTTGTTTCTATTTGGTCATCTCCTCTGCAGGCTCTTCGTGGACCCTCCAAGCTTTCATTCGGTAGGCCTCTGTTGTCTGTCTGGGTTGATCTAACCAGGGCCTTGCATATTTCGGGGATTTCGCGTCCTTACTTTCATTTGGGAGTGGGGTTCCCCCGAGCGCTGTCTAGTTCAGTTCACTTTGTGCCTTTGACTTATGGCTACTCCTGTTTCACACTTTGGGGTTCTCATTCTCATGAGTCTTCATGTCAGATGTCCAGCGAATTCGCCGAGGTTCCATGCGCGCTTGTGGTCTAGACGCACTGTCTTCTTCTGCTTCTTTCTTTCGTGTAGCATGAGGGAGGTGTTCAATGGGGGCCAAACATGTTTACTCTTTTTGGGCCTTCATCCAGCGAAGACTTTAGGATCCCATTTCTATATTGTAAATCAAGCTGTCTGTTGGCTCTATTTTTGTATCCCATTTCTATGTTGTAAATTATGTCGTTTATTGGTTCTCATATCCTTGTAAATTTGCTTAATAAATGATAAGTACGTGTTTTTCTCCTCTTGTTGTCTTTTTATGCTCTTTGGTAAGGTAGCTCTTCATTCTGTGCGGGTGAGATTCATAGTATCTTCTGGTGAGATCCTTCACGCCTCATGGTTGAGGACTTTTCGTGCCTCTCGGAAGAGGGCTTTTATGCCTCTCGAAAGAGGGCTTTTTGTGCCTCACGGAAGAGGGATTTTTGTGCCTCTCAGAAGAGGGCTTTTATACCTCTCGAAAGAGGGTTTTTTGTGCCTCTCGGAAGAGGGTTTTTTGTTCCTCTCGGAAGAGGGTTTTTCATACCTCTCGGAAGAGGACTTTTTGCCTCCCGGGTGAGGACTTTCATGCCTCATAGATGATGACTTTTATGCCTCACGGATGACGTCTATCATGCCCCACAGATGAGGTCTTTCATGGCCCATGGATGAGGTCTTTTATGCCATAAGAAATTTGCAAAGCAAGTATCAATCATGAAGTTTCAAACTTTGTTAGAGAACAAATGCTTGATTAATGATAAAATCTAGAGCCGTCGATACTATGATAACAAATGATTGAATGATGATAACTGGAGCCGTTGATACTGTTCGATGGAGAGTACATCTGTCAAAAATTGAAATCCTGGATATCGCACGGTAAGCGAACCTTCCTACTGGTACAATTGAAATTCTGGGTACCGCTTAGTGAGTGAGCTTTCTTATTGGTAGAATTTTTTTCAGATTTTCTGAATTCCATGGGCGAGGTATCAGCCCTCCGGAGTCTTCAAGTGGTACGTTCTTGGACGAATCTTCTTGGAGACTATATGCGGGCCTTCCCAGTTGGGGTCCAGCTTGCCCTATTTCTTTGGTTGTGATGTGCTGACTTTCCTAACTACCAGGTCACCCATCCTAAATATCCTTTCTTTGACTCGCTTGTTATATTGTTGTTCGGCCCTCTGCTTGTATGCTACGTTCCTCATCAAGGCATCTTCACGCACTTCGTCCAAGAAGTCCAGGTTTGCCCTAAGCCCGTCCTCAAAAGTCCGTTCATCGAATGCGAGTACCCTGTGTGACGATACTAAGACCTCTACAGGCGCCAGGGCTTCGGTTTCGTATGCCACCCTGAAGGGGCTTTCCCCCGTTGGGATTCGAACGGTGGTTCTATATGCCCATAAGACGTTGAGTAGCTCGTCAACCCACCTTCCCTTTGCTTCTTCTAACCTCTTCTTTATTCCGCTGAGGAGGGTTTTATTGGTGATTTCTACTTGTCCATTCGTCTGAGGGTATACCACTGCTGCTGAATGGTAGTTTTTGTGGTATTTATTGCAGAATTCTTTGAAGGCCGGGTTGTCGAACTGCTTGCCGTTTTCTGTGACCAAGATGCACGGTAGTCTGAACCGGTATATTATCTTGTCCCTAAAGAATTTTTCCATCTGTTTTTCGATTATGGTGGCTAAGGGTTTTGCTTCTACCCATTTGATGAAATAGTCGATCGCAACTACCACGTATTTTCTGTTCCTCGATGCTGGTATGAAGTCTCCCAAAATATCCATTCCCCACATCGCGAAGGGTATGGGGCTGAGTATGGATGTGAGGGATGTTGCCAGATGGTGGTGAAGTGGAGCAAATAGTTGGCATTGCTCGCATTTTTTTACATATTGGATTGCTTCTTCTTGCATCCAGGGCTAGTAGAATCCTTGCCTGAGCACTTTGTAAGCGAGAGCCCTACCGCCCATGTGGCTACCGCAGATTCCTTCGTGCACCTCTGCTAGAGCGTACTGTGCTTTTTTAGGCCCTAGGCATCTAAGGAGTGGGGCGGAGACTGATCACTTGTATAGTACCCCGTCGACCATTGTGTACTTTGCTGCTCGTGCCTTCAGTTTTTGAGCCTCCGTACGGTCTTCTGGGACTTCTCCGTTCTCTAGGTATTTCTTGATCGGATCTATCCAGCATGGCTCTTCTTCCTTTACTTGGGTTATCACTGCTTCCTTATAAATGGGCGTGTTCAATGTCTCCACGTAAATAGCTTGGTCTAGTTATGAGAGTTCTGCTATAGATAGTCTAGATAGTGCGTTTGCAGTTGTGTTCTCCGTACGGGGTACTCTTTGTATTTCGAAGCTACTAAACCCCTTAATTACCTCTTTTGCTTTCATCAGGTAGGCTACAATTCACTCGTCTTTAGCTTCGTATTCTCCATTCAGCTGATTGACTTCCAACTGCGAGTCTCCTCGAACCGTGACCTTTTTTTACCTGCACAGAACGGGCCACTTGTATCCCAGCTAATAACGCCTCGTATTCTGCTTCATTGTTCGATACTGGGAAGTTGAATCTTAGAGCATATTGTATCTTGAATCCTTCGGGGCTTGTCAGGATGACCCCTGCTCCTCCTCCTGTTGACCTGCTTGACCCATCCACAAACAAAGTCCACGACGTTTAGTTACGCTTCCCCAAGTTTGCTCCCTCCTCTGGTTCACCTTTTGCACTGGTGCATTCTACAACGAAGTCAGCAAGTGCTTGTCCCGATTGCCGCACAGGGTTTGAACTCGATGTTGTATTCACTAAGTTCGACTGCCCAGGTTACAAGTCGCCCGGACATATCCGGCTTGTGCAAAATCTTCTTTAGGGGTTAGTCCGTTACTACCGTGATACTATGCGCCTAGAGGTAGGGTCTGAATTTTCTTGTGGCTATGACCAAGGCTAAGGCAAGTTTTTCGACCTCTCGGTACCTCGTTTCTGCTTCCAGCAGTACGTGACTGACGTAGTAATGAGCTATTTTTGCTTCTCGTATTCTTTCAATAGTACTGCGCTTACTGCTACTGCCGATGTTGCTAGATATAATAGTAGTATATCGTTCGGTTTTGATCTTACCAGCAAGGGGCTTTTCCAGGTATATCTTTAATTCTTCGAAAGCTTGTCGGCACTCTTCGGTCCAGGTGAAGTCCTTAGGGTTTCTCAGATTTTTGAGAGTTTTGAAGAATGGCAAACACTTGTCTCCTACACGAAACATGTTGTCAGGGCCGCTATCCGTCTGTTCAGCTTCTACACTTCCCTGACCGTGCAGGGAGCTTCCATATTTCTTAAGGCTTGTACTTTTGCTGGGTTAGCTTCAATCTCTCTTTTCGAGACTATGTATCCTAAGAACTTCCCCAAGGTGACTCCAAAGGCACACTTGGCTGGATTAAGCTTCATCTGGTTTGTTCAGAGAACTTGGAAGACCTCTCCAAGGTCCGTGATGTGATGTTCGGCCTTGATACTTTTGACCAGCATGTCATCTACGTAGACCTCCATATTTTTTTTGATTTAATGTTTGGACATCTTGTTTACCATTCTCTGGTAGGTTACTCCAACGTTCTTCAAACCGAATGGCATCATCAAGTAGCAGTAGTTTTCCTTATCAGTTCTAAATGTCGTGTAAGACTCGTCTCCCTTTTCCATGAAGATTGCATTATAACCTGAATAGGCATCCATAAAGCTTAGCATTTCATGTCCTACAGTTGTGTCTATCAAAAGATCAATGCGAGGGAAAGGGTACTCATCTTTTGGATAGGTTTTGTTGAGGCTTGTGTAGTCGACGCACATCCTCCATTTGTCGTTCAACTTGGGGACCATTATAATGTTCGCTAGCCAAGTGGGGAATCATTCCTCTCTGATGAAGCTTGATCGCTTAAGCTTGTCTACTTCTTCTCCTATGGCTGCTTGCCGGTCGGTTGCGATGTTTCTTCTCTTCTGCTGTACGGGCTGGCGAGTGGGATCAATGTGTAGCACGTGTTCTGCGATGTGCCTAGGGATACCTGGCATGTCATCTGCCGACTAGGCGAATACGTTCATATTCTTTCTTAGCAAGGTGATCAACTTCTCTTGTTGTTCCTCTTTCTAGTAGGGTGCCTATCTTGACCGTGCAGGAGGGTTTTGTGTCATCCAGGCATATTTCTGTGAGATCTTCTACGGGCTCTCCCTTGTGATCCTTCGTTTCGTTCCAATGGTCATGTATTTCTACCAGTAGTGCTAGCCCTCGACAATTGCCCTTTGCCTGCTTAACAAAGGTAACATGGCATTCTCGAGACCTTTTTAGTTCCTTGCGGCATTCTCCAATTCCTTTTTATGTGGGGAACTTCATTTTGAGATGCTTCGTCGACACTATAGCTCCCATTTCGTTGAGACTCTTACAACCTAGGATGGCGTTGAAAGCTGATGCCACCTTTACCACCATAAAGTCAACCAGTACCGTGGTGGTGTACGGTCTCTTTCCAATCGTGACAGTTAGTCTGACCAACACTTTTATAGGTGCCGATGCTCCGAAGAAACCATCGAGCGAGGTCCCTTCGTATTGTAGCTTGTCGTCTGGGAGTCCCAATTGCTTATAGGCGTCGTATGACAACATGTCCACCAATGCTCCCGTGTCGACGAGGATTCGATGCATCTCTCTGTTTCCTATGATGACTTTAATTACGACCGCATCG
This sequence comes from Telopea speciosissima, assembly GCF_018873765.1. NCBI lineage: Eukaryota > Viridiplantae > Streptophyta > Magnoliopsida > Proteales > Proteaceae > Telopea > Telopea speciosissima. The sequence goes on from NC_057920.1 coordinate 46,108,024, forward strand.
TCGTGTGGCCAACTAATTCCCTCCATGTTGCTGTCGTCGAAGGAGATTGTGGGGGCGGTCTTAGTTTTCTTTCTTCCAGCTTCCGCTATTCCTACAGACCTGGCGTGGGCCTTTGCTTTTCTTCCTGATTCACGGTTTGGCCCCCCAAAGATGGTGAGAATAGCTGGGCCAGCAGCTTGAACGCCTTCTGCTACCTGTTCTTGCCGCTCGTTCCTTGGGGGTTTGGAGGCCGTTCTTCTTGGCATGGTCCCTCGCTCCTTCGTCTTCCCCTTAGTCGATCGGCATAGTCTCCCCTTGGGCCTTCTCCTCTGTTGTTCCTCCTGTCTCCTTCGCCCTTTATGTAACGACATAGCCCCCCTATCTTTATCAGGTCCTCGATTTCTCTCTTCAGTTGGTGGCAGTTCTCAGTGTCGTGCCCAGTATCCCTATGATATCGGCAGTACTTCTTTTAGTTCCGATCTTTAGGTTGTGAGATCATTGGCCTAGGGGGCCGAAGGAGTCCCTGGTCATGTATCTACATGAGAATATTGGTCTTTGTGGTGTTCAGGGGAGTATATTCTGGGCTGGGATCTCGGTTCGTATGGCGATCTGCTCTAGGCTTTATGTCTTTTTCCCTTCACTCATCTCGGTCGTGGGAGGATCTTTTCTTCTGCTCTGGGGCCTTTTGCTCGGCTGCCTTCCGGGCCTTTAGCACATCCTTCATGTTGGCGAACTAGTTGCATCACTCCATTAATTCTCCCATGTTGGTTGGGGGATCTAGGTCCATAGACACGACCACGTCATGGTCAAAGACCCCTTCGTACAAGGTGGTGTAAGCCATGGCTTCGTCCAGATCCTTGATATCGAGCGATTCTTGAACGAATCTTGTGAGGTATTCTCGGATGGATTCATCACTTTGTTGTTTTACCGCGAGCAAGTTGGCTATTGTCTTCCTCTGCTTGATGCTACTCTGAAACCGGGCGATGAAGGCGGTGTATAATTCTGTAAGAGTATTAACCGATGGTTTAAGTCTAGAGAACCAAGCCGTTGCTGCCCCTTTTAGAGAGCTAGGAAACGCTCGGCAAATTATCGCCTCTAATGTGATCGTGTGGATTCGACTTGCCATCTTACCTGTCGAAGCTTGGAGGTTTGAAGCCTGGAGGAAGTTCTGCGTTCATGATTGTCGCGGAGTAGGGGTGGCCTCTCGAAATGAATGTTGCCTTTGCAACAGACCCACGGTCTAGGCTTTTGAGCTTTTCGTCGATCTCCTTGAGTTTCTTTTCGAAGTCGTTAGTGAGTTCGTGTTTCATCCCCTGTTTCTCTGTGGGCTGTTGGGTAAGTACAGGCTAGGCGTGTCCCTTGCCTCTGTTTTGTGTGTTTGGAGACTTGCTCGAGTCTCGCCTCTGAACTCTATCTGGCCTAGGAGGGAATCCTCTGACGGTCCGACGGGTTCAGTTCGTTTCGTCCCTCCTTTCGATCGTCCGCGGATGCCTTTCGGTTGTCTACATCTCGCTTCGTACTGACTGACGGGTGTGAATCCTGGACCGGTTGGTGCTCCTTTCACTATGGTAAGTTTTGGTCCTTCCGGAGGAGATCCAAATAGGTTTGCCGCGATCGTGCGGCCTTCCTCGGGTCTTTCCTGGAGAGCGTCTAGTCTCTGCTCTGGTAACACCAATTGATTCATGTTGGCGAGGGTGGGACGATCCTGTATGACTTTTCGCCCTTTTGAGCATGGACGACCGTCGTGACCGGTCCTGGTTTGTCTTTTTCGGCTGGGCTTGAGCTCTAGGTGGTGATACGCAGTTCGGCGGTGGAGGCAATGTCATTGCTACCTGCTGCCGGGCGAGTCCCTTGACTAGCTCGTTGGTTTTTAACATCTGGAGTTGTAGGTCTTTGAATTGGGCGTTCGTGACCGTGCATTGGGGTCCTGGAACTGGGGTGTCGACGGTGGGGGTGGTAGTTGTTCCTCAAGTGGCCTATCTTTGCCAGTTGGGTCTTGAGGCATCGTTTCCGGCAGTGCTGCTGGCAATGGAGCGCTCTCCCGATGACGATGGGAATGTGCGTCAGGCGTTTTCTCCTGGGGAGGTTGAGATTTTCCTCCCCGACCCCTTCTTTTTACTCTGCGGGAGGTTTCCGATGGTGGTGAATTCCTCCTTGTGTTGTGAGTTGCACAGGTTGATCTCGCCATCGTTTCGGCAAAGTTTTTGAGTGGGTCAGATGTCTGATGATCGATTTCCCACAAACGGCGCCAAACTGTTGCGTCAAGAAATCTCCACCAAGGGTCCTTCTGGGCTCGGACCTACACAAGAGAACAAGATGGATACCAAAGAGCCGATTTTCACTACCGAGGGACTCTCGGATGCCTAAGTCAAATCTCTCTTAGCAACAATTGAGAATAGTGAAGATGGTTTGCTAGGGGTTATACCTGAGTATATATTGAATTGGTGATGAGCCTAGTAGCTCTAGAGAGAGAGTCCCAATATGGTGGTTTCTATTCTCTAAGAATATATCTGAGTGAGATCATTTTAAGAGCAAGATCCTCTCTTTCCTTTGTCTCGACTTCCTCTTTAGTAGTTTCCATACATGAATGGAGGGTTACGTGGCGTTAGAGGCCGACCCTGGCATTTTCTTCATAGATCTGGATCTCGAGTGTGACCCACTGGATCCAGGGTCCTCGCTTCTTGGTGACGTGGCACGATCCCATTGGGAGGTTATATTTTTGGTATTACACTTCTCATAACACTTTTTTTTTTTTTTTTTTTTGCCATCAGCCATGGTTGTTGAAGCCTGCCAAGAATGAAGCTCTGTATTCTCAACTTCAGGAAAACGACTTAACCAGCAGATTCCAATTCGAGTGGTTAAGAATCAATTGGGCCGCAAGGATTTCACCCTTCGTGTCACCTTTTGATAGCTGCAGCGTCGTTAGACTCCAAAGCTTGTAAAGCAAAAGAACCCCAAGTGGCTTCCATGGCAGAAGAGGGAAGGAACTTGAAAATTGAAACTCGGTAAGAGTCGTCAGCCTCCTTTGAATCATCTTCGGAATCGGTTTCTGCCCCTCAAGCGTTGTTCGGTATGAATGGAATACCCTCATATTATCGGCATAAATGTGTGGCAAAAATGTGTAGGTTGGGAAGAAAGTGAAAATTTTGGCCTGTGATCTAACAAATAAAGGACCGGAAGTTTGGAATAGAGAAATCTCTAGTTCCTTCAATCGATCATTGGAGACGAACTGTCGTCGTTCGCAGGCCTTCCCATATGCAAGTATCATTTCCTCGCAAGGTAATTACCAATGCTGCTTTGTCGCCATGGATGAAGTGAAGAAGAACCAATGGCGATCGTTTCCATTTTCCTCGTCTCTTTTGGTATGAATGATATGAAGGGAAAAAATGGAGATGATGGTGAGGATTGAGGAGTAAGTGGATAGGAGAGTATGTTATGACTTGTGTCATTGTAGGAGAGTGACACATCAGTGAGTTGTATATAGTTATGAGAAGTAAGTAGGAGACGTTGAAGAAACGACTTCTAGTGGGTTGTATTGAGAATCATGGGTAGTTTCCATTACCTAGTATGTAGGAGTGGATGGAGTATAAAGAGACATGTGGCAATATGAGTGAAATGAAGGGGGAGGGGATAGATAGGAGAGTGGTATGAAACGTGCCAGCACATGTTTAGGGACATGATGTCATGATGATGTCATAAAGTTTTTTTTTCTTTTTTGAACAGCCTTCAAATAAAGATTGAATTCTAGGAAAGTTGGTAGTAAGGACCGCGCCCTCGACCCGTAAAACCGGTTACATAAGTGAGGGTATAGGATCACTTATTAGCACAGAGTGCTATCCTCGACGAGCGATGTGGGACTAAACTTACGTAGCCACTGCAATCACACCCCCCGTCAAGCGCTGGCTCTGATACCAAGTAAGGACCGCGCCCTCGACCCGTAAAACCGATTACACAAGTGAGGATATAGGACATCTGTCAACCTTGGAGGCATGAGAGTTCTTAAGCGTAACACTGGAGGTAGAAGGTGGAGGTAAACTCATTGATTGTAGAGGGAGTGTCTTCTGTTCGGAAGAGATGCACCAGGGCAAATATCTTGATATGGGTTTTATGGGTGTTTGATGAAATTATAGGGAAGATAAGAAACAGTATCCCCAAAACTATTCTGGCCGGAGGTAATCCGAGCGTGCCGGGATTTACAGTGGTCAAGGCCTACAACCCACACTGTGCTCAAGGAACTTTTACCCCGGTTGAACAACGGATCCACCCTACCAACTTTCCCATTATCAATCCTTATGATGTCTTTCCTCAGACATCCACCTCCATGACAAGGAAGATCCGGACGATCATCTCTCCCAAGAAGACCCAGGGTCTCAAAGAGTACGTCCAGGCACCTCCTTTCTCTCAAAATCAGGTCACCGCCAGTGGCAAAGAACAGTATTTTCCGGTTGACATCAGTCCCAATCTGATCAGACAATGGATTGCAGTGGCTAGGTGATTGCACTGGCTACGTAAGTTTAGTCCCACATCGCTCGTCGAGGATAGCACTCTGTGCTAATAAGTGATCCTATACCCTCACTTGTGTAACCGGTTTTACGGGTCGAGGGCGCGGTCCTTACTTGGTATCAGAGCTAGCACTTGACGGGGGGTGTGATTGCAGTGGCTACGTAAGTTTAGTCCCACATCGCTCGTCGAGGATAGCACTTTGTGCTAATAAGTGATCCTATACCCTCACTTGTGTAACCGGTTTTACGGGTCGAGGGCGCGGTTCACTTATTAGCACAGAGTGCTATCCTCGACGAGCGATGTGGGACTAAACTTACGTAGCCACTGCAATCACACCCCCCGTCAAGCGCTGGCTCTGATACCAAGTTCAGAGTATTCTATTTAGTTTTTCAAGTGCTTAGTACAGAGAAGGGAAAGCCATATAAATAGGCAATACAAACTGGTGGTAAACAAACCACAATACAAAATAAACTATGGTAGACAAACTACAGTTACTTTAATCCAAACCAACCATGATTACTTTACCCAAACCAGAGTTACTTTACGACTTTACAAACCAAACCATAGTAAATACAAACCAAACTATAGTTACTTTACGACTAATCTGTCTCGGGCCCACTATCACTGGAGTACGGGATGAAAAAGTTGAGAGCATGAACAACTTCAAATTCCAGGTGTTCGTGCATGATACGGTGGATGACTGGATGCTGTAGTTCGATGTTGACTTCCCAGGCAGTACTAGTGCTTTGGAGGAGACAGGCTGGCAGAGTGGTCGGGTCGACATGATTGTGGGCGCACATGGTAGTCATGAAAGCAAACCACTGTTCCTTGGTGGCTTCGGAGTCATCTCGGTGGGTGAAGAGATCTTCTTGGCTGGTGCCATGGAGGAAGAAGCTGGGGTCATATGCCACTAAATGGTGTTCTAGATCGGGACTGATGTCAACCGAAAAATAGTGTTCTTTGCCACTGGCGGTGACCTGATTTTGAGAGAAAGGAGGTGCTTGGACGTACTCTTTGAGACCCTAGGTCTTCTTGGGAGAGATGATCGTCCGGATCTTCCTTGTCATGGAGGTGGATGTCTGAGGAAAGACATCATAAGGATTGATAATGGGAAAGTTGGTAGGGTGGATCCGTTGTTCAGCCAGGGTATAGCTGAGTTCATACAGATAGTCAACCTTGGAGGCATGAGAGGTCTTAAGCGTAACACCGGAGGTAGAAGGTGGAGGTAAACTCATTGATTGTAGAGGGAGTGTCTTCTGTTCGGAAGAGATGCACCAGGGCAAATATCTTGGTATGGGTTTTATGGGTGTTTGATGAAATTATAGGGAAGATAAGAAACAGTATCCCCAAAACTATTCTGGCCGGAGGTAATCCAAGCGTGCCGGGATTTACAGTGGTCAAGGCCTACAACCCATACCGTGCTCAAGGAACTTTTACCGGGCGGAACAATAATGGAGGCTGAAACTATCACGCCATGTTTCTGATGCAGAAGATCCGTCTGGGACGGCAACTGTAGAGCATACTTAGGCAAGGGAAAGGAAACCGTAACACCATATCAAAGATAAGAGTCAAGGAGCAGAGCCCCGAAGAACAAAAGACACAAAAGAAAAGCTTAGCCAACCATGGCTCTGATACCAAGTTCAGAGTATTCTATTTTGTTTTTCAAGTGCTTAGTACAGAGAAGGGAAAGCCATATAAATAGGCAATACAAACTCGTCGTAAACAAACCACAGTACGAAATAAACTATGGTAGACAAACTACAGTTACTTTAATACAAACCAAACCATGATTACTTTACCCAAACCAGAGTTACTTTACGACTTTACAAACCAAACCATAGTAAATACAAACCAAACTATAGTTACTTTACGACTAATCTGTCTCGGGCCCACTATCACTAGAGTATGGGATGAAAAAGTCGAGAGCATGATCAACTTCAAATTCCAGGTGTTCGTGCATGATACGGTGGATGACTGGATGCTGTAGTTCGATGTTGACTTCCCAGGCAGTATTAGTGCTTTGGAGGAGACAGGCTGGCAGAGTGGTCGGGTCGACATGATTGTGGGCGCACATGGTAGTCATGAAAGCAAACCACTGTTCCTTGGTGGCTTCGGAGTCATCTCGGTGGGTGAAGAGATCTTCTTGGCTGGTGCCATCGAGGAAGAAGCTAGGGTCATATGCCACTAAATGGTGTTCTAGAACAGGAGGCGAGACAAGGTCATGGTGGATGAAGTCGGGGGGGCGGTGAAAGATGTAGGTGACGAAGGGGAGGTCATCAAGATCGGAAAGCATAGCTAGCCATTGAGGAATTGGGGCGAAGAGACGGAGAAAATGGGCTAAACATTGGGGTCTTTGGAGACAAAAATAGTAATTGTCTGCAGGGTTGAAAATATGGTGGAGACAGTACTAAGATAATGATGAAGGGTGTGACGATTAAAGGTCATCACAATTCGATGGACTGCTAGGAGATGCCAGAAGAATACGACACATTCTTTGTCAAAAAGAGCTGGGTTAATAGTGAATGGGATGAGGAAAGGATAGTCTGGATGGCAGACCACCCAATCATACTGGAGACCATTCTTGTGGACGATGGAAAGTAGGACAGATTGGTATGTGGAGATGCTATTGGACTGTAAGGTTCTAAGGGAGATTTCACTGTATATTGGAATGGGGAGAGCTGGGAGAAGAGTGATTAACGGGTCAGCTGGTGGTGGAGTAGAGGAGGAAGATGCTCCGGGGGTTAGGGGCATGCAGAGAATAGGGATAGAAGAGGAAACATGAGGCTTTGTTCTGGAAAGGAAATCAGCCAAGACGTTGTCTTTACCCTTGATATGTTTGACCTTGAACGACCACTGAGAGAACCATTGTGCCCATCGTAACAGTTGAGACTCTGGAAGGTGCTTCTGCTTGAATTAAAGCATTCGAGGGAAGGAGGTTATGTCCATTTCGACATGGAATGTGTGGCCCACCAGAAAGAACTAAAACTTTTCTATTCCGCGATGGACTGCAAGGATTTCCTTGAAGGTAGAATGGTAATGTTGTTCAGAAGGTTTGAATGCACCACTGCGATAACCACACACTCTGCGCTTCTTATTCGGGGTTTCTTCAAGAAGGACAGCACCCCACTGGGTGTCGCTGGCATCTGATTGCAGGATGCGTAAACCTGTGGAGGGAATCTGCAAAGTGGGAAGATGTTGTGCAAGCTGCTTGAGGGCTTGGATTGCTTTGGTGTGATCCAGAGACCAAGGAGGAGGATCCTTTCTGAGGAGTCGATGAAGAGGACTAGTAAACTGAATCTGATGGGGCAGGAATTCTGTCATATAATTAACAATCCCGAGAAATTGCTGTAATTGCTGTCAAGTGAGCAGGCCATCAGAGAAGGCAAGAAGAGAGCGTCCAATGTGAGGCTGGAGCTGAAAACTGCCATTGGTGATAGTAACACCAAGGAAATCAACAGTCTGGACTGCAACTTCCATCTTTGAGGGAGAGAGCATGACTCCGTGTTCCAAAGTGACGGAGAGGAACTTCTGGAGGAGGATAGCATGGGCCTCTTCAGTTTCAGAGAAGAGGAGGATATCATCAATGTAAATGAGTGCTTGATCCTGAATAGTCGCGTATACTTGGAGCATAGCCTACTGGAATAATGAAGGGGCAACCTTGAGTCCAAAAGGGAGAATAGTCCACTGAAAATGGCCACCAGGGATACAAAAACTTGTTTTGGCACGATCATCAGGATGAATGCCAAGCTGCCAAAAATCGGCCTTCAAGTCGAACTTGCTGAAAATAGTGGCTCTGGAGAGCTGAAGGAGGAGTGCAGGGCGCGTCAGTAGGGGGAACTTGTCATCAGCCAAGAAAGCATTGAAGGGCTGATAATTGATAACCAATCTGAGTTTTCCTCTTTTCTGTTCGGCTCGCTTGTTGACATAGAAAGCTTCGCAAGCCCAAGGGGAAGATGTCTTCTCTATGAGGTGCTGGGCTTGTAGGAGAGTAACTTCTTGACGAGCACTAGTGAGATGTTCGGGCTTTATGCCAGGGTGGCTGGCCTTGGTTGGATTTGCATCTTCATTTTTCTTGAAGGGAAGCCTGATGAAGAACTTAGGATTTTGCCAGAGAGGATGATCACACTTGGTGAGGAACTCAGTATGAGAGTCAGCACTGCATTGGGAGAGAAGTTGCTGCTTGATATCTACAATGGGAGATGTTAGTAATAAATTGGAAACAGTGGTCCAGGGAAGAAAACTCTTCTTGTGGCTGAGACCATGGATACTCCATCGGAGATGGGGTAGCTGGCAAACAAGGTCAAAACCTATGAGGGCATCACGACCAGGGAGAGAGGAACCTAAAACCGTATGACTAAGGGTGAGAGAAGGGAAAATCTTGAAACGGACAGGGCCTTTGGAAATAAGGTCCACTGAGAAAGTTTGTCCGTCAGCAGCAGTGAAGTACTGTTTGTGAGGTTTCCAGTACTGAGAGGGTAAACATGGGGGGCTAAAATGGTCATTGAACAGCCTGTGTCAAAGTACCCAATTACTTTAACAGGACGATCCCAAGTAGTGGGGGAGACGTACAGGGGAGCTTGGGGAAGGGGTGTTTTGGTAATTGCCAAGAGGGGTTGTGGTTGTGATAGAGGACGGGCAGGCGGCTCTTGGAAAATAGCCGGGTAGATGGGGTCAAATCCATCGAACTCATCTGAAGAGCTGCCAGAGAGATTATCCCAATTTTCCAAAGCAAAGAGCAGATCAGGGGAGAAATCATCATCTACCGAGTAGAGAGATTCAACATCAGCGTCTGGGTCATCTACTACAGAGAACTGGGCGAGCATATGCATGAGCTTAGCCTTCTTCGTCTTGTCAGGGCAATCCTTAGCAAAATGGCCAGGTTTGCCACAAGCATAACATTTGGTAGAAGTCTTGTTACGGAACTTCTTCCTTTTGAAGTACTTGTGTTGCTGAGGATGCTTGGACTTGAACCGCCTTTTGAAGCGGTTATACTTATGAGTCTTGAAGGGAGATTTTGTCGGATGCGGGTTGACCTTGGAGAAGTGAGATTTCTTCTTGGAGGGGCAAGAGCAATTGGACTCTTTGCATTTGATCTTGAGGTAAGAGGTGTCACAAGCATCAGTGATTTTGTGAATAGTCGTTTCCCATTGTTTAAAGAACAGTTGTTGGTCACAAAGCTTTTGCAGAGCGCTAAGAATCTCTTGGTAAAGGCGACCAACAAGTGCTTGATCTATGCGGAGACCGAGATGCTGCAAAGATTTTAAAGCATCCTTTCCCAATGGCCCCGGGAAGGAATTGAGAAAGACTTGTTTCATGTTGGGGTCATCTAATCCGCCAAGGATGTAAAAACGGTCAACCATTCGAGTATAATGCTTTGCAAGATCGGCTTTCTGAAAAGAGCAACACTTCATCTGGAAGTATTCTTCTCTGGCCTTGATGCAATTGTTTTCAATGGGGCCAATCATCTCATTGTAGAGTTGGGCAATAAAAACATCCATAGGGACCTGAGTCCACTGAAGCTGACGATATCCGCCAAGGGCCATGAACCATTCCCGCAAAGTACCATGGGTACGGGCAAGGAATTTGGTGAGAACAGTGTTGTCTGTCGAACCTTCTTGTAACAACTCAGCAGTGAACCAAGCATGGAATTCAGAGATCCTTTCAGGCCACTTATGGAACGGAAGTCTGTCAAAAGTGAACAACTGCTTGGGATCTTGGTTTGCAAAAGGATGTGGAACAACCCTTGGTGGGAATTGCGGTTGCTGTGGTTGCTGTTGTGGTCCAGTAGAACCATGGTCACTGTCACTGTGAACAACAGGTTCAGTAACACCTTCAGTAGGATGTGAGGTGGGTGGTGGATTAGTCTGGAAGACTGGGAGAGGTGTATCAGAAGAGTCACTGTCAAAGGAAGATGAGGATGAAGGGACCTTGGAGAGGGATAGAACTGGAACAGGACTAGGGTTGGACAAGGTTAACTGGGTGAGATAGGTACTTAAGGTATTAGGATTTTGAGCTGTAGGGACGACGGTATATGCTGAGTCGGAAGTGGATGGTTTGGTCATGGGGGGAACCCAAGGAACAAAACCGGGGGATCCTTGTGGTTGTCTTGAGAGTGGCTGAAAAGTGGGCTGGACTGTGGGGGTAGGTGTCGGGGTAAGGTAGGAAGGAAATACAGGTTGAGGGCTTACAAGAGGGGGCGACGGATGGAATCTTTTTGGTTTGGAAGATTTAGTCTTGAGGGCTGCTAAGTTTCTTTGTTGTTCCTGCAACTCCTTAAACATAGCTGTGGGAAAACTGTGAGGAGTTGTGTGGGTATGATGAGTGGGAGTGGTGAAGGAATCAGAGAACAACGGGTAGTTATAGGAAGGGGGACTTGATGGTATAGGAGCCTGAACCTGTCTGAGTTGGTCCTCAAGGTGTTTCTTTTCTTTTTCCCGTACAGAGATAAGGACGAAGGCATAAGAGGAGTCCTTCACAGTCATAGCAATTGTCATGACTTCCTGATGGAGGGTCTCGATCCGAGTCTTGAGATAACGGATATCAACCTCGTTCTGTTGGAGAGCAAGAGTATGGTGCTCCTGGTAGGAGATCAGTTTGTGCAGATACTAATTTTGTACCAGAGCATTTTCTGCTTGCCAATTGAGCTAGGCCTCAACAGAGGAGTTGGTAGCCATCTGTCCCAAATTATCAAGGATGCTAGGAGGAGTCACTTTCCACTTATGGCGGCAGCGATCCGAATCCTCATAGTCAGCGGTAGGAGGGAAGTTCTTACTGATACTATCGGAACCAGAAGCCATAAAACAGGGGATGGCTTGAATCTGTGACTGCCAGAGCATCATGGGAGGAGAAGCAGGAGGAGAAGCAGGAGGAGAAGGCGGCGCCGGTGGAGGACCTGGTTTGCACTGTGGAGTCGGTGGAGAATCGGGAGGCGGCTGTGGGGGTGAGCAACAGCCTAACAAGTAGGGTTTGCCAGAGCCGTACTCAACGATGAACTGATAGCGGCCTCTATCTTCGCCAAGTGGTCCGACGTTAGGGAAACCAGCCTGATAACGGAGCCATAAAGGATCTGGTCCTTTCTTCTTCTTCTTAGGAATTGGAGAGGGTGCAGGGGCATCAAGGTCATCCACCTGCTCAAACCAATCATCTGTGAAAGAGACCGGAATAGCAGTACACATGTCTGTCGGTCTTGGATAGGTGACAAGAGTGCGGCCATCCTCAAGAGACTTGTAGACGGGATTTGTGGCCGTCAAAGGCGGAGTAGCAGCAGGAAGATTATGCGTAGATTCATAGGCAGTGATCCAAGACTCAGGAATCAGTTTGATGAGCTCTGCACGGCTGATTTGAACATGAGTAATTGTAGGGATCCGATCTTCGCCGATCTGGACAAAGACAGCTGCATCGTTGCTGGAGAAACCAGTATTGAGATTCATGGCATGGTTCTGGAGTCTGTAACAGATCTGATAGTGAAGAGTTGCTGCAATCGCCGATTCCTTCTGTGGTGCACCAGTGAGCTGGACAAGAAATTGCCAGGCGTCCAGAAGGTTGGGATCCTAGAGGGAAATATTATAGTTCGGATAAACAGTATAGAAGACTGTGTCGTCGTTCAGTGTGGTCTGGACGTCGGTGATTATGGCATGAGGGAAGTTGCGGAACCTGGTGTCAAGGAGGTTCAAGCGCATCACCACAGGGAGACCTTTCTGACCATGGAAAGTTGTCGCAATCTTGACCGCAACAAGATGGAGGTGGGTATAACCAAGATAGAAATGGAAATGAAGGACCATGACTCCTTGGCTTGGTGCCATGAAAAGGTGAAAGTCCTCCGGGTCTTGATTTCACACTCAATGGAAACTTCGGTCCGGCTTTATTTTGATTCTCTGATGGCATCATTGGCGAAACAAAGTTTTAATAAAAGAAACTGATGCTGCTTACATCAGGAATGTGAGAATCAACTTCGGTCTAGGAAGGTAGATGAAGCACGACAGGTCACCTGATGCCATTGGGTTATCTCGGCCTCAATCGCAGGCACGATGGATTATCACAGCATCAATAGAAAGACTTGTCCCTTGCTTGGTGGCGTACCTTCTTCCTCGAACCATCGAAATTTTGCTGGACATAAACCGTGCCCCTCATCGATGGGCTACAGCCTCTCGGTGTTCATTGATAGCGAGAATTGCCCCTGGTTGAGCACATTCTCACTGTCTGATTTGGAAATGGATTTCCTTCATTGGCATTTCTTCTTCCTCGAACCATCACGATTTCACTTTCTGATGTCCCACCGGACGTGCCAAAATGTGTTGGTGAAAAAATCCAACACCTACACACGATGGCACATTGCACGTGGTGGAGGTAGCGCGGGCGTGCCAGAGCCTTTGATGTAGGCTCAAACGGGGCTGAAAATGGCCCATCCTAGCTTTCAACCAAGACGAAACGGCCTGTTCCAATTGACGAACCGACCTGTTCCAACTTCTGACCAGGACGAAACGACCTGTTCTAACTAACGAAACGGCATATTCCAAATTCTAGCCAGGATGAAACAACCTATTCTAACTTCCTGCTAGGACAAAACGGCCTATTCTAACTTCCAGCCAGGACGAATGCGAGATCTTTCCAATGCCTGAGTAACTCAAAGGACTTTTGGGTAAAGCAAATCGCAATGGAAGAGACAAAGGAAGAAGATTGAAAATCAAATTGCTTACTTGCAGTCTGTATCCGTTGGAGTCATTACAACTTGCGAAATCTAACATTGCTGAGGTTTACAACTTGGTATTTACACTACAACTACTCTATGACCAAATCGCATAATCTCACAAAAACGAATTTGATAAAGCTTCACAACTCTGTCAGCCACTAACTGATGAAGTTTGCAACTTGATTCTGATGGTTCTCTTCTGAAACACGGGCCAAAAAACAAAATGGGATAGGACACATCTTCTGAAATACAGGCCAAAAGATGTATTGCTGGAGTTAATTCTCCAAGCAAAAACTAAGATAAAACATCTACATCTGAAAAGATGAGATGATGAAAGATAAAAAGATAAATTGTAAAGAGTGTTTGTATTGGTTGGGAACTTGTTCTTCTTTGCATTATCTCCTTTTATAATTGCTCCCTTGGCGGTTGTGGTAGTTCCAACAACTTCCACTTCTCATACTTCCATAACCAACACCTCCATACCCTTCCTTATATCAGGGCCACGCTCCTTCCAAAGTGCTAATTGCCTGCGCCACATGTCCCTATGGGTCTGTAACCTCCTACCATCTACAGATATGGTGGGTCCCACCTTTCACTATTACCAACCCCTATGGCCACTTTCCTACGTGCCGCTGACTGGTCTCTGATCGATCGTCCCTCACAAGTTCCCTAATCGATCACGGCCATAACCATTCGCCCCTCCTGGCTCGGCCTAACCCATTACCGTAAAATCATGGTGTACCACATTTTCAATTTATCATGAAGAGAGAAGATGGTGAAGGAGACAATGGTTTGGCCTTTATTTTTATCGAGCACACATCCTTTTTGAAGAGGGTTATCTATCAACTTGTTCCAAGAAATGAAAAAACAACTATGGCTTGTTTCTCCAAAGATCATCTTTTGTCATTATTTGTGCCACTTCGTTACGTGGAAACACAAACCCGGATTTATCAAACACTATTCAAATGTTTTTGAGTTCCCGGAGCCCAGAAAAACACAAAACTGTTCTTCCTTTTTTCTGTTCAATATTGATGTTCAAGGAGAGTTTTCACACGGTGCCTAAAATTCTTCCTTTTTTCTGTTCAATATTGATGTTGGTTGACACTGTTGGTTATGTATATTGATAATCACACAATCACGTACACACCCCTGCCTGACTGTCGAAGGCTGTACTAGGTGTGTACACCAACCCTACAACACAAACACTTCAAATTCTAACACAAGTACAACCCAAAAGTCCATACCTACAACACAGAATGTACATGGTTTGACAAGTTACCTACATCCACGGAGCAATGCCACTTGGACTTTGTATTTGCTCAATACATTACTTTAGTTGCACCTACAGTTAGGAGCACCCACACCCAAATTTTCCCAGCATGAAACTAAGGGCTTTACAATGCCAGTACAAATAATAGCACCCACTATTAGAGAGCATCTACTCTCAGTGTCCAACATCCACTGAACACCCCATTTTTGAAATAAAGATGGGCTTATAACAGAGTAGAATAGGTCACTCAACATATACCACCTAAACATATACCACCCAACTCTAGCATACCATTACTGGCAAGAAATTGAAACAACTATAGTGAAGAGAATGCTTACAACCCTTGTTCTGTATCAACCCTAGTATCCTGAGGTGAAACTGACACTCCTAGAAATCACTGGATCTTCAACTAACTCCATAGCAGAGGGAGTTGAATCTTCAAGTACAATCAAGGTTGGGACAACCTCTTTGTCATCTTCTTGCTCTCCTTTGAAAACCTTCAATCAATGGAACATAGATGTACTCCAACCACCTTTAAAACATTCCCATGAAGCTTCCGATTTCAAAGAAAGAAGGTGCAAATATCATACCAAACACCTTTCAAAATTGAAATCACACCCCCTCAAATAATTCTTTCGAAATCACATCAAAGAGAGCCTTAGCGAAAAGGCAAGGGCTATTTTAACCTAAGGTGCATTCTAATTTTCTACACAATGGATCATATGCATACACATAAGAGTATGGAGCATTGCTCCCCCTATGAATTACGTTGTATGCCCCATAAGTAATAGCATAACTACCCTTATCTCTTCCATACTTCTTCACTAAATTTCTCCCCCTTTGTCATCAATAAAAAGAGACATTTTCATTAAAGCAAAGGAAATGGGAAGATAGAACCATATTAGGCACAAGGAATGCTATGAATAAGTATGGGAACCACGCTAAGAAATGAAATCAAAAGGATAAGCAAACATAGACAAGGTGATTCCATTCCACAAACTTCAACCATTTCATTGATAATCCCATTTGAGTACATAATTGAAGTACATCCACCAAAAGGAAAAGACTGTGTGTAATAAAAAGACATAATGCTCTACTTCCAAGATAGTGATGATCTATTAAGACGGGAGATCATCCTCATCATTGGTTGATTAAAAAATGAATCAAACATTTCATTTCCAAATTACAATTTCTCATAGTGGCATTACCTGGTTAGGATAAGAGAAAGCCACTGCTTCAAAATTGCAGTCCTCTTCCAAAAGGTTGAAGCATCAATGAATACATTGACCATTCAAGGCGTCTTCAGGTCGTCATGTTACTGTTGGCCTTGCTGTCTCTGTTGGAAATTGGGATTCTGCGATGCATTCTGCAGGGCTACTGAACCAGGCTGCAGATTCTGAGCATTGCCTGGCATATTTCCAAATCCACTTTGAACACCATGCTGCTGCTGCTGTTGCTGCTGCATCGGCATCATGTTACTTGGATTCCCCACCCCCATGTTAAACACTGCAATTAAGAGTAACAAGTCCATTTAACCAGGGAAATGTTGCATCCATGTTTAAATTCTTGATCCGAATGAAATTGCTTTATTTTGAACAATCACAGTGCTGGCTAACCATCAAAATCATGAGCCAAGAGATAGGTCAAGGGCAGGTAAAGCACATGATCTTCCTTTCTGCGATTTTTTCCCCCTTTTTCTTAAGGTTCTTTTTAAATATCATGCAGAACTGAATGCATACAGAGAGTCTAGAAAAAGATGAGAAAGATAAACGTAAGGATCTAATATGCATACTTGGGTCATTTAGGATTTGGGATGCATGACTTCGCTGAGCATGACCACCAGATAGCCCAAACTGTTTACAGTAAGTAGATTGTTAGTACATAAATCAAGTTATAATAGAAAAGTGTCAGTGGCACATCTCAGTAACATAAACCATAATATTGAAAACCAGAGCACCATACCACGAGGGTCGTTTCAATGTTTGACTGACTAATTAATTATTGCTCAAATAAAAAAAAATAAAAAAAAAAGAATTCACCAAAATCAAATGATGGTTCAACCCACTGGTCTGATTACCAAAATAAAAATTGATTTTTTCCAGTCTTGATAAGTTCCAAAAAGATAACCCTTCTTAGAAATTAGCACTGCCAGAGCACTGGACTGCTGGATTCTGGTTTGCCTCCATTTGACTGGCAGGCCATTCTTGTCCCAAAATTATGATCAGTTGAGAATCCATTCAATATAAATCTATGATTTGATTCAATATGGGTGCAAAGGGCATGCTGAACCATTTTAAATTAACTGGAGATTGATTAACACTTGATACCCACCCCAAGTTGTGATGGGTTGAAAATCCTCTGGTAACAATTGAATATTTGAACAGTTACTGAAAGGAGACTGCACATATTGGAAATTTTGACATTTGGAACCCCTACAAATGATGGTCCTATGATAAATATAAACTCCAAAAATAAAAAAATCTCTCTCTAGTTTTAATTATAACATCATGAGTTCAGCTTGTAAAAACCAACAAACTCAGGCATACACAGGAAATTTTTAACTTTAATGGATTCTTCAAAAACAGAGAATGAAAAGAACAGATCAATTCTAAATGAGAGCCTACGGGAGGCCAACAGAAAAATGGAGAAAAGAACAACCAAACAAATACCATGGAAAGAAATATCTCCAGCCAAGCTATACTCATAAGAGGAAGGACAAAGCCAATTCAAAATTACAGCACATCTGGAGTCATGATCCAGCACAAACATAGAGCCAGCCCTAGAAATTGGATAATTAAATTGCAAACCAAGCTACCCCCGTCATCTGATGCAACCTAACTACTGAACCAGTAAGCTGATATTCAGCCCATCGATCAATGGTAAGCTATCTTGCATCTTATCCTATCAAAACATCAATAAGACAAGGATTACACAAATGCATCAGTGCTTGTACTTATGTTAGTTGCCTAGCTTCAGAACACTTTAAGTCAAGAAGAGAGATGGGAATGGGTTCTGCCAGGAACTATTCTCTTCCCCATTCTATTCATTTCCTATTTAATGTGTTGTCCACTCATCCCATGTGCATCAAGAGCTCTAAGTTCTAGCTTTTCGTAGATTTTAATATGAAATTGTCTACTTTAGTTTGTTATTTCTTAACTCATTGCATAAAAGCAATTAGAAAATAGTTAGAAAATCAAATTCCACAAGGATAAAAAGTTAACCCCCCAGTTCAAGAACAAAAACTGGATTTTTGGCGGTAGGTGAAATTTTCAACTTTATAATGCTGAGGTTTTTCTCAAACCTAAAAATTCCATAAATCTCAAAATGGTAAAATATTGTTAAAAACCAAAGGAGCGGTAAATATTCATTTGTTTTAATACCTAAACAACTATTTTCATTCAAAGTGATTATGACAGCATTTGCGCACAACAAATAAAGTTTCACCGGAACATAACTCTATCAATATAAATCGGATTTAAGCAATCTTAGAATTGTAATTAACATGTTGATACATTGTTTTTTCGAACCCCGAGCTTGTAGTCCTCATTTGAATGTGGATTCAATTGGATGAATCTGTCAAGTCAAGGTCAACGTACGTAGCAGCAAGGATGGTGCATTGCCTATTTCTCGTTCTCGCTCAGGAGCGGTGCAAAGCACACCTCTTTCGTAGAGGCAAGGGCGTTTAGCAGTCATGTTGAGTCTGTTCAAGGGGGAGCCCTCTTATCTATCAATGTAAGGATCTCCGTGCGTGGCGTGTTAAGGCGTGCAAGCCACAGATCTACGACCACCCTGGGTAAGGCTTTTCTTGCTGCTAGTGTGCCGCGTTAGCGCAGTAGATCGATTGCTCCCTGAGCGCTAGCTGATCGTAGACCACCGTTGCACGTGAGCACGCTTATAAGTTGCGTGCTAGTGCACTTTCGCTTTCGAGCCTCTGCCTTCTGGTTAATGCATGTAGAGAGCATAGATCGGGCTGGAGCCCAATGGGAGAGCAAGCTCACATCATATAATGACTTGGAACACGGGGATGGATGGGAACACATTGATCAATCAATCATTTAGGAGAAAATAAGATCAGGTTACGATAGAAAGTATTGGGGCAGAGGGATTTTGATGCAAGCTCTAAGATTCTTAAATCTGATTTATATTGAAAGAATATGTTCCGGTCAAACTTTATTTGGTGCACGAATGTTGTCAAAATCTCTCTAAATGAAAATATTTTTCAGGTATCAAAACAAATGATTATTTTACCGCTCCTTTGGTTTTTAGCAATGTTTTACCATATTAATATTTATGTAATTTTTAGATTTGAGAAAAAACTAAGCATTAGAAAGCTGAAAATTTCACCTACAATTCAAAATCCAGTTTTTGTTCTTAAACTAGGGGGTTGACTTTTTATCATTCTGAAATTTGATTTTCTAACTATTTTTATTGGATTCAAATGGGAGGGTTTATTTTTGAATAATATCTTAAGTAAATGAAAACATTTACTCAAATAATATTTGGCAAATAAGAGCCATCCCCATTTAGTTGGGATAAGGCTTAGTTGTCGTTGATATTTGGCATATAAGATGTTTCAACCAGGTTCAAGTCAAAACTCCCAAGTTTCGATAGGGATAAGTGAATTTATATGGGTGATTCAGGTCAAAACTTGTGAAACTACCGAAATATGGCTGAAATATGTCAAAATCTGTCAAAACGAGGTAAAAATTGGTACCGGATATCAGCTACGTCTCGGTTTCTTGTGAAACCAAGATTTAGAACCATGCTCCCTAGTACAAAATTACCTTTGTGGTATCTTAAGACTCCACCTCAAGCTGGAGCATATACATCACTTATACCAAGCTTTAAACATCCTTTCCGGAAAGCAAGACTGAACAAAGGCTTGGTAAACATATCACCCTATTAATCTTTTGAAGAAACAAACGAAATATCAATCAACTTCCTCATTACTGCATCATTCACAAAGTAACAATCAACTTCAATATGTACGTTCCTTCATGAAACAGCGTATTGCTAGCAATACAGATAGCAACTTGATTATTACAGAACATCTTCATAGGTTTATCAACTTAAAAACGCAAATCTTAAAGCAATGATTTCAACGACATCAACTCGGCTACCATATAAGTCATAGCTATATATGAGCCTCACCACTTCACCTAGCCATGGTTGTTTGCTTCTTACTCCTCCATGTGACAGGATTGTCACCAACAAATGTACAGTAAACTTATGGTAGATTTCCTATCACCATCAATATTGGCTCAGTCCGCATCAGAATAACCAACCACATCAATATGCCGATAAGACCGGTAGATAAGGCCTTTTTCTAGAGCACACTTAAGATACCATATTATTTGAAACCCTTGAGATACCATAATATTTGACACGCTGCCTCCCAATGAATCTTCTTAGGTGATTCCACAAACCGACCGATGACTCCAACAACATAGAAATGCCAGGTCAAGTAACCGAAAGGTAGATAAGTTTCCCTACTAATCTCTTGTAACGGTGTTTGTCATCAAAGTCCTCTCCAACATCAATCCCAAACTTTTGGAGTAGATCCATAGGAGAATCAACTAGTTTGGAAGCAAGCATACTAGTCTTAAATAAAAGATCTAACACATATTTCTTCTGTAACAGACTAATCCCTTTTTCACTACAAAGCACTACAATACCAAGAAAAAACCTGAGGGCACCCAAGTCTTCTATCTGGAAATGTTGCTGTAAGAAAGATTTCACCTTTGTAATCCCAGATGCATCATCTCTAGATATGATAATAACATCGACACATACAACCAATATAATCACCCTAGAGCTCTGACGATGAACAAACACAAAATGATCAAAATAGCAATTTGAAAACCCACACTGAGTAACAATCTAACTGAATTTATCGAACTAAGCCCTAGGGACTCTTTGAGGACATAAATTGACTTGTGCAACTTACAAATTCGTCGAGCATTCTTCCCCTAAGCAAGATACCTTGGAGGTTGCTCCATATATACCTCATGTAAATCACCATATAAGAAAGCATTCTTGATATCCAATTGATATAAGGGTCAATCATAATTCACAGCTAAAGAAATAAGAACACAAACTAAATATAACCGAACAACAAGAGAGAAATTCCAAAAGTAATCCACACCATAAATCTGAGTATTACCTTTTGCAACGAACTAGGCTCTTATCTGTTCTACGGAACCATCAGGATTACATTGAATAGTACATACCCAACAACACCGCACAAGATCTTTACTTGGAGGCAAATCCACCAGATTCTCTGTCTTTCGAGAGATTAAGGCGTTCATTTCAACATTCATAGCTACATTCCACCCAGGATGAGACAAAACCTCACCATAGGTTTTAGGAATAGAGTGGTAGACATAGAAAATGCAAAGTTATGGGAGGGAGATGAGAAAAGGAAACAAAATTACCAATAGGATAAACAGTCATGGAAATCTGGATGCAAGAATGGGTACCTTTGCGAAGAGCCACAAGTCATCAAGAGACAAGGAGGAAGTAGGAACTTCAGCTGAAGGAGCAAATTGTGTGGTGGGCAGTGAAGCAGGAGTAATTGAATCTAATTGTATTGTCTTCTTACACCGCTGACACACTTTGAGTGGTGCAAGTGTAGTAGTTGTTGGAGCCAAGGTTCAAGATCTCGTCTCGTCTCGCCATTTCGGGTAGGTTGAGATTTTCGAAATTTTGCCGAAATATTGTATTTTTTCTGCCATATTTCGGCAGTCCATCTCGATGGATTTTTGGCCATATTAAGGCCTGATACTTCATGTACACCCTTATTTAAGCTAAATACACACATTAAACCTTCATATTGCAAAAAAGTGAACTCAAAGTGGTGTTTTGGGTTTGCACCGTTGATTGACAGTATATGGTCGGACCCTGATGTATAAATACTTAAATACACATTGTATAAGTACTAAAAGACATAATAACAAATTTAAACAAAGTAATGAAACAAAAATAAAGTCAAATGTAACCTTTAGTTTAAACTTTAAACTCATAAAGTCATAAGTGCATAAGTTCATAAGTCATAACTCATAAACTCCATAAAAGTCATTAGTTCAATACTCAATAGTCAATACACAAAGTCACAACTCACAACTATCATAAAACAAATCCTAGTAATATTGCTATGCCTGCCTGGATCGACCCCACTCATGCTCCGTTGGAGTCGACGTCCATTGCTCTCTGTCTAAAGGACATATGTGGACCACGGTATAGTTTCGAAGAAGAAACGAGTGTAGTCATCCACAATTGCCATGTAAATCCTGAAATATCCCAAAATATCATGAAATTTTGCCGAAATTTCTACTTTTTTCATTTCGTATGGTCATTTCGTCTCGGTAGTGTCGAGATTTCCGAAATATGCCGATATATCGGAGATATTTCGCGAAATCTTGAACCATGGTTGGAGCATCATCAAAAGGTACAAGGGTAGGAATAGGAGAGAAAAACACATTTGATAGCCTTGGGAGATAAGTTATCAACTTGTGGTCGCAAATTATGAACAAAACATGTGCATCCAAAAACCTGAGGCAGCAAAGAGAATAAAAGGGAATTTGGAAAAGCAATAAAAATAGGGGATTGGTTATCAAGGACCGATGAGGGCATTTGGTTGATCAAAAACATACTGTTAACACAACATCACACCAAAACTGTTTTGGAACGTGCATATGAATCATTAAAGACAAAGTAACTTCCAATAAATGTATGTTTTTCCTTTCAGCCACCTCATTTTGTTGAGGTGTATAAGAACAACTTGTTTGATGAATCAAGCCATGATCAGAACAAAAGGCAGAAATTTCACGCTAAATCTATTTAAGTGCATTATCAGAATGAAAAACTTTAATGGAAACATTAAACTGAGTCTTTATTTAATTGTAAAAACTTAAAAAACAGAGAGAAATTCTAAATAAACTTTCAATAGATACAACCATGTCAATCGGGAAATATCGTCTACAAAAGTGACAAAAATAGAAGGAATTCTAGATACACTACAAGGGGGGAAAAAAAAAAAAAAAAAAAAAAGGAAGACCGATGATACTTCCCGTGCTAACATTCTTCACATTCGAGACGAGACACAAACTAGTAGCTTGGAACCATATGTTGAAGTTTTGAGAAAGATAAGTGTCCCAAACGAATGGAACTAAATCTCGGTCAAAACTGACCGAAATCTCCGAGTTGTCTCAGTTTCGGGCCTGGCCGAAACGAAACCCATGGTTGAAACCCAGTGTTGAAACCTCGAAATGAGATCCGACATGTCTCAGTTTTGTGCCTGACCGAAACCAGGTCCAAAACCGAGATCTCAATCCTTGCCCAAACGGAAGTGCCATTGAATAGGAGAAACACCATCGTATGTAATAGTTGCAGCAGTAAGAGCCCAGTACAGTCAATGTAGTATAGCCCCTCCTGCCCAAGCCTTCCACCAATCGTCCTCTTTGTTTGAGGATCCTAAAAAACACAATAAGAGGGATAGAATGTGATAGACTAGTTTAGAAACTTTGTGACTTGATTAACAGATAAAAGCTTTAAAGGTAATTGAGGCATATGAAGGACAGAAGACAAGGAAGGGCATGGATGAGGTAGGAGAAACAATACCATGACCTCACCTGAGTAGAGGACCCATTAGCAAGTATTACAGGAGAATTATTGTGAATTCTATACAAAGGAAACAAATGTGACATACCAGTCATATGAGGAGAAGCACCAGAATCAATTACACAAGGAGTGGGAGACGTAGAAGCATGGTTCAAAATCTCGCGATATTTCGCCGAAATATCGCTTAATTTCGTATATCTCGAGCTTACCGAGATGCGAAATCAGGTCGAAATGAAAAATACCATATTTCGTCGATATCTCGTGAGATATCGTGAGATATCGACGATATCTCGTGAGATATCGACAATATCTCAATATCTCGTGAGATATCGTGAAATATGGTATTTTGGCTTAAAGTGTCACGTGAAGGAGGGCTTTAATACAATATTTCGCAAATTTCGGTCCATATTTCGACCGAGAGCTGCATTTGCTAAGGAATTTCAGTCTTTTGCCTATTCTTCCACTCTTCCAAGCTCTCATCCAACACTCTAGCCATTGTTCAAGCACATTGTTGTCGGATTTTAGCGGTAAACTCATCGGAGGGTCATCTAAGCTCATCATCCAAGCTTTTTTCCACTATTTAAGGTAAATTCTATTCCTCTAAAACTATTTTTTGAAAAGACTGTACAAATTTTGTTGGATGGTGATGATATTAATATATGTTGAACAGGAGGCCGATCTATAGCCTCACGGTGTCGAAATTTTTTTCCATATGTATTTTTTTTTTTTTTTTCTGGTTTTAAAAATTCATTTTCCTACAATTAAAACAGGAAATAATTAGGGTAATATGACTTAGATGGTAATGAATTAAATATATGTTAGACACCAATGGCCGATCTACGGCTTCACGGTGTCGGATTTATTTTTCTGCTCTTAAATAATTATTTTAATTTTCGCACATACCACTCCATTGGCATCGGATTATGGTGCATCACAACCTTACGATGGATATAGATATGGATCATCATCATATGGGCGGTTTAGTGGGGTAGGGGACTATGACTACGTCCGTCCCGAGGGACATCTTGGATCATCTTTTGTAAATAACATCTTTGCATACCCTAGCGGACCTAACTACCAACCTCACCAGCCATACATGCGCCAATGCCATCGCCTCTTGCGCGGCGCCAACATCATATCACGGTGGATCATCTTCTTCACTTTGGATCGATTGGTAACCCTAGTTTATATCCTAGGATAGGTTACCTACGTATGTTGATGATTCCATTTACGTGACACTTGTGGATGACTACACTCGTTTCTTCTCCGATTCTATACCGTGGTCCACATATGTCCTTCAACAGAGAGCAATGGACGTCGACTCGGCCGAGGCATGAGTGGGATTGATCCGGGAGGCACAGCAACTACTATTAGCAGTTTAGCACTTGTAATTTGTAACTTAAGTTGTGATTTCATTGATCTATGAACTTGTGAGTTGTGACTTGCGAGTTGCGAGTCTTGTGACTTACTAACTTTGACACTTAGTGTATTACCTTTAAGGCTTTAAGCGAGTTATTGAATATTATGGAGTTTATGAGAATCATGGCACTCATCAATGTGTATTGGCTTTAACTTGATATGTGATGAAGTTAAATACTATTATTAAATATTAACGCCTAATCTATGTGTATTTAACTATTTATACATTGGTGTATGTATGTCAATCAAGTGCAAGCCCAAAACACCAATTGAATTCACATTTTTACAATTTTATGGTTTAAATGTGTTTATTAAGCTAAATAAGGCTGTCCATGAAGTTTCGGCCTAGATATGCCAAAAACCCCGAGATGGACCCGAAATATTGCAGAAAAATGCAATATTTCGGTCATATTCAGATATCTCGGATATTTCGGATATCTCGGTAGGGAGATACCGATATATCGCGAGATATAGTACTATGCATAAAGCGAAGCGCAAATGTACTCGTGGAGGAAGTAGTCTTGGATGACTCAAGATTCTAAAGTCGTTTAAGTATCTGATTGTAACCGTCCCGAGATACAGATCCTGATAAAGAAGCTTCAGATGAAGAAGCAAGTTTGGTGTCGCCAAACGACACCTTTTCAGTATTACCATCTGACACTGTTGAAGTAGCTAATTGTTGAGCCCATTCTAGTTTACAATGTTTAGCCCAACATGTCTCAACAGAATGATTAGGTTTGCCACAAAAAGTAAACTATCTGAAAGGCTTGTCTACCTATTGTCTACCACATCCACATGTACCACGGCCTCGTCCTCCCCTTGAGCCTAGACCTCTCCCAGAAAAACTAGAACCACGACCAGCTACAAAAGCAGAACTTTCGCTAGAAGAGGGTGATACATCAGCTCTCAAGGGAGAAATAAGGCGTTGAAGACGAGAGGTCTCATTCAGAGACGACACCTTCCTAGGAAGCAACTGGCTCTTCATTGACTGAAATTCAGAATTTAATCTGGCTAAATAACTTTGTAACTTGGAACTCAGCCCGTTGAATCTTCAATTGTTCCAGATCAGTAGTAAGAGGTTGATTGACATTGAGCTCCTCCCACATTCCCTTAAAGGCACTATAGTACTCATTCAAGGATTTGTGGATTTGTCCCCCTGCTTGAAGTTAAACATTTTGACATAACGATCACAAATCCGAGACAAATTCTTTTCGTGAGAGACGCTTTCCTTCAAGTTATCCCAAACTCCTTTGGCAGTGGTGTGGAACATAACACTTGCTGCAATGGCTGGGTCCATATTGTTCCACAGCCAAATAAGAAGTGTGTCGTTCTCATGCATCATCTCCTCATATTCTTTAGGATCAGAAGAAGGTGGCGTGTCAGATTTGAGATACATCACATCTTACCCTTAGCATTGATATAGACCTTAACTGCCTAGGTCCATAACAAATAGTTTGACACTCCATTGAGTTTGATAGTAGTAGTTTGGACATTAACATTGTCCATGGTAGGTTTGGGATCAGCCATCATGCACAGCAGCAGTAACACCAATAATCATAAGATTCAAATCAACAATTAAGGCAGCCAACAGAGAAACCAATAAGGCCAGGTAAGATCACCTCTGGCCAGCAGACAACAATGGACCAAAACTCAATGGAAACACTGATACTCTCCAAATCTGTAAATAAATAGAAGACCAATAGGGAATGTAAACCCCTCAATATCACAGTTATTTGATGAAGATCCAGAAACCAGCAACAAAAAGATTCAAATCTGAAGTTGAAAAACCTAAAATTTGGGAGATTCCAAATTGCAGCAGATCGGCAGATCAGATGAACTCCAAATTAAGGTCGAAGGACCTTCTAAATGAGGGTAATAATACTTAGAACAGAAAGGAAATCTAATGGCCAGATTCTAATTTAATTGCAGAAATCGATTCTGCAAAAAACTCTCCAAAAAACAGAGTATCGCAAGTGATGTTCTTTGTGAATAGTAGATACTGATAGCAGTCTCAAGGAGGAGAATTAACCTTAGTAAAAAAAAACTCAGATAAAATCAAGGGTCTGAAACGAATCTTTCATAGATCAGAATCTGTAAATAACCCATAAACAGGATACCACCAGTGTTTAAGGAATGATTATAGCAGTGTAGATCGACCCTAGCATTCAAACAGCTACATAGATCTCCTTAGCAGGAACTCTTCTCTATGTAGATGGCATGTATACGAAAGAAACCCCTAGTTTTTCATTGATATAAACTAGGTTTTCATCATAGAAAATTGCAGCAATAGGTGGCTGCACACCACAAGAAAAAAAAACCTAAGTAGGGTCTCTCATAGCAAAGAAGGTGAAGATGGCAAACATTGATTAAACCCGCTCTGATACCATGAAGCAATATCAAATAGGGAAAACCAGTGGAAGCACAAGAAGAGAAAGAGAGTCACAGTCCAAGAGAAGATAACTGGCTCATGGTTCTGGTTAGGATACCATACCGTGAGACTCCAATCGTATTTATAGTTTTAAAAAAAAGTACACAGAGACAAGTATACCCCTACTACACTGTTCTAGACTAAAGACCAGAAATAAACCACAAAACCTGCTCCCAAGTATAGAAATACCCTTGTGGTATCTTAACAATAGTAAATTGGAATCCCAAGTAACCATTTTCTGATAAAAGCAAAGAGAATATGAACTAATAAAGTAATCCCCCTTTAACATTTATGACTCCGAATAATCATACAGAACACTGACCTGCACTCGAGGCAAATGTGATTGTGATGACATTGTAGCAGAAATGTTTGATATCTGAAATAGAATACAGAAAAAGAAGAAAGAAAGAGATTAAGACACCACAAATCTTTCTGATTATGACAAAAGTTTCAACCCAGACTAAGTTCTCCACAAAAAAAAAAAAAAACCTCTAATGAATTTCCCTAGCATGGAGTAGTCATGCATAGTAAAGTTGATATGACACACTACCTGGATCATCCCCCGCCCCCTTAAAAAATTGAAAACAGTAATACATGATGCATCATAGTTCTCATAGCGGAGGCCTTGGCGCCATGGCAATATTTACCTTGATACCTTGGCAATACCCTGATGCCCATACAAAGAGGGGTACTAGAGGAGCTTGTATGCAAAATAATAATTTTTTTTTTCTAGATGACCTTGTATGCAAAGTATTAAATTTTCTTTTTCTTTTAGTTTGATATATATAGTGGATATATATGCAAAATATAAGGACTTCGGCGTAAAATAGGAATTATTTCAATGCAGCCACATAAACTCTGTTTTAATGTTCTACTGTTATGGAACTTTGTTTTCAATGCTTTTGTTGTAACAGGCTCAATTATAAAGCCTAAAAATTTAGTCCAAAGGGGTACATGAATTTTATTTTTGGTATTAACTCTTTTCCTAATTCCATTAATTCCATTAGGAGTTTGAAAGTCAAAGTGGTTCTGGTCCTAGTTTCATTAGGATTTTGGTGCAGCCTTTAAACTCTAATCCTAGATTTGGACTTGGGATTCGAAAGGTTGTTCGCAAGACCCAGGATGAGGCAACCACAAGGGGAAACATCAAACAACAAAGGATAAACAAAGAAACAGAAATAATAAAGAACAAACTCAGATCAGATTAGATATCAGATGTGACAGAATAGGAAGAGAATATCAGAATGAAGGAAGAGAGTATGTCCTGATCAGAGAATAAGTAAGAAGCATGGTTCGACGTCTCGGTTTCAGACCTGGTTTTGGCCAGGCAGAAAACCGAGTTGGGCCGAGATCTTGAGTTGGTGCATTTGTTTTGGTTGAACTCGTTGCTTGGTTCGGTGGGTTTTTGACCTAGTTAGGTCATGAAACTTGGTATACAACCTATTTTGGACCATTTAAACACAATGGCAGTATCAGATTTTGAAAAATCAAAGTCCAAATAGGAGTTTGACTTTGGACCCTAGGTAGGTAGGCGACGACGTACACGGTCACTACTAAGCCCTATTCTACACATAATTTAGTAGTAGAAAGAATACAATTAATGTAAAACAACTTAAATAAGCATTAGGAATGTAAAAATGTAAAATACATCAATCTTATTAATCGATGTTTCCACAAGTTTCTTGGAGTAATTTGGCGATTTTCCATCAAAAAATGGGAAGAGAGATCAATTTTTGGAAGTCCACAGCTTTTCCCACCGAGATGACCGAGACCTATCGAAATCTTGATTGGTCTGGATTGAGATAAGCACCTTTTATAACTGGGTTTGGTCTGGTTTCGGTCAAACCGAGATCTCGACCGAGACACGAAATCTCAGTAAAGTCGATGTCTTTTAGTTATGTCGTATAAGATCTCATCTTGGACCTTCAAAAACGAGATATTACCGAGATCTCGGCGAGACCTCCTTCCATGGTAAGAAGTAGAAAAAGAATCAGACCTCCTAAATCTTAGATTGCTTGCTGAACCATGCAGGAACCAAGGCTCTGCAATAGATATTAGAAAGAAACTAGAAAAGAGGAGAGAGATAAGAGAAGAGAAGAGAAAATCAATAAGGTCAGAGGGAGAAGAGACAGCGGGCGCACATTTCAAATTTAAGAAGTTACTGTAACTTAGGACTCTCCAAAATTAAAAAGCCCAGATAATAGAAACTTTCTTGGGGGGGGGGGGGGACTTTCTATTCCAGCCATTACAAATAAAACCCAAAGACCTAAAAGCCTGCAACCATAAGACCATAAAATAGCCTTTATTTTTAACCTGAAATGAATTAGATACTGTTCATGAGTACTGTTTATAGGCTCAAAACAGTTTCTTCTCCTTATTATTTCCCTAATCTCTTCTATTTTTAGAAACCCTATTCAACCCCACCCTTTCTCCCAGCACCTTTCCTTCTGTTCAGCCTTAAAAAATCCACAACCCCAGGCTGTGCTACATCATCTTTCCCAAACATAATCTTGAATTGATTGGAGAAGTGGGGCATCTTCCATTTCTTCTCGATGTTGACAGAGACACCACTGGATGATGAATGCCGGGAGCAACGTCAAAAGAGGAAATGGAAGCTAGAACAGGTATATACTTTAGCACTCCCCCTCAAGCTGGAGCATACAAGTCACACATGCCCAGACTAAAACTCTCGACACGGGTTTTCCGTCCATCTGAGAATTAATGTATACAGGCTTCAAATGTTGAGTCATCTCTTTTGTTGGTTTCTCAAAGATAACCCCTGGCTGAGCCTTTGCAGAAACGCTGCTGCACATTAACTGACCGAGCCACATCGGCCATCACCACTTGTTTTTGACTGGGCAAAGCTTCTTGCCGAACGCTCTCTAATTGGTTCACGGCCGTTTGAGTAACATCCTGATTGTCAATCTCAACACCAGTAATTTCTGGACCACCTGTTTCTTCCTCAACCTCTTCGTCCAACTCAAAAATTTGTCCAGGTTCCGACTGGAAAATCTTTGGAAGGATGTAAACCACATTAATTGGAACATCAACAGGAACTGATCCAATTAACATCTTCACATATCGGTCGAAGTCACTGTCATCAATGAACTGTTGTTGAGAGTACTCAGACGTACTTTTAAGAGGCGAAGAATCCGGAGTAACTTTTTGTTACCTCAAAACTCCTTGCCTCAGACTTTCCTTCGAGGACTTAGTTTTACTAACCATCTTTTGGGGCTCTCTTTGAAGTTCCCCTTCCTGCATTTGGCTCTTGACTTCCTCCTGGATTTGACCCTCCTTTTGATGACGAGCTGTAGCTTATTGCCTCTGCCATCGCCTCTTCTGAGTTTTGGTCATGACTACTCCCTCATCAAAGGGAAACTTTGGATGCCTTGCAACATTCCAGCGTTAATTCTCTTCTGTGTTTTGGTTATGACTACTCCTCTTTGTTCTTCAATCTTGGGCCGCACCATGCGGCATTGTTAATACCGGTCTTATTTTGCAAGGAGTTCTCAGATTGAACCCCTTTTTGGTAATGGTTATAACCGACTTCAATCGGTCAGAGGATATAACTAGTGGCCTTGTTATGTGATCCTTAACCGATGGACATATCATCGGTCTATTGTTGTAACTTTTCACTGGCAAACGAGAAGTGTCGTCTCCTAACGGCTTCTGGTGTAAATATATTCAATTGTAGTACTCCGATCTTCTTGGAGAATGCCTCTCTTGTAGCATCCTTTGTCAGTCGTATGACCGAACGTGTGATTCTTTTCCCGGCTAACCCTTGAATCAAAGGCAATATCCTCCTATAGCTCATGGCCACATACGTTCTTTTGTTTCCAGATGGGTCCTGTATCATGGACCACATTATCTTGCGGCTTCTGATCTTCGTAAAGCCACTTGCAATGGGTACAAACCCCCTATCGAAAGTTTTGTTCTTGCTCTTTTTCGGTCTGACTGACCGTTACTTTCCCTTCTGCATGTTGTTGGAGATGTTCTAAGGCAACAATTGGGTTTCCTATTTTTGGCTGATGTAGCTTTGACAAATCTTCATCAACCATATTGGCAAATGGAAAAGGGTCCTTGTCTACCAACATGACTCCTTTGTCCTTGTCTGGAAATTTCAAACAGCCATCACTAATTGCTTTCTGCAATGCCATCCGTAAAACAATACAATTGTTAGTATGATGAGTAAATAAATTGTGCCACTTACAGTATCTCTCGTCCTTAATTTTGTCCAAAGGAGGAATCCGATGTCCCTCTGATAATTTGATTTGCTTGTCCTCAAGCAGATGATCAAATATCGACTCAGCCTTGGTTATGTCATAGGAATATCTATTCCTAGGATCGAAACATTTAGCCTGCATCTTTCTGGGTGGCATACCTGGCTTTGAACGTTCATCATAACGGGTTAATGCCTTACATATGTAAGGTTTGCCTGAGACAATCTCGGCAATACTGACTTCAACTTCACAATCATCGTCACTGGAGCCAAGGTCGGTGTAATTGATCAATTTTCGTTCTCCTGAACTCATTATTACTGTCATAATTTGGTTGTTTATCATAAATGCCTAAGGATGAAGCTTTCCGTTGCTCTTCTCTAAGAAGGATTTCATAACTTGTGGCTTGGGTCACAGGCTGACTAAGATCAACAAATTCTTGGGCGGCAAAACGCTTCCTTAACTCGAAAGCTAACCCACCAAGAGCCATCTTGGCATACTCATTTTCCTATAAAATGGTAGGACCCTTGTATCGTGCCAATTTAAACCTATTAACAAACCTCTCCACTGATTCATTAGGCAGTTGGCACATCCTGGCCAGATCTGCCACAGATACTATGGGTTCTGTTTGGTAGAACTAAGCATGGAATCGATCTTCCATTTCTCTCCAATTCTGAACAGAATTGACTGGCAGGTTGATGTACCATGTAAAGGCTGACCCGGTCAAAGAATTTGGGAAAAGCCTTAGCTTCATGATATCCTTTGCCCCAGAATTTCCACATTGGACCGTGAACCAAGCTATATGTTCAATGGTTGACATATTATCTTCTCCTGAGAATTTTGTAAACTCAAGATTCTTAAGATTTCAACCAAAATCAATCAAGTCCAGATGTTTAGGATAGAGTTCCTGTAGACTGGCCTTGTTGTTGGTCTAAACAAAGGATTTATTTGCTCATAAATCAGTCGAGTCAATTCTCCTTGGTCTACAAATACCTGATTGGCCGGATTAGATTGATCCAAAATAAGATTCCGTTCATGCAAATCAGCCTGTCCTGCTGGAGGAAGATTTTGGCCCAAGTATGGTCATTCTTGTTCTGGCAAATTAAGTGGTGGAACATTTGTTCTTTGATAAAAACTATTGTTCCTTCGTCTGTCAGCATTTCCGATCTGGGTGACGAATTTCTCCTGGTTTCCATGACCACCTGCCATCTGCACTACTGGCACGGCATGTGGATTTTGGGAAGTCGTGCCTCTAACTAATCCATTACTTCCTTTTGGCTGAGTAGAAGTGCCAATATGGTCAGTTTGGTTAACTGGCTTAAGCTAGAAGTTTGGGTAAAAGGAACTTGACTCACATGTAGTTGGCTCCAATGTTAAAACGGGCCTTTTGCCCATTATATGATTGCGTTACTGCGGCAACTTGTTGCCGTATATCTTCAGTTGCGGGACGAGGACATCCCTGCAACGCAGTAATCAACTGTTGGGTCACGTCACTCGCTGATCCGTTACCAGGCGACGTTGCCCCTAGTTGCTCATCATCTTCCAATCTGATTTCTGTTGAGTCAAACACTTGAACTCCATCAGAATTCCTCACAGTTCTCCTTGTGTTCATCAATATTCCGAGTGTCCCACCAGGCGTGCCAAAATGTTTCCACCAAATTTTCGGTCGCAAGACCGTTGCCAGTTGACGGTTCTGTTGTGATCTACTCCAGGTGACAATGGATTGCTCTCCTGCCTTGGTATTCCAAGGACTTTTACTATTCAGAAGAACAAGAAGAAAACGATAGAACACAGGAGGAGGACTGGAATTATGTTAATAGTTTCAACAAATGATAAGAAATACATAACAGGAGGCCTCAAAGAGAGATTACACTTGAGAAACTACTCTACTCTAAATTACCCCTACTCCTAACAAAAGATAAAGTGCTGTTTTGTTGATTTTGTTAAAGATCCCTTCTCCTCCTTTTGTTGTGTTATTTATACTTGGACGGTTCTTGGAACTGTTTTCCCATGTTCTCTAATGGGTAGTTATAACTTCTTCTATTAACCGATCAAAACCTACTATATAAGGGTTTAGGGAATCGGTCATAATTGTCCCAAATATTACGTCCAAGCCAAATAAGACCTGACCTTGTCACTGCCAAGCAGCCCTCATGAAGATAGATATTCACAAGGCTTTTGACTCTCTAAGATGGGACTTTATTTTCAATGTGATGAATAAGATGGGCTTTCCCCCTGCTTTTATTCACTGGATCCATATTTGCATCTCCACTACAAGGCTCTCGGTTCTAGTCAATGGCAGCCCAGCTGGTTACTTCTCAACCTCAAAAGGAATCAGACAAGGGTGCCCCTCTCCCCTTACATCTTCACTTTGACTCTAGAAGTTCTTTCAAGAGGCATTCAAATATGCACGAACCAGAATCTTATTTCTCCCATTCCGAAGTGCAAAGCCCTCAAGCTCTCCCACTTAGCTTTTGCTATCGACCTCATGATCGTCTCAAAAGCCTCCATCAGTTCCTTTGAAACCATTATGGCTTGTCTGCATCGCTTCAAATTGATCTCGGGGCTGTGCATCAACTCTTCTAAATCCCTTCTCTTCCTTGCTGGGGTTCCTGATCAAGACAGAGCAGCCCTCATCGAGAAAGTGGGCTTTCCTGTTGGCCAGCTCCCTGTCAACTACTTGGGGCTCCCTCTGATTCCTGCTAGACTCTCAGCCTACCACTGCACTCCTATGCTAGACCTCATCAGGAAAAGATTTCAACTCTGGAAAGGAAAGCTTCTATCTTATGCAGGTCGCCTAGTTCTTATCAAGTCAGTGCTGGAATCTTCTTACATCTACTGGTCGGGTATTTATGGATTGCCTCATTCCACTATCAAGGCCTTAGAAGCCCTTATGGCCTCCTTCCTTTGGAAGGGCACTGACTCCTCTAGATTCCTTCACCCAATCAGCTGGGCTTCAATCTGCCTCCCAAAAGAAGAGGGTGGCTTGGGCATCCGAAGAATCAAGGAGGTTACCTTGGCTGGCATAATCAAATTGATTTGGAAGATAGCCTAAAAAAAAAGAAGTATTTGGGTTGATTGGATCTACTCAAGGCACCTTCAGCAAGACTCTATTTGGACTGTCTCCCCTTCCACTGATGCCTCTTGGGTCTGGCGGAAGATCTTAGCCACTCATCCCCTTGTTCAAGGAGCTATAGGCTCCCGCATTGGTGATGGTTCCACTACTTCCCTCTGGCTGTATTACTGGCATCCTATGGACATCCTTCTTCATCTAGTTAGCCCCAGAGTTATCTACAGTTCAGGCATCTCCAGAAATGCTAAGGTGGCTGATATCCTTGACCCCTCTGGTTGCAACCCGCCTCCTTCTTCGCATCAGGCTCTTACCAACATTTGGTCTACTCTACCATACATCAATCTTGGGAGAGCTGATTGTGTCTTGTGGTCGCACTCCAAGACGGGTACCTTCTCTGCCAAAGCTGCCTGGGATCATATTCGCATCAAAAGTCCCCCTGTTCCATGGAGAAAGCTTCTTTGGTTCAAGCATCACATCCCCCGCCACTGCTTCACTGCCTGGAGAGCACTCTCCAACTGCCTTCCAACTCAGTCCTTCCTTCGCCATCGCCAGATTGCTGCTTCTCCTTCATGCTGCCTTTGTTGGAACAATATAGAAGACACTGAGCACCTTTTCTTTGCTTGTCCCTTCTCCTTGGCTATTTGGGAGGGGATCTTAGCAAAATGCTGGCCTAGACGTCGTAGAATTCTGCCATTCAAAAGAGAGTGGCTTTGGATTGAGAAGTCTTTTGCTGGTCCTTCTTGGTGCGACACGGTGGGTAAACTAGCTTTTTGTGCCGTCATCAATCACATCTGGATGGAGCGAAACCTCAGGAAATGGACCACCAAATCTCGTACTCACCAGCAGATTTGGGACTCCATTTCTTTTGAAATCAAAGCTCGCATATCTTCAGCTCCTCCCTCTTTTTGTAATGACACCCCGAGGAACAGGCTTATTGTTGTCTCCTGGGGTTTGGCCTCTATTTCTCTCCGGCCCTCTCCGACTTGAGGAGCTGGTTTTCTTTTTCTTTCTTGTCACTCCCTAAGGGAGCTTCTGTATCTTTTCTCTTGGTAATGAAATTTTTTATTCACCCAAAAAAAAAAAAGACCTGACCTTGTCTTCAAACCGTTCTGGGCCCAAACCTGGTTGGTCCTTCTTCTTTGACCGAAATTAGGGTACAAACACTAGTTCCAGTAAAAGTAGTTATTTGAAGACTTATAATGTAGGAAGGGAAACTCTACAAAATCAACTATAAAAAAACGAATGCCAGTTCCAGCAAAACTAGTCATTTGAAGGCTTATGATGTAGGATGGGAGACACCACAAAATCAACTATGTACAGGGGCCTCATCAATTCCCATCCTTATTGAAGAATGTAGGTTAAATCCTTGGGTGAACAAAATGTTTATCTAAGAAAATAAAAATGTAGGGTGAATCATGGAAGGTTGGCTGGGGACTTGAGTTGGAAACATAAGTTATAGATTGAGACTAGAAGGGAAGGCTGCGTACATTTGCCCCTCCCAAATCCTGCAGTAGCGGAAGCCTCGTGCACTGGGACACTCTTTTTTATTGAGACTAGAAAGGGAAATTCAAGAAATAGGGGTTCAAGGCTTGGATTTCATAACTTGAAACATGTGCATTGAATAGGAAACGAGTTGCAGAGATGAGAACTAATTTCTTTCTAGGCCTATGAAGTGCATATGGATCGTGATGGTTTCTTGAGAAAAAATGGGTTTCTTATAGGAGAAACACCAAGGGACAACGGTTTAAAGGGGTGGATGGGCATTCATCTCGTTTTGAAAGTAACAACAAATGCTGAGTGTATATATTCAGGATGATTGATTCGATGGGGGTTTGGTTTCCTGGAATGGCTGGACGTGCAGGCTTTTAGCAACATGTGAGGAAATAAAAAGGCAAATTAAAACATAAGAAAGAAGAACCTAGGAATCCATGTTCACAGTCACAGCAACAGAAATTTGGGCTTCAAGTTCCATTCATTCTTTACTCTAAACATTAAGATACAGCCATTTACATTGACTTGAATCAACTCCTTCCTACAATATGACTTGAAATTAGTTAATTCTAATTACAATTCAAACTAAAATCTGAAATGCCGGTCATCCAGATAAAATAACTCCATTAAAAGCCAAAAGATAACCCCATGGCTAGAACCAATTTCACTCTCACTGAATTCTAGTTAATTACAATACTAATCCAAATATTTGAAGAATTAAGTAGAAATCAAATAACAGACTACTGAATCTTTTGCAAATCTACTTTACCACCCCTTACCAACCAATTAAGTATGTTAAACCAACACATACACGACACGACCCCATGGACACGACCAACGAATATGTCCAAAAAATAAATCATTTAAATAGCTCCTGCCCACGGAAAAAAAAAAATCATTTTTTCTTTTGAACTCCTTGCCACTTGGATCTTAATCAATTAATAACAATACAAAAAGATAATGTCAAAACGGAAGAGGAAAAACGGACAAATATCTTACCATTTGAGAATTGGGTGATGTCTGAGCAGTATTGAACAAAGTACTGTTTGCAGTTCCTGTAAACTGGCTTAAATGAGTCCTTAGCTGATTTCCTTGGTTGAGTTGACTTTGCCCAATGCTATGCTGAACATGCCCAGACTGCAGTTGCCTATTCTGGAACTGCTGGTGTGCCAACGGCTGGGAAAATTGCATCTGATGCTGTCCATGAACCTGTGAAAAGAATACTACTTTGAGTTACAGAAAGAATGGAGGAAAAGTTCTGTGTGAACATGTACCTACTTCCTATGCATGTAAAATTCAACTATTAACATCTTCATTATGGATGAATTGCTAATATTGACAAACGATTCCTTTTCATTTTCCTTCCCTTCACAGCCAACCAGACGGAGCCTTAGGAAAATATGCAGGGAAAAGCATGAAACTGTAGTATAGTTGTCATGGTGTCTAGGCAACCCAAGGTGTTGGAGGGGGCCTGGACTCCTAGGCATCGACAACTGAGTTGTAGTGTACATGGAATCACTGATCCAGGGAACAATGTGGACATAATGTTTTCATTGAGGAAATATTTAGAAAGAAATGTCATGAAAAGGAGCTGGAACCCAGAGAGAGAGAGAGAGAACACATAAAAGATTTAAGTAATTGCCTTCTCCTTAAGGCTCTCTTTGGTATAGTTTAAATTTATGTTTATATGACACATAAACATAAATAGATGTGTTTGGTATGATTTATAACCCCTATTTCTCATTAAAATAAATCGATATACGCATAAATTCATAAACAGCTAGAGAGTTGTTTAAGATTTATCACCATAGACTGTTAATGTTTATTTATGTGGGTACCATTAAAGAACATGTGCAGAATTACTATTACTAAAGTGGGGGTAAATTGGTAAAATTAATGAAAATTAGAATAAACCTACCTCTCTCTGTGAGGGAGTGTACTGCCCATGCCCAGACACAAAGGGGGGGCAAAATGACCGCCCTACCCCCCATGAAAAGTGGAAATGCCACCCCCATGATACCAATGTGCATGCTATCATTAGCCCCCATGTGTGCGCAGGGGCCACACCATAGTTGTCAAGGCGTCACCTAGGCTGCGGCATCTAGGCGCTTTGGTTGACTTGGGCGCCTACTTGGTGTCACCTTGATTTTTTACCCTTTCCAATGCCTTGGGTCGCCTAACCGCCGTGACAACTATGGGCCACGTTCCCTCACAGTGAACATCAACACTTATATTATATAATACCTTCTATATAATATAGTATCTTAACATAAAATATAATATATATATTACAACATATATATTAATATTATATTATATAATATAAAAGGAAGGCTTTTGTTATATATATATATATATGAGTAAACATCATGTACACCCCCTGAGGTTTGTTGACCTATCATGTAGACCCCTCGATGTTTAAAACTTTACTTATAGACCCCTAGGAATGACGGAATACCCATTCCGTTAGAGTGAACAAGTTAAATGATGATGTCAGCAGTTCATAAATATGGAAATGACCAAAATCACCTTCTTTCTTTTCTTTTTTTTCTTCTTCTTCTTCTTCTTCCTCCTCCTACAACTCCACCGGCCACCACCACTACTGCAACCTAACCCAACGCCACCCGCCCCTTCCCCACATTGCAGCCCAACCCCACCCTACACGTTTCCCCCTCCCTCTGTTCCTTCTCCAACCCACCATACCCTGCTTCACCGCAACCCCACCCCTTACTGCGATCTCAGCCTCACTGCGACCCTAAACCCCCCACAGGAACACCTGACCTGGACAGCCCAAAAATGGAAGCTCCCTTGCCAAGAAATGGATGAATCAGAAGTGGATGAAATTACCCCGATATCTACCAGTCAAGGGCCCCTGAACACCTGTAACCTACGGTCCTGCTGTGAAAGGGAGAGACAACTGACTGGTAGGTGTCCCCTCTTCAATCCTTCGGCGGTTTTCTTTCTAGTCCTCTCTCTCAGATATTTTCCAAATCTGAATTCTATACTACCATACGAAGCTGTAAACAAAATTCAGATTACCTCAACCGAAATCTATCGCAATGACCTTTGATTCTGGTTCTCCTACCTCATTCGATGATGCCACTGACCAAAACCCTAACATTAATCCTCCCGAAAAAACCGAGGATCGGCTGCAGATGCTGCAATTGGAAGATTCCAATGGCGTTGTTAATGGTGAGGGAACGTTCTGATGCAGAGCATCCAGCTGATCCAACCAACAGCCCACCATCAAGAAGGCCTGATCACTACTTTGTTAAGAAGTATGCTAGGCTAAAGGCCCAGTCCAAGCCCACAACCCAGCAGCAGCCAAAAGCCCAGTCCAACTAAGAATTCATGTGCATAGGCCCAAGCCTGGCCAGTAGTAGCAGGCCTAGCCCATGGCTAATCCTCTTGGGCCTAGGACCAAATCACACCACTTTAGCTGGCCCTCTTTATTCTTGTCCTTTGAGTTTCCCTAAAGTCATTGGTAGTAAGTTACTGAAGTCATGTTTGTAACTTTAAGTCATTAGTGGTAGATTACTAAAGTTTAGGTTGTAACTTAAAGTCATTGGTGGTAGGTTACTAAAGTCTTGGTTGTAACCTAAAGTCATTGGTGGTAGGTTAAAGGCATGGTCATTAATGGTAGGTTACTAAAGTCATGTTTGTAAGTCATTGGTGGTTGTAACCTATAGGCATTTATGCCTCTATCCTCATACTATATAAAGAGACCATGGCTGCTCATGGAATGATGAGTTACAACCAACAAATCAATCTCCTTGTGAGTTCTTTACTTGTTAGCAAGTGGCTTTGGGTGGATCTCCCTTGGTGGTCTAGGTGCAACTCCTACGGCTGGGACACTAGTGGGACTCTAGTTGTCTAATTTATCTTTTATTTATCATCTTTATCCTCAATCATCCATCATCCATTACTGCAGATCATCTTCAAGTAAGTTATCAAGATATCTTATATTATGTTCCTGTACCCTTCTTCCATTTACACCCCTTTGCTGCCTTTAAACCCTATACATAACCCTCTAGCCGTGGCTTTTCTTTATTTCCATTCAAACCAGCAACCAACCATCATAATCAACCTTAACCAAATCAGACCCTATTCTCTACTAGTTTTCGATCTTGGCGTGCTAACCATTTCAGGTCTGTACCAAATTCGTATCAGAGCCATGTCTGGTGAAGAGGATAACCCCCACTCTCTTGAAGAAATTTCTGCTACTATGAGGTAGATGCTTAACTCCATGTAAGAGATGTCAACTCGTATATTACCAATAGAGCAGCGACAGCCCTCTACTTCTCACCCTCCAATCAACAACATGGAGGCTGGAAGTGAGCATCATCCACCAGCCGGATCGTTTGCTGCCAGCAGGGTTCCTTTAAGGACCAACATACATGCACCACCACCACCACCACATCAGCCACCAACCTTTGAGAATTACATGCGAACCAATTTTGAGCAAAATGCAGGCCAGCATCCCCGAAGGCAAGACGATACTCACAAGGTCAAAATGGAGCTGAAAGATTACAATGGAAAGCTCGATTCCCAGGCATTTCTTGATTGGTTAAATGCTGTTGATGATTACTTCGATTGGTATGAGATGCCCGAGTTGAGAAAAATCAAACTCGTCAAGACCAAATTAATTGGTCCTGCTCGGGAATGGTGGAAAATGCATGAAAATAGAATGGCTGCCAAGGGCACTCCCATCACATCTTGGGAGGAAATGAAAGATGATTTAAAAGATAACTATCTTCCCCCTTCTTTCATTGATCGACTTCATGATCAGTTTAACACCCTCCGTCAAGGAACCTTGTCCGTGGCTAAATACACGGAACAATTCACTTCCTTACTTTCTCGAACTGGTATTGAGGCCAGTGATGCTCAACTCATGTTCAAATTCAAGCTTGGCTTGAAACTTGAGGTTCGTAGAGCAATGGGAACTACTAGTATTTATGATATTAGGGATAGTTATCAAAAAGCCTTGGAAGCTGAGGATCTATTAAAATTACCATCTGGGTCTTTTAACACTTCCACAAGAGATGCTAGGAGGACTACTTTCAACCAATCAACCAACAATAGGCCCCCTTTTCACTCAAGTGCTGTCCCTAAAACTGTTGACAAAGGAAAGTCCCCTATGTAAGAGAGTGACAAAAGCCAAACTTAGTATCATTGCAACAAAACTGGCCATTTTGCTAAGCACTGCCCACAGAAAGTACGACGTGCTAATCTTGTTGTAGCTGAACTTGCACCTAATGATGATGATGTTGAAATCAATGATGGTTTACCCCTTGATGAGGAGGATGAACAGGTTTTTGAAAACCAAGAAGAGGAGCTGGAATCTCATGATGTATATGTTGTACATCGAATCCTAGTGGCTGAAACACAAGGTGAGGACTGGCGAAGGCAATGCATATTCTATAATAGAATGGCCTGTGGACCCAAAGTAGCACTAGTTATTGTGGACAACGGTAGCTGTGTTAATGTTGTCTCACAAAGTTTTATTCCAAAGGTCAACCTAAAAGCCGAGAAACATACTCAACCATATAAGATATCCCTCCTCAATGGGAACTCTATAGTGGCCCAGAGATGAATGGAAAACGGTTTTCAAAACTAAAGAGGGACTCTATGAATGGAAAGTCATGCCTTTTGGACTTACCAATGCCCCTAGTACTTTCATGAGGGTAATGACTCCGGTATTGCGCCCATTTATTGGTAAATTTCTGGTTGTGTATTTTGACGACATCATGATTTATAGCAAGGACACAACCGATCACTTGGAACATTTACACCGTGTGATGCGAGTTCTCCGTTCGGCGAAGCTATATATCGACTTGAAGAAATGTTCTTTCATGCTGCCCAAAGTTCTTGTCCTTGGATTCATTGTCTCTTCCAAAGGCGTTGAAGCTGATCCGGAGAAGGTTCAAAGCATCGTCAATTGGCCAATTCCAAAGACCATCACCGAAGTTTGGAGTTTCCATGGCTTGGCCTCTTTTTATCGACACTTCATCAAAGGATTCAGCACCATCATGGCTCCTATAACAAAGTGTCTCAAAGGCAAAGGAAAATTTGAATGGACACCTGCTGCTACTAAAGCCCTCACTCAAATTAAGAAGTGTATGACAGAGGCGCTTGTCCTACGACTTCCCAATTTTGACACCATCTTTAAGGTGTCTACTGATGCTTCCCACGTTGGTATTGGTGGCATTCTTATGCAAGTTGGACACCCAATCGCATTCTATAGTGAGAAGGTCAATGATGCAAAACGGCGTTACTCCACTTATGACATGGAGTTGTATGATGTGGTCCAAGTCTTGAAGCATTGGCGCCATTATTTGATTGGAAAAGAATTTATCTTATTTACCGACCATGTGGCCTTCAAGCATTTGAATTCACAAAGTCGGTTAGCCAAAAACATGCCAAATGGGTAGCCTATTTGCAAGAGTTTGTCTTTACTCTAAAATACAAGGCAGGCAAGGAGAACATGGTGGCCGATGCCCTCAGCCGAAAAATATTGGGGCTCAATACTTTTTCAGCCCATGTCATGAACATTGATCATGTAAAGATTAAGTATCCCACAGACAAAGATTTTTCCAAGGTCTATAACACCTTGCAGCAAGGTGGGACAGATTTCAAATACTCACTACACGATGGCTATTTGTTTATGGGCACTCGTTTATGTATTCCCGCATCTTCCCTAAGTCATCACCTTATTCGGGAGCTACATGTAGGAGGGTTAGGTGGACACTTTGGGCGTGATAAGACTCTCCTACAAGTTGCTAATCGTTACTATTGGCCTCACCTTCTCAAGGATGTTGAGCATGAGATCAAACAATGTCGTACGTGTCAACTGGCAAAAGGAACTAAGCAAAATACTGGTTTGTACTCCCCGCTGTTCCACATTCGCCATGGGTTCACATAAGTATGGATTTTGTGCTTAGTCTTCCTCCTACTCGAGACAAGCATGATTCTATATTTGTGGTTGTTGATCGTTTCTTCAAAATGGCCCATTTTATCCCATGCCGTAAGATATCTGATGCACGGCACATTGCTATACTCTTCTTCAAAGAAGTTGTTCGCCTTCATGGACTCCCTGAGTCTATTGTTTCGAATCGTGATGTCAAGTTCATGAGCTACTTCTGGAAAACTCTATGGCTGAAAAGCAATACCCAGTTGAAGTTCTCTACAGCATTCCATCCTCAGACTGATGGGCAAACAGAAGTTGTCAACCGGAGCTTAGGTAATCTCCTTCGTTGTTTAGTAAGGGATTACGAGAAGACTTGGCCTTGTCCATCTATTCTTGACATATCCAAGTTTGCTTATAATAGCTCGGTTA
Organism: Telopea speciosissima; assembly: GCF_018873765.1. Taxonomy (NCBI): domain Eukaryota; kingdom Viridiplantae; phylum Streptophyta; class Magnoliopsida; order Proteales; family Proteaceae; genus Telopea; species Telopea speciosissima. The sequence continues at coordinate 46,151,048 of NC_057920.1, forward strand.
ACCGTACCACGAGTCGCACCCCTTTTGAGATAGTGCATGGAGTCTAACCCTGACGTCCAATAGACTAGGTCCCACTCCCTCCTAATGCCCGGGTCAGCATTGAGGCAGATGAGTTTATTAGGCACATCACTGAGATACATGTAGATGTGCGTCGACGTATTGCCCTTAGCAATGATTCTTATGCTGCAAATGCTAACCGGCACCGGCGTTTAGTCACTTTTTCACCCGATGACATAGTTATGGTTCGTATTCCTGCTAAGAGGTTATGTCTGGAACCAACCACAAGTTGCACCCGCGAAAGATGGGTCCCTACAAAGTGCTCAAGTAAATTGGTCATAATGCTTATCTCTTAGAGTTGCCACCCGACATGAACATTACCAATGTATTCAATGTGTCTGGTCTCACTCTTCACACCGGTCATCATTCCGAGATGGCGATACTGAGCACTCCCTTCGTCTTCCCCAATTCAAGGCTGCCCTGAAAGATACCATTGAAGACGTGCTTGATGACCATTATGTTGCAACTCGTAATGGGGGGTATCACAAGTTTCTTGTCAAATGGAAAGGACACCCAAGAACTGATCTTACTTGGATCCATGCCGATGATTTCAAACGCCTTGATCCGGATCTCTATGAAGAGTACATGACTATCCAGCACTCATCGGGGATGAATGATTTCAACATGGGGGGAGTTGATGCAGAGCATCCAGCTGATCCAACCAACAGCCCACCATCAAGAAGGCTTGATCACTACTTTGTTAAGAAGTACGCAGTCCAAGCCCACAGCCCAGCAGCAGTCGCCAAAGGCCCAACCCAACTAAGAATTCATGTGCATAGGCCCAAGCCTAGCCAGCAGTAGCAAGCCTAGCCCATAGCTAATTCTCTTGGGCCTAGGACCAGATCAGACCACCTTGATTGGCCCTCTTTATTCTTGTCTTTTGAGTTTCCCTAAAGTCATGTTTGTAACTTAAAGTCATTAGTGATAGGTTACTAAAGTCTTGGTTGTAACTTAAAGTCATTGGTGGTAGGTTACTAAAGTCTTGGTTGTAACCTAAAGTCATTTGTGTTAGGTTACTAAAGTTATGGTCATCAATGGTAGGTTACTAAAGTCATGATTGTAACCTAAAGTCATTGGTAGTAGGTTACTAAAGTCATGTTTGTGAGTCATTAGTGGTTGTAACCTATAGGCATTTATGCCTCTATCCTCATAATATATAAAGAGACCATGGTTGCTCATGGAATGATGAATTACAACCAACAAATCAATCTCCTTGTGAGTTCTTTACTTGTTAGCAAGTGGCCTTAGGTGGATTTCCCACAGTAGTCTAGGTGCGACTCCTACGTCTGGGACACTAGTGGGACTCTAGTTGTCTAATTTATCTTTTATTTATCATCTTTATCCTCAAGCATCCATCATCCATTACAACAGATCATCTTCAAGTAAGTTATCAAGATATTGTATATTATGTTCCCGCACCCTTCATCCATTTGCACCCCTTTGCTGCCTTTAAACCCTATACTTAACCCTCTTTCTATAACCCTCTAGCCGTGGCTTTTCTTTATCTCCATTCTAACCAGCAGCCAACCATCCTAATCAACCTTAACCTAATCAAACCCATTTCAATTCAAACCCTATTCTCTACCAGTTTTCGATCTTGGCGTGCTAACCATTTCAGGTCTGCACCATGTTCAATCAGAAAGGCTTGGGCGAGGCGGAGAATGGTTTAGTTGTTGCAAAGCATAATGGAACGGACAGGCCTCAATCGAAGAACCGCTTATGAGCAATCCCTCAATGATTTCAGCATCGTCTAAAGCTAGTGAAGAGGTCCGGGAGCTTTCTTCTGCTGGCGTTGCGTTTAGGGACATTTCAGAGCTTGAAGTCGATCCTCCATAGAGCCCTAAAGAGAGTTTGCGCACAAGTGCTCAATCGATTGATGAAGCTGAGAGTAAAGACAAAGAAGTAGATAATGGTTAGAAATTAAGATCTAAATGGTGCCCTGGCAGATCGAAAAAGTTTTCATTTCAAAATAAAATCATATCCCTACCAGGGATTTAGTTGACGGGTATCAGGCTGGGAATTGGCTAATTTTTTCCCCTGTGCCCCAGTTGTGTGTTTAGTTGGCTTATTTTTGGTTGTCTTATGGCGATTTCGTATCTAAGGGTTCCGCAGGGCCTTTGTTGCTTCGGATTTTAGGGTGGGATTGGGTTGTGGTGAAGCAGGGTGTGGGGGCCTGGAGAAGGAACAGAGGGAGTGGGAAACATGTCGAGTGGGGTTGGGCTGCAACGTGGGGAAGGGGCAGGTGGCGTTGGGTTGGGTTGCAACAATGGTGGTGGTTGGTAGAGTTGCAGGAAGAAGAAGAAGAAGAAGAAGAAGAAAGAAAGAAGGTGATTTTGGTCATTTCCATATTTATGAACTGCTGACATCATCACTTAACCTGTTCACTCTAACGGAATGGGTATTCCATCATTCCCATGGGTCTGTAAGTAAAGTTTTAAACATCAAGGGGTCTACATGATAGGTCAACAAACCTCAGCGGGTGTACATGATGTTTCCTCTATATATATATGTGTGTGTGTGTGTGTGTGTGTGTGTGAATAATATAATAATAATATGGAGTAAAGAACGTTACCTGGTCGTGTGGCCCATGTGGCTCCTACGTCTAGGCACAAAAACACGCGAAAGTACCACGCTACCCCATGGAAAGGCAGAAATCCTGCCCAAGGCGATGCTTGCATGTGTGTATGCAGGTTCTTGAGGCCCAGATAGCGATCTCTTGCACTAATAATATATTCTTTACTTAAGCATTCCAAACATATTTTTCATTATATAATCTAATAAGTCCAGTAGTAACCAAACGATTATTGTTAATAGCCCAAAACCCATTATCATAATTGATTATTCATAAATAGGTTATAAATATAAATATAAACTATGCCAAAGAGAGCCTAAGATAACTGAACACCATAAATGCAACAGGATAAAGAAGAATTAAAGCTGATAAAGCATCACCAAGAGACACCTAGCAACTAGCATTAGGGGGCCACCACGGTACTCAAACTAGTTAAGCACCTTTTAGCCACAATTCTTGCTTCTTGATTAATTAAGAATGCAGTTATGAGGTGAATGCAAAAATGGAGTTGTTGAAGGATGCCCCAAAATCTCTTGGGTTTTAATGAGGCAATATTCTGATCCATAAAGAGGAAGAATATTGAGAAGCATGTTGCACGACAAAGTAGAGCTGTGGACAAAGTGGAGATGAAATTTCAGAAGTGCTAAAAGACATTATACAAGCCAGAGTTAAGCATAATTTCCACGCCATAGCAATCAGATGAGCAACCTATCACAGAAAAGAATGGTCAGACATCAAGGAACATGCACATAGAATGGGCATAAGCATGTTAAGAGTATAGATATGGATAAGATAACCATTACAAAGAATCAGAAATAAGCACATTGAACAGAACCCACAACCATGGAATCAAAACTCGACCGAAACCTGTCGAAACCGCCGAGACAACTCGGTTTCGGCAGGTTCCAAGACGAGTTGGGGCCATACTTCCAAAAATCCATTAATTTGACCCCGTTTCAACCGTTTCGGCCAGGTTTCAACCGTCGAAACCAAGGCCATAAACTTACCTTTTGAATGGGCAGAAGCTTATCTAAGTTATCTAACTTCATTTCACTTCAAAACTCGACAGAGGAGAGGAAGGTTTGCTGGTTTTGACTCAAGGGTCCATTCTTGAGGTGGATTTTTTCATTCACTTCGAGAGCGTTGGATCAGCATCACATGGTGGGTATGGACTATGGACCATATGGGGGTGGATATGCTGGTGCACCATCCTTTGAGAGCATTGCTACATATGGATATGGGGATGGGTCAGGTGCTGGGTCATCTCTTGTCAACAGTATCTTCGGGTATCCATCCCAGCCATGCGTGCAGGCTCCACCTTCTTACACTCTCAGTGAGCCCTTTCCTAGATTGGGATATCTTGGACAAGTTGATGATGGGGCTTATCATTGGGCAGTAATGGACTATGAGACCAATTGGTCCCATAACATGTCATGGGATACGTATGATGTGCATTCGGAGGAACAGCTTCGCAATCTTCAGTGGTACGCTGCTTGTGGATTAGACCCCACCAAGAAACTCCGCATGGAATTGCAGAGGGGTAGCTTAATGTTTTATTTGGATAATATTAATTATTCAGGGCTCAAGTATTTTACAATTATGTGAACTAAGTATTTATAGTACCACTTTAGTGTCTATATCAGCGCGTACATTAGTAAACTTGGGTCAATAACCACAAGTACCATTTTGAGTGATGTTTTGGTGAAATTGAAGCTTGGATTGTGTTTAAAATATAAAAAATAGGTTACCTGCAAAAAATAGACCTAAAAAAGCTGTTTTGGGGGTCGAAACCATGGTTTCCCCATCAACGGGAAAAAATCCCTGGTTTCGACCAAAACTCAGTTTTGGCCAGGTCGAAACCCGAGTTTTTTTACCTTACCCACAACTAGCTCCATGAGGTGATAAATAGTATCAGTGGGAAACGGCCCACTGTTATAGGTTAGAGGCTCTAGAGAAGAAAAGGATAATTGAAACCAAGGTATTGGAAATTATTAGAAATTCAAGCTTCAACCACTTATATGGCTTCAAATTAATAAAATGGAAGGCCAAATTCAAATAGTTGAAACCAAACCGAAAACTAAAGCATTCAAAAAGAAAAGGTCAATTTTAAATTACCGTTTGAAATTTTTGCTGAGCTTGTCCCTGCAAATCATGCAGCTGCGGGAGCTGGGTCTGGCACAGGTATACAACAGAAAATATTAAAAAAAAAATTCAAAACCTTGTTTCTGAAATGTTAACAAGAAGTACATCCTAAAGGAGCACGCAAGGAAATTATTTTCAAGTACACATAGGAGGATAATTCTGAGGCCAAATAATAAGGCTAACAAATACTATCCAGAAGAGAACACTGGTAAATTTTTCTGTTCGCAACTAGCAGGCATGAGAGAATCCAATTAAGAATCGCATGTTACAAAATACCAAGCTGGAAAAAGTATGTCATCCAATAAAATGTTCCAAGTGACACTTGAGTAGCATCACACCCATCAAGTGATACCATTGGCATCCTGGACTGACACATGCAGCTCATGGTATGGTCACCTAAAAATGAATACAGCGTAGCCTGTATGGCATTGTGACTTTCATTAACTGTGTTCCAATATTTAATTAAAAATTTATTTTGCAATACATGGCAAGCAAAATATTTAGATTCTTCCCCCAGTGATATTGAAATCCTATAATTTTGATAATCATTACACACTTTGCTCTCAAAATAAGTGAAACATTTAAGAAAATTTTATACGAGGTTGTTTCCTTCCAACCAAACAAACAAACTGTCACATTACATTCTTATTTTTCAAACTATCGATTATGAATTCTTTTGATACATTTCACTGAAACCATCAAAACAATTGTATAAAAAAAATATTGAGAATCTCATCTGTTCCACTAGATCCAAGCAATCTAGATGAATTAAAACAAGGATTGAAGAAATTGAGCAACTTTTTTAGGTTTTTTAGTCAGAATTCAAGGTAAGATCCAAATCAACTCCTCTATTAAAAAAAAATAATGTTTTCAGAATTACGTGTAATGAAAAATGTGCACGAATAATTCCAAAAGTTCATGCACTCCAAGTTTTAATAAGCGGGGAGAGCCACGCCATGAAAAAGGGAATTTAGAAAGCTCAAAATTTTCATTTGAAAAAAAAAAAGCAATAAAGAAACTTTTTTTCTCTCATATTTATCCTTTTGATCCTCTCTTCAATCTACCTGTTTCCCCTTCTATCTTTGCTCATTCACTTTCTCTTTCTCTTTCTCTGCAACAATCTGTTTTTCTTCCTTCTCTGTTGGCTGCTGCAGCTACCAAGGAAGACTTTCTTGTCTGGATCCTGTATACAGGTTAGTTTTGCTATTTTCTATATTCTGTTATCAGACAACCAATACTTATTTATTTCATATTCTGAATTCAGATCTGAGATTTAATTTTATTCCTTTAACTATTATGTTTGATGGTTTCATATCCTCTCTGTTCAGATTTGAAACAACGTTAACCCTATATTCTGTTGCTTTCTGTTAATTTTCTATTCTGATTTCCCTCATGAATCATGATTATGTGCTGATTTCTGAACTGCTGCGTGACAGTATATCAAATCCCTGCATATTATTCAGTGCTTTCTCTGTTTTTACTAGTCTGAAACCCTACCTAGTCAGTCCCAAGTTCCTCAGTTATACCCTTTAAAACCTAGGCCTGTCAGCAGCTTAGTTAACCCTAAGATCTGAATTGGGATTTAAGGTTTAAGGACTGCATACAAATTTCCAAAGGAAAAACATGATTCCCATGATTTCAGTTTGCATGTATCCCCCATATTTGAATAATTTTGCCAAAATATCTTTTTCCCATATGACAAAACCAACATATGTCCGAACCTTCACAAAAGTACACCTGAAACATATAACAGCAAAACACTCCCTATAAACATACATACTCCAGTCCCCCTTTATAAATATCAGTCTGCAAGCAAGGAAAGCCAATTGAAAGCAAAGGACTCTCTAGAGACACCAAAAAACACTTCAGTTGAGCGGAGTCAAAAAGGTGAGAGCCAATATCAGCACAAAAAGAGAAACCAACATATTTTTCAAAGTACGACTCCACAAGATTGACCTCTCAAAAATTGATTCTTTTTTAAAAGGGTTAAATACACATACCCCCCCTAAAATGGACCCAATATTCCTCATGCACCCCTTGAAAATTCCACGTACACCCCCTACTTTTAAACCTAAAGCCATCTAAGTCCAAATCGTTAATTCCAGGCGTTAAATGCTAACGGATCTGAAATAGAAAAATGTAATGTACAATTATACCCTCGCTAGGGCATAATTACCTATTGGGTAAATGACACCTAGGGTACCCAACGTTTGAAGAAATTATACCTTGGATACCTAACATTTGAGAAATTGTAATTAGGATACCTATTTTTGTTTTTCCAATTATACCCTTAATCACCACCACCACTACAACCGCCACCGCCGTTATAACCACCACCACCACTGCTACAACCGTCACCACGGCTACCACCCACCCCCCCTCTGTTCCTTCCGCAACCCCCGTCCCACCCACGTTACTGCCATTGTCACTGCAAGCCCCATCGCAAAATCACTGCAAACCCCTCCCCATCGCCTGAAAGCTTGACGACAATGGTAGCAGCAGAGGGTCTGGGGTTTTGCGTTTGTGTGGGTTTTTTTTCCCTTTTTCTGGGTTTCTGAACTGGGTTGGGGATCAATGGTCGTTTACCAATCAAGATGCTATTCTACAAAATTACGTTGAAGATATGGTTCTCTTGTTTTTATTTCATTCTGTAATTGTATAGAATTCCTTTACAGTTTAACATTGTTGGTATTTGAAAGCTACTGTGAAATATCATGATCATATGTTTGATTAAACCCTGCATCTTGCTTTGCTGAAGTGTTGGAACTCAGAATAACCTCTTGAGGCATTTGCTGGTTTCAGGGCATTGGTAATGTTTCACTGTTTGTTTTATGATATGCCATAGGTGTGTTTATTGCTCATATTACCCCTGTTATCGTCCTTTACTTTCATGTTATCTGAAGAGAATGTCTAGCTGTAGAATGAGTTTCTGCAAGGAAGTTCTATAGTCTTAGATCTTTTCTTTTACTTGTGAAGTCCTTGGAGAAGATCAATTAATGACGAAAAGGAAAGATAAAACCCAGTTCATAATTTGCAGAAGATAATGTGGGAGTTCATCAGTTAATACCAGAATTTTTCCGTCTGCCAAGGTGGGCATACAACAGTGTTTTAGACATTCTGGAGAAAAGACACAACAGGGATCGCTCTCTCTTGCACAGGTGCAAATTATTTCTACTTCACTGGTTCTGCTTGCTGAGGAAGGGTGGGCGACGGTCTCGGGTGCGAGCATGGTGTTGGCCACTCCAAGGCGTGTTGGTGAAGGCAGCAGTAGCAAACAGAGAAATAGACCAGGACAATATGTGTGGCTGGGTGTTCAAGGCCGGGGTGCGCAGGCTGTAGTGGAAGGAGAAAACGGAAGAGAGAGCAGCAGAGGAATTTCTTAGCAGGAACCAGCTTCACGGCCCAATGGGATCTCCAGGGGACAAAATCATGGATTTCTCTTGAGAAATTATTGATTTCCTAGGGTTAGCTTGCCGATATCTCTTTGAAACTGATATCGGCAAGCTAACCCTAGGTCATTCTCCCTGTGGAAAGAGAAAGGAATTGAAGAGGTGAAAATTTCCAAACCTCACGGCTTTGTGTGGTGATGATCGCATGGGGAAGAGGATGGTGTGGGATGGGGCTGCACGGCGGTGATGGTGTTAATGGTGGGTGGCGGTGGTGGTGGTGGTGGTGGTGGTGGTGGTGGTGGTGGTGGCTGCGGCAATGGTGGGTGGTGGTGGTGGTATTGGGTATCTACATTTGTAAAAGAAGAAGATGATTTGGGGAAGATGAGGATTGGGCAAAAATGTCTTTTCCAATTAAGAACAAATAGGTTAGGGCAAAAGGTTCTTTTCCAATTAAGAACAAATAGATTAGGGCAATAAGGTCTTTTCAAATTTCAGGAGTGGTTAGAAGAAAGGGCAGTTTTGCCAATAAAAAAAAGTTTTTAATATTTAACGTCTGAAATTAACGGCTTGGACTTAAATGGCTTTAGGTTGAAAAGTAGGGGGTGTATGTGGAATTTTCAAGGGGTGCGTGTGAAATTGTCAGAACCTTAGGGGTGCATGAGGAATATTGGGTCCATTTTAGGGGGGTATGAGTATTTAACCCTTTTTAAAACTTCCATTTGCCTCCTGTATCCCACGCCTGTGTTTTAGCATTTTCTGAAGATCATACAACAGATTTTGAAATTGCCTTTCCATCTGAGTCTCAAAATTAACAAAAACATGAAAACACACCTGCCCCAGTCCTGGTGTAGGAGACTGTCTGAACTGTTGTTGAGCGAGGAGCTGCTGTTGATGTGGAAGTAATTGCATGATTTTCTGCCTCTGTTGCTGCTGTTGCTGTTGTTGTTGTGCAACTTGTGCCTGTTGCTGAGGAGAAGGTGTGTTCATCATGTTTGTGCCAGATCTAGGTGAGTTGGCATATGGCAGTGGAGATGTAGTGGTATTATCGAAGGAAGTAGCTCCAGTTGCAGCAGAAGGAGAGGGAACGGACCTCCCAAGTGACTGGAGAAAAAAAAAAGCGAATTTGATTTAGTGTGGCTCCAAAACATTGGGCAAAAGATTTAAACTACAAACAGTTCTAATAAAAATTTTATCCTGATCAAACAAAGAACTCTTGTCATACAAAATAGAAAGTCTAGCTCAAATTTCTGTCCAGCCACAAGATATCTGTAAAATCTTTCTGAGGGAGGACCGACCGGGGCAGGGGGGTGAGGCAGGGGGAGAGAGGGGAGAGTATTGTTTCATTTATTTATTTATTTCAATCATTTATGCATAAAAATATTATATCACAAACAAAACTGCTTGAGATTTCATTTGTAACCTCAAACACATATATGCGGAAATTTAAAATCTTAGCAGAGAATAATGAGCATTTATGGAAACAAAATAAGCTCCCCTAAATGGTGAATATCGTGCAAAATCAGCAGCAACATGCAAATAATTTAAAATAAGAGCAATGAAGGAATCACAAGATATATCAGAAAATAAGACACATCAAAGGCCATAAAAGAACAGAAATAACCAATGAACCATCAATTTCACAAACTAGGAAAGAGACATTAATAACCAAATGGTAGTATAACTCATTAATGATGTGCCACATAACTCATTGATACAACAACAACTCAGCCTTATCCCAACTAAAGGAGGTCGGCTACATGGATCCTTGCCCTCCAATCAGCTCTATTCAAGGTCATACTTGATACAAGGCCTAAGCTATGCATGTCTTTCCTCACCACTTCTCCTAAGATCATTTTAGGTCTGCCCCTAGCTCTTTTAGTTCCGTCAATCTGAATCAAATCACTTCTCCATGCTGGAGCATCCAAAGGCCTCCGTTGAACATGACTATGCCACCTCAAACGACTTTCTCATAGCTTATCATGTATCGTAGCTACTCCCAAATCAGCTGTAATATGATCATTCCTTACTTTATCCTTCCTAGTTTTGATACTCATCCATCTCAACATCTTCATCTCTGCTACACTGAGTTTATCTATATTTAACGCCCAACATTCTGCACCATACACCATAGCCAGTCGTATGATAATCCTACAAATTTTTCTTTAAGTTTTAAAGGAATACGCCGATCACACAACACTCCGGACGCACCTCTCCACTTCATCCATCCTATTTTAATTCTCAGTGAAACATCATCATCTATATCACCTTCTTTATTTATGATTTAGCCTATATACCTAAAATGATCACTTTGCAAATTCTCCCTCTCATCAATTTTCACCACCTCATTATCCGTCCTAGTGCAACCAAAATTACACACCATATACTCCATCTTCATTCTACTTATCTTAAAACCTTTTTTATTCCAAGGTTGATGTCCATACCTCCAACCATAGTTCAAAATCTCGTTCGTTTCGGTCAAAATTTCAAATATTTCAGTCAAGTCGAAACAAAATGCAATATCAAATTGAAAAAATGCAATATTTCAAAATTTTCGGTCATCTCGTTTCGGAAATTTTGGAAATCTCAGTAATTTCAGTCAAAAAAATGCACTGTTTCGTCGAAATTTCGGTTATTTCAGTCATTTCATTTCAGTATTTAGATCATTTCAGCATTTTACACCCACAAATGGCCAAGCAAAACTCATAGAAAAAATAAAATATTTCAACGAAATTTTGATGTCTCAGAAATTTTGGTCTGGCCGAAATGACCTTCCGAAACGAGATTTAATACTATGCATCCAACTTGGCATTAATCCATGCTTTTGTCTCATCCACCAAAACAATATCATCAGCAAAAAACATACACAAAGGAACCTCATCTTGAATGTCTCTGGTTAAATCAACCATGATAAGCGCAAAAAATAAGGGCTTAAAGTTGATCCTTGATGTAACCAAATTGTAATTGGGAATTCACTACCTTGGCCCCCACAGTTCACCCCACCATCATACATATCTTTAATTATATCCACATATTTACTTGAAACACTTCTCTTGTCTAGTACTTACCAGATTAATTCTCTAAGGACTCTGTCATGAGCGTTTCCTAGGTCAATAAAGACCATATGGAGATCCTTCTTGCAATCTCTAAATCTTTCCATTAGTCTCCTAAGTAAATAGCATATGTCGTGGATCTTCCTGGCATAAAACCAAATTGGTTCTTTGTAGTAGTAGTTTCTTGTCTCAGGTGGGTTTCAACAACCCTCTCCCATAATTTCATAGTATAACTCATTAGTTTTATGCCTCTATAGTTATAGTAGTTCAGAATATCACCTTTATTTTTGTAAATCGGAACCACGATGCTTCTCTTTCATTCCTTTGGCACTTTCCTTGTGTTCATAATCTTATTAAACAGCTTGGTTAACCAAGATAAACCAAAGAATCCTAAGCTGTTCCACACTCTATTGGGACCTCATCTAGGCCTTGTGCCTTGCCTACTTTCATCCTCCTTAAAGCTTCTTTTACTTCACATACCTTAATATTTCATATATATCCAACATGTGGTGTCTTGATAGGTAATGCAGTCTTCTCGAACAATATTACTCAAAGTGTCTTCACTTAGTAGCCTGCAGAAATAACCTTCCCATCTCTCCTTAATGCCCTCATCCCTTATTAGTACTTTACCATCTTCACTTTTAATACATCTACAGTCAAGATCTCTACTCTTCCTTTCCATCACTTTATCTATCTTATAAATAGCTTTTTCCCCTTCCTTGTGCTCAGATTATTATAAAAGATCTTCATATTTCTTCGCCCTTGCTTCTCCCACAATCTTCTTAGCTTCATTTCCGGCAAATTTATACCTTGATAGATCCTTTACATCGTTAGTCCTTTGCCATGTCTTAAAACTAGCTTTCTTAGTATTAATGGCTCTTTGAACCTCATCATCCCACCACCAAGTCTCTCTAGAGGAATGATGTTTTCCTTCCGATTCGCCCAGGACATCTTTAGCAACCTTCTTAATACAAGTAGTCATCTCATTCCACATCATATTAGTGTCTCCATCAAAGCCCACTTTCCTTGTTCGACCACTTCATTAGTAAATGTTTTCAAAGTATCTCTTTTTAGGCTCCACCACCTTATCCTAGGGCAAATAAGACCTTTTGTTAAGGATTGACTAGTTATCTAGGTTCATTATATCTAGTTGTCTAAGGTATGTTAGGATAATAGCAATTACTCAACCTTACCTATCATACCATATTTGTAATTGGTTGCATATCTATAAATAAGCAATGGCCTCTGTCATTCTTGACAAGCCAGTCTATCCTCTCAACTCTCTCACTTCTCTCAAATCTCTTCTTCTCAACTTGGTATCAGAGCCCGATACTTTGGGTATTTTTTGTTTCGAAAAGAGATCGGCCCCACACAATAGAGGCTTCGGCCTCCCAAGGTTGAGCATGGCCCACAAGAACATGCCACCTTCACTTACACACTGATCGGTGACCATAGCCACGCACCCTCATCTCCCACCACCGTCCACCAGGGCTTTCGCAACTAGGGCACACTATCCTTCTTTCCGATCACTGTTAAGGCCCTTTGCCCCTTGTCACACTCCACCAAAGCATCCTGCCTTTTTTGTTGACCACCTGACACCGTCAGGCTCGACCCGGGGCCTCCTGCCCCCTTAAGCAACCGCCACCAGGGTTTCGGCAGCCTGTTCCACCATCTGCCAGGGCTCTCATAGCCCCCTTTCCCTCAACACGACGTCCACCAAGACACCCATTGCCCCTTCAGCCATCCTCTAGGGCTCCCACAACCCTCTGGAATCGTCTGTCTAGGCCCCCAAGCCTAGCACCTGCTAGCCTGGGCTCTCTAGCCCCCTGTCGTTGCTTGTATAGACTCTTCAGCCCCCTGCCACAGTTTGCATAGGGCTTCCAGCCCTTGCCGCTTGCCACTAGCTCTTCTAAACTTTCTGCTGCTTACTGACACAGGCATCTTGGACTCTTTTTGATCATTGTTACCTTCTATTATTCTATAAGCGACTCTATCACTCTGTTGCTCACTCCCTGCATATTACTCCACTCTCAATAACCGATGGCAGCAGTTGGATTTCTATCATCCTGTTTCCATGGCCTGTACTACTAATGCTAGAACCTTTTAGAAAGAGCGTGAGATGGAGCAGGTATATGATTTTCTCACAAGGTTGAACCCAAAGTATGATCAAATCCGAGTACAGGTTCTTGGTCGTGATAAGTTCCCTACTCTACTGGAGGCCTACAACTTAGTCCAACATGAGGAGCATTGCCACTCAGTTACGATGCCTTCTACTGCATCCACATGGTTGGCACTTGTTACTACTACTCAGACAGATCTGAGTATTTCCAGTAAACTGGCTGCTCCTGCCAAAGAGCCGGTTAAGTGTGACTATTATGGGCGTCCACGTCACACAAGAGAGACTTCTTGGAAGCTTCATTGCCGCCCTAAAGGAGGGCATGGTGGTAAACAAGGGTCGTCTTGCCCTCATGCTCATCTATCTAAGACTGCTGATGGTTCTTCCTCTATGGCTTCTCCTTTCTCCTCAGAACAGATGGCTGTTCTCCAGCGAATGATGACTTAACTTGGCCCTACAATTCCCACCAATGACTTCTTTCATTGCACCGACTTCTCATGTCACCCAATCAGGTATCTTCCATGTTTCTTCCCCTACTATTCTATCCTGGCTTCTTGATTCTGGAGCCTCTAACCATATGACTAGCTCCTCGGCCATGTTTCGTACCTATCTTCCTTGCTCTAGTTAGGACAAGGTGCGAGTTGCTAATGGGTCTCTATATGCTATCTCTGGTAAAGGTTTCGTTTTCTACTCTCCCACTATATCTTTATCTTCTGTTCTCCATGTCCCTAACCTCTGTGCCAATTTACTTTCCATTTGTCGCCTTACTGTTGATCTTAACTATTGCGTTTACTTTTATTCAACCCATTGTGTATTTCAGGATCTGGCGACAGGAGCAACGATTGGACATGGTAGGGTACGAGATAGGGTATATTACTTGGACCCGGATATCATTACAACATCCTCCCCAGTTTCAGCTCACATTCAACGTGAAGACAGTACTCTTGCTCAGCTCCATCAATGGCATCACCGACTCGGTCACCCTTTTTTTAAAGTTTTAAGTTATTTATTTCCTTCCATAATAAAACATTGTTATGTGGATCGTTTTGCTTGCAATATCTATGAACTCTCTAAGCTCACTCGGTCTTTTTATTTTCCCAGTGTATAATAAAAGTATTGTTCCTTTCTCTATTATTCAAAAGTATTGTTCCTTGCTCTATTATTCAAAAGTATTGTTCCTTGCTCTATTATTCATTCGGACTTGTCGGGACCATTTAGAACTGTTGCTAGGGGTGGGTTCAAGGTTTTAAATCTCAGTTTCGCCAGGCCACGAAACCGAGATATACTGAGATCTCAGCGAGATCTTGAATTTTTTTTTTCTCAACTCGATGGTTAGTTTCAGTGGCCATATGGCCAAGATAGGGGTTGAAACTTGACATTCCCCCTATTTTAAGCCTTCTAAACACAGTGGAACCATTAGCTTTTGCAAATTCAAACCCAAAATGGCACTTTGACTATGGACCCTAAGTTGGTAATCTACGCCGTGCATGAGGTCTACCCTAGGCTATTCCACACAATAGTTAGAACTCATATTATTAGAGGTGTAAAACACCTTAAATAAGCATTAGGAACTAAAATACATCAAACCATAAACCATTTAAGCATTAGGCATCATATTCATATTTCATAATCATACATAGTGATGGACTGATGGTTCAAATATTTGTTAATAATTGTTAGAAACTTGGAAAGAGACATAGTCACATATATTAAATAAATACAAGCTAGTACTGAAACGAGTGTCGGGGCGGATCATCATAATGACCACACTGTTGTTGTTGTTGTCGAATCAAGCTTTGCTCGGATTACATCACAAAGGCTGGCCATGACATATGATAGTGGAAGTAACACTCGAAGTCGTGCACAATAGCCCTATGAACCGAGTCATCAGCGTACTGGAGGTACCCTAACCTAGGGTATATATCTCTGAAACGTAAGGAACTCGATCGAGAGCCACCGCTACTAGATGGTGCCCGAGGAACCAAAACCGGCACCGACATGTATGGCTGGGGGGTCGGGACCCCAAAGATGCTTTCCACAAAACCTGACTCAATGTGAGTGTGACTAACCCTCATACTTGTAGGGAGAGGGTACTGATGATGAAGAGCCGGCTTGTACCCAGTATAGTGACTATACTTAGAACCGGTGCTCCCCGTGCCATATATGGATGATGATGTAACAATGCTTTCCATATTTAAATGCATTAACAATGATTTCATTAATTTTAAACAATTTTCAAAACAAAACAGATATTTTTCATTATTTTTGGGATTTTTCTGTAAGTTTAAAATATATTTTAAATTTCAGAAATTAAAATAATTAATTTACTAACTGGGGGGAAAAAAAAAAAGCGACACCGTGAAGCCGTAGATCAGCCAACAATGTCCAACATATATTTAATTGAGTTCCAAACAATGAGTATAAACCATATTTTTTTCAATTTTTTTTACAAGGAAATCATTTAACTTTACAGAAAAATAAATAAATAATTTAAAAACAGAAGATAAAAAAATTCGCCTCCGGCAATCCAAAGATCGGTGGACAATGTATAACATATAATAATTTCATAGTCAACAAACAATGTTAGATCATGTTTCTATGAAAAAAAAATAGTTTTTGAGATGAATAGTTACCTAACAATGTTCTTGAGATGCAATGCAGCTTGGAGGTGAGATTTGCAGCTTCAATCTTCAACGAATCAAAGCTTAGTTGGGATTTGGAGGTGTGATTTGCCAAAAAAACTGAAAAAAGTACCCAAATATGGAGTTTCCCCTTCACAGAGACGAGACGGGTCGAAATCTCTACAAGACTTGGTATTTTATACGCTTTAAGATGGTTTGGTTCAACCGAGTCGAACCGAAACTGAGATTTATCACGAGATCTGGCGAGATACTGAGATCTCGGTCGAGTTATTGCATTATTCCTGTATCGCCTTTCATCTCGTCTCGCCTACCTGCGAAACTGAGATAATAGCGAGATCTCGGCGAGATCTTGAACCATGGGTGGATTCCATTGCTTTATCACCTTCATTGATAATTGTACCCGATTGACTTGGGTTTATCTTCTCCAGTCTAAATCTGAGGCTTTTACTTGTTTCCAGTCATTTCATACTCTGATCAAGACCCAGTTTAATGCCCAGGTTCAGATTTTGGGGACAGATAATGATATTGAATACATCAATGGTTCCTTCCTTCAGTATCTTGATGAGCATGGTATTTTGTCCCAAACCCCCTATGTTTATACGCCGGAAGAAAATGGTATCCCTAAAAAGAAGAATCGCCATCTCTTTGAGGTCACTCGCTCCCTGATGTTTACCACTAGTGTTCCAAAATTTTATTTGGTGATGTAGTTCTTACTGCTGCCTTCCTCATCAATCGGGTTCCCTCCAGTCTCCTGGACTTCAAAACTCCAGTTAATCTGCTTCTGGATCCCTCTCTTGCTTCTCACCTCCCTCCTCGGGTATTCGGCTGTGTGTGCTTTGCCCACAATTTTTCCCTCTCTCGATCCTAATTGGATCCCTGGGCTTTTTTTTGTATCTTCCATGGGTATTCTGCTTCTCAAAAGGGATGCAAGTGTTATCATCCTCCTTCCCACCATCTACTGGTCACCATGGACGTCACATTTCATGAAAATGAATCCTATTACAAGCCTCCTCTTCAAGGGGAGAGTGTTGAGGAAGAGCTTCCTTCTCTTGTGGTTGACACTATACGGCTTCACGGGGAGATAAATTAGATATCCCGTCCGCATCAGATATCCCATCAGCATCAAAAAAAAGGGATTTGATCAATTACTTTCGATGGAAAGAAATGCTCATCCCCAAACCACCAAGTCCGTCTATACTCCCGGATCCAGCTCCTTCATCTTAGACATCAGGTAACCCTTCTTCTGATGATGATGCCCCTATTGCTGTTAGAGAAGGAGTTTAGAACATGCACCCAACACTAATGCAGAAGTCGACCTCGAACCAGTGAGGTTTCAGTGAGAGATTGATTGCAGCCAGGATCAACATGATAAGGATCTATTAATGGTGTGCAACAGCAGCAATCCTTGAAGATGATTGGGAATTGAATTTGGTCTACAAAGGGTATCTTCACAATAGTTTATTGCACTCACAGAAACAGCAGAGCAGTGTATATCGAACAGGGAAGGGAGGAGAAGAGAAGATAGAAGAAGAAGGGGGTAGGGGGATGGGCTATCTCAGCCCTGGGTCTCTCACCCACAGCTATCCCAGCTGTTGAACAGGGGTTTTACTCCTATAATCAAGTGCAAGAATGACTCAAAACTTCATTCATTAATTCTGTGTCAATCAATTACAATTGCTGCCTTTATATAGACTGAGGCTAGGCTACAAAAATAGAAACTAATGAAAATAGTAACTAATGGAAATAGAAACTGAATGAAATTAGAAACTACTAAAGGCGTTATAACTCAGCCTTCTAAACATGCAAAAATAACCAAATTAGAAACTATTATAAATTAGAAACTACCTAATATAAACTACAACAACAACAAACTCAGCCTTATCCCAACTTAATGGGGTTGGCTAGATGGATCCAATCAAACAAAGTAGGTAAAAACTGTGAAGTGAAAGAGAAGAATGGGAAAATGAGATGAGAAGTGAAAATGAAAAATGGCAAATGAAAAAAAGAAAATACACAAAAAGTGAAAGAGGGAAGAGGCACAGCCCAGCAAGGTCAGGAGAATCTCAGCTAGATAGGGTCTGCTACATGGATCCTCGCCCTCCAATAGGCTCTATCCAAGAGCATATACGACACGAGACCTACACTATGCATGTCCTTTCTCACAACTTCTCCTATGGTCATTTTAGGCCTTCCCCTCGTTCTTTTATCTTCATCAATCGGGATCATATCACTCCTCCTTACTGGGGCATCCCTAGGCCTCCGTTGAACATGACCAAACCACCTCAGACGACTCTCTCGAAGCTTGTCATTGATCGGAGCAACTCCCAAGTCAGCTCTGATACTATCATTCCTTACTTTATCCTTCCTTGTTTTTCCATTCAACCATCTTAACATCCTCATCTCTGCCACACAGAGCTTCTCAATATGACACTTCTTAATTGCCCAACATTTTTCCCCATACATCATAGTCGGGCAAACAACGGCCTATAGAACTTTCCTTTAAGCTTTAAAGGAATACATTGATCACATAGCACTCCGGATGCACCTCTCCACTTCAACCATCCCACTTTAATTCTCTGTGAGACATCATCTTCTATGTCACCTTCCTTATTTATGATTGATCCCAAATATCTAAAATAGTCACTTTGTGGTATCTCTCTTTCCTCAATTCGCACCATGTCAGTATCCATCATAGTGTGACTAAAATTACACATCAAATACTCCGTCTTCGTTCTACTAATCTTAAAACTTCTTGTTTCTAGGGTTGATCTCCATAGCTCTAACTTAGCGTTAATCCCTACTTTTGTGTCATCCACCAAAACGATATCGGCCAAGAGCATATACCACGAGACCTAATATAAACTGGAAATAGAAATTAAACTATGGCATCATTAGGATAGAATCTTCCTCCACTTGATGGGCCCACAAGATCTTCTAAAGATCACTCCCAAACAAGGTAAATTTTGGCTTTGACACTGTTCACGTGAACAGTTATGTGAACAGTGTTTTAGTCTTCAACTTAGGTCTTCTAGAAGGATTTCCATCAAAGCAATATGGGCTGTGACACTTCACGTGAACAGTAATTCCTGACTCTTCTCTTCTTCATGCTTCAATCTACATCAAACACCCTATCTCCAATTTTGTTTCCTATGAATCATTGTCACCTTCCTACCGTACCTTTGTTCTTTCTTGTCCTCTGTATCTATCCCGCAAGGCTGGAAAGAAGTTGTCGCGGATCCTAAGTGGAAATATGCTATGGTGGAAGAAATGCAAGCCTTGACGAAGAATGAAACATGGGAGTTGGTCCCTCGTCCTGAAGGGAAAAAGTCAATAGACTATAAATGGGTATTCACTATAAAGCAGAAGGCATATGGAACAATGGAGAGATACAAGGCAAGATTGGCTGCCAAGGGCTTCACCTAGACCTATGGGATTGACTATCAGGACACATTTGCCCTTGTTGCATAAATGAACTCTGTTCGGGCACTGTTATCTTATGTTGTAGTCTGCAAACCTTGGATGGAGTCTCCAACAACTTGATGCAAAGAATGCTTTCTTAAATGGTGACCTCAAGGAAGAAGTGTATATGGATATTCCTCCAGAATTTTCCTCCTCATCTACAGCTAGCAAGGTGTGTAGATTATGGAAGTCTCTCTATGGTCTCAAGCAATCACCACCGGCTTGGTTCGGTAGATTCCAGAAAATTATGTTATAGTTTGGGTACAAACAAAGCCATACGGATCATACCTTGTTTGTCAAACACAAGGATGGAAAAGTTACTGCTCTTATTGTCTGTGTTGATGATGCAGAAATCTCCTTGTTGAAAACCCATTATCTACAGAGTATGAGACTAAAAGATTTAGGACCTCTCAGATATTTTATTGGGATTGAAGTAACCCGTTCTGACAAAGGGATCTTCATTTGTCAAAGGAAATATGTCCTAGATCTTCTCAGTGAGACAAGGATGCTAGGATGTAAACCTACAGAATCTCCGATTAAGGTCAATCATCAACTTAGCTGCAAAGGAGGAGAACTGGAAGACAAGGAGAGATATCAGCGTCTTGTTGGCAGATTAATATATCTCTCACCTACCCAGCCTGATACTGCTTACGTTGTTGGTGTTGTGGGCCGTTTCCTACATGATCCCCAAACTACATAGAATATTGAGATACTTGAAATCAACACTAGGAAAGGGCATTCTATTCTCCAACAATGGCGATTTGAAGTTGGAATGCTTCACTGATACTGATTGGGCCGGATCTATAGATGATCAGCGCCCCACTACAAGATATTGTACAATCCTCGGTGGTAATCTGGTCACATGGCGTAGCAAGAAGCAAGCAATCGTATCCAGATCCAGCGCAAAGGCAGAATATCGAGCTATGGCCCAAGGAGTATGAGGGATTTTCTGGCATAGGATGTTACTTAAAGATCTGGGGGTGACATCCAAGGAACCTATGAGACTCTATTGTGATAATAATGCAGCAACCAGCATTGTGCACAATCCTGTTCAACATGACATGACCAAGCATATTGAGATTGACAGACACTTCATCAAGGAGAAGTTTGAACAAGGGTCAATTTGCATTCCTATCACTTCAAAGAACCAACTAACTGATGTAGTCACCAAGGGCTTGACTTCTAAGTCATTCCATCTTATTGTATTCAAGTTGGGCATGAGGGATATCTATGCACCAACTTGAGGGGGAAGTGTTAGGGATTGACTAGTCGTTTAGGTTCATTGTATCTAGTCGTCTAGGTTCATTGTATGTTAGGATAAGAGTGACAACTCAATCTTACCTGTCATATCATATTTGTAATTGATTACATATCTATAAATAAGCAATGGCCTCTGTCACTCCTGACAAGCCAATCTATTCTCTCAACTCTCTCTCTTGTCTCAAATCTCTTCTTCTTAACTCTTTTCTTACGGTTCTATGTAGTGAGGCACATATCCATGACCACTAATCTATGTTGTATGGTTAAGCTCTGCCCTGGTATAACCTTACAGTCCTTATATAACAATATATCAAACCTTCTAGTTAAGAAGAAATCTATTTGGCTACTATGGTGAGTATGATGCCCACTTTTGAAGGTAACTAAATGCTCCTCTTTCTTTTCAAAGTGTTTACTATGGATAAATCATAAGCCACATGAAAATCTAAAACTAAGATCCCCTCCTCATTCCTCTCTCCAAAGCCATATCCTTCATGTACACCTTCATAGCCTCTACGATCTCTCCCATGTCCCCTTATAATAATCTTTTCTCCTTGACTAAAAAATTGCACCAATCCATCCATGTGTTCCCAAAATTGTAACTTACTACTTCCATCCAATCCTACTTGAGGTGTGTAAGCGCCAATTTTTTTCAACACAAATTGATGGATATAATCCTATCTTCGAATCTTTTAACATCCACCACGTCATTCTTTAAATTTTTATTCACTACTATACCTACTCCACTTCTATGACTTTTATCCCCGTAGACCAAAGTTTAAAGTCATCCAACTCCTTAGCATTTTTACCCTTCCATCTTGTCTCTTGAATACAGGCTATGCTAATCCTTCTTCTCCTCTTAACATCTATCAATTCTAGACTCTTTTTTTTTGGGTGAATAAAAAATTCATTACTAAAAGCAGCCCTCAAAAAGGAGGGAAGAAACAAGAGACAAGGACCAGCAGAAAAGGCTCAAACAGCGGAGCCCGCTGGCGTAAGGGTGATAGAAGAAAGGCCCCAGGATACAACAATGAATATGTTCCTTGGGGTGTCAATACAAGTAGAGGGAGCAGCTAAACTAATTTTAGTTTTGATTTCAAAAGAGATGGAATCCCAAATCTGGTTGGTAGATCTCGATTTGGAGGTCCATTTCCTAAGATTTCTCTTCATCCAAATGTGGTTGATAGCCGCCGAGAAAGCCGATCTCCCAATCATATCACAAATAGTAGAGCCACCAAAAGTCATATCAACCCAAATCCACTCACGATCAAAAGGAAGAATCCTCCTGTTTGACGGCCAGCATTTAGAAAGGATGCCCTTCCAGATAGAGCAAGTGAAGGGGCAGCCAAAGAAGAGGTGATTTGTATCTTCAGTCCCATTCCAACAAAGGCCACAGTTGGGGGAGACCATAATGTGCCGGTGTCTGAGGAAAGCTTGCGTTGGGAGGCAGTTGCATAAGACTCTCCAGACAGTGAAGCTGTGTCTTGGAATGTGGTGCTTGTACCAGACAAGTTTCCTCCAAGGGACAAGCGGAAAGCTAGATCTGACAAGGTCCCAAGCTGATTTAGTGTTGAACTTTCCCGAAGTGCTAGGCATCCAAGAGACACAGTCTTCCCTGTTGAAAGGTCTTCTGGAGATTGTAGGAAGGAGAGCCCAAATAGAAGCAAGAGTAGGGGAAGTGGAGTCAGGGGGGTCCCATCCATCTTCATTTAGAATATCAGCCACCAAAGCATTTCTAGGAAGCCCCGAGTCATAAATCATTCTAGGGGTAACCTGGTGAAGCAGAATGCCCATAGGATGCCAGTGGTCCAGCCAGAGCAAGGTGGTATTCCCATTACCAATGTGAGAACATATAGATCCAAGAGTCAGAACTCTATTCTCAAGAATCTTGCGCCAGGTCCAATAAGCATCTGAATGTATTTGGACCGACCAAATAGAGTATGAGCGGAGAAGCCCTGAGTCTATCCAATCCACCCAAATACTTTTGGCCCTAGAAACAATCTTCCAAAGAAGCTTGATAATGCCAGCCGAATTCACATCTTTGATCCTTCTACTTCCCAAACCTCCTTCCTCTAAAGGATGACAAATCAAGTTCCAGCTGATAGGCCGGAGGAATCTAGTGGCATCAGTGCCTTTCCAAAGGAAAGAAGCCATGAGGGTCTCCAAAGACTGAATAGTGGACTGAGGCAAGCCATAGATACCCGACCAGTAGATGTAGGAGGCTTGGAGAACAGACTTGATAAGAACCAATCGGCCTGCATAGGAGAGAAGCTTACCCTTCCAAAGTTGTAGACGCTTCCTGATAAGATCCAGCATAGGAGTGCAGTGATGGGGCGAAAGTCTTGCTGGAATCATAGGCAGGCCCAAGTACTTCACTGGGAGATGACCAATACTAAAGCCACAAATATCCTTCAAAGCAACCTTGAAATCATCCGGGACACCAGCTACGAAGAGAAGGGACTTATGGGGGTTGATGCGGAGCCCTGATAAAGCTTTAAAGTGCTGCAAACAGTTCATGATGGACTCAAAAGAGGTGATGGAGGCCTTGGAGAAGATCATGAGATCATCAGCAAAAGCCAAATGTGAGAGTTTGAGGGTTTTGCATTTGGGAATGGGAGAGATGAGATTCTGGTCAGTGCAAAGCTGAATTTCCCTGGATAGGAATTCCAAGGCTAAGGTGAAGAGGTAGGGAGAAAGAGGACAGCCTTGTCGAATCCCAACAGTGGAGCCAAAATAGCTTGCTGGGCTGCCATTAATAAGAACTGAGAACTTTGGAGTGGAGATGCAGCAGTGGATCCAATGAATGAAGACTGCTGGAAATCTCATTTTGTTCATGACATTTGCTATAAAATCCCATCTCAGAGAGTCAAAGGCTTTGTGAATATCAATCTTCATAAGAGCAGCCGGGGAATGGTTTTTCCTGTCAAATCCTCTGACAATCTCATTGCAAAGAAGGATGTTATCACAAATACTTCTACCCGGGATGAAGGCTGACTGGTTCTCTCTGACTAGCAGATCCACCACTTTCTTGAGCCTGGAAGCAAGGATCTTAGCTATAAATTTGTAGATCAGGTTGCAGAGGGCTATGGGCCTGAAATCGGTCATCACTGAGGCTCCTTCCTTCTTAGGAATGAGGCAAAGAAAAGTGTGATTCACCTCGTTGATCTGGCTAGGGTTGAGGAAAAAACTAGTGATTGCTTTGATAAGATCATCCTTGATGATATCCCAAGCAGCTAAGAAAAACCCCATGCTGAATCCATCTGGCCCGGGAGCTCGATTCAGCTTGGTGGAATGAATTGCAGCAATAATTTCCTCCTCATTTGGAATGGCATTAAAAGACTGAATGAGTTCATTTGGGATGAACTTCTTGAGCACATTATCAGGGACATGTTCAGTCTCATCCAAAGGACCCGAGAAGAGATTCTTGAAGTAATTCACAGCCATATCTTTGATACCATTCACAGTGGTAACTGGAGATCCATCAGGAGCAGCTAGCTGAATTATGGAGTTATGATTGGTTCTTGATTTCAGAGAACGATGAAAATAAGTTGAATTGGAATCCCCAAGTTCAAGCCACTTAATCCTGGATTTTTGCTTCAGGAAGCTTTCTTCATGATTGAGGAGCAGAGATAATTCAAGGGCAGTAGCTTTCTCATCGGTAGCCAATTGATCATTGAAGTTGTCTGTCTGAATTTGATTCTGAATATTTGCAAGCTTATCCTGGCAGTCCTTGACATTTTGGGAGACATTTCCAAAGGTGCTGAGGTTCCAGGATTTGAGAGTATTGTTTACATTCCTGAGCTTCCTAGCCAAGGCTAAAAGAGGGGAGGAGAAAGCTTGCACAGGCTTGTCCCAAGCATCCTTGACTGTGGACAGGAAAGAGGGGTGTTTGGACCACATATCAAAGTATTTAAAAGGTTTTGGGCCAAAGGAGTTATAAGGCTGGATGGATAAAGCTATGGGGCTGTGATCAGATATACCTGGGGGGTCAAAATTTGCAGAGGAGGAAGGAAAGGAAGTCAGCCAAGATTCATTTACTAAAATCCAATCCAATTTGCAGGCTATTCTTGCAGGACCAGCCCTTTTATTGCTCCAGGAGAAGGGGGGACCTGTCCATCTGAAATCATCCAAGCTCAAGTCCTCGCTACAATCATTGAAAGCAGCCATTGATTCAAGATCCAAGTGGTCACCCCCCTGTTTTTCATAGCCATATCTGATGACATTAAAGTCACCACCAATACCCCAAGGGAGAGAATCTATGGAACCCGCAAGGTTACGGAGGTCTGTCCAAAGATCTTGTCTCAGCACAGGGCAGTTGAAGGCATAGGTAACAGTGAAGAAAAAGGAGAATTGGTTTAAGCTATCAGAGAAGCTTAGATGGAGGAATTGGGCTGAAGAGGAGATCAGAGAAATTTTGATTTT
Source organism: Telopea speciosissima (assembly GCF_018873765.1). Classification (NCBI taxonomy): domain Eukaryota; kingdom Viridiplantae; phylum Streptophyta; class Magnoliopsida; order Proteales; family Proteaceae; genus Telopea; species Telopea speciosissima. The sequence continues at coordinate 46,176,154 of NC_057920.1, forward strand.
AGAGGGATCCCAGATGATCCAAATACGGCCATCAGGATGGTGGGGGTAGTTGGAAAGGAAGGACCAACCAGGGACTATGGTATTTGAGATTCTAGCAGCATTTGGTTCTTTGACACGAGTCTCAAGTAAGCAGCAAAAAGTAGCATGGAGATGTCTAATGTGGGAGCGAACAGCAGCGTGTTTAGAAGGGGAATTGAGACCCCGAGTATTCCACAAAATAACAAGATTCATTGAGGAGAATTTGAGGATTGCAACTCAGTCCTAGAGAAACGGGATAAAACACTAGCGCTGCGAGAAGCAGAGGAGCTGCGATGCCTTCGATTATAAGAGGATGCAGGGGGTTTTGTTTTTGCAGAGATCGAAGGGGGTAAAGGATTAGCTGGGATCAAAGGAGCAGGGGAGATGCAGGAGTTAGAGCCAAGAATGAGCTCGGGTTGGGACGAAGGAGGAGAGAAAGAGTTTGCAACAGGATCTGGGTCAGGTAAACAGTTACCCGACCCGGCAGGAATAGGTGAAGAGTTGGGCGAGAGGGAAGGATGGGCCCCAGAGAGGGACGACTTTTTACGTTTCTTCTCTTTCTCTTTCTTTTCTTTCTTTTTGGATTTGCCTTTTTTAGTGGAGGGCAAAATGGGTAAAACAGTATGGTTGGAGGAGAAATGGATAAAAGGGGATCTGAGTCTATCAAAGTGGGAGAAAGGGGAATAGCATTGGGAAGGGAAGCATCGAGATGAGGAGAGGAAAGCAGGAGAGAAGGGGAGCAAACCAGAGGAGAGGCGAGATCCTCCGCAGGTGATTCACAGGGAAGCTGACCAGGATCAGGGTGCAGAGGCTGCAAAGCCGACAACGAGGCGGCTGGAGGAGGTTCAGTCTGAGGATCAGAGGTAGCAGCACAGTCATTTCCAGCTAGCGACATGCGAGAGCGACTTCGAGGGACTGCAGAGTTGAGGTTCTGCACGGTGTAAGGGCCAGAGTCCGTATGGATGTCATCTCGCAGAGCTGCAAATCGGTTTTGCCCAATGGACAAAGGGGGAAACCCAAGAATGCTGCCTTGATTTACTGCCGGAGCATTCCGGCGCCGGCGAGCTCTCGACCTGGTACGACCCCTTGGATAAGGCAACTCAGAACTTTGCTCCTGGCCAGTCTCCGATGGATGCGAAATAGCAGTTGGCTCACAAAGGGATGAATCATGTCCAAATTTCTTGCAGACTAAGCAATGGGGAGGCTTCCAATCGAAGTGAACTTCCTATTCGAAGGTATGATCCTCCCCGTCGTTCACAGTAATAAACAATGGAAGAGGTTCCTCAGCAGAAACTTCAATACAGATACGAGCGTAAGCCAGTCTCAGCTTCCTCATGGTTCGCATATCAGAGAACAGAGGTTTCCCCAGCACAGAACCGAGAACACTAAGTCCTTCAGTACACCAGAAGTAAAGGGGGAGACCAAGGAGCGACACCCAAAGAGGAATGGAGGAGAGATCAACACGGCGAAGCTGTAGGTAGCGATGCCATTGCCGAAGAAAAATTGGTTTCCTTCCAACTTGCCAAGGCCCACCCTCAAGCACTCGGTTTTTGTTATTTTCATCAGAGAACTTGAAGATGAAGAAGCCATTATCCAGCAGGTAAACGTCAAGAGAGCCAAGAGGTTTCCATTGGCGGGAGAGAGAGGCTTTGACAATGTGAAAAGAGTGTCTGGATCCTAAAAAATGGCTCACTAAACAGGATTCCCGGACTTTAGCTTCATCATCTAAGACATCTGGAGAGCAGGCGGCACGTTTGGAAGATCCCACGACGATTGGGGCTACAAAGTGCAGAGGGAGACCTTCAGTCGAAGGGGAGGAACTGCTAGGAGAAGTGAAGAAGGAGTTCCAACGGGGTGGTACAGAGGGGGGGTCAGGGCAAGAGGGAAGGTCAGGGATTGAGGGGGGAGAAAGGGAAGGCATTTTGTTCACCAGCAGGCTACTGGAAAGAGCAGATAGTCGGAAAGTGGAGGTGATCCCCTCTAACACGTTAAAGATCCAATGTTCCAAGATGCTAATCTAATCCTATGCTTTTGGACTACCTTCTTTACCCGCACTCATCCATGGTGCGAGAACCCTTGCCTACTTGTCACCATATCCAGGCACTGATGCGGCACATCGCTTAGAGGGGACGCCCTAGCTAACCCTTGCTCACTTTTCACTACACCCAAGTCATAATGTAGTGCATCACTTATTCTGTCAGGGAACGCCCTAGCGTGACGTGTTACGTGTATAATATAAGGTTGTAGAATCCATGTAAAAGGGTTTGGCTAGGGTTTTTTTCCAGTGTCAGCTACCGACTTGACACACCAACCCTCCTTTATCCGGGCTTTGGACCGGCAGCAAACACTTGCGAAGTTGTCACATAACTCATTGATGAATCAGTGAAATAGCAAATATATTCATTTGTATAGCTTGTAAAGAAAATTCTACACATTACCAGATAAACAATGTTAGTGATGCCACTGTAAACAGCCTAACCTGTGGTATAGTTCCCTGGCTATTAATGCTGTTAGAAGGAGCATTCTTTGGGTACATACCTGGAAATAGAAGTTATGAATAACAATAATAGAATATCATGATTTACTAAATACCATAAGATTCTTGAAATGCTCATTCTTAAGTAACAATAAGAAGAGACAAATCATTTACCAGAAGTATCAGTAATGTGAGCACCATCACCAGCAGGAAGCACGTCTACCAAATGCATGGGAAGAGAAGATGGGATATGCCTCTGCTCTCCAGGTAATCGTAAACCTGAATATCAATATCAGATCCACATAAAGCACAGAATGGATAAAATGCGCAAATAATACATAGTCATCGCAATTATCCACAGCAAGAGTACAAAAGTGCAGCCTCTACAAACAAAAAAAAAGAGCATCCCAGTGACGGGTCTGAGAGAGGCAAATGTACACAGCCTTACCCCCGCTTCACAGAGAGGCTTTTTCCATGTTTCGAACCCGCAACCTGATGATGGTTGCAAAAGTACAGCATCTACAGAGGACCCAAAATTGATTATTTTTTTATGTAGATAAATCAGCAAAAGTGGGGCTTTATTTTAGTGGAAATAAGCCTGGGGTTGGGTTCTATAGATGTGGGGCCTTTGGTCAAACGGATTTTTATTGTAATAGGACACTCTTAAGGGGTTTAAAATACGGTAGGAGGAATGAATATGGGATTTAGTTAGCCTAGTTGGAGTCCTATTTCTTTATTTATTATTGAGTATATTAGTTAGGCTGGAATAAGTCTCCAAGAGGCCAGACCTATTTCAGTCTCTTTCCTTTATTATTTCAGTTTCCTACTTAGTTTAAATTACCTAAGCAGTTCAGGTGTGGTTTAGGCCTTTCCTTTTTGAGTTTGAGTCTGTTTTTAGTCTCCTATATAAGTTTGTAAGGGGCCACAGCCATTAGATGTGGTGATTCATAGGCTCCCCACTGTGGTGATTCAGTAAGCTCCTTGGTGATGATTACAAGAACCCTTGGTGGTGATTCCAAGGTTGGCGTACTGGTAGTGACTCCAACCGTGCAGATCAAGTGGTGATTCCTGATCATATCCTTTTTATCTTTCCTTTCTATTTAGTTACAGTTTAAAAGCCCAAACAAAATTCCTATCTTTTTCTGGTTTCTCAAATTCCAACTTCAGCTAGGAATTTTCTGAGTATTCAAATAGATTTCTATTCTGCATCCATACTTAGCAATTGGTTTCCATTCTGAACCTTCTTATGGTTTCAAAATTTAAGCTTGAAACTGATTTCCTGTTTTCCAACAAGAAGTCTGATGTCAGTTGAATCAATTTTCACGTTTTCTTTTCTAACTCTGATCTCAGATCTCTGACTATCATTAAGCTTGTTATTTTGTACTCAAATCAATCTCTAATCTGGTTTGTCTGAACCTTCTATCGGTTCTTAGATTAGGGAATACCTTATTCAAGTAGGAATCTTAAAATCCTAAGAATCTGGCTATTGGATCAAACCTGATTTCTGATATTATATTCTCCCATCCAATCAGAGCCTTAGACCATATTTTGGCTGAATCTGAACCGTTGATTCTCAGTTACTAAAATTCCTTGGAAATCTCATGTTAATCCTTACCTATGACCCTATCACAAGCTGATCTCCCACTGGATCTCACTGGTTTGAGAATAGCACTGCATTAATTGGTATCAAAAACAAAAAGGACTGTAGAGGGTTATTGATTTCCTTTTTATTGTTCGAGAAAAGTCAAAAAATAACTTCAGATTGAAGGATGATCGTGCGAGTCTGATTTGGCGTCACTACAAAACTCGTGAACGAGTTTCATTTTTCAAGCCAAGGAGAATTGATGCAAATAAATCAGCAAAAGTGGACTTATTTCAGTGGAAAAAATAAGCCTTGGGTTGGGTTCTATACATGTTGAGCCTTTGGTCCAATGGAAATTTATTGTAATAGAACACTTTAATAGGCCTAAAATGTCGGTAGGAGAAACGAATACGGGATTTAATTTATAAGTTAGTCTAGTTAAAGTCCTATTTCTTTAATTTATTTATTATTAGGTATTTTGGTTAGGCTGGAAGAAGTCTCCCAGAGTCCAGCCTTATTTCAGTCTCTTTCCTTTATTATTCCATTTTCTTACTTCGTTTTTTTTTTTTTTTTTTTTTTTTTTGGTGAATAAAAAATTCATTACCAAAACCCCGAAGGGAGGGGAAAGGGGAAGGGCCCCCAGTCTCACTCAGGTCTGGGACTCTCTCCTCAATCATCTCCCATGGCTCCTGGTCCCCCCAACTTCCCCCCGGCCTCACTCAGGTCTGGGCCTCTCTCTCCCTCCCCCTTCCCTCTCATTCGGACAAAATCATCTGGCTCCCCTCTCACAATGGTATTTTTAGTTCCCGCTCTGCTTGGAATTTTGTTAGACCACAAGGCCCCCTCTATCCCTTGGCACAAACTAGTTTGGTTCAAAGGCCACATCCCAAGACACTATTTCAATGTTTGGAGAACACTTAAACTTTGCCTCCCAACCCAATCATTTCTCCTTCTCCACCACATCCCTCTCTCCCAATCCTGTATCCCGTTGTTGGAATGGTGTTGAGGACATCAATCACCTTTTTTTTTCTTGCCCCCTAGCCTTTACTATTTGGAAAAAAGGCCTAACATTCCATTTGGCCCCGTAGTAGGCATCCCCTATCCTTCGCTCGGGAGTGATTATGGCTTGATATGTCGTTTTCTGGTAGTTCTATTTGTGATACTGCTGGCAAGCTTGTGTTCGGGGCTGTCATCTCTCATATCTGGATGGAGCAGAATCTTTAAAGATAGACCTCCAACTCCCGGTGCATTGACTTGATTCGGAAAGCCATCGTCTTTAATGTCAGCTCTAGACTTCAGATGCTCGCCCATGGCTCTCTTACAGATTCCCCAAGGAACAGGCACATCGTTGTTACTTGGGGCCTAGATTCTTCTCTTTTACAGTCACCTAGCCCAGCCTCATAGGCCTTGTAGCTTGTATAGTCCCCCTATCTCCTTCCCTTCTTAGTTAGTTTAAGTTACCTTATCAGTTCATAATTGTCTTAGGCCTTTCCTTTTTCGAGTTTGAGTCGTCAATATAAATTTGCAAGGGGCTATAGCCTTGTCTACGAATTTGAGCAATTAATTTGGCTTATTGCCTTTGGTTTTGTGGGGATTCAGAATGCTCCCTGCTGGTGATTCCAGCCCTGCAGATCATATGGTGATTCTGGATCAATGATCTTATGTTTTATATCTTCTGCTTCTATTTAGTTTCAGTTTCAAACCCCCCCCCCAAAAAAAACATCCTCTTTTTTCTAGTTTATTGAATTCCTACTTCAACCAGAAATTTTCTGAAATTTCGACTCTAACAATTGAATTTCGATTCTGCTTCCATACTTAGCAACTAGGTTTTGATGTAGATCACAAGTCCATATGTACCAGTAGGAACAAGCCACAAAACCAGCCCAGCAAGGTTGTGGATTCGACTGCTGTGAGAGGCAGCCTGGTCTGATGATGTGCTAAGTTTTTGTTGGTTTGATGGAGCGTCACCTAAAGCAGCCCGAACTATTTCCCCCCCCCCCAAAAAAAAAAACAAAGTTACTGTTTAGAGAACAGTACCCGAACTACTGTTCACGTGGACAGTGTTATGGGTCCATAACTATAAACCTTGAATGGAGAAGGAAGTCGAAGAAAATAATTGAGATTCTGTGGTGATGTAGTCTTAGGTAGGAGTAGTCCCACTAGGAACCAGGGTAATAGGATCACCAACAAGGCTGGCCGATTGGGACAGCTTAGGCTAATTAGGGCAGAATTAGGGTTAGGGTTAGGGTTTCGAGCTAGGGTATTGTTTGGTAATGATGTGTAGGTTTTTAGGAGTCTATTGGTGTAGGTTTGGATTGACTTGGATGAAGTTGGAAATCTAGGGTTTCGGGTTAGAGGCCTTGTAAAAATGGAGTGTTTTCAGGATCTAGGGTTTAGGGGTGGATTTTGGGAAAGGGGTTTATAGGGTATTAATGGGCAGGTCTAAGGGGTTGTTTTGGTATAAAGAAGTTAGGGTTTGGATGAGTTATGAAATTCTGCAATTCTGGACAGAATTGAGTTGCAGATTTAATGAAGGTTAGGGTTTGATGGATGGAGGGGAGTGTGGATTAGGTTAGAGGATAAGAAGAAGAAGGGTTATTTGCAGAATTCTATAATAACTTACTTGTAATGGAAGAACTTCAATGGCAGCAACCTTGAAGACAATTTTGAAGACGAACCTCCCGATCTACAAGATGCAAGGAGTCAATCGGAGTCCACCAATCCCTTCACCTTGATATTACCCACAAGGTAGCCTTGATATTACTCACAAGGTTCACTCAACAGAGCAGAGCAGCAGCAAACAAAAGCTTTTTCATTAATTAAATTCGTATGTAATGCTGCCCTCCCTTACAAACTTATATAGAAGACTCAAAAATAGACTTAGACACTAAAAAGGAATGGCCTAACCTTATCCCTAACCTATTAGGCAACTTAAACTGACTAGGAAACTAGAATACTAAAGGAAATAGACTCAAAACATGGCTAGACTTATAGAGTCCTAATCCAGCCAACCTTACATCACATGACCACTTAACCAAGTCACACGATCACTTAAATTGAACCAATTGGATGCAACCAATTTGAACCGGTTCAATTAAAAAACATAAAAATAAACTAAATATTGGGCTAATCCCGTATGCAACCTATGTACCCACCGTTTAGGCTCATTAAAGTGGCCTATTACATAGAAAACCCTTGGGAACAAAGGCCCAACATGTATATAACCAAACCCTAGACTTATTCCTAATAAAAGAAACCCAGTTTGGTGATAAATCTGCATCATGTGGGGCCCACTGAAGATAGCAAGACAAAACAGATTTTATTGCTGCCTTATTGTTTCTAATTTATTTAGTTTCTATTTTAGAGTCCTTTTTGTTTTAGAAGGCTGATATATAAAGCCTTGCTAGTTTCTAATTCAAGCTAGTTTCTATTTTCAATAAGTTACAATTATCTAAGTTTAGTAATTTCTATTTCCTACTTTCTATTTTCAGTTAGTTTCTATTTTAGGAAGCTTCTATTTTCTACATTCTATTTTGTAAGCTTGCCTAAGCTATTAATAGGTCCCTATTGTAAGGAAGGATCAGATTGGGAGAAAAGAATTTTCAGGCCTTGTTGCCATCGGTTATGGGAGGAATTCCATTTTTTCAACAGCTGGGATAGTAGGTGAGAGACTCAGGCTGAGAGAGCCATTCCCCTACCCCCCCCCCTTCTCTTCTATATCCCTTTCTTTTTCTTCTTATCCTTCTATGTTCTTCTTCATATGTAACAGAAAGCAATAAAAGAAAAAGAGTTGCAGTTTTTAATTTGTTCTTTTCATTGTATCAGTCCTAGCTGCAATTGATCTCCCTCTGGTTTCCCTGGTTCGAGGTTGACGCTTGCATTATTTTCTGTTCAGAACCTTCTTACGGTTTCAAATTTTAAACTTGAAACTGATTTCCTGTTTTCCTACTACAAGGCTAATTTCATTTTAATTGATTTTCAAGTTTTGTTTTCTGAGTCTGATCTCAGATTTCTGGCCATCATTAGGCGCATAGTACTAAAACTCGCGAAATTTCAGTCGAGATATCGAATATTTCAAGTATCTCGACCTGTCCGAAACGAAACGCAAGTCCGAAATGAAAAAATGCAATATTTCGAATATTTCGGAAATTTCAATGAAATTTCGGTCATCTTGTTTCGGAAATTTCGGTAATTTCGGTCATCTCGTTTCGAAAATTTCGGAAATCTCGGACATTTTTGGCATTTTACACCCACAGAAAAATACCATATTTCGACCGAGATTTCGACGAAATTTCGGTATCTCGGAAATTTCGGTCAGACCGAAACACCGAAACGAAACGAGATTTAGTACCATGATTAGGCGTGTTACTTGGTACTGCGATCAATCTCTAATCTGGTTTGTCTGAAACTTGTATCGATTCTCAGCTTCCTAGTTGTCAAGGTGTCACCTAGGCGTCCAGGCTCTTTCTTGGGTCCAAAGTGACAGCACGCCTTGTTGACACTTCATGAGTTTACGTTGATTTATGTTTATTTTGCTTTGTTTTTTGATGAATATGCTTATATTATATCCTATACTTTGTTTATTATATATTGATTTTCTAATATTAATTCAATACTAGCATAATTATATTATATTACATTGATATAACTTCTATGGCAAATATAAGCATAATTGTATAAGATTATCATTACTATATTACATATAGTCATATACTGCTCGCCTAGGCAACTTTTAGGCGGCACCTTGTCTCCTAGGCACCCCTCCAATGCCTTGGGTCACCTAGTTGCCGTAACAACTATGCTCAGATTTTGGAATTCCTTCTTCAAGTAGGAATCTTCAAATCCTAAGAATCTGACCATTGAATGAAGCCTGATTTCTGATATTATATTCTCCCATCCAATTAAAGCCTACAACCAGATTTTGGCTGAATCTGATTCCTTGATTCTCTGTTACTAAATTTTTTGGAACTTTGGTTTTAATCCTTATATACAATCCTGTCACAAGCTGATCTCCCACTAGATCTCACTGGTTCAAGATTAGCACTGCATTTTGCCATTTTCCACTTGAAAGGAAGAGACAAGTGAGAGGAACGGTCAAAGCATCCGGCTATCTACTCTTTTCAGACCCTAAATCACTACAAAACTAATCATAAATGTATTCTCTAAAACCCTAGTTATTTCTTTGCATGTTTTCTCAGTTTATTGTTCAACCAACAACCTTTTTGAAAGTAAATCCATTCCTCTGTTTTTTTATAAAGGGACCATTTTAACTTTAGTGTTCCGTAATTCTGAGTGAACAACTTATTCATTCCTCAGTTTACCATTGACCTTCCTTCCAATTTTGAATTTGTAGAAACTGCAGTAATTTCTCTAATCCCTTCTTTCTTTTTTTTTACTAGTATTACTTTTGTTAAAACCATCAGGTTCCATTTAGCCAACCCAAGTAGTTGGGATAAGCCTAGATTAAAATCTCATGCACAGCAACCAAAGGTTACCTCAGACACTAGAAGATTAGAGCACCTGAATGTCACTTTTAACTACATTCATATCATCAATTTAACCATAAATTACACTTTACTATCTTTCAAACAAAGGCCATTGTTAAGAAGGTCCTCATTTAATGACAAGCATATGTATTCTCTATTAACTTTACGACAATAAGAAAGAAAATCAGCAAGATAGGTCTGGGGTAAGATGGAGGACAACTTCTGAAATGAACAAAATGTTAAAGACACACCTTCACCAAAATTTGCAGCAGCTCGAAGTGAGTTCTCTTGTTCTTGAATTTTAGCAGCTTGAACCTTGTCTAAAGTTGGGACAATTGTGGGCGCTTGACGAGTACCTAAACCATAGGCTTTACGGGCATCAGCTATAACCTTTTCAGCACTTTCGCAGGCTGCCCCGATCATATCAATTCTAGTCTGCAAAGTGAAAGGGATCATAACTCATAATGCAAGGACCAGGAGAAAGAGAGCAGTTGGGCATTTAGTTGATCTTTAGAACACCTTTAACTTTTCGATTTGTGCGGATATTGGCAAGTTTTGCATCCCAATTAATAACTGTTCTCTCTTGGTGGAGTCCTCTGCTTCCATTTCGGGCAATAGTTTTGATGACAACATAACTGGTAGAACTGTAACCAGAAGATTTCAATAGATAAAACTAGTAAAAGGTTGCAAAAATGACATCACAAGGGCATGCAATTTGAGAAGTGAAATACCCCTCCCAGTGAACGAACAAAAAGTGCTATATAGAATAATAGTCAGGGTCAATACAATAGGAGGGAGTACTTTCTTATTGCAGTAAGGTGGATAGCCCATTTATCAACACTAGGGTTTTTCTATAACCAAGAAACTTTTTCAATAACTTTCGATGAAGTAATTCCTTCATAAGAAAAAAGCGTAAAATAACATTCATGTTAAAATGATAAATTTAAGAATACAAAGCAGGCACCAACTAATTCATCAATGAATGAAACTAGAGTCAGAATCATAGTGCTTATACAAAGATTACAAACATTGTTTCAGAATAACCCTTTTTTTCCTGATAGGTATTTTAGGTGATGATGGGAGTCAATCCCAGGTTTGGGTAACAAGCCATAGACTTTACCAGCAGAACTTGCTAGCACCTTCAGAATATCCTATTGCTCCACCTTTTGTCTTTCTAGCGTTAGGATGGGTCTAGGGTTAGGATCAAGTGCTAATGGGGGTGTGAGTGAGGTTCGGTCAGATAATGGAAGGGTTCTGATGGCTGGAATTGGCTGGGCAGAAACTTACAGTTTTGGGGTTTTGTGGGGAATGATGGAATCTAGTGTTTGAATGGGAATTTGGGGACCAAACTTGATGCAGATTTATCACCAAATTGGGCTTCTATTATTAGGAATAAGTCTAGGGCTTGGGTTATATACATGTTGGGCCTTTCACCTTTAATCCCATGGGTTTTCAATGTAATAGGCCACTTTTATGGGTCTAAACTATGGGTAATAAGGTTACATACGTGATTCGTTAGTAGATTTCTTTTTATTCGGTTAAGTGGTCATGTGATCACTTAAGTGATCATGTGACTTGATTAAATGGTCATGTGACTATTTAATTGTTACTTAAGCTGGGCTGGATTAGGACTCTATAAGTCCAGCCATGTTTTGAGTCTATTTCCTTTGTTATTTCACTTTTCTAGTCAGTTTAAGTTACCTAATAGATTAAGGGTTGGGTTAGGCCTTTTCTTTTTACTTGAGTCTATTTTTGAGTCTTTTATATAAGCTTATAAGGGGGGCAAATATTAAACACGAATTTTGATTAATGAAAAGCTTTTGCTGCCCTTCTTCTCCATTGAAGATTTTTCTCTTGTGTTTGATCAAGGCTGGTGGGATCGGCGTTTGATCCGATTGACACCTTGTGGTGAGAAGCCCGGGTGGTTCGTTGGTGGGATTGGTGTTTGATCCAATCGAAACCTTGTGGTGTGAAGCCTGGGTGGTTCTTTTGAAGCTCTCCTTCAAGTTCTAGTTCTAGTTCAAGACTCAATTTTTATTCAAGTTTCAACTTCCAACAAGCTGCTGCCAAAGAGTTTTTGCAACAACAGTAAGTTAGAAGTGATCCCCATCCCCTCCATTCTTCTTCTAATCCTCTTCAGCCCCAACCCTAGTTTTCCCCCTTCTGTTTTTAATTTCCCATAACCTAAAACCTGCAACTATTCTTCTTCCCTTCTAGAAGGTTACATGCAAGGTGATTTTCGCAAGAATTCTACCCAGTCAAATCTAACCGTTAGAACCTGCTAAAATTTTGATCGAATCTTCCTCAAACCCTAAGAGAGACTCAGTCCATATTTCATTACCATCCAGCCAGTCGATTGTGTGAAATTACATTTTTACCCCTCTCCTATCACTACTAGGAAATCTCCATAACTCCAGATTTAACCATCTGATTTAGCCGTAACTTTCAGCATAGATTCCCCTCCACCATACCCACACTCAATCTAAATATTAAGCCCATTCCACCACCTGATTTCCTCTTATTATAAACCCTAGATTCCATTATCTTCTACCTTTCAAACCCTAAACCTAACTTACTGCCAATTCATTCCAGCACACATTCCTCCATCAAAATTTAATGTACCCTTCATTGATAGACTCCCCTACACCTGCCTAACCTAACCCTAATTTTGACCTAATTTCATATTTTACACCAATTGGACTGCCTGTTCATTGCAGATCCTGGTTTACTGGCTCCTAGTTGGTCTCCTACCAATCTAGGACTACATTAAAACTCAGATCGAGTTTCCCAATTGGGAAGGGAAAAGTTCGATTCAAATTTGGGAAAGAGATGATGGTTGGTTTGGTCTGTGGGTGACTTAGGGTTGTGGGAAATTGAAAATAAAAAGGAGAAAACTTAGGGTTGGGACTGTAGAAGATTAGGACAAGAAATATGGGGATGGGGATTGTTTCCAACTCATTGTTGTTGCAGGGAATCCTTGGCAGCAGCTTATTCATGGAGGAACTTGAATAAAAATCGAATCTTGACTGAAACTAGAAAGTAGAACTTGAAGAGAACCACCCGGGCTTCACACCACAAGGTGTTGATTGGATCAGACACCAATCCCACCAGCTTTGATCACACACAAAGTGAACCTTCACAGTGGAAGAGAAACAGCAGCAGCTTGCCAAGAGAAAACAGAGCTTTTTGGAGGTAAGTCCCTCTCCACGAATTTTCATTGTTTAAATAATGGCCTAAAGGCCTTACACCTAGTTAGCCTAGGAAAAGGAATGACTCCCCTCCCCTAGCCGAGTTCTATTACAAGTGATAAATAGTCACTTCAATTTAAAACATAAAATAAAAACTAAGTATGGGAGTCTACTACACATAGGCATCCCTACTACTCTAACTACTTGGAACGCAGCTTCTTGTTCTTCTTCTTCTTGTGGATGTAGTGCTTCATTAGAGGTCCTTATTTCTTTTCTCCTGAATTGTCCAAATGTGACACAGAAAACAAAATATCACATAAGCTTTTCCCTCTTTTCCTCAAGCCGGATTAATTGCCAAAAGCCCATGAGATCATGGATCACTTGAGGAGGAATCTAAATTTAAATGTGAGCCCCAATAGATCTAGCAAAACTATACGAACAACAAACAACGACAAACTCAGCCTTATCCCAACTTAATGGGGTCGGCTACATGGATCCAAACAGAACAAAGTAGGGAAAATTGAGGCCTAAACAAAAAAAGAGGGAATGAAGAGATGGGAAATGAGATGAGAAATGAAAAATGGACAATGTCAAATGAAAGATGGAAAATAAAAAGAAAGCTGAAAAATGAAAGTAAAAGGAAAGAGGCACAGCCCAGCAAGTTAGAAGAATCTCAGCTAAATGGGGTCTGCTACATGAATCATTGCCCTCCAATAGGCTATATCTGAGGTCATACTTGGAAAAAAACCTAGACTATGCAGGTCCTTCACAACTTCACCTATGGTCATTTTAGGCCTACCCCTAGCTCTTTTAGCTCCTTCAATCGGGATCATATCACTCCTCCTTACTGGGGCATCCCTAGGCCTCCGTTAACATCCTCTTCTCTGCTACACATAGCTTCTCAATATGACACTTTTTAACTTCCCAACATTCTTCCCGCTTAGCCGGTCGTACAACAGTCCTATAGAAAATTCCTTTAAACTATATTAGAGAAAAATACTTAAAACCCTACTGTTCCTTTCACTCCAATTCAGAAGCATGACCAGTGAGAGATCCTTCATTTGATTTCGTAAAAGAGCTTTATTTGACATTTTCTGTAAAAGTGCCTACTGTATTATGGTGGCTCACCATCAAGCTAGAGTATAGATATCAGCCATGCCAAGCTTGCTACCAAAATTTCATAAATTGGTATTTGTACAATGGTAAAATCAAACACCACATCTCTAATAGAGTGACAATTTACTGTGAAGTATTCGACCCTTTTGGAATACTTGATTGATGTCTATGTAGCCAAAGGCACTCACCCGACTTACAGAGTTGGCACCATCTTCTGGGACGTATGCTCTATTTTAAGATTCTGGCTGCCAGGCAAAGTGACAGATTTCTGGCAAGAAATGGACCGAAAAAACTTTCTTTTTCATCAGAGAACAGGACATAATCCCCTTCTATCACCACCCACACTTAATAGGCGATTCCATCAACATTCACCTTGGCAATCACAGGGTGCAAATATATTTATCATCCAATCATCTTATCAAGGGGATACCATTAAATTCATTAATTAACAGCCCAGAATCATCGCAATAGCTGAATGGCAGCAAAGAGCATGTAGAATGTGAAAGAATACCTGTGTGTGTAACCAGGGACTTGAAGAATCTAACGAGAGCACTGATCTGTAGAAAATTCTTTTAGCTATTCTTGGAATTTTAAAAAGGCTTAGATTCAAAAGATAAGAAGAGCAGAAGGAAAATAAAAGGCAGAATCAACAGAAAGATCCGAATCCAACAAAGATCCAGTTAGTCACCCATACTTGACCAGCTTATTTGCTACAAGGTATCAGCAACAGAAGAAATTCCCAACAATCATCATTGGAGAACCCCTTAATTTTGTTTACAAACCATCAATTGACTCCCTCACAGGTTATATTGGTGGCCATTGTGTAGACTGTAGAAGCAGGGTTGTATATTGTTCGGAAAAACATCCACTTAAAGCAATACATAAATAATACGAATAACCTATAAAATTGAGAAGATAATAGTATCATATAAAGACGCATACAGTGAAATTGTTGATTTCCAATTATCACTAACAAGAGAACAGATCAATAACCAACTTGTGTCTCTAAGATCTTATTCTCAAGAGTGCCACCCAAGGAATCTGGTTAGATACTGTCAAACCATCTTAAACGACTTTCCTTCAGTTTATATCCTAATAAAACTAGACATACGTCTCCTCGTTGTATGTCATTTAGAGATATATAGACACGAGGAAGATAATAAACGAAGGAAGAACCGGAAAGATAAATTAATCATCCTCTACAATTTTTTTATATACCACATGTAACAAAAAAAGATAAGACTTGCCCACCACCATAAGAAAAAGGACATTTCCATTAATTTATTCACAAAAACATTTGGACCAAATTTGTCCCTATGAGCCAAAAGCAACACCCAAGCCTAACACACAGGCTCTTTTCATGGACACGGATGATGATTTGTTCACCTAAACATTGACTAAAGCCCACAAGGAGTGAAAATAATCAAGAATGACCACTTTCGAGCAACAAAAAAAAAGTCATGCCACCTTTCTGCTGCTACAAGATTCTCTATCTACAAATATCCATGTTCACTGTTGCAACTTTCTCAAAATAGATTATCAGGTGCTTGTGTGTCACAATGGTGTGAAAGAGATAAGCACATACTTGTTGCATTCTCTGCATTTACGTTCCTTGGATGAACTACAAATGCCTTGGACACCTTCTTTATGTCTTCTACAATGTTGAAAAGCTCAAGATTTACCATAGAAAATTGCCCCAGAATATCTTGCCTAGTGCAACACAAATTGAACCACATGTTAACCAGAGTTTCCTTTGGTAAAAAGGAAATATTGAATCTTCACACTATATCAAATTATCTATGACAAGAACCAATCATATTGAGTACTTCAATAAAAAAGGATCAAATCCATTTTCATGACCGTATACATCCCATGAGTAATAGCATTTTATCTGCACTATTCAGTATTGATTCACTCCATGTGGTTCCAATGCATGCTTTTTAAGTTCATTCCTATCAGCAAGTTATTGTGTTTCAATTTGAATTTTGACAAGAAAATAGGAAGGAAAATAGAGCTAAAAATTTGGCTGAACCACAAGTCTAATGCAAAGCCGAAACAAATACTCACTAAGCCCCCTTGAAGAAGAAATGTGTTGAACAAGCTTCAAATTGTGGATGGGATAAATGGACAAAGTGAAACATGAGCAACACCTCTACACTATATATGCCTAAGCTATGAAAATCTGTGTCATAAAATCATACTCTGTTAGAAGGAATTGTTTCTTGATCTTGGGCAATAACATGCATCCATACCCATGCAATAATCATACTGTTAATGATTGATTAGAAATGTCAACTCCAATTTGATCATAGAATACAAATGCAAAAGCAACCAATTAGCTTTAGTCTGTTCTATAAAGTTCCTTCAAAGGAAAACCCATTCTCGGCATAAAATACTCTCCAGCTCAATGCCACTTTAAGTCCAACATCAACGAACAAAAGCGTTGCTGTACTTGGAGTCTTGGACTGCTATTCCAAGCACTTTAATCTTACTATTCAACCAAATTATGATATGAAAGCATATCTATAGATGGCATGGGACTGATACATGCAACAAATTAACAAAAAATTGAATAATAGATATGAAAATTTGGCAAAATTAAGAGCAATCCACTGAGCAATGAGAGGAAGAATGTAAACATCAAGAAGAGAGTTCCATAACCTGGAGATTAAAGGCACAATAACAAGAAGGAATAAAAGAGAGCAAAATATTCCACACAATATAAAGAAGAAGACAACGAAAATGATGATGATGGTGAAGAAGGGAAACCCTAGAGGATAATAGAAAACGTACCATTTAGGGATGGCATTTGTACGAGCAATGGCATCGAAGTCTTCGAGGATGCGAGAGATAGCTTTGTAGAGGCCGATGGCTCGAGTTTTCACAGATTCAAGGTTAAGTTGCTGCTGCACCGCCAAGTTCAGCTTCTCCACCCTGGGCTGCTGCTGCACCTGAGTCTGATCTTGAGCTCCCATAACTCCTTCCATGGATGCCATATTGGAAGAGAGTATTGGGGAAAGCGAGACAAAGTTAGAGCGACAGAAGACTAGTACGACCCAACTGCAAGCATGGAAGCGCTCAAGCCAATTCTAAAATCAATAATTGTAACTCAATTCTAGGAATTCCAGAATCGCATTTGAAAAGCATGAATTATTCTTTAGTTCTTGATACACCATACTTCACCTATGCAATCCGCAGTAGGGGTGTCAATTCAAGGCCCGGCCCGGCCGAACCGATCGAGCCCGCCCGACTATAGCCCGGCCCGGCCCGGCCCGTGGAATAAACGTGTCAGTCTTAAGCCCGACAGGTTTAGTAACCAGGCAGTCTCAGTGTGGGATCTTAGCCCGTCGGGCATCCGACCGGACCGACCAAATGCTAACCCGACCTAGCCCGACCTAGCCCAACCTTGATGTGTAAAGATATCCCAGGAACTGGGTGATCTTCCAGCATCTCCTGCTGCTCCTTTCACCTTCAACACAGAACCACCACCACATATATACTCAGTATTTTCTTATTTATGATTTGATTAACTCCTCCTAATCTAATCTTCCATAAAGAAACAATTCAGTTTCAATTTGATGACAGGAGATCTAATATAAGGTTCTTGATGATACTATACCTGATAAGCCGAAGTTCATGCACCAAAGACGAAGTCGGAGGGGAAGTCATGGCGGTTATATTTGGGTGAGTTTTGGCAGCTATATTTGGGTGAGTTTTGGCCTGAACCACGTCTGATGAAGCTAATAGACAACTTAGCAAATGAAGAAGAAGAAGAAGAAGAAATAGCCAAATTGACTACTCCTTTCCTGAACCCACCTCTACTATTATTTCACTCAAATCGTTCACTGTTGATATTGAAGGGTATAATATTGTATTAACTTCAGTGTTGAGAAGTGTCAATTTAAAAAGATTGAATCCATTACATGACATTTGGTCTGAAACATCAATTAACCCGACCGTTTAGAGTTAAATAGGTCATTAACCCGACCGAGACCCGTTTCAGGCCCGTTTAGTCCAAATAAGGTTGCACCGATTAAAGACCGAACATCGACCTACCGAAATGAAACCGTACCATGCCCACCCAATGCAAGCCCGAATGCCTAAACGGTCGGACACGGTGTAGCCTATAAAATTGGTGAGGCCCGTTCAGGCCCGACCGAGACCGACCAAGCCCGACCGATTGACACCCCTAATCCGCGGGTGACACATCCAAGCCACCGGGCCCCGTGTAGAATAGATCGGGCTGCTAACGAAACTATTACACTGGTCTGGACACGTGAGCAAGATCAGTTGAAGAGCATCCTAGTGGATGGAGGCTGATAATCACAATTCACGTGCAAGAGGATTCCGGATCCCGGATCCTGAGATCCGAGGAGAGGATCCTCTGCTTCTTGAAGGGTTTCATAATTCAAAGAGAGGGGGACCACCTTTCAAAGAAGGAAAGCCATCTGGTGAATTTGGGGGGAGATCAGAGACAGAGGGCTAAGGAGAAACTTGTATAAAGAAAGGTCTTTGCACCCATGTAAGAGGAGGGAAAATATTCTCTCATCGAAAGAGAAATCAAGAAGCCCTAGAGAATCATCTTCGTTTTCCTTAATCATTTCTAGTCTAATCTAGCTTTAAGGTTGCAGTGTTTGAGGAACTCCCTCGAGCTTCTTTCTTTGAACAACATTCTTTGGCGCCGTCTGTAGGAAACGAAGGAGAAAAACCTACGAGGATTCCATCATGATAAATAGTCGAAATCAATCCAAGATTTCAATGGCCACAGCCGCCGCTCCTACAGTCGCTCAAGGAGGAGCTTTGGGTAGACCTGCAAGTTCTCACCTGGGGACGGATGATCCGATCCTATAGGTGAACGAATCCCAGCAAGAGGAATCTCAGCCGAGACTCCCTAGAGATCCGCCACGGTACGTGACAGTGGAACAGTTCGATGTGATGCAAGCTCGATGGCAAGACAAGATACACTAGATGATGGAGCTGCAGTGCGATTTCCTGCAAGGAATCCCAGTACCACCACATCCATCGCAAGCAAAGGAAAGAACCCCTTCCCTTGAGCATAGCGAGAACCACAGCAACGCAAACAATGCTCGGCGAAAGGGTAAAGAAGTCCAGGGAAACAGCAAGCGCCAAGGTTCCCAGATGACCAAGGTCGAGCAGGCTTTAAACGACAAAGTGTTGGAATTGCAGGATCAAATTCAAGAGGTCATGAGAGGAAAGAACCTAGCCCCAAGCCACGATTTCCACTTCACCACCGATCTCGCCTTCACAGACGAGATCAAAGCGGAACCCCTACCAAAAGGCTTCAAGATGCCCGCGATCGAGCAGTATGCGAGCAAGACAGATCCAGAGGATCACCTAGAAACTTTCAAATCATTGATGTTCTTTCAGGGTGCCTCTGACGCCATAATGTGTAGAGCATTCCCCTCTACCTTGAAGGGGGCGGCAAGACAATGGTTGTCACGCCTCAAGCCGCGCTCCCTGACCAACTTTGTGGGGCTTGGGTGGGCTTTTCCTGCCCACTTCATGAGTAGCAGAGTCAATAAGAAGACAATGGCCAATCTCTTGGCTGTTAAACAACGCCCTGATAAATCAATCAGAAATTTTTTTACAAGATTCAACAAGGAGGCACTGGAAGTGCGAAACCTGGACCAGATCGTGAAGTTCCAAGCTCTACGCAACGGCATCAGGGATGTTGAGTTGAAGAGGTCCCTGATCATGGACGAGCCGGCAAACATTTATGAACTCTTCTCACGTTGCGAGAAGCACATCAACCTAGCAAAAGTTATTGCAGCCGAATAGGAAAAAGAAGGCAAATCCGAGAAGTAAAGTCAAGAAAAGAAAGATTCCCAGGATGAAGGGAATGGCCCGAGGAATGGCAGAGACCAGAAGGATGGGAAGAGAAAGAGAGATGACAAGGCCTGGGTTCCAAAGAACGATTCAAGCCCAAAGCTAGTTTACATGGCCCTCACTCACAACTAGGCGTATATTCTACATGAGATAAAGGACCAAGTGACGTTGCGCGGGCACGCGCTGGCACACCAAGATGATCAAGCCCACGCATGAACGTAACAAGAGCAAATACTGTAGATTTCACCAAGATCATGGTCATGACACCGAGGACTGCAGGCAATTGAAGGATGAGATTGAAGCCCTCATCCAGAGGGGCCACTTGAGCCGATTTGTCAAAAAAGATGGCAGGGAAAGGAGGTAGGGATATCGTTCTTGGGAACCTGAGGAAAAGGTGAAGTCACCTCCTCGGTTGGAAGGTACCGAGAACAAGGAAGACCGAGCAAGGAGAAAGCGACACACTGAGAATGCCCCACTCAGGGAAATTGTCACCATCTATGGGGGCCCTGCATTGGGAGGCGAGTCCTCCAACTTTAGAAAGAATCATGCTCGATGCGCATTCCAAATTGAAGTACATGGCAAGAGGAGAAATGTCGAGCACCAGATAACATTCTCGGATGAGGACTTATCCGACATACAATCTCCCCATGATGATGCCTTGGTGATCAAAATGGCTGTTGCCAACTGTACGGTGGCCAAGGTCCTTGTGGATAACAAGAGCTTAGTTGGCATCCTGTACTATGACGGGTTTAAAAAAAATGCAACTGAGACCCAAGATGCTGAGGAGGCTCGAGTCTCCATTGTATGGGTTCAATGGAGCCCCTGTGCACGTTGAGGGGTCAATTGAATTATTGGTAAAGGGACGGAACCAAAACTCTCTATGGTAATGATGAACTTTTTGGTGGTAAAAGTATACTCCACTCACAATGGGATACTTGGACATCCAGGACTCAACACCCTGCAGGCCGTTGTATTCACTCCCCACCTAGTGATGAAGTTTCCCATTGATCAAGGAATTGGAGAATGCCGAGGAAGCCAGATAACCTCTCGAAAATGCTATGAGGGTTACTTGAGAGTGAAGGGGAAGGAACCTCAAACACTCCAAATCAACCTTGAGGATGGTCGAGACAGTCCCGCGCATTAAAGATCAGAACCAGCGGAGGATTTGATCCCTATAGAAACCATTAAAGGAGATGGGAGCTGTACCTTACAGATTGGAGCAGGCTTAAGCGGCGAGCAGAAGAACAACTTGGTGAAATTCTTAAGGAGCAATGCTGACGTGTTTGCATGGTCCGCAGTAGATATGCCCAGGATGGATCGGGAGTTGGCCGAGCATAAGCTCAGCGTGTATCCGACCTCCAAGCCAGTTTTCCAGAAGAAGAGGACCTTATCTCCAGAACGACAAGAGAAGGTGATTGAAGAGGTGGTCAAGCTATTAGAAGCAGGGTTCATAGAAGGAGTCATCTACCCGGAGTGGCTTTCCAACGTTGTAATGGTGCCCAAGCCTAATGGCAAATGGCGAATGTGTATTGATTTCACCGATTTAAATAAAGCATGCCCTAAAGACTACTACCCTTTGCCTCGTATAGACTTATTAATAGATGCAACTGCCGACCATGAAATGTTAAGTTTCATGGACGCCTATTTTGGGTATAATCAGATTAGAATGTATGAACCAGACATATTGAAGACTTCCTTCATCGCCGAAAGGGATACATACTGCTACACCCGCATGCCCTTTGGGTTAAAAAATGCGGGAGCCACCTACCAACGGCTAGTGAATCATGTCTTTAAAGATCAAATAGGGCGCAACATGGAAATTTACGTGGATGATATGTTAGTAAAAAGCTTGAAGGCTTCAAACCACGTGACTGATCTGGAAGAAGCATTCCAAGTCTTGAGGAAAAGTAAAATGATGTTGAATCCAACCAAGTGCGCGTTTGGGGTGACCTCAAGAAAATTCCTCGATTTCATGGGGTCAAGGAGAGGAATAAAGGCAAATTCGGCCAAAATCCAAGCTATACTAGAAATGCAGCCACCAGGCAGAGTCAAGGGCTTGTAGGAGCTAACTGGAAGAGTGGTGGCCCTCGGGAGGTTTATCTCGCCTTCTGGAGATCGGTGTCTCCCTTTCTTTAAGGCATTGAAGAATAGAGCACGGGAGAGACAGGCAAATGGGGTCAAACTCACTTTCGAATGGACAGAAGAATGTCAGAAGGCGTTTACAAACTTGAAGAAATATTTGACCAACCTACCACTCTTGACCAAGGCAGACCCGGGGGATGTGCTTCAACTCTATTTAGCCATTACTGTGATGGCAATAAGTGCAGTGTTAGTCAGAGGTGATGGTCGAGTGCATAAGCCGATCTACTATGTTAGCAAGGTGCTCTTAGATACGGAAACCAGATATAGCAATATTGAGAAGCATGCTTATGCTCTGATAATGGCCACGCCAAAGCTGAGGACTTACTTTTAAGCCTATACCATAGAGGTAGTGACAAACCAGCCGTTGAAGAAAATTTTGGCCAAACACGATCATTCAGGACGTCTGGTGGCATGGTCGGTAGAACTTGGGGAATTTGATATCTAATACAAGCCCCATACGGCTATCAAGGCCCATGCACTGGCAAACTTCATCGTCTAGTGCACCTTGCCAGACGATGAAGTAGTGGTAAATGGCGACCCCCAGGAACCAGCAAAATCCTTGACTTTGTATGTAGATGGCTCATCCAGCAGCAGCGGATGTGGCACAAGGTTGATACTGACAAGTCCATGAGGGTTCTTAGTGTAGTATGCACTGTGATTCGGGTTCCAAACTACGAATAATGGAGCTGAGTATGAGGCCTTAATTGCCGGTTTGAATCTGGAAAAGAGTCTGATGATAAAGAATATCACTGTGCACAACTATTCTTAGTTGGTGGTTAATCAAGTAAAAGGTGAATATGAAGCAAAAGAACAATGCATGGCACAATATCTAAAGAAGGTATGCGACTTAATTACTGGATTTGCTTACTTTCAAATCTTACAGGTGCCCCAAGCACAGAACGCCTCAGTAAATGTGTTGTCCAGGCTGGCCACCTCAGAATTTCAAGAGTTGGGTCGAACGGTATATATAGACATTCTCGGCACACCAAGTATAGAAGAAATCGAGAGTGTACTCCCCATTGATGTTGAACCTTGCTGGATGGATCCACTCATCGCATATCTCTAAGGGAGGATACTCCCAAAAAATAGGGAAGAACCTAAGAAGATAAGGATGAGAGCAGCACAGTTCACTATGATCGAGGGGGTACTTTATAAAAAATCTTACGCCATGCCCTATTTAAAATGCCTCAGGTCATTAGAAGCAGAGTATGTGCTTAGGGAAATTCATACAGGCATTTGCGGACAACACTTAGGGGGCATAACATTAGCTCACAAGGTCATCAGGCAAGGGTACTTTTTGCCATACTTTTAAAAGAGGCAATGAGTTTTGTACGCAAATGCATAAAATGCCAAACCTTCATCGATCATCCGCCAGCCGGCAACTGAGCTCACCTCCATCACTAGTCTACTACCTTTTGTACAATGGCGGAAGGACATTTTAGGTCCATTCCCAAAGGCATCAGGAGGTAGACAATTCATGGTAGTAGCAGTAGATTACTTCACCAAATGGGTGGAGGCAGAGGCATTGGCATTAATCTCAGCTACGAAGGTATGGAGGTTCTTCCTCCATTCCATCATGTACATATATGGAATCCCAAGAACCCTTATCACAGATAACGGGAAGCAATTTGAGCAAAAGTTTAAGGAGTTTAGTGATCGGTATGAGATTTAGCTACCTAAGACCTCAATAGCACATCCCAAATCTAATGGCTTAGCGGAAGCCATGAACAAAATCATGTTGTATGGGATAAAAAAGAAGTTGGAGACAGCTAAAGGAATATGGGTTGAGGAGCTATCAAGCATTCTATGGGCATATTGAACAACCACTAGACATGCAACAGGCGAAACACCCTTTATGTTGACATACGGAACTGAAGCAGTGATTCATGTGGAAATAGGAGAAACTTCAGTGAGGGTACAACTCTATGGCCAAGAAACTAATGGTGAGAAACTGAGGTGAAACCAAGAATGTTTCATCAATGGACAACGCGCCATTATAAAACAAAGGTGAAACCAAGAATGTTTCATCAAGGAAACCTGGTGCTCCGCAAAGTAGAAGCATCCGATCCAAGAGCCATGGGAAAGCTAGCGTCCAATTGGGAAGGACCATACAGAATCTCCAAACGAGTGGCCCCAGAAGCGTATCATTTGGAGTCTTTGGAGGGAGTACCCATACCCCGGTCATGGAACTCAGAAAATTTGAGAAAATTCTATCAGTAAAGATCAATCCTCAACCCTCATTTGTTCTTAATCAACTTTGGATTATTTCAAATGCTCTGATTATTACATTTAATAAAGACATGAATATGCATGATTCATTTTTGTGGGCAATGAGTTATTTTAGAAGCAAGTTAGCGAGAATTCGCATGTTGTTATCAATATACAAATTAACAATAGAATTAATGGTCATTCAACCATAATGGTGAGTTGCACCATAGTGGCGTTCCACAATAAGAATTAATGGTCATCCGACCATAATGGTGAGTTGCACCATAGTGGCATTTTTTCAAAAAGAATTAATGGTCATCCTACCATAATGATGAGTTGCACTATAGTGGCGTTCTACAACAAAAATTGATGGTCTTCCGACCATAATGGTGAGTTGCATCACAGTAGCGTTATATAATGAAAATTAATGGTTTAGTTACCATAACACTAATTGGCACCATAGTGGCATTTCATAGTCAACCGACCACAGCGGTAAGTTACGCCGTAATGAAACAAATGGTCCTAGGTAAAAGAAAAACAACATGGATGATCCAAGTTGCAGAAAGTTCTTTATTGACAAATCCAAATTCTACAACAAATACATAATCATTTTTACAACGTTAAAATGGGAACTAAAGGCTATACAAAATATGGAAAAAGAATATCGAGGTGTTCGGCTCCCAGCGCTTCTTCCTTGCAACGAAAATGAAATAGGAATGAGGTGCGCCTAAACCACAAGCACGCAGAGTATCACCTTGACTAACCAAAAAGGAGATCTGGGGGGTGAGGGAAACAGGGGCCCAGAAGCGTGAGACAGGAGTAGCCATAAAGAGGGTGCCATACAGGCTACGATTAACCCAGACATACATGGCATGCCATCCTGTGGCCCAACGCGACCCTGAGAAGCCTTGGAAGGCTGTTCGCCAAATGGGAATCATCATACAAACGCCTTTGAGCTCCTCTGACGATGGAATGGATCCCAGTGGTGGCCTCTTGCTCCTGTCAAAGATGAGGAGGTTGAAGACGACAAGAAAGGCGCCGACTTTGATCCTCCAGCACACTGCTTGCGTAAATCTCTCATCCTTGAACTTTGAGGAGGTTAGGGAAGGCAGGAAACAACCCCCTCAAGACTCTCCTCCTCTCCGTTGTAGCACGACCGCTCAAAGCATTAACACGGGTACACTACACAAAGAGGTAGCCCCCCAGCTTGGTAGTGCAAAAGACACCGTGTGTCGATTGAAGATCAAAGGTGTGAGGGTAAATGTTGATTAAAGATCAGAGCCGAAAACAGGGCCACCAAGCTGAGGGTCAGCACCCAAAAAAGGGCATCTGTTATAACCATAGAAGCAACGACAGTCACAACACCAAAGGAATAAGAGGGCGTCAAGAGAAGTGCAGGGAAGAAACCCACAAAGAAGGTCCATGGCTTCACTCCAAAGGGAAGATGCTGAATATGGTAAGGAGAGAAGAAGGAAAAATTGCGATTTATGGTGGAACAGACGTACTAGATCAAAAGAGAATCCCAAAAAGCAATATTCCGAATTTATGGGAAGTAACTGCCAGGGGCCACACGACAGGTCCCCATTGCACCCACACTTTTCAAAACCTATGAAAAGATTTAGGAAGAGATGCGACAGTTCAGCTCCTGTTTGAGTCCCATTAATAGCACAATAAACAAAGCGTTAAAGCGGGCTTAGATAATAAATGTTCTACGTTGGAAATTACAAACATGGCATCCAGGGGACCTAACCAAGATCACGTAAAGATCTTCCAACCAAAAAGGAAAATTTTGTCCCAGTGGTGATGAGCACGACAAAAAGAAATGATTTCTCCTAAGCATGTTAGAGAATCATGCCTCGAGCACTGCGAGCCAAACAAAGCTACAATGAAGCGAAGTTTAACTGCGACGATCATAGAACACGAGTAATATCAACAACAGACAATGAGCGACAAATATTCCATCTATTCAAGAAAATAAAGCGTACAAGTTATTACCGCCCGACTACATACAACAAGCAATTACAAGTATAGGCGCTTGGGACACCGAGGATTGGGGGGCAGTGGTCCTGGAAGTTCTCGGGAGGAGGAAAGAAGGGCACCAAAATAGAAGATGGGTCCAACCTCACCTCTTGCACGGGAATTCTAGGATTGAATCCCAAATCAATCTTCCCCCACTTAAAGTGGGGGGCAGCCTTCTTTATTTTGTTATATAGGCGTTGGGCACCTTCCAAGGCCTCATCTTCACAGAAGCGTTGGAAGACTGCCGATTTCAAGAGATATTCAATGGTAAGGTTCGTCGTGGCATACTTCTCAATCCAAAGATAGTCAGCAACATTATCCATGATATCACGAGCCAAATCCAGCCTTTCTAGCAGATCCTTCTCCCAACTCTCAACCGATTTGTAGTAATCTAACTCATCTTCAAGACGAGATTTGAACTTCAATGCAGTGTTTGAATTCGCATACATCTTTATTTGAACTTGCAGTTCATTTTCTCACTCTATAGCGTTAGATTGTGCGACACCGGGCATGGAAGTATAGCCCTATATGCAAAACACGAAGGTCATGATCGGATGATGTGACCCTAAAGATGAGCATGGAACATAGAAGCCCAGAAAAGGATTTTTTTTCATTAAAGGCAGGCATGATGAGTTACAGGTGCAAAATGACACGTTCAAAACAAAAAGGAAAAGGGAAGGAAGCTAAACTAAGGCAGAGTCCTTCGGATCCTAAGCATCAGATGTCAGCATCGTTTTATCCTTGGGTTGAAAAGAAGAGGGTCCCTTCGGTGGGGCGACGCCTTACTTGAAATCTTCCCCAATCATCTTGACCTGCTCAGTATCCCCAATAACGATCCATTTAGCCTCCGCTATAGAAGTGGACCCCACAACATCAGAGCTCTTCGCATTGATAGTCCTCGGGGGGGACATGGCACTGGAATTATCAATTCTCCCCTATTCGGGGTGGGGATGAAGGCACCAACCTTCAACCTGGCGAACATATATGCCACCTACCCCGTACCCTGGAAGTCAAAATCAAGCTTCTTCTCTTCACCTGCATCCAAATGGAGTGTGCCACCTGTAGAAAAACCTTGGAAGCAGTCTTCATATGCTCCTTGGTGTTCTCCTCCGAGCAAGCATAGGCTTCCATGGCCTTGGCACCAGCAACCTTGTCCAAATTCTCGGCTTCCTCTAACCTGGAGTTTACGTCTGCAATTTCGATTTTCTAGCTCTCCACCAGCTGGATCTTCTTACTTAACTCTTCCTCAGTTGTTTTGTTGGATAGGCTGAGGGCCTCAATACGTTTCTCGGTGACAGCGCGACCTTTATCCACCGCCGCAAAGGCCTTCTCCACGACCCCCTTTTCCTCCGTCAGTGATTTACCCTTGGCATCCAGAACATGGATCTGCTCGTTCTTTTCGTCATAGGTTCGCTTTAGCTCCTTACAGTTCTTCTCCAGTTGGTTGTACGTGGAGACAATTTTCCTCTTCCAATGTACCAACCCGAAAGCAAAAGCCGAAGCCTGGGACAAGGAAAAGTTAGTAAAGATAAATCACTATCACTAAGATCCCCAATGAGGGAGAGCATTACCTCATAGGCCCGTGCCAGGGCAGTACTCTCCAACACATCATCATCCATATCAGAGAGGGCATCCCGATCAGCCAAGGGAATGCAAGACAATGCCATCTGTTCAGCAGCCTCGACGTCCCTGACCACCTTCTGGTCAACTCGTATCGACCACTTGGGAACAAACAAGTCCGAGGATATCTTCTCCTTACCCTTACTTTTTTCGGTTCCCTCCAGCAAGGGGGCACCATCAAAGACTGTGAGAGAGCCCTCCTCCCAGGCAGCATGATCGGGGGAGGAGAGTGCCTTCTTCTTACTCAAATACTGGCCCTGATTCTTATGGCCCCCAGAAATTGGGGGAGGGGCATTCTTCTTAAGCCCCTTCCTTGGAGGATCCTTCTTATGCTCGGTAGGAGCCTCCTTCTTCTTCTTCTTCTTCTCCAGGGGCAGAGAGGAGAGGACTACATCCCCAGAAACTTAGAGATTCTTCGTCTCCATGAAGGCAGCAAGGGAAACCAAATCAAAATCCACTACACCAAACAAGGAGGAAGGAGTTAGCACACCAAAGTAAAACTAAATAAAGAGAAGGTGAAAAGAAAGAGAGAGAATCCAGGGGCACTCACCCCTTTCCAACTCGGACATGTTCAAGGCATCAATGTCGGCCAGTTCCATTGGCCCTAGAGAATTCATTATCATTTTTAGGGTTGTTAGATCCTCGTCATCAAGAATTGTGATCTTGTTCCGAGCAGAGGTGTTCGGAAAGCCCCATGTATTAGGGAACCTGTGTCCTACGCATGAGGCCCAAAAGAACCTTTTGTTTCCAAGCATGGATGGAGGTAGAGATTCTACCCATAATAGGGATGGAGGAGTCTTACTAACGGAGGTAATACCACCCAAGGTGACCACTGTTTGAATTCAGTAGAAAACACCTAATGAACAATACAGGGGAGGGACGTCTACCTAAAATCGGGTACATCTAAGGATGATGGCTCCAACACATCTCCAGCAGTTCGGGAGTAACTGGCTAAGGGCAATTCCGTAATGGTTAAGAAGACAGAAAATAAATTCAGGGAGAGGATAACAAAAGCCAACCTCAAAGGCATCCGAGATGAGGCCAACCTCATTAGGATACTCAGTATTTAATCTGTCTTCAAGAAAGGCGGTCCTGAGATCAATGGACTCTGGGATCGAGTAGATTTCTCAAATATCCATGACATCAGACACATTCAATACCGAGGGGATTTCATCCACCCCTTTTCCTAGTGTGGGATCAATTTGAGGTTGGCAAATATGGTGAGCCTTTCTCCCTAGGGAAGCAGAAGGTTTTTTCGGAGGGATACGATCGGAGGTACCAGCAGAAACACCAGACTTATTCCACTAAATGAGGCAGATACTCTGGGAACTACAATAACCTCTCCAGATGCCCTAGGTGGAACCACAGTGGTTCTCCTAACACCTTGCCCATGGTATAACTCCTCGGATTCTTTGAACAATGAAGCTACATCTTGATCAAACTTGGGAGTCGAAGTTTTCTTAGAGCCCGACAGCTTTCGAAAATAAGAAATCAACTATAGAAGTAAAGAAAAGAGAACTTACTTGAGTAAGAAAAGTGTAGTTAAAGAGAAATACAGAACATGAAAGCTTCAAGGATGGAATGAAGACAGAGAATTAAAGATTTTCAGGCTCAAAAACTTGAAAATGATGGAGAAGAGAAGCCCCGGGAAGTTAAAACCCTTAATACCCTTGGGAAAGGAATGGAGGCTTCTGATCGGCCCAATGAATTTAATTAGATGGTCAGGATGCAAAGAAAAGATGATTAAGATGCGTGTTAAAAGCATAAGGGAAGCTCCCTCGATAAGGAAAACACTGGGAAAGCAAGAGGTTTAAATTCAAACTTTATGATATCCTTTCAATTTCCCTTAAAAGGCGTGAAATCTGGAAGATATTCTAGACCCACGTGCGAACAACGATGAATGGCGGTGCAGTTTTGGAGACTCCCGATCCATACCTAGGGGTAAAATCATCAATGAGAGAAGATCGGTTGAAGAGCACCCTATTGGATGGAGGCTGATAACTGCAATTCACGTGCGAGAAGATTCTGGATCCTGGGATCCGAGGAGAGGATCCTCTTCTTCTTAAAGGGTTTCCTACTCCAAAGAGAGGGGGACCACCTTACAAAGAAGGAAAGCCATCTGGTGAATCCGGCGGGAGATCAGAGAAAGAGGGCTAGGTAGAAACTTGCATAAAGAGGGGTCTTTGCACCCATGTAAGAGGAGGGAAAATATTCTCTCATCGAGAGAGAAATCAAGAAGCCCTAGAGAATCATCTTTGTTTTCCTTAATCGTTTCTAGTCTAATCTAGCTTTAAGGTTGTAGTGTTTAAGGAACTCCCTCGAGCATCTTTCTTTGTGCAACAGTTATAATGGCCAGAATCTAAGAGTTATGTTTGATTGACACAACTTCTATCGTATGAAACCACAAGAAAGACAAATTGTCCACAAGGGTATTTAACATGGAGATAGAGTATCTTACTAAAAAGAAAAAGGGAAATTATCATTGCCTCCCCTGAATTATCCCGTTATTTTAATACAACCTCACTAAGTACCAAAATATCAAATTTGGCCCAAAAACTAGAATCGAGATCCTCTACTTCCGCCTGCCCGAGCGTCTTGCCCCTGCCCTAGCACCTTGCCTGAGCG
The DNA here is from genome assembly GCF_018873765.1 of Telopea speciosissima. Lineage (NCBI taxonomy): Eukaryota > Viridiplantae > Streptophyta > Magnoliopsida > Proteales > Proteaceae > Telopea > Telopea speciosissima. Next base: position 46,206,481 of record NC_057920.1, read on the forward strand.
GGGGTAAGGTAGTATTTTCTACCTTGCTGTGTGTGGGGCAGACGACAATACCAGGCAGGCAGAAGTAGAGGATCCGGATCCCAAAAACTAATGGGTTGACTATGTGAAATGTAAATTACTAAAATACCCTATACCCACTAGCATCTTTTAGGCCGTTGGATGAAATGGAAAGTATCCCAACCATTTAATCAATTCGCAAATGTGTCTCCCAGCCTTCGCCGCCGCTCCTGGTCTCTCTCTCAACCTACCCATCCTTGTGCCCACCTGCTGCAAGCCTGAAGTTCAGACCAATCAACCTCTTCACCTAAGAAATTATGGATTTTGGATTCATGGTTCCAGAAGCAGCTCCAGCGGAGCCCAAGAACCACCTACTACCTTCAAACACTGCAGGCTTCAAATTTGCCTAAGCTGCGTATATTGTTGTCATATATCCAGTAGGACCTGAACCTATAATTACCAAATTCTTGACACCCTTATACATAACTGCAAGAAACCCAAGTATTCATCACAAACAGAGAAACACAGAATCCCTTCTTTTCTTTTGAGGAATTTTTTATTTTTTATTATCAGATATAAAGTATTCCATTAAAAAAGAATCCTGTTTTAATAGTAATGAGCCATATAAGTAGCCTCCAATCGAAAGTTGACAAGTGTTCGGTTCAGCGACGAGTAGAAGAGCTCGGTCCCAGAAAAGACCAGACCAACCATACTAGGTTGGCAAAAAACTGACATCTTCGTAGTCGACATCCATTGGGCCGACGTCTCGCAGTTATCCACTAGGCTGACCTCTCGCGATCATCCACTGGGCCGACCTCTCGGGGTCATCCACTAGGCCGACCTCTTGCAGTCATCCACGAGGCCGACCTCTCGGGGTCATCCACTGGGCCGCCCTCTCGGGGTCACCCATTGGGCCGACCTCTCAGGGTCATCCACTGGGCCAACCTCTCGCACTCATCCACTCAGTCGACTACACCCAAGTTGGTACCTAAGCCTACCTTACAACGATTGGTAACCGAGCCGACCACTCTAGCATCGGCCATTGGTCACCGAGTCCCCTAATGGGATGACACCCGTAACTCGCCTAAATCACAGAACCACGTCAGCACATCTCAACGATCACGGGATACGCTGAGTCATCCGGTATCCCATAACAGGATGGTATCACGTTCAAATATGGACTCCTACTAAGTGAAGAGTCCCCATCCGAATATGACTCTGCCTAAGAAGACTCCTACCAAAAATAGGACTCTTCCCATATGAGGGCTCTTCTCCACTGCCCTACCCAAACTCTACAAATGCTCAGGTATGGAGCTCAAACACTCATCTCACTTTTGACTAAGTTAAAATGTTGTTGCTTTGGAGACCTAACTTAGGCATCGGAGAGTCCTTGGCCAGAGTCACACCGACTCTCTTGTGCTAACTCAGTTTTTGCACGCTCATCCGTGGGAGGAACGAGAGGCAAAAGTTTTCAGATGCAACAAAATCAATAACAAAACTATAGTCAACCATTCAGTTGAGTGAAGTTAAAAATAAGCGAAACTTCTTGTGTAATCAGATCATGAATTAAAGAGAGAAGATGTAGAAGAAAGGGAAGAGAAGGTAATCTGTACCTGAAGAGGTTGGGCCATCAGCCCGTCCTGCACTGTGCCATGCAGACAAGCAAGGTGCACAATTATCGCCTTACCCTTGCCCGAGTGCCTGCAGTAATTGCGCTTCTTGCTGTGTTAATGCAGCACAGTGCATGACGGACAGGCAGCAATTGAGGATCTGAATACAAGATTGGGAGGTCCTCTATGGATACAGAAGCTCTGACTGGGAGAGACGAAGCGATGGATAGGTGAGTTCTGATAGGGTCAACTCAAAAAGGGCATTTTTCAAGTGACAAAGGTGAGGCGGTTAGGGGTGGGGAGTGTTTTAGAGAAGGTGGAAGGAGAGGGAGAAGCCATGGCAGCTCTGGGAGTCACAGTTCTGACTCCTATCCTCTCAGCCATATGTTTCGGACCATAAACTGACACTATGCTACAATGACTGCTAATTGCTAAAGGGAATGGCTTGTAGGATTACTTTTACTCTCTCTCTCTCTCTCTCTCTAAAATAGACCTCCCTAACGATAATAACAACTCAGTAATGACGTACGAAGACAAATAAAAATGAATTATCCCAAGAATTTTACTAGATATTCAATTAGTAATCATGAAATAGAGAGCACGAGAGGAATAGATACGAATAGAAGAAAGAAGAATTAAACGTACCTGATTCAAGAACAATGAAGGAAGAGAAGGAAAAGCGGAATGGGAGAGAAAACCCTAGAATTGGAGAGAGAAATAGAGATTCGAGGCAACGATTTCATAGGGTTTGCCTAAAAAAATGTGTTGGTTCTACTAAATTCATGACATCACAGAGCCTAACCACACGCACTCTTTCACATTTCTCCTTTCTTCTATGCCAGCTTCAAGAGAAACACGGCAGCCCCCAGGAATCTTTTAAGATCAGACTAAGAATATGGGAGCATGCCATCGAGAAGGAGAAGAAGAAGGAGGGGTTGCAGGGGAGCAGGAGAATGAGGGCCGGAGGGGTGGTGGTGGTAGTGGCCGCCGCGGTCGCGGCGAGGCAATATGTTGCGTCGGAAAAAACAGCAGAGAAGAAGAAGGAAAGAAAAAGGAATACAAAAATAAGGGAAAATTTCACAGACACCCCCTGTAAGTGAATCGTATATCACGGACACCCCAAAAAATCTTAAAATATCAACCTTCCCCCTGATGTTAAGCACAGTTAACACCCAAAGTTGAAATGTCCATTTTAACCCCATTAGTTATTTAAAAAATAACATCTTATTCCATCTTCTCACCGTTGGAGAACTGTTGCATCTTCTGGCCCATGCTAGACATTTAACCAAGGCATACAAGTTCATTGGAATAATGCCAATCGAACCAGATTCAACAGTTTGGGGGGCTTTGCTCTATGGTTGCTGGAAACACAAAGATGTGAAACTAGCAGAGAAAGCTGCAGAATGGGTTTTTGAACTAGAACCAGAACCAGAAAATACTAGATGTTATGTACTTTTAGCCAATATATACTCAGAGGCAGAGAAGTGGGAAGAAGTGAAGTAGTTGAGGGTAATAGGATGATACACTCTCTCTCTCTTTTTCATCACATGTGATATGGAGTCCTGTCCAAGATTGCTTAAGATTTCTGGAATCCATCCTACATGGTAACTATGTATTTTCACATGTGATATGGAGTCCTGCACAAAATTGCTCAAGATTTTTGTAATCCGTCCTATATGGAAACTGTGTATTACAATATTTATTTCCCTTTATATTGTGGTGAGCTATCTTATCTATTGTAATTGTTATATATACTCCCATTGGAGAATCAATGTAACTAAGGAAGCAAATTACAATTCATTATGGTATTCAGACCGGCCTAATACTCCAACGAGTTCTCTCCATCCTTTTTGGGCTGTTTTTTCTTTTTTTCTCTCTAATGGAAGGTGTTGAGTCCTCCTCTCCTTCCCCTATCTCTTCTTCTTCTACCTCTTTTTCTTTTTCTAATGCTCACTACTATATCTCCCTCAAGCTTACACCGAAGAATGATTTGTTCTAGCACTCTCAAGTTGAGCCGTTCCTTGATGGTTTAAATTTATTTGGGCATCTTGATGGTACAACCCCATGCCCTAATGATTCGACTGCCAGTGCTGAATGGCGTCGTCAAGACTCGATGATACGCAGCCTTCTTCTTGCTTCTTTCTGATGAAGTCTTTCCTCTAGTGCTTGGCAAGAAGACCAGCTGTGCCATTTGAGACACCCTGTCCACTGCATTCTCTGCTCCATCTGAGAGTAGAATCATGCCTCTCAACATGGCTCTCACCGATTTGACTCAAAAGCCTGAAGAATCGGTTTCTCAATTTTTACAATGTGCTAAGACTGCTGTCGAACTCAATGCAGCAGGACAGACACTCCGTCCTAGCACCTTCAACCTTCATATTTTTCGCGGCTTGAAAATAGAATTCCGCGATATGGTCTCGTCTCTTCTCACTCATCTTGAACCAATCTCTTATGATGGCCTCCATGCCATGCTCTTGAGTCATGAGTTTCTTCAAGGTACTTCTATGACCAAGCTTGCACTTACAGATGCTCCTCCTGTAACCATTTCTCCAACTGCAAACACTGTTCAACATTCTGGGTCGACTACAGAATCTGGGTCTTCTGTCTCTCAACGTGGGGGGTGTGGAAGTCGTTGGGGTCATGGCCGTGGCGGTCACGGTCGTGGTGGCTCCTATGGTGGCGCTTATACTGGACGTTTTTGGTACAATATCTGCCGTCGCACCAATCATTCTACAGATCCCTGCTATTCTCGTAACCAGCCTGGTAATCCTAATACCCCACCTTTGCCATATCCCTCTTCTCAACTCCTGCCAACCATTCACTACACCTATCCACCATCTACCTTCTCTTATGGCCACCCTAACCCTCCTCTTTTATCAACACCCCACCCCTCTACTACCCTCACTTGGTACCCTGACACCGGCGCTTCCCATTACGTGATCCCTGACATCCAATCCCTCTCCCAATATGATGAGTATACTGGTATGGATCAATTACATGTTGGCAATGGTAAGGGTTTACCCATTTTACACATAGGTTATTCCTCTCTTCCTTCTTTTTCTTCTCGCTCTTTTTATTTAAATAATGTGCTCATGTTCCTTCTATCTCAAAACCCCTTCTTTCTATTCAACAATTTTCCAAGGATAATAATGCTTATTTTGAGTTTCACCCTTCTCACTTTCTTGTGAAGGATCAGGTCACCAAGTCAACTCTGCTGTCCGGTCCAAGTAAAGGCGGTCTCTATGTGCTTCAACCTTCATCTTTGCCAACTACCAATACTGTTGTTCGATCCTCCATTGATGTTTGGCATAGCTGTCTAGGACACCTGCATGAGCGATTGCTACGTCATATGCTTGCTTCTAATAATTTACCTTATTTTTCCGGTCTTAATGATATTTGTATGGCTTGTCAATTAGGCAAAGCTAGCCGCTTTACTTTACCTATTACTCATAGTCAGAGTTTATTTCCTTTGGACTTAATTCATAGTGATGTGTGGGGACCTTCTCCTACCACCTCTTTATCTGTACATCATTTTTATGTTATTTTTGTGGATGATAACACAAAATTTATTTGTTTTTATCCTCTTGTGTGTAAATCGGATGTGTTCTCAACCTTTTGCCAATTTCAGGCTCTTGTGGAATGTCAATTTAATAGAAAAATCAAAGGCGTTCAAACTGATTGGGGTGGGGAGTTTCGCACACTACCCACATTTTTTATAAAGGCATTTCTCACAGGGTTGCACCTCACACACATGAGCAGTAAGGGGCGGTTGAACGCCATCATAGGCATATTTGTGAGACCAGTCTCTCCCTTTTTGCTCATGGGTTTGTTCCCCATCATTACTGGACGTATGCTTTTGAAACTGCAGTATATTTAATTAATAGAGTGCCTTCAGTTGTCTCTAGCGGAGTATTCCCCTTTCAACTTGTTTTTCATAAAATACCTGATTACAAATTGCTTAAAGTTTTTGGTTGCTTGTGTTTTCCTTATTTACGCCCGTATAACAAGCATAAGATGGACTTTCGCTCATTGTCATGTGTTTTTCTTGGCTATAGACCCTCTCACACTGCTTATCGTTGTCTTCACATTCCGTCTAATCATGTCTTCATAGCTAGACATGTTCGCTTTGATGAGAGTTCGTTTCCTTTTTCTACTAGCATTTTAGGACCTCCTCCACCTTCTTCCACCATTGCATCCTCTCCATGGGTTGCTGCCACTGTACAGATCCCAACTTCCCACGATGTGCCCTTACTAGTGCCAACACACTTGACCCCTTTACTAGATATGCCAAGCCCCGAAATAGTCACCCCACAACCCTCCCCTCCACTGTCTCCATCCACACCCATGGCCTCACCACCATCTCCGCCCAGGTGGACCCGCCTACTAAGTGACATCTACACTGCCACAACCACTGCTACCCCAGCGTTCTCTGCCTCTCTACTGCTGCCTTCTCCATCTTTGCAGCTTTATGGATGCCCTCATGCTATGGTTGTTACTAATGATACTTCTGAGCCTACTTATTTTTCGCAGGCTAACAAGGCTCCTGAGTGGCGTGCCGCCATGGCAGACGAGTTCAATGCTTTGCTTTGCAATGGAACTTGGTCTTTGGTTCTGTGAACACCAAACATGAATTTAATTGGATGCAAATGGGTGTATCGCATCAAAAGGAAGGCTGATGGGTCTCTTGAGCGCTATAAAGCATGCTTTGTTGCTAAAGGCTTTCATCAATAACATGGCCTTGACTATGGCGAGACTTTCAGCCCTGTCATAAAGCCCACAACCATTCACTGTGTTCTCTCCATCGCAGTCTCCCAGGGTTGGTCTGTATGCCAGTTAGACGTCAGTAATGCGTTTCTTTATAGGTGGTTGGAAGAAGAGGTTTATATATCCCAACCACCAGGTTTCGCTGACTCTACTCGTCCAAATCATGTGTGCCCCCTTCATGTTCTATTTATGGCCTTAAACAGGTGCCCAGGGCCTGGTTTCATCGCCTATCTAACTTTCTAAGTTCTCTTGGCTTTCATAGTTCCAGGATTGATACTGTTAAACCCGTGCCCAAAAATACGGGCTAATTTGAATTTTTGTTAAAGATCTAGAACCCGAGGTTAAAGCTGCCAATACACTATGGTGCATTGGTCCCTTGGTTGAATTTAATGAGGTAGCCCATTGGTGAGAACCTACATACCATTAAAAAGGCAAACGCCAACCCCTTGCTACTGTATAGTTCACCACTAAATGTACAGTCTAAGGTTGGTACCATCCCTTGATTCCTCAGGCCCTACTCGAGTACATGATACATTAGGCCTATGAAACATTTAGGGATAGTTAATGAGTGAAGACATTAACAACGGGGTGATTCGGCACTGTTTTAGTAAGAAAGAAAGAAGAATAAAAGAGAGGCCTAGGCTCCTAAACTTAGTTTGAGTGTAAGAAGCCAAGCTTGAAATTCTATCAGATTGCTCCCAAAATCTAAGGTAAAGAACCCAACCATAGGACCTAATCCTAGTTCTAGGTTAAACTAATGATGACCCTCATCACCTTAAATGTTTTAGATAAAGAATTTTTAGACCAAACATCAACTTGTATGTTTGATTTGATGATGAAAACTCAATTCCATACATGCATGTCAAATCCCAACATAAATATCAAATTCTGCTACTCTACATATTGACCTCCTCTTAGTTAAAATGATATAACTCCACCATCCAAACTCCATTTATCTTGGTTCTAATTTTTTTAGAAACTAGACTCATAGAGATGCATTTTATTAGAAGAAACCATTACCTAGTTATGTCTCTAAGTTAGTTAAAAGTTCATTTCAAGTAGCTATCAAAATCGAATCCTTCTGTTTTAATAGATTGACCTTTGTTTAATAAAAATAACATAACTCCATAATCCAAACCTCATTTTCTTTGATTCTAATTTTGCTAGAAATTAGACTCATAGAGTTACATTTTCTTAGAAAGAACCATTATCCAATTATGCCTCCAAATGAACTAAAATTTCATTTCAATCCAAGTAAAATAGTAAAACAAGATTCTCTTGGTGATGCACCCAAATGCCCAGTGTAAGGCCCGGAGTTGCTGAAGCATGTGTTTTTCATTCCAAGACTTTAGGAACCAGTTCTTTGGTATGTAACCACCTCAAACATGTGCATTGGGATTTTAAGAACCATTCCCTACCTTTGGAACCATGTGGACCCCAACTATGTAGCTAAAATGGTGAAAAATCAAGTTAAAAATGCATTTTAGATATGAGACTGTTACACCAGCACCCTAAATATACCCAAACGCCCTGGGTCAAATTAGACTTTACTAACGGGTAATGCCACATGGCAATGGTCAACATCTATGACCTTGAACTTAAATTACCATTATAAGTGTCCCCTCGGAGTCCTAGAAGTACGGGTCAAAGCCTCGTAACTTTCCTCGAGGTTTGGGCCTTGACAGCAGCAATGGAGTCACGAATGGACTCACTCGACTGGTTCCACTCGTGGATCTGCCCGTGCTGTTACTTGCACTTTTGATTTATTTTCCTGTGGGACCCACATCCCCGTGTCCCGGACACCATAATTAGACCCTCAGATAATATGGCTCCCACCCTCACTATTAATTGGTTAATTGGACCATGAAAGTGGGCCCACAAGACTTTATTTAAATAAATAATGAGTTTTTCTATTCTAGCTTGAACCAAACAAACCTTAAGAACTAATAGGTCTTTTAGGGTAGACCCAAACATGTCCTAACTAAATAGACTTAATAGGATATGACCTTGGCCAAATAGGCCTTAAAGCCCATTTAAATCTAAGAGACTATTTTGTGTTTTAGGGGCACCTAAACAAACAAGACCTAAGGTCCATTTTGATCTTTACAAGATAAAACATAACCTCATATCCTCTTATCTCTCCCCCTCCAAGTAAACTGCTGAGGAGAAGAGACAAAGAAGAAGAAGAAGTAGAAGTAGGGAGAGGAATGAGAGGGGAAGGGAAGAAGATGAAAGGCATGCCAAGAAGGCTGGCTGCCCTACTACCCCTCCTCATGCTCAACCAAGGCTTGAAGAAAAAAAGAAAAAGGGGAGAAGGAGAAGAAGAAAAGGTTGGAAAGGAAGAGAAGGAGAAAGAGAAGGTGGATCTTCAAGGCTGGCTAGGGCTGGGAATGGAGCTCCACTCACCAAGGCATGACCTAACTCTTGGTATATCCCTCTTTTCCATTCCCATTCTTGGTTGAAGTAGATTCCTTGAGCTTGAGCTAACCTAGGGTTCCATTTGGGACTCAAGGTGAGGCTTGACCCTTAAAGGGAGCTTAAATGGTAAAGACCAAACCCTATTAAAGACTTTTATGAGCTACTTGTAGCCATTGTTGCTGAATCCTTAGTGTAAACCATCAAACCCTACCTTTGGACCAAATGGAGCTAAGCCCTTATGAGATCTTGGATCCATGAGGTAAGCTTAGGTTCTAGTGACCCTAGAGAGACCTAAGACACCCCCTCCATGACCTTGAGTGCAAGGTGAACTCCAGGTTTCAAGCTGGAGGGAAGACCTTGAGAAATCTCGGAAAAGAATTTCGACGGATGCACGAACTGATTCACCGTTGTGGTTTTATTCGTCAGTCCATCCAGTGTAATCCCAGTGACTGGAGTCAAATGGATGAAGGAACGAAATTACTCTGTTGCCTCCGCCCGCAGGTCCGTTCCCTCTCGGGAATGTCTCAGGGATCGAACGGATGCAAGGATGGATTAAGAAGGTGCATCTGTTCGTGGTTCCGCTCGCTCTTGGGTGTGTCTCAAAAATCGTACTGATGCAAGAACGGATCCAAGCAAAAGTTCCGTCCGTGGAGTCCCTTGTGTTTTGACTTGTTGGCCTGAATGGAGTCAGGGACGGACTCACCCTGTTGCTTCTGTCCATGAGTTCGTCCATGCTGTTTTGGTTGAAACTTAATTTTAACTTTGGGGGCATAACATGGGACCCCTTTATACATCTTTTGACGATTGCTTTTGTATTTTTAGGCTACCCAACTTGATGGATAGCTGGTGCACCGGTGAGATTCATGTCAACCACGCCGAGTGACACCCTAGTTCGGTGAGTGGATTTTGGGTGATGTGTTGGGCTTAAATATATATATATATTAAGTAATCATTATCATGCTATTATATAAAATATAAGCATTGTGCACATTACATTATTTATCTCAAATGTGAATTGCTATGATTGTGATGTGATATTATTCTCACTATTGTATCGGGTTACGATGCCAGGTGTGCCAGTACCGGAGCCCCAGAATTTAATTATGAAACTTGTTATCTGTCATCCTGATTTGTATGCACCGTGCCGTACTGGTACCCAGGTTCTGGATGGAATGGGACATTGATGCACCCGGAATACCTCTTGGGATGATAGGACTTACATGTAGTATATCTGTGGCTAGGATTCTTGCTCCCTTATGCTATGACCCTTGCCAACAGGGGTTTATGTGTTGGATAGTCCTGAGCACCTATTGCCTGTGGGGGAGAGAGGCCAGGTCAGGGGTAGTGATGGCTATCGAGGTCTACCACTGGGTGGTTTGATGGCTTCTACCGGCGTAGGCTCCCTCGTGATAATTGAGGTTTCACTGGGGCGATAAGTTAAGTGATCCTCAGTGTCTCCCGAGTTATCACAGTAGCATACACTTGACTTAGAATTTGTGTGCTAGGTGAAAAATGAATCTAACATTAACATGCATCATAATTGCTTAAAATTGTGTGTTTGTGTGTATGTGCATTCCCCTTTGCTCTCTCACTAGCTTGTGGAGCTAACCCCGTTGCGCCACCCCTTTTTAGTTGATATGCAAGTAATCTCTTGATGTGTACGTACGGATGCTAATCAAGTGGAGCCAGTGGCTGTGACTTGGATGTAGATGTACACCCAAGAATGGTACCCTAGTGGCGTGATTTATTATTTAATTTCTGTATTCATTTTCTTACATGTATAAACTTTATGTTTAATTATAAGGAGAGAAATGAATAGTTACGAGATATTGAAATTATACTATGTGTTATTATTAGAGAACCGATGCTCTATATTTACATGATTTAATAAAATTTTGCTTCCGCTAACTCTGTAATTGGAACGATTTATTCCATTGGGTACATTCCCCGCTGTTATCATGACGTGATGACAGGGTGGACTGTGGTTCGAGACACTATATCTGTGATCCTGGTAGGTATTGGGATGACACTTATTGTCCCAATCACCCCCTTTATTGTAAAATATCTTTCATCGGGTTGGGGGCTTGACAGGGACAGCTTGGGCCAAACAGACCCTAGTACTTTAAAGTCTATAAATAGAAGGGCTCAGCCTTATTTCATTTCCCTACTATTCCTAGCATTAGAGAGGAAAAGAGAAAGAGAGAAAGAGAGGAAGAAGAAGGAGAATAAAGAGAAGGAAGGAGAAGAGAAGAGGGGTTGAGTTGGGAAGCTTGGCCAAATTCTCCATAGCCTAAAGGTATATCACCCAAACCCTGGGTAACCCATTTCACCATACTGTAGTTCTGTCCTCTGTGTTTGAACCCAAAAACCATAGCTATATGGCCATGTCTTGGTATGCTTGACATAGAATCATCACTTAGAGCACTAGGAGAGGCATGGATCATCCATGCATGTTCAATCCCATGTGTTTTGTTTGCTATTTACACTAATTGTAATCTATTAACACCCAGACTTAAACCTCCAGCCATGTCTATAGCTTAATTATATGCCAACATATGTGTATAGCCCATAAACATTAGATTAGAGCTAAGGATCTTACATGCATGCTATGTTCTTGTCCTTAGAGCTTGGATTGGCTACTGATATGGGTGAATGCAGCAAAAATTCATGATGTTATGTGGTTTAATGATGCCTGCAAGTCTGGTTTCAGCCTTGCAACCTTGATTCTTTGATACAAGAACCCAATCCAATGCCCAACTTAGCAAACCATGATTAGGAACTTATAAATTCATTGCATCCAGTAGATTTTATGTGCTGCATACCACTGGGGGTCATCCCTGGTCGAAATAGGAGTGAAACCAACAGCCAAGACTAGTTTCAGACCCAAAATCCCATGTTCAACAGGGATTGGGAGATGGACCCAAACGCCCAAAATTGCACCCATAAGGCCCAGCGAAAGGCTAGTGGCTGATTTGTGATCAAACCTGATCCAAACCTTATGAGAATTCACCCACAACCCCAAAATAGTATTTATAACATAAAAACCACCATGAACCCCTACCCCATGCAACCTTGCTGTCCTCACTTTGGGTGCACCAATGAGCCCTAATGGCCATGATCCAAAGAGGGACCAAGAGCCCAAAAACATGAGCCAACCATGAGGATGACCTTTGCCAACACTCCCCAAGGGTAATAAGTCTTACAACAGGTGAAACCCACTTTGTTGCTGTATTTTATTCTCTAGGTGATGCACTAGACGTTTCACCCTAAAGCCCAGTGCAAGTCCCAGAGAATTACAGCTTAGTGATTATGAACTAACACCTGAATCAAACCCAACCTAGACCAACCCTAGGACACTAATCTGATCTAAACCATGTTTGACACATCTTAATGGTCCGATTAACTTAGGTTATAACCCCGAGCACGAGGCGCAGTGTCAGATATCGATTGGGACCGAGCTGACTGAAGGACAAGCAGGATTTGCACAAGGTGAGTGGAATTACACCATGAGTGTAGGTGTAACATGACTGATGGGTCATGACAACAACAACAACAATAGCTACTGTGTTCAATTACTTTAAATTGCTTTATATTCTTATTTAAATTCTGAATCTTATCTAATGGACATTGGAAATGGATGATAATGCTTATATGTGAAAATGTTAGATTTTATGTTGTAGCTGGCTTGGAAATGAGGCCAGTGGTAGCTCGTAAAATGGGATACGGTTGACACCACCCGACTCATACTACGTCATATAGAATGCATATGTCTAGGGAATCATCACCCGTGCTACGAACCCTTGCCAACAAGGCTTTAGGTGTTGGATACCACAAAAGTGCGAGGCAAATGTCCTCAAGGGCATTGCTCGGTCAGTTGGCTCATCGGGTCACTAGGATAGGTGATGTCTGTTGGCCCATTAGTTAACAGGGCTGGTGGCAGCACAGTGATAACCTAGAGGGCTGGTCAGGCTGACCTTGGGAAGGGATACTGGATCCGACGGGTCTTTTCCGACAACTCAATGGGTGTATCGCAAGAAGGGGTTAGAGGCCCGCACCAGGGATACATGTATTGGGATTGTAGTTATCACGCCCCTATCCCAATCTTAGGCCATAAGCACAGTCAAGAGGGTGATTAGGATGACACGCGTCACCCTAATTCCTACCAGGATCAACGACACAGTGTCCCAAGCCATAGTCAGCAACCAAGCACCCTCCCAAATAATTACATTTCAGAAAAAGAAAATAAATATTCCATTCATTGTCAGAGTTAATATGAGCGGAAGCAACATGTATATATAGCAGTTACAATATGTTCAGCTGGCTAACTGATACAGTAATAGTTTAGTGATGACCACCAACTGACCATGACATAACGACTCAGAATAATAGTAAGCTATTATAAAAAGTGTTCATGACGGGCACAAAGCCCCAAAAGAATCAAAAGGTGGGGACAATCCCCAACACACATCAGTGCCCGTAAGCACAATCATCACAGGGGCAACCGTCGCCATGTTCATCTGGCCCAAACTCAGGCTCCTCTGCGCCAATACTGTCATACTCTGCCGGCTGAGCTTCTAAGCTAGCCAAGAAGCCACCATCTGCATCAAAATCTAAAAAGTTGTGTACACAGGGGGTTAGCTCCACTGAGCCAGTGAGGGGAAAGGGGAGTGCACAAACACACAATCACACATAGTCCATGATGCATGTAATGTTAAATATATTTTTCACCTAACAAACAGTCTAAGTCATGGTATATACTACTGTGATAACTTGAGAGACACTGAGGGTCACTTAACTTATCGCCCCAATGAAACCTCAATTATCACGAGGGAGCCTACGCTGGTAGAAGCCATCAGACCACCCAGTGGCAGACCCCGATAGCCATCACTACCCCTGACCTGGCCTCTCCCACCTCTACAGGCAACAAGTGCTTAGACTATCCAACACATAAACCCCTGTTGGCAAGGGTCATAGCATAAGGGAGCATAACTCCTAGCCACAGATATACTACATGCAAGTCCTATCGTCCCGAGAGGTATTCCGAGTGCATCAACGTTCCATTCCATCTAGTACCTGGGTACCAGCACAGCACGGCGCATACAGACCAGGATGGCAAGCAATGAATATAATAAGAATTTTTGGGGTTCCGACACCGGCATACCCGGCACCGTAACTCAATACAACGAAGAAAAGTAAACGTATCCAAATTTCATTAATTCGTATCCAACATGGTAAGGATGAATGCAAGCATAAAAACCATCGTGTAATCTATATAGTTATATATTATATATCAAGCCCAAACATCACCCAAAGCCCACTCATAGTTTGCTTGCTTGTCGTTCGGTGTGTTTGGTAAGGTTTACCTTGGTGCACGTACTCCCGTATAGATTTTGGAGTCTGAGTACGCGGGGAAATAATGTTAGAAGTGTATAGGTGGGTCCCATAAAGGGTCCCAACAGTTTAATTGAAGTTTAGGTCAAGACAGCAGGGGCGGATGCAGGAACGGAGGCAGCCAGGTGAGTTCGCCCCTGGATTCGTCCAAGCCAAACCCTAAAAATGTATGGAACGGACTAACGGGCGGATGTGGAACATGAATCCGCTCATGCATCCGTCCAAACCCTGAGACATTCCCGAGAGAGAATTGAGCTACGGGTGGATTTACCAAGTGAGTCTGCTCATGGCTCTGCCCAGGTTAAATAGCTAGGTTATACCCGACGGACTAACGGGCAGAAATACGATAGTGGATCGGCTCGTGGATCCATCAACTTTCTTTTGGAATCTGTGAAGATCCCCACCTCCAGCCCTTTATCCATGGAACCATAGAGGTCGTAGGGTTGGGGAGGTGAGTCCAAACCTTCGTTGGAGGTCCAAAACACATAGTCCTTTAAAGAACTTGGAGGATTCAAGGGATTGGATCCATCTCCAAGGTTTTTCCCAACTTAAACTAGGTCTTCAATGCTTGAACAGCAAATTAGATTATCAAATCCATGAAGGCAGCAAGGGAAAGGGATGAGAGTCTCAAAGGGAGCATTCATTAGGAATTATTGGGTTCTCAAGAGAAACCCCAAGCTTGGAGTCGAACCCAAGGGAATCTCCAAACCCAAAAATGGAAATGAAAGGGAGAAAGGTGAGGACATTTACCTCAAGGATGGATTAATGGATGACTTGGACCTCCACAGCTCCAATCTTCCCTCCAAAGCTCTTCTTCTCCAAGGCCTTCAATGCTTCTCAGCTCGCAACGTTTTGGGTTGGTAGGACAAGTAATGAGCCTTAATGGCCAAGTTTTACGCTTAAAACTAATCCCCCCCACTTAGGGCCTGTTTGGCTTGGGCTTTAAGAGTTAAAACTCATTTAAAAGCCTACTTAGGCAAATGGGTCCACCTATATTGCACACCCACAAGCCAAGGAGACCAAGGGTGGGGCTAGGTGCCTAGATAGGATGCCCAGGACACGGGGTATGGGTCTCACACGAGGAAAACATCCAAAAGCCTAAAACAGCATGAGCAGACTAACGGACGATAGCAGTCTTTATGAGTCCGTTCGTGCATCCGCTGCTGCTGTAAAGGGCAGAACCCTAAAGAAATTGATTGGGCTTTGGCCCACACTTCAAGGCCAACAAGGGGAAGGTATACTAACATTCATAAGGGCAGTATCTTACCCCTCGACCAACACGACGTGTCTTTCATGATCCCGAAGAGTTTTTTGATCACGAAGCTAAGTTTATCGCCAAAGGAGGTATCTAGGTGTGGGGACATAGGGAACGCCTTTCGGTACTCTTCACTCCGAGAACTCGTGCTAGGACGATAGTCAACGAAATCACCATCGATAAACCTCCCTCACTGCCGGTTAAGGAACCTCTCTCCTCCACAGGCAGGCCCGTGAACTGGTCAACTATCTTGTGGCTAGGTTTGACCACAAGTGAAAATAGCTCACCAGCGTACACGATAGTAGAATCTACACGTCACAAGGGAGAGAAATTATAATTAATAGTAAATCCGGGTACGGATGTAACATCCTCCCCACCTTATAAAAATTTTGTCCCCAAAATTTGTCTTACCTTGTAAGAATCCAAGGGAAGGGTACTTTACTTGCATCTCCACCTCGGCTTCCCACGATGCTTCTTCTTCTTCTGGGTGGTTGCACCACTTCACTTTCACATAGTGAATAGGTCTATTACAGAGATTCACCACCTTGCTATCCAAGATCTTCTTAGCTTGTTCATTATAAGACATATCCGTTGCCAGCTCTGGTGGTTCTTGAGATAAAATATGGCTTGGGTCATGCACGTACTTTCAAATATAGACACGTGGAAGACATCGTGCATGCCATCCAAAGATGGTGGAAGCGCTAACCAATACGCCACCAGTCCAATCTTTGAAAGAATTTCATAGGGCCCAATATATCTCGGGCTTAGCTTGCCCTTCTTGCTGAACCACATCAAACCCTTGCTAGGCGACACCTTGAGGAATACCTTGTCACCGATAAAGAACTCTAAATCCTTCTGTCTTTAGTCTGCATAGCCCTTCTGCCTAGACTGGGCAGCTTTGATTCGTTCACGAATCAAGTCCACCTTCTCACAAGTTGCTTGGATCAATTCCAGCCCAAGGATACGCCACTCACCTACTTCATCCCAGTACAATGGAGTATGGCACTTCTTCCCATACTGAGTTTCAAATGGAGCCATTCCGATAGTAGCTTGATAACTGTTGTTGTAGGCAAATTCGATAAGCGAGATGTGCTCATCCTAATTACCTTGCATATCAATGGCACAGGCGCAGAGCATGTCTTCCAATGTCTGTATGGTTTTTTTCGACTGTCCGTCAGTTTGTGGATGGAAGGCAGTGCTAAAACTCAATAGGGTACCCATAGCTCTCTAAAATTCGCCCCAAAACTTGGATGTGAACCTGGGATCCTGATCCGAGATAATGCTAACTAGAATTCTGTGCAGGTGAACAACGTTATCAATGTATAAGCGGGCCAACTTATCCATAGAATAGGTGACCTTGATTGGGATAAAATGAGCTGTCTTCGTCAATCTATCCACAATAACCCATAGAGCATCAACACCTTTGGGTGTATGAGGCAGTCCAGTGACGAAGTCCACGGTGACATGTTCCCACTTCCATTCTGGCACGGATAATGACTGTAAAAGGCTATGGGGCCGTTGTCTATCTGCCTTCACTTGCTGACAAGTGAGGCACCGGGCCACGAATTTCGCTACATCCCTTTTCATTCCCCTCCACCAGTAGTGTTCTTTCAGGTCCTTGTACATTTTAGTACTACCTGGGTGAATTGACTAGGGAGATTCATGTGCTTCTGATAATACTTCCTTTCTCAGTTGATCGTCCTTAGGAACACATAGCCGATCTCTAAACATGAGAATGCCACTATCTGTCAATGTGAAATCCAAATCTCGCTGTGTGTCACCCTGGATAGCTTCAATGATCTCCTAAAAGCATTCATCTGAAGTCTAAGCTGAATGAATCCTTTCAACCAAGGTTGATTGCACAGATAAGGCTGCTAGAGATAGAGTAACACCCTCTACCAATAATTCCAAATCCATCCTTCTAGCTTCTTCCACAAGTTCCTTACTGACAGCCAAGGATGCGATGGATAAGGTTTGGGACTTTCGACTGAGAGCATCTGCCATGACGTTTGCCTTACACAGATGGTAATGGATGGTGCAATCATAGTCCTTCATAAGTTCCAACCAATGCCTCTGTCTCATGTTGAGTTCCTTTTGAGTAAAGAAATATTTGAGCCTTTTATGGTCACTGTAGATCTCACTCTTCTCTCGTACAGATAGTGTCTCCAGATCTTCAGGGCAAAGACCACAACCACCAACTCTAAGTCATGAGTTGGGTAATTCCTCTCATAATCCTTCAACTGACGAGAAGCATAGGCTACCACTTTTTCATCCTGCATCAAAACACAGCCGAGGCCCATCTTTAAAGCATCACAATAAATACCATCCCTTCGGTACCATTTGGAATGGTAAGTACCGGAGTCAAAATCAACTGTTGCTTCAAATCCTGGAAGTTTCTCTCGCAGTCATCTGACCACTCGAACTTCACTCCCTTCCGGGTTAGTCGAGTCATAGGAGCAGAGATCTTTGAAAAATTCTCGATAAATCTCCTATAATAGCCAGCTAGACCGAGGAAACCACGAATATCTGCCACATTCTTGGGGTCTCCCAATAAACTACGGACTGTACCTTGCCGGGGTTCGCTTCAATACCCTTCGCAGAAACCAAATGACCTAGGAAAGCCATTTTCTGTAACCAAAAATTGCACTTGCTGAACTTAGCATACAGTTGCTTTTCTCTCAAGCGCTGCAGCACAAAGCGAAGGTGGTCAACATGCTCTTCTTCGCTCTTGGAGTAGACCAGGATGTTGTCAATAAACACGATGTTGTACTTATCCAATACGTCGTGAAACACCCTATTCATTAATTCCATAAAAGTTGATAGGGCATTGGTCAGCCCAAAGGACATAACCAGAAACTCGTAGTGTCCATATCACGATCTGAACGCGATCTTGCTGATGTTACTACCTCTAATCTTCAATTGCTGATGCCCTGAGCGGAGACCAATCTTGGAAAATACCCTTACACCTAGCAATTGGTCGAATAAATCATCGATCCTAGGCAGTAGGTATCGATTCTTGATCGTGAGTTTGTTGAGTTCACGGTAGTCAATGCACATACGCATACTACCGTCCTTCTTCTTTACAAACAAAACGGGTGTAACCCATGGGGAAACACTTGGCCTGATGAAGCCCTTCTTCAATAGATCATTAAGCTGCTCTTGAAGTTCTTTCAATTCTGATGGGGCCATTCTGTATGGGGCCTTAGACACTGGAGCAGCACCGGGCACCAAGTCAATCATAAATTCTGTTTCCCGATCCGGTGGTAACTGAGTGAGGTCTTCCAAAAAGACATCAGGAAAATCTCTTACTACACTTATCTCTTCCATAGGTGTAACCTTGGCTTCAGTATCCAACACGGAGGCTAAGTAACATTGGCAACCTTGTGCTAAGAGCTTCTAAACTTGGAGAGCCGAAATGATTGTCTTTCGAGGCTTTTTACTTTTATTTCCCTTGAACACAAATTCATTGTCTGCCTCTGACTTGAAGAGTATCTTCCTCTCTGCACAGATTAGGCTAGCTCCGTGAGTGGACAACTAATCCATTCCTAGAATGATATCAAAGTCCCTCATATCTAGGATTATCAAACTGGCCTCGAGTCCATGGTCGCTTACTCGAACAGGGCAAGAGTTGAAGGCTTGGTCAAGCTCGACTTTGCTTCCAGTCGGTGTACAAACTATCAGCTTTTATTCCATACTAGGCAGTTCAATTGGTAATTTCTCGGCAATGGAAGGTGATATAAAGGAGTGCGACACTCCCGAGTCAAATAACACATATGCAGATAAGGAGCACACAGAAATCATGCCTGACAAACACCGAATAGCCAAACATGATAAACTCAACATAAAGAATTTCACTAAGGTGGTTGAGTACGATACTTGTGATGACACCAAGGTCAGACTGGGCTTCTTCATAAGTGACAAAATAAACTCACCCTTGAGTCTTACTTGTTGGAGGAGAAACAAGTGGGCGAACAATAGTCTTTGCTTGGGGCGCCTTGGAAGTCACAATTGGCCATGAACCCGGTTGTCGAGGTTGTAGGCAATCCTTGACCATGTGGTCGGACTCCTTGCAATTATAACAAACAAGAGTCTGGGTCCCATAATAAGGAGCAGATGTAGCTTTAGGCACCTGGGCCACATCAGGTCTACGGGATTGAATTGGAGCTACATTTGTGTAAGCCCCTGTTCTCCGAAAATTATTAGGTCCCCTAGAGTCATGAGATGGCATTTGCCTCTTGCCCGCTTGTATAGCCCTATAATTCTCCCTCTACTGATCTTCTATCAATTTGGCAGCTTCAACCACTTCTGCATAGGTGGAGTACTTGTGTAGTACCACAGAAGTACTCAAGTTGGCTCTAAGCCCCCTTTCAAACCTTCTTGCTTTCACTTCCTCAGTCTTCAAATGTGTCGAAGCAAAGTATAAATACTCCTCAAAGATCTGTTGATATTCAAGGACCAACTTTTATCCTTGGCTGAGGCTCATGAATTCAATTTCTTTCTTCTCTAAAAAATTCCTTGGGAAGTAATTCTCAAGAAAGGCTTCTATAAATTGAGCCCAAGTTGTATTTGGGTACTTGGCCCAGAAATGTTCCTTTGAGGAAAGCCACCATGCATCAGCGTCACCTCGAAGGTTGGAAAGTGGCACGTCGAATCTTCTCAAGGTCACTACACGGTAGTACCTCAAGGATCCTTTCGAGATCTTGTATCAAGGTAGTCGGGAACATAGAGTCATGGATCAACTTATAAAAAGTAGGTGGACGGTGCTTTTAGAATTTCTCAGAAAGTTCGGAGGCATCGGCCCATTCTGGCACCACATTCCAGACTGGTAAGGCGGAGGAGGTGGATTTTGGAATACTTGCACCGTAGGGACTTCAACTATAGTTGGCCCAAGAGGAGGAATGATAGGAGTGGTATTAACTGTGGGATTAGGGACTTCGTGTACCAGAGGTGGCACTCTTGGTCCTTCCCAACCAACATTCTAACGCTGGGCAGTCACATTCTGCATAAAAGTGTGCTGCTCCTCTTGGGATTCCCGATGTTTCCTTTGCATGTCATGCAGAATGTTCCCTAAGAGTGCGGCAACATCCGCATTAGTGTTAACTGGAGGCGGTGTAGGCAAACCTTCCTCAAAAACATCACCTGCGTCATTCCTAGGAGGGGAACGATTCCAGTTACGGGTGTTGACCATGATTTAGCACCTGATATAGATAAGACGCTTCACATGTTAGGACAAGGACAAGGGGTAATAAATGCAAGGTAAGGGCCTCAAGGGAACACGCACAATTTCTTATACAAAGTGTGTGTCACAACACACAAGAGAAACTAGGGCCCTAAGAGTGAGGCCTAGCCAAAAGTATAGGCCAATGGCCCTTTAGAACATGGGCGGATTCACAGACGGATCTAATCTTCTAAGTCCGTTTGTGACTCCGTTGCAAAATTAGACTGGACGGACTAACGAATGGATGTGGAACGTGAGTTCGTTCGGTCGTACGTTCTCAGGGTGTTCGTTGGCCGAAAGGACTGAGCCGAATGGAACTACGGACGGATCCTTGGATCGTGGTTTTGTTCGTTCGTCTGCGCAGTTCAATAAACGAAAGGTCAGGTTTTTACACTCAATAGACTCATGGGCAGATTCACGATAATGAGTCCAGTGGTGCTTCCGTTAAAAATTTTTTAATAAGCATACCAACTGTGCATTTCTTTTTCATCTTGGGTTGTTTGGAGAAGGCGGAGGCACAGAGCAGGGAAGCCCTATTCGTTCGCTCGAAATTTCTAGCCCTAGGATTGTGGATTTGGACTTCTTCACTCTCAATCTCAAGCTCCTTTCTTCAAGGTATGAGATCCAATCCCATATTTGGTTTCTTGAATTTGTTCTTAGCCTTTCTCTAGGATTTTTAGTTAGGTTTCTCTTCCCTTTTCTCATGATATTGGGTTTGATTGCTTAAAGAATGTTGAAATCTGGTTTTTCTTGTTTCCTTAAGTTCCAATCTATTTGTGAACATGCCACTCCATGTATACACCCATCAATTAGGGCTAGGGTTAGTCAACCCTTGCCAAAATAAAAAATTTCCCACTGTTTTGGGTTAATTAATCTCATGACATGGAATGCATTTCTTATTCTTCCCACCTTACAAGAGTTTGTTGTAATTTTAGATGTACTATTTCTTGTTTAGCATCATTGTCAATGCCCCTATGAAAATTTGAAGCAAATTCTCAAATTTGCCATTTGAGAAGGGATTTGTTGTATGCTTTGGGTATGTATTACTTCCCTTTTGATTTTCCCTTACCAGCATGATGCTTGCACGATTTGTATTTGATTCCTTATTATTATTTTAAATTTTATAGAGGGTCGATGGGGATTTTCTTCCTCGAACCCGAGTTCAAGAGAGCTATTTTCCTACCAATTCTCTTTTAAATGTCCTAATGAATGTGGACTAATTGTTTGTTGTGTTTTACTCTTAATCTCTATATTTTGTTGGAGTTAGAGTGTCTAAGCACTCACAATGTCTCCCTATTTCTTTTATTTGTGCATGTAGGCAATTTAAAGTGAAATGGCTCCCAAGACTAGGGGAAACAAGACTCCTGCAGCAGCAGCACCTGTTCCAGCCACAGTCCGCTTTGATGCCAACTTCTTTGTGTCAGCAAAGGCAGAAAGCCTATACACTCAGAAGCTTCGCCACAGGAAGATTGAGGTGGGAAGGGATGTCATAGTAGAGGAGTTGGTTACCTTCAAAGTGGGGCCGAGATTCGAGTACTTGGGGTGGTTTAACATGCTAGCCTTGCCCAGGTACTACTAGCCCAAACTGATTGGGCATTTCTACTCCAACATGTCAGTTATTCAGGAGGATGCAGGGAGGCTTAAATTAATTCTTTTGTGAAGGGAGTCAGGATATCATTCAATGAGATAGAGTTGGGAGTTATCCTTGGGGTCAGTTCGGTTGGGAACCTTGTTCATCACCCACCGGGAAGGGATCCTTTGACTTGTATGTCCAAGGCAGAGTACAAACAGCTGTACACCACCATGACTAATGATAAGTATGAGTATCGGGTGAATATGACTTCCTTTGGCAAGTCACAGCGGATTTTGACTATGATAGCCAAGACCAACCTGGTTCCAGTCAAGGGGCACAACACAGAACCATCTCTCATGGTTGCAACTCCAGGCTATTGTTTGCATCAAGGTGTTCAAGTGAGTCTGCCCTTCATCATGGTCAAGCACATGGAGCATGTTCAGTTTAAGTCTAGAATACAGAAGACTCTGCCCTATGGAAGGCTTCTCACCCGCATCTTCGAGCATTTCCAGGTCAACTTGGAGGATGAGCCACCCTGCGCAAGCTATAAGGAACCTTTTGGGCATAATTCCTTGGCCCGAATGCAGATCAAATGTAACACATGCAGTGATGGGGAGCTAGTGGTCCCAGAGGGTGGTGAAGAGGTGGGTGTAGAAGAAAGCGATGGTAAGGATGAGGGAGGAGTTCCAGTGCAGTTTGCTACTGGAGCTTCCAATTCTGGAACCTCAGATATGGGTGCTATTTTAGATGCCCTTGGCCAGCTGAACACTAAGATGGCCAGGCTCAATTCAGACATGTTACAGGGGTTTGCAGGTAACCATGGATAGTTTGGCTCATACAACCATCACTTCGAAAGGGTGGAGAAGGACATTCATGACATCAATGCCTACTTGTATTACGAAGGCAACGATGATGAGATGGGGGACTAGGCCCCGGGCTATTGGAATTATATTTTGACTTTCTCTGTTACTGTTTCTTTTTGTGGTTTGGCTGGATGTGTTTGTGAACAATATTTTAATTTGGCTTTTCTTTGTCTTTTTCCTTCTCCCTTTTTTTTGAACATATAGTTATGGTTCTTCTAGTTGTAATTTTGGGAACTTTCTTATTGGGTTGTATGGGGTCTGCTCGATTCCACAGGAGGTTGTGTAAACATAATAGCAGATTGTATATGGAACATATATATATATATATACTAGCTCTTTAATTCTCATATTTTCCCTATTATTTGTTATGGTTCCCAGATTTCTCCCTAGCTAGTCGTCTCCCTATGTTCGGCACACATTCCGATTATGTCAGTGGAAGGCTTTTAATTTAGACCCTATTATGTAGAGTAAATCAAGAGTCCTTGGTGAACCATATTTGGTGTAGAGCATCACGCTCTGATACCACGCTGTCACGCCCCTATCCCAAGCTTAGGCCATAAGCACAGTCAAGAGGGTGATTAGGATGACACGCGTCATCCCAATTCCTATCAGGATCAACGACACAGTGTCCCAAGCCATAGTCAGCAAGCAAGGACCCATCCAAATAATTACATTTGAGAAAAAGGAAATAAATATTTTGCTCATTGTCAGAGTTAATATGAGCAGAAGTAATATTTAAATATAGCAGTTACAATATGTTCAGCTGGCTAAGTGATACAGTAATAGTTTAGTGCTGACCACCAATGGACCTTGACATAACTACTTATAATAATAGTAAGTAATTACAAAAAGTGTTCATGACGGGCACAAAGCCCCAAAAGAATCAACAGGTGGGGACAATCCCCAACACACATCAGTGCCCGTAAGCACAATCACCACAGGGACAACCGTCACCGTGTTCATCTGACACAAACTCAGGCTCCTCTGCACCAATACTGTCTTACTCTGTCGGCTGAGCTTCTAAGCTAGCCACGTAGCCACCATCTGCATCAAAATCTAAACAGTTATTTACACAGGGGGTTAGCTCCACTGAGCTAGTGAGGGGAAAGGGGAGTGCACAAACACACAATCACACATAGTCCATGATGCATGTAATGTTAAATATATTTTCCACCTAACAAACAGTCTAAGTCATGGTATATGCTACTGTGATAACTTAGGAGACACTGACGGTCACTTAACTTATTGCCCCAGTGAAACCTCAATTATCACGAGGGAGCCCACACTGGTAGAAGCCATCGGACCACATAGTGGCAGACCCCGATAGCCATCACCACCCCTGACCTAGCCTCTCCCACCTCCACAGGCAATAGGTGCTTAGACTATCCAACATATAAATCCCTGTTGGCAAGGGTCGTAGTATAAGGGAGCATAATTCCTAGCCACACATATACTACATACAAGTCCTATCGTCCCGAGAGGTATTCTGGGTGCATCAACGTCCCATTCCATCTAGTACCCGGGAACCAGCATGGTACGGCACATACAGACCAGGATGGCAAGCAATGAATATAATAAAAATTTTTGGGGTTCTGACATCGACATACCTGGAACTGTAACCCAATACAATGAAGTAAAGTAAACGTATCCACATTTCATCAATTCGTATCTAACATGGTTTTATATGCAAAGATGGAACATGGTAAGGATGAATGCAAGCATAAAAACCATCGTGTAATCTATATAGTTATGTATTAGATATCAAGCTCAAACATCACCCAAAGCCCACTCACAGTTTGCTTGCTTGTCGTTCGGTGTGTTTGATAAGGTTTGCTTTAGTGCACGCACTCACGTATAGATTCCAAAGTCTGAGTACGTGGGGAAATAATGTTAGAAGTATATAGGTGGGTCCCATAAAGTTTAATTAAAGTTTGGGTCAAGACAGCAGGAGCGGATGCAAGAACGGAGGCAGCTAGGTGAGTTCGCCCCTGGATCCGTCTAGGCCAAACCCTGAAAATGTATGGAACGGACTCACGGGGGGATATGGAACATGAATCCGCTTGTGCATCCATCCAAACCCTGAGACATTCCTAAGAGCGAACTGAGCTACGGGCAGATTTACCAAGTGAGTCCGCTTGTGGCTCCGCCCAGGTTAAATAGCTAAGTTATACCGGACAGACTAACGGGCGAAAACACGACAATGGATCCGCTTATGGATCCATCGACTTTCTTTTGGAATCTGTGAAGATCCCCACCTCCAGCCCTTCATCCATGGAACCATAGAGGTCCTAGGGTTGGGGAGGTGAGTCCAAACCTTCGTTGGAGGTCCAAAACACATAGCCCTTTAAAGAACTTGGAGGATTCAAGGGATTGGATTCATCTCCAAGGTTTTTCCCAACTTAAACTAGGTCTTCAATGCCTAAACAACAAATTAGGTTATCAAATCCATGAAGGTAGCAAGGGAAAGGGATGAGAGTCTCAAAGGGAGCATTCATTAGGAATTATTGGGTTCTCAAGAGAAACCCCAAGTATGGAGTCGAGCTCATGGGAATCTCCAAACCCAAAAATGGAAAAGAGAAGGAGAAAGGTGAGGACATTTACCTCAAGGATGGATTAATGGATGGCTTCCACCTCCACAGCTCCTCCAATCTTCCCTCCAATGCTTCTTCTCCAAGGCCTTCAATGCTCCTCAGCTCCCAACGTTTTGGGTTGGTAGGAGAAGTAATGAGCCTTAATGGCCAAGTTTTGCACTTAAAACTAATCCCCACTGAGGGCCTATTTGGCTTGGGCTTCAAGAGTCAAAACTCATTTAAAAGCCTACTTAGGCAAATGGGTCCACCTATATGGCACACCCACAAGCCAAGGAGACCAAGGGTGGGGCCAACCTTGTCTAGGTGCCTAGATAGGATGCCCAGGACACAGGGTGTGGGTCCCACACGAGGAAAACACCCAAAAGCCTAAAACAAAATCGACGGACTAATGGATGGTAGCAGTCTTTATGAGTCTGTTTGTGCGTCCGCTGTTGCTGTAAAGGGCAGAACCCTAAAGAAATTGATTGGGCTTTGGCCCACACTTCAAGGCCAACAAGGGGAAGGTATATTAACATTCATAAGGGCAGTATCTTACCCCTCGATCATCACGACATGTCCTTCTTGATCCCGAAGAGTTTCCCGATGGCAATGCTAAGTTCATCGCTGAAGGAGGTGTCTAGTGTGGGGACACAGGGAACGCCTTCCGGTACTCTTCACTCTAAGGACTTATACTAGGAGGATAGTCGATGAAATCACCATCGATAAACCTCCCCCACTACCGGTTAAGGAACCTCTCTCCTCCACAGGCAGGCCGGTGAACTGTTTAACTATCTTGTGGCTAGGTTTGACCACAAATGAAAATAGCTCACTAGTGTACACGGCAGCAGAATCTGCATGTCATAAGAGAGAGAAATTATAATTAATAGTAAATCCGGGTGCGGAAGTAATAGTAGTAGCACTTTTACCTGCCTTAATTTTGATGTTAGGTGGCTTAATAATAATAAAGAACCTCATTTCATATAGGATTCATTTGGTTGTGCTTGCATGTGCATGCATGGTATATATTTCATTCACGGGCTCGGTGGAGCTCACACTCTTGTATATTTCTTTTTAGATACTACTGCAGGTGAACATCTTAATAGCTGGGAGACTCATTTCGCTGAGGAGGATGATGGTGATTACGACCTTTTGGGTTTGGACCCTGAGGGAGCTTATCCCTCTTAAGCGGGTGACCAGGGTGGCCCTTGAGGACGATCCTTAAGGGATGGGTAGCATACTAATCCAACCTTTTGGGGACTCTTTTTATGTAGATAAGATATACTAAACCCCCCCCCTCATCTTGTATAGATTACTTGGGCTCTTGGTGTTGTGGCCCTCTTTTGTATTTTGTCAAGCTATTGGTTAAAAAAGTATTGACTGCATAATCAAGTGGTGAAATGGAGCAATGAACAATGTACTATTTATTTTGAATGTTTAATGAGAAGCTGTGCTTCCACAACACTCTGTATATCTTTTATCCATTGTTATGGGTGTGTGTGTTTGTGAGTTATATTAACTGCTTCTAGATCCTTGGGGATTGGCTGATGTCGTAGGATATCCGGGTCACTTGCCTAAATCCTCCCAGGGGGTGGTTTGGGGCATGACAAATACCTCCCTTTTTATTCGCAATAAAGGGGATCATGTCAGCTACATCTTGATTTACATGGATGACATTTTGGTTACCAGCAGTGACCCATCTATGATCTCTTCCCTATTGCAACAGCTCTCTGACGAGTTTTCTATCAAAGATCTTGGCGATCTGCATTTCTTCCTTGGTGTTCAGGCCACCCATCATTCCAAGGGGCTTCATTTCTCTCAATCTTGTTACATCTCTGATCTATTGAAATGTGCTGGCATGACTGATTGCAAACCAGTGCAGACTCCTATGGCTAGGACTCAGGTAGCATCTATTGCAGGGGGTGCTCTCCTATCGAATCCCACTAAGTATAGATCTAGTGGGTGCTCTCTAGTATGTTATTTTAACGCGCCCTAATGTTTCCTTTGTTGTAAACCGAGCTTGTCAATTCATGCATGCCCCTACTACAGATCATTAGCAAATGGTGAAGCGAATAGTTTGCTACCTTAAACAGACAATTACTCATGGTTTACTTATTGAGCGGTCCCCTTCCCGTTCCTCACAGGCCTTCTCAGACGCAGATTGGGCAGATGATGGCTTTGATAAAAAAATCCACAGGGGGGATTTGCAATTTTTCTTAGCCCAAACCTTGTTTCTTGGACGTCACAAAAGCAAAAAACTGTGGCCAGATCTTCCACAGAAGCCGAATACAAAGCCTTGGCTGATGCTTCAGCTGAACTAATCTGGCTTGAATCCTTGTTCGGTGAACTCGGTTACCCTCTTGGTGGTGCTCCAATACTATGGTGTGATAACATTGGAGCAACTTATCTCTCGGCGAATCCTATTTTTCATGCTCGCACAAAGCATGTAGAAATTGATTTTCACTTTGTCCGTGATCATGTAGCCAAGAAGCACCTTCAGATTCAATTTATCTCTACTAAGACCAATTGGCTGACACGTTTACTAAACCACTTGGAACGGCCAACTTTCAGTTTCTAAAGGACAAGCTGAAGATTCGGGTTCCCAATTCTCCACCTTGAGGGGGTGTAATAGGACGATACACTTTCTCTCTCTTTTTCATCACATGTGATTGATTTTCATCACATGTGATATTGATTTACATCACATGTGATATGGAATCCTATCCAAGATTGCTCAAGATTTTTGGAATCCGTCCTACATGGTAACTATGTATTCTCACATGTGATATGGAGTCCTGCACAAGATTGCTCAAGATTCTAGAATCCGTCCTACATGGAAACTGTGTATTACAATATTTATTTTCCTTTATATTTTGGTGAGCTATCTCATCTATTGTAAATGTTACATATACTCCCATTGGAGAATCAATAAAACTAAGGAAACTAATTACAATTCTCTAAAGAGAGGATTGGCAGAAAAGGCTTGAAAAAGAATCCAGGTTGTAGCTGGGTTGAAATCAAGAGCAAATATCATGTATTTGTTTCAGGAGACAGATCACACATAAAAACCAAAAGGATACAATCATTTTTGGAAAAAGTGAAAACAAGGATGAATTAAAGAAGATATGCATCTTTCAAACAAGAGGTATGCTTTGATAAATGCAAGTGACATGGAGAAGGAAGAGGCCCTTTGTGGACACAGTGATCGAGAAGTTGGCCATAGCTTTTGGGATATTAAACTTGCCACCTGGCAAGACCATTTGGGTCAGGGTCACCAAGAATCTAAGAGTATGTGGTCATTGTCATGAGATGGCTAAATTCATGTCCAAGATGGTTGGGAAGGAGATCATATTGAGAGATTCTAATCAGTTTCACCACTTTGAGCATGGACGTTGTTCTTGCAGGAGTTACTGGTGAGCCAAATGAAAAATACTTGGAATACAAAAGATCCAATTATTCAGACATATCACTAGGTTCTCAGCTATCACTTTTCGCTAGTTGAATATAATCTTGACTGCTTAGTATTGTTGGCGTTGGGCTCCTCTCTAGCATGACAGGGAGTGTAGCGCACATCCAACGGCCCACAGTGCTTGGGCACGTAGATGGTGTGTTGGGCTGCGTGCCCAAGCACTGTGGGCCGTCATATTGTTGGATGTTGCAAATTAAGGGTCTTTGAGAGACATGGTACTTCTACCCAAAAAAAAAAAGGCAGATTTGGTACTAAACTGGGTCAAAAGCTCAGGTGTGCTATTAAATTGGAACTTAAATTTGGAAAAAATTGATTATGACTACTTATTTACATTATCATTGGTTTGTTATTTTCCAAAATGACATCCATATTGGCCATACCTTAATCTAATCTCCTTAACCATATTGAACGGGACTGTGTTGTATTGTTGCTTTCCGCTTTTGTAGTTCTTTATATGGTGTGCATGCAAGTTACATCAGGATAGTCATTCTTTGCTTGTAAGGATTTTTGCTTTGGATAAATATGCGGAGATGGAGAATCATGTCCCATATTGGAAGATTGCAATCTATCTTCATCCACCAATCCATCTTCTTCCCTCCTCTTCCCTCTTCTTCCCTATTCTTCTTTCACCTTCAGACCAACAAAGACAATGAGGAGAATGATTTGTATTTGGGGTTTTACCCTTAAGGGTATTATGGGAAGTTCACCCTATGGTGCGGGTAATTTCGCCACTATAAAAGACTTAATAGGGACTTAACTACTAAGACCTAACAGAGTGGACTAAGTCGATATAAAATAAAAAAATAAGGGGTGTTTGTAACATTTTAGGATTTTTTGGGGTGTCCGTCATATAGGATTCATTTACAGGGGGAGTCTGTGAAATTATCCCAAAAATATATTAAATAAAAACAAGGACAAAATTATCTTTAAAAAAAAAACTAACCTATTACTGACAACACTAATTAACGATTAAAAGGCTAACCCCGTTAGTTTTTGGACCAGATTTGATATATTGGTACTTAGTGGGGTTGCATAATAACATGATAACTTAGGGGGTGGCACTGATAATTTCCCAAAGAAAAAGTACCGAGGAGAGAGTATGAGGTCCATGGGTAGAATGTGAGAGAATGGTAGATCCCAAGCTTTAGAATCAAGTTTAGGGTTTCCAATCTAGGGTTAGTTGTTGAATGGCCAACACCCAAATGGGAGAGCCTAAAAAGTGTATTGCTAATAAAAGGGTGAGCATTAAGCCACCCAAGGGCTGAGGTAGGTATCCCATTAGCAAGCCTTGGGTTCCAAAGGAACCCTAAGCTTGAACCACTCCAAGGGGTTTCAAATATGAAACTGAAAAGAGAGGGGATGAGGGAGAGAGTGTGACTCACCTTAGATAGGAGCCAATAGGGAGACTCCACCTCCTTTCCTCCTTCCTTTCTCTTCTTCTCCATTCTTCAATGCTCCACTTGGTTGGTTGGTGAAGGTAGTAAATGAGCAAATGAAGGTTGGGTTGTGTATTTATAGTAAGTGGCCCACTTAGGGCCTGTTTGGCTTGGGTCACTTAAGCTAAAACTCATTTTAAAACCCCTGATGGGCTTGTGGGCCTAACAACAACACACACGAAGTACAAAGAAGTCAAGAGTGGGGTCCACCATGTCCGGGGACATAGTCGCGAGGTCTGGGGCACAGGGACATGGGTCCCACATAAGAAAACATCCAAAAACAAGGAAACAGTACCAGCGGAATGTCGGACAGAGGCATTACCACTGTGTCCGTTCGTAGTTCCGCCCCTACTATAAGGGCTGAAACTTAATTAGAGTTCAATGGGCTTTGACCCACACTTTGAGGCCATAGAGGGGAGGAACATCATGTATATTTGAGGTTAGTATCTTACTCTAGGTAGTTACGGCAAGGACTCCGTGATTCCGAAGAGTTTCCCTACTGCGACGCTGACCTCATCAGAGAGTGAAGTGTCGATAAAAGGAGACACCATATGGGCCTTCCGATATGCCTCGCTCTTGGGACTCGTACCAGGAGGCAAGTCCACAAAATTGTCTTCTATAAATCTCCCTCACTACCGGTTAAGGAACCTTTCCTCCACAGGTAGGCCCATACTGAAGTCAACGACCTTGTAGCTGGGTTTGACCATCATAGCGAACATCTCACTAGCGTACATGGCAACAAAATCCACACATCACAAGTGGAGGAAAATAAATAATTAGTTCCTGGGGTGCGGGTATAACATTCCCCCCACCTTACAAGAAATTTTGACCCCGAAATTTGACATACCATCTAAGAAATCGAGAAAAGGGTACTTTGTTGGCATTTTCACCTCCGGTTCGCAAGATGCCTCTTCCTCTAGGTGGTTACACCACTTCACCTTCACATAATGGATGGGCCGATTGCGAAGGTGAACAATCTTGCTATGCAGAATCTTCTCGGGCTGCTCTTTGTAAGACATGTCAGCTGCAAGTTCTGGTGGTTCCTGTGATAGAACATGGCTTGGATTGTGAACATACTTCCATAACATGGACACATGGAAGACATTGTGCATGCCATCCAAGGATGGAGGGAGTGCCAACCGATAAGCCATTGACCCTATCTTTGCAAGGATCTCATATGGTCCAATGAATCTTGGGCTCAACTTGCCCTTCTTACTGAACCGCATCACCCCTTTGGTGGGTGACACCTTAAGAAATACCTTGTCGCTGACCTCAAACTCTAGTCCTTTCACTGCTGATCCGCATAACCCTTCTGTCTAGATTGGGCTGCCTTGATTCACTCACGAATCAAGTCCACCTTCTCACTTGTCGCCTAGATCAACTTGGGTCCAAGGATACGCTGCTCACCTACCTCATCCCAGTATAGAGGTGTCCGACACTTCCTCCCATACTAAGCTTCGAATGGTGCCATACCAATAGTGGCTTGGTAATTGTTGTTAAATGCAAACTCAATGAGTGAGATATGCTCATCCCAACTGCCTTGCATGTCAATGGCACAAGCTCGGAACATGTCCTCCAATGTCTGAATGGTTTTCTCTGACTGTCCGTCCGTCTGTGGGTGGAAGGCTGTACTAAAACTCAGCAATGTACCCATTGCCTTCTGGAATCCACCCCAGAACTTAGATGTAAACCTGGGATCACGGTCAGAGATGATGCTAACTAGAACTCCGTGCAGGTGAACCACGTTATCCATATACAAGCAAGCTAGCTTGTCCATCAAATAGGTGACTCTCATAGGGATGAAATGAGCTGTGAGCTATCTTCGTCAGTCTGTCAATTACAATCCAAATAGCATCGACACCTCTAGGCGTACGGGGTAACCCAGTGATGAAGTCCATAATAACATGCTCCCACTTCCATTCCAGAATGGGCAAAGACTGCAAAATTCCATGAGGCCACTGCCTATCCGTCTTCACCTGCTGACAAGTAAGACATTTTGCCACAAACTCAGCCACATCCCTCTTCATCCCACTCCACCAGTAATGTCCCTTAAGATCCTGGTACATCTTTGTGCTACCTGGATGGATCGAATAAGGAGAGTCGTGGGGTTCAGATAACATTTCCTTCTTTAACTGTGCATCATTAGGAATGCATAGTTGATCTCTAAACATGAGGACACCACCCTTAGTCAATGTGAAGTCTAGTTCTCACTGCGTGTCCTCTTTGATAGCTTCAATGATTTCTTGAAACCCT
Source organism: Telopea speciosissima (assembly GCF_018873765.1). Taxonomy (NCBI): domain Eukaryota; kingdom Viridiplantae; phylum Streptophyta; class Magnoliopsida; order Proteales; family Proteaceae; genus Telopea; species Telopea speciosissima. The sequence continues at coordinate 46,239,295 of NC_057920.1, forward strand.
TCATCGGAAGCTTGAGCTGACTTGTTCTTGACTAACAAGGTTGACTGTTCTAATAAGGCTGCTATAGACAGGGTAACACCCTCCACCAGTAGCTCGAGGTCTAACCTCCTATCTTCCTCAACCAGTTCTTCATAGACTGCTAAAGATGCCAAAGATAAGGTCTGTGATTTCTGGCTCAGCGCATCAGCTACAACATTTGCTTTGCCAGGGTGGTAATGGATGGTGTAGTCATAGTCTTTCATCAACTTCAACCACCGCCGTTGTCTCATATCGAGCTCCTTTTGTGTGAAGAAGTACTTGAGACTCTTGTGGTCACTGTAGATTTTGCTCTTCTCACCGTATAAGTAATGTCTCCAGATTTTTAGAGCGAAAACCACAGCTGCGAGCTCAAGATCATGAGTCGAGTAATTTTTCTCATAATCCTTCAACTACTGGGAAGCGTAGGCCACTACCTTCCTATCTTGCATCACAACACATCCCAAACCCACCTTGGATGCATCACAGTAAACCACCATTCCCCCAGTGCCATTTGGAATGGTAAGCACTGGAGCAGAGACCAACCTCTTCTTTAATTCCTAGGAACTCTTCTCACTGCTATCGGACCACTCGAACTTCACTCCCTTTCGGGTTAGTCGTGTTATAGGAGCGGAAATCCTTAAGAAGTTTTCGATGAACCTTCTATAATAGCCGGTTAGTCCCAATAAACTACGAATGTCTATCACACTCTTGGGTGTCTCCCAGTCATTTACTGACTTCACTTTACCAGGGTCAACTTCTACACCATTGGCAGAAACAAGGTGTCCGAGAAATGCCAGCTGTTGTAGCCAGAACTCACATTTACTGAATTTGGCGTACAGTTGTTTCTCTCTCAAGCACTGCAATACTAGACGAAGGTGGTCTACATGCTCTTCTTCGCTCTGGGAGTAGACCAAGATATTATCGATGAAGACAATGACATACTTGTTCAAGACATTATGAAACACCCGGTTTATCAACTCCATGAAGGCGGCCGGGGCATTGGTCAACCCAAAGGACATGACCAAGAATTCGTAGTGACCATAGCGAGATCTAAATGCTGTCTTGCGAATGTCACTATCCCTGATCTTCAACTGATGGTACCCCGATCGAAGATCTATCTTTGAGAACACCTTGGCATCCTGAAGTTGATCGAATAAGTCGTCGATCCTGGGCAAAGGATACCGATTCTTGATCCTCAGCTTGTTAAGCTCACGGTAGTCAATGCACATTCGCATACTACCGTCCTTCTTCTTCACAAACAACACAGGTGCTCCCCAAGGAGATACACTGGGCCTAATGATACCCTTCTTCAATAGATCATTTAGATGTTCCTATAATTCCTTCAACTCGGTTAGGGCCATCCTGTAGGGAGCCTTTGATACTGGAGCTACACCAAGTATAAGATCTATCATGAACTCCGTCTCACGATCTGGTGGCAGCCGAGTTAGATCTTTCGAAAAGACATCTGAAAAGTCTTTCACCATAGTTATCTCTTCCAATGGTTTGACCTTTGCTTCTAGGTCTACCACTGATTCCAGATAACACTGACATCCCTCTTCCAATAACCTCTGTACTTGGAGAGAAGAAATAACAGCCTTCTTGGGCTTCACCCTTCTAACGCCCTTGAACACAAGTTCGGTGCCATCTTCTGGTTTAAAGAGGATTTTCCTTTCAGCATAGACTAGGCTGGCTCCATGAGTGGGCAGCCAATCCATTCCTAAGATGACGTCAAAGTCCTTCATGTCTAGAACTATCAAACTTGCTACTAGTCCATGGTCATTCACACGAACAGGGCAAGGGTCATAAATCATGTCAAGTCCGACCTTGCTACCCGTTGGTGTACTAACAATCAGGTTCTAAGCCATTTGTTTCGGTTTGATAGGCATCATCTTAGCAAAAGCAGGAGAAATAAAAGAATGCGATGCTCCAGAGTCGAACAACGCAAAAGCAGGCAGGGAACAAAAAAATATCATACCTATGGACTCCAACAAACCAATCATAAAACACAATTACATGAATGCACAACTTAAGAGTTGGGAGCATTACCTGTGATAACATCGAGGTCGGCCAGGGCTTCCTCAATAGTAACAGAGTACACTCGACCCTGATTCTTGTTGGTTGGAGTAGGAAGAAGAGATCGCACGGCCACCTTGGCTTGGGGTGCCTTTGGTGCTACCAAGCTTGGAGGGCCTATCATCCGAGGATGAGGACAATCCCTGATCATATGCCCGGATTCCTTGTAATTGTAGCATATGATAGTCTGGGCTCCATAATGAGGGTTTGATGCGGTCTTGGGTACTTGTGCTGCATCTGGCCTACGGGATTGGATCGGGGAAGCAGCAGTGTAGGATCCCTTCTTCTGGAACTTTGTGGATCCCCATGGCTCATAAGGGATCATGGGCCTCTTACTGGCCTGAATGGCTTTATAATTCTCCCTCTGCTGGTCCTTGATCACCTTCGCGGCTTGGACCATCTCAACATAGGTGGGGTACTTATGTAGCATCACTGATGTACTAATGCCCAACCTAAGTCCCTTCTCAAACTTCCTTGCCTGAACTCAACTTCCTTCTTATCACGAAAGTTCTGGAAGAAAAATTCCTTGAACTGGGCCCAGGTTGCATTTTGATACGTCACCCAGAAGTTCTCCTTGGAGAAAACCACCATGCATCGGAGTCGCCTCGGAGTTGGTACGTTGCACACCTGATCTTGTCGGTGTCGTTGCATTGTAACACCTCAAAGATTCTCTCCAAGTCCCTAATAAAGGTCACCGAGAATAAGGAGTCGTGAGCCAACTTGTAGAAGGTCAGAGAGCGGTGCATCTGAAACTTTTTCGACAGCTAGGAGGCATCATCCCAAGCTGGAGCCACGGCTTTATCTTGCGGACCCTCGGGAGTAGGAGGTGGTGGTATTGGTACCACTTGTGCCAATGGGGCCTCGGTAGCAGTAGGAGCTGGAGGAGTACTAGGCACAGCAGTAGCTACAGGGGATGGAGGAGGAGAAACTGCATGTACCGGAGGGGGTACTTGTTGCCGTTCTCTAGCAATTTCTCAGAGTTGGTTAGTCATGTTTTGCTTGAAAGTGCGTTGTTCTTGTTGTGCCTCTTGATGCCCCCATTGCATGGCTTGCAACATGTTAGTCATCAATGCGGCCACATCCGCACTATTATTGATTGGCAGAGGTACTGGTAAGGCCATGTTGGAGGCATCACCAGCGTCGTCGCTAGGATGGGAGCGATTTCGGTTTCTCGTGTTAACCATCGAGAACACCTGTTCACGTATAAGATGCTCTTACATGGTTAGTACATGACAAGAACAAAACAAACAAGATAGGTTACACTCATAAATGCTTGTACAAAGGGCACAAAGGGTGAGGAGCAACACAAAAGGGTCAAGAGACAAAGGAGGCGTGTAGGCCGAGAAAACTAGGCCCAAAGGTCCTTTAAATCGCAGACGGAACCACAGACGGATTTAGTCTTGTGAGTCTGTTCGTTGTTCTACCCTCAGATTTGGGCTGAACCAAACATAGAAGTGAGAGGGAACTATGGGTAGAAGCAATCCTTCTTGGTTCCGGTCGTCGTTCCGTTCTCAGGGTAGGGACCCAATCAATCAAACCAAGAGGTCCGAAACTACGGGCGGAAGCACCCAGAGTGGTCCCGTCCCTTGTTCCGTCCTCAGAGTGGACAAGGACATAAAACACCGAATGGAACAAAACATTGGACAGAGCCATGGGTCGTGGTTCCGTTCCTTATTCCGCCCAGTTCTAAAGTTCGGTTGTTCAACCAATACACTCGGTGGAGGATCGGATAGAAACACGAGGTCTGGTTCCGTTCGATCGTCTGTTCGCATAATTTCATATTTACCCAGTCCGTGAAATTTCAACTCGTTTGGGGCTTTTATTTTGGGCAAAGAACAAAGCAAAAGGGAGGTTCCACTACGTCCATTCGACCTTCCACCCCCAAAGTCTGGTGAATTTGAAGCTCTACTTGGAGGTCCTTACTCCCATTACCAAGGTAAAACCCTTCTCCCTTTCCTTTTTCCATTTTTCCATAATTTCCTTTGTAGTTTTTCTTAGGGTTTTGTTAGATTTTCCTTTCTCTTCTCCCTTTTTGTTTTATTTTGGCCCTAAAAGGGTCATTCAAGTATTGATAGCCCCAACTCATCCTTACCACCATTGGTTGTGCGAGGGTTGAGTAAAACCCTACCCAAAATCGAAAAACCCACTGTTTTGGGCAAAACAACCTTGCAATGTGAATGCTTCTTGTTTCCCCTTGCTTACACTTCACGAGTTTGTAGCTTAGACACAATTAGGCTTGTTCGAATTAATAATGTAATTTGTCTTGACTGTCATCACAATTGGTGCTCAATATTTACCATTTTGGGAGTAACTTCAATGCATGATTACCTTTGTTGTGTTTTCCCCACTATGCTTAAAATTATTTGTTGAACGCTTTACTAGTGTACTAGTTGAAAGTAAGGGTTTTCAAGGTCATGCATTACAGATTCGCTCCACCTTGTCCATTAGTATTAGTGACCCATTGGATAGGTTCAGTTAATTAAGGGAATTGTATCATCCCTATTTAAATTTCAGTAATCCATTCTCCTATACTGTATTGATTTGATTGTGATTTTTCTTATCTTAATTCATTGTGTGCAGGCAAGCTATAATCATAGTTTGAGGACGAAGGAATGCACCAGCTATGCCACCTCCAGCTCCACCCTTTAATGCAAATGGGTTCATCTCAGCAGAGGCTGAAGTCTTAGACAATGCACACTTCCATGATAGGAAGATCTTCGCAGGGAGGGATGCTGTGACTGAGGAACTAGTGGCCTTCAAGGTGGGGCTGAAATTTGACAGGTTGGGGTGGAGCAATATGCTCACCACCCCAAGTTGTACTATCCTAGTCTGGTCAGGGAGTTCTACTCTAACTTGATTATCAGCCACGAAGATGCGGTGAAGCATAGGGTCACTTCCTTTGTGAAGGGAGTACCTATGTCTTTTGATGAGGTGGAGTTGGTGGTAGTCTTGGGCATATCTTCTGAAGGGGAAAGAGTCTACCATCCGCAAGGGAGGGACCCTAACACATGTATATCCAAGGAGGCCTACAAGCATCTATACAAGGTTCTTACAAATGACAAGCATGCTGATAGGGAGAACATTATTGAGTTCAGTCCTTCACAGCGGGTTTTAACCTACATTTCCAAGACGAGCTTGGTTCCAGCCAAAGGACATACTACCAAGCCTTCTCTCATGGCAGCCTTTCTAGGGTACTCCCTTTATGTGGGCGAGCGGACTTGCCTACCCTATGCCATCATTCGACACCTGGCGCAAGCAGTCTCGAAACCCGATCGCAACACCACCCTACCCTACGGGTGATTGCTCACTCAGATTTTTCTTCACTACGGGGTAGACCTTAAAAATAAAGTCCCCTCGGAGAACTTTGAAGAACCGTTTGGGTTTAATGCACTACTCTGGATACGCATCCCCTATGATTCTTACAGTGATGGGGAGCCTGTTGATTATGAGGGGATTCATGAGGAGGGGGTCCGGGAGGAAAAGGACTAGGATGATAGTTTTCAGGGAGGTGGCTCTCACCCCAGACATCACAGAGGAGAAGCATCCAGTTCAGCTGCCCCTTCTCAGGGTATAAACATGAATGTTCTTCTAGATGCCATAGGACAGCTGGGTCTTAACATGGCCCAGGGATTTGCACACTTTGACTCCTTGGAAAGGAGGGTGTAAGGCTTGGAAGCCGGTGTACGTGATTTGGATGCCTATGTTCGGAAGAACCTCTATGAGCTCTCCGATGACGACAACATGGAGTCCTAGACTCGAATTCGTGTCAACTTAGCAGTTTCTTTCTCTTTTTTTTTTTTTTTAATCCAATGTTTTCGGTTAAGAACTTGATGGTAGCTGTAATTTTGATATTTTGTTTTGAACTTCAACCATGATGTGATTCACCTCTTAGAGAGGTCCGAGTGTAACCACAACTGAACTCTTTGAAGTGCTTATTTATATATTTAAATATTTAGTTCTTATTCCCACCATTGTGCCTATTATTTGCTATTGTTTCCAGTTCCCACCCTATCTAGTCTTTTTCCTAAGTTTTTCACACATTCCAATTATTTTCTTAAAGTTTTTAAATTTAGACCCTATTGTATAGAGTAAATCAGGAGTCTTCGCTAGACTGTGGTCGATGTAGAGCATCGATGGCTCTGATACCATGTTGTCACGCTCCCATTCCATGTAGGAATAAAATATTACAAAGAGGGTGACTGGGATGACACGTGTCAGCCCATTACACTACCAGGATCACTGATACAGTGTCCCAATCCATAGTCTTACATTAATATTAATCACATTAATATCAGAAGCGAAGCGTAAGGAATATTACAATTTCCAAAGATCAGAGTATAAGGGGAAGCATTAATTAAATAGTTACAAGATGTTCACGGGCTAATTGATAAGTACTGTAATTTTCACATTTCCCTATGACCATCTGAAAACTACAAAAAAGGTATGATAATTAATGTTTATACACAGGCTCGAAGCCCCCTCCCCCCCAAAAAAAAGAAAGTATAAGTCCAATGGCCACTAAGGCCCATAAGCACAATCATCGCGTGGACAACCATCACCATGCTCGTCTGTCATGGTCTTCGGATCATCCACGCCAATATCATCATATCCTGAGGCCTGAACCTTAAGACTAGCAAAGTAGCCACCATCTGCAGCACAGTCTAAGAAGGTGTGTATACAGGGGGTTAGCTACACTGAGCCAGTGAGGGAGAAAAGGGGAATGCGCAAACAACAAACACATAGTTACCATTAGTCCATGACGCATGTACATTTTAGATTCATTTTTCACCTAGCACATAAACTAAGTCAATGGTGTATGCTACTTGTGACAACTCGAGAGTCACTGTGGGTCACTTATCTTATCTCCAAAATGAAACGTCAATTGTCACCAGGGGGCCTACGCCAGTCGAAGCCACCAAAACCACCCAGTGGCAGACCCTGATAACCATTACTACCATGACTGGCCTCTCTCACGCTCCACAGAATCCGGAGCTCTGGTTACCCAACACCTAAACCCCTATTGGTAAGGGTCGTAGCATAAGGGAACGAGGATCCTAACCACAGATATACTACATGCAAGTCCTATCGTCCAGAGAGGTATTCCCGGTGCATCAACGTCCCATTCCATCTATCACCCGGGTACCAACACGACATGACGCATACAGGCCAATATGACAGGCAATAGAAGGTAATATAAACATATCTGGGGTTCCGGCATCGTCACCCGATACAAGAAAGAATATATGTCATAATCACAATCACGTCAATCAATCAAGATTTATATGATGCAAGTATGCAACATGCTTGATAATGATACCAGTAACATGATAATAAATGATAGTATATTCAAACCCAACCAGTCACTCAAAACCCACTCACAGTTGTTTTGTAGATTGTTCGATAAGCTTGGTGAGTATCGCCTCAGTACAAGCTCTCCCGTACTAGTTAGGTCACCTAAGGTTGCGTGAGATAAGATGTTAGAAGTCGTAGGTGGGTCCCATGAGGGGCCCAAAGTAATTCCATTAACAAACACCAAAGACAATAGGAATGGAAGCAGGGACGAAGGCAGTGCCACTGGTTCCGTTCCTGGTTTCGCCTAGGCCAAAGTTCAAATACAAGGGGGCGGAGCGATGGACGGAATCACAATTATGGTTCCATTCGTGCATCCATCCCAAACCTGAGAAAATACCGAGAGGAACGAAACATCGGGCAGAGGCACTTAGGGTGGTTTTGTTCCTGGTTCTGTCTGGACCAACAGTTCAAAAGATTTGGAACGAAACTACGAGTGGAAGCCCGATGCCTGGTTCCGTTCGTGATTTCACCCTAGCCAGAACACGAATTTTGAAGTTTCTTCCATTCCCATCTTCAACCAATGAGGTCGCACAGCTCCAAGAGCTAGAAAGGGGAGTCCTAGGTCTCCCTAGGGTCATAAAACACCTACCATCCTTTGGTCTAGGTAGATCCCAACCTTTAGAATCAAGTTTAGGGTTTCCAATCTAGGGTTAGGTGTTTTAATGGCCAACACCCAAATGGGAGACCCTAAGAAGTAGTGAGCAATGATCCACCCAAGGGCTGAGGTAGGTACCCCATTAGCAAGCCTTGGGTTCCAAAGGAATCCTAAGCTTGAACCGCTCCAAGGGGTTTCCAAAATGAAATAGGAAAGAGAGGGGATGAAGAGAGTGTTACTCACCTTGGATAGGAGCTAATAGGGAGACTCCACCTCCTTTCCTCCTTCGTTTCTCTTCTTCTCCACTCTTCAATGCTCCACTTGGTTGGTTGGTGAAGGTAGTAAATGAGCAAATGAAGGCTAGGTTATGTATTTATAGCAAGTGGCCCACTTAGGGCCTGTTTGGCTTGGGTCACTTAAGCTAAAACTCATTTTGAAACCCCTAACGGGCTTGTGGACCCAACAACATCACACACGAAGTACAAAGAGGTCAAGAGTGGGGTCCACTATGTCTGGGGACATAGTCGTGAGGTTCGAGGAACATGGACGTGGGTCCCACACAAGAAAACATCCAAATTTAAGGAAACAGTATGGGTGAAACGTCGGATAGAGGCAGTACCACTGAGTCCGTTCGTAGTTTCGCCCCTACTATAAGGGCTGAAACTTAATTAGAGTTCAATGGGCTTTGACCCACACTTCGAGGCCACAAAGGGGAGGAACATCATGTATATTTAAGGTTAGTATCTTACCCTAGGTCTTCACGGTGTGGACTCCGTGATTCAAAAGAGTTTCCCTACTGCGACGCTGACCTCATTAGAGAGTGAAGTGTCGATAAAAGGAGACACCGAATGGGCCTTCCAATACACCTCGCTCTTGGGACTGGTACTAGGAGGGAAGTCCACGAAATCATCATCTATAAATCTCCCCCACTGTCGGTTAACGGACCTTTCCTCCACAGGCAAGCCCGTACTGAAGTCAACGACTTTGTAGCTGGGTTTGACCATCATAGCGAACAGCTCACTAGCATACAAGGCGGCAGAATCTACACATCACAAGGGCAGGAAAATAAATAATTAGCTCTCAGGGTGCAGGTATACAAGAAAACCCTCGGAATGCATGCTTTAGCTTGGGTGGAACCACGAACGGAACTAGGCATCGGGCCTCCATTCGTAGTTCTGTCCCATATAAGTTGGCTATAGCTTGGGTGGAACAACAAATGGAACTACCCTGACTGCTTCTGTCTGATGTTCCAAACCCTTCGGTAGTTCCACAGGGTACTAACGGAACAATGGACGAAATCATGACTAAGATTTCGCCCGATGTTTCGTCCCATATATTTTGACCCAGAGCCTGGGCAGAACCAGGAACGGAACCAGTGGCACTGCCTCCATCCTTACTCTCGTCCCTACTGTCTTTTGGATTAAGTAACAATGCTACTTGGGGATCCTCATAGGACCCACCTACACTTGCTAACACGCTCCTTCATGCATCCCTAGGCAATCAAAGTAGAGCGAGTGAGCGCGTACTAGAGCAAACCTTAACAACCACACCAAACGATACGCAAACGACAAGTGAGTGGGTTTGGGTCTTGTTTGGGCTTGCCTATATGCATCTATTCATATATATATATATATACATACTGTTAATTTCATCATCATAATCATGCCTGCATTATTGCATATATTGTTATTGGATATTTGTGATATGGATTATGATGTGGACTGTGTTGGGTTTTGGTGCCGGGAAGTGCCAGTACCGGAATCCCAGATTATCTGAACTAATGACATGCATTACATTTTGCCCGTATGCGTCGTGTTGTGCTGGTACCCAGGTGTTAGATGGAATGGGACGTTGATACACCCGGATTACCTCTCGACATGATTGAACTCATGTAGTATAACTATGGTTAGGAACAGTCCCTAATGCTATAACCCTTACCAACATGGGTTTAGGTGTTGGGTAACCAGAGCGTCGGATTCTGTTGAGAGTTAGAGAGGCCAATCAAGTTTACAATGGTTATCGGGGTCTGCCTCTGGGTGGTGATGACTACGACCGACCTAGGCTCCCTTGTGGTAATTGTGGTTGCACTGTGACATCGAAAGGAAGGGATCATAGTGTATTCCCGAATTACCATAGTACCATACACCAATTGACCTAGCATTGTGTGTTAGGTGTAAATTAATTAATAATATCAATCATCATGGACTATTTGTGCTTTGTGTGTATGTACACAATCTTTTTAGATGATGATACAGGTATTGGCTGTCTTGCGGGTCTCGACGTTGAGCCCTCGGGATATGATGCTATTGGATCCAAGGATTCGGAGTATGAGGTCGAGGAGCACGGAGATGGATGCCCATGTGATGATTGCTCTTATGGAGCATAGTGATTACCTGGGACTTGGTCCCCTTTTTTATTCTTTTAGGGCTTGTAAGCCTTTGTATAAACATTTTCATGTTATACTATTATTTTGTATAGTTATGTCATGGTCAGTGTAAACAATGTGTAAACTACTGTATGACATAGAGGTTGAACATAATGTAACTATGGATTTAACGCTTCTGCATTGATGCTTACTCTTGGAAATGCAATTATTTTACCTTCTTCTGCACTCTGATATGAATGGGACATTTATGTTAGTTTAGGACACTGTATCTATGATTCTGGTAGTGTATTGGGCTGACGTGTGTTATCCCATTCACCCCTTTTATTACTATTATATTTCATATCAGAATGGGGGCATGACATAGGAAGGGCTTGGGAAGAAGAGATTGAAACAAAATCAATTTAGGGTGTGAACACGCCATAAACGAGAGAGGGTTGAAGCTCTTTCTCAGAGACTTCTCTTGTCCTCTAGCATGTGACTCCCTTCTCTTCCTCTCCCTCTCCCTCTCTAACCTTTAAACTGCAATTCAGCTCTTATACAGTTCAACTACAAAGAATCTCCAAATTGAGAAGACATTAACATTAGAGTTTATTAAAAATTGAAGAACCAAGTTTACATTTTTCATGGTTTATTCCCATACTTGGCCTTAATTCATCAGCGAATTTCTTATCCAGGTCTTATAGAGATATAGAACTCTTAGGGCATCTGTTCTTGATTTGCAGATTAGTGGTGGTGTGGGAGTAATACAGGCTGTGGAAGATAGGAAATTCACACGAAACTTATATTAGCATTTCTGTCTTTCTTTTTTCTTTTTGGAGAAGCAATTTTTATAGGGGTGGGGACTGGTGCTTGCAACGATGGCGATTGCAGTATGGCAGCAGTTGCTGGTGTGACCATGCCAGGGATGTGGTTTTGTGAGGAGGCAGGGTGGGGCTGGATTGTAGGGGTGGAGGTGGGTGGCGGTGGATTGGGATGAAGAATAGGGGTTGGGGTTGGGTTGCAAGGGTGGAGGTGGGTTTACAGTCTTACAATGGGCGGTGGCGAAGAAGAAGGAGGAGGTAAGGGTAAACATAAGGGCAAAAGGGTAATGTAACTTCCATGTAAAGTTAACTTAGTCATTATAAATTTATTTCTTCTATGACGTCATCACTTAACAGAAGCTCACTAACGAAGTGGGGCCGAGTGTAACCAAGTTTGTGCAATAGGGGAGGTCTGTGAAGTTTTTGCAAAAATAGGGGTGTCCCTTGAATTAGGCATAGTTACAGGGGAAATCCATCTAATTTACTAAAAAATAATTTGGGAAGAAAATACGACAGATCCAAACCGGCGATACAACCGATCTGGATCGAAATCAGCAAAGGCCGATATCACTTACTAAAACTCTGGTTTGGACTCTGATGCTAGAGCTATGTGGATAAGTGACAAATGCCTTTGGAATTGGTTTTTTTTTTTTTTGGTAATCCATTTCCTTTGTTTTCTATTGTTCTTTTTTTTGGTAATAAGAAACTTTACTAGATGATAACATGTGATAAACCCTGAGCTTCAGGCATACACAAATCCTGAAGCCAAGGAGAGGAATTTGGCCATTCTGTCGCACACATAATAGACAGGGCCCTCCGAGCTAGGGTTACTGCAATAGAGTTCAGATCCCTAGAAACAAAATTAAAAGAAACATGAACCAAAGAAGCACCCAAACGTTTTGAGTCCTCCACTGCAACTGTTGCTTCCAGATGGGATGTCGTGAGCTCCTAGTAAGGAGTTGAACTACTTCTTTGTTGTCCGATTCAACCACCAGATGGGTGATGCCCAAGGAGATAGCTTTTGACAACGTCGTTCTAATGGCGAGGGCTTCCCCTTGTAGAGCTATAGTGAACTAGTGGGGAATAGAGAACGCATGTAAGGCCCTCCCATGAGCATCTCTAAAATAAGACCCAGGCCTCCCAATGTTGAGCCTTGCTTCAAAGTAGCGTCACAGTTCACCTTAACCATTCCTTGGGGAGGGTCCGTCCACCTATCCTGTTGGTGATGGATATTCACAAGACAGGGGCTATGCAGAGAAGGCTTTGAGGTAGCACTGTTGAACTCTATAAAAGCTTGCTCAGCCACAGAAATCACCTCTTAAGGGGTCCAAGTTTTATTCCCAAAAACATAGTCATTTCTCGCTCTCTAGAGGTACCACACTATAAAAGAAACACGAGATAAGGACTCCTTCGTGAGCTTCTTATCTTGTTTAACAAGGGTGTCCCAGCTGTGTAACCAATCCGAAAAGGATGGAGAATTACCAGGCGGTGGGAAGTAGGAGAGTGGGCTGCCAAACCACACCGCTCTGGCGAAATCACATCCCAACAGAATATGATCAGCCATTTCCTGGACATCCCCACACCTTCGGCAGTTTGGATAAATAGGGATTCTCTTAGCAGAGAGTCCTTCCCCAAACGCAACACCCTCTGCACACACGCGCCACAAAAACTCCTTGATCTTTGGTAGAGTTTCAACACTCCAGACACGTTTCCAAACTGAGGAGGGAATTTGTTCCCACTTGTGCACCCAAGAGGAGGAAGCAATTGTGTTGGATTGGTTATATTGCTTATTAGACAACAGATGATACACAGACCTCACTGAAAACACACCATTCTTTGATCCGCTCCACACCTGGATAAATACTCAAGTTTATGCTTCTAATTGCTTCCCTCTCTTCTGGCCGAAAAAAATGATGCAGCAGATCCATCCGCCAAGACCTGTTCACTAGGTTTATCAAGTCAGATACCTTTGGAAGAGAACACCCGACAGGTTTAGGACTTTGGATCTTACAATCAGGAAGAGTTGGTACCCAACCGTCCAACCATACATCAATATCCATCCCATTCCTTACCTGCCATAGGAGGCCCAACTGGAGCACTTTACGTCCCTCCATCAGACTCCACCCCCAAGACGGTTTGTTACTCAACTTTATGTGGAAGAAGTCCGTTGTAGGGAAATAAATGGATTTGATAAAGCGGGCATAGTAGGAGTCCGGTGCCGACCAAAGCCTCCACGCAGCTTTTGCAAGCAAAGCCTGATTCTGTAACTTTGGGTCCTTAAATCCAAGTCCCCCTCTTTCTTTTGATTTGCATAACCTAGACCACGCCACGCAGTGCATTTTCGGACCTTTATCAGTTGAGCCCCATAGGAAATTTGTAAATGCCTTCTTTATGGAATCATGGAAAGAAATTGGTAGTTTGAAAGTGTGACCCCGTAAAATTGGACATAGGACACAAAGTAGCCTTCATTAGGACCCCCTACCAGCATGTGATAGCAGATTCTACTTCCACCCTTGGATTTTCTTTAATGATTTTTCCAGAATATCATTAAATAAAACCTTTTTGGAAATACCAAAATTAGTGGGTAACCCCAGGTATTTCATAGGCTCATCACCATAAGAGACCTTTAAAACCCTAGAAAACCATCTTTTGAATTTGACATGAGTATTAGGGCTAAAGGTAATATTGGACTTTTGAAAATTAATAGACTGACCTATGGCATTGCAATATAACTCCAAACATTGCTTCAAGCAGGTGACTTCTGACAGATTCACCTTTGAGAATAAGAGGCAATCATCCACAAATAGCAAATGACTAATAGGCTCCCCACTGTGGCGAACATGAACCCCATGTAGATTCCCTACATCCTCAGCTTGCTTGATGATAAAAGAAAGAGCCTGAGAGCAAAGGATGAAAATAGCTGGAGAGATTGGGTGACCTTGTCGTATGCCTTTAGAAGGTATAATTGATCCCTTAATGCAGCTATTAATGAGTAAATTGTATGTCACCGACCGTATACACGTCATCACTAGCTTGACCCAGTGTGCATCAAAGCCCATCCGTAAGAGCATGCCTTCAAAGAAATTCCACTCTAGCCTATCATAGGCCTTACGAATGTCCAATTTCAAAGCAAGGAATTTATCTTTCCCTTTCTTTTGTTTCTTTATATAATGAAACATTTCATGTGCAACTAGAATGTTGTCAGAAATCAGACAAGAGGGTTTGAAGGCAGACTAAGTAGGTGCGATGATCTGATGCAAAGCTCCATGGAGGCGATTGGCTATCAACTTTGTAATGACCTTGAACACCACATTGCAAAGACTGATAGGACGGAATTGATTAGCCGATTCTGGACACTTGACCTTTGGAATGAGGCAAATGTATGTGTGATTTAATTCCACAAGAATAAGCCTTGTATGAAAAAACTCAGACACAAGCAAACAGATCATCTTTAACAACTTCCCAAAAACGTTGGAAATACACTAGGGGGAAACCGTCAGGGCCTGGGGACTTCTGAGGGGCCATGGCAAACAAAGCCATTTTCACCTCATCTAGGGATGGGTCTGCACATAACACTGTGTTTATCTCATCAGTTACACAGGGTTGGACTAAACCAAGCACTTGAGACAAAGCCTGGGTATCTACAGACTCAGAGGTATACAAAGATTTAAAGTGATCACATAAGAGGGAGGATATGTCAGCATCAGAAGTGGTCCACTGTCTAGAAGGCAATTTCAGCTTGAGGATCTTATTGCGCTGTCTCCTCTGGATGGTCGAGATGTGGAAGAAAGATGTGTTGCTATCCCCACACTACAACCAATCAATCCTTGACTTCTGCTTCCAGAATTATTCCTCAAACTTTAGTTGCTCATCTAGAAGGGCTTGAAGATCAGATTCACATTCTTGAGAGAAGGATGACAAGGGGAGGCCTAGTATTTGTTCGAGCTCAGCTTTGAGGGTGTTAATCTTTACATGTATATTTCCAAAGGAGTTTCTCTTCCACTTCTTAAAGACCACCTGGGAATGCTTGAGTTTTGATAAGACTCTATGAGAAGCATTACTCGAAGGGTAAATGGACTAACCCTTAAATGCCACATCTCTGCAATCAGTATGTGAAAGCCACATCTAAAAGGTTTTCTCACATATGACCTACCCCCGAGTGAATTAATCAGAATTGGGCAAAGGTCAGACCCCAAATCCGGTTTCACAAAAACACATGCCTCAGGAAAGGACTGATGCCAGCTCAGGTTGCAAAGTGCACGATTTAATCTAATCCTGATGTTAGACTCTCCAACTCTTTTGCTATTCCATGTGAATGAAGGGCCGTGAAAACCCAAATCTAAAAAGCAGCAAGCATCTAACAGAGCCCAAAAGGCACTAGAATCTCTCGAATTTGGCTCAGCACCCCTAGTCTTCTCTTGCCAAGATAGGTAAGAGTTAAAATCCCCCAAATAGAGCCAGTTGCCTTGTCTTGAGGAGCTCAGAGCAATGATTAGATCCCAGACCTGCTGCCGCTTGTGCCTGACCGGATCTCCATACACACAGGTGCAAAAGAAAGTAGGGTTATCGGCTGAAGTCACCTCCAAATCAACAACTCTGGAGTTTGAGCTGAGGACATAAATATTTACTGCATCCCTCCAAAGAAGCGCTAACCCACCACCTGTACCTTCAGGATTAACTACATAGCAAGACTGATATCTTTATCTCCTTTTGAGCTTTTCAATATTAGGTGGACTGCTTCTCGTTTCCATAAAAAACACAATATCCGGCTGATCATCCTTGAGGAGATGGTGTAAGGAACGTATAGTCGAAGGGCTCCCCAACCCTTGATAGTTCCATCCTAATATCTTCATTGTGACCCATGGTGCTGGTTCACTCCAGCCACCATGAGGGTATGCCCTAAAAAATGAGGCATATAAAGGACTTGTTCACCAAAAGACATCTCAGCATCGGACTCCAACTGTGACTCCTCACCTGACTAGACACGTGGATGTTTGGGTGGTTGGGAGGGCCTTGGGTTATGGTAGGGTAGCTGGGGTGTAGGATGGGTGGCATATTGGAGTGATGGAAGAGGTATGGGCGTTGGCATGCACATTGAGACTGGAGTGGGGGAAAGAAAGTGGGTTTCAGGTATGACATGTGTTGATGTTGGGAGAGGTGGAGGAGGTAAGTTCTGCTAAGGAGGGATAACGGAAGATGAGGATGAAGGATGGTTAAGGGTTTGACTGGATAGGGAAACTCTCGAGAGGTGCGGGAGTAATGTGGAGAGTGCTTGTAAGACTTAGGGGATTAGGGTAGTTGGTGGAAGCAGTTTAGAAAGGAGTTTGGATCATGGCTAGGTGTTAATGGTTGAAAGCAAGTGGTAAAGGGAGGGACTATTGGTGGGGGCAAGGGGGTGGTGGGCGTAACATTTGGTGGGCCATGAGGGTAGTGGGGGGAAGTAGGAGGTCCATAATTTGAGGGCCCATGCAGAGCAGCGAGGTAGTTACTGGGGGAAAGTGGGGGCACATGTGGCACCCAGGGAGATAGAACTGACCTCACGTGGCTGAGGAGTGGGGTCAGGTCTAGTAATTGCTTTATCGGAGCTTGACTGCTGGTGGTCATGGGAGTCTTCGGTGACCTTACCTAAAGGTGATGAAGTTTCAGAGATGTTAAGGACCTGTGCAAGTTCCAACAATCTATTGTCAGGCGGTGAGCATCTAATATGGGGGTGAAACTGATGTCGAGAGAAGGTTGGGCAGCTGGGCTTATTATGGCATTGATGGGCAGCCTGATGAATTTGCTCTTCCTCAAACAGTAGCTTGCAGCATAGCTCCTCATAACCCAAACACCGCAATAATAGCAGAACAACGACAATCTCTCATATCGGACCACCACTTTATGACAGTCTCTAGACCTTCTTTTGATCCTTATCGATGCCTTAAGGAGTTTACGTGCATCGATTTGCACTCGAGCTCGAAAGTATTGGATTCTTTGTCCAGCACGAACACCCGCAATGTTCATAATCTTTGTAGAGGGTCCAACCTTTTGGACTAGCTTTGCCATCAGGTGGTCTTGTAGTTCTTCAGGTACTTCAAGGATATGAACCCAAATATCAAAATGGGTGAAAGACCAATCTCGGGCAGGCCTCCATCGCTCCAGAATGATAAAGTTACCAGAGACAGACTTAGGCCCTTCATTAAGGACATTGTTGAGGTCCATAGGATGCTGGAACCTAAAGGCATAAGTATGAGGAGCCAAGAGAGACACTGTTACCGATTAGGCCACACGCCAAGCCGTGATCAGAGCATCAGAGATAGTTTGCTTACGGTAAGGTTTCCCTACAAGCACAAAACCTACTAGAGAGAGAGAAGCACTATGACTTAAACGGTCCTTGGCCTCATCTTCTACAGTGAAAGCATCATCGTCATCAGAGCTTGTATCTTCCGTTAAGGGGTCTGGTGTCACACCCCCATCCCGATGTAAGATATTTTGCTGCAATAGGGGGTGACTGAGACAATCACACATCATCCCAATACCTACCAGGATCAAAGATACAGTGTCCCAAGCCACAGTCCACCCTGGCATCACATTATGATAACAGAAAGGAACGTACCCAACGGAATTAATCGTTCCAATCACAGAGTTAGTGAAAGCGAAATTAAATTAAAATATATGAAATTATAGAACATCGGTTCTCTAATGATAACACATAGTATAATAACAATGTTCGTAACCATTCAATCTCTCTCAATAATTACACATACAGTTTATACATGATTGTGGAATGAATACTTGAATTAAATAATAAATAATTGCCCCATGGGCACCATTTTTGGGTGTACATCTACATCCAAGCCACTACTATAGGCTCCACTTGATTCGCATCTATCGGTGCTCATAAAGAGTAGTACCTCCTGCATATCAACTAAAAAGGAGTTGTACAACGGGGTTAGCTACACTAGCTAGTGAGAGAGCAATGGGGAATGCACATACATCACACAATCAATATCAAGTAGAATGATGCATGCTAATGTTAGATTCATTTTCCACCTAGCACACAATTCTATCGGTCAAGTGTATGCTACTGTGATAACTCAGGAGATACTGAGGGTCACTTATCCTATCGCTCTAGTGGAACCTCAATTATCACGAGGGTAGAAGCCATTATGACCACCCAGTGGCAGACCCCGATAGCCATCACTACCCCTGACCTGGCCTCTCCCACCTCCATAGCCATCAGGTGCTCAAACTATCCAAAACATAAACCCCTGTTGGCAAGGGTCGTAGTATAGGGGAACAAGCATCCTAACCACAGATATACTATATGCAAGTCTTATCGTCCCGAGATGTATTCCAAGTGCATCAACGTCCCATTCCATCTAGTACCCGGGTACCAGCACGGCACGACACATACAGATCAGGATGGAATATAACAGTTTTCATAATTTAATAAACTGGGGTTCCGGTACCGGCACAATCGGCACCGTAGCCCGATACAAAGGTGAGCATACTATCACATTTATAACCGTTCACATTGGAAATAAATAATGCAATGCGCACAATGCTTATATTTATATAATAGCATGCTTAAGATTGTCAATATATATATATATATATATATATATATATATATATATATATATATTCAAACCCATCAAAGTCACCCAGAACCCACCCACCTAACACGGGTGTCACCCGGCGTGATTGACATGAATCTCCCCAAGCATCGGGTGCCATCTGGCATGGTTTACATGAATCTCCCTGGTGCACCAGCCTAGACATACAAAAGAAACCATTAAAACAGGTATAGAAGGGTCCCATGCTAGGCCTCCAAGGTTAAAATCAAGTTTCAATCAAGACAGCACGAGCCGACTCACAGACAGTTTCAGCAGGGGTGAGTCCATCCCTGACTCCGTTCAGGCCAAAAGGTAAAAACAGAGCAAGCGGACCTATGAGCGAAACATCTTACTTGGATCCGATCATGCATCCGTTCGACACCTGAGACACATCAGAAGGGAGCAGATCAACTGGAGGATGTGCTTCCTTAGTCCGCCCTTGCATCCGGTTGATCCCTGAGACATGCCCGAGAGAAAATGGCCTCGGGCGGATGTAACAGACTTGAGTCCATTCGTTGATCCGTTCAGGTCATTTCACAGGGTTTACACTGGGCGGGCTGACGAGCGAAACCACAATTGGTGGATCCGGTCGTGAGTCCGCCGGCAATCTAGTTCGAGATTTCAAAGGGCTTTTGCTCCGGCTTGAAGCTTGGAGCTCCCTTGGCTCTCAAAGACATGGGAGGAGTGTCTAAGCCTTCCTAGGGTCACTAGAACCTAAGTTTAACCCATGGATCCAAGATCACATAAGGATTGGTCTCAATTTGGTTCAAGGGTGGGGTTTCAAAGTCCAAAACCATAGGTGAGCAACAATGACTGCCAAGCAGCTCATGGGAACCATTCTTAGAGCTAGGTCAACACCTTTAGAGCTCCCAATTAGGGCCAAGCATCACCTTGAGTCCCAAACGGAACCCTAGGTTAGCTCAAGCTCAAGGAAATTTACATAAATAGAAATGAGAATGGAGGAGTACCAAGCTTGAAGGCTTACCTTAGTGAGATCCTTCTAATGGAGAAGTGAAACCCAAGGCTAGGTGAGCCCTCTTGACCTCCTCCCTTCCTTTCCATCTCTTCTCCTCCTCTTTCTCTTCTCCCTTAGTCCGGTCAGCTTGGGGGAGGAGATGTGGGGCAGCCAGCCATCTTGGCATGGCTTCCATCCTCTTCCCTTCCCCTCTCATTCCTTTCCCACTTCTACTTCTTCCCTTTCCTTCCTCCTCCTCCTTCTTTTCTTGTCTCTTCTCCTCCACGGTTTGCTTGGGAGGGGGAGAGATAAGTGAATGGGAGGGACTTCCTTATCTTTAAGGGGTAGAAGGGGCCTTAGGTTATGTTTGGTTAGGGGTCCTTAGAATGTAGTTAAGCCCTTAGGCTTAAATAGGTTTTGGCTTAGGTCTTAGGCCATGTTTGATCCAAGTTATGACCCTTAGGTCCATTTAACTAGTTAGGTCATGATTGGGTGGGGTCCAAGTCCATAGGACTCAATTGCCCTGCAAGGTTTGTTTGGTTTAGGTTAGGGTATATAAAACCCATTATTTCTTTAACTTTGGCCTTGTGGGCCCACTTTCATGGCCCACTCACCCAACTAATGGTAAGGGCAAGGGTCCATATGGTCCAAAGGTCCAATTAGAGTGTCCGGGACACGGGGATGTGGGTCCCACGGGATAAATTACCAAAATGGCAAGTAACAGCACGAGCGAATTCAATTCAAGTGAGTTCGTTCGTGACTTCGGTGCTGCTATCAAGGCCCAAACTCCAAGGAAAGTTGCGGGGCTTTGGCCCACACTTCCCGCGCTTCGAAGGGTCTTTTATAATAATATTTTAAGTCTGTGATCACAGGTGTTGGCCAGTGCCACCGTGGCATTGCCTTTGGTAAAGGTCTAAACTGCCCCGGGGTATAGGGGTATATTTGGGGTGCGAGTGTAACATCTGGGATTGGAACAGGTGGTGGGAGAGGAAGGAGTGGGGCTTGAAGAGTACGGTCCATCGAAATCCAGTAGATTGAAGGAGAAGGTATGAGACCAAAGACATTAGATAACTAGGAAGATGTTTACTCTAGAACGGAGAGAGAGAAAAAAACACACCAGGATGATAAAGAAAAATTCATAACGAGTTTTGAGTTTATACCATTGAATAAGAGAAGGGAGTCCATTTTCATCTAGAATTTATATATACATATAAGGGTAGTTCTTCTGGGATAGTGTGTTTTTCTATTGTTTTTTTATCCAAACAATAAGTGCACTTCTCTTTGGTGATGACGCCATAGCCTTTTTTATTTTATTTTAATGGGGAAATACATCCCCCTCCCCTCTAAGTTTCCATACTATCAAGTCAATCCCTAAGTTTTGAAAAATGATAATACCCTCCCCTACTTTTTAAAGATTCTATCAACCGTACCGTAAGTGGCTAACGGTGTTAAAATAGCAATTCAAAAGACGATATCACCCTCGTCTCTAACGTCAATTCTTTCTTCTTTCCTCTTCTTTATTCTTATGTAACCATGGTTACCACCACGACTGTATCCATGGCTGTATCCATCACCACCACGTCCACCGCCGTAGCTAAATTTGGGTTGTCTTTTTCATTTTCCAATTTTACCCATACAATCAGGTCCAAGGACACCACAGTGTTGTTGCCTCTCACTACTCCCAGCCTGCCGCTGCCCCTGCACTTGCACACCCACTCCCGCCCTTACTCCTTCCAAGAGCCAACATCAAACCATTGCGTTTGTTTCAGAAGCGTATCTCAAGCTCTACTCATTTCAAGAGCCATCAACAAACGGCGTACATGCCACCAATATCTTTGGGATTCAAATCATAAAGGGGAAACAAAGGAACAAAATAACAGCACACAGAGACCATCGGCAATTTTGCTCATTCAAAGGGAGGAAGGGGAAACAAAGAAATGAAAGGAGATTCCTTTGGCGATTGAAGTGGTCCAACCCCTTTCAAAAATTGAGAAGGCAGCAGTAGCATAAATCTAGGGTTCATGATTGGTTTTTGGACTTCTATGCAACTCAAAGGAAAGGATTGCCTCTTACAGATGATTCTCTTCTCTCAGGGGTCAGATTTCTCGACGATTTGAACTAAAAGCAGTACCCTTTTTTGTCCTCTGGTTCATGTTCTTTGATCCGCGTGTTTTCGATGCAGAAACGGGAAAGCGGTACCCTTTCTCGCACTGGTTCTGTATTCGTAGCAGAAGGGTTTCGCAAAAGAGAAGAAGATCAGCGGTGGCAGTGGTGGCTATGATGGTGGTGTTCGCGGAAGAAGAAGAAGAAGAAACGTGGAGAGGACGAAGAGGAAAGAACAAGATGTTGCAGGGGCGAGGTGTTCGTCGCTTTTGAAAAAAGAGAACAACTCAAGATCCAGGAAATTCCCATTAAGAGTAGGAAAACCCTGAAACCAGATTAAAGACTTGATTTTAAAGTTCAAATAACTGAAACTCAATTCTGATTTAAGGAAAGAAGTACTGAGCAAGATCTTGATTCAGAAGTCAATTCAACCATACAAAGTCGGTGCAGGAAATAAAAGTTGCAGAAACTAACCTGAACTGACGGTGTGGGGCGTGCAAGGAAGAAGATGCAGAAACCAAAAAAGGGTTTTTTCGGATTGAAGAGGGTAAAATTGGAATTAAATTATATTAAGGGTAATCTGGGATTTTAGAAAAATTGGACATGCCCACGTCATCATTTAATTGCGTTTTTTAACGTTTAGTACAGTTAATAGAATCTTTCAAAAGTAGAGAGGCATTATCATTTTTCAAAACTTGGGATTGGGTTGATATTAAGGAAACTTAGAGGGGAAGGGGGTGATATTTCCCCTATGTTATTTTATTTGTATTCCTACAATTAAGGGGCACTTCTTGTTATCTTCTCATCCCATTATCTCAATCTTCCGGTATAAAACAGTTTTTTTACTTTTAATATGGTACAAACTCAATTATTTATGAGATTATCCAAGTCAGCAGTCAAAAACGATAAATGAGGCTTGGGGCAATTTTGAAAGTTTGATTTTATATTCTTCTTACGTGTCATGAGTAGTAACCAACTTTGGAGATCAAGTAAATCTTTTTAAAATTGAAAGTAGTGGGTGTAAAACAAATTTGAAACCTACTTATCTTGTAATTTCCATTCTTATCTAGTGGATCTAAGAAATTTTAACTACTTTTAATTTGATTAATTTTGATAATAATGATATTTCGATAATTATTGATAACAAATTTTTTTTTTGGGTAGAAATTATTGATAACAGTTTAATGAAACTGTTCCAGAACAGGTTTTACGAAATGCTAATTTGTTTTTATTTTTTAATTTTGGGAATAGTTCTAGAATATATTTATCAAATGCTCATTCACAACTAAAAAACAGGAAAAAACGTTTTTGACAAAGAACAACGTTTCCAGAACGAAAACATTACCAAACATAGCCTAAGCTCCTAATAGGAACTTGATTGATTTATAGCTAGGTGCAGCAGTTAATAGCTATTGCTGAAGCTTTCATCAATCTTCTCGTGTACGTGTCACTGTTTGGACACTTGTGATCTTCACAAGTTATTTAAAATTTTTTTTTGTTGGGTAGAAACAAAATCTATTGAAAGGAACGGATTACACTCCTAGTCTCTGAAATACAGTCAAAAAAGACACAGGGATCGGAGTTGGGCCAAACTATCATATCCGTTAGGGATACGGCCCTCTTAGCAAGGGAAGTTACAAACTATTTTAATTTACAGATTATTAGATACTGAAACGTGTACATAGAAAGATTCATCAAGACCCATTTCGAGTCCCAACTAAAGAAAACGTAAAAAGATATAAACGGATTAGCCTTAGATCGGGAACGAGGAAGATCGATCTAACCCGGTCTTTCCCATTTATGTGGGTCCTACTGAATGTGACAACAAAGCAATAAAAGAACTTTAATCTCAACCATCGATCTGTTCCAAATAATATTATATCTCGTGGTTTATACTCACCAAGACAGACCGGGTCAAACCATAAAATCTAATTTTTCATATTTGTTAAAGAAATAAAATATAAGTTTATTTTTCATAAAATTAAATACATAAAAAATAAATTTTTAATAGGAGAAAAGTTTTTTATATGTAGGGACACAATGGGGAAAAATGATCTCCCCCACCCCATGAAAGGCGAAAATCCTGACTTGATATGCAATTTGCTCTCGTTGATTCCCTACATGCCTGGCCCTTGCCCTACCTCACTGAAAACCTCAATTGTTTTGAATATTATATTAAGCACTACTTGGTCTTGTAGCCCCTGCAACTAGTTTGGCAGTCAATGAAAGTGGGTAGAGGCATTGGTTTGGAAACTATTTCGATTTCATTGGGGATTTGAATGGTCTTTTTACACACAAAAGGCCTGATTTGTGTTGAAGCGCAGAAACCACGCTAACCACGTGACCGGTTAGCATTGTTTTTACCATTTTTTTAGTATGCAGACCCCCCTCTCTGTCTGTAACCAAAGTCCAAGCCTGAAACACTCTCTTTCTCTGTTGTCTGAAAATCTGATCAACGAAACCCTAGAAATCCATCCGATTCCGCGCATCTAGTCTCGCATCGTATGCGGTCCAAATGTCCTTATCGTGGAATTCTAGGGAAGACTTTGAAATCATGCCAAGAAACAGGTAATTTAGTTGTCGATGAATCTCAAGAACCTCGTATTATTTTCCTTGGGGAATTAAATTTTGGATTGTTTTTTTCTTTGTTTCATTGACTTTCTGTGCTTCTTGAACGAGACTTTCTGTGCGAGTTCTGTTCTTTCCTATTTTGAAAATTGTGTAAGTAGATTCGTGTTGTTTGACTCATTTGTCCTCCAAGTTCATGGATTTTGGAATGTGTTAGGTTTTTGATGGCTGGGAAGACAGTGAAAGCTTCAATCTCTTTATTTGGTGGTTGCTTATTTTTTTTCTCTGATAAATGGAAGCTCATTTGTTTGGTGATGAGAGAATTGCCTTGTTTTGGAATTGTACCAGAGCTATTTAATTTTTTAGATTGGACAGTTCTCATATTTGCTATTGATTTAGAATGAAGTTAGTAGCTGGTTCTAATATGGATAGCTTAGGATCTGTCGACCAGTCATAATGCACCTTCGGACAGAGGAACAACTGCTATTTGCTCTTTTTCTTACTCTTATCTTGGTGGTGAGAGGTGTTAAAAAAAAATGAATATAGGTTTACAATGAAATGCTAATGGTTTTATAGAAATACACTTGGGAATTTATTTGCTGTCTGAATTGTCCTGCAAAAACATGATCTGGTAATGGTGATCCCACATTATAATGTTAATAACCTGAGACTGTCCCTTGGCCTGTAGGTCCTGACCCAGTTTCCTTTTGTCTCCATATTGTTCAGCTTCTACTCTTGAAGATTGTTTGTTGGAATGGATAGAGTGTAATAAACTTCTATTTGGCATTTGGAATTTTGTGGAACAGCTGACCCACTCTTACCTTGGTTTATCTTGAATAAAGGGGGTGGAACTGATGATATTGCCCATATAATTAGAGCAGCATGCATTAGGAGGGGCAAGAGATTAGGTAATGTTTTTGTAATTGGTGCATTTTATTAATGCTAAAGGGTAAATTCTATTAGATGCATATGAGATATGCAATTTTTTATGGAGCTGAATGCTGGGCAATGAAGGAACATGGACATGTGAAATGATTATGGCCAACATGGCAACATGAGGATTGGGGGATCTTTAGATGGACGAGTGGCGATATTATGAAGAATAGGACTCAATTCAACTGAACACAACTCAGCTTTTTCCTAACTAAATGGGGTCTGCTACATGGATTTTCTTTCTTCGATCAACTATATTCAAAGACATACTTATTACTACATGTATTTCTTCACTTCTCTTTGTAGGTCAAACTACGGTCCTGGGATCAAGTCATAGGTCCCTTGGGAAACCAATTATAAACCAATTAGGGTATTGTACGTCCTGGGTTAGCCCATGGTTGCCCATGGACGCCCTATTTAAATTTTAGGGTTTCCCATGGTCGCCCATGGGAACCCTAGTGCATCCCAATTAGGGTTTGGTCTGATAAACCAATGCCCTGCCTTTCTCTTTTGTGTTCCATGTAATTATGGAACCCAAAAAAGATGGAGAAATTCATCTCTAATCCATCACATGGAAAGAGGGATCCATCCCATACCCGAATGCGCAGCGGAAACATATCGATTCGGGTTTCTTTTGCATCCCATGAATAATCAACAATTAAAATCAAGAGGAATTAACAAAGAATTGCTAACCTGATGACCTCAAGTGTTGCTCCTCCAATAGACAATGGTTCTTCCTCCAATGAGCACTCCAAGTAAACAAATCTGAACCTCCAATGGTGCAGCTAAGGTTCTTCAAGCGAATCCCAGATGCTCTTCAGTTCTTCAAGCACAGATCTGGGTTTCTAAAACCCTAACTCTCAATCACAGTGGAGAGAAACAAGAAGAAGAAGAAGAGATCACAAGAGGGAGAGAGAGACCAAAACACATCCAAGAGGGGGCAGCCAGAAAACGTGGAGACTTGGCTCCCCCTCCGCGTTTTGGTCCCCTTTTATAATAATGGGGTTTAATTAAAACCCTAGATGGATTTAGATAAAACCCCGTGAGAGTCTGACTCTCTCTCTCTTGTTTGGCAGTTTTGTTTAAACTCAAAGTGCTTCTAATAGGTGAAGAAACAGAATCTAATAGGGAATGATTTAAGTAGTTACTTTATTTAAATTTATGAATAATTACAATTAGCACCATATCCATTAATTAAATAAAGAACTAATTAATATAACAAATTCCAAATAACTCCCTACATGATAATAAATTATCATGTACAACCCCCCCACTAATCAACACCATCATTATGGAATCTAGGGCATGTACGCTTGTATTGCCAAACCCCATTTCATAGTACATGTCCATATAAGAGTGTCTGTGCATCTGATCGGGTCCCGCAAAACTTGATAAAACACTTTGTTCAAATAATCATATATAATCTATTATTTTATGTAAAATAGATTTTGCAAAAACCATTTTCAAAACGGCACTGAATCCAGATTTCAATCCGACCATACACAGACAATCTCAATCTTGGTGTTCCCCAATCGGGTAGTGGTGACCATGTTGAGTAACTCCTTCACTCACAAAGTGTTCACGTATTCCTAGAACACCAGCTTTGACTCACTTGAGTCTCAGTCATTGATGAACCAAAGAATGCGATCACACTTTGCAGCGACAGGGTTCCCTCAGGTAAAGGGTGTCGGTGACACATGTCTATCCCTTCCTACATCTGGTAGTAGGACATGAGGGAATCGACAAAGTAGATTCTTCGCCAATACACACATCAATCATGTGAGTACTCGCATTCGTACCCTGACATCACATGTCTAGGCATACCCAATGCGACGACCATATGATAAGGGTGCCCAGCCTAAACCTTAGTCGTGACTACCATTTTAAGTAAACTTACGGACACATAGTGCTCAAAAAGTTTATATCACATGTGATAATATTAAACCAAAATGTATAAAAGTTCAATACAAAGTAAAATCAGATTGAACCGGACCGAACCGGGTTTGATGGACACACAAATCCAACACTCTTAGGGTCATTTTAGGCCTACCTGTTGCTCTTTTACCTCGTCTAATCTGAATCATATAACTACTCCTTACTGGAGCATTCAAAGGCCTACGTTGTACAATGCTCAAATAACATTCTCCCAACTTATCATTTATTGGAGCTGCTCCAATTAGCCCTAGTTTGTTCATTCTTTATTTTTTTTCTTCTAGTTTTACCACTCATCCATTTCAGAATCCTCATTATACATTAAATTTGTTTATATGTTGTTTCTTTACTGCCCAACATTTAGCTTCATGCATCATTGTTGGTCATATAATTGTCTCAAAAAATTTTTCTTTGAGTTTTACAGGAGTACACGTTGATCACACAACACTTTGGACACACCTCTCCACTAAACCTAGGTATTTAAAGTTACAACTTTGTGATATCTCCCTATTTCACTACTCCACTTCCGATCCTCTTGTTACTCACCATATACTCTTTTTTTGTTCTACTTATCTTAAAACCTTTTGATTCGAAGGTGATCTCCATAATTTTGACTTGGCAATGAACCCTGCTTTTGTTTCATTTACCAAGACTATATCATCAGTGAGGGGATTGCACCTTTTCAACTTCCACCTTTTGCTGCCACTCCCAACTCTGTCATAGCTACGACGTTGAAAACAGATGCCCAGAGAAACTCTTCTATGCAACTCGTTGAGAAGAAGTGGGTGATATATATATTTGTAAATTTTACTTATTTATAAGTAAGCCCTTTTGTATACCTATATTTATAAATTATAACTGGGTTTAAAAAATGTTTTTTTCTATAGTCATTATTATATCTTCATTTTTGCAAGTAAGGAAAGTACCTATTTGACATTATACATATGGCCTTTACTCACTACTTACATGGAAACATTTTTCTTGCCTAGGCGTCTAGGCGCCCTGCCACCACTCTAGCTCACCTAGATGCCATGACCAAGGATCAAGACCTTGGTTTTGGACCTTGTTTCGGTCAGGCCCAAAACGAAGACGTGCCAGATTTAGTTTCAAGGTTTTGACCTTGGGCCTCCCTAGGTTAAACCCAAGGTTGAAAACTTGGGTTTCGATTCAACCAAGCCAAAAACCAAGACAACTCGGAGATTTTGGTCAGTTTTGATCGAGATTTAGTTCCATGGCCGTGACAACTATGGTTCACTTGTTGATTAAGTGAGAAGAATAGTACTTGGAGTTCAACTGGTAGTTGGTAGATGAAATGATAAAGGTCAATAGAGAACTTAAAATGGTTTGGCCATGTTCAGCAAAGGCATTGCTCTGTTTGGTGAGGAGTGATATGCAAATTGGAGTGGGGGGGGGGGGGGAGGAGGTGAAGGCCTAATATGGGGTTGGGTTGAAGTGTTCAAATAAGACGCGAATGCTTATGAGTTGAAGTTTGCCATATTTTAGACTGGATTGGTGGACAATTTGTAGAAACCTGAAGTAGTTGGGCAAAGTCTAGGTTGGTTGAGTGAGGCTCTGCATTCTTATTCCAAGACAAATGTAATGGTGGAATTTGCCATGTCTCTCTCTTGTTGAATAATATGTAAATTTTGACAGGGAGTATACCGATGGAATTGGATAGTGACATTAAAATTGAAGATTACCAGAGAGTGGGTGTAGGATTTTATGGTGATTTTGAACTTTGTGGCACATACGAACGAAGTAAGTTCCTTGGCTTGGACAGGGCATTTAGTTCATGTCGTTATTCCTGGCTCCAAGGAAGATTAAGTTCGATGGAATAATTTCTTAGAGTGGGACCCAAGTGGTCAGTTCCTTTTAATTCTACACAGTGTTTAGTTAGCACTGTAGTTATTGTAAATGGTTTGTCAAATCCACCATGCACTTTACCACATCCAATTGTCGCCCCCATTGCCTGATCCTGAAAAACACAGTGGGAAGGAAAAAAAGTCATTTTGCAATTCAAGTCACGAGTAAGACTACTAATGGAAAGAAGATTAATAGTGGAATTAGGTATATGTAAAACAGAGGATAAAGTGATAGAAGGAGAGCAACTGATAAAGCCTTTCGTAGAGACAAAGGAGAGGGAACCATCAACCACCCGAACTTTGTCTTTCCCAGAAGTGGGAGAATGTCGATGAAAGAGGTTGGAGGATCAAGTCATATGATCAGTGGCACCAGAGTCTATGATCCAAGGAGTGGAGACTCTCGATGCTCAATGACCAGCAAACGAAATACCTGAATGGGCAAAATTGGAACCTGAAGTGGTAGAAGGATTGGCAAGAGTCGATGTAGTAGATGCAATAGAAGCCTGTAACATACAACAGAATGCCCGAAGTTCCTCTTGGGAGAGACCGGTGTCAGTAGGAGGAGCCGTGGTAACAGTCTCAGTATGATTGGCTTTGTTTTTGGACTTCCCATGAGCAACATGCTTAGCCTCAAAATCAGCCGGTTTACTATGAAGCTTCCAACAAGTGACTTTGGTGTGATAGGGCTTCTGACAGTGTTCACACTTAACAGTCCCTTTAGTAGAATCACTAGTAGGAAGAGACCCATCAGATATGGGAGCAGCAGTGGCAGCAGTTTGTAGAGCAGATCGGTCAGTAGTGGGAGTATGCAACATAGCAGCCCTACGATTTTCTTCTGAATGGATCAAGGCATAGGACTGTTATAGTGTAGGAAAAGGAACTCTGCTCAGATCTTGAACTTGAAGCTGGTCATTTTCAACATTCAATCCGGCCAAAAAATCATAAACTCTAATGTTATCCACATGTTCCGATAGGCAGCAAATGTCAGTTGCAGTGGTGGGCTGATGATCAGTTATGGATCCAACTGTTGCCATAAACTACGGAGGGCAGCATAGTACTTAGAGATGGAGAGATCCTTCTGAGTAGTGTCATGAACCTTTTTTCGAAGTTCATACACTTGGGCATTATTCCCTAGCTGTCCATAAGTTTCTTTTGCAGCAGGCCATATTTGAGAAGCAGTGTCCAAGAGTAAATAACCACTGGCAATATCAGCTTGCATAGAACCATGTAAATAGGACATGGCCAAGGAATCTTTAGAGATCCATCGATCTTGGGCATAACCAATTTCAATCGGCTTCTCAGAAGTGCCAGTAATGTGTCCCGTAAGTCCCCTACCAGCAATAGCAAGGTATATAGACCTAGACCACATCAAATAATTGGATCCATCCAATTTTATAGTATTAGCAGCAAAAGGAATATACTCACTACGACCTTGTCCATCAGAACCAGCCATGGTGACTGAAGAAATTGATGCAGATGGAGGTGGAAGCAAATCTCACAAACCAGCCGGCAGAAATACACCAAACCAGAGTCGAGTTGTCCTCTTGTGTAGACCAGAACATCTTAAAAAAACCAGCCCAAAAAATTGAGCCAATAAAGAGATCGACAATAGTCAGGGTTTTGGAAAAGCCAAATCACAGAGAGCTGCTTATAATGAAAGATAGACCAAACTGATGCAGATAGAGACAATAATAGGATCGAGTTCTCCTTTGATTGTGGGAAGACACTCCTCCAAAAATCAGCAGAAACAGCCAGCCAGAAACCCTAGATCGATGTTGTCAGGGTTTAAAAAAAAACCTAAAAAGTGTTGAAATCGATGGAGGGATGGAGGCTGCAATTTGTTGATGAAGATAGAAGCTTGTCCACTGAGTCCCTGCTGGTCTTGATCTTCTAAGAAGGGAGAATTGATCCACAGTGATAGAGAAGGAATCAGTCCTCAAAATTGAAGTCTTAAAAAATCGCAGGTAGAAGAGGCACAACTTCTATCGATCTTGTGGAAAATAGGTCATTAATGAATGAGGTATTGAAGGGCAGCAACTAGATCCATGGATCACCTCATTAGTGCTGTCCCGTAACAATGGAGAAAAACAAAAAAAGAGGAGAGAGAGAGAGAGAGATGGAAGAAGTGGGAGAAAAAAGAGAGGGATTTCAAGAAGCATTCAAACTCAAACCTGCTCTGATATCATGTTAACAGGAGAGAATTAGAGCTCAATGCTTGGATGTATTAATGAGCATCCAAGCCTCTTTATTTATAATAAAAGAAGGATGAGACAAATTACATAAATAACCCCACACCACCGACTATTAATTAGAGTCGGTTGGATAGGGAAAAACCCAAAATACCCCCACGGTCCAATTTTCTTACCCCACTCTATTGTAGGCCTTCTAAACACAATGGAAACATTAGTTTTTACAAATTCAAACCAAAATGGTATTTTGACTTCTAACTATAGGTTGGTAGTCTACGGCGTAGGTGAACTCCACCCTAGGCTATTTCCACACAATAGTTAGAACACATATAATTAAAGTAGAGATGTAAAACAACTTAATTAAGCATTAGGTATTAAAAAACATCAAACTATAAAACCATATAAGCATTAGGCATCTTATTCATAATTATTCATGGTGATTATGAATATGATTAAGCTGTCTGACACTCGTTTCTTAATAATTGTTAGAACTTGGAAAGAGACATAGGTTAAACAAATAAAAGGGTAAGTGTGTAACAAGTTCTACCATTTGAGAGTAGCTAGTATTGAATCGAGTGTTGGGCCGGATCATCAAAACGACCATGTTGTTGTTGTTGTCGAACCAAGCTCGTGACAAGTCCTACCATTTAAGTATTGCTTTTTCACCTAAAACTGTTCTTGAGATGCAATGCAGTTCCCTCTCTTGATGTTGAAGCTTCAATCTTGAATCTCCAAGCTTTTATCTTCAGTTGATGTGAGATTTGCCCAAAAAAAGCACCAAAACCCTCACTTGGAGGTGGTTTTCCTTCACAGCAGAGTGAGACAGGCAAGACTAAGGCAAGATTTCGAGTTGAGGTTGAAATCTCGCCGAAATAGTACCTTTTTATAGCCTTGGTTTGGTTTGGTTCGACTTGAGATCGAGATATAACCCGAGATCTCGGCGAGATACCAAGATCTTGCACAAATCCTATATCACCTACCATCTCAAGAATTCATGAAATCGAAATTTTTACGAGATCTTGTACTATGGATATGACAAGCTGCCTCCTAATGAACTTTCTTAGGATATTGCATAAATTAGCTAATAATACTCACAACAAAGGATATGTCAGGACGAGTAACAGTCAAATAAATAAGTTTCCCTACTAATTACTTATACCGATCTGCATCATCAAAATCTTTGCCATCACTTGTCTCAAACATCTGGTGTGGATCCATAGGAGTATCAACTGGTTTAGAAGCAAGCACACTAGTCTCAGAGTTAGAAGGTCTAACACATTTTCGCTGTGATAGACTAATTCCTTTCTTACTACGAAGTACTTAAATACCTAGAATATATCTAAGGTCACCCAAGTCCTTCATCTGAAAATGCTAATGTAGTTAAGATTTCACTTGTGTAATCCCAAATGCATCATCTCTAGATGTGATAATGTCATCGATATATCATACTGGCACAACCACCTTAGAATGTATGCGTGTGAGAGAGAGAGAGGACAATTGGAAGAATCACACTGAGTGTTACTATCGACTGCTCTTCTCTTCCAACAGTCCTCTCTCCTCTTCTGCAATTCTTCTCTTCTTTCTCTTACACATTCTTCTTTCAATAGTCCTCTTTCTCTCACATTCTTCCAGGGTATATTGCTCAGGGGGAGCTTTCTCACGAAGTTTGTTAGCTACACAAGCAAGGTTTAAAGTATCGGTATCGGGTATCGAATTGGAAGGGTGATTTTAAGAGACGTATCGTATGCTACAGATACGCATGGAAATGGTTAAGATACGTATGGAAATGGTCAAGATACACATGGAAATACACTTTTGGAGCAAAAAACAATATAAATAAGTAATATATAGCATTTATCATGCATAAACACTAAAATGGAGAACAATGTATAACAAGACAAGAGACTTTCATCGATTTGAGTACAAATCCTTGCAAATGATCAAGTTTGATGCATCAATTAACTTAGTTTTACCTAAATCTATTGATTTATAGCAAAAATAGGATTAAAAATCATGATTTAAACAAAAAGATCGAATTTTTCTGAAACCTACTTTTTTTTTTTTGGTTGTGGAATCTCCTTCAATATCTGGTCTGAAAAACAAAATCATAGTCTAATAGTCACATGGGCCTTTAATGGCCGTATCGATGTGTATTGGTAGGTATCATTATCGTATCAGTCTGTGTTGAGCTGTATCGGTCTGTATCAAGTCATATCGGCCAATACATACCAATACATATCGATACCCTCACAAAACTCTTTAACGTACATATCATTAGTATCGGTATGTATCGTATCATATCGGGCCATATCGGCCGATACAATATGATACCAATCGAAACATACTATTTTTTTTTAAAAGACATGTTTTGGTATGTATCATGTCGGTACTGAGATACGATACATACTAATACTTTTGTAACGTCCCAAACTCGGACAGGATTCTAGGCACTGCTCTTGCAAGTGCCAACCCATTAGGTTACAAACTTACATTAAGAGTAATAAATAAATCCCAGTCTCGTTTACAACGTAGCGGAAGCATTATATATTGGATATTAGTTCAAGTCAAATGTATACACTGGTGGCAGTTATCTACAATGCCGTACAACTAAAATCTTGTTCATTCATTCATCAACATTAAATATTTTGAAATAACTTTGTTCATAAAATATTTCTCTCTGATCTTCTAACATTACCCATAGTTCAAATACTCCGGAGCTGTATAAGACTCCACACCTGACTCATCATCTGAAAAACATCAATATATATAGGGATGAGCTTACGCCCAGTGAGGTACACATGATCTTATACATACAAGCATTCAAAAGAACAATAAATGGAATGGAGACATACATAGCACCTCATAAAACTTCACTTTTTATTTAATTAGGTCAGGTCTTGACCAATTAGTGAACTACCATAGTGCATAAACAGTTAGGGTGTAGTCGACTACAAACATTCCCAGGCACTGTAGCCCAGCATTATAGATGCGCTCTACTCCCATGTATCCAGGCACCGTAGCCTTGGGGGAGGATCCTCATCTATAAAAACATCATATTAGACGCGCTCTACTCCCATGTATCCAGGCACCGTAGCCTTGGGGGAGGATCCTCATCTATAAAAACATCATATTAGACGCGCTCTACTCCCATGTGTCCAGGCACCGTAGCCCTGGGGGAGGATCCTCATCTATAAAAACATCATATTAGACGCGCTCTACTCCCATGTGTCCAGGCACCGTAGCCCTGGGGGGGGACCCCTCGTCTATTCAAACATCATAATAGACGTGCTCTACTCCCATGTATCTAGGCACCGTAGCCCTGGGGGAGGACCCCTCTTCTATTCTCTTTCTCTTTTAAGACCCTCATCCAGTACATAACCCCCTACTAGAAAGGGATGGTAGCCACGAGGGAATTTAATGCAAAGTTATCATTAACCATACATACATACTTTTCTTTCATTCATTTACTTCATCTCTTTCTTACCCTTTTCATTTCATAATCATTCATTACTTTCTCTTGGCAGTTGGCATAACATGGGAAATCATTTCCATACATATTTCATTGCATGGTATATATCAGATTTCATATCACATTCATAAACCATATGCATATCATCCTGTATAAACATTTCTTGTCATACTTAATTTTACATTCAAGTAATATCAAGTAAACACTTTAAGCATTCGCATGGCATTCATTCATATAACAATATATAAATCAAGCATCAGTTCAATAAACACATCACATCATACAATTCATACCCATGCTTTCCTCACACAACAGGCATACATTGTATTATAGTACATAGTCACGGATCCCTCACCTTGATGCTAGTGTGTTCGAATATTGTGTGCGTATCTCCCAACAATAGCAGTACCAATATAGCTATTTCACACCTTGTTCCACTGTAATTCATAAAATACGTCTGCAACTCAAGGTTTCAGCAGCTCATACACCCAATCCAAGTTTCAAATCGATGTAACTCCTTATAACCCAAAACAGTTTTGATTTCAGCTCCTATCTTCTCCTTTCAATTTTTTGGACCCAAATCAGTTTCCTTACAAATACTTCTTCCTAATTCTGGAACCCTTTTGGAAACCTTCCTTCAGCTCCAATTCCTTCTCAATTTACACCGTGTCAGCACCCCAATTCGCAGATGTTCATTTGATTTCACAGAAATACAGCAGCCCCACATCACTCCTAGGAATTCAGCTTCTCTTCTTCTTCAATTCTCCTCTGTTTTTCTTCCAAGTGGAACTCCAGATCTTCTACACTCAATTCCAGATCCCAATTGATAAGATAACCCCCCTTTAAAACACAGTTCCAGGTTCAAAAATCTCAGGTCCTCTATTCAATTCTTCTTGATTTCCTTGCTGAACCCAATCTGAATTTCCTTCTTACATAGAATCCTTTGGAAAGCTTATTATCAGCAGCCTCCAATCTTAATTCCTTCTCTTAATTCAACTTTTCCTGCAGTTAACAGTGATGATGGTGCAACACCTCAACTTATCAATCAAAAGAGATAATTAACTTACCAATTTCAACTTCTTTTTTTTTTTTTTTCTTTCTGCTAAAGGTCAGCAATGTATTGATTATGGAATGAAAAGAAGATGTTACAAGATGAAAATCATAACAGGAAAGACAACAAAAGAACCAATTTCAACTTCTTTCTTCTCTTACAACTCTTTTTAAATTCCTTCTTCAAATTTGATACTCCAGCCAATTCATAAAACCAACTCCTTCCTCAATTAAAC
Organism: Telopea speciosissima; assembly: GCF_018873765.1. Classification (NCBI taxonomy): domain Eukaryota; kingdom Viridiplantae; phylum Streptophyta; class Magnoliopsida; order Proteales; family Proteaceae; genus Telopea; species Telopea speciosissima. Next base: position 46,275,414 of record NC_057920.1, read on the forward strand.
AATCTTAATAAGTCCTTGCTGCTGTGTAATATCTCTCTTGCAGTCCCTGGTCCAACTTCCAGCTACCCTTTCCAAACTTTTATTTCGTTCCAAATCTCCAATGGTTCATCCACTAATTGCTTTAATTAACAATTCCCAGCTTCATTTTCTTCTTCTTCCTCTTCTTTTTCTCTCAGATCCAGAATTCCAGCAATATATTTCATTTCAAGTCATGGATTAAATTCTTAATTTAGCAAAACCAGAGCACCAGCTCCTCCTTCCTCTTTTCTTCTTTTTCTTCTTCTTTTCCTCCTCTAAGTCCAGAATGACTACCACAGGACCGATTCTTGATTGAGCTCAAGAGCAGGAATAGTAAATCTATTTCCTAATTCTAATTTAGCTTATATATAAATATCCTAATTACTCACTCATTAATACTATTATAATTTAATCCAAATAGCTTAATGAGAGCTGATCACTTATTATGTCATAAACCACGATAATATAATCAAATCATCACTAGTCCCTAATTACTTAGCATAAGAGACACCTCAACAGAAGTTGGTAGGTGGCTTATTCCTATCATGACACTACAATCCCCACTTAAAGATAATGGTGCCACCTAATTTCTTCTCAGCACCATGTGACAATCCGCCGCATACTCTCTCTAAGCATGTATGTGGCAGTCCTAGCTTTATCACCACCTCCTTTTGACTTTACCATGTGGCTGCTCCTTTTTGAATCTCCATGATCCAAACAAACCAATAGCTATCCATATTTGAACCACTTAGTTCAGCCAAGCCAAGCCAAGCCATGCCAAGCCATGCCAAGCCATGCCAAGCCAAACCAAACCAGACCAGACCAGACCAGACCAAGCCAAGCCAAGTCAAGCCAAGCCAAACCACCTTCTACTTGGCTATTCACACCTGCTTCACTATTCACTTAGTGTATTATGCAATTACAAACTGTATGTTATATCAATCATATATATACACATACATATACCATAGTGTATTATATAATATAATACTCACTTAATTCATATAACTTATATTAAAATTAATGAAATAATTCTCTTCACATTATAATAATATAAAACAGTATACAATCCATTAATATAATACTAAAACAGAATATCAAACGATAAAATACTCTCAATTATTCAAATACTGTTAAAATATTCATAAAACCATTAGAATATTCTAGGACACCTAATATAATAATAAAATATTCATGACCTGCATTTCGGGGTGTTACAACTTTAAACTTTGTACACAAGGCCATCTGTGATTTGAAACAGTTGCCTAGGGCTTGGTTTGAGAGATTCAGCTTTATTGTCATTCAATGTGGTTTTTCACAGTGTTACTTTGATCACTCTGTATTTGATGCATTTAGGATTACACAGAGTTATCAGAGTAACATTGTGAAAAACCACACTGAGTGATAATCGAGCTGAACTTGTCAAACCAAGCCCTAGGCAACTGTTTCAAACCATAGATGGCCATGTGTAGCTTACCAACTTTGTGAGAAAGCTCCCCTGAGCAACATACCCTGGAAGAATGTGAGAGAGAGAGAGAGACGACTTCTGGAAGAAGAATATGTGAGAAGAAGAGGAGAAGAATTGCGGGAGGGTAGAGAGGACTGCTGGAAGAGAAGAGTAGTCGATAGATACAATAGTCTCCCTCCATCGTATATATATATGTATATATATATACATATATTCAGCCAATTGTAAGAGAGAAAGGACTAGAAACTTTGCAGAAATAGAAGTCTAAGTAGGAAAGAAGATAGCTTAGAAAAGAGACTTTAAGATATACCACGATAGAGACACCCCCCTATTATGGTTAACTACTAACTATAAATAAAGATTAACACTAAAGCTCTCATGCTATAACACGCTATAAATCTTAACGATGATGAAAGAAATTAACTACTCGAACTGACCTGTTGACTTGATGTCTGGTGCTGACTTGATCTACAAAGCTGATTTTGAAGTTGAAGAGAAAGGAGAATAGGAGGGGAAGAGAGAGATGGGTACTATTGGGGTGCTGTGAGCAGTAAAAAGCCGTGAACAATAATTTAGATGGAGAGAGAGAGAGAGGAGGGGAGAGACGAAAATGCGGTGATAGCACTTCTCTAACTATGCCATATTATAATTTCTTTCTAAAAGAAATGGAATGGTTAATTCTAAGAAAGAAGTCTTTTCACGAGGTACAACTAGCAATTCCTATTTATCTCTTATGGAATCGATCATAGATCCATTCCCTTATATTCGGAGTATTGAATACACCACGATTCTGGGCTTCATGGTACTCCCAAGACATGTCAGAGTCAGGGCTTCCCAATTGGATTGAATGGGATGACAGTTTCTCATTCTGTAAAATAAGTGATCATCTCCCTACAGGCTTATGTGAGAATTTTCTGGCTAAATAAAAACTTCTCATTCCATACTCTCTCAAAAAAAGGAGCAATACATAGGTATTTTCATTGTTAGTTACATATACCAGTTGCTTGTGTAAAATGTCCGGGTCGAAATATGGCTTTCAAATTAAGTTCCAAATTAGTGGATGCTGCCAAAGGGAGTGGTGATGCCATACATAAAAGGGAAGAGACTCATAGAATGGCAGAGGCAAATTGAGCTTTTGCACATTTTTGTTAATCCATGAACAGGATCTATAGAGACACATAGATCCATAGATCCATACATCTCAATCGGAAAAGAATCAATAGAAAGAAAGAATCGGAATTGATTGATATCTTTCTCGAAACAAATGAAAAGGAAACGAAAGTTAAAACATAAATCATGGATCAAGTAAGCCCTCTCGAGGGCTTGCTTAAGAATAAGAAAGAGGAATCTCATGTAAATATCAGGGAATAAGGTTTGATCCTATTTATGGGGATTCCTTAAATATCCCATTCCAAAAATCGAAAGTTCGAAACAATTGGGACTTTTTTGGAGATTAGATGCAGTTACTATTCATGATCTGGCATGTACAAAATGAAAATTTATTCTCGATTCTACGAAAATTTTATGAAAGCATTTCATTTGCTTTTCTTCTATGGAAGTTTCATTTTCCTAGAATGTATCCTAGTGTTTGGTCTAATTCTTCTTCTGATGATCGATTCAACCTCTAATAAAAAAGATGTACCTTGGTTATAGTTCATCTCTTCAACAAGTATAGTTATGAGCATAACGGCCTTGTTCTGATGGAGAGAAGAACCTATGCCTAGCTTTTTGGTAAATTTCCAAACGACCAATTTCAACAAAATCTTATCCATAATGTAACTAGAAACTTCATTCATAACAAAATTATGAAATTACCCTCATATAATACAATCAATGACAATCTTGCCCCTGTCCAAAATTACAGAAATACCTCTCATAATTTTACTTACAATTATGTTCTTATCGAAAATATTGTCCTAATGATCTCTTATGTGGACCCAAAATTGAAGGCCTTGAACTGGGCTTGTGTGGGCTTGGGCCTCCAAATGGTCATGCTTTTCAAGCCAATGAAGGGCTGCCACATCAATATCAAATTTAAGTCTGACATAACTGCCATGTATTCACATGACACAAAGTGAAATAATTAGACCAAAATATCCTTAAATTATAAAAATCTCCACCCTAAAAGTACAATCTGTTGATAGGGAAAAAAAGAAATGGTGCTTACTATAAATAGTAAAGCTGGCAATACACATGAGTACTATGGTAATAAAGCATCAAAGTACTTTTCTTTGTGAAGGACAAAAAGCTAAAAAATGAATATCGAAATAGTAAATTCCAACAGTTAAATTCCTCATCCCACAATGGGAAGGAAAATGTGGGAACCGTGTGGGGCTTGTTTCACACCCCATAACTACATGAGTTATTGATGCTTCTGCATCAAAGATCTTGCACAACCTTGTGGTATTGGCATTAGATCTTCGTTCAACACTTGTGAGCATCTATGTCCCCACCTGTATGGCTGTTGGATGTATTCTCATTTTGGGTGGGGTACGATGAGCTGCTGTACAAACTTGACAAGTAATTGAGCCCAGGCCCCAGCCTTAACTTGCTGTGGTCAACATGTTAAAACTTTGTGGCTTCTCTTTTTGATGGTTACTGGTTTCTTGAACTTCAGCCTTGGAACTCAATTTGTGGTTCTAATCTTGAAATTCCCATCCTTTAGGAGTTTTTGCTGTTTTGTAGTTTCTTTTCTTATCCTTGCTAACAAAGGATTTGGTTGCTGTAGGTGGAAACACTGAAGAGGCCTTTTTGACAACATATGAGTATCATGCTGATTTAGTAGGCAAAGAACGTCATATCTAGCAGGTAATCATTCTTTTAGTGGGGAAACATTGGCCTTCAATGTCATTGCAGTTTGGTGTTTAGTATGCTCTTTCGTATTTTGGCGTTGTATTTGGTCTGGACATGTTTTAATGGGATGGAGTTAAAGAGTATGGTTGGGTTCCTACTGCATTGGGTATCCTTTTGTGATATCATTCGTCTTCTTCTCATAACTACCACTGATGCTTGATGGGGAAAACTAATTTAACAAAATAAATTGCTGTTACTAATTAGAAAATAAATAAATATTCTCTCTGCCTGGTCTTTCTTGTTTAATTCATCGTTTGCTTTGCAAAGTTGCATGGATGCGTTCCTCTATTCTTCAGTCCTACTTCTGTACTTTAGGAGCATTTGCAGTAACATAGTTATTTCCTCTCTTAAAAGCATGCTAGATTAATCATTGTATGACATCTGTTATTTGACATCCATAGTTTTATCTAGTTAGATGTTTATCTACCTGTTCCCGTACATTTTTAGTATTCTTCTCTCTGTCAAGATATTACTCTTTAATCTCTTTTGCTTCTCCCCCTCTCTCTCTCTCACAACTATAGTGTCTATGTGAAATGAAATGTTAACTGATAACTTAGTTTTGTAAATATATTTAGTCTCTTCCTTTTTCATTGTATAGCCAACCTGTGTTTTACCTTCTCAAAGTTTCTATATTAACGATTGAAAACAATCTGATTCTGTTGATCTCGGTAGTTTACTTCATTCTTCCATTATGGTGATGGGACTTGAGCCTACGTGGCAGTGTATTACGTGCTATTACAATGTGTTGCATATTGGGGTATATTACCTAATTTAGCCATTTCTTAGTGATAATGTAGCATTTAACTTTAAGGGAAAGTCTTACCAAGACTTTGAAAGATTGTGCCAGTATTCACAAGTTGGATACAAGGTGCTACTTAACTTTTTTTTATTTGAGATAAAAACTTAACTGACCACGTATCTTCCCTTAGGTGTATCAGAGGTCTGTAAGACTGGATCAAATGACTAAAAAACTGGGGCTTCTTGTAAATTGTTTTTAAAAAAAAAAAATAAATTTCTAAAAGACATTGTTGATGCAGATCGATCAGATCTAATGGATCTGATTGGCCTGCGGGTAATGGGCCCACTAATGGTATGGAGAGATCCTGATTTGATGGCTATAAATGGTTCAGATCTGATTTCAGATATAATGGTCAGATTTTGACCTAACGATTGATATGGCCAGATATGAATCTAGTTCTAATGGTTAAAATAATTAGGAATAATAACAGAATATAATATCTGAAAATCTAGTTCATTCCCAACATAGATTTATGCACAAAAGTACTCTGACACTGATCTGGATTAGGTTTCCCTGTGTTGTATTGTCCTGTCTGCCTTGGATGCATGGTCCACTACTATGTGGACTCTTTTGTTGTTATTCCAGCTTTTAAAGTTCCAAGTCTTTAATTAGAAATGCCCAGCAAAGGAGTTATTTTGCAGTCTGGGAAAGTGACAGTGCCTCTTGAGCTGTCAACTACTCTGACGGTTCAAGATTTCTCTGTCACCTGGTTAGGTGACTTAATATTGTTTTAGTAGGTCTTCTAGTTGAGTTGTCAAGTGAAAGCATATCATGGGAATCTTATGCTCTGCAGCTTAGGCAACAATCCTTCTTATTTGGCTGTTTTGTTAGTGTTATGGCTTATGAATTTGTAGTTAAGATTCTTCTCAAGACACCTTTTTTGCTAAATATGATAGCTGAGTGGTGTGATTTCAGCCGCATTTGGCCGGATTTGTGCTTTCCATAGAAAGGGTTTCTCTAATATGGTGATGTTTGGTGCAGTTTCATCTTTAGCACAAGTTTTCCCAATGCAGTTGGTGTCAAATTATGGTCAAACCGAAGATGTTGCAGAAACAGAACCCATTCTTAATCAATCTGACATTGTATGCACATCCAAGAAATCCTCATCATCATGTGAAATCAGACTAGTGGTTGGTGATTGTTCTGCGGCTGGTGATGATCGGCCGAGTCTTGATACTGACGAACGTTGCAATCTAGTGAACGCGGACCAGCCACAATGTCGGATTTGCCTTGATAATGGAGGTCCTTACTACCTACTGTGATCGGTATCTTTTTCCCCTCATAGGAGCCCCATCTCTAGTTAAGATGGTGCATCTTGTTTCTTTGAAGAGAAGTACACTGTCTGGCATGACTTAGGGAACTTGTGGTCGTGGATGATTTCAGTTGCATGAATTTTGAGAGAGAAAGAAAGATGAAAGTGAAAGATTATTTTGCATGAAATTGGTATTTATTTTATATGGTTGTATTGAAGTTGTTATCTTTCCATGCATAGGCGAAGATCTGATAGCACCCTGCTATTGCAGAGGAACACAGAAGTACGTTCACCGATCATGTCTTGATCATTGGAGATCAACTAAGGTATAACAAGAGAATTCTTGCATGTTGTTGATTTTCTAGAAACTGGCCACGTAATAAGGGTACTTCATGCACATGGACAATTGACTCCCTTAGTATTTTGGTAATAGTTATGCATATCTAATGTTAGATGCTTGTTCTCTACTTTATGCGATCCTCTGTTTTCGTTTATCTAATAAATCACTTAATGAAAGTAGATTATCTTCTCAAAACTTCCACGATCTCATGTAGGGAGAGTAAATTTTTTTTGTCTATCAACAGTATGTTTTTTTTTTTCTTTTTCATTTGGATAATTTCAGTAAATTCTTTATTATAAATCACCGAAATTATTTTCCAGAAAATTAGTCATTCAGTGACAACTAGATGGACTTATTTCTTATCTAACATTATTCTTCGCTTATTTAACATTCTTGATTTAGCTGAATATTTGAACTTATCCAAGATATATATTTTTTTCTGGAATTGACTCATAATTGTTAAATATATCATCTTCCACAAGATTAGTAGAGACTAATATCTTTTAGCTTCAAAATTTTATCTTATCTGTAGAACTGATAGTAATATCCAGGATATTATAAAACCTATTTTCTGCAAAATTTTCAATATTTTACATTCAAACTTTTGGAAGATTCCTTCTAAATTTAAATCAGTGGGAACTGGGATGAAAGATTGCTAAGAAAGTCATGACGTGTGATTTTTATCAGAAGGATAGGGTTGTAATCAACCCAGGACAAAGTGGATATCGGTATTTCTCAAGATGTTGGGTTACTGAGATCTGCTTTTTTGAAATTCTGTACTTGTATCTGTCCCAATTCCCAAAAGAAGTAACAACATTGTTGTTTGACCATCAGTTTTAGCTTTTTTGTACTGTCATCTTAGGCAATACAGAAGCTATCAAGTTGAAATAGATACTCTTGTTTGTTGACATTATTTTGCATATGCATCATCATTAATATTTTTTGTCCAGGCGTTTGAAAATGTAAATTAATTTCTAAACTGCTATTTTTTCTTATGCCAGGAGGGCTTTGCTTTTGCCCACTGTACAGAGTGCAGAGCAGTATTTATTTTACGAGCAAATGTGCCGCCAGACCGCTGGTGGTTGAGATTGAAATTTCAACTTCTTGTCGTTAGGGACCATGCATTCATTTTTGTTGTTGTTCAGTTGGTAAGATAATTAACTTTCTTGTTTCATATTGTTGTTTTGGTTCTTCCTTGACCAATTTATTTGAACTAGCATAGTGGACAAGGCGACTAGGTGACCCAAGGTGTTGGAGCAGCCTAGACCCGCCTAGGCATGCATACTATTACTATATTATATTAGTAATGATAATTTTATATGCAACAAAGAAGTCATATCAATAAAATGTGATATAAATCATATAATTATGCCAATAATGACCAATTAGGAACCAATCAACCAGGATCTGATATGAACAGGGGAATTGGCTAGGTAAAAAGTAGGTTTTTTGGTAAAATTAGGGTTAGGGTTTGATATATATGGGTTATGTCAAGTGGAGGTAGGGGAGTCTATCAGTGAAGGTCCTGAGATGTTTTAATGGATGGAAGTTTGTAAACTTGAATTGGCAGCAACTTAGGTTTAGGGTTTTGGGTTTTGGAAAAGAGGAAAAGAAGGGAATCTATGGTTTAGAGTGGGAGGATGGAGTTAGGGTTTGGATCGAGTGCTATAGAGGCAGAGATTGTAATTCGGTTCGGGTTTGGTGTGGTTTTGATGGGTGGATTGGTCTATGCAGGTTTTAGGTTATGGGAAACTTGAAAATAACAAGGGGGAAATCTAGGGTTTGGGGCTTTGGGCTGTGAGAGGATTAGAAGAAGAAAGGTTGGGGATGGGATGATTCAAACTTACTGTTGTTGCTGAGAATCCTTGGCACCGGCTTTTTTGAATGGAGAAACTTTAATAAAAATGGAATCTTGCACGAAGAACACCAAAAGAAATCTTTAAAAGAACCACCTGGGTTTCACACAGCAAGGTGTCAATCGGATCAAACACTGATTCCTTCAAACAATCCACTCGGGCTTCACCTTGCAAGGTGTCGATTGGATCAAACACCAATCCACCAGCCTTGATCAAACACAAGACAAAAATCTTCAATGGAGAAGAAGAGCAGCAAATTTTTTTCATTAATATCAAAATTCGTGTTCAATACTTGCCCCCCTTGCAATCTTATATCAAAGACTCAAAAATAAACTCCTACAGTAAAAAGGAAAGGCCTAATCCAATCCTTAACCTATTAATGCAAAAGTCGATCTCGAAACAGGGAAACCAGCGGGAGATCGATTGCAGCTAGGATCAACACAATAAGGATGAACAAATTGAATAACTGAAACTTTTATTGTTTTTTTTTTCTTTCTTCCTGTTTACATATGAAAGAAGAACATAGAAAATGATAAGAACAAGAAGAAAAGGATATAGAGAAGATAGAAGAAGAAGGGGGTAGGGGATGGCTTTCTCAGCATGGGTCTCTCACCCACAGATATCCCAGCTTTTGAAACAAGGATATTCTCCCATAAACGATGGCAACATGGCCTAAAAATTATATTCTCCAAAATCTGTTTCTATTACAAGAGGGGGCTGCCTATTTAATGGAATTGGTCAGTTTACAAAATTAGAAACTTAAGAAATAGTAACTTCTGAAAATAGAAACCTAATGAAAATAGAAACTAGGCTTTATAGTTCAGCCAACATGCAAGGAACAAAATTAGAAACTAGTAAATATAGTGACTGCTAAAAAAAAAGAAACAAAATTAGTAACTACTAGATTCCTAGACTTAATAACCAAGAAATTATTATAAAAATAGAAACTAAGTTAATAGCAACTTTTAATACAATATTCCACCAACATTCAACAGTTAATCTTCACACCAGCTGTCCGTATCGAACGAAAATCCAACCCCAATCCTCCCTTCGATTCCGAGCGCTAACCTTTCCCCACCTCCTCTTTCCTTTTTTCTGCAACTTCGTCGACCCTCACACTCTCGTCCTCGTGTTTCGCCAAAAACAAAAAAGAAAGCAGAGAGAGAGAGAGAGAGGGAGGGAGGGAGGGAGGGAGGGAGAGAGGGAGAGAGAAAGTTTGCTGTTCCGACTTCCTGTTGCGACTCGACACCCTCAATCGCAGTCACCGTCTTCCCCTTGGAGTCGAAGTCGCACACTGGTTCTCTTCGATTCTGCCAAAGGTTCCCTTGCTTCCGCCATCTCCAACTGCTAGAGGAAGAAGACGATTGCAACACGTCTTCCACAACCTGCCCCTTGGATAAGTCTTTCCTTCCATTTTAAACCCACTTTTCCCATAATACCCCCCACTTAATGCCTTACTTGCTTTAAGGTGTTAGTTTTTTTTTACACTATTACCCCTCTGATGTCCCTTATTTCCACCCTATCCTAATTTTTTTCTTAGTTTCCAAGTTTACCCCTTCCTCTATCTTGATGTTCCTCTTGTGTTTCCCAAAATTTCAATTCAGCCACTATTGTTATAGGTTTCAGTTTATTTATGGGATTGCCATTAACTCTTTGATTTGAGTATTCTCTTCTTTGCAAGCCATGGACTCTTTTGTGTTCAAGTTTAAGGTTCGTTTGCCCAATGGAAAACTTGGTATGTTTTTTTTGGTTGATTGGGAGCTTTTTTACATATATAGTTGATAGAAGGGGGGGGGGGATCGAACCGGGGAGGGGATAAGATACCAGCCAAGAGACTCGAACTCGAGACCTCTTGGTGAGCATGGGCATGAAGCGCACCACGGCTCACCAACTGAGCTAAGCAAACTTGCTATGTTGTTAATAGATAAAGGGCAAAGCAACAATTTCGTCTCACGATCTGTGGTAGAGATGATATCCAAGAACGACCAGATCATTATTCACTCTGAGGATTATGTATTCGTCGAATTCTCTGTTTCTTATTCTTGTGATGGAGCTCATTGTGAAGTTTGATTCTCCTCGGCGTGTTATTACATTGGGTCGCGAATGGCTAGAAGACCGAAAAGGCATCATTGATCATGACGGAGGCTTGTGCACCCTACATTCTTTTCACATGCCCAAGACATTCATTCTTCATGGGTTAGTTGAAGACGTTTGTTCCAAGCCAAAAGAGGCAGCACCAGTGATACAGCCTCAACCAGAGCAGCCAATAGTGGCAATGGAAAACAAGAAGATCGTGGATCAGGTGACGACGGAATCCAGTGTAGAGAAAGCCATTCCCTATCCTGAGTTTGTTCTTCCCCATGATTTCCCTGACATGGATGCAACCCCAAAGCTTCATATTTTAGATTTTTTCAAGTTGCAGACATGGAACCTATAGCCCCCACTCGTGATCTTTTATTTCTACCATTTTACAAAACTTGTGGACGAGTTTTTCTCAACACCGGGGGAATTGATGTAGACACACTACCTTGAACCGACCCATACCCAGTTGAGTATCCAGACGAAGATGAACCGGGTTCAGTTTGAGATTTTGGATCTCCTAGGAATTTAAGAATTTATGTTATTTGGGGGAATAATGTCTTTTAGTTTATTTTATTCTCTTTATTTAGAAGTTAACAACGTAGGATATTTGGTTTCCCAATTGTTCTTAGTTTCTTTATTTGAATTAGTTTCCTAGTTAGAAAGTTAGTCTTTATTTTTAGGAGTCTTTTACTTCTTTTTATATATGGTGTAACTCCCCATTGTTGAATAGATTGAAAAGATGAATTGAAATCAAGTTTGGTTGTGCCTGCGTGGCATGCGGTGTTTGTGCACTCTTCTTCCCCCCCCCCCCCCTTCTTCTTCTTCTTCTTATGCATTCTTTTCTACTCCTCCAACTCTGATTTTTCCCAGCTTCCTCTCTTCTCCTAACCGGTCCTCCACCACTCATCCGTTAAGTACATGTAATATTCCATCATCATTTCCTCCCGCTTCAGCCCTGCTAAGAACTTGACTATCTATCTCATTGCCGAGTTTATTCCTATGATTACCATTCTTCCACAGGTCAAGCATATTCGGTTGCTTTATCATCTATTTCAATTCCCAGAATGGGTCAGAAGCTATGGCCAATCCAAAGTGGAGGGAAGCTATGCACGAGGAAATGAGGGCATTAGAGCAAAATGGTACATGGGAATTGGTGGACCTTCCAAAGGGTTGGAATCCAGTGGGATGCTGATGGGTATTTTTACAGTTAAGTATTAGTTAGATGGCACAGTTGAAAGATATAAGGTAAGGCCAGACGGCCCAAACTAGTGGCGAAGGGGTATGGTCGGGTTTATGGGGTTGATTATCTAGAAACATTTGCACTTGTAGCCAAGTTGAATTCTATAAGAGCTTTCATGTCTTTGGCTGCAAATCAAGAATTTCCCCTATATCTATTTGATGAAAAATGCCTTTCTGTATTGTAATTAGGAATCTGCATGGTAATTAGGAAGAGGAGGTGCACATGCAAACTCCTCTAGGATTCAAGTCTCCCAAGGCTGAAGGCAAGATATGTCATCTCAAGAAGGCACTCTATGGTTTGAAACAATCACCAAGGGCTTGGTTTGATTGATTCACTATGGTTTGAAACAATCACCAAGAGCTTGGTTTGAATTATTCAGACAAACCATGGTAAAAGATTTATACATCCAAAGCCAAATAGATCTCACCCTATTCACAAAAAAGGGAAAATTGTAAACCAACAACACTTGTTGTATACGTTGATGTTATGGTGGTAACTAGTAATAATGAGGAGGAAGAGAAGTATCTAGCCCAATAATTTGAGATCAAGGACGTGGGTACCTTGAAATACTTCTTAGAAATTGAAGTATCAACGTCAGCCAAGAATATCTATATTTGCCCGAGAAAATATGTTTTGGATCTCCTTAGTGAAACAGGGATGTTAGGCTGCAAGACTAGTGACTTATCCATTGATTAAAATCATAAATTGGGTGAGGAGAGTGGGCAGCTGAGAAGGTCGTGCTTGGCGTGTTGGTCAAGTGCTCACTTGCTGGACGCTTGGTCATGGGTTCAAGTCCTGGAAACAGCCTCTCTGGAATTGGAAACAGAGGTAAGGCTGCGTACATTTGACCCTCCCCAGACCCTGCTAAATGCGGGAGCCTTGTGCACTGGGTATGGCCTTTTTTAGAGTGGGCAGCCCAGTGATGCTGGGAGATACCAGAGACTTGTTTGGCAAGCTCATTTATCTCTTTCTCTCTCTCCCTCGTCCAGACATAGCATACTCTGACAGTGTAGTCAGCCAGTTCATGCATGTTCCTAGAACTGGTCATGAGTAAGCTGTTTACTGGATTTTTAGGTATTTGAAGTTAGATCCAGGGAAAGGTTAATTTTTCAAGAAAAACAATCACCAAAGGATTGAGGTATATACTTAAGCAGAGTGGGCTTTGATCAGTCACTTACCAAAGCTCAGCTTCAGAATATTGCACCTTTGTTGCTGGGATTCTGGTAACTTGCAAAAGCAAGAAATAATCTGTAGCAGCCAGATCTATTGCAAAAACAGAGGGTAGAGCTATGGCTCATGGGGTATGTGAACTTCTGTGGCTGGGGAAGTTGATCTAGGAGTTGGGGTTTTATATTATGACAACAAAGCAACTATCAGCATAGCACACAATCCAGTTCAACATGACCATACCAAACATATTGAAGTTGATCGGCACTTTATCAAGGAAAAACTTCAATATGGATCCCTATGTATACCATTCTGAAGACTCGGGAGCAAGTGGCAAATATGTTGACCGAAGGACTTGTCTCCACATGTTTTAATGTTTTGTTAGGAAAGTTGGGGATGCATAACGTTTATGCCCCAATTTGAGGGGGAGCATTGGAATAACATGGGATTTTGGGAATACTTGTGTATGGAATAGGAATTTGAGATAATGTATGGGGGTAATGTTCTAATTTCAGTCTTTTATGGCAAGTAATATGTGAGGAAGAATGGCAGTAGTGCACTGACCAATCTTCCCTCTCTTTCACATTCGTCGTCTTCTTCTCAACCATAGTTGTCAAGGTGTCAGTGCGGAAAATCTGGGCCATGGTGAGCTGTTGCCTTATTGTCCAAGGTGTGCGTGCCTTTATTTAATTTAATTCTTTTGTTTTTATTCCATTTCTGACAATTCTATGTGTTTGTATACATAGATCTTGTACACAGTGCTACATGGAATCATACTTTCAGAATCCAAAAAAAAAAAGGAAAATTTACGAAACACCCCCTGAAAATGGGCCGATACTCAGATCACCCCCTCATATTTGAAAATACTCAGATCACCCCTTGCATTAGAGCCCTATACTCAAATTAGACCCTACCGTTAGTTAACTGATGAAGTCAGCTAGTTAAATTTTTGAAAACCCTAAACTACCCTTGAGAAGAGTATAATTACTATTTTACCCTTAGTTCTAAAAACCCAACATATACTCTTTTTTTTTTCTTAATTAAAATAAGGAATCGGAGAGGGAATATTCCCTCTCCTTCTTCCCCAAATTGCCAAACCGAATGCAGTAACCTGGATTTGACCGGAGATCCGGCATTTGCTGCAACAGCTATAACCTTATTTATTGGTTTTAAAACAAAACTCATATACCAAAGGAACATATTTATGAAGCTGGGTTTACCTGGATTTGACCAGAGAAGAATTGCAACTGAAGCAGCCAATGGAACAGATTTCTGAAGAACTCGACATGGTGAGGAAGAGAAAGGAGAAGAAGAAGAGAGGGTGATTGCAGGTAAAATTCCAAAAGGGTCTTGCACCAAACACAACTTTTAGGTTCTTTCTGGAAGGCAGAGAGAGGAAGGCCGGAAATTATAGAGAATTAATAGGGACTCTACAGCTTCACTTGAGGTTTTGAGGCAAAAGCGTCGCAACAACCGATGGGTACAAAATCTAGGGTTTCGAGTTGTACGAGCTCAACGACGATCACTCGGCAAGCCATGGAGAGTGCCCTCGCGAGCGCCTCTGCCATCAGTGACCAGAGGCAAAAGATCGAACAGTACAAGCTTATACTATCGTCTGTTCTCGCATCCAACGACATCAAACAAGCAAAGAAGTTTGTCGATCACAGTTATACTTTCAATAGCCCTTTGGAGTTGGTTTTCAGTTTTGGTTCAGTTTATTATTTTCAAGTTTCTCACTAGTTTATTCACGGTAATATTCATTGGGTGACAGTGGTATCCGATGACGTTCCCCTGGTGGTGTCCCGACAACTGCTGCAGACTTTTGCGCAGGATTTGGGAAGGTTGGAACCCGAGACCCAAAAGGAGATTGCGCATTATGCTCTTAATCAGATTCAACCTCGAGTTGCTTCTTTTGAGGATTTTTGAGATTTTCAGGGACTGAAACAGTGGGGGAAATGAGGAGTTTAGGGTCGGAGAGAGCCAAAAATGACGAGGAAGCCATGGTTGGCTTCACTCTCTCTGTTTCTCTTTTAGCACTTAAAAGATAGAATTACAGAGGGAAGGGATGAGACAGACCATAGGTTAAGAATTAAGATAACAGACGAATGGTTGGATGATAATCAACACTGGCAGGGTTGGAGCGGAGGCGGCAGCGGCGTTTTTGGACCTCCTCAGGGAAGCAGAGGCAGCAGCGGCGGTGCTGCCTGGGCGAAGCAGAGGCAGTGGGGTATTTTAGGTTGAAGATGAAGGAAAGGGTAGTATTGTAAATTTAATTCTAATGATTTAGTACAAGGGTAAAATAGTCCTTTTACACCAATAACTAACAGCAGACTAACACCGTTAGTGTAGAGGGGGTGATCTGAGTATTTTCAAATATGAGGGAGTGATCTGAGTATCGGCCCATTTTCAGGGGGTGTTTCGTAAATTTCCCAAAAAAAAAGGAAAATAAAAAGGACGCAGTTGCTGAGACCCTGAGATCACGAAACCTAATGCTTAGAAATCTTGACCAGCAGGAGATGCTCTACCCAGCGACTCACTCCCCCCCACCCCCGATGAGAAGGAAGCAGCGACAGCAATACTGCCGCTGTCACCGCCAGTGCCATAGCAGCAGTAGCGGCAACAACAATCACCACTGACAAAGAAAAGATTGCAGCGGTCACCGCCACACCAGAAGAAAGAGGAAGGGAGCGTACCTGTTCAAGTTCCAGCGCTGCTGCCACTCCCTTCAATGCTGTTGCAGCTTCGTTGAAAACAGTCAGCCTTAAAAACTCTACTCTGCAACTCACAAGAAGTCAGGAATAGAGTCAGATAACCAGCGTCACGATACCAAAACCCCCGGAGGTGTTTGAATCATGAAAGCAATGATGTTGTGAATAGAGAACATTTACAAGAGAACAAGAATGGTTTTTGTTCTGCTATTCCCCCTCCAGTCTGTTTTTAAGGAGTAAGGAACCTGCTTCTAGAATCCATCGAGAATATCCTCAACCCCCACCTTTAATTATTTATTTATCTTATTTTATAGTAATATTTTATTTTACTATAACCAAAACGAAAAGGAGTAAAAGTAATCCAAGTAAGGCTTCCAAAGTCTTTCTGGACATTTTGAGTTACGATATAAATGAACCTTTTTCCATGAGAAGACGACAGATCTAACAGAAATATATAAAAAGTACTAGAGCACCTAGGGCTCCTTGTCGCCTAAGCGCTTAGGTGGTCCTCCAACGACTTGGTTGTTTAGGTGTCTTGACAACTATGTTCTCAACCCTTTCCTCCTTTTTATATAACATGCATACTGTTGCAACTTTCCATCCCAGGCTTTGTTCTGTTTTATACAACAGAACTCAACTGTCACTTTGTCCAACTGGCTGTTTTGAACTGTAGTTACTATTCTTCTTTCTTTGCAAATTGTTAATTTATTAAAGAATAATCACTTAATAGATATATTAGATGAATGCAGTTATATCATAACATAAAGTCGCCAATAAATAAACTGTCTAATTGAAAATGGGTTTACAGTCATGAAAACCAACAAATCTCTCTTACACTAATCTTAGACTCGAATAATTTTAATTGAAGAAGAGTGCCCAACAGGTTGGCAAATCACCTTATATTACTTGAAAACACCTAATGCACCAGTAAGATGTTATGATTAACCAGATGAAGCTATTCTATGCCTATGTATTCTATGTAGGTACCAAGGTGTTTCAGAGGGTTATTTTAACCAATCTGCTGGCCCTGTGCTAAAAGTATTGCTCTTTTTTGCAATAATGTACCCAGACTCATGCCAATTATTGATCAGACAAATATTGGAACTGTACCTTGCTAAGAATCTGTAAATATCAATAGAAAGGTAAAGTCCAAACAGAACTCTCTCTTACTAGCTGCTAGTGCACTGCATTTGTTTCAGCATCTGTTCAGTTTGATTGCCGTTTTGGCCAATAATATTTAGTTGTCATAAAAAAAGCCTATCTACAATTGGAACTATATCTTGAAATACCTTTAAATGTGTTTTGATGGCTTCAAATTGAGGTAATGATTTTAACAGGTTGTGGCATTCTTGGGTATGCTGGTGTACAAATTTTATGGGGAGGAATTGAGGGAAATGTTTGGTTATGAGGAACACCCTTATGGATTTTATGCAATGGCAGGTATGCTGCCTCTAGCCGTCTACTAGTGTATCTATAAATACATTTGTAAATCCTGTATAATAATATTGTGTTTACATGCTTTTGAGAGAGTGGTTAACATTGTTTATTTGTCAAAGTAGATTGTAATCATTCATTAACATTGCACAGTAGTGTTTTCTTCATACCATGTTCTTATCATAGGTGTTCTTTATGCTCCTTGCATACGTACAGTGTACACTGTACATACAACAACGAGAACAACAACAACAACCATAACCTTATCCCAACTAAATGGGGTCGGCTACATGGATCCGAAGAGGCTATGACAGTAAAAGAAATAAGAGAAGTAAAAAGAAGTACAGGAAGTAAAAGAAAGAATAATAGAAAATAAGTAAAGGAAAAAAGTCAAAACAACATCCCAGGAACATTCCCCTACAAGGGGTCAGCTACACGGGTCCTAGTCCTCCAAACAACTCTATCTGCGGTGATACTAGGATCGAGCCCTACCACATGCATATCCTTTCTTACCACTTCTCCAGTAGTCATCTTAGGCCTGCCCCTACCTCTTTTAGCTCCGTCAAACTGAATCTGGTCACTCTTCCTTACCGGTGCATCCATAGGTCTCCGTTGGACATGACCATTCCACCTCAAGCGGCTCTTAAGAAGCTTGTCCTGGATTGGTGCAACTCCCAATTTGGTTCTAATACAATCATTCCTTACTCTATCTCTCCTGGTCTTGCCACACATCCTCATCTCCGCTACACTCATCTTATCTATATTACTCTTCTTAACTGCCCAACATTCCGCTCCATAAGTCATAGTTGGTCTTATGGCTGTCCTATAGAATTTCCCTGTAAGCTTAATAGGCATGTGTTTGTCACATAACACTCCCGATGCACCTCTCCACTTCATCCATCCTACTTTAATTCTGTGGGAAACATCATCCTCTATATTACCCTCTTTATTAATGGTTGACCCTAAGTATCTAAAGCCATTCACTTTGTGGTAGCTCTCGCTCCTCAAGTTTCACCACTTCATCACCTCTCCTGGTTTGACTGAAGTTACACATCAAATACCCTGTTTTTGTTCTGCTTAACTTAAAGCCTTGTGATTCCAAGCTTGATCTCCATAACTCCAACTTTGCATTAATCCCTTCCACTGTCTCATCTATCAAAACAATATCATCAACAAAAAGCATAGACCAAGGGACCTCATGTTGAATGTGCCTGGTTAAATCATCCATTATGAGTGCAAACAAATAAGGGCTTAGAGCTGATCCTTGATTTAATCCAATTGTAATAAGGAATTCACTACTTTGGTCCTCTGCAGTTTTGACACTCGTCACCATGCCCTCATGCATATCCTTGATTATATCCACATAGTTACTTGAGCTCCTTCTCTTCTCTTGGACATGTCAAATGAGCTCTCTAGGGACTCTATCATAGGCCTTTTCTCGGTCAAAAAAGATCATATGGAGGTTCCTTTTGTAAGCTCTAAATATTTCCATAAGTCTCCTTAAAAGGTAAATAGCTTTTGTCGTGGATCTCCCTAGCATAAAACCAAATTGGTTCTCCGATATAACAGTTTCTCTTCTTAAGTGAACTTCAATGATTTTTTCCCAAAGTTTCATGGTATGACTCATTAGTTTTATGCCCCTATAGTTATTGCAGTTTTGGATATCACTTTTATTCTTATAAATTGGGATTACAGTGCTTCTCCTCCACTCATCTGGCATTTTCTTTGTACTCAAAATCTTGTTAAACAGCTTAGTTAGCCAAGATATCCCCTGTGCTCCTGAGCTCTTCCACACTTCAATTGGCATCTCATCTGGTCTCGGTGATTTTCCAACCTTCATCTTTCGTAGGGCCTCTTTAACTTCGGCCTCACCTACTCGTTGTAGATGTCCATGACGTGTGTTGGCTTCAAAACTATTCCTCTCCACTTCCAAATCCATCCTATCGGTCAAGGTAGCTCCATTAAGTAGGTTGTAAAAATATTCACCCCATCTCTCCATAATGTCCTCATCTCATATTAGTACTCGACCTTCCTCACTCTTAATGCATCTAACATGATCCAAATCTCTGCTCTTCCTTTCTCTTACTTTGGCTATCCGATAAATTGTATTTTCCCCTTCCTTTGTATTAAGTTTTTCATAGAGGTCATCATATTTCTTCACTCTTGCTTTCCCCACAATCTTCCGAGCTTCTTTTCTGGCCACATAATATCTCACCTTATCCTCTGCCTCGTTAGTCCTTTGCCAAGTCTTAAAATGAGCTTTCTTAGTCTTAATGGCTGCTTGAACTTTGTCATCCCACCACCAAGTCTCTTTAGGGGCCAGACACATACCTTTTGAAATCCCTAGGACTTCTTTAGCAACCTTCTTAATACAAGTCGTCATCTCAGTTGACATCTCGTTGGTATCTCCCTTAAATCCCACTTTCCTTGTAGAGCTAATTTACTGGAAAATGACTCTAAGAGAACTCCTTGGAGTCGCCCCCATCTTATCTTAGGGCAAACCTGTTTCGCCTTCTTACGTTGCCTCGTATTGAGGTACATATCCAAGACCATCAGTCTATGTTGGGCGGTTAAGCTCTCTCCTAGTATAATCTTACAGTCCTTACATAAAAGTCTGTCAGACCTTCTTGTTAAGAAAAAAACTTTTTGGCTTGCATGGTGCCCACTCTTGTAGGTAACTAAATGTTCATCTCTTTTTTTGAAAAAGGTATTTGCAATGCACAGATGAAACGCTATCGCAAAGTCTAACACTAAGATTCCCTCTTCATTCCTCTCTCTAACTCCGTATCCTCTATGAACCTCTTCAAAGCCTCTACGATCCCTGCCCACATGTCCATTAAGGTCCCCTCCGATAATAATTTTCTCTCCTAAACCAAAACCTTGTACTAATCCATTCATGTGCTCTCAAAATTGTATTTTAACACAATCATCCAAACTTGCCTGGGGTGCGTACGCACTAACAATGTTGATAACCTCGTTGTCTAGCACCAGCTTGATAGATATGATCCTATCTCCAAATCTTTTAGCATCCACTACTTCGTTCATAAGGTCTTTGTGCACAACTATGCCCACTCCACCTCTCCCACTTTCGTCTCCCAAGTACCATAGTTTGAAGTCATCTAATGCCTTGGCTTTGTGACACTTCCATCTAGTTTCTTAAATGCATGCAACATTAATCCTTCTTCGCCGCATAACATCAATTAGCTCCATACTCTTACCCGTCAAAGATCTGATGTTCTAGGATGCAAATCTAATCCTATGCTTATGAACACGATTAGTCCTAAAAGACATGATATAAAACACGATAAGGGATTGTTAGAATAATGTACACCAGAATACCGTGGGGGTATTCTGGTCCTTTTGGGGTTATTCTTATATTATTAAGTGTTATTAGCTTATGTCGGCTATGTGGGTTTTAGTCCCACATCGCCTAGCTTCTATTATTTGTAACTTTCTTTCTATTATAAATAGAGGGGCTTTTCTCTCATTAATACAATCAATTCCATTATTTTATTCCCTCTCTCTGACCCACGGTTTAACCAACATGGTATCAAAGCTAGTCTGATCTAGGTTAGAGAGACTAACCCTAATTTTTCCCTCCTTTCCTTCCAATCGATCTCTCTTCTTCTTCTCCCTTTTTCTCGTTTTTTCCTGCTCCTGTTTTTCTCCTTTTCGGCACAAAAACAGGGGCAGCACTAATGAGGTAAACATCATATCGATGATTTAGTGCTGCCCCCTTTCTCTCCTATCGTTTTTTATTAAAAAAAACAGTTGGAAGCCTCTTCTGTGATTTTAGGGTTCCTCCTTCTTTGAGATCAGATCTCGATAAACCTGATCCTCTAATAGAGGAACACCCTATGCAGCCTTTTTTCAGCCCTATGTTACCCTATTCCTACACCTAACTTCCTCTTTTCTTTCTCTCCATCAATTATTATTTTTTCCAGCCTAGATCCCCAAATCGATTTCACCTTGTCAAGGTTTTGAAAAACCCTGACTCCAATCAATGTTGGGGTTTCCTTTGTCAGATGCAGCCAATATTTCATGGATATTTCCCACTTGATCCAAGCCTTAATCGACCTCAGTTTGAACACAATCTGATGGTTGGATCTGTCCCTACAGCAAAATCTTCTCACCCTACCTTTGATGGTTCCCTGTTAAAACCCTAATTGAAATCGACCTTAGGGGTGCAGGTTTGAATGCTTGCTACCTTTTTTTGAGGGATGATTACTCTACCTACAGAAAACACTCGACCACAGTTTTTGCCTCTTTCCAAGAATTTGAAGACCCCTAACCCCAATCGATCCTTCTTTTCAGGGTTTTTTTCAAAACCCTGCCCATATCGATTTTGGGTTAGGGTTGTTTGTTGCTATTTGGAATTTTTTTTGTTGGTGTTTCTACCATCACGAAGGACATTCTACTTCAACTATTTATGGCTTGAAGAAGGTCTACTACCCAAGATAGCTGTTGCCCTCATTATCTGCGATTTTTAGGTACTTCTCCCATGTGAAGATCAAGTCTCCATTACCAAGGAGATTGGTCATTCGAACTGGAGATCCATTTCACCAGTTTTTGGTCAGCAAGTATTACAATAAGCAAGCACCTTTGACATGTCAGCCTCACCTTTGTTGAAGACCCCTTCCCTACAATCGATATTCACTTTCAGGGTTTTTTACAAAACCCTGACTATAATCAATCTATGGGGTAGGGCAGTCCACAGTTGCTAATTTTTTGAGGAGAGTTTTATCAACATCAGAGGAGTATACAGCCCATTATTCAGCATCTTACATCAGGTTTTTTAGTAAAAAAATTCCAGTTCATTTTGTTGGCTTGGTTTCTTCAATTATCAAGCTGTTTTTCTTGTTCCTATATGGCTGGCTGCTTCAACTACCTATGGATTTGTCTGGTTATTTATCTTATTTGGCTGGTTATTATGAGCTTCACTACCTACCTGGCTGGTGTTATTGATTGGCTTCTGTAAGCATGACTGGTTGATGTGTTACTGCTGCCTTCATGTGGAATACTGCTGCCCTATAATTGTGACTGTGTTTCCTCTTATTGGAGATCGAATTTCTCTCATTATTGAAGACTCGAATCTACTACCCTAGAGATCAGCCTATTTGGGATTACCAGAGTGTGTTCCACGATTTTTTGGCTGCACCTACGAACCTATTCAGTTATGTGAAGCTTTTCTGGTTAATATCCGGCATACTTTGGAGCTTGCATACTAGCATTGTTATAGATTCAGATCTGATCCAGTTTTGTTGAGGCTACTTCCATTCATTGCTGTCCGGATATCTTCTTAGTACTGTCTAGCATGTGGGAGTTTCTACCATGGACACTTTTGCACAATTGCTCCTCCCTGTTTGAAGATTGAACAAGCCTTGACAATTGGAGCATTTCCTTACTTCGAATCAGATTTGTATCTTTTTCAGATCTGAATATTGGGGTTAGGAATTTCTCCCCTGTAGGGGTTTCCATTCAAAGTGTTTGTTTGATTGATGGAAGAATGTTGGAGCTTTCTATGTTACCCAAGTTAATCCTACTCCATTAACCCCCTGCTGTTTTTCCTTCACCACCTCCCAAAACATACCTTTGGCATTACCCATAACACCCTTGGAAGCTAATGGTATTCCCTTCTTTACCATTTCTTCTTTTTTCAATTACACTTGGCAGCCACTTAACCATTCTAGAATGTTATGTTTTGCCCTATCTCTAACCTAATCTCTCTTATGTCCATGTGTACTACACGTGAGGGGGGGATTATATACAGTATACCTGCAGCCATTGCAGAGAGCAGAACATGCAGGGACACTTGGTGCAAAACATAGAAGGTCAGAGGTTTCACCATTGCCAATAAGTATCTACCTTGTTATTGTATCTACCTTGTTATTGGGTTACGTTTGCCGTAAGGGGGAGGCTGGTGTTAAAAGTTTTGAAGATGTTTGGTTATTGCCTGCCCATATGAGGTCCTACAGTTTGGTTGTTTCCGCTGCTTGATCTTTATTGCTGCCTGACTCATCTGCTTGCTACCCTAGTTACTTACCTTCAAGATTATCAGTCAAAGATTCATCCCTAGACAATTGTTGAAGATTGGTAACAATTGATCAAGTCTGCCCAAGTTTGAAGGTCTATTTTTTTTCAAGTTCTTGAAGGTCTATTTGGGAGCTGCATTCTTTTTGGAGCTGGATTCTGCTACAACTTATTTTTCCCATTTTTCATTCAAGTTGGGCATTAGTACCTTGTATGCGCCAACTTGAGGGGGAGTGTTAGCATTGTTATGGAGAGAGTTTTTCTTTAGTAGAGAGTTTTTTTTTCTTTAGTCCACGCTGGATCTTCCTTCTTTCATATTTGTATAATCCAGCGTGAGGGGGAGTGTTAGAATAATGTACACCAGAATACTGTGGGGGTATTCTGGTCCTTTTGGGGTTATTCTTATGTTATTAAGTGTTATTAGCTTATGTCGGCTATGTGGGTTTTAGTCCCACATCGCCTAGCTTCTATTATTTGTAACTTTCTTTCTATTATAAATAGAGGGGCTTTTCTCTCATTAATACAATCAATTCCATTATTTTATTCCCTCTCTCTGACCCACGGTTCAACCAACAGGGATAATCAAAAGATAGTAGGATCCATGCAGCTGTATAGAATATAGTGCCGGCTGCCTACCTGACGCACTAGTATATTTGATAGCTATTGTATATTATAAAGGTGTAATTTAAAAAGAAATATGGTTAATAGGGTAAAGTGATAAATCAAAGCAAAGTGAGATAAGCACGGCATAAGCCCAAGAATCAATTGAAAAAAAAAAAACGAATATGAGGGATAAACAGTAAACAGCAAACAGGGTGTTAGAATAATATAAAGCACACAGTGGAATTTAGAAGCAACAATGGAAAGAATAGTTTATGGCAACAATGTAAAAACAATGTATAGTAAAATATATAATAAAACAGGGCAATAGAAGCAATAAACAGTAAACAACAACCAGGGTGTTAGAATAATATAAAGCACACAGGTGGAATTAGAAGCGACAATAGAAATTTTTTTTTTGGTAGAACAATATAAAGAATAATATATAGCAACAATGTAAAAATATTGTACAGCAAAATATGCAAGAGAACAGGATAATAGAATAAGCAACAATGTAATAGGACAATATATATCGGAGCAAGGTAATATATAGCAAAACAGGGTAAAGTAACAAAGACCCTTCACAGCTGTAACAGGGCCAACATTTTTCAGAGTTCAACTACCCAGTATAGAGTAGAATATGGTTTACCAGGTTTGCAGGAAAGGCAAGCCACAATTTAAAATCAGACTAAACACTACAGCGTAGTAGTGTAGTATACTGTAGTGAATTCTGAAGCACGTCAGCTAAGGGTGATACCCTATGTTCAGGCTGAGAGTGGGGGTGTGGTGGGGGAGTGGATTGGAGTGGATGAGAGGAAATCGTGGGTTGAGAAAAACGCTGTCGATATAGCTAGTGGCCGAGAGAAGAAGAAATCAGGGCTTGGGAAGAACACAGCGGAAATTGAGAAATCAAGAAATCACGTTTAAGTGAGTGGTGGAGGAGAAAGAGGGATCCTCAGGAGCTATGGATGGTTGTGGGATAATCCGGGAGGTGTGCTTGGGTGTGAGGTAGCAGAAATCAGAGAGATAATCTGTTCGACGGAATCAGAGTTGAAGAAACCAGATGGAAAATACCGAGCTCAGGGATAGGAATGTGAGAGATAAACTAGAATGGAGAAGTGGCGCTTAGGTTTGATGGCGATAATCGAGCGTGGGGTTGAGGCAGAATCAAGGTTAAGAGATAATGGTGTAGGTGTTATCAGCCTTATGGGAGACTCGAGATTGGGGAGGTAAGTCATGGGTTTGGAGGTGAGCTAGTCTAGGGCGAGGTTATGGGGTAGAATTGGTTTGGACTAGGCTGTGGAGAGGGATCGTGGATTTGGAGAGGAATCGTGGGTAGGAAAGGGGTTTGGAGAAGGTGTAATCGAGGGTTTGGAGCAGGTGTAATCGCAGGTTAGAGAGAGAACTGTGGGAGGAGGTAAAGATAACCAGGGGTAGGGGTGTAGTGATACTTACCTGGTCTGGGGGTATCGTCCTTGAGTTTCACCAGACAACCAGGCCTCATAAACCTGGGAAATGGCTCACTGATGGAGCGATGGGGCCGTCGGAGTGAGCGAGGAGCTCAACGGTACCCCTGGACTCGCCGGGGAATTTCCGAGCAAAATGTACACTGTACATATCATTATGATTTATAAACACTTGCTTTTGTTAAATCAATATAACTCAACTACGCGTTTCCCAACTAACTGGGGTATCCTATGTGGATCCTTTTTTGCTTTTCTACTGTATTTAGAGCCATACTTCTTTTCAATCCAATTCCATGCATGCTTTTACTCACTACTTCTACCAAAGTCATTTTAGGCCTTTGTCTTGCTTTTGCCTATCCTTTGAATCATATCACTACTCTTTTTTGGTGCATTCAAATATCTTCATTGCACATGAACATGCCACCTCAAATGACTTTTCCTCAATTTATCATGTATTAGAGCTACTCTTAGATTACCTCTAATGTGTGCATTCCTTATTTTGTGTTTCTAGTTTTACCACTCATTAATCTTAGCATTCTCATCTCAACTACACTTTCTCAAGTCAATTAGAAATGCATAATATATTCAACAAATTACTTTTCCTGGCTGTTTTTTTAGAAAGATCTCACTTAATTCACATTTATTTGATTTTTTATTCAATGCTAAGTATATCTTCTGAACCCCTAAACCTATATCCTCTCTCAGACCTCAACACATAACTACTTTTTATTTTAAAAAAGAAATTTGTTCAAATAAAAAGCATTCAAATGCTTAACCATAGATTGAGAAGAATAATAAAAAAATTGAATGAAGGAAGAAAGTCATAAAGAAGCCACAGATTTAGGTTGAGAAGGCACAGTTAGATATTATTGGTTGGTCCTTTTGGTCTTGATTTGACACCCAATTGCCCCGTTAATCTATAATCCAATATAATCATTAACAAAGAGTTTTAATAGAGTTTGATGGTCATTCACATTTTTAATGTAGAAATTGTTTAAAAAGAATTGTTTCTGAAGATGGGAACTGTCCTTAAAAGCTTATTTGTACTTGTAATATCCTCAGTTTCTTGAAAAACAAAAATTCTTTGTATGTTTACCTAACTATATTATTACCTATTGATTGCCTATAAATTTTGCTCTATCTAATTTTTTGGGATAAGTCAAGCTGGTTTTATTAAGAGGAAAATTAAGCCTCTCAAAACCTATAAAACTGAAAAACCGCTACCATGCCATTAGAAAGCAGAGAAACCGAACAAAAGATTCTGCCAAGTCTATTGACTTTGCTTTACACAGTCATCACTAATTATTCACATTAAGCAGCGAAAAGAACTTATCGACTTTAATGTTTGAAACCGCCCTATGAACTATTGAACAGATTCATCGGTTTATCTCATTCCATTTTTCAAGGTTGAACGATAACCAATATGATGCAGGAATGTGATTCCCACATTTTCTCCAACTAGGATATAAGGGAACACTAGGTCAGGTTTTAAGGGGTGAAGAAAGAAAGGTAATTGCTTATCAAAAAAAAAAAAAGAAAGGTAATTGTTAGGTTATTGAATGAAATGTGGGTTCACAATTTGGTTCAGTGGGAGAAATGAAAGAAAACAGGGCTAGAGATATTGAATTTCAATGAAATTTGAAATGACTGGATATAATAACTGGTTGATAAGGTGTTCTCTTTGACTTCCCAAATCCCAAGTGGTGCAGTTTAGAGGGTAGGGGTGATGGATAAAAATCAGTTTTTCTGATTTCATAAACCAGTCAGGGATAAGCTAGGTGTTTGGTGATTGGTATTGTATGGTGAAAAGTTGAATATGGATGGGTTTTATTTGAGTTATGAAATCTTGGTGTGACAAATTGAATAATTAAGGCTGGCTTTCAGCAATTGGGTTCAACTGGTAGGTTTAGTGTTGGACAGAATCAGAAGATATAATTGTAAATATCTACCAAGAAACTTGACAAAGAAAAAGGAATAGAGAGGGCAAGAGGATTCTTTTGTAATCTACCTACTAGCACCATGAAGTCACTTGGCTTGGGGGGTACAGTTCTTGGCTGCAAAATTTTACTTCATTATCCATAAAGGTAGCTGTGTTAAGTTCTAGGGGTACTTCAGTTTATTTCAGCCTCTAAGGCTATTCTTGGTTCTATTTACTTGGTTTAGTAGAGTGTCGTGGGTACAGGGGTATTTCTGTCTTTGTATCCTTTTTTATTCTAGTGAAGAGGTATTATAAATATAAGGTGAGAGTCTGCGACAGAGTTATTGAACTCTCTTGCCGAAGGCTGTCCCCCCTTCGTAGATAGTTTGTTTCTTCTATTCTCTTCCTCTTTCTCTCTAACCTGGTTACAGGATCCTGGTATTGTAACATGGTATCAGAGCTCTTCTTATCAGGTCTGCGATTGGTTTTTTTATCCTTCTCCTCTGGTTTTTTCTTTCGGTTCTCACCTTGTGGTGTGCAGCCACCTATTGCTGCATCTATTATGAAGTAACACTCCTCTCATCAATGGAGTGTCCTTCACCCGATTCTATACTTATCTAATGCTGCTACTCTGAAGACTTCATCGATTTCAAGCACAATTCTGACATATCAAATTTTCAAGGATGGGCTGATAAAGTCGGTTTTCATGTTCTGCTTACTCTGGTGATTTCTATCTGAAGACTATGGATTTTTGGCTCGTGGTTGCTGCTGGTTATTGATTCTGCTTCAGTCTTTGGTGTATCTACTTTACATCTACATCGATTTGGCTGCTTCACCAAAACCCTGACAACTTGATCTCATTACTGGTTGGTTCTCTAATTTTTTTGTTTTTCTGTTGGTGAAGCCTTTCCTACTGCTGGTTGTGTATTCCAGCCCTACTTGGTTACTCTATCTGTTCAATCGATTTCTTGGGTTTTCTTGAACCTTGATTGTTATCGATATTTTTTGGTCTTCTATTTTTTGTGTCATGGCTGAGACCAAGACTACTACAGACCTGGTTAATGTCCGAATCACATCTATTAAGCTCAAAGGGAGCTCCAATTACTTGCTATGGGTTCAGGCTGGTAAAGTTTATATTGTGGCTAAGGATAAGCTCCGGTTTATTATTTCTGATCCTCCTGTATCAGATTCTAAAGACTATAATGAGTGGGTCAAGGACAATGCTGTTATTCTGATTTGGTTATGGAGCAGTATGGAGCCAGACATTGCTGCCAATGTGATATTGTGATGTTCCATACTATTGCAAAGGAGGTGTGAGATAATTTGAAAGAAACATATTCTCAGGAGAAGAGTATGACTCGTATCTTTGACTTGTATGAGAAGTTGTTTCAATTTCAGCAATCTGACAAGTCTCTACAGCAAACTATAGTACTTTCAAGGGTATGGTTGAAGAGCTGAATGTGTTTCAGCCCCTTACTACAGATATTGAGAAGCTTAAAGCTTAACAAAATGAATTCTTTGTCTCGAAGTTCCTTTTTTGGTCTGAATTCTAATTTGAAGGCTGTGAAGGGTCATTTACTTGCTGGTGAGTCAGTTCCTACTCTGAATGACACCTATTCCTGACTTCAATGTATTGCATCCCCTGCCAAATCAGATTCTTCAACCAAAGATAACTCCGCTTTCATTGCTAGTTATGGCCATGGCCGTGGTTCTGGTGGGCAACAACATGTTCGTTCTAGTAGACAGTATTCTTATTGTGGGAAGCCCAATCATACGATTGAGACTTGTTGGGCCAAGCATGGGAAGCTAGAATGGGCTCAACAGTTGGCCAATCATGCAGTGTCTGATGATGGTTCTGATATGGTGATTCCCAGTGCTACTAAGCCTGGTCCGTCTTTAGGTGATTCATCCTCCAATCTCCGCGAAGAGGTTGATCAATTGATGCACCGATTACAGAGTCTTGAGACATCTACTGGGGCTTCCAATTCCGCTGGCACTTTAGCTTACGCAGGTACACCTGCTTTCTTTACTACTACTACATCTTGGATTATTGATTCGGGGGTTTCCGCCCATATGACTGGCAAGTCATCATTGTTTAATTCCTTTTCTTCTAATTCCTACTCTACACCTGTCATTCTTGCAAGTGGCACCTCTACATGAGTTACTGGCCATGGTACAGTTCCTCTTAATCCTAACATCAGGCTTTCGTCATAAGAAGTAAAAGAGGGGAAATGGGGAGAAAAACTAGAGATAAGTAAAAGGGGAGAAGAAGAGGAGGAAGTATGTACCTGAAACTCATGCTGCAACCACCACCTCTTCCGCCGTCGACACCAAATACATAGGTGTCAAGGAGCTGGGCGACTCAAGACGATGGAGGGGAGCCTAGGTGACACGACACCCGATTAGGCGCCCTAAGCGTGTATGAATGATCTAAAAGCATGGATGGTTATTTCATATAAGTACATTTTCTTTAGATGTGGTCATAGTTATCAAGGCGGGAAAGCGACCATGGCGTTTTAGAGGGGCAAAATTCAAGGCGACACCGCCATGGCGGCAAGGCGCCCAAGGCGTCCAAGGCGACCAAGGAGCATGGACGCCATGGCGTCGCCTTGATAACTATGGATGTGGTTTACATGTTGTCCAACTGTCTGATCATTATAAGACACCCGTGAAATCCTAACTAGAACTAATAGGAGGGCTCCAAATCCATAAACAAGTGTGAAAAGGATTCGCTACTACAGGAGTAGGGTCCATGATGCATAGAGGAAGACCAAACACTTGGTAGACGATCCAAAACCATAGATCTCAAGGGGACATGTGTGATTTCTGATTCGAAGCGTCTATGCAAAAGATGAAAGAGGGCACTTCACGTTTTTACTTTTTGATTAGCGTGCATACTCTCTCCCTCTCCCCCCAGCATCTTATTACCGACTTGATAGGAAAAGGAAGAAATTGAAGCAAAGAGGGGGGGGGCGGAGAAG
The DNA here is from genome assembly GCF_018873765.1 of Telopea speciosissima. Classification (NCBI taxonomy): domain Eukaryota; kingdom Viridiplantae; phylum Streptophyta; class Magnoliopsida; order Proteales; family Proteaceae; genus Telopea; species Telopea speciosissima. The sequence continues at coordinate 46,305,626 of NC_057920.1, forward strand.
AAGAAAAACAAGGAGGATTTGGAAGGGGTAAGGCCTTGATGGCAGCGATACACCAGGTGAGGCCATTGACAAGCATATCAGAATTGAAGGCATTATGGTTGGCAGAGAGAACCGGTGGATGAGAGAAGGTCGGGACTTGAGGGCAGATGGAGCAAAGAAGAGAAAAAAACCGAACACTTGCTAAGGTGATCGGAGAGTCACCATCGATGATAGAAGAGGTTCCTTTATCACAGTTTGGATTTTGGATCTGTTGTTTCCTTCCTCACAGATTCCATGATTTGTCTTCTTCTTCTTCCTGTCTTTCTTTAGTTTTTTTTTTTTTTTTGGTTGGGTTTTTGTCAAATGCCCCCTTGGAAATGCCCATTTGTCCAAATGCCCCCTTGAAACTTTTCTAATCCTAAACTCCCCCCTATTTTCAATAAATTGTAGCATTTTGGTCCTGTCTGTTAATTTGGGACGTTAAACGTTAGTTTTAGGGTATGTAATGACCAAAATGCCCTTGTGGCAAAAACTAAAAAAAATAAAAATGTAAAGTGACCAAATTGCCCTCATCTTCCCCAAATGGTTTAGGGTTTGAAACTGAAAATCAGACCCTAAACCATTTGGGGAACATGAACCCTAAATCAAACCTCCAAAATTGAAGTTGCAGTGAAGAAATCCACTATCTTCTCAATCCGAAGTTTCAGAAATCAATAGCAAAAGAGTTTCTCCTAGCAAAATGCTCACCCAAATCGAGCTTAAAAGCTAAACCTGAAATCAAACTTAACTTTATTAGAAGAAAAACCATAAGAACTAAGATTGCCCCAAATCTCTGCCCTTGTTCTTGGAAAGGCTCTCCCACTTTGAATATATAAGATGAAAATTTAAGAAAAAAAACTTTGAAAGTCAGTCTTCGCATGGACCTTCTCTGTTTGATTTACATCTTACAAAGGGAAGGGATGTGGTTCGCCACTTCACCATGCCTCTTATCTATTTTGGGATATCTTAGCATTCAATGTCGAGGCGCGACTTTTACGGTGGTTCAGCTGCCGCCAGTGGCGATGGTGATATTATGACAGAACCAAGGAGGCGGAAAAGTTGCCAGCAGTTGGTCCATCGAAGGGTATGGAAGATTGAAAGGCCTTTCTTTTTCCATTGAACACTTCTTATTAACCATTAAAGGGTTTGCGTTAGCTTTCTATGAGGGTTTTGATGGATTTCTCGATTGGGATTTGAGCCTTTTTGACTTTAATCGGCACCGACACAAAAATACCCTGCTGGATTTCCTAAATCCGATTGTATATGCCATATGAAGTTACTGTAATTCTTGCAGGATTTTGGTACTGAAATCGGGCTAACAAAGTAAAGAAGAAAGGGAAAAAGAAATTGAAACTCTTTTTGTTTTCTTCTGGAGATTTTTTTTTGGAAACTTTCTTCACTGCAACTTCAATTTTGGAGGTTTGATTTTGGGGTTCATCTTCCCCAAATGGTTTAGGGTTTGATTTTCAGTTTCAAACCCTAAACCATTTGGGGAAGATGAGGGCAATTTGGTCACTTTACATTTTAATTATTGTTAGTTTTTATCACAAGGGCATTTTGGTCATTACATACCCTAAAACTAACGTTTAATGTCCCAAATTAACAGACAGGACCAAAATGCTACAATTTATTGAAAATAGGGGGGAGTTTAGGATTAGAAAAGTTTCAAGGGGGCATTTGGACAAACGGGCATTTCCAGGGGGGCATTTGACAAAAACCCTTTTTTTTTTATAATACAAAGGATTGATCCCATGCATCACACTATATACAACAACATACACAAATACAAGCAAGGCGTTCCGACGCCTAGCCCCTGAAAAAATGCTTCATCGCCTAGGTAACAACTATGACCAAATAGGTTTCAATTGTTGAATTACATCTTTGAAGAATATATATATATATATAATTTATTTATTTATTTTTATTTTATACATTACCCCTCATATTCAGAAATAAAAGTAATTAAATTTTCATTTTACATATAAACTAACCCTCAAAATTGCATCTTAAAGGAAAGAAATATATTTACATTTAAAACCTCCCCTTGGTATATGCATGCTTTAGTTGTCTAGGTGCCTGGCCAGTGCCTATGTTTGCCTTTGTAACATGACTACCTTGGGATTGGTCCACAATACCTATCAATTTAAAATACAAATAATTCCATGACTCTAAATAATTAAGCTTGTAAAATCAGTACAGACCAGCAAGCAAAGACCTGCCTTGTGAACTAAAAGGTTTTCAACTGCACTGAAACATCAGTATGAGAAAATACACTTGAGTATTATTAACAATGGTTCAAGATCTTGGTTGAAACTTGAAGTTTCGACCGAGATATCTCGGTTCCCCAAGTTTCCTAGACAAAACACATATGTAATACTGTATCGATCAGGTTTCGACAATATTTCGGAAATTTTGATAATTTCGACCAGTTTCGACCAATTTCAACCAGCCCAGTTTCGACCATTTTGGTAGTTTCGACCAGTTTTGACCAGCCCATGACATGTCGAGTTTTGGCAAAAAAATACCAGGTTTTGACTGAAACCTGGGAAATCTCGGTTTCCTGGCTGGTCGAAACCGGGATTTAGAACCTTGTTATTAACTCTAAGTCGATGAGAACAATCAGCAGAGCTGTACAGCATCTCCAAACAGAAAACACAGCAGTTTTCACCAAAAAAAAAATAGTGTCAGGTTTTAGGATTTTTCAGAAGTAAAATAAAAACGAACCATGACTCTTCTCAGTCTGTGATTTTCGGATTTGAGCATATGATCTTAAAGAAGTGATTGCATATAAAATTTCAGACTAACCCAATAAACCTGTGTCAGGTTCTATTCAGAACAATTGGGCTGAAATTTCATCAGCTATTTGATTGGTATCTCTCCACGACCGAATACCAACCCTAGAACAAATTGTTTTCTTGTGATACATTGAGAACAAATTGTTTATTAAGTTGACCATAGTACAAATTTCATGGCTTGCTCCCTGTCCTTGTCCAACTTTTGTGGTATTTAACATGCTTGATCTCCTGATTGGAGACATTAGTTTGTATTATATACTTGACAGATCAGTTTTATTGTGTGGTGATTGGTAAAATATGAGCATGATTTTTGTTTCTTAATCTTAATTGCCTATGCTTTTGTTGTCTTACAGTTTCAAAAAGGTTCTGTGATAAAAACAAGCAGATGTTGCTTGTTTGCATTAGTAAATATTTGATGCTACAAATTTATAATAATACCCTTCAATTAACTGGAAGCATAGGAAGAATTTTCTTGAGCTGTCATACAGTTTGATTTAAAATACAGTGTAATTTCAATGATTTATTTCTGTGATTGCTAATATTATTAAATTATTTGAAAGTCTAGTCTCATCTCCCAAAAAGAAAAACGAAGGATTGGGAATCTAATCTCCCCTCTCCCCCCTCTCTCCCTCTTCCCCTCAAATTGTTCAGTCTCAGCTATTGTTTTGGTGGGATTGCTCTATGGGTTCTTCATAGCCATAATCTGCGGGCAGAGGATCAACGAACGGCACTACCATGTTCTGGCAAAACAAGAACTAACAAAGGTAGTACTTCTATCTCATGGAAAAAAATTAGAGGCATTCCTATTTGTAATGAAGATTTTTCTGGACGGCCCTCTCCACTCCTTTTTCTTCTCTTTCTCTCTCAGTGACTCTACTCTTCAAATGCTTTTTCTGAACTTGAGTTAATGAAGTAATGAATGAAATTAAGAGCTAGAGAAGACAACCTCATGCCAATGAATCTGAGTGATGTAAAGTAAAAATAATTTGCTTTCTGTTAAGTAAAATTATTTAATTGATCAACTTCAAAATATGGTGGTATCATAGTATTGATAACTGAGTATGAAAACTTAGAAAATGGAGCTACACATTGATGAGAGGTGTCTTGCAACTAAAGATTTGAGTATTATGAGGTAGCACAGTTACAGATCCTATTTTTGTGGCTAACAAGCTCAATCTATGCTATCTTCATTGCTTTTGAGTATAGACTCACAAATTAGGGATAATCAATTAATCATGTCCTCCAATGACTAGTGTTGAGCAGTAGGTCACATGGTAAATATATAAAAAGATTGTTATAAAAAAACAAATTGAAATAATGATACAGAAACAAAGGATGGTGTGAGTTTGTTGTTTTGATGTGGTCTTTTAAATGTGAAATTCAATTAAATATCTTAAATGATGCCAGGATCAAGTGAAATTTGAAACTCAGAGCATGTAGGCTCAACAATAAGGGGTGGTAGGAAGATAAGTTTGATAATATGTTACAGCAGTGGTGGAAATAAAGGACAGTTGCAGTCAAGAGAGATTAGAGAGGATCGATTCCTCTCTTCTATATTTATTCATTGACATTAGGAAAAGTAAATTACAGGACTGCTCCTCTACTAATATAACATACACACAAGTGATTATCCTAATTACATTTACTATACTACCCTCACAATATGTACATCCAACACTCCCCCTCAAGCTGGAGAATAAATTTCATACATGTCCAGCTTGCTTTAGAGGGTATAGAATTGCAATGAGTTGATTCCTTTGGCTAGCTGATTCCCCGTCTTCACAAAGGGAGTGCAAATGCAATCGGAGTCAATCTTTTCCTTGATGAAGTGATGATCAACCTCAACTTGTTTTGTCACAATACAACCGCATGGGGCCTTCTGCCTCAAACCCCATCTCTTGGACTAGTTTCTTCAACCGTAGGAGTTCACCGACTCCATGTGCCATGGCTCTAAATTCTGCCTCTGCACTTGATCTAGCCACCACAAATTACTTCTTACTTCTCAAGGTTTCCAGGTTCTCATCTACAATGGAGTAGTATAATAGAGCTTGCCCAATCAGCAATAGTGTACCCCTTAATTTTCATATGGTCATGTCTAGAGAACAATAGTCCTTCTCCTAGACTGGACTTCAAGTACCTGAGAATACGATACACTGTGTTTAAATGCCCACTCTTAGGCACATGCATGAACTGACTTACTACCCCAACAACATAAGCAATATCCGAACGTTTAAGGTAGAGGTAGATCAATTTCCTTACCAATCTCTCATACTTCCTTGCATCAACTACAAGATGTACCCCTTAATTTTCATATGGTCATGTCTAGAGAACAATAGTCCTTCTCCTGGACTGGACTTCAAGTACCTAAGAATACAACACACTATGTTTAAATGTCCACTCTCAGGCACATGCATGAATTGACTTACTACCCCAACAACATAAGCAATATCCGGATGTTTAAGCGAGAGGTAGATCAACTTCCCTACCAATCTCTGATGCTTCCTTGCATCTACTACAGGATGTCCACCGTCACCACGTAGTTTATGATTCTGATCAATAGGTGAGTCAGCGGGTTTACAACCCATCATTCCAGTCTCATGCAGAAGGTTCAACACAAACTTCCTCTGATAGATGTTAATGCTTTTTTTTGACATTGACACTTCAATTCCCAAGTAGTATTTCAAGGGACCAATGTCTTTAATCTCAAATTGCTGAGCTATGTAGGATTTGAGCCTCTTTATTTCCTCTTGGTCACTCCCAATTACTACAATATCATCCACATAGACACATAAGGTTGTAATATTACCACCACCTTGACGGATGAACATTGTATGATCAACCTGACTCTGGGTGTATCCATTCTTCAGAATAGCTAGTCTGAACCGCTCAAATCAGGCCTTCAGAGACTGTTTAAGACCGTAGAGGGCTATTTTAAGGCGACATAGTTTACCTTCAGCTGTTGGACACTTGAGGCCTGGGGAACTTGCATTAACACTTCCTCCACCAAGTTCCCATGGAGAAATTCATTCTTCACATCCAACTGATACAATAACCTATCCTGATTGGTAGCTATTGATAATAGAGCTCTTATTGAGTTGTGCTTAGCCATTGGAGCAAATGCTTCTTGATAGTGAATTCCATATACTCGACTATATCCCTTGGCTACCAACCTAGCCTTATATCTTTCAATGGTGCCATCTGAGTGGATCCATCTACAACCTATTGACACTCTTCCTTTTGGAAGATCAACAAGATCCTAGGTACAATTCTTCTCAAGAGCCCTCATCTCCTCACACATAGATTCCTTTCACTCGGGACTAGTAATGGCCTCACTAACATTCTTCGGAATAGGAATTGAGGGAAGGACACCCAAAGAAGCAAGACTTGCAGGAGAGATTACATTATAATAAACAAACTTGGCTATAAGGTTAGCACAATCTCTTTTTCCTTTCCGAACATCAGTGGGGAGATCTAACTCAGAAGGAAGTGGATTTGGATCTGGAGAGGACTGTTGGCAGGTCTTGTTTTCTCTACTTTTGTATACTTGTACCTCCTGCTTCCCACCTCCCAGAACTAGCTTCCCCTTCTATACCAGTTCCCCTGGTTTTGACGAGGGCACATCAACATCCACCTCCTTGGGTCTCCCAACATCACAGAGAAATGTAGGGATGGAATGAAATGAAGGAATAGACAATGGGTGATGATCAACTACCTCTTCACTGTTACACCCACTCTCCGTCTGAAGAGGTAGTTTGGAGGGAGAGAAAAGGAAAGGACTCATAGAAGGTAACATCACTGGAGACGAGCCTCTTCCGTGAAGAGGGATGATAACATTTGTAGCTTTTTGTGGTAGGAGAGTAGCCAAGAAAGACACATTTGAGAGCCTTTGAATCAAGCTTAATACGTATAGATTTGTTATTATGAGCATAACACTCACATCCAAACACTTTGGGAGGGAGAGAAAAAGAGGAAGGTGTTTTCAAAGGGGATTTAAAGCCAAGAATAGAGGAAGGCGTAGGATTAGTCAAGGTGGTGGCAGCAAGAAGAGTATCTGACAAAAATTTTAGGGACATGCATGCAAAACAACGAACTTCTTGTCATTTCTAACAACAATGGCGATTTTTTTTCCTCAACCACTCCATTCTGTTGGGGGGGGGTATCAACACATGCAAGCTGATGAATAATACCATTTTCAGTGGAAAAGGTTTGGAGTCCCCCATACATGTACTCACCCCCTATCGGATCGGACAATCTTGACCTTAGTGTCAAATTGGGTGCACACCATATGGTAAAAATTTTTTAAAGTCTCATAGACATCACTTTTTGGTTCAACAGGAATACCCGAGTGGTACGAGAGTAATCATCATCAAAAAAGACAAATAGCGATAGCCAAACAAGGAGGTGGTGGGAAAAGGTCCCCAAACATCAGTGTGTACAATGTGGAAATGAGTAGTAGACCGATGACCAAGAGAAGGATAAAAGATCGACAATATTTGGCAAATAAACATGGTTCACAGTAAAATATATGAGAACTAGATACAGAAGAAAATAGGTGGGGCAATTGTTTTTTCATAATAGAATAGAAGGAATGTCCCAATAGTATCAATAGAACTACTGGCACTATGCCCACAAACAAATGATTGTGCTCCTTTCAAAACAGATGGTTTGTGATCAAGAAGGTGGTGCCCGTTCTCCTCACGTCCACTGCCAATAATCCTCTTCATCACCAAATCCTGAAACAGACATTGAGGAGGAAAGAAGGTAATACAACAGTTTAAAGACTTGGTTAAATGACTCCCGTTTCTGGTTTGTATTATCCAATTTGATTATAGATATCCCAGCCTTGATGTTCTCCAAAATGACGGGGCTGGGAGTAACACCACTTGGTCCACTAACCTCAGACAAGGTTCATAAACCCTCACAAGAAGCTTGTTGGATACCCTAACCAGGTGGGGAGTCCACACTCTACCAAATCTTCTTTCCAACAACAGAATTCTTAATATCAGTTAAAGAACAGAACACATTCATGCAGATCTTTCAATCATGAAGGCATGTCCAGATAGTGGGATCACACACTGACCAAGATAACATGTTTCAGCAAGATAAAGTGCTTTTATCAACAAGGCAGCCGATTAAATACCAGTTTACTGGCAGAACAGTCCATAGTCATTTGAGTTGCAGAAAAAAAGATTAGATATCACCAGCTGAGAGCATGGGGCTTTGACAATAGACTCCAGTGTGACTCCAAGGAACATAATTCCTACTCCAATACAGCTCCCGATGAATGAGAAACAAGAAGAGATTTCCAGAACTGGTGGTACTGTAGCAGTGGCAGAAAAAAAAAAGTTGCAGACCATGGGCTTTCCTCCTTTGCAACCAAGGTTTGAAGGCTTGAATAGGAGACCCTTGGGCGACTCCGATGGGTTTGGTCCCTACTGCAACAATTCCCTGATGAGGGAGAACAAAGGCTGTTTCAGATCTCGCAGTACTGTTCACAGAACAGTAGTCAAGGTTGAGTTTTCCATTGGTGGTGTGTTGACTGCTCCCATCTTCACCACCAGCGGCTTCTGTGGAGAGTATTGAGTCATCACTATGATTTGTACAACATGTTCCCTGCTCTGGAACCCTCTATTATTGTTGGGTTTCAAAGCTAGAGAGACTAAGTTTCAAGGTCCGTGGTCGATTCTCAAACCTAAAGTTCTGATACTAAGTTTGATAATATGTTACAGGAGAAGTTGTAGTCAAGAGAGATTAGAGGAGAGGATTCATTAACATTAGGAAAAGGAGATTACAACTTACAATACTGCCCCTCTACTAACATAACAGAAACTTAAGTGATTATCCACATTACATTTACTATACTATCTCATAGGTACATCTAGCAAAATATCCAATTTCTGTCAAATGCATTCTTTCATTCATTGGTATGATCTTCCTCAAGCACCCACTATTTACTTCTATTATGAGTAGGGAACAGCTAAAACCTTTGATTCCCAAAAAACGAGCGCTTTTCATGTGCTACTCCAATGTTTGCTTGATCTCTTTACCAAAAGTGAACAAAAAAGGATTAACTTAAAAATAAGAGTGAGTAAAACTTCTTCTAAAATTAAAATTCACTAATAGAAAATTCAATTCAGAGGGACCTCACTTGGCGGTGAAGGGGATCGAAGGGGTGGGTGGTCCGGGAACAGAAACGGGAGAGGACTCATAACCCCCCTCCCTTTTCCCTCTTCCGCATGCTAATTTATTCACCAGGCCCTGGAGTGATGCCGAATTCTCTGTTTTTTTTGAAAGAAAAAAGCTGAATAAATAGGGCTGTGATACATTCCGGAATATTATAAAGGTAAATACTTTTTTGTCCTGCCTGCCTGAGGACAAATGTGAATGATTTGGCTTGACACTTCTTCAGTGAAATTAGCTATAACTTTAATAAAATCTGGTTGTATTTGCAAAACACTGCTCTTGTTGGAAAGGTAATTGAAAAAGCTTTTTCAAACATCATCAAAATATGTATTTTAGATTTTGACCTTCGAAGAATCTAATAAAAAAGGGCCATTGCTTGGAGTAATGGTAAAAATTTGTACTGCCAGGGAAAATGTCCAGGTTCGAATGTTGAGAGCATTCACTTTGTCCAAGAAAAGCCGAAGATTAGTACCATCTCCAAACTCATCCCTCTCAGCCAGCAACTGGGTAATGCCCCTTAAAGAATCAACTCAAAAGAAAAGTGATGGAAATAACTGAGATGATCCAAAGTCTAATAATATAATGATTATCATTATTATCATTATTATTATTATTATTATTATTATTATTATTATTATTATTATTATTATTATTATTATTATTGTTATTGTTATTGTTATTATTAATCTCTCCTTAGCTCTCCTCCTGACACTCTTTATTCTCCTCTCTGCACCCTACTGACGAACCGTCTCCCTAGCTCTCCTCTTTCTTCTCCTCCCCATTGGCTGGCTCCCCATCCCGCCAGTTTATAGCAGTCTCTCAAGTAACTATTTTATTAATTTAATCCAATCCAATGCATACATGACTTACCTTGATTATACTATGTACTTTTGAAAGACGAAACACTGCTATTTGAACCTTGAGATACTTCTGCATCCCATGTATTCCCAAGCTGCAAAATACTGTGGATGAATTGAGCAGTTGAGGGATACTTGACTGTTGAATAAAAATTAATATTTCATTGAAATGAATATTGAACTCATTATTATTGATTATAAAGTTTCCTATAATTTCCTTTTCCATCTGTGGCCTTTCCAAATCTAGATATCATCCAAATCTGGATATCAGTAATATGAGGATTTTAGGTTTCATTAAATGGCTGATTTTATTGGACATATGTTTCTGTCAATCTGATTTTTGGTGTAACATCAGGAGTATGTCGTGGAAGATCGAGAAGGTAATAAGAATCACCCTGAGCTTGATCCTTCCCACATAACAGAGCTAAGAATGTTGGGCCTCTACTGAGTGGGAAAACTTTTCCTTCCATTGAGTTATCTTGTAAGCACATTGATTCTTCTTCATTTTCTTATTAATAATAATAATTGTTGTTGTTATTATTATTGTTATGAATATTAATATTCTATCCTTCTCTTTTCTTTTATACTGGAAAACATGCCATCTTAAATAACCACTTGGTTTCCTTTTCCTTTCTTATACTCTTCTGTCATCTATTTATGTCGAGGAAACATCTCTATCTTTGCTACTGAAAGAAGGGAGATATTATGCAAAACATTTTTTTTTGTGGGGATCATCAACAGGAGAATTTTTTTTTGTTAAAGATGGAGAGAAAAAGTGAAATGAAATACAAACACAATTGATCTGCCTAAAATATCTTAAACCACAAATCTCCACAAGCCAAATGCAGAAGAAACCCAAATATCTTTATTGGTTGTATCTGTGCTTTCCGATGCTGATACGTATTTGGCATATTGGCCCAATATGTACCAATACTTAATTCCCTGAATCCAGCTAAACTACTACATTTTAATAATAATTAATAAAAAAATAAACTCTAGAAAGAACCCCCATGATTTGAAAATTTTTGGGTGAATGATCTGGACCGCAAGCCAGGTTTGGTTGAGAACTGAACCAAACTTACCCAAACTAAAACCGCAAGGTCATTTGCTCTTCTTTCTTCCAACAGCTGGATACTACATAAATTCTCCTCGGCTTGGAAAAACTCAACCACAATTTTTTCAGTGACGAGGGGGTAACAGCATGTGAGTTGCATCCTTGACCAGTCCCCAAAACAAAGTTCTGGTGATGTAGGGATGTTAGGAATAAATTCCTCGAGCTTGGCCGTTCTCTCTTCAAAGACACATGGTTGAATCACAAATTCAAGGACTTCAACATCAAGAATATTGTCTGGAGTAGTCACAACTTCATGTGGAGTACATTATGACCCTCCCCAGACCTTGCTGTGGCGGGAGTCCCATGCACTGGGTACGCCCTTTTTTTAGTCACAACTTCATGTGGAGTGCTGTTGAACTCTTCCTCAACCATAACCTCTTCTTTTACTGTGGACTCAACCTTGTCTTCTTTCAATTCTTCATAGTTATGGTTTTTGGTTTCAGCCAATGGAACTTGAGTTAACACGTGTACTCCACATGATTCCTCTTCATCCTCTGGAGCTCTTCTCCTTTGCTCGATGGCAAAGGTTCATATTCCTCACATTTGTCATCTGTCTCAACTGTCATTACAGCTGCAGTAACCTTCTTCTTGGGGCAGAAGTTGGCAGTATGTCCCATCTTGCAACAGTAGTAGCACTGAACATTGTTGCGGCTGTCCATAGCTGTTTGTCCTTGGTGACGTCCAGAGATCTTCTTGTGATAGTATCAGCTGTTGGTATCTTTCCGTAGTCCCCAGCTCGAGGACCAACCATCCTGGAGGGAAACTTTAGATTTTCCTCCGCCTGTAGAGCCTTATGGAAACAGTCTTGCAAATCATTAAAGTCATAGACGTTGATTTCCTTTCTGATCTCAGGATTCAGTCCTGACTTAAATCGCAAAATAGAGGTCATCCTCATTGATTCTTGTGTGTGAAACCAATGTGTTGAACTGCTCCATGTAGTCCGCAACTGGAAGTGTGTCTTGCTATAGGGTATTGAGCTGATCATGCTGGGCGCGACGCGTAGGGGGATGATACTTGGCCTTTCATTCTTCTTTCATTTTCTCCCAGGTAGTAGGTTCTGTACCACGAATTCAAAAGCCTCTCTTCATTCAACCGCTGTGACTCCTTGGCTGGTCCAATCAACAAGGCTTGTGCAAGCTTTAATTTCATGGGTTCTAACTAGTCATACGGATCAAAGTAATCATCCAAAGAAGTAAGACAATCATGGAATACATGGGGATTGAGTTTCCCGTTGTATTCTTCGAGTTTAGGCTTGATTTTCTGTGACCTGTTGGCTTCTCTGGTTTGGAAAACCAGTTTCAACCTGTATGTGCGGGGTATCTTCAAGAGAACCCTGTAGTGTAGGGGGTTTGTATGCTGCCGTCCGTAAAATTTAGAATGGTTATTTGGTGTGGAATAAGATGGCAATCCCTCAACTATGTGCAGATCAGGGTTTTCAGGTCTGGGGGAATGCAAAGACTCACCCCTCTGCTGTTTTATGACAGCGAGTTCATCTGACTGCTGCAGCCAATTGATTAAGCATATCTTGAAGGCTGGATTCAGTAGGGTTCCTTGAATCACTGTAGGCCATAGCTCTGATACCAAATTGATGGGGTTTCTAGGCTCCTAGGGACTTGGGAATAAGTAACCTAAAGTTTAGCCAGAATCACAGGAATAAAGAACCCAAACCAGTAAAAGGAAATTCCATAAAATACAATCAGAACAGCACAGATAGGCAAGAAATTCTGGACGAATGGTCTTGGTAGGATTGAATGGCTCCACCCAAGAGCGGGGGGGGGGGGGGTGAATTGGGTGATGACTTTTTCTTTCACTTAAAACAGAACCTCAACAATTTACAAGTGAAAGGGAAAAAAGAGAGATTAAGAGACAAATAGAAGACACATGCAATTTAGAGTGGTTTGGACCAACCTGTCCTACGTCCACAATCTTGATCATGGACGAAGGATTTCTCCATTATCTGATTCTTTTCCTAGGCAAGAATCAAGCCCTTACACACTCAACCACGGGGTGAGTACCCAAGCCACATAGGCTCAAAGGATTTTCTACCCAGGTCATACAGACCAAGGATTTCTCTTCAGCCACACAGACTTATTTTTACAATACAAATTGGCTTCTTCTTTCAAGCCTGATAACTGTAACCTTTTAAGCATACTTTTTGATCAATACAAGATGCTTTCTATACAACTTGAACACGTTGTTGGTCAGTTCTAGCCCTTCTCAAGATGATGTAACACTTGAGCACAATCTCACAATAACAATCTCTCAAAATGATGTTATCGATGAAGCACGGTAGCTTTTCTCAAGAAGATGATCGAATTATGCTCTTTGTTCTTGTTGTGTCATGTTTTTGATTGATACATGACATCAAGTGACTCCATCCTTTTATAGGCAAACAAACTAGCTGTTGAACTAGCCGTTAGGGTCAGGTTTAGCTTTTCCCTTGAACATTTGAATGCACTTTCATTTCCAAGAGAAACTAGCTGCTGGAGAACCACTAAAACATAAAAAATGGTTAGAAGCATTTAATCCTTTTGGTCTTCAATATTCAACTTATGATTTTCAAGAAAAACTAGCTAATAGAGTTCCTCAACATCAGTGAAGATGTTTAAGAATTCCACTCCAGTGGTTATAGTCCAAGTGGTCATAAATAAATAGTCAATTACTTTCCAACTTCTTGACCATGCAACATTAAATACTGTTGCATGGAAGACTTCCCAACCGTCACGGAAGACTGCAGCTGTAGGGACTTGAGATGGTCACTCTCAACATGCATGAAAGATGGTCATGGAAGACTGGAAGGGTCCCAAGGAAGCATATAGCGAGATGCATAACACATGCAAGCTACAGTCGATGACATTCTAGATGTCCCAGCGTTCAGTTTCATTAGAGTCCTTTCAACATCCACTTTTCAGGGATTAAAGGGCACCTGACAGAGCATACTATAGCTCACGTAATGTAGGAAGCGACATTGTCTGTCTGAGATGACTTAATCTCACAAACTCTCAGACATTCACAGAAGATCACACGGAAAATCGTAGTGGTCGCTTGTGGACACTTAACATTAAAAGCTCAGTTGTCTGTGAGTTCAGACTTAGAATTCTTGAGATTTACCAAAATCAAGTTCGGTCGTCTATCCCTATTCACGGAAGACCATGGATAACGGACTTAAGACTTTCTTGTAAGTCAATTCACCTTCTTGGTTTTTCCATGTAAGTCCATTTTTATGTGATTTCTGGGCTTTTCATTTCTTGTTGATCATCTGTATTAGGATTACAGGTATTCCAATTATAATCAAATCCTAATGTCTTGACTTGAAGGGAGGACGGAAAACCGTCTTCAATAGTTCTTCTTCCTATCAACATGCCCTGTTCACGGAAGATCGTGGACAACAGACTTAAGACTTGCTTCTAAGTCAAGCCACCTTCTTGGTTTTTCCATTTATGTCTATTTTTATGTGATTTCTGGGCTTTTCACATCTTGTTGATCATCTACATTAGGATTACAAAGATATTCCAATTATAATCAAATCCTAATGTCTTGACTTGAAGGGTGGACGGTAAACCGTCTTCAATAGTTCTTCTTCCAATCAACATGCTGTGTTCTATCTTCAACTGTACCTCTTCAGCAGCTTGGGTAAATTTTATCTCTTAGCACATTTAGCACGTCTACCCAAAACACACATCACATAATGGGTTTCATATCCAAAACTCTCAATATATAAATGGAACCTTCTAGTTCCAACAGGTCTGAGCATCCTAGAGAAGATTTCAGCAAAGTTTGAAGTCAATCTAATGGTCAGATTTAAGGTTATAGAAGGATTTCACTCTAATTAGGATTCCAAAACCCAGACAGAATTGCAGGGAAATCGAAGCAGGATTGATGGGATTCAAAACAGAACCAACTAACGAACTGACTTTTAGATTAAACAAAGGACAGAAACCATAACAGTATTCTGAAATCAGATAGAAATTTAGACCAGAAAACTGAGAATTGGAAGAAGTATAGTTCCAGTAGGAAACCTGAAATCAATATCAATGTTATGGTTTCAAACAGAGAATGATCCTTATTTCAGAAAGAGAAATCAATTGAAGATTTGAGCAATAATCATCAGTCAATTGATATGAGAAATCCCAAAATAGAAACAGAAATCAGAGTTCAGAAAATTAAGATCTAAGAGAACCATGATTGCAGTGGGATTTCTGAAGCAGAACTGAATTTAGAAGGATAACTGAGAAATTCAACTAGGAATTACTAAGATTGTTAAGAACAGAAACATACCAATCGAATGAAGTAACAGCAGACCAAACAGAACTAACGAAAAGTTGAGAATTTACATTCGCAGGTTGAATTAAAATCCAGATCTGACCTGGTAGTTAAATGGGGAAAATTGAATCGAGATAAGGGGAGATAAATTGATCAGGAATCAACCTGATCCACCTAGAATCCGACAGGGTTTGCTGCCGAATCCACAGGAAGGATCGCTCCTGAATCCACAAGTGCAAGTCTGAAATCCACAGGCCAGCTGAGCCAAAAGCTTCCTCTTCATCTGTTAGGCTTCCAGCCTTTATATATTTAAATAAGACTCAAAACAGAAAAGAATATGAACAAAAACAGACTAAAAAGGACTCTCCAGCCGCGGACTGCATTTTTTTATTGGACCAACACTATCACATCACTAAACCCCCCTTCCTTTGGGGCTTGTTTCTTAAAGTTTATTTGGGCCTTGCTCACATGCTCCTAGATCGTGAAGGCGACATGGGATTGAGGGTTGGATCAATGCTGTCCCATCACTAACCTCCTCCCTTCTACCCCTCCAAAAATGGGGAAAAAAAATAAGAAAGAAGAGAAGTTTAAGCCCACAAATTCAGTTATAATCCAAATTCAGTTATAATCCTGGAGGATCTGTCTCATCTCCAGGGAGATTGACCTACCTGAGGCATTGGGTTATTTCAGACCGCAGTGATTCTTGGATGCTTTTGTTGACTGAACGAGTGCCAACCATTATCACTAGCCGTATGGCACTGGGGATACTGTTACTGAGGATGATCAGAGATTCACTGGTGGGATGGACCCAATCCTGATGATGCAGACACCACTTTGAAGGACTTTTGGATTCTGGCAATTCACCTTCATTTGCCATATCATCAACTATGATCAAAACTCTATCATGGAAAACAAATAAGGCTGTAATTTAGAAAGGTAATGCTCTAAGGTGATACCATATTAACCCTCTTGCCATATCGAGATGCTCCTACCATGAACTGGGAAAACGAACAAGGCATTGCTTTAGAAGTTAATGTTCTAAGTTGATGCCATATTGACCCTCTCACCATACCGAGATGCTCCTACCATGAATTGTTTTCGTGAATTTTTATATATTGAACATTCCAAGTAGCCAGAGAGTTGGCATAAGACCATATTTGCGATGAACGTATATCCTTTTTGTTGAGTAGATGAAGAAAGACGAGGCATCAAGAAGTTCCTTAGAACAAATCTTTGACTTCCCCTTTGAAGAACTCAAAATGCCTCCAACATGGACCCGAAAGAGAACATAAGGGCACCTACCCACTTCCTAGTCTATGCACAGAAGTGTAGGCAGAGATGTATCTTTGGATATTTGGACTAAAACCCATTTATCTATAAATCAGAGTAATGGTTAAAAAATCCATGGATCTCCCATTAAGGCAACTACACAGTGAAATTTCCTGCTCATGACGTCCGACGCACTGTTTTTTCCCAAACCAGACTATAAATTGAACTGAAGAGGCCTGATTCAGTTTTAATTGGTCAAACCACAGTCTGAGAAAAAGATAATTAAAATTTGAAAAGGATAATAAAAGAAGTTGAATAAAGGAAAATTGGGGAAAGGTTGAATGGCAACAATGTTAAGTGGTATAGTGGTTTGTGCTCCTGTAATTAGTTGGTTGCAGTTTTATGTGTCCTTACATGCATCTGAACACTACTTTATTTTTAACTATAGGAACTGCCGAACCAAATCTGCTGGTTATCTGAAAGCTGGATGGTTTGCTTGCGGTTTATACATTGTACGGACCAATGTCCAGATGGGGTTGCTTCCCGTTTATTCCATTTTGATCGTCAGTTCAGTCCTGTCCAGTTTTAGTAACCATGTTCCCATCTCACCAATCCTAACCTTGATGCCCCTCCCTAGCTTTCCTTGAAAACATCCCATCATGAATCTCAGGAAAACCACCCATTTAGATTTAAAACTAACTTGATAAGTACTTTTTTCTCAATGACGAGGACTTTCATTGGATTCATCGGATTAGGTTATTCTTTCTTTTGTCCTTTTGGGATGATATTGTTTGAGTTAAAATAATACCGCAAGCGTACGGGTCAATCGTAGCTATGGGTCGAACACGAGGAGATATACGCCACTCTATTTAACTAACTTAAAAGTAATACAAAGTGAACCAAATTAAAGTGTTAAATTAAACTAATGAAAATTAATGCAACCTAACTCATAGGCATCTATCAAAATTAAGGGATTAAATTGGCGTCCTAATACATTAGCATCTAACTATTAAACGAACGCAAATTGAAAAGAATAAAAATGCAGCCACACATAATAACCACATAAAAAGGAATAAGGGATTAAAAGTGCATCCACAAACCACAACCATATAAAAAAAAATAAAAGAAATAGAGGGAGAAGAAGAAGAAGATAGAGAGAGATAGAGGAGAGGGAGAATGAGATTAAGGGTTTAGAGAATGAAAACTTGGATGTGCTTGAACTGGACTGAAATTGCTTCCTCTTCTAAATCTCCAAGTCTTGTCATCAACTTAGAAACTTAGACTAGAAAGCTTGAAACTAAACTAGAATTATTACAACCATATTGAAGACATAAAATTAAAGCATGAATCAAAAGCATCACAACCATGAAATTGAAATCATAAAATCAAACTAGAACTTAGAAAGTCAAAAACTAGAAGAAGAGAAGAAGAAATTTCACTATTTAATTGAACTAAAAACTACACTAAAAATTGAATTAAAATTGAACTAGAAACTAACTAAAAACTGAACTAAAAAAACTAACTTCTTACAACCCAAAGGGCAAGGGGTATTTATAGGGGGAAGGGAGAAGAGAGAAGAGGGAAGTGGTTGGAGAAATATTCCCTAAGAAAAGAGAATATTCTCTTCTCCTTCCTCCTTTACATTGCCTTGAATCCCAAGAAAAAAGAAAAAAATAAAAAGATGGAGAGAAAAGAATCCTAGATACATAAACCTTCTATTTATTAAAAAGTAACTTTCTAATTCTAACTTGTGCTTCCTTTTCTTTGTAGATATCTTCTCCAAGCAATGAGATCAAGGCATCTTTGATTTTTCAACTTTCCATAGGTGAGAGAATATCTTTCAAAATAAATCTATCCCAAGTAGAATTCCAAAAGTGCCCTTGGAAAGTTGAAGGAGAGAGAGAGAAAGGGTGATGACTAGGATTTCCACTCAATCAAATAATACAATGCCCATCATGTCCTCAAGTAAAATCGTGGAGCACTGGGTGCAGCCCAATAAAAATCGTGGACAGTAATGGGCCTTAAAAATAATGGAATCTAGTGGCAGTGTGGATCCCTCCATGTGGATATCAGTCCTCTCTCTTCAAAAATGAGAAATTGCCGTAATGGTCCTGTACTTGCAGTAGATCTCCACCATTGCTTAGAAATATCTTCTATAATGTCAAAAATGTCTTTGGGCAGTGGTAGAATGACTATGGGCTTGCACTACAATTCCTTTTTGATCCATTATCCTTTCTTGGGCTGAAAAGAATAATCAACTGCATGGAGGCCTAAACAAATGCGTACTTGCGTTTCGTCACGTCCATCTTGCTCCAAATTTAATCCTCTTTGTAGTCATGGAAAGAAAAATGGTAACTTGCGACATGCAGCTCCCGATAGTTCAAAATAGCCCAAAATAGCCCAAAACCTGAAAAGCACAAGAAAGCACCAAAGTAACTCTGTCCAATGTGGTAAAATATATGCTTTATGCCCTAAGATTTCACACATAAATGTGCTCATCAGATATTACGGTTTAAACTCCTTCCGTTGAATCTCACCTTTTATGTGGGAGATGTTTCTCCCCAATGCTCTCTTATTCTTTTGAAAAAATTGAT
Source organism: Telopea speciosissima (assembly GCF_018873765.1). NCBI lineage: Eukaryota > Viridiplantae > Streptophyta > Magnoliopsida > Proteales > Proteaceae > Telopea > Telopea speciosissima. The sequence continues at coordinate 46,324,719 of NC_057920.1, forward strand.
AGCAAGGGGCCACTGTTCATATTTGGTTTTTTTTGTTCTTTTCCTGTTCAGATAGCCTCTTTGTTTAGCTAGCAATTTTATATAGGCCTTTCTCCAGACCTCGAGGATAAAAGTGGCGTAGGGTTAAATTTTTCTTCCACTGGGGAAGAAGTAATGTCTCAGAAATGGCTCTAGATCGGGAGCAGAATCATGAAACAGGGTTTTTTTTAGCTCTGCCCGCATATTTGTGAACTTGGGATAAAGCTTTCTAGATCGGGAGCAGAATCATGAAACAGGGTCTTTGTAGCTCTGCCCGCATATTTGTGAACTTGGGATAAAGCTTTCTAGATCGGGAGCAGAATCATGAAACAGGGTCTTTGTAGCTCTGCCCGCATATTTGTGAACTTGGTATAAAGCTTTTTTAAGTTGGGTTGGAGAGTAAAGTATTTGGTTAGTTCTAGACCTTCTGGTGATATTGATGTCATGCGTCCTGCCCCATGAGCCTAGGGATGATCTTGGTTGCTCAGATGACCATAATCAATCCTGTAGAAGAATTTATTTTATATTTTTGAGTTGATTTTCAGTTTATTAGTCCATAAAGAATCCACTGTTCATTAGGTAGGAATGATGCAGTGAGGCTGATAATTGTATTTGAAATTTCCTTCTATAAACTGATGAAATAGTTCCAGTATTCCGTATAGGTCTGTGTGTATTTTTTAATGGGTGTTGGGGGGGGGGGCAAATGATGAAAAGAACTGATAAATGCATGACACTTTAATTTTGTCCTTTTTGTTTCTCAATTATTTTGTTTTGTTTTGTTTAATTTATCTTCATAAATGTCCTTTTCCCCCCCTTCCGGGATGATCATATAAAGTTGTCATTGAAAGCTAAAATTTCTATTTATTGCAATTTTCAGGGTTATTCCAGATACATTTTAAAAAAAAAAAAAATTTATTTGTACCACCTCATCCAAACTCCGCAACTTGGAGCAAAGGTTGTAAAGTTGCCCATTCAAAGCCGGAAAACGTATCTGCGGGGATGCATCAGGAGCTTCCTTTCCACCCACATGTAATCTTTCAAATCTGTAATTCAATATAATGTATTTCTGTGGGTATTTATCGATTGCCTCGACCCCCTTTCAAATGTTTAGGCTTTTAGGTATGCATTTGGTGCAGATGAATACCCCTTTGTAGCATTATAATTATTTCTCATAATTTTGTAAATACAGTTGTGTATTGATTTAAGGTATGCTAGCAATTTAACATTGCTAGTTCAGTTGTTTGACAGGAAAGGCTTGTAAACCAACTTCTCAGGTGATAAGCTATCCAAAGTCATTTTCTGATCATGTTTTTAAAGGTGAGTAATTCATGTCATGTAAACCAAATTTTCGGCTGTGTGCAATGCATGGTTTGGAAATTCCTACTGTACCAACAAGCTTTATGTTTGCAACTGAACGCTTACCACTGTACATAATGTAGAGCATGTGTTCGCAATGTAGGAGATGATACTTGCAAGCCAGTTAAGACTTCGACGTTTGTTTTAGCTCAGGGAGAACAGTAATATCTTAGATGGTTGTGTAAATCCAAGATAACGGAAATACAAGGGGACTGCATAGAAAGCTTTTATAATAGCTCCTGAAGTTTCGCTGCAATGGTTGGGGAAGAGTAGTATTTTTCCTGTCGACTTTGAGATAGGTGGATCAAAAACATGGGTAATGTGAAAGAAGAGTTTTAGTAGCAAAGATTGGATGGCAATAGACATACTCAACACAAACCATTGTTGTTTAGCAGGACAAATTTAATAAAGAACATCTATTGTTTTCCCCTATTCATCTTCTTGTCACCAAAATTGGTGAAGTGATAACTTTTAACCCCTACATTATAGTTGTTTAATGTAGGGGTTAAAAAAGAATTTTCAAATCTCATGAAGATTGACTGAGTTGACTCGCTTTAAGGAATGAATCATGGTAATGCGACTGTTAGTACATTGAATCTCAATTATAATGCACAAGATTAGAAAGTTTACATCTAATGCCCAGTTGTGTGATCCTCTCAAATTGAGCTTTCCAACATTGTCTGGAAAACACTGATTTGGTGATAAAAGTAGCAATGTGTCTTAAATAAATCCTTTCGATGCTTCTTGTTGAGAAGCTCTTAACCATTAGGTTTTTTGGGGGGTAAGAAAAGAAAAAAAAAAAAAAAAAAGGGAGAAAGAATGCCACCTGGTTGGGCAGCGCACACTGCCCCTGTGCCTAGATATAGGCATGCGCATAATGACCGCTACACCCTTGGAAAGATGGAAATGACTAGGGGTATGGTAGTCATTTCACGTCCCCGTGTCTGGGAGCAGGGGTGGCATGTGCTGCACGACTGGATGTTCTCTTTCCCTAAAATTTTTTTAAAAGGAAAGTGTTAAGATTATCAGTTACATCATTCTTTATTTTAGAAATCCTAGCATGCACAACTAACTTCTGGTCTACTCCAATACAGTTTCTGTTCTTAATATTACAGACCTTATAAAAACATTTAATAATAGTTTTAAGGTCAAAGATTTCATACATGGCTGTGCAAGCATGCACGATCGTGTCCCCTCTCACAAGGAGTTAGAAAAGTCATAACACCCCACTTCTATTTAATGCCTTGAAACTCTGAAAATCTCTCAAGGCCACTGAAAATTACTTTTTTATTTTTTTGGATGAATGACTGAGATTTACTTTGCTCCACCCACATTATTAACTCTTGGCGATCAATCCAGTTGTTGACGTATGTGTCTCCCAATGATCTTGTTTTTTGCAATCCCCTTGCTTTTGCTTCCTTAGCACTCCCGCCAAAATCTATAGAAGCAGCAGTAATTTTTTTTATTAAATATGATAACTGAAGCCCAGCTTGCTTCATTGGTCTCCTGAACAAAACTCTTAGCACAAACGATAGTAGCAGTCGCAGGTTGAGTAAGCTCAAGATAAGCTGTTAATGATAAAGGGGAAGCTGAACATGATACCTCTTCATGGAATAAAAGATATCAAATCAGTTATCCAACAGTTGATATTACTCATAAGGGTTAGATTGAGAATGGGAAATAACAAATTGGTTCCTGGCATTCCATAAGAAATAACAATAATAAAGAATGCTGAAATGAAGAAACACTTATCCTTAATGGGAGATGAATTGGATCTCAAGAGATTATTCATAAGATCATATAGAGAAAGAGTATGGAGATACTCAGATCTTAATCGTAACATACTTGTTGCCCAGATCCTTTCAAAAACAAAAACAAAAAGACTAGATAAAATAAATGCCAATCGACTTCTTTTTCCATGGAGCAACACATCCATGTATCTTCAACAATAAGAAATCGATTCATATTTCCTCTAGTAGTAATCTCACCATTCAATAATTCCCACAAGAACATGCGAAATTTGGGTTGTAGGTTTTGCTAAATCCTTCCTAATCCATTCAATTCTTCCATTGTTACCTCTTGATTTGGGGTTTTCAATTGGGGATTTGATTGGGAAAAACCTTGATATATTACTTCTATAGCTGATCTATTTAGTATTCTGATTGAAGTTTTAGACTCCATTCTTCATCCTTTAGTTATAGCTATGCCTCATCTATAAACCAATTATGATTTTTAATTCAATTTGGGCTTCTAAGCCTTAGAACCATCATCTAAACCCTTTCCCATTATTTGGTTTAGATCCCTAAGGTAATTAGACCCAATAGAAGATGTGGGGATCATTATTTGAGCTACCATGGAGCTTGGGAAGGCTTGCAACCAAGCCAAGATGAAAATACAAGGCTGGCCAGGGTAGTAGTATGGTTCTGGGAGGCAGATGAGCATCAGTCCCCTCCCCTCCCACCCCCCCAATTTATGGTGCATAGCTACACCTATGTGAAACCTCTTGTGCCCTTGGTTACCTCCACTCCTTGGGGATCAAACCATTGATCGATTTTGGTACTTCTTGGGCATGTTCCTTGGGTTATTTCATTGGGATGTTGCAAATTAATGTGTTCCTATACAATTATTATCTAGGATTTGATCCAACTTCCGGTGAGGCCTTGCAGGTACATTTGGGAAGTGAAGTATGGGATTAAGTCTCCAAAGCTAAGAAGATAGTAAGTGGGTTAGATATTGATTTAATTTATGGAGTATTTATGTCTATTTTAGTTTCGAATGTTACATGCTTGCATTGTGTTCGGTTAAATGTCTTAGCATGTATATCTAGGTTATTAGTTTAAATAGGCTTCATACAATCTCTGTATATCATTGCTGTACTTTATTTTAAATTCTTGTTCAAGGCATATGGAAGATTTTAGTTGGTTGTTTGCGTATTGTTTGATGGCATCATTGATAGTAAGGAATCATGCATGTGGAATGGAATCCGAGAGCCAAAGGTAATGCTGCCATGCTAGGCCCGTGATTGCTATGAGATTATTAGATTTGCATATTGCATTAGGTTAAGTTGGAAATGGGATTACATTGTGGCCGACAGGAATTCCGGTACTGTAGTTATCGTACTCTTGTATGCATATGTCTATGTTAGGGGAGACGGGAGGATGGTGTGGTCGACGAGAATACCGTTATAATGATCTCGGCCCCTATACATATATGCATGCATGCGACTTATTACATGTTAGATGCATGATGGTTAGGCTAAAATGTATTCGGTGGACTTGGCCCCAACTTACATTTGGTTTATACCTTGGATGTAATAACTTTGGCATATTTACAATTACGTCTGCTTGAGACATTTTGGTTGTTTATATGGATAAGAAACACATGGTTATGTATATAATATCATAATTAGCTTCCGCACTCTGATTTACTCATATATATTTTATTTCCTCTGCTTAATGTTAGATGTGTTGGGTTAGGGATTGGGAGGACTATCTACTACTTCTATGATCCTGGGTATGATGGGGTGCGTATACGTGCATCCTAGTCACACTACCTTGGTCGTGGGAAGTAAGGTGTGACCGGTGTAGTCTTAAGTTGTTTGCTTTTAAGAACATCCTATATTGTACTATGAGCCGCTCCATTCGAGTGATCCAGAACAAATTCTTTTCAGTCATCATTTCCATTTGGCTTTTTGTCTTTTTTACTTTCTCTTTGTTCTCGTTGGTCGAGAAGTCCTTGGATTACCAAAGCAGGAGGAGAATCCGCCATCACCTAAGACAAATTAAAGTAAAATTTCCTTGATTAGCAACGGTCTCCAGACCGAAGAAAATTTAGGGAAACAATCACCCAAACGAGTCTTGTTGAAACCTATTTCTTATTGAAGTTAAAATTAGGCTTCCACTGTTGAAGCCTAATAACCTTCCCACCAAACCTCGATGGGCTTCTGTTCCACCCTGCAGCCATATCAATTTCTACCAAGAATTGGAAAATGACAAAACCTTTTCCCAAAAGAGCCATCACCACCCTCTTCTCCAAGTTCCACTTCTCTCTTGCATCCCTCCTTAAATCATCCAGAGACGCTAACTAGAAATTGATCTGTCCAATATGCTAAGTGGAACTTCTACAGATAAGTTTTGTATGTAATCCTCTTGAGGAATAATAATACGAGTTATGTTGCCTTCATGAATGTATTCTGGAAGGGCATCATACGACTTCTTAGCCACCGGCCGCCTCAACTCTTTCAACGCCGTGAACCACTTCTGCAGCAGGGGGAGAAGGCTTGGCTTGACCATCTGCTGATCTTGGACCCCGATCAATGTCCTCCTAATTCTCGTCATCAACATCATCCTCCCCATCATGAGCAAACCTAGCATTTTCTTCGCTAATCCCTCTCAGAACTTCCAATCCCTTCACAATGACAATAGTTATTATTCATAACCATATGAAAGATCATGCAAAATATGGACCATATTCCAACAAAATTGCTATAAAATCATAGTAGCAATCACTCTCCTTTGCTATCAAATCATAGTAGAAATCACTCTCCTTTGCTAGTAATCATATCATCATTTCTAGCCAAAGATCAGCAAAGGATATATTAAAAATAGAATAATGTACAGAGATTAGTCTAGGCATTCCTTGACCAAGAAACTTGTAAAGAAAACCATTGATCTAAGGGACCATCTTCGGCATAGCCATCAGCAGCCACCTCAAATCAAAATTGACTTCAACTGTTACCTTTGTCATTGTCATCAGCAAGGGAAAGCCAATTAAACAATTGAAAACCTAAATCGAGGTCTTCCTTGACAGTCCCAAAGAACTTCTCTTTGGATGACTTCGGGACATTCATCCCACGAGTTGTCCCAACGCTCCTCCGCAGCTTTCTTTGCCAATATATCCGCTACATAGTTACCCTCTTTATAAGTACGTGACAAAATCCAAGAAATTGCTTCTAAGTATCTCTTGAGGTATCTCCATTGTTGCTCAAAAGACACTGGGATGGAATTCTGGTTAATGCATTTAATAACCCCTTCAAAGTCGCACTCAATCCAAAGAAATTCAATGTTTTTGCTTTTGGCCAACTGTAAACCAATGTAAATGGATGTAAACTCAACAGAAAAATTAATTGCCACCAATACAATGCGAAAAACTACCATGGTATCTACCATAACAATTTCTCAGAATGCCACCAACACCACCCATCCCATTTTTTGGTTGTCATATCACCATTACTATCCAATCAGCAAAAAAATATGGACCTGCCCCAACATCCATATTTGTGCAATGACACGGGCATGACGGGTGTGTTGTGTTATACCCAATGTATCACTTAGAGGGGGTGAATCAGTGATTGCATAAAAACAATCATTCCCAATGTATCTCCAGTGCACTCTTGTCAAACAACATCTGAAAAACAAAAATCACAAAACACAAGCACAAAACATTTTACTCTTAAAATTCACATGCAAAAGGAGTTTGCTAAGCATGTGAAATCGAGATTTCCGAGTCGGATCGAAAGTTTTGGTTGAAGATTTGCAAAACTTTCTCAAGTCTCACATGAATTTGACGGAAACCCTCTCTCACTTTCTTAAACATTACTGATTAACTGATGATAAAGAAAATGTGCTATTGAATAACACTCTTACTAAAATTTCTTTCTATGTAATGAGAAAGGATGCATTTTATAGAACAAAGATCTCCTTAATTCTATGGCTATTATGCAAAAGGTAATTATGAGAAGGAACCGATCCGTCGAATGAAGATCTCCTTCATTCCGAAAAAAGATTTTTGGCTATTATGCAAAAGATTTTTGTGTTTGTGCGAGTCACAAAAATTTCAAACATGCCTTTAAAACACTGGTTCATCATACCCTCTTTGTGTAATAGATCTGTTATAAACTGTGAATCTCAGTATATTTCATTATTGTAGAATGGGTTATTTATACAAGAGTATACATACCAATTGGAAAGAAGGTCAACATTACGGTTGCAACTACCATGCTAGCATTAACACTAATGTACATAAAGTCAAAAATTACTCCAATGTATATTAACCCCCCCCCTCAAACTCAAGGTGGATTGGAGAAAACCAACTTTATGTGTTTTGGTAAACAGATCTGTGAGTAGTTGCGTGGAGGGAACAAAGGGAAGAGCGAGTGTGCCATGAAGTAAATGATGTTGAACAAAGTGACAATCAATCTCAATGTGCTTGGCACGCTCATGAAAGACGTCATTGTGACCAATTTGAGCAGCACTCTTGTTGCCGCAGTAGATATGAGTTGGAGTAGGGAGAGACACCCATATCCTGTAGTAACCATCGAAGCTAGATAAGTTCAGAAGTGGCATCAGCAAGAGCACGGTACTCGGCTTTAGTGCTAGAACGAGCAATAACACTTTGTTTCTTACTGCACCAAAAGATAAGAGAATCACCAAGATAGAAACAATACTCTGAGGTGGAACGACGATCAGTAACATCTCTGGCCTAATCAGCATCATAGTAGGCTCTCAAATCAAGAGAAGAGCTGGAAGAATACAGTAAGCCACGAAGTAGAGTGCCCTTGATGTACCAGAGAATGCGAAGAACTGTAGCAAAATGAGTGGAGCGTGAATTAGTCATAAACTGACTAATAATGTGGACAACATAGACAATATTAAGGCGAGTGACGGTCAAACATACAAAATTATTGACAAGCTATCGATAGAGGGTAGCATCAGGTAAAGGTTCTCCATCAGTGGCACACAACTTGGTATTGAGTTCTATAGGAGTTTCAACAGTTTTGTTATCAGTCAACGCTGCACGAGACAGTAAGTCAAAAGCATACTCTGCTTGAGACAAAAAATGTCACACCTCAAACCACCCCCTAGGAGGATTGAGCGGGTAACCCAGATGTCAAACAACATCCGCTACATCTCCAAGATCTAGAAGCTGACACAACTCACAGAACACACACACATAATCCTTCCTAGGACCTAGTAATTGGACGTCTTCCAGAAAAGTTGGATCGTCAGAATTCATGTTAAGGGTCCATATTTGCAAGATCTCGTCGAGGGAGGTTACCTTCTGTGGATGACGCATGTTACTTGCACTCAATCTAAGAGCTTCCTTGATAAACTGGGACAAGTCTCTTTTTTTTTTTTTAGACTTAAGGATTAGTCAGCTCCTATTAGAAACACATGAGAGAATGCCATATGGCAGATTTTTTTTATATAACAGATAGAAGTACCGAGTGACAAAATTGATGGAAAGGGTTCTTGAATGATAGAGATGCCGGGTGGAAGAATTAGAGGGATGTCCCTGGTGGGAACTGGTGGTTGTGACTGCACTTGAGCATGCCAAGTTGCCTACGCATCCTTTGGGCTGGAATTAGGTCAAACGTAGTTCATGTAGACCAAATGGCTACACGAAATATCTTTTAAATTGGTCCATATTGATGAGGCCCTTTAGATCCTCTCCATCCAAGTCAGTGAGATGAACTGCTTGCCCAACCAAGATTTCCTTCACATAATAAGGTCCGCTCCAATTAGGCCTGAACTTGCCCCTTGGGTCATGAATTGGTGCTCTTTGTTCTCGAAGTACCAAATCTCCTTCTTTGATGTTGCGTGGGCGAAATTCCTTTATTGAATGCCCTTGCCATCCTGAGTCGGTATTTCTTGAGGTGATTCATAACTTTCATCCTCTTTTCATCAAGGAGGCTAAGTTCATCATGCCTTGCTTGCATCCATTCTCTTTCAGGCAATTTGCTTTCCATCAATACTCTAAGAGACGACACTTGGATTCTACGAGTAATACTGCCTCCTTCCCATAGACCAAGGAAAAGGGGTTGCCCTAATAGAGGTTCGATAGACCCATAACACGTTCAGGAGCTTTTCTGCCCGATCCTTATGGGTATCAGCCATTTTTTGCAATATGACTTTAACATTCTTGTTGACTGCTTCCACTGCCCCATTAGTCTATGTGGTCTACGAGTCGAAGACCGATGCCTTTGGATACCAAATTTGGTGTAGAACTTGTCCGCCTTACCCCAGAAATGTGCCCCTTGATCGGATATGAGGGCATGTGACACTCCATATCTACATATGAGGTTCTCTTTGATGAACTTTACTACCTTTGCAGTTGTCAAGACGGCATAGGACTGTGCCTCCACCCATTTGGTGAAATAGTCTATGGCCACATGGATGAATTCATGTCCATTGGATGCCTTTGGCGTGACTTTCCTAATTATATGAATGCCTCATGTTGAAAATGGTCAGGGAGCATTTAATGAATGCAGCTCCGTTAGAGGAATGTGAATGATATTGGCAAATATTTGACATTTGTTACATCTCCGCATGAATGACATGCAATCAATTTCCATGGTTGTCCAATAATATCCCATTCTGAGGATTTTCTTGGCGAGCATCCTGGCATTCATGTGCGGCCCGCAGGTTCTTTGATGGATTTCTTCCATGATGACTTGGGCCTATTCCTCGTCTACGCATAGTAGTTGTATACCATCGTAGGACCTCTTATATAGCTGGTCGCCGTTAAGTACAAACTATGTGGCGTGCTTTCACAACCTCTTCTGTTCACCAACTGTAGAATTCGAAGGATATTTCCTTTCTCTGATGAAATCAATGATGGGTGTAGACCACGACCTTTCATCAGTTGTCAAAGCATTTACTGACTCTTCATATGCTAGTCCATGCCTTTTATCTACCAAGAATGGGTGAACTTGAGTGTCTGGAGTGCATTCAACCGTTGAAGCCAAAGTAGCTAGGGCATCAGTGAATCTGTTATTGTCCCTCGACAAATATTCGAAGGTGATTTATCGAAGCTGTTGATCAAGTTCTCCAAATGTTCTTGGTAAGGTTTCATCTTTTCATCCTTTGTCTTCCATTTTTCTTGAGTTTGACAAATCACGATCGATGAATCTCCATAGACTCTCAGCTTCTTGATCTCTAATGCCATGACGGCTTTGAGACTGATTGCACATGCTTCATACTTTGCAATGTTGTTGGTGCAAGGGAAATCTAACTAGCATGCAGACGGCAGATAGAGATCATCTGGGGTTATCTGTGACACCCCAAACCACCCCCTGGGAGGATTAGGTAGGTGAGCCGAATTGCACGGTAGCAATCTGCTAAATCCCAAGGATCCAGAAGCTGTTAATATCATTCACAAACACACACACCCATAATGATGGATAAGAATTTAAATATAGAGTGCCGCGAAAGCTAATATTTACATTAATCATTCAAGTTAAGATATACACCACATTGTTCTTGTTCTCACATACCACCAACCTGGCAGTCATTACACCTCCATACAATAGCTTCATAAAACAACAAAAGGGGCAAGATAACATAAGCCCCACACAAAGCTATACAAAAAGGAAAATTTAATAGATTCCTATCTACATCAAAAGAATCCCTAGGTTAGAAGAAATAAGCTGCCTGCCCTTCATGGGCCATCCTAAACCATCACAGTAATCACCCGTACCAGAAGGATAACCTTTGACCGGGTCCACACCCACACAGTCATAATCAGCATCACCCTCCTACTTGAGATGAGCCTCCCAGCCATCATGATGTCCACCTGTAATATCATCTAAAAAGAAATATACAAGACTGTGAGCTCCACCGAGCCCGTGAATGAAATATAAATCATGCATGCACATGCAAGCACAACCAAATGAATCCTATATGAAATGAGGTTCCCCAATAACTGTAGTCCTGGTACAGAATCGCATTCCGTACTAGGTAGCAATAATATTAAGTTATCAGAGAAGACCGATCGGCTCCAGCATTCTCTCCATGGTCAGCCTGACTAGCCCTCTAAGATTAGCCTGTGATACCACATTTCTTGAAGATGGGCACCCAGCCGAGCAAATACTCTCTGGTATAAGTTCTCTCACAGACATCCAACATGTTAACCCCTGTTGGCAAGGGTTCGTAGCACAGGAGATGATATCTTAACCATATGCATTCTATATGGCATAGTATGAAGGGTACAGGGCTCCCGCATCCTATACTACGGCACCTCGTACCCTTCATTTCCAAGCTGACTATGGCATCTAAACTAGCATTTTCTCATGTATAACATTAACATTCATTTCCAATATCCACTAGATATGAATCAGAATTAAATAGGAATATGAAGCAATTTAAATAAGTAAAGATAGAAAATATTGTTGTTATTGTTGTCATGACTCATCAATCATGTTACACCTACACCCATGGTGTAATTCTACTCACCTTGTACTAGTCTCGCTTGCTCTTTAGTCAGCTCGGTCCCAGTCGGTATTTGACACTGCACCTCGTGTTCGGGGTTATAACCGGACCATCAGAGCATGTCAAATATGGTTTAGAATGGGTTAAAGTCCTAGGGTTGGTCTAGGTTTGATTGGAAACAGATCTGAGTACCCAACATTGAGTTGTAATTCTCTGGGACTTGCACTAGGTCTCTGGGTCAAACGCCCAGTGCATCGCCCAGAGATATAAAACATTATATCTCATGAATTCCATCACATGGCTTACACATGTAGGGTCCCCACAAACAATGGAGATAGTGACAAGGTTCCTTAAACTTCCCTAAGCCTGTGGTGATGATCCCAATGGCTGGAATCAAATCAAACCTCAAACAGCCTCACTAGGCATTTCACTGGACGTTTGGGTGTAACGCCTAGTGCATCGTCCAATCCCTGTTGAACACGGGATTTTGGATTTAAAATCTGGTTTTGGCTATCCCAACTCAACTTGGGATGATTCCAGGGGGGGAAGGATCACTCATAATCAAGCTTTTACAATAGCATAAAGGATTCCTAATCATGGTTTATTAATGGGTTGATGGGTTGGGTCCAAGCATCAAAAGAACTAAGCATGCAAGACTGTAATCAGGTATGTAACTACTTCATTTACTGTAATTCATATAGGAATGGATCATACATAACCATTACAGCATCTACCCTAAACTAAAATACACTAAACACATCATGCATGCCAAGATCTACACCTCTAGCCTATCATTTATATGATATAGGTACATATTTTATCATATTCATCTATTTAACAAGGCTGGAACTAAATTTATGAACTAACATGTCATATTTAGTGCAGGTAGTAAATATATCATGTGAAATCTAAGCATGCATGGATGATCCATGGCTGTCCTAGTTCTCTAGGTGATGATTTTACAACATGTATATAAAAACATGGCTAGAAGGCTTATGGATCTGAACTCAAACACCAAGAACAGAGTACAACTTATGGTGAGAGAGATGGCATGGGCTCAGGTCTGATTACCTTCAAGCTCTGGTAAATTTGGCCAAGGCTTTCCAAGCTTGATCCCAACTTCTCTCCTCCTTCTCTTACTTTCTTTCTCTATTACTCTCCAATGTTAGAAATAGTAGGAATTCTAATATTGAAGCTGGGCCCCCTATTTATAGATCTTATGGTACTAGGGTCTATTTGGCTTGGCCTTCCCCTAACACAAAATGCATTTTTAGTTGGATTCTTGCCCATTTTAGCCATATGGGTGGGGCCCACATGGACCCAAAGGTAAGGGATGGTTCCTAAAATTCAAAAGTTCATATAAGAAGTGGTTGCAAGCAATGTACTCAGTTCCCATAAGTTTGGAGTGGAAAATACAGGTTTCAGCTTCTCTGGAGCTTACACTGGACCTTTGGGCCAATCGTCTAGTGTATCGTCCACAGAATGCAGCTCTGCTGAGTTTTTGCTGTGGCTTCCACAGGGGTTGGATCTTCCACATGGTACCTTTTCTACACCCTACTACCAATACAAAAAAGAACATATTTAAGGACACGACCCCTTGTTATCAAGGAGAGAGAAAATACCTGTACTCTATGTTGTACAGCAGGTGATGGGCTGAGCAGCTGTAGGGTGTTGCAACCCACCTTCTTATAAGTATGGTGGATGTCATTTGCGGGGCCTCCCTACTATTTATAACCACTGAGCTGACACACCACAGTTCATTGATGTGGGTGACTATAGATTCCTATTCTTTAAGCAGAGTCTTGGTCAGATTAGGGCAGGTTTAACATTCTCCCCACCTAACAGAAATTTCGTCCTCAAAATTGGTATACCTTGTGGTCCAAAGAGTTGAGGATATTTAACACACATTTCCTCACGCTCCCATGATGCTTCCTTTGGTGGGCGATTCCCCCCATCGAATTTTAATGAATACGACCGTGCGGTTACGGAGGTTATGCTCTTTTCTGTCTAATATCTTCATCGGCTATTCCTCATAGGTCATATCAGTATCCAACTACTCCAGTGCGATCGAGAGTACATGTGTCAGGTTATTTATATATTTCTTTAGCATCGACACGTGGAATACATCATGAACGCCTTCCAAAGATGGCGGTAGGGCTAGTCAATACACTACTGGTCCAACCTTTTCAGAATTTCATACAAGCCGATGTAACTCTCTCAGCTTTCCCTTCTTGTTGAATCATAAGAGCCCCTTTATTAGAGAAACTAGGAGAAATACCTTCTCGTCAACTCCAAACTCAATGTCCTTCCTCCGATTGTCGGCATAGCTCTTTTGTCTGGACTAAACCGCTTTGGTCTTTTCTCTGATCACATCCACTTTCTCACAAGTTGCTTATATCATCTCAGGACCTAGATACTTTCGTTCCCCGACTTCATCCCAGTATAACGGTGTGTGGCATTTTTGGTCATATAGGACTTTATGGCACCATGCCAATGGTGGAGTGGTAACTATTATTGTAGGTAAATTCCACAAAGGAGATGTGGGCTTCCCAACTATCCTTCATTTCTAATATGCAGGCTCTGAGCATGTCTTCCAGAGTCTGAATGGTCCTTTTGGATTGTCCATCTATCTGGGGTGGGAAGGCTATGCTAAGATTTAACTGGGAACCCAAGGCCCGTTGTAGGCTCTTCCAGAATCTTGATGTGAATTGGGGGTCCCTATCGGACACGATGCTGACGGGCACGCCATGCAGGCGGATCACATTTTCCTTAGATCAGAAGCACTAGCTTTTTGCAAGACAAGAACTCCGGGCTAGGAAACTCGTGGCCGGACCCTAGTATTATAATACCGAGCCGTTCTTTGCTGATATTCGGCATTGCTCATCAGTGTATTCTCTTTCGTACTTCTCCTAAGAAACCCAAGTTGGCTCGAAATCCATCCTCATTCAGCTGTTCATCAAAAGACATGACCTGATGTGAAGGAGCCACGTCTTCTACCAGGGGCAATGCCTTGGTTCATTAAGCTAATCTGAAGGGGGTCTCTCTTGTTGGTGTTTGAATCATGGTTCCGTATGACCACACCACACTTGGGAGCTTACCAACCCATTTTGCTTTTGCTACAAGTAGCCGCTTCTTAATGCCATCTTTAATAGTGCGGTTTGTCACTTCTACTTGGCCATTGCACTAGGGATATACAACCGAGGTGTTGCGAAACTCAATTCGATAGATGTCACAAAAAGATTAGAATGCCCTATTGTAAAATTGCTTCCCATTATCAATGAGGAGGACTCGAGGCAGGCCGAACCTATAAATGATCTTATCTCTAAAGAATTTATCCATGTTCTTCTCAGTGATTGACGGCAAGGGTTCAACCTCGACCCACTTCGTGAAGTAGTCAATTGCTACGACAAAAAATCTTTGATTTCCCAAAGCTAGAGTGAAGTTGCCAAGCAAATCCATTCCCCACATACAAAAGGGATAGGGCTGAGAACCGAGGCCAATGGAGTTGAAGGTCGGTGCGACACCGAGCCGTGCAGTTGACATTTCTCACATCGTTTGACATAATCTATAGCATCATTCTACATCCTCGGCCAGTAAAACCCCTACCAAAGTATTTTATATGCTAGGGCCCGATCGCCCATATGACTTCCATAAATACCCTCGTGTACTTCAGCTAGTGCGTACTGAGTTCCATTTGGACCTAGACAACATAGCAGTGGGTTGGAGATTGACCTCTTATACAATGCGCCATCTATATATATATAGTTCGCCGCTCATCGCCGAACAGTTCTCGTCTTGACTTGATCTCCTAATAAAATCTCTTCTGTTAAGTAACTAATGATTGGGTCCATCTAGCTCGTCCCTTCTTCAACGATGTTGACTTTTTCCTGACTGTAGGAAGGTTGACTCAGCTCTTCAATGTACACGATTCTTTCCAAGGTGGAATGCTTCACTGTGGCCAGTCTCAATAGGGCATCGGCCGAGCTATTTTCTTTTCTGAGAATTTGTTGAATATCAAAGCTCTCGAACTAACAATCATCTCCTTTGCTCTTGCCAAATATTTAGCCATCCGCTTTTCTTTGGCTTCATAGTCTCCTCACACTTGGTTCACGATTAGCTGCGAGTCACTATAGACCAGAATTTAGGATGCAAGAATGACTCGAGAGACCCTTAGTCCGACCAGGAGCACTTCTTACTCGGCTTCATTATTTTACGCAAGGAAATTGAAGTGCAATGCATATTGGATTTTAAACCCCTCTGAACTAGTAAGGATTAGGCTGGCCCCGCTTCCATCTGAGTTACTCAAACCATCGATGAATAGGATCCAAGTGTCTTCATGTGGTTAGCTCGATCCTGCCTGAGCTTTGATGGCCGTCCGAGGTTGGAAGTTAATGTGATGCTTGCTTAACTCCACCTCCCATCCGATGAGTTGGCCAGAGAGGTCAGGCTTGTGCAAGATATTCTTCAATGGGTGGTTTATCAGAACAATGATTGCATGAGCCTAGAAATAAGGTAGCAATCTTCTCACTGCGATGACCAATGCAAAGGCTAGTATCTCAATCTAAGAATAACTGACCTTTGCGTTTACTAGGACATGGCTAATATAATAGATCGACTTTTGAAGTTGTGTATCTTATTCCTCCTTTATGAGTACAACACTTACTGCAACAACAAATGAAGTTAGGTACATCAGCAGATTCTCACCAAGGTTAGATCGGGCTAAAAGTGGTGGGCTTTCCAAATACTTCTTCAGCACTTTGAAGGCCTCCTGGCATTCCTTAGTCTAGCTAAAATCTCGCAGACTTCTTAAGCCTTTCAAAGTTTTAAAGAACAAATGGCATTTATCCCTCGCTCGGGACATGAACCTGTTCAGTGCAACAACCTTGCCCGTCAGATGTTGTACTTCTCTCTCTATTTGGGGTGGTTGCATTTATTTAATTGCTTTAATTTTGGAAGGATTGGCCTCAATACCTTGCTTCAACACCATGAAGTCGTGAACTAACCCAAAATGCACATTTTACGGGGTTGAGCTTCATCTGGTTCTTCCTCTATACTTGAAAACTTCTTCGTGGTCGGCAATATGATGCTCAGCTTTTTTGCTCTTGACCAGCATATCATCAACGTAAGCCTCCATATTTCTGCCGATCTGATCTTTGAATGTCGTATTTACCATTCTCTGATAGGTTGCTCCTACATTCTTCAGCCCAAAGGGCATAACTCGGTAGCAAAAATTCCCTTGCTTGGTTTGGAAGGCTGTGTGTAGGGACGTAGATGAATAGCCAAAATTCATTTCCGTATCTATGTCTGTATCCATTTAGCACTATCCGAATCTGTCTGAAAGCTAAACAGATGCAGATACAGATAGGCTATTGCTATCTGAAAAGCTATATTTACATGTAAACGGATAAATTATCTGATCCTTATTTGTGTCCGTATCCATTTAGAACTATCTGAATCTATCTGAAAGCTAATCGGATGCAGAAGCGGATATAGCACTATTCAAGCCGAATATGATCCGTTTACATCCCTAGCTATCTGCGGCTCATCCTCTTCTCTCATCCGAATTGATTATAGCCGGAATAGGCATCCATAAAAGATAGCATATCATATCCTGTCATGGAGTAAATTAGTTGGTCGATCCGAGGTAACGGATAATTATCTTTCGGACAGGCTTTGTTTAGGTTGGTATAGTCCAGGCACATCCTTCAATTTCCGTTTGCTTTGGGGACCATGACCACATTCGCTAGCCAGGTTAAAAATTCAATGGGTCGGATGAAGCCCGATCTCTTCAATTTTTCTATTTCTTCTTGAATAGCATCAAGCCTCTTTAGCAAAATTTTGCTGCTTCTGCAGGATGGGTCTTCTGCTCGGGTCAATCCATATTTTATGTTCAGCAATGTCGTGAGGGATTCCTGTCATATCCGCTGCCAACCACACAAAAACATCCACATTCACCTTTAAGAAATCAACCAGGTTCTTCTTCTGCTGTAAATCTAGCTGACTGCCGATCTGAACGGTCTTGTCAGAACCCTCTTCTAATTGCACCGGGTTGAGTTCTTCGACAAGTTTCCCTCATTGCTCAGTTTGTTCATCTCTCTAGTCCGTTACTTCTACATTGTAAGCCATAGCTTGGCAATTGCCTTTTATCTGCTTCACAAAGGCAGTATAGCATTCTCTAGATCTCTTTGGATCAGCTCGGCACTCTCTGATGCTATTCTCCATTGGGAATATCATCTTCAGGTGTTTTATAGACACAACAGCTTCGAGGGCCCCATTATGACGTTAAAGGCTGACACGACATTCACCACCATGAAATTCACTTTAAAGGTTTTCTCATTAGGATAGATCCCACTGTCGGGGTCATCTTGATGGTTCCTTCTATTGTTGCTGACACCCATGAAAAGCCATATAAGTTCGTCTTGTTTGGTTTTAAGCTGTTATCTCTGAATCCAAATTATCAGAAAGCATCATATGACATCATATCTACCAATGCGCCTATGTCGACTAGAATTTGGTGAACGGGTCGACTATCGATCACGGCTTGTATCACCACCGCATTGTCATGGGGCCAACTAACATTCTCCATGTTGACATCAGAGAAACTGATAACTGGCTCTTTCTCTGCTTGCTTATTTGTTACTTCTTCAACCCCACGAACCTAGCACAAGCTTTCGCCTTTCTCACAGACTCTTGCCCGGGTCCTCCTAGAATTGTAAAAATAGGGGCTCCTAGAGAAGTTTGACTCAGTCCATCTTCTCTTTGCTCGTCGGATTGCTTTTCACCTATTTGAACTATACCCCAATCTATCCTTCTTCCATCTCTTTGATCGTCTCTTTCGTCTTCTTTTCGCTCATTTCTTCTATCATCTCTTCTATCTCTTCTTTCTTCCTTTTTGATCAGGTCGGCCGACTCTTTGTCCATCCTCCCCTTATCTACGTAACGAGCGAGATGACCTTCACTGATTAAATTTTCAATCTCTCTCTTCAGCTGCCTGTAGCCATCAGTTTCATGCCCGGTGTCCTTGTGGAACTTGCAGTACTTGTTCAGATTTCAATCCTTTGCTTCAGAGTACATGGGGTCAGGCCAGTGGAGCAAGCCGCCACTCTGGATTCGCATAAGAATTTTTGATCTTCATGTATTAAGCGGCGTGTATTCTGGGCTTCGAGGTCTTTCTTGCGGATCCGAACTGGATCTCTTATCAGCTTTTCTATCATCACACCTATCTTTTTGATCTTCTCTATCATGGCTCCTTTTCTTGTCTTGTCCACCAAAGGTCTCTCTCCGGGCTGTAAGTACTTCTTTGCATACTGATTGCATCGGTCCATCTGTTCGGGTATGTTAGTTACTTGGTTTAGGACCAACGACTTGACCAATTCTATGTCAGTCACACTACTGTGCAATGCATTGAACGCCATCGATTTATCAAGGTCTTCTATTTCCAATGATTTGTTCATGAATTGAGTGAAAAAGTCACGGATCGGCTCATCGTTCCATTGTTTCAGTGCAGAAAGATTGGCCACTATCTTCTTCTATCGCATACTGCTCTAAAACCTAGCGACAAAAGCCTCAGCAAGCTTGGACCAGCTATTGATTGGTTTTAGCTTCAGTTTTGAGAACCAGAGTGTCGCTGCTCCCTTCAAGGATGCCAAAAAAGTTTGGCACAACACAACATCGATACCTATGTAGATCATCATGATAGGGTTGTAATAGCTGATATGATCAATCGGGTCAGTCTTCCCTTCATACATTATAAAGTTGGGCAACTTGAAACTTTTAGGAAGATCAGTGTTCATGATTTCTTCTGTGTAGGAGTGGTGCCGAGATAGTGAGAGGGGTCCCGATGCCTTTTTGTCGAGATTTTTTATTGTCATCCAACTCTTGCAATCTCTTCTCCCAGACTTTCTTCGAGGTATTATCTAGGATCTTTGACTTTGATTCACTGACCTCAGCTTCGATGATCTTCTTTCCTTTATCGACTGGAGGGCTTTCCCATCTCAGACGCGATTGCTTCGAGTTATCTCGTGTTGCTCTATTCTCTTCTGGGAGGATTTCCTACTAAGCCTCTCTTCGGTGCAAGATATGCTGCCCTACGTTTGAACCTGTTGGGCCTATGGACCGCTGAGCCGTTCTCCCCTCAGAAGGTGAAGAATCCACTGGATTAGGTTGATGCCTCTACTGATTCATTGTCTTGAGCTGCACCAAATACATTGTTGGAACCGCTTCCTCTAAAAGGCCGACCTTGTAGGAAAGGAAGGAAACAATATGTATATCATATAGGAGCTCTAACACGGTGGACTATCCAAAGGGGGACACTGGTGGTTAAATAATTTCAACACCTGCCCGCTCCCAGGAGTACTTGATACCATAATCTCTGCCTGCTCTGATACCATGTTAGCATATCTGAATTAGTAAATAATGCTTGGATGATCAAATACTAACCCCAAGCCTTTGCATTTATAATGAATAATGAAGATTACATGGACAAAAGTGCCCCTAATATAGCCGACTCTAATATAGAGTGGTTGTACATGATAGAAAATATAAGAAAATACTAAAAAAGTCTAGAATAGCCCCATGGTATTCTGTCCCATGCATACTATCTAACACTCCCCCTCAAGTTGTTGCATATATATCATGCATGCCTAACTTGACTAAAATAGGATGAAACACTTTGCCACTCAACCCCTTAGTGAACACATCGGCTAACTAATCAGTAAGCTTGAAGCCAGACTCATTTGTTTTTATTTTTTGAAGTCTACTGATCAGTTAGCCATTGTGTTCACTAACGGGTTGAGTGGCAAAGTGTTTCATCATATTTTAGTCAAGTTGGGCATGCATGATATATATGTAACAACTTGAGGGGGAGTGTTAGATTGTATGCATGGGACAGAATACCATGAAGGGTATTTTGGACTTTTTTACTATTTTATTAAATTTTCTATCATGTACAGCCACTTGTAGATGCTGAATTTTGTCACCCCCAACGATGATGACGATCAGATGCAGATGATTGGCAATGTCCCAAAAACCAATACTGTATCAGAAAACATCTCCACTCGTTCCGTAATGCGTACATCGTGAGTGTGACCCCCCTAAGACGCCCTAGACAGCCCACGCAACCCCACGAGGCAGCGTCACGATCGTAGCCCCACAAGGCAGTGCCCTACAATGCAAGGCCCCGCCACGCGGCGTGTGCCTGTGCGGCCCTGCCACACGGCGTGTGCCTGTGCGGCCTTGCCAGGTGGCGCGTGCTTGTGGGGCCCTGTCGTGTGGCCCTGCATGCGCCTAGATCCAAATTTTTCCCATTTTTTTGCTCTGTCGCTGCCCCGCCATGTGGCCCCGCACATTTTCCATGGTGCCGACAAACCCTAAATTTGCCTATAAAAAGGGGGTCATCCCCCTCATTTGCATAATCCAAGTTTGTGGGAGAGGGGGCACCCCCAGAGCTCTAATTTTCCAGTTTTTTTTCTTGTTTCCTTGTTTCGGGGCTTTTCCCCAATCGGACTTCGAGTCTTCGAGCCTCGTCCAGCTGCTCGAAGTCCGGGCTATCCGAGTCTGGCTTCCTCGACCATTTCTTACCCGAATCTGGGAAACTTCACGTAGCGTAGCCACTTTGTCTGGCCTTTGGGCCCCTAGTTTCCAAAGCCTCGGAACACCATTATTCTGTCCGAGATCTTAAGATCCAACACCTGTAAGCCGTTACTCTATTTGACGAAGGGACAAAGCTAGTATTTTGTCTCCACCTAAGTTGGGAATGTGGTCCGTCTTGCATAATTGCATTTATTTAAAGTGTATAAGTATACATTTCTTCCGTCAACTTTTTAATTTCAGTACGATATAGTCCTTTCAAATACTCTCATGTAGTGTACAGTAGTTAGTGTAATATAGTTTAATTGAATTAAATAGTTTGTGCATCATTATTTAGCCATACATGTGGAAATAGGACATTCATAAATGGGGAATATTCGAAAACAAACATCTAGTAGAAAGACCGGTTCATCTGGGCGAGGTGGGTGCCTAACTCCTTCCTACTCTCGTAACCAGTCTACTTACCCCGAATATCTGAGCAGACCAACCGATGTCTCATAGCCCTTCTAGGGCTACACCAATGGGTCCTAGGTCCTAACCCTAGGTGGCAACTCCATTTCATTTTATTGCATGAATCCCATCCCTCGATAAATTGGCACCATACTCCTGAGAAGACGCATTCCTTCTCCCTTATACTAGAGGACCATATATAAAACCCCCGATGTTGCGCGCATCGAGCGCCCCAGTGGAAGAAAAAAAAACTCGGATCCACATAGTGGCGACTCCACTGGGGATTATGGTCAAGCTTTCAATACTAAATGCTACCGTTGAATGCAAGAATTTTCTCCCTTTTGCACTGATCGATTGAAACATGTTTGGTTAACCCCTTTTTTGTATTAACTGCAACATGCATCGTCTTTGAAGTGAAATCAAACGAAGAGGGTACTCCCTGTTGTGCCTCCACCCCCAGGGAGGTGGGGCACATCATACTAAGTACTCTGAGATCGGATGTTACCCGCTTCCTGCACCACTATCCTGCACACACAACACTTCATGGGAACACACAGCCCCGTGGTTAGTCATTGAACCCCATGTGTAGTCATGGGTAATTCACCGTCGAAGCCACAACCCTTGATATTTACTGTACGGGTCTAAAATTACCGATGAGGGTATTCACTAGTGTGCCATGGGGTACTCCGCTACTCAAAAAGGGCACTAGTTTGATTATTTTGAGATCGCATGATCTATTCCCCAGGTATATCAAAAGAACCACGTACCCTCAATTCGCTATCATGAGCGATAGGTATATCGGTCCTGTCAAGGGTGACCTTGTTCTATCCTATCAGCCTCTCTATTGCATGCATTATGTAGGAAATTAGACCATATACGACTAGGATACGCCACAAACTAACCTCGTAAATTTATGAGATCAAAAGTGGAAATCTCAGCAGCATACTTTTTCTTAATGCAGAATACCAATCAGGGGAAGAATTCTATTTGTCCCTCGAATGTCCCTCAAATGTCCCTCGATGCATGTCGCATACCCATTTAGGTCAGTGTATCAAAAAATGCAGCCTGGATTGTCCCACAAAGAAAGATACACAGTCTAAGTAATGCAACAATGATAGAATTCTGATGAGAGGTACTCTGTATTAGGAAATGGTAGATCGTTGAGAAGTCCTTGATTAGATCTCCTTGTAATGATTCAAATTTGATCTCCAAGAACTATTAAACGATGAAGGATCTATGACAAGCTTGGATCATATCATAAGATTCCAGGGGTTATGCCCGAGCAGTCTTGAACGTAGATCTAAATCTTACCATCGACTACCCGAGTAAAATAGAATCAAGAGAGTAAAAGCGAATTGTCACTTTGTTTGTATATATGTGTGTATATATTTTCTTGTAAACAAAAAAATATAAAATATTAAAACAAGATTAAAAATGAATCACTTGAGTTTTAAATTGGTCCCCTCTTACCTTTGCAAGGCATAATTCCGCGATAAAGAAAATCCTCATTACCCGTGTGGAACCGTCATGGCAGTCGATTGAACCAGGCCAATCTCCACCAGTTCCCACCTTCTAAGCTTGTTAAAAATTTTGGTTCACCTCCCTTGACTTCTAGTCCCCCGACATAAAGTCCAACAAGGTCACCCCCTGTTACGAGCACCATGGATCTGCCAAAGGCCAATTCTTCAGATGAAGCACTGAGTCAGGAAATGGTTAGCACGCGGAGGGACATGATAGAGATGAAACAGCTAGTTACGCAGTTGGTCTAGTCAATGCAAGGTCAATCTTGAGCAGATAATGTACCGACCCCTGAGGAGCCAAGAGTGGTCCCAAAGATGTCTAGGGTACACCCCAGGATCATAATAGAAGAAGAGGATATAGCCATCAATCCACACCAAGACACACCAAAAACGGAAAGGGAGAAGCAGAAGAGGGAGAAAGTTGAGAAGCTCGAAGTGGCAATGAAAGGAAATGCTGTTGAGAAACAGAAGAAGACATGGTCTGCTTCATTGGAGAAAGAATAGCCAAAGATTTCAAATGGAAGCTCGACAAGTTCGACGGAACAAGAGATCTCGGAGATCACTTGAAGATTTTTATTATAGTAGCTAAGTCGTGGAATCTCACAGAAAATCAAATGGGACAAGCATTACTTTACTCGTTAGCAGGATCGGCTCTGAGGTGGCTAACCTAATTGGACCAAACTCAGACTTAAACTTGGTCGGCAATTATGAAGGCATTCACTAAACAGTGTTCTTACAACACCAAAGTGGACATCACCCGGCGTGAGTTGGAAACCCTGAGGCAAGGAGCCGATGAGGGATTTTCTAACTTCATCATGATGTTCCGTGAAAAGGCATCCATGATGTGGAATTGCCCAAATGAATCAGAACAGGTTGAAATCATATTGGAAAACAAACATAAAGAATACCATGATCGCCTCTACTGTCAGCACATCAAGACCTTCGAAGCACTCATAGCCATTGGGAAGCACATTGAGGACAAGTTCTTCAAAGGGAAACAAGCCCAGACTGCAGCCAAGGAGGCTTATAGATCTTATTCTGGCAAGAACAACAAAGGGGGAAGAGGGAAAGGCCCCAAAGTGAATGCAATTACTATCATTCAGTACACCGAGAAGCAAATTTCACCAATAGTTGCTCCTCCTTTGGTAATCCAAGCTGAGCAGTCAACCACTCCCAGATAGTTTACCTTTGAAAATATGACACCCACTCGCCTTTTCATCAAACTCAAGAGGGAAGGGATGTTGGATGTTGTAGCACCGCGGCCCATAAATACGGCCAATCCACCTCTAGGATATAAGTCAGAGTGGCACTGTTATTACCACAATCAGAAGGGTCATCAGACAGATAGGTGCATACACCTCAAGCATGCAATACAAGACTTGATAGATGCAGGGAAAATTGAATTGAAGATAGGTCAACAGCCCAATGTGACTACCAACCCTCTGTCAGATCATGGATTGAACATGTTATAAGAGGATGTTCCCTATAAGGACCCGACGGTCCTGATTTAACCTGTGAAGCGAGAGCAAAAGCTGATGGACCCTCGAACCTATAGGGCTATCCTAGCAGCCCAAACTGAGGAGAGCAAGAAAAGAAAGAATTGGAGGCACTAAAGCAAGAGCTGAATGAAGGGTTCTCCGACTTCGTCAAAAGGCTCCATAAAGAAGCCAAAAGGATGCAACCCCCTCTAACAGAGGAAGAGCAATAAGTGATAATCCTAGAGAATCTACATGGAGTGTATAATGAGTATCTATACCCTCAATGGCTTGAGATACTAGAAAAATTTGCCACCCTGAATGGTTTTCTTGATGAAGATGAACTCAACTCCCCAAGATTGTCCATGGGATCTGTGAATGCTTTGGAAGAAGGGATAACAGGTTTGGACCCAACCACTCTAATCTGGCCTGTGAAGGCACCTTTGAGGGAATTGAGAATAGTTTGGAGGGACAAAGTCTGCCTCATGTGGCAGATGGATCTCCTTGCAGAAGCAAGAACTAATATCAGCAACTTCTTGAAGGAAATGTACAAAGAAGCGATGATCAAAAGTCAGCCAACGCCATTTTGTGGCCGGAGCATGTACATTCAAAAATGGAGAGCGAGGAGAATGATGGTATGTGTTTACTATGCAAGGACAAACTACAATGGAAAGTTCAGAGGAGGCGGACAACGTTGTGGCCAAGGGAAAGGCCTAGCCTTGAACCATCGGATCATGAAGCTTGAATTTTTAGAGAATGGACTTGATAGCTTGGGACCTAATGTGCAACTGAGAGCAATTGGGTTCACTAACTATGAGATCAGTCACATGACATATGTGGAGAATTCGAAAGATGAAGAAGATTTCATAGTTCACATTCAACCCATTGAGGAGGGATTATCTAAAGACAACATGAGAACAATTGAAGAGGTCACACCTAGTCTGATCCAAGCTGTATCTGCACTAGCCATTGGTGAAACTCTATTTGGAGACACTTTCCTTATCCAAATGAGAGGAGGGACCGACGATAGTGAAGAAGAAAACTTTGAGCCACAATCTGAAGATGAATTCTCCATTGAAACCCTACAGTGGATAAAAAGCATCGGAGCTGATGATGATGAAACAGACCCAACAGACTTCATTCAGCCTATCCCTTAAGAAGACGAAGGAAGAAGCGGTGACGAAGAAGTAGGGTCTCCAGTAAATTGAAGAAGGGTGTGGTGCGTCAAAGGGGAAGACTTTGACAAATGGAATTTACTAATCCCTTGCTGAACCTCTGTCAAGATGTCTCTGATCTTTCTGTCACCATGTTGGCTTTTTGATTCGGTTTCCCACAAATGGTGCCAATCTATTGTGATGAGATCTGCTTGAGCTCCTCTGGAACCAAACCATCCTTCTGAAACCGAACCATCCTGCATAGAAGAGAAAATTTGGCTGTGGAGTACCGGTTTGAGCTGGCGGAGTTAGCTCTGATGCCTAAATTAGACCTTGCACACCAGATAATCTCAAAGTAGAGAAGAGTGTGAAGTGAATTGGCCCTTCCCTTATGTGATGCTTTTCTATTTATAGGATTAAGATCATAGATCATCATGGGCTTTTCATCGGTGATAGACCATCGCTTTGGTCCCCAAGAGGTATAGGTGGAGCTCTCCCGCTATGGACACCTGTCTTGGAAAGTCACGCAGAAGGTGTGACCTTAAATCATGCGGAATGCATGATCTGGGTGAAGTGATTGTATCCTTGACTTATTATCTGATCTGGAGATGTGATAAGCTCGGCTCGGTTATGATATATCTACACCCGAACCCTAACCCAAACTTTGAATGTAGGACCAGAACCCGGGGAATCCAAGGTCATGCCCACCGGTAACTTATGGTGCACTAACTGGGTGATCATTTGGGAAGAAGGAAGTCCGGTGGTGGCATCTTAGTTACCAATCTGGAGGCAAACACCATCCCCTTGTCGTTGATCTGTGCATCACCTAATGTTCAGTTTGGGGTAATACCCCTTTCCTTTAAATTAGGAACCTATACCTTGAGGCATTACTGGTAACCCAAGAATCATGCTAGGATTAGTGTTCACCCGAGGGCATGAGCCTTTGGAATGAATTGTTGCAAAAACAGTAGGAAATCACCGACTGGTTGATTGGATCCACTACTTCAATCGACCAGTGTGTATTTTTCACTTCTGGTGTGTGATACCCGGTGTCTCGCACCATGAATCACCTCCCCGTACTCCAACTAACTCGTGGAAATATTACCCCGACAATGTGACCATGTGGGGCCCACTTCTAAGACTATATACATAGAATAGGAAAAAAGAATGTGTTTTTCATGAAACCTAACCTAGCCAAATAGACCTTAAGTCTGCTGCCTATATAAACTAACTTAACCTCCTGAAATCATTCAAATTCAATTCATTAAGAGGAGAGGAGAGAAAAGAGAAGAGAAGAGAGGAGAGGAAGAAGAGATTAGGAAGGAGAAGGAGCTTGGATTTTCTTCCTTGCACTTTGATCATCGGGTAACACTCTATAGGTTCTTTTGCTCTGTTGTTTATGTTGTGCTCTTGATCAGATCTTGATCATTCTACTGATTCCTTTTATCTAGCCATGATCCACCATATCTATGTGGTGTAATTCATGAGTTTACCTACTTAGGTTCTAGGATCTTCACATGCATGTTGAAATATACCTTTCTAGACCTTTCATATGTTCCATCCTGTGCTCAGACTTTTGTAATTACCTATTCCAGCCTAAGAATGGCCATCTATCATGCCATATAGTAAGCTTGGGTGGTGGTTCCATGAAGTAAGACTTGTTTTCCCTTATTGCATGTTGAATCCATGACCAAATACCTAAACCAGATGTTAGGGAGTAAGTTAACCCTTTCATGTTTGGATTCTATAATCTCTCATGTGAGAAACTCATTGACAACCATGTATGGCCACCTCTATGAGCCATGAGCCCAAAACCTCCTGACTTTTCTACTTAACTATGAAATCTAACTTAAATATAACATGCCTATGCTTGCTGATCATAAATCCCAACTCCCTTGTGTAGGATCAAGTTAAAACCACTGAAACCATACAAAATCTTTGTGCGGAACAATGTCAGGTCGATTCCTACTGGTCTATTGGATCAACCACTCCAATCGACCACTACTAGAACTTTGAGCTAGATCTGAACCCAAACCACCCTATGCCCTGGGAAATCCTTTAGAGGGCCATTTGTGTAAACCAACTAGGAACCCATGACCTTCCAGCCTTATTGCTACTTTTGGTAACAAGTTGATTCACTCGGGTTGATTGGATCAACCACTTCAATCAACCAGTAAGGAGCACTTGAATGAAACCCTGACCAAACCATATAGGAACTCTCAATTTGTCACCTGGGGCCCTATGGTGTGAGTCCATATATGAATCCAACAAACCTCCCCTTCAATTTTGCTGCACCCAGCATGACTAGTCTTTCCACTCTGGTCGATTGGATCGACCACTCTAATCAACTAGTGTTACTATCTTCTCTGTTTTGAGTCTGGCCTTGGTTTAGACTTAAGACCAAGGGTACCTCTGGACTCCATGTCCACTTAAACACTAATTAATACTTGCTTTTGATGTAATCAATCTTAGGATATAGCACTACGCTCAATGAAGAGTATTGGAGTACGATCATGAACCGGCAACTAGTTGAACAATTAGATACGGGACAAGGTGAGTGGAAATACACCATACGTGTAGGTGCAACATACTTATGGGTTTATGATAAGAAGAATAAATTACTTTGCTTTCTTATTAAATCCTTATGTTGCTTTCTTATTTAGATTCTTATTTCTTATTGAAATTATATTGAGAACTGTTGATGGAATGCTTGCATATAATTGCTAGTCTAGATTTTGTAGCCAGCTTGGAAATGAGGCTGGTGATGGCCCATAGAATGGGATGCGGGGCACCACCAGACTTATACGATAACATGTAGAATACATATGGTTACGTTGTCACCACCCGTACTATGAACCCTTGCCGATAGGGGTTAAGGTGTTGGATACCAAAATTGTGTGAGGCCAATGTCTCAAGGAGGCATTTCCTAGTCGGTAGACCCATCATGGTTATTAGGACGTGGTGGTAGCACATAAATGTGTGAGGCTAACGTCTCAAGGAGGCATTGCTTGGTCGGTAGACCCACCAGTCAATTAAGCTGGTGGTAGTACAGTGGTAACCTAGAGTGCTGGTCGGGCTGTCCAAGGAATGGTATGCTAGGGCTTGCTGGTCTTCTCCGATAACTTAATGGGTGTATCACAGAAAGGGGTTAAAAACACGTACCAGGGATACATGTATTGGGGATTATAGTGGTACCTTTACCTGCCTTAGTTTTGTTGTTAGGTGGATTAAATAATATACATGAATTTCATGCATATAGGCTCATGGTTGTGTTTACATGTGCATGCATGGTTTATATTTCATTCACGGGCTCGGTGGAGCTCACAATTGTGGAATCTTTCTTATAGGTGATTTTGCAGGTATTGGTTTACTTTTGGGTGATGACGCTATCGATGGAACTGTAGATCTTACTCATCTTGTTGTTCTGCGCCGATTTTGTGAATATTTAAGTTTCTTTCTTTCAAATCAAAATATTATAATTTTGAGCATAAAGAGATATGTATTTGGTATAACATAGATATTTGGGATTTTACTATAAATGATATAAATCATATATGTCAAGTCTTCCGTTGTACTCTGATATACATTTATTATCTTTGTGCCCTCATTATGTGGTTTGTGACATGTAAGTACTGATTTTGGATCCTGGAGGATTGGCAAATATCGTAGGATATCCGGGTCATTAGTCGAATCCTCCCAGGGGATGGTTTGGGACGTGATAGGTTATGTCATGACCGATCTGATTAGAGATAGGCAGGTCATCATAAAGGCTTTCTTTTGCTGTTTAATTCTAATCTGTATTTTCTAGTTTTAGTTCGGCATTGGCTTGGTTTTAGTTCGGCTCGGCCGTGTTAGATTTTCAAGGACACATGGCCAAATGTGATGGGAGGTGCCAAATTGGGTATATCAAGGTTATTTATACAAGAGTATACATAACAAGTGGAAAGAAAGTCAACATTACAGTTGCAACCAATGTACAGAAAGTTAGAAATTACAACCAATGTATATTAACAAGATCATGGGCAGGTGATTCTGATGATTGTAAATCCAAAGGAGACTGCAATTTTTCTTGGAAATAATCTAATCTTTAGGACCTCACGGAAGCAAAAAATAGTTGCAAGATCCTCTACTAAGGCCATATATAAAGCTCTTGCTGATGCCTCAATTGAGTTCACATGAATTTAATCTCTTTTTAAAGAACTCGGCCTTGTACTCCAACAACCTCCCATCTTATGGTGTGATAACATTGGTGCTACGTATCTCTCTGCTAATCTAATTTTCCATGCTCTTACCAAATATATTGAAATTGATTTTCACTTTGTTTGTGACAAGGTTGCCAAACACGAGTTTTCTGTTCAGTACATCTCTACCAATGACCAACTTGTTGACATTATGAAGAAAAGGCTTTCATCTTCACATTCTAATTCTTAAAGTACAAGTTGAAGATCCGATCTCGCGACCCTCCAACTTGAGGGGTGTATTGGGCGATCTCATGCATATCCATTGAGATCTTCTCTTTAGGATTGAGTTGTGCTTCATTACAATAGTTTATATTTGTTTCCTATTAGGTCTCTACTGCGAAGTTGTAAACTTTCTTCTTATCCTTGGCAACCAAGTCACTGTAATCTATATTTACTTGGCGTCTTCATCGTCTGAGGTCAAGCAATTGTAATACATATTAAATAATTAATAAAGTTGTCAAGTAGAAGAGGAGACGGATTGAAGTGGAGGAGACAATTTTGGAACGAACGAAGAAGAATCCCAAAGCTGATGTAATGAATCTAGCAAGTGTTAAGGGGTAGGAACTAGATTTGATTAGCCCAAGCCTGCCCGCAACAGGTTAAATAGTCGAAGTTTCCATGTTTCATTAACTCTGAAGTTTGTGACGTATTAACTACTTCATAAAGATTGACCGATCAGAATGCCTTTTTCGTCCTCCAACCCGCCTCCTCTAAATAAATAAATAAATAAATAAATAAAAAAGAGAAAGAGAATTGATTCTTCGTGGTGACATTGTGGGATTCCTAATTCTTTCAAATTGAAGAACTAGAACGAGAAAAAAATGAAGGCCAATCTAATCTGGTCAGACTGAGTCCAATGCGTGGATGGTGTTCCAAAAATTTAATAGAAGAAGAATTTAGAGTTCTATTGTTCAATGATGGAACCGAGTCTGATCCGGGTGCTATGACCTTGTTTGGCTTTAAACGTTAAAACTCAGTAATAGAGGAATAATGGAATTGAAAAACCCCGCCAATCAGATCAGACCGATTCCGATCCCACGTTTTCCCAAAACCACTAAATTCCTTGTGTCAACGCATTCTTTGACTGGCCCGCCAATCGAGCTTCTCTCATGGTTTCTAATATCAGTAATTCAGTATTAGTTCGTTCGTATTGAGAACCTGGCTCCTCCTTACAAGCCATCGCGGGAGCTCGACGGTCCAGTGCTTGAAAACCACCCTAAAACTAGGGGTGGGGTGATCATTTCACATGTGGGGCCCAGGTGGGACCCACCTGTGAAGTGACCACCACATCTTTGTTTTTGATGTCATTTAGTCGAATTAGATGCTCCAGCTCCCGCCACGGCTGGATAAAATCCTTTTCCTCACAGTGGTCAATCAGTATCAGTATTGGCACAATATTGAGGGAGACCCAAACAAATACTGATATTTAAAACCACGCTCTCTCCAACTTGTGTCAAGGCAACTGCATTCTAATGACTCCATTCCCGATTTGTTGGAGCCGTTTTCGGATGGGTCCCACAATATTGTGCCCCATCAAGAGACCGTTGAGAGAGGGGCCACGTCAGCAGCCCAAGGGAAGTGAGGAGGACTTCGTCAAAGGCAGTTGAGAGGATCGCTCCCACAAGGAAGGAGTCCCCTACTTCTAAGGAGGCAGGCCACGTTCACCTCCATGGTGGGGCCCAGGAAGGGTGCGACAAACTCGGCCACGTAGAGGTGGAAAGGTAGGGTTTGAAGCCAAGGGGGGATCCACCGCCACTATCTAAAGGATCTCTATAAAAGGAACGATGGCTGTTGCAGAGAAGGGACACACAAATCAAACTCTCTGGCATATCTTTACTGTTTTCTTGCTTATCAGTTTTATTTTAGCTTTTCTTAGTAGTTGGAAGAGTGTACTTGCCACCTCATCGAGCCAATCATTGGAGAAGTTCTGTTCTTATGGATTTGGCTTGTTTGTAACTGGTCAGTGTATTTCTCTTGTTAATTAATTTAGTAATTTCATTTCATGCAAAGGTCAGCTCCTTTTCTCAATCGATCTTTACAAGCTTTTGGTGAGCCCCATTGAGTCCGTAACCTATATAGTCTAACCCAAAGGTCCTTTGAGATAACTCAGGCACGAGGGAACCTTACATCTCTGGTTGGTAGTCAGATAGGCAGTAAACCCTAGTCCGTTTAAACCTGCATCAAAGGTTCTGGCACGCCCTGCATTCATCATAATCCACGTCATCTTGTGAGTGTTGGATATTTTTTTCCACCAACACATTTTGGCACGCCCGGTGGGACCCTCATAGACTTAGGTTTCGCAATGGGACCAAAGAAGAAAGCAAATAAGGCTCAGACTAGGAGAGATATAGCCGACGAAATGGTTAACCCCTTGGCTGCTATAGACGGCCAAGAAACCGAGGGTTCTGACTCTCAGGACACAGGTAGCAATGGTGAATTGTCGCATCAATTCGCTGTAGCTATACATGATGCCCTAGAACCCATGACCTCAGACATGAGACACTTGGTGACCGCCATCAGGCCGGTTGCCGAGGATATCCGTAACTTGATTCAGACTCAGAACCAGGCCGCTGAAAGTCAGCAGGCCTGTTTTGATCGCTTCATCAATGGTCAGGAATCGCGTCTAGACCAGCTCATCATGGTCTTGACCACCCAGAGGTAGATCGCCCCTCACGGACTGGTCCAGCCTCTAGGGTTCACACCACCGGAGGCGGTAGTATCCCAAATGATAGGAGCCGAACCAGACACAAGCCAAATAGGCCGCAGGCAGCAGTCCACGTTCACCGGGAGTTCCAGCTAGGCCCCTGTATTAGGGGACCAACCAATGGCTTATGCTAACCCGTTGAACTAATCTGGGATCGGGGCGAGCAATGCTCCCACTCTGGCATTCGCTAACTCCATAAGGGCGAATGGAACCCAGGCCGGATCGGCCTATATGCCTCCGGCAGCATAACAAGGTTTCAGAACTGAGGCCGGCCAGTCAGGGGCGAACACACGATCATCCCCCGTGGCAACGGGGGCGAATGCAATCCCTGTGGGAGGATACCAAAGCCAAGCTACGATTGGAATCCCTGATCGTAGGGGAATAGGATACACGCCAACGTGGCCCTCTACGGGGCCATGGGCGACAGCACCCAATTAGATCGTGAACCCAGAACTGGCCATGGGGAACAGGCTGATACTCGATTATGAAGAATTCATCAATTCTGATACAGAACAGCATAGACCCTGCCTACCGATCATCTGCTCGACCGGTCTATCGAAAGCCGTACCTAGAATACCTAGACAACATTGATCTAGGGAGGAATTGGAAGATACTGGAGTTTACAAAGTTTTCAGGGGAGGACAATATGTCCACCATCGAGCACATTATCCGATTTATCATACAATGTGGGAGCCTGGGGGCAAATGATGCCATAAAGCTCAGGCTTTTCCCCAACTCCTTGACAGGTGCGGCTTTCACATGGTATTTTCACTTACCAACCAATTCGGTATAGAATTGGCAGGTGATGGAAGAGTTGTTCCATACGCAGTTCTATAAGACTGAAGCCGAGATCACAATTGGGGATTTAGCACGCATGCGCCAGGAGCCAAGGGAGACTGTGGACAAATTTATCAACCGGTTTAAGGTGGCCAAGTACAAGTGTCTGACCCTTTTACATGAGGGTGAGTATGCAAAAATGGCCCTCGGCGGGCTAAGCCTAGAGCTTAGGAAACACTTTGCCGACTAAAACTTCATGGACCTGGGCCAATTAGTGGTACAGGCAGCACCTTACGAGGCCCTGCTAAAAGAGGAAGGGCAAAAGAAGGCTTCCTCCAGTGGGACATATTACAGAGAGGCCGCGTCAGGTAGTTACCCGCTCTTAGGGGCAGGAGATTCCAAAACGGTCAGCTTCCTGGATTGTGAGGTTGACGCGACAGAAATAGCCGAGGGAAAACCCTACGTTTGTAAGGCCCTAGATAAGCAGGCCACGAATGACCGATAGGCTGAACCCCCAGCGGACTTTCGATGCTGGGGTAAAGTACTCCTTCGACATCTCTATGGCCGTGCTTATTTTTGATCAGCTTCTAAAAGAAAAGTAGATCAAGCTGCCGTCGGGACATCAGATCCCAGCAAGTGCAGATTTAAAGGACCAGAAGTATTGTAAATGGCACAATACCCGTACGTATATGACTATTAACTGTGTTGTGTTGCGCAATGCTTTGTAGAAGGCCATCACAGAAGGGCGAATCAAATTCCTTGAGAAGGAGAAAGCAGTAATGCTGATCGACAAAAATCCTTTCCCGATCAACATAGTCACAGCTGATTTGTCAAAGATAGCTAGCACTGCAAGCTGGATCACGGCCAGCCCCACCAGGTCGAGAGAGGCAGGATCTGAGGAACGAGGAAAGGTAACCCAGGCAGATAGCTGCGATCCACAGGTTGCGCCCGTAAGAGAAGCAGTAAGGTCCGCCGCACCAGGGAAAGCACCGGCGATGGTGGGGAGACATAGACCTACGATCGGGATGCTTTGGACTGCTCACAAGAGTTCCAGATGGGACAGATCACCCATTGAACATCAGGGGGATTACTAGGTGGCCGGTGCAAGGGAGGATGCCCCGCAGCCAAAACCCTTCAGTTCGTTTAGAGAATGGAGTAGTGGTCCTGTTCAATCACCGCCCAAAGAGGCACATGCTTTTCAATGGGGGGTGTGCACTCACTACAAGAGACTGATTGAAGACCAAGACCCTACCAGGGAAAGGTTTGCACCTGTTCAGGAAACGAACCCCCTTGGGCAAAGGATCAAGGGAAGGAAGGCTGTGAGCTGGCCACGCACGACACGATCTAATAGGACGAGTAGGCAAGGAGCTATTTCGTGACCTTTGGTCAGAGACCGTCTAGGCAGGATGCCAGTGAAGCGACGCTTGGCATACGATGTGGCAGGCTCGGACTTCGATGAAGACCTGTGTTAGCCAAAGACCAGGCTAAGGACTATTTGTCCCAAGCCCGTCAGGACGGACGAGTGGACTATGGCCCGCCATCTCAAGTTCCCCGCCGAGTCCAGAAGAATGGAAATGATCAGGACCCAAAGGAGGAGGTGGGAACGGAAGCAAGCCACCCTGAGACGGGCTTAGGCAATGACGACGCTAGTTGACTTAGAAGCAGCCAGGGGCAGCTTGTGCTTAAAATCCTTCGGCCGCAGCAGAATGATAGGGACCCTGTTGACAAAGGGCAGGCTCCGGAGTCTGAAATGTCAGATTATAAGACCGAAGAAAGTGACTTCAAAGTCCTGGTGAATCAATCCCCAAATCAGGAAGACGGTCAGGCGGTTGAAGTCGTTGGGTGGGCCAAACTAGGGGACGTTTGCCATTCCGCCACATAGGGTGATATACCAGAAGAGGAGACTGACTTCGCCGAATTCGTAAATATGATGTTTGGCTCTGTGGAAACACAGGTTCAAATCTCCATGGTTTACGTTCTTCCCCAGATGTTTGAGTATCAACCAGGACAGGCGAACCAGCTGGAAGGCGACGTTCTGGAAGAGATAACATCTGGTGTGATGGACATTGAAATAGTTCCCCTGGGAGACAAAGAGGAACAGCCGAAGAACGTTTAGACAGTGATTACCAGAGAGATCGAACGAACGGTCGATACCCTGATAGTTAGGGGGCGGGTGCCTGACGTCTTGGGCAAGCCCTCGAAAGAGATGTGCCAACACTTGAAGCCTTTGTACGTCCAGACACATATGGAGGGCAACCCTAGTTCAAGAGTATTGGTTGACAATGGGGTGGCCATCAACATCCTCCCAGCTAGGATGATGAAGCGGCTAGAAAAGGATGAGCTCGATCTTATTCCTGCAGAGGTGTCTGTAACAAACTTTCTGGGAGGTGCCACGAAGCCCAAGGGTGTGCTGGCCATAGAACTAAAGGTCGGGGAGTGCGTCTCTATGACAACATTCTTTGTCATGGACACATCAGCCCATTACAATGCCCTCCTAGGGCGAGACTGGATACATGCCAATGCGTGTGTGCCCTCATCCCTCCACCAGATCCTCATTTTTTGGCACGGTGAGGGTGACGTCAGGGTAGTCACAGCAGACAGCAGGCCATTCGTGGTAGAAGCAAGTCATGCTGATGCCATTCTTTATGGGGGGACGTGTTGGCCCCATCAAATTTATAAGATCAGATGAGTACGGGCGATCGACGTCTCTAGTCACAACAGCTACCATAATGCAACCAGTACTTCAGGCCAAGAAAACACTGGAGCAGCTAGGATTACCGTCCATTCAGGATGGACAATTAAACATCACCAGTAGTTATGATTAAGACAAGCAGCGAAGCAGTAACAAACATCCTTCGGAGGCTGACAGTCTCAGGCCTGGAAAGGAGGATGTCTGTTGAGGAAGGTTTAGTGGCCGAAGTAACGGCCAGGGAATTAAAAGAACTTAAGGCCAAAATCAGGATGGAGGACTTACAGTCGGCGCCATCGAAGATTGAAGAGACACCGGCTGAGGTACAAGACCCATTGATGGAGGTTAACTTAGGAAGCAAGGACGATAAACGTCCTATCTTTGTTAGTAGTCTGCTTAGTGATGTATTTTGGGAAAAGCTTGTAGCTCTATTGAAGAAATATAAAGAGTGTTTTGCTTGGGATTATTCTGAGATGCCAGGTCTAGACCAAAAACTGGTCGAACATCGGCTGCCCATTAAGGATAACTTCAGACCAGTGAAACAGTTGCCCAGTTCCATGGTGCCGGATGTCGTCTTGAAAGTAAAGGATGAGATAGAGCGATTGCTCAAGGCCGGGT
This sequence comes from Telopea speciosissima, assembly GCF_018873765.1. Classification (NCBI taxonomy): domain Eukaryota; kingdom Viridiplantae; phylum Streptophyta; class Magnoliopsida; order Proteales; family Proteaceae; genus Telopea; species Telopea speciosissima. The sequence goes on from NC_057920.1 coordinate 46,361,517, forward strand.
TTATAAGGCCTACCCAATATGTGGAGTGGTTGCCTAACATTGTTCCTGTGGTTAAGAAAAATGGGAAATTGAGAGTATGTATCGATTTTTGGGACCTTAATAAGGCCACCCCGAAGGACGAATACCAATGCCCATAGTAGACATGTTAGTGGACTCTACGTCTAGGAACCAGATAATGTCTTTCATGGACGGGCATGCGGGCTACAACCAAATATTCATAGCTGAGGACGACGAGCCGAAAATGGCCTTCCATTGTCTTGGAGCATTAGGGACCTACGAGTGGGTTGTGATGCCTTTTATCTTAAAGAACGCTAGAGCCACTTACCAAAGGGCTATGAACGCCATCTTCCACGACATGATCGTCAAATTCGGTGAAGTCTATATTGATGATGTGGCGATAAAGTCCAAAGCTGAGGAGGAATACCTAGGCCACCTAGAAAGGGTATTCGAAAGGATGAGATCCCACGGCCTTAAAATGAATCCTCTCAAATGTGCATTTGGGGTAGCAGCTGGGAATTTCTTGGGTTTCCTCGTCCACAAGAAGGGGATAGAGGTAGACCAAAATAAGACCAAGGTCATTAGGGAGGCCAGGCCCCCAATGAACAAGAGGGACCTCCAGAGGTTTCTCAGGCAGGTCAACTTCCTCCGACGGTTTATATCAAACTCAGCAGGATGAACTAAGGGGTTTTCCTCCCTGCTAAAGTTGAAACCGGGGGAAGACTTCCGTTGGACTACCGAGCATCAAAAGGCGTTCGATGCAATCAAAGACTACCTAGTCAGACCCTCGGTATTGGTGCTACCGCTAGCGGGAGTGCCGTTAAAATTGTACATCGCAGCTATGGAATCTTCAGTTGGGGGTCTGCTGGCCCAGGACAATGAGGCAGGGATAGAACAGGCAGTGTTTTACCTCAGTCGAGCTCTGGTTGAGGCCGAGCAGCATTACACGCCAATGGAGAGGCTATGCCTAGCGTTATTCTCGTCCTGTTCCAAGCTACGATATTATTTGTTACCAACCACGGTCGAGGTCATATGTTAGACCGATGGTATTAAATACATGCTCACACGGCCAATCTCTAGAGGCCAAGTGGGGAAGTGGGCCCTAGCACTGGTAGAATTTACCCTCCAGTACTTTCCTTAGAAGGCCATGAAAGACCAGGCCTTGGCCAATTTCCTCGCAGACCACCACCCTATACAGAACGATGGGGATGAAGGGCAAGAAAAAACAAAGGAAACCGCACACATTGGCATCACCCCTTGGTTCCTGTCATTTGATGGGTCGAGAACCAGCTAGTCAGCCGGGGCAGGGATAGTAGTCCAATCCCCACAGGGGTAGAAACCCAGTTAGCAGTGCACTTGGGGTTCGCCTGTTCAAACAATCAAGGCGAATACGAGGCCCTCATCATTGGGATGAAGATTCTCCTCGCTATGGGGGCTAGGACTGTTGAGATAAGCGGGGACTCTCAGCTTGTGGTTAAGCAGGTGGCAGGGGAATACCATTGCGAAAGCGAGCATTTGGTCCATCACCACCTGCTGGCAAATAGCCTGATGGTTTGGTTTGATGATGTGTCAATAAAACACATCCCTCGGGTAGAGAATCAGACTGCCAATGCCTTGGTACAGGTAGCATCAGGCTTGCACCCCACAGAAGACTGTGTAGACCGAACCATCATCATACGAAAGCAGTCGGTCTCGTCGATCCTTGACATGGACCAGGTAGAAGTGAACCAGATAGAGGACACTCAGTCGGATTGGAGAACCCCAATAATCCAGTACCTAAGGGACTCAAGCCTTAGCATAGATAGGAGAACCAAGTATAGGGCATTAAGTTATAACCTGTTGGGGGATGACCTGTTCAAGAAAGGGAAGGACGGTCTGCTACTCAAGTGCGTCAGCCTCAATGAGTCTATGGTTGTTATGGCTGAGGTGAATGATGGAATCTGTGGGTCACATCAGGCCGGTCCTAAGATGAGGTGGCTAATCAGGAGACATGGCTATTATTAGTCGACCATCCTGGCGAACTATGTAAGGTGCGCCAAGGGATGTCAGGCTTGTCTACGGCATGGTCCGGTGCAGCAGGCCCCTGCGATGGAGCTCAACCCAGTGGTGAAACCATGGCCGTTTAGGGGATGGGCAATGGACTTAATTGGGAAGGTGACGCCGCCAGCTACGAGGGGTCATTGTTTCATAATCGTTGCAACAGACTACTTCACCAAGTGGGCTGAGGCCATTCCCATGAAGATGGTCACTCAGACCGAGGTTATCCGATTTCTAAAAACTCAAATAATTCATAGGTTTGGGTTACCTGAGACTATCACATGCGACAACGGGTCAATCTTCACTGGGGACCAAGTCCTTGAGTTTGCCACGAGTCATGGGATCACCATAACTCATTCCACACCCTACTACCCTCAAGGGAATGGGTAGGCCGAGGCAAGCAACAAAGTGCTGAAGAATTGCTTAGCGAAGGTGGTAGAAGAAAACCTTAGAAGATGGGCTGAGCTATTGTCTAAAGTTCTATGGGCGTTCAGGACGTCGCAGCGAACAAGCACTGGGACTACACCATTCGCCCTTACCTATGGGCATGATGCAGTCCTTCCCCTGGAAATAAGTATCAGGTTTGCAAGGGTGGCGTGCCAACAGGGGTTTATGCCCACCACTTATAGTGAGGCCATGCTGACTGAACTGGAAGATCTGGACGAGGAGCGCTTCAGGGCCCTTGATCGAGTTTTGGCCCAGAAAGTAAAGGTAGCGGCCGTGTATAATAGAAAGGTGGTGCCCAAGAGTTTCTAGGAGGGCGAAGTGGTACTAAAGGCTATCCTTCCGGTAGGGACTAAGGATCCCACTTATGGCAAGTGGTCCCCCACGTGGGAGGGACCGTTCGTGGTCCATCAAGTGCTAAGAGGGGGAGCATATAGGCTAAGAGAAATGGAAGGAGGCGTGCACTTAAAACCCATAAATGGGAAATTCTTAAAAAGGTTCCACCCCACTATGTGGGATCTGGGGTAGGGGCATTAATACAAAGCCAATCTGAGGCCGACCCAATGGTTAGGCCGGTAAGTGTGTTCAAAAGAAAAAGAGAGACCGACCCAGAAGGTCAGGCCACAGAGCAAGAAGAATTAAAGTATTACTGCAACAAAAGGAAGTGTTCAAGACTAGGGGACATCTGCCCTAGATTTTTCCAGGCACGTAGGCCTAAGAAAAGTCTTCTTTGGGGAATGACCCCCACAGGTTGTTCCATTGGGACTCAAGGTTTGCACCATCTTGGTTGGCAGTCGCCAATTGGGCAGTCCAGTCGCCCTTCAAGTTAGCGGCCTCAGCAGTGGAGGCCCAAAGAGCCTCTACAGTTTTGACAAGAGCTTTGAAACTGGCGAAGGAGGGCTTCGCCAGTTCCTCCTTCTCTTTTTTGGCTCGTCAGGCTACAAGAAGTTCGGCCTCCAGGCGAGTGATCTTAGAGCCCAGGGCATTGATCTCATCCTTAAAACGTTTGTTGGTTGTACCCAATTCCTAGAGCTTCGCTATGGTCTGTTCCTACTCAGTACATAGGCCATTCCCTTCCTTGATGACTGCTTTCAGGTCACGGACTGCCTTAAGAGCCTGCGGTGTGTTAGCAGTCAGATCTGGGATGATGGTAGCGGCTTTGTTAACCCATAACTTGGCTGAGTCCGGGAGGGTGGTGTAGGATGACAGAGTCTGAAGTGGCTGGTTGAGCGTGAGAAAACGGTATTGGTCAAGACCTTCCTTGGCGGGGAGCTGTTGTTCTATAAACTCAACAAAGGCGCACTTCGCCTCCTCAATAGCTAAAGGGAGTTGGGTTGGTGTGCCCATAGGAAGGGCTTCCCTAAGGGGGGTGAGGCAGCCAGCCAGGACCGAGTCAAAATCAAAATCCTATCAAAAAGAGGAGATCGGTCAGAGGATGCCTAGCCAGACCGACGCACAAAGAAACCATCGTCAGGACGTACCACTAAATTAGGTGAAGGACTCCGAACTGGAGTAGGAACAGGACTAGAAGTGCCTACTTACTCCCCGGTGCTGACGACTTTCGAGAAGAGTGATGCAACAACGGGAGCAGGCGTTTTGGAGATCGCTTCATCATGGGAACCTACAACTGGGGTGTCCTCCTCTTCTGAACCTGAAGCAACATCCAGGAGGGTTGGGGAGGATGTTACATGAGCTTTCACAAGATAATGTCGGGAGCGTCTCAGACCAGATGGCGCTTCGGAAACATCTTCGTTGGGGGGAGCCTCCTTGTGGGACTGCTGCTGCTTGGGGGGCTTCTTCACTGCTTACTTTGGTTTTCTAGAGATGACCTTTGGACAACGGACTAGTGGGGGCTGATGACGGGGTCCTCCGCTTCTGGGAAGTATCAGCACCAGCTATCTGGGAAGGCACAGACCGGGCAGGGCGAGCCTCTGGACACTAGATAACAGGCCATTAGTTACAAAGATAATAATGAATTAGAGACTGTAAGGTTACAGGGGTACCGTGTCGGGCAGGGTTGATGGCCTGGACAGTATGCCCCATACAAGTGACCTCATAGTCATCGACATAGGAGCCGGTGAATTCAACCCCACCGGACCACATCCAGAGGTGGGGGTTGACAAGCTTGGCCACGCCCAAGCCGACGTCGGGAAGAGCAGGCTGCCGGTCCATGAAGGCTTTAAATGAGAGGTCAAAGCTGCTCATATCCACTTAGGCGCTCCTACCCACTTTGTGGGCATTTGCTGGTAGGGCTAAGAATGCTTCACGCATCTCACGACGGATACGATCTACAGCTAGGTCGTGGCGTCGCTGCATAATGATGCGATCTGGATGGTACTTGACTCTGAAAGCCTCTTCGTATCGAAGGATAGAGTTCAGAAGTGACTTAATTGAGACGTGGGAGGCCGATGCTTTGCCCTTGCCAGAGACATCCTCCATCTGCAATTCGGATTCAGAGTCAGTGTCGTCAGTAATGGGAGGAAGCGCTTCGGCGGACAGGTTAGTGGAGTACATGGACCACCAGGCCAAAAACTCTGGCGTAGAGGAAGGCTCTGGGTCGAGCGGCTTAGGGAAGAAATGGGACATGACAAGGTCACCCATGCTGGCGGTGAGCTCGATCTGACCTGTCACTCTCAGGACAGGCCGAGTGGGTCAATCCATGTTTTCGGAGAAATAACACGGAAGAGGGACAGATTACAGTAGGCCGAACTAATGGGCATAACATTGGGGATTATACTCCCCCACACGTATTATTGCCAGAAGGTTCTGAGGTGACCCCAAAGTGTAGGTCCCTGTAGACTAGGAACTTGCGCCATAGCTCAGGGGCAGCCCGGGGGTTGGACAAAGCATCCAATAACCAAGGAGGGAGATCTAGATGAAGATGAAAGGGCATAAATAGTATGGGGGAACGGGACTCCCCAAGATCAAGAAAGAAGGTATGATAATCCTGCAGAGAAGGACATTCCTCCTCCGCCAACTCTGGCACGAAATAGAGGCCGATGGAGCGGCACTCAAGGATGGGGGAGGGAGTGTAAAAGGAAGGGAAATAAGCCCGTAACCAGACTTGGAGCAGCCAGAAAGGGCCACCCCCTAACTCAAAGTTAGTGCTAACTATATTGCTACAATCCCTGTAGAGGGAGGACAGGATGAAAGAAGCCATATCCACTAGACGCCCTTGGGCAAGGGCGTTTACTAGACATAGGTAGGTCTTGGCGATCTTGTTAGATTTTACACACACTAGGTAATGGAAAATCCAAAAGAGCAGGAAAGCTACGAACTCAACCTCAGAAACTGGCCCTTTGGTTCCCCAAACGAAAGACATGTACATGCTATAGCTGGCCTTTTTGGTGAAATCTAGGCCGTGTTGTATCTCAAATCCTCTGAAATCTATATAGCCACGAGAAGCCCCATGAAACTCGAGGCCAATAGCCTTGAGGCCGGTAAGGGCCCCAATGTCAAGAAGGGTGGGGGTCATAGGCTCGCAGGGAAAAAGGAAAGCGTTGCTGGAACTCGACTAGAACCGTAACACAGCCTATAGGAGGGGGATGTCTGGGGGGATGGCAGTGCTAGACATATCTAGGGGGTCGAGAATCCCTAGGGCTGTGAGGCAGTCATGCTCTATCGCCGCAACGTGGCCCACCCACGCCTCCCAATCCGGGAGGAAGGACGGCCAGAGACGGCTAAAGGGCTTAGGCTTGACACTGAAAGGGGTGGAGAAGCAAAGGAGAATGGCTTCATCCGTGTGTCGTGGGAAGTTGGGAATAGGAGCCGATACATCAGGCTGAGCAGGTCCTAACGTAAACTAGGGAGGATCAGGAGAAGGGATGAGTAACTCAAAATGCGATGAAGGAGGGAGCTGTGCTTGTTTCGCCTTCAAAGTCTTCTCGAGTTCTCGCTCCCTCTGAGAAATCACGGGGTAGGGAGGAAGGTTGTCCATGGCGTAGGGTCGGAAGATGGATGATTGGAAGAAAATGAGAACGAAAGGAAAACCAGGGAGAATGGCACCTTAAAAAAGGAAATGGAGGGAATTTATGGCGCCAGTCTGGGAGAATTCAAAATTCAAAAGGAGCGTGGTTATTTCAGACGTTGGTTGGAAGGTCGGCGGTTACATCGGGGGGGTCGCACTGATTGAAGGGGCAGCGTTCCAAGGTAAAATAGGGTGTTGCATCATAATTAGGGCGGTGAAAATCCAGGAGGTGACATGGAAGGCGCACAACTTCCTAATGCTAGGTAGGCCACGTGGCACTGCCTCAGGAAGTTGTGAGGGGCGATTGTTGGACCCATTTTTGGATGGGTCCCACAATATTGTGCGCTATCAAGAGACCGTTGAGAGAGGGGCCATGTCAGCAGCCTAAGGGAAGTGAGGAGGACTTCATCAAAGGCAGTTGAGAGGATCGCTCCCACGAGGAAGGAGTCCCCTACTTCTAAGGAGGCAGGCCACGTTCAGCTCCAAGGTGGGGCCCAGGAAGGGTGCGACAAATTTGGCCACATAGAGGTGGAAAGGTAGGGTTTAAAGCCAAGGGGGGATCCTCCGCCACTATCTAAAGGATCACTATAAAAGGGACGATGGCTGCGGCAGAGAGGGGACACACAAATCAAACTCCCTGGCAATATCTTTACTATTTTCTTGCTTATTAGTTTTATTTTAGCTTTTCTTAGTAGTTGGAAGAGTGTACTTGCCACCTCATCGAGCCAATCATTGGAGAAGTTCTGTTCTTGTGGATTTAGCTTGTTTGTAACTGGTCAGTGTATTTCTCTTATTAATTAATTTAGTAATTTCATTTTGTGCAAAGGTCAGCTCCTTTTCTCAATCGATCTTTACAAGCTTTTGGTGAGCCCCATTGAGTCCGTAACCTATATAGTCTAAGCCAAAGGTCCTTGGACATAACTCAGGCATGAGGGAACCTTACATCCCTGGTTGGTAGTCAGATAGGACGCAAACCCCAGTCCATTTGATCCTGCATCAAAGGTTCTGGCACGCCCTGCATTCATCATAATCCACGTCATCTTATGAGTGTTGGATACTTTTTTCCACCAACACAATCATAGTCATTTCACTTCATTGAAGTTGATTAAAGAATATAAAATCAACCAATATGAGGTCGTCAGACCCTAGAGACAAATAAAGTTAATGATGTGAACCAAGCTCGACAATCGGCTGGAGACTTCCTTCCCATCTTGACCCATGAAGATTTGTGGGTCGTTGCATTCTCAAATGGAAATATTGTTCGATACACTCTCAACACCATTTCAAGGCCTTGGTCAAGTGAGAAGTCAAGGATTATCGGTGGACAAAAATTGGCTGCTGTTCGGGTTGCAGCTATGTTCTTGCTGCCCCAATTGTAGGCACCCATATAAAATTCAGAAGGGTATTATGGAAAATACTAAAACCTAAGGGGGTAGTTTTGAACCTAAAGGGGGGAAAAGGATTATTCCAAGTTTGAGTCTATGATCGGGGGCAACATGAACATGGGTTGTAGCCAAATTTTTTCCATTACCGAATACTCATAAAGGACTACCTATTTGGGTGCTCCTTTATTTTTAAGAAGACTCAAATTTTTTTTTTTTTTTTTTGGTATGAGTTCCTGACTAAGGTGAGTAAGAGGGTGGCTGGCTGGAAAGAGAAGCTGTTATCCTCAGGAGGGAGGTTAACGCTTGTGAAACATGTCCTTTCCTCAATATCCATTTATATTTTATCCCCAAACTGTAGCGAACTGTTCACTGTATTCGATGGCACTCCATGATAGAACCGTCATTGGAAAGCCATTAGATGCCCGGACTTGACGTGGTCGATGGCATCGTAGTACCCTCTCCATCGATCCAGTCCTGTCAACTTCTTCTTTTCTCTCTTCCATCTTCCCAGGTTCTTTAGTAAGTTCAGGTGGGTCCACATATGGTGATTTTCTGCTTAGAGCGAATTTCCAACGAACCAAACACAACAAAAATGGGTATATTTCTGCAAGGGTGAGGGACCCCTGGAGAACCAAAATCGCAAAACTCAATGGAATAAATGGACCTCTGCTTTGAATCTTTTCCCCAACATCAAAACTGATCAGAATAGGTAGAGATTCCGGTGAGAACCTTTCTTTTTTCTTTTCAGCAAGGTTTTTTTGCTCTCACCAATCCATTCCAATACATAAGAAGTTTGTTATCTGCCTGTAGAGAATCCAAATTGAATGCTTTTCCTTAGGAGTCGAGAGCAGCAAGCAGCGCGATGATGCACCTCATTGGTGAATTAACGCCTCAAGGAGAATTTCAAATGAGTTATACCTTAAGGTCGATTGAGGAATACCTTTGTGACAATAATGACATACATGAGTTGAACAACAGGATTGAGTCGATAATCAACGATCGTAGGTACCTATAGACCCAACTATACCATAACCGAGCCTTGATAGCCAGGAACTTCTATGTAATCGAAAGAAGAATAGATTACCTCCAAAACCAAACTATCCAAATAGAGAACATGCTCAATCGATGGTCAGAAAAAATTCAGTGTTTAAACTAGAATACGTAGGTACACATTTTGCTTAACCCTGACTCATGATCATTACATCCAGGCATTCCAACTTTAAGATTTAAGTCTTAAATTATAAACTTTATGCGTATATCTTTGATTGATTCCATTCCAATATTAAAGTACATAAATTTTGTCCCAATATTTATATATATATATGGAATATGTTGATCTCCCTGTTGTATCCAAACAATTTTATCTTTCCAATTCATTTCAGAAAGAGATCATGGTTAGAACCAGATCAAACAGATATGTCCCTCGTGGAGCATGTCCACCTATCATTCCTCCACCTCAACCTCTATGAGGATTTGTAGCCCAGAACATAGAAGCTACTGCCTCTTCTACTAGCATACCTGAAGTTCCTCCTACACCTATGCCTGAGGTCCCTCTAGTCATCCCTCCGACTCATGCACCTGCACCTCCCCCGATTATCACTGCTGGGGAAGTGATTGCCATCATGGCCAATATGATGCAGTCCATGCAACAATAGCAACAAATCCAATTGCAAATCCAGCAGCAACAGCAAGAGAAACTAGCTAACATGAACACCTATTTGGTGACAGCATTACAAGGAAGAGCAGCACAGTGACCCAATTGTCCCGCAAAATTTTCCTCCTCCTATGCCTCCAATTACACAAAACACCTCTACCTCTAGGCTAATGGAAATATTCAAGAAGCTCCAACCACCTATGAAATCACCTAGAGGGGGGGTGAATAGGTGAAGGTAGTGGAATATAAAAAATATTACGAAAATAAAAATGTTATCAATGAAAGACACGTAAATAGCAAAGATAACACAGAGATTTATAGTGGTTCGGCCAAAACTTGCCTACGTCCACTCCTCTCACCTTAGAGAGAATTTCACTAAAAAAAATCTTGAGAATAAGCAAGAGAACTCGTACAAATCTTAATTGAGAGCAAGAGTATTCAACACTAATAACTACTCTTGATTTCGAGCAAGAGGAACCAATCTTGATTCCGAGCAAGAGGACTCAATTAACATATATAATAAAAATTTACTAAGAAAAGAAATACCTCAACCTTAGTAAGTGTGTAAGCCACCTTCCACCCTTGGAGCTTGAAGCTAAGTAAGGTAGAGGAGCTTGAGTGTGTGAGCTTTGTGATGAATTTGCTTACAATCAATAAATGGCTCTCTTGATGCTATTGCAATGAATCTTGTGATGAAGGCTCTTAATTGTGATTAGTAGTAGTAATTAGAGCCTTGAACAAGAGGCTATTTATAGGCTAGGTAGTTTTAATGATTATAGAAATTGTCTTAAGATCGGATTGAATTAGATAGTAATAATCCAGTATACCGATTCCTAATCCGGTATGCCGGTTCACCAAATTTCCTCATATGATCTAAGTTACAACGGTCAAATTCCAACAATCATAACTGATCTGGTATGCTGGATCATAATCCGGTATGACGGTTCAGGGTAAAATATAGCCAGCTTTGATCCGGTATGCTGGATCACTATCCAACGTGGGCTGGAAAGCTACTATAGACTATTTCCTGAGATCCATAATGATCCGTTATGCCGTTTAAGGATCCGGTATGCCGGATTAGTTGATTTATGCTGAAATAAACTAAGTCCTTTGAGGGGCTACCTTGAGGGTTTCTAAATCTAAGTGGTCACATGAATTGGGGTTGTTTTAACCTCCTAAAGTCATTCTATATGAATGTATGCGTGTGTGTGTGTGCATTACATTAATTGTGACTTTAAATAAACAATTTTACAAAGTAGTACAACTTTAAAAATCTTCAAGACTTAAACTTGACAGTGTTCAATGTAGATACTTCTATTTTGACTTGGTCTTTATCTTCAAGACTTAATTCTTCATTTCATGTCTTTGAAATTAACTTTGAGCATCAATCACTTGAATTGTGTGCATGCTCCAATTGAGTGCTTACTCCCCCTCACTTGGTGCTACGCTCTTATCTAAACAACTTAAACAAGAGTTAGTCCAAAAGTGGTTTTATTTGTTATCATCAAAACCTTTATGTCATCATGAAGGATGACTTGGAGTGTATGAGGTTTGTTACGTGTGAAAACCTCCGTTGCCCGATTCGACCACGGAAGAGCCTACAAAAAGACGAGTGAGCACAAGAGAGCCGGTGTGGCTTCGGCCTAGGAATCTCCGACGCTCAAGTCAGGTCTCCAGTGCAACAGCGTAACAGCTAGTAAAAAGTGAGATGAGCGTTTGTGCTCCATACCTGAGTATTTATAGAGTGAGGTGAGGCGATTGGGAGAGTCTTAGTATGGTAGGAGTTCTTCTCTTGGAAGGCTCTCTCGTGTTGAGCGAAGTGGAGAGTTATTTTTGGGGTCGGACTCTTATAAAGGTAAGAGTCCTAATGGGAGTATGATTCGGTATCGTGATAGGATTGTGGCTCGATCCTTAACTCGTGATTTTTGGATTGTGCTGACATGGCTCCTCGATTCCCGGTGAGCCGTTACAAAGGCTTTTGTGGAGGGCTCGGCCTCAGTGGTCGGCCTCAGAGGTTGGCCTCAGAGGTCGGCCTCATAGTTCGGTCTCGATCTCGGTTGACTGGCGTGAGGTCGGCTCGGGGTCGTTGGTTGATTTGGGAGTGTTTTATGGGCTGAGCCGTGGTGCTCAGCTCGGCCCATGTGATCTCTCACGGACTGGGTCGGCCTGACTTCCCTAGGTTCAGGTCGGTCCTCGGATTGACCTCGGGTGGGCCAAATGGCAGCTTCTGATTGGTGAGGTGATTCCATGCCTTATCATAGGCCCCCCAATCATCTGGGGTCGGCTCGGCCCTGATGAGTGAAATTTTCTAGCTTGCTCGGCTGGCTCTCCTTGCGATCGAGCCGAGCTCATCCTATCGATGATATGATGTTGTATGGTCTAATAGTGGGGGCAGTGCCACATCATCCGCCCCCTTAACTGTGCTTGGGAAGTCGAATTGTCCTTTGATCTGGGCCGTTAGATCTTGTTGAGTTCTTCTCGGCCGTTGGATCTTCTCTACTTAGTGGCTATAAGTAGGCAACCCTTCTTCATTCATTCTTCACTGTTTCAAGTTTTTGACTGCTCGGCTAGCTCGGATTCTTCAGCTCATTCGGTGCTCGGCATTCTCAGCCTTCTAGTTCGTGCTTAGCTCATCTCTGAAGCTTCTTCAACCAGTAAGTCCCCTCTATCCATTATGTCAGTTGGTAGTAGTCATGCGGGTGAGGTGTTCTTTGGGGTAGTTGAGGGTATGAGTCCGAGCTGAGAGCTCCCTGCTCGCTCCCCACAATAGACCTATTGGGCTCAACCTCGGACGAGCCTACCATAGCAGAGCCACATCAAGCCGACATCATCGAGCTTCCCCTACCCATGGAGTCCGACCTTGAGGCCCAGCCAATTCCTGAAGACCGATCCGAGGGCTCGGGATCATCTTCGACCGACGATGAGGAGTCGGGTGAGGAAGGTTCTTCCCGAGATGGGGTTAGCTCGATCAACTCGTCTGCTGACGTTCCCGAGCTTGAAGAAGGAAGTGTCAACACTGTCCAGAGTACAGTTACTGATGCCGACCTCCAACGCCTCAGGGTGACTTACGCCATCCCCGAGGATGTCGAGCTCCGAGCTCCTAACCCTGGGGAGATGGCCTGCTTCATTCGGCCTAGCGAGGTGACCTTGTATGAGATGCCCTTCAGGTAGGCCTTTAGGCTTCCCGTGCATGACCTAGTGGATCAGATCTTGGTCCATTTCCACCTGTCTCTAGGTCAGCTAATGTCAAACTCATGGTTGTCCATGTACGGCTTCCACGTTCTTTTCGGTGAGACGAGCTGAGCTGCGAGCGAGGATCTTTTTTCTCGACTCTTTTTCCTGAAGAAGTCACCAGAGAAGGGGTGGAATTACTTCACCCACCGTACTAGGAAGAACACGGCGTTGAGCTGCCACAAGTTTTTGGTCAGAACGCCGTCCTCAAATAACAACTAGAAGCCTCGATTCTTCTTTGCTTCCATCCCGAACTGCCCCTTCCGGGCCTAGTGGAAGGTGATCCACTTCAGTTACATCACTAGGACCTTGCCCCTGACCGAGAACGAGCTGACCTCACTCGACCTGATCCACCAATATTGGCCTTTCAATGTCCTCCAGCTCCTGGACGATGGGTTCCTTCAAAGGTGGCATATAACCCCTGGTAGGAGTCTGAGCTGATCTGTTTTCAGTCTGCTGTGGTCGCCTGGGGCATCCGAGCCAACCTGTTTACTTGGTCTTTTCTTTCTTTTGGCATATTTCTAACATGCTATTTCTCTTGCAGTGGCCGGTCACATTCCCCCAATGGACACGGCTCAGCTCAGGGTTGAGACCATCACGGATAGGAGGAGAAAAAATGCCGAGAAGAAGTCTTAAGGCGAGTCATCCAAGACGTTAAAGGGCAAGGCTGTGCTGCCGAGCCCAACTAACACGGTGGTCGACCTTGAGGTCGAGAAGAGCAGAGCCCCGCTGAGCCCCTTCTGAAGAGGGAAGGGTCAAAAGGACGAGCTAAGCCCGTCGAGGGACATCAAATTCCAGAAGCTCTCAGTCAATCTAACGGGTGGTGGTCCTCCACCCATGGCCTCACCGACCAACGTCTCCCGCTATGTCTTGGGGAGGGCCTCGGCCAATAATGTCCCACTGAGGTCGAACTTGCGCCTCTTCCCAGGGGACTCAGCCTTGGCGTTGGCGGCGCATGTAAAGGAATGGCTCGACGCAAGTCGGCTTCCTCGGGAAAGGGAAATGCTCAAGAAGTTAAACGATCCTGAGCTCCTCTTCTCCCTATTTCAAGACTTTAATATGGTAAGCTTTCTATTCGGCTTTTATTGAGTGGTCCGATCTATTGTGCTCGGCCTTGCTAATGTTCGATTGTCTTTTTTAGGGGTTTTCCAAGGCCGTCGAGTCCCTCCTCCTATTTGAACGGCTTCTAACTGTGAACTCCTTTCTTGAGGCTCAGGTCAAGTTGGCCAACAAGGACACTCGCGAGGCCATCCTGAGGCGTCGGGAGACTGCAACAAAGCTCGATGAAGCCAAGGCCAAGGTCAAGAGCTTGAAGGAAGTGGCAGCGAAGCGGGGGGAAGAGATTGAGGCCTTGAAGGCTCAGCTCGACCAAGCCAAGAAGAAGGCCAAGGACGACCTGGCACGGGCTCGAGCCGAGGCTGTTACCGAGTACCTCATGTCGGAGGAATACGCCGAGGTGTGCCATGAAATGAGGAAGCCACCGTTTGGCAAGGGTTATGAGGCTGGTCGGGCCGACCTCTTGAAAGAGATAAAGGCCGCCTACCCCACCCTCAATCTTTCCCAATTTGACGATGACGTGACCACCGTGGTCGAGGATTTGGGAGTCGATGCTGGGGTGGAGGTTGACCAGGCCGGCCTAGTTGTGACCGTTCCCCAGGACGAGGTCACCGAGGACTCTGCTGTCAAAGAGGTCATCGTCGAGGACCCTACTACTGAGGACCCCCTCCACACCGCCGAGCTCTAGGCTCCCTTTTCTTCTTTTGATGTACACATCCCCCTGCGCGGGGTTTAGGATAACCTCTTTTTTTTTTTTTTTTGTATGTACTGGGCCGAGCTGCCCACTTTTTGTAACCATGCCGGGCTATCGGCCTTTAATGAATAGAAAACTTTCTTTTTAAAAATTGTCTAAGTGTTTGAGCTCGGCACTCATTTGCCTTTCTTTCCTTGCATGTGTTGTTCTTAATTATCTGTGTATCGTGGCCGATCTGTTGACCCGGCCTCTTAGCTGATTTCCAGGACTTGGTTATTTTTTAGCTATGCTGTGCTGGGTCTGTCAGGTAGGCCTGACCGCTTGGTCATGAAACATCTGCGATGGGCCGAGGTCATGTTGTCACCCATCTTTATTAACTTATCATTTTCACCGGTCAGCTTGGTCCAGCTACCACTTGATTGGTTGTGCGGCCGAGTTGACTCTATGGCCAGCACAATGCCTTGGATATTTTTACTTACTTTTTGGCTTTCGTTCGGCTCGGCTGTGGCGAGAATTTGTGCTTGTTGGTCTAGTCGTCGAACTATGTGGGTCGGTCTTCTGACTTAGCCGGCCTATGAGGGTCGGTCTTTGAGGTCGGCCAGGTCTATGAGGACCGGTCTTATGACTTGGTTGTCGATCTATGAGGGTTGGTCTTGGAGGTCGGCCAGGTCTATGAGGACCGATCTTACAACTTGGTTGTCGACCTATAAGGGTCGGTCCTTGACGTCGGCCAAGTCTATGAGGACCAGTCATACAACTTGGTTACCGACCTATGAGGGTCGATCTTTTTTTGGTCGGCTAGGTCTATGACGACCGGTCTTACGACTTGGTTGCCAACCTATGAGGGTCGGTCTTTGACGTCGGCTAGGTCTATGTGGACTGTTCTTATGACACAGCATGCTTGGAGTTTGAAAGACTTTGTTTTATTAAATCGTCAACGTCGAGGTCGAAGTGGGGTACAAAATATGCTCATCATAGACCGTGTGGAGCAGGACATCTAAGAAGACTACTGAAAAAATTTCTTCAAATTTTTTGAGTTCCACGGCCTCGGTACCTTCTTGCCTCCCGGAGTCTGCTTTCCTGGGTGAATTTGCTTGGAGACTATGTATGGGCCTTCCCAATTTGGTGCCAACTTTCCTTGCTGCCTTGGCTGGGACGCCCTGAGCTTTCTGAGGACGAGATCTCCTTAGCAAAAATGTCGCTCCTTCACACTCGAGTCATGGTACTTTGCCATCTTTTGTTTGTAAGCTGTGTTCCGAAGCAAGGCATTCTCTAGAACTTCGTTGAGAAAGTTGAGGTTGGCTCTAAGCCCATCCTCTTAGGTCTTCTCATTGAAGCTGAGCACTCGGTATGATGACGCTTTGACCTCGACGGGAGTGAGGGCTTCGGTTCCATATGCTAGCCAAAAAGGACTCTCCCCAGTCGGTGTTCTCATGGTTGTCCGATATGCCCATAGGACGTTCGGCAGCTCTTCCACCCATCTACCTTTGGCTTCATCCAATCTTCTTTTGATCCCCGCAAGTAGTGTTCAGTTTGACATCTCTACTTGTCCATTGGCTTGTGGATGAGATACTAAGACCAATCGAAAGTCAATATAGAAGTGCTTGTAGAACTCTCGGAAGGTCAGGTTATTGAATTACGTGCCATTATCCGTGATGAGCACTTTTGGTAGTCCGAACCGGGAGATGACCTTATCCTGGAAGAACTTCTCCATGCTCTTCTCGGTGATGGTCGCCAGGGGCTCAGCCTCGACCCACTTGGTGAAGTAATCGATCACCACGACCACATACTTTCGGTTTCCCAATGTCAGGGTGAAATCTCCGAGAATGTCCATCCCCCACATAGCAAAAGGGATCAGGCTCAGCATAGAGGTCAGCTTTGTTGCAGGTTGGCTTGGCACTGGAGCGAAGAGCTGACACTTCTCGCATGTCTTCACATACTTCATGCCTCTTCTTGCATTATCGACCAATAGAACCCTTGTCGAAGTATCTTATATGCTAGGGCTCGGCTGCCCATGTGGCTCCCGCATATTCCTTCGTGCACCTCGGGCAGGGCGTACTCGGCTCCATTTGGTCTGAGGCATCGGAGAAGGGGCGCTAAGTTGGCTTTCTTATAGAGCACTCTGTCGATCATGGTGTACTTGGCAGCTCAGATTTTGAATTTTCTTGCTTCTTCCCAACTCTCCGGGAGTTGGTCATTCTCCAAGTAGTTTACAATGGGGTCCATCCAGGTCAATTTGTCCTCCTCGATGTGTTTGACGCTTTCTTCTTGCAAGGAAGGCTTCTCCAGAATCTCAATGTATACTGATTGGCTCAGATTTGGGAGGTCGGCCTCGGCCAACCTAGACAGGATGTCGACCACGACGTTCTCTTTCCTCGGTACTTGGGTCATTTCAAAGTGCTAGAGCTCAAAAATCATCTCCCGTGCTCGGTTTAAGTACGCTATCATTCTTGCATCTTTCACCTCATAGTCTCCGTTGACCTGGTTGACCACAAGTTGTGAGTCTCCTCGTACCCTCAATTGCTTGACGCCCACAACCTTGCTCACTCGGAGCCCGGCTAGGAGGACTTCGTACTTGGCCTCATTATTTAAGGCTGGGAACTTGAATCTTAGGGCATATTATATGCGAAAGCCCTCGGGGCTGACTAAGATCATCCCGACCTCGCTCCCCCTGGGGTTGCTCGAGCCGTCAATGTTCATGGTCCAGGTTGGGTCGATCTTAGCCCCCGCATCGACTTCTTCTGCTGTCTTCTCTTCCTTGACCTCAAGGTCGGGCATTGTGCACTTGGCGATGAAGTCGGCAAGTGCTTGCCCTTTTATCATGGTCCTCGGGCGATAGCTTATATCGTACTCACTGAGCTCGACTGCCCAGGTGATCAGTCGACCTGATATGTTGGGCTTGTGCAATATCTTCTTGAGAGGCTGGTCGGTCAGCATCGCGATTGGATGAGCTTGAAAGTATGTCCTTAGCTTTCTTACAGCCGTGATAAGAGCGAATGCTACCTTCTCGAACTTGGAGTATCTCATCTCGGCATCGACAAGAACATGGCTGATGTAGTATATGGGCTTCTGAGCTTGGCCTTCGTCCCTACCCAATACCGCACCGACTGCCACCGGGGTAGCGGCTAAGTAAACTTGAAGCTCTTCTTTTGGCTCGGGTCGGCCGAGAAGAGGCGGGCTCTCCAAGTATTTCTTCAGCTCTTCAAAAGCTTGTTGATATTCGTCCGACCAAATGAAGTCCTTTGGGTTTCGGATGTTCTTTAGGGCCTTGAAGAACGGCAGGCAATTGTCGCCTGACCTTGACATGAATCGTGCCAACGCTGCCACTCCCCCGTTTAGCCTTTGTACTTTTCGGATCGTCCTTGGAGGGCTCATCTCTTGGATGGCCTTGATTTTTGCTGGATTGGCCTCGATGCCTCTGACGGAGACCATGAAGCCGAGGAACTTTCCCGAGGTCACGTCGAATGCACACTTGGCGGGTTTCAGTTTCATTTGGTTCTTCCTTAGCATGCAGAAGGCTTCTTCCAGGTCGGCCAAGTGGTGCTCAGCCTTTAAGCTCTTCACTTACATGTCGTCCACGTAGACTTCCATGTTTCTTTCGATTTGCCCGTGGAATATATAGTTCACCAACCATTGATATGTTGCTCCAGCGTTCTTCAACCCGAACGGGATAACCTTGTAACAAAAATTTTCTTGGTCAATTCGGAATGCCGTGTACGACTCATCCTCCTCATGCATCATGATTTGGTTGTAGCTAGAGTACGCGTCCATGAAGCTCAGCATTTTATGCCCCGCCGTGGTGTCAATCAAGAGATCAATCCGAGGTAGCGGGTACTCGTCCTTTGGGAAGGCTTCGTTAAGGTTGGTGTAGTCGACGCACATCCTCCATTTCCCATTTGGCTTGGGACCCATAACGACGTTCGCCAGCCAAGTCGGGAATTTTTCTTCTCGGATGAACCTTGATCGGCTTAGCTTCTCTACTTCTTCCTTGATGGTGGCTTGGCGATCAAGGGCATAGTTCCTTCTCTTCTATTGAACTGGCTTTCGACTCTGATCTATGTGTAGTCGATGCTCGGCTATATGTCGAGGTATACTGGGCATGTTAGCGGCTGACCAGGCAAAGACGTCGGCATTTGCCTTCAAGAAGTTTTCGAACTGATTCCTTTGTTCCTTGCTCAGTAGTGATCCGAGTTGTACCATCTTTGTTGGGTCTTCGTCGCTGAGGGGAAACGGGCTCAGGTCTTCCATAGGTCGTCCTCTTCTTTCGATAAGTTCATCCCGCTAGTCTTCTGGGAAGTGCTCGACACACATCGCCATCCCTCAGACGTTGCCTTTATTTTGTTAGACAAAAGTAGCATAGTACTCCCGTGCATTCTTCTGGTCGTCTTGGACTTCACCGATGCCGTTCTCGATAGGGAACTTCATCTTCAAGTGCATCAGCGAGATGATGGCTTAGAGAGCGGTCAATGATGGGCAGTCGAGTATGGCGTTAAAAGCCACCACCGACCGTACTACCATGAATTTAACCTGGACCGTCGCTTGATATGGAGCTTGTCCGATCTTGACCAGCAGGTTGATTGAGCCCTTGATGGTGGCGGCGGCTCCCGAGAACCCGTGAAGTGAGGTGCCCTCCGACTTGAGCACTTCATCCTGAAGCCAAATTGTCGGTACATGTCTAGCGACATAAGGTCCACGGTTGCGCCGGTGTCGACCAATACCCGATGGATGGGTCTCTTCGCAATTTCCAACTACACTACCAAAGCATCATCGTGAGGTAAACTTATACCTTCCAGATCGGCCTTAGTGAAGGAGATCGTCGCCTCCGACTTTGACCTTTCGCTTGGCATCTCGATGACCCTGACGAATCATGCATTTGCCTTGGCCTTCCGAGTAGACTCTTGTCCGAGCCCTCCAAGGATAGTGTATATGGGAGCTCCTTTGTCATTGCTCAGCCCAAATCCGTCGTCTTTCTTCTCAGCTTAGATTTATCCTCGTCATGCTCGGCTTGTCCTATCCCAGACCTCGGCTCAGCCCTTTTCTGGTCGCAGCCTTTGGACCTCTGGCCTCTATGGTCTTTTCGGCCTCCCTTAATGTACTGCTTCAAGTGCCCTACCTTGATCAGCTCTTTGATTTCTCTTTTCAACTGATAACAATCCTTGGTGTCATGACTGGTGTCCTTGTGGAATTGACAATACTTGTTGGGATTCCGAGATGACCCGGCTTCCATCGGTCGGGGTCGGCGGATGTATCCGCCGTCCTGTATTTGTATCAAGATTTCTTTCCGCGTCGTGTTCAAGGGGGTGTAGTCGGGACTTTGAGTTTGGTCTGATCTCTCAGCTCGGCGATCAGTCTTGGGCCGCTTTTCCTCCTTACGGTCATCAGTCGTCGGCCTTTTCTTCTCGGCTCGGCCTTCGTTTCCCTTTCGGGCTTGGAGCACCTCGACCATATTTATAAAATCCTTGCACCTCTCTAAGAGCTCGGCCATATTTTTGGTAGGCTTTCGGGCCAAGTCTTTGATGAGGTCCATGTCAGCGAGCCCGTTGCTCATCGCAGTATGGGCCGTGGCCTCATCCAAATCCTTGATATCTAAGGATTCTTTGTTGAAACGTGAGACGAACGCTCGAATCTACTCATCAAATCATTGCTTCACACTGAGGAGGTTGACCTTTGTCTTCTTGTGTTTCATGCTACTCTAGAAGCACGTGACGAAGGCTCGACAGAGCTGAGCAAAGCTCGTTATGGAGTTCGGTGGCAACTAGGAGAACCATGAGGTTGTCGCACCCTTGAGAGATGAGGGGAAAGCCCGACAAGAGACAATCTCGGTTCCCCCGTACATGGTCATCATCGGGTTGAAGTAGTTGATATGATCCGTCGGGTCGGTCATCCCGTCATACCGGTTGAAGGGAAGTGGCTTGAACCCAGCCGGTAGTGGCGCGATCATGATCTCGGGAGGATAAGGGTATCATCCGACCAGGGAATAGGCATCCGGGGTCGTCTATTTCTTTAATCCCTCCACCTGCTCGGCCAAGTCTCGTAGCCGCTTTTCCAGCTCAATTTCAAGTGCTCGGCCGTTCGGCTCATCCACCTGATTCAAATTATCCCGTTCATTCGGCCGAGGTCGGCCATTTTGTCCTTTAGCTTGGGATCGGCTCTCTCGATCGTCCTGTTGAGGTCGACCATTCTGGTCAGCTCGGTCAGCATCACCCCTCCTTATTCTTCTTTCCACCTGGAAATTGGACCCACGGGGGCTTCTCTATTGCTCTTCTCGGAGAGGCGGGCTTTGACGCCCGGGGCAATGGCGAGCTCTTTCTCCTTGCCTCACAACACATCTCCCATTTAGCTCGTCCACTTGTTCTTGGTTCCCCCTCGGCTGTCCGTCCTCTCCAAGCCGTCTGAAAAATACTGACCTTCTCACTACCGATGCTGCTGGTTTGATCTCTTGCCCAGTCCTCGGCTCTAACGATGTTCCTACTCATCCCGTCGAGTGCTCCTATTAGGACGCGGAGGAGTTTTCTGATGAGGCGGATGTAACGATGTTCCTGCTCATCCCGGCTACCATTCTGCTGTAATTTTCCCTCTTCGTACACCGGGGCTGGAGGGGGCGCGACCAGTGGTTGACCCACCATTAGCCCACCCCGGGCCATCTGGGTCATGAAAGTAAGCAACAGCTCGTTGGTGTGGAGCATCTGCAGCTATAAATCCATAACTTGCCAGTTATTCACTGGGGCTTCAGGATCTAAATTCTCCGATAAGGGTAGCGGCGGTGGTAGGCTCAGCCCGTTCAAGTTTGGCTCGACCTGTGTCCGTTCAGCCGCTGCTGTGTCCAACACACTTCCACCATTCCCACCCTCCGACGGGGGAGTTGGATTGGCCGCGGTGCCTATCCTGGGCTGCACACCTCCTGCCCGAGGGGGTCTTCTGGTCATGCCTTGCAGTGATGCTTCAGGGGACGGTGATCTCCTCGCCTGTCCAACCGGCTGTAGCTCATCTCCGCGGGAAGTCGAGCCATGTTATCCTGATCTCGTATGCACCATTGTTCCTGCTCTTGAAGTTGGTAGAAATGACGATGGCTTGCTGACATCGTTCCCACAGACGGCACCAAATCTATTGCATGTGAAAACCTCCATCGCCCGGTTCGCCCACGGATGAGCCTGTAAAAAGAGGAGTGAGTGCAAGAGAGCCGGTGTGGCTCTGGCCTAGGAATCTCTGACGTTCAAGTCAGGTCTCCAGTGCAACAACGTAACAACTAGTAAAAAGTGAGATGAGCATTTGTGCTTCATACCTGAGCATTTATAGAGTGAGGTGAGGTGGTTGGGAGAGTCCTAGTATGGTAGGAGTTCTTCTCTTGGAAGGCTCTCTCGCGTAGAGCGAAGTGGAGAGTTATTTTTGGGGTCGGACTCTTATTAAGGTAAGAGTCCTAATGGGAGTGTGATTCGGTATTGTGATAGGATTGTGGCTCGATCCTTAACCCGCGATTCTCGGATTGTGCTGACGTGGCTCCGCGATTCCCGACGAGTAATTACAAAGGCTTTTGTGAAGGGCTCGGCCTCAGAGTTTGGTCTAGGTCTCGGTTGACTGGCGTGAGGTCGGCTCGGGGTCGATGGCTGATTTGGGAGTGCTTTACAGGCTGAGCCGTGGTGCTCAGCTCGGCCATGTGATCTATCGGGGACCAGGTCGGCCTGACTTCCCTCGATTCAGGTCGATCCTCGGATTGACCTCGAGTCGGCTAGATGGCAGCATCTGATTGGTGAGGTGATTCCATGCCTTATCAAGGTCTTTTCCACAACAATCTCCCCTTTTTTGATAATGACAAATAATCCAACAAAAATAAGAATGAAGCAACTTTAAATTGAAGTAATATATAGAAATTCAAAGAAATTGCGTATATCATTGATAAAATTCAAAGAAATTGCACATATCATTGATATCAAGGTGAGATTACAATATTCAAAACATTTCAATTCATTCTAATACAATCATTTTATTCCATTTCCATTGCCATATATTTCTCCCCCTTTGTCATTGTCAAAAAGTGGGTAGAGAGTAATCAAGGATTTGGGTCAAATGGTGGAATAGGAGGGATGGAGCTTGAATCACCGGAGAAGGGTACTCAAAAAGGTGGTCGAAACCCTCAAGGAGTAAAGCCTTGAGGTGTAGCTCCTGGTGTGTCAAAAGTGAGATGACCAAGATTGAAAGATAGATTGTGGATTGCATTGAGGATCCCATCTTGACGAGAATTAATGGAATCAAAGCCGAATTTCACTTCTTGGCTAAGAGAGGTCACATCTTCTTGAATTCTTTGTTGTCCAAATTCAAGTTCCATGATCCGAGTGTTGGCCTCGTCCATGTATTCATCAATACTTGAAACCCATTCTTGTAGATTTGCCGGTATCCCTTCTTGTGCTTGACGAGGAGGGGGCACATCATCATTCAAGATCTCATCGGCTTAGACAAAGACATCGGAAGGAGGAGGGATGCCAATGGTGTGAAAGCTATTTCGGGTGATATGTTGAAAAGACAATGTAGATGCCTCTTCATGATCAAGGTCAATATCAAAAGTCCGAAAAAGGCGAATGAGAAGATGGCCATAGGGAAGATTAGTGTTCTTACAAGGGTGAGCACACGATTCCATGTACCTCATGATGAAGTATGGAAGGCAAGTAGGGGTGTTTGTGTAAACATAAAAGGTGAGATAGGCTTGGGGTGTTAGACACTTACTTCTATATCCTCCCCTAGGGATGAAATTGTGTTGGATGATGTATGAGATAACATGAGGGATAAGCTTGTGTCTTCCGGTCACAATGGTTGTTGCATTTGGATCAAATTGCTTGAGGATACAAGGTTGATAAGATCTCCAAAGTTGGTGTTCTTCGAAGTCCAAAAGATACAAGGTCCATCACTTGAAATTTGAAGGAGTCGGGCAAGGTCGTCAACAGAGAGCTCTATGTGAACACTTTTCACATAGGAGTGGAGTGTCAAACCTCATTCCAATCCGCTAAAGTAGAGATTTGCATAGAAGTATTTTACCAAGTTTGGATAATATGGCTCCGACATATCAAGAAGAGGTTCCCATCCAATATCCTTAAATCTTTCTTCAAGGCGAATGCTATTGAATGAGAAAACGTCAAGTTCACGTCCTTCTTCAATCTTCTGGGCAAGGTAAAGAAGCCAATTTTCACGACATTCGGGTGAGCGAAAGAGTCAGTCTTCATCTTCTGAATAAGGTTGCCTTGAGAAGCCACCTCTAATGGAAACCGATGTTCCTCCCATTCTTCCTCTTTTAGGTGGTTGTTATCTTTCAACCATAGCCTCCTTGCCTCTTCTACTCATGGTGAAGGAGAGAGTTGAGAAAGAGAGATGAAAGAGAAGAGAGAGATATAGCTTAACGATCTATTTTGAGTTGAGAGTGAAAGTAGAGTGAATAGTAATTAAGAAAATGACAAAAAGAGGGGTTTATATAGGCTTAATTAAGTGTTCAAACAGCTAAAAAATGGTCAAAAAGACCAATCCGGTAATACCGTTTGGTGATTCGGTATACCGTTTCTAGTCCAACGGTCAATAAACCGTTATATTTGTTGAACCGGTATACCGTTTGGTAATTCGGTATACCATTTCAGCAGAAACAACAGGAAAAACTAGTTTTAATAGCATATTTACTTACTCAAAAAGGGTCACATAAGCCTAAGTCTCTTCTAAGTGGGCAGAACCTTTCTTCACTTAAGGGTTTTGTGAAGATATCCGTGAGTTGCTTCTCGGTCTCAATAAAGTCAAGTCGGATTTCACCTCTTTGAGCTGTATCACGTAGGAAGTGATGACGAATATCAATGTGCTTAGCTCTTGAGTGTAAAATCGGGATCTTGCTTAGGTTTATTACACTTGTGTTATCACACTGGATAAAGGCAATGTCAAACTGAACTCCATAATCTTGGAGAGTTTGCCTCATCCATAGAACTTGTACACAACACCGTTCGGCTGCGATGTATTCTGCCTCGATGGTAGATAAAGCAACAGAATTTTGCTTCTTACTAAACCACGAAACCAAACATGATCCTAGGAAGTGACAAGGTCCACTTGTGCTCTTCCGATCAACATGACACCCGGCAAAGTCGGTGTTAGAGAAGCTTATAAGGTCAAAGTCATTGTCCATAGGGTAACAGAGGCCAATGTTTGGAGTTCCTTTTAAGTACTTAAAGATTCTCTTTACAGTACTCAAATGGGATTGTATAGGTTGGGCTTGAAACCTAGCACAAGCACAGACACTAAACATTGTGTCCGGTCTACTATCTGTTAGGTAAAGTAAACTACCTATCATGCCTCTATATTTAGTAGGGTTAACAGGAGTTCCATCTTCATCTTTGGACAAGGTTACAGATGTACTCATTGGAGTACTAGAAGATTTTTGTTCATTGATGTCAAACTTCTTCAAAACTTCGTTAAGGTATTTAGTTTGACTGATGAAAATCCCATTAGGGGTTTGTTTTATTTGAAGTCCTAGAAAGAAGTTTAATTCTATCATTAGACTCATTTCAAACTCACTACTCATGTTTTTACTAAATTCATGACAAACCGATTCATTAGTTGAACCAAAAATAATATCATCAACATAAATTTAAAGAATAATTAAATCATCTTTCTTATGCTTAACAAATAAAGTAGTATCAATCTTACCTATTGAAAAGCGATTATCAACAAGAAACTTACTTAACCTGTCATACCAAGCTCTTGGGTCTTGTTTCAAGCCATAAAGGGCATTCTTCAGTTTGTAGACAGGGTTAGGGTACTTTGAGTCTTCAAATCCAGGGGGTTGGAAAACATGTACTTCTTCATTAATGAAACCATTTAAAAATGCACTTTTTAAATCCATTTGATGTAACTTGAAATTCTTATGACATGCAAATGCAAGTAACATTCTAATGGATTCAAGTCTAGCTACAGGTGCATATGTTTCATCAAAGTCAATG
Source organism: Telopea speciosissima (assembly GCF_018873765.1). Lineage (NCBI taxonomy): Eukaryota > Viridiplantae > Streptophyta > Magnoliopsida > Proteales > Proteaceae > Telopea > Telopea speciosissima. The sequence goes on from NC_057920.1 coordinate 46,386,943, forward strand.
CCTTCTTATTGGTTGTAGCCTTGAGAAACCAATCTGGCCCTGTTTTTAGTTATGTTTCCATCTTCATCAAGTTTATTTCTAAATACCCATCTAGTTTCAATAATTTTGGTGTTCGAGGGTTTTGGCACTAAGTCCCAAACTTGATTTCTTTTAAACTGATTAAACTCTTCTTGCATAGCAATTATCCAATTACTATCCAAAAGGGCTTCTTTTATATTCTTAGGTTCAATGATAGAGATAAAGGCTACATTAGAACAAACATTTTGAATCTTACTTCTAGTTTGTATGTCTTTCTCTTGGTTTCCAATCACAAGGTTAAGAGGGTGACCTTTAATAGTTCTTATTTCCTTTGGAAGTTGATGCACATGCTCATTAGGTTCTTCTAAAGAGACGTTTTCAACTCTTTTCCTAATTTAAAGTACTTCATCTTCATCTTCTTATTCTAAATCTTTATATTTATCCTTGGCCATAGATTCATCAAATTTGACATTCATAGACTCTTCCACAACTAGTGTTCTTTTATTAAATACTCTATAAGCTCTATTATTTCTGGAGTAGCCTAGAAATATACCATCATCAGACTTTTCTTCAAACTTTCCTAAGTTGTCATTTGTGTTAAGAATAAAACATGCACAATCAAAGACTTTAAAGTAATCAACTTTAGGAAGCTTATTATGAAAAAGTTCATAAGGAGTTTTCAAAAGTATAGGTCTTATCAAAATCCGGTTCAACACATAACATGCCGTATGAACAGCTTCGACCCAAAAATACTTTGGCAAAGAGTACTCATTGAGCATTGTCCTTGCAGTTTCTTAGATGGTTCTATTTTTTCTTTCAACCACACCATTTGATTGTGATGTTTTAGGAGCCGAAAAGTTATGGGTTATACCTTATTTTTTGCAAAAGTCTCCAAATTCATCTATGTTGTCAAATTTACCACCATGGTCACTTTTGATAGAAGTGATCAAATAACCCTTCTGATTTTGTATTCTCTTACAAAGAGATACAAATTCCTCAAATACATCATTTTATGCTTGAGAAAGAGGGTCCAAGTGAATTGGGAGTAGTCATCTACAATAATAAATGTGTATTTTTTTTCTCCTAAGCTTATGGATTGGATAGGTCCAAATAAGTCAAGGTGGATTAGTTGCAAAGATCTAGAATTAGCAACAGAGTTTATGGCCTTGTGAGAAACATTTATAAGTTTACTTCTTTTACATGCTCCACAAGTGTGTTGCTTATCGAAGTTCAACTTAGGTAGATTTCTCACCAAATTCTTTGAGGATAGGGATCTAATTATTTTAGTATTTATATGTCTCAATTTCCTATGCCATAAGATAACATCATCAAATTTTGAAATAAGGCATGCATTATGTTAGTTTACACTAAATATGCAAGTATAAACATTATTTCTTCTACTTCCTTCAAGAATCACATTATCATCAAAATCTTTAATTATACATTTAGAGGCATTAAAATTTACAAAATATCCATTGTTGCATAGTTGACTTGCACTAAGTAGATTATACTTAAGGTTATCAACAAGGCTAACATTAGAGATTACTGTACCTCCAAATTTGATTGATCCATTTCCAATGATTCTTCCTTTGCTGTTGTCTCCAAAGGATACCCATCCTCCTTTTTGTTTCTTGAGCTCAAAAAACAGCTTTGGATTGGATGTCATGTGTTTTGAGCAGCCACTATCGATGTACCATTCCATGTTACTCTTGTGCACCTACAAAACAATAACACTTAATAAAATTTTGGTCCCCATTGTGTGTTGGGTCCGTCATTGTTAATATCATACATTCCTCTTGGTCTCTAAACCATTTGGCTACCATTTATCTTTTGGTTGCCATACCAATTTGTGTATAATTGGGGATTCCAACGTCTTTTGTTTTGGGGTACTCTATATGATCTTTGGTTCTTTGGTGGTCTTTGCTCCTTTAGAGGAATTCTAGTTGGTCTTTGAATTTTTGGAAGACTTCTCCTATTTTGACCATTATAAGGTCTTCTAGGATGATAGAATGCTTGGTTTATATGATAGCATTCTCAAATTGTATGTCCCTTTTTGTTATAGTTATTGCATACAATAATTTGAGGGGTATTTAGGTTTTGAGTCTTCCCTTTGGGATTGGGGTTGTTAACTTGAGGAATTTTTTTTCTTGGAATAGCATTCCTCAATAGAATGTCCTTTCTTCCTACAATAATTATAGTATTTGTTCTTCTTCACTTTCTTACTTGCCATTTTACTTGTACTTGGCTCTTTGTTTTGATTTGAACTTTTGTTCACATCATAGCCTAGCCCTTCCTTGTTAAAATGTGCTTTGGATGAAGATCTAAGTAAAATGTCAAGAGTCTTTTTACCATTAGTAAAAGATTCTAAAGCTTTACACTATTTTTCTTTCTCTTCTTCCAAATCGTTAACTTGAGAGGTTAAAGTCATATTTTGGTCTTTAAGGATATTGATCTCTTTTAAGAGATTCTTTTTAGTGGTTGCTAATTCTATGCTACTTTGATAAAAGTCTTCAAATGCTTCTTCTAATTCTAAAAAATCTTTATCCTTATGAGATGGAGATGTGGGGGTTACCTCATTTTGATTTTCTTCATCTTCAAGAGCCATAAGTGCAAGGTTGGTTTGCTCTTCTTCTTGCGATTCTTCATCTTCCTCTTCTTCATTACTTGAATCGAATGAATGTTCGACTTTGTATGCTTTTTTATATTTCATCATTTTTGGATAGTCTCCCTTATAGTGTCCTGGTTTCCTAATCTCAAAGCAAATAACGTCTTTTGAAGAGGAATCAGTATTATCTTTGAAAATGCTCTTACCTTTCTGGTCCTTAGAGATTCTCCTTTTACTGAATGAGGTTTTGCCCTTGTTCTTCAGGAATCTTGAAAACTTCTTGAAGAGATAGGCGATCTCGTCATTAGAAAGTTCTTCTTCATCATCACTGATTTCGTAGCATAATTTGAAAGCTACGATCTTCTTCTTAGGTTTTTTTGGTTCATCTTTCTTGGTGTCCAGTTTGAGTTCCATTTCATGGGTTTGGAGTGATCCCAAAAGCTCATCTAGGCTCAACTTGTTGATGTCTTTTGATTCATTGATTGTCGTAGTTTTGGGTCTCCATTTCTTTGATAGAGATCTCAAGATCTTTTGTACGTTTTCTCCGTTTGAATAGATCTTACCTAAATCTTTCAACTTGTTTACAATGTTAGTGAAACGTATAAACATAGCATATATATCCTCATCATTCTTCATTTTAAACAATTCATATTCATTAACAAGCATATCTATCTTGGATTGTTTGACCTCCGAGGTACCTTAATAGGTTATAACGAGTTTGTCAAGCATCTCCTTAGCTGAGTCATACATACAAGTTCTATTGTACTCTTTTTCTCCAAAAGCACATGAAATGTAACTTATTGCTACATAGTTAAGTTGAATTTTTGCTTTATCAGCAGTAGTCCATTCTTCTTTGGGTTTGTCTATGGTATTTGGTCCATTCTCAATAACTTCCCAAGCATCAATGTTATTGGCAGAAACAAATTTTTTGAAATGATTTTTCCAATAAGAAAATCCTTCACCTTCAAAGAAGGGTGATCGGGTAATATTGTATCCTTCAATCTTTCGATTGACAGAGGATCTCATGATCTTTAGCTCTTAATTAGACTAAAAACAATCAAGGTCTTGAGCTCCTGCTTTGATATCAAATGTGAAATCACCTAGAGGGGGGGTGAATAGGTGAAGGTAGTGGAATATAAAAAATATTACGAAAATAAAAATGTTATCAATAAAAGACACGTAAATTACAAAGATAATATAAAGATTTATAGTGGTTCGGCCAAAACTTACCTACGTCCACTCCTCTCACCTTAGAGAGAATTCCACTAAAAAGAATCTTGAGAATGAGCAAGAGAACTTGTACAAATCTTGATTGAGAGCAAGAGAACTCAACATTAATAACTACTCTTGATTTGGAGCAAGAGGATTCAACCAATCTTGATTCCGAGCAAGAGGACTCAATTAACATATATAATGAAAATTTACTAAGAAAAGGATTACCTCAAGCATTTTCCTTTTGTGGGTCGTGGTTGTTATCAAGATCTACGGTGGGTGCATGTTAGCAGCGCAGTGCTCTAGAGGTGCATGTTAGCAACCTGCTAGGGTTTCCTTGGTTTCGGGTTCATAGAGGAACCCCTAGGAGGATCGAAGCCGCTGGACCTGCCGTCGGCAGGTGGGTCTGCCTTGCCTCGATCTTTTGCTACGGTAGTCTCTGGAGCATCTTCTCTAGGGTTGGATAAAGTCGAGGTTGAGCTCAAAAAGCCTTCGTCCTTCTTTGGTGATCCGGAAGTTTTTTTCACCAAGGAGGACATAGCGAAGTCAGAAGAGGTTTTCAGATCGTGCCTCATAGCAAAGTGTAGTTATGGAAGGCCTTCCCTCTTCGATATCAAGACTTACCTTCAGAAGCGGTTATTCATCTAGGGAGAGGTTGTGGTCTCCACCCACGATCAAAGGCACGTTCTCCTCAGGTTTGCATCCCATGAAGACTATGTTGGGGTTTGGATGAGGGACCAGGTGTATATTCAAGGATTTCTATTTCGGTTCATGAAGTGGACCTCGGGTTTTAAGCCTGGTTGGGAATCCCCATTCGCTCCTATTTGGGTATCCTTCCCAGGCCTCCCAGTGAATTTTTATCAGGGAAACCTGTTGCTGTCCATAGTAGGGGCCATTGGAAGGGTTTTACGTGTTGATGGAGTGACTTTAAACTGCACTCGTACTACAGTGGCAAGAGTTTACGTGGAGTTGGACATTTGAGATCACCCTCCCTCTAAGGTTTGGATAGAATGCGGGGGAGAGGGTTTCTATCAAAAGGCTGTGTATGAAAGGCTCCCTGTCTACTGCATTTATTACTCCAAATTAGGGCACACCATTGAGGCCTGCAAGAAGGCCCTAGGGAAGACAGTACAACCGTAGGAGGGGATCGTGGAGAAGGCTGGTAGGGTAAGGCTACACTCAGAGGGGGGGGGGCTTAACTAGATCACAGGATCATAGTATTGAAGGCACAACTATGGAGGGGAGCGACGCTACTTGGCACCCCGTGATTCATGGCCGAAGAAGGGGAGGACGTTGGACGCAGGCACGTCGCAGACAGGAACTAGGTGACGCCCAGGCTATTGTTTCAAACCCAGAAGAGGGCAACATTTTGATAGAGCACCATGCAACACAGGTAGCACGAGAGGGCAATGCTCTGAGAGAGCACCATGCTGCACAAGAAGCAGGTGAGGTGCACCCACATGCGATCATAGAAGTGGAAGCTGCCTTGGAGAAAGAGGCAGTCGAGATTGATCCAAGCGCTGCAAGGATGAGTTTGATGATTGCAGGGCTCCATGAGGGGGGCAAGGACGTTGACTTGGAAGCCGAGGAGGGGGACCTTCAGTCTCCATCACATACGATAATGGTAGAACTGGTGGGGTTGCCCACTGTAATGAGTTCGAGGGGAGTCTCGGGGTCATGCTTGGGTGAAGAAGAGTTTAGACAGAGATTAGCTAGGTTGGAGATGGGCGCATGATCGGTAGGAGGCTCGCCAAAGCCATATTTTCAGCCATCCTCTTTTGGTTACAGAGCTATGGATGATAGTAGCCTTATTAGGGCTGAGGAGGAATTGGAGTTTAATGCATGTAAGGAACATCTCAAGGATTTCCATGGAACCCTTGTAGAGAGAATTCTGTAGACGTTTGGGGTGAAGGACTTGGTTAGGAAGATGGAAACCAGAAGCAAACCTTGATGGGTTATAGGCAGAAATAGGGAAAGCAGCGGCCCTTCACTAGATCAATGGATCCTAAAAGAACTGCTAAAGCTGTTCCCAAATGAATTGTTTATTTTGGAACGCCCACGGCATAGGGAACATGCCTTCTTCTAAGTGTTTGAAAGCTCTTGTGCTCTCACATAAGGTCAAACTGGTGGGGATTGCAGAACTAAAAGTTGGGTTTGTCAAAGCTACAAAAATGATGAGGAGGTTAGGCATGGTTGTGTATGCTCTAATGGTGCAGATTTTGGGGATAGGGTGTGGGTGTGTTGGAAGAGTGAAATCCAAGTGGTGGTGATTGAAACACACCATCAATTTATTATAGCTGAATGCATTGATGCCGCCAAGTCCTTTATGCTTTTTCACCTTTGTACATGGAGACTGTCAGCTAGCTATAAGGATGGAGTTGTGGGAGAAATTAGAAAGGTTTTCTAGCTCCTGCACCCTACCCTGGGCAGTGGGAGGAGATTTTAATGCTATATTGTCACCTACAGAGAAAGTGGGGGGTATGCCTGCATGCTCCCTATCACTCTGGGAGTTTGGAGATTGTGTCAATCATATGGCCCTCATGGATGCGGGGTATGTGGGCAACATATATACGTGGTCCAACCAGCAGGAGGGGGCTGCCAAAATCATGGCACAGCTAGATAGATTCTTGGTCAACATAACTTGGATGGCGGCGGTCCAATCAGTCTAGGTTAGTCACTTAAACAGAGACTGTTCGGATCACTCCCCTTTTTTTTTCAGTTCCTCTTTAGCTGGTGCCTCCTTTGCAGTCCCTTTTAAATTGCAATAGATGTGGCTACATCACCCTGGGTTTCATGCCAAAGTTAAGGAGATTTGGAGAAAATAGGTTGATGGGTCTCCGTGCCTGGTGCTCCACTTGAAACTGAAGGATCTCCGGTCAGGCTTGCGCACTTGGAACAGAGAGGTGTTTGGCAACATACACCAAAATGTGAGGAATGCAGAATACGAGGTCAGTAGAGCAGAGGCAGCTTTTGACCAACTTCCCAACCCCCATAACAAGGTCAATCTACAGGAGGCTAAGGAAAGGCTCAGAGAGGTTCTTTTACAGGAGGAGATCTTTTGGAAACAGAAATCAAGGATAACCTGGTTAAAAGAGGGAGATCGAAACATAAATTTTTTTCACTCCATGGTACAGGTCCGAAGACAAAAGGCAGTAATCAACAGAATATAATCAGCAGAGGGGGTGTGGTTGGAAGAACCCGAAGAGATTAGGGGAGAGGTAGTTCGACACTTTGCCAACCTGTTTGCTTCCCAAGGAAGTGAAGTGGATGAATCCTTGCTTGACTGCATTCCTCAGCTGGAGGCCCCGGAGGCCAACTTAAGGCTACTTATGGTACCCACTCTAGAAAAGGTGAAAGATGCAGTTTTCTCCTTGTTTTGTGACAGCGCCCCTGGACCGGATGGTTTTTCAGGATATTTTTTCACATCATGTTGGGAGATGGTTGGAGGGGATACCTATGTCACACCCCAAACCACCCCTAGGAGGATTGGGTAGGTGACCCAAATTGCATAACAACAATCCGCCAAATCCCACGGATCAAGAAGCTGTGCTTACGATCATGGAACCACAACCATCACTTTACCATAGGCAAGATCAGAGTGCAGCAGAATAAACTACAATTCAATAATAAAAGGAAGCATAGCGATACGGGGAAATGGTGATAATATATACATAAGATAGTTTGTACATTTCCCTCCACCCATAAACAAAGAAACCAAACTAATAAGTACAGAACTACATACATAGACATATACAGGGTGAGCATACTCAACCCCAAAAAGAAGTAAAAAGAAACTACAACTGATCCATAGTCAGAATGGGGAAAACTCCTAGCAAAACAAAAAGGAGTTCCCACAACAAAACATCAGAAGCACTCCTCAATGGTCTTCATCCACGACCACCGATAAGGTATGCAGGATCGGTATGGCCTCCGTCGGGGTCCACACCAATATCATCGTAACAACCAGGATTCTCCTCCTCGAGATAAGCCTCCATGCCATACTGGCATCGGTTTGCAAAATCATCTAAGAAAAGCATTATACAACAGAGTGTGAGCCCTACCGAGCTCGTGAGCAAATAACATCAATCATGCATGCACATGCAATCATAATTCATAGTTCATATGATCCTACATGATGTGCAAGTCTAGATTATTTATTAGCCACCTAACAATACAACTAAGTCAGGTCTGTGCTACTACAATCCCCAATACATGTATCCCTGGTGTGGGCTTCTAACCCCTTCTCGCTATACACTCATTGAGTTGTCGGAGAGGACCAGTCAGCTCCCCCATCAATCACCAAGGTCAGCCCGACCAGCCCTCTGTGATTAACCTGTGGGACAATCCATTTCTTTTCTCTTTTCTTTTCTTTTATGGCTTATAGCCTGGCATATAGCTCAATATCACCATTCCAGTGTTCTTTCATTCATGCACCATTCCGGTGTTCTTTCATTCATTTTTCTCTTTTCTCATTTTCTGATGGTCGCCCCCACAAGCATCCAACACCTAAACCCCTATTGGCAAAGGTGCATAGCACGGGTGATGAAACTCTAGCCCCATGTCTATATGGCATTGTATGAGTCAGGTGGTGTCAACCGCATCCCATTCTATGGGCTACCACAGGCCTCATTTCCAAGCCGACTACGACATCTAGTCTAACAATCAAAATCATCATATAAGAATTCACAGTGTTGATCAACAGACAGTCATTATGTAGTGATTTGAGTAATTTGAACAGAAGTAAATAACACAACATATATAATTCAATTCTTATTAGCAGGCATAGAATCATAATTACACATGCACATATGATAGTATTATTCACTCACCTGAGTTGGGTTCTAGATACTCGTTAGCAAACTCAGTTCCAACAGCAGTTTGATTGTTGTCCTCGAGCACGGGATCAATTCCTAGATGTAAATCAAAAGTTGTTATATTAGGGTTTCAGTCTATCACTGGTACTCCTAGGGTTAACCTAATCTTACTGGGTTGACCCGGTACTTGGTTGGTACTCATTTGGGATCACTGGGCCTTAGGCTCATGTCCCAGTGCCTCAACCAGTGTTAGTGGCACAAAGGGTAAAATAGTCATTTCAATGGTTGTACCTGACCCTAGGTCAGATCAAGTCCACAGTGCTGTCCACAGCTTGTCTGTGTTGTAGAACCAAGCACAGCAGGGTTTCTTTCACCTGCAGGACCCACTAAGGTTCCCAAGCATTCTCCAATTAAGGACAGATGTGGGGAAGGGATTTTTGGTCATTTCCCAACCTCCCACAGTGTCCAAAAGCCAAAGGGTGAGATTCCCCAAAGTCAGATCAGCAATACAACAACTTTCCATTCACTAAGCGTTGGCTCTGGGCGATGTCTGCATCGCCCAGTGCATCGCTTAGAGGCTGCAAATCGATAATGGGTTGAGATTCCAAGGCTGGGCTTTTCAGGTTATGCCCAAACCTGATCCTCTACATGTTTGGGGGATCAGGTAGCCCCTGGGGTGACCTACCTCTTGATCCAAATGGATCATCCATCAGGCTGCCAGAGGCTGCCCAGACAGCCTAGTGAATAGTGTCATAGGGTTTTCTCTAAACTTGGAATTCGATTCCAGCCACATGCAGGGCTGGAAATGGATGTAAGATAGTGGTTCAAGGCTGCAACCACCTAGGGTTTGATCTCTGCAGCCATGGCTTGCATCCAGGGCTTCAATCAGTCAACCAGGAGGGATTCTGGGCAGTGCAGCTGTGCATAGCCAGAATCGGCTCACAAGAACAACAAATCAGAATTATATTTTTGTTCAAAAATCACAGATCTTCCATGCTTAAGGCTAGCATGGCAGATCTAGAGCGGTTCTGGGCAAACCCTAGCTGTTCAGGGATGCCCAGGGAGCAGAATCATATCAAATGTAGAGGAGAGATGGGGACAGCAGAGGTGCATAGGTATTTTTATACCTAAAATGGTTTGAAGAAGCTCGGTTCCAGCTGAGATGGATGGCAGCCAAGCTTCCCTCCTTCTTTCCCCTTCCTTCCTCTTCTTCCTCTCTTCTTTTTCTCCTTCTTTTCTCCTTTCTTTCCTCTCTTCTCTCCCATGGATTTCAGATTTGTCAAGGGCTCTAAAATGAGCCCAAGGCCAGCTATTTATAGGCTCAGCCCTTGCTGAGGCTTGTTTGCCTGGGAAGGCCTCTTTTAAAAATCAGTTTTTAAATTGATTCTGACTGATTCTGGGCACACTGGTGGGGTCCACAGTGAACCAAGGGTATGAGGTGGTCCCTCAGACTTCCCTCTATCAGTGGAGGGTACCCATGTCCATGTGGAGTGGTCTCCATAATTAAAAATCAATAAAATATACAGAAACAGCCACTGGGCGATGTCACTGGGCCTTGTTCTATCGCCCAGTGCCATTGCCCAGAGAATTCCAACAAGCTGAAATTCAATGGGGCTTGCACAGGGGTTTGACCCTTGGTCAGGGCTTTGTCCCCACATGCCACATAGGGGATTTTACACATTTTTTCAGAGGTGGGTCCCACCATTATAAAAAGGAGAGAGATTACCTAGGATCCAAACCATATATCAAGCTGTGAGCTGCACAGTTGCAGGGGTCTGCTATCCATCTTCTGACAGGTATATAGGAAAACCTGTTCAAAGTATTCTCATTGATCTCATTGAGTGGAATGATGCTCCACAGTGAACCTGGTTGCCTGGATAGGGGTTCCTGCCCTTCAATCAAAAATCCAACCAGTCAGAGCAGGGTTTGACAACCTAGGTTGCGGTTAAAGATTTTTTCACTGGGGGTTTTCTGCCAAAAAGCTATACTTCTGCAAACCTGGTCCTCATTCCTAAGAAGGACAACCCAGAGACTATGACTGACTTCAGACCTATAAGTCTTTGTAATTTTTCTTTCAAGATCATTGCAAAAATCATTACTAATAGATTGGCTACCCTGTTACCTGAATTGATTGCAGAGGAACAAGGGGCGTTTGTCCAAGGTAGGAGCATCCATGACAACATAGCTTTGGTGCAAGAGGTTGTGCAGGATCTGAATAGAGCCACAAGAGGGGGAAATGTTATCTTGAAACTAGACATGGCCAAAGCCTATGATCGTATGGAGTGGGGCTTCCTGTATGTAGTGTTGGAAAAGTTTGGCTTTGCTAAAGAGTGGGTGTTGTTAATTAAAAAGATTATGGAGAATTGTTGGTTCTCTGTCGTTTGTGGAGGGCAGCCTATGGGTTTCTTTAAATCCACCAGGGGGTTAAGGCAAAGAGACCCCCTCTCCCCAGCCTTGTTCATTCTTGCGGAGGAGGTGCTCAATAGAGGTTTAAAAAACCTTTTTATGGAAGGCAGGGCTAAGTTTTTCCAGCTTCCTAGAGGTTGCCCGGGTGTGTCCCATTCTTTATTTGTCGATGACACCATTATTTTCACCAAGGGACTGAAGAGATCTCTCAAATAGATTCTTGGTTTTATTGACAAACATGAAAGGTTCTCTGGATAGCAGGTTAACAAACAAAAGAGCTGCTTCGTCATAAGCGCCAAGGCCTCTGAGGCTAGGGCTGCTTTGGTGGGGAGTGTAACTGATTTTTCCAGGAGACATCTTCCCCTTACTTACTTGGGGGAGCCACTGGTTGCAGGAAGACTCAAGGTAAGTTTTTTCGATGATCTCCTTGGTAAAGTCAGGGCTAAAATAGCAGGCTGGAAAGGTAAATTGCATTCGACTGGGGGAAGACTTACTTTACTCAAACATGTGTTGGCCTCAATCCTGCTACATGTGATCTCAACACTGTCTCTACCTAAAGCCGTAACAAGAGCTTTCTCAAGTACATGTGCTGATTTTCTCTGGGGACACTCTGAGTGGGGTAAACGCTGTCACTGGGTAAGTTGGGCCAAGGTGTGCAGGCCAGAGAATGAGGGGGGTTTGGGTGTAAGAAGATTGGAGGAAGTAGGCCTATAGTTGAGATTAAAAGGTCTATGGCGCATTATTTTTGAGAATTCCTTGTTGAGCAGTTTCTTTAAAGCAAAGCTTTTTTGAAGGTTCTCATTGGGTTCTAAGTGACCAAAAGAAAGTAGGGTCGAAGTCCTGGAGAAACACCCTAAGCTTTAAGGAGTTCCTCCTGACTCATTCAAGGTGGTGGATAAACAATGGAAACGCCAACTTTTGCTGGATAATTGATTCGATGAGTACCCTCTCATTGATCTGGTTGATAATGCCTTATAGGTGGACTCCACAATGACAGTCAAAGAAGTGGCCCTGCATAATGGGGGCTAGAATATGGACATCTTGAATAGAATTGACAACATGGAGATCGGGAAAGCATTGCAAATTGGGAAATAGAATTCACAAATATGGAGGCTAGGCTGATATGGACCTCGGTCAGTGATGGGCAATTTTTTGCTAAGGCAGCTTGGAATGAGATTAGAACTCGGTCTCCTCTATTTTGTTATGCTCACTGGACATGGAACCAGGCTTTGCAACCAAGATCGGCTTCTTTACTTGGTAGGTCTTCAGTAGAAGAATTCCCACCGAAGATGCACTGATGTCATTGGGCATCCCATTGGCCTACAAGTGCGTGTGCCGTGGAAGTCCCAATGTTGAATTGATGGATTACTGTCTGGTTGAGGGGGTAGTGGCACGAAAGGTGTGGTCTCACTTTGCTATGGTTTTCGATGTTACTTTGGTGCAGGCCCAGGACGTTAGAAGCAGGTTGTGCTAATGGCAGGGGCTGGCAAGCCGAAGCAAACTTTGCGGTTTCATAATGGGGCTGACCCCCTCTCTAATCATTTGGGAACTCTGGCATGAAAGAAATAATCGAAGGCACAATGAAGGAACAAGAACCTCAGGGACTATAATTTGGACAGTTAAAAGATGGGTAAACAGCCTTTGTCTCCTTGCTAATCTCAAGCACTCAAGGAATGCCAGGGAGGAATTGATTCTTGATTGCTTTGAGATTAGAAACAGCGCAGCTACAGTTTTGAGGCCTCAACCAGTCTATTGGTTCCCTCGTTTATTTCAGTCAAGCTCAATGTTGCTGGTGCATGCAAGGGTAACCCTGGGATAGGAGGAGGGGTGGGGGAATCCTTAGGGACAAGGAAGTGAGGATGATAGTGACTTTAGCTAATTTTTACGGGGAATGTACTAATTCGATTGCGGAATTGAGAGCCTTGTAAGATGGTCTAAAATGGTGTGTGGAGTTGGGTCTGACTGATGTGGTGGTAAATACAGACTCAGCCATGTTGGCTTTAATGGCCACAAAAGGAAAATGCACCCTATGGAGGGGTTGGTATTTATTCAAAGAAATCATCCAGTATTGCACAATGGCCAGGGCAAACATAGGCTTTGCATACAAGGAAAGTAACAAGGCAGCAGATTATCTCGCTAACTAGGCTTGTCAAACTTACTCTAGCTTCACATTTTAGGAGGAAAGTGCGCTCCCCAGGGAGCTTAGTAGAATCCTTTGGGAGGATAGATTGGGTTTCCCAATTCTACATTTTTAGGTCTGTCTTGCCTTTTCTTTGGGTTTTTTTGTCAGTTCCAAATCATTGTAAGGGTGGGATAGAGAAGAGAGGAGAGGAGAGTACTTTATACGTTGGGTTAGGGTAAGGTAGATATGTCCCCCCCGTGTGTAAGCTACCTTCCACCCTTGGAGCTTGAAGTTAAGTGAGGTAGAGGAGCTTGAATGTGTGAGCTTTATGATGAATTGATACTTACAATCAATAAATAGCTCACTTGATGCTATTGCAATGGATCTTGTGATGAAGGCTCTTAATTGTGATTAGTAGTAGTGATTAGAGCCTTGAACAAGAGTCTATTTATAGGCTAGATAGCTCTAATAATTATAGAAACTGTCTTAAGATCAGATTGAATTAGACAGTAATAGTCCGGTATATCGATTCCTAATCCGATATGCCGATTCACCAAATTTCCTTATATGATCTAAGGTATAACGGTTAAATTCCAATAGTCATAACTGATCCGGTATGCTGGATCATAATCCGGTATGCCGGTTCAAGGTAAAATATAGCCAGCTTTTATCCGGTATGCTGGATCACTATCCAGCGTGGGCTTGAAAGCTATTGTAGGCTATTTCCTGAGATCCATACTGATCTGGTATGCCGTTTAAGGATCTAGTATGCCGGATTAGTTGATTTCTACTGAAATAAACTAAGTCCTTTGACCACCTTGGGGGTTTCTAAATCAAATCACATGAATTGGGGTTGTTTTAACCTCCTAAAGTCATTCTATATGAATGTATGCGTGTGTGTATGCATTATATTAATTGTGACTTTAAACAAATAATTTTACAAAGTAGTACAACTTAAAAAATCTTCAAGACTTAAACTTAACAGTCTTCAATGTAGACACTTCTATTTTGACTTGGTCTTTATCTTCAAGACTTAATTCTTCATTTCATGTCCTTGAAATTAACTTTGAGCATCAATCACTTGAATTGTGTGCGTGCTCCAATTGAGTGCTTACTCCCCCTCACTTGGTGCTACGCTTTTATCTAAACAACTTAAATAAGAGTTAGTCCAAAAGTGGTTTTATTTGTTATCATCAAAACCTTTATGTCATCATGATGGATGACTTGGAGTGTATGAGGTCTTTTCCTCAACACCACCTTCTTTCTCTAAGATTGACATAGATCAACTACAACCTAAAAGGTGGATTAGCGCAATGTAGAAGGCATTTGAGGTTCTAGAATGCACTGATGCATAGAAGTTGATTTGTGTTGGTTATCAATTACAAAATGAAGCATATACCTGGTGGCAGTCAACAAAGTCTATCCTGGAAGCAACACATCCCAACCCTAATTGGGAACAATTCAAGGAAATCTACTTTGGAAACTATTTTTCCGAGAGCTTAAGAAGAAAGAAAGAAGCAGAGTTCTTGGCTCTCACACAAGGAACTAAGTCAGTGTTGGATTACCAGCACTATTTTGAAGACATGTTCTACTTTACACCTTAACATATGAGAGATGATGCAAGCAAAGCCAAGAAGTTTGAGGACAAGGTCTTAAACCTGAGCTCGGAACCATGCTAGCAGCTCATGATTTTCAAACAAATGCTTAGATGGTTCAGAAAGCCAAGACGGTTGAAGATCGACTGAAGGAGAAAACTATTGTATAGTAAGGGTTTGGCAAGAGGCTTAAAACATTCCAAGATTATAGGTGGCCCAACAAGTCTTTCAGGGTACCTAACTTCAGCACTATCCCCGCACAATACCGTAAGCAAGAAATTGGACAAGCTTCTCAACTCTTCCGCCAAGTATTCAATTAGTCTACTTAGTACACCCACTCAGCTCCAAGTCAAGTTGCATCAAGTGCTCAGCTTCCTCGACCAGCAACAAGTCAAGCAAGTCAAGCCTCTTCTCTGCCTATTCATCCCACGCCTACTCTTTGACCCTTTGGACCTCCGATGGTTCATGTGTAACCTACCTGGACAAATGGCTAAAGATTGTACTTGTCGTGGATTCGGTACGCCTCCACAATACCAATCTGCTGCCCGGCCATTTTAGTCCCAGGATAATAGAGTTCAAGGGAAAGTATATGCCTTGACTGAAGAAGAAGCTGAGCCAAACCCATAAGTGATGACAAGTACCTAATTAGTAATTTATCGCATAGCATACATGATTGTATTATAACTCTAGCATGTGAGAGATTTGACTGAATCATTATCTTGTACTAAATCGTTAGGTACCTTAGTTATATCATCCTCACCTGCTTGAGTATTATTCAATTCTGGAGCATCTCATTCATTTGTTTCAACTGCATTTGTTGTCAAGATGAATGTACCCCTGAAGAACATAGGGCACAAGTTAGTGGTTAGCACTCCATCTGGAAGCATTGTGAGTTTGAATGATATATATGAACCTTGTCCAATTGAAATCTATGGGCGAAACTTAATAGCACATCTGATCAAGTTTGACATGAAAGATTTCAACGTGATCCTGGGCATGGATTGGTTGTCCACCAATGGATCCAATGTTATGTTTGCAGAAAAGAAGATTTTAGTCAAGCTAAAGGATGATGATGAGTTTATTTATAAGAGTGAATAGCTAAAGAAGCACAAGAAGATAACAATATCAGCCCTTCAAGAGAAGAAGTTGAAAGATGAAGGATGTCAAGGATACTTGGCGACAGTAACAGACATTGAGGCGAAGATCAGACCATTGGCAGAGTTGGATGTAGTCAGGGAATTTTTGGATGTGTTTCCCAAGGACCTAACTCAACTACCTCCAGATCGGGAAACAGAGTTCATGATAGACTTGATCCTAGGGCAGCTTCAGTGTCAAAGGCACCATATAGAATGGGACCTACAAAATTGAAGGAGTTGCAAACTCAATTGCAAGACTTGTGAAAGAAAGTTTCATCCGGCCCAATGTATCTCCGTGGGGAGCACCTGTGCTCTTTGTGAAGAAGAAGGATGAAAGCATGCATAAGTGCATTGATTATTGGGAGCTGAATAAGCTTACAATAAAAAATCGATATCCATTGCCACACATTGATAATCTATTCGATCAATTGTAAGGT
Source organism: Telopea speciosissima (assembly GCF_018873765.1). Lineage (NCBI taxonomy): Eukaryota > Viridiplantae > Streptophyta > Magnoliopsida > Proteales > Proteaceae > Telopea > Telopea speciosissima. The sequence continues at coordinate 46,403,288 of NC_057920.1, forward strand.
GCAAGAGTATTCTCCAAGATTGATCTTAGATCTGGTTATTACTAGCTGAAGATCAAAGACAGTGACATCCACAAGACGACACTCAAGACCAGATACGGACATTACGAGTTTCTGGTACTATCCTTTGGCTTAACCAATGCACCAGCCGCATTCATGGATATGGTGAACAGAGTGTTCCATGATATGCTAGATACGTATGTCATCATCTTCATTGATGACATCCTAGTCCACTCCAAGAGTGAAGAAGAGCATGCCCAACACTTGAGATTGGTACTGCAGAGCTTGAGAGAACACCAGTTATTTCCCAAATTTAGTAAATGTGAGTTTTGGCTCTGTTAAATAGGGTTATTGGGTCACGTAGTTATAGAGAAGGACATTGAAGTTGATCCAGGAAAAGTAAGGGCAATACTTGAGTGGTACACTCCAAAGAGTGCCACGAAGATCCTTAGCTTTCTGGGCTTGGCTAGTTACTACCGGCGTTTTATAGAAAATTTTTTCCGCATATCAGCACCAATGACCCTATTAACAAGAAAGGATGAGAAATTTTTACGGTCTGATGCTTGTGAAAGAAGCTTTCTAGAGTTGAGGAATCGGTTGGTGACGGCTCCAGTCTTAACCATCCCAGATGGCACAGGTGGCATGGAGTATACACAGATGCATGCAAAATGGGTTTGGGTTGTGTGTTAATTTAAAAGGGCAAGGTGGTTCCCTACGCTTCTAGGTAGTTGAAAGAGCATAAAAAGAATTACCCTACTCATGACCTAGAGTTGACAACGGTAATTTTTTCTTTGAAGATCTTGAAGCACTATCTGTATGGAGAGAAAAGTGAAATCTTTAGTGATCATAAAAGCTTGAAGTATTTCTTCACCCATAAAGAACTTAACATGAGACAAAGAAGATGGTTGGAGTTGGTGGAAGATCATGACTGCACCATCCGATACCATCCAGGCAAAGCTAATGTGGTAGTTGATGCATTAAGCAAAAAATACCAGACCTTATCTCTTGCCTCTCTAGCATCCAGTGAACAGCTTATTGATGAAGCTAGAAAGATAGACTTGGAACTCCTAGTAGAAGGGACATCTACATCAATGGCAACCTTGGATATTTAACCATCAATCAGAGAGGAGATCATAGAAAACAACCTAGAGATCCGGAGCTGCTAAAAATTATAATGAGTATCAAGTAAGGAACTCAGAAGGATTCAAACTTTACTCTGGCTGAAGATGGAGCACTAAAATTCAGAGATAGACTGTGCGTGCCTTATGATTTTGATGTACAAGACTGAATTCTTAAAGAAGCACATAGTTCACCATATTCCATCCATCCGGGTAGTACCAAAAAGTACAAAGACCTAAAAGAATATTACTGGTGGATCAGAATGAAAGAAATACTAGCCTTATATATATTTTTGAATGTCTTATTTGCCAGTAGATAAAGGCAGATAGACACTGGCCTTATGGTTCGCTACAACCACTGCCTATTCTAGAATGGAAATGGGACAAAATCACGATGGACTTTCTAACAGGTTTATCCCGTAGAACTAAGGGTATGGATGCGGTTTGGGTAATAGTTGATAGTTTGATAAAGTCAGCCTACTTCATTCCTATAAAAGTAACTTACCCTATGGTCAAGCTAGCCCAACTGTACGTTGATAATGTAGTCCACCTCCATGGTGTACCGATCAGTATTGTATTCGACAGAGATCCCAGATTTACATCCAGACTCTAGAAGAGCCTACTACAAGCAATGAGAACCCAGTTCAATCTTAGTACAACCTTTCATCCTTAGACCATTGGATAGTCAGAAAGAACAATTCAGACTCTTGAAGACATGCTTAGAGCCTGTGTATTGGAAATGAGAGGCAGTTGGGAGGTATACATTTCTCTAATAGAGTTTGCCTACAATAATAGCTATCAGGCTAATAACGGAATTGCATCGTATGAGGCGTTATATGGTAGGAAATGCTGTACACCTCTATACTGGGATGAAGTTGGGGAGCGGCACATGCTAGGTCCTGAGCTAGTACAAGCTACATGTGAGAAGATAGATGGGATTAGGGAGAAGATTAAGATATCTCAATCCAGGCTAAAGAGCTATGTTGTTATAAGGAGGAAGGATCTTGAATTCCAAGTTAGTAAAAAGGTGTTTCTTCGAATTTCACCTACCAAAGGCATCAAGCGGTTCAACAAGAAGAGGAAATGGAGTCTAGATTCATTGGATCTTATGAGATTCTTGCTAGGATCAGGCTAGTAGCATATAGACTAGCCCTGCCACCAACACTAGAGTACATATCCAATCCAACACATGTCCTATCTACTTAACCAAAACTACTTGAATCCAATATGTCATATGATGAGCAGCCCGAAGAAATTTTGGACCGTAAGGAGCATAATCTGCTTAACCGTACTGTTACATATGTTAAGGTACGGTGGAGAAATCACACACTTGAAGAAGCATTTTGGGAGCGTGAAGAAGAGATGCGAGAAAGATATCCACATCTCTTTGGTCTACAGGGTACATCAAATTTCAAGGACAAAATTTTTGTAAGGTGGGAGAAATGTTAAACCTGCACCCATTTTAACCCGAACCTTGGTTGTGGGTCCTGAATCAGAGTTCAATATTTCCGATGCCTTGTGGTGTATCGACAAAGTGTATGATAGAGAAGAAGGTACCCCGTGGGTGAGGGTTTATACTCCAGTAAAGAGACGAGTACCCCCTCTGTGTAATTGTACAGTACACTCCCTGATGTACAAATAATAGTAACTATTGTCTCTTCAGCCCGTCCAGTGCAATCTAACCTAGTAGGGTTGCAAAACTATTAGTTGGGTTTAATATTATTTTATTTTATTGGTGGGACCCATATTGTTACATTCGTGCCCGGATTTGCTATTAATTATAATTTCTCTCTTTTGTGACGTGTAGATTCTATTACCGTGTACGCTGGTGAGCTATTTTCACTTGTGGTCAAACCTAGCCACAAGATTGTTGACCAGTTCACGGGCCTACCTGTGGAAGAGAGGTTCCTTAACCGGCAGTGGGGGAGATTTATTGATGGTGATTTCATCGACCATTCTCCTAGCACGAGTCCCCGGAGTGAAGAGTACCAGAAGGCGTTCCCTGTGTCCCCATACTTAGATACATCTTTCAGTGATGAGCTTAGTATCACGGTCGAGAAACTCTTCGGGATCACAAAGGACATGTCGTGACGATCATGGGGTAAGATACTGCCCTTGTGAATGTTAGTATGCCCTCCCCTTGTTGGCCTTGAAGTGTGGGCCAAAGCCCAATCAATTCCTTTAGGGTTTTGCCCTTGACAGCAGCAACGGACGCACGAACGGACTCACAAGACTGATTCCGCCTGTTAGTTCGTCCGTACTATTTTAGGCTTTAGGGTATTTTCCTCTTGTGGGACCCACACCCCGTGCCCCGGGCATCTTACCTAGGCACCTAGATAAGGTGGGCCCCACCCTTGGTCTCCTTGAATTAAGTGTGTGCTATTTAGGTGGACCCACTTGCCTAAGTGGCATTTAAATGAGTTTTAATCCTTAAGGCCCCAAGCCAAACAGGCCCTAAGTGGGGACTAACTATAAAAGCAAAGCTCAGCCATTATGGCTTATTTACTTCTTCTAGCTACCCAAAATGTTGGAGACTTTGAGAGCTTTGAAGAGAAGATTGGAGGGAGTTGTGGAGGTGGAAGCCATCCATTGGTTCATACTTGAGGTGAATGCTCTTCTCTTCTCCCTCTCTTTTCCATTTTCAAGTTTGGTGATCTCTTGGGATCGATTCCCAGCTTAGGATTTCCTCTTGGGAACCCAATAACCTCTAATAATCCCCAAATTGAGACTCTCTTCTCCTTCCTTGCTGCCTTCATGGTTTTGATGACCTGAATTGTTGTTCAAGGCATTAAAGACCTAGAACTAAGTTTGGGAAAAACATTGGAGATGGATCCAATCCCTTGAATCTTCTAAGGCCTATGAAGGGCTGTATGTTTAGGACCCCCAATGAAGGCTTGGACTCACCTCCCTAACCCTAGGACCCTTGTGGTTCCATGGATGAAAGGTTGGAGGTGGAAATCTTCCCAGATTTTAAAAAAAGAGTTGACAGATCCACGAGTGGATCCACTGTCGTGATTCCGTCCGTTGGTCCATCCGGTATAACCTAGTCGATTGGCCTGAGTGAAGCCATGAGCGGATTCACTAGGTAAATCCGCCTGTAGCTCAGTTTCTCTCAAGAATGTCTCAAGGTTTGGACGGATGCACGAATGGATTCACTTGGAAGTTCCGCCCGTGAATCCATTCCATATATTTTCATTGATTGGCCTGGACGGATCCAGGAATGGACTCACCTGGTTGCCTTTGTCCCTGCATCCGCCCTTGCTGTCTCGACCCAAACCTCAAATAAATTGTTGGGACCCCTCATGGGACCCACCTATACACTTTTAACATTGTTCTCACTCATCCTCAGACTTCATAATTTGTACGGGAATACGTACGCCAAGGTAAATCTTATCAAACACACCGGGCAACAAGCAAGCAAACTGTGAGTGGGTTTTGGGTGACGTTTGAGGTTGATATATAATATACATATAATTGTATAGATTATATGATGGTTTTTATGCTTGCATTCATTCTCACCATGTTGCATCTTTGTATATAAAACCATGTTGGATACGAATTGATGAAATGTGGATATGTTTACTTTACTTCATTGTATCGGGTTACGGTGTCAGGTCTATCGGTGCCAAAACCCCAGAACTGCGTATAATATTATTGATTGTCATCCTGATCTGTATGCACCGTGCCGTGCTGGTACCCGGGTACTAGATGGAATGGAACGTTGATGCACCTGGAATATCTCTCGGGACGATAGGACTTGCATGTAGTATATCTGTGGCTAGGATTTTTATTCCCTCATGCTACGACCCTTACCAACAGGGGTTTATGTGTTGGATAGTCTGAGCACCTATTGCCTGTGGAGGTGAGAGAGGCCAGGTCAGGGGTAGTGATGGCTATTGGGGTCTGCCACTGGGTGGTCTGATGGCTTCTACCGGCGTAGGCTCCCTCGTGATAATTGAGGTTTCAATGGGGCGATAAGTTAAGTGACCCTCAGTGTCTCCCGAGTTATCATAGTAGCATATACCACTACTTAGATTGTTTGTTAGGTGGAAAATCTCTTTAACATTACATACATTATGGACTATCAGTGATTATGTGTTTGTGCATTCCCCTTCCCCTCACTGGCTCAGTGAAGCTAACCCCCTGTGTAAACAACTTTTTAGATTTTGATGCAGATGGTGGGTATCTGGCTGGTCTAGAAGCTCAGCCGGTAGATTATGACAGTATTGGTGCGGAAGAACCTGAGGCTGTGTCAGGAGAACACGGCGATGGCTGCCCCTATGACGATTGTGCCTACGGGCCTTAATGTTGTTGGGGATTGTCCCCACTTTTGACTCTTTTGGGGCTTTATGCCCATTATGAACCTTTTTTGTAATAACTTATTATTCTTTTGAGTAGTTACATCATGGTCAGTTGGTAGTCAGTGTTAAACTATTATTGTATCACCTAGCCAGCTGAACATATAGTAACTGCTATATATATTGCTTCCGCTTCTATTAACTCTGATATTGAATGGAATATTCCTTCCTTTTTCGCAAATGAAATTATTTGGGTGGGTCCTTGGTTGTTGATTATGGATTGGGACACTGTGTCATTGATCCTGGTAGGAATTGGGATGATGCGTGTCATCCTAATCACCCTCTTGACTGTGCTTATTCCTAAGTTTGGGATAGGGGGGTGACACGTATGACCCCTTCTGTGTTTAGCCAACCTCATATCATTCCGGCCGGTTTTCCACCTGCATTCTAAAATAATCAACTGAGTCATGCCCATGGGCCCCACCTGGGCCTATAAGCCATTTAATTCATTTTGATCATTTTAGGGCCAACCAAACAGACCCCAATAGGTTATGTGTTTAATTCTAATAGGGCTAGCCAAACTGGCCTTAATGGTCTAAACATATAAATAAATCATTCATTTCATAAACCTCATTTCACTCTTCCCATTCCTACTAATTTGATCTGGAGAAGAGGGGAGGAATCAAAGGACTTGGATGTTGAACTACTGCTGCCCAAGAATTCTTCTACCTATAAATCAACTCAAGGTAAGAACCTCTACCTTGAAATTCTTCTTTTCCTTGCTAAATTCCTTTGATTCATGCCATAATCCCACCTCATATCTCACTTGATCATGCATGCATAGTCATACCACTCATGCTTGAACTGAATCTAACCCAAATGGTAAGATTCAAACTCATGGATAGCACGATCAACATAGGTTCTGTCCAACCTTAAGTTCAAACCTCAAATTCTGCCATGGATGTAACCTAAGTTGTTAACCATCAATTGTGCCATGCAATTGGGTTGATTTAACCCAATTACATTGGTGAACATCTTCCCCAAGGTGTTGAAGCTTCCTGCAACTTAAAAATGGAAGATTCATAGAAGAAAACCCAAAATCCGAGTACAATTGCACCACCAGATGGTCAGGCCTGACCCAAATTGGTCGACTGGTCCTTGGTGAGCTTGACCATCCGGTTGGCCCTGTGATGCCCTGTTTCTGCCCTGTATGTTGGAAATTGGCTCCAAACCCCCTATAAGCTAGGCCCATCTAACCCTTGTACAACTGAGATAAGGTAGAAACCCAATGGGGATGGACCTATTCACCCCATGTAGGACCTAATAACTACATGAACAGCCTAATTAACCTAATTAGACCTACCCTATATGCTGTAATTTGGTTCCAAACCCTAAGTAAGACCTAATAATCCCTGTACAACTGAACTAGGGAAGAAACCCTATGGGGTTTGATCCTAATAACTACATGCATGACCTAATAACCACATGCATAACCTAATTAGTCTATATGCAACCAAATTAGGAAGACATCACTTTGCTTGGTGAGGCTCGACAAAGGATTTAGAATTGAACCCTAATTTGGACAACTTTCACAACAAGGTGAGTGGAATTAAACATTGACTCGATTTAAGGAGTGTTTGTTTTCTAATGCCTTGCTTACCATTCATGTGTGGAAATTATATATGAAATATTATAAATTAATGCTATCACATGTTAATATGTTTAACTTCATCTCATTACTGGTTAAAATGGAAGATTAATGAAAGCATGTTGTACTTATACATGCATGTTTATTATCATCTTTCTTTTCTATTATCTTGATTTATAATCTCATATGCACACATGCTTAATTATCCTTTCTCTCGTATGTTTATGGATTGTTAGAGATATACTATTGAGTTAATGATTTTACAATTGGGTTTCATGATTGGTACTGAAGTAGAGTAAACGTCATAAATGGCTTGGAAATGAATGACATGGTGTGCCGTAGTATGGGATGTGGGAGTACTGTGAACTTCATACTATGCTATGTAGAACTTCATATGGTTAGGGATAACATACCCCTATGTTGTGAGCTTTACCAATAGGGGTTCAGGTGTTGGTTGCCATAGCTCTCTACTGTCTAAGGAGTGAGGGGCTGCTGAGTTGCGAGAGCACCAGGGTAAGGTTGACTATGGTTATTGAGGTCTGGGAGATGGATGGTATGCGATATCATGACCTAAGCGGGCTCCAGGGCAGCAATTGAGGTTGCATCACAGCGATGACTGAAAGAAACCCGAGGATGCTTCCCGAGTTGCTGTAGTAGCATTAGCCTAGTGACTTAGGCATTGATGTTTAGGTGGATAAAAGTTAGAACTGAACCTCATTCATCTAGATTTCATTTGTGTTGCGTATGCTTGTATGGTTTACTTTCATTCATTTGGCTCAATGGAGTTCACTCCCGTGGAATTTCATCTTTTCTAGATGATCTTGAAGGTGGACATAACCCTGAGGAGGAGGATCCTATCGGACCAGGAGCTGTTGGTTATTACGATTATACGGATTTGGACCCCAAGAAGCATGATCCGTCTTGTGTTTGTGAATACTGTACTAGTTTGTGACGTGGCTTGATGGATCTGGCATCTTTTACTTTTTTATGTTTTCTTTTTATGTATCCTTTTGAGTAGATAGAAATTCTAGTGTATAGGTCTGTAAAACTTATCTTAGATATTTTTTTTTGTGTATTTAACCTTACTGTATCGAAGATGTAAAGCTAACTTTTGAACCTTTTGTATATAAGCTAAACTTATCAGATAAACTCTAATACAGACTTGTAAATATAAATTTATCTAAATTTCCTTCCTGGTGCATTTGAATTGGATGGTATTGTGATGGATGCTTGATGTGCAATACTGTGTTTGTGATCCTATGGTTGGGGTGTTGGTCAACATCTGGTTACACTAGTCCTCCTAGGGTGGGGTGTGACATGGTAAATGGACAGTTTATTGGGGTGGTTATATACGTGGGAGGATAACTACTTATAAGCCTATAAAATAAGCATAACTGGGAAGAGAAAGAGGATTTGGATAAACTTTGATTCCCTATATTTTCTCTTTGGAGAAACGAGGTCAGGCTTCCTTAGTAAAACCGAATTATCCTATTTATTATAATACTTTATTTCATTTTTATCTCTTGATTATCTCTTCTCTAGACTCCAAAAGCACAACTTTTATATAAATTATATGTTCTACCAAAAAATTAAAAAATATATACATCATATGGCTTCTTGCTTGCTTGAGAAATATATGGTGGGACCTATGTGAGCCCCGCTGCTTTAATTTATACATGGGTTTATTTAAAAAAAAAATTTGTTTTTAATTAGGGAGCTTGGTTAGAGTAGTTTTGTCATTTCAGTTGTATGTGAAGACAGATTTGTTCCTTGAAATTCAAGAAACTGACTAACTGAAACAGGATAGACTGGAGAGACCGCAAGATAGATACTTTTTTGTCAATCAACTTTCAACAAGAATTAATGAGTTCCCTAATGAGGTAACAAACATTTGGGGGAGTGGAGGGAATGAAAAGACAAGGAAAGGTAACGATATGCGACCATTTCTACCAAATTGCAGAAAACATTAAGTGGGAAAATGTTTAAAAAGAACGAATAAGAAATTCAAACCGTGTGGTCTGTGTGGTGTGTATGGAGACTACACTTCTCACGTCCACGCCTCTATAAATACCATCACTGCCTCTCTCCTTTACCCGAAACACGTTTCTCAATCCTATACAGAAATCTAGCTTCCAAAGGCGCGCAACTGTGTTTGTGATTTTCCATTCCGGTCTATCCTCTGTTTCTTCTGGTTCTCTCTCTTTCTTGAAGATGGAAGCTGTTGGTGAGAATAGATATGCTCTGCTGATGGCTGCAAGGGACTCCGATTACGTGACGAAAGTGTATGGTGGCTACTTTAATGTGTTTCTTGACGCATTTGCAGATGAAGGGGAAACATGGGACATGTTCAGCGTTGTTGATGGAGTGTTCCCTGAAATGGATGAGATTCACAAGTATAATGGTTTTGTAATCAGTGGTAGCCCTTATGATGCTTATGGGAATGACCCTTGGGTCTTGAAGCTTTGCTCTCTGCTTCAAAAGCTAGACTCTATGGGGAAGAAGGTGCTCGGCGTATGCTTTGGGCATCAGGTACGCTTTAAGCTAGTTCTCATGGGGCTTTCTCTTGATCTTTACTCGGCTCCTGTCAATCCGGGCAGCAGTGCTGTATGTGCAGCACCTGAGATGAGGCGGTCGCATTTACCGCCTTATCCCTGCCCAAACACCTTGCCCGAGCAGAGGTAAGGCGGTCAATGCGCACAGCCTCATCTCAGGTGCTGCACATGGCTGCACGCTGCCCGGATTGACAGGATCTTTTTGGTCTTTTTCCCAGTATTAATACGTTGTTTTGCTTCATTAGGTTTTGTGCCGAGCATTGGGTGGCAAGGTTGAGAGAGCTTGTGGTGGATGGGATCTTGGGTTGAGAGAAGTCAGTATGGTGGAAGACTTACCTCCTCATGGCTTCTTTGATGGCTTACAGGAAATTCCATCCTCCCTCACCATTATTGAGTGTCATCAGGATGAAGTACGCGTTGCTTTTATCATGTTTCCTAACCTGTGTGTGCGTGTTTGTTTGTTTGTTTTTGTGTGTGTGTGATATTATGATTAATCAAACACCCCTGCCCGGGTGGAGTAGGGCGGTTATTTCCCCCTGCCTGTGTGATGTTGCATGTCGGCCGCATGGAAAGCGGCAGCAGAGGATCACCATCCGTGTTCTTTGGGCTTGATTGAATAAATTTGATATTCACCTAAACAAATAAATGAATGTAGAGATTTTCTTGGCACTAATAAGATTCAACTAAATGGAACAGGTGAGGGAGGTCCCAATGGGTGCCAAGGTCATTGCCTTCTCTGACCAGACAGGAGTGGAGATGTTTATGCTTGACCACCACATATTAGGCATTCAGGGCCACCCTGAATACACAAAAGATATCTTATGCAGTATCATTGATCGTCTTGCTAACAGTAACTCAATAAAGGTAAGAATACGTGATCACTTATTTAAAATTACTTTTAAATGAGTTCTTTACTTGTAATGGAACTTGCTTGGTTATCTATTACTCATAAATTCAATTGCAGAAGGAGTTTGCTGAGCTTGTGAAATCGAGATTGGAGATTGCCGAACCGGATAGGAAATTTTGGTTGAAGATTTGCAAGAACTTTCTCAAGTCTCCATGAATTTGATGAACTCCCTCTCTTAAACATCACTGATTAACTAATGATGTAGTGAATGTGGTACTGAATAATTTTCATACTAAAATTTCTCTTCTATGTAATGAGAAATGATCTAGTTTATAGAATGAAGATCTCTTTTATTCCATGGCTATTATGCAAAAGGTAATTGTGAGAAATGGAATTGATATGTAGATTCCAAGTTTGTGATGAAAAGATAAAATTTCCTCTCTCTCTCTCTCTCTCTCTCTCTCTCTCTCTCTCTCTCTCTCTCTCTCTCTCTCTCTCTCTCTCTCTGTGTGTTTTCATTGCAGTCATGAAAATTTCAGACATGCATTCAAAACACTAGTCCATCCTATTGTGAGAATAGTGACCCTTAATATTTTGTATCTTACGGTCTATGTTTCAATGACAGAGAGTCACCACCTAGATTAAGGTCTAGGATCCATATTAATTAAATACAATAGAATCCCTAACCTTTAGCGACAGTTTTTTACCGCTACTAAGGATTTGTATCTAGGCTGTTTTTTTATTTTGCTAAAAGATCATTTCATTAAAAGGATCAAAAGAAAACAGAAATATAGAGCCCAGAGCGATTAAAAACCCCCACCTTCGGCAAAGCCATCAGCAGGTATCTAGGCTATTTAAATAAAGCATTTCTAATAGGTCCATTTTTTTAGTTAAATAAATGCAATGGAATCCCTAAACTTTATCAGTGGTTTTTTAAATGCCACTTTTATGTATCTTCATGGTTTAAATAAATCACAACTAATAGGTTCATTTTTATAGTTAAAATACAGAGCCAAAAGCGATTAAAAAACCCCCACCTTCAGCAAAGCCATCAGGATGTATCTATGTTGTTTAAATAAAGCATTTCTAACAGGTCCATTTTTTAGTTAAATAAGTGCAATGGAATCCTTAAACTTTATCGGTGGTTTTTAAATGCCACTAAAGGGTATGTATCTTCATGGGTTAAATAAATCACAACTAATAGGTTCATTTTTATAGTTAAAATTGCAATGGAATCCCTAACTTTGGCGCCTTTTTGTTTACTACCACTAGAGGTTATATATCCTTTTTGTTCTTAAAACCACCACAGAAGAATCTCTTTTCATTATCTATTTAACGGCAGATGTAAATCATCGCTTCAATTAGGACCCTTTTAGAGACAGTAAAATAAAACTGCCACTAAAGGGTCAATTTTCATTTGATTTTATAACTGCATCTTGCGGGCTCCATGGGTTCCATAGTTGGCGACAGGGTGAAAAGAGTTATAGAATAGATGAGGAGGAGATTTGCAGAAATGAAAGGCATGAGGGAGTTTCAAAGGGGTGGGGGAGAGAGAAGGCATGGGCGTAGGGGTACCTAAAGTTTAGGATTCACGCCATTACAACACCCATCAAAAGCAGACGCTATGGTGGGAGCGAGGAGGGAGTTTTACAAGGAGATGCTGGTACAACCTTCGTGAACTCGTTTTTCCATTGATGTTCTCAAATATGGTGAACTTATTAAACATATGTATCCATGGAAAGAATGAAATTAAAGAGATGTGCACTCTACCTCCATTCTGTCCCAGATTCATAGATGACGTTGTTGCCATTGTAGTCTCTAGTCAACGTTGCTACAAGCTTTTCTAGTTCTTCCACAATATGTTCGTCAATGGTAAAGGAGAGGTTATCTTGCTTCTTAGTCTCTACAATAACACACTAACAGGATGGGGATTAGTGTTCACGTACCTAAGCAAGAAGCCTCTCCCATATTTTATCTCTTATTGATAACTGCTGCCCATTATGGCAATTATCAATTTCAAATAAGAGCCTAACCACTGTGCAACATTGCAAAAGAACCTATGTTGATATGGCGATTTGGGCCACATTAGTCCAACATTCTCCCACTTGGACCAAATTAAGACATTCCAAGTTAATGTAATTTTGTGTTGCATTTGTTGTATGATCATACTTGAAACAATAGTTTCCCTAAACATTCATAATGAAAACTTAAACTCACGAATCATGGCGATCATGTCCAAAAAGCAGGGCACTCCCTTCCATGTATCACAATGAGTCGTCATTCTCATAATGAACCTTAATGTGGTTAGTTATAAGAACATTAGACAACCCAATGGTCAATTCTGAATCAAACTAGCTAGTGGTCAATTAGAGGGTACACTAATATTGCCCTATATGGAATGGGCATCTGTCATTTCAAGAAACTTATATTGTGCACAAAACATAATGAATGACAGACGACATAAAGTTCAAAATTCATCAAACTTAAGGTTGTAATATTTAAGATAGAATACCAGGTACAAAGATTTACATAAGTCCCATATTTCTAACATGTCCCACAAACACATTAGGTGGAAGACCTTTAGTAAAAGGATCAGCTATCATCTCCTCAGTACCAATACTTTCTATTGAAACACGATTCCTGAACATCCTTTTTGAAAACAATGTACTTGACATCTAAATGTTTACAACGACTAACAGTGTAAGTGTTGTTAGAGAACTTTACTGCCGTAGAATTATCACAGAATATTTGAATCGATTTCTCTATAGATGGAACCACCTGGAGGTCTATGATAAAGAATCGTAGTCACGACGCGTGAGAGACTGCTTCCATTGTTGAGGATGTAGTCTTTGGTTGCTTCACACTTTTCCAGGATATGGTCCTCCGACTAGCAAAAATATGTCATGAAGTGGATCTTCTTGAATCTCTGATACCACATATTAAACATAGGTATCCATGGAAAGAATGAAACTAAAGTGATGTGCACTCTACCTCTTCTATCTCAGATACATGGATGACGTTGCTGCCATTGTAGTCTCTAATCAAAGCTGCTACAAGCTTTTCTAGTTCTTCCATAGTATGTTTGTCAATGGCAAAGGAGAGGTTATTTTGCTTCTTAGTCTCTCCACAATAACACACTAACAGGATGGGGATTAGTGTTTACGTACCGAAGCAAGAATCCTCTCCTCTAATTTATCTCTTATTGATAACTATTTTCCATCATGATAGTTATCAATTTCAAATAGGAGACTAACCACCATGCAACATTGCAAAATGACCTATGCAGATGTGGCAATTTAGGCCACATCAATCCCACAGAACTTCAACCCAACCATTGTAAACTCTATTGCCCTCATTGTGATTGTGATGGTAAGGACTCAGGGCGACAAAGGGGTAGGATGGCTCAGGGAAGGGCTTTTGTAGGTTGGGATGGCTCGGGGGAAGTGGGGTGTTTTAGGATGGGGTGAGTTTGAGAAGGGGATGTGGTGGGTGAGCAGAGGTGAGGTGGTCAATAACGCGGGGGATTTCCACGTGGGTGGGGCAATACTGGAGTGGCATCAAGAAATTGCAAAGGGGTGGGGAGGGGTATTGCAAAGGGTGGACGTGTGGAGTAGGATAGGGTGGGTTAGTTTGAGCATAGTGGTGTGTAGGGGAAGGGAGTGTTGCAAGGTGAGGTAGCTCTAGGATGGGGTGTTGTTGGGTGGGTTGGCTGAAGGAAGGTTGTGTTATGAGGTGGTTGGATCAAAGATAGGGGTGGTACAGGGTGGGGTGGATTGGGCAAGAGAGTTGTAGGGATGGGGGTGGGTCAGGGAAGGTCGAGTCTTAGGGTTAGGAGGCGATACTTGGGGTAGGTCAGGGAATTACAAATAGGGTAGGAGAAGGGATTTGTGGAGTCTGAGGTTGGGGAGCAGAGTGGGGACCGATGGGCAAAGGGATAGTGGCTTCTGGGGCTAAGAGGGTGGCTTGAGGAAGGGGGTGTTGTAGGGTGGGCTGGTTCGAAAAAGGGGTATTGCAAGGTGGCGTGGGTTAGGTAGAGGTGGTGTATGAGGGTGAGGGTGGGCAAGGCCAGGTCAGAGTTGTAGGGGAGGTAGGAGTGGGATGGGAGCAAGGTGGGGGCTGCTGGAGGTGGGAATGGGGTAGTGTTGGTGGTGGGGGTTGGAGCATGGTGAAAGCTACTAGAGGTGAGGTTGGGGTTTTTCTTTTAGATACTAATTACTTTTAGAGGCGGTAAAATAACAACTGCATAAAGTAATTAATCTTTTTTAAATAACATTTAAAGGTGGCAAACTGCGACTAAATGTTATTCCTTTACTGAGTTTAAAAGCATAATAAATATTTTTGACCACTAATGAAGCTTATATTTAGTGACGGCATAAAAGATCTCCACTAAAGGGTAGATACATGGGCAGCAACAAAAATTCACCACATAGTAATAGTAGTAACACATTTAGTGGCAGATTGCTATCAACAAAAAAAAAAACTTCAGTAATTTTTAGACTTTTAGCAATGGTAACAAACTGCCATTAAAGCTATGATTTCATGTAGTTAAGAGGTAATCATTAGATCCAAACCATGTCTTTGGCTTGGTATCTGTTAAATGAACCAGGTTATACCCGGGTTCGGGACACACACCTGTAGGGTAGTGGCGTAGGGTGCAACCCACTTGGGTGAATAAGTCGACCACTTAAGGTGGCCCTCCCCTTTGAGAGTTGTGTTCCTATTAGGAATATAGATGGGGAGGGGGCTGACTATATATAACCCTAATTGCAATCTTGTAATGTTGAGTTCTCTCTCTCTATCTCACTCTCAATCTTGTTCTCCAAGTTACTTTCATGTTCTCTGTTAGATTCCATCTGGTCCCAAGGATTTGCGGTGTGAAGTTCTCCATGGAGAAACATTTCAAGATACTCAAGAAGAAGAATTGTAGATCGTGGTGCTCATAACTGAAAGCTTGATTCTAGATCTCTTCCACTATGTTCCCATCTCCGTTCAGATAACATCCGAACTGTATCCATGGGATTCTAGATTTATTTATATTGGTATCAGAGATTAAGTTTTTGGTTCTCTCTTGAGAAGGAAGGAGAGGAATTTTAATTTTTTGGGAGTTTTCTTGAGATCCGTAACCAGCGAGGGTGTACGCTGCCAAGCCAACAAGCGTGCCCTACCGCTGGGAAAGAGATATACCCAAAAAGAGAGTGTAGAGTACGATGAGACGTTCACCCCTATGATGAGAATGACCTCAATTCACCTCATCCTAGCCATTGAGTAAAATTTTATTTGGAACTCAGCCAAATGGGCGTTAAAATTGGTTTTCTTAATGGAGAACTAGACAAGGATATCTTTATGGCTCAACTAATGGGTTTTGAGGTCAAGAGATAAGAGCGCAAAATCTACCGTATCAAACGTTCCATCTATGGCCTTAAGCAATCATCTAGGCAGTGGTGCATTAGATTTCATCATGCCATTACCTCCATTGGTTTTGAAATGATAGAAGAGGACCACTACTTGGATGTGAAATGGTCTAAAGGTGGTTTCCTTATCTTATCCTTGTTTGTTGATGACATCCTATTGGCTGGGAATGACATTGAGACGATTGTTGCCACTAAAGAGTGATTATCTTCTATGAGGATCCGTTTATTTTTCCCGCCTTGGGGCACGCTCGAATAGTGCACGGGGAGTGTGGGTGTGTTATGTGTGTGCTCCTTGGTTGGAGGGAGAAGTAATGCGTTTTCTCAGGGGTATGGTTCAATTCATCAAGGGATGGGGGTTATGCAATAAAATGAAATGGAGTCTCCAACCAGGATTAGGGCCTAAGACCCATTGGTGTAGCCCTAGAAAGGCTACGAGACTTCGGTTGGTTTGGTTAGAGATTTAGGGTAAGTGGTCAGGTTACGAGAGTGGGAAGGTGTTACGTACCCACCTTGCCCGGATAAACTGGTATTTCTACTAGATGCTTGTTTTTGAATATTCTCCCTTTTATGAATGTCTTATTCCCACATATATGGCTAAGTAATGGTGCATAAAATATTTAATTAAATTAAACTATGTTGCACTAACTACTATACACTACACGAGAATATTTGAAAGGACTACATTGTACTGAAATCAAAACCTAATGGAAGAAATGTATACCTATACGCTTAAATAAATGCAATTATGTAAGACAGACAGTGTCTCCTAGCTCAGGTGAATGCAAAAGATTGGCTTTGTCCCTTCGTCGGACAGGATAACGGCTTGCAACTGTTGGATCTTAAGATCTCGAACTGAATAATGGCGTTCTAAGGCATTTGAAACTAGGGGCTCAATGGCCAAACAGAGTGGCTATGCCACGAGAGGTTTCCCAGATTTGGGAAAAAAGGGTTGGGGAAGCTGGACTCGGATAGCCCAGACTTCGGATAGGGGGACAAGGCTCAAGGCTCAAAGGCTCAAAATTGGATTGGGGAAAAGCCCCGAAACAAGGAAACAAGGAAACAAGGAAAAAAATTGAAAAATTGGAGCTCTAGGGGTGCCCTCTCTCCCACAAACTTCGATCTTTCAAATGAGGGGTGTGACCCCCTTTTCATAGGCAAATTTTGGGTTTAGTGGTGCCGTGGAAAACGTGCGGGGCAGCATGGCGGGGCCACGACAGAGTAAAAATGGGAAAAAAATCCAGATTTGGGTACCTGCAGGGCTGCACAGTAGGGCCGCATAGGCACGCGCTGTGCCGCGGGGCTGGGCCACCCAAACCGCCCCACGCAGGTCGCAATGCCACGCGGCTGAGCCGCACAGTGCGGGGCACTACCATACGGGGCTGCAACCTTGATGCTGCCTCAGAGGGGTTGCGTGGGCTGCCTGGGGGGTCGTGCGTACGGTTGTATGCTTTACGAGATGAGTGGAGATGTTTTTTGATATAATGTTTGGTTTTCAGTGACATTGCCAGTCATCTATGTCCGATCGTCTTCATCGCTAGGGGGTGACAAAATTCAGTGTCTACAGTTTGCCCCTCTTTGGCCGAGGCCTGTGGCAACAGCCGAAGGGCGAAGATAAAAGACCGCTTGATTTTGTCTCCAGGAGCATGCATCACCGCCACTTTGCTCATAGGTGACAGAGTTGAATGATAAAACCATGTTTCAGCAAAGCCATTCAGTGAACGAAAACTTCCGTCACTTTGCTCATGGGTGACGGTTTTTTAAAACCATTTAGTAAATCCTTTTGAGGTTTTAGATGGCATTACCTGAGCGTGTACTTACCTAATGGGGCAGCATTGCTCGGCTAGGTTTCTCCCTAGCGTTCGAACATTTGCTTACTGGGATTCTAATATTTGAACATTGCTCGGTCGGATTTCCTCCTGGCGTTCAAACATTTTCTTGCTGGGATTCTGATCTTTGAACATTGCTCGGCCGAATTTCCTCCTAGTGTTCAAAATTTTTTTTGCTGGGATTTTGATCTTTGAATATTGCTCGGTCGGATTTCCTTCTGGCCTTCGAACATTTGCTTGCTAGGATTCTGATCTTTGAACATTGCTTGGCAAGATTTCCTCCTAGGATTTGAACATTCACTTGCTTCTAACCTGAAACAGCGTTGCTCGCTTAGACTTCTGATGATGTGATAATATTGTGACCGAGAGATGATAGTGTAATGTGAGATGGCATCGCGACCAAATATAACGATGAGACGGCATCGCGATCGAATTTTTTAAAGTGTAACACTGAGACGGTATTGCGATCGAATTTTTGAAAGAACGATGAGATGGCATCGCGATCAAATATTTGAAAAGTGTAACAATGAGACGGCATCGCGACCGATTTTTTTAAAAAGTGTAACCATGAGAGGGCATCGTGACCAGATTTTTGAAAAGTGTAACGATGAGACGGCATTGTGATCGGATTTTTGAAAAGTATAATGATGAGATGGCATCGCGATCAAATTTTTTTTGAAAAGTGTAATGATGAGACGGCATCGCGACTGAATTTTTTAAAGTGTAACGATGAGATGGCATCACGACCAAAATTTTGAAATACAAGATGTTTTCAAAAAGAAAAGTTTAGGGTATGGCGACAAGGCCTAAGGGAACATGGCATGGAGGTCCCAAATTGTTTTTTCTTTTTTGTCATGGGGACCTGCACAACGCCGCCATGCGGGGCCGCTGGCCACCCGCTGTGCCACCATGTAGGGCCACGAACACGCGGCGCCACTGTGCTGGGCCGCGGCCAAGCCAGGGCACTCCCTTGGCCTTTGGCTGTAAAGGGAGAGGGGGTAGTCTTTCTCTCCCTTCTCACTTCCTCTCCTCTCTTTTTTCTTTGGGTTTCCCTCCTTGGAGCTCTGCCCTCTCTCCTCCTTTTTCCCTTTTTCTTCTTTTGCATTTCCCTCTTCTTATGTTTTTTGCTTTCTTTCTTCATCATGTCTGCGAAGAAAGCTTAGTCTGGGAGCCCTTCCTTAGGGACAGTGGGACACATATGCATGGAGTGGTACACTGGTTCTACGGTGATGGATACTGCCCATCACAAATGCTGTATTATCTGGGGTCAAAGTCTCACAAATGTCAGTGACTCTTGCCTTCTTTCTCTTTCATAGCATATGCTTGGTTCAGTTTTTCAATTCAGCTATTAATTCGATAGGATCTCTATGCCCCTCATTATATGAAATACTGTCATACGGACAATGTTCTGTCGTGGTATTGGCAGCTTCATCCCGCTGTGAGGGAGAGGGTAGATCACACTAGGCTTGGTCGCACAGTCCAAGCAGTTACCCCAAAGCTCGATACTTAATTCATTTGAGCCTTAGCTAATCGCTAGTGGCCATCAACCCACACTTTCCATGTTCCTGCAGGGGAGGTAACCATCACTCCTCTAGATTTCTTTATGATTACTGACCTTCCCTTCACTAGGATGCCCGTTGTGTTGACTCCATCCAATCGGATGAGGACTTTGAGAGAGATTAGTGATCTTCTCGACTTTGAGAAGACTGAGCACTTCATGCTTGTACCCTCCTTGAAGAAGAAATGGGATGATCAGGAGATAGATGATAATTCTTCTGATGAGTTGCTAGACCAGGCTGCTAGAAGCTTTCTCCTGTACTTGATCTCGAATGTCCTTTTCTGTGATGGACGTGGTCGTGTAGACACTTCCTTTGCTTGTTTCTTTAGAGACTTTGATGATGCCAAGACCTTCGACTGGGGCGGATCTGCTTATGCCAACTTCTTGGGAATGATGGATAGGCTACCGTTGGGGTCACCTAGTCTCACTGGTTGCGCCTACGTCCTTTGGATACATTTTAGTTCCCTGTCTTTTCCATTTTTTTCTTATTTTCTGCCATTTCCTTATGTCATCCTTTATTAACAAGTGTGGTGCTATGAAGTTTTGGGGATTCATGTTCCCCCTTCTCCTGCTGAGACCGTCCCCTACATCCCTAGAGCAACACACTGGAGGGCATCGAGGTGCACCATCATTGACAAGCAGCAAGTGCGCCTCTAGCTCAATGACTTGACAGTCAACTGAATAACGTCAAAAAGTTCCTCATGTTATTGCTTTGATTATGATGACTGAATTTTTGATCATGTCTTCCAGGTCTATTGGCATCCCTATGATAATGAGGAGATCGATGATGAGGGTGACCAGGAAGATTACAACTGTGCCCTTGCGCTCACCTAGAGGTGGATAGTTTTTGAAGGACTGGCTGGGGCCGAGCTTTATCTGGGAGAGAGGGTCACTCTTCAGTGGCATTCTTCCCAGCTGGTACCTCATCCTCCTCCTTCCCATATGCATTTTGTTCTTCTATCTCCTAACATTGGAGAGTTGAAGGTCGGAATCCCTATCTTGGGATTGACTTTTGCTGACCAGAATTATAAAGAATTTCTCTTCCGAGAGATGGTCTGGGTTCGCCTAACTCGGGAGGGCCTTGTGGTATTCTTCTAAATTTTTCCCTTACTTTATGTTCTTTTCTTCTCTTTTCTTTTTTTTTTTGCTTCGAGGACCTTGCTTTCTTCTTTTTGTAGTATCTAGGCCGTCCCCTGATTCTTGGTGCATATGGGATGCCTCCTTCATATAGCTGTTCGATCTTCCTACTTACAAAGTTTCTAATCATGACCTGGGACTTCCTCTTCCCTTTGATGGGGTACGTCACCTTCTTCTTCTTTTTTCATTGGATTCTTCACCCTTGACGCTGAATCTAGTCTCTTGCCGTAGCAGATTAACGCCGAGCGATATGTTGATATGCGCCGGATGGAGGGAAGTATGGATGCGGTGCTTTCCGAGCAGACATGTTATGTCCAACAACTAGTGAGCGCTTTCTCTCTTTTCTTTTCTGTTCTCTCTTTTTTTGTTCTTGAGACCTTACCTTCTCAAAATGAAACCAATCCTGAGTGGCCAGCTTGGTGATATGAGGGATTCTCAGGATTATCATGAGAACTATAGCCGCAATCAAGCTGAGGAGAACAGACATCCCGGAGACAATTGGCATTTGCGGGAATCACCCCTGCCCCGTTCATGCCACATGATGATGAGAGCGGTGATGATGATGAGGTGGTGTCAGATGCTGAGACTTTATCCTCCAGTGATGAGAACTGGACTCGTCTCCTTCCTTTCTTATTACATACGTTTTCTTTAGATTTTATGTTTTTAAATGTGGGAATGTTGGTGGAATGATTGGACGATGCCCCCTTTTTTTATTTATTTTATTATGCTTATGGAATTAGAAAAATATTTTGATCTATTTAAGATACTTGCTTTTTCCTTTGCAACACACAATTCCAGATATTTTCATTTAACCCCTGATCATTACATGCATGGAAACTATAGAGGGGTAAGGAAAACCAAAAAGAGTGGGGAATTGACACATAGACCACAATGTCACCCTGCAATTATATATTTCCACCACAGTTTATCCAGTAGATTCACAATCTTCGATGTCAATTCTTCTAGTGGCTGAATCTTCACTTCTATCATCTTGAGCGGTGACTGGTATTGCGTTGGCACTAGATGAGGCAAGTAGAAAGTATTATGAGTCAAACCCATTAACCTCACAGTATTGTAGCCTGGAGTCTCAAGAATTGGGGTTTTCATGTCCCATCAATGGTAGTTCCATTGAACCTGCTCGTCTGTTCTTTCTTCCAAATACTTCTTCCAGTCCTTGATTGCACAGAATTCCTCCACCTCTCTTTGAATTTGGAAATACTTTGGCTGAAATCTGGCATCGACTATTGGTTTAACCAACCATAGTCTCTCCATCAACCATATCTGCAAGATTGTGGATGATCCTATGCCATAATCTGTTCCATATCTTCGGTAAGCACTCATTTCATCCAGACCCTTGAAAGTCTAAGCCAGTATGGTGGGGATGATGTCGCACCCATCTAGGAGCTGCCAAACGAGGTCCGCAATCACAGGGGGAACACCCCTTTCGGGAGTTTGTAACAAGTATCTTTCGATCATGTAAAAGAGAGGCTCTCCTTTTGTTCTTTTGTTGGGTTCCTTTGGCTCCTTTTTGCTTGGAGAAAATCCCTGCCACTTTTAGAAAATCCACCTTTTTGTAATTCATGATTTCTTTGACTTTCCTCTTGGTCCATCCAAAGAAATCTTGTAAAATTCCTTTGTAGTTGCTGCATAAGGGGGGGCAAAAGAGTCTTCCTAGTGGTGGTGAGAGCATGCAAGCCTGGATTTCTTCAACTGTGGGTGTTGTCCTTACTTCTCCAAATCTGAAAACGTGCAATTTTGGATCCCAATATTGGTGTGCTTGTCTGAGCATGTCGTGATGAATCTCAGGCACATGATCCTTCCTAGGACTGGCAATCGGATGTCTTCTAGAAGAGTTAGATCATTAGAATTCATGTGAAGGACCCATTTTCACAAAATCTCATCAAGGGAGGTTGCCTTCTATGGATGACGCATGTTACCTACACTCAAAAGAGCTTCCTTAATAAACTGGAATAGGTCCCCTTTCTTTTTTTTTCTTTTTTTAGACTCAAGGATTAGTTAGCTCCTATTAGAAACATATGGAAGAATGCCAAATGGAGGATTTTTTTAACAGCCCAAAATGTTGAGTTGCAGAACTGGCGGAGAGGGTCTTTGAATTACAGAGATGCCGGGTGGCAGAATTAGAGGACTGTCCCTGGTGGGGGCTGGCTGTTGAGACCACACTTAGGTAAGCCAAGTTGCCTATGTATCCTTTAGGAAGAAATCAGGTCAAACGTAGTTCATGTAGACCAAATGGCTACACAAAATATCTTTTAAGTTGGCCCATATTGACAAGGCCCTTTAGATCCTCTCCATCCAAGTCAGAGAGATGAACTGTTTGCCCAGCCAAGATTTCCTTCACATAGTGCGGTCCTCCAATTAGGCTTGAACTTGCCCCTTAGGTCATGAACTGGTGCTCTTTGTTCTCGAAGTACCAAATCACCTTCTTTGATGTTGCGTGGATGGACTTCTTTATTGAATTCCCTTGCCATCCTAAGTTGGTATTTCTTGAGGTGATCCATAGCTTTCATCCTCTTTTCATCAAGTAGGTTAAGCTCATCATGTCTTGCTTGCATCTACTCTCCTTCAGGCAATTTGCTTTCCATCAATACTCTGAGAGACAGTACTTGGATTTCTATGAGTAATACTGCCTCCATCCCATAAACCAAGGAAAAAGAGGTTGCCCCAGTAGAAGTTCGAATTGAGGTTTGATAGGCCCATAATGCGTACGGGAGCTTTTTTGCCCAATCCTTATGGGTATCAGCCATTTTTTGTGGTATGACTTTGACATTCTTATTGGCTGCTTCCATTGCCCCCATTAGTTTGTGGTCTATAAGTTGTAGATCGATGCCTTTGGATACCAAACTTGGTGCAAAACTTGTCCGCCTTTCCCCAAAAATGTGCCCCTTAATCGGATATGAGAGCATGTGGTACTCCATATTTGCATATAATGTTCTCTTTGATGAACTTTGCCACCTTTGCGGCTATCAAGACAACATAAGATTGCACCTCCATCCATTTGGTGAAATAGTCTATGACCACAAGGATGAATTCATGTCCATTGGATTTCCTTTGGCGTGACTTTCCTAATTATATCAATGCCCCATGTTAAAATTGGCCATTGAGCGTTTAACGAATGGAGCTCCGTTGGAGGAATGTGAATGATATTGGCAAATATCTGGCCTTTATGATATCTCTGCATGAATGACGCTCAATTCCATGGTTGTCCAATAATATCCCATTCTGAGGATTTTCTTGGCTTGCATCTTGGCATTCATGTGCGGCCCACAGATTCCCTAATGGATTTCTTCAATGATGACTTGGGCCTGTTCCTCGTCTACGCATAGTAGTTGTATACCATCATAGGACCTCTTATATAGCAGGTCGCCTTGAAGTACAAACTGTGTGGCATGCTTCCGCAACCTCTTCTGTTCACTGGCTATGGAATTTGAAGGATATTTTCTTTCTCTGATGAAGTCAATGATGGGTGCAGACCACGACCTCCCATCAGTTGGCAGAGCATTTATTGACTCTTCATATGCTGGCCCATGCCTTCTAGTCACCAAAAATGGGCGGACTTGAGTATCTGAAACACATTACCCATTGAAGCCAAAGTAACTAGGGCATTGACGAATCTGTTATTGTCCCTCGGCAAATATTCAAAGGTGATTTCATTGAAGCTCTTGATCAAGTTCTCCAAATGTTCTTGGTAAGGCTTCAGCTTTTCATCCTTTATCTTCCACTTCCCTTGGATTTGATAAATCACGATCGACGAATCTCCATAAGCTCTCAGCTTCTTGATCTCTAATGCCATGGTGGCTTTGAGACCGATTGCACATGCTTCATATTCTACAATGTTATTGGTACAAGGGAATTCTAGCCAAAATGCAGATGGTAGATAGAGATCATCTGGGGTTAAAAAATATTCGTACTCCTTATACCCTCTGATTGGCTGCACCATCAAAGTACAATTGCCACCAATCTTCTTCCTCCACATATGCTAAATCCTCATCCGGGAATGAGTCTTCCAGCGGCTGTGAATCTATCCTGGTTGGGTATGCTGCTAGATAGTCCAAGATTGCTCCCCATTTTATGGATTTTTGGTTGACATATGTTATGTCAAATTTTTACAACAGCAACAACCATCTGGCCATCCTTCCTGTCAGTGCTGGCTTCTCGAAGAGATATTTAATTAGATCCATCCTTGAGATGTGCCGGATTTGATGTGCGATCATGTAATGCCTCAGTCTCTGGGTTACCCAAACCAAAGCAGTGCACGCTTTCCCAATGGGGTATAACATGTTTCATACTCCAACAATTTCTTGCTTAAGTAGTAAACTGTGTGTTCCTCCCACTCTTCTAATCTTGTTGTGTCATCATGGATACCATTGATGTTTCACCGACAGATAAGTACAATAGCAATGGTTTTCCCAATACTGGCGGAACAAGGATGGGTAGATTCATCAGGTATTCTTTTATCCTTACAAACGCCTCTTAGCACTTATCATTCCATTGCTTTGGTTCTTCTTTCTTTAGGAGCTTGAAGATGGGTTCACATACGGTGGTTAGCCGGGTTATGAACTGACTTATGTACTGAACTAGTCCTAAGAAATCCCAGATTTATTTTTCTATTTTTGGTGCTGGCATTTCTATTATGGCCTTTATCTTGTCGGGATCCACTTCTATTCCTCTCTCGCTGATGAGAAATCCCAGGAGTTTCCCTGCTGTTGCTCCGAACATGCACGTCTATGGGTTCAACCTTAGCTTGTACTCTTTAATTCATTCAAAGAACTTCCTCAATGCCACAAAATGCCCTTGTCTAGTGACCGGCTTGACAATCATGTCATCCACATAAACCTCCACTTCTTTGTGTATCATGTCATGGAGAATGGCCATTGCCGCCCTTTGATATATTGCCCCAGCATTCTTCAAACCAAATGGCATAACCTTGTAACAGTAAGTTTCCCATGGTGTGGCAAATGCTGCCGTTTCTCTGTCCTTTAGACATTTGCTAATTTGATTGTATCCGGAGAACCCGTCCATGAATGATAATAAGGCGTGTTTTGGCATGTTGTCAAACAATATGTCAATATGCAGCAAGGTAAAGTCGTCCTTAGGACTGACTTTGTTGAGGTCTCAGAAATCCATGCACATTCTCACCTTCCCGTCTTTCTTGGGCATGGGGACAATATTGGACAACCATTGAGGATACTGTGTCACCTGTAGAAATCCTGCATTCCATTGCTTTATGACTTCTTCCCTAATCTTCTCACTCCATTCCAGGCTCATTCTTCTAGGCTTTTGCTTGACTGGCCGTGCATCTAGATAAGTAGGCAGTTGGTGTTGTACTATCTTCGGATCGATGCTGGGCATATCTTCGTATGACCAAGCAAACACTTCTTGAAATTCCTTCAACAGGGCTGTCATTTGACCAACTACCTCTTTGCTGAGTGAAGCACCAATTTTAACCATTCGTGGACATTGTTCAATTCCCAAATTTATGGGGCATACTTCCTCTCGAGCATGTTGGGCTTTTATTTGTTTTAAGTGCTTTATTAAATGATGATGTTCAAGGATATCCTCGCCATTGGAAGAAGAATAAAAAAGGAATTAGATGGAGAGGAGACATACTCGGAATGGTTGATTTCATTTATGATAAGAGCAGGAATAAAGGCAGACTCGACAGATTGGAAGGCACTACCCTCCTTGATTACAACAGACTCATAGACAAATAGGACTAACTCGGAGTTGACCACTCCCTAAGACTCTATCTTACTAAACCTTTCAAAGACACTAATCCAGTTCACAATTGGCTCTTGGACAAGGTAAATTAACAAATAAGGTTTTGGTCCTTCTTCCTCCCCTGCAGAGATTATGGTTATTTCAAACAGTCATCCGATGTTCAGTTCTTCTTCAGTAGCTTTCAATTTCATCTTTTCTACTTCGAGGGCGATCCAATCGATGTCCTCTTGAAAGGCTCAATATTTTTGCAGTAAGGGAAGCTGTCACCTTCTTTGACAAAATATCCATTTAAAGTATTGATGTATGGAGATGGTTTCTTGGCCTTCTGCCATTCTTAACTCATTCGCTCAGGATAACTTCCCTTTTTTGGTGCTTTGTATCCTAGCCTGTGATGGTTGCCATAGGTAGGAAAGTCAGGGAATTGTGGAATCCCTTTTTGGTTCCTTCCTAATCCGAGTCCTAAAAAATACCCTATGTTGTTCATCATCTTCAGAATTATTTCGCTCCATGCGGATGGGTAACTAGATGGAATTATCTCCTTCATTTCTGAGGCCATTACACTGATTGCCCCCATCTCAAATCCTCCCAACTAGATTTTTGTCGGGGCTTCCCCACCTACTTCGATGCTTGCCAAGGTGTGGACAATCTCTGGACCGCCAAAGATAGTGATCATTTTTCCTTCATAGATGAATTTCATTTTTTGATGTAGGCTTGAGGCTATTACTCCTACTGAATGCAACCAAGGCCGTCCTAACAGTGTGGCGAATGATGCTTAGATGTCAATCACTAGACATTCCACAGTGAACAAAGCAGGTCTGACTCAAATTATTTTGGTCAAAATGCCTAGCACCTTCCTTCTAGTGTTATCATACACTCGGATTGTCTAAGCAGAGGGCTTCATTTGGGTCAGATCCAACCCTATACAACTTGCAGCCTTGAGAGGTATGACATTGAGAGCTGACCCATTGTCAATCAGAACTTGAGGGACTTGGTTCCCATTGCACTCTATTATAATATGCAGAGCTCGATTATGGTCCTTTCCTCTAGGCGGGAGATCATTTTTTGAGAAGGAGAGACACTGCATGGCATAGGTGGCCCCTACAATGTGTGAGAGTTCTTCCGGATCCATTTGTATAGTTACTTGAACCTTATTGAGTGCTTTCAGAACCGCTTCCCGATGCAACGGGGATGCCATCAATAATCCCCAGATAAAGATGTTGGCTTGTATTTTTTTAGCTGGCTCAACACCTGATTTTCTAGCTCGTACTTGACTTGATTGGGAGCAGGCGCATAGTGATTTTCAACAATCAATCATTTATCTTTGAATTTCTTTCCACTTCGGGTCTTTGAAACCTCAGGCTCCTTCCCTTTTATGATGAGTTCGACTGGGCACAGTTCTTCATCTTCCAAGTCACTTTCAGTTATCACAATGGTTCCCACCATAAGACTCCTCCTTCTTGGGCTAGTGACTTCACATTCTGCTTTCAAGGCAGCAATCGTCTTTCAGGCCTTTGTAGAATTTTTGTCAAGGCTTCTTTCTTTTCATAGAGGTGCTTGATGAGCTGGTCATGGTCCGACCTTTGTGGTCCTACTGGCATCATCTGTTGGATCATTTCAAACATCTCACTGGCTGATTTTTGGAATCTCATTGCTTCGGATAAAGATCCAAAATGTTCTTCCTCTTTTGATGAGCCTTCTTCATCACTGGATATGATTAGATGAATTTTTTCCATGGGATCTTTCATTGGCTCTTCCATATTGATGTTGCAGAGGTGGAACCACTGGTCGTGTGCTTGCATGCACTCATAGTATTCCCCACTCCCTTGGTCTGGAGATGCTGGAGGACTTCCACATAAAATCTTTTGCTAGGGAAAATACAAGTGTGACTGAGTCCTCTAACTCTTTCGTAATTCTAAGCAAAGGCCACTTATCAACTGTTGGGTGGTATCGCTACAACGCCTTCTGATATCTTGTATCTATAGGAGCTACTTCGAACAATATTTGATGAATTTTATCCACCATTCAGAGGACTTTTCTTACTTTGAAGGGAAGACACCAAGCTCCTGGCCCATAGATTTCCTCATACTGGTTGATAGGAGTTTCTATCTCCATTTTAGATGCTTTGTCGGGTAATTCATCGCTCGTGTCTTCATCTATTAGTTCTTCAATCAGATTTTTGCTGGATGCTTCTTCATTACTTGAATCAGCCCCTTCTTGTCCATTGTTATCAATAGGGTGAATTCCTTCTATTGGGTCGAAGTACGGATCTCCAATATTAATGTTACCGATCCAAGTTTCCCATTCTTCTGTCATCTTCGGGGGCTCTAGAATATGGCCAGTTGTCTGAGTACAACATGTGATCTTAAGGAGGATTCCCAAAGAAATCTTTCATCAAAGCGAGATTTAACCAGGTCATATTCCTTAACACATGTAATGTTCTCTGGAGAAAGACTTCATCCGTTGGCAACTCTATCTTCTCGCATTGTGCCACGAAGTGTTTGCATACAATGTTTAGGAAGTAGGAAGTAGCCTTATACAGGATGTCATGAGTGGTGGACTTAGCTCAAGGATGTTTTGCACTTGGGACAAGATTCTCATATTCCATTTGTTAAAGTCCTCCCGTTTGACGCACCACAACCTTCTTCAATTTATTGGAGACCCTACTTCTTCATCGCTGAATGAAGTCTGTTAGGTCTGCTTCATCATCATCAAATCCGATGCTATTTATCCACTGTAGGGTTTCAACAGAGAACTCATCTTCAGATGGTGACTCAAAGTCTTCTTCTTCACTATCGTCGGTCCCTCTTGTCATCTGGATAAGGAAAGTGTCTCCAGATAGAGTTTCACTAATGGCTAGTGCAGATACAGCTTGGATCAGACTTGGTGTGACCTCTTCTATTGTTCTCATGCTGTCTTTAGACGACCCCTCCTCAATGGGTTGAATGTGAACCCTGAAATTCTCTTCATCTTTCGAATTCTCCACATATGCCATGTGACTGATCTCATAGTCAGTGAACCCGACTGAATGTTCTCAATTGCGCATTAGGTCCAAGGCTATCAAGTTCATTCTCTACAAACTCAAACTTCATCATCCGATGGTCCGAGGCTAGGCCTTTCCCTCGGTTACAATGTTGTTCGCCTCCTCTGAACCTTCCGTTGCAGTTTATCCTTGTACAGTAAACACATACCATCATTTTCCTCACTCTCCTTTTTCGAGCGCACATGCTTCGGTCATGAAATAGCATTGGCTGACTTTTGATCATCTCTTCTTTGTACATTTCCTTCAAGAAGTTGCTAATAATGGTTCTTGCTTCTACAGGGAGATCCATCTGCTACATGAGGCGGACTTTGTCCCTCTATACTGTTCTCAATTCCCTAAGAGGTGCTTTTACGGACCGGATTAGAGTAGTGGGGTCCAAACCCGTTGTCCCTTCTTCCAAAGCATTCACAGATCCCATGGATGATCTTGGGGAGTCAAGTAAATCTTCATCAAGTAAACCATTCAGGGTGGCAAATGTTTTCAGTATCTCACGCTGCTGAGGGTAAAGATAGTCATTATACACTCCATGTAGATTCTCTAGGATTATCTCCACTTGCTCTTCCTCCGTTAGAGGGGGTTATATCCTTTCAGCTTCTTTACGGAACCTTCTAACGAAGTCAGAGAATCCTTCATTCGGCTCTTTCTTTAGTGCCTTCAATTCTTTTCTTTTCTTTTTACTCCCCTCAGTTTGGGCTGTTAGAATAGCCCTATAGGTTTGAGCGTCCATCAGCTTTCGCTTTTGCCTCACAGGTTGAATCAGGACCTTCGGGTCCTTAAAGGGAACATCCTCTTATAACATGTTCACTCCATGATCTGGCAGAGGGTTAGTAACATTGGACTGTTGACCTATCTTCAATTCAATTTTCCCCTCATCTATCAAGTCTTGGATTTCATGCTTGAGGTGTATGCATCTGTCTATCTGATGACCCTTCTGAATGTTGTAATAACAGTGCCACTCTGGCTTATATCTTGGAGGTGGATTGACTATAATCACTGGCCGTGGTGGTACAACATCCAACATCCCTTCCCTCTTGAGTTTGAAGAAAAGGCAAGTGGGTGTCATACTGCCAAAGATAAATTTTCTAGGAGGGGTTGACTGCTCAGCCTAGATTACCAATGGAGGAGCAACTGATGGTGAAATTTTCTTCTCGATGTACTGAACGGTAATAACTGCATTCACTTCAGGGCCTTTCCCTTTTCCTCCTCTGTTGTTCTTGCCAAAATAAGTTTCAGAAGCCTCTTTGGTTGATGTCTGGGCTTGTTTCCCTTTGAAGAGATTGTCCTCAATGCGCTTCCCAATGGCTATGAGTGCTTCGAAGGTCTTGATGTGCTGACAGTAGAGGTGAGCATGGTATTCTCCATGTAGGTTTTCCAATATGATTTCAACCTATTCTGATTCATTCGAGCGGTTCCACATTTTGGATGCCTTTTCACAGAACCTCATAATGAAGTTAGATAATCCCCTTTTTGGCTCCTTGCCTCAGGGTTTTTAACTCTCGTCGGGTGATGTCCACTTCAGTATTGTAAGAGTATTGTTTGGTGAATCCCTTCATAATCGCAGACCAAGTTTGAGTTTGAGTTTGGTCCAATTGGGTTAGCCACCTCAGAGTCGATCCTGCTAACGACTAAAGGAATGCTTGTCCCATTTGATTTTCTGTGAGATTCCATGACTTGCTATTGTAATAAAAATCTTCAAGTGATCTCATGGATCTCTTGTTCCGTCAAACTTGTCGAGCTTCCATTTGAAATCTTTGGGTATTCTTTCTCCAGCGAAGTAGACCATGTCTTCTTCTTGTTCCTCAACAGCCTTTCCTTTCATTGCTACTTCGAGCTTCTCAACTTTCTCCCTCATCTGCTTCTCCCTTTATGTTTCTTGTGGGTCTTGGTGAGCATTAATGGCTATATCCTCTTCTTCTATTATAATTCTGGGGTGTGCCCTAGATATCGTTGGGGTCACCCTTGGCTCTTCGGGGGTTGGTGCATTGTCTGCTCGAGATTGACCTTGCATTGACTGGACCAACTGCATAACTAGCTATCATCTCTATCATTTCCCTCTGCATGCTAACCATTTCTTACTCAATGCTTCCTCTGAAGAATTGGCCTCTGTCGGATCCATCGTGCTTGTAACAGGGGTGACCTTGTTGGGCTTTGTATCGGGGGACTAGAAGTCAAGGGAGGTGAACCAGAATTTTCAACAAGCTTAGAAGGTGGGAACTGGTGGAGAATGGCCTGGTTCAATCAACCGCCATGACGGTTTCACACTGGTAACGAGGACTTTCTTTGTCGTAAAATTGTGCCTTACAAAGGTAAAAGAGGACAAACTTAGGACTCAAGTGATTCATTTTTTATCTTGTTTTAATATTTTATAGTTTTTGTTTACAAGCAAATATATACACGCATATATATATATATATATACCAACAAAGTGACAATTTGCTTTTACTCTCTTGATTCTATTTTACTCCAGTAGTCGATGGCAAGGTTTGCATCTACGTTCAAGACTGCTCAGGAATAACCCTTGCGATCTTATGATATGATGCAAGTTTACGATAGATCCTTCATTGCTTAATAGTTCTTGGAGATCAAATTTGAATTATCAACAAGAGATCTAATCGAGGACTTCTCAATGATCTATCTTTTCCTAATATAGAGCACCTCTCATCAGAATTCTATCATTGTCGCGTTATTTAGACAGTGTATCTTTCTCCAAGGGACAATCGAGAATACATTTTTTCGATACACTGACCTAAATGGACATGTGACGTGCACTGAGGGACAAATAGAATTCTTCCCCCCATTGGTATTTCGCATTAAGAGAAAGTCGTTGATATTTCCACGTTCGACCTTGAAAAGCTACGAGGTTATTTTGTGGCGTATCCTAGTTGTATATGGTATAATTTCCCACATGATGCATGCAATAAGCAGGCTGATAGGACAGAATAAGGTCACTCTTGATAGGACCGATATACCTATCGCTCATGATAGCGAATTGTGGGTACGTGGTTCTTTTGATATACATGGGGAATAGATCACGCGATCTCATAGTAATCAAACTAGTGCTCTTTTTTAGTAGCGAAGTACCCCATGGTACACTAGCGAATACCCTCGTCGATAATTTCAGACCCGTACAACAAATATCATGGGCTGTGGCTTTAACCATGAATTATCCATGACTACACATGGGGTTCAATGACTAACCACGGGGCTGTGTGTTCCCATGAAGTGTTGTGTGTGTAAGATAGTGGTGCAGGAAGCGGGTGTCATCTAATCTCAGAGTCTTAGTATGATGTGCCCCACTTCCCCAGGGGTAGAGGCATAATAGGGAGTACCATCGGCATTTGATTTCACTTTGAACATAATGCATGATGTGGTTAGTATAACAAAAGGGGTTACCCAAACATGTTTTAATCAATCAATGCAGAAGGGAGAAAATTCTTCTACTTAATGGTAACATCTAGTATTGAAAGCTTGGCCATCAGTTCCAAATGGAGTTGCCACTATGAGGATCGCCATTTATTTTTCCCACCTCGGGCCTTGCTTGAATGGTGCACAGGGAGTGTGGATGTGTTACGTGTGTGATCCTCGATTGGAGGGAGAAGGAATGCGTCTTCTCAGGGGTATGGTTCAATTCATCTGGGGATGGGGGTCATGCAATAAAATGAAATGGAGTCGCCACCTAGGATTAGGGCTTAGGATCCATTAGTGTAGCTTTAGAAGGGCTACGAGACTTCGGTTGGTCTAGTTAGAGATTCGGGGTAAGTGGTCAGTTACGGGAGTGGGAAGGAGTTAGGCACCCACCTCGCTCGAATAAACTAGTCTTTCTATTAGATGCTTGTTTTTGAATATTCTCCCTTTTATGAATGTTCTATTCCCACATATATGGCTAAATAATGATGCACAAACTATTTAATTAAATTAAACTATGTTGCACCAACTACTTTACACTACACGAGAATATTTCAACGGACTACATTATATAGAAATTAAAAGTTAACGAAAGAAATATATACCTGTACGCTTTAGATAAATGCAATTATGCAAGACGGACAACGTCCCCAGCTCAGGTGGAGGCAAAAGACTGGTTTTGTCCCTTCGTCGGACAGAGTAATGGCTTGCGAGTGTCGGATCTTAAGATCTCAGACAGAATAATGACGTTCCAAGGCTTTGGAAACTAGGGGCTCAAAGGCCGGACAAAGTGGCTATGCCACGGGAGGTT
This sequence comes from Telopea speciosissima, assembly GCF_018873765.1. Lineage (NCBI taxonomy): Eukaryota > Viridiplantae > Streptophyta > Magnoliopsida > Proteales > Proteaceae > Telopea > Telopea speciosissima. Next base: position 46,436,675 of record NC_057920.1, read on the forward strand.
TCCCAGATTTGGGCAAAAAAGGTTGGGGAAGCTGGACTTAGATGGCCCGGACTTCGAACAGGGGACAAGGCTCGAAGGCTCGAAATCGGATTGGGGAAGAGCCCCGAAACAAGGAAACAAGGAAAATAAACTAGAAAATTGGAGCTCTGGGGGTGCCCCCTCTCCCACAAACTTCGATCTTTCAAATGAAGGGGGTCACCCCCTTTTTATAGGCAAATTTTGGGTTTGGTGGTGCCACAAAAAACGTGTGAGGCTGCATGGCGGGGCTGCGGCAGAGCAAAAATGGGAAAAAGTTTGGATTTGGGTGCCCGCGGGCCGTATGGCAGGGTCATGCAGGCCGCGGCGCTGCACGGCAGGGCCGCAACGCGCACGTGCGGCACCACATGGTGGGACTGAGCTAGCCGCGGTGCCTCATGGCTGGGCCACACAGTGCGGGGCACTGCCATGCTGGGCTGCGACCGTGATGGCGCCCTTGCGGGGTTGCATGGGCTGCCTGGTGGGTCATTCGCACGGTTGTACGCTTTACGGGACGAGTGTAGATGTTTTCTGATTCAGTGTTTGGTTTTCAGGGACATTGCCAGTCATTTACGTCCGATCGTCATCATCACTGGGGGTGACAAAATTCAACATCTACATTCTCTACTTTTGAGATCAAGGACATGGGTGATACCAATTTTGTATTGGACGTGAAAATTATGAAAAACTGCATTAGAAGATTCCTTTATTTGTCTCAAGAGACTTATACAAAGAAAATCCTTCAGCAATTTCATATGAACAACTCAAAACTCATAAATACTCCAATGGACAAGGCATGCACTTTGATCCTAGATAAGTGTCTTAAGGCTAAGGAAGAAATAAATCAAATTTACAAAGTACCCTATGCAGTTGTAGTCGACAGTCTAATGTATGCGGTGTTGTGAACGCATCTAGACATCTGCTTCACAGTTGGCATGGTTAGCCGTTATCAGAGTAACGCAGGTCTAGTTCATTGGCAAGCTATAAAGAAAGTCCTTTGATACCTACATGGGACTACAAATTGTTGGTGTAGTCATGGATCATCTCTATGGTTGCCCATGGTAAATCAAAACGAAACATTATCATGGTTATGGGAAACCAATCAGAAAGAATTTAGGGCTTGGTATAAAAATTTTCCACCAAACCTTCTCTTTTCTTGTCCAATAAAATATGGGAAAGCAACAAGAAAAGAAAGAATCATCGATTTTCATCCCATGAAAAGAGGAAACCATCCCATACTCGAATGTGCAGCGAAAAGAGATCGATTTGAGTTTTCTTTCATATCCCATGCTTACCAAATAATTAAAACCTTAATGCATAAAAATAAACATCAAGATTTGTTAACCTATAGAGCCTGAAGTGTTGCTCCTCCTCCAAATAATGGTTCTTCTCCTAACAAACACTTCAAGAAAGCCCTAACTTGAATCTCCTTGATGTAGCCGAAGATCCACAAGCCAAATCAGAACTTCTTCTCCAAGAACAAGATCCAATCTAGTCAAAACTAGGGTTTACAAAACCCTAACCAACTTCACCAATCAAGAGAGCAAGAGAGCAAAAGAGAAGAGAGACAAGTGAGAGAGAGATGAATTCCAAGGGGGGAGGGAAAATTCGGCCAAGCTATGTTTGCTGTCCCCCCCCCCCCTTGTGTGTTTAAATAGATAGGGCTCTAAAGAGCCCCCTCCTCTATTTCAAGTGAGAGTTTAACACTCTCTCTCCTATTTGACTTAAACCCTATTGGGCTTCCTTGATGGGCTTCTAAGTAGTGAAGAAGCTAAATCTAAAAGGGAAATAAAATAAGTAAAAATTTTAATCATTAATGGGTCTTTGATTATTATTTGCATCAAACTCATTTAAGATTATATAAATTAATTATTAATTAGTAAATCCTAGAAATACCCTTGCATAACAATTATGCACTTACCCTCCACTAATCAACATTATCGTTATGGAATTTAGGGGATGTACACAAGTATTGGCAAACCCCATTCCATAGTACATGTCCATATTAGAGCGTTTGTGTACGTGATCAGAATCCACAAAACACGATTAAATTCTTTAACAAAAAACATAAATATAATATATTATTGTATGTGAAAATATGTTTTGCAAAACCATTTTCAAAACAGTACATGATCCTGATTTTGATCTGACCATCCACAGACTAACTCCCCTTGATGTTCAATTGACCAGTGGAGACCATGTTGAGTGACTCTTTCACTCACATAACGTTTCCACATGCCCAGAACATCATCTTTAGTTCTCTTGAACCGCAATCATTGGTGACAAAGAATACGTTCACACTGTGCAATGATAAAGCCTTCTTAGGTACTGGGTCTCGGTGACACATGTCTATCCCAAACCAACATCTGGTAGTAATACATGAGGGAGTCGACAAAATAAGATTCTTCGGCAATACACACCCATGTGTGTACTCACATTTGTACCCTGAAATTAACATGATTAGGCATATCCAATGCGACAACCATATGATAAGGGTGCCCTGCCCAAACCCTAGTCATGACTACCAATTTAAAGTATAACTTAAGGACATACTTTGCTAAAAAAATTTATATTGCATGTGATCATATTAAACCAGATTGTATAAAAGGTTCAATAACTAATAAACTGGGTTGAACCGAAATGAACAGGGTTTGATGGACATACATATCCAACACAGATCTTATGCTTACCTTTAGTGGTTCATATTTTAGACTGAGAGGCTATAGTGATGCTGATTGGGCTAGTCACAGAGATGAGCACAAATCCATCACATGGTATGCATTTGTTCTAAGAGGTGGGGCTGTTACTTGGAGCAACAAGAAATAGACCTGCACCGCACTATTAATGATGGAGTCAGAGTATGTTGCATGTTTGACAACAATTTAGGAGGCCATTTGGCTCAGGAGATTCCTGCAGCGACTTAGTGTTTTAGCTCACTCAGGTTATGCTGTCGTAATTTTCTGTATGAAGAGTTACACGTTTGAGAGATGATTGGATGAACGATTGAGTTAGCGCACCATGTGTGGGCGAGTGGGTGATGTTAACCAAACCGGGTTGTACTTAGGCTCGGGGTGCCCACCCGTGGGGCAGCCGCGAGGGCCACGACCCACTTGGGTGAATCAGTCGGTCACTGAAGGTGGCCCTCCGCTTTGAGATATATATATATATATATATCTCACTCTCGATCTTTTTCTCCAAGTTATTATCGTGTTCTTTGTGGGATTCCATCTGTTCCCAAGGATTTGCAGTGTGGAGTTCAACATGGAGAAACCTTTCAAGATACTCAAGAAGAATTGTAGATTGTGGTGCTCATAACCGAATGCTTGATTCTATATCCCTTCCGTTGCATTCACATCTCTATTCAGGTAACATCTGAGCCATACCCATGGGATTCTAGATTTGTTTGTAGTATCCAAAATTTTACTACCACACCAAGAACGACCCCTTGGTAGTGCTTGATTGTGTGAGAAATATTTTGCTGCTGAATATTCAATAGGTCATTGTAAAATGATTTTCACGTCATAATTTTTGATTTTGTTGGTTTTTAACATTATGGATAGGGTGGTCCTTGCCGCAACAATAAAGTTGCTCTATTGTGGTCCGATGGTCACAAAATCCAATCCATAAACAACCCCTCCACAAAATAGGGGTAGTGTTACATATATATCTCTACCCCTCCAAGACCTTGCAATGCGGGGTTGACCCCCTTTTTAATTGATGGTAACCTAGAGCAAAATTAACAATTTCTAAATAAACTCTACATACCTCAAAAATCATGATAGACATTTTCCCTAAATCTAAGGCCCCGTTTGTTTGACGAGTAGGATAGGGTGGCAATGTTGTGGAACTGGGTCCCATAATGTAGTAGATTGGAGAAGAGGGGCGGGATTTTTACTTTTCCTATGAACAATGACCAAAGTCCTTTGCTTTTTGTGGGACTTTGAATAGCTTAGTGGTGGAATTTTCAAGTGTTACGTCAGTAGACAAAACATTTAATGATGTTCCCTGAGCTTTTGTAAGTTCACCACCCCAGGTTAAACAAACAAAGTTGGGGTGGGATTTTGACATGCCACATCAGCACTTTCCCACCCTAATTCCCCACCCTACCTAAGTTTCCCATCCAACAAACGGAACCTAAGAGTGCACAGTTTTGCACTATGGTGAGAAAGTCTAATCCGAACACCCCTCCCCCCCCCCCTGCCACACTTTTTTTTAGGGATGCAAACGGATCGGATGTGATCGAATCCGGATATTCCTTGGTCGAATACGGATACTTCTAAACGGATTCAGATGCAAATCGAATTCGGATTTTTGCCCATCCGTTTACATCTCTGCCCTGTGTAACCTGGACCTTCCTCCCTTAGCAGATACAAGTCACTCTCAATCCATATCTCTTAGATCATGATTCTCTTTTCCTCATATTCTAGAACATATTGAATCTTCAAAAACCCTCAAGATCATTATTTATTTAATTGATATTTAAATTTTTTTTTTGGAAGGATTTTTATTAGAGTATTCCATTTTTTTTTTCAGATATCTCTAAACGAATACGAATAGCTCTAAACTGATACAAATACGGATCGGATTTGGATTTTTGATAATAAATTTACATCCCTACTTTTTTTGTTTTTTAAGTGGAAATGAACCTCTCAATCGGGAACACTAGATGTAAAGGATTTACCCTACGACAATACCTTTCTCTTTCAATGTCTTTTCATAAATGTTGCAGAAGTCACATTCCAAAAATCTTAGTCACTCTAATTAGTCTTTTTATAAAGGGCTATGCACTTCTGATTCATAATTGAGGTTTAGTTGTCCATAATCCAAAATTTGGCGAAAGGGTAATGAAAAGATAGCTGTATAGGATAGTGGTTTTTGGATTAGACGTAAAGATTCAAGTTAATGTCCGGACAGATGAAACTTTGACTGAAAATTTCATCACAGTGAATGATGGGTGTTTGATTAGCAAATAAAAACAAGACAAGGAAGCTATAAAGCTAATAGTGAGTGGCTGAATAGATTGAGCAATGAGGACCAACGTACTAGTGCCAAAATGAATTTATGACCAAGGATGCTTTATTTTTGGGTCTTTTCTTTTTTGATTTAGATGACATCATGAATTCAATCATAGAGATTTTTCCAAGAAATTCAAGGATCAATTCTGCTCCCCATACCCTTACTGTCTGGACTATTGTACAAATGTGATCCTTTAATTTTCTTATAAATACTTCTTTTCATCAAAAAAAAAAGGATGAGATAGCACTGCCTTGAGTGCTTGATGTTTTTAGGGGACCACAATTCCAACAGAGAATGCATTAGCATTCGAGAGAGAGGTAACTGCCTTGAGTGCTTGCTGTGTTTAGGAGACCACAATTCCTAAAGAGAAAGCTGTATGAGAGAGAGAGCATTAGACACATAAAGGAAGAGAGAGATAGATACATGGGTGCTGGGAGAGGCCACACTCCTAGATAAAAAACTACTTACCTTATTTTTTATAGTAAAAATATTTTTGACAACAAAAACCTTGAAATTCAAGACTTAGAGAGAAAGAATAGGGTGGAAAACAAACCAGTTCCAATGATATGACACACATGTTGGGTTTACCCATAACTTTTTGAAAAGTAAAAAAAAAGATATCAAATCTATTAATCGAACCTAGGCACATACCCGGCTCAGGTTTGGTGCCACACATGGGGTAGTCGATTGGACCAGTTGGATTAGCCACTTAAGGAGATGGCCTTTACCCTTTAAGTCTCTACCCTCTCTGTGATTCTTATTTAGAGTGGGACACTGAGAGAAGATGGAGATTGATTATATATAATTATAATCAGGTTATTCCATAATCTAATTGCATTCTTCTTAACATTGAGTTCACTCTCACTGTCATTCTTATTTACTAAGTTATTAGTGTATTTTCTGTGGGATTCCATTTATTCTTAAGAATTTGTGATGTAGAGTTCTTTTCTATTAAGAAATCTCACAAGATATTCGAAAATAAAAAGATGGAGATCATTAGAGTTCGAATCGACGTATAGAACAACTAGATCTTTTCCGTTGCGTGAAAAACATTGTTGAGGGTAATACTCTAACCCATGTTGTTTCCGTTTAATAAAATCAAGTTAGCAAATTTCATTTGCACTTTCCACTCTACGCCTATAAACGAGATATTCATATTTGGATACAAATAATACATCTAGAAGTAGTGTCCTTGTGGCATGCCTCAACCATTTTTTCACACATTTTTTTACTCAAAATAAATAATTACTCTTATCTTCTTCAATAATCTTCTCCTTTTCCTAGAGTTGGTTCTATAGTACGGTTGGCAGAAACAACATCACATCCACCTCATATTGCACACCTACTGCCATAACAGGTCTTGTCGAACCCAGGCTTTTGATGTGTATCTTTTTTATTTATTTTTCAGAATATTCGAATTTTATTAGCAGAAATATATAGCTGAGAGGGAAATTTACAAGAAAATGACGGGTCCGAAAGAACCAAACCCAAGAAGTAGAAGATCTAAAAGCACATGAAGCCAAAGATTGGGCTTCTTTTACTTGTTTTTGGTAGAAATTGGGCTTCTTTTACACAATAACGATAAACATGAAAAGAAAGAAAAGTACAAGACGACCTAGAAAGACTAATTATATCATCAACAATAGAACGGGTAGCCCAGTCAAGAGAAACTACAGCACCGTTCAAGGCATGAATGACCGGTAGGCAATCTGAAGCAATGACTACAAAGGATACCGACAGAGGAAATCCGACCATACTCGTTTGTGGGAGAGGATGGTGAATGTGTTATCAGGAGTCGCCACTTATTGAGCGACACACACTTACTCGCATTATTGTCACATGTGATATAGGTTTCGTCTAGAATAGAAACTCTTATTTGCAATCCTTCTTATATAGAAACTCTATATTTTATACATTCTTCTTGATTAAATATTTTTTTATATTCTTGACTTTGTATAGTTTGGTGAGTGTTGCACAAAGAAAGGTGTTTTGAGGGAGCTCCTCAACATTGCAACCTTAGAACTAGAACCAGAATAGAAACGATTATGGAAAACGAAGATTACTCTTAAAGGTTTCTTGATTTCTTTCTTGATTGAATACTTGAATCCCCCTTTTACATGGGTGCAAGGGTCCCTATTTATACAAGTTTCTCTTCCTAGTCCTGTTTCCAAGATCTTCCCGATCTGCCAGATGGCTTTCTTTCTTTGTAAGGCGGTTCCCCTATGCTCGGATTATGAAACCCTTCAAAAGGGTGATCTACTCCTCATATCCTGGGATTCGAAATCTTCTCGCACGTGGATCGCGGTTACTAGTCACTATCCATCAAGGTGCTCTAGATAGATCTTGTTGACGTGTCTAGACCAGTATAACCGTCTCGCTAGTGATCTGATCAATTCCGGACGAGGATAGGTTGCTTGGAGTCCAAGTCATTCCACGTGTCATCTTCGGATTGGGTAGATAAAGTATGGTGTATCATTTGCCCCCTACTCCCTTTGTCTTGAATGAGGTATTAGGAGGATTCTTCCCTTCTTTCGTGTAGAGGTGTTCTGGTCTATATGTTCAATTGTCAGCAATCTTTGCTCACTATAGGCCTTCGGTGATGGTCGATTTTCATTTACGCTTGTCGATGTTTCACAGCGTTGATCATCGTTTATGTGTGGAAATTACTTCCTCTCCGAGTCGTATTCCTTCTGCTGGCGATCTTATCCTTGGGTAAGGTGCGGGAGTTTCCAAAATTGCGCCGCCATTCGCCGTTGTTTGCACGTGGGTCCGAAATATCTTCCGAATTTTACGCATTTTAAGGGAAGTTGAACAGACATCATAAAGTTCAAATTTGAACCTCTTGCCCTCCCAGCGCTTCCTTGTTGAGGAAGCCTCTCTTATGCGCTAAACACGTGTTTCTCTCATTTTTTCCCTGCATCTTGATCGTTCAATTAAATTCATTGGGTTGATCAGAAGCCTCCATTCTTTTCCCAAGGGTATAAAGAATTCTAACTTCCCGGGGCTTCTTTTCTCTATCGTTTTCAAGTTCTTGAGCCCGAAAATCTTTGATTCTCTACCTCCATTTCATCTCTTGAAGCTTCCCTGTTCTGCATTTTTCTCCAACTACATTCCTTTTACTAAAGTAAGTTCTCTTTTCTTTACTTCTGTAGTTTATTTCTTTTCTCAAAAGATACCGAGCTCTAAGAAAACTCTGATTTCCAAGTCTGATCGGGATGCAGCTTCTTTGTTCAAAGAATCTGATTGGCTGTATCATGGCCAAGATGTTAGGAAAACTGTCACGGCTCCTCCTAGGGCGTCTGAAGAGGTTACTGTAGTTCCTAGGGTGTCTGCCTCGGTTCAGCGAAGTAAATCTGGTGTTTCCGCTAGTACCTCTGGCTGTAACCCTTCGAAAAAACCTTCTGCTTCCCTAGGAAAAAAAGTTCATCATATTCGCCAACCCCAACTGAACCCTACCATAGGAAAAGGTGTGGACAAAATCCCCTCGGTACTAAAGGTGCCTGATGTCATAGAGATACGAGAAATCTACTCGATTCCAGAGTCCATTGATCTTAAGGCCGCTTCTCCTTAAGATAGGTTAAATACCGAGCATCCTGATGAGGTTAGCCTCATCTCGGATGCCTTTGAGGTTAGCTTCCGTTTTCCCCTTCCTGAATTTGTTTCCTGTCTACTTAAACATTACGGAGTTGCCCCTAACCAGTTACTCCAGAACCGTTGGAGATGTGTTGGAGTCTTCATCCTTAGATGTACTCGATTAGGTAAACGTGCTTCCCCCACATTGTTCATTAGGTGTTTTCTGCTGAATTCCCTCAATGGCCATCCTAGGTGGTACTACCTCCATCAACGCGACCCCTCCATCCTTATCATGAGCAAAATTCCTTCTTCGATGCCTGGAAACAAAGGTTCTTTTGGGCTTCTTGTGCGGGACACAGGTTCCCTAATACATGGGGTTCTCCGAACACCTCAGCTGAGAATAAGATCCCAATTCTTGACGACAAGGATCTAACAACCTTGGAGATGATAATCAACTCTCCGAGGCCTGTGGAACTGGCTGACATTAATGCCCTAGACATGTCCGAGTTGGAGAGGGGTGAGCCCCCCTGGATTCTCTCTCCCCCTCTTTTTTTTATTTTTTACTATGGTGTGCTAATTCTTTCTTTCTTATTTGATGTAGTGGACTTTGATTTCGACTCCATTGCCACATTCATGGAGACAAAGAATCTCCAAGTTACCGGGGACATGGCTACCTCGTCTTCGCCTCCAGAGAAGAAGAAGAAGAGGAAGGAAGTTCCAATTGAGAAGAAGAAGGATCTTCCGAGGAAGGAGCCTAAGAAGAATGTCCCTCCCTCAATTTCTGAAGGTCACAAGGGTCAGGGCCAGTAAACGAGTAAGATGAAGGCGCTCCCATCTTCCGACCATGTTGTTCAGGATGAGGCTTCTCTTACGGTCCTTAGTGGTGCTCCTTTTCTTGAGGGCACTGATAAGAATAAGGGCAAGGATAAAATGTCTTCGGACATGTTTGTCCCAGAGTGGTTGGTATGAGTCGACCAGAAAGTGATTGGTGATGCCAAGGCTGCTGAGCAGATGGCGTTGTTTTGCATTCCTCCAGCTGATCTGGATGCCCTCTCCGATATGGATGACGAAGTGTTGGAGAGTACCTCCCTTGCACAAGCTTATTAGGTAACACTCTCCTCCTTTGGAGATCTCAGTTCTCTCGACTTATCTTTACTAACTTCTTCTCATCTCAGGCTTTGGCTTTTGCCTCTGGGTTGGTACATCGGAAGAGGAGGAATGCCTCTGTGTACAGCTAGCTAGACAGGGATTGTAAGGATTTGAAGTGAACCTGTGATGATATACCGATGAAGTTAAATCGCTGATAGAGGAAAAGGCGATTGCGAAGAAGACCTATACGGTGGCAGATAAAGGTCGTGTTGACGCTGAGAAACGTATTAACGTCCTCACCTTGTCTAACAAAATGGCTGAGGAGTTGAATAAGAAGACCCAGCTGGTGGAGTGCCAGAAAATGGAAATTGCCAACTTGAAGTCCAGGTCGGAGGAAGTCAAGAATTCGGCTAAGGTAGCTAGGGCTAAGGCATTGAAAGCCTATCTTTGCTCAGAGGAGAACACCAAGAAGCACATGAAGACTTCCTCCAAGGTGTTTTTTGCAAGTGGCACACTCCATCTGGAAGTAGGTGAAAGAGAAGAAGCCCAATTTTGACTTCAAGGGTGTGAAGGAGGTGGAGCAGATGCTCACCAGGCTGAAGGTTGGTTCTTTTGTTCCTCCCTCGACAACCAGTATCATGTATCTCCTCAGGCGCCACTAATGTGGAGAGCTCTGATGCTGTTGGGCCCACTTCTATAGTGGAGGCTGAAAAGACTGCTGTAGGGGGTACTGAGCAAGACAAGACGGTAGGGGAAGGCACCGAGCAAGGTGTTGCCCCATCGAAGGGACCCTCCTCCTCTGAACCTAAGGATAAAGTAATGTCGGCCTCTAATGCTCAGGATCCAACGAACTCAGCCCTAGTTTACCTTCCTCCTGTTCTTTTTTTTTCTTAGACGATGTCATATTGTTAATTTGTACCTGCACTCCATCATAACTGTTCTCAATGGAAAACATTTTTTGTTCTTCTTTTGTTCTATGTTCATCTCCATAATTATATTATCCGATCATGACCTTTGTATTTTGCATATAGGGCTATATCTCCATGCCCAAGAGGTACAATCTAATGCTGCGGGGCGAGAAAAGGAACTACAAGCTCAGATAAAGATGTATGCAACTTCAAATGCTGCTTTGTCAAGGTTCAAAATCTGACTTGAATATGAGTTAGACTATTACAAGTCTGTTGAGAGTTGGGAGAAGGATCTGCTGGAAAGGCTAGATTTTGCCCGAGATATTATGGACAATGTTGCTGACTATCTCTGGATTGAGAAATATGCTGCAGTAAACCTCACCATCGATCATCTCTTGAAATCGGCAGTCTTCCAACACTTCTGTTAAGACAAGGCCTTGAAAGGTGCTCAGCGCTTGTATAACAAGATAAGGAAGGCTGCCCCCCATTTCCAGTGGGGAAAGATTGACTTGGGGTTCGACCCTAAAATTCTAGTGCAAGAGGTAAGGTTGGACACGTCTACCATTTTGGTGCCCTTCTTTCCTCCTCCTGAGAACCTTCCAGGACCACAGCCCCCCCAATCCTTGGCGTCCGAAGCGCTTGTACTTGTAACTGCTTGTTGTAAATAGCTTGGCGGTTGTAATTTGTACACTTTTATATATTTGAATAAATAGAATCTTCATTTTGTTCTTAGTTGGCTTCCATTGCCGGTATTACTCATGCTGTTTGCAAGAAATAATAACCGCAAGCGTACGGATCAATCGTAGCTACAGGTCAAACTCAAGGAGATGTACACCACTTTATTTTACTCACTTAAAAGCAATGCAAAGTAAACCAAATTAATTAAAGTGGTGGATTAAACTAATGATAATTAAATTAACGTATCCTAACTCACAAGCATCGAGCAAAATTACGTATCTAACGAATTAAATTGGCGTCCTAACACACATCCATCTAACCTATCAATACTAACACAGATTGGAAGGAATAAATCGCAGCCACACACTACAACCACACAAAAAAAAACAAAGGAAGAATAAGCCTAAGAGATGAGAGAGGGAGAATAAGACTAAGAGATTAGAGAGGTAAAACCCGAAGGTGCTTGAACCGGACTGAAATTGCTTGCTTCTCTACCACACTTGAAATGGCACTACCAAATCTGAAATTTAAACAAAAATAATTAAATTAAAATCCGAACATAATGCATGATAATGGTCGTGAATAAAAAATAAAATTCTAAAAGCATGATTGAATTAGAGAGGTAGAGAATGAGAACAAAAATAAAAGTAGAGAATAAGAGTCCTACTAGAATGGATGGAATGGAGGGGATGAGAATACCAATAAAATAAAAATAATAGAAGAAGAAAGAGGTAGAGAATAAGAAGAAGAAATTAGAAACTAAAAATAAGAACTAATACTCCCTTCTACCAAAGTTGAAAGTACATGAATGTAGTTGAAGAAGCTTGAACACTTGAATAATCCTTGCATGGCTTCCTTTTCTAAATCTCCAAGTCTTCTCACAAACTTAGGAACTTAGCCTAGAAAGCTTTAAAACTAAACTAGAATTAAGAGATTACAACCATATTGAAGACATATTTTGAAAGCATAAAATTATTACAACCATTGAACTAAGCTCATAAAATCAAACTAGAACTAGAGAAATCACAAATTAGAAGGAGAAGAAGAAGATAACTCATGAAAAACTGAACTAAAAATTGCATTAAAAGCTGAACTAGAATGAACAATTACAACCCCAAAGCAAGGGGTATTTATAGGGGGAAGGAGAGGAGAAGGGAGAAGAGGGAGAGGGGCTCCACGGTTTTGGGAGCTCTTCTCCTTCTAAAATCGTAGAGGAGAGAGAGAGAGAGAGAGAGGATCCAAAAAATAAGAGAATATTCTCCTCCTTCCTCCTTTACATTGCTTGAATCCCAAGAAAAAAAGAGAAAAATAGAAAGAGGGAGAGATACAAAGCTTGGCTCCCTAAACCTGTTATTTTCTAAAAAGTGGACTTTCTAATTTTATTCTGTGATTCCTTTTCTTTGCAGGAGTCTTCTCCAAGTAAAGTGATCAAGGCATCTTTAATGTTTGACTTTTCAACCTTCCACGGATAAGGGAATCTTCTCCAAAAGCAATCTATCCATAGTCAAATCCCAAAAATACCCTTGGAAAGTTGGAGGAGAGAGAGAATGATGATGATGACTAGGATTCCACTCAATGAATTAATTCAAATACCCAAGCTGTCTTCTTTCAAAAATCGTTGAGGGTGCACCCTTTAAAAACCGTGGAAGCTTGACATGTGTGGGTCCCCCCATGTGGCTGGCAGCTCTTCTCTCTCTTCAAGATTGGAAAATCATCGAAATGGTCCTGTACTTGCAGTAGATCTCCACCATTGATTAGAAGTACCTTCTTTGATGTCAAAAATACCCTTAGGAAGTTGTAAACTGGCTATGGGCTTGCATTCCAGCTCATTTTTTACCCATTATTCTTTCTTGGCCTGAAAAGAATAATACATTGCATGGAGGCCTAAACGAATGCGTAATTGAATTCCGTCACGTCCATCTTGCTAAAAATTTAGTCCTCTTTACAGCCATGGAAATAAAAATGATGACTTTACATGTAGATTCGGACATGCAGCTCCCGATAGTCCAGAATATCATAAAATAGCCAAAAACCTGAAAAGCACAAGAAATCACGGAAGTAACTCTGTCCAATGTGGTAAAATGCATGCTTTATGCCCTAAGATTCCACATATAAATGTGCTCATCAGATTCCCCCACACTTGAACGTTACTTGTCCTCAAATAAATAAAAACAAAAAACTAATCTAGAATGCGAAAATCCTAACTCACTTTTGTAGGAATCATGGTTGCTTTTAGCATGTGCAACAAGCCTTTGAACCCCTAGGTTACCCCTAGTGGACGATTTTTATCTCGTGGGTGTTTGTAGTGAATGTACACCCAAAATTCAATAAGAAAAAGAATGCTACAAATTTTAATCATGGCATAAGTAGGATAGTGCACACAAGCTCTAAGAATGCTCAACTAAAGATCAAGGAGCCAAAGATTCCCCCACTCCTGAATTTTATCCCCCCACATCAATTCAAGTAACAAGCATGCATCAAGATTAAGAGATCTCCTCATATTTTCTGAACACTACTCATCTTCAAGTAAACCACTCATAGCATCGATGGAACCAAAGACTTAGGCTTTGAGTATTTTTGACCATACTTTCTTTTCAGGCATTAAGACAAAAAACACTTTTCTTTCTCAACAGTAAACTCTTTTTCTAATCCACTACTATTCCCTGAATGACATGGTGGAGCATACACCGAACACCCAAATACTTGGTAGCTTCGCTTTTTGCATATATCTATAAGACATTGAGACATTGATGCAAGAGTTTTTTTTTGAGTTTCCTTTCAAGGAATTTCGAACAAGTCACTCTGCTTCCTGAGGCAACAGTGCCCTATCTAGTCCCAAGAAATTTCACTTTCCTTTCTTGTTTCTTTTTTTTTCCCTTTTCATTCACTTTCATGCCTTACCTTGTCACAAACAAATTGGTCTCAACTACTAGCCAAAAGATCAAAAGGTCCATAAAACACATAGAGGAATCTAGCCACCAAATGAAATAGTGCTCATATTTTCCAACCCAGTCCCTCTCACTGGATACATACCAATTACCGTCCTTGAAAAGGGATTTCTTATTATTTTGCATGCTAGGGCACCTAATTCCCTCTCTCTCTCGCTTCGCAATCAAAGAACGTATGCACAAAACCAAAACTACCACCACAATCAAAATTCACAAAATTCATTAATTAAGTCCAACACACACCCCCACACTTAATTCATGCAGTGTCCTCAATGCATACAGTAAAGAAGGAATGAGGACAAGGGAGGGCAAACATACCAGGAGATCAATCATCAAGGTAAAGAGGCTCATGGAGATCCATGACTTCTTCTATAGTTGGAATAAGCATCTCAATGTATGGCTTCAAACGTTGGCCATTTACCTTAAATGTAGCACCTATACTTGGATTGGCAACTTCAATAGCCCCATGAGGATAAACAGTTTGAATAATATAAGGGTCATCCCATTTAGAGCGCAACTTACCTGGAAAGATGTGCAAACGAGAATTGTACAATAAAACTTTCGGACCTACTTCAAAAGATTTTCTCAAAATATGTCTGTCATGAAAAGCTTTGGTTTTTGCCTTGTAAATCCGGGCATTCTCATATGCCTCATTTCTCAATTCTTCCAACTCAGATAGTTGGAGTTTTCTATGGGCATCTGTAGTAGGTAGATCAAAGTTAAGCTTCTTAATAACCCAAAAGGCCTTGTGCTCTAGCTCAACAGGTAAGTGACACGCCTTTCCATACACCAAACGGTACGAAGATTGACCAAGATTGGTCTTAAAGGCGGTCCTATGGCCCACAAAGCATCCACTAATCGGTTAGACCAATCCTTACGGTTCGGGTTGATGGTTTTCTCAAGAATTTGCTTTATCTGTCGATTTGAAACCTCAACCTGGCCACTGGTCTGGGGATGGTAGGGTGTGGCCAACTTGTGAATGACACCATACTTTCTCATAAGGGCCTTAAAGGGATGGTTACAAAAATGCTTGCCTCGATCGCTAATGATAGCACGGGGAGTACCAAAATGGGAGAAAATGTTCTCCTTTAGGAATTTCACAACCACTTTGTGATCATTGGTCTTACAAGCAACTGTCTCAATCCATTTGGGCACATAGTCCACAGCAAGTAATACGTACAAGTTACCAAAAGAATTAGGGAAAGGCCCCATAAAATCTATACCCCATACATCAAACACCTCAACCACCAGAATTGGGTTGAGGGGCATCATATTCCTCCTGGTGAGACACATTAAAGATTGGCATGAAGAACACGCCTTGCGATAAGAAAAAGCGTCTTTAAAAAGAGTAGGCCAATAAAATCCACACTGTAAAACCTTGGCCGCAGTCTTATTGGGCCCAAAATGGCCTCCACAAGCCTGATCATGACAAAAAGATAAGATAGATTGCTGGTCATGATCAGGAACACACCTCCGGATTACTTGGTCCGGACAAGTCTTAAAAAGATAAGGATCATCCCAAAAGAAATATTTTACCTGTGAAAAGAAACGATTCTTATCTTGCGTGGACCAATGTGCATGTGTCACGCCCGTAACCAGATAATTAACAATGTCAGTAAACCAAGGTTCACTAGACACTGCCATCAGAAACTCATTAGGAAAGTTTTCGTTGATTGGAGAATCAACAGTCAAAGAATTAGGCAGCCGGGATAGATGGTCTGCAACCAAATTTTCACTACCTTTCTTATTCCTAATTGCAAGATCAAATTCCTACAACAAGAGGACCCACCTAATGAGGCGAGCTTTAGCATCTTTCTTCTGCACAAGATATTTGATAGCTGCATGGTCAGTGTAAACAATCACATGTGAGCCTATCAAGTAGGGCTTGAACTTCTCTAATGCAAACACAACATCTAAAAATTCTTTCTCAGTAGTGGTATAATTAAGCTATGCATCATCAAGAGTCTTACTTGGATAATAAATCACATGGGGTAATTTATCGATTCTTTGCCCAAGAACAACCCCTATAGCAAAATCAGAGGCATCACACATAAGCTCAAATGGCACTGTCCATTTTGGAGCTTGAATAATGGGGATTGAGGTCGAGGCTCTTTTCAATTGCTCAAAACTCTTATGACACTCAGAGGAGAAATCAAATGGGCAGTCCTTTCCCAAAAGGAAAGTTAGAGGTCTAGCTATCTTGCTAAAATCCTTGATGAACCTTCTATAAAAACGTGCATGACCCAGAAAAGATCTAATGTCCTTCACACTCTTGGGTGGTGATAAATTGACAATAAGGTCCACCTTAGATCTATCAACCTGAATCCCATTGTTGCATCAAGAAATCGCTCAACGGTCCTTCGAGTGTCGTAACCTACAAAAGACCCTGGGTGACAAAGGAGAACCGGTGTGGTTCCGACCTAGGACTCTTCGATGCCTAAGTTAGATCTCTCTGAGCAAACAGATGAGTGAGTAGTAGTATTCAAGATGAGTTCAGATGTTCCTTGATGGGGCTGAGTATCTTGCCTTTTATAATAGAGCATGGCGGTGTGGAGAGTCCTAGTTGATGTAGAGTGTCCGTCGTAGGTGATAGAGTCCCTGAGTAGCAGGGCTTATCCTTGATTGATTGTCTTTTCATGAAACGTGGTGTCACGATAGACTTGGTAATCGTCTTCCTGAGAGACGTAGTGTCATGATAGACTTGGTAGTCGTCTTCCTGAGAGACGCAGTGTCTTTGATAGACTTGGTATCCTTGATGGATAGACGTATCTACGTGGTAGATGAGGTTCCTGGCACATGAGTCCATTCAGACTACGTGACTTGATAGGCAGTGGCCTAGAGTCCTTGGTCAGTTTGTGTCTCGTTGATGGCGATGGTTGCTGCCGTGTTCAAGGGAAACTGTGCCGGGGGATGACATGCTCGAGGTCTTCATCCATGCCTGGTCCTCGCCCAAGGAAGTCTGCGCCCAGATAGTTCTGCGCTCCGTGCCCAAGGCTGTCAGTGCCCCATAGTTCGCGCCCAGGGATGGTCTGCGCCCGGGGCGGTCTGCGCCCAGCGCTGATCCGTGCCCGGGGTTGTGCGGTCCGCCCCCGGGTCCAGTTTGGGTCGACTCTCTCCTGGTGTAGACACTGAATTTTGGTCACCCTCCCTGGCGATGATGACACTTGAAGTGCCGGCGACCTTTATCTCAGACACGCAAAAATAAAAGAGAGAATGTGTAGACTTGGCCCATGGAAAAGCCCATTGGTGCCAAGTCCATAAGAGGGTGCCACATGGCATCTAAGGGGAATAAAAGAAAAAAAGAGAAATAAAAGAGGGAGAAGGGCAAAGTGGGAAAATAAAAAAGAGACATGTCAATCTTGATTTGAAAAAGGGTAAAAGAGAAAAATAAAAAGGGAAACGGGGTTACATGGTCAAACCTTTACAGTAAGAGGGTAAAATGGAAAAGCTTTTTAAGAGGATAAAATAGGAAAAGTAAAAATAAAGATGAGGATAGAATTGGAAAAATGAATTAGACTTTTAAAATCCTAAAAGTGGGGAGGGTTTAAAAGAGAAACAAAAATCTAACAAACCCTATTTAAAGGTGGGGGGGCAGAATTGGAAAAACAAATTAAATATTTTAAAACCCCAAAAGAGGGGAGGGTGAGATGGATAAAAAAGGAAAAAAGGATTAAAAAAGTGGGAGCCGTCATTCTCTATGAAAAAGGGGGAGAGGACAGAACAGAGGGGAGAGAATTTTTTCAAAAAAAGGAGCAAAACGAGGAAAGGAAAACAAGACAGAGAGAGAGAGTGAGGGAGAAAAGAGAAAGGCAGAGAGAGCAAAGGAGTTTAGAGAGTGAAGGAAGGAGGAAAACCGGAGAAGACTGAGAGTGAAAAACAGAGAGGAAAGGAGAGCAATGGCTGAGACAGAGCTTGCGGAACTCCCCTGAGCCGAGGAAGAAGCTTCTTCTCCACACCTCCTTCGTCTTCTTCTCCACTTCTGCTTCTTCAACTTTCGTTTTCTTTTTGTACCATTTCCCATCGATTCCCATTTCTATTTTATCCCATTGATCAAATCTCCACCCATCACAACCGATTCCACTTTTTCTTCCATTGAAACCTATTTCTAAAAATCCCAACCGAAACCCCCATTCATTCCCTTAGAACCCATTTTCAGGACTGTAGAACCGATGGTGATGGCAAAGTGCAGCAACAGTAAAGCTCTGTGATCCTTGGTTGAAGCGTCCAGGGAGCCGATTCAAGTTGTTTTTCCTTTCTTTTTATTTTCTTTATTTTCATTTGTTATAATGTTTGTTTCTCTTTAAGTGGTCTGTAATTGATCCTCTCCCCCCACTATTCCCTGGTCTGTAATAATCCCCCACCCCCTTGCGTTCGACCCATCTCTGCTCTGCCCAAGGTCGGTCCGGTGGCTTCACTTTTACTGCTGGCTCCGGTGTACAGGTAATCCTCTTCACTCGCTTTTAATTCATTTAGTCTATTCCTGTTGCTTTATTATATTTTGTTATTTTGGATTTATTATCCTGCTTTGTTCTACCTGATTTCATTGGTTTAGTGTCCTCTTAAACATATCACCTGTTTCATGGTTGATCTCACTTTGATTCTGTCTACATGATGTGTTTGCTGTATCTTGTATTTGTTTATCATGTCTTTATTTTGAGTCTGATCCCTACCTTTGGATTGTATTCTCTCCTCCTTCTACTGGTCATGTTTCTGAATTTTTGTTCATGCATTTTGGGTTCTGTCCACTTGAATTCTCAGTCTTCTCTTAAGTTTTTAGTCCCATTTTGATGGATAAAATCAGATATGTGGCTGTTTGTGTTTTAGATGATTTATATTTATTTTAACAAGATGGTGGTGTCCACAGATTTCAATACGGGTCTATGTTGTTCTGTTTTACTTGACTAATATCTGTTCCCCACCCTTGTTAGTCTCTTGATTACTTCCAGCTTTAGTTCTAGCCATGACTGTGTTTTCTTGTTTTTGTTTTCTTCTTTTTCGTATATGGCATATTGGTTATTTCTTTAATTCACTTGTTAATGCTGTCCATGAGTTCGTGGTGTTTGTGCATCCCTTGATGGATTGGACCTGTGATGACCATTTCCTGTAGGCTAGGCCCATTCGGTTAGCTGTTCCAATGGCTTCTCTTTCTTTTCCCTAAAATTTAAAATATGCTGGCCAAGATAGCTAGTTTGAACATGGACTTTCTAGGGCCCATTTTTGCTGATCAATTCAGGAAAGTATTTATGGATCCGAACTGGCCCATTTGGAATAGATGTGGGCTTTGTGGATAATGGCCCACGTGTTACAATTGGGCCTGGACCCGGTTCAGATTTCCACTTGATAAATAGACAGATGAGGAAAGGGCTCGATTTATTGGAATAAATATAACCCAACTTATGGGCTTAGGTTCAATTTGGACCCCAATGTCCATAAGTCAATCAATTTTAAATATTGGGCTTAACCCGGTGGGCCCGGGGGATGTAATGACCCAACCCTTTCGCCCATCTAGTGTTAGCATGGTTTTCCTTTGGGCTAGTTTTGGGCCATTGTAGAATCTGGACCCATAAATTGGAAATTTTAAATGGGTGTCGCTGGAATTGGGTCCTTGGATTGGACCATTTGGTTTCTCTTGGGTTTCGACCTTTAGTCCAATTTAGGCCGTGTGGGAAGGTGTGGGCCCATTCCTTTGGGCCCATGAGTTGCTTTTAGCCCATAATTCAGGATATAAACAAATAACTTCCCCATCTCTTTCGAATTCCAATCGGGGTATGGGATTCCAAATGAGTTTTTAAAATTATTTTGGGTAGAATATAGGGTTTCATGTGGTCTTTTAAGTTTTGGCCTGGATCGTGAGCATCCAAATATTGGCCCTACCATCCATCACGGGTTTGGGTGTGTGAGGAAGCGTGCCCACCAACGGGCCGAGTGGAATGTGGGATTTCTTTGGGACGTAGATGTATGATCTTTAGGATGGGAGTTGGGCTAGCCCGTCATCTAGCCCATGAATGTTGCGGAATCCTCATGATATGATCAGTTAAATTCCTTGCTCCTTGCTCTTTGCTCCATGATTCATGCTATGTATTTAATATATCCTTGCATGTTGAGTGTATTGTTTGATTAGTATAATTTGTTGTGTTGATTTGATTCTCTTGATCACTTTAGGGAAGAATAACTTAGAAATTTGGTTTAGGTTGTAACCCTTGCACATAGATGCCTACTCTTAGGTGCCCAGTTTAGGATGACCTAGAGTTAGAATAATTAGCCTTAGGGTTTGTAAGCCAGTTTATGCAAACGTGTGATCTAAAGAAGGATGACCGGCTCTGGTCCGGGCAGACTGGGTGCCTAACACCTTCCCAGTTCGTAACCTGACATGTACCCATCACTTTGGTAGACTTTGACCTTATCCATTGAGTCATCAGTTGTTCCCTAGTGGAGAACATTTTATGGGTCCTAGACCCTTTCTAGGTGGCGGCTTCCTATTGGCCCGTTTACCCTCTTAGGAGGGATTAGGGTCCTTGGCTTAGATTTCACCAGCGAGATTTCGGTTCGCATCGAGAACCTTGTCGGGGGAATTTTGGATTTTTCAGAATCCATGGTTCTTACGGTGGCGACTTCACTGGGGATTTATGTCAGACTCCTGATTGACCATTGTTTGCGTAGCTTGTTTGTAATTTTAGTTGATGTAGCTTTGTATGTTGATTTTTGTTTTCATGCATTCGCACTCACATCATTGCATTGTGCACTGCACGGTCTGCTTCTACCTCCGTGGTGTCATTGGTAAGGCCCCACATGCAGTTGTGGGATTTCCCCGATGGCATCACAACCCTTGATCCTGTATTGCTTTAAGTCACAACTGATCATATCAATCGATTTACTACCTGGCGACCTTTAGGCCATACATTTAGGTGTGCCCTGGAAGACACTATGGGATAGTACTTGGATTGATTTATCGAGTTGTTTCTACAAAGCGGTATAAAAAGGATGTGCCGACGTATCAACGGACACAATTGTGACGGGTACAATATGGTGCTCCTTGACGAGGGGACCCTGTCCTAAGCCAGGACAATTTTGTGCATACATCATGTAGGAACATAGATCCAATACTTAAGTTCGCCACAACTAATGTAAGAATTGTTTGAGGTTCAAATTCGAACACCGATGTAGATAATATTATCCGTTTTGATTTGTCACCCACCAACGGGGGTTTTGAGTTTCTACCCCTTATCATTGAGGTATGAGTGTTGCGCTTCCTACCAGTGTTTCATTCCCCTGTAGGGGTGGTATCATAGGGTGATTCCTATGTCCACTCCAAGGTTGTTGTGATTGGGGTGATGCCTACACAACCAATCTAAAAACAGTGTGTGTCTCAGCTGATAGGGAACCATGCATTTGTACCTTGATGTTGAGGATGAACTCGATTTGCTCCATCACACGGTGTTTGGCGATTGATTCGATGTAATGCCATCTATGCGGATGTTCTTGTTTGAACCACTTTGTTTGATTCGTCAGTTGAGAGTTCCCTCAACTTTAGCATTAATTTGATGCTACTCTCAATTGAACTTGTTTGGTACGGTCCTGTTATCATGTGGGAACTGCCTTAGCTTGGTTCTATCCGGTCCAACTTGTTGTCAACCATGATGATTTAGCTCGGCCTAATCTAGGCTGCCTCATTGGACTCTTTCAAACCAGACCTTTGATTCACATGATTTTCATTTCATTGTTTTACATAGATGGTTGAGACATTAGGATCTTTGCATCTCTGACATTCCTCTTTGATCCAGAGGTTGCCAATTAGAGTCCTTGAGATAGAATCAGTCTTCCTAATTTTTGGTTTACAAAATTGATTTTCAAATGTAGGTGGTTCAGGCCTTAGCATTTTTAGACCAAAGAGACATTTGATCACTGACTTCCAGTCAACCAGATTCTAGTCATTGAGTTTCTAAAGAGTAGATGGGTTTTACCTTTTTTTTTTTTTTTTTTCTTTTGAATTTGAGAATGCCTTGAGTCGTTTTCCTCGATATGTTGATCGCGTACAGTCAAAATGAATTTGTGTCAAAATTTTCATTGGATATGATCCCAGTCAAGCTTTTCAAAAGTTGCTTTTGTTGGAGCGATCCCTGCATCAAATGATTTTCGATCAATGGCTTTGTTTTGGATAGGGAGTTTGAACCCTATTGGTCATAGCCTTGTTTCCCATGTCATCGGAAGCTTTCCCATGTAGCATGGTCCGTTCCTTTCGGTTTGGATGAACCGAGCTAAGCATTTTGGTCCTCAATGAGTCGGGCCGACATAGAACCGGGTTAATTTTGCTCCTATATGAACTAACTTGCTACTAACTTTTCTTGACTTGTGTCACATATATATGTTTTGGGTAAACATTTAGAACTCTATTATTGCGTGTTTTGCGAGTATGGGTCATACTTATTTTTTTGGTTGAAAGATAAGCCATTTGGACTTGGGATTGGTCCCCATTCTTCAGAAGTCTTGAGCATAGGAGTAGCTCCATCTGAGTTTGAGCTAGCGTCATGAGAGATCCATTTAGAATGACCCAGTGCATAGGTTGAGTTCTGATTTGGCATCATTTTAGTCATTGAGTATATTTTCTCCATCTGTGAACTAGATCTTTCACCAGAATCCAACCCTAATCCAGTTTCTCATCAGGACCATTTCAAGCATTGCCCCAGTATTCTAAGCAGCCATGAGTCAGAACAGTGATCTTCCTCCACTTCCACTTTTGGATCCTTTGGAAGCCTGAGTCGTCAGAATAGAAGCGATGATGGAACAAGTGATGGATTTGGTCCGACACCATTTGGATGCAGCCTGCCCTGATGGACACCAATACCAGCAAAGCATGCCTCCAACTCCTAGTGTTGATCCTTTAGAAGCCAAGGTTGTCTGAATGGAGGCGGCGGTAGAGCAATTAGTGGATTTGATCCAAACTCAATTAGGTGCAGCCCGTCCTGTCGACAATACCAGCGGAGCTTGCCTCCAACTCCTAAGGTTGTACTCCCTAGTGTGATAGGAGAGGATGATGCTTTTGTGATAAACAACCTCCCAGCTATGAAGGTAACCAGTAGCCCAGAGAACAAGGAACTGAATGATAAGGTTGTCCATCTGGAGCACTTGGTTAGAAATTTGAAATGAGTACTTGATACTGAAGGCTTCTGCCTCTTCCCCTATGTCAAATTGCCTGATGGTTTCAAGTGGAAGTCTGAGAAATTTGATGGTATAGGGGACCCTTGTACCCATCTGAGGTCCTATATTGGACAGTTGAGGTCTAGAGGCTTTTCTGATGAAATGTTGGGTCAAGCTTTTCAATTTTTGCTGATCGGCGCTGCACACTGTTGGCTGATGTCTTTTGGACCCATCACATACTCGCACCTGGACAGATATAATGAAGGCATTTTTCCCAGCAGTATAGTTATAACACTGAGATTGAGCTGACCAGGAGAGAATTGGAAACCATAAGACAGAGGCTAGATGAAGAGTTCACTGATTATTTGGTGAGATTTCGAAATAAAGCAGGGCAGATGTGGGACAGACCTAATGAGAGAGAGCAATTGGGTTCATGATGAGAGGATTGAGAGCTCCCTATAAGGATATTTTGTTTGGTCAAGGCATTTTGACTTTTGAATGCCTCATGGCTGCAGGTCAGTAGGTTGAGGATGCCATTGTTCGCGGTGAGCCGCTTCCCAATGCAAATCAATACATGTCCAAGGATAGTAGCAGCACGAGGCCTCCACAGCAGAAGAACGTAGGGTATAATGTTGCGAATACTACCCTTTTAGCTGCGATACCAGTCATGGTCACCAGGGAAGCCCCTTATGTGCTAGAACCTGCAAATGTCTCACGTCCCCCGCTCACAGCTAAGAGAGTTTATTGATTTGGGAATGCCCCGTGGTGTTGTCTATGATCGACTTGTGAAGGTTGGATTAATTGGAAAAGTTGAACCAAAGCCTGTTCCTGAGCCCAAGCCGCATTGGTATGATCCAAATTTGTATTGTCGCTTCCATAGACAGATAGGACATGACACAGACAGGTGCCCTAGACTACAACATGAAATACAGGACTTGCTTGATGCAAAGAAGTTTGAGCTCAGGTCTAAGCCCAATGTTCCTCCTAAGAACGACACAATCAATGCCATTGAAGGGGAATTGAAAGAGTCTGACAGTACTTTTTTGATTAGAAGCCTGTCTACTCTGAAACCAGTCAATTGTGATGCGAGCAGGGTGCCCTTGACGGTGTCTACTACCTAAAGTCTCAGGATGTTAAGAAAGCTAGCAGCAAGAGACAATGAGATTGATGAATTATTTGACCAGCATGGTTTTGAGGTTTGCATTCCTAGCCTCAATCTTGGGCAGAGGCAAACATTTGGTGTTTGTACGCAATGATGTTGAGTCAAGGAGTGCAGTGGTAGCCGAAACTTGAGGTAGTAAGGTTTGGAGCTGGTAATTGCAGGGCTTTCATGGTCATGTTTGGACTTGAGCTTGTTAGAGTTATAGGCAGTCAGGTTGTCAAGTTTTCGTCTGTTTCTCCTCTTGTTCCGTTTTGTGTTGAGTCGGTCCCAGTCTGGACCAAGCCCGATGTGATTACAGTTTTGAGTCAGTCTAGTCATCAAGTTCTTTTTAGTTTCTCCCCTTGTGGGAATCGAAATGTTTTGCTTTATGTTGAGTCGGTCTCAGTCTGGAACAGGTTTGATGTAAATACTCCTTTTATCAATGAAATAAGTGTTTCTGAGTATATTGATTCTTCTTCCTCCTTCCCATCTTCTGATGGTGAATCTTGCGATGTTCTATGGCCTAACTTGTTCCAGAAAGAAATGAAAAGAAAGGAATGGAAGGAAAAGTTCAACAGTGATCATTTGTTCATTGTTGGTGTCAGTCTCTTGATAGTAAAAGACCTTGAGCTTTCCATACATCTGCCCCCCTTCAAACGAGCAAGAAGCTTAAAAGGGAAACTTACCTCATCCAACCTATTAAGGGAAGCCATCCTTGGCTGCTTGTTATCTTGAATAAATCCCAGAAGCATTTGAATTTCAATAGTCACCCTCTTTGGGCCTTAGCCTATTCTTTGGAAAGCCTTGTCATGACCCACCCATAGCTCACCACCAGGATACCCTTCAACCGCTTAATCCTATCCACTCCCAGGGTTTGATTCGGAAATATTATGCCAAAGTCCAAAGTTGCTTGGCAAGGAAAAGGAAAAGTGCACTTGAAAATGAAAAAAGAAAAAGAGAGAGAAGAAATGAAAAGAAGAAGGGCAAGAACAAAAATTTCAAAAAGAAAAGAAAAAGCAAAAAAAAAAAAATAAAAGTAAAAAGAAAATTTCAGTTTGAGCCCAAATAGGGGCGAAAGAAAAAGAAAGAGAAGCAAAAAAGCAAAGAAAAAGAAAGAAAAAGAAAAAAAAAATTTCAATCTGAGCCCAAACAGGGGCAAAAGAAAAGAAAGAGGGGCAAAAGAAAAAGAAAGAGAAGCAAAAAGGGAAGGAAAAAAAAAAAAGAAAAAGAAAAAGAGAGAAAAAGAAGAAAAAGAAAATTTATGAGCCCAAAACAGGTGCAAGAAGGAGGAAGTCCTCACAAAAAATGAAAAAAAGAGGGGGAAACTTTAGTGGCAAAGGCGTCACAATTTCGAGTAGACTCTGGGAGTGTACTTTGAGCCTTTTACCTTCCTTTGAAGCCAAGTCCTAAGCCCCATTACAACCTAAGAAAGTCTTCCTAGGCTAGATGCAGTGAAATTTCCTCTGGTAGCTTCGAGCTCACTCGGCTATGATGGAACTTAACTATCAAGATTTTGACATTAGCATATCATCGGTGTAAGAACTACGTCCGACCTGATTCCTGATTTATTCGGGATATGTAGGTAGTCTGAGAAGTCAACTTCAGGCTCGTTCAACCATTGTTTGAGCTTTCCTTCTCGAAAGGGTTCAGAATGTCGCTATTTTTATCATTAGAAGATGGTCTACTCAGATTGAAAATTTTTTGTACCGTCTATCATTCCGGCGGATTCCCAAGAGTTTTACATCTTAGTCCTCCTTTTCTATGCTAATCCTTCATTGGCGTGATTTCTCTTGTGAGTTCGCCATTCTGAAATAATAGCGCTGTCTTCTTTCCGGGTCACTTGTTTTCATGTCGTCTAGAGTTCAAGTCCAGGCATGACCTTTGGCCATTTCCCTTATGATCCAATACTATCTATTTTGATGAAAGAGAAAAAAAAAAAGAGAAAAGAAAAAGAAGAAGCAAAAAAGAAGAAAGAAAAGAAAAGGAAGAAGCAAAAAGAAAGGAAAGAAAAGAAAAGGAAGAAGCAAAAAGAAAGAAAAGAAAAGAAAAAAGGAAAAGGAAAAGAAGAGAAAAAAAGAAAAAGAAGAAAAGAAAGGGAAAAAGATAGAAAAAGAAAGGAAAAGAAAAAAAGAGCAACAAATTGAAAGGAAAAAAAGAAAAGGAAACAAGGTTGCAAGGGGCAGAGATCTCATGAGAAGTTCAATATCATGTTTGGATCCAGATACCCATTGATAGCTGAAGAATGACATCCTTGTTGACGGAGATGGAACAACAAGAGAGTGTAGGGGCGGATCTGCATTTTTGGTTCGGATTGGGATGATTCTACTGAAAAGAGGGAAGACTCGGCTCACCTCACCATCAAACCCATTCATGCATAGCATCCAATCATCAAAATGTTCAAAGTTCATTATCGTGAGCCTTTTGTCCACCACCCACTCACCTGGAGAGCCATGAACCAGTCCTCTTTGATCTTTGACTAGAATGGTGCCAAATTGAAGTCACCTTGAGTGTGAGTCTGTTTAGCTTTCATAACCTTTTCGAGTGATGGTGTATCTTTATATCTTTTAGAATGATCCTTTGGATTGCATCCTGGGAGAGGAGAGTTAGACATAGGGTCGTAGGTGCACAACAGATAGTGATCCTATAAGAGTTTCAATTAGGCACAGGATGCAGTGTCTTAAGATAATTAGGATCAGAATCAGTACCAGAGAGTCAGAATTAGAATCAGGATTAGGATCAGCACCAGAACCAATCAAAGTCAGAATTAGCACCCAGAATTTGAAGCCTAGAAATCTGTGAAGCCAGCATCTCACAGATTTTCATAAAATCTCAACAATAAAGGTCCTTCCTTTGGAATTCCTTGGAAGCTAGCACACTTCCATGGATTTTCAGAGAATTTCAAAACTCAGAATCTTTCCTTTGGAAATCTGTGAAGCCAGCATCTCACAGATTTTCAAAAAAAAAAAAAAAAATTAAAAAAAAAATCTCTCAGAATCTTTCTTTTGGAAATCTTTGGAAGCCAACACACTTCCACGGATTTTCAGATAATCTCAGCAAAAGAAAAGTTATTTATTTTTGTCCCTTGGAAATTCTTGGAAGCCGGTAAAACTTCCATGAATTTTCAGAAAGTCTCAGAAAGAAAAGTTATTTGGTTTTATCCCTTGGAAATTCTTGGAAGCCAGTAAAACTTCCATGGATTTTCAGAAAATCTTAGAATGAATTTAGTTATTTTTTGTCCCTTGGAAATTCTTGGAAGCCCTAGTAACACTTCCATGGATTTTCAGAAAATCTCAGAAAGAAAAGTTATTTATTTTTATCCCTTGGAAATTCTTGGAAGCCGGTAAAACTTCCACAAATTTTCAGAAAGTCTCAGAAAGAAAAGTTATTTATTTTTGTCCCTTGGAGATCCTTGGAAGCCAATAAAACTTCCCCCCTGTAAGTTCCTTGAAGCCAGATTACTCCCTCAGTTTTTTCTCGGAAGCATCTCATTTTTGCATTTCATTTTGCATGCGCAGCCTTAGTTCGGTCAATACTAGTGAGTATTGGCTAGCTGAGGTAGATAGCCGATCACAGAGCACCCACTTACCACTTGATTTTGCATGAATTGTCGATCGATTCTTCTGATTTCGGTTTTATCGTTCGATTTGCATTTGCATTTGCACCTCCGCCATCCCTGAGCAGGGTGTCGACAGTACATGCTCCGGGTGACAAAATTTTGGTGATTCTTGTCTTTGCCTCTCGACTGGTACACTGGTCTCGGTCAAAGAGGGGCATTCTGTAGACACTGAATTTTGGTCACCCTCCCTGGCGATGATGACACATGGAGTGCCGGCGACCTTTGTCTTAGACACGCAAAAATAAAAGAGTGAATGTGTAGACTTGGCCCATGGAAAAGCCCATTGGTGCCAAGTCCATAAGAGGGTGCCACATGGCATCTAAGGGGAATAAAAGAAAAAAAGAGAAATAAAAGAGGGAGAAGGGCAAAGTGGGAATAAAAAAGAGACATGTCAATCTTGGTTTGAAAAAGGGTAAAAGAGAAAAATAAAAGGGGAAATGGGGTTAAATGGTCAAACCTTAAAAGTAAGAGGGTAAAATGGAATAGCTTTTTAAGAGGATAAAATAGGAAAAGTAAAAATAAAGGTGAGGATAGAATTGGAAAAATGAGTTAAACTTTTAAAACCCTAAAAGGGGGGAGGGTTAAAAAGAGAAACTATAAAAATCTAACAAACCCTATCTAAAGGTGGGGGGCAGAATTGGGAAAATAAATTAAATATTTTAAAACCCTAAACCAGGGGAGGGTGAGATGGATAAAGGGGGACCGTGCTTACTCCCATCGAGCGGATGGGGT
The DNA here is from genome assembly GCF_018873765.1 of Telopea speciosissima. NCBI lineage: Eukaryota > Viridiplantae > Streptophyta > Magnoliopsida > Proteales > Proteaceae > Telopea > Telopea speciosissima. Next base: position 46,465,526 of record NC_057920.1, read on the forward strand.
CTACCTTTACCGTATCTTCTTCGCCCATGGTCTTCGTTTCGCTATCTCCCGTTTTGTGGAGTTGGTGTTGGGGCACTAGGGTCTCACTCCTGGGTAGGTGTTGCCCAACTCTTGGCGTGTCATTCTGAGTTTTTATGTGTTCTTCGCCCAGATGGGGCATGCCGCTACCGTTCCCCTGTTCTCTTACTTCTATGTGTTGAAGAAGGGGGAAGGGGGTGTTACCACTTCGCCCGTCGTCTCCCTAGGGGGTCTCTCGCTGCGCTCGATCCTCTGGTGGGGATTACTAGCTCAATGAAGTATTGGAGAGACCGCTTCTTTTTTGCCATGGTCCCTCGATGTGCACTGTGATCTACTTGGGAGGTCATTGATGTCAAGGGGGTGAACCGCCCTCTTGAGTTGAGCGACTTTGAGCATCACTCCCTCTAGCGATGTCAGGGATGCGACCCATTCGACGTCCGTTAGTTGGATTCCAAGGCTGTCTTATGACTTTGGAAGTTGAGTCCTAGTAAGATATTTGGATTCTTTGATATTTGCCCATGTACTTTTCTTCTGTGTACCCACTGTCTGACTTGTCTTTTGTTCTTGATTGGATGTTGTGCAGTGGACATACGACCGGATCTTAGTGTCTTTCACTCTAACCTGCGGAAGAGATGTGCTCAGACGGCTCCACCTGGGGATGGTTCTTTTGCTATTGATCCTCTAGTTCCTACTTCTTCTCCTTCTGGGGCCGCTGGGACCAAGCGGAAGGGAGGCCCTAACCCCCTGGTTCGGTGAGGACTGGACAACAGGTTATCCTTCCGCGGTTGTCTCCTACTGTCGCTGCTCTTGGATCCTCTGTTCCACCCCCTTCTAGAGGCAAAGGGGTGGTCTTGCCAGAGGAGAGTGTTACTTGTTCAGCCGAGGCTGATATGATGCCCCCTGCTGGGTCGAATGTCGCTCAGCCAAGGCCGATATAATGGCCCCTGCTGGGTCGAATGTCACTCCTCCATCAGATGTCCCTTGAGTATATAGGTTCTTGGATGTTGAACTTTTCGGATCTTGAACTTTGGATTGTGATCTCTTTTTGGATTGTATGTACTTGACTTTTTACCTTCTTCGATGTGGATGTTGCATATATGTGATCTTTGTTGCTTTGATGGTTCTCTTACCTTTGTAACTCCCGGTGGTCTGTAGTCCTTAGTGATATTACGTCTTGGCAGTCTACGAACCTTGGTGGCCAATGGGCTTTGGTGGCATAACGCCTTGGTGGTCAACGGACCTTGGTGGCATAACGCCTTGGTGGTCAACGGACCTTGGTGGCCAACGGGTCTTGGTGGCATAATGCCTTGGTGGTCAACGGACATTAGTGGCCAATGGGCCTTGGTGGCATAACGCCTTGATGGTCAACGGACCTTGGTGGCATAACGCCTTGGTGGCCAACGGGCCTTGGTGTGGTGGTAGTGATTTGACTTGAGTAGTAGAAGACGAGTATTCCGAAACCAACTCTTTACTTCAAATGAGAAAATTTTTCAAATTATCCTTGAAACAGTACTGCCATTTACTGCTGGTGCTGCTGTTGCTTCTACTGGTAGTACTTCTTCAGGTGTTCTGAGTTCCAATACGGTCTACCTTCTTGCCCCCCGGAGTTTTCAAGCGGTATGTCCCTGGACGTATCTGCTTGGAAACTATGTAAGGTCCTTCCCAGTTTGCTGATAGCTTCCCTTCCTTCCGTGGCTGCGATGCACTTGCCCTCCTTAGGACTAGGTCCCCCTGATGGAATAATCGTTCTCGCACCTTGGCATTGTAGTACTTGGCTGTGTGCTGCTGGTATGCCACGTTTCTCAGTAGTGCCTTCTCTCGTACCTCATCCAGGAAGTCCAGGTTTGCTCGCAGTCCATCTGTGTATGTCCTTTCATTGAAATGCAGTACTCTATGGGACATGGCGAGGACCTTTACCGGTGCCAGTGCCTCTGTGCCATATGTTAGGCAGAATGGGCTTTCTCCTGTGTGTGTTCTTACTGTGGTATGGTATGCCTACAGGACGCTCAGTAGTTCCTCGACCTATTTTCCTTTGGCTTCTTCCAATCTTTTCTTTATTTCATCCAGTAGGGCTCGGTTTGTTACCTCCACCTGACCATTGGCCTGCGGGTATGCTACCGAAACAGGCCGATACTTAATGTTGTAGTTTTGGCAAAAGGCTCTGAACTTAGGGTTGTTGGATTGCTTCCCATTGTCGGAGACTATGATTTTTAGCACACCGAACCTGTAGATGATGTCGCCACGGACGAACTTCTCCATTTCATTCTCTGTGATCTTGGCCAATGGTTTGGCCTCTACCCACTTGGTGAAGTAGTCGATGGCGACCACTAAGTACTTGCGGTTGCCTGATTCTACTGTGAAGTCTCCCAAGATGTCTACCCCCCACATGGCAAAGGGAATAGGGTTGAGGATTGATGTCAGTTTGGTGGCAGGTAGATGGGGTACTGGGGCGAACAATTGACATTGCCCGCAAGCCTTGACGTATTGCACTGCTTCCTCTTGCATTCTCGGCCAGTAGAGTCCTTGTCGGAGGATTTTGTAGGCTAGATGTCGTCCTCCCATGTGGCTTCCACAGATCCCCTCATGTACCTCTGCCAGGGGATATTGAGCTCCCTTGGGTCCTTGGCACCGAAGCAGTGGTGCTGTGGCCCCCCTCTTGTACAGTACTTCGTCCAGGATGATGTGCTTTGCAACTCTTGTCCTTATCTTCCTTGCTTCGACCTTATCTTCTGGTAAGACGTCGTTCTGTTGGTAGTTGAGTATAAGGTCCATCCAGCTAGGCCCTTCCTTAATTTCATTGACTTGCTTCTCCTGGTATGTTGGTTCATGCAATATTTCCACGTACACTACACTGGCCAAGTTTCTGAGTTCATCATTGGCTAGCTTGGACAGTGCATCGGTAGTGGCATTCTCGATCCTGGGAACTCGAATTATCTTGAACTTCACGAACCCCCTGATCAACTCTCGAGCACATGCTAAGTATGATGCCATTCGATCAATCTTCGCCTCGTACTCTCCATTCACCTGGTTCACCACAAGCTGGGAGTCACTCCGGATGGATATGTGTGTGACTTGACTGGCTTTTGCCACCCAGAGTCCGGCCAGTAGTGCTATGTACTCTACTTCATTATTGGATGCTGGGAAGGCAAACTGGAGAGCATACTGGATTCGAAACCCATCGGGACTGGTGAGTATGAAACTAGCTCCGCTTCCTGTGGCGTTATTCGAACCATCCATGAACATCTCCCACGATCCTCGATCATGCTCCTCTGGTTCCTCTTTTTCTGACTTGATCTCAGGTAGGGTGCATTCAGCGATGAAGTCTGCTAGTGCTTGGCCTTTAATAGCCGTCCTGGGTTGGAACCCGATGTCGTGTTCACTCAACTCTACTGCCCAGGCTATTAATCGTCCGAAGATGTCTGGCTTGTAGAGTACCTTCTTCAATGGTAGGTTGGTGAGGACTGTGATGGTATGGGCTTGGAAGTAAGGTCTGAGCTTCCTAGCCGCGATCATCAGTGCGTATGCTACCTTCTCAATCCTTGTGTACTTGGTCTCTGCGTCAATTAAGACATGGCTAACATAATAGATGGGTCTCTATATCTTACCCTCTTCTTTTAGTAGCACTGCGCTCACTGTGATGGGGGTCGCTGCCAAGTAGATCTGTAACTCTTCGTTGGATTCTGGGCGCCCAAGCAATGGTGGGTTCTCGAGGTATACCTTCAATTCTTCTAACGTTGTTTGGAACACCTCTATCCATGCAAAGTCTTTTGGACATCAGAGGTTTTTCAACATCTTGAAGAATGGCAGGCACTTGTCTCCCGACCATGACACGAACCTTGAAAGGGCAGCAATCCTTCCATTCAATCTCTGTATTTCTCTGACTGTCCGAGGTGGTGCCATCTCTTGGATGGCCTTGATCTTGGATGGGTTGGCTTCTATTCCCCGTACCGAGACCATGAACCCCAGGAATTTTCCTGGCGTTACCTCGAAGGCGCACTTCGCAGGGTTTAGCTTCATCTGGTTCCTTCTCAGCACGGTAAACGCTTCTTCCAGGTCGGTCAGGTGGAAATGGGCTTGGATGCTCTTCACGAGCATATCATCCATGTACACCTCCATATTGCTCCCAATTTGTTCCTCAAACATCTTGTTGACCATCTTCTGGTAGGTGGCCCCTGCATTCTTCAATCTGAACGACATGACATGATAGAAGTAGTTCTCCTTGTCCGTTCGAAAGGCAGTGTAAGACTCGTCATCCTCATGCATGAGGATCTGATTGTAGCTAGAATAGGCGTCCATGAAACTCAGCATCTCATGTCCAGCGGTGGCGTCGATCAACAGATCAATCCTGGGTGGTGGGTACTCGTCTTTCGGGCATGCCTTGTTCAAGTCAGTGTAGTCGACACACATTCTCCACTCCCCATTAGGCTTGGGTACCATGACCATGTTTGTGAGCCAGGTAGGGAACTTCTCTTCGCGGATGAACCTTGCTCGGCTCAACTTCTCGACCTCTTCTTTGATGGCTGCCTGTCGGTCGAGGGTGAAATTTCTTCTCTTCTGCTGGAAGGGCTTCCTGGTTGGGTCTACATGCAGTCTGTGCTCTACTATGGATCTTGGAATGCCTGGCATGTTTGCAGTCGACCATGCGAAGACATCCATGTTGTCTTGGAGGAGGTGTCCCAGCTCTTCTTTTTGTTCATCGTTCAATAGTGAGCCAATCTATATGACCTCAAAAGGGTCGTCTTTGCTGAGTGGCCAGGGGATGAGGTCCTCCACCGGTCTTCCTCTCTTTTCTGTTAGATCACCTCTCTGGTCACTAACCAGGTTCTCTATGCACAATGCCATCCCCTGTGTGTTGCCGTTGTTCTTCATGAAGGTGGCATAGCAGTCTCTGGCCTTCTTCTGATCACCTCAAACTTCCTCCACTCCATTGTCAGTGGGGAACTTCATCTTCAGGTGGAGTGGAGACACCACACCTCTAAGGGCTATCAGGGAGGGTCGCCCTAGGAGGCCATTGAATGACACCACGGACCTGACGACCATGAAGTTTACCATGATAGTCACCTATCGAGGGTGCTCTCTAAAGGTGACAGGTAGCTCTATGGTGCCTTTGATGGAGGTTATGGCGCCTGAGAATCCATGGAGGTAGGTGGATTCTGGCTTGAGTTGATCGTCTCCAAATCCGAACTTGCGGTAGGCTTCCAGTGAGAGTACATCCACGGATGCCCCCGTATCTATCAACACCCTGTGTATGAGTCGGTTGGCTATCTCCACCTGTACTACCAGGGCATCCTCATGTGGAAAGCTCACACCTTCTAAGTCATTAGTTGAGAAGGAGATCACCGTCTCGGTCTTTTCTATCTTGTTTGGTTTCTCTGCTACTCCCACGAACCTGGTATGGGCTTTAGCCTTCTTGGTTGATTCCTACCCCAGTCCTCCGAGTATGGTGAGGATGGGGGCTCCCTTGGTGCCGCTTGGCTCTACTACCTCTCTTCTTTCGTTAGTGCGGTCTCTTTCTCTATCTCGGTCTGCCCTTCTTTCTTCCCTCCCTGGTTCTTCTCTTTCCCGGTCACGTCCTCAATCTCTTTGGCCCGAACGGCCATCACGTCTCCTCTTCACGTACTTGTTCAAACTCCGTGCTCTCACAAGGCCTTCTATCTCTCTCTTCAGTTAATAGCATTCCTCTGTATCATGCCCATAGTCCTTATGGAAGAGGCAGTACTTGTTAGGGTTGCGCTTCTCAGGTCCTACTAGCATGGGTCATGGCCATCGAATTAGGTCACGGTCCTAGATCTGCATAAGAATTTTGGACCTGGTGGTATTCAGCGATGTGAACTCTGGACTGCCTGCTCTCTCACTCTTCTCTGGGCGACGATCACTTCTCCCAGATGGGCGATCGCCCTTCTCCTGTCGATGTTCGGTCCTTGACCTCTTACTATCTTTACTGTCATCTAGCGCTGACCTCTTGTTGTCCTGTGGCTTGGCTTCAATTACCTTCTTTCGAGCTTGTACTATCTCGGCCATGTTGGCGAACTCGTTGCATTGCTCTAGGAGCTCCTTCATGGTCCTGGTCTCGTGACGCGCCAGTTCCTTGATCAGTTCCATATCTCGGATACCCCCAGCCAACGTAGCATGCTGGGTCTGGTTATATAGGTCTCTAACCTCCTGAGGACTCCTTGGTGAACCTTCTGACATACTACCTAAGGGACTCCCCAGGGGTTTGTATCACATTTAGTAGATTGACCATGGTCTTCTTTTACTTGACGCTGCTCTGGAAGCGGGTCATGAACTGTTCACATAGCTCTGCAAACGATCCAATCGAACGTAATACAAAACCTGAACTTACGGTAGGCTTTCAGTGAGAGTACGGCCACGGACGCCCCTGTATCTATCAACACCCTGTGTATGGGTCGGTTGGCTATCTCCACCTGTACTACCAGGGCATCCTCATTTGGAAAGCTCACACCTTCCAAGTCATCATCCGAGAAGGAGATCACCGTCTCGGTCTTTGCTATCTTGCTTGGCTTCTCTGCTACTCCCACGAACCTGGCATGGGCTTTAGCCTTCCTGGTTGATTCCAGCCGCGGTCCTCCGAGTATGGTGAGGATGGGGGCTCCCTTGGTGCCGCTGGGCTCTGGGCGCTGGGCTCTGGTACCTCTCTTCTTTCGTCAATGCGCTCTCTTTCTCTATCTCGGTCCTCCCTTCTTTCTTCCCTCCTTGGTTCTTCTCTTTCCCAGTTACGTCCTCGATCTCCTTGGCCCCAACGGCCATCACATCTCCCCTTCGCGTACTTGTTCAAACTCCCTGCTCTCACAAGGCCTTCTATCTCTCTCTTCAGTCGATAACATTCTTATGTATCATGCCCATAGTCCTTATGGAAGAGGCAGTACTTGTTAGGGTTGCGCTTCCCAGGTCCTACTAGCATGGGTCATGGCCATCGAATTAGGTCACGGTCCTGGATCTGCATAAGAATTTGGGACCTAGTGGTGTTCAACGGTGTGAACTCTGGACTGCTTGCTCTCTCACTCTTCTTTGGGCGACAATCACTGCTCCCAGACGGGCGATTGCCCTTCTCCTGCCGATGTTCGGTCCTTGACCTCTTACTATCTTTATGGTCATCTAACGCTGACCTCTTGTTGTCCTGTGGCTTGGTTTCAATTTCCTTCTTTCGAGCTTGTACTATCTCGGCCATATTGGTGAACTCGTTGCATCACTCTAGGAGCTCCTTCATGGTCCTGGTCTCGTGACGTGCCAGGTCCTTGATCAGTTCCATGTCTCGGATACCCCCAGCCAAGGTAGCATGCTGGGTCTGGTCGTCTAGGTCTCTAACCTCCTAAGGGCTCCTTGGTGAACCTGCTGACATACTCCCTAAGGGTCTCCCCAGGGTTTTGTATCACGTTCAGTAGATTGACCGTGGTCTTCTTTTACTTAACGCTGCTCTGGAAGCGGGTCACGAACTGTTCGCATAGCTCTGCAAATGATCCAATCGATCGTGGTCAAAGTCTGGAAAACCATGAGGTTGCTGCACCCTTGAGTGATGCAGGGAATGCTCGATAGGATACCACATCTAATCCACCATATAGCGTCATGCCATTGAAGTAGTTGATGTGGTCATTAGGGTCGGTGGTACCACTGTAGAGTTCAAAGGTGGGTAGCCTGAACCTGGATGGGAGTGAGGCTGACATGATCTCTTCTAAGAAGGGGTGTTGTCCAGGGATTGAGTGTGTCTCACCCTTGGTCTGCTTCTTCAACCCTTCCAGCTTCTCGTCCAACTCTCGGAGTCTCTTGTCTAGCTCTTCATCCCGTGTTTGTCCTTCACGTCTGACTGGTCATTCGTTGTGAGCTCGTTCGCGTCCTCTCTTGGAAGTCCCTTCACGTCTCGACTGTTGGTGAGAGGGTGAAGGGTCACGTCATGACGAATCTTATCTTGACCGTGAGGGGCTTGCTTCACGGTAAGTCCGGCTTTGCCCTGCTACATGACTTCCTTCTAGTCGACCATCAAACACCGACCTCCGGATGGACCCTTCAGGGTTAGGTACCATGGATCGATGTGATGGTGTTCTCCCCTAATTTGACCATGCTGGAGGATCGGTCGATCTCCCCCTAGGTTGGGAAGGCTCTCCTCGCTGCCTGGTGTGCCTCTCTGATTTGTCACCCATGGGAGGGGACCTCCTGGGGCCCTGTTCCTGTTGAGGGTCCGTCCTGCGATGGTGTGATGTTGCACGCTGCATCAGGTAGTCACGAAAGAGTCGTTGATCCTCGAGGATCTGTCGCTGTAGGTCATTAATCTGACCTATAGTTGCTGGGGCATTGGGGTCAGGTACCACCTCCACCACTACATCGTTGTTGGGGTCGACTACCGTAACTTGATCATCGTCTGGGATCTCCCTCTCTAGAGAGACATGGTCCTAGTTATTGGCTCTGTGACGTGAGTTCTCTGGAGGAGGTGATCCATTCCCCTCCCTCGGGGCATTGTTGGTGGAGGGAGCAGTCTTCTTACCCCGTGGTGCCATGGTTGAATAGATATGGAAACTGGCTAGTAAAGGTAATGGCTAGGGTCGTTCCCACAGAAGGCGCCAATCTGTTGCGTCAAGAAATCACTCAGGGGTCCTTCGAGTGCCATAACCTGCAAAAGACCCTGGGTGACAAAGGAGAATTGGTGTGGTTCCAGCCTAGGACTCTCTGATGCCTAAGTTAGATCTTTCTGAGCAAATAGATGAGTAAATAGTAGTATTCAAGATGAGTTTAGATGTCCCCTGATGGGGCTGAGTACCTTGCCTTTTAAAATAGAGCATGGCGGTGTGGAGAATCCCAGTTGATGTAGAGTGTCCGTCGTAGGTGATAGAGTCCCTGAGTAGCAGGGCTCATCCTTGATTGGTTGTCTTCCCGTGAAAGAGGTGTCATGATAGACTTGGTAATCGTCTTCCAGGGTTGGCCTGCTTGGTTCTGGTCTTGTGCTGGCCTTCTTTCTTGGGTTAGGACACGTGGCAGTCCTTGATTGGTCAGGGTGATTTTGGGTTCATCACCCATCTTTGGACACAATATGACCAAGAACTATGCCTTGCTTCACCATGAAGTGGCACTTCTCCCAATTCAAGACCAAATTCTTTTCTATGCATCTTTTGAGAACCAAAGAAAGATGGTGCAAGCAATTAGAAAAAGTAGAGCCGTGAATAGAAAAATCATCCATAAACACCTCTCAGAAGTGCTCTACCATATTGGAAAAGATACTCATCATGCGCCTTTGGAAAGTAGCAGGGGCATTGCAAAGCACAAAAGGCATACGCCGGTAAGCAAAGGTTCCATAAGGGCATGTGAATGTAGTCTTATGTTGGTCCTCCAAAGCAATAGGGATTTGGTTATATCCTGCATATCCATCAGGAAAATAATAATATTCATGGTCAACTAGTCTCTCTAACATCTGATCAATAAAAGGCAAGGAGAAGTGATCCTTCCAAGTTGCCGCATTCAATTTTCTTTAGTCAATGCACACTCTTCATCTCGTTTGGATACGGGTTGGAATCAGTTCATTATTTGCATTCTCAACTACAGTGACTCCTCCTTTCTTTAGCACAACTTGCACAGGACTCACCCATTGGCTATCAGAAATAGGATAAATTATGCCATAATCCAAGTACTTTAGGATCTCTTTCTTAATTGCCTCTTTCAACACAGGATGAGCCCTATTTTGGGGTTCCCTAGAAGGTTCGGAACTCTCCATCAGATGAATATGTTGTTGAACAATGGAGGGGCTAATACCTTTGAGGTCTGACATGGTCCAAGCTATGACTTTCTTATGTTCTTTTAGAAGCTTGATCAACTCTTCTTCTTGAATAGAAGTCAAATAAGAAACAATAATTATAGGAAGAGTGTGATCATGTCCTAGGAAAGCACACTTGAGATTGAGGGGCAATGCTTTCAACTCCAATGTGGGGGGCTCAATAATAGAGGGTTTAGGAATGGAGGTAGATAGGGGTCCAAGGGGCTCCAATGGTGGTTAGATGCTCCAGACCTCAGATAATGTGGTATTATCAACACCTTCCAATTCCTGCATATATTCCTGAAATCCTGAATCAAAATCAATCTCAAAGAAAGTATCAACATCATCGGGAAATCCCTGAAGCATATGTACCTCTTCATCAATATCAGGCTACTTGTCCAATCTAAACACATTAAAGTCCACAGAAGTATTGCCAAAAGATAGTTTCATGAGACCATTCCTGTAATTGATTAAAGCATTACTGGTATCAAGGAAAGGTCTACCCAAGATAATTGGGATTTGGTTCTTAAAATTGGCAGTAGGTTGGGTATCTAAGACAATAAAATCCACAGGAAAGACAAATTCCCTAACCTTTAGCAGAACATCCTCAACCATCCCCTTAGGAACTTTAACCGACCTATCTGCAAGTTGAAGAGTAATTCTGGTGGGTTTCAGCTCTTCCAATCCTAGTTGTTAGTCGACATGAAAGGGTAATATGTTCACACTTGCACCAAGGTCAAGTAAGGCATGATCAATGGTGGTGTTGCCTATAGTGCAAGAGATGGTGGGGCTTCCAAGATCCTTATGCTTGGCTGCTACTGACTGTGTAATGAGAGAACTAATGTTAGCAGCCAAGAATGCCTTTTTAGGCACATTGGTGGTCCGCTTTTGAGTTCATAAGTCTTTGAGAATTTTAGCATAAGCGGGGACCTGGGCTATAGCATCCAATAAAAGAATGTTCACCTAAACCTGCTTAAAAACATCCAGTATCTTCTCCACAGAAGGAGACTTCTTGTTAACCAACCTATTTGGGAAATGGACAGGTGGGGCATATACTCTTTCAGGGGTGGCCCTTTTCACTTTCTCAATAGAATCATCTTTGGTTTTATTCAACCAAATCATCTGAAATTTCTTCAGGTTCATCAGATGAACCAGAAACAGAAGGCACTAGAATGACCTCTTCAGAAGGTGGAGAGACAACAGGAGTATTAGATGGTAGAGACTAAGGTGTACTAATCTGTTGATACTCACCGCCACTCCTTAAAGCATATATTGCATTTGATGAACACATTTATGTGTGAAATCTTAGGGCATAAAGCATACATTTTACCACATTGGACTGAGTTACTTGGTGCTTTCTTATGCGTTTCAGGTTTTTGGACTATTTATTGCTATTCTGGACTATCGGAGGCTACATCTCCAATTTTACACGTAAAGCTGAACCAATATTTTTGCATGGCTGTAAAGAGGACTAAATTTGGAGCAGGTTGGATGTGACGGAATGCAAGTACGAATTCGTCTAGACCACCGTACAGTCAATTATTCTTTTCAGCCCAATAAATGATAATGGGCCAGAAATAAGCCGAAACGTAAGCCCGGGCCAGTTTGAATTTTTTGAGATTTATATTTGACATCGAGGAAGACAATTATGATCAAGGGTTGAGATCCTCTCAAGCATTTACCTCTTTTTGCATTGTTTTTACAATTGAAGGAGAGAGTAAAGCCAAATGGGACCCACAGCTGTTCACATGTGACCAAGGGTAGGATGGGAATAATTCTCACTGAAGCTACCAAGGACAAAGGAGGAATTTCATATCTAAATTAGAAGTTTAGTGGACTGCAAGCAAGGATCGGCCAAGATGGGAGAAATAGTAGGAGAGATAAGAGGAAAAAGAGATTTATAAAAAAAAAAAATAGAAGAAAAAAAGAAGAGATAATCTCTCTTTCCATCTCTAATCCTATTCTCTCTTTCTTTCTTTAACTCTCTCCCACTCACGGTCTCTCTCTCTCTCTCCCACTTCCTCTTAAACTCTCTCTCCTATCTCCCACTCACGGCTCTCACCACCTCTCATCCTATTTTCTCTTTCACACCCCATATCTCTCACGGGTTCTTACTGCCTCTTTCCTAACTTATTATCTTCTCTCTCTTTCCCCCTTCTCTAATTAGATTTTCACATTCTCTCTATCTCTTTTCTCTTATCTTTTATTTTATTTTATTTTCTCCCACCTTATCTCCTCTCCACGATTTTTAGAGGGAGAGAAGCCCCAAATTCGTTGGAAGCCTCCCTCCCCCTCTTCTCCCCTTTCCCCTATAAATACCCCCTCTTCTCTTGTAAAATATTGATTCAGTTAGTGAAATTTTCTCTTCTTTTCCTATTTTTGGCTTTAGTTCTTAGTTTTGATTTCATAAATTAGTTCTTTCAAGTTCTTAGTTTTGCTTTCATAAGATTAGTTTAATGGTTGTAATTTTGATTTCATAAATTAGCTCTTCCAAGTTTTTAGTTTTGCTTTCATAAGAGTAGTTTAATGGTTGTAATAGGCTTAGTTTATCCTTTAATGTCTTCAATATGGTTGTAATAGTTTTAGTTTTAAGCTTCCTAGTCTAAGCTCCTAAGTTGATGACAAGACTTGGAGATTTAGAAGAGGAAGCCATGGTAAGTTCATGCAAGTATTCATTCAAACTTCTTCAATTAATCCGGTTCAAGCACATCTACGTTTGCATTCTCTAAACTCTCAATCTCATTCTCTCCTTCTCCTTCTTCTTCTTCTCCCTCTATTTCTTTTATTTTTCTTATGTGGTTATTTTGTTTATGTGGCTATTTTGTTTATGTGGATGTGGATGTGTGGCTATATTTTTATTACTTCCAACTTGCTTTAGTATAGGATTTTATTTTTAATTACTCCCAATTTGCGTTAGTTTGATAGGTTAGATGTTCATGTGTTAGGATGCCAACTGAATCCTGTAGATGTGTAATTTGTTAGATGCTTGTGAGTTAGGATCTGTTAGTTTAATTATCATTAATTTAATAATTTAATTAACTTGATTCACTTTGCATTACTTTTAAGATTAGTTAAATAGAGTGGCGTATATCTCCTCGTGTTTGACCCGTAGCTACGATTGACCCGTACGCTTGTGATTTTATTTTAACTCAAACAAGTTTTTGGCGGCGTTGCCGGGGAGATTATAGTCCATTTTATTTATCTGATTTTTAAGTAGTTCAAAGTGTTTTAGTTTATTATTTTCTCCTTTTTTTTTTCTAAAACAAAAAAAAACAAAAAAACAAAAAATCAGTTTTTGAAAACCTCTTCTTGTTTCTCTTCTGTTTCAAATAGTGTGCGCCCAATCTAAAGTCCTTCATATGCCCAAACCCAGCCAATCTTGGTGCCCCTTGATTCGTTGGGTGGTTTGGATTAGCATGTGACTTGTCTTTGGAAGTGACCACTCTTGATAACAGGAAAGTGACATAGTGAGAGTGTTGGAAACTGAAACATATAGTAGTACTCCACTCTACATCAGAATCCACTAGGAGTCGCCCGTAGGTGGCTCGTGAAGACTATACGGGTTCCCTTGCTGTCAACCTATATGGCAACCTTACAGCTTTGGAACCACTGTTTCGATTTTTGAGGGATAGATGCACTATCTACCTTGGGCTCTCTCTTGTTTTTAGTATTTTTTTTTTTGGTTTTTATTTTTCTTTAGTTTATTTTATTTTATTTTTTAAGGGAGACCTCAATTTGGGATAAGTGGTTAGTTTGTGAATGTCTGGAATAATGTACCTCTATGACTTTGGGAGAAAGGTGGAAACATGCTAAGGCACATATGACTTTGGGGGAAAGGTTTAAACAGGCTAGGGAAGCCAAAAGTAGTGAGATAGAGAATAATTTTGCACCACCCCAGTACAATTTTGCTCCCCAACCCAACTATGGGCTTTCGAAAAATTTTGATTGGTCGCATCCCCAGACAATTCATGTTATGGAAGGATGCCCTAATCTTTATGGGGGTAGCTATGGTGATGAGAATGTGAGTCCTCAATTTCAATATGATTCTCTTGGCACTTACAATCAGGGGTGGAGTGATCATCCCGATTTCTCGTGGGATCAATGGAATAACCAAGTTGGACCATCCAATTTTCAATATCATGGTCAGTTTGGTCTTCCAATGCCCAACCCTCCACTAAATCTCAATGGGTCACCTCTCCTTGAACCATATCACCAACCCCCTGAGTTTCAGAAATGGGTGAGGAGGCCAGAATGAGTGAGCTTGAGAGGAACGTTGCCCTTTACATAGAAAGAAGTAATAACATGGAGAAACAACTCTCTCAACTGATCACCATGTTACAGGTGGAGGAAATGGGTACATTACCTAGTCAGCCTGAACCTAGTTTATGTTACCAGATTCCTGTTCAGAATGAACCACCCCATCCCCGGCCTATTGATGTTGAAAGTCCACCACCCCAATTTAAGGTTAATAAGAGTCACTCCCAACAAGATGTTTTTCATGATGATTTATTTGTTGAGATTGAGTCTCCTACAGATATTAGTGAAGCGAGGTTTGATGAGCTACCTGGGGAAGTCCACCTTTTGCCTGAAAATTCTGATTTTAGTGAGCCTAGTAGTTTTATTGATTTAGAATCAGATTTTTATGATAACATACAGACCCAGGAAATTCGATTTCCCCCTCTCTCGTTGGAAAACCCAGATGACTGTCATTTTGAGGATTCCATTATCCCACATATTGATTTGTCTAAACCTCCTAGGTTTGACGACTTTATTGAGGATGACAATGTTAGTCATGATGCGTTTGAAGCAAATTATCATGATCCTTATTTGGCAAACCAATTTCTGCAAAGAGCGATAGTTTTATTACTAGGATTGATTTGAGTAAATCTCCCATTTTTTATGATTATTTTGATGAGGTCATTCATAATCCTTTTTATGATTATTGTGATCCATGTTTAGTTGGTTTTTCAAAGAATGACAGGTGTTCTACATTGCCAACGGGAGAGATGGGACGGATTTATGGCCTGAGTTTTAGTGCCTTCATTTTTCACTATCCCATGATGACAGATTTTTCTATTGGATATTTCTCAGTTATGTTTAATTTTCATATTATTTCTAGCTTTACTAAAATTCATGGTCGAGTGTTTTCTGGTTTTGAAGCCCTTTCTCCATTTGTCGGCCATGGATTGAGATTTCTTTTGCTGACCCTAGTACTTCTTGTAGAGGTCATGGCTCTTCATGATCCTCTTTATTGACTATATTTGGTAAGCTCCCTCATCTCATCTCTTATCCTTATTCTTTCTTTTCTACATGCATTGAGGACATTGCATGAATTAAGTGTGGGAGAGTGTGTTGGACTTCATTTGTGAATTTTTTGAATTTTGATTGTGGCGATAGTTTGGTTATGTGCATAGGTCTCTTTGATTGCAAAGTAAGAGAAAGAGGGAATTAGGTTCCCTAGCATGCGAAATAATAAAAAAATCTCTTTTCAAGGACGGTAGTTGATATGTATCCGGCGATGGGGATTGAATTTGAAAATATGAGTGCTACTTCATTTGATGGTTAAATTCCTCTATGTGTTTATATACCCTTTGATCTTTTGGCTAGTAGTTGAGACCAATTTGTTTGTGGCAAGGCAAGGCATGACAGTGAAAGTGAAAATAATAATAATAAAAAAAAGAGCCAGACAGAAAAGTGGAATTCCTTGAGACTAGACAAGGCACTGTGCCTCATGAAGCAGGGTGACTTAATCAAAATTCCTTGGAAGGAAACTCAAAAAAAAAAAAAAAAAAAAAAAAACTTTTGCATCAAAGTCTCAATGTTTTATGGATATATGCAAAAAGCGAAGCTACCAAGTATTTGGGTGTCTGGTGTATGCTCCATCGTGTCATTCAGGGAATAGTAGTGGAGTAGAAATAGAGTTTGTGGTTGAGAAAAAAAAAAAAACCTTTTGCTTTAATGCCTGAAAAGAAAATATGGTAAAAAATACTCAATGCCTAAGTCTTTAGTTCCATCGATGCTATGAGTGGTTTACTTGAAGGTGAGTAGTATTCGGAAAATATGAGGAGATCCCTTGACCTTGATGCATGCTTGTTACTTGAATTGATGTGGGGTGATAAAATTCAAGTGCGGGAGAATCTTTGGCTCCTTGATCTTTAGTTGAGTATTTCTTTGAGATTGTGTGTACTATCTTACTTATGCCATGAAAAAAATTTACATCATTCTTTTTGACTTATTGAATTTTGGGTGTATATTCACTACAAACACCCACGAGACAAAACTCGTCCACTAGGGGTAACCTAGGGGTTTAAAGGCTTGTTGCACATGTTAAGTGCAATCGTGATTCCTACGAAAGTGAGTTAGTATTTTTTTTTGCAGTCTAGGTTAGTTTTTCTTTTTGCTTTACTTGAGGACAAGTAATGTTCAAGTGTGGGGGAATTTGATGAGCATATTTATTTGTGAAATCTTAGGGCATAAAGCATATATTTTACCACATTGGACAGAGTTACTTGGTGCTTTCTTGTGCGTTTCAGGTTTTTGGACTATTTATTGCTATTCTAGACTATCGGAGGCTACATCTCCAATTTTACACGTAAAGCTGAACCAATATTTTTGCATGACTGTAAAGAGGACTAAATTTGGAGCAGGTTGGACGTGACGGAATGCAAGTACGCATTCGTCTAAACCACCGTACAGTCAATTATTCTTTTCAGTCAAAGAAATGATAATGGGCCAGAAATAAGCCGAAACGTAAGCCCGGACCAGTTTGAATTTTTTGAGATTTATATTTGGCATCGAGGAAGACGATTATGATCAAGGGTTGAGATCCTCTCAAGCATTTACCTCTTTTTGCATTATTTTTACAATTGGAGGAGAGAGAAAAGCCAAATGGGACCCACACCTGTTCACATGTGACCAAGGGTAGGATGGGAATAATTCTCACTGAAGCTACCAAGGACAAAGGAGGAATTTCATATCTAAATTAGAAGTTTAGTGGGCTGCAAGCAAGGATCGGCCAAGATGGGAGAAATAGTAGGAGAGATAAGAGGAAAAAGAGATTTACAAAAAAAAAAAACCAAAAAAAAAAAGAGAAGAAGAGATAATCTCTCTCTTTCCATCTCTAATCCTATTCTCTCTTTCTTTCTTTAACTCTCTCCCACTCACGGTCTCTCTCTCTCTCTCCCTCTTTTCTATATCTTCTCTCTCCCACTTCCTCTTAAACTCTCGCTCCTATCTCCTCTTACCCATCTCCCACTCACGGCTCTCACCACCTCTCATCCTATTTTCTCTTTCACACCCCATATCTCTCACGGGTTCTCATTCCCTCTTTCCTAACTTATTCTTTTCTCTCTCTTCCCCCCTTCTCTAATTAGATTTTCACATTCTCTCTATCTCTTTTCTCCTATCTTATCTTTTATTTTATTTTATATTTTTTTCTCCCACCTTATCTCCTCTCCACATTTTTTAGAGGGAGAGAAGCCCCAAATTCGTTAGAAGCCTCCCTCCTCCTTTTCTCCTCTTTCCCCTATAAATACCCCCTCTTCTCTTGTAAAATTATTGATTCAATTAGTGAAATTTTCTCTTCTTTTCCTATTTTTGGCTTTAGTTCTTAGTTTTGATTTCATAAATTAGTTCTTTCAAGTTCTTAGTTTTGCTTTCATAAGATTAGTTTAATGGTTGTAATTTTGATTTCATAAATTAGCTCTTCCAAGTTCTTAGTTTTGCCTTCATAAGAGTAGTTTAATGGTTGTAATAGGTTTAGTTTATGCTTCAATGTCTTCAATATGGTTGTAATAGTTTTAGTTTTAAGCTTCCTGGTCTAAGCTCCTATGTTGATGACAAGACTTGGAGATTTAGAAGAGGAAGCCATGGTAAGTTCATGCAAATATTCATTCAAGCTTCTTCAATTAATCCGGTTCGAACACATCTAGGTTTGCATTCTCTAAACTCTCAATCTCATTCTCTCATTCTCTTTCTTCTTCTCTATCTATTTCTTTTATTTTTCTTATGTGGTTACTTTGTTTATGTGGTTATTTTGTTTATGTGGATGTGGATGTGGATGTGTGGCTGCATTTTTATTGCTTTCGACTTGCGTTAGTATAGGATTTTATTTTTAATTACTCCCAATTTGCGTTAGTTTGATAGGTTAGATGTTCAAGTGTTAGGACGCCAACTTAATCCCGTAGATGCATAATTTGTTAGATGCTTGTGAGTTAGGATCCGTTAGTTTAATTACCATTAATTTAGTAATTTAATTAACTTGGTTCACTTTGCATTATTTTTAAGATTAGTTAAATAAAGTGGCGTATATCTCCTCGTGTTCGACCCGTAGCTACGATTGACCCGTACGCTTACGATTTTATTTGAACTCAAATAGCATTTACCTGATTGGAGGGCCCTTGATGCTGTTGGCCTACTGCAACATTGAGCTGAGGAGCTTGGGTACCTTGCTGTATTAGAGCCTGATGTCTAGGATTTGGCTCAGGTTGGCTAGGTAACTTCCCTTTTTCCCTCTCATGCATGATGGTGACAAGTTGGGTGAGCTATTTCTCTATATTATTATGGCTTGTCATGAGAAGGGCCATGCTTTTCTCTAGCTCACTTATTCTTGTTGCTTCTCCTGTATTGGTAAACCCTGGGAGGTGCTGATAAGGTGCAAGGAGAGGTGGCCTAACAGAATTAATTAGAGGTCGTAGATGAGGACGAGGGGGAAGGGGGTGAGGAGATATACCTTGGTTTTATGGGGCAAAGTTGGGCCTTTGGAGACCAAGCGGGCCTTGATGGTGAAAGTTGGATGGGCCTGCTTGGTTCCATTGATTCCAGGAGAAATTGGGATGATTTCTCCATCCTGGATTGTAAGTGTTGCTGTATGGATTATTTTGGTAGAGAACACTCACATTCTCAATGTTGGAATTACCCACAAAGTTGTTGGGGCATTCCTCCAAAAGATGTCTAGGTGTATGGCACCAACTGCATATTGACACATGGTTGACCTGGTTCACCGGTATAGGCTCTTTAGGGACAATGGACTCTAACCTCTTGATGAGGATATCCAGTTTGGCTTCCTTGGCTGGCACACCCTCAATGAGGTAACCCTTAGTGGTCCTTTTAGCCTCTTAGGAGGATTTCCACTCCCTAATCTTTTCAGCCAAGTTGATCAAGAATGTCCAGACCTCATTCTCATCAGTAAAAGAGGTAAAGCCTGTAGGACACAGATTCTAAAAGCTGCTTTGTCTGAAAGTCTATGCCCTCATAAATAATTTGGCAGAGTTGTCACAAGTCAATACCATGGTGAGGGCATTCTAATAGGAGGTCTTTGAATCTTTCCAAGAACCTAGAGAAGGAATCATGTGGTTTCTACCTGAACTGGAGGATGTCACTCTTGAATTTATTAGTCTCGTGAAGAAGGAAAAATTTTCTCAAGAAGACAATGGTGAACTCATCCCATGTATTAATGGAATTAGTTGGCAGTCCATAGAGCCACTTCTTGGCATGGTCCTTCAGGGCAAATGTTATAAACCGAAGCCTCACTGCATCATCAGTTAAATTTTGAACCTTAATTAGAACACAGACCTCCTCAAATTCCCTAAAGAAGAGATAGGCATCCTCATTAGCCATCCCATGGGAGTGGGGTAGCATACTAATGAAGTGGGTCTTGAGTTCATAGTTGTTCCCTGTAGCAATTGACAGATTGATGCAAGAAGGCTGTTCAACCCTGGTAGGGTAAAACCTATCCTTAAGAGTCTTGGGTTTTCGGTCACCCATGGTCAAAGGTGGGGTCAAAGGTGGTGGAGAAGGTGGTATTTTAATAAGACAGTTGCTTGAATCACGG
Organism: Telopea speciosissima; assembly: GCF_018873765.1. Lineage (NCBI taxonomy): Eukaryota > Viridiplantae > Streptophyta > Magnoliopsida > Proteales > Proteaceae > Telopea > Telopea speciosissima. Next base: position 46,485,133 of record NC_057920.1, read on the forward strand.
TTCCACACTGTATCCACCTAAACAGATATGAGGTCTCCTTTTGAAAAATTAAAGAAAAATAAAAGACTCGAAAAAAAATCACCAAAAACTAAAGGGAGTCCAAGGTTGATAGTGCATCTGTCCCTCAAGAATCGAAACAGTGGTTCCAAAGCTGTAAGGTTGCCATATAGGTTGACAGCAAGGGAACCTGTATAGTCTTCAAGAGCCACCTACAGGCGACTCCAAGTGGATTCTGATGTAGAGTGGAAGACTACTATACGTTTCAGGTTCCAATAGCACTCACTATGTCGCTTTCCTATTATCAAAGTTGGTTACCTCCAAAGATAAGTCACATGCCAATCCACCCAACAAAGTCAAGATGCAACGTCATAGGTAACTTAATCCTATGAGGGACACCAAAAGAGGCTGGGTTTGGGCATATGAAGGACTTTAGATTGGGCGCACAGTCTTTGAAACAGAAGAGAAACAAGATGAGGTTTTCAAAAATTTTTTTTTTTTCTGAAAAAGAGGAGGAGAAGGAAAAGAAACTAAAGCACTTCGAATTATTTAAAAATCAGAAAAATAAAGTGGACAATAATCTCCCTGGCAACGGCGCCAAAAACTTGTTTGTAAGAAATAATAACCGCAAGCGTACGGATCAATCTTAGCTACGGGTCGAACTCAAGGAGATGTACGCCACTCTATTTTACTCACTTAAAAGCAATGCAAAGGGAACCAAATTAATTAAAGTGGTGGATTAAACTAATGATAATTAAATTAACGTATCTTAACTCACAAGCATTTAGCGAAATTACGTATCTAATGAATTGAATTGGCATCCTAACACACATCAATCTAACCTATCAATACTATCGCGGTTTGGAAGGAATAAATTGCAGCCACACACCACAACCACACAAAAAAAGAACAAAGGAATAATAAAGGCTAAGAGATGAGAGACGGAGAATGAGACTAAGAGATTAGAGAGGTAAAACCCGAAGGTGCTTGAACTGGACTGAAATTGCTTGCTTCTCTACCACACTTGAAATGGCGCTATCAAATCTAAAATTTAAACAAAAATAATTAAATTAAAATCCTAACATAATGCATGATAATGGTAGTGAATAAAAAATAAAATTCTAAAAGCATGATTGAATTAGAGAGGTAGAGAATGAGAATAAAAATAAAAGTGGAGAATGAGAGTCCTACTAGAATGGATGGAATGGAGGAGGATGAGAATACCAATAAAATGAAAGTGCATGAAAAAATAATAGAAGAGGAAAGAGGTAGAGAATAAGAAAAGAAATTAGAATGAACAATTACAACCCCATTAAAAAGCAATTACAACCCAAGCAGGGGTATTTATAGGGGAAGGAGAGGAGAAGGGAGAAGAGGGAGAGGGGCTCCACGGTTTTGGGAGCTCTTCTCCTTCTAAAACCGTGGAGGGGAGAGAGAGAGAGAGAGAGAGGATCCAAAAAATAAGAGAATATTCTCTTCTCCTTCCTCCTTTACATTGCTTGAATCCCAAGAAAAAAAAGAGAAAAATAGAAAGAGGGAGAGATATAAAGCTTGGCTACCTAAACCTGCTTTTTTCTAAAAAGTGGACTTTCTAATTTTATTCTGTGCTTCATTTTCTTTGCAAGAGTCTTCTCCAAGTAAATTGATCAAGGCATCTTCAATGTTTGACTTTTCAACCTTCCAAGGATAAGGAAATCTTCTCCAAAAGCAATCTATCCATAGTCAAATCCTAAAAATACCCTTGGAAAGTTGGAGGAGAGAGAGAGAGTGATGATGATGGCTAGGATTTCACTCAATGAATTAATTCAAATACCCAAGCTATCCTCTTTCAAAAATCGTGGAGGGTGCACCCTTTAAAAATCGTGTAGCCCTGGTGCACCCCAAAAATCGTGGAAGCTTGACATGTGTGGGTCCCCCCATATGGCTGGCAGCTCTTCTCTCTCTTCAAGATTGGAAAATCACCAAAATGGTCCTGTACTTGTAGTAGATCTCTACCATTGATTAGAAGTACCTTCTTTGATGTAAAAAATACTCTTGGGAAGTGGCAGAATGGCTATGGGCTTACATTCCAGCTCATTTCTGACCCATTATTCTTTCTTGGCCTGAAAAGAATAATCGATTACATGGAGGCCTAAACGAATGCGTAATTGAATTCTGTCATGTCCATCTTGCTTAAAATTTAGTCATCTTTACAGCCATGGAAAGAAAAATGGTGACTTTACGTGTAGATTCGGACATGCAGCTCCCAATAGTCCAGAATAGCATAAAATAGCCAAAAACCTAAAAAGCACAAGAAAGCACCGAAGTAACTCTGTCCAATGTGGTAAAATGCATGCGCTATGCCCTAAGATTTCACACATAAATGTGCTCATCACATGCCATCATGATTGTTGTAGTTTTACTTCGCTTCACTGTAGCTTTGTTTTGCTCGTGGTGCGACTTACCAATACGGTCAGGAGAATATCAACTTCCTTTTGTGGTGCCAATCACTACTAGGCTGAAATTCACCATTATGGTCAGCATATTTCCATGTGATTTTTGTTGAGTCCCCTGAATATTTGTTTGTGATTTCCAACGCAGATTATTTAATATCTTGGCCCACACGATGCTTCGTTTACTACGTTATTAATGGAATTCAAACAGAAGTTGAACTGTCGCATCTCTTCAAAATCTTTTCACAGGTTTTGAAAAACGCAGGTGCAATGGGGACCTGCCATGTGGCTCCTGGGAGTTACTTCCTTTAAATTCAGAATATCGTCTTTTGGGATTCCCTTTTGATCTAGACTATCCGTTCCTTCATAAATAGTGGTTTTCCCCTTTTTTCCCTTTACCACACTCTGCTTCTTTTTGTAACAAAGCCATAGACCTTCTTTGCGGCTTTCTTCCCTACACTTCTCTTGACGTCCTCCTATTTCTCTGGTGTTGTGACTATCGCTGCTTCTATGGTTACAGCAGATGCCATTTCTTGTGCAAACTCTCCAGTTTTATGGCCTTGCTTTCAGCTTCGATCTTTAAACAACATTTGCCCTCATAACTTCGATCATCAATCGATACACTATGTCTTTTGTATTTCCTAGCTGGGGGGCTGCCTCTTTGTGTAGTGACCTGCTTCAATGCTTCTACAAAGACGTGGAGAGTCTTGAGGTGGCTATTTCCTGCCTCCCCTAACCTCCTCAAAATTCGAGGGTGGGAAGATTTGCACAAGCAGTGCACTGGAGGATCAAAGTCGGCGTCCTTCTTGTTGTCTTCAACCTCCTCATCTCTCATAGGGGTAGGAATCTACCACTGGGATCCATTCTGTCATCAAAGAAGCTCAAAGGCATCTATATGGAGATTCCCAACTGGCGAACAATCTTCTCAAGGCTTCTCGGGCTCGCGTTGGGCTACTGGAGGGCACGCCATGTATGTCTAGGTTGATCATAGCTTGTACGACATCCTCTTTATGGCCACTCCTGTCTCACGCTTCTAGGCCCCGGTTTCCATTATCCTCCAGATCTGTTGTCTGGCGAACCAAGATGATGCTATGCATGCTTGTGGTCTAGGCGCACCTTGTTTTTACTTCGCTTTTGTTGCAAGGAAGAGGCGTTCACTGGAAACCGAACACACCCGCTTCTCTTTCTTGAGACTCTGTATAGCCTTAAGTTCTCATTTCAATTTTGTAAAACGATGTTGTATTTGTTGCTTTTTGGTACCCCATTTCTATGTTGTAAGAAGTTCCCCTTTAATAAATGAATCTTCTCAATTTCCTTCTGTTATCCATGATGCTTTGGCTTGTGTATTTTTCTTTTCGTATTTCCGTTTTCATCATGATCCATCTACGTTTGAACTCACTGAAAAATTGACCATTCTGGTCAAGAGCAACTTTATGGTCTGGAGACCAAGAATTCTTTTGTGGAATGCTGATATGGCGCAACTTGCCATTATAGTTGGAAGACCATTAATTTTTATTGTGGAACGCCATTATGGTGCAACTCACCATTATGGTCGGAAAACCATTAATTTTCATTATGGAATGCCACTATGGTGCAACTCACCATTATCGTCGGAAGACCATGAATTTTCATTATAGAATGCCACTATGGTGCAACTCACCATTATGGTCGAAAGACCATTAATTTTCATTGTGGAACGCCACTATGGTGCAACTCACCATTATGGTCGGAAGACCATTAATTTTCATTGTTAATTTGCACATCAATAACAACATGCGAATTCTTAATAACTTGTTTATAGAAATGAATCACAAATATTGATGCCTTTATTAAATGTAGTAATCTGAGCATTTGAAATAATCCAAAGTTGATTTAAAACAAACAATGACTGACCTTCACTAATAGAATTTCCTCAAATTTTTTCAGTTCCAAGACCGTGTTATGGGTACTCCCTCCAAAGTCTCTAAATGATAAGCTCATGGACTTCACTTGTTTGGAGATTCTGTATGATACAACTCACCATTATGGTTAGAAAACCATTAATTTTCATTGTTAATTTGCATATCAATAACAACATGCAAATTCTTAATAACTTGTTTATAGAAGTGAATCAAAAAATGAATCATAAATATTGATGCCTTTATTAAATGTAGTAATCTGAGCATTTGAAATAATTCAAAGTTGATTTAAAACAAACGAGGACTGACCTTCACTGATAGAATTTTCTCAAATTTTCTGAGTTCCAAGACCATGGTATGGGTGCTCCCTCCAAAGTCTCCAAATGATAAGCTCCTGGCGCCACTTGTTTTGAGATTCTGTATGGTCCTTCCCAATTGGGCGCTAGCTTTCTCATAGCTCTTAGATTAGAGACTTCTACTTTACGAAGCACCAGGTCTCCTTAGTGAAACATTCTTAGTTTCACCTTTGCATTGTAATGGCATGTTGTTCGTTGTTGGTGCGCAACATTTCTTACACATGTTGTCTCTCTGATTTCTTCTAACAGATCCAAATTTGCTCTCAGATTTTTGCCATTAGTCTCTGGGTCATAGAGCTATACCCTTAGTGAAGTTTCTCCAATTTCCACAAGAATCACTGCTTCAGTTGCATACGTTAACATAAATGGGGTTTCACCTGTTGCAAGCCTTGTGGTTGTCCGATATGCCCATAAGATGTTTGGTAGCTCTTCTGTCCATAATCCTTTGGCTGTCTCCAACTTCTTTGGGATCCCATCCAACATGATTTTGTTCATGACTTCAGCTAAGCCATTAGATTGGGGATGTGCTACTGAAGTCTTACACTGCTGAATCTTATACCGATCACTGAACTCCTTAAACTTTTGCTCAAATTGCTTCTCATAATTTGTGATAAGGTTCTCGGGATTCCATATCTATATATGACAGAATGGAGGAAGAACTTCCACACCTTCGTGGCTGAGATTATGGCCAATGCCTCCGCCTCCACCCACTTGGTGAAGTAATCCACTACTACTACCACGAATTATCTACCTCCTGACGCCTTTGGGAATGGACCCAAAATGTCCATCCGCCATTGTACAAAAGGCAATGGACTAGATATGAAGGTGAACTCATTTATCGGCTGGCGGGTGATCAGTGCAAAGTTTTGACATTTGATGCATTTTTGTACAAAACTCATTGCCTCTTTTCGCAAGTATGGCTAAAAGTACCCTTGCCTGATGACCTTGTGAGCTACTGCTATGCCCCCCAAGTGTTGTCCGCAAATGCCAGTATGAATTTCCCTAAGCACATACTCTGCTTTTGATGGCTTGAGGCATTTCAAATACGGCATAGCATAAGCTTTTTTGTAAAGTACTCCCTCGATCATAATAAACCATGTTGCTCTCATCCTTATCTTCTTAGCTTCTTCTTTATTGGTCGGAAGTATACTCCCTCGATCATAATGAACCATGTTGCTCTCGTCCTTATCTTCTTAGCTTCTTCTTTATTGGTCGGAAGTATACCCCCTTGGAGATATGCGATAAGAGGATCCATCCAGCAAGGTAAATGGGTAATACATTCTCGGTTTCTTCTATACTCGGTGCACCAAGAATGTCTATGTACACTGTCCGGCCTAACTTTTGAAAGTCTGAGGTGGCTAATCTGGACACGCATCTATTGATGTGTTATGTACATGGGGAACCTGTAAGATTTGAAAGTAAGCAAATCCAGTAATTAAGTCGCGTACCTTCTTTAGATATTATGTCATGCGTTGCTCTTTTACTTCATATTCGCCGTTCACTTGGTTGACAACCAGCTAAGAATCGCTATGCACGGTGATATTCTTTACCATCAGGCTTTTCTCCAGGTTCAAACCAGCGATTAGGGCCTCATACTCAGCTCCATTATTTATAGTTTGGAACTCAAATCTCAGTGCATACTGCACCATAAAATCTCCTGGACGTGTTAGTATCAATCATGCGCCGCATCCATTACTGCTGGATGAACCGTCCACCTGGGTTCTGTGGGCTTTGGATGGTTGGCATTCATTGCCACTTCATCATCTGACAAGGTGCATTCGACAACAAACTCTGCTAATGCCTGTGCCTTGATAGTCGTATGGGGTTGGTATTGGACATCAAATTCTCTAAGCTCCACCGACCATGCCACCATACGTTATGAATGATCTGGCTTTGCCAAAAATTTCTTTAATGGTTGGTTTGTCACCACCACTATGGTATAAGCTTGAAAGTAAGGCCTCAGCTTCCGTGTGGCCATGATCATAGCATAAACATGCTTCTCTATATTGCTATACCTGGTTTCCACATCTAAGAGCACTTTGCTGACATAGTAGATTTACTTTTGCATCCAACCATCACCTTTGACTAACACTACACTTATAGCCACCGTGGTAATGGCCAGATAGAGCTGGAGCACATCCCCTGGGTCTGGCTTGGTTAAGAGTGGTGGGTTGGCCAAATATTTCTTCAAGTCTATAAACGCCTTCTAACATTCTTCTGTCCATTCGAAAGTGAGTTTGACTCCCTTTGTTTGTCTTTCCTTCGCTTTGTTCTTTAGTGCCTTAAAGAAAGGGAGACACCAATCTCCAGAAGCCGAGATAAACCTCCCAAGCGCTACTACTATTTTTGTTAGCTCTTGCAAACCTTTTACTCTCCCCAATGGCCGCATTTCTAATATAGCTTTGATTTTGGATGGATTTGCTTCTATCCCTCTCTTTGATACCATGAAACCAAGGACTTTGCTTGAAGTTACCCCAAACGTGCACTTTGCTGGATTTAGCATCATTTTACTCTTCCTTAAGACTTGGACGCCTTTTCCAGATTAGTCACGTGGTCTGATGCCTTCAAGCTTTTCACTAGCATATCATCCATGTAAATTTTCACGTTGCACCCTATTTAATCCTTAAAGATATGATTCACTAACTGTTGATAGGTGGCACCTGCATTTTTCAACCCAAAGGGCATGCGTGTGTAGCAGTAAGTATCTCTACCGACAATAAAGGAGGTCTTCAATATATCTGGTTCATACATTCTAATCTGATTATACCCAGAATAGGCATCCATGAAACTTAACATTTCATTGCTGACAGTTGCATCTATTAGTAAATCAATATGAGGCAATGGGTTGTAGTCTTTAGGGCATGCTTTATTCAAGTCGGTGAAATCAATACACATTCGCCATTTGCCAATAGGCTTGAGCACCATTATAACATTGGAAAGCCATTTAGGGTAATGGCTTCTTCTATAAACCCTGCTTCTAGTAGCTTGATCACTTCTTCAATCACTTTCTCTTGTCGCTCTGGTGCAAAGGTCCTTTTCTTCTAAAAAACTGGCTTTGATGTCGAATAAACGCTTAGCCTATGCTCGGCTAATTCCTGATCCACCTCAAGCATATCTGTTGCCAACCATGCAAACACATCAGCATTATTCCTTAGAAATTTTACCAAGCTTTTCTTTTGCTCTCCGTTTAAGCCTACTCCAATATGAATTGTGCAGCTTCCATCTCCCTTGATGATTTCTATAGGGATCAAATCCTTGGTAGGTTCCGACCTTCCATGCTCGGGACCATCTCGATCATCTTCAAGGTTGATCTGGAGGGTCTGAGGTTCCTTTCCCCTTACTGTCAGGTAACCCTTATAGCATTTCCTAGAGGTTATCTGGCTTCCTTGACACTCTCCAATTCCTTCATCAGTGGGAAACTTCATGACTAGGTGGGGAGTGGAGACAACAGCCAGTAGGGTATTGAATCTTGGTCGGCCGAGTATCCCATTATGGGTGGAGTTAACATTCACTACCAAAAAATTCATCATTATTGCTTTCGTCTAATAGTTTATTCTAATGGGAATGAAGTGAGCTGCTTTCGTCAGTCCGTCTACAATCACCCAGATTGCATTCATCCATTTCCTAGTGTTGGGTAAATTTGTCATAAAATCCATAGTAATTCTTTCCCACTTCCATTCAGGTATAGGGAGTGGCTACAACAATCCATATGGTCAGTGTCTCTCCGCCTTTATTTGCTGGCAGGTGAGGCATTCGAACACGTATATGGCTATAGTTTGCTTCATCTTGATCCACCAACAGTACTTTTTTAGATCCTTTTACATCTTTGTGCTTCCCGGGTGGATCGAATAGGGTGAGTTGTGTGCCTCCTTAAGGATTTGATCTTGTACCTCGTAATTGTCAAGCACGTATAGTCTATTTTTGAACTTCAATGCCCCCTCATGGGCTAGCGAAAAGTCTGGGTCCTTGTGGACACCATGCTGCACTTCCCAAATTATCTTGGTCAATTCGGGGTCAAGAGGCTGCTTCTCAATTATATCTTCTCGGATCGAGGGCTGTATATCCATGGCTGCTAGCTGCATAGCCGTTCCTTCGATCACAAGCTCTAGGTCAAACTTCTGCGCTTCTTCTAGCAGTTGCTCGCTTACAGCTAAGGAAGCGATAGATGCAGTCTGTGATTTTCTGCTTAATGCATCCGCCACTACGTTGGCCTTGCCAGGGTGGTACTGGATCTCACAATCGTAGTCCTTCACCAATTCTAACCACCGTCTTTGTCTCATATTCAACTCCTTCTAGGTGAAGAAATACTTCAGCCTTTTGTGATCATTGCAGATCTCACTCTTTTCACCATAGAGGTAATGTCGCCATATCTTCAAAGCGAAGACAACCGCTGCCAACTCCAAGTTATGAGTGGGGTAGTTCTTTTTGTGTTCCTTCAGCTGTCTTGAGGCATAGGCGACTACTTTGCCTTTCTGCATTAAGACTCCACCCAATCCTATTCTAGATGCATTGGTGTATACCACCATTCCTCCGGTGCCATCCAGAATAGTCAAAACTGGTGCCGTCACCAATCGATTTCTCAACTCCTGGAAGCTTTTCTCGCAATCATCATTCCATTCAAACTTTGTGCCCTTCTTCGTTAGCTTCGTCATGGGCGTCGAGATGCGTGAGAAATTCTCAATGAACCAGCAGTAATATCTAACCAAACCCAAAAAACTTTGGATCTTAGTGGCATTCTTCGGAGTCTCCCACTCGAGAACCACCTTCACTTTGTCTGGGTCCACCTTGATGCCGTCCTTAGTGACGATGTGCCCCAGGAATCTAATTTGGTGAAGCCAAAATTCACACTTGCTAAACTTGGCATACAGTTGGTATTCCTGCAACTGCTGCAAGACGAAAGTAAGGTGTCGAGCATGCTCCTCTTCACTCTTGGAGTACACCAGAATGTCGTCGATAAATACGATGATGAATTTGTCCAACAAGTCATGGAACACTCTATTCATCATATCCATGAACGCTGTTGGGGCGTTAGTTAACCCAAATGATAAGACTAAAAATTCATAATGTCCGTATCGAGTTCTAAACGTTGTTTTATGAATATCGCCACTCTTGATCTTCAACTGGTGGTATCCGGACCTAAGATCGATCTTGGAGAAAATTCTTACTCCCTGTAGCTGATTAAATAGGTTGTTAATGCATGGCAACAGGTATCGATTCTTAATCGTTAGTTTATTTAGTTCACGATAGTCGATACACAACCGCATACTACCATCCTTCTTCTTCACGAGTAGCACGGGTGCTCCCCAGGGAGACATGCTAGGTCGTATAAAACCCTTATTCAGCAAGTCTTGCAGTTGGACCTGTAGTTCTTTTAGCTCAATAGGTGCCATTTGATATGGTGCCTTGGATATCGGTGCTGCACCAAGAATTAGATCAATCGCGAATTCTGTCTCGCGATCAAGCAGTAGCTGGGTCAGATCTTCTGGAAAGACATCAGGAAATTCTCTGACGATGTCAAGTTCCTCCAAAGGCTTTATCTTTGCCTTGGTGTCCATCACAGTGGCCAAAAAGCCTTGACACCCTTCATCCAACAACTTCCGCGCCTGGAGGGCAGATAAGGTTATTCTTCTGGGCTTCCTCATCGGTTCACTTTGGTAGGTGAAAATCGACCCATCATCTAACCTGAATACTATCTTCTTCTCCGTACACATGACGTTTGCTCCATAGGCGGATAGCCAATCCATACCTAGTATTACGTCAAAGTCCTTCATATCAAACTTTATCAAGCGTGCGGTTAGGTTCTTCCTACAAATTTCTACCTGACAGGGGTCGTAAACTTCCTTCAGGCTCACGACACTACCCATCGACGTGCTGACTACTAAATCGTGCCCGATGTCCCTTGGTTGATCAATCATCCTACTCGTAAAGGTAGTAGAAATGAAAGAGTGGGATGCGCCCAAGATGAATAGTACTCACGTGGGAATGGTTTAGTCATTCAGGGTACCTAGGGTTTTGTATATAATTTAGGTTTCACATTCCATAGGCTATTCCCTACAATTTAGTAGTGTTCAGTGGACTTACCTGTTATTACATCGGGGTTTGCCTCCGTTTCTTCATTTGTCAGCGCGAATACCTTTCCTCACATCTGATTGTCCCATTGTTGAAAAGGTCTAGCATAGGACTGGTTTGGCGAGTAAGTGTTGTATCCACGATTCATACATTCCCTAGCCATATGTCCCGCTTTGTTGCACACATAGCATCTGTTGGGCGGAACAGCCGGCGATGAGGCTTGGCTCACTTGGCTTGTAGCTGGTCGGGCTGGCGTAGCTGCCGTTGTCGCTTGACTCATAGTTGGTTGGGCAGGTAGATTATAATTGGGGTGAAAAGGGTTTTGACCCACATCTGGCCTTCGATAATGGGTCGGATTGGGGCTCGAACTAGCTCCTTGAAAAACCTTGTTCGGCCAACCGTAATTCTAGTAGTTATTTGGTCTCTTGCCCAATCCGGGCAACGTTGAAGCTTTCTCTTTTTCTTTCTCCTTCAGTTTATCTTCCATAGTCTTCGCCTTATCGACCATCTGAGCATAATCCCGAATATCCATAATTGATAAGACAACCTCGATCTCAGGTTTAAGTCCCTTTTCAAATTTCTTCATCTTACTTACTTTCCCCTTCAGGTGTTCTGGAGCGAAATGGAACAGATCTTCGAACTATTGCTGATTGTCCAGCACCGACTTAGTTCTGTGCACAAGTGCAGAGAACTCAGCTTCCTTTCTATCCCTAAAGCTCTCTTGGAAGTAGTTCTTGAAGAAAACCTCTTTGAATTACTCCCAGGTAGAATTTGGATGAGCGGCTTCAAGATTCAGCTTGGTAGCTTTCCACCAGGCTTCAGCCTCATTCTGTAGCTGATAACCCGCACATATCAGCTTTTGCGCATCCATACATTCAAGCACATCAAATGCCTTCTCCAGAGCACTAATCCATCGTTCCGGTTGCATTACCTCCGAGTTCAACTTAGAAAACATGGGTGGCTGGAGTTTCTTGAACCTCTCCGTCACCTTCGCTATAGAGTTTTCTGCTAGGTGTTGACTTACTGGTGGTGGAAAAAGTATTGGCTGGTTGGGTGGTGGAGGTGGTGCTGCCTGTTCATGCATCATGGCCACAAATTGGGTAGATATTTGGCCCAGCAGTTCCTGTTGTTGCTGTATGGTCCGCATCATAGTGGTCATGAAGGCATTCACCTCACTGGTTGCCACACCTGGCTGAGGTGCCGCAGCAGTGGGTTGAGCAGCCATTGGTGCCCTCGGTAAAGTAGCTGACACTTCAAAATTTTGAGCTTCAGTTCCATCTGGCAACTTAACTTCTGGGACAGTTCGAGGGCGTCTTCCTCGACGACCACCTCGGTTGGTTCTAATGTTGACCATCTCTGCTTTTTTGGAAGAAGCTACTTGTTTAATAATCCAATACTTCTTACCAAGGTCAACAAGCATTCCAATTTAACATATGTACATTGCCTATTCCACAGTTCCAGTGAAAACTATGTTGTCATCCCAGCAAGGTGTTTAATTTGTTTAATGTGGTTTGACTTATGTTCGAGGAATGTTTTATGCAGTGTTATGTTATGCGTGATGTTATCTTTGAATTTTAATTTAAATAACAATTTTCTTAATTATATACCTGTGTCTAGCAGGCAAGTAGTTCCAACCTCTTCCCGATCATAAATGCCAATACATGCAGGTATTCTACGTCACTCCTAACCTTGTCAGCTAAGGATAGGTAGATGGCTCGATCCACCGGTCCACTATTATCTGCAAGTCCCAAGAAGAAAACCAATCGGTTCTTGGCACAGGGTAGTATCTCTTGTATCCAAATCAGTTTCCTCCTCAGTTGCCTAATATATCGCATGTTGCTGGGGTCTCCAAGCCCGAACAATGCAGCAAGGTCTTGCCATGAAGAAGTTCTAAGTATCAGGCCACTATGGTCACTTAATTTCAAGAATTAAGTACAACACTATAGGGAAATTAAGTAGCAAGAGCAGGAAGATAAACAAGTCAGCTCGAGGTTGCACAAGGTGTCCTAGTACCTACGGGTCCAAATTCCACTTGGCAGCCTAATAGATCCTATTCCTGGTTGAACTAGGTTATGGGTGTAGTAGAGTCTATTCTCCCTAAGATTTTATAATCACATAGTACAACATACCTACATACCTATGTTTAAGTTTGCACAGCATCACTCAACCATGGTTCGTACACACATGAAAATAGACACATAATATTTAATATTAAAGGTACACACTATTATTATTTTTTTACATGCATGTATTTATGTTTATATCCATTTAAATAAAAGAGAGAAAACTTTAATCCCCCCATACATCTTAATTTGATAGTTTACCTATAGGTAATAACCTATAATTGCCTTGTTTAGTCATTATGTGATTATTATTATTTAATTATTTATATTATTATATAATATTTTTTTTTATTCACATATTTATTCAATTACTATTTTTAGGTTTATTATGCTGTCTTTAGGTGAAACTCACAAGTCCATAATCATTTATATCAAAACAGTAGAAAATCATTCTCTAGGCGATATCTCTGGGCGTTAGGCCACATCGCCCAGTGCATCGCCCAAAAAATCGGGCCCAGCCTATTTCAGTCCGAAACAGGTCATTTTCACCTCATTTCTTCTCCACAGCCTTCCAAACACCCAGGGCAAAGCTCCAAGGGCTATTTCGACATCTCCCTTGCTAAAACCACGTGTTTGCACGAGTCTTCCGCACACCCACGCCAACCTAGGGTAAGTTTTACTCACTTTCTTACTATTTTGGATTGCTGTCCACGATTTTCACTCCTTTGGTTTGAAATCTCAGATTTTTCTTACCCTAATTTATCTTTTATCCTACCTTCTTGCAGCACCATGTCTACAAGACACAGTACTGCAAGGAAGTCAGTAGCACGCAAGAGGCTATGGTCAGATCCCGAGCCTTCCTCATCCTCTTTTATGCCACTGGCCTCACCAAGAGAGGGTTCTTCCTCAGAGGAGCCAGACTTCGACCGATTCTGGTTTTCTAGGTATGAGCACTCTAGGGATTGGTCCAAGTTCAAGTCCAAGAGCATTGTAAACGGGAGGATGGTACAGGTGGATGACTTCCACCAATATGGTTTGTATTCTAGGTTTAATATCCTAGGCTGGGCATCCATGTTGTCGCCCACAAAGCCATGCTACCCGAACCTGGTTCAGTATTTCTATTGCAACCTTGTGCCATCTGGGGCACGGGAATTTGGTCTGGAGAGTAGGGTGAAGGGTGTGTATATCAGACTCACCACTGCCATTCTTGCCATTCTGGCAGAGAGACACAGGCGAGAGATGTTACTACAAGCCCAGGATAGATATCTCAGATATGTTTTCCTTGGAGACCAAGAGGAGGGTCTTCAAGGCATTGACTGGTTCAGAGGGGGCTCCGAAGTCTGAGGCTGATTATAAGCCTAGTGCTAGGATTATCAGTAGATGCATTTCATATAACATCTACCCGAAAGGCGGTTACCGGGGTTGTATCTCTATGCTTAGGGCTTACATCACCTACTACCTATTAGGAGCTGGTAAGGGAGGTCCAATGATCAACCTCCCATATCTACTGATGCAGGCCATGTTATACCATGCTCAGAACCCTTCTGATGGGAACCTACCATATGGGAAGTTCCTAACTTTAGTGTTTCAACATTTTGATGTTCCCCTGGATGGAGAGTGCATGGATAGGGACAGGTCTAGACCTATTAGTAAGACCTCGATCCTAAAGAGGAAGGTGCAAGGGGAACTAGAGAGTGATCTAGAGGAGGGAGATAAGATGGAGCAGGGACAGGACCAAGAGCAACAGATTGGCCTAGAGGGGCAGGGTGATATAGAGGGGACTGGTGCACAGTTTACTGATTTGCCCTCTTATGTGCCGACTGGTGCTACTGGCTCACAGGTGCCGGAGTCCTACGGATGGTCTGATATGATGGCACAGTTTCAGAGCCTCCACACCCAGCTTACAGAGATGTCTACGAGGATGGATCAGGGCTTCATGTCCCTGGAGAGGAGAGTAGGTTTCGTAGAGCGGCGCTTGGATTTCTGGGACTCTTACTATCGCGTCGACTCTCGACAGACTCAGCCTCCACCGAGAGCCATACCTCCTCAGGAGTAGCTTTCCAGTTCGAGCTTCTTATGTTTATCTTGACTTATTGGATGTAGTTCTGACTTTCTCTTTTTGTTATCATGGTTTATGTAATAGTTTTGTTTTTTTATTAGCTGATGTACTTTGGAAGTAGTACTTCCAATTAACTCTATGTAGTGGCTCCGGCCACAGTTAACTTTTTATTAATGTAAATATGTGTTCTATCTTTTATTTATAGTTACCCCCCTGTAGCTTTTACTTATTGCATGTTTTGTTATCTTGTAAATTTATTATTTCCTATTTTGCCATCTGTGAATGTAGGAAGAGCTTCACGCTCTGATACCAAGCTCTGTCACACCCCATACCACCCCCTAGAAGGATTAGTAGGTGACCCGAATTACATATCGGCAATCCGCCAAATCCCACGAATCTAGAAGTAGTTACTCCATCCACAGACTCACATCCATAGTAATACAACGTGTAAACTCAGAGTGCTACAGAAAACTATAATTACATTAAAAGATAAAGGAAGCGTAGCAGTATAGGAAATGATGATATGTACATAAATAGGTCTGATCATTCCCTCTCTCACACCCACAAACAAAACAGTAAAAGATACTAAATACATTAGCTTTAACAAAAGAAAAATATATACAGGGCGAGGTAACTCGAGCCCCAAAAAGAAAGAGAAAAACTAAAAGCATAAATGGGGATAAACTCCTGACAAAGTAAAAAAGGAGTCCCCAAGACAAAAAGCAACAGCACCCATGTCAACACCCTTCACGGGTCAGTCCTCAGTAGTCACCGAGAACACTCGGACCATCGGCACGCCCTTCGTCAGGGTTCACACCAATATGGTCATAGCCACCATGGCTCTCCTCCGTGTAATAAGCCTCCCCGCCACAGTGACATCCACCTGTACAATCATCTAATAGAAAAGCATGTATAACAGAGTGTGAGCCCCACAGAGCCCGTGAATGAAACATATCATCATGCATGCATATGCAACCACAATCATATGGATCCTACATGAAAATGCAGTCCAGCTATTTTTTAGCCACCTAACATCACAACTAAGGAAGGTTAGTGCTACTACAATCCCCAATACATGTATCCCTGGTGTGGGCTTTTAACCCCTTCCCGCGATACACCCATTGAGTTGTCGGAGAGGACTAGTCAGCTCCCGTATTCGTTCACCAAGGTCAGCCCGATCAACCCTCTGTGATTAACCTGTGAGGCATCCGTCCCTTTTTCTATTTTCTTTTCCTTTCTGGCTTATAGCCCGGCATATAGCCCATAATCGCATTTTTTTTTCTTTCTTTTGCTCATATATATACGGTCACTCCCACAGGCATCCAACACCTTAACCCCTGTTGGCAAGGGTGCTTAGCACGAGTGATGAAACTCCAACCCCATGTCTATACGGCATCGTATGAGTCAGGTAGTGTCAATCATATCCCATTCTACGGACTACCACAGGCCTCATTTCCAAGCGGGCTACGGCATCTAGTCTAGCATTCACAATCAGCATGGAATATTCAAACAGAATTGTCCAACAGTCAACACAGTGTTGTATTGTATTTATAAGATTTGAATTAAACATGTATCATAGTATTAACATTGTAAAGATTAAATTCAGCCTATTATTCATGTTACACATATATACGTGATGACATTCCACTCACCTTGGTCTGGTCCTACAAGTTTTGTTGCTGGTTCAGTTCCGGCTGGAGTCTGGGAGTGCACCTCGAGCGCAGGATCAAATCCTAAAGTATTAAATCCAAAATGTGTTATTTAATATTCAAAACTGTTCTTGGATGTCCTAGTGTTGATCTAAGCTCACTGGTCTGACTCGGCACTTAGTCTGATATCACTTGGAATTCTCTGGGTCTTGCACTGGGCTTTGGGTCTATGTCCCGGTGCATCATCCGGAGAATGTGGCTCAGGGTCACGTATGGTACTTTACCAATGTAATACAAAGTACACGGTCCCGACAGTCCCACAATACAGTCCTTAGGTCAGCAGTGTTGCTGGACCAACACTGGCAGGGTTTCCAAGCCCTACGGGGCCCACTTGGGTACCCAAGGTGTAAATAATTGTGGACAGATGTGAGGAGGGGTATTTTGGTCATTTACCACCTCCTTACACTGTTTATGGTCCACAGGTGGAAGCCTCCATGGTCAGATCTACAATACAACCTTTTTTAATTCTCTAGGCGATTCACTGTGCACACATGACCCAGTGCATCGCCCAGAGCCTGTTTAAAATGTGAACAGGCTCCAGATCTTGGGTTTTGCACCACAGGCAGTGCCATGGTTGATCCTTCATGCATGTTAGGTCATTGTGCACTCCATGAGGAGTGGTTTCCAGTGATCCTCATGGATCATGACCTGGGCCCACCATTTGGCAGCCAGGAGCTGTCCAGACAGCACAGAAAATAGTAGCCCAGCTGTGTTCCAGCATATGGCCATGGTTTGGGCTGCATGCAAGGGTGATCCTACATAAAATAGGGTGGTCTAAGGCTGCTGCAACATAGGGCTAGGCCGAGAGCAGCCTGTGTGCACAGATCCAAGCCCAGACTGCCTGTTCTTGGTGCAACAGAGCAGTGCAGTCTGGCAAAGGGACAGATTTCGGTCCTAAGTATAAAATAGCAGTAAATTCCTTGAATAATCCTCAGATCTTCCGTGCAATATGTTTGCATGTTGGATCTGAGGCAGTACATGGCAGCCCCCAGGTGATCTGGGCTGCCCATGACCAGAAATACCTCCAAAACACAGAGATCTAAGGAAAAGAGCCGAGAATCAGTAGAGGCAGCATATAGGTATGAGTTTATACCTGTGATTGGGCTGAATATACTGTAGGAATCAAGGCTGGACAGTAGTTCCACCTCCTTCCCTCTTCTTCTCCCTCCTTCATTCTTCTTCTCATTCTCTTTTCTCTCTTTTCTCTCTTCTCTCCCTTCCCACGGTTTGAACAGTACTAAAGCTTCTAATTTTAGGCTGGGTTCTCTATTTATAGACCAGCCCCAACTAGGGCCTGCTTGGGCCCACTCCAAAAATGCATTTTTGAAACTTATTTTAGGCCATTCTGGCCACTCTGTGGGTCCACAGGGGTCCAAGGGTAATTTTTGGTGCCCAAGACTCCCATCTACCTCTGGAGGGTGTCCATAACCAGTATGGGTGGTCCCCACACTTTTGTTGATTAAAATATTACTTTTTCCCACTCTGGGCGATTCACTTGGTGATGTGTGCATCGCCCAATGCATCGCCCAGAGAATACAGCAAAGCTGTAATCCTCTGTGCTTGCACAGGGGCTTGGCCCAGGGCTTAGGCCTTGTACCTACATCATGCCCAGGGTCAAATGCACCTCTTTCCAGGTGTGGGCCCTACATTTATGAGGAGGAGAGAGATTACCTGGATTCCATGCTGTACATTATGCAATGGGCAATACAATTGCATGGGTCTGCAATCCATCTTCTGACAGGTATGTAGGAGGACATCCTCGGGGGTTCTCCATTAAATTCAATCACTGGAGTAATGCTCCACAGTGTGTTTGGATGTCTTGCCAGGGGTTCCTGTGCTTCATTCACAATTCCCAGCCTGTTAGGAGCAGGTTTGACATTTTTCCTTTCTAGTTTCTTTGTCTAAGCTTTGAACTTTGATGTAATTTTGTCTTTTTCTTTCCTAGATCTAATGTAATTTAGGATTTTTAATCCCCATCCCCTTCTTACATTGGTGTAATTCAAAGTGTTGATTCAAGTTTAAGGTTGGAAATTCTTCTTCAATGGTTCAAGTTCAGGTTCTATATAAGCTAAGTTCTTTAATCTTTTTATTTTATTTTTATAGTTTAGTTTTAATGTTCTCTTCATCAACCTCCTCTCCTTCCATCGATTGTCCCATGACCAACTAAACCCTCAACTCTTGGGGTAGGATGAAGCCATGAGAGAAGGATGAGTTGATGATTTGCATGCTTGTGTATTAGTGGACATGTTCATTGTTTGGGATCACAATTGTTGACCGTCGCATTGTGCATGTCATCCTAATGGACTATATGCAATATTGCCTCCATAGCCATTGTGACACCATTCATGTTCATCATTTTTAAAATCTAATTGTGTATTGAATGTGTACTACTCATAGGATATGTTAGCCCTTTTCGTCGCATCTCCTATAGACCTAGACCATGATATATTCAATGCTTTGATGTGTTGATCATTGACTTACCCTAGCCTTGTGGTTGATGCCGTCCCCAAGAGCCCATCTCATTCTCTTACTTTTTTGTGTTAATTCCATTTACCCTAGTTTAGCCTAGTTTCTTAATTTGACAGTTGATCTTGGTATTTTTCTTAGATTAAGTTTAGAGATATAAATTGTTTGTTGAGTACACTTTACCTATATTGAGAGTAAAAATTTAAGCAACCCGACCTCCCTAAGTTTAACCCGTAGCTATAGTTGATACTATGCGCTTGCGGTTATTTTTCTTATCATACAAGTTTTTGGCGCCGTTGCTAGGGAGGACAACGTTTGTTTAGTTTTCACTTTCAATTGTTTCGAAGTGGTTTTCATTTACTTTTATTAATTTTTTTGAAAAAAAACCAAGAAAAAAAATGACCTTATTTGCATTGTTAGTTTTGTTGCTTATTTTGTTTTTTTTTATTTTTTTATTTTTTTATGTTAGATCTTGATTCACTTTGAGCTAGTTATCTTATCTCATTTATATTTGTGGATCGTGAACTTCTTTCTTTGCACAACTTCTTTCTTTGCACCTCCGATTCATTTTGTTGAGGAAGTACAATCGACGGTCCAATCTTAATCATGATGTGGCGATGAGGGATGTTGGCTACCTCATCACTAAAGGGAATAATGACCAATAGCTATAGCGGTAACATCATTGTTTCCTAAGGTGGTTCTAGGTATAACCAATCTACAAGCCATTGATCATCAGGAGGTTTTGCATTGATCCCGATTCGAAATGAATCCAGCAATTCGCATCGAATTTAAAGGAAAAAGAAAGAATTGATATTGCTGTCATCTTGTTTCTTTTAATTTTGTTATTGCTTTTAATATTGCTTCTATCTTGTTTCTTTTATTTTTATTTGGTATTGTAGACTATGCATGGTTGGTTGGACTCGTAACTCTAAAAACTGTTTAGAGCGAATAGAATTACCAATCATGGCTAAGACTCTTAGGGATAGGTTTTATCCCACCCGGGCAGCACAACCTTCATGGATACATTTGCCAAATGCCACGAGGAATAACTTTGAACTCAAATCTCAGTTCATCACCATGTTACCCCATTTTCGTGGACTGCCTTCTGTGGATGCCTACCTCTTCCTTAGGGAATTTGAGGAAGTATGCGCTCTCATTAAGATGCAGCAACTTACGGATGACGCTGTGAAACTGAGATTCATCACCTTCTCGCTCAAAGATGGAACAAAGAAATGGCTGGATGGGTTACCCACTAATTCTATCACCACATGGGAGGAATTCACCATTGAATTATTGAAGAAATTCTTCCCAATGTATATGACCAACAAAATTAGGAATAACATCCTATAGTTTAGGCAAAAACCCAGTGAATCCTTTTCCAAGCTCATGGAAAGATTCACTGATCATGGTCTTGACCAATGGCATTTGTGCTAGATCACCTATGAGGGCATTGATTACCGCACCAAGAAAATATCGGAATCTATGTGTCCAACAGGGTTCAGATCTTTTACAGACGACAACGAAGCTTGGACCATTTTGGTCAACCTGGCCGAAAAGACTCATGAGTGGGAGTCAACTCAGGAGAGTGAAAGAGCTATAACTGCCAAAGGATTCTTTGCTGACAGTTTTATGGTGAAGGAAGCCCAATTAGATAGTCTCATTAAAAGACTAGAAGCCATAGTTGTCAAGGGACTAGCTCCAATACATCAGATAAACCAGAGTGTCCCTATGTGCAATTACTGCCATGCTCCTACCCATGTTATAGAGGAATGCCCCAGTTTTTCTGGGGTGAGCAATGGCAATGAGAATGTAAGTACCATATACCCGAAGAATCCATATAGTAACACTTACAATTCTAGATGGAAGAATCATCCAAACTTTTCTTGGACCCAAAACAATAACCAAACCGGACCCTCCAATTTTCAGAATCAAGGTCAGTTTGTTCCCCAAAGGTCCAATCCCCCTTCTAATTTTGTTAGGCCATCACCCCCAATTCCAAATTTGCAACCCCCTGGGTTTCCAAAAGTAGGTGAGTCGGCTAGGATCAATTCTTTAGAGAAAAGTATGGAACTTCTCATGAGTACCTTGATGACAAGCCAACATAATATGGAGAATCAAATCTCCCAACTAGCTATGGCTTATATGAACGAGAAAAAGGGAAGATGCCAAGTCAACCTGATCCGAATCCCAAGAACTTGAATTTGACTCAGCAAGGACAACCTAATTTGCTGAATTCAGTTCAAGGTAATTCACAACATGGAGAGCCCTCCAATCATTGTAATGCTATCTATGCATTAAGGAGTGGCCGTGAGTGCACACGGGATGCTGTTCCTGTATCACCTAAAAATCCCAAGGACCATTCGGTTAAGGTCAGTACTCCATCTCCTCAGTCAGGTTCATCTGAGAAACCTGAAACCATTACTGATGAGCATCCTAAGCTAGTCTATGTGCCTACTGCTCCATTCCCAAAGGGAATGGTGAATAACAAGAAAGCTGCTTCCATAGACAAAATCATAAATGTCTTCAAGACTGTGCAGGTCAACATTCCTTTGTTGGATGCAATCTCTCAGGTCCCCACTTATGCTAAAGTCCTCAAAGACTTATGCACTCAAAAGCGAACAACCAATGTGCCAAAGAAAGTCTTGTTGGCTACAAATGTTAGCTCCATTCTGTCTCACTAGATGGTAGCTAAATATAAGGACCCGGGATGCCCAACCATATCTTGTGTAATTGATAACATGAAGATTGACCATATTCTTCTTGATCTTGGAGCGAGTGTTAATCTCTTGCCTTTCTCTATCTACCAGTAGTTAGGCTTAGGCGAGCTGAAACCAACTAATGTCAAGCTTCAGCTAGCGAACAGATCAGTTAAGACTCCAACTGGCATGGTTGAAGATGTCTTACTTAAAGTCGAGGAATTTCTATCCCCTTTAGATTTCATCATTTTAGACACCTAACCAGTTGCCAACATTCAGGACCAGATCCCAATCATTCTTGGTAGACCGTTCCTTGCCACTAGCAATGCCATTATCAACTGTAGGAAAGGTATCATGAACCTTTCCTTTGGCAGCACCTCTATGGACTTTAATGTCTTTAGTTTGGGTAAGCAACCAAACCTGCATGAGGAGGAAGTACATATGCTCCAAGAAATCCCAGGATGCATTTAGACAGACTTTGAGATTGATTTTGATTCTGGATTTCAAGAGAGACCAGCTGGACGATTTTGATGTGGGAATTATGTCTAAGGTTTGGAGTCTCAGACCACCTATGGAGCCCATTGGACCTCTATCTACCTCAATACCCAAACCTTCTATTATTGAGCCCCCTAAGCTTGAGTTTAAGGAGCTGCCTACCAACCTGAAATATACTTTCCTAGGTGAGGATCAAACTCTCCCTGTCATAATTGCATTTGATTTAACCTCGAATTAAGAGGAAGAGTTGATAAGTTTGTTAAAAGAGAACAAGGAAGCAATCGGTTGGACGATGGCTAACATTAAGGGGATTAGCCCTTCAATTATGCAACATCATATAAATCTCATTGATGGTCACAAACCTTCTAGGGATCCCCAAAGAAGAGCTAATCTTGTGATGAAGGAAGCCATCCAAAAAAAAATCTTGAAGTGCATGGATAATGGAATCATTTATCCCATCGCTGACAGCCAATGGGTAAGTCCAGTCCAGGTTGTGACAAAGAAATCTGGTATAACTATAGTTCAATCTGCTAATAATGAATTGATTCCAGCTCGTATTCAAATGGGATGGAGAGTTTGCATTGACTACCGTAAGCTAAATGCGACCACTTGGAAGGACCACTTCCCCCTGACTTTAATTGATCAGATGTTAAAGCGTTTAGCCGGCCATGAGTATTATTGTTTTTTAGATGGATACTCTGGTTACAACCAAATCCCCATTGCCTCTAAGGATCAGCATAAAATTACATTCACGTGACCGTTTGGAACATTTGCTTACCGGCGCATGCCCTTTGGGCTATGCAATGCCCCTACCACTTTCCAATGATGCATGATGAGCATCTTTTCAGATATGGTGGAAAAATTCCTTGAAGTCTTTATGGATGATTTTTCCATTCATGGATCCACCTACTTTGAGTGTCTTCATCATCTCCGACTCATTTTGGAGAGATGTAGACAGAAGAACTTGGTCCTCAATTGGGAGAAATGCCATTTCATGGTGAAAGAGGGCATTGTTCTTGGACATGTGATTTCCAAGGACGGGATTAGAGTTGATAAAGCCAAGGTAAATCTAATTGTAGATCTTCCACTCCCCAGATCTGTCAAGGACATTCGTTCCTTTTTGGGGCATGCGGGCTTTTATCTGCATTTTATCAAAGATTTTAGCAAGGTTGCTAGACCTCTAATAACTTTACTGGCTAAGGATCAACCTTCAAAATTTTCCAAAGAATGCCTCGAGAGTTTCAAGCGTTTGAAAAAGGAGTTCACCACTGCACCCATTATCCAACCACCTATGTGGACTGAGCCCTTTGAGTTAATGTGTGATGCATCCGATTTTGCTATCGGGGCTGTCCTAGGTCAAAGGATTAACAAGTTGCCCTATGTCATTTATTATGCCAGTAGGACTTTTAACGATGCACAACTTAACTACACCACTGCCGAGAAGGAATTTGTAGCTATTGTATTCACTGTAGAGAAATTCCGGTCCTACTTGATTGGTTCTCGTGTCATCATTTACATGGACCATGTAGCTATTAGATATCTCGTGCAAAAGAAGGATGCTAAGGCCCATCTCATTCGGTGGATCTTATTGCTTCGGGAGTTTGATGTTATGGATTGGCATATTATGATCTGAACCCTAAACCGAATCCGAATGTAAGTTCGGAACCCGAGGTCAAAACACCGTGTACGTTATGGAGTATCGATTTGATGTTCAAACGGGTAGAAGATAAAGAAGGAATCCCAGTGGTAACCTGCCATTTGTCAGCAAAATGACAGATACCTCCCCCGTGCGATTGTGGGATCAACATACAGATGTACAACTCGTGGTAAGAGATCGTAACCACGTATTAGGTGTTTTTAGTATCATAACTATGTCCATGTAGGTTCGCTTGCGGAACAAATGAACTTTTAGATGTTTTGACACAAGGAAAACAAAGATAGAAATCTCAGGTTGATGTACTAGTTGATTGCTGCATCAACCAGAGAATTCTGCCACCGTGAATTTTGCTCCTACATGCACGGGGCCCAGTATTTTGGGTCAAGAATCTCATCATCGCATCCGGATTAATGACTTGGAATGTTTTCCCCAACATTCTAGGACCCATATAGCCCACAAAATCAAAATATTTGCATAAGGATTGGCTTAATGCATAAACAGACAAAATCCCACAAGAAAAGACAAAATTAAGGAATTAGAGTTGAGTTTGGATTATGTGAGGTATTAAGCTAATGACACCTATCAAAAATCACAATTCATCTTATATGACACCTATCAAAATTCACAATTAATCTTATATGACACCTATCCAATTCACAAACTGCCTTATGTTAGCTTAATAAAGAAATCAATCAAACCTATCCACTACGACCTTCTACACTAATCCAATCAATTAAAAAAAACTAAGTTCTATCTACACCCCACCCAACTGACTCATGAGTTAACTTAGTAAAGGAAATTAAAATCTAATCTAATAACTAACTCACTCACTTACAATGTTTCCACCCGTATGAATTAAAACAGAGAAGGAGAGAAAACAAGAAGAAGAAGAAGGAGAAAGAGAGAAGAAGAGTGCCGGATTAAAGTGGATTTGCTAACCTAAGGTAATAATCCTCACCTCCTCATTTTCTCTCCAACCTAATCATAGTGAACCCTACTAAACCCATGCTGATCTTCAAAGTATTGAAATGAACCATGTTCTGTTCAATTCCTGTAGCTTATGAAATTGAGTTTTAATTTATGGAATTAGAACCTAAAACCCGCATATATATAAACCCTAACCCTATGCTAACCTTAATACTAACCTATCGAATTAAAATAATTGATTCATGTGCAGCCATATAGAACTATTTTACCCAAAGACTAATTCATGAAATCACCTTCATAGATGTACCCACCTTCAAAACCCCGACTTTTCCATGCAAATTAATCATACCATGGTTCCAATTCATGGTAATGATCGCGTGAACAATATCCATGATCAATTGAATGAGGATTCGGCCCAAAACCCCATTAAAATTTTGTTTCCTGTGATTTTTGGGCTGCAGTGCATCTCTGGTCGATGTCCTAGTCGACTGGGTCATCAACCAGAGAATGCTACTTCAGTTTTACACCTATTGATAACTCTGGTCGACGTCCCAGTTGATTGGACCATCAACTAGAGAATACTACCTTAGTTTTACATCTGTTATAATCTCAGGTTAGTGTCCCAGTTGATTGGTTCATCAACTAGAGAATAACTATTTTAATTTTTAAAACACTGCCATCTCAGGTTGATGTCCCGGTTGACTTCCTCATCAACTTGAGATATTGTTTCACTTGTAAACGCGTCATAGACCTTGTCCAACCTTACCATGAGGTAGCCCTAGGACTTCACACAAGTTTTTGACACTTTCTAACACCGGGTGCAATTAAACATTCATAGGACTTTACCGTTCGCTCGTCGAATCATGCCGACCTCCGACATGGAACATAACCCAACATCACCATCGCAATCATAACAAGGTAAGTGGGGGTAGACTTTGATTTCTTTTAAGAGTGTTTATTTCATTCTTAGATGTATTTGCCAGGAATCATTTGCATATTTAAATTCATGTTTTATTTATGATATTTATTGATTTCATTGTTTATAACTTATGGTTGTGGATGATATGATGTGGAATGGTTGGCAATATGAATTATTGTGATAGATTAGATGCCGTAGTTGGCTTGAAAACGAGAGGTATGGTGTGTCGTAGTATGGGATGCGGGAGCACTGTACACCTCATACTATGCCATTTAGACTGTATATGGCTAGCAATGTCATTCCTTAGTGCTACAATCCTTACCAGTAGGGGTTCAGGTGTTGGGTGATCATAGCTCCCTATCTTTGAGGAGTGTGAAGGACGCCGGGATGGGGTCTTGGCTATGATTATCGGAGTCTACCCACGGGAAGGTATATAATACCAATGACCGTTGTGGGCTCCATCCAACAGTTGAGGTTACGTCTCAGGGCGGTTAAGAAGGAACCGACAACGTCTCCCGAGTTATTATCATAGCACAGACCTGACTTAGGCATTTGTTTGTTAGGTGGAATTAATATTAAAATTGAACCCATGAATTTAGGATGCATGCTTGTGTGTGTGTGGTCTATCCTTTACTTGCTGGGCTCAGTGGAACTCACCCCTGTGGAATTTTTTCTTTTTAGATGATCCTACAGGTGAATGCATTTGTGGCAAAAAGGATTACTTGGAGAACAGGAACTGATGATGTGGCATTAACTTTTTATTTTCTTTTGTTTAATACTATTATTTTTTGTGGTAAACCTAGAATATCGAGCTGTTGAGATTTTCAATGTAAATAATATGTATAATAACTTATAGCACTTTACTATCCCTACGCTCTGATCAATATAACATGTGTTATCTTAAAATTGTGTTGTGTTTATGACGTGTATTTACTGCATCTGGATCCTGGTGATCACCGAATACATCGGGTATTCGGGTCAGCCATCGAATCCTCCCAGGGGTTCAGGGCGTGATAAGATGGTATCAGAGCAACATGCTCTATTTACACTCGCAAGAGGGAAGTGAAAGTAATATGGTCTAGAGCCAATGAAATAAAAAAAAGCTATTATTAAATAATATAAATATAAATGGGGATAGAAGAACACTATAGGAGACTAGCTAGGTGCAAAAGCCGACAATATATTATAAACTAAGATCATAAACTTTTACATTTAGATTTTTTTGTATATAATAAAAGAAAAAAAAATTAAAAATAAAAGGCGAAAGATGATAAAACACAAAAATAAAATAAAATGAGAAGTCCTAAAAAAAAAATCCCTAAAACCTAGATCTGGTCTTGAGTTGTATCTTGCGGAGGCTGATGCAGATACGAGTTAACCTTGAAGCGAGCATCCCAAAAGTCTAACCTCCACTCCATAGTACCCATCTGCCATCCAGGCTTGTAAGCCCTGCTTCATCCTAGAAGATGTCTCAGTAAGCCTAGTGCCCAAAATGTTAAAATAGGTCATCATATCCTACCAACCATAATCCCTAGTCGGCATAGGTCCCTGTGCTGGCGAGGCCCCAACATGACCTCTAACAGTATCCCCTGAAGTGGTCCTTTCTCCTCATCACTTTCGACCTTGTCAAATAATTGCATTCTTTTAAGAGTTGCATTGTTGATTGGCTCTGTTCCTTCTCCACCTGTCGCCTCATTAGTAAAATCGACTCAGAGCATTGAAACCCTCATAAACTTTGAGTTTTCCGAGATGCTCAGTATTAATCACCTTACCATTCTCCATCTTCTTCACACGATAGGCACCCCATTTTGGGAATTCGAGTAATCCAAAATCGATCCTCACCATATTCACCCATTTCTTCTTCCTCCCCTCTTTTTGATGATGATAAAGATTGTTGGTGGTTCTTACCATTGGCATTTACTAGCCAAGGTTTTTCTTGAAGCACCACCGGCTCTACTTGAATACATGGCTACAAGTAAACAATAGGAGAAAAAAAAAAGTTAGAAGTTTTACAAAAAATAAATCAATACATGTATGGTGGGAAATTTTAAAAAAAAAATACCGTTATGATGACATTCATGAGCTGAATAATAACTCGAAATGATAACCAATAAATCATAGAAATCTATAGACCTAGCTGTACCGTAATCGAACCCTGACAGCCAGTGACTTTTACGTAATCGAAAGAGAAACAGAATACCTCCAGATTCAAACAACCTGTATTGAAACCTTACTCCATCTATGGTCAGATAAAATCCAGAGTTAAGTTAGGACACACAAGTACACATTTCTGCTTAACCCTACCTTATAATCCTCCTATCTAAACATTTCGACTGTAAAATTCAGATCTTAAAGCACACTTTTGTGATGTAGGTATCCCTGATTGATTCCATTCCAATATTTGGAGAGTACAAATGTTGTTCCAATATATGAAATATATCGAATCTTCTTATTACATCCAAGTAAGAATATATTTTCAAATTTTCTTTTCAGTAAGCGATCATGGTTCAAACTCGATCTGATAGAAATGCTCCTCGTGAAGCGTGTCCTCCTATCATTCATCCACTTCGACATCTTGATAAACCCATCACTCGAACATAGAAATTTCTGCCTCCTCTACAAGAATACGAGAATCCACCTACACCTATACCGAGGCCCCTCCACCATGCATCTACACTTTCCTGCTCGATAGCTAGTAAGGTAGCGCCATAGTAGCCAAGGAAATGAATACAATAGGAACAACGAGCCTTCATGCAAACTATGAGTGCCCAATTTCAAGAAATAATGCAAGATAAGAAAATAATCGGGACGCCTAATCCTATCATGCTTACAACCCCCGCAGCTCCATTAGTGCATACAGCTCAAGATACTATTACGATCATAGGAGATATGATGAAAGATTTCCAACTACAACAGGGATTGTTCATGAGCAATACAATTGCTGCGATACGATGACTTCAACAGCAGTTCATGATTTGCATAAATGGACAAATTCAAGCCATGCAACAGGCGCAGGCCGTACTGGGAAATCCTCTTGTATATGACACATCGCCTATGCCCGACCAATCTATGGGAGAAGGACAAGTAGATGAGGACGTAACACGACAAGGGTCTAAGAAGAGACCTATGACTTCACGAGAGTTTGAAACACCTAGTAAAGCTCCCAAAGTACCCCATCCTGTTTTGACTCCAGCATACTCTGACAGAAAAGATGAAAATCGACTCAATCAATTGGCAAGGTTCACAGTTACATCACAGCCGTGTAGCGCAAACATTTGTTGTTTCAACTGCAACCAGTTGGGGCATATGTCGAGGGCTTGCTCGTATCATAAAGCCAAGCACGTGTCGTAAGTATCCGTCCCCCATCTCGAGCAGCCACAACAGGATAGTAGGCCAGAAATGGATCAAACTTTTCAGCCCCTTCAACCAACTACAATTCAAGAAAGTTCTCAGCCCATTAGGTCGGCATATAATCCACAACCCAACGGTCTGGTCTGGTGTTTCATATGCAATCTACCAAGACACATAGCCAGGAACTGTACTCGACGTTGATATGGAGCGCCTTCCCAATCTCAATCTATTACCCGGCACTTCCAACCCCAAGGCAATAGAACTCAAGGGAGGGTGTACGCCTTGACCAACGAAGAAGCCGAGGAAAACCCCGATGTGATGATAGGTACTTTATCCATATCATTCTCACCTGATTGAGTATTAATTAATTCTAGTACATCACATTTTTCATTTCCACTATTTTACGATAAGATGAATGGGCCCTAGAAGAACTTGAACACAAATTAATGGTTAGCACTCCTGCTGGGTATGTTGTGAATCTAAACGAAGCGTATGAGTCTTAACCGTTAGAAAATCTTCAATTCATATCTAGATTCTAGAGGGTCAGTGAGAGACCAAGACACGTAATTACGTCTCGATAAGGTTATATAATCATGAACCAGATAAATAGAACATTTCAGGCTAAATTTAAGTAAGTTTAAAGTGTACTAAGCAGTGGGTGGTAAATAACAAAATCTAGAAATTAAGTGATGGGTGTCAAGTATAGCCAAGAACAGTCGAAAACGGAAAGAGACCAAAATCAAAGGACTTTTGACGAGACCTTGCTCAACAATAGGTATGAGTGGAGTAATGGGTCACCGAACGTCCCCTCCGTTATTGGGAGTGAACAGTAGGGATTCCATCAATATTCCAATTCATTCTAAAGTTGAGTTAGGTATTGAATAACTATAATAAAGGCCTTCATAAGAAAAGCCGTGTAGACAAGGCAGTATAGACTTTTACCCTATAATCCTAAGCAGTAAGAAACATGGATTAGTGGGTGAAATACGCGAGGATAGATTGATCAGTTGATTTCTTGGAATATACATTTGGAATTCATTTCCCTTTAGGCTCGTATATTTGGCAGAGCTTTAGGTCAACCAAACCCAGGTGTGATTTAGATCACTAGAGAATTGAACCTTGGTGGTTCAATCAAAATAAAAAGAGTCATAACAATACGAGACAAAAGATACTATGATGTAATCGCATCGAATCAAGGAAAGTTTGGGTGACAAAAAAGATAAAAGGAGGTCAGGGTATCCTCACCTATATGGATCCCTGGAGATGTCAAATTTCGAGGACAAAATTTTTATAAGGTGGGGAGAATATTACAGCTTGGCATATTATGATCCAAAGCCTAACCCGAATCCGAATGTAGGTCAGGAACCCGACGTCATAGCACAGTGTACGTTATGGAGTATCAATTTGATGTTCGAACTGGTAGAAGATAAAGAAGGAATCCCGGTGGTAACCCGCCGTTTGTCGGCAAAACGACAGATACCTCCCCTGTGCGATTGTGGGATCCACATACAGATGTACAACTCGTGGTAAGAGATCCTAACCTCGTATTAGGTGTTTCTAGTATCATAACTATGTCCGTGTGGGTTCGCTTGCAGAATAAATTAACTTTTAGATGTTTTGACATGAAGAAAACAAAGATAGAAATCTTAGGTTGATGTACTAGTCGATTGCTGCATCGACCAAAGAATTCTGCCACTGCGAATTTTGCTCCTAAAGGCACGGGGCCCAGTGTTTTGGGTCGGGGATCTCATCATCGCATCCCGATTAATGGCTCAGAATGTTTTTCCCAACATTTTAGGACCTATAGGGCCCACAAAATCCAAATATTTGCGTAAGGATCGGCTTAATGCATAAACAGACAAAATCCCACAAGAAAAGACAAAATTAAGGAATTAAAGTTGAGTTTGGATTATGTGAGGTATTAAGCTAATGATACCTATCAAAATTCACAATTCATCTTATATGACACCTATCCAATTCACAAACTGCCTTATGTTAGCTTAATAAAGAAATCAATCAAACTTATCCACTACGACCTTCTACACTAATCCAATCAATTAAAAAAAACTAAGTTCTATCTACACCCCACCCAACCAACTCATGAGTTAACTTAGTAAAGAAAATTAAAATCTAATCTAATAACTAACTCACTCACTTACAATGTTTCCACCCGTATGAATTAAAATAGAGAAGGAGAGAAAACAAGAAGAAGAAGAAGAAGGAGAAAGGGAGAAGAAGAGTGCCGGATTAAAGTGGATTTGCGAACCTAAGGTAATAATCCTCACCTCCTCATTTTCTCTCCAATCTAATCATAGTGAACCCTATTAAACCCATGTTGATCTTCAAAGTATTGAAATGAACCATGTTCTGTTCAATTCCTGTAGCTTATGAAATTGAGTTTTAATTTATGGAATTAGAACTTAAAAACTAGCATATATATAAACCCTAACCCTATTCTAACCGTAATACTAATCTATCGAATTAAAATACTTGATTCATGTGCAGCCATATAGAATTGTTTTACCCAAAGACTAATTCATGAAATCACCTTCATAGCTGTACCCACCTTCAAAACCCCAATTTTTCCATGCAAATTGATCATACCATGGTTCCAATTCATGGTAATGATAGCACGAACAATATCCATGATCAATTGAATGAAGATTCGGCCCAAAACCCCATTAAAATTCTATTTCCTACAATTTTTGGGCTGCTGTGCATCTCTGGTCGATGTCCTAGTCGACTGGGTCATGAACCAGAGAATGCTACTTCAGTTTTACACCTATTGATAACTCTGGTCGACGTCCCAGTTGATTGGACCATCAACCAGAGAATACTACCTTAGTTTTACACCTGCTATAATCTCAAGTTGGTGTCCCAGTTGTTTGGTTCATCAACCAGAGAATAACTGTTTTAGTTTTTAAAATATTGCCATCTCAGGTTGATGTCCCGATTGATTGCCTTATCAACTTGAGATGTTGTTTCACTTGTAAACACGTCATAGACCTTGTCCAACCTTACTACAAGGTAACCCTAGGACTTCACATAAGTTTTTGACACTTCTTAACACTAGGTATGATTAAACATTCGTAGGACTTTACTATTCGCTCATCAAATCGCGCCGACCTCCGACACGGAACATAACCCAACATCACCATCGCAATCATAACAAGGTAAGTGGGGGTAGGCTTTGATTTCTTTTAAGAGTGTTTATTTCATTCTTAGATATATTTGCCAGGAATCATTTACATATTTAAATTCATGTTTTATTTATGATATTTTTTGATTTCATTGTTTATAACTTATGGTTATGAATGATATGATGTGGAATGGTTGGCAATATGAATTGTTGTGATAGATTAGATGTCGTAGTCGGCTTGGAAACGAGAGGTATGATATGCCGTAATATGGGATGTGGGAGCACTGTACACCTCGTACTCTGCCATTTAGACTACATATGGCTAGGAATGTCATTTCTTAGTGCTACAACCCTTACCAGCAAGGGTTTAGGTGTTGGGTGATCATAGCTCCTTGTCACTGAGGAGTGTGAAGGACCCCAAGATGGGGTCTTGGCTATGATTATCGGAGTCTACCCACGAGAAGGTATATAATACCAATGACCGCTATGGGCTCCATGCAACAGTTGAGGTTACTTCTCGGGGCGGTTAAGAAGGAACCGAGAACTTCTCCCGAGTTGTTGTCATAGCACAGACCCGACTTAGGCATTTGTCTGTTAGGTGAAATTAATATTAAAATTGAACCCATGCATTTGGGATGCATGCTTGTGTGTGTGTGTGGTCTATCCTATACTTGCTAGGCTCAGTGGAGCTCACCCCTATGGAATTTTCTCTTTTTAGATGATCCTGCAGGTGAATGCGTTTGTGGCAGAAAGGATTACTTGGAGAATAGGAACTGATGATGTGGCATTGACTTTTTATTTTCTTTTGTTTAATACTATCCTTTTTTATGGTAAACCTAGAATATCGGGCAGTAGAGATTTTCAATGTAAATAATATGTATAATAACTTATAGCACTTTACTTCCCCTACGCTCTGATCAATGTAACACGTGTTATCTTGAAATTGTGTTGTGCTTGTGACGTGTATTTATTGCATCTGGATCCTGGTGGTCACCGAATACATTAGGTATTCGGGTCAGCCATCGAATCCTTCTAGGGAGTTCAGGGTGTGACATTTGATCTTAAGATACGAGATAAGAAAGGCACTGAAAATCTAGTTGCAGACCATTTATCTTAGCTGCCCAATTCTTTGACTGTTGATTCCCCAGCCAATGAGAGCTTCCTTAATGAATAGCTTTTGGCGGTCTCTAGTGAACCATGGTTCACTGATATTGTCAATTATTTAGCTACGGGTGTGACACCTGATCATTGGTCCACCCAGGATAAGTATAGGTTCCATTCCCAAGTTAAGCATTTTTTTTCTGGGATGACCCTTACTTATTTAAGACATGTTCGGATCAGATTATGCGGCGTTGTGTTCCTGATCATGAGCACCTTTCTATCTTATCTTTTTACCATTATCAGGCATGTGGAGGCCATTTCGGTCCAAAGAAAACCACCGCCAAAGTTTTTCAATGCGGTTTCTATTGGCCGACTCTTTTTCAGGATGCCTTTGCTTATTGTAAGGCTTGTAAACCATGTCAGTCTTTAGGTCGTGTGACCAAGAGG
This sequence comes from Telopea speciosissima, assembly GCF_018873765.1. Taxonomy (NCBI): domain Eukaryota; kingdom Viridiplantae; phylum Streptophyta; class Magnoliopsida; order Proteales; family Proteaceae; genus Telopea; species Telopea speciosissima. The sequence continues at coordinate 46,518,914 of NC_057920.1, forward strand.
AACATGATGCCCCTCAACCGAATTTTGGTAGTTAAAATTTTTTATGTGTTGGGCATCGACTTCATTGGATCATTCCCTAATTCTTTTGGGATTTTGTATATCCTGTTGGCCGTAGAATACGTTTCCAAGTGGATAGAGGCCATAGCATGTAAATCCATTGACCATAAAGTGGTGGTCAAATTTCTTAAAAAACACATCTTTTCCCGCTTTAGTACACCATGTGTTTTGATTAGTGATAGGGGTAAACATTTTTGCAATAGACCCTTCGAGGCCCTCATGAAGAAATATGGGATCACCCATAAGTTAGCTACCTCTTATCATCCCCAAACTAGTGGCCCAGTGGAAGTGTCTAATAGGAAAATTAAGCAGATCTTAGAGAATATGATCAACCCTAACCACAAGGATTGGTTTAACCGATTGGTAGATGCTGTGTGGGCCCATCAGACTGCTTACAAGACCGATCTTGGTCAATTTCCCTACCGTCTGGTGTATGAGAAAGCGTGTCATCTACCGGTTGAATTGGAACACCAAGCATTTTGGGCCATCCAAAAAATGAATTTTGATCTGTCTGATGTCAGTATACATCGTAGACTCCAACTATCTGAGTTGAAGGAACTTAGAAATGATGCCTATGACAATGCTCGGATTTACAAGGCGAAGACCAAAGCCTACCATGACAAACATATTCTCCGAAAATTATTTAAAGTAGGCAATAAAGTCTTTAAAATTCCCGATTACACCTTTTCCCTGGTAAGTTGAGATTTTGTTGGGATGATCCTTATGTTGTACATAACGTTTTCTCCCATGGTGTAGTAGAAATTTTGAATCCAGGGAATGGTGACATTTCAAGGTCAACGGTCAACGCCTAAAGCCATTCCTTGAGTTGCCTACTGCAACTATGGAAGAAGTCATGGATCTTCATGAGCCTCTTTACTCTGATGATTGATCGCCTCTGGTATTTTCCCTCTCCTTTGTCTTTGTTTTTACTTTCTTTCATGCATTGAGGGCACTGCATAGTTTTAGTATGGGGGGAGATATGTTCTTGAGCTGAATTGTGTTGTGATCCTGACTTAGGCGTAGGTGAGTTTATAGCCATCTTAAAATTTTTTTGGAATGTTTTTATTTTCTTTTTATTTTTTATTGAGAGAGAGATGACTTTGGTAACCTATGTTTTGAAGTCATAAAGCTTTGGTTTCAAGAAGTGGAATTTATATATATCTCAAGGTAGGGGCCAAATCAGAAGCATAACACTGTTTTTTCTGAAAAGGTCAATCTTAAGAGTTTTTCTTGTCTACTTGAGTTTTAGTTAGGAGCTGAGATAGAGATTTGAGATTAAGGTGTTATTATTCCTGAAAGAAGTTCTTCAAAAAAAAAAAAAAAAGAGAAAAGAAAAAAAAATAATAAAAAACTTTTGATTTATTGGTTGTATTAGACTGGGTGCTCCGCCTCATGAAGCAAGGTTTCTAGGATCGAAACAACTTTTAACCATAGATTAGAAAGAAGAAAGTGATTGAAGTTTGGACTCAGACTGCATCAATGTTTGAGTCACAAATATATGCAACAAGAGAATTCTGACATTGCTTAGTAACTTGGGTGTTTGGTGCAAGCCCTGCATGTCATTCAAACTAACTGCAGTAGAGGGATAACTGAGTTCAATTCTAACAAAAGAAAGAATAAGAACGTTTGAATTTGTGCCTTTGTCTCAGTTCTCTGTTTAAGCTCCGAGCTGATTCTTTTGTATCCTTGAAGGCATACTTCGATTTGATCCCTAGTGTTGATAGTGTGAAAAATATGAGGAGATCCCTTAATTTAGATGTGTGTTAGTTCCATAGATTGGAGTGGATAATAAAGTTCAAGTATGGGGGTCCCTCAGGAATCTCAATCTCATGAGTTTTTATCATTGCTTTTCTTTTTCCAATTTTGGGTGGAGATGGACTTTTCCTTTGCCCTTGTCAGGATTACAACTATTTAATGGTTTTGAATTTTGTGTGTACATTCACTGCAAACAGTCATGAGACACAACTCGTCCACTAGGGTAACTTAGGGGTTTAAAGGCTTGTTGCACATGCTAAGTGCATCCGTGATTCCTACGAAAGTGATTTAGGGTTCTCTTTTTATTTCTCTTTGTTTTCATTAGGTTAGTTTTTTTTTTGTTTGCTCGAGGACTAGCAAAGTTTAAGCTTGGGGATATTTGATTAACATATTTATATGTGAATTTAAGCCTATATATTCTTATATTTTCATGCTTGAACAGAGCTACTCGAGGTGTTTTTTATGTGTTTTTAGGTTTTAGGTCCATGCTTGAAAGAGAAGCCCTAATTATGCTAAGAAGCCTTTTTGGAGTTGAAATGCAAGGAATCAAGTTTTAAAGAAGCCCATGTCCATAGGCCCAAGAATCAATTTCATATTTGGGCTGGACCATTGGGCCAAGAAAACCTAAGCAAGCAAATTTGAAAATTCCAAGGGATATTTTTGTCCAAGTGCATTGTTGGTGACATCTAGCATTTTCAGTTGAGTAGAGCCCAAGTCAAAGCAAGCTACTCAAATCTTGGAAGATTAGAAAGATTATCTTGGTGATTTTATTGAGATCTTCTATGTTTGGAGAATTGTGGATCCAATCTGCTCCTCCCTTTCTATTTTTTGAAAAAAACCTTAATCTTTCTCTCCCTTTCACCTTTAAAAAATAAAAATAAAAAAAATCAAATATTGACCAAGGGAATATCTCCCTTGGCTGGCCGAATTTGGCAAGAGGGATTGGGGGTTGTGGTTATAAATAGGGGGGTTTTCCCCCTTGGGAGGTATTCATTCTCTCTTTAGTCTTTTGTTTTAGAATTCTTTCTCTTATTTTTTCCTTTCTAGTTTCTTTGTCAAAGCTTAGAACTTTGATGTAATTTTGTCTTTTTCATTCCTAGATCTAATGTAATTTAGGATTTTTAATCTCCATCCACTTCTTACATTGGTGTAATTCAAAGTGTTGATTCAAGTTTAAGGCTAGAAATTCTTCTTCAATGGTTCAAGTTCAAGTTCTACACAAGCTAAGTTCTTTAATCTTTTGATTTTATTTTTATAGTTTAGTTTTAATGTTCTCTTCATCAACCCCCACTCCTTCCATCGATTGTCCCATGGTGAGGGAAGGATGAGTTGATGATTTGTATGCTTGTGTATTAATGGACATGTTCATTGTTTGGGCTCACAATTGTTGACCACCGCATTGTGCATGTCCTCCTAATGGACTATATGAGGAGACTACTTGGCCCGTGCAACCAAGCCCAGTGCAATCTACCCTCACCCTCATAGCGGGATGAAGCTGCCAATATCACGACTGAACATCGCCCATACGATAGTATTTCTCATAATGGGGGGCATAGAGATCCTACCAAATGAATAGCTGAAATGAAAAACTAAACCAAGCATATGCTATAAAAGACAAAGAAGGTAAGAGCCACTTACATCTATAAGACCTTGACCTCAGATGATGCAACGTTTATGACGAGCTATGTCCATCACCGTGGAACAAGTGTACCACTCTGCTTGCATGTCGCCCACTGATCCTAAGGAAGGGCTCCAAGACCAAGCTTTCTTCGCAAACATGATGAAGAAGGAAAGCAAAAAAACAACACGAAAAGGAGGAAGAGAGAAATGCAAAAGAAAAAAGAGAGAGAGAGGAGGGAGGGCAAAGCTCCAAAGAGAAAGAAGAGAGAAAAGTGAGGAGTGAGGAGCCCCCCCCCCCCTTCTTATAACCAAAAGGCAAGGGGCATGCCTAGCGACGCCACATGGTAGCACTACGGCCCTGTACGACGGTGTTGCATGGCAGCACTGCGGCCCCACGCGGCGGTGTCGTGCATGTCCAGGTAAAAAAAAATAAAAATTTTGGGCCTCGATGCCGTCTCATCATTATACTTTTCAAAAGCTCGGTCGCGATGCTGTCTCATCATACCCTATCATAACTCAGTCATAATGCTATCACATTATTAGAAATCCAGAGAAGCAATGTCACTTTAGATCAGAATCCCATCAAGCAATGTTCGAATGCTAGGAGGAAATCCAATCGAGCAATGCCTAAAGATCAGGTTCCCCCCAAACAATGTTTGAACGTCAAGAGGAAATCTAACCGAGCAATGCCCAAAGAATGGGTCCCCACTAACCAATGTTCGATCACCAAAATGAAATTCGGCCGTAGTGTTAAAAGATTAGAATCCCAACAAGCATTGTTCAAACGCCAGGGAGAAATCCAGCCGAGCAATGCTGCCCCAACAAATAAGAGCATGCCAAGCTAATGCCATCTGAACCTCAAAGGATTTACCGAGTGGTTTTCCAAAACATGTTTTTATCATTTAAAAATCCATCACCCATGAGCAAAGTAATGACAATTTTTTCTCACCAAATGGTTTTGCCGAAATGCGGTTTTATCATTCAACTCCGCCACCTATGAGCTAAGTGGCAGTGATGCATTGCTCCTGGTGACAAAATCAAGCGATGTTTTGTCTTCGTCCCTTAGTTGTTGCCACAACCCTTAGCCAAAGAGGGGCAAACTATAGACGCTAAATTTTGTCACCCCCCCAGTGATGACAACAATAGAGCGTAGATGATTGGCAATGTCCCCGAAAACCAACTTGTCAAACACTGTATAGACCAAAAAACACCCCCACTCACCCCATAGGGCGTACATCATATGCACGGCCCCCCAAACGGCCCAAAACAACCTGCGTAAACCCCACAAGGTAGCGCCACAGTTGTGGCTCAGCAAGGTAGCGCCACAGTTGTGGCTCCGCAAGGCGGTGCTGTGGTCTATGTGGCCCTACTGTGTAGCTCCACGTGCATGCTGTGGCCTATGCGGCCCTGTCGCGTGCCTACGCGGCCCTGCTGTGCACCCCTGTGAGCACCCAATCCAAATTTTTCCTCATTTTTGCTCTACCGTGGCCCCGCCATGCGGCCCCACACATTTTCTATAGTGCCGTCGAACCCAAAATTTGCATATAAAAAGGGGGTCACCCCCTCATTTGAAAGATTGAAGTTTGTGGGAGAGGGGGCACCCCCAGAGCTCCAATTTTGTAGCTTTTTCTTGTTTCCTTGTTTCGGGACTCTTCCCCAACTTGATTTCGAGCCTTCAAGCCTCGTCCCCCTGTCTGAAGTCTAGGCTATCCGAGTCTGGCTTCCTCGATCCCTTTTTGCCCAAATCTGGGAAACCTCCCATGGAATACTACTCTGTTCGGCCTTTGACCCCCTAGTTTCCAAAGGACAAAGCCAGCCTTTACTCTGTCTGACGAAAGGATAAAGCCAATCTTTTGTCTCAACCTGAGCTTGGGGACGCTGTCTGTTTTGCATAATTGCATTTATTTAAAGTGTACAGGTATACATTTCTTTCATTAACTTTTTAATTCCAGCACGATGTAGTCCTTTCAAGTATTCTTATGTAGCATACAATAGTTAGTGTAACGTAGTTTCATTTAATTAAATAGTTTGTGCATCGTTATCTAGCCATACATGTGGGAATAGAACATTCATAAAAGGAGAATATTAAAAAACAAGCATCTAGTAGAAAGATCGATTTATCCGGACGAGTTGGGTGCCTAACACCTTTCTACTCTTGTAATCTGACCACTTACCCTGAATCTCTGACCAGACCAACCGAAGTCTCGTAACCCTTCTAGGGCTACACTAATGGGTCTTAGGCCCTAACCCTAGGGGCCGACTCTATTTCATTTTATTATATGATCACCATCCCCTGAAAATCATGACCCCTTGAGAAGTCGCTTTCCTTCTCTCCCTCTACCGAGGAAAACCCTAAAACCCTTTCCGTGTGCCATCGAGCACCAAGGACGAATCCTCACAATACTACCCTCTCATAACAAAGAGTACCATGGTCTAGGTTACGTCCCGACCAACGAGGATCTCTTCAAATGGGTCCAAAAAGAGAAACAGAAAAGAAATGAAGTTTACATGAAGAAGCTACACAAAGAGGACCCTGCGAAGTACAAGAGGGTAAAGAAGTCAAAGAGCCTAAAAGCTAAGGTAAGCGTCACTACACCTTACCACACAACTCTCAATGGATATTTCATCAAAGAAGGGGATACCCTCCCTTATTGTGGACTTAATGAACCATGGTATAATGTAATCTCTCAAAACCTATTGCCAGGTCTTGAAATCTTCTTTATAGATCAAATGGACTAGTTGGAGATCATTCAGGAAGATCGTGTGGACTCCAACAAAGACTGACAAGATGAAGAGGCTTCTTTCCACCTTGAAGACCTGTTCGAATGAGTGATCGTTGCACTAGACGGCCCTGAAGATTGGAATTCAAACCCACAAGCAATGATCTACCCAGCTGAAGGAGCTATAACCAAATGGACCCAATTTTTGGAATAGCGCTTCTACGAAGGTGTCGACAATGCTAGTCCTAGTCCTAGTTTACATTTAAGCTCTTCTAGTTCCAGTTCTGAGTCCGAGTCCGAGTCCAGTTCTTCTTCTAGCTCTTCTAAGTCCATGTCTGAGTCTGATGTAGACCTTTAGTTTGATTTCAATGAATTACTTTCTTCTGGTTACATTGTGCCTCTTCTCTCTCACATAAATGAGGATGAAATGTTTAATGATCCTCCACCTGATCTCCTAAAAATAATACAACAAAATGAAGAAAAAATAGCTCAACCAACCCCCGAGAGCTTTAAAATCATCAATTTAGGATCATCATAATTGCCAAAAGAAATAAAAATCGGCTCAACTTTGAATGAACAAGAGGTCCAACCTCTGATTGAACTTTTAAAGGAATTCATGAGAATGTTCACATGGTCATACAATGACATGCCCAGAATTGACACCAACATTATCACACACCGTCTACCTTTATACCCTGGCATGAAACCAGTAAAGCAAAAACTCAGACGGATGAGACCGGAATGGATCTTGAAGATCAAGGAGGAAGTCACTAAACAACTTGAAGTAGAATTTCTAGAAGTGACGGAATACCCTGAATGGTTGGCCAACATTGTGCCGGTACCCAAGAAAGATGGATGAGTACGAATGTGTGTAGACTTTGGGGATCTAAATAAAACAAGCCCAAAGGATGACTTTCCACTACCTCACATTGATATAATCATAAACAATACGGCCAGGCATGCCCTTCTATCTTTTATGGATGGGTTCTCAAAGTACAACTAGATCAAGATGGCACCCGAAGATATGCAAAAGACATCCTTTATAACTCAATGGGGAACATAGTATTACAAGGTAATGCCTTTTAGACTTAAGAATGCCGGGACAACCTATCAAAGGGTGACAACCACCATTTTACATGACCTGATGCATAAAGAGGTCAAGGTCTATGTCGACGACATGCGTCAAGTCAAAAGAACGAGAAGGACATGTTGAAGCCTTAGGAAAATTGTTTGAAAGAATTAAGACATAAGCTAAGGCTAAACCCCCAAAAGTGTGTATTTGGAACCACAGCTGGAAAACTTTTATGGTTCATTGTCAGCCATAGGGGCATTGAGGTCAACCCCACCAAAATCATGGTAATTATGGACATGCCACCATCCAAAACTAAAAAAGAAATTAAAGGATTTTTTGGAAGAATCCAATACATTAGTCGGTTCATTTCTCGATTAACCATGGTGTGCGAACCAATTTTTAAGCTACTCAAGAAGAATGAACCAAAGGAATGGAATGAGCAATGCCAACACACGCTCGATACAATCAAGGAGTATGTTGCCAACCCACCAGTATTGGCACCCCCGATACCTGGCAAACATTTATTGCTATCTTTGTCCATAATAGACACGACCATGGAAGCAATGCTAGCACAACATCAAGAAGATGGTAAGATGGAACATGCCATATACTATTTGAGCAAGAAATTTATGGATTATAAGACTAGATATACACTTCTAGAGAAAATCTGCATGGTTCTGATTTAGGCCACAAGGCAGTTGAGGCATTACATGATAGCCCACCAAGTGTTCTTCATCTCGAGAATGGATCCAATTAAGTACCAATTCGAGAAACCCACTTCAACAGGAATTGCTCAAACATGTGACACAAAAATCAATCAAAGGTCAAGCAATCACTGTTTGAGTTAAAATAAAACCGCAAGCATACGGGTCAATTGTAGCTACGGGTCGAATATGAGGAGATATACGCCACTATATTTAACTAACTTAAAAGTAATGCAAAGTGAACCAAATTAAAGTGTTAAATTAAACTAATTAAACTAACGAAAATCAATGCATCCTAACTCATAAGCATCTAACAAAATTAAGGGATTAAATCGACGTCTTAACACATGAGCATCTAACCTATCAAACTAAAGCGAATTGAAAGGAATAAAAATGTAGCCACACATACTAACCACATAAAAAGAAATAAGGGAATAAAAATGCATCCATAAACCACAACCATATAAAATTAAAATAAAAGAAATAGAGGGGGAAGAAGAAGAAGATAGAGAGAGATAGAGGAGATGGAGAATGAGATTGAGAGTTTAGATAGTAAAACCTGGATGTGCTTGCATGAATGTAAATGAAAAGCTTGAATAATTGCATAAACTTACCATGGCCTCATCTTCTAAATCTTCAAGTCTTGTCATCAACTTAAGAACTTAGACTAGAAGGCTTAAAACCTAAACTAGAATTAAGAAATTACAACCCAATTGAAGACTTAAATTGAAATTAAAGCATAAACTAAACCTATTATAACCATTAACTAAAAATCATAAAAGCAAACTAGAACTTAGAAAAACCAAAAATCACAAATTAGAAGGAGAAGAAGAGAAGAAATTTCACTAAGTGAATGAGCAATTTTTACAAGAGAGGTAGGGGGTATTTATAGGTGGAAGAGAGGAGAAGAGAGAAGATGGAAGTGTAGGAGAAATATTCCCTAAGAAAAGAGAATATTCTCTTCTCTTTCCTCTTTTACAATGCCTTGAATCCTAAGAAAAAAAAGAAAAAAAAAATAGAAAGAAGAAGAAGAGAAGATTGTTTACATAGACCTTCTATTTCTAGAAAAGTAAACTTCCAATTCTAACAAGTGCTTCCTTTTCTTTGTAGATATCTTCTCCAAGAAATAAAATCAAAGCATCTTTGATTTTTCAACCTTCCATAGGTGAGAAAATATAAATCTATCCCAAGTAGAATTCCAGAAGTGCCCTTGAGAAGTTGGAGGAGAGAGAGAGTAAGGGTGATGACTAGGATTCCTTCAAGAGTAAATAAAATACCCATTCTGTCCTTCAGAAAACGTGGAGCATGGGGTGCTTATATAGGCCTCACCATTGTGTTCCTTACGAAAAATCACCCAACATAGACCCAAATTTCGTCCAATTTGGAGTTGGGGAGCCCAAGATATCTCAAATTGAAGTTGGACTGTCCAGAGCCTTCCAAATGGAATCTTTCGGGTACAGTAAAATAACTTTTGATAATTGCGTTAAGGCCTCTGGAATCCGAACTTCTGCTTCACTTTATCCCCATCCGACGGTCAATAATTATAAATAAACCCCTACAGACCATTTTCGCTTGTCGTTACGGAAACGACCATAACTTCTTCGTTTCAACTCGGAATCAAGTGCTGTTTGAACCGTTGCGAAGCTGACTCGATGGGCTATGCATCCATATTATTAACACCTCTAGAAAGCTTATAAACATCTCCTTAGCATCATCTCCTCCATTTTCACAATAATTCACCTAAACCCTGAAAAGCATAAGAAAGCACTGAGTAACTCTGTCCAATGTGGTAAAATGTATGCTTTATGCCCTAAGATTTCACACATAAATGTGCTCATCAATCACTGATCACTTATCTGCACATACAATCCTTGAAATTAGACTATTGGAGGATGTATTTCCCGATGAAAACATTGCACATTTGGAACAAGAAGAAGCCGATACAATCTAGCAATTACTGTTCAATGGACCCGCCAATCACAAGGGTTGTGGAGCCAGCATACTATCGATCACTCCCTATGGAACCCATATGCCCTAGCCGATTAAGATAAACTTTGCATGTACCAACAACATTGTTGATTACAAAGCTTGTGTCATAGGACTTGAGGCCACCTTATCAATAGGGCTTAAGAGACTAGAAGTGTATGGGGATTCTTCCTTAGTCATATGCCTAATGAAAGGAAAATGGAAAACTAAGGATGAAAAGTTAATCCCCTATCAAGAACACGTTGAGATACTATCTAGAGAATTCAAAGAGATCACTCTCTCCTACTTACCAAGAGATAGCAATCGATCGCCGATGCACTAGCAACTTTGGCATCCATGGTTGAGATGGAATCTGTAACAAAAGTACATCAATTATCGATTAAACTAAGACATCAATCAGCTTATGTTAATCCCATCCATGCCTTGATGGTTGATGGAAGACCATTCTATGCAAACATAGTGGATTTCATCAGGGAAGGATGATACCCTAAGGATGCTATGACCAAAGAGAAGCGTTTCTTGAGGAGGTATGCCATACAGTTCGTCCTACTAGAAGACATTCTTTACAAGAAGTCATACAAAGGAGTGCAACTATTATGTGTTGATGAAGAACAATCAAAACTGGTCATGGATCAGAGTCACCAAGATATATGAGGGTCTCATATAAATGCAAGGATGATGGCTAAGAAGATCCATAGACTAGGGTATTATTAGAACACCATGGAAGGCAATTGTGCGCAATACGTGAAGAAGTGTCATAAGTGTCAGATATCCGGCAACCTCATACATATGCCACCGTCAGAGTTGAACACTCTAAGCTCACCCTGGCCATTCGCCACTTAGGGTATTGATGTTATCGGCCAAGCAGTCCCTAAATCCGTTAATGGTCATGAGTATATTCTAGTAGCCATTGGCTACATGACCAAATGGGTGGAAGCACAATCTTATGCCAAACTAAAGATAGCCAAGGTGGCCAAATTCATAAGCAACAACATCATGTGCCGATATGGAGTCCCTCATGAGCTCATATCAGATCAAGGGTCCCACTTTCAGAGAGAATTGAAGAAGTTGTGCGATAAGATGAACATTCAGAGGCATACATCATCACTGTATAGACCTCAAACCAATGGTGTAGTGGAAGCTGCCAATAAAAACATCAAGAGGATAATACAGAAGATGGCCAACAAACACATCACTTTGCATTACTTTAAAGTGAGTAAAATAGGGTGGCGTATATCTCCTTTAGTTCGACCCGTAGCTACGATTGATCCGTACGCTTGCAGTTATTATTTCTTGCAAACAAGTTTTTGGCACCGTTGCCAGGGAGATTATTGTCCACCTTATTTTTCTGATTTTTAAGTAATTCGAAGTGCTTTATTTTATTTTACTTTTTCTTCTAAAAAAAAAATCAGTTTTTGAAAACCTCATCTTGTTTCTCTTCTGTTTCAAAGACTGTGCGCCCAATCTGAAGTCCTTCGTATGCTCAAACTCAACCTCTTTTGGTGTCCCTCATAGGATTAAGTTACATATGACGCTGCATCTTGACTTGGTTGGGTGGAATGGCATATGACGTATCTTTGGAGGTGACCAACTTTGATAACAGAAAAGCAACATAGTGAGTGCCTTGGAAACAGAAACGTATAGTAGTCCTCCACTCTACATTAGAATCCAATTGGAGTAGCCCGTAGGTGGCTCTTAAAGACTATACGGGTTCCTTTGCTATCAACCTATATGGCAACCTTACAGCTTTGGAACCATTGTTTCAATTTTTGAGGGCAATGCACCAACTGTCTATTTATTCCCTCATGTTTTTAGTGAATTTTTTCTAGTCCTTTATTTTTCTTTAATTTTTCTAAGGGAGACCTCAATTTGGGATAAGTGGTTAGTTAGGAATAATGGGAGATATACTTCCACCTATGACTTTGGGGGAAAGGTGCAACTATGCTAAGGCACATATGACTTTGGGGGAAAGGTTTAAATAGGCTAGGGCAGCCAAAAGTAGTGAGTTAGAAAACAACTTTGCACCACCCCAGTATAATTTTGTTTCCCAACCCAAATATGGGCTTTCAAGAAATTTGGTTGGTCACATCCGTAGACTATCCATGTTATGGACGGATGCCCTAATCTTTATGGGGGTAGCTATGGTGATGAGAATGTGAGTCCTCTATTTTAGTATAATTCTTTTGGCACTTACAATCAGGGGTGGAGTGATCATCCCAATTTCTCGTGGGATCAATGGAATGACCAAGCTGGACCGCCCAATTTCCAATCCCATGGTCAGTTTGGTCCTCCATGTGGGATAACCTAGAGGGGGGTGAATAGGTTACCACTAGTGAAATGTTGTTCTTTTAAAAAAAATTTGAAATTAAAAATAAGATAGAGAGAGAAATTACGTAAATAGAGGACACACAAGATTTAAAGTGGTTCGGCTAAGCTAGCCTACGTCCACTCCTCTCAACCTTGAGAGAATTTCACTAGTTATTTTATTTCAGTATAGTAGGTGGGAAGAGCACCTTCACAATCTTTTTCCACGGGATAAGAGGATCCCAATCTTTTAAGGATAAGAGGATCCTTGTAAAACCTAAGTACAGTCTACGCTAAGCAACAATGCTTTATAAACTTAAAAACATAAACTAATACAAAGAGAATAAAGGTAAGGATTACCTAGGCAGGGAGTGTGATGTGTACTCCTTGCAAGTGCCAAATGATGCAAATGAATGCTTGTAATGATGACTTTCTTCAAGACTATTCTTTAGAGTGCAAGCATATGAAGGCCTTTAAAGCTTTGGAAGTCAACCTTGGAATAGACTTGATGAGGACAAGAAGACTTCAATAAATGAGAGCTTGAATTGACTTTTCACCTTTCACAAAAGTGTTAATTTAGACTATAATGGATAGGTGAAAAGGTCTGACATGTTCTTTATTTATAGGCTCATTAATGGCCTTTAGAACATGTGTAAAATATGCTCTAACGGATTTATTTTTTACCAATCCGGTCGACCTGAAGATTGATCCGACCGGACCCTAGCCGTTGGAAAAGTAGCTGTTCAAAAATTAGCCATTTGAAGGCTTATAGGGCATCCGGTAGATGTTTGATCGACCGGATCATCGTTCCACTTGATCCGATCGATGTTCAGCTGACCGGATCATCATCCCACTTGATCCAGTCGATCGGATCATCAATGAAAACGTACCTGTGAAGCTTCTGCCTGATCCGGTCAATACATGTACTGAGATCCGATCGATCGGATGCTCAGACTAGATCACAGTCAAGTTATGACTTCGATAGTTTGACTGCGGGGATTAGTCTGGGGCTTTTTTCAACTGACTCCAACATGTTTAAGAGTCAAGGAGGGTTCAATTTTGACCTCCTAAGGTCTCTAAATGATGCATATATTTTTTCATTTATTTAATGCAAATGCGATTATAAGTATGCAGTGTTGTGTGTCTAAGTATATGCACACAGACATCTTTAGTCTTGATTCGACTTCTTCATGTGATGTTCTTCAATCTTCAAAAGATCTTCTTTTCTTTTAGATCTTCGCATGCCTTCGAGATCTTGATCTTCAATGCTTTGTCTGAACATCTTTACTTCATACTATATGTCTTCTACTCTTTTAACTTTATTAGCCCTGTTGACATATAGACATATACAAGACCTTGCCTAATATGTTTGTTATCATCAAAACAATTATGGAGATAGGGTAGGATTCCCCAACAATCTCCCCCTTTTTGATGATGACAAACATATGATTTGGTAACAATATAGCAATAAAAAATAATGCGGCAATATAATCAATTAAAGCAATCAAGTGCATTCATAAACAATATTCAAAAGTCATAAGTCATGTTCCAAATCATTTAAAATTTCTTCTCCCCCTTTGTCACAACAAAAAGGAGTAGAGAAGGCTCCCCCTGCAATGTAGAATCATATGCAGATAATATAGAACATAGAAAGTAGTGCATCATATAAAAAGTAAACCACATAGATAAAAGAGTTTAAAATAGTCAAAAGCACTCTCCCCCTAGAGAGGTGCAGCACTGAAAAGTCATATCAAAAGTAAAGCAGTAGTTTTAAAATATTACTACCCAAATAGTCTTTAAAAAGGAGCATAACTAAAAAGCACTAATCATCTGCAGGAGGGGTAGAAATGTGGAAATGTTGAGTGATCATCCGAATCTGAGCCATGATCTCCTTATTGTCTCCATGAAGTACTGTAAACTGATTATTAAAGCCCTGGAGATGGGAATCAAGTTTCTCCTGGTACACAGCAAATTCAGCCCTGGACACATATTCTTCATCCTCACTATCATCCTCATCAGAAGCATCACTGTCAACAATGGAGGAAGAGGCTTGCTTGCACCGAGCTTGACGAGGAGGAGGAGGAGGAGCATCAGTAGCACTGGTAGGAATGGCCATTTTCTTCAAAGTAGAAGTATCAATGGCAGAAGGGTTTGTGGAGGGAACTTCATCAGAGAGATCAACTTCAAAGTGTTTGAAGATTATAGTCAAGAGACGACTATAGGGGAGGCTAGCCTTGGAATCTCTTTCAGCAATCAATTCCATGGTTTTCATAATCACATAGGGAAGACAGATTTGATGGGTGTTGGCATTGCACCAAATGAGATAGGCTTGAAAACAAGTAACTGCATCCCTATGTCCTCCAAGAGGAAGAATATTATAAGTGAGAATCAGATTTACCACCCTTGGGATATCTCCAAGATGGATTGTGGTAAGACCTTTTGTCTCACCTAAATAATTCTTAAAAACTGTTCCATAAACTTCATCAACATTCATGAAACCTTGTGGTGAGGTTTTTGTACGGAGATATTAGCGTTCTCCGGAGTCATCAACTCCAATCATTTGGGCAAGTTCCAAATGTCAAATGAGATTGGCTTTCCCTTAACAAGAGACGTGATGGTATAGTCCTCTTCAATGCCAACAACTTGTAGATTACAATAGAAGAGTTGCACAAGCCTAATGTAGGCTTTCTCTTGGGGATAAAGAATGGAATCCCAACCCAACATCTCAAAGAAAGTGTTGATTTCACTAGGGAGAATGTTATTGAGTTCAGTGACACTTACAAATCTCTCCCTAATAAGTTTCTTGAGTTGAAATTGCTTCCACCAAATTGAAGCCTCCTTAGAGATGAACAATGTTCCATCATATGCATCCTTCTTTGAAGCAACCGTCTTTCTCTTCTTTAAAGATTTTCCTTTGGAAGCCATTGAGAATAAGGGTTTTGGAGAAAGAGGGATTTGAAAGGTTTTTTGAGAAGAAAGATGGGAGAACTTAGAGATTTGATGGTGAGAGTGAGATTGGATCACCAATAGAGCAAAGAACTTCAAGGGTTTTGGAAGATTTTGCCCTAGAAACTCAAAAGAGGATTTTTGGAGAGGAGAGGCAGAAGTTTGAGTGAGTTTGGAATGAGTCAAAAGACCCACGGATTGGGTTAAAAATTAATCTGTCTATGATCCGGTCGACCAGTTTTGTTCATCCGGTCAATCGGATGACCTAAATTGTGCATTTTAAGTCGGTCCTGTCCAGACTTCAATCGGAAGATCTATTTGGGTGAAATCCAAGGAATGTGACTTAATCAAACGGATTACACATACCTAATTCACGTCGAAGAGTACAAAATCGTTCTTCGGACAAAGATTTGGTGAAGATGTCGACGACTTACTTTTTAGTCTCAATGTGTTCGAGGACTACTTCACCCTTATGGACAGTGTCTTGAAGAAAATGATGGCGGATATCTATGTGCTTTGCTCTTAAGTGAAGAATAGGGTTTTTGCTCAGATTGATAACGAATGTACTATCACACAGAATTTTGGAGGGATTAAAGGAAATTCCATAATCGAGAAGAGTTTGACGCATCCAAAGTATTTGAGCACAACATTTGCCGGCTGCAATATATTCAGCTTCGTAGTTGAGAGTGCCACACAGTTTTATTTTTTGCTGAACCAAGAAAAGAGACATGATCCAAGGAAGTAGCAAGTACCACTTGTGCTCTTGCAATCAATATGATAACCAGTAAAATCAGCGTCAGAAAAGCTAAGTAATTCAAAATCATTGAGCATTGGATACCATAATCCTATATTGATAGTTCCTTTTAAATACTTGAAAATTCTCTTAACTGCACTCAAGTGTGATTGTTTAGGACTAGCCTGAAATCTGGCACATACACAAACACTAAACATGATGTCAGGTCTACTGGTAGTCAAGTATAACAAGCTTTCAATCATACCTCGATACCGAGTAGGATCAATAGGAGTTCCATTCTTATCTTTTAAGAGAGTTATGGAGGTACTCATGGGAGTGTTAGAGGCCTTTTGGGAATTAATGTCAAATTTTTTTGATAATTCTTTAATCTATTTTAATTGATTGATAAAAATCCCATTTTCAGTTTGTTTGATCTGAAGGCCTAAAAAGAAGTTGAGTTCACCCATTAAACTCATTTCAAACTCATTTTTCATACAATTGCTAAATTCAATGCATAAGGATTCATCAGTAGCACCAAAGATAATATCATCTACATATATTTGTACTATGATTAATTTGGACCCTTTACGCTTAACAAACAATGTAGTGTCTATTTTACCAATGATATATGCATTTTCAATAAAAAAAAAGGTCTTTAATCTATCATACCAAGCTCTTAGTGCTTATTTGAGTCCATATAATACTTTCTTTAATCTAAAAACATAATCAGGATGAGAAGAATTTTCAAAAATCGAGAGGTTGAGATACATACACTTCTTCTTTAATAAAACCATTCAAAAAAGTACTTTTCATATCCATTTGATAAAGTTTGAAATTTTTATGACAAGCAAATGATAAGAGCATTCTAATGGCTTCTAATCTAGCAATAGGTGCATAAGTCTCATCAAAATCGATTCCCTCTTGCTAATTATATCCTTGTGCCACTAGTCTTGCTTTATTTCTAACAACAATTCCATTTCACCAAGTTTATTTCTGAAAATCCATCTTGTTCCAATTATGGATTTATTTTTGGGGTTTTGGCACAAGGCTTCCATACATCATTTCTTTCAAGCTGATAGAGTTTTTCTTGCATGGCCAAAATCCAGTCATTATCCACAATGGCTTCTTTTATGTTCTTAGGTTCTATCATGGATAGGAATGCAACAAAGCTACAAGTGTTTTGAAGTTTAGACCTAGTTTGAACACCTGATTCTAAATCACTAATAACTTGTTTTAATGGATAATTTCTTGCTAGTCTAACTTCTTTAGGAAGTTCTAATGAATCTTCATTTGATGTGTCTAGAGGAGAATTATTCTCATTTAAAGAGGTAGTCTCAACTCTTTTTGAGATTTCGGATATAACATCCTCATCATCAATAATTAGAGGTTTATACTTTTCTTTTGGAGGAGAAATATCAAATCTAATGTTCATAGATTCTTCCACTACTAAGATGTTTTTGTTGAATACTCTATATGCACGACTATTGCTAGAGTACCTAAGAAAAATGCCTTCATCTGATTTTTCATCAAATTTTCCTTTGGAGTCTTTAGTATTCAAAATGAAACATTTACAACCAAAAATCTGAAAATAATCAACTTTGGATTTCTTTTCAAAATATAACTCATAAGGTGTTTTGGATAGGATTTTTCGAATCAAAACACGGTTTAAAATATAACAAGCAGTATTCACAGCTTCAGCCCAAAAATATTTAGGTAGGGAATATCCATTAAGCATAGTCCGGGCAGTCTCTTGAAGAGATCTATTTTTCCTTTCAATAATTCAATTGGATTGGGGTGTTCTAGGAGCAGAAAAATTATGAGTGATGCCTTCATCATCACAGTATTTTTTAAACTGGTTTGAGTTGTCAAACTCACCACCATAATCACTTCTTATTGTAGTGACCAAATAGCCCTTTTGGTTTTGAATTTTCTTACACAGTTTTGAAAATTCATCAAAAGCCTCATTTTTATGTCTAAGAAAAGAAGTCCAAGTATATCTAGAATAATCATCAACAATGATAAAAGTGTATACTTTTTCACTCAAGCTTGGAGTAGGGATAGGGCCAAAAAGATCTAAATGGAGAAGTTCAAGTGGTCTAGAAGTTGAAACTATGTTCTTAGATTTGTGAGAAACCTTAACTTGTTTACCCTTTTGAAATGCATCACAAAAATGATTCTTGTCAAACTTTAGTTTAGGTAAGTTTCGGACAAGATCCTTGGAAGCTATTGATTGAATCAATTTGATATTTATATGCCCAAGTTTTCTATGCGAAACACTTGAATCTTCATAGGAAACTAAGCAAGTATTGCTAGAACTAGCTTCATCAATGATGCAAGAATATAAATTGTTATTTCTAGTTCCTTTCAATACTACTTTGTTATTTGTATCCATAACTAAGTAATATAAAACTTCAAAACTTATTTTATATCCAACACTACATAGTTGACTTACACTAAGTAGGTTGTAGGCAAGTTTGTTTACCAGATAGACGTTTGAGATGGTAGTACCTCCTATATTGATGTTTCCAATTCCAATTATCTTTCCTTTGTCATTATCTCCAAAAGTCACTCATCCTCCATCATACTTTCTCAACTTTGTGAATAACTTCATATTTTCCGTCATATGCTTGGAGCATCCACTGTCGATATACCATTCTACTTGCCCTTTGCTCTTAAAGGATACCTATAAAACAAAGTTTACACATGCATTGATCCCCATAATCTCATGGGTCCATTGTTGTTAGAGTTGAGAGATTCCTTAGGTACCCAAACCTTCTTATATGTATGGTTCATGTTGGAATCATGGTTTGTGTCCGGAACATAGTTCTTGGGTCGTTGGTACCTAAGGTCACAAATGTCAAATGGAGATGGTGCTCTTTTCTGCCTTTGTGACCTTTGCCAATCAAAAGAGTTTTGAGTCCTTCTACCTCTTTGGAATCTTTGATGGTCATAAGGTCTATATGAGTTATACTTCATATATGGCCTATGGTTTGGTTGAGGTCTATAGCTTCTTTCCATTGTGTATGGAACTTGAGGTCTATGAAATTGTGTTTGGGGTTTTTAAGGTCTTTGAGGTCTTTGAGGAATATATTCCCTTTGAGGTCTATTCCTTCTTTGAGAGGTATATTGAAATGCATAATGATGTTGATTTGTATACCTTTGATTTCTATGCCTTTGATTTCTGTATCCTTGATTCCTTGAAGGAGGAACATGAGAAGTTGACATTTGACCTTGATATGTTCTTCCCTCTACCACTTTTTCTTTATCTTTGGCATGGTATGAGATTTTCCCATTGTAGTCTAAACCTTCTTTGTCTTGTGGTGGTTTTTGAGGGGTACCAAGAAGAGTACTTAAAGCTTTTTGACCCTTGGTGAAGATTAGCAAAGCTAACGTCAATCTCTCATTTTCTCCTTCAAGTTGGACAACATAGATACGTAGGTCATCTATTTTATTGCTTAATTCTATTATTTCCTTTTCTAAAAAGGAGTTTGAAGCTTCAAGCTTGCAACTTGCCTCATAGAGAGCTTCAAATCCCTTTTCAGTATCATCTTCATCTATGTCATCCTTATCTATCTCTTCAATTGAATTATTATATTTAGAATTAGAAGTAAGATAGGCTGAACTTACCTCTATGTCATCTTTTGTTGCCATAAGAGCTAGATTTGTGACTTCTTCATCAGAATCTCTTACCATTTCTTCTTCACTTGAGTCCCATAAAATTTTAGCGGCATATGCTTTCTTCTTTTCTTTTGGGCATTGAGTTCTAAAGTGGCCAGGCTTTCTGCAGTCATAGTAAATAATATCTTTCTTAGAAGAAAAAGTTTTATCTTTGGATAAATTCTTACCTTTGCTTGCTTATCCCTTGTTGAAATATTTTTCTCCTTTCTTTTTGAGGAATTTTTGAAATTTCTTGGTAATAAGAGACATTTCTTTTTCTGAGAGGTTGATATCCTCTTCTTCATTGCTTTCTTCATCAGATGGACTTGTTGTCTTGAGAGCTATGGTCTTTTTCTTTGGTCCTTTTATTTTTGACCATCTTTCGTCTTCATTCAATTCGACTTCGTGAGTGAGTAAATATCCAAGCAATTCATCCAAGCTTACCTTGTCAAGATCTTTTGCTTCCTTATTGCTGTTACTTTCGGTCTCCACTTGGGATGAAGTGACCTGAGAATTTTTCTTATATTTTTGGATTTGATATATGTTTTACCTAAGCCCTTCAGCTTGTTGGTGATGTTAGTAACACACAAAAACATATTGGAAATATTCTTATTTTCTAACATCTTAAATAATTCATACTCATGCACAAGTTTATCAATTTTAGATTCTTTTACTTGTGATATTTCTTCATATGATACCACAAGTGTATCCCAAATCTCTTTTGTCGTTTCACACATAACAATTTTGTTGAATTCGGAATCACTTAAGGCATATTGTAGGAAGGTAATAGCCTTAAAGTTATATTGAATTTTTTTCTTTTTAGCAAGAGTTAATTCGGAAGTGTCCTTAGGAATACTCTCACCTTCCACAATTTTAGTGAAGGAGTATGGTCCACGTTCGATTACATTCCATACCTCAAGATTATGAGCAATGTAAAGTTCCTGAATCTAATCTTTCAATATGAAAAATTATCTCCATTGAACAGAGGAGGTCTAGAGACGTTCAGTCCCTCAAGTGGATTGTTGTAATGTGATCCCATAGATCTTAAGTCTCAAATAAAATGAGTTCCCGCTCTGATACCAAATGTGGGAAAACTTAGAGGGGGTGAATAGGTTACCACTAGTGAAATGTTATTCTTTTAAAAAAAATTTTAAATTAAAAACAAGATAGAGAGAGAAATTGCGTAAATAGAGGACACACGAGATTTATAGTGGTTCCGCTAAGTTAGCCTACGTCCACTCCTCTCAACCTTGAGAGAATTTCATTAGTTACTTCCTTTCAGTACAGTAGGTAGGAAGAATACCTTCACAATCTTTTTTCACGGGATAAGATGATCCCAATCTTTTAAGGATCAAAGGATCCTTGCAATACCTAAGTACAATCTAGACTAAGCAACAATGTTTTATAAACTTAAAAACATAAACTAATACAAAGAGAATAAAGGTAAGGATTACCTAGGCAAGGAGTGTGATGTGTACTCCTTGCAAGTGCCAAATGATGCAAATGAATGCTTGTAATGATGACTTTCTTTAAGACTATTCTTTAGAGTGCAAGCATATGAAGGTCTTTAAAACTTTGAAGTCAACCTTGGAATAGACTTGATGAGGACAAGAAGACTTCAATAAATGAGAGCTTGAATTGACTTTTCACCTTTCACAAAAGTGTTAATTTGGACTGTAATAGATAGGTGAAAATGTCTGACATGTTCTCTATTTATAAGCTCATTAATGGCCTTTAGAACATTTACAAAATGTGCTCTAATGGATCTATTTTTTACCAATCCGGTAGACCTGAAGATTGATCCGATCGACCGGATTCTAGCCGTTGGAAAAGTATCCGTTAAAAAACTAGCAGTTTGAAGGCTTATAGGGCATCCGATCGACCGGCTCATCATCCCACTTGATCCGGTCGATCGGATCATCAATGGGAACGTACCCGTGAAGCCTCTGCCTGATCCGGTCGATACATGTACTGAGATCCGGTCGACCGGATGCTCAGACCGGATCACAATCAAGTTATGACTTCAACAGTTTGACTGCGGGGATTGGTCCGGGGCTTTTTTCAACTGACTCCAACATGTTTAAGAGTCAAGGAGGGTTCAATTTTGACCTCCTAAGGTCTCTAAATGATGCATATGTTTTTTCATTTATTTAATGCAAATGCGATTACAAGTATGCAGTGTTGTGTGTCTAAGTATGTGCACACGGACATCTTGAGTCTTGATTCGACTTCTTAATGTGATGTTCTTCAATCTTCAAAAGATCTTCTGTTCTATTAGATCTTCGCATGCCTTTGAGATCTTGATCTTTAATGCTTTGTCTGAACATCTTTACTTCATACTATATGTCTTCTACTCTTTTAACTTTATTAGTCCTGTTGACATATAGACATATACAAGACCTTGTCTGATATGTTTGTTATCATCAAAATAATTATGAAGATGGGGTAGGATTCCCCAATACTCCAATGCCCAACCCTCCATTGAATCTCAATGGGCCACCTCTCCTTGAACCATATCACCAACCCCCTGAGTTTCAGAAAATGGGTGAAGAGGCCAGACTGAGTGAGATTAAGAAATACATAGCCCTTCTCATGACAAGCCACAATACCATGGAGAAGCAACTCTCTCAACTGATCACCATGTTATAGGAGGAGGAAATGGGTACATTACCTAGTCAGCCTAAACCACCCCATCCCCAATTTAGTGATGTTGAAAGTCCACCACCCCAGTTTGAAATTAATGAGAGTCCACCCCCAACAAACTGATCATCAAGATGATTTATTTGTTGAGATTGAGTCTCCTGAAGATGTTAGTGAAGCACAGTTTGATGAGCCATCTGGAGAAGTCCAACTTTTTTTTGAAATTTCTGATTTTAGTGAGCCAAGTGTTTCTACTGATTTAGAATCAGATTTTCATTATAGCATAGAAACCCAGAAAATTCGATCTCCCCCTCTCTCTTTGGAAAACCCAGAAGCTTGTCATAATGAGGATTATTTTGTCCCATATGTGGATTTTTCCAGACCTCCTAGGTTTGATGATTTTATTGAGGAGGACAATGTTAGTCATGATGCTCTTCAAGCATATTATCATGATCCTTATTTGGCAAACCAAGTTATGCAAAGGGAGGATAGTTCTAGGATTGATTTGAGTAAGCCTCTCATTTTTTATGATTATTTTGATGAGGTTATTCATAATCCTTTTTATGCTTACTGTGATCCATTCTTGGTTGGTTTTTACAATAATGACATGTGTTCTACATTGCAAATGGGAGAGAATGGGAGGATTTATGGCCTGAGTTTTAATGTTTTCATTTTCCACTATCCTATGTGGACAGATTTTACTATTGGGTATTACTCATGTGTGCTTAACTTCTATATTATTTCTTGCTTTACTAAAATTCATGGTCGAGTGTTTTTTGGTTCTGAAGCTCTTTCTACATTTGCCGGCCATAGATTGAGATTTCTTTTGATGCCCCAAGTACTTGTTGTAGAGCTCATGACTCTTCATGATCCTCTTGTTGATTATATCTGGTAAGCCCCTTCATCTCCTCCCTTGTCCTTCTTCTTTATTTTCTGCATGCATTGAAGGCATTGCATGACTTAAGTATGGGGGGTGTGTGAGCTTGCTTATTTGATAAATTTTGATTGTGGTGGTAGTTTGGTGTTGTGCATACGTTTCTTTGATTGCGAAGCGAGAGAGAGAGAGAGAGAATTAGGTGCCCTAGCATGCGAAATAATAAAAAAATCCCTTTTCAAGGACGGTAGTTGGTATGCATCCGATGAGAGGGATTGAGTTGAAAAATATGAGCGTTATTTCATTTAATGGCTAGATTCCTCTATGTGTTTTATGGACCCCTCCCTTGATCTTCTGGCTAGTAGTTGAGACCAATTTGTTTGTGGCAAGGCATGAAAGTAAAAAAAAAAAAGTGAAAGAAAAAAGAAAAAGAAAGGAACAAGAAAGGAAAGTGGAATTCCTTGGGATTAGACAGGGCACTATTGCCTCAGGAAGCAGGGTGACTTGTTCAAAATTCCTTGGAAGGAAACTCAAAAAAAAACTCTTGCATCAATGTCTCAATGTTTTATAGATATATACAAAAAGTGAAGCTACCAAGTATTTGGGTGTCTAGTGTATGCTCCACCATGTCATTCAGAGAACAGAAGTAGAGTAGAAATAGAGTTTGTTGTTGAGAAAGAAAAAAAACTTTTGCCTTAATGCCTGGAAAGAAAGTATGTTAAAAAATACTCAAAGCCTAAGTCTTTGGTTCCATCGATGCTATGAGTGGTTTACCTGAAGGTGAGTAGTGTTCAGAAAATATGAGGAGATCCCTTGAACTTGATGCATGCTTGTTACTTGAATTGATGTGGGGTGATAAAATTCAAGTGTGGGGGAACCTTTGGCTCCTTGATCTTTAGTTGAGCACTTTTTGGGATTATGTGCACTTTCCTACTTATGCCATGATTAAAATTTGCAGCATTCTTTCTTATTAAATTTTGGGTGTATATTCACTGCAAACACCCACGAGACGAAACACGTCCACTAGGGGTTCAAAGGCTTATTGCACATGCTAAGTGCAATCGTGATTCCTACGAAAGTGAGTTAGGATTTTTGCATTCTAGATTAGTTTTTTGTTTTTGTTTACTTGAGGACAAGTAACGTTCAAGTGTGGGGGAATCTGATGAGCACATTTATGTGTGAAATCTTAGGGCAATAGAGCATGCAATTTTATACTTGGAACGGAGCTACTTGAGGCTTTTGTTTGTGTTTTCAGGTTTGGTGAACTCTTGTGAAAATGGAGCAAATGATGCTAAGGAGCCATTTTTAAGCTTTTTAGTGGTGTTTGGCAGTAACCAGAAGTGCCCAGGAGTCGAGAAAATCAAGTTTAGATTGAGCACTGAAAGAATCATGCCAATAAGTCAAATTTGAACGTGATTACATTGGGCCCTTTAGCATAATTTTGTGGTGTTAATAGTATGGATGCGTAGCCCATCGAGTCAGCTTCACAACGGTTCAAACGGCACTTAATTCTGAGTTGAAACGAAGAAGTTATAGCCATTTCCGTAACGACACGTGAAATGGCATGTAGGGGTTTGTTTGTAATTATTGAAAATTAGCTGGGGATAAAGTAAAGCAAAAGTTCAGATTTGAGGGGCTTTAGAGCAATTATCATAAGTTATCTATCCTGTTAGCCGAAAGATTCTGTTTGGAAGGCTTTGGAGCAGTCCAACTTCAACTTGAGATATCTTGGACTCCCGAACTCCAAATTAGACGAAATTTGGGTCTATTTTGGGTGATTTTTCGAAGGAATGCAATATTGAGGCCTATATAAGCACCCCATGCTTCACGTTTTTTGAAGGACAGAATGGATATTTTATTTGTTGAGTGGAAGCCCAGTCATCACTTTCTCTCTCCTCCAACTTTCAAAGGGTACTTTTGGAATTTTACTATGGATAGATTTCTTTTGAAAAATATTCTCTCATCCATAGAAGGTTGAAAAGTCAAAGATGCTTTGATCTCATTGTTTGGAGAAGACACCTACAAAGAAAAGGAAGCACAAGTTTAGAATTAGAAAGTTACTTTTTAAAAAATAGAAGGTTTATGTAGCTAGGATTTTTATCTTTCTTAGTTTCTATTTTTCTCTTTTTTCTTAGGATTCAAGTAATGTAAAGAAGGAAGGAGAAGTGAATATTCTCTTGTCTTAGGGAATATTTCTCCTACCTCTTCTCTCTTCTCTCTTCTCCTCTTCCCCCTATAAATACCCCTTGCCCTTTGGGTTGTAACTAGTTAATTTTTAGTTAGTTCTAGTTCAGCTTTTAAGTTAGTTTTAGTTTAGTTTTAATTCAATTTTTAGTTCAATTAATTAGTGAAATTTCTTTTTTTCTTCTTCTAGTTTTTGGCTTTCTAAGTTCTAGTTTGATTTCATGCTTTCAATTCCATGGTTGTAATGCTTTTGATTCATGCTTTAATTTTATGCCTTCAATATGGTTGTAATAATTCTAGTTTAGTTTCAAGCTTTCTAGTCTAAGTTCCTAAGTTGAAGACAAGACTTGGAGATTTAGAAGAGGAAGCCATGCAAGGTTTGTTCAAGTATTCAAGCTCTTCAACTACATTCTTGCAAGCAATTTCAGTCCGGTCCAAGCACATCCAGGTTTTTACTCTCTAAACTCTTAAACTCATTCTCCCTCTGTTCTATCTCATTCTCTCTTCTTCTATCTCATTCTCCTTCTTCTTCTTTTGTTTTTTTTTTATGTGGTTGTGGTGTGTCGCTGCAATTTACCCCTTCCAATCCGCGTTAGTTTTATAGGTTAGATGGATATGTGTTAGGACGCCAATTAATTCAAGCTAATTTAATTCGTTAGATGCTTGTGAGTTAGGACGCGTTAATTTGTTAGTTTAATTAGTTTAATTTAACACTTTAATTTGGTTCACTTTGCATTACTTTAAAGTGAGTAAAATAGGGTGGTGTATATCTCCTTGAGTTCGAGCCGTAGCTACGATTGATCCGTACGCTTGCAGTTATTCTTTCTTGCAAATAGTTGCCTAGGTTTTTAAATGATTACCTTCAAGCTTTGGTTAGGTCTGATCAAGGCTCACCATCCAAATTGTCAAGCCTGCCCCTAACTGGCTGGAAATTTTTAATGAAGGATAGGGACCACTAGCCAATCATCCAAACACCCTGTGGAGCATCACTCCAGTAGCTGAACCTTCGAGAATGACCTCCTACATACCTGCCAGAAGGTGGATTGCAGCCCCATGCAGTTGCACTACACATAGCATAATGTACAGCATAAATCCTAGGTATTCTCTCCTATCCATAAATGTGGGGCACACACCTGGAAAGATGTGTATTAAGCTCTGGGTGTGGTGTTGGTGCAAGGCCCAAGCCCTGGGTCAAGCCTCTGTGCAAGCATAGAGCAATTACAGCTTTGTTGTATTCTCTGAATGATGCATTGGGCGATTGCCCTATCACCCAGTGAATCGTCTAGAGTGGCTGAATTGGGTATTTTGGACTTCAGACATGTGGAGACCACCCATACAGACCATGGATACCCTCTAGGGGTAGATGGAAATTTTAGGAACCATTACCTACCCTTGGACCCCTATGGACCCCATGAAAGTTGCCAGAATGGCCCAAAATTAGTTTGAAAAATGCATTATGGAGGAGGAAGCTGGCTGCCAAATGGACCCTAACTAGGGCTACTCTGAAATAGGGTCCCTACACTGTTCAAATCGTGGAGGGAGAGAAAAGAGAGAAAAGAGAGAAGGAGAAGAAGACAAGGAGAAGAAAAGGAGAAGAAGAGGAAGGAAGGAGGAGGATATAGCACTGCCCTGCATCCAGCCCCTGTGCTGCAGCCTAATCATTCTCAGGTAATGGGTGCTACCACCTTGAGCTGTTGTTCTTTGAATATCTCAATGGATCTCTACTCTGTGGAGGTGAAACTGGCCAAGGAAAGCCCAGAATACTTAGGGGTTGCCTAGTATTGCCTCAGATCTGACATGCAAACCTGTTGCAGGTAAGATCTAAGAATTATATATATAATATACCTGCTATTTTGCATCTGAGACTGAGATCATTCTCTGTGCCAGACTGCACTGCCTAAATGCACCCAGAATAGGCAATCTGGACCTGGATTTTTGCACATAGGATGCTCCTTGCCGAGATCTATGTTCGAACAGCTTCTCACGATGATATCACACGTGGAATCATCCTTGCATGCAGCCTAAACCATGGGTTTGAAGCCGGATCACTGCTGGGCTGCTGTTCTCTGAGCTGACTGGACAGCTCCAGGCTTCCAAATGGAGGAACCAAGCTATGATCCATGTGGACCATAGGATTCCACTCCAATTGGGGCCCACAACAACCCCACATGCAAGAAGGATAGATCTAGGCACGGCCCATGTAGAAAAATCCAAGAAAATGAGCCTGTTCATGCTTCAAACAGGCTCTGGGTGATTGCCCTATCACCCAATGAATTGCCCAGAGATTGAAACTGGGCTGTACAGGTGTCCTGTCTCTGTGGGACCTCACCAGTGGGCCTTATATAGTTTGAGGAGGTGATAAATGACCAAAGTACCCCTCTTCACATCTGTTCATTGTTATTCATGCCTTGGGTACCCAAGTGAGCCCCACCGGGCCTGACAACCTTGCCTGTGATGGTCTAGCTGAACTGCTGACCTGAGGACTGATTTGTAAGACTATCAGAACCTTGTACAACTAATTACAATGATAAATATCAGGTCTAACCCTAATCCACATCTTTGGATGATGCACCGGGACATGGACCCGAAGTCCCAATGCAAGACCCGAAGATTTCCAAATGACACCAGACTAAACACCGAGTCAAACCAGTGAGTCTAGACCAACACTTGGTTATCCAAAATAGTTTTGAATAATTAAAATAACACATTTCTGATTCATTACTTTAGGATTTGATCCCGTGCTCGAGATGCATAGCCAGACACCGACCAAAATTGAACCAACAACCAAACCTGTAGGACCAGTCCAAAGTGAGTGAAATATCATCGTGTATGTAGGTGTAATAGAACTAATATGCTGAAATAAAATGTATCATAATGAAATTGTGCTATAATATTTATTTCATTAAATCTTGAAATTCATAAACAACTATGTGTTGACTGCTGGAATCTATGGATGAATATTGTATGCTGTATGTGATTGTTAGACTAGATGCCGTAGCTAGCTTGGAAATGTGGCCTGTGGTAGCCCGTAGAATGCGATGTTGTTGACACCACCCGACTCATACGATGCCATATAGACATATTGGACTAGAGTTTCATTACCCATGCTACGCATCCTTGCCAATAGGGGTTAAGGTGTTGGATGCCTGTGGGAGTGACCATATGAATGAGAAAAGAAAAGAAAAGAAAAGAAAAGGAAGAAAAACAATGTTATCACACCGAAAAGGTGAATTATGGGCTATAAGTCAGAGAAAAGAAAAGTGATAAAAAGGATGGATGCCTCATAGGTTAATCACAGAGGGCTGGTCGGGCTGACCTTGGTGACTGATGTGGGAGCTGATTGGTCCTCTTCGACAACTCAATGGGTGTATCGCGGGAAGGGGTTAAAAGCCCGCACCAGGGATACATGTATTGGGGATTGTAGTAGCACTAACCTGCCTTAGTTGTGATGTTAGGTGGCTAATAAATAAAATGAACTACACCTCATGTAGGACTCATATGGTTATGATTGCATGTGCATACATGGTAATGCATTTCATTCACGGGCTCGGTGGAGCTCACACTCTATTATACATGTTTTCTGTTAGATGATTCTGCAGGTGGATGTCACTGTGGCGGGGAGACTTATTACCCAGAGGAGAGCCATAGTGGTTATGACTATATTTTTGTGGACCCGGACGGAGGTCATACCATTGGTACGTGTGTTCTCAGTGATCGCTGAAGATGACCTGTGAAGGGTGTTGTTGACTTTTTGTTTTGGGGACTCCTTTTTGTTTTTGACAGAAGTTTTTCCTTGTTTTTACTTTTAGTTTTCTTCTTTTTGGGGGCTTGGGTTACCTTGCCCTGTATATATTTCTTTTGTATATGGTAGAGATACGTTTTACTGTTTTATCTGTGGGTGTGAGTGAGGGAATGATCAGACACATTATTGTACATATTATCATTTCCTGTACTACTTTACTTTTTAAATGTTTTAATGAAATCAGAGTTTTCGCAGGACTTTGAGTATCATATGATGTATTATGGTGGATGTGTGTGTCTGTGAATGGATTAACTGCTTCTAAATCTATGGGATTTGGCGAATTGCTGACATGCAATTTGGGTCACCTACCTAATCCTCCCAGGGGTGGTTTGGGGTGTGGCAGAGCTTGGTATCAGAGCGAGAATCTCTTTCTACATTCACAAACAGTGGAATAGGAGTAACAAATTGCAAGAAAGTAAAACATGTAATAATTAAAATTTATAGGGGGGCAACTATGAATAATAGACTATAGAGAAAAGTAGAACAATAACATTACCTATTAATAAAGTTAACTGGTAGAAGCCACCAAATAAAAGTTCAATGGAAGTACTACTTCCAGGTACAACTATAGGGAAATAAACAAAAAAAAAAAAAAACTACATCAAGTCAGGTTGAAGGATCAGTGGACTAAAATCCTAAAAGATAAACTCATGCTGGAAGGCTACTCCTAGGGAGGTATGTTGCTCGGCGGAGGTTGAGTTTTTCGGAAGTCGACGCGATAGTAGGAGTCCCAGAAGTCTGAGTGCTGCTCCACAGAACCTACTCTCCCCTCTAGGGAAGTGAAGCCCTGATCCATCCGCGTCGACATCTGTGTCAACTGGGTGCAGAGGCCCTGAAACTGTGCCATCATGTCAGACCACCCATATGACTCTGGCACTTGGGAACTAGTAGCACCGGTCGGCTTATAGGAGGGCAGATCTATAAACTATGCCCCAGTACCCTCTGGATCACCCTGCTCACCCAAACCAACTCCTGCTCCTGCTCTTGCTCCATCTCCATCTCCATCTCCTCTACACCCTCAGGATCGCTCTCAGGCTCCCCCTGCATCTTCATTTTCTGGATTGAGGTCTTGCTAATGGGTCTTGACCTGTCCCCATCTGTATACTCTCCAGCCAAAGGAACTCCAAAGTACTGAAATACAAGGGTTAGGAACTTCCCATAGGGTAGGTTCCCATCAGACGGGCTCTGCGTGTGATAAAGCATCACCTGCATCAGCAAATATGGGACGTTGATCACCGAACCCCCCTTACCAGCCCCCAACAGACAATATGTGATGTAAGCCCAGAGCATAGAAATACTACCCCGGTTATTGCCCTTCGGATAAATATTGTAGGAGATGCATCTGCTAATGATCCTAGGTGTAGGCTTGTAGTTAGCCTCAGATTTCGGAACCCCATCGGACCCAGTCAATGCATTGAATACTATCCTCCTGATCTCCGGAGAAAACATATCAAAAATGTCTACCCCAGGCTTGTTATACCATCTATCGCATGTGTTGGGCAGTCCCAGTATCTCTGCCAAGATGGCAGGGGTGAACCTCTTGTCAACTCCCTTCACCCTACTCTCTAGACCAAATCCTTGCACCCCAGAGTCTGGTACAAGGTTACAGTAAAAGTACCAAACCAGGTTCGGGTAGCATGGTTGTGTGGGTGATAGCATCGATGCCCAGCCTAGGGCATTAAACCTAGCATACAGCCCATACTGGTGGAAGTCATCCACTGGCACCATCCTCCCATTCACTATGTTTTTTTACTTAAATTTTGTCCAGTCCTTTGAGTGCTCAAACCTAGAGAACCAAAAGTGATCGAACTCCGGTTCCTCGGATGAGGAATCCTCTCCTGGTGAGGCAGCGGGTACTATAGATGGCGGAGAAGGTGCGGGATCAGACCGCAGCCTCTTGCGGGTCACTGCCTTCCTCACCGTACTTTGCCTCCCACTTGTGGAAATGGTGCTGCAAGCAAGAAGGGAAAATAAAAACAAATTAGGGCATACAAATCTGTATTTTTAAATAAAAAGGACAAGAAAAACTATGGACAGCAGTCCAAAATAGGAGAAAAATGTAAGAAACTTACCCTAGTTTCACGTAGATGCGCGGGGGACCTGTGAAAACACGTGGATTTGGTGTAGAAATAGTCAAGGAAGCCCTTGGAGCTCTACACTAGGGGTTTTGGAGACTTTGGATTGAAAATGAAGTGAAAATGACAACTCTTGGACTGAAATAGGCTGGGCCCCAATTCTCTGGGCGATGGGGCCAAAAGCCCAGAGAATCGCCCAGAGAATGGAATCTTCAGCAGAATTGAGTTTTACACTTATGGGCTTAGTGTTTCCACCTTATGTGGGCATGATTAACATAATTACAACATTCAAATAATTATGTGAATAAAAAAAATATAATATAAAAAAAAGATACTATAAACAATCGCGAATAAATAAAGCAGTAATAAGCAAAACTGTGTAGGGGTATACAAAGTAAGATATAAAAAAAAGAGAAATAATAATAAGTAATTTGAGGAAATAGATTTTCTTTTTAGATGGCTTATTTTAAATATAGTTTATATATTTAAATATTTAAATGTTTTTGTGCCTGCACGTAGGCCCTACCTTGCCCATAGCCCAGCCCAACAAGGATTAGGCCTAATAGGCTGGCGAGCAAGATAAGAACCCTACAGGTACTGAAACACTGTGTGCAACCTCGAGCTGACCTATTTAATTTCCTGTCTATATTACTTAATTTACCTATAGTGTCGTACTTAATTTTAAGTTCAGTAGCCTTAGTGACCTGATACGTAGAAATTCTCTATGGTAGGACCTAACTGTGTTGTTCGGGCTTGGAGACCCTAGCAACATGCTCTACATTAGACGACTAAGGAAGAGGCTAGCTTGGATATGAGAGATATAGTCCCGGGCCGAGAACCAACTGATCATCTTCTTGGCACTTGCAGATACTAGTGGACCCGAGGGTCGTGCCATCTACCTTTCCCTAGTAGACAAGGTTAGAGGTGATATAGGATATCTTTAAGTACAGGCTCTAATCACCCGGACGAAGTTGGAGAGACTTGCAAGCTAGACGTAGGTATAACATTTAGAAATTCTGTTTAAAATAAATTTCAATATAACATCATGCATAACATATCACATCATAAAACACTCCTCGAACATAAAACAATTAACAAAAACAAGAAATTCAATAAATGACACACCTCACTGGAATGATAACATGATTTCACCGGAACTGTGGAATAGGTAAGTACATGTGATAGTTAGAAATCATATGTTGACCTCATTAAGAGTATTGGAGATATTGAACGTATAGTTTCTTTCAAAAAAGCAATCATGGTCAACACTAGATCCAACCGAGGTGGTCGTCGAGGAAGATGCCCTTGATTTGTTCCAGAAGTTGAGCTATCGGACGGAGTCGAAGCTCAGAATTTTGAAGTGTCGGTCACTTCGCTGAGGGTACCAATGGCTGCCCAAGCTACTGCCGCTACACCTCAGCCAGGTATAGCAGCTGGAGAGGTGAATACCTTCATGACCACCATGATGCGGACCATGCAGCAACAACAGGAGCTACTGGGCCAAATGTCTACACAATTTGCGGCCATGATGCAGGAGCGAGCAGTACCACCACCACAACCCAACCGGTCAATAATTTTTCCACCACCTGTGCCTCAACACCTAGCAAAAAACTCTACAGCCAAGGTGATGGAGAGATTCAAGAAACTCCAGCCGCCCATGTTTTCCAAGTTAAATTTTGAGGCAATGCAGTTGGAACGGTGCATTAGTGCCTTGGAGAAGGCATTCGACGTACTTGAATGCACAGATGCGCAGAAGCTGATATGTGCGGGTTATCAGCTACAGAACGAGGCAGAAGCATGGTGGAAGGCCACCAAGCCTAATCTTGAAGCAGCTCATCCGAATCCTACCTCAAAACAATTCAAAGAAGTCTCTATTAAGAACTACTTCCCTGAGAGCTTTAGGGACAGGAAGGAAGCTGAGTTCTCTGTGCTTGTACAAGGAACCAAGTTCGTGCTGGACTACCAGCAGCAGTTTGAAGATCTGTTCCATTTCGCTCTGGAACACCTGAAAGGGGAGGTTAATAAGACGAAGAAATTTGAGAAGGGACTCAAACCAGAGATCGGATCCATCTTATCAATTATGGATATTCGGGATTACGCACAAATGGTCGACAAGGCAAAGACAATGAAAGACAGGTTGAAAGAGAAAGAGAAAGCTACAACGTCACCCGGATTGGGCAAGAGGCCAAGCAACTACTAGAATTTCAGTTGGCCGAACAAGGTTTTCTGAGGAGCTAGTTCGAGCCCCAATTCGACTCCGTATCATAGGCCAAATGTGGGTCAGAACCCTTTCCGCCCCACTTATAACCGACCTGTCCAACCAACTGCAAGTCAAGCGACAACAGCAGCTTCACCAGCCCGACCTGCTGTGAGCCAAGAGAGCCAAGCCTCATCACCATCTGTGCTGTCCAATAGATGCTACATGTGCCACAAAGTAGGAGATATGGTCAAGGAATGCATGCACCACGGATACAACACTTACTCGCCAAACCAGTCCCACGCTCGACCTTTTCAGCCACGGGACAATCGGACTCGAGGAAAGGTACTCGCATTGACTAATGAAGAAGCGAAGGCAAACCCCAAAGTAATGACAGGTAAGTCTACTGAACACTACTAAATTGTTGAAAATAACCTGGTATACGCAAGAAAAATTAAATTCTATACAAACCCTAGGTACCCTGATTATCTCATCCGTCCCCGCACGAGTACTATTTGACTCAAGCGTATCCCACTCTTTTGTTTCCACCACCTTTACGAGTAGGATGATTGTACAACCAAGAGACATCGGCCACGATTTAGTAGTTAGTACACAAATTGGTACTGTCGTGAGCCATAAGAAACTCTACGACCCTTGGCTGGTAGAAATTTGTGGGAAGAACTTGGCCGTATAGCTGATCAAGTTTGATATGAAGGATTTTGATGTGATACTAGGCATGGATTGGCTATCCGCCTATGGAACGAACGTCATGTGTGTGGAGAAGAAGATCACATTCAAGTTAGATGATGGCTCGGTTTTCACCTACCAAAGTGAACTGATGAGGAAGTCCAAAAGAATAACCTCATCCGCTTTCCAAGCACGGAAGTTGCTGGATGATGGGTGTCAAGGCTATTTGGCCACGGTGATAGATACCAAGGCAAAGATAAAGCCTTTGGAGGAGCTTGGCATCGTTAGAGAATTTCCTTATGTCTTTCCAGAAGATCTGGCCCAGCTACCGCCTGATCGCGAGATAGAATTCGCAATTGATTTGATTCCTAGTGCGACACCAGTTTCCAAGGCACCATACCGAATGGCACCTATTGAGTTAAAAGAACTGTAGGTCCAACTATAAGACTTTCTTAAGAAGGGATTCATACGACCTAGCGTGTCTCCTTGGGGAGCACCTGTGCTATTCGTAAAGAAGAAGGATGGTAGCATGCGTCTATACATCGACTATCAGGAACTGAATAAACTGACGATCAAGAATCGATACCCGTTGCCTTGCATCGATGACCTATTTGATCAACTCCAGGGAGAAAGAGTTTTCTCCAAGATCGATCTTAGGTCCGGATACCACCAATCGAAGATCAAGAGCGGTGATGTCCACAAGAAGACGTTCAGAACTTGGTACGGGCATTATGAGTTTCTTGTACTATCGTTCGGGTTAACCAACGCCCCGAAAACATTCATGGACATGATGAATAGAGTATTCCATGATGTGTTGGACAAGTTTGTCATCGTGTTTATGGACGACATTCTGGTGTACTCCAAGAGTGAAGAGGAGTATGCTCGACACCTTGCCTTTGTATTGCAACGCTTACGGGAGCACCAGCTGTATGCTAAGTTCAGCAAGTGTGAATTTTGGCTTCACCAGATTGGATTTTTGGGGCACATCATCACCAAAGACGGCATCAAGGTAGACCCAGATAAGGTGAAGACGGTCCTCAAGTGGGAGACCCCGAAGAATGCCACTAAGATCTGAAGCTTCTTGGGTTTGGCCGGATATTATCGCCGATTTATCGAGAATTTTTTACGCATCTCGACGCCCATGAAAAAGCTGACAAAGAAAGGCGCAAAGTTTGAATGGAACGATGCTTGCAAGAAAAGCTTCCATGAATTAAGAAACCGATTGGTGATGGTGCCAGTTTTGACTATTCCTGATGGCACCGGAGGAATAGTGGTATACACCGATGCATCCCGAATAGGATTGGGCGGCGTGTTAGGGTAGAGGGGTAAAGTGGTTGCCTATGCCTCAAGGCAACTGAAGGAACATGAAAAGAACTACCCCACTCATGACCTGGAATTGGCTGTGGTAGTCTTTGCGTTAAAGATATGGCGACATTATCTCTATTGTGAAAAGAGTGAGATCTTCAGCGATCATAAGAGTCTGAAGTATTTCTTCACCCAAAAGGAGCTGAATATGAGACAAAAATGGTGGTTAGAATTGGTGAAGGACTACAACTGTGAGATCTAGTACCACTCTGGCAAGGCCAACAGAGTGGCGGATGCGTTAAGCAGGAAATCCCAAATCGCATCTCTCGCTTCCTTGGTTGTAAGCGAGCAACTGATAGAAGAGGCTCAGAGGTTTGATTTGGAGCTTATGATCGAAGGAATGGCTACGCAATTAGCAACCATGGATATACAGCCGTCGATCCAGGAAGAGATAATTGAAAAGCAGCCTCATGACCCTGAACTGGCCAAGATAATCTGGGAAGTGCAACATGGTGTCCACAAGGATCCAGACTTCTCATTGGCCCATGACGGGGCATTAAAGTTTAGAGATAGATTGTGCGTGCCTAACAATTATGAGGTGCAGGACCGAATCCTTAAGGAGGCACTTAATTCACCCTATTCAATCCACCCTGGAAGCACAAAGATGTACACGGATCTGAAGAAGTACTATTGGTGGATTGGGATGAAGTAAACCATGGCTATATGCGTGTCCGAATGCCTCACCTGCCAGCAAATAAAGGTGGAGATACACCAACCATATGGGTTGTTGCAGCCACTCCCTATCCCCGAGTGGAAATGGGAAAGAATTACCATGGATTTCGTAACCAATCTACCCAACACCAGGAAAGGGACGAATGCAATGTGGGCGATTGTGAACGGACTGACGAAAGCGACTCATTTCATTCCCATCGAATAAACTATTCGATGGAAAAACTCGCCCAACTATACGTCGAGAATAGAGTCCATTGGCATGGCACCGACGAAGCTCTTTATGGTCGGAAGTGTCGAACCCCATTGTATTGGAACGAAGTCGAAGAACGAAAGTATCTTGGGCCCGAAATGATATAAACAACCTGTGAGAAGGTGGATATCATTAGAGAGAAGATTAAAGCGGCCCAATCAAGATAGAAGAATTATGCCGACAATCGGAGGAAGAATATTGAATTTAGAGTTGGAGAGAAGGTATTCTTCCGAGTCTCTCCAATGAAGGGATTGCTACGCTTCAACAAGAAGGGAAAATTGAGCCCAAGATTTATTGGTCCCTATGAAATCCCCAACAAAGTGGGATCCGTAGCATATCGACTGGCCTTACCGCCATCCTTGCAAGGTGTCCATGATGTTTTCCATGTGTCAATGTTAAGGAAGTACATCAATAACCCAACACATGTGCTCTCTGCTGAACCTGAACAATTGGATGCGGATATGACCTATGAACAACAGCCTACGGAGATATTGGACAGAAAGGAACATAACCTCTGTAACCGCACGATCATATTCATCAAGGTTCGATGGCGAGACTGTCCTATAGAAGAAGCATCATGGGAACGCGAAGAGGAAATACGGGAAAAGTATCCCCAACTTTTTGAGCTACAAGGTAAGCCAATTTTGAAGACAAATTTTTGTAAGGTAGGGAGAAATGTCAAGCCTACCCCTAACTGGCTAGAAATTTTAAATGAAGGACAGGGACCTCTGGCCAATCATCCAAACACCCTGTGGAGCATCACTCCAATAGCTGAACCTCTGAGAATGACCTCCTACATACCTTCCAGAAGGTGGATTACAGCCCCAAGCAGTTGCACTGCACACAGCATAATGTATAGCAAAAATCCCAAGTATTCTCTCTCCTATCCAAAAATGTGGGGCCCACACCTAGAAAGATGTGTATTAAGCTCTGGGTGTAGTGTGGGTGCAAGGCCCAAGCCTTGGGTCAAGCCTCTATGCAAGCACAGAGTAATAACAGCTTTATTATATTCTCTGGGTGATGCACTGGGCAATTGCCCTATCACCCAGTGCATCGCTCAGAGTGGCTGAATTGGGTATTTTGGACTCCAGACATGTGGGGACCACCCATACAGACCATGGATACCCTCTAGGGGTAAATGGAGATTTTAGGAACCATTACCAACCTTTGGACCCCTATGGACCCCACCAGAGTTGCTAGAATGGCCCAAAATTAGTTTAAAAAATGCATTCTGGAGGAGGGAGCTAGCTGGCTGCCAAACGGACCCTAAATAGGGCTGGCCTATAAATACGTAGGCCCAGCTCTAAAATAGGGTCGCTACACTATTCAAATCGTGGAGGGAGAGAAAAGAGAGAAAAGAGAGAAGGAGAAGAAGAGAAGGAGCAAAAAAGAAGGAGAAGAAGAGGACGGAAGGAGGAGGACACAACACTCACCTGCATCCAGCCCCTGTGTTGCAACCTAATCATTCTCAAGTAATGGATGCTACCACCTTGAGCTGCTATTCTTTGAATGTCTCAATGGATTTATTCTCTGTGGAGGTGAAACTGGCCAAGGAAAGCCCAGAACACCTGGGGGCTGCCTAGTATTGCCTCAGATCTGACATGCAAACCTGTTGCATGTAAGATTTGAGAATTATATATATAATATACCTGCTGTTTTGCATCTGAGACTGAGATCAGTCTCTGTGCCAGACTGCACTGCCTAGATGCACCCAGAACAGGCAGTCTGGACCTGGATTTTTGCACACAGGCTGCTCATTGCCTAGCCCTATGTTGGAAGAGCTTCTCACTATGATATCACACGTGGAATCATCTTGGCATGCAGCCCAAATCATGGGTTTGAAGCTAGATCACTGCTGGGCTGTTGTTCTCTGAGTTGACTGGATAGCTCCTGGCTTCCAAATGGAGGAACCAAGCTATGATCCATGTGGACCATTGGATTCCACTCCAATTGGGGCCCACAACAACCCCACATGCAAGAAGAATCGATCTAGGCGCTGCCCATCTAGAAAAATCCAAGAAAATGAGCCTATTCACGCTAGGTGATGCACTGGGCGATGCACAGGGCGATTGCCCTATCGCCCAGTGAATCGCCTAGAGATTGAAACTGCGTTGTACAGCTGTCCTGTCTCTGTGGGCCTTCACCAGTGGGCCTTATACAGTGTGAGGAGGTGATAAATGACCAAAGTACACCTCTTCACATTTGTTCATTGTTATTCATGCCTTGGGTACCCAAGTGGGCCCCACGGGGCCTGGCTACCCTGCCTGTGATGGTCTAGCTGAACTGCTGACCTGAGGACTGATTTGTAAGACTATCAGAACCTTGTACAGCTAATTACACTGAAAAATATCAGGTCTGACCCTAATCCACATCTCTGGATGATGCACCGGGACATGGACCCGAAGGCCCAGTGCAAGACCCGGAGATTTCCAAGTGACACCAAACTGAACACCGAGTCAAACCAGTGAGTCCATACCAACACTAGGTTATCCAAAATAGTTTTGAATAATTAAAATAACACATTTCTGATTTATTACTTTAGGATTTGATCCCACGCTCGAGGTGCACAGCTAGACACCGACCGGAACTGAACCTGTAGGACCAGACCAAGGTGAGTGAAATGTGATCGTGTATGTAGGTGTAACATAACTAATATGCTGTAATGAAATGTATCATAATGAAATTATGTTGTAATATTTATTTCATTAAATCTTGAAATTCATAAACAACTATGTGTTGACTGCTGGAATCTATGGATGAATGTTGTATGCTGTATGTGATTGTTAAACTAGATGCCGTAGCCGGCTTGGAAATGAGGCCTGTGGTAGCCTGTAGAATGGATGCGATTGACACCACCCGACTCATACGATGCCATATAGTCATATTGAGCTAGAGTTTCATCACCCATGCTACGCACCCTTGCCAACAGGGGTTAAGGTGTTGGATGCCTGTGGGAGTGACTATATGAATGAGAAAAGAAAAGAAAAGAAAAGAAAAGAATAGAAAAGGAAGAAAAGAAATGTAATCACACCGAAAAGGTGAATTATGGTCTATAAGCCAGAGAAAAGAAAAGAGATAAAAAGGATGGATGCCTCATAGGTTAATCACAGAGCATTGGTCGGGCTGACCTTGGTGACTGATCCGGGAGTTGACTGGTCCTCTCTGACAACTCAATGGGTGTATCACGGGAAGGGGTTAAAAATCCGCACCAGGGATACATGTATTGGGGATTGTAGTAGCACTAACCTGCCTTAGTTGTGATGTTAGGTGGCTAATAAATAAAATGAACTGCACCTCATGTAGGAATCATATGGTTGTGATTGCATGTGCATGCATGGTGATGTATTTCATTCACGAGCTCGGTGGAGCTGACACTCTGCTATACATGTTTTCTGTTAGATGATTCTGCAGGTGGATGTCACTGTGACGGGGAGACTTATTACCCAGAGGAGAGCCATAGTGGTTATGACTATATTGGTGTGGACCCGAACGGAGGTCATACCATTGGTACGTGTGTTCTCGATGATCGCTAAAGATGACCCGTGAAGGGTATTGCTGTTGACTTTTTATCTTGGGGGCTCCTTTTTATTTTTGACAGGAGTTTTTTCCCGTTTCTACTTTTAGTTTTCTTCTTTTTGGGGGCTCAGGTTATCTTGCCCTGTATATATTTCTTTTGTATATGGTAGAGATAGGTTTTAGTGTTTTATCTGTGGGTGTGAGTGAGGGAATGATCAGACACATTATTATACATATTATCATTTCCTGTACTACTTTACTTTTTAAATGTTTTAATGAAATCATAGTTTTCGCAACACTCTGAGTATCATATGATGTATTATGATGGATGTGTGTGTCTGTGACTGGATTAACTGCTTCTAGATTTGTGGGATTTGGCGGATTGCTGAAATGCAATTCAGGTCACCTACCTAATCCTCCCAGGGGGTGGTTTGGGGTGTGACACAAATCCATCTTTTCTCCTCCTTCTCTTTATTTCTTCTCTTCCTCTCTTACTTTCAAACGTTAGGAACAATGAGGGTTCTAATTTTAAAGCTAGGCCCCCTATTTATAATTTTCATGGAACTAGGGCATGTTCGGCTTGGTAGTCCCATAACCCAAAATGCATTTTGAGCTTGATTCTTGCCCAGTTTAACTATATAGGTGGGGCCAACATGGATTCTAAAGATAGGGGATGGTTCCTCAAATTCTGAGGTACATATAGGAAGTGTTTACAAGTAATGTACATAGTTCCCATAAGTTTGGAATGGAAAAATACAGGTTTCAGCTTCTCTGGAGCTTGCGCTGGACCTTTGGACCAATCGTCCAGTGCATCGTCCCGAGAATGCAGCTCTGCTGAGTTTTTGTTGTGACTTCCACAGGGGTTCTTCCACATGGTATCTTCCCTCCACCATGCTAGTCATACAAAAAGAACATATTTCAGGGCATGCCCCCTTGGTACCCAGGAGAGAGAAAATTTTTATACTCTGTGTTGTACAACAGATGATGGGCTGAGCAGCTGCAGGGTGTTGCAACCCACCTTCTTATAGGTATGGTTGATGTCATTTGCGGGGGCTCCCTACTGATTGTAACCATTGGGCTGACACACCACAGATCATTGATGTGGTGACTGTAGATTCTTGTTCTTTAAGCAGAGTCTTAGTCAGATTGGGGGCAGGTTTAACATTCTCCCCACCTAATAGAAATTTCATCCTCGAAATTGGCATTCCTTGTGGTCCAAAGAGTTGAGGATATTTAGCATGCATTTCCTCCTCACGCTCCCATGAGGCTTCCTCTAGTGGCCGATTCCCCCATCAAATTTTAACGAATGCGACCATGCGGTTTCGGTGGTTATGGTCCTTTTTATCTAATATGTCCATTGGCTGCTCCTCATCGGTCATATTAGTATCCAGCTGCTCCAGCGTAGCTGAGAGTACATGTGTTGGGTTGTTGATATATTTCCTTAGCATCGACACATAGAATACATCATGGATGCCTTCCAAAGATGGCGGTAGGGCTAGTTGATACACTACTGGTCCAACCCTTTTTAGAATTGTGTACAGGCCAATGTATCTCGGGCTCAACTTTCCCTTCTTGTTTAATCGTAGTAGCCCTTTTGTTGGAGAGACTCGGAGAAATTCCTTCTCGCCAACTCCAAACTCAATGCCCTTCCTCTGATTGTCGGCGTAGCTCTTTTGTCTGGACTGAGCCGCTTTGATCTTTTCTTTGATCACATCCACTTTCTCACAAGTGGCTTGTATCATCTTAGGACCTAGATATTTTCGTTCCACGACTTCGACCCAGTACAACGGTGTGTGGCATTTTCGGCCATACAGGGCTTCATATGGTGCCATACCAATGGTGGAGTGGTAATTGTTATTGTAGCCAAATTCCACCAAGGGAATGTGGGCATCCCAACTATCCTTCATTTCTAATATGCAGGCTCTGAGCATGTCTTCCAAAGTCTGAATGATCCTTTCGGATTATCCGTCTATCTGGGGGTGGAAGGCTGTGCTAAGATTTAGCTGGGAACCCAAGGCCCGTTGTAGACTCTTCTAGAATCTTGATGTGAATCAGGGGTCCCTATCAGATACGATGCTGATGGGAACGCCTTGCAGGCGAATCACATTTTCAATGTAGAGCTAGGCGAGCTTTTCCATGTAGTAAGTTGTTTTGATGAGAACAAAGTGGGCTATCTTTGTTAATCCATCGACTATTACCTAGATTGCATTCATTCCCTTTCTCATGTTGGACAAATTGGTCACGAAATCCATGGTAATCCTTTCCCATTTCCACTCTAGAATTGGATGTGGTTGTAGTAGTCCATAAGGTTTGTGTCTCTTTGCCTTTATCTGCTGACAGGTGAGGCATTCTGACACATACAAGGCTATGATTTGTTTCATCCCAATCCACTAATAATATCTCTTCAGGTCCTTATACATTTTTGTGTTGCCCGGGTATATTGAGTAGGGTGAGATGTGCGCTTCTCTGAGGATCCGGTCTTGTATATCATAGTCATCTGGCACGCACAGTCTATCCCTGAATCCCAATGCTCCATCGTTGGCTATCGAGAAATCGAGGTCTTTATGAATTCCTCGCTCTATCTCCCAGATGATCTTCGGTAGCTCGGGGTCTCTGGGCTGCTTCTCAATTATTTCCTCTCTGATGGACGACTGTATATCTATAGCTTCTAGCCGGGTAGCTGTTCCCATGATTATGAGTTCCAAGTCGAATTTTTGAGCTTCTTCTATTAACTGTTTGCTAACGACCAAGGATGCGAGGGATGCGGTTTGGGATTTCCTGCCAAGTGCATCTGCCACTACGTTGGCCTTACCAGGGTGGTATTGAATGTTGTAGTCATAGTCCTTCACTAATTCAAACCATCACCTCTGCCTCATGTTTAATTCCTTCTGGGTGAAGAAATACTTCGGGCTCTTGTGGTCACTGAAGATCTCGCTCTTCTCATAGTAAAGATAGTGTCGCCAAAATTTTGAAGCAAAAACTATCGCAGCCAACTCCAGGACCTGAGTGGGTAGTTCTTCTTGTGTTCCTTCAACTGCCTTGAGGCATAGGCGACCACCTTTCCTTTCTACATTAGTACACCGCCCAATCCTATTAGGAACGTGTACGCGTACACAACCATGCCACCAGTGCCATCTGGAATGGTTAGCACTGGTGCCGTCACCAATCGATTCCTCAGTTCTTGGAAGCTTTTCCCGCAAGAGTCAGTCCATTTGAACTTCGCACCCTTCTTTGTTAGCTTTGTCATTGGTGCCGAGA
Source organism: Telopea speciosissima (assembly GCF_018873765.1). Classification (NCBI taxonomy): domain Eukaryota; kingdom Viridiplantae; phylum Streptophyta; class Magnoliopsida; order Proteales; family Proteaceae; genus Telopea; species Telopea speciosissima. The sequence continues at coordinate 46,561,988 of NC_057920.1, forward strand.
TGCATGAGAAATTTTTAATGAATCGTCGGTAATACCCAGCTAATCCTAGAAAACTATGGATCTCTATGGCATTCTTTGGAGTCTCCCACTCGAGAACCGCCTTTACTTTGTCTAGGTCTACTTTGATGCCTTCCTTGGTGACAATATGTCCCAAGAATCCAATCTGGTGGAGCCAAAATTCACACTTGCTAAATTTGGCAAACAACTGGTGTTTACACCCCTATTTCGGTCATCATTGGGCTATACAATTGGGTTAAACAAATACGGTTGCAAACCGTTCTCAGATAATTATTAAAATTTTAAATTTGAATCGGATCAGTTGCTGATAGGAACCACCCTAACTATTAGGCTACTTATAAACGAGGAAGCCCAACAACAAAGAAGGATCCACAAATCAAATCAGACAAGTCTTTACATTTATCTTTTCTTTTCTTTTGTTTTCTTTTTCTTAGTTGTAAATGGTTTCTGTTCTTTTCCTTAAAAGAACCTGTTGGGGTTACAACAGTACTATCAGATGCAATGATGCATCATTCCAAGTCAAATTGAAGATCTCTACAATCCTTCAATGGCAAGATGGGAGTATCTCAAAAGAGGCGTCATTGGTTATAGGCAGTCGACAATTTGGTGTTGTTAGCACACTTTTAAGACCTGTATGGCGCTCTAGTGCCAGCATCAAATTGAGGCTTCGACCCGACAATTAGGTGTTATTAGCATACTTTTAAGACCTGTATGGCGCTCTGGTGCCGGCATCACATTGAAGCGTCGACGGTGCATTAATGGAGGGTTTGTAAACATTTTACTGTAGATGTATCTGGAGAGAAAGTTTAATTTGATTGCTTCTTTTTCTTGTTCTTGGCATTGCAATCTTTGCATTTCTTTTTGAAAAGTCCTTGGATTACCAAGGCAGTGGTAGAACCCACTCTTTGATTTAATTCACTATAGTTTCCACATCCAACAATGGTCTTGAGACCGAAGTAAAATTTGAGGGAAACATTTTTGGCACGCCCGGTGGGACACCAGCCAGAATCGAATCTTATTGCCAAGGAGAAGAAGAAATGCCGATGAAGGGAATCAATCCCAAATCAGGCTCTGAAAAGGTGCTCAACCAGGGGCAAATCCCATTGTAAGTGAGCGCCAATACGCCGTAACCCATCGTCAAGGAGCACGACTTGTGTTCCAGCCTTCCTGCTGGTGTTTTGAATGGCCGACAATATATTTTCTGGCCAACAATAGAAAAAAAAACCTGCAAAAATCTTGAGTGATTTTACTAGGAACAAGTTTTAAGGCTTTTGCGAGTGAGGCGAAAGCTAATCGGGTGAATCTGGTGGTTGAAAAACACCAGTCTCACCAGTAATAGCCGAAGCAGCCATGGATAGTGAGAGTTTACTCTCATTTTCTGCCGCTTCCATTTTCCGCAAATACGTTGAGAGGTTGAAGATAAGGGAATATTCCCTCATTGATTCCCCTCTTTTGGTGATTTACATTTAAATGGTTGTGACATGTGTGCATAAGAGATACTGATAGACCACTACGGTTGCGATAAATTTGAAACCAACCGTGTGGTGGTTTTAAAGATTGCTTTCTGTTATGTCATATGCATTAATGGGTCGACATGTGGCGTGGAAGAGATAAATGATTAAAAACCACAACGGTTTTGAAACTGTATGGTGGTTTTAAACTTGACCATTCCGATTTTTGTTGAGTCAACATGTGGCGTGGAAGAGATAAATGATTAAAAACCACAACGGTTTTGAAACCGTATGGTGGTTTTAAACTTGACCATTCAGTTTTTTGTTTTGGGATCACGTCTACCAGGTTTTCTTCTAGGGGATTAGCGAGCAGCAATGTGCTTCCACAGGTCTCTGTATGAGTTCTTTGATTCTTCATTACTGGATTCTCAAGAACTACAAGCATGTGGGATTCCTTCTGGCTTCATTTATCAAAAGACATGATTTCTTGCTAGCTTGGAATTTGCCAAGCCAAAAAGCATGGAGAAGGAATTTTTGCACGGTGTTGTAAACATGCAACAGAGGTTGTTGGTCAAGGTCACATGTTCCAGCAATCATTAGAATATTGACCAATTTCTTTGGAAGGGAATCATGGCGTACAATAAACGGCAGCGAATGAACTTATGTGACCCGTTCAAAGGAATCGTGAGGGGCAAAGGGTTGGCCGTTTCTTGTATGGCTTAAGGTGTCACAAACCATGTTGAACTCTAGACCTTCGATCCCGTTCAATAGGTTTGTGAGGGGCATTGTTTATACCCTATTTTCAATCTATTTCGGTCAATAGAGAAATAGACCGAAATCTATTTCAGTCAAGGCTGACCTGTTAGTCAATGATTGAAAAACGGTCAGTGACTGACAAAACAGTCAGAAAACGGTCAATGACTGAAAACGGTTAGAAAATGGTCATGACCGAAAATGGTCAAAGATTGATGGATTGACAATGACCGATTGCCAATTTCAAGTTGCATCTATCTCAAGCCGATTGCATGGCCTTGGCTTCCCTGACCGATTACGGTCGCATATACACAATCCCATTGAACTAGCGTGGTGACATCGTTCAACAGGATTTTGAGGAGCATTGTTTACACCCCTATTTCAGTCATCATTGGGCTGTACAATCGGGTTAAACAAATACGGTTGCAAGCCATTCCCAGATAATTATTCAAATTTCAAATTTGAATAGGAGCAGTTGCTGATAGGAACCACCCTAACTACTAGGTTGCTTATAAAAGAGGAAGCCTAACAACAAAGAAGGATCCACAAATCAAATCAGACAAGCCTTTACATTTATCTTTTATTTTTTTTTTCTTTTTCTTAGTTGTAAATGGTTTCTGTTCTTTTCCTTAAAAGAACCTATTGGGTTTACAACAGTACTATCAGATGCAATGATCCATCATTCCAAGTCAAATTGAAGATCTCTACAATCCTTCAATGGTAAGATGGGAGCATCTCAAAAGAGGCGTCATTGGCTATTGGCAGTCGACAATTTGGTATTGTTAGCACACTTTTAAGACCTGTATGGCGCTCTGGTGCCAGCATCAAATTGAGGCTTCGACCCGACAATTAGGTGTTGTTAGCACACTTTTAAGACCTATATGGCGCTTTGGTGCCGGCATCACATTGAAGCGTCGATGGTGCGTTAATGGAGGGTTTGTAAACATTTTACTATAGATGTATCTGGAGAGAAAATGAATTTGATTGCTTCTTTTTCTTGTTCTTGGCATTGCAATATTTGCATTTCTTTTTGAAAAGTCCTTGGATTACCAAGGCGTTGGTAGAACCCATTTTTTTATTCAATTCACTATAGTTTCCACATCCAACAACGGTCTTGAGACCGAAGTAAAATTTGAGGGAAACAGCAAGTGTTCCCTTAGTCGCTGCACCATGAACCTAAGGTGTTGAGCATGTTCCTCTTCGCTTTTGGAGTAGACTAGGATGTTGTTGATAAATACAATGACATACTTCTCTAGCATGTCATGGAATACCCTGCTCATCATGTCCATGAACGCAGCTGGGGCGTTGGTTAATCCGAATGACAACACCAAGAATTCATAGTGTCCGTATCGGGTTCTGAACGCCGTCTTGTGAATGTCGCTACCCTTGATCTTCAATTGATGATACCCAGACCTAAGATCAATTTTAGAGAAAACCCTTGCACCCTATAATTGATCGAATAGGTCATTGATGCGTGGCAATGGGTATCGATTCTTGATTGTGAGTTTGTTCAGTTCCCGATAGTCGATGCACATCCGCATGCTTCCATCCTTCTTCACGAACAACACGGGTGCTCTCCAAGGAGACACGCTTCGTCGAATAAGTCCTTTCTTCAGTAAATCTTGCAACTGGACTTGCAGCTCTTTTAGCTCCATAGGCGCCATTTTATAAGGTGCCTTGGATATAGGTGCTGCACCAGGGATTAAGTCGATTGTGAACTCCGTCTTTTGATCAGGTGGTAGCTGAGTCAGATCTTCTGGGAAAATATCGGGAAACTCTCTGACAATATCAAGTTCCTCTAATGGCCTAATCTTTGCCTCGGTGTCCATTACTATGGCCAAATAGCCCTAACATCCTTCGTCCAGCAACTTTCGTGCTTGGAGGGTGAATAAGGTTCTCCTCTTGGGTTTCTTCATTGGTTCACTTTGATAGGTGAAAACCGAGCCGTCCTTCATTTTGAATAAAATCTTCTTCTCCGCACACATGACATTTGCCCCATAGGCGGACATCCAATCCATGCCTAATATTACATCAAAATCCTTCATGTCAAACTTGATCAGGAGAGCTGTCAGGTTCTTCCCACAGATTTCCACTAGACAGAGGTCATAAACTTCTTCTAGACTCATGACGCTTTCATTCAGAGTGCTAACTACTAAATCATGCCCTATGTCCTTTGGTTTGATGGTCATCCTATCCGCAAAAGCAATAAAAATGAAAGAGTTGGATGCACCCGAATCGAATAACACTCGTATGGGAGCGGATGATATAATCAGGTACCTACGGTTTGTCTAAGATAATGATGCAATCAAATTTATTGCACCCCAATTATTTTGGTTCCTATAATTTAGTAGTGTTATAAGCACGTACCTATCATTACTTCTGGGTTAGCCTCCGCTTCTTAATTGGTTAGTGCGAATACCTTTCCTTGTCCCGAGGCTGAAAGGGTCAAGTGAAAGACTGGAGTGGTGGGTATGGGTTGTATCTACGGCTTGCACAATCTCTAGCTAGGTGCCCAGCTTTGTTGCACACAAAGCATCTATTGGGTAGTACAGAGGAGGGAGAGGCCTGGTTCGATTGGCTCATCGCTGGTACAAGTGGCAGGGCAACAGTTGTTGTTTGGCTAGGAGTGGGTTAAGCATACTGAGTAGTCCGATTGTAAACAAGATGGTACTGTATCAGACTGGGGCTCTAGTTGGTTCCTCAAAATGAATTGTTTGGCCACTCAAAATTTTGATAGTTGTTTGGCCTTTTGCCTAGTCCAGGCGACGCAGTTGTCTTCTCCTTTAGTCTATCCTCCATGGTCTTTGCCTTATCGACCATCTGTGCGTAGTCTCAAATGTCTAGGACTGATAGAGGGGATCCGATCTTCGGCTTGAGTCCTTTCTCAAACTTCTTCGTCTTACTAGCTTCTCCCTTCATTTGCTCCGATACAAAATGGAACAAATCCTTGAACTGCTACTGGTAATCTAGCATGGTCTTCGATCCTTGTACGAGAGCAGAGAACTCGGCTTCCTTCTTCTCTCTGAAACTCAGGAAAGTAATTCTTAAAGAAAACTTCTTTAAATTGATCCCAAGTAGGGTTGGGATGAGCTGCTTCCCAGTTAGGTCACGCCGCCTTCCACCATGCTTCCGCCTCATTTTGTAACTGGTACCTGACACATATCAATTTCTGAGCATCGATACATTTGAGCATGTCGAATGCTTTCTTCAAGACGCTAATCCATTTATCTGGTTGAATCGCCTCAGAATTAAGCTTGGAGAACGCAGGTTGCTGGAGTTTCTTAAATCTCTCCATCACTCTAGTTGGGGAGTTATCCGCCGCGGGTTGAAGCACAGGTGGTGGAAATTGTAGGGGCCGATTGGGTGGTGGTGGTGGTACCACTCACTGCTGTATTATGGTCACGAATTGAGCAGTCATCTAGCCCGACAACTCTTGTTGTTGATGCATAGTCCGCATCATGGTTGTCATAACGGTATTCACTTCACCAGTGGCCAACCTCGGAGAGGGTACGATTATAGCAGCTGGGGCAGCTACTAGCACCGGATTTAGGATGACTTGGGGTACTCTTGGCGAAGTAACTGATATCTCAAAATTCTGAGCTTCAGCTCTATCCAATAGCTCAACTTTCGAAACGAATCGAGGCCCTCTTCCACGACAACCACCCCGATTGGATCTTGTGTTAACCATGTTTGATTGCTGGAAGGAATTTCGTATATGAATAATTTTGTACTTATCCTTACTAGAGAAAGTTCTAATTTGATCTAAAATATATACAGGATAGCATCTTTCTAGGTTGCAGTTTAATAGCAATTTCATATACCCAAGAGAATTACATAATATGGGAAATCACATAAGACAACAGGAACAACTCCTATAATAGGAAAACATCTTTTGGTTTATACCTGTGTCTAGCAAGCAAGTTGTTCCAATCTTTTTCCTGTAAAATAAGCCTGTATGTCCAGGTACTCTAGGTCACTCCTAACCTCGTCGACTAAAGCAAGATAAATAAAGCGGTCTTCCGCCCGGCTGGTGTCAAAATGCGCTAAGTATACTATTAGGTACTTTTCTGCTTGGGTTCTAATCCTCTGAATTCGAGCTAGCCTCTTTCTTAATTGTCTAATGTAGCGCATGTCGTTAGGGTTTGCCGAGCCCAGACAATATAACCAACCCTACCAAGGAGAACTTTTGGACATTAGACTCCTATGGTTGCCTTATCTTGGGTGGATGTACTTAAGACTGCATGAACTTAGGTAATACAATTAAGAATCTTAAATGAGGTAACTCAAGGATATAAGCAAAACAATAGTATTTCACAAAATCTAATACATCAATCAGGCACAAGCATGTTTGAAACTTAAAGGACGAAGCTAATTATTATCTTCTCCTGTACTCCCTATATCAAACATTGAATCAGGTCAGACCATCGACAAAATATGCTTTTGATGTGGGTGGTGTGATACTGGAGGAAACTAATTCTTCTGTCAATGATGTTGAAGTCTCTAGCCATGAGATCCCTATTACAGTACATCTGGTCCTATAAGTACCTACGGTCGTTGACCATCATCTCAAGCTTCTGGTTTAGATCATCAATGTTGTTCTCATCATAGTCATAGTTTGATATTGGCCTTAGGAAGTAGCTCATTGTAATTAAAATTTTCCCAGCTTGTGTTGACACGCCACTCTCAACACCTAAAAAGTGTTCAGTTAGACTCATTTAGGTTTTTCTCATCCCTACCTATCTATGTTTGGATTTCTACTCACAATACCCACACACAAGTTCCTACATCCATGCTCATATATACATTATTTATGTATATGCACATATACACACAATAGGTTTCTTTTGGCAATTTTATTAATACATTGCATTAATATGTATATTATATTATATTTTTTTTTAAGTTGTAATCAGAAGTAGTACTTCCATCTATGCTTCAGATGTAATGGCTTATGCCAAATTTTGTTATATATATATAAAAGTTTACTTCTCTTCTATTATGTTAACCCCTAAGTCTTGTTATATACAATCTATCTCATACTTACTAAAACTTTTATTTATTAAAGTTTTAATTGTTGATTGTCCTAACTTCGCTGTTTGTGAATATAGAAAGAGCTTCTCGCTCTGATACCAAGGTCTGTTACACCCCAAACCACCCCCTGGGAGGATTAGGTATGTCAAACCTGCCCTTGACTGGCTGGGAATTTGAATGAAGAATAGGAAACCCTGGCCAATCATCCAAGCACTCTGTGGAGCATCACACTAGTAGCTAATCCAATAGGAATGACCTCCTACATACCTACCAGAAGGTGGATTGCAGCTCCATGCCACTGTACTGCACACTGCATAATGTATAGCTTGGACTCCAGGTATTCTCTCTCCTATCCATAAATGTGGGGCCCACACCTGGAAAGATGTGTATTTGACTCTGGGTGAGGTGTAGGTGTAAGGCTTAAGCCCTGGGCCAAGCCCCTGTGCAAGCACAGTTAGTTTACATCTTTGCTGTATTCTCTGGGTGATGCACTGGGCGATGCACCTATCACCCAATGAATCGCCTAGAGTGGTAAAATTGATTATTTTAAATAATAGAGATGTGGGGACCACCCATACAGACTATGGACACCCTCCAGAGGTAGATGGGAGTCTTGGGAACCCTAAATTACCCTTGGACCCCTGTGGACCCCACTAGAGTGGCCAGAATGGCCCAAAATAAGTTCTAAGAATGCATTCTTGGAGTGGGACCAGGCTGCCAAACAGGCCCTAGTCATGGCTGGTCTATAACTAGATAGACCCAACCAGCATTTAAAGGCTACACTATTCAAATCGTGGGAAGGGAAAGAAGAGAGAAAAAGAGAAGGAAAGGAAGAAGAAAGGAAGGAGAAGAAGAAGGGAAGGAAGAGGGAAGCATACCTTGCCTCCAGATTCAGCTCCAGCATCATACCAAGACCAGATTCAGGTATAAAAACCATGCCCATATATGCTGCTCCCCTGTTTACTGCTCTCTCCTTTAGATCTCTGTGTTTTGGATGTGCAACTAGTCAAGGACAGCCCATAACACCTGGGGGCTGCCTTGCACTGCCTCAGATCTGACATGCAAACCAATTGCATGAAAGATTTGAGCTTTTTCATGAGATTTTATTGATGTTACTTACCTGAGACTGAAATCAGTCCCTGTGCCAGACTGCATTGCCTTATTGCACCCAGAACAGGCAGTCTGGGCTTGGATCTGTATATGCAAGCTAGTTCTTGCCTGCATCTTGGTAGGAATAGCCTATTGCCATGTTCCTACACGTAAATCTGTCCTTGCATGCAGCCCAAAGCATGGCCTTGAGCTATGACACAGCTGGACAACTGTTCTCTGTGCTAACTAGACAACTCCTGGCTACCAAATGGTGGGCCCAGGTCATGATCCATGTAGACCACTGAAAACCACTCCTCATGGTGCAAAATTCCAATTTTGGAGCCTGTTCACGTTTCAAACAAGCTCTGGGTGATGCACTAGGCGATGCACACATCACCCAGTGAATCGCCCAGAGAATGGAAAAGGGCTAATTTGCTGACCAGACTTTGGGGGCCTCCACCAGTGGAGCATGAACAGTATAAGGAGGTGGTAAATGATCAAAATACCCCTCCTCACATCTGTCCACAATTAATTATACCTTGGCTACCCAAGCGGGCCCCACAAGGCCTGGCAACCTTGCCAAAGATGGTCCAGCTACACTGCTGACCTGAGGACTGAATTGTGAGACTGTCGGGACCATGTACTACATATTACACTGGTAAAATACCAGACTTGACCCATGAAGGGTGCTGCTGACGCTTTTTGTCTTGGGGACTCCTTTTTGTTTTTTACAGGAGTTTATCCCCATTTCTGCTTTTAGTTTTCTACTTTCTTTTTGGGGCTTGATTTACCTCACCCTGTGTATATTTTCCTTTTGTTTCAGTTGATGTATATGGTAACTTTTACTGTTCTGTTTGTGGGAGTGAGAGAGGGAATGATACGAATTATTTATGTATATAACATCATTTCCTGTACTGCTATGCTTCTTTTATCTTTTAATGTAAATATAGTTATCTGCAGCACTCTGAGTTGTACTTGTTGTATTATAATGGATGTGTGTCTGTGAATGGATTAACCGCTTCTAAATCCATGGGATTTGGTGGATTGCTGTTATGCAATTCGGGTCACCTACCTAATCCTCCCAGGGGGTGGTTTGGGGTGTGACAGAGCTTGGTATTAGAGCGTGAAGCTCTTTCTACATTCACAGATAGCGGAATAGGAAATAATAAATTACAAATGATAAAACATGCAATAACTAAAAGCTACAGGGGGGTAAATGTAAATAGAAGATAGAACACATATATACATTAATAAAAAGTTAACTGTGGCCGAAGCCACTACATAAGTTCAATTGGAAGTACTACTTCCAAATACATCAGCTGACAAAAAAAAAACTACTACATAAACCATGATAAAAAAAAAAAAAAAGGGGAAGTCAGAACTACATCAAGACAAGTCAGGCTAAATATATGAAACTCGAGTTGGAAAGCTACTCCTGAGGAGGTATGTTGCTCGGCGAAGGCTGAGTCTGTCGGGAGTCGACGTGATAGTAAGAGTCCCAAAAATCCAAGCGCCGCTCCACAGAACCTACTCTCCCCTCCAGGGACATGAAGCCCTAATCCATTCTTGTAGACATCTCTGTAAGCTGGGTGCGGAGGCCCTGAAACTGTGCCATCATATCAGACCATCCATAGGACTCGGACACCTGCAAACTAGTAGCACCGGTCGGCACATGGGAGGGCAGATCATTAAATTGTGCCCCAACTCCCTCTATATCACCCTGCTCCTGCTCTTGTCCCTGCTCCATCTCATCTCCATCCTCTGGATCACTCTCAGGTTCCCCTTGCACTTTCATCTTCATGATCGAGGTCTTACGAATGGGTCTAGACCTATCCCAATCCATGTACTCTTCAGCCAAGGGAACATCAAAATACCAAAACACTAAAGTTAGGAATTTCCTGTAAGGTAGGTTCCCATCAGAAGGATTCTATGCATGGTAAAGCATAGCCTACATTAGTAGATATGGGAGGTTGATCACTGGACCCCTCTTACCAGCTCCCAATAAACAATAGGTAATGTAAGCCCTGAGCATCGAGATACTACCCCGGTTATCGCCTTTCGGGTAGATGTTGTAGGAGATGCATTTGCTGATAATCCTGTTACTAGGCTTGTAGTTAGCCTCAGACTTCGGGACCCCCTCTGAACCAGTCAATGCCTTGAAGACCATCCTCCTAGTCTCAAAGGAAAACATGTCAGAAATGTCTATCCTAGGCTTGTAGTAGCATCTCTCGCCTGTGTTAGGCAGCCCTAGGATCTCTGCTAGGATGGCAGTGGTAAGTCTGATGTCCACCCCCTTCACCCTACTCTCCAGACCAAATTCCCGTGCCCCAGATGGCACAAGGTTGCAACAAAAATACCGAACCAGGTTTGGGTAGCATGACTCTGTGGGTGACAACATAGATGCCCAGTCTAGGGCATTGAACCTAGCATATAAACCATACTGGTGAAGTCATCCACCTGCACCGTCCTCCCGTTCACTATGATTTTAGACTTGAACTTGGTCTAATCCCTAGAATGCTCAAACCTAGAAAACTATAATCAGTCGATATTTGGTTCTTCAGAAGAAGAATCCTCTCTTGGTGAGGCTGGTGACACAGAAGAGGATGAAGAAGGTGCAGAGTCTGACCGCAGCCTCTTGTGTGCCACTGTTTTCTTTGCCGTACTATGTCTTGTACACATGGTGCTACAAGAAGAAAAGAGTAAAAAAAAAATCAGGGCAAGGAAATTCTGTAATTTCAAAGCAAAAGAGACAAATCTGTGGACAGCAGTCCAAAATAGGAAAGAAATATGAAGAACTTACCCTAGATTGGCGTGGATGCGCGAGAGACTTGTGCAAACACGTGGATTTGGTGAGGAAAGTGTCAAATAGCCCTTGGAGCTCTGCCCTAGGAGTTTGGAAGGCTGTGGAGTGAAAATGAAATGAAAATGACCTTTCTCGGACTGAAATAGGCTGGGCCCCAATTCTCTGGGCGATGCACTGGGTGATGTGGCCTAATGCCCAGAGAATGATTTTTCAGCAGTTTGGACTTGCTAATTTCCTTCAAAAATAGTATAATGAACATAAAAACATCCATTAAATAATATTTGAATAAAAAAATAATATAAATAATTAAATAATAATACACATTATTGGCTAAACAAAGCACAAATGGGAGTATTACATAAGGGCAAACTATCCAAGTAAGAAATAAGATGTATGGGGAATAAAATTCTCTCTTTTTGTTTAAAAGGCTAAAATATATATATATATATATATATATAAATAATAATAATGTGTACTTTTAATATTATGTGCCTGTATACATGTGTGTATGAACCGTGGTCGAATGATGCTGTGCAAACTTGAACATAGGTATATAGGTATGTTGAATTGTGTAGTCCTAGGGAGCGTAGACCCTACCACACCCATAGCCTAGTTCAACCGGGAATAGAATCTAATAGGCTGCCGAGTGGGATTTGAACCCCGTAGGTACCGAGACACTATGTGCAACCTCGAGCTGACCTATTATTTTCCTGCTCATGCTACTTAATTTCCCTATAGTGTTGTACTAAATTTTGAGATTATGTGACCATAGTGGCCTGATACTTAAAACTTCTTCATGGCAGGACCCTATTGCGTTGTTCGGGCTTGGAGACCCCAGCAACATGCTTTATATTAGACAACTGAGGAAGAGATTGATTCAGATACGAGAGATACAGACCCGTGCTGAGAACCAGTTGGTTGTTTACCTAGCGCTTGCAGATACTAGTGGACCCGTGGGTCGAGCCTTTTACCTATTCCTAGCTGACGAGGTTAGAGGTGACATAGGATATCTCTACGTACAGGCCCTTATCACCAGTTGGAAGTTGCAGAGACTTGCCTGCTAGATACAGGTATATAATTAAGAAATTATTATTTAAATTAAATTCAAGATAACGTCATGCATAACATATCACAGCATAAAACACTCCTTGATCATAAAACAAATGACTAGAACAAAACAATAAACAAATAATACACCTTGCTGGGATGATAACATAATTTTCACTGGAACTGTGGAATAGGTAATGTATATGTGTTAAATAGGAATTGTTGTTGACCTCGATAAGAAGTGATGGATTATTGAACAAGTAGCTTTTTCTAGAAAAGTAGCCATGGTCAACACTAGAACCAACCGAGGTGATCGTCGAGGAAGATGCCCTCGAACTTTCCCGAAAGTTGAGCTGCCGGAAGGAACTTAAGCTCAAAATTTTGAAGTGCCGGCTACTTCGCCTAGGGCACCAATGGCTGGTCAAGCAACTGCTACGGCACCTCGCCCAGGTATAGTAGCTGGTGAGGTGAATGCCTTCATGGCCACCATGATGCAGACCATGCAGCAACAATAGGAACTACTGGGCCAAATGTCTACACAACTTGAGGCCATGATGCAAGAGCGTGCAACGCCACCTCCACCACCCAACCGGTCAATACTTTTTCCACCACCTATACCTCAACACCTGGTAGAAAACTCTACAGCCAAGGTGATGGAGAGGTTCAAGAAACTCCAGCCACCCGTGTTTTCCAAGTTAAACTCGGAGGCAATGCAGCTAGAATGGTGGATTAGTGCCCTGGAGAAGGCATTTGATGTGCTTGAATGTACGAATGCGCCAAAGCTGATATGTGCGGGCTATTATCTACAGAATGAGGCTGAAGCCTGGTGGAAGGCCACCAAGCCAAACCTTAAAGCCGCTCATCCAAATCCTACTTGGGAGCAATTCAAAGAGGTTATCTTCAAGAACTACTTCCCAGAGAGCTTTAGGGATAGAAATGAAGCTGAGTTATTTGCACTTGTACAAGGAACCAAGTCATTGTTGGACTATCAGCAACGGTTCAAAGATCTGTTCCATTTCGCTCTGGAACACCTGAAGGGGGAAGTAAGTAAGACGAAGAAATTTGAGAAGGGACTTAAACCTGAGATCGGGTCTGTACTGTCAATTATGGATATTCGGGATTACGCTCAGATGGTCGACAAGGCGAAGACTATGGAAGATAGATTAAAGGAGAAAGAAAAAGAGAAAGCTACAACGTCGCCCGGATTGGGCAAGAGGCTAAATAACCACCAGGACTGTGGCTGGCCGAACAAGGTTTTCAGAGGAGCTAGTTTGAGCCCCAATCCGACTCCGTATCGTAGGCCAGATGTGGGTCAGAATCCTTTCCGCCCCACTTATAATCGGCCTGCCCAACCAACCGCGAGTCAAACGACAACGGCAGCCTCGCCAGCTCGACCAGCTACAAGCCAAGTGAGCCAAGGCTCATCACCGATCGTTCCGTCCAACATATGCTATGTGTGCAACAAAGCTAGACATATGGTTAGGGAATGCATGCACCGCAGATACAATACTTACTCGCCAAACCATTCCTATGCTAGACCTTTTCAGCCATGGGCCAATTGAACACGAGGAAAGGTATTCACGCTGACTAATGAAGAAGCGGAGGCAAACCCCGATGTAATGACAGGTAAGTCCACTAAACACTACTAAATTGTAGGAGATAACCTATGGATATGTGAAACCTAAATTTTATACAAACCCTAAGTACCCTGAATGTCTCAACCATTCCCGCGTGAGTACTATTCGATTCGGGCGCATCCCACTCTTTCGTTTCTACCACCTTTGCGAGTAGGATGACTGATCAACCGAGGGACATCGAGCACGATTTAGTAGTCAGTACACCGATGGGTAGTGCTGTGAGCCTAAAGGAAGTATATGACCCCTATCAGGTAGAAATCTGTGGTAAGAACCTAACCGCATGTCTGATAAAGTTCGATATGAAGGACTTTGACGTAATACTAGGCATGGATTGGCTATCCGCCTATGGAGCAAACGTCATGTGTGCAGAGAAAAAGATAAGATTCAAGTTAGTTGATGGGTCAGTTTTCACCAACCAAAGTGAACCGATGAGGAAGCCCAAAAGAATAACCTTATCCGCCCTCCAAGAGCAGAAGTTGTTGGATGAATGATGTCAAGGCTTTTTTGCCACTGTGATGGACACCAAGGCAAAGATAAAGCCTTTGGAGGAAATTGACATCGTCAGAGAATTTCCTGATGTTTTTCTAGAAGATCTGACCCAGCTATCGCCTAATCGCGAGATGAAATTTGTAATTGATCTAATTCCTGGTGCAGCACCGGTATCTAAGGCACTGTATTGAATGGCACCTATTGAGTTGAAAGAATTGTAGGTCCAATTACAAGACTTGCTGAAGAAGGGTTTTATACGACCTAACGTGTCTCCCTGGGAAGCACCCGTGCTATTGGTGATGAAGAAGGATGGTAGTATACGTTTGTGTATCAACTATCATGAACTAAATAAATTGATGATCAAGAATCGATACCCACTGCCGTGCATTGATGACCTATTTGATCAACTATAGGGAGCAAGAGTTTTCTCCAAAATCGATCTTAGGTCCGGATACCACCAGTTGAAGATCAAGAGTGGTGATATTTATAAAATAGCATTTAGATCTCGATACGGACATTATGAATTTCTAGTCTTATCGTTCGGGTTAACCAACTCCCCGATAGCGTTCATAGATATGATGATTAGAGTGTTCCATGATGTGTTGGACAAGTTTGTCATCGTGTTTATCGATGACATGCTGGTGTACTCCAAGAGTGAAGAGGAGCATGCTCGACACCTTACCTTCGTGTTACAGCGGTTGAGGGAACATCAGCTATATGCCAAGTTTTGCAAGTGTGAATTTTGGCTTCACGAAATCGGATTCTTGGGGCACATTGTCACCAAAGACGGCATCAAGGTAGACCCAGATAAAGTGAAGGCAGTTCTCGAGTGGGAGACTCCGAAGAATGCCACTGAAATCCGAAGTTTCTTGGGTTTGGCCAGATATTACCATCGATTTATTGAGAATTTTTCACGCATCTTGATGCCCATGACGAAGCTAACGAAGAAGAGTGCAAAATTTGAATGGAATGATGCTTGCGAGAAAAGCTTCCAAGAATTGAGAAACCAATTGGTGACGACACCAGTTTTAACTATTTTAGATGGCACCAGAGGAATGGTGGTATACACCGACGCATCTAGAATGGGATTGGGTGGCGTCTTAATGCAGAAAGGTAAAGTGGTTGCCTATGCCTCAAGGCAACTGAAGGAACACAAAAAAAACTACCCCACTCATGACCTAGAGTTGGCTGCGGTAGTCTTCGCGTTGAAGATATGGCGACATTACCTTTATGGTGAAAAGAGTGAGATCTTTAGCGATCACAAAAGTTTGAAGTATTTCTTCACCTAGAAGGAGTTGAATATGAGACACAGACGGTGGTTAGAATTGGTGAAAGACTACGACTGTGTGATCCAGTATCACCCTGGTAAGGCCAACGTAGTGGCGGATGCGTTAAGCAGGAAATCACAAACCGCATCTATCGCTTCCTTGGTTGTAAGTAAGCAACTGTTAGATGAAGCTCGGAAGTTTGACCTAGAGCTCTTAATCGAAGGAACGACTACACAGGTAGCAGCTATGGGCATACAACTGTCGATTCGAGAGGAGATAATTGAAAAGCAGCCTTTTGACCCTGAACTGGCCAAGATAATCTGGGAAGTGCAGTATGGTGTCCCCAAGGACCCAGACTTTTTGCTGGCCCATGATGAGGCATTGAAGTTCAGAGACAAATTGTGCATGTCTGATGACTATGAGGTGCATGACCGAATCCTTAAAGAGGCTCATAACTCACCCTATTCAATCCACCCTCGGAGCACGAAGATGTATAAGGATTTGAGGAGCTACTACTGGTGGATCGGGATAAAGGAAACCATAGCTATATATGTGTCCGAATGCCTCACCTGCCAACAAATAAAGGCGGGGAGACACCAACCGTATGGATTATTGCAGCCACTCCCTATTCCTAAATGGAAATGGAAAAGAATTACCATGGATTTTGTGACTAATTTACCCAACACTAGGAAAGGGATGAATGCAATTTGGGTGATTGTAAACGGATTAAAAAAGGTGGCTCACTCAATTCCCATTAGAATAAACTATTTAATGGATAAGCTCGCCCAATTATACATTGAGAATGTAGTCTGCTTATATGGCGTGCCTGTCAGCATTGTATCTAATAGGGACCTCCGATTTACCTTAAGGTTTTGGAGAAGTCCGCAGAAGGCACTGGGATCTCAACTAAATCTCAGTACGATTTTTCATCCTCAGATGGACGGACAGTTCGAAAGAACAATCCAGACTCTGGAGGACATGCTCAGAGCCTGTATATTGGAAATGAACGACAGTTGGGATTCCCACATACCTTTGGTGGAATTTGCATAAAACAATAGCTACCACTCCACCATTGGCATGGCACCGTATGAAGCTTTTTATGGTCGGAAGTATCGGACCCCGTTGTATTGGGATGAGGTTGGAGAACGGAAGTATCTTGGGCCCGAGATGATACAAGCAACCTGTGAGAAGGTAGATATCATTAGAGAGAAAATTAAAGCAGCCCAATCAAGACAGAAGAGTTATGCTGATCATCGGAGGAAGAATATTGAATTTAGAGTCGGAGAGAAGGTATTCCTCTGACTGTCTCCAACGAAGGGATTGCTACGTTTCAACAAGAAGGGCAAGTTGAGCCTAAGATTCAATGGTCCCTACGAAATCCTTAATAGAGTGGGACCTATAGCATACCGGCTGGCATTACCGCCATCCTTGCAGGCGTCCATGATGTTTTTCATGTGTCAATGCCAAGAAAGTATATCAACAACCAGACACATGTACTCTCAGCTGAACCTGAACAGTTAGATGTGGATATGACCTATGAAGAATAGCCTACGGAGATATTGGATAGAAAAGAACATAACCTCCGTAACCGCACGGTCGCGTTCGTTAAGGTTCGATGGGGAAATAGTCCCATAGAGGAAGCATCGTGGGAGCACGAAGAGTAAATGCAGGAAAAGTATCCCCAACTCTTTGAGCTATAAGGTAAGCAAATTTTGAGGATGAAATTTTTGTAAGGTGGGGAGAAATGTCAAACCTGCCCCTGACTGGCTGGGAATTTGAATGAAGAACAAGAAACCTTGGCCAATCATCCAAGCACTCTGTGGAGCATCACTATTACACCAGCACCCCCAATATACCCAAATACCCTAGGGTAAATTAGACCTTACCAAAGGGTAATGCCTTATGGCTATGGTCAACATTAATGACTTTGAGCTTAAAATATTATTATAACTATCCCCTCGAAGTCCTGGAAGTGTGGGTCAAAGCCCCGTAACTTTTCTTGAAGTTTGGGCCCTGACAACAGCACTGGAGTCATGAACAGACTCACTCAAACTGAATTCGCTCGAGGATCCGCCTGTGCTGTTACCTGGCCTTTTGGTTTAATTTCCTGTGGGACCCACATCCCCGTGTCCCGGACACCCTAATTGGACCTTTGGACCATATAGACCCTTACCCTTACCATTAATTGGTTAAATGGGCCATGAAAGTGGGCCCACAAAGCCTAACTTAAATGAATAATGGATTTTATACCCTAACCTAAACCAAACAGACCTTAGAGGACAATTAAGTCCTATGGACTAGGGTGCACCCCAAACAAACTCTAATTAACTAAATGGACCTAATGGTCTATGACTTGGACCAAACATGACCTAAGATTTAATTAGAACCCATTTAAAGCATAAGGGTTAAATGTGTTTTAAGGGTACCTAAACAAACACTACCTAAGGCCCCTTCTAACCCCTTAAAAGATAAAAGAACTCCCTTATTCCCTTATCTCTCCCCCTCCCAAGCAAACCGTGGAGGAGAAGAGACAAGAGAAGAAGGAGAAGGAGGAAGGAAGAAGAAGAAGTGGAAGTAGGAGAGGAATGAGAGGGGAAGGGAAGAAGATGGAGGCCATGCCAAAGAGGTTGGCTAGCCCCACATCTCCTCCTCTTGCTGTCCAAAAAAGGGGAGAAGAAGAAGGTAAAGGAGAAGAGATGGAGAGCGTGGTTGGAAGGAAGGAGATCAAGAAGGCTCACCTAGCCTTTTCCTTGCTGCCTCCATTGAAGGTGAGACCTCAAACCCTCAGCACTTCTCCATTTCCCTTTTCATTTTTGTAGATTCCTTGAGCTTGAGCTAACCTAGGGTTCCATTTGGGACTCAAGGTGATGCTTGATCCTTGTTGGAGCTCTAATGGAGCTGACCTAGACCCTGGTTTGAGCTCCCATGAGCTGCTTTGCAGCCAATGCTGCTGAACCTTTGGTTCTAAGCCATGAAACCCAACCCTTGGACCAATTTGAGACCAAACCCTTGTAGGATCTTGGATCCATGAGGTGAACCTAGGTTCTAGTGACCCTAGAGAGACTTAGACACCCCTCCCATGTCTCTGAGAGCTGGGTGCACTCCAAGCTTCAAGCTGGAGAAGAAGCCCTTTGAAATCTTGGAAGAGACTGCCGGCGGACGCACTACCAGATCCACCAATCGTGGTATCGTCCATCAGTCCGCCTAGTATAAATCCTATGAAATGACCTGGACGGATGAAGGAATGGATTCACTCTGTTGCATCCGCCCGTGGGTCAGTTTGCTCTCGGGTGTGTCTCAGGGATCGATCGGATGCAGGGGCGGACTAAGGAAACACATCCCCCCGTGGGTCCATTTACTCTTAGGTGTGTCTGAGAAATCGAACAGATGCACGACCGTATCCAAGTAAGATGTTTCGTCCATGGATCCGCTCCTTATGTTTTTACCTTTTGGCCTGAAAGGAGTCAGGGACGGATTTACCTCTACTGCAACCGTCTGTGAGTCCACTCATGCTGTCTTGGTTGAAATTTGATTTTAACCGTAGGGGCCTAGCATGGGACCCTTCTGTACATGCTTTAATGATTGGTTTTGGTATTTTTAGGCTACCCAACTCGATGGATAGCTGGTGCATCGGTGAGATTCATGTCAACCATGCCGGGTGACACCCGATGTTAGGTGAGTGGGTTTTGGGTAACTTTGTTGGGTTTGATTATATTTATACATCAAGCAAATCTTAAGCATGCTATTATATAATTATAAGCATTGTGTGCATTGCATTGTTACTCAAATGTGAACTGTTATGAATATGATAATATTCTCACCATTGTATCGGGCTACGGTGTCTGGTGTGCCGATATCAGAACTCCAGTTTATTTAATTATGGAAGCTGTTATATGCCATCCTGATCTGTATGTGTCGTGCCATGCTGGTACCCGGGTACTGGATGGAATGAGACGTTGATGCACCCGGAATACCTCTCGGGATGATAGGACTTGCATATAGTATATCTGTGGCTAGGATGCTTGCTCCCTTATGCTACAACCCTTACCAACAGGGGTTTATGTGTTGGATAGTCTGAGCACTTGTGGTCTGTGGAGGTGGGAGAGGCCAGGACAAGGGTAGTGATGGCTATCGGGTCTGCCACTGAGTGACCGGATGGTTTCTACCAGCGTAGGCTCCCGTGTGATAATTAAGGTTTCACTAGGGAGATAAGTTAAGTGGCCCTCAGTGTCTCCCGAGTTATCACAGTAGCATACACTTGACCGATAGAATTGTGTGCTAGGTGGAAAATGAATCTAACATTAGCATGCATCATTCTGATATTGAAATTGATTGTGTGTATGTATGTGCATTCCCCTTTGCTCTCTCACTAGCTAGTGTAGCTAACCCCGTTGCACAACCCCTTTTAGTTGATATGCAGGTAATCTCTTGATGAGCACCATTGGATGCGAATCAAGTGGAGCCGGTGGCTGTGACTTGGATGTAGATGTACACCCAAGAATGGTGCCCTTGTGGCAATTACTTATTACTTAATTCCCGTATTTATTCCACAATCATGTACAAACTGTATGTTATTTATAAGGAGAGATTGAATGATTACAAATATTGAGATTGTACTATGTGTTGTCATTAGAGAACCGATGCTCTATAATTTCACATGATTTAATTAAATTTTGCTTCTGCTAACTCTGTGATTGGAACAATTTATTCCATTTGGGTACGTTCCTTTCTGTTATCATAATGTGATGACAAGGTGGACTGTGGCTCGGGACACTATATCTGTGATCCTAGTAGGTATTGGGATGATGTGTGTTGTCCCAATCACCCCCTATGTGGCAAAATATCTTACATCAGGATGGGGGCGTGACAGAGTGGTATCAGAGCAATGATGTTCTACACCGACCATTATCCGACGTAACCTCTTGATTTACTCTCCACAAATTAGGTTCTAAATTAAAAATCTCAAGAACATAAATGATTGAGTGCAGACGTAGGAAGAAGACTGATTGTAATGAAACAAGAATCTAGAAGATAATAGGTGAACATGGAACTAGGACTTAGAACATAGGCTGTCAAATAATAATTATAAAAATATTTGGTTGAGTATTGAGTAAGTGATGGACAAATATATATATATATATAATGATCCACAATAAACAAGAATGAATCAAATATAACCAACCACAATTATCAACCAAGATTCAAACAAAAGGAAGCAAACATATAAGAGTATCTATATATATATAACCAAATCCAATTTCCAACATGTTCCAGTTCCTTGAAGGCAGTCATGTCCTTCTCAATTCGACATCCATGAATCCATCCATTCCAACCTAAAACATATAATTCTGCCCATTCCCAATCAAAGATATACAAATGTAACTTCCAAATGTTCAACTTCCTGCTTGGGAGTGATTGTAATTCTCCTAACTCAAAATGCCAGACCCCAACGGATCCAATTCCAAACCTATGATTCTGTCCATCTAAGATCAGAATATACAATCCCACCATTCCTAATCATTCAAAGTAACTGATCAAATGAGAAAAAGAGAAAAGTAAAGAAATAAAAGGAAAACTAAAAGAAAATAGTTCCAACATCCCAAATTCAAAAGACTGAAGAAAATAAGAACTGATCAAAAGCAACTTCAGAACTGTTGGAGAAGAACTAGGCTAATCATCTGCACCATCGCCACCACTGCGACCAAGGAAGGTGTTAATGTCATTTACTCCTCTCTCTATGCCCTCAAGGCCCCGAGCCTGATCGAAGAGTTGCTTCTTGACGTCATCGAAGCCATCCATCACCCTCAGGTTCAGTCGCCTGATAGCCATCAAGATGTCACTTCCTCCCCCTGATGCACCTGAAGGCCCTGCACCAAATGGCCGAGAACCCATGAACTCTATGTCGTCATCACTATCACCATCATCCTCCCTGGGTCCTCTGCCATTTCCATACTTGACCTGCTCTCCAGCACTGTCATAATCATAGTACAAATTCATCTTCTATAGTGCATTGAATCCAATGGGTCCCTCAGGGCTGGTCTCTTTGGGCTCATGGTCAAGATCAATCCCAAAATACAGAAATACTCTGGTGAGCACCTAACTATATGGCAGAGTGTTGTTGCGGGTAGGATTCAGTACTGCACGAGCCATGTGCTGCATGACCACATGAGGCAGGCAAATAGGCTGGCCAGTGTATAAAGAATGACCTAGAACTGCAGACATCAGAGGAGGATGAGTGTTGTGTGCCTTGGAAGGAGCCAGATTGGTCCTGGTTATAAAGATAAGAACTCGTTGAGAAGGAGGAAATTTGGAGAGATCATCAGTCTCCTTCGACCTGTCATTTATGAGAACCTTGAACAACTTCCTACTCTCATCTGGATGCAGACACTTGTTTGGATGACTGCCTGGAGGATAGTATACCCTCTCACCCTCTGAGGATACGTCAAGGAGAATCCCCAACTCCGCTGTAGTACAGCCAATGACAACTCCCTTCACATAGGAAGTCAGCTTGAACTCATCATCATCCTCCTTAACCAGTACTAGGTTAGAGTAGAATTCCCTGACCAATGTGGGATAGTAGAGTTCCGACTGAGTCAACATGCCAGCCCACCTTAACCTGTCGAATCTGGCACCTATCTTGTATGCTAGGAGCTCCTCTACTGTCACATCTCTCTCCACTACAATTTCCCCTTGGTCTTTTCCGAGGTGAACCGCTTCAAATTATAAGCTATGGGAATGGAAGGCATGATGGCAAGGTCCCTCTTTCTTTTGGGAGCCATGGCTAGTTATCCTACACACAAGGCACCACCAAGGAAAGACAACAAATGTAAGCCAAATTGGAATAATGAGTTATGAATGGCAAATAAAAATTTAGAGAAGTAAAATGCCTAAATGATGTGGAAATTATTAGATGAAAGGAGTGATCAATGAGAAATAGAGCATGGGTACCATTAGAGAAAAGTTTGGGGAGAAAGAAGAGAGATAAGATCAATATATATGTAGAAATCCATGAGATATCCCTAGTGTGTGGATGTGAAAGAATAGGGTCACTATAGACAATATGTGCCTTTGGCCACCATGCACCCCAATCAATACCAAACAAGTAAGGAATTGAATGAAATACCCCAACAAGAGACAAGGAATGATTTATTTGAGGAAAAGAGGATAAATTCCAAGGATTTTATCAACAATCATATAAACAAGAGATTATGTTTAAGGATAAGACAATGGGATAACTTTCTATAAAATTTAATGGCATACAAAGAATTAAACTTGGACTTGAAGAGTTTCCCAAAGCTTTGAGAATTGAAGAAATTACCAAACCAAAACCTAGAAACAATTTGAGAAATCCAACTAGGCATGATAAACATGGCAGACAATCTCTAAAATGCTTGCAAAGACTTGAAAATTTATAAGAGACGCAATAAGCAAGCAAGAAGCCATCCACATAGTGCCATTAATCGATTAGGGCTGGATCTAGACCCAAAAACCTTAGCCTAAATCGATTTTGGCATGAACTTGGTGTACATGGCCATGAAAGTGCAATCAAAATTAAGACATGATCATAAACTTGGAATGATCCATCCCAAATCCAAGGAAAAGGGAAAGGAATATGAAGAGACACAAGCAAAAAAAATCCTACAAATGGAAGAAGAGTAGAGGAAGGAGAAATGGGAAGAAATTCTTACCTTGAGAGTGTGGAGGAGTGAACCTTGAGGCTTGGAATCACCAAAAACCAACTAAAATAGGGCAAGAAGGACTGGGGCAAAAATCCCTTGGAGTGGTTCCTTTCCCACGATCGTGTCTGTCACACCCCAAACCACCCCTGGGAGGATTAGGTAGGTGACCCGAATTACGTAACGGCAAGCCGCCAAATCCCACGGATCTTGAAGCAATTATTACATTCACGGTCCCACATTCATCACTTTACTACAGGTAAGATCAAAGTGCTGTAGATAAACTATAATTACAATAACAAAGAGAAAGCGTAGCGATACGGGAAATGATGATAATATATACATATAAGTGTTTGTTCTGATACATTCCCCAAACTACCCACAAACTAAAAAGTAAAGCTGACAAGAACATAAGCCAAAGAAAATACATACATATATATACAGAGTGAGATAACACAACCCCAAAAAGAAAGTAAGAAAAACTACAGCAGAACCACAAGCAAAATGGAGATAAACTCCTAACAAAAGCAAAAAGGATTCCCCAAGACAAAAAGCATCAAGTGCACTCCTCAACGGTCTTCATCAATGACCACCGAGAATGCACGCATCATCCGCATGACCTCCATCAGGGTCCACACCAATATCATCATAATAACCAAGGCTCTCCTCCTTGAAACGAGCCTCCATGCCACAACGGCATCGATTTGTAAAATCATCTAAAGAAAAATAATGTATAATAGAGTGTGAGCCCCACTGAGCTCGTGAGCAAAACATATCATCATGCATTCACATGCAACCATCATTCTCATGATCCTACATGATAAAACTAAGTCACCTAGTAATAAAACTAAGTCAGGTCAGTGCTACTACAGTCCCTAATAGATGTATCACTGATGCGGGCTTGGTTACCCCTTCCCGCGATACACCCATTGAGTTGTCGGAGAGGACCAGTCAGCTCCCGCATTCGTTCACCAAGGTCAGCCCAACCAGCCCTCTGTGATTAACCTATAGGGCAATCCATCACTTTTCTCTTTCTTTTCATTTCTGGCTCATAGCCTATAATCACCATTCCGGTGCAAACACATTTCTTTTCATTTCATTTCTTGTCTTTTCTCATATACACATATGGTCACCCTCACAGGCATCCAACACCTTAACCCCTGTTGGCAAGTGTGCATAGTACGGGTGATGAAACTCTAACCCCATGTCTATATGGCATCATATGAGTCGGGTAGTGTCAACCGCGTCCCATTCTACGGGCTACCACAGGCCTCATTTCCAAGCTGACTACGGCATCTAGTCTAACATTCACATCATCAGATAAAAATCACAGTGTTAATCAACAAACAATCATTGTGTAGTAATTTGAGTAATTGAACAGAATTAAATAACATGACATTTATAATATGAATTTTAATTGTCGGCATAGCATCATAGTTACACATGCATATATGATAATACTTCACTCACCTGGGTTTGGTTTTAATAACTTCGGTTACAATTTCAGTTCCAACAGCAGCCTGGTTGTAGGCCTCAAGCACGGGATCAAATCCTAGATATAAATCAGAAATTGTTATTTTAATATTCCAATCTATCTCTGGTGATCCTAGGGTTAACCTAAGCTCACTGGGTTGACCCGATGTTGAGTTGGTTTTCACTTGGAATTCTCTGGGTCTTGCACTGGGCCTTAGGTCTATGTCCCGGTGCATCATCCAAAGATGGTAGGCTAGAGGCAAAATGGTCATTTCTCAGTATTAGTACTTGACCCTAGGTCATAATAAGCTCACAATGCTGTCCTCAACTTGACAGTGCTGCAGGACCAAACACAGGCAGGGTTTCCAAGTCCTGCGGGGCCCACTTGGGTTGCCAAGCATTCCCCCATATGGACAGATGTGGAGAGGGGATTTTAGGTCATTTTCCACCTTCCCATATTGTACCATGGCCAATGGGTGAGGTCCCCCAAGTCAGAATGCCAAAATAGCAGTGTTTCACTCACTGGGAGATGGCTCTAGGCGTTGGGTGCATCGCCCAGTGCATCACCCAGAGTCTTCAAACCAAGGATTGGCTGAGATTCCTAGGTTGCTGCTTATGGGCAGTGACCAAAACATCTCCCCATGCATGTTAGGGTGTTAGGTACCCCCAGGAGTGATCTCCATTTTGGTCCATGTGGATTCTCCATTAGGCCCGCCACTAGGCTGCCAGAGGCTGCCCAGACAGGCCAGTGAATAGTATCACAGGGTTTTCTCCAGTTGCAGATCTTGATTTTGGTCACATGCAAGGCTGTAAACAGATGTAAAATAGTGATTTAAGGCTGCTACTACCTAGGGTTAGGTCCCATGCAGCCAGGGTTTGCATCCAGGGCTCTAATCAGTCAAACAACAGTGCATCTGGCAGTGCAGCCATGCACAGCTAGATTTTGGCTCCAGAACTAGCATATCAGTCCTGTGTTTTTACTCAAAAATCTCAGATCTTCCATGCTCTAAACTTGCATGGCAGATCTGGAGCAGTTCTAGGCAGTTCCTAGCTGTTCTGGGCTGCCAGAGAGCTGATACACTATCAAATATATGAATTTATAGGTAGCAGCAGGTAAGAGCAGCATTGTTTATACCTGCCCAAGTCTGAGAAGGCTTGATCCAAGCTTGGATGCAAGGCTGCCACCCAAATCCTTCCTTCTTTTCCTTCTTCCTCTCTTTTCTTCTCTTTTCTCTCTTCTTTCTCTCCCACGATTTGAACAGTAGTAAGAACTCTAAATGAGCCAATGGTTCACCTATTTATAGGCCCAGCCCATACTAGGGTCTATTTGGCTGCTAAGGCCCCTTTTGAAAATGAGTTTTTAAACTGATTCATAGTGATTTTGGGCACACTGGTGGAGTCCACAGTGGTCCAAGGGTATGAGGTGGTCCCTCAGACTCCCCTCTATCTATGGAGGGCGCGCATGTCCATTATGAGTGGTCCCCATAATGTAAAATCAATTTAATATGCTATTTTACACTTTGGGCGATGTCTCTGGGCCTTGTCTGCATCACTTAGAGATTTCAGCAAGGTTGAATCTCAGTGGGGCTTGCACAGGGGATTGACCCATGGTTAGGGCATTGTCCCCACATGTCATTTAGGGCCTTTAAGCATATTTCCAGGGGTAGGTCCCACTACTATGGAGAGGAGAGAGATTACCTGGGATCTAGGCCATACATAATGTTGTGAGCTGTACAGCAGCAAGGTTTAGTAATCCATCTACTGACAAGTATGTAGGATGATCCACACAAGGTTTCTTCATCAATTTCAATCACTGGAGTGATACTCCACAGTGTTCTTAGAGACCATGTCTGGAGTTCCTATTCTTCAATCAAAATTCCAGTCAGTCAAGGGCAGGGTTTGACATTTCTCCCCACCTTACAAAAATTTTGTCCTCAAAATTTGCTTACCTTGCAATTTGAAGAGTTGGGGATACTTCTCTTTCATTTCCTCTTCATGTTCCCATGAAGCTTCTTCTATCGGGTTGTTTTCTCATCGAACCTTCACAAAGGCGACTGTGCGGTTACGGAGGTTATGCTCCTTTCTGTCTAATATCTCCATAGGTTGCTCTTCGTAGGTCATGTCCATGTCCAACTGTTCAGGTTTAGTGATAGTACATGTGTTGGGTTGCTAATGTACTTCCTCAGCATTGACACATGGAAAACATCGTGGACGCCCAACAAAGATAGTGGTAATGCCAGTCGGTATGCTACGGGTCCCACTTTGTTAAGGATTTCATATGGACCGATGAATCTTGGGTTCAGCTTGCCCTTCTTGTTGAAACGTAGCAATCCTTTAGTTGGAGATACTAGAAGGAATACTTTTTCTCCGGTTTCAAATTCAATGTCCTTCCTTCGATTATCCGCATAACTTTTCTGTCTTGACTGGGCTGCCTTGATCTTCTCTCTTATGACATCCACCTTGTTGTAGGTCGCTTGTATCATCTCAGGTCCAAGATATTTTTGTTCACCAACTTCATCCCAATATAACGGGGTTCGACATTTCCGTCCATAAAGAGCTTCGAACGGTGCCATGCCAATGGTGGACTGATAACTATTATTGTATGCAAATTCCACCAGAGGTCTGTGAGCATCCCAACTATTGTTCATTTCCAAAATGCAGGCCCGGAGCATATCCTCCAGAGTCTGTGTTGGGGTAAAATCCACACATCACCTTATATGATTTTGATGATAATGAATAAGTTAGTTGAATTAACTTGTGTTTTACTGTATAGAGACCTTACAGGAAATAAGCATCAAATAAGGGGGGGCTTTCACAACATTATTGAACCTAGACAAAGTATCATAGTATGGTGTGAAGAAAAAGACTGAGAGAAGGACTATGTTCAAAGACCATGATCAAACATCTTAAATACAAGAGTTTTTATAAGCATGTGTT
Source organism: Telopea speciosissima (assembly GCF_018873765.1). Classification (NCBI taxonomy): domain Eukaryota; kingdom Viridiplantae; phylum Streptophyta; class Magnoliopsida; order Proteales; family Proteaceae; genus Telopea; species Telopea speciosissima. The sequence continues at coordinate 46,589,660 of NC_057920.1, forward strand.
CAATGTTTTTGTATTAAGATGTAGTTAAAGTTTAAGTCCATTTGTAATGCACACACTCACGCATGCATACATGTAGAGTGACCCTAGAGGTGTTTTTACATGGACCTAACCTAAGCTAATGGCCCCACACTTATCCAAAGATGGACTTAGCCATTTTCAGCAAAATCAGCTGATCCGGCATACCGAATCCTAATCCGGCATGCCGAATCCATCTTGACTTGTTTATTTGCAATCTCAGGGTTTGCTCACAGAGAGCAATCGGAATGTGCTACATCTTATCTGGAATACCGAATCAGATCTAGCATACCGAATTGCAATATGTCTGTTGGGAATTAGCCATTTGACAATGGATAGATTCTATGATCCGGCATACCGGATTAGGACAGAATTATATCCTAAAATGGCAATGAACCTTAGATGCTTTGAGCACCTTTGCCTATAAATAGGTAAGCTCATTTAGACTAATGACAATCAATTAAGACTAATCAAAAGCATTCGAACTTGAACATTCAAAGTGTTGAAGCATTCATTCATCAAAGCATTCAAGTTCACTTCCCTCTCTAGCTAATTATATTCACTTAGCATTGAAGCTTCAACGTGGAAGTTAGCTACACATTCACTAAGGTTGAGGTAATCCTTATTTAGTAAAGTTCTCTTTATTATATGTTGCGAATCCTCTTGCTCGAAATCAAGAGTAGTTAAATGTGTTGAGTCCTCTTGCTCGTCAATCAAGAGTAGTTGATGGTGTGAGTCCTCTTGCTCCTAATCAAGAGTTGTACGAGTTCTCTTGCTCATTCTCAAGATTCTTTTTAGTGGAATTCTCTCTAAGGTTAGAGGAGTGGACGTAGGCATATTTGGCTGAACCACTATAAAACGATTGTGTTACTTTCGCAATTTATTTACTTTGTTTTAGCAATTGTTTTATTTTTGTACTATTTCCACTAGCTTCACCTATTCACCCCCCCTCTAGGTGAATTTACAGTCTGAATAGTTCTTTCTGACTGTCTGTCCGTCTGCGGATGGAAAACTGTACTAAGATTCAGTTGAGATCCCAATGCCTTTTGTAAACTCTTCCAAAACCTTAAGGTAAATCGAGGGTCTCTGTCAGACACAATACTGACAGGCACGCCATGTAAGCGGACTATATTTTCTATATATAATTGGGCAAGCTTCTCCATAGAATAACTTATCTTGATTGGTACGAAGTGAGCTGCCTTTGTCAGTCCGTCTATGATCACCCAAATCGCATTCATACCCTTCCTGGTGTTGGGCAGATTTTTCATGAAATCCATAGTGATTCTTTCCCACTTCCACTCAGCTATGAGAAGTGGTTGCAACAATCTATACGGTCGGTGTCTCTCTGCTTTTATCTGTTGACAAGTGAGGCACTTGTACACGTATATTGCTATGGCCTCTTTCATTCCCATCCAGCAGTAATACTTCTTCAAATCCTTGTACATCTTCGTACTTCCAGGGTGAATTGTGTAGGGTGAGTTGTGTGCCTCTTTAAGGATTCGGTCTTGGACATCATAGCACGCACAATCTGTCTCAAAAATTTAGTGCACCATCATGGGCCAAAGAAAAGTCTGGGTCCTTATGGACACCTTGTTGTACTTCCCAAATGATCTTGGCCAGCTCAGGGTCCAATGGTTGCTTCACAATTATCTCTTCTAATATCAACGGCTATAGATTCATGGCTGCTAATTGCATAGCCGTTCCTTCGATCATGAGTTCCAGATCAAACCTTCGAGCTTCTTCTACCAACTGCTCGCTTACGACCAAGGAAGTGAGAGATGCAATCTGAGATTTTCTGCTTAATGCATCAGCAACAACTTTGGCCTTCCCAGGGTGGTACTAGGTTTCACAGTCATAATCTTTTACCAGTTCTAACCACCGCCTATGTCTCATGTTCAGCTCTTTCTGGGTGAAGAAATACTTCAGACTTTTATGATCGCTGAAGATTTCACTCTTTTCGCCTTATAGGTAATGCCGCCATATCTTTAACGCGAAGACCACCACTGCCAACTCTAAGTCATGAGTGGGGTAGTTCTTTTCGTGTTCCTTTAATTGTCTGGAGGTGTAGGCGACTACTTTACCTTTCTGCATTAGGACGCCACCCAATCCTGTCCTGGATGCGTCAGTATAAACTACCATTCCTCTGGTGCCGTCCGGAATGGTCAAGACTGGAGCTGTCACCAATCGGTTTCTCAATTCCTAAAAACTTTTCTTGGATGCTTCATTCCATTCAAATTTGGCTCCCTTCTTTATAATTTTTGTCATGGGCGCCGAGATCCGTGAGAAATTCTCAATAAATCGTTCGTAATATCCGGCCAAACCTAAGAAACTTCAGATCTCAGTGGCACTCTTCGAGTCTCCCACTCGAGAATTGCTTTCACCTTGCCTGGGTCTACTTTGATGCCATCCTCAGTGACGATGTGTCCCAGGAATCCAATTTGGTGTAGCCAAAATTCACACTTACTGAATCTGGCAAAAAGCTGGTGTTCCCGCAACCGCTGCAACATGAAAGTAAGGTATCGAGCGTGTTCTTCCTCATTCTTGGAGTACACTAGGATGTCGTCAATGAACCCAATGACGAACTTATCCAACACGTCATGGAATACTCTATTCATCATGTCCATGAACACTGCTGGAGCGTTGGTTAATCCGAACGACAAAACCAAAAATTCATAATGCCCGTATCGAGTTCAGAACGTCATTTTGTGAATATCGCCGCTTTTGATTTTCAATTGATGGTACCCCGACCTAAGATCGATTTTAGAGAAAATTCTTTCTCCTTGTAACTGATCAAATAGGTCATCGATGCGCAACAATGGATATCGATTATTCATAGTTAGCTTATTCAGCTCGCGGTAGTCGATACACAGCAGCATACTACCATCTTTCTTCTTAACGAACAGCACGGGTGCTCCCCAGGGTGATACACTGGGTCGTATAAATCCTTTCTTTAGTAGGTCTTGAAGTTGAACCTGCAACTCCTTTAGTTTGACTGGCGCCATCCGATATGGTGCCTTGGATACTGATGCTGCACCAGGAATTAGATCAATCGCGAACTCTACATCGCGATTGGGCGGTACCTGCGTCAGATCTTCTGGAAAAACATCAGGTAATTCTCTGAAGACCTCAAGTTCTTCCAAGGGTTTTATCTTTGCCTCTGTGTCAATCACAGTAGCCAAAAAGCCTTGACATCCTTCGTTTGACAATCTTCGCGCCTGGAGGGCTGATAAGGTTATCCTCTTGGGTTTCCTTCTTTATTCACTTTGATAGGTGAGGATTGATCCATCATCCATTTTAAACACTATTTTCTTCTCTGCACATAAGACGTTTGCTCCATAGGTGGATAACCAATCCATGCCTAGTATCACGTTAAAATCCTTTATATCCATCTTTATCAACCATGTGATTAGATTCTTCCCAAAAATCTCAATCTGGCAAGGGTTGTAAGCCTCCTTCATACCCACGACACTACCCATCGGTGTGCTGACTACTAGTTCGTGCCTGATGTCTCTCAGTTGATCTTTCATCCTACTCGCAAAAGTGATAGAAACGAAAGAGTAGGTTGTGCCTGAGTCAAATAACACTCGTGCAGGTATGGTTGAGACATTCAGGGTACCTAGGGTTTGTAGGTAGTTTAGGTTACATGAAGTAAGCCAATTATTCCCTATAACTTAGTAGTGTTCAGCAGACTTACCTGTCAATACATCGGGGTTCGCCTCAACTTCTTCATTTGTCATTGCAAACACCTTTTCTCGCGTCTGATTGTCTCATGGCTGAAAAGGTCTAGCGTAGGGCTAATACGACGAGTTGTTGCCAAAACCACGTGATCTGCAATCTCTAGCCATGTGCCCTTCCTTATTGCACACATAGCATTTATAGGGTAAAACAGCAGGTGTTGAGGCTTGGCTCACTTGACTTGTTGCTGGTCGGGCTGGCAAAGCTACTGTTGTCGCTTGACTCTTAGTCGGTTAAGCAGGTCGATTGAATGTGGGGCAAAAAGGGTTCTGACCCACGTTCGGCCTACGATATTGAGTCAAGTTGGAATTTGAATTGGTTCCACGGTAAGCTTTATTTGACCACCCATAAGTTTGGAAATTATTTGGCCTTTTGTTCAATCCTGGCGACGTCGTAGCCTTCTCTTTCTCTTTTTCTTTAAATCTATCTTCCATCGTCTTCGCCTTGTCAACCATCTGAGCATAATCCCGGATGTCCATGATTGACAATATTGATCCGATCTCAGTCTTGAGTCCTTTCTCAAATTTCTTTGCTGTACTAACTTCCCCTTTTAGGTGTTCTGGAGAAAAACGGAATAGGTCTTCAAATCCCTGTTGGTGATCCAACACTAACTTGGTCCTTTGCACCAGTGCATTGAACTCAGCTTGTTTCCTATCCCTGAAACTTTTTGGGAAGTAGTTCTTGAAGAAAACTTCTTTAAATTGCTCCCACTTGGGATTCAAGTGAGTAGCTTCCAAGTTAGGCTTAGTAGCTTTCCACCAAGCTTCGGCTTCATTCTGCAACTGATAACCCGCACATATCAACTTCTGTGCGTATGTGTACTCAAGTACTTCAAATGCCTTTTCTGGGGCACTGATCCACCGTTCCGGCTGCATTGCCTTGAAAGTTATTTTGGAAAATGCAGGCGATTGGAGTTTCTTGAATCTTTCCATAACTTTGGCGGTAGAGTTCTCCGCTAAGTGTTGAGGCATAGGTGGTGGAAATAGTACGGGCCGGTTGGGTGGTGATGGTGGTGTCGTACGCTCATGCATCATGGTTGCGAACTGTGTAGATATTTGACCAAGCAATTCTTATTGTTGTTGCATGGTCCGCATCATAGTGGTCATGAATGCAGTCACATCGCCGGCTGCCACATTTGGCTGAGGTGTTGCAGTAGTGGCTTGAGCAGCCACTGGTGCCTCTGACAAAGCAGCCGCTGCCTCAGAATTTTGAGCCTCAGTCCCATTTGGCAATTCAACCTCCGGTATAACACGAGGTTGTTTCCCTTTGCGACCACCACATGAACTTCTTCTTGTGTTAACCATTGTTGCTTCTCTAAAAAGAGGAGCATGTTCAATATTCCAATATCGCTCATTGGGGTCAACAATTATTTCCTAGCTAGTGTAGGTACAAATCTAGTCCATAGTTCCAGTAAATTTCATGAGTCGCACCAGTAAATTGGATTGTTAGATATGTTATCTTTGTTTATTGTGAGGTGTTTCTTTCACTTTGTGTCTCATTTCTCTTTCTTAGACATTTTATGTAATAATGTGCTATGCATGACACTATATGAGGGACTTCAAATTTTTAATTAAAAGAAGGCTTTTAATTATTTACCTGGTCTAACAGGCAAGCCTCTGTAATTGCCAACTAGTAATGATGATCTGCACGTAAAGGTAAGCTACGTCTCCTCTAACTTAGTCCGCTAAGGATAAGTAAATGGCTCGATATTCAGGTTCACTAGCGTCTACAAGAGCTAGGTAGATCACTAGTTGATTTTTAGCACGGGCTTGCACTGTACTTATCCTAATCAATGTCCTTCTTAATTGCCTAATGTATCGCATGCTGCCGAGGTCTCCTGGCTTAGTTGAGGTAATGGGTCCTATCACGGAAAATGGTTCTAAGCATCAGGTTGTACTTAATTAAAAGAATTAAGTACATGTCTACTGGAATTTACATAACTAAGAATCAATAAAAATATACTTGGGTTGGCTCGAGGTACCTTAGCGTCTAAAGTGTTTTGATTGGCTAGACAACCTATTAGATCCTATTCTTAGCTGACCTAGTCTTGGGATAGGGTAAGATCTACGCTCCCTACACGTCGTAAATACGTATTACAACATACCTATATATCTATGTTCGATTTTGCATAGCAACACTCCACTCAGTTTGTACATCACAATATCAAACACATAATAACTAAATATTTTACACGCACATCAAATCTCATAAGTATATATATATTTATCTATTTTAGGTACTTACATTAATAAGGAAAACAATTTACATGTGTTCCACTAAAATCCCCAAATAGGAATCATATTCTCTTAGTCTCATGAAATTTGTGTTTGTTTAATTAATTAGTTTCATTAATTAATTAAATTTTTTTTTCATAAAACATTTATGAAAATTTTTATTTCCATGTTTAACAAGGTTATTATAGGTGATATCCAAGTTTCCATGTGTTAAAACTTCAAAATCAGCAAAATGAATTCACTGGGCGATGTCTCTGGGCATTGGATGCATCGCCCAGTGCCATCGCCCAGAGAATTGGGGCTCAGTTATATGAGTCCGAGAGGGGCCCATTTCACTCCTAACTCTTTCTAAACTGCCCCAAACACTTGGAGAAACTCTTTGGAGGGTAGTGTGACTATTCCCACACCAAATCCTCACTTTTCTTCAAGTCCTTTACGAATCTACGCCTGCCTAGGTAAGGATTCTTGGTTGTTTTTGCTAGTTTAGGTTTTTCTTCGTTTCTTCTTACTTTGGCTAGGGTTTATGCTAAAATTTCCTTGCCCTAACTACTTCCTTTCCTCCCTTTTTGCAGCAAAGTGTCTACTAGTCACCGTACGGCTAGGAAATCGGTAGCCCAGAAGAGACTACGGGTTGAGAGTGACTATTCTTCATCATCATCTTCTACGGTGCCTGCCTCTTCACCTAGGGACGATTCATCTTCTGAGGAGCCCGAATTTGACCCGTTTCTCTTCTCTAGGTATGAGCATTTTAAGGAGTGGGACAAGTTTAAGTCCCTTAAGATAGTCAATGGTTGGGTAGTACAGGTGGATGACTTCCATCAATACAGTCTCTTTACTAGGTTCAATATCTTAGGTTGGACCTCTATGTTGACACCTACCGAACCTTGTTATCCCAACTTGGTTCGGTATTTCTACTGCAACTTGGTGCCATCTGGGGCATAAGAGTTTGGGTTGATGAGTAGAGTGAAGGGAGTGGATATTAGGTTGACCGCTACCTCACTAGCAGGGATATTGGGACTGCCCAATACTGGAGAGAGGTGTTACTACAAACCTCGCATTGATATTTCTGAGATGTTCTCTTTGGAGACTAGGAGGATGGTCTTCAGGAAACTGACTGGGTTACAGGACACACCTGAATCTGAGGCTTCCTATAAGCCTAGTGCTCGAGTGATTAGTAGGTGTGTTACCTACAACATCTATCCCAAAGGCGAAAATAGGGGTAGCATTTCTATGATGAGGGCGTATATCACATACTACTTGTTGGGAGCTGGCAGAGGGGGTCCGATCATAAACCTCCCATACCTATACTCCAGGTGATGCTATATCACACGCAGAACCCATCTGATGGGAACCTTCCATATGGGAAGTTCCTTACTTTGGTCTTTTGGCACTTTGAGGTTCCTTTGACGGGCAAGTACATGGAGAAGGATAGATCCAGACCCATTGATAAGACCTCGATACTGAAGATGAAGGTGTCTGGAGAGGATTCACCGGAGGATGAGGAGATGGGGATGGCAGGTGATGAGCAGCAGAGAGATGAGGAGCTGGATGAGGTGTTGGGTGGTGATGAGCATGATGAGGAGGTGCAGGGTGACATCCAGGGCGAGCATGGAGAGGAGTAGGGTGATGGACATGATGGCATTGAGGGCATTGGTGCATAGTTTACAAACTTGCCTGCTTATGAGGCGACGAGTGCCACCAGTTCTCAGGTTCTAGGGCCTTCTGAGTGGGCACAGATGATGTCACATTTTCAGGGCCTCAGTACCCAGCTTTCTGACATGGCGACTGGGATGGATCGGGGCTTCACATCATTGGAGAGCAGGGTAGGATCTGTTGAGCAGCACTTAGACTTTTGGGACAGCTTCTATCGCGTTGACTCGCGCCATTTACAGCCTCCATCGGGCAACTTGCCTCCACCGGAGTAGTTTCTTCCAGCCAGCTTCTGACTCAGTGCTACGTGGTTCTGACATATATTTTTTTTTTAGCTTATGTACTTATTTCTTTTTTTTGAAATCTATTTAGTTTTTTTTTTTGTTTGTCAGCTTATGTAACTGTTGAAGTAATACTTCCAATCAAACTTATGTAGTGGCTCAGCCACAGTTATCTTTAAATTTAATGGTAATTTATGCATCTTTTATTTAATTGCATCTGCCTCCCCTGTAGCTTTTAGTTATTACTTGTTTTAGTGTTGGTAGCTTATTAACCCTAATCTGCACTCCGTGAATATAAGAAGAGCCTCAAGCTCTGATACCAAGCTCTGTCACACCCCAAACAACTCCCTGCGAGGATTAGGTAGGTGACCCAAATTGCGTAACGGTAATCTGCCAAATTCCACGGATCTAGAAGCAGTTATTACATTCACGGTCCCACATTCATCACTTTACTACAGGTAAGATCAGAGTGCTGCAGATAAACTATAATTACAATAACAAAGAGAAGGCGTAGCAATATGGGAAATGATGATAATATATACATACATGTGTTTGTTCTGATACATTCCCTAAACTACCCATAAACTGAAAAGTAAAGCTGACAAGAAAATAAGCCAAAGAAAATACATACATATATATATATAGGGTGAGATAACCCAACCCCAAAAAGAAAGTAAGAAAAACTACAGCAGAACCACAAACAGAATGGGGATAAACTCCTAACAAAAGCAAAAAGGAGTCCCCAAGATAAACAGCATCAAGTGCACTCCTCAACGGTCTTCATCAATGACCACCGAGAATGCACGCATCATCGGCATGACCTCCGTCAAGGTCCACACCAATATCATTATAATAACCAGGGCTCTCCTCCTCGAAATGAGCCTCCATGCCACAACGGCATCGATTTGTAAAATCATCTAAAGAAAAATAATGTATAACAGAGTGTGAGCCCCACTGAGCTCGTGAGCAAAACATATCATCATGCATGCACATGCAACTATCATTTTCATGATCCTACATGATATGCAAGTCTAGATTGATTATTAGCCACCTAGCAATACAACTAAGTAAGGTCAGTGCTACTACAATCCCCAATACATGTATCCCTGGTGCGGGCTTGGTTACCCCTTCCCACAATACACCCATTGAGTTGTCGAAGAGGACCAGTCAGCTCCCGCATTCGTTCACCAAGGTCAGCCCAACCAGCCCTCTATGATTAACCCGTTGTAGATAGTGATTTTTGTCACCCCCTAATTGGCGATGATGACAACGGGACATGGACGATGGACGAAGCACTCTCCCTCTTTCTAGACCCAAGATACCTAACCCATATGACTAAGAACCATGCTGAGCACAAAATGACCCATTTTAGGCCCAAAAAAATAAAAAATGGCACTACGCCCCCACGGCGCCGTGGACTCCTTCCCACGGCGCCGTAGAGGACTTATCTGGCCAGGAGAGAGAGGGGATCCCTCCCTATAAATAGGAGGGTCCTCCTCCCTCATTTTCTAAGGAATTTTGGGTAGAGAGACCCTCCCCAAGTGATTTCCACCCTCTTTGTCTCATTTTTTTATCCTCTTTTCTCTCTTTTCTCTTATGAGAGTGTGAGCGAGTGAAATTTTCTTGGTAGTGGATAGATCCTTCGATTATCCCTTCGACCATAGAGCACTCCTGCTCCTAGGCATTGTTATCCCATTAGTGCACGGATAACCATCAAAACCCCTTTATTTCAGACGTTATTTCGTCTATTTTCTCCCCTCCAAATCATTTGAAAGAGCCGTTACTCTGCCCAGAAAGAATCGGCGTTAGTCCATTCATCTATCTCCCCTGAGCTAGGGGAATACAACCATATAGGTATAATTACTACATTCTTGTTGATTCAATGTAGTCATTTCATATTTCATTGTTTTAGTCCGTATTTCTCATATATGTAATGTAGTTTATTATGTTTTAGTTCAATTCATAGCATCTGAATGTAGTTCATAATATCCTCCATCCCCATAATAAAAGAGAGAGAACATTCGTCATTATGTAGCATCTAATACAGAGAGACCGGCTTCGGCCGAGCTAGGTGGGTGCCTAACACCTTCCCACACTCATAACTTGACCCTTACCCGAACCTTTGGTCAGACCATTTGGAGTTATGTAGCCCGATTCCGTTCACAACGGATAGGGCTACACTTAATGGGTCCTAGGCCCTAACCCTAGGTGGCGACTTCACATTATATTAGCATATTTTAATGCATGATCCTAATCCCCCATTTATCAATATTATACATTGACAATATTATCTATTATCCATCCATATATATATATATTAAACCCATGTCGCCCATAAGGCTGAGGAACCCTCGTCCCGAGGACAACGGTACTTATAGTGGCGACTCCACTGGGGATGTGAGTGGATAAACGCCCACTCAAGGTCAAATTTTCTAAATAGGTGCTATCAATAAATGACAGAATGTTCTCTCCAAACATTTATGTAAAAAAAATAAACAAAAATAATATATGTATATATATATACAAAAAAGAAAAAATGTACAAAACAAAATACAAAAAAAATAAAATAAATAAATAACATAATATGTTTGTCTTGGCTAACCCCTATGTGTACTAACCGCATCATGCATAGTGCTCAAAGTGAAATCAAACGGCGAGGGTACTCCCTGTCGTGCCTTTACCCTCGGGGAGGTGAGGCACGTCATACTAAGTACTCTGAGATCGGATGATAGCCGCTTCCTGTACCACTTTCTTGCACACACACACTGCATGGGAACCCCTCTTATCCCCGTAGTTAGTCATTGGACCCCATAAGTAGTCATAGGTAATTCGCGGTGAAGCTACAGCCCTTGATATTTACTGTACGAGTTTAGAATCACCAGTGAGGGTATTCACTAGTGTGCTGTGGGGTGCTTTAGCCACCCAAAAAAGGCACTAGCTTGATTGCTCTGAGACTGTGTGACCTACTCTCTAGGTATATTAAAAGAACCATGTGCCTGCAATTCGCGACCACGAGCGATAGGTATATCGGTTCTGTCAAGGGTGACATTGTTCTATCCTATTAAGCCTACCCATTACAAGCATCATGTAGGAAAATAGACCATATATGATTAGGGTGTGACACTAACTAACCCTTGTTAGCTGTAAGAAAGACTGAATTTAAGGTCGCTCGATGATTCATCTGGCCTCAATACAAGACGCCGCCCAAAGTAAGGAATCCCATAGTCCCACGATAGTCCCTCAAAGAAAGATGGGAGCCCACTCCCGTATGATGGATTCCCACATGTCCCTCGAAAATGGGGCACCTTGTATTGATTCAAGATATAATCATTAGGAACCTGAAACTCGGCTTTCTTTGTTTGTTTATTTTTCTTTTTTAAGAAATGTTTGGGCGACGATGGCATTTGAAGTATGGTCTGAGAGAATTTCTACAATATCAGAAGCTCCAATGACGACTTCGATTACTTGAGCCAAATAAAATACAAAAAAATAAATTGATAAAAATAAATTACCAAAAAAATGATAAAAATAAAATACAAAAAAAATGTTTAAAAAGAAAGAAAATATTTTACATACTCAAGTAAATTCCTTGTGACCTGAAATAATTCTCTCTGACTTATGTAAAGCACAATTCACATCAAAAGACTTCCTGTTACCCGTGTGAGCCCGTTATGACAATAGGCTAACCCAAATTGATCCGATCCAATCCAGAGGTGTTCAGGACTTCCCCTTCTCCACCCAACATCGTGAGGCAGAGTTCGATCAGGCTTTTCCCGGATAGAATCACCATGGATTCGTTAGGCAGTGATCCACCCGAAGTACGGTTAGGTCGACAAATGGACCAATTACAGGCTGAGGTGGCAGAGATGAAGCAATTTATGGTGCAAATCTTGCAAACAGTACGAGACATGTCCCAAGGAGGCACAATACCTACTTTCAGGGAGCCGGAGCATGCTCAGCCTAGGACTTGCAGAGTAGTCCCGATAATGCCTAGGGTACCCACCAGGATTATGATGGAGGAAGGAGATGCCATGATCAATGTAACTCAGGAGTATCCCGAGACTGAAAGGGAGAGTATGATGAGGGGGAAAGTTGAAAAGCTTGAAATTGTTGTCAAGGACACAGTTCATGAGGAGCCTGAAGATAACTTGGTGTTCTTCCTTGAAGGAAAGATACCCGAAGACTTCAAATGGAAATTGGATAAATTTGATGGTTCAGGTGATCCTAAATCTCACCTCAAAATCTTTGCTATAATGGCTAAATCTTGGGGCCTCACAGAAAATCAAATGGGGCAGACTTTTCTGTACTCGCTTGCTGGACCTGCTTTGCAATGGTTGACACAGTTAGATCAGGCATAGACTCAGACTTGGTCAATGGCGGTGAGAGCCTTTACAAAGCAGTACTCATACAACACTGAAGTGGATGTCACACGGAGAGAGTTGGAGACACTAAGGCAAGGCCCTACTGAAGGGTTCTACAATTTCATTATGAGGTTTAGAGAGAAGGCCGTAAAGATGTGGAATCGCCCGACAGAAGCAGAACAGGTAGAGATGATCATGGAGAATCTGTACGGAGAATATCACTATTGCCTTTACTACCAACACCTCAAGACTTTTGAAGAGCTAATGGCCGTAGGGAAGCGTATTGAAGATAAATTGTTCAGAAAGTCATATGGCCAGTATAGCCACACAATACAATATCAGAGCCAAAATTCGGAGGCGAATATGGCAAATTCAAGACAACGTGAGTTCACCGATTTGGGTATGGCTAGGTCTCTTGCATATGCTGAATTGAAGAAACTGGGACTTCTGGGCACGGTTCCTCTGCGACCGGTCAGGGATCCTCCACCATTTTGGTATGACCCAGATCAATACTGTGACTATCACACCCAAGAGGGGCACCCCACTGATGAATGCATTGCACTCGGGCATGCTATCCAAGACCTGCTGGAAGCAGGAAAATTCAAGTCAGGGGCAAAACAATAGTCTGTTAATCAGACAATCAATGCCCTCGAAGAAGATTTAGAAGGGTTTGATCCCAACTCTTTGATCCAAGCTTTGCCGGTTCCTTTAAAAGAGGTAGTGACAGGTCAAAAGTCTCCATCAATGATGTTCGCCCAGGATGTTCATGAATCCTCTCTTCCTTCAACAACTGATATGGCCAAGCTGAATAGGTTTGAAGGCCATGAAGAGATCACAAAAAAAGAGGTTTTGGCAGGATTCCAATATCAGATTGACCTTTTACCTTTCCATCTCCAATAACAGATCATGCATTAGGTCTTACAATCAAGGAGTGAAGATTGCCTAGATTTGTTTCATGAAATTACTCTCCTCAACCATGGGAATGACAACCTCCGAGGACTTCCTGTCCATCCAAATTATCCTTTCTTCAATATCTTCGGGATAAGAGACCTCTACCAGTTGTCTATTGAAGCCCTTTGTTTTCTTTTATACCTTTATGAAAGGTACGTGGTAGCATTCAACTTTCGTGTTCCAAAATTGTTGATCTATATGAGCCAGGACGAATTGCATCCAGAATTTATTCCTCCTTGGTCAAACACAATGAAATTTCTTCTTCAGTTTCAGACACAGACTCAATGGCTCGAGAAATTATTCAATTGTGTAAAATGGAATGTCCTCTATACCCTTCATGACCCTTATTGGATACAGGAGTCGTGAGAAGAACCAAATGCGAATCTGATCATGCGTCAACCTCACTGCACGTTTCATTTTGGCACAACATTCAATTTGGTGGATTTCTTTAATAGAGGATACAGAAAGGATGATTGGGAGAAGATAAGGAATCATTTGAGTGAGATTAACGGAGTCCCAAAGGAGCAGATTCCTCCAGGATTATGGGAAAATCCTTTTGATGCTACCACCAATTTTAAAAGAGAATACTTCTTTTACATTGCCAGCCTATAAAGTGGTAGAATCTCCGAAGAAAGTTTTTCGTATTCCTCCAAGAAACAGGGGCAGACACTGATTAAGGACATCACTATCACCCGAAGGCGTTAAACTACGATCATTAACTTGATGAGTATCAGTTTTGCTGGCCGACTTAAAATGGATCCAACACTCAGCTCTAGTTAAGAGGGCATTTTTCATGGTATAAACTACATAGTCCCATGTCAAAGCAGTAACAGTACTTCACTCTTGTGTAGACAGGATCACACTGAAGATATCATCGGGTCTGCATCCCTTAGTTCTTTAGGTCTTTTCATTTAGTCAAATTTCCTTCTGTAAACTCATCCACCGTGTATTTTCCATTAGCCGTCAATGAATATGTTCTCTCGTCCGTCTACTCGTTCTCTTTCTTTTCTCTTTCATCCAAATAATAGTTTATGATGATCTCATGACTGCTAGTTTAAAAAAAAAAAATTACTACCCTTCTTTCCAATGTCAAAGTCTTGATGGTCAAAGATCTGGAGCTTTCCATATATTTGATCCCCTTCCAACGAGTCGGAAGCCTGGATGAAGATTTCATCTCATAAAGCCTGTTAAGGGAGGCCCCCTTTGGCCGCTAGTCATCTCAAATAAATCCTGAGACAATAAAATCCGCTAGTCCCCTAGTTGTGCCTTAGTCGTTCCCTTTTAAAAAAAAAAAAAACTCATTTTGGCCCACCCACACCTCATTATCCATGTGTCCTCTTGCTCATCAAAATGTCCCATTGGCTTCTAGGGTCTAATCGGAAGAGGTCTCTCGGTGAAGTAAGATGTCACAAGGGCAATACGTTTCTGAATGATGCAAAAAAAAAAGGGAGTAGCTCCGTCTCCACAATCAAAATTAGGCCAATCTCAAAAAGAAAAAAAAATGTTAGCAAAAAGCAAAAAAAAAGAGAAAAAGGTTCAAAAAAAAAAAAATGACAGCCAAAAGAAAAAGAGTGAAAAAAAAAAAAGAAAAGAGATGATGCATTGGCTCAAAGCATTGCAAATAATTGGGAGCACTTAGACCATGGGGCAAAAATAGCCACTTTTCCTTTGGAGACAATATTGTCAAAATTATCAAGGTTAAAATTACCAAAGTCTTCAATTGAGACACGAGAGGGATTGCCAAACTTTTTGATTACATTATTAAAAAAAAAGAAATTCCCCAACAAGTTCAGTTACCAGAATCTTGGTAAAGTTTTGGGAGCAGAAGTGTCGAGTCATGGTTAGACCCTAGGGGCACATTTGAGCCTTTACCATCCTTTGGAACCCAGTCCTAAGCCCCATTACAACCTAGTAAAGCTCTCCCAGGCCAAATGGTGATGAGACTCTCTTCTACAGCTTCGAGCTCACCCAGCTATGATGGAACTTAATCATCAAGGCTTTGACATTAAGAAATCTTTGTCCTGAACTACGTTCGACCTGATCCCTATTTGGGGTATGTAGGCAACTTGATGAAGTAATAATCAAGTTCGGTCCTCCCACATGTACAGTTTTCCATTCGTCCATGTACAACTTTTTATTTTTGCTCACTTGCATCATATCTATCATATTTCTACTTTTTCCCCTTTCCCACTAGTATCCCTCTCTCTTTGATGCGACCCGATGATGTGAAGAAAAAGAAGCACGTCTACCAAGATCATGAAGATTTCTAAAGAGATGATTAGGGGATTAAATGCCAGCAGCATTGTACTCACCCTCTCAACCAGTAAGACGACCAAAAGAATTAACTTGCCACTGAGGCAATTTCTATCCAAGATAAGAAGGACAAAGGGGCATAAAGAAAAAGATTTTTTTTGGGGGCAATCCATCAGGTAAGAGCATGTGAAATTAAAGGGGCATGCTGTCCATGAGGATCGACTCCCAATCATGAAGAGTCTCAGCCTAAAAGATAAAATGACCGTACAAGCAGAGAAGGATGATACTGTCTGAGATAAACTGCCATGACTCTCCATGAAGGGAGGGAAGAATGACCTATCCACCCATCTTGTTCATACACATTCCCTCAATTTACCCCCTTTGACTTGTTTTGTCAAAAATTCAGCCCACACCCATTCAATGTCAGCCAATCAATATTTGACAAGCCTATGTATGAAACGGGATGTGAATAATATACCTATGTGGAATTGTGCATTACTGAGTCAAAATGTGAATAACCATAAGTTTTCAAAATAAATCTCTTTTACAAATAAAGTTTTAAAAAAAAAAATGTTTGAGTGAATCTCATATTTCTCTGCCGAGAATTTTTTTGTTTTTTTTTTTTGGTAATGCTGTAACATATAATTGTGCAATAAGCTTTTGTGAAGGACAAGGGTTGTGTAACACAAAAATGGAAAATATCTGGTAAGTGTCTATGTTTGTATGTGATTACTTTTCACTTGCTTGTATTGATTACTTGCATAGGATTGTGTTTTCCTTTTTGCATGACATAATTTGCATTAGGACTGTGATTCCCTTTGCATGTAAAAAAATAAAAATAAAAAAAAGATAAAAAAAGATTACTTGCATAAGATTGTTTTTTTTGTTGCATTTTGGATCATAATGCAAACTACCTGAGTTTTAATGATAGACTTCTTTGCCATTGTCATCATGGATCCGTGTGCATAAGATTGCATTTTCCTTTAAGCTAAGCATTCCAGTAATCCGATCATGACAGCACTCATGTGCTATCCTATTTTCATCATCATAATGCCCATGCACTACTTGGCATCTAATGGTATACATTTTGGATTGCTTTTCCATTTTCATCATGGCCACACATGCATAGGATTGCATTTTCCTGACCAATGTCTTGATCATATGCCATCTGAATTTTTATTTCCGTTGCACTCGTGTGCAACCTATGAATTCACCTAGAGGGGGGTGAATAGGTGTAGGTTCAAAAATTAAAATAACTATGCGAAAATAAAATCAAACAATAAAGATAGAGAAGAGTAAAGACAAGCAATGTAAAAAGACAAACAATTTATAGTGGTTCGGCCAAAATGTGCCTACGTCCACTCCTCTCACCTTAGAGAGAATTCACTATAATGAATTTTGAGTGAGCAAGAGAACTCGTACAACTACTCTTGAAAATATGAGCAAGAGGACTCAAATGACTACTCTTAAGAAATGAGCAAGAGGACTCCTTCTCTTGATTTGGAGCAAGAGGACTCAATAATAATTTTAAGTAAAGTATTAAGTAGTTTAGGTTTACCTTAAAAACTTAGTAGAATGAGTGCTACCTCTTAGTCAATGTAGCTTGGATGCAAGTATGCAATGAGGGAGTAAGAAAGAGATTGAATTTTCTTCGACCTTCTTTGATCTTGAAAGAATAATCTCATAAGGGAGTGTTTGATTGCTTAGAGCTCTTGATTGATGATTGTTGTGGTGTTTAGAATACTAATCAAGAGGGTATTTATAGGCTAGAGGCTTAGAACCAATTAGGAATCCGATTAAGAAAAGAATCCCACATTCTATAAGTAATACGGTATGCTGGATGGGAATCCGGTATGCCGGATTACCTACTTTCCTTAAGAGATAGGATAATAACGGTCATTTTTAATTAGTCAAGCACTGATTCGGTATGCTAGATTGGGATCCGGTATACCGGATCAGGGCAAAATACACCCAAGAGAGGATTCAGTATGCTGGATGGGTAAAGGGGTTACTGGAGGAGTTTCTCTGAGACACCCATTAATCCGGTATGCCGGATTGGGATCCGGTATGCCGGATTGGGCAATTACAGTCTAATTTCCTCAGGGGTTATTTTGGGTATTTCAAACCCAATTGGTCACATGATCAGGAGTTCGAATATTCTCCTAAGGTCATTCTAGATGGATGCATGCGTGTGTGTGTGCATTACATCGAATGTGACTCAAGAAACAATAGGAATTACATATTTGTAAATAGACAAAGTCTTCAATCAAAAATCTTCAATTCTTCAATGCTTTAAGCTTCTAAACATATATCTTTGACTTCCAAGCTTCAATCTTCTTTGAAAGTGGTCTTTGAACACTTGTATATGCTCCCCCTCACTTGATGCTATGCTTTGACTCTAAAATACTTAGAACATAAGCATTAGTCCAAGTCTTATTTGTTATCATCAAAATATCATCATAGGGATGACTTGGAGGAAGTAGAGTGTAGGACCATTTTCCTAACACAACCTACTCAGCCGATCATGGCAGAATTCATATACAGTCTGGGCTCTGATCATTTAGTTCCATCAGACCCTCCTACTTCCTATTTTTCATAGCCCAATAAATTTATACAAAAATCATAGATCTTCCATGCATGAGGTCTGCATGGGAGATCTGGAGCAGTTCTAGGGTAACCCCAGCTGTTCAGGGCTGCCCAGGAAGCAGAATCATATCAAATGTGGAGAAATAATGGGGACAGCAGGCATATAGGGGTATTTTTATACCTAAAATGGTCTGAAGAAGCTCGGTTCCAGCTGAGATGGGTGGCAGCCAAGCTTCCCTCCTTCTTTCCCCTTCTTCTTCTTCCTCTCTTCTTTTCTCCTTTCTTTCCTCTCTTCTCTCCCATGGATTTCAGATATGCTAAGGGCTCTAAATGAGCTCAGACCCCTCCTATTTATAGACCCCCCCTTCACTAAGGCATGTTTTCCTGTGAAGGCCTCTTTTAAAAATCAATTTTTAAACTGATTCTGACTGATTCTGGGCTCATTAGTGGGGTCCACAGTGAACCAAGGGTATGAGGTGGTCCCTTAGACTTCCCTCTATCAGTGGAGGGTACCCATGTCCATATGGGGTGGTCCCCATAATTAAAAATCAATAAAATATACAGAAGCAGCCACTGGGCTATGTCACTGGGCCTTGCTGCATCGCCCAGAGAATTTCAACAAGCTAAAATTCAATGGGGCTTGCACAGAGGTTTGACCCTTAGTCAGGGCTTTGTCCCCACATGCCACATAGTGGATTTTACACACTTTTTTTAGAGGTAGGTCCCACCATTATGAAGAGGAGAGAGATTACCTGGGATCCAAACCATATATCAGGCAATGAGCTGTACATTTACAGGGGTCTGCTATCCATCTTCTGATAGGTATATAGGGAAACCTATTCAAAGTATTCTCATTGATCTCATTGAGTGGTGTGATGCTCCACAGTGATCCTGGTTGCCTGGATAGGGGTTCCTGCCCTTCAATAAAAAATCTAACCAGTTAGGAGTAGGGTTTGACATTTCTCCCCACCTTACAAAAATTTTATCCTCGAAATTTACTTACCTTATAATCCAAAAAGTTGGGGAGACTTCTCCTTTATTTCTTCTTCATGTTCCCATGAAGCTTCTTCTACTGGATTATTTCCCCATTGAACTTTCACGAAAGCGATGATGCGCTTTCAGAGGTTATGTTCCTTTCTGTCCAATATCTCCGTAGGTTGCTCTTCATAGGTCATATCCACATCCAATTGTTCAGGTTCAGTTGATAATATATATGTTGGGTTGTTAATATTCTTCCTCAGCATTGACACATGAAAAATGTCGTGGACGCCTGACAAAGATGGTGGTAGATCCAGTCGGTATGCTACGGGTTCCACCTTATTAAGAATTTCATAAGGACCGATGAATCTTAGGCTCAACTTGCCTTTCTTGTTGAAACGTAGCACTCCTTTGGTTGGAGATACTCAGAGGAATACTTTTTCCCTGACCTCAAACTCAATATCTTTCTTTCGGTTATTCGCATAACTTTTCTGTCTTGATTGCGCTGTCTTGATCTTCTCTCTTATGACATCCACCTTGTCGTAAGTCGCTTAAATCATTTCGGGTTTGAGATATTTCCACTCATCAATTTCATCCCAATATAACGGAGTTCTACATTTTCGTCCATAGAGTGCTTTGAATGGTGCCATGCCAATAGTGGAGTGATAGCTATTATTGTATGCAAATTCTATAGGATTAAGCACTTACCAATCCCCCAAAAGACGCCTTGTGAGGGAAGGTGCAACTTTAATTCCTTATTGTATACCAGTCAGCGCGCATTGCTCCCTCATCCGAGCTGGGATCTGGGCAACGCATTTTAGGTCACCCCCAATAATCCCCCCCAAATGCACGTCCAATAATAGAGCACCCATAGCACCGGGGAGACTCGAACTCGCGACCACCTACTCTGATACCAATTGTAGGATTAAGCACTTGCCAATCTCCCAAAAGACGTCTTGTGAGGGAATGTACAACTTTAATTTCTTATTGCACACCAGCCAGCACGCATAGCTCCCTCACCCAAGCCGAGATCTGGGCAAGGCATTTTGGGTCACCCCCAACAATGTAAAGATAAACAATAAACAAAGCAATAATTCAAAGAGTGACACACGAGATTTATAGTGGTTTGGCCAATACTTACCTACGTCCACTCCTCTCACCTTAGAGAGAATTCTACTAAATCAAATCTTGAGTAAGAGCAAGAGGACTCGTACAAATCTTGATTAAGAACAAGAGAACTCAACTACTCTTGATTCCTAGCAAGAGGATTCACTCTCTTGATTTCAACAAACTTTAAACAAAGTGAAATGAACTACTATGTAGTTTAGGATTACCCAAAACTTTAGTAGAATAGGTGCTACCTTTCAATCTATGCAGCTTGAATGCAAATGTGTATGAAGGGAGCAAAAGTGAGATTGAACTTCTTTGATCCTCTTTGATCTTGAGTGTATAATCTCACCAGGGAGTAATTGATTTTTTAGAGCTCTTGATTATTGATAATTGTTGTGTTTAGAACACAAATCAAGAGGGTATTTATAGGCTAGAGGCTTAGGACCAATTAGGAATCTAATTAACATTCGGATTCCACAGTCTATAAATAATCCGGTATGCTGGATGGGAATCCGGTATGCCGGATCACCTAACTTCCATTTAAAATACAGGAGTAATGGTTATATCATAATAGTAACACACTAATCCGGTATGCTGGATTATGATCCGGTATGCCGGTTCAGGATCCGGTATGTTGGATTACAATCCGACGTACTCTAGAAGGCTACTGTGAGCATTTTCCTGAGATCAACAGCTGATCCGGTATACCGTTTCATGATCCGATATGCTGAATCATAAAATTTTTGCTGACATTATTAAGTCCTTTATTGGACTTACTTGGGTCGATTCCATTGGACAAGTCTAGGTCAATTTCTTTGGTCTTAGTCCAAGTGAGAAGTGTCTAAAAGAACCTCCTAGGGTCACACTACATGTATGCATGTGTGAGTATGTGCATTACATATGGACTTTAATAAATGAATTTACAACTTAGTACAATTCTAAGTCTTCATAAATCTTCAAGTCTTGAACTTCACTTCTTTACATGAGTATCTTCAAAGTGAGTTTCTCTAACTTGTCTTGATCTTTGTCTTCAAAACTTGTTCTCCATTCTTCATGATTCTATGATGTCTTGAAAGATTGGACAACTTTAATTTGCTTTGAGCATCAATCTCTTGAATTGAGTGCTCCCCCTCACTTGATGCTCTGCTTATCTATGCATCTTTCAGACAAGAGTTAGTACAACTAACGTATTTGTTATCATCAAAATCATAATGGGTGATGTGTGAAATTTATCCCAACAATATCCTCCTTTTTGATGATGACAAATAAATAATATCAAATGATATAAAGAGATAATATGAAGATAATATATGTTCAAGAGATAAACTACATAATAATTTTTTCTCTCCATTTCTCTCCCCTTTTGGCATTATCAAAAAGAGGGGATAAAGAAAAATAAAACTTAATAAAATGTGGGTCCCCATTGTGTGTTGGGTCCATCAATGTTGGTATCATACCTTTCTCTTGGTTTCTAAACCATTTGATTATCATACCAATTTGGGTATGGTTGGGGGTTCCAAGGTCTTTGGTTTTGGGGTATCTTATGTGCTCTTTTCACTTTGGGATGACTCCTTCTGTTTTGACCATTATAAGGTCTTCTAGGATGGTGAAAGGGTTGATTCATATAATGACATTCCCAAACAGTGTGTCCCTTCTTGTTGCAATTGTTGCATACAATAATTTGAGAGTTATACGGAGTCTTTCCTTTGGGATTTGGTTTGCTAAATTGAGGAGTTTTCTTTCTAGCATAACATTCATCAATTGAGTGTCTATTTTTTCTACAATAGTTGCAAATTTCTTCTTTACTTTCTTACTTTTCATTTTACTTGAACTTGCCTCTTTGTTCATACCATAGCCTACTCCTTCCTTGTTGAAGGATGCTTTGGAGGCATTTCCAAATAAGAAATCAAGGGGCTTTTTGCCATTTGTAAAGGACTCCAAGGCTTTACACAATTTCTCTTTTTCTTCTTCCAAGATATTTACTTGAGAAGTTAGAGTTGTGTTTTGGTCTTTGAAGGTATTTATCTCTTTTAAGAGATTTTTCTTAGTAGTAGCTAGTTCCATACTACTTTGGTAAAGGTCTTCAAAGGCTTCTTCTAATTCCATAAAGTCCTTATCTTTATGAGACAGAGAAGTGGGGGTTACCTCATTTTCACTTTCTTCATCTTCAATAACCACAAAAGCAATGTTGGTTTGCTCTTCTCCTTGAGATTCTTCATCTTCCTCTTCTTCATTGCTTGAATCGAATGAGTGTTTAGCTTTGTATACTTTTTTGTGTTTCTTTATCTTTGGATAATCATCCCTATAGTGTCCTGGTTTCCTACACTCATATGTCCATCAAACCCGGTTCGGTCCGGTTCAATCCGATTTTACTTTGTATTGAACTTTTATACATTTTGGTTTAATATTATCACATGCGATATAAACTTTTTGAGCATTATGCGTCCGTAAGTTTTACTTAAAATGATAGTCACGACTAGGGTTTGGGCAAGGCACCCTTATTATCATATGATCGTCGCATTGGGTATGCCTAGACATGTGATGTCAGGATACGAATGCGAGTACTCACATGTTCGATGTGTATATTGGTGAAGAATCTACTTTGTCAATTCCCTTATGTATTACTGCCAGATGTAGGAAGGAATAGACATGTATCACCGACACCCTTTGCCTGAGGGAACCCTATCACGCAAAGTGTGATCGCATTCTTTGGTTCATCAATGACTAAGACTCAAGCGAGTCAAAGCCGGTGTTCTGGGAATGCGTGAACACCTTGTGAGTGAAGGAGTTACTCAACATGGTCACCACTGCCCGATTGGGGAACACCAAGATTGAGATTGTCTGTGTGTGGTCGGATCAAAATCTAGATCCAGTGCCGTTTTGGAAATGATTTTTGCAAAATCTATTTTACATTAAATAATAGATTATATATGATTATTTGAACAAAATGTTTTATCGAGTTTTGCGGGACCCGATCAGATGCACAAGCACTCTTATATGGACATGTACTATGGACTGGGGTTTGGCAGTACAAGTGTACATGCCCTAGATTCTATACTGATGGTGTTGATTAGTGGGGGGTTGTACATGATAATTTGTTATCATGTAGGGAGTTATTTAGAATTTGCTAATTTAATTGGTTCTTTATTTAATTAATGGATTTGGTGCTAATTGTAATTATCCATAAATTTAAATAAAGTAACTAATTAAACCATTCCCTATTAGATTTTGTTTCTTCACCTTTTAGAAGCACTTTAAGTTTAAACAGAACTGCCAAACAAAGAGAGAGAGAGAGAGTCAGACTCTCATAGGGATTGATCTAAATCTATCCTGGGTTTTTAATTAAACCCTGGCATTATAAAAGGGGACCAAAAAATGCAGAGGGGGCAGTCTCCACGTTTTTTGCAAGGCCCCCCTCTTGCCTGCGTTTTGCTCTCTCTCTCTCCCTCTTGTGATCTCTCTTCTTCTTCTTGTTTCCCTCTACTGCAATTGAGAGTTAAGGTTTTAGAAACCCAGATCTATGCTTGAAGAACTAGAGAGCATCTGGGATTGGCTTGAAGAACCTTGGTAGCACCATTGGAGGTTCAGATCTATTTACTTGGAGCGCTCATTGGAGGAAGAACTATTGTCTATTGGAGGAGTAACACTTGAGGCTCACCTCGTTAGCAATTCTTCATGAATTCCTCTTGTTTTTAATTATTGATTATTCATGGGATGCGAAAGAAACCCGAATCGATTTATTTTCGCTGCGTATTCGAGTATGGAATGGATCCCTCTTTCTATGTGATGGATTAGAGATGAATTTTCTCCATCTGTTTTGGGTTCCATAATTGCATGGGACACAAAACAGAAGGGTAAGGCATTGGTTTGTCAGACCAAACCCTAATTGGGATGCACTAGGGTTCCCATGGGCGACTATGGGAAACCCTAAAATTTAAATAGGGTGCCCATGGGTGACCATGGGCTAACCCAAGGCGTGCAATACCCTAATTGGTTTATAATTGGTTTCCCTAGGGAGCCATGACTTGATCCCAAGACCGTAGTTTGACCAACAGTGTGGTATTAGAGCCACCTTTCTCACCCATGGATATCATATAATTAATTGGATGTAATTATTGTATATGGGATGCAGTCTTGTTATATTCATGGTAGAATATAGATGGATGTTTTTGTACATGGCTTATAATGGTTGTAACAACCTTCCCATATGCACATGGGTGGTTACAAGGTACTTATTCATGGAACAACCTTGCCATGTGCACATGGGTGGTTATGGTTGTTGTAACAACCTTGTCCATGTAAGATGATGGAATTTTATTTTTTGTAATGTTTTTATTTTTATTCCATCATAGGGTTTAAAATCCATTATTTCAGATTTAATTAAAAAAAAATTGTTTGTACCTTAGATTCCCTACGGTGCTAGTGGCTGCTGCCAGTGGAGCCATGTGGCTACTGCCCATGGTGCCTTGTGCAACTGCTGCCCATAGTGCCTTGTGCAACTGCTGCCCAGTATGTTTGGCAGTGTTTTTCCCTCCAAAACATAAAAAAAAAGGAGTATTTTATTTGATTTATTGTTTTATGGGATGGAAGAAGATGGGTGAAGAGATTTTTCTCTACACTCACTTGGGAATGAATTGGATTCTGTTGTGAATTTGGGTACATGTTTTCACATGAGATGTGATGTTTTATTTCTAGAATGATCCATGTGATTGTGGGCCCCATATATAATGTTACATTGTCTATGTGATTATGGGATTGGCTATCTAATAATGTGGATGGTAATTTGATGTATGTGATGCATTGGGATTATGGGTAGATGTGATGCTTCTCTCTCTTTCTCTCTCTCCCCCTATCTTTTTTATAAACAAATGTACTCCACCCCATGGGCAGCCCAAATGGTGGGTTGGTTTCTCCATGGGGGGTTTCTTTATTATGGAAAGGAAAGTGTATAGAATATTTTTCTTAGGTTTCTTTTATAATTTTAGAGGAGCTAGGACTCCCAAGGCATGTTGATGGTGATCCACATATGGCACTCAAAGCTTATGGAGATGCAAGTCACCTACTTTGAAGACGTGATCGGGCGGAGGAGATGATCGAGACGTGGCATCCATGGCATGATTGATGCACCCAAGCTATTAGTTTTTGTTTTTATTGGGAGGGTTCTTTAATTACTTCTGATAAAAATGCCACCATCCCATAATCACTTTTAATTAATGTTGATTAATTATGTTGTTTAATTTCATCCATGATATATGAGAGTTGATTAATCCCTCTTTGATCATAATACATGTATGATATAGACTAGTCTAAGTCAGTAGACATGTCTATGGTCTCCTATTGAAGATAAATATAGAAATTATGTGATATGACCCCGTATAAGCCGACAGGACATTGCCAGGACCGCTATCATATGGTTATCTATATTTACCTCTATCTAGACACATTAGGGTATGGATAGTGAGAGGGCACCGTGACAGTGGGCCATCTTTCATGATTCCATAGTTCTAACTAATGCAATAGGTAAATACATGACTTGGGTATATGTCAGCCAACAGGATTTGGGCATGACATCCAGGTGGCCAAAAATATTGGAAGCTCATGAGGTGGACAGCTTAGTCCACACTACCATGGTGTGTATAATGACTCTCGGCATGGTAAGTTATGCATGCAAGGGTGGTAGGTATCCAATTCATCTTTTGGGTCATGAGAGAGATCCAAATCATGAAAGACCATTGATGTATGTGTGCTTATTTTTCCTTTCAATGGTTGTTAATATGCATGTGTTTTTTACTTGTACATGTGTAGATTATTATTCAATGGCTGCCATTAATTCAAACCTATTAACACTCATTAGCGAATACAAATTAAATGGTACAAACTATGTTAATTGGTACCAGAGCATTAAATTGCTCCTGACTGCAAAAGGACTATACACAGTTCTAGATGAACAAGTGATGAACACATTTATGTGTGAAATCTTAGGACATAAAGTATGCATTTTATCACATTGGACAGAGTTACTTTGGTGCTTTCTTGTCTTTTTCAGATTTTTTGCTATTTTATATTATTTTGGACTATCAGGAACTGCATGTCCGAATCTACACATAAAGTCATCATTTTTCTTTCCATGGCTGTAAAGAGAACTAAATTTTGAGCAAGATGGACGTGACGGAATTCAATTACGCATTTGTTTAGGCCTCCATGTAGTTAATTATTCTTTTCAGGCCAAGAAAGAATAATGGGTCAGAAATGTGCTGGAATGCAAGCCCATAGCCATTTTGCCACTTCCTAAGGGTATTTTTGACATCAAAGAACGTACTTCTAATTAATGGTGGAGATCACAGGATCATTTCGGTGATTTTCCAATCTTAAAGAGAGAGAAGAACTGCCAGCCACATGGGGGGACCCATACATGTCAAGCTTCCACGATTTTTAAAGGGTGCACCCTCCATAATTTTTGAAAGAGGACAGCTTGGGTATTTGAATTAATTCATTGAGTGGAATCCTATTCACCATCATCACTCTCTCTCTCCTCCAACTCTCCAAGGGTATTTTTAGGATTTGACTATGGATAGATTGCTTTTGGAGAAGATTACCTTATCCTTGGAAGGTTAAAAAGTTAAACATTAGAGATGCCTCGATCACTTTACTTGGAGAAGACTCCTGCAAAGAAAAGGAAGCACAAAATAAAATTAGAAAGTCCACATTTTAGAAAATAGTAGGTTTAGGGAGCCAAGCTTTGTATCTCTCCCTCTCCCTCTTTTTATTTTTCTCTTTTTTTCTTGGGATTCAAGCAATGTAAAGGAGGAAGGAGAAGAGAATATTCTCTTATTTTTTGGATCCTCTCTCTCTCTCTCTCTCTCTCCCCTCCACGGTTTTAGAAGGAGAAGAGCTCCCAAAACCGTGGAGCCCCTCTCCCTCTTCTCCTTTCTCCTCTCCTTCCCTATAAATACCCTAAGGCTTTGGCTTGTAAAATTTTTCAATTCCTTAGTAAATTTCTTCTTCCTCTCCTTCTAATTTGTGCTTTTCTAGTTCTAGTTTGATTTTATGAGCTTAGTTCAATGGTTGTAATAATTTTATGCTTTAAATTTATGTCTTCAATATGGTTGTAATCTCTTAATTCTAGGTTAGTTTTAAAGCTTTCTAGTCTAAGTTCCTAAGTTTGTGAGAAGACTTGGAGATTTAGAAGAGGAAGCCATGCAAAGATTATTCAAGTGTTTCAAGCCTTCTTCAATTACATTCATGCAAAGCCTAATTAATTCATGCAAATTCAACTTTGGTAGAAGGGAGTATTAATTCTTATTTTTAGTTTCTAATTTCTTATTCTTATTCTCTACCTCTTTCTTCTTCTATTATTTTTATTTTATTAGTATTCTCATCTCCTCTAATCCCTCTATTCTAATAGAACTTTAATTCTCCATTATTTTTATTTTTATTCTCATTCTCTACCTCTCTAATTCTTCTATGCTTATGCAATTTTATTTTTTATTCACTACCATTATCATGCATTATGTTAGGATCTTAATTTAATTATTTTTGTTTTAATTTCAGATTTGATAGCGTCATTTCAAGTGTGGCAGAAAAGCAAACAATTTCAGTCCGATTCAAGCACCTTCGGGTTTCACCTCTCTAATCTCTTAGTCTCATTCTTCCTTTATTTTTTTTATGTGGTTGTGGTGTGTGGCTGTGATTTATTCCTTCAAATTCACGTTAGTATTGATAGGTTAGATGGATATGTGTTAGGACACCAATTCAATTCGTTAGATGCGTAATTTCATTAGATGGATGTGTGCTAGGATTCGATTTCATAGATGCCTGTGAGTTAAGATACGTTAGTTTAATTATCGTTAGTTTAATTCAACACTTTAATTAATTTGGTTCACTTTGCATTGCTTTAAAGTGAGTAAGATAGAGTGACATACATCTCCTTGAGTTCGACCCGTAGCTACGATTAATCCATACGCTTGCGGTTATTATTTCTTGCAAACAACAAGTTCCTCCTCAACCCGACCCAAATGATTTTGAGGCAAATGAAGAGATGCAGGATTTTCTCATGAGGGATTCTAAGGCATCACTTTATATCCTAGGATCGTTGAAAAAGTCAGTTCTGAACTCGGTCAAGGATATACGCACCGCTGGGGGTAAAATGGATAAGCTTGCAGAATTATTCAACAGGCAGTTGACACATGCCCATTTTAATGTGGTGAGTCCAATCCATAACTCCAAGATATCCCAAGAGACTCTAGTTAAGGGTGTCAATTGGGATGGTTCCCGATATTTGGGATGGGATGGTACCGGTACCGATACCAAAAGTGCCAATCCCAGTACCGTCCCATTTAGTTAACGGGACCAAACCTAGATCCCAGTCCCGATTACTAGCTGGATGGGACGGTACCGATTCTTAAACGGTTCTAGGCACTGTAGAAAAAGGGAGAAAAAGTTTAATTGTTTCTAACAAGGCGGGTTAATTAGTGTTGTGGAATTTTTTCACTATCATGAAATCTAAGTTGTCTACTGCTTTTTATAAAGCAACTTAAATTATGAAATCATAGTTTTGCTTCTTCAAACTCCCTAAGATCACATGTAATAAGCTTCCCATTTTTTTTAAATCTAGAGCAGTCCAACAAAATGGAAGAATCCCGTTGTGTTTCCTCTTTGATTTTCCCAAACAAAACCCTATTTATCACACATGTCACATGGTAGTATGGTACGAAGTACAAAGTGCAAAAAGGAAGAACTTGGTAGATGTAGTTAGTCGAGGGAGGAGGGAGTAGCACTGTAGCAGGTTCTGTGAGGAGAGACTTCAAGCTATGACTGTTGACCTGTTGTTCCTCTTCGTATTCAAAAGGCAATTAGTGAAACCCTATTGAGTCGTAATTCTTATACCCTTTCTTTTTTTCTTTTTTTTTAAAAAAAATGTTCTTATATACTCTTTCTTTTTAAACGGTACTAGTAGTTTCGGTACCATCCGATACCTAATTGGTATTTCGGTGGTTCTTATATACTCTTTCTTTTTAAACGGTACTAGTAGTTTCGGTACCATCCGGTACCTAATTGGTATTTCGGTGGTTCTTATATACTCTTTCTTTTTAAATGGTACTAGTAGTTTCGGTACCATCCGGTACCTAATTGGTATTTTGGTACTGGTACCACTGGGAATCCCGTCCCAAAACCGTCCCATCCCATTTATCATTCGGTACCAAAATTAGATACCAGTACCGTCCCATTTACTAATGGGACGGTCCAGTACCGGGTTTTAGCGGGACGGTATTGGGACGGTTCCTAGTTTCGGTCCCAAATTGACACTCTTAACTCCAGTGATGGATCACGTAATGAAAATGTTCAATCTGTTTGAAAAATTGGAATCCATGGAGACTGATTTTAACCTGCGAGACAAGATCGATGTGATCTTGGCGTCACTCACTTCTGCCTATGCACCCTTTAAGATGTCCTACAAGATGTCAGATAAGGAGATGGAGCTCACCAAACTTGCTAAGGCATTGGTAGAGGCGGAAGCTTCCTTGAAAAAGGACAAGGTTGAGGTCAATGCAACTGATGTGAAGCCTTCTTCAAATGGGAAGAAGAAGAAAAAGGGAAGTAATGGTAAGCATCTGAAACCTAAGGGTGGGAAGTCTGGCAATAAAGGCAAAGGCAAGTGCTTCTATTGCAAGAAGGAGGGTCAATGGAAAATGAACTGTCTTGCATACCTAGAAACTTTGAAAGATAGGAAGCCAGATGAAACCGAGGTTGCTAAAGAAGGTACATGTGATGTTTACGTTCTTTATGAATCTAATTTGTCTTTTGAACCGACCAACTCTTGGTTGGTGGATAGTGGTTCCACTGTTTACATTTGCAATGATTTGCAGGGGTTCAAGGAGATAAGAAATCTGGAAAGAAATGAGGTGCACCTTCGGATGGGCACTGGAACTGAGACCATGGCAATGGCTGTGAGGACTTTTATTTTAAATTTTAGTTTTGCTTGTTTAAGTTTAAAGGATTGCTACTGTGTACCCTCTTTTAAGAGGAAGATTATTTCAGTTTCAAAACTTGTTTTGGACGGGTATCATTTTTCCTTTAATTCTAAATTATTTATTCATTTTAATAATTCTTTTGTGGCATCTGGATATATACAAAGTGGTTTGTACTTCCTAGATTGCCCTATTAGAACGAATATTGTTTCGAATGTTGATTTGAAACGGAAAGCAGCTCCAGTGAACTCAACATATCTATGGCATCTAAGATTAGGTCATATTAATTTGGACTGAATCAGTAGATTGGTGAGGGATGGGCCCTTAGAATGTTTGAGGGTGGAACCATTCCCCACCTGTGAGTCATGCCTTTAGGGCAGAATGACCAAGAAACCCTTTAGCAATAAAGGTACTAGAACCAAAGATCTGTTAGAGTTAATACACACTGATGTGTGTGGACCCATAAACATACAAGCAAGGTATAGGTATGAGTATTTTATAACATTCACCAATAATTACTCTAGATATGGTTGCATATACTTGATGCATAGAAAATCGGAAGCCTTTGATAAATTCAAAGAATTCCAAGCCGAGATCGAAAGACAGCTCAATAAACGCGTCAAGTCCTTACGATCAGATCGTGGAGAGGAGTATCTATAGGATTAAAGAATACCTCATATCGCAAGGGATAGTTAGTCAACTAACTAATCTAGGAACACCACAACAAAATGGTGTATCCGAACAACGCAATAGGACCCTGTTAGATATGGTCTGGACAATGCTTACTTATAGTGAGCTGCCTCTCTCTTTCTGGGGGTATGCTTTAAAAACGGCGATTTATATCTTGAATAGGGTTCTATCCAAGCCTGTAGCTAAGACACCCTTTGAGTTGTGGAAAGGGCGTAACCCCAGTATTCAACACCTTAAGGTATGGGGTTGTATAACATATGTGCAAAAGCAACAAACATATAAGTTGGAATCCAGGACTTCAAGATACTATTTCTTAGGCTACCCCAAAGGCACATTAGGCTATTATTTTTATGACCCGGTTAACCAAAAGGTCATTGTAAGTAAACACGTCACATTTCTGGAGGAAGAAATGTTGACCAAGAGGTCCGAACCTATAGTCATTAAAGAGTTATTGGATAGCTCAGAAACTTCACTTCCAGAAGTGAGACCAATTGACATACCCGCTAAAATACCAACACCTAAAGAACCTCGAAGCAGTGGGAGGACTATTAGACCACCCATTAAGCTTACTCTTCTAATCGAAGAGGAAATAGTGGAAGAGTTCCACTTGGTATCGGTTGAATCGGATGATGATCCGATGATATACTCTGAGGCTGTTAAGGATGTTGATGCCACTAGGTGGCTGGAGGCAATTCGCTTTAAAATCGTTTCGATGCATTTCAACAAGGTTTAGACTCTAGTCGATCCATCACTTGGCGTTAAGCCAATTGGATGCAAATGGATCTTCAAGAGGAAGAAGGGCATGGATGGAAAGGTCAAAAGATTCAAAGAGAGACTAGTGGCAAAGGGCTATACCCAGAAAGAGGGAATAGATTATGAGGAAACCTTTTCACCAATGGCAATGATGAATTCCATCAGGATTTTATTGGCTATCGCCGCACACTTTGATTATGAGATCTGGCAGATGGATGTGCAAACTGCATTTCTGAATGGGTTTCTTCAAGAAGAAATCTACATGCAACAGCCAGAGGGATTCTCTTCTTTGGAGGAAGAAAGAAAAGTGTGCAAATTACAGAGGTCCATTTATGGACTGAAGCAGGCTTCCAGGAGCTAGAACATAGATGATCAATCAATCAAGTTGTTTGGTGTTGATCAAAACATGGATAAACCATGCGTTTACAAGAAGATCAGTGGGAGGGCAGTATGTTTTCTTGTTTTATACGTAGATGACATATTATTGATGGGTAATGATGTAGGATTTCTTTCATCAGTGAAACAGTGGTTATCCACAATGTTTTCGATGAAAGACCTTGGTGAAGCTAGCTATATCCTTGGGATCAAACTCGTGAGAGATCGTCAGAAAAGGATGCTAGGCTTGTCACAAGGTACCTATATAGATAAAGTCCTCGCCAGATTTAGCATGGAGAACTCCAAACGGGGAAGGGTCCCTTTCCAACAAGGAGTCAGTCTTTCCAGATCTCAATGTCCTTAGTCTCAGACGAACATTGAAGAGATGAAGAGGATTCCCTATGCCTCATTAGTAGGGAGTCTTATGTACACTATATTGTGTACGAGGCCGAACATTTGCTATGCAGTAGGTATGGTAAGTCATTACCAATCTAACCTTGGATGGGAGCATTGGAGTGCTATCAAGAATATCCTCAAGTACTTAAGAAGGACTAAGGAATATTTCTTGGTTTTTGAATCTGATCAGTTGTCAGTTTTGGGATACACAGAATCGGATTTCCAAACTGACAAGGATGACAAAAAATCCACGTCTAAGATGGTATATCTAATGGGTGGAGGTGCCATGTGGCAGAGTACAAAACAAAAATCTACAGTCGATTCCATTACCCAAGCAGAATACCTTGCAGCTTGCGATGCAGCAAAAGAAGGTGTTTGGCTGAGGAAATTTCTATCAGATTTGGAGGTTGTCCCTGACCTTGTCAAGGGCCCTATTCGCCTGTTATGTGACAACAGAGGAGTCATTGCACAAGCTAAGGAGCCTAGGGCTCATCAAAGGAACAACCACGTGCAGCGAAAGTATCACCTCATCAGAGAGATTATCCAGCGAGGCGACGTGAGTATCTCCAAAGTGAACACAAATGAAAATGTGTTTGATGCCATGACAAAGGGTTTGTCTCCTGGAGTATTTGAGAAACACATGGAGGGCATGGTTTAAAATGTATGGGAAATTGGCTTTGATGGACAAGTGGGAGATTGTTGGACTTGTGTGTCCATCAAACCTGATTCGGTCCGATTCAATCCTGTTTTACTTTGTATTGAAATTTTATACATTTTGGTTTAATATTATCACATGTTTTTGAGCATTATGTGTCCATAAGTTTTACTTAAAATGGTAGTCATGACTAGGGTTTGGGCTGGGCACCCTTATCATATGGTCATCGCATTGGGTATGCCTAGACATGTGATGTCAGGGTACGAATGCGAGTACTCACATATTTGATGTGTGTATTGGCGAATAATCTACTTTGTCGATTCCCTCATGTATTACTGCCAGATGTAGGAAGGGATAGACATGTATCACCGACACCCTTTGCCTAAGGGAACCCTGTCACTACAAAGTGTGATCGCATTCTTTGGTTCATCAATGACTGAGACTCAAGCGAGTCAAAGCCGGTGTTCTGGGAATGCATGAACACCTTGTGAGTAAAGGAGTTACTCAACATGGTCACCACTGCCCGATTGGGGAACACCAAGATTGAGATTGTCTGTGTATGGTTGGATCGAAATCTGGATCCAGTGCCGTTTTGGAAATGATTTTTGCAAAATCTATTTTACATAAAATAATAGATTATATATGTTATTTGAACAAAGTGTTTTATCGAGTTTTACAAGACCCGATTAGATGCACAGGCACTCTTATATGGACATGTACTATGGAACGGGGTTTGGCAGTACAAGTGTACATGCCCTAGATTTCATAATGATGGTGTTGATTAGTGGGGGTTTGTACATGATAATTTGCTATCATGTAGGGAGTTATTTGGAATTTACTAATTTAATTGATTCTGTACTTAATTAATGGATTTGGTGTTAATTGTAATTATCCATAAATTTAAATAAAGTAACTAATTAAACCATTCCCTATTATATTCTGCTTCTTCACCTTTTAGAAGCACTTTAAGTTTAAACAGAATTGCCAAACAAAGAGAGAGAGAGTCAGACTCGCACAGGGATTGATCTAAATCCATCCAGGGTTTTTAATTGAACCCTGGCATTATAAAAGGGGACCAAAAAATGCAGAGGGGGCAGTCTCCACGTTTTCTGCCTAGCCCCCCTCTTGCCTACGTTTTGGTCTCTCTCTCTCTCCCTCTTGTGATCTCTCTTCTTCTTGTTGTTTCTCTCTACTGCAATTGAGAGTTAGGGTTTTAGAAACCCAGATCTGTGCTTGAAGAACTGGAGAGCATCTGGGATTGGCTTGAAGAACCTTGGTAGTACCATTGGAGGTTCAGATCTGTTTACTTGGAGCGCTCATTGGAGGAAGAACCATTGTCTATTGGAGGAGCAACACTTGAGGCTCACTAAGTTAGCAATTCTTCATGAATTCCTCTTATTTTTAATTATTGATTATTCATGGGATGCAAAAGAAACCTGAATCGATTTATTTTCGCTGCGCATTCAAGTATGGGATGGATCCTTCTTTCCATGTGATGGATTAGAGATGAATTTTCTCCATCTATTTTGGGTTCCATAATTGCATGGGACACAAAACAGAAGGGCAAGGCATTGGTTTGTCAGACCAAACCCTAATTGGGATGCACTAGGGTTCCCATGGGCGAGCATGGGAAACCCTAAAATTTAAATAGGGCGCCTATGGGGTGACCATAGGCTAACCCAGGGCATGCAATACCCTAATTGGTTTATAATTGGTTTCCCTGGGAAACCATGACTTGATCCCAGGACCGTAGGTTGACCTACACCAAGCCCAACTAGGATCATGCCCTACCTTGGCCTTAATAAATGTAGTCCACGAGAAATAATTGGCCTTGAGGAA
Organism: Telopea speciosissima; assembly: GCF_018873765.1. Taxonomy (NCBI): domain Eukaryota; kingdom Viridiplantae; phylum Streptophyta; class Magnoliopsida; order Proteales; family Proteaceae; genus Telopea; species Telopea speciosissima. The sequence continues at coordinate 46,624,490 of NC_057920.1, forward strand.
TCGTTGCAACAAACTGTCTGTATCAGTCCATAACTTCCATGCAATCCTTGACAAAAGTATAATATTGTGAGTTGCAGGATTACGAGAACCCAAACCTCCAAACCTCCCTTCTCTTTGGACAAACACAATCTTTCCCATGACATCCAATGCCTTTTTTGGTGACCCACTTTTTTTACCCCAGAAAAAATTAGCAGCCATTTGTCAAAGTTTCTTGTGATGTGAAGATGGTAACCGAAAATGCATATAATCATGGTTTGCCATAGAAAGCACAGCTGATCTCAAAAGTACCTCCTTCCCTGCATGAGGTAGTAATTTTGTTCTCCACCCTGGTTGTAATATCATGAAATAAATCAAACTTAGATGTGCCAAAGTCAGTAGGCTAACCCAAGTATTTTTTTGGTCCAGAACCATAGGGTACCTTCATAATCCTGGAGAACCACCTTTTAATTTTGGAATTTGTATTTGGTGAAAATGTCAGGTAGGACTTCTTCAAATTAATCGACTGCCCTGATGCCAAAGAATACACCTGTAAACTATCTCGCATAGTGCATATTTCATGTAAACTGACCTCAAAAAATAATAGGCTGTCATCTGCAAACAGAAGGTGTGTAATCGGTGGGGCACGATTACGAACTCTAATTCCTTTAATATCACCATCATTCTTAGCCTTCATCAACAAACAACTCAAGGCATGAGAGCTAATGAAAAAAAGAGCAGGAGATTGAGGATCACCCTGATGGATCCCTCTAGATGGATTTATAGTTCCTCTAGGAGCTCCATTAATTAGAATCTGGTAGGAGACAGTAGTAATGCAAGCCATAACCAATTGCACCCAATTATGGCTAAAACCCAACCTTAATAGCATCTTCTCAATAAATATCCATTCAAGCCTACCATAGGCTTTTTTCCTATCCAAGTTAAGAGCAACAAATTTCCTCTTCCCCTTTTTCCTCTTTCGAATGTAGTGAAAGAGCTCATGAGCCATCAACACAATATCTGCAATAGAACAATTCGGAATAAAGGCTGAATGGAAAGGAGAGACAATATCATCCAAAATCAATTTCAATCTTGACGCCAGAATCTTGGTAATCACCTTAACAACCACAGTACACAAGGCAATTGGCCAGAATTGATCAGCCGTTTCCGGGTTAAGAACCTTGGGTATCAAACATATTAAGGTCTCATTCAAGTAGTGTGAGAACTCACAGGTGGCAAGAAAGTTGCTTACAAAATTAAAAAGATCATCCTTGATGATTTCCCAGTATCTTTGGAAAAAGGCTGGTGGGAAACCATCAATACCTGGTGACTTTAAAGGGCTCATGGCAAATAAAGCCTCTCGCATTTCATTCATAGTTGGAGAACCACACAACATATCATGTGATGATGTGTTATAATAGGAGAAACAGAATCAAGGATGAAATCTAGTCATTCAACATCAACACTTTCACTATGAAAAGCAGTAACATAATGAGATAATACCTCATCATAGACTTCATCCTCAGACTGTGTCCATCCACCAGTTGAGAGTTTAAGTTTAAGAATACGATTCTGCTGTCGCCGCTGAATTGTTGTAGCATGAAAAAAAACTTGTATTCTTGTCACCTTCTCTCAACCATGTAATACCGGATTTTTGCCTCCAGAAATCCTCCTCCTTCTCAAGACAGTCATCTAACTCCTTCTGAAGGTTACCAATTTGATTGTGTACACCCTCAGTCAATGGCAATCTTTGAAGTGCTGCAATGTCTTGAATCAAAGATTTTATTTTGGTTTGCAAAAGACCAAAAGCCTCCTTATTCCATTTGGTGTACCTTTTCCTACAATTCACCAATTTTTTATGAAGGATAGTTCCTGGAGTACCACCATATATAGAAGACCATGCCTCAGTGGCAATAGACATACACTCCAGATGCTTGAACCACACAGATTCAAACCTAAAGGGACGACATCCTTTAAAAGAACCCCCATTGGTGTTAATAATTAGTGGTGAATGATCTGATCTGATTGCTGGCTTTGCAAAAACACTAGCATTCTCAAAGTTGGTCCTCCATGCAACATTACAAAGTGCTCTATCAAGTCTGATCCGCACATTTGCATTCCCCACTCTTTGGTTACTCCAGGTAAACTTGCATCCATGATTACCCAAGTCAAGTAGTTGACAATTATCCATCATTGCATGAAAGGCATGCATGTCCCTACTAACAGAGCATTTCCCCCCTTGTTTTTCATGCCATTTCAAGTGGGAATTGAAGTCTCCAAAGACCACCCATTGAGTATACCGATTAGTGCCAATGGAAACCAATTTATCCCACCCCAATTGTCTTTGGGTTTTAATTGGGTCTCTATAAACAGCTCATATAAAAATTCACATTTCCATCATAACTGACAAAGGTGTCCATGATATGCTCAGAGACATATAATATATCCACTGAAAAACAATCCTTCCATAACAAAGCCATACCACCCGAATTGCCTACGGGATCCACAGTGACCAGATTATCCATATGAAGAATCTGACGCACCTTCTCCAGTCGTTGTCAAGCGCATTTTGTCCCCATAAGGAATATGAAATCCAGCAGCTCATGTTGGGAGAGTTGAGACAGCATACGAATTGTCAAAGGTCTCCTCACCCCTTGACAATTCCAACTTAACATCTTCATTGCTGCCCGTGGTGCTGAACAAAATCAGCCACCACGGGGGTAGTAAAAAAAGACTTCATGGTAAGTTTAGTAGGCAGATGATCCTCAGCCTCAGGTGAAGACACCGTAGGTCTTTTATGGATGTCTAAATTTTGTTTCTTCACTCAGATTTGAGATGCCATTTCCTTTGAGATTAAATCGATGCTCTCTTCTACTGGCCGTTCTTGGACTATGTCCCTTAGAAACTACTGCATTATATTGTCTTGGAACATTGTTCCTCCCATTAGTGGAGGGCATGGCCTTTGATGTATATCATTTTTGTCCCTTTTATTTTTCCCCATATATTTAGGGGGCCGTTCTATATTCTTGGGCTTGTTGAATATATTTTCCTATTCATTAAAAAAAAAAAAACTTCCTAACCTAGACCACTTCATTCATTTTTATGTGTCATCATGCCTTCTGGCTCCATCCTGATTAAGGATTTAAATTAAGTGAATTATGTTGTAATGTTTTAATTTAAATCTTATTAGTGTGTTCCTTACCTTAATTTAATTTTATATCCAATCGATATTCAGGGCTTGCATGATAACACTTTTGTTTCTTTATTTTTCTGTTTTTATTTTTCCTCGGAACAAAAAAATAAAAAAACCAAGAATAAAATCAGTTTGTTAACACTGGTTCGTTTTATGTTTCTGGTAATGAAGTGTACAAAAGGTTACTGAGAAATAGAAAAAAGAAAGCTCAAATTTAAATCTTCTTTGTCTGAGTATTAGAAATACAAAAAGTCATTTATGGAATAGAAACATGGCCCATAAATAGAAGGGTTATCATGCAGTCCTTAATGTAAGTGTTTGAATCAGAATTCACCAAGCATTTTTTATTTATTTTTTTTAAATCTAGAACTCTAGGACCAGACTCCGGAGTTAGTAATTTTATATTTTATTAATTGATTAAATATCTTAAATTATACAAAAGCAAATTTTCCCCTATATTGGTGTTAATTTTTTTGTTCAAGGGCTAATGAGAGCGTGGTAGGGGCATCAACATGAATGGGATATTTTATTTCATGGGGCAGGGGGATAATTTTGTGCACTCATGTGTCTAGCATAGGGGTCATGCGACCAGGCATTATTCTTTTTCCCTTTTTTCTTTATAGGAGAGGGATTGTTACGAAGCCAAAGTACATTTCCCCACCAATGAGGGGCTGGGAATGGAATCCTTTAATAGGGGTTTTAATGGGGAAAAAGAATGTTAGGTCCACGGGTGGAATATGAGAAGGTGTACATAAGAATTTGCAAGCTGGCTTCATGGAAATGTGTTTTTTTTTATTTATTTAATAAAATTTTGAAGAGTTGCGTAGGCAGATTCTTCCTCATGCGTTGTTAAGGGGAAAAAAAAACATTTAAGTCCCATCCCAACTATAATAAAGTATGAAAAAGTACTACCAAAAAAAACAAAAAAAGAAAACACGAAGCCTATTTGATCCTAATTTATCTTCAAATGCCTTCAACTGAATTACTTGAGGTGAAACAATAAGCTTTCTTACGCGTTATATGCTGTTGCGTCAGGAAATCTCTGATAGGTCCTTCGGGTGCCGCAACCTGCAAAAGAACGTCAAGGACAAGGGAGAACCGGTGTGGTTCCGGCCTAGGATTCTCCGATGCCTAAGTTAGATCTCTCTTAGCAACAGATGAATTACTGGAATTCAAGATGAATAATGGGTTAGAATACCTGAGTATTTAAAGTTGAGTATGGCGGTGTGGAGAGTCCCTGTTGGTGATAAGTATTCTTCATGGAAGAGTCTATCACGTTGTAGGGTGTCTCTTTATGAGACGTAGAGTCCTGGTAGGAAAGTGGTTCCCTAACAGATAGATATGTGTGTTCTTCACGTGTTGGATAATGATCCTTGATGTATTAGACTGGATAGGATCACATCTCTTTGGGATAACGTCCTTCTAATGATAAGATGACGTAGACCTTGGTGGTGACGTTATGGTTAGACCTTGTTGGGTTGCATGGAAGTCTTGGTCTCTGAATGACTTCTTGGGTCTATTCCTCATGGATTTGCTGAATGGGTTCTGTTGTGGTCCCGCTTGGACCAACCTCTCCTTTAGGTCAGGACACATTGCATCTTTGGACAGGCCTGTATATTTTTGGTTTATCACTTGCCCCCCACTCTCTTGGAACTGAGTGCTCAAGAGAGTAGTGTCTTTGTCGTCTTCAAGCTTGTGAGGGGCTTGTTGCAATTAAAGCTTCTTGGAGGGAGCTTTGTAATGAGCATCTCGTGACCGTTGGATGAACTTTGCTTCTTGGGGTAGATGACTTTTTCTCTTATTAGTAAATGGGAGAGGTGAGGGGTTCAAAACTCCCCCACTACACTTTTATCCTCTCTTTTTTTTTTCTTTCTTTTTGCCCACTTTTTCTATTTCTTCTTTTGTTCACTTTCTCTTCATTCATCACTTCCCCACTTTTCACTTTTTCCTCATTCTCACTCTTCCTTGGAGCTCTACCCATCTTCTTTTTGGTCTCTCCCATCTCTTTTTTCTTTTTTGGTCCTGCCCGCTCTTGGTCTCGCCCACTCTCGATCATGCCCGAGTGGTCTCGGCCGGACCTTGGTCTCACCTGCCTTGGTCTTGCCCGGCCTCGGTCTCACTCGTTGTCTTGCTCACGATCTCGCCCATCGGCCTCACCAGTGGTCTTAATCGCGGTCTTGCCCTCAGACTTGCTCTTTGGCGGTCTCGCCCGCGATCTCGCCCATCGACCTTGCCAGTGGTCTCGCCCACGGTCTCGCCCATCGTGTCTAGCCCGCGGTCTCGCCTATGGTCTCCTTCAGGTTTGTCTACCATCATCCTTTTTTTTTTTTAGTACTAACTTGGTTGCTTGGGCATGTTGCAGTTCTCTCTTGAGGTATTTGAGTCTTGCTTTTGTTCGGTGTTATCCATGTCTTATGGCCTGTTAGCCTTGGTGGCATGAGTGCCTCGTGGCCGATATGCCTTGGTTGGCATAGACCCTTGTGACCGAAGGCCTTGGTTGGCATAGAGTCTTGTGGCCGAAGGCCTTGGTTGGCATAGAGCCTCGTAGCCGAAGGCCTTGGTTGGCATAGAGCCTTGTGGCAGATAGGCCTTGGTTGGCATAGAGCCTCATGGCCAATAGGCCTTGGCTGGCATAGAGCCTCGTGGCCGATATGCCTTGGTTGGCATAGAGCCATGTGGCCGAAGGCCTTGGTTGGCATAGAGCCTCGTGGCCGATATGCCTTGGTTGGCATAGAGCCTCGTGGACAATAGGCCTTGGTTGGGATAGAGCCTCATGGCCGATACGCCTTGGTTGGCATAGAGCCTTGTGGCCGAAGGCCTTGGTTGGCATAGAGTCTCGTGGCCATTATGCCTTGGTGCTTGTACGAACTTGATCGGCAATGGAGAAGTACAGCTAAGAGCTTTTATTACTTGAAAATCTTCAACTTGGAAAAAACTTCAAAAATTTTCTTGAAACATGAAAATAACTAAACTAAACTAATTGTGGCTGATTCTTTACTAGTAGAATTTTTTTAGATGTTCAGAGTTCCAAGGCCGATCTATCTTCTTGCCCCCCGGAGTTTTCAAGTGATATGTCCCTGGTCGTATCTGCTTGGAAATTATGTAGGGCCCTTCTCAGTTTGCCGGTAGTTTCCCTTCCATCCTTGGCTATGACACTCAAGCCCTTCTCCGAACTAGGTCTCCTTGATGGAACAGCCTCTCTCTGACCCTTGAATTATAGTACTTGGCTGTTCGCTACTGGTATGCCATGTTCCTGAGTAACACCTTCTCACGAACCTTGTCCAAGAAATCCAAATTTGCTCGAAGTCTATCATCATATGTTCGCCCATTGAAGTGCAAGACTCTATGTGACAAGGCGAGGACCTCGACCGGCACTAGAGCTTCAGTTTCGTATGCTAGTCGGAATGGGCTCTTTCCTGTGGATGTCTTCACTGTTATTTGGTATGCCTATAGGATACTGAGAAGTTCTTCTGCCCATCTCCCCTTTACTTCATCTAGTCTCCTCTTGATTCCCTCGAGCAATGTTCTATTTGCTACCTCCACCTAACCATTGGCCCATGGGTAAGCTACGAAGATGGGTCGAAAGTCGATGTGGTACGTCTGACAGAAGGTCTTGAATATGGGATTGTTAAATTGCGTCCCATTATCCGTGACAAGAATTCTTGGTACCCTGAATCGGTAGATCACTTTGTCGCGAACAAATTTCTCCATCTCTTTCTCCGTTATCTTCGCCAATGGTTCAGCTTTGACCCACTTGGTGAAATAGTCAATCGCCACCACCAAGTATTTTCTATTCCCGGACGCTGGTGTGAAGTCTCCCTGAATATCCATCCCCTACATGGCGAAAGGTATAGGACTAAGGATGGAAGTCAATTGTGTCACCGACTGATGAGGTACCAGGGCAAATAGCTGACATTTCTTGCAGGCCTTAACATAGTTTATGGCCTCTTCTTGCATCTTCGGCCAATAAAATCCTTGATGTAGGATTTTATAGGCTTGGTTTCGCTCTCCCATGTGGCTTCTACATATTTCTTCATACACCACTGCTAAGGCATACTTAGCTCCCTTAGGTCCTAGGCACCTAAGTAGCGGTGCCGTGACCACTCTCTTGTATAGCACTCCATCAATCAGCATGTATTTGGCTGCCTGGATTTTCAGCTCTCTAGCTTCAAACCTATCCTCAGGCAATACATCATTCTGTAGATAGTTGACAATGGGATCCATCCAGCTTGGCCCTTCCTCTATCTTGTTGACTTATTTTTCCTTGTATGTCGGTTCATGATGTACCTCGATGTATACCGCATTGGCCAAGTTCTGGAGTTCATTATTTGCAAGCCTTGATAGGGCATCTGTTGTAGCATTCTCAATCCACGGGACTCGAACCATCTCGAACTTCTCGAACTCGGCCACTAAATCATGAGCTCGCGTCAAGTAGGCTATCATGCACTCATCCTTTGCCTCGTACTCTCCATTTATTTAGTTTACCATGAGTTGGGAATCACTTCGGACGGCTAGGTGGGTGATCAGGATTGCTCTTGCGACTCATAGTCCGACAAGAAATGCCTCATACTCAGCCTCATTTTTTGAGGCTTGGAAGGTGAATCGAAGTGTGTATTGAATCTAGAAATCTTCTTGACTGGTGATTATTAACCCAACCCAGCTCCTTGCTGCGTTACTCAACCCATAAAAGAACATCTCCCATGATCCTCGATCATGCTCCTCATGTCCTACCTCTTTTGGCTTGGTCTCCGAGAAAATACATTCGACGATGAAGTCCGCTAGGGCCTGATTTTTGATTGCCGTTCGAGGTTGGAACTTAATGTCATACTCGCTTAACTCTACCGCCCAGGTGATCAGGCACCCTGATATGTCTGGCTTGTGTAACACCTTCAATGGTTGGTCTGTGAGTACGGCGACCATATGGGCTTAGAAGTATGGCCTTACCTCCTTGCCATGATCACGAGCGCATAGGCTATCTTCTCTATCTTGGTGTATCTAGTCTCTGCATTAATCAATACATGGCTGACATAGTAGATGGGCTTCTGTTGTTTGCCTTCTTCCTTCAGTAATACTGCACTTACTGCTATTGGAGTTGTCGCCAAGTAGAGCTGCAATTCCTCATTAGGTTCTGGTCGCCCCAGCAGCGGTGGACTCTCTAAATATTTCTTTAATTCCTCGAAGGCTCTCTGGCATTCTTCTGTCTATGTGAAGTCTTTGGGGCTTCTTAGGTTCGTCAAAGTTTTGAAGAATGGCAGGCACTTGTCCCCAGCTCGTAACATGAACCTCATCAAGGCTGCTATCCTTCCATTCAGCCTTTGCACCTCTCTTACTGTTCGGGGTGGCGACATCTCTTAGATGGCCTTGATCTTCGCCAGATTAGCTTCTATGCCTCAAGCTGAAACCATAAAGCCTAGAAATTTCCTGATGTCACGCCGAAGGCACACTTTGCCGAGTTCAACTTCATCTGGTTTTTTCTCAATACCTCGAACACTTCTTTGAGATCAGCTAAATGATCTTCGGCCTTGATGCTTTTTACAAGCATATCATCTATGTACACTTCCATGTTGCGCCCGATCTGTGCCTCGAATATTTTGTTGACCATCCTCTGGTAGGTTGCTTTTGCATTCTTTAGCCCAAACAGCATGACATGGTAACAGTAGTTCTCCTTATTTGTCATGAACGCCATGTAGGTCTCATCCTCTTCTTTCATGAAGATCTGGTTGTAGCCTGAGTATGCATCCATAAAGCTCAGCATCTCATGACCTGCGATCGCGTTGATTAGCAAGTTGATCCTTCGCAGGGGGTATTCATCTTTGGGACCTGCCTTGTTTAGGTCGGTATAGTCCATGCCCATTCTCCACTTGTCATTTGGTTTAGGAACCATCACGATGTTTGCGAGCCAAGTAGGGAATTTCTCCCCCCTGATGAACCCTCAACAACTCAGCTTCTCGACCTCTTCTTTGACTGCAGCTTGTCTGTCGAGGGCAAAATTCTTCCACTTCCATTGGACTGGCTTCTTAGTTGGATCCACGTGCTGCCTATGTTCGGTAATGTGCTAAGGTATGCCTAGTATGTCAGAGGCCGACCATGCGAAGACATCTGAGTTCTCCTTCAATAGTCACCCCAACTTACCTTTCTGTTCTTCGTCTAGCAATGATCCAACCTGCACTATCTTGGTGGGTTCATCCTCGCTAAGAGGGAATGGGACGAGGTCTTCCATCGACTTTTCCTCTTCATTCTGTGAACTCATCCCTCTGATCGTTAATGAGGTTCTCTATGCATAGAGCCATCCCTCGAGTGTTGCCATTATTCTTCTTGACAAATAGTGCATAACACTCCCTAGCTTTCTTTTGGTCCCCCTTGATCTCGCCAACGCCATTCTCTATTGAGAACTTCATCTTTAGGTGTATCGGTGATACTATTCCCTCCAGTTAGGGTTGGTCGTCCCAGGATGTCGTTAAAGGATACAACTAACATTACTACCATAAAGGTAACCATGATCGTAACTTACCGAGGGTGATCTCCAAAGGTGACTGGCAATTCAATTGTTCCTCTAATGGAAGAGGAGGCTCCTGAGAATCCATGGAGGTAGGTTTCTTCAAGCTTGAGCTTATCATCACTGAACCCAAACTTCCTGTAGGCCTCTAGTGAGATTACTTCTACTGACACTCCGGTGTTAACCAGCATCCTATGCACGACTCGATTGGCTATCTCCACCTGCACCACGAGGGCATCTCCATGCGATAGGCTCACTCCTTCTAGGTCAGTGTCCGAGAAGGAGATTACTGTTTCTGTCTTGGCTACTTTGCTCGGCATCTTTGTTACCCCTACGAACTGAGCATGGGCTTTTGCCTTTCTTATAGACTCCTGTCTTGGTCCCCCTACTATAGTGAGGATTGGGGTTCCTCTGGTATTACTTGGTCCTGGAGCATCCCTTCTTTCTTCGTGGCGGCCTCTGTCCTCGCCACAATCTGTTCTCCTCTCCCCTCATCGTGGGTCCTCTCTTCCCCAATCATGATCTCTACCTCCTTGACCTGAACGGCCCTCATGACCTCCCTTTACGTACTTGTTTAGGTTTCCTGCTTTGATGAGTTGTTCAATCTCCCTTTTCAGTTGAATGCACTCTTCTGTGTCATGTCCTGTGTCTTTATGGAAGAGACAATACTTGTTTGGATTTCGCTTTTCGGGTCCTGCAAGCATGGGTCGCCGCCAATGGAGCAAGCCATGGTCTTGAATCTGCATAAGGATCTGTGACCTTATGGTGTTCAGGGAAGTGTAGTCGAGGCTTCTAGCTCGATCAGTCCTCTCTGGGCGACGCTCAATTTTTCCAGTCAACGATCACCCTTCTCTTGTCGGTGCTTAGTTTTAGTCTGTTTGCTTTCTCCACGATCATCTGGCGTCGATCTCTTATTCTCCTATCATTTGGCTACGATCACTTTCTTTCGAGTTTGTAGTACTTTGGCCATGTTGGCGAACTCATTGCACCTCTCTAGTAATTCTCTCATTGTCCTAGTCTCGTGCCGTGCTAGGTCCTTGATGAGGTCTAGGTCTCTTATGCCCTGGCTAGGGCTGCATGTTGAGTTTGGTCGTCCGGTCTCTAATCTCTAGGGATTCCTTCATAAATCTTGTGACATACTCCCTGAGGGACTCCCATAGATTACGTACCACATTAAGTAAATGGTGTGGTTCTCTTCTATTTTACGCTGCTTTGGAAGCGGGTGATAAAGCTGTTTATAGAGTTCTGCGAAGGTGTTTATTAATCGAAGCTTAAACCTTGAGAACCACGAAGTTGCCTTTGCACCTTTTAGGGATGCCCGAAAAGCTCAAAGAGATGACCTCTAATTCACCATATGGGGTCATCATCCCATTAAAGTAGTTGAAGTGATCACCTCGCTTGCAAGTGCACCATACAATCTCTTCTAGCATTACATATGATAATAATAACTACTAACTACTAATACATATAAACCCAATGAGTTTTTCTTTCATACCCGACGTGGGACTAAAAGTCCACATCAATATTTTGAAAAATTCCAACAATTTCCCCCAAGTTTTTAAAATAATTGGGCTTCAGTCAATAAACTCTTTGTACTTCTAAATCATACTTACATAAATGTGTCTTTCGACTTAACCTTTTATGTTGTCAAAATACATTAGTACTTTTCAAAATCGAAGTAGTCATAGCCTTGAACTTAGAATTTTATAGCGACAAATCTAATATACTAAACATATGACTTACTTGAACATAGTTTCAATAACACCTGCACATTTATGGCATTATGCTTTCATTTTAGGTTTTCATAAGTGCCTTAGAGATAAGCTTTGAATCTCGCAGAAGTGGCCCCACTTCCTGCACTTATATAGGTGAATCTAATAAAATGCAATTGTATGACTTGCATTTCCTGTAAGGCATAGACTCATTAAAGGATTGATCCTACCCTCTGTCGGTTTCTCCATACAAACATGCACTACCTTGAGATGTCAAGAGATCATATCTCTACTAGTTGAGTGCATAATCGATTATTACTACAAGTGTTTTTCCATTGAACTAGTTGACTAGATATTGGTCTAGTGTCTGGTTGGTTTTCACTTGCAGGTTATCTCTCATTTAAAAGCTTTAAACCCATCTCCCTGAAAGTCTTCCATACCACATCCCTACCCAGGCCTTTTGTAAAGGGATCAGGTAAATTTTCCTTTGACTTTACATAACTAATAGTCACAACTCCTTTGATGAGTTGTTCTCTTACATAGCTATGTCTTAAATTGATATGCCTTGACTTTCCATTGTAGACTTTATTATAAACCCTTGATAATGTTGCTTCATTATCACAAGATATTGATATAGCAGGCATTGGCTTAGGCCATAGAGGAATCTCTGTTAAGAGGTCCCTAAGCCATTCTGCTTCTTTTACTGCCATTGCTAAAGCAATAAATTCAGACTCCATAGTAGAGTGTGAAACTACAATCTGTTTCTTGGATCCTCAAGAAATTGATCCTCCACCCAAGCTAAATATCCAACCGCTTATGGACTTTGATTCATCGAATCCTGTGATCCAATTAGCATCTGTGTATCCTTCTAGTACTGCAGGAAAATCTTTATAACTTAATACATAATTCATTGTGCCCTTTAAGTACTTAAGTACTCTAAAAACTGCATTCCAATGAATTTGTCCAGGGCTATGAGTAATCCTACTCAAAACACCAACTGCAAAAGCTATGTCAAGATGAGTGCACTGCATGGCATACATTAAACTGCCAATGATACTAGAGTATTCCAATTGAACTATACAACTCCCTTCATTAGAAGTTAATCTAATAGAATGATCATATGGGGTAGTAACTGGTTTACAATCCTCATGATTGAATTTCTTTAATATTTTCTGTATGTAATGAGACTGTGTTAAAGAAATACAATCAGAGGATCTAACAATTTTGATTCCCAAAATTACATTTGCTTTACCCATATCTTTCATATCAAAACATGAAGATAGAAAAACCTTTGTCTCTAATATGATGTTTGAATTAGTACCAAAGATTAACATATCATCAACATATAAACATATTATAACACCATGTCCATTCTTGAATTTAAAATAAACACATTTATCAGATTCATTTATTTTAAATCCATTTGCTATAACCTTTTGGTCAAATTTATCTTGCTATTGCTTAGGAGCTTGTTTTAGACCATATAAAGATTTGATTAGTTTGCAAACCTTACTTTCCTGGTCTTTCAAAACAAACCCTTCAGGTTGCTCCATGTAAACTTCTTCTTCTAAATCTCCATTTAGAAAAGCAGTTTTAACATCCATTTGGTGTATAATAAATTTATTAATCGATGCTATAGCAATTAACAATCTAATTGTACTAATTCTAGCAACTGGAGCATATGTATCAAAATAGTCAATACCTTCTTTTTGCTTAAAGCCCTTGGCTACAAGCCTAGCTTTAAACTTATCAATGATTCCATCAGCTTTAAGCTTTTGCTTAAGGATCCATTTACAACCAATAGATTTAAATCCTGGAGATAAATCTGTTAAAACCCATGTTTTATTATCCATGAGAGAATCCATTTTATCATTTATAGCTTCTTGCCAAAAGGCAGAATCTTGAGAATTCATGACTTCTCGAAAAGTCAATGGATCATGTTCAATATTATACACACAAGAATATGTAACTTCATTTCTATTACCTTCGACCAAAAATTGATAAAAATCTGGACCAAAGGATTTTTCTACTCTAACTCTTTTACTTCTTCTTAATTCAACACTCTCATTATTTTTAGAGTTTGATTGTACTGTATTTTGATCCTCCTTGTTTGTATCTTCATTCTTCTGTTTCCTAGAGAATGAATCCTCAAAGAATTCAGCATCTCTAGATTCTAAAATTGTATTTTGGCTAACGGTCTCTGTAGATTCCATTGTTAGAAATCTATAGGCCTTACTATGTTGGGCATAGCCAATGAAAATACACTCAATTGCCTTTTCACCTAATTTAGGTCTTTTAGGATCAATTAATCTTACTAATGCTCTACATCCCCATACTCTGAAATATCCAAGAGAAGGTTTTCTCTTCATCCAATATTCATAGGGAGTGATATTAGTCTTTTTATAGAGAATACGGTTAAGTATATGACAAGCAGTCATTAATGCTTCCTCCCATAAATTCTTTGGTAAGTCAGAAGTAAGTAAAAGTGTATTCACCATTTCTGTTAGAGTCCTATTTTTCCTTTCTGCTACTCCATTCTGTTGAGGACTATAAGGTGTCGTTGTTTGATGGATAATTCCATAAACTTCACAAAAATCATCAGTAGAGAAGTATTCCCTTCCTCGATTAGTTCGTAAGATTTTAATCTTACGTTCTAATTGATTTTCAACTTCGGCTTTGTAGATTTTGAATTTCTCCAAAGCCTCATCTTTAGTCCTTAACAGGTATACATACATATATTTTGAACAGTCATCTATAAAAGTATTGAAATATCTTTTACCACCTCTAGTTAGAATACCTTCTAACTCACACAAATCAGAATGTACCAATTCTAAGAGTTGTGTATTCCTTTCTACTTTCTTAAAAGATTTCCTGGTAATTTTAGACTTGATGCATATGAAACATTTATCTTGACTAGAAGATGTGTATTCTGGTAATAATCCTAATTTAACATATTTTTCATGCACTTATAATTAACATGCCCAAGTCTAGAATGCCATGTATCAAAAGCAGAAACGATATAAGCAGAAGATGAAATTCCATTAATCATATTAAATTTATACATCCCGTTCGATGCATATCCTTTCTTAACATAAACTCCCCCTTTGGACACTATGACATTCCCTGACTCAAACAGGATTTTAAATCCATGTATGTCAAGCAAGCTTACAGACATTAAATTCTTCCTAATATCAGGAACATGAAATACATCATTCAAAGTAAGCTTCTTTCCGAAGGTGAGATTCAAAACCACTGTGCCTTTACCTATGACCTTAGCAGTTGAAGAATTTTCCATAAAGAGATCTTATTCATCTGCTATAGGTTCATAAACTTTGAATAGACTCTTGTTTTTGGCAATGTGTTTGGTTGCACCGGAATCGATCCACCATTCCTCATCATCACCAACTATATATACCTCGGATATCATAGCAGCCCAATCATCATTGTCAACCACGTTGGCTTAGTCCTTCTGTTGCTTCTCCTTGAGATAAACTCTACACTGTTTCTTGAAATGACCGGCTTTTCCGCATTTTCAGCAAGCCGCTTTAGGGTTAGTAAAAGTACCCTTCTTCTTCTCCGAAACAGTGCCTTTGCCATCATACTTTCTCTTAGAAGATGCAGTTTCTATAACATGAGCCTTAGGAGATTTTTCCTCCAATTCAAGTTTATCCAGTTTACGAGAATTCTCTTCAACTTGGATATACTTTATCAGCTCTGGCATAGTCATTGCATCTTTCTTTTATTTCAACTCTTTCCGACAATCTTTCCAAGAAAAAGGTAACTTAGAAATAATAGAAGATACTTGGAAAGATTCATCAAGAGAATGGCCCTTAGAGATGATTTGATTCATGAGACCTTGCAACTCATAGGTTTGGGAAATAATGAACTTATCTCCTAGCATTCTGTAATCAAATAACTTACTTACGAGAAATTTCTTGTTGCCAGCATCTTCAATCTTATACTTCTTATCAAGATCCTCCCATAGTTCCTTTGGGGTGTTGTCCGCAAATTTGAGCTAGTACACATCATACAGTGAATTCGACAGTCCATTAAGGATATAGCCTTTGCACATGAAATCATCTTGTTCCCACTTCTGGCGTTGCTTGATTTGAACTAGTGTTTCTGTACTAGAAGGTTCTCCATCGGTGCTTGTCGGTGGTACTGGCTTCTCTTCATTCAGAACATGAGCAAGCTTCAAAGCAGTGAGGAAGAAATACATCTTCCCTTTCCAACGTTTGAAAAAGGACCCATCAAACTTCTCTAGTTTGCTTATCTTGTTCCCAGGTATCTTCATTATTGCAGTCTTCTCCATTGAATCAAATATTGTCTTAAGATTGTTAATAAGCTGAAACAAAAAGGAGAGGACAGAAAGATGGCCTGAGTCGAACGAAATCGTTCTGTCCTTAAGACAGTATTTGCACCCTCATAATCCTGCAAAGGGTTGCAGCAAACCTGCCTCCCAAGATAAATCAGGTGGACTGTTACTGGTTGCAGAGACAGTAACACTGTGAAGCTATCAAAGATTTTTTTGATATATAGACTGAGAGAATTCGTGGCCCATTTATAGGCCCACAAGGCCTGTTCGGATGGGTCACACCCATTGGCTCATATGGCTTGACCTGACAGGTCATGACTATTGGGCTGGGCTCTCTTGGCTGTTCGTATGGGCTGCAACCCTTGGGGTCAATGTTGAACCAAGGGTTGCACTCCCTCTTTGATCAGCCACCGATCCAACGGTCGGATTGATCCTAAGCACCCTTTGATCAGACACCGTCGATCCTAAAAAGATTAAGACGACATACTGTGACGATGTGCAAGTACGAAGTGCGAAGTGCAAAGTGCGCCATCAAAGCGCCACATTGCGCCTCAAGCAAACACATGCGCACCCGTACGCATATGCGCTCAGACGGTCACCATCCTCGTTCCTAAGTGCACCATACAATCTCTTCTAGCATTACATGTGATAATAATAACTACTAACTACTAACACATATAAACCCAATGAGCTTTCCTTTCATAGCCGATGTGGGACTAAAAGTCCACATCAATATTTTGAAAAATTCCAACAAAAACTTGGGTCTATGGGGAAGAAGGTGCTTGGCATATGCTTTGGGCATCAAGTATGGTACTCTTTTAGCTAGGTCACATTGGGCTTTGGGTTGATCTTCATTAGATTTCTTATATTCTTTTTACGGTATTAATATTGTTATTGGTGATGCCTGATCTCAGTCCAGAAAGTGTTGTGTTTGATTTTCCTATATATTGTAGTTATCTCTTTGAGAGACGAATGAGTGTGAGGGTTTGTATTTGCTTCACAGAATTAGTGGATTCATTCTATCACTCGGCTGTGGATGTAGCATTCTTTCTTGGGGATGAACCATGTAAATCTTGTCTTGAGTGTGGGATTTCTCTTTCTTTTTCGTTTTGTTCTGCAAGATCCCCATTCTGCTGCGTTGTTTTTCTAACAAATATGTTGTTTTGCTTCGTTAGGTTTTGTGCCAAGCATTGGGTGGCAAGGTTGAGAGAGCTTGTGGTGGATGGGATCTTGGATTGAGAAAAGTCAACATGGTGGAAGACTTACCTCCTTATGGCTTCTTTGATAGTTTACAGGAAATTCCATCCACCATCACCATCATTGAGTGTCATCAAGATGAGGTATGTTGCTTTGACCATTGACTTCATTTAAAGAGACAATATGAAATGAACCTGGAGATTTTCTAGGAACTAATTAGATTCAACTCAATGGAATAGGTGAGAGAGGTCCCCATGGGTGCCAAGGTCATTGCCTTCTCTGACCAGACAGGAGTGGAGATGTTTATTTTTTACCATCACATATTAGGCATTCAGGGCCACCCTGAATATACAAAAAACATCTTATGTAGTATCATTGATCGTCTTGCTAATAGTAACTTGATAAATTTAAGATGATATGATCGATGATATGATCACTTTCTTATTCAAATTTATTTTTAATTGAGTTCTTCACTTGTAGAGGAACTTGGTTGGTTAACTATTTTATTCATATATATATTAACACGCAGAGGGAGTTTGCTGAGCATGTGAAATCTAGATTGGAGATCACCGAGCCAGATCGGAAGTTTTGGTTGAAGATTTGCAAGAACTTTCTCAAGTCTTACTGACCAATATAGCACTTCGCATTCTTAGAACGCCCAATATTGGGTTTCCTAACATGTATAGATCACTTCCCTCTATAATCCACATGTGATATGGAAACTACTTCTATTATCACATGTGGAATCCTAACCCTAATTGAGTTCTTCTCTTCTCTTATATAAACAATGTAACCGATTCACATCTTGTGGAATGAAATACAACTTCAACTATCATTATGGTATTCAGAGCCGATTAAGCTCCAACGAGCACTCTCTCCCTTTTTTTTTTCTTTGCGCACAACTACGCCTCTTCCACCTTATTGCGATGTCAAAATGGAGAAGTTACCACCGATTATGTACCTGCTGGTCTACCTGCATCTCCTATGCTTGGCGTCCCTTCTCTTCATCATGCTCACCACTATATTTTGATGAAACTCACATCGAAGATTTATTTGTTCTGGTGCACATAGCTTGAACCCTTTCTCGATGGCCAAGGTTTGTTCGGCCATCTTGACAACACCACTCCTTGTCCCACCGATCTAGTTGCGACTCTCATTTGGTGCCGGCAAGATGCTATGTTATGTAGCCTTCTCATTGCCTCTCTTTTTTTGGAAGAGGTCTTCCCATTGATTCTTGGCAAATGGACCAGCTGTGAGATCTGGGATACACTACATGCTACTTATTCTTCCCCTTCTGAGAGTCGTCTCATGTCTCTCACGATGGCCATGCAAGATTTTGAATAGAAACCTGACGAATCCATTTCATAATTTCTTCAATAAGCCAAATCTATATCTTAAGATCTCAGTTCTGTCAGTCATCCTCTTTGTCCAAGTGCCTTGAACATGCATATTTATCGTGACTTTAAGAGTGACTTTAGTGATATTGTCTCTTCTCTCCTCACACATACTACACCACTTGCATATGATGATCACCTTTCGATGCTTCTCAGCCATGAATTTCTTCATGGTACCAAGTTATCCATGCTCTCTCTCACCGTTTCAAGCAACACTGCAGGGTCTCCAATGTTCAGCAACACTGTAGGGTCTCCATCGGCTATGTCTAGGTATGTTGAGTGGATGTCATATCTTCGTGCTAAGTACCCTTGTGGATCTGGTCCGTCAGACTTCTCTAATTGGGTCACTTCATTGATGCCACGTGTCTCATTATTATTTGGTTGCCAGTTTATGGTATAACAAAACTCATCACCAAAATTGTTTCATAGCAACAACATTCGAGTACCTCCTTTCCTAATCATATTCATTTCACCTCGTTGAAATTGATTGAAGGATATAAAATCAAGCAGTATGAGGTCATCAAGTAGAGTTATAAAAATTATTGATCTGAACAAGGCCCTAAAATCGGATAAAGGCTTCTATATATCTTGACCCAAAAAGACTTGTGGGTTGGAATTATTAAAAGGAAATATTGTTCTTGTAAATAATTTAATATTTTGCTACAAAAGTATTGGAGGATATCTATTGGTAAAAATTTTGGTCACAAACCTATTTTTTAATGCCTCGACGCGCCAAAGTCGTAAAAATTCAAGAAGTGTCACTTGATTGAAAATGTCGACCTGACCTCTCTCAGGAGAATGTGATCATCCTCCTACCTCGATTGTTCCAAGGACTTTTGTAGGATATGAGACATTATACGAAGGAGATTCAAAGGGAACTAGAATAAATGAACCCAAATGTTTGTTGATAAAATTGAAGTGGTCATTCTCTTGAGTACATGAAAGAGATCCCTAAAAGGGATTGTTACACTAGAAAGCTAAGAACTAAGGTTAAACTATCCCTAAAACGTCCCACGTTCTTGAAGGATTACGTGTAAGGGAATGATGGGGAAATCGTTAGTGCTCAAAGAGGTTGTTAGAGAGGCTGTTGCGATATGATTCTGTTGGGAAATTGGAGCATTTTGAAGTTGTGTTGTCATTTTTGGCAACGTTTCTAGACATTTTGGTGATGCGGCAATGGTTTTTGGTGAGTTGAAAGAGTTGAACTAGTCAAACAGGCTTCTACATAGCGTCAAGGGCAATTTGGTAATTTGGTAGGGTTATAGTGACATCCAAGCATGGAGAATGTATATTGGCAGTATTTTGGGTCCCTGAAAATTGTTTGGCAAAGGTTCGAAGCAGCAGGTGAAGGTTTTGTTCATCAAAAGCTGTGATTTCATAGGATCACGCAGTGGGGTCCACTTTGAAGATATTTTTGGAAGCCTTAATGGCTGAACTGGGCGAAGAAGTCTTCATAAGAATTTCAGTTCGTTGAGTCTTGGTTCCAACTCAATTTGTTTTAGTTATTTTCGATGTCAGACGAAGAAGTTATGGAGTTTTTTGTGTCGTTGCATGAAAATGGAACGAATTTGGAGAAGGATGTTTTCTCCATACTTAGCCAAATTTTTTGGCTTAAGTTTAACAACCATTCTGTAGACAGGCATTTCCCATTAATTTGTTAAAGTTACAGAATCTCCGAGCATCGGATCAACATCTAGTGCAAGATTCCTCTTGGACGTCACGGATTGGTGCAAGATTCTTTTTAAAAAAAGAAGGAAGAGAGAAAGGAAATAAGAGATTTGGTAGTGGAGTGTGACATCAGCATGACATCACATCCTATTTTTAATGTTGATAGCTTTGTGAATTTCATTGACATGTGTCCTCATTACGCATGGTTTTGTCACGAAGAATCCAGTTATTTACGATTCTACCACTGGTTACCCGTTTTGGAGCATCCAACTTTGGAAAGCCATATCTTGGTCATCCGAAGTCCAAATGGGACGAATTGTTTTTTGAAATTGGGTGATTTTTCAAGAGGAATCCATTGGAGGAGTTGCAGCATCGTTTGAGCATAGAAAATCGATGATATCACTGGTTTATGCTTGATGACTCCGTATTGAAGATGGTTTGAGCAGTGGGGCATACATAGACTTGATTTTTATGCGTCAGAGGCTTCATGATTGTTGGATTACTCTACAAGAGGTGATCTTCGATTGTAAATCCCCATTATGAGTTTCTAGGATGCATGTTTAGTTGAAAAAAAACCTAGTTTGATTGTAAGCTAATATTGGCCATTGTATTGGGGGATTTAGTTCTGTTATTTGCAATTAATTATTGTAACTCTGTCAAGTGGGGGCTTGCACAGAGATTGCTGTAGTTGCCCTTGTTTGTGTGGTTACACAAACTGAAGCAGGGCTTGGGAGTTCCTGCGTGATTGTAGCCATCAAAATTTGAGTAGTGTATTGAGGGAATACGAAACCCTATACGGGTATTCCTCCGTGGACGTTGGCACTCTGGCCGAACCACATATATCTGGTGTTCTGTCTTGCACTTATTTTTCAACATATATTTGAAGTGTGTGTTGTGCAGAGTGAAGGGACACTGTCTGGTAGACCCAACCACGTTGTGGTGTGTGGTGGACGTGTCTATGTGTGATTGGTAATTACGGGACTGCCCCAGCCAATCTTGAATTGTACTTAAGAAAACATCACCAGTGTGGTATCTGTTAGAGATTGGAAGAAAGTTTTTGGTGACCCTGATTCACCCCCCCCTCTCAGTGTCAACCTAAGTTTATCAATTGGCATCAGAGCTTGGTTACCTTAGAGAGGAAGCTTAACAGTTTCGGGTTGATCTGAGCTTGGTTGACAATGGCATCCAGTGAAGGAAGAAGCATGCATGGGAAAATTCCAATTTTTGATGGGTCAAATTACAATTTTTGGAAGATCAGAATGGAGGCTTATCTGAAGTCTTTAGATTATAGAGTCTGACTAGCAGTGAAGAACGGTTACACGCCCCCTACTACAGACATCACAGAGACAGCAGAGATGAAGAAGTGCGAAGACGATGCCAAGGCAGTAAATGCACTTCTAGGCTCCCTTGTGAACAACGAATTTACTAGAGTGGTCGGTTGCACAACATCAAAGGAGATTTGGGATAAACTTACAAATGTCCATGAGGGAGATGATAAAATTAGAGAGGCAAAGCTACAACACCACAAGAACTTGTTTGAAGGGTTGAAGATGTCTGAGGCAGAGACAGTTGAACAGTTCATGAGCAGGGTAAACGAAATCATCAACTCCATTAGAGGGTTAGCTGAAGACTTGAAGGATGCAATAGTAGTGAAGAAAATATTGAGATCTTTACCTGAATTATACAACCTGAAGGTGTCTGCCATAGAAGAGTCAAAAAATTTGAACATCTTGAGCATGGATGAGTTGCTTGGAACTTTAACGGCTTGTGAGATGAGAATGGTCATGTCCAAACCAACAGAGAAGGAAGCCGCATTTAAAGCCATGAAGAAACTAAAAATCAAAGAAGATAGTGAAGATGAGGATTCTAATGATGAGTTAATAGCCTACTTGGCTAGGAAACTCAAGAGAGGTGGAGGCAAATACAAGGGAAAACTTCCCTTGAAATGTTTTGATTGTGGTGGAATTGGGCACTTTGCTTCAAAATGTCCCAAGAAAGGCAAGGTTATAGATTCTGATGATGAAGATACTCAAGAGAGCAGGTTCAAGAAAGGGAAAAAGAAGTTCATTCCTAGAAAAGGGAATTTCAAGAAGAAAAATCTCATCTCAAAGAAGTGCAAGTCTTCTTCAGATGAGTCATCAGAAGATGATGATGAGTCAGATGATGAGTCATTTGAGACTTTATTTATGACACTTGAAGACAAGGTGCAACATAAGACTACTAAAGAGTCTAAAGAAGAGGAAGAACAGGAAGCTGAGTATGACCTGCAAACTAGAGTTGTATTCTGCTTTAACTAATCTCAAGGGTGCCAAAAAGAAGATAAAAATCTTACAGAGTTATCTTGTGGAGAAGGAGGAGCAGGTCAGCCAATTAAACATTACTGTTGAAGAGATGACCAAGATCACTAATGAGCTGAGTATCAATCTATCATCCAAAGCAGAGGAGTGCACTGTCCTTGAAGAGAAATTGAAGATGTTGAAGATTGAATTGGAAGAGATACAGAAGATGAACTTACAAGAAGAAATTACATCATCTCCTCCAGTTAACATTTTGAAATCCAAGGGCAAGGAAGTTGTGTCTCAACCAACTGGAGTGGATATTTCATCATCTAGAAAGTCAAATGAAAATATGTTAGATGAGATCCTTAGCCTTCAGAGACCTTTACATTTGAAGACTAGCTTAGGATATGTGAAAGAAGGATCTTCTGGAGCAGTGAAGACCAGAGGCACAGGAACTGCAAGAAACCCGATGAGATTTGTTAAGGAGAAATAGAGGGCCTCACAGGTTAAAAAGGTTGCTAAGAGGACAGTTGACAAAGATGGGTTTACTTCACTCAGTTATCAGAAGGCAAGAGGTTCTTGGCAGCGATATAGCTTCAGAGGGTACTGCTATGGGTGCAATAGTTATGGGCACAGAGTAATAGATTGTAAAAGACAGTCCAAGCCTACAGAGTTCACAAGTAGGAACAAGTTTGCTCCCTTGGCAGAACAAAGGGTGGAGTGTTACAGGTGTCACAGGATGGGACACATTGCCAGAAATTGCATGACTATACTTTCATCCCAGAGGCAGCTAAGAAGAATACATAATGATAATCATCCACCCAAGCAAGGTCAGAAACAAAAGGTAAGAGAACCTATTACCGTAGCAGACAAGGCAGTATGGGTTGAGAAGAGATAGAAAGGGACTTGTGAATCATTAATTGTTCAGACAACTTTCAAAGCACATAGCAGACCATCACCGTGGATTCTTGACAGTGGTTGCTCGACTCACATGACAGGTGACAAGGGAATATTTCTGAGTCTTGATTCAGTTGAGGGTGGTTCTGTCAGCTTTGGAAACAATGTTGGGGCAAAGATAGAAGGCAGAGGCACAGTGAACCTGGATACAGAAAATGTCAAGACAAACAATGTCCTATATGTTAGTGGTCTGAAGCACAACCTGCTCAGTGTGAGCCAGATTTGTGACAGTGGAAATCAAGTCTTGTTCATCAAGGAGGGTTGTGTGATCAAGAAGATAAAAAATGGAAAGACTATGGCACGAGGAACAAGAACTACAGGCAATCTTTATACCCTTTCAGAAGCACATGAAGATAGATGCATGTTGGGACATGAAGATGAAAACTTGTTATGGCATAGGAGATTGGGACACATCAGCTTCAAGAATTTAGCTAAGTTGAGTAAGAAAAAGGCAGTCAGAGATCTACCCAAAATCAAGTCTCCAACAAACCATGTTTGTGCACCATGTCAGAAAGGAAAGCAGACTAGGGCCACATACAAGTCAAAGGAGCGTCATACAAGTAAGCCTTTGGACTTGATCCATACGGATCTATGTGGACCCATGAGAACGGAAGCAATTGGAGGTGAAAGGTACTTCATTCTATTCATAGATGAATGTACAAGGATGAGTTGTGTCGTGTTTCTGAAGGACAAAACAGAGGCCTTAGAGTGTTTCAAGATTTTTAAGAATAGAGTGGAAATGAAACAGGAAGGACAATTAAGTGCCTCAGATCTGACCAAGGCAAGGAGTTTACTTGGAATTTATTTTCCAATTTTTATCATGAACATGGGATCAGGATTCAGCATTCAATAGCTCGTACCCCTCAACAAAATGGGGTAGTGGAAAGGAAGAACAGGACCGTTCAATAAATGGCAAGGGCAATGTTGACTGAAAATAATGTTGCTAGGAGATTTTGGAAAGAAGCAATTTTTTTTGCAGTACACATCCAGAACAGGTGCCTGCTTAGACCAAATGAATTCAAGATGCCGTACGAGCTATGGTATGGAAGGAGAGCCATAGTGAAATACCTTAGGGTATTTGGGTCTAGATGCTTCATCAAGAGAAAGGAAGATAATCTTGGAAAGTTTGACGATAGAGCAGACGAAGGAATTTTCTTGGGGTATTCTTCAAAGAGCAAGGCCTACAGATGCTTCAATAAAAGATTGGGGAAGGTGTAGAGAGTTTAGATGTAAGAGTTGACGAACAATTTCCCCACTCTAAACCAGTAGAGTTAGAAGAGCAAGCTTTTGAAGAGTTTGATGATGATACAGTTGTGGATGATGAAGTTGTGGAAGTTCAGAAGAATGATGATGATGCAGATACAGATATTCTTGATACTGAAACGGTGATATAGAGAGATGGTAGACCTAAGGACACCCTAATACAGAAGAACCATCCTCCCCAACAAATCATTGGTGACCCAAGTGCTGGAATTCAAACAAGGAAAATAAAGAAGCCCAAGGAAATGCTTTCTTTGTTGTCACAAGTTGAGCCCAAGACAGTTGATGAGGCAAGTAGAGATGAGAATTGGGTCAAGGCAATGAATGAAGAACTGGACCAAATAGAGAAGAACAATACATGGGAGCTAGTCCCCAGACAGGCAGATAAGAACATCATCGGTACCAAGTGGGTCTTTAGAAACAAGTTGAATGAAGATGGCCAGGTGGCTAGAAACAAAGCCAGACTTGTGTGCAAGGGTTACGCTCAGGTAGAGGGGATAGACTTCGATGAGACATTTGCACTGGTAGCAAGATTGGAATCTATATGGATGTTCTTGGCATTGGCTGTGCACAAGGGGTTCATGGTTTATCAGATGGACGTAAAGTTAGCGTTCTTAAATGGTAATCTTGAAGAAGAGGCGTACATCGAGCAACCAGATGGCTTTTAGATTGGTGAGGATCCAAATATGGTTTGTAGATAGAAAAAGGCTCTCTATGGCTTGAAACAAGCTCCAAGAGCCTGGTACTCCAGACTTGATACCTACTTACATTAGTTGGGACTACAAAAAGGCCTGGTTGATAGCAACCTATATGTTATGATAGAGCATAGTTGTCAACTGGTGGTTGTGGTTTATGTCGATGACATAATTTTTGGTGGACATAGTGATGTGGTGTGTAAGCAATTTGCAGAGAGGATGAAGACCGAATTTGAGATGTCCATATTAGGAGAGCTATCCTACTTTTTGGGTTTGCAGGTGAACCAGAAGAAAAATGGCATCTTCATTTCACAGGTGAAATATGCAAAGGAGATGTTGAAAAAATTCAACATGGAGGACAGTAAACCGGTGGGTACCCCAATGGTTGTAGGATGCAAGCTGAGTTCAACAGATGAATCACCTCTGGTGGATCAGACTTTATACAGGTTAATGATAGGCAGTCTACTGTATTAGACGGCATTGAGACCAGATATCTTGCAATCAGTTTGTTTAGTGGCCAGGTTTTAGTCAAATCCCAAGGAGACACACTTGTTGGCACTGAAACAGATTTTTAGGTACTTGAAAGGTACAATGGATTATGGGTTATGGTACCCAAGGACAGACCACTTCACACTTACTGCGTTTTCAGATGCAGATTGGGCCGGCAGTATTAATGACAGAAAAAGCACTAGTGGCGGTGCTTTCTATTTGGGGAAAAGCTTGGTGGCATGGCATAGTAAGAAACAAGAGTCAGTTTCATTGTCGACAGTAGAGGCCGAATATATAGCAGCAGCAGCCAGTTGCACTCAGGTTATATGGATGAAGAGGCAAATAGCTGATTTTGGCATTGAAAGTGATGAACCAATTGATATTATGTGCGACAACATGAGCGCCATCAACATTTCAAAGAACCCTGTGCAGCATTCCAGGACCAAGCACATTGACATCAGGTATCATTTTTTTAAGGAGAAGGTCGGCACCAATGAGGTGAGACTTGAGTTTGTTCCTACTGAGGAACAGGTAGCCGACATATTCACCAAACCGCTCCCTAACGAGACATTTGACAGGTTACGAGAAAAACTTGGAATTTGCATTCCACAGGCACAGTAAGTGGTATAGGTGCAGGGGGAGTGCATGTACGGGCATAGGGGGAGATGCTATGCAGGAGGAGTCACCCTTTGTATTTGTTGTCAAAGGGGGAGAAGAATAAGAATCCTTGTGTACTACTGTACAACTCAGAGTACGTCAGTGCCTCGCTATTTGGTGTTATATGGATGTGGGTTGCCAACAATTCCAACGGGGGAGATTGTTGGGCAATTGGAGCATTTTGAAGTTGTGTTGTCATTTTTGGCAACGTTTCTAGATATTTTGATGATGCGGCAATGGTTTTTGGTGAGTTGAAAGAGTTGAACTGGTCAAACAGGCATCTACATAGCGTCAACGGCAATTTGGTCATTTGGCAGGGTTATAGTGACATCCAAGCATGGAGAATGTATATTGGCAGTATTTTGGGTCCCTAAAAATTTTTTGGCAAAGGCTCAAAGCAGCAGGTGAAGGTTTCGTTCATCAAAAGCTGTGATTTCATGGGATCGTGCAATGGGGTCCACTTTGAAGCTATTTTTGGAAGCATTAATGGCTGAACTGGGCAAAGAAATCTTCATAAGAATTTCAGTTCGCTGAGTCTTGGTTCCAACGCAATTTGTTTCACTTATTTTTTATGTTAGACGAATAAGTTATGGAGTTTTTCGTGTTGTTGCACGAAAACGGAGCGAATCTGGAGAAGGATGTTTTCTCCATACTTAGCCAAATTTTTTGGCTTAAGTTTAACAACTATTCTGTAGACAGACATTTCCTATTAATTTGTTAAAGTTACAGAATCTCCACGAGTGTCGGATCAACATCTAGTGCAAGATTCCTCTTGGACGTCGTGGATTGGTGCAAGAATCTTTTTAAAAAAAGAAGGAAGAGAGAAAGGAAATAAGAGATTTGGTAGTGGAGTGTGACATCAGCATGACATCACATCCTATTTTTGACGTTGATAACTTTGTGAATTTCTTTGACATGTGTCCTTGTTACGCATGGTTTTGTCACGAAGAATCTAGTTATTTACGATTCTGCCACTGGTTACCCGTTTTGGAGCATCCAACTTTGGAAAGCCATAACTTGGTCATCCGAAGTCCAAATGGGACGAAATGTTTTTTGAAATTGGGTGATTTTCCGAGAGAAATCCATTGGAAGGAGTTGAAGCATCGTTTGAGCATAGAAAATTGACTATATCACTGGTTTATGCTCGAGGCCTCCGTATTGAAGATGGTATGAGCAGTGGAGCGTACACAGACTCGATTTTTATGCGTTAGAGGCTTCATGATTGTTGGATTACTCTACAAGAGGTAATCTTCGATTGTAAATCCCCATTATGAATTTCTAGGTTGCATGTTTAGTTGAAAAAAAACCTAGTTTGCAATTAAGCCAATATTAGCCATTGTATTGGGGCAATTAGTTCTGTTATTTGCAATTAATTATTGTTACTCTGTCAAGTGGGGGCTTGCACAGAGATTGTGGTAGTTGCCCTCATTTGTGTGGTTGCACAAATTGAAGCAGGGATTGGGAGTTCCTGGGTGGGTGGTTGTAGCCATCAAAATTTGAGTAGTGTATTGAGGGAATACGAAACCCTATATGGGTATTCCTCCGTGGACATAGGCACTCTGGCCGAACCACATATATCTGGTGTTCTGTCTTGCACTTATTTTTCAACATATATTTGAAGTGTGTGTTGTGCAGAGTGGAGGGACACTGTCTGGTAGACCCAACCACGTTGTGGTGTGTGGTGGATGTGTCTGTGTGTGATTGGTAATTACGGGACTGCCCCGGCCAATCTTGAATTGTACTTGAGAAGACATCACCAGTGTGGTATCTGTTATAGATTGGAAGAAAGGTTTTGGTGACCCTGTTTCACCCTCCCTCTTAGTGTCAACCTGAGTTTATCAGATTCACTTAGGGAATATTAGCTGTTAGGTTTTATATCCATCGTACACCCATCTATCTATATATTGAGAAGAGAATGAATGGAAACATAGAGAATTATCCACTTATGCATTTTGTCTCTCTCTCTCTCTCTCTCTCTCTCTCTCCCTCTCTTCTCCTTTCTTTCCTCTTCATCTTCTGCTTCTTATCTTCTCCTCCTTTTTCTTCTTATTTTCTAGGTTCCAAGATCCTATTGAGCGCAACATTTGGTGCTTTCGTTTAGAGCAATGATGGCTGATGGTACTTGCTTGCAGCAGATAGATGAATCGATCAAGCAATTGGGAACAACTGCTTTGGATTATGGTGGTCGATTGGATTCGCTTCACAAGGCAGTGGCTGACAACAGTGCTCCCTCTCCAAGTTGGTTCTTCGCCTCATCACCATGGATGGGCTCTTAGAACAGGCTCTGCACCTCTCAACACCTTCACCAAAGCAGCGATCAGGCAATTCTGCACATTTTGTAACGCCATTTCCATAAACCAACAATCTCATCCAGACGAGAACCATACAACTCAACTTTCCAAGATTCGATGGAGTTGATCCTATTGGATGGATCTTCAAGGCAGAGCGTTTCTTCGATTTCCATCTTGAATCGTTATCCTCTCTTGTAACTGAACGGTGCTGTATCGCATCATGCGGTGTAGTAGAGGCCATGTGGCACAGCAAGCCCCACATGGTGCACATGGCCTCTGCAGCCGCTGCACAATGCAGTACAGCACCGTGCAATTACTGCATAGGATAAAAATTCTTTCCATCTTACACCAGACGATCAGAGGTTGCTGGTATCCTCCTTCCATAGGATGGCCCATGTAAATAGAACACAGGCCAGGCCTGGTCCAAGCCGCCCACAAGGGGCAGGTCAAACCCGACCCAATCCTGGTGCGCATGGGAAGAACCAGCCACTTAAGTGGCTAGGTCTATTTCTCCCTCTTAGATAGATTCCCAGTGGGAGTCTAAAAGGGGCAGGGGTCTTGAGGTTTTGGCTTTATATAGAAAGCCTGTAACCCTAAGACCTAGAGATTTATGAAAACCAAAATTCTCCCTCTCTCCAGTGTTTGTGTTCTCTTTGCGATTCCATCTCTTCCTAGGGATTTGTGATGTGGAGTTCTTTATGGAGAAGCCTGTCGTGATCGTCGAGATTCGCTCACGTGCTCGTAACCATCGGCTTGGCTTTTGATCCTTCTTCCACTGCGCTTCCATACACATTCAGGTATGATCCAAACCCTAGTTAATTTGGATCTTGGTGTTTGTGACCTAACAATGGCATTAGAGCTATTGGCTTTTGGTTCGCATGTTTTTTTTTTTTTTTTTCTTTCTTCCCCATGCCTCACTACCCTTGGCGCACGCCTGCGGCCAGCGGTTGCCGCGGATGTGTGCAGGGGCATGCATGACCTATCCGTGCACAACAATAGCAGCAGCAGGCCGTGGCTTGAGCTGCTGCGACTGTGTGCAGTAGGGCGTACACATGGCAGCAGCCGCTGGCTGTGCTAAGCAGCTGCTACCGAGTATTAAAAAAAAAAAAAAAAAGAGAAAACGGAGAAGAAAGAAACAGAAAGGAATGAAAGAAGGGAAAAAAAAAAAAAAAAGAAAACCATGCATGACGCACAACAATCATGAAAAACAGATTATTTTTTCATGATTGCTGAGATGATTGAAAAGTAATTATGAACAGGTTTTTTTAATGTTTTTTTTTTTTAAAAAAAAGAGCAATCTGTTTTATTTTTTTTCTTTTCTTTGATTTTTTTGTTTTGGCCGTGATGTGCTTATGCGCACAGCAGCGGCAGTAGCAGGCCATGGCTGTGTGCCACAAGGCTGCTTGCATAGCAATCAATCCCACGATATAAAAAATATATATATATGGGCAGATTCCTTTTTTTTTAGGATTTGATTTTTTTAGGGTTTTTAGGGGAAGGAGATGGGTGAAGTGGGAATCCCTTTACCCACCTCCTTACCTTTTTCCCTAATGGGCTTATATTTACAGGCATGGGCCATTTTTCAGGGTTTTAATTGTTGTTTTTATATTTATTTTTTCCATTATGCATTTGCAAATTTAAATTAGCAATTATAAACCCCCCATTGCGGTCCAAACCGGTTTGACGCTACCATTGGGGTAATGCTGTCAAACATCCCATCCCATGCACAACATGTGTTTTTATTATTTTTTATTTGTCCATGGGATGGATTTGGTGCTTGCATAGTGATATGTTTTTTGAGCTGTATGTGCATTAGAGTTGGTACTTGGAAGTGATACAAAGTGCAATGCTCGCCGATAGTTTGTAATAGGAATCTTGAAAGTAAAGAGTCGGTTATAATTTTTTAATATTTTTTGAGAAGCCATGTATTGGGAGCTACTGCACTGCGTATCACAACCCCGTACTGACTCGGCATATCACTTTCAAGTACCAATTTGGGTCTCTTGGTGAGTCCCTTGCTCACCCGATGTATGGCGCATTAAGTTGTGGTTAGGAGATGCTTTTTCCTCTTATTTTTGTTCAAAATCAATTAAAGTTACGTCCCCAAACCCATATAATGTGAGATTTGACTACCAGCTTAGCGAAGTTTTTGGTCTCATGGGGTGGGAAAAGGAACCATTAACTTTAATTAGGGTTTCTTGAACAAATTTGGTTTATGGATGTATACTAAATGTACTCCCTTGCACATTGTAGTGATGACCTCTAAAAGTGTTGTTGCTGACCTTAACCAAAACAACAAGTTGAATGGCACCAACTATGACATGTGGCACCAAAAGGCCCAATTCTTGCTTAATGAGCAAGATTACCTTGAACACCTGACCACTGAAATGACTCCACCCGAAGTTGGTACTACCGCCCATCACCGTCAAGAAAAAGAGGCTTACAATAATTGGTTTAAGAGAGATCATAGTGCATGTTTTCTTATGTTAAGCACGATGCATGATGATCTCATCGGCCAGTATGAGATGTGTGAGACTGCCAAGTCCATGTGGGACCAAGTAAAGCTCGATTGTGGTGGTACATCCACTACCAGGCTTAGGTCTATGACCTTGAAGTTTGAGATGTACCGTAAGGACCCCAAGCACACTATAGTTGAACCCCTGAGGGTCGTGAAAGACATGATCCAAAAATTAGATGATGCTGGGGTACACCTTACCGATGAGCAGCAAGTATAAGCCGTCATCAGGATGTTGCCTGATTCCTGGGGGGAAATGAAGATAGTTCTAACACACAACAAAACTATCAAGACATTTAATGACATTGCGGCTCATGAGGAACTAGAGGCGGAGTGCCTAGAGTCGACCCAATCACATGCCTTTGTCGCCCAAGCGGGGCAGCGTAAGAATAGGTCTAAGCGCAAGAGACAGAGGACCACTGGGAATCAGGACCAGGCTCAAAATGCTGCACCAATTGGGCGTAAGACAACCAAGTGCCGACGTGGCAAGCGAGGTGGAAAGAAATATATCACCAAGGTCAAGTGCTATAACTGTCAGAAGATGGGGCACTTCGCTCGTGACTGCATTGAAGCGAAGCAAGTACCATTTCTACCCCTCTCTCGTTGTACTTTTGTATGTACACACGTTTGGTTGCCCAAACCCAATCTGACTGGATTGTGGATACAGGTGCAACAAGACACATAGCGCGAGATCGAGGAGGGTATGTAGATTATAGAAAGATTTTGGATGGTGCCTAAAGTATCTACATGGGGAATGGCACGAGTGTAGCAGTTCAAGGAGTTGGTACCTACCAGCTCACCTTGCGCTCTGGGTGCATCTTGCTACTTCATGATGTGCTATATGCACTAGAAATCCAGCATAATCTACTTTCTGTTACTACATTATTGACTTTAGGTTTATGGTGACTCATTTGAGATACTATTGGATGGTAGTGTTTTTGGATATTGTAGACTTGAGAATGGTTTTGTTAAATTAGATTTAATGATTCCTGGTGTTTCCTCTTCATCTTTTGTAGTTGATTCTAATACTAGTCCTGATTCAATTACATGGCATGTTAAACTAGGACACATAGGTTGAGATAGGATGGGATGGCTAGCTTGAGAAGGCCTTCTTGGTTCACTCACTAAAGTCAATCTACTGACATGTGAGGCATGTTTAGTGGGTAAGGCCCATTAGAAGCCTTTTGGAAAGGTTAAACGGTCAACCTAGACCCTACAGCTTGTCCATTTGGACATCTGCAGACCAATGAACGTGAAGGCACATCATGGAGCTTCCTATTTTCTCACCTTTATTGACGATTACTCACGATTTAGTTATGTCTATCTAATCACTCACCGCTACGAAGCGGTAGATTGCTTCAAACGGTTTGTAGTAGAGGTTGAGAATCAACAAGGCAAGAATTTAAAAACTCTATGCACTGACCAAGAACGCGAATATTTGTCAGATCAATTTAAAGAGATGTAGAAAAAAGGAATCACCAGATAGCTTACTATTGCCAACACCCCGCAACAAAATGGTGTTGTAGAGTGGAGGAATAGGATGCTTTTAGATATGGTTAGATCGATGTTGGCGCAGGCCAACCTCCCAATATCTTCTAGGGGGATGCTATGTTGACCGTTGCCTACGTCCTTAACTGCGTGCCATCATAGTCAGTTTCTTCCACTCCCTACGAATTATGGAAAGGCATAAAGCCCATTTTGGGGCATATGCGACCATGGGGTTGTGCAAGATATGTTCATAGTACCTCCCATAAGTTTGGGAAGCTTGGCCCTAGAGCCAAAAAAAGTATTTTTATAAGGTATTTCGATACCTCGAAAGGCTATGTAGTGTACGGTGAACATCAAGATGGAGGAATGACAGAGAGTGAGCCCTGCGATGTGGATTTTCTTGAGACCGATTTTCCTAGCATCAATGACGCTAGCAGAGATCTTGATCTCGTTGAGATAGAGACTGATGAAAATGTTTCACCTACTCTTGGCGAGGGTGAGGAATTAAACACTCATCAAGAGATCACCAGAGAGGGTGAGAGTGATCATCAGCCCAGTGGGAGTGCGCTACCTAATGAAAGCGCACAACCCATAGGTCAAAAACCCTCTACGCGTTTATGTCCTGAAGGATGAGGATGAGCCAGCCTCAGTGAGTGAGCCACTCTCTTCTCCAACTAAGGAAATGTGGCAAGCTGCTATGGAAGACGAGTTGAGTTCTATGAGTAAGAATCAAGTCTGGGAGTTAGTTGATCTTCTACCTAGGCGCAAGGCCATTGGGAACAAGTGGGTCCTGAAGGTCAAGTGAAAGGCAAATGGATCAATTGACAAGTATAAGGCACGTCTTGTGGCGAAGGGATATACTCAAAAGGAAGGTATAGACTATGATGAGACGTTCTCCCCTGTGGTGAGAATGGCTTCCATATGCCTCATTCTAGCTATTGTCACAAAGTTGGATTTGAAACTCTATGAAATGGACGTTAAAACTGCTTTCTCAATGGAGAACTGGAGGAGATCTTTATGGCTCAGCCTGCAGGCTTTGAGAAGAAGGGACTTGAGCGCAAAGTATGCCCTCTCAAACGTTCCATCTATGGCCTTAAGCAATCATCCAGACAGTGGTACATTAGATTTCACCATGCCATTACGACCGCGGGTTTTGACATGATTGAAGAGGACCACTGTGTGTATGTTAAACGGTCCAAGGTAGGGTTTCTTATCCTATCCTTATATGTTGATGACATCTTATTGGCTAGGAATGACATTGAAATGATTGTCGCCACTAAAGAGTGGTTGTCCCCTACTTTTGAGATGAAGGCTATGGGTGACGCCAACTTTGTGTTGGGCGTGAAGATTATGAGGGACCGCGCTAGGAGACTTCTTAGTTTGTCTCAAAAAACTTACATAAAGAAAGTCCTGGAGCGATTACATATGAACAACTCAAAACCCATTAACACCCCAATGGACAAGGTATGCATTTTGAGCCTAGACCAATGCCCTAAGAGTGATGAAGAGAGAAACCAAATGTCCAAAATACCCTATGCAACGGCAGTAGGTAGTCTGATGTATGCGATGATGTGCACGTGTCAAGATATTTGCTTTGTCGTTGGCATGGTGAGCCATTACCAGAGTAACCCAGGGCCAGTTCATTGGTAGGCAATAAAGAAAATACTTTGATACCTATGTGGCACTACAAACCTCTCGCTCACCTTCAGTGGTTCAGACTTGAGACTGAGAGGCTACAGTGATGCTGGGCTAGTGATAGAGATGAGCGCAAGTCTACTTCGGGGTATGCGTTTGTCCTAGGAGGTGGGGCTGTCACTTGGAGTAGCAAGAAACAAACCTGCATCACCCTATCCATGATGGAGTCGGAGTACATCGCATGTTTTTCAGCGGTACAGGAGGCCGTTTGGCTCAGGAGGTTCTTGCAAAGACTTAGTGTTTCTACTCACTCAGACGACGTTGTGCTTATACACTGTGACAGCATGGCAATGCTTGCATTTGTGAAGGACCCCAAATTCTATGGTAGTGCCAAGCACATTGACATACGGTATCACTACATTCATGACATGGTAGCGTGAGGTGAAGTTATTCTGTAGCATATCTCCACTGGCAATATGTTGGCTGATCCTTTGACGAAGCTCATTACCAGAAATGTTCTCCTAGTTCACATTAGGAACTTGGGACTCAGGCGGATTTGATATGTATTTTCTTTGGGAAGACTTTATTTGTGATGGACATTTATTTATTTCTCTTACGTTTATTAATGAGCATATATTTGTTTGAGTAATCTTGTGTGTATACATTCATTATTTGTAAAGATGTCACCAGGCATTGAATCGACCCACTCACACGAGTGATTCACCTCAGTACTTGAGCATAGCGAGCAAGTTGAGCCCATGAGCATGCATGCTCGATGGTGCCTTAGTTAGAGCTAAGATGAGACCTTTACTTGGTCCAACTTGGAAGATACCTCACTTCTAAGCAGCCTGTTAGAAGCCGGATGTGAGGTTCTAGGCAGAAACCATGCAGGCAACTGTGCTAGAAACTCAGGTTAGATGCTTGAAGTAGCGACTAGACTAAGATCTATATGACGTTTAATTATTGCGAGAGACATGCCCACCCTAGTGGGAGTTACGTCATAGCATTCATATCATACTGCATGTGCTCATGTCGATTGATTGTGAGAGTGACCGTATGGAACCCTACTTTGTCACTGTGTGAGCCACATGGATCATATTAATCCCATGATACCCTTATTACTCGAGACAATGTCATGAAAAAGATACCCAATGATGCTACTTTGATGTTCTCTTTAGGATCATGGATTGACGATTGGGAAAGCTCTTGGGGATATTTGAATTGACATGAGGGGCTCAGAGAAAACCATCGGACACTACACCTTTGTTGTGTGACTCATTGCCCAGGCAACGTGTCGTATTTGTGATCGACGCAGTCATGAGTACATTACATACCAAGGATTAACACTGCTCGTCATGAGGGGTCAAGAGTGTTAGATCTGGTGTAAGTGGATAGTTTGGGGTATTTCGAGATTGTTTGTGAGTGATGTACTATGTTGGTTAGATGGAAGCTTGATATAGTACTCCTACCCTATTTTATATCGATAGGTCGCATGCCCCATTTCTTGTATGAATAGTTACACAGTTAAGAGAGACTTGGATGCATAGTTAAACTATTGCGCCCCATGTGGGCGAGTAGGAGATGTAAATAGAACACGGGCCAGGCCCGGTCCAAGCCGCCCACAAGGGGCAGGTCGGACCTAACCCGACCCAGTGGGAGTCTAAAAGGGGCAAGGGTCTTAGGGTTTTGGCTTTATATAGAAACCCTGTAACCCTAAGACCTAGAGATCTATGAAAACCAAAATTCTCCCTCTCTCCAGTGTTTGTGTTTTCTTTGGGATTCCATCTCTTCTTAGGGATTTGTGGTGTGGAGTTCTTTGTGGAGAAGCCTGTCATGATCGTGGAGATTCGCTCGCATGCTCATAACCATCTGTTGGCTTTTGATCCTTCTTCCACTGCGCCTCCATACACATTCAAGTATGATCCAAACCCTAGTTAATTTAGATCTTGGTGTTTGTGATCTAACAGCCCAAAACTCCAATGGTTCCAATGGATGCATAGATCACAGTAGTTCTCAACCTGGGCAGCCTTCACTAGAGCCTTGGAAATCAGATTTGGACCTTCGGAGTTTGATGATCCCCAAGCAACTCTGGCCAAACTTACCCAGATTTCTTCCTTAGAAGAGTATCAGTCTCGATTTGAGACCCTGGCTAATCGCATTACCAATCTATCAGGTCCTTTCCTCGTTAGTTGCTTCTTCATTTTTGGGCTTCGTGCCAACATACGAAGCGAGGTAATGGCCTTCTGACCAACAACCATAGCTCATACTGTGGGGCTCACTCGCCTCCAAGATGCCAAATTGTCTGAGGGTCATTGTTACTATTCCAGATCATTCGCTTCATCATCTTGACCACCCCTACTCCCAACTCCCCATTCTTCACGGCGCTCTTTACTTCCACCTCTACCAACCAATCCACCAATATCTAAAGTCCCACTACTTCCATCCCTAACTTCATCCATACCTATTAAGAAGCTAACAACGGTAGAAATGCAACAATGGCAAGATAGAGGTGTGTGCTATAACTGTGATGAACGACTCATACCAAGGCATCGCTGCAAGTTGCGCCAATTATTTTTACTGGAGTATGATGAGGAAGATACATATGAAGATACCTCTGAGGACCCGATGCCTCCAGAACCAGA
Organism: Telopea speciosissima; assembly: GCF_018873765.1. NCBI lineage: Eukaryota > Viridiplantae > Streptophyta > Magnoliopsida > Proteales > Proteaceae > Telopea > Telopea speciosissima. The sequence goes on from NC_057920.1 coordinate 46,661,349, forward strand.
TGGAACCAGTGTTGAAATTTTAGCAACCACGACCGAATTGTCGTATCATTCCATGACGGGGGAGATCTCTCTGACAACTCTTTATTTTAGCGACGATGTCACGGGAACACCAATTCAGGTGCTAGTAGATGGGGGCAGTTGGAATTCAATATTATCTGTGTGTTCCTCTCTCAATGGAGGATCAAATATATAGTTACATACTCAATTGTTCTAACTATGGTAGGGAAGATCTCATCTATTATCACATGTGATAATAGAGGATTACAAAAGATATGTACATGTGATAATAGAGGATTTACAAGATATACATAAGATTGCTTGAAGAGAATAGGAGATGTCCTTGAGAACCGAATATTGAGAGTAAACTCAATATTCGGTCAATACACCCCTCAAGGTGGAGGTGAAGGGGACTGAACCTTCAGCTTATCGCGCATGAACTGAAACCTGGCAGTTGGCAATGCTTTGGTGAGGACATTGGCTAGCTGATCAGAGGTGGAGATGAACTGCACATATAGTTGACGATTGGCAACACATTTACGAACAAAGTGAAAGTCAATTTCAATATGCTTGGTACGAGCATGGAAAACTGGATTATCAATCAAGTACATAGCCCCGAGGTTGTCGCACCAGAGTATAGGAGACCTGCGAAGTGGAAAGTGGAGCTCTTTGAAGAGTGCGGCATAGACATCGGCTAAGGCCTTGTATTCTAATTCAGTCGATGACCGGGCAACCATTTTCTATTTTTGTGATGTCCAAGAGATCAAATTTGGGCCAAGAAATATAGCATAACCACCCATAGATCGACGATCAGAACTGTTTCCAGCCCAGTTAGCATCCGAGAAAGCCTGTAGTGTTAGAGTGTTGGACTGTTCTAGGAGTAACCCATGTGTGGAAGTTGCCTTGAGATAGCGTAAAATCCTTTTGACTTGGGTCTAGTGGTCATCAGTAGGACAGTGCATGTACTGATATACCTGGTTTACTGTAAATAAGGCATCTGGCCTGGTCAATGTCACATACTGTAGTGCACTAACAATGGACCTGTACTTAGTAGCATCAATCATAGGAGCACCCCCCTGGATCCATAGTAGAGGAAGAGGTGGCCATTAGAGTGTGTATTGGTTTGCAGTCCTTCATACCAGCCCTGGTCAATAAATCTGCGATGTACCTTGATTGTGAGAGAAGCAAGCCTTTGGGATGTGTAATAGCCTCAACTCCCAAAAAGAAGTGCAAAGGTCCCAAGTCCTTGATAGAGAACTCAGCCGCCAGTTGCCCTAAAATACTGGCAACTCTAAATGGGGTATTGCTTGTGACAAGAATGTCGTCAACATAGATTAAAAAATATATTAGTACGCCCCCTTGCTGAAATATGAATAGAGATGGGTCAGTACGAGAAGCAATAAACCCCATTTGGAGTATAAATGTGGAGAGTCTGTGGAACCAGGCCCGAGGAGCCTATTTGAGGCCATAAAGAGAGCGATGCAGCTTACAGACATGATGAGGCAAAGCGAAGCCAGGGGGTTGGGTCATATACACATCCTCAGCTAACAATCCATGTAAGAAAGCATTGTTTACGTCCAGTTGCCAGACGGGCCAACCATGTGCGACTGCAATGGCTAGAACAGCTCGTACAATGGTGGGTTTGACAACGGGACTAAATGTTTCTGAGTAGTCCAGACCCTCTTCTTGGTGAAACCCCTTTGCAACAAGGCAAGCCTTGTAGCGTTCTAATGATCCATCCGCCTTCCGTTTGATTCTGTAAATCCATTTACACCCAACCAAACTCATAGAGGAATCTCTAGGGAGAATGGACCAAGTTTCATTTTGCAACAATGCATTGAACTCATTGGTCATTGCGGCCCACCACTCAAGAAATTTGTTTGCCTGACTAAAACAGGTCCGCTCTTTTTGGAGCATAGGAGCTGCGGTCAAGGCATGGGGGTGGTGTGGCGATTGGTGCATAGGGTCATTGGGTGCAAACGGGGAGAGGGGAGGTGGTGGTGATGGGGGGGATGGGGAACCCAAGTGTGGGGACGATGGCGCAGAATTGTAAAGATCCTAAAGAGGACGTGTACACCTAGGGGAGCTTGTGGGGGTTGTTTGAGGAGTAGTTAAAGGGGTTTGTGGGGGTGCCATGGTTAGAGGAGTGGGAGACCGGTCCTGGAGGGAGACCGTGGGGGACAGGGGGAAGGGCGAGGGTGGTGCCGAGACTGCTGCAGGTAGGTGAGGTGTCAGTAAAGTGTGAATAGGGGCTGAAGCCCATGGGGGAGGCGAAGGGGGAGCGGAGGTAGGTGGTGGTCCCAAGAGGGATGAATTCTGAAAGGGGAAGACAGACTCATCAAAGCATACATGGCAGGCAATGTATAGTCGGTTCGGGGCAACATTCAAACATCGATAGGCAGCATGAGATGGACTACACCCAAGAAAAACACAAGGAGTCGAATGATAGTTCATTTTATGGGAATTATATGGTCGAAGATATGGGTAGCAAAGACACCCAAAGATGCGCAAAAAGGAGTAGTCTGGCACCTGGTGATGGATGAGTTGGTAGGGGACACATTGTTGGATACACGGGACGGCATGTGATTAATTAAATACATAGTCGTATCAAATGCAAAAGGCCAATACCGTTGGGGAACTGAGGACTGGGCTAGGAGAGTAAGACCAGTTTCAACGATATGGCGGTGTCGCCACTCGACAAAGCCCTATTGTTCATGGGTATGTGGAACGGAGAGACGATGTTGAATGCCAATGCGTTGAAAGTAAGAGGGTGGGGTCCTATACTCACCCCCCCCCCCCCCCCCCAATCGGTTTGGATGGCTTTAATTTTCCTAGAAAAAGTCCATTCCACAACAGATTGAAAAGTTTGAAAAATAGTAAATACATCCGACTTATTGGCAAGAGGATAGAACCATATGTAGTTTGTGCAGTCATCCACAAAAATAATAAAATACCTATGTCCATCAGAAGAGATAATATGAGAAGGTCCCCATACATCACTGTGTACCAAGTCCAAAGGAAATAAACTGCGAATATGTGTTTCTTTCAAAGTAAAATGAGGGGATTTTCCTAACTGACAAGTAAAACAAACACCAGAACGCCATGTGGATTGACACGGTAGATTATTGACTCTATGCATAGAACGAAGAAGTGTCTCATGAGGGTGTCCCAGCCGCTGATGCCACCTATAGATATTAGAGTTTTCAGCCACATGAGCAGAGGGAACCGAATGTGCATTAGTGGATAACTGATAAAGCCCGCCATCACTAGGTCCGGATAAAAGAATTTTCTTGGTTTTGCGATCCTTGACAAGAAAATAAGAAGGGTGAAATTCAAAATACACATCATTGTCACTAGCAAATTTCTAAACTGACAAGAGGGATTTGGAAATAATGGGAACATGTAAAATGGAATTTAAATGAAAGGAGCGACAAGGGGAAAGAGAAGAAAGAGTTGAATAACCAATTTTATGGCTGGGGAAACCCTAACCATTACCTAATGTAGCTGATCGACACCACCATATGAGTCATAAGAGGTAAAGGATTGGGCATCAGGGGTCACATGGTGAGTGGCTCCAGTATCTAGGTACCGAGTGAGGGCAAATGAGGGTTGGTAAGGGGGCGGGTAATGGGGAGTGGGTAGCAGAGGTAGTTGGGCATGATGGGTAGAGGGAGTAGGGTGGTGGGTATTTGGGTAGTATGAGGGTGGAAGGGTGAATGGAGGATAGTCAAGGTTTTATGAATTACAGTAGTAACAGTATAGGGATGTGTGGTTTGTCCGGTTGCAATAGGTGCAAAAGAGGTTGCCACGACCACTCATAGGGGGAGGCGACCACCACAACTACCACGTCCAAAACGACCACCCCGTCCACGGCCTCAAGCAAAACCATGGCTAGCAGAGGAACCCAAATCAAATGAGGGGGTTCGTTATGCTGTGTTGGCTGACGGTGGGGTAGGGAAGGTAGCCTCTGTTAGTTGCAGTTTCTGAATGAACGAATACTCTCATGGCTAAGTAGCAGGCCACTTAACTCCGAGAAGGTGGGAGGCTCCAGACGGGTCAGAATGGGGGCCACAATTCCTTGGAGATCTGGAACAAGAGCTCGTAACACATAAGTATTGAAGTCAGCAGGCTTTAATGGATTTCCAGTGGCAGCAAACTCATCGGCTATAGTCTTTGGACGTTGGAGATAGGCAGCAATGGACTCATCAGGCTTTTGGTGAAGATTCTGAAGAGACATACTCAAAGTCATCATTCGAGTAGAAGAGGTGGATCCATAGGTAGATTGCAAGGTCGTCCAAATTTCAAGGCTGGTTTCCTTGTCAAGTACAAGGGAGTAAACTTCCTCATAGAGAGATGTGAGAAGCATACTAGTGATGGCAGCATCTTGTTGCTGCCAATCGGCCATGGCATCAGTAGCGGTGGGGCACGGGTTGGTGCCATCAACATAGGAAAAGAGACATTAGCCCTTGAGAAAAGCCATAAGCTGTTTACGCCAAGACAGGTAGTTGGTTGGAGTCAGCTTTAAGGAGACATAGTGATGAGCATGGGGAAGTAGTTTGGCAGATGTGGAGTTGGTGGTGGCCGCAGAAGAGGCCGAGTCCTCAGTTACTGAAGTCATGGAGAAGAAGAATGGAGAGGAGAAGAAGATGGGTAGAAAAAAAAAAATTGCAAGGATCGGCTAGAGATGGGGCGTTAGCCTTCTAGCTCTGATTACCATGTTGGAACTCAATATATATGTGTGTTCCTCTCTCAATGGAGGATCAAATATATAGTTACATACTCAATTGTTCTAACTATGGTAGAGAAGATCTCATCTATTATCACAAGTGATAATAATGGATTACAAAAGATATGTACATGTGATAATAGAGGATTTAAAAGATACACATAAGATTGCTTGTAGAGAATAGGAGATATCCTTGGAGAACCGAATATTGAGAGTAAACTCAATATTCGGTCAATCGGGGTAGTACCCATAATTTTATATAGACTAGGGTGGCACGACACTTGGGGCTTGCCATTGAAGTTGCGTCCAACATCGTGGTTATGGTTGGGAGTGGAAATCATCTTATGTGTGAAGGTTTAGTCTGCCAACTCCCAGTGAAGCTCAACCATTACTCAATCTCTGTAGATGCTTATGTGTTACTAGTCTTTGGTGCTGATTTAATTTTAGGTGTGTAGTAGCTGGCCCAATTGGGCCCAGTACTATTTGGTTATGCCACACTGGTTTTGGAATTTTAGGACGGAGGAAAGAAGGTGACGCTCTATGGCAATGCAAGTGGTGCTCCCACCCAGTTGCAGTACCACAGCCTGTGCAGGATTATTGAGACATAATCACATGTAGCTCTATTTCGATTAGAGTTACAGCAGGAAGCTGAGACACAGACCACTTGTGAAGACGGTGATCTCCAAAATCTTTTAAGTACATATGCTAGGGTGTTTGATGAACCCCAGGGTCCACCCCCAGTACGCGAGCACGAGCATGCTATACATCTCCAACTGGGCGCACTACCAGTCAACGTGCGGCCGTACTGATACCCACATTTTCAAAAGGGGGAAATAGAAAGGATGATTATTGAAATGCTCAACTTTGGGGTGATACGGCCGAGCAACAACCCATTCTCATCACCCGTTCTCTTGGTGAAAAAGAAAGATGGGACGTGGAGGTTTTGCGTTGATTATCGGGCGCTCACGCCATCACGATGAAGGATTGATTCCCTATTCCAACCGTTGATGAGCTCTTCGATGAATTGCATGGAGCACAATATTTTTCCAAATTGGATCTTCGCTCTGGATATCACCGAGTTTGGGTTCGAGAGGAAGACGTTCATAAGACGGCGTTTCGGACCCATGAAGGTCACTATGAGTTTCGAGTAATGCTCTTTGGCCTCACCATTGAGCTGTCAACCTTTCAAGCTATGATGAATACTATTTTCTGGCCCTTCGGCGCTTTGTATTGGTATTCTTCGATGATTTATTAGTCTACAGCCCCACTTGGGTGGCCCATCTACAACATTTGCACATGGTCCTACACACACTACAAGCCCACAACCTTTTTGCTAAAAGGTCCAAATGTGTGTTTGGTCAAATTTCTATTGATTGCTTGGGGCATGTGGTGTCCGCCCATGGGTTATCAGTAGACCCAACAAAGATTTCAGCAATATTATCCTGGCTCGTGCCTCGCTCCGTCAGGGATCTATGTGGTTTTCTTGGGCTTACATGGTATTGTAGGGATCTTTATCCTCTCAATTTGCCTACCCATACTTGACGTCAAGTATATCTAACAGAGGGGATAGAAATGACTATCCTACCCCTTGCCAGAACACACTGCCTAAGGTGGGATCCACGTGGGATCCACCTCCCTCTATCAGATGTACTTGACGTCAAGTACGGGCAGGCAAATTGAGAGGATAAAAATCAATATTACAGACATTTTATAAAGGGGTATTCCCAGCTGGCGGCACCTTTGACAGACCTTAAAAAGGGAGCCTACCATTGGTCTGCCGAGGCTCAGCAAGCTTTTACCACATTATAAGCTGTTATGACAAAAAGCACCGGTATTGAGGCTACCCGATTTTCCATACCTTTCACTATTGAGGCCGATGCCTCTAGAATGGGGATTAAAGCAGTGCTCTCTCAAGATGGGCACCCAACGGCCTTCTTTAGCAGCAAGTTGTCGCCCCGCCGACAAGCCTCATCAGCCTATGAGAGATGTACGCTATAACTCAGGCGGTAGTGCGATGGAGACAATACCTTCTTGGTCAGAAATTCTTCATTAAGATTAATCATAAAAGCTTGAAGGAACTCTCGGACCAGGTGATTCAGACATCGGAACAACAACAGTGGCTCTCTAAATTGCTCGGTTATGTATTTGAGATTTCTTACAAGCCGAGTCGCGACAACATTGCCGCTGATTCTCTGTCCCGTATACCTGAAGTGTCCCCTTCCATTTTCTCGATGACAGTCCCAACTTTCAAATTTATTAGAGAATCATCTTCAACCGAACTTCAACAGATCTGTAATGGATTTCTCATGACACCAACATCATTTGAAGGATATGCTCTAAGAGATGGCTTACTCTATTATCAACAGAGGTTGGTGCTACCCTCTGATTCCAACTTCAGAGACTTCTTTCATCAAGAATACCACTCCTCTCTACAAGGAGGAAACGCTGGGTACCTCCAAACCTACAAGAGAATAGCAACTAATTTGTTTTGGAAAGGGATGCGAGCCGATGTCAAGAAACTTGTTGGCTCATGTCCTATATGCCAATAAATGAAATTGATTCATATTTTTCCAGCGGGACTACTCCAACCACTTCCAATACCAGAGCAAGTTTGGGAAGATGTATCGATGGATTTCATTACTGGGTTACTTAGTTCGGCAGGGAAGACGACCATGCTAGTGGTTATAGATCGTTTAATGAAATACCCTCAATTTTTACCTCTACTACTGAACTATACGGACCGTGATCATCTACGGCCTGCTGCCCATAGTGGCCATAGCAGCGCACAAATGAGGCGAAGAGTAATGACCGCCTTACCCCCACTAGGGCAAGGTGCTCGGGCAGGGGTAAGGCGGTCATTACGCCTTGCCTCATTAGTGCGCTGCTATGGCCGCTACAGGCAGGCAGGCCGTAGACAATATGGATACAAACTATACTAGTCACAGAGTCACCGAAGTGTTTGCCACTGAAATTGTAAAACTTCATGGGTTGTCGCGGTTGATTGTGAGCGAGGGATCCCCTGTTCCTAAGTACTTTTTGGCGAGAGCTATTTAAACTATTGGGCACCACTTTGTCTATGAGTACCTCTTATCACCCTCAAACGGATGGCCAAACAGAGGTACTTAATCGCTGCTTGGAAATATACCTTAAGAGCTTTGTATCGGATAAACCGATGCACTGGGTCAAGTACTTGGGATGAGCGGAGTACTGGTGCAATAGTGCTTACCACTCCGCCACTGGAATGACTCCTTTTCAAGCCCTTTATGGCCGCCCTCCCCCAACTCTGATACGATGTTGTTGGGATATAAGATCGAGCAGGGCGAGAACGGGTTGTAGAGGTCATGGGTCCAAGACTTAGGAAGTGAAACACGATGGATCCAACAGTGCACAGCTCGTCATCCTATAAGATGACAGCGAGCATGAAAGAAATATCCTACGTAGCTTGCGTAAGCAATTCCACGTCTATCATAGACCAACAAGGTCCAAGACTTTCACCCATGTCACACCTAATCAGGCGCGTGGAGAGCAATGGATAAACATCATCTCCGTATTACACTCTCCAAAGGTCTCACTCCACTCCGAGATTCTAGCTTACCAATCCTAGCAAAATTCGAACTCTCAGCCACCTTAAATAAGGGAGGTAATACAAGTCCAACCCATCTGAACCCTCATGGAATTGACTATTGCTCAGAGATCTAACTTAAGCATCGGAGTGAGATCACCGGCGACACCCGATACTCTCTGCTAATCTCTATCTTCCAGGTCGAACTCGCTCCAGCAGAATTTTTGATGCAACAGTTTGGTGCCGTCTGTGGGAATGATACAATTCTCATAGCCTTAGACTCTCTACCTAACTGAACTTGAGACCATGGCCAGAGAACCTAATATCGTTCCATCCAATACTCAGGCTCCACCAGCCGTAAAAAACTAGGTAACTCGCCAGACAACGAAGAACACTTGCGGTGGCTGGAATGCAGGGAAGAAAACTCAACAATGGCAGACGGTGACTACGTCCGTCGACCCCCAGCTACCAGTGGTAGGGGAAGCAGTAAGAACCCAACCCTCTGCAGCGGTAGAGGCTGACCAAACGACAATGCAGGATCAGGGCCAGTCTAGCCACGGTACCAGGGCATTACCACCCCCACCACCACTGCCTCAGGGATTTGTCCCAGAAATAGATCCTAGCGCACAAGCCAATGTCGGCCAAATCCAGGATCTACAGTAGCAAGTCCTTAATCAGAATGGGGTCCTAAGGGACGTAGTTTGTGAGATGCAGGCGTTGAGGGCAGCTACTGTGGTGGCTGCTGCGGCCGCAGGCCTACATCCGGCATCGGTGCCACCTCCAGTGCCGGTACCACCTCCGGTACTCCCAAGGACTACCCAGGAGAACCTAAGGCCAGCAAGAGATGATGCGCGAGCATCAGGGAGTAGAGTAGGGTCATCGCACCCATCCAGGCAAGAGCCATCTCCTCTGGGAATAGTGCGTATGGGGAACAGGCCTACCAGGAGCGAGCCCTCTCGTGTGGGAGAACAATCAATCTCCACTGGCCAGAAAACTCACAGCCGGTCCAAAAAAACTCATTCCAGGGCCTCGGACATACGCACTGATCGGATAGAACAATCAAGGTTACCCCGTCGAGACCTCAGGGACAAGTTGAACGCACGTCGTACAGGCTCTGACGTCGTCAATAACTAGGTCGTAGAAAGTGAGCTTGATCGTAAGCTCAGAGAGATGAACATGAAGATCACGGCCCTGGAGAGAGGGACCGCCCCAGAAGAAAGTTTCAGACCGGGCCAACATCCTTTCACGGTTGAACTCATGAGGGCTGAGATACCTAAGGGCTTTAAACCCCCCACGTTCGAGGCTTATGATGGGAAGGGTGATCCTAATGATCACATCAGTTACTTCAACGCCATGATGATGGTCTATGGTGGGTCGGACATAGTGTCTTGTCATTCTTTCCCCACCTCTCTCAAGGGACCCGCAACGCTGTGGTTTACAAAACTGAAGCCCAACTCAATCTGAAGCTTCATAAAGTTGGCCAAGGCCTTTGTCAACCGCTTCTAGAGCTGTGTGAAGCAGAAGAAGACAGTAGCCAACTTACTGGCCGTCAAGCAGCGCTCTGATGAGTCCATCAGAGATTATATCGCCCGCTTCAACGTGGAGAGCTTGGAGATCAAGGACCTGGACGATGCAATGGCCTTCAATGCCTTGCACAATGGGGTCACCAACCACGACCTAGTGAAGTCGCTTGCGCTGGACCCGGTGACGACCATGCCACAGCTACTGGATCACTGCTACCAATATGCCAACATGTTCGATATCATGAAGGCAAGAAAAGCAGTAGATGGCAAAGTCCCTGAGAACAAGAGGGCAAGCGAGAAGGACGAGAAGAGGAAGGACACCAAGAGGGCGAGGTCAGACAGGGATCAGAGCCCTGACTACACCCCACTCAACACCACCAGGACCAAGATCCTCATGGAGGTCTATGATCAGGGCCTACTGCAGTGGCCTAGACCAATGTTCTCAAATCCTGAGGACAGAAACAAGAATAAATACTGCAAGTTCCACAGGGATGTCGGGCACAATACCGAGAACTACAGGCAATTGAAGAGAGAGATAGAAGATGTAATCTAGAAGGGTCACCTGAAGCGGTATATGAAGGAAGACATAAAGGACAACCCCCGAGGTCGTGACACAGTAAGGAATGACAGGGGAAGGGACGATAGAGCTCGTAGAGGAGATGATCAAGATCGCCAAGGTAATCGACGAGACGATCAACAAAAGGTCCGCAGAAATTGGGACGAGACCAATACGTCCACTGCACCTACCATTTTCACCATCCTGGGAGGACCAGGACAGGAGTCAACCCGCAAAACCAAGGTAAAAGCAAGGTTCGTGGCAGTGGCTGAAGTCCTCGAGAAAAGAGCATGCACTGAGCCCGTGATCACGTTCTCGGACAAAGACATGAAGGGGCTAAGCTGGCCACACGACGATGCCGTCGTGGTTCAGGCAGTCATAGCCAACCAACCTGTCCATAGGATTTTAGTAAACATGGGAGCATCTGTAGACATGTTGTCCTATGATGCATACTTGCAGTTCGGGTTCGAGCCAGGCACGCTAAAGCCCAAGACGGCACCTTTATACTGATTCTCAGGCGCGCCAGCCCCGATCGAGGGGTCGGCAGAGCTCTTAATGACGGTGGGTACAACACCATGCCAAAAAACTATAAAGGTCAACTTCATGGTTGTCCGAGTGGCAACCGCCTACAATGCCATACTGGGCAGACCCAGTTTGAACAAACTAGGAGCGATAGTCTCCACCAAACACTTGAAAGTAAAGTTTTCCACTCCTAACGGTATAGGGGAATGCCAAACGGAGCAGAAGAAGGCCTGGGAGTGCCACGCTGCATTCTTGAAAGGCATCAAGGGCAACTGCAGAGGAACAGCCTATCAAGTGGAGGTCACGGATAACCACGAAGAAGATAAGCGCTATCAGAGAGACGAACCAGTAGAGGAGCTTGTAGAGGTCCCGTTGGATGAACGGAACCCCATAAAAACCATAAAATTGGGTCTTCACTAAGTGGGGAAGAGGCGAGGGAGCTCACCTTGTTCCTCCAAAAGAACAAGGACGTATTTGCCTGGTCAGCAGCCGACATGCCAGGCATACTCCGTCACATCGCAAAGCACGCCCTGCACATAGACCCCAACAGAAAGCCAGTACAGCAGAAAAGAAGAACGTTCGCACCGGAGCGACAGGCCACAATGAAAGAAGGAATTGAGAAATTGAAGGCATCCAGTTTCATTAGGGAAGAACAATTCCCCACTTGGTTGGCGAACGTGGTGATGGTCCCTAAGCGAAATGGAAAATGTAGGATGTGTGTAGACTACACAGACCTCAATAAGGCATGCCCTAAAGACGAGTATCCATTGCCCAGGATCAACCTGCTGATAGATGCGACGGAAGGACACGAGTGGCTGAGTTTTATGGACGCTTATTCCAGGTACAACCAGATCCTGATGAAAGAAGGAGATGAAGTGTACACCGCATTCCAATCCAACCAGGAGAATTTCTGCTACCTGGTGATGCCGTTCGGGCTGAAGAACGCGGGAGCGACCTACCAAAGAATGGTAAACAAAATTTTCAAGGCCTAAATAGGTAGGAATATGGAGGTATATGTGGATGATATGCTAGTAAAAAGCATCAAGGCCCAAGATCACTTGGCCAATCTAGACGAAGCATTCCAAGTGTAATGGGCTCACCAGATGAAGCTGAATCTGGCCAAGTGCACCTTCGGAGTCAACTCTGGCAAATTTTTGGGTTATATGGTATCCCAAAGAGGAATTGAGGCCAACCCTACAAAGATCAAGGCTATACAAGAAATGAGCCCCCCCAAGACCGTTCGAGAGGTACAAAGGTTGAACGGGAGAATCGCAGCACTAGCACGCTTCGTGTCCCGTTCGGGGAACAAGTGCTTGCCTTTCTTCAAAACCTTGAAGAATCTCAAAGATATAAAAGGCTTCACATGGACGGAAGAATGTTAGAAAGCTTTTAAAGACCTCAAAGCTTACCTTACCAACCCGCCTCTATTGACTTGTCTAGTACCGGAGAAAGAGCTACTCCTATACCTGGCAATGCCAACAGTAGCCGTAAGCGCCACCCAATAAGAGAAGAAGATAGAATTCAAAAGCCTGTATACTATGTCAGTCACGTCCTGCTAGACGTGGAAACTTGCTACCCCAAGATCGAGAAGCTTGAGTTCACGTTGGTAAAAGCAGCCCGAAAGCTAAGACCATACTTCCAGGCCTACCCAATAGCGATCATGACTGACCTGCCCTTGAAGAAGGTTCTCCACAAGCCTGATGTATCTGGGAGATTAACAGCTTGGGCCGTTGAGCTGAGCAAGTATTAGATCGAGTATAGGCCCAGGACAGCTATAAAGGGACAAGCTCTGGCGGATTTTGTGGTCGAGTGTATGCAAAACAAAAATGAGCCAGAATAGGAGGACGCGTTAAAAGTACAAACCAGCCCAGAACCGTCATGGACCATGTTTGTAGATGGATCGATTAATTTAGAGGTCAGGGGGTTGGATTTATCCTAACAAGCCCCGAAGGCTTCAAGATACAGTTCACCCTTCGGCTGAACTTCCCTGCCTCAAACAATGAGGCCGAGTACGAAGCACTACTCGCAGGACTAAGGACTGCCAGGGCCATACAGGTCAAAAGGCTAATCTTACGAGCTGACTCACAACTGATCGTGAATCAGGTCAACAAAGACTATGAAGCCAAGGACGATCGAATGGCAGCATACTTAAAAGAAACCAAAAGGCTAGTAAGCTCATTCGAGATGTTCGAGATAAGTAGGGTACCACGTACCATGAACGAGAAGGCTGATGCGCTCTCATGTTTATCAAATGAGGAACTGACAAGGCTCGATGGCTCAGTATATATTGAGCAGCTTGATGGACCTGCTCATCTAGCTCAAGAAGTCGCACAGGCCAAGATCGAGCCCAGCTGGATGGACCCAATAGTCGCGTACTTAAGAGACAATGTCTTACTCGAAGACAAGGTCAAAGCCCGTAAGGTTCGAGGTCGAGCAGCCCGGTCCACGCTGATAGAGAACGAGCTGTACAAAAGATCAGTTTCTGGTCCGTTGCTGAAATGTCTGACCCCCACACGTGCTCTGAATGCCCTGGAAGAAGTACATCAAGGCATATGTGGCAGTCATATGGGGGGAAGGCATTTGGCTTACAAAGTACTAAAAGCCGGGCTTTACTGGCCCAACATGCAGAAAGAGGCGATCCAGTACATGAGAAGATGCGAACAGTGCCAGAAGTTCGTAGACATACCACGCCAACCTGCTACAGAACTAGCCTCCATACTTAGTCCCATCCCCTTTACCATGTGGGGGATGGATATACTGGGCAACTTCACCCCAACCTCAGGGGGAAGATGATATCTCGTGGTCGCTGTGGATTACTTCACCAAATGGGTGGAAGCAGAACCATTAGCAAAAATCACACGACAACAAATGGAGAAATTTTTCAGAGACAAGATCATCTACAGGTTTAGTCTACCAAAAGTACTGGTGACTGACAATGGGAAGCAGTTCAATAATCCACAATTTAGGGCATTCTATGCCTAATACGGCATCGAGCACCGAGCAACCTCAGTCGCATACCCTCAGGCAAATAGCCAAGCAAAAGTGACTAACCGTACCCTACTCGCAGGAGTGAAGAGAAGGTTAACTGAAGCAAAAGGAAGGTGGGTCGATGAACTCCCCAATGTATTATGGTCATATCAATCTACCGTTCGAACACCCACGGGGGAGAGCCCGTTCCGACTTGCCTATGGGACTGAAGCACTGGCGTCGATTGAGGTCATAGCGGGATCACTTAGAAGTCTAAACTTCAACGAAAGAACCTATCAGGATGGGCTAAGAGGCAACCTAGACTTCCTAGACGAAGTCAGAGAGGATGCATTGATGAGGAACGTGGCTTACAAGTAGAGGACGGCCCGCTACTACAATTCCAAGGTCAAAGAAAGGACATTCCGAGCTGGTGACTTAGTGTTACGAAAAGTGAGTGCCTCCAAACCACAGCAGCAAGGTAAGTTAGACGCGAACTGGGAAGGACCATATATGGTCTCTAAGAAAATCAGACCAGGAACTTATCACTTGAAGACCCCAGGGGGCAACAAGATACCACGACCCTGGAATTCAGAGAATATGAAAAAATTCTATCAGTAAGAGGTTGTTGTAAACAATTGCTTTTTTATTAATGGAATCTCAGTTCGTGTCAAATTTTGTGCAAGAACCAGTAAGAAAGTCTAGCTCCCTGAGCTAGCACGAAAGTCTAACTCGTTGAGTTAGCATGAAAGTCTAATCTCAATGGATTAACAAGAAAGTCTAGCTCATTGAGTTAGCACGAAAGTCTGATCTCAATGATTAGTAAGAAAGTCTAGCTCGTTGAGATAGCATGAAAGACTGATCTCAATGGTCAGGAAGAAAGTCTAGCTCGTTGAGATAGCATAAAAGGCTGATCCCAATGGTCAGCAAGAAAGTCTAGCTCGCAGAGTAAGCACGAAAGACTGACCTCCTTGGTCAGCACAAAAGGTCAAGCTTTAGAGCCGACACCAATGTTTAGTTCTCTAAAAGACTAGCAGAATAAAAGTCTGATTCATTAAAATAGCAGAAAACCTCTGACTGATGGCATAGCAAGATCGTGGCTCACATAAAGATAGAAAAGGACAAGTAAAAATGAAAGAATCCTTTATTAATGCCTCTGTGGAATACCAGTACATGAGGAGATTACAGTATACAAAGATAGTTACAAAGATCGTCTCATGATCCAAGTACATCCCCCGTAACGAGAAAACATGGCAAACTAAAGCTCATCAGCGATGTGAGCCCGAGGCAGACCATCTTGGAACTCGAACAAAAGAAGGTTGATGAAGCACAAGCACCAAGGGCCACCAAGTGTGAGACAGGAGTAGCATAACAACAGCATCGGATAGATTGATACTGAGCTCATCAAAAGCTTCTATCACTGAGCGACCCCAAGAATCAAGAGCAGACCGCGGGTCAAATGGGATTCACCATACAGATGCTCTAGGACCCAAGAAGCTCAGTCATCACCCCTCTGTCCCTGCCAAGGATGAGGAGCTTGAAGAGCATGAATGGGCTACGGCCTTAGGTCCTCCAGTACACCTGATGGTTCCACATCGCAACCTACCAAATACGTTTACAGTGGAATAGGGCAGGGAGTGGTCTCCTCAAGATTCTCCACCCCTTTGATGTAGCCTTACCACTCCAATGAGTTGGAATGGAAGGAAACACAAAGGGGATGCCCCACGGCTAATCGACCGAAGGACATGGCATGTCAATCAAGGATTGAAGCTTCAAGGGCCAATGTTGATAGAAGATTGAAGCCGAAGATAACACCGGTGAGAGGGTCAAGCTCCCTAAATTTGGAGCCTCTGTATCTGAAAAAATGATGAAGCCATGAACGATGAAGGAACTGTAAACCCCAAGAACAAAAGAAAAGCGGCAAAATAGCAGAAGGAGCCATAATTCTATGAACAATGCAAGGGTTGGAAAACTCAGTCTCTATTTAAAGTAGAAGGGTGACGGTTCAAGGTTCTAAACCGCATAAGGGGTGACACATCGCGGACCACGTGGCCTGGTCCCACTGGCTCACACTTCCCACAAAAGTTGGAAAAGATACGAATGCAGTGAAGCGACGGTTCAAAGTCCAAAGCCACATAAATGGCAACTCATGTCATGGGCCACGTGGCTAAACTCTATTGGACTCACGTCACCCCAAAAGGATGAGAAAAGCACAAATACAAGGATAACGATTCGATTCCTATGCCGAACCAAGACATGTGTTTGTCGCCCGTTGGCCTTAGGTCTCTCCAAGAAGCTCAAAATGCGTCATTATCAAGAAAGCAGTTCAAAAGCCGGCTCTCATAAATAGCAAGAAGAAATCGAGGGTCAATAGAAAGGAAAAGGCAATAAAGGCTTACGTGGGAAATTCGTAGAGAATATTTGGGGAATACTCAAAGTTATAATGACGCTTACGTCATGAAGAAAGGTAAAACGGCGCGAGGAAGCCAATTTCAAAGGGTTAGTCAGCAAAGCCTAGCATGAGAAGGCGACTTGAGGGCGCTACCTGAGAAGTCTACTGGCTCTTGCAAATAAGGAAAAGAACGTGCTCCAACACTTAAAGAAAATATATTTCATTGATGGCAAGCTGGGTGTTAACAAAAAAAAAAAAATGGGAGAAAAGAAGGGTAAAACATTGGGATTTTCAATTGCTGGTTGGAGGATTAGAGGCAACAACCACGCTTATTGAGGACAAATCAGCTGGAAGGGGATCCAGAGTGGGATCCACGAGAGCCAAGGTCGTGTCCACTGAAGGAGGAACGGGGAGAACGAGTTCATCCACAGAGGGCGCGACAGCAGTAGGAGGAGACATTGGAGCAGGGAGGTCATCCATGACCATAGGATCCTCCACGGCCTCCGATACATCCGGGGTCACCGAAATAGGAGGAATATAATAGCCGAAGCCAGAGAAGTCATAGCCTGGGGTCGTCTCAAGAACGTGCTTTACAGTATCATCGACTCTAGCCCGGTAGCCCTTATGACTCACCTCCTTCATGCAATCTTTCAACTCATCCGAGGACTTAAAGGCCTCCAGGGCCACCCTAATAGCCTCATCAATAGCCCGGGGCTGCCGGTCCTGAAAGTCAACAAAGTCCTTCAGGATGCTGTCAGTTTTCCTCTTCTCCAAAGCCGTAGCATTTTCCACCAGCTTCAGGTGTGTCTCCAACTCCTCAATAAGCCCAGTGAAAGATTTGACCGCATCCTCATGGCCCTTAGCTACCTCAATCAAAGTGGAGATGGTGGTCCCAGCGACTACCGTTTGCTCCTCCGTAGCCACTCTCATCTTTTTCTCCTCCTCATAAGAGGTGGACAGGCTCGCAACACACCGTCGTAGCTCGCTTGCCCCCCAAGTAACCTACAAAGAACAGGACGATATCAAAAATACGGGAAGCACACCAAGGAAGGAATCAGCTTAGGTCGAGGTCTACCCGAGCGAAATCCAGCATAAACAAATTGAGGAGTTTGTCATCTGGCTGGGCACGAAAATCATCAACGTCCCCGGGAGGCCCATAATCCATCAACTCCCCAGCAACACGAGGAGAATGGAGAGAGGAATCGCCCTCATAGACCTCCCACTGAAACTGGAGGCGCTTCTTTCCCTTGGGAGGAGGTAGGATGCCCCTTGCACCCTTGCCAAATTTCTCCTTGGTGAGGTCCTGGGGGGCTGTCTTTGAAGCCTTCGAGGCCTGGACAGTCTTCTCCAGGGATCCAGCACTTCGCGCAACTCTTTTTGAGGAGGGATCAAAGCTAGCCACATCTTCATGCGTCCTGTTCTCAGGGACCTTGGGCGGAAGAGCCTTACTGGACTTCTCTGCCTACTCCTTCCCCTTGGAGGAAACTTCCTGCTTCTTCTGGCCACCGCCAGAGGACACCGAACCCCCTATGGAAATGCCCAGGAGCGAAGAACGAGATGAACGCCTGGATTGCCTCTCCAAGGCCTTGTGTCTGGCCGATATGGCCTCTTCGTGAAGCTCGTTGACATCCGGTTCATAATCCACTGGAAGAAAGAAAAGTTCAGGTCAGAAACAGCTCGTGGCCGCTAAGGAAATAGGTTCTTTGGAGTAGGGACTCACCCCACGCTAAGCTCAGTTCGTGTTCAACCAGCAGACCCTCGTTCACAAGACCACGCACATCGAAGGCCATGCCTTGTGCCGCAAGCTCGAGAGACTGCTGATCGTATGAGCTCAGCATGGGGACCTGGTTCACTGATCATAGTCGTATAGATCCCCACTCCGCTTTGAAGGGATTGCCCTCAATACGTACAAAGAAAAAATGATCCTTCCACTTCTTCGTGGATTCAGGCATATGAGAAACAAATGCCTTAGGTCTATATGACCCCGTTGTACTGCGCAGGGCCACGTAGAACCACTCGCCGCCGGACTGCTTCAGGTGATAGAAATAAAGAAAAAGCGCCCATGAGGCCTCGCGACCAAGCTGGGCAAAAAATAGGTAGAAGCCAAGGTGGTGCTTCCAAGCATTCGCCACTAACTGGCCTGGAGAAATCCCAAAGTGGTCCAACACTTCCAGAATAAAACAGTGGACAGGGAAGCGAAGACCACACTGAAAGGCGACCTCATATAGGCACATTGTGCCTGGCCGAGGCATGTTCGCCCTCTCAACTCTATGGGAGACCCATGTCTCCACCCACGATGGAAAGTCGTACTGAATTCAGAGAGCAGCCAGCGAATCCTCAGTCATGGAACTCTCAAAGGCTGCCACACTGGTAGGCCTCACCATGGCCTCGTCCTCTTCCTCAACACCAGAGGCGCCGCCGCCGTCGACAGTACGCTCTGCCGAAGTCTCAGCCGACACTGGCCCGCCACTGGACCAAGCGGCGGGGCCCCGAGTCAGGCATTGGACCCGGTCAACAAACCTCTTTGACCCAAAGAGTGCAGATCAGTCCTCTTGGGTCCCCTCGAAACTCACTTCGGGGTCAGAACCCCCGCTCGTTTCGGCAGCATTGCCAGAATCCCCATTACACTCCGACGAAGAAGAAGACATGACTGAAGAATAACTTACTGGTAAAGAGCGGTAGAGATCGAGAGCAGAGGAAGCAGTATGATCGGGGCACGCGACGAATGTTCGCGAAAGAGGAACTTCACCAAAAAGGCTCGAGAATCCTTGAACGCGATAACCACCGGAATAACCGCAGCGGCAGACTCAAGGTATGATCGGGGCACGCGACGAATGTTCGCGAAAGAGGAACTTCACCAAAAAGGCTCGAGAATCCTTGAACGCGATAACCACCAGAATAACCGCAGCGGCAGACCACAACAAGAAACACAAAGAGTAAAAATCCCCAAGATGGCCGAGAAACAGTAAAAGGTTGCTGTAAAAAGCGAAGTTCCAATTTATAAAGAAGAGGGAACGCTTCCAAATCCAATGGCCAAGAGATGCGACCCATCGAAGGGCCGAAGGAAACCAACGCTTGGGAAGGCTCAAGGTAATTAAAGCTCAAGCCACATGGCTGAAACGCAATGGGGGGCTTAGCGTGACAAGGATCAGCCAACAGTAGGCCTAGCCCAGAGGTCATAATGCCTACGGCCCCGTGTCCGCACAAAGATGGAACGTCAAGCGTCGCCTCGAATCAAGGCACCTTTAGGGTTTCGGCCACGTTTCAGAGGATGACTGGAGCGACAAATCACGCTTGGCCGCCTAATTGTCAAGGCACGAACGCCAAGGTGATTGTCAAAAAGTGAAATGAACCTAACCCCCCTGAACGCTCACGTTCAGGGGAGTGGGGGGCTCGTGTTGGGATATAAGATCGAGCAGGGCGAGAACAGGTTGTAGAGGTCGTGGGTCCAAGACTTAGGAAGCGAACACGACAGATACGAGCACGAGCCCAACCTCGCGCCAACAATGCACAGCTCGTCATCCTATGAGATGACAGCGAGCACGAAAGAAATATCCTGCGCAGCTTGCGTAAGCAGTTCCACGTCTATCATGGACCAACAAGGTCCGAGACTTTCGCCCACGTCACGCCTAATCAGGCGAGTGGAGAGCAACGGATAAACATCATCTCCGTATTACACTCTCCAAAGGTCTCACTCCACTCCGAGATTCTAGCTTACCAATCCTGGCAGAATTCGAACTCTCAGCCACCTTAAATAATGGACGTAACACACGTCCAACCCATCTGAACCCTCATGGAATTGACTATTGCTCAGAGATCTAACTTAAGCATCGGAGTGAGATCACCGGCGTCGCCCAGTACTCTCTACTAGTCTCTATCTTGCAAGTCGAACTTGCTCCAGCAGGATTTCTGACGCAACAGATAAATTCCAAATTCATCGGCAAATAGACCAAGAGCTTCTATCTCGTGATCAGGTTCTCAAAGACCTCAAATTCAGTCTCGTACGAGCCCAAGCACGCATGAAAGGCCAAGCTAATAAACGAAGAACAGATCGTGAATTTGCAATCGGCAACTGGGTTTTTGTGAAGCTACGCCCTTATCGACAAATCTCCGTTGCACTACGTTCCAATCACAAGCTTTCAAAACGGTTCTTTGGCTCATTTCAAATACTAGACCGTACCGGCAAGGTCGCTTATAAGTTAGATCTTCCAGCTTCAGCCCAAATTCATCCCGTGTTCGACGTCTCGGTTCTCAAATAGTGTCATGGTGATCCGGCTTCCCAAATTCAGAACTTTCCACCTCTCACCATCGCTGAACCAGAGATTCCACCACCGATCGCTATACTACAATTCCGACGGTTACTCAGGCGTGGCTCGATAGTACGACAAGCCCTAATTCAGTGTCAAGATTTGCCTTTAGAGGAAGCATCCTGGGTCGATGTCTCCACTGTGCAGAAGTTATTTCCTGATTTAAACCTTGAGGAGAAGGTTTACTTTCATGGGGGGGTAATGATACGATCACACCTGGAGGGCCTAGGGAAGGACCCGCTGACACGACTGAGGATGGCGTGGCAGGAATCATTGAGGGAATGGAAGAAACTCCACGACACACAATCAAACAGAGAACACATCCCACGTTCCTGAAGGATTACATGTAAGGGAATGATGGGAAATCGTTAGTGCTCGGGAAGTTGGTAGAGGCTGTTACGATATGATTCGCTTAGGGAATATTAGCTACCAGGCTTACACCCACCTACATATTGAGAAGAGAATGAATGGAAACGTAGAGAATTATCCACTTATTCCTTTTGTGTTTTCTCTCTCTCTCCCTCGGATCATGATTCTTTACGGTGCTCTGCCCGTAGGGGTCAGAGCGGTGCACTAATGAGGCGAGGCGCAATGATCGCCTTATCCCCACTTGCGCTTGGGTAGGGGTAAGGCAGTCATTGCGCCACGCCTCATCAGTGCGCCGCTCTGGCCGCTACAGGCAATCGCGCCATAGAAGATCTGGATTGCTCTCCCTCTCTTATCTTCTCTTTCCTCTTCGTCTTCTGCATTATCTTCTCCTCCTTTGTCTTCTTCTTTTCTGGGTTCCAAGATCCTGTTGAGCGCAGTATTGTTCCTCCCATTAGTGGAGGGCATGGCCTTTGATGTATATCAATTTTGTCCCTTTTACTTTCTTCCCCATATTTAGGGGGCCATTCTGTATTCTTGGGCTTCTTGAATATATTTTCCTATTCAATAGAAGAAAAAAAACTTCCTGACCTAGACCACTTAATTCTTTTTGATGTGTCATCATGCCTTTTGGCTCCATTCAAATCAAGGATTTAAATCAAGTGAATTATGCTCTAATGTTTTAATTCAAATCTGATTAGTGTGTTCCTTACCTTAATCTGATTTTATATCCAATCGATATTTAGGGCCTGCATGATAACGCTTGTTTCTCCATTTCTTTGGTTTTTTTTCTAAAAAAACAAGAATAAAATCTGTTTGTAAACACCGGTTCATTTTTTATTCCTAGTAATGAACTAGACAAAAAGTTGTTGAGAAATAGGGGAAAAAAAGAAGCTCCAATTTGAAGCCAGTAACAGTAACAGTACAAAAAGACATTTTTGGAATAGAAACATGACCCGAAAACAGAAGTGTTATCATGCAGGCCCTTAATGTAAGTGTTTGAATCAGAATTCACCAAACATTTTTTATTTTTTAAATCTAGAACTCTAGGACTAGAGGTATTAATTTTATATTTTATTAACTAATTAGAAATAGCTAAAAATACACATAAGGAAATGTTCCCTTATACTAGTGTTAATTTTTTTGTTCAGGGGTTAATGAGAGTGTGGCAGGGGCATCAACATGAATGGGATATTTTATTTTATGGTGCAAGGTGGTAATTTTGCATGCTCATATGTCCTGGCACAGGGATTATGCAACCAGGCAGAATTCTTTTTACCTGTTTTTTTTATAGGAGAGGGTTTGCTACGATGCTGATGAACCCAAATTCTCACCAACCAATCAGGGACCGCCACATGTCCAAACCCAATAAGGAGGACCCGCCCAGGACAAGAACCCAAAAATGAAGAGCCAAATAAGGATTTCACCCGACCCAACATGGGCACCCGGGGCGGGGATCGTAGGCACGGACCCTGACTCGGGCATGACGTCCCCGGCACACGTCATGCCTACGCACGTCATCTCCAAAGCACAAGCTCCCTCGGATCGCCATCAACAAGACAACATCGCTAAGGACTCTAGGCCACCGCTTATCGAGTCACATGGAGTGAACGCACTCATACACCATGAACTCCATCTACCACGTAGATGAGTCTATCCATCAAGATTACTAAGGCCACTCGGACACTACGTCCCACAAGAAGGCAACTTCCAAAGACACCAAGTCTCTAAGGAAGACAACCAATCAGGATAAGCCCAGCTACCCAGGGACTCTATCACCTATGGCAAACACTCTACATCAACTGGGACTCTCTACACCGCCACACACTACTATAAAAGGCAAGGTACACAACCCCATCAGGGGGATCGAAACTCATATTGAATACTACTATTCATCTGTTTGCTCAGAGAGATCGAACTTAGGCATCGGAGAGTCCTAGGCCGGAACCACACCGGTTCTCCTTTTCACCTCAGGGTCTTTTGTAGGTTACGACACTCGAAGGACCGCTGAGCGATTTTGTGACGCAACAGATTAGCGCCGTCTGTGGGAACGACGCTAGCCATAGTATCTACTAGCTTGTTTCCATACCTGATCAATCATGGCATGCAGGAAGACCGCTCCCTCCACCAACAATGCCCCTAGGGAGGGGAACGGATCACCTCCTCCAGAGAGTTCACGTCGCAGGGTCAATGATCGTGTCTATCATGAGGAGGAGATCCCAGAGAACCAACAAGTGGGGGTGGACAACCTCTACCCGGAAGCAGCCATTGAAGCCCCCGTGGAGCTAGTACCTGATCCTAACGCACCAGCCACTGTGGGTCAGATCAACGACCTACAGCGTCAGATCCTCGACGACCAACGACTCTTCCGCTAATACCTCAGGTAGAAGGCGGTGACCTACCATCGTAGGCAGGAGCAGGGGCAGGAGCAAAGCCCTAAGAGATCACCTCCCAGGGGTGATAGGTCCGAGAGGCATACTAGGCAATTGGGAGAATTCTCCCGACATCCAAGGAGAATGGCAGACCTCCCAGCACTGTCGGACCGAGGGAAAACACCATCACACTGATCCATGGTACCTAACCTTGAAGGGTCCATTCGGAGGTCGGTGTTTGATGGTCGACTAGCAGGAAGTCATGTACCAGAGCAAAGCCAGACTTATCGTGAAGGAAGCCCCTCGAGGTCAAGACAAGATTCATTCTGACGTGACCCTTCACCATCTCGCCAACAGTCGAGACTGGAGGGGACTTCCAGGAGAGGACGTGAACGAGCTCATAGCCAACTACCAGTCAAACGTGAAGGACAAACACGGGATGAAGAGCTAGACAAGAGACTCCGAGAGTTGGACGAAAAGCTGGAAGGGTTGAAGAAGCAAACCAAGGGTGAGACACACTCGATCCCTGGACAACACCCCTTCTCAGAAGAGATCATGTCAGCCTCACTGCCATCCAGGTTCAGGCTACCTACCTTTGAACTCTACAGTGGTCCCACCGACCCTAATGACCACATCAACTACTTCAATGGCATGATGATACTATATGGTGGATCAGATGTGGTGTCCTGTCGAGCATTCCCTGCATCCCTTAAGGGTGCGGTGACCTCATGGTTTTCCAGACTACGACCACGGTCGATCAGATCGTTTGTAGAGCTATGTGAACAGTTCGTGACCCGCTTTCAGAGCAGCGTCAAACAAAAGAAGACCATGGCCAATTTGCCGAACGTGATCCAAAACCCTGGGGAGTCCCTCAGGCAGTATGTCAGCAGATTCACTAAGGAATCCTTGGAAGTCCGAGACTTGGATGACCAGACCCAGCATGCAGCCCAAGCAAGGGGCATCAGAGACATGGAACTAATCAAGGACTTGGCACGTCATGAGACCAAGACCATGAAAGAGCTCCTGGAACGATGTAATGAGTTCGCTAACATGGTCAAGATAGTACAGTCATGGACAAAGGCAATTGAAGGCAAGACCCAAGACAACAAGAGGTCAGCACCAGATGACCGCAAGGAGAATAAAAGGTCAAGGACTGAGCGACGATAGGAGAAGGGCGAACGCCCATCGGGAAGAAGTGATCGTCGATCAGAGAGAGGTGAGAGGGCAAGCAGCCCAGAGTTCACACCCCTCAACACCACCAGGTCACAAATCCTCATGCAAATCCAAGACCATGACCTAGTCAAATGGCCACGACCCATGCTAGCAGGACCTGAGAAGCGCAACCCTAACAAGTACTGCCTCTTCCACAAGGACTATGGGCATGACACAGAGGAATGCTATCAACTCAAGAGAGAGATAGAAAACCTTGTAAGAGTAGGGAGTCTCAATAAGTACGTGAAGGGGAGACGTGATGGCCGTTCGGGCCAAGGAGATCGAGGACGTGACCGAGAAAGAGAACCAAGGAGGGAAGAAAGGAGAGCGGACCAAGATAGAGAAAGAGACCGCGCTGATGAGAGAAGAGATGCAACAAAGCCAAGTGACATCAAGGGAGCCCCCATCCTCACCATACTTGGAGGACCGGGGCAAGAGTCTACCAGAAAGGCCAAAGCCTATGCCAGGTTCATGGGAGTAGTAGAAAAGCCAAGCAAGATGGTGAAGACTGAGACGGTGATCTCCTTCTCGGATGACGACTTGGAAGGGTTGAGCTTTCCACATGAGGATGCCCTGGTAGTACAGGTGGAGATAGCCAACCGATCCATGCATACGGTACTGATAGACACAGGGGAATCCGTGGGTGTACTCTCACTGGACGCCTACCGTCAGTTCGGATTTGGAGACGATCAACTCAAGCCAGAGCCTACCTACCTCCATGGATTCTCGGGCGCCACTGCCTCCATCAGAGGCACTATAAAGCTACTCGCCACCTTCGGAGAACACCCTCGCCAGGTAACCATCATGGTGAACTTCATGGTGGTCAGGTCCGGGGTGTCATTCAATGGCCTCCTAGGATGACCATCACTAATAGCCCTTAGAGGCATCATATCTCCAACCCACCTGAGGATGAAGTTCCCCACTGACAATGGTGTGGGAGAAGTTCGAGGTGATCAGAAGAAGGCCAAAGAATGCTATGCCACCTTTGTGAAGAGGAACCATGGCAACACACGAGGGATGGCACTATGCATAGAGAACTTGGTCAGTGACCAGAGAGACAAGCTAACAGAGAAGAGAGGAAGACCGCTGGAGGACCTCAGCCCCTGGCCACTCAGCAAAGATGACCCGTCCAAGGTCGTACAGATGGGCTCACTACTGAGTAACAAGCAAAAAAAAGAACTGGGGTACCTCCTCCAGACTAACATGGATGTTTTTGCATGGTCGACTGCAGACATGCTCGGCATTCCAAGATCCATAGCAGAGCACAAACTGCATGTAGACCTAACCAGGAAGCCCATCCAGTAAAAGAGAAGAAATTTTGCCCTCGACCGACAAGCAGCCATTAAAGAAGAGGTCGAGAAATTGAGTCAAACAGGGTTCATCAGAGAAGAAAAGTTCCCTACCTGGCTCGCAAACGTGGTCATGGTACCCAAGCCTAACGGAAAGTGGAGGATGTGCGTCGACTACACTGACTTGAACAAGGCATGCCCCAAAGATGAGTACCCACTACCCAGGATCGATCTGCTGATCGACGCTACTGCAGGATATAAGATGCTAAGTTTCATGGACGCCGACTCCGGCTACAACCAGATCCTCATGCATAAGGATGATGAGTCTTACACCGCCTTCTGAACAGACAAGGAGAATTACTACTATCGTGTCATGCCGTTCGAACTAAAGAATGCAGGGGCCACCTACTAGAGGATGGTCAACAAGATGTTCGAGGAACAGATTGGGTGCAGCATGGAGGTGTATGTTGATGACATGCTGGTGAAAAGCGTCCAAGATCATCAATACCTCACCGATGTGGAAGAGGTATTCACCGTACTGAGAAGGAACCAGATGAAACTCAACCCTACGAAGTGTGCTTTCGGGGTGACGTCCGGAACATTCCTAGGGTTCATGGTCTCAGTACGGGGAATAGAAGCCAACCCATCCAAGATCAAGGCCATCCAAGAGATGGCACCACCTCGGACAGTCAGAGAAGTACAGAGGTTGAATGGAAGGATCGCCGCCCTATCAAGGTTCGTGTCACGGTCCGGAGACAAGTGTCTGCTATTCTTCAAGACATTGAAGAACCTTCGATGTCCTAAAGACTTTACATGGACAAAGGAGTGCCAGAAAGTGTTTGAAGAATTGAAAATATACCTGGAGAACCCACCATTGCTTGGGCGCCCAGAGCCCAATGAAGAATTACAGATTTACCTGGCAGTGACCCCCATCATAGTGAGTGCAATGCTACTAAAAGAAGACGACAACATACAAAGACCCATCTACTATGTGAGTCATGTCTTAATTGATGCAGAAACCAGGTACACAAGAATAGAGAAGGTAGCATACGCACTGGAAATCGCGGCAAGGAAACTCAGACCATACTTCCAAGCCCATACCATCACAGTCCTCACCAGCCTACCACTGAAGAAGGTGTTGCACAAGCCTGACGTCTCCAGACGGTTGATCTCCTGGGCAGTTGAGTTGAGTGAGCACGACATCAGGTTCCAACCCAAGACGGCCATCAAAGGCCAAGCTCTGGCGGACTTTGTAGCTGAGGGCACTTTGCCTGAGAATGGGATAGAAATACAAGAACCAGAGGAGCAGGATTGAGGATCGTGGGAGATGTTCATGGATGGTTCGAGTAATGCCACAGGGAGTGGAGCTGGTTTCATGCTTACCAGCCCCGAAGGATTCCAAATACAATATGCTCTCCGGTTTGCCTTCCCAGCATCTAACAACGAAGCAGAGTACGAAGCACTGTTGGCTGGACTCTGGGTGGCCAAAGCCATCCAAGTCACACATCTATCCATCCAGAGTGATTCCCAGCTTGTAGTGAACCAAGTGAATGGAGCGTATGAGGCGAAGGATGAGTGCATGGCATCATACCTAGCGCATGCTCGGGAATTGATCGGGCAATTTGAGAAGTTCGAGAAGTTTGAGATGGTTCAAGTACCCAGGATCGAGAATGCTACTGCAAATGCACTATCTAGGCTAGCCAATGATGAACTCAAGAACCTAGCCAGTGCAGTGTATGTGGAAATATTGCATGAACCAACATATCAAGAGAAGCTGGTCAATGAGATCGAGGAAGGGCCTAGCTGGATGGACCCTATACTCGACTACTTGCAGAACGACGTCTTACCAGAAGATAAGATCGAGGCAAAGATTATAAGGATGAGAGCTGTAAAGTACACTGTCCTAGATGGAGTACTATACAAGAGGGGGGCCACAGCACCACTACTTCGGTGCCTAGGACCCAAGGGAGTCCAATATGCCCTGGTAGAAGTACACGAGGGAATCTGGGGAAGCCACATGGGAGGATGACATCTAGCCTATAAAATCCTTCGACAAGGACTCTACTGGCCAAGAATGCAAGAAGAAGCCATCCAGTATGTCAAAGCCTACGAGCAATGTCAGTTGTTCGCCCCAGTACCCCATCTACCCGCCACCAAACTAACATCGATCCTCAACCCCATACCCTTTGCCATGTGGGGGGTAGACATCTTGAGGGACTTCACGGCAGCGTCAGGCAACCACAAGTACCTGGTGGCCGCCATCGACTACTTCACCAAGTGGGTAGAAGCCAAGCCACTAGCAAAAATTACAGAGAATGAAATGGAGAAGTTCGTCCATGACGAAATCATCTATAGGTTCGGCATGCCAAAGATCATCGTCTCTGACAATGGGAAGTAATTCAACAACCCCAAGTTCAGCACCTTCTGTCAGAGCTACAACATTGACTATCGGCCTGTTTTGGTAGCCTACCCACAGGCCAATGGTCAGGTGCAGGTCACCAACAGAACCCTGCTGGACGGAATAAAGAAAAGACTGGAAGGAGCCAAAGCAAAGTGGGTCAAAGAATTACTAAGTGTTCTGTGGGCATACCGCACCACAGTAAGGACACACACAGGAGAAAGCCCATTCCGCCTGGCATATGGAACAGAAGCATTGGCACCGGTAGAGGTCCTCGCCATATCCCACAGAGTACTACACTTCAATGAAAGAACTTACACAGATGGACTGCAAGCGAACCTAGACTTTCTGGATGAGGTGCATGAGAAAGCACTGTTGAGGAACGTGGCCTACCAACAGCGAACAGCCAAGTATTACAATGCCAGGGTACGTGAACGGTTATTCCATCAGGGGGACCTAGTCCTAAGGAGGGTAAGTGCATCACAACCAAGGAAAGAAGGGAAGCTATTAGCAAATTGGGAAGGACCCTATATAGTTTCCAAGCAGATATGCCCAGGGACATACCGCTTGAAAACTCCGGGGAGCAAGAAGGTAGACCGCACCTGAAACTCAGAACACCTGAAGAAGTATTACCAGTAGAAGCAATAGCACTACCGACAATAGCAGTCAAGTAGCAGTAGTAGTAGTAACAGTAGCAGTAGCAGTAGATGACATCACTGTTTCAAGGACAATTTAAAATTTTTCATTCAAAATAAAGAGGTGTTTCGGGAATACTTGTCTTCTTCTGCCACTCAATCGAATCACTACCACTACACTAAGGCGTTATACCATCACGGAGGCTTTATGCCTAAGGCGTTATGCCACCACTGAGGCTCTTATGCCTAAGGCATTATGCCACCACTGAGGCTTTATGCCTAAGGCGTTAGGCTACTACTGAGGCTCTTATGCCTAAGGCGTTATGCCACCACTGAGGCTTTATGCCTAAGGCGTTAGGCCACCACTGAGGCTCTTATGCCTAAGGTGTTATGCCACCATTGAGGCTCTTACGCCTAAGGCGTTATGCCACTACTGAGGCTTTTATGCCTAAGGCATTATGCCACCACTGAGGCTTTATGCCTAAGGCGTTAGGCCACCACTGAGGCTCCTATGCCTAAGGCGTTATGCCACCACTGAGGCTTTTATGCCTAAGGCATTATACCACCACTGAGGCTTTATGCCTAAGGCGTTATGCCACCAAGGCGTTATGCCACCGAGGCTTTATGCCTAAGGCGTTATGCCACCAAGGCGTTATGCCACTGAGGCTTTAAGCCTAAGGCATTATGCCACCCAGGCGGTATGCCACCAAGGTCCATGGACCACAGAGACAAGACATCCCTATGGACCGCCAACTACATGGGGTCGCACAGATACGAGAACTATCAAAGCAACAAGGATCAAATGCATGTCATATCAACATCACCAAAAGAAAAAGTTAAATACATATAATCCAAGGAAGACAAAAAGCAAGCATCACAATCCAAAAGTTGTCATCCAAAAAGTTCCCATCCAAAAATTCAACATCCAAAAAGAACATCTGTAAAGTCATGGGGCGTCTGATGGAGGAGCAACCTCTGATCCAGCAGGAGACATCATGTCAGCCTCAACAAGAAGAGCGGCACTCTCCTCTAGTACGGCCGTGCCCTCCTCTGTCGGCGCAGCACCATCCTCAAGGGGTACACAAGCCACGGCAGTAGTCTGGGGTAGTAGCGTGGTAACCTCTGGGAACCTCGAGAAATTATAATCAAGGGTCCTCTCTAGAATGCGAGCCGCCAAGTCCCTGATGCCTCCCTCATATATCTCCTGGTTGTACTGATGAAAGTACGCAGTGATCTCGAGAGACTGCCGATACACCTCCACTGCCTGCTCCCCAGCCTCAGACAACTCTACCTCATGCCTCTGCCTCAAAGCACGAAGCTCCTCCTCTAAGGCCCGGACTCTAGAAGAACTCTGAGCCATTGCAGTGGTAACCACCTCGAGCTCCTCCTCCAAGGCCTGGACTCTAGAAGAACTCTGAGCCGTTGCAGCGGTAGCCACTTTGAGCTCCTCTGACACCTTTCACTCACGTGCTACAGCCACCTCACGGGCAGCCCTAAGCCCCTGGACCTCCCTCTTCACATTCTGCAGTGCACGCCTTATCTAAAGCTCGTGAAAAGCATGACCCTCCAGTCGAAGCACAGCTTCAGTAGCACAATGCTGAACCTACAATCAACAGGACAGACAATAAACATCCCAAGCACAAGAGAAGCAATGACATAAAGAGAGTGAGAAGAATAACTCACAGAAGCCATGTCCTAATAGAGAAGCTGTGAGAGCGTGGCATCACTGATCCCCCGGGGGGCTGAACGCTCCGCGGGAAGCCTACCCAGGTCCAACCACTCTCGACTCACACCACGAGTTGCCAAGGTCGCTCCCTCCAGAAGATCCCACGCCAACACCAAAGGAGAAGAGGTCGGCAGATTGGTGGCAGTGCCAGCAGGAGCAGAGGCTGCCCCTTTCCCCTTAGAAGGGGGTCGAGTAGTAGACCCAGGATTGGAAGCAGGAGGAGACGTCCATGGAAGAATAACACGTGGCCCAGTCCTCACCGGGCTGGGGGGATCAAAACTCCCCTTCCTCTTGGTCCCAATGACTGCAGGAGGAGAAGAAGAAGCTGGGGGTACCACACCAGAAGAAACACCCCCAGCAGCAGCAGCCTGAGCGATCTTCTTCTGCAGGTTAGAGCGGAAGAGGCTAAGATCCGGTCCAATGTCCACTGCACCATAACATCCCATCAGAGGCACAAGGTAGGTCAAAACAGGAATACATAGAAGGAAGGTACATAAGAAAATAATAAGGAAGTCAAGTATCTTACCAGGACTCAACTTCCAAAGACACAAGAAAGCCTCAGAATCCAACTGATGGACATCGAACGGGTCGCATCCTTGACATCGCTGGAGCGAGTCGCGCTCAAAGTTGATCAACTCAAGAGGACGGTTCGCCCTCCTGATATCAATAACCTCCCAGGTAGACCACAAGGCACAGTGGGGGACCGTGGCGAAGAAGAAGCGATCCCTCCAGTACTTCACCTAACTGGTAATCCCCACCAGAGGATCGAGCACGGTAAGAGATCCCCTAGGAAGACGATGGGCGAAGTGGTAACACCCACCTTCCCCCTTCTTCAACACGTAGAAGCAAGAGAACAAGGGAACGGTGGCAGCATGCCCCATACGGGTGAAGAATACATAGAAGCCCAGTATGACCCGCCAAGAGTTGGGCAACACTTGCCCGTGGGTAAGACACCAATGCTCCAACACCAACTCCACAAAGTGGGAGATAGGAAAATGAAGACCAGGACAAAGAAAATGTGGTAAAGGCAAACCTCATCAGCTCGATGGGAGTAGGCACGGTCGTCAAGCCCAGGGACGCGAAGCACGACCTCAGAGGGTATATGGAACTCTCGACGAATAGACGCCAGGTCAGAAGAAGTCAAGATGCTAGCAATATGCACCAATTTACTCCTTGGGTCGCCAACAGAAGTAGAAGCTCGGGGGGCCCTGCGACCCCTATTAGGGGCAGAACCGCCAAAAACCTCTTCCTCCCCATCGCTAGCAACAGGGGAGGGCAGAGGGGAAGTATCCACGAGGGAAGACGACCCCAAAGAAGACTCCTTAACAGACCCAACCACGACTGAGGTTGGATCAAAATCATCAGACGAAGTCATGAAAAGACAATGAAGCAAACTGGTCACTTACTCAAAGAGACGATCTCCCAAAACCAAGCAACCAGGAAGAAGAAGACCCGCCTGCAACCATCAGTGCAGGGTCAATCAATCAAAAAAAAAGATAAAAGAAAAAAAAAAAAAAAGAGAACGTAGATGCTACATGAAAAAGCAAGAAAGGAAGAACAGTACTCACCAAGGATGTCGACCGAAGCCGGGTAGGCGTGGATAGCAATCAGATCAGGGGCACAGATCGCCTACAGGTGCAGACCTGGGCCCGAATCCCCTACAGGAGCAGATCGATCGAGCAGATGGACCGCGGACCTCCTACGGGTGTGGATCGGCCAAACAGACGAGCACGGACGCCTATGGGTGCAAACCACCCATGGGCGTGGACCGCCTACGGGCTAGGCACGGATCGCTAGTAGGCGCAGACCGAAGGGACCAGGCGCGGACCGCCTACGGGCGTAGACCGAATGCACTAAGCGCGGAGGATCGACAAGCACACCCCCGGGCGCCGATCAGATCATGACCGTGGACCCCTCAAAAGATGCGTCGTGACCATACACGAACTCGAAACCGCAACAGGCACAAATCGATCGAGCAAGGATGGACACCGCAAAGTGAACTATGGCACGCAAGTGCAAGCCAAAGGTAGCACACATGGGCTAAAGCCGAAGACACCAAGCCAAGCAAAGCACCAAGGACAAGGCAAGTGCCTAAGAGCTAAGCAAAATGCCCCTCCTTGTGACAAAAGATCAAACGCTTGGGGGGCATAATCATGGACACAAAACCCAAGGCTCAACCAAAAAGTGAAAGAAGAGAAAGCAAGAGAAGAGAAAAAGTTAGATAGAGAGAGAGAAGAGGAAAAGCAAAAAGTAAAAAGTGAAGTGAAGACAAAGACATGTATATCTACAAAAACGAGAGGAAAAAGACAAAAAAAGGTGAGAATGAGGGGTTTTGAACCCCCAACCTCCACATCACCAAATAAATAGCATAAGCACCCTTTGCAAGGAAATTATTCGTAGGGCACCCCTTAGATGATACAAGAAGATAGGGAGTACTCTCTTGAACATGTTGTTCTAAGAGAGTGGGGGGCAAATGATGAACCCAAATTCTCACCAACCAATCAGGGACCGCCACATGTCCAAACCCAATAAGGAGGACCAGCCCAGGACAAGAACCCAAAAATGAAGAGCCAAATAAGGATTTGACCCAACCCAACATGGGCACTCGGGGCAAGGATCGTGGGCACGGACCTGGACTCAGGCATGACGTCCCCGGCACACGTCATGCCCACACACATCATCTCCAAAGCACAAGCTCCCTCAGATCGCCACCAACAAGACAACATCGCTAAGGACTCTAGGCCACCGCCTATCGAGTCACGTGGAGTGAACGCACTCATACACCATGAACTCCATCTACCACGTAGGTGAGTCTATCCATCAAGATTACTAATGCCACTCAAACACTACGTCCCACAGGAAGGCAACTTCCAAAGACACCACGTCTCTAAGGAAGATAACCAATCAAGATAAGCCCTGCTACCCAGGGACTCTATCACCTACGGCAAACACTCTACATCAACTGGGACTCTCTACACCGCCACACACTACTATAAAAGGTAAGGTACACAACCCCATCAGGGAGATCGAAACTTATATTGAATACTACTATTCATCTATTTGCTCAGAGAAATCTAACTTAGGCATTGGAGAGTCCTAGGTCGGAACCACACCGGTTCTCCTTTGTCACCCCAGGGTCTTTTGCAGGCTACGGCACTCGAAGGACCGCTGAGCGATTTCTTGACCCAATAGATGCCAAAGTGCATATTTCCACCAATGAGAGGGTGGGAACAGAATTGTTCAATAGGGAGTTTTAATGGGGAGAAAGAGTGTCAGGTCCACGGGTGGAATGTGATAAGGTGTACACAAGAATTTACATACTGGGTTCGTGGAAATGTTTTTTTATGTATTTAATAATATTTTGAATAGTTGCCTAGGCAGGTTCTGCCTTATGTGATAAGAAAAAAAAAAACATATAAGTCCCATCCCAACTATAATAAAATATGAAAACACACGAAGCCTACTTGATTATAACTTATCTTCAAATGCCTTCAACTGAATTACCTAAGATGAAGAAGTATGACTTGGAAACAATAAGCTTTGTTAGGCATTACATGCCAAGTTCACAAGTCTATTAGCAAAAGATTCAACTTTTATATAAAAGGTCATAAAAGGTCATATTTTGGAAAATATTCATTTAAAACATATATGTTAACACATGTGACATAGGAAATAGAATATGCCTAAACGTGTCAAAGTTCAGCCCCAACCAACCAAAATTGATTGTTTCAGTTTAGATCGTTCTGAACCTATTAATTATTGATTGAGTAAAGATCTTGTACACCCCCTAAGGGTTGTTGGCCTGTCATGTAGCTCCTAAGATTTTGAAAACCTTACTTACAGACCTGATAAACCAAATTTGGCTTAACCCAATCCTCAGAAGACACGTCACAGGTCGGCTCAGGCCAATCTAGTCTATGGGCAAAAAGATAGCTCGAGCCGATGTGGACGAGCGATGTATGTAATCGACCCATGGTCGCGATGATCGGACTAACGATAAAACAGATCCCACCACGATTAAACCAAGTCGGTTGTTGGACCAAGTGGAAGTCAAACAGGATAATTTAGACCGAACTTAGAACCCGGAATGGAAGAGCACCCAGGGTTAACTAACTTAACCCCAGTCCAGGACCGATTAAGGTCACACTTTCAGCATGACCCAACCCTGATAGGTATCGAGCCGTAGGGAAGACACCTAGGACTACATGACACCCAAGTTATCATCCACGAGCACATCGCTCGAGCACTAGTCCAGCATGGGGGGCTCTCTCATTTTCCAAATTTTTGGACTTGAGTATTTTATCTATTGCAAATATCTAACTTAGGCATCGGAGCCTACTAACTGACTCAGATCGGGCTTCTTTGTCTTGAGTTTCAATCCTGTGCAGGATCACTCAGCCAAGTTGGACATCAGGTCGGATTTTACGGTAACAGATTGGTGCCATCTGTGAGAAACGCTACGTGAAAGCCGTACCGATTGGTGACTGATAGAGCAAAAAATTCCCGACCAGGGGATAGTCGAGGGGAGGGAAGCTCACGCTGCAGAGGTAGTTGGGTCAATGGTGGCCCGATAACTTGACAAGCGATCCGAGCTATGCTTCTTCCAGCAGTTGCGATGGCCTAGGTCCGACAGACTTCAGAGCCTGTGATCGAAGAGTATCTCCCTCCCCCGCCGCCATTGTCGATATCGGGACTCCGGGGAGGAGGGCCGTGGCCCCGACCAGCTATCTAGGGGTACATTATTTAGATCAAAATGCTCCCACGACCAATACCCAAGTGCATGAGTTGCCGCATTTCGGCCATGTCTACTTGCAGCCTATCCACTCGATCTTCGATGTGATTTTCAGACAAATGATCCTCCGGAGGATTCATGTTACTCACAAGTGATATCTCAGAAGATGAACTAGAAGAATGAGAAGGAATCAGGGATCTTGAGGAGAATGGTGGGTTGGCTCGAGTCAACCTTCCGTCGCGTCGGACCCAGATGGATAAGGATGGAATCGTGCTTCTACGAAAGAGAGAAGAATACCTAGTTTAGACCCTAAGAAGGCTAAAGAAGAATTTTATTTTATTTATCTTTTTTTTTTGTTTGTGCTTTTTTTTGTATTTTATAACATTTGTTTCATTTTATTATTTTATTCGACTCAAGTAATCGGAGTGGTCATCAGAGTTTCAGCAGACTCCTTCTGAGACCAGACTTCGAATGCCGTCATTGCCCAAGCATTTTTGAACACAACAACAAAAAACAAACAAAAGAAAGATCCTAGTTACCGGGTCATTGATGATTATGTCTGGAGTCAAGATGAGATGCCTTCTTTTTTTTTTTTCGAGGGACATGTAAGGTTCCATTATATGGAAGTGGACTTCCATTTTTCTTTGAGGGACCATCGTGGGACTATGGAATTCCTTATCTTTGGTGGTATTTCATATCAAAACCAGGTTAATCGTCAAATGACCCTAAACTCGATCTTTCTTACAGCTAACAAAGGTTAGTTTGTGTCGTACCCTAATCATATGTGGTCTATTTTCCTACATGATGCATGTAATGGGTAGGCTTTCATAGGACAGAACAAGGCCACCCTTGACAGAACCTATATACCTATCGCTCGTGGTCACGAATTGTAGGCACGTGGTTCTTTTGATATACCTAGAGAATAGGTCACACAAACTCAGAGTAATCGAGCTAGTGCCTTTTTTGAGTGGCAGAGCACTCCACAACACACTAGTGAATACCCTCGCTGGTGATTCTAAACTCGTACAGTAAATATCAAGGGTTGTAGCTTCGCCGTGAATTACCCATGACTACTCATGGGGTCCAACGACTAACTACGAGGGTAAGAGGAGTTCTCATGTAGTGTATGTATGCAAGAGAGTGGTACAGGAAGCGACTATCAGCCGATCTCAGAGTACTTAGCATGACGTGCCTCACCTCCTCGGGAGTAAAGGCACGACAGGGAGTACCCTCGCCATTTGATTTCACTTCGAGCACTATAAATGATGCGGTTAGTACACACAAGGGTTAGCCAGACAAATATATTATGGTATTTGTTTATTTATTTATTTATTTTTTGTATTTTGTTTTGTATATTTTTTTTTTTTTTATTATCATATTTTTTTTTCTTTTTATAAAAGTTTAGAGAGAACATTCTGTCATTTATTGATAGCACCTATTTAGAGAGTTTGACCTCGGGTGGACATTTGCCCACCATGTCCCCAGTGAAGTCGCCACTGTAAGTACCGCGGTCCTCCAGGATGAAGGTTTCCTCAGCCCTTCTTGCTAGTGTCTTGGTGACATAGGGTTTTGGGAGATACATGTGTGTGTGTATGGATGTGGATAACATTGTCAATATATGATAAATAGGGGATTGGGATCATGCATTAAAATATGTTAACCTAATGAGAAGTCGCCACCTAGGGTTAGGGCCTAGGACCCATTAAGTGTAGCCCTACTCGTGGTGAGCGGAATCGGGCTACGTGACTCCATATGGTCCAACCAAAGGTTCGGGTAAGGGGTCAGGTTACGAGTGTGGGAAGGTGTTAGGCACCCACCTCGCCCGGCCGAAGCCGGTCTCTCTGTGTTAGATGCTACGTAAGGACGAATGTTGTTTCTCTCTTATTACGGGGATGGGGGATATTATGAACTACATTCAGGTGCTATGAATTAAACTAAAGTATAATAAACTACATTATATATGTGAAAAGTGCAGACTAAAGCGGTAAAGTATGAAAGGACTACATTGGATCGACAAAAATGTAATAATTATACCTGTATGGTTGTATGCCCCTGGCTCAGGGGAGATGGACGAATGGACTGACGCTGCTTCTTTCTCGGCGGAGTAACAGCTCTTTCGAGTGATTTGGAAAAGAGTAAACAGACAGAATAATGTCTGTAACAAGGGAGTTTCGATGGTTATCCATGCACAGATAGGATACCAAAGCTAAGGAGCCAAAGCGCTCTATACTCAGAGGGACAATCGAAGGATCTGTCCACCCCAGGAAAACCTCACATACTCACACACTCATGAGAGAAGGAGGAGAAATGAGGGTGAAAAGGGGGAAAAGATGCTAGGAATCACTTGGGGAGGGTCTCTCTACCCAAAATTCCTTGGGAAATGTGGGAGGGGACCCTCCTATTTATAGGGAGGGACCTTTTCTCTCTCCTGGCCGAAAAGTCCTCCATGGCGCCGTGGAGATGTCCATGGCGCCGTGGAGATGTCCACGGCGCTGTGGGGGGCTTTTCCACGGCGTCGTGGGTGACGTCAGCAGGCTGATGTCACACCCCCTCATGGCACCGTGGAAATCCGGTACACCTCCCCACAGTGCCGTGGGAAGGCGTCCACGGCGCCGTGGGTGCGCAGTGCCATTTTTCCTTGTTTTTGGGCCTAAAATGGGCCATTTTGTGCTCAGCATGGTTCTTGGTCCTATGGGCCAGGTATCTTTGGGTCTGAAAAGAGGGGGGGTGCGTCGTCCATCGTCCATGTCCCGTTGTCATCATCGCCAATTAGGGGGTGACAAAAATCAGTGTCTACACACGGACTTCTGAACCGATCAGGGAAATTTCTTCCATAAGGTTATGCCATTCGGGCTAAAGAACGCAAGGGCAACCTATCAGAGAATGGTCAACCATGTTTTCAAACCTCAAATCGGCCGGAACATGGAGGTGTACGTGGACAATATGCTGGTCAAAAGCGTCCGAGCCGAACACCATTTGACCGACCTAGAAGAAACCTTCTGGTGCTTGAGGCTGAATAGAATGAAGTTGAACCCAGCGAAGTGCGTGTTCGAGGTGGCGTCGGGAAGGTTCCTTGGATTTATGGTATCAAAACGGGGGATTGAGGTCAATCCAAAAAAGATAAGGGTGATCCACGAGATGGAACCCCCCGAACTATCAGGGAGGTTTAGAGGTTAACTGGAAGGGTTGCTGCCCTTAACAGATTCGTGGCACAAGATGGGGCCAAATGCCTACCATTCTTTACCATGTTAAAGAACCTGAGGAACCTAAATGACTTCCAGTGGACCACAGAATGTCAATGGGCATTCGAGGAATTAAAGTCATACCTTATGCAAACACCATTGTTGGTCCGACCATAGCACGGAGAGGAATTACAGCTATACCTGGCTACCTCTGACGTTGCGGTCAGCACAGCACTCATAAGTCATGTGTTGCTTGATCAGAAACCAAATACTCATAGGTTGAAAAAATGGTGTTTGCTCTAATAGTCGCGGCCCAAAAGCTCAGACCTTACTTCCAAAGCCACACAATTACAGTGCTGACCAACCAACCATTGAAGAAGATTTTACATAAACCCGATCTGTTAGGTCAACTGGTCCGGTGAGCAGTGGAGCTCAGTGAACATTACATCGAGTACAAACCCCGCACTGCAATCAAAGGCCAGAGCCTGGCAGACTTTGTTGTAGAATGCACTAGAGGCGAGGAGGCAACAGAGGCAAAGGACGACCCGATCATATGGCTGTTGTTTGTGGACAGGTTGAGCAATTCGACAGGATGTGGAGCAGGACTAATATTGACCAGCCCTGAGGGATTTGAAATACAATATGCCCTCAGGTTTGAGTTTCCTGCTTCGAATAATGAGGCTGAGTATGAGGCATTGCTGGCTGGACTTAGAGTGGCACGCGCAGTTCAGGTCAGGCACCTAGTGGCCCATAGCGACTCTCAGTTGGTAGTGAACCCGGTCCAGGGCGACTGCGAGGCCAAGGAGGAGCGGATGATAAGGTACCTCGGAAAGGTCCAGGACCTGACCCCGGCATTCGATAGCTTCAAGATCAGGCAGGTCCCAAGATTCGAGAACGGGATGGCAGATGCACTATCAAGATTAGCTACGACAGGTTGGTCAAACCTTGACCGAACCGTGTACATCGAAGTCTTAAAGTGACCATCACATAAGGAAGACGTTCAGGTGAATGTGATAGAACAAGGCCTGAGTTGGATGGACCCGATCATCGCCTATTTAAAAGATGACATCTTGCCATATGATCAAGCCGAGGCCAAAAAAATTATGAGGAGGGCAGCTCGGTGTACATTGGTTGATGGGATATTATACAAGAGATCTGTCAGCACACCACTTTTAAGGTGCCTCAAGCCGACAGGCGCCCAATATTCACTGGCCGAGGTACATGAAGGAATCTGCGGCAACCACCTAGGAGGTTGGGCATTGGCCAATGAGGTCTTGCGACAGGGTTTCTATTGGCCTAAGATGCAAGAAGACACGGTGAATTACGCCAGAACGTGTAAACAATGCCAACTTTTTGCACCTGTCCCACACCGACCAGCTACCTTGTTAATCTCGGTACTTAGCCCCATACCATCCGCAATGTGGGGAATGGATATACTCAGGAATTTCACCCCAACCTCGGGGAACAAAAAATTCTTGGTAGTCGCCATTAATTATTTTACTAAATGGGTCGAGGCCGAGCCTCTAGCGACTATCACAAAAAAGAACATGGAGAAATTTTTTCGCGACAAGGTCAAGTTTCGGTTCAGCCTACCTAAGATCTTACTCACTGGTAATGGTAAGCAGTTCGACAACCCTACCTTCAAGGCCTTTTGCACCCATTACCACATCGAGTTCAGGAAGACCGTGGTGGCACACCCTCAGTGCAATGGGCAAGTTGAGGTCACAAACTAAACTCTATTAGATGGCATCAAGAAGAGACTTCTTGAGGCAAAGGCACGGTGGGTGGATGAACAACCAAGTGTTCTGTGGGATTACAAAATAATGGTTCGGACATCCACTGGCGAAACACCATTCAGGTTGGCATATGGGACGGAAGCTCTGACCCCAGTGGAAGTTCTGGCAACGTCCCATCGGGTTTTGACCTTCGATGAAGAATTAAATGAGGATGGACTCAGGGCAAACCTGGATTTCTTGGACGAGATGCGAGAAAAAGCTCTAATTAGGAATACGGTTTACCAGCAGAGGATGGCTCGGTACTATAATTCCCGAGTCTGACCTAGGACGTTCAGGGTCGGGGATTTGGTGTTACGAAAGGCAAGCGCATCCAACCCCCTCCATGTTTCTCCAAACTGGGAAGGACCTTATATAGTCTCCAGAACGGCCGCCTTGGGACCTATCGCCTAAAGACTCCGGGGGATGAAGACATACCAAGACCTTGGAACTCCGAGAATCTAAAGAAATTTTACCAATGAAAAATCCCGAACTGACATCACCAAGTTCGGGACCTAGGTTACTCTAGTCTCTTCAGGATTTTTCCTTTTTGGTTGTTTTCACGATTTGGCTAATTATCAAGGAAGAATGTAAATGTCAAAAAGTTAAAGTTTGCATATTACAGATTTTACTGCAATCTTCTAAGTCACCAACCTCAGGGTCGGGAAAGTCCTCATCAGTGAGGCATAAAGACCTCATCTGTGAGGCACAAAAATCCTCACCAGAGGAGATTATCACCGATCTCAGGGTCAAGAAAAACTCTCATCCATGAGGAACAAAGACCTCACCCATGAGGCACAAAAATCCTTAGCAGAGAGGAATATCACAGACTTCAGGGTCAGGGAAGCCTTCATCAATAAGGCACAAAAGCCAGCATTGGTGAGGCTACAACCAACCCCGAGATAAAAGAAAACAAAGGTACGAACGTAAAAATTTGTTGTTAAAACATGCAAGACACAAATATACAAGAGGAAGAAAATAATGTATTTACAACCATTCAGGTCGGCATCACCCATTGTCGGCCAGACGAAAACAAATGTACAAATCAAACCACAATTAAAAATATTCAATTCAGGCCAGCATCGCTCATTGCCAACCAAACCAAATAAACCAGAAAATATTTAAGTATCTAATTTCTAAAAAAAAAAAATAAAGTGTTCATAAAAAAGGGGAGGGACTAAGAGACGAGAAACGTCAATCCAGAATCTCGGCAACCTCTTCTTTCTTCTCAGGGGCAGTAAGGGGCAGGTCAGAATTCTCCACCTCAATCGCTGGGGAAGACACATCGGGATCCACGGCTCTCAAATCCTCTGTCTGGGTAGTAGCTTCAGTCCAGGTTTGTAGATCACCAGCAAGAGCAGTAGCATCTTCCCGAGCCTCGTCGTTCAGGATCTTCTTCTCAGCCTCAGCCACCACCTTCGCCACCTTGACGTCATAATGCTTGTACCTGGAGAAGTCATAGCTGGGGTCAGAACTATGGACCCAGTTGCAGGTGCAATTGCCACCCATAGAAAAGGCCTCGACATTATATTCGTAGAGGAAATCCTCGAAGTCCTCTAACGCCTTGAACCTCTCGACGGCCTCTGCCTTGGACGAACTGAGCTCCTTCTCAAAGCCCTCCTTCAAAGACTCCTTCTCTGATCTTACCTTCGCCAATTCCTCTGACATCAACTTGATACTGTCATTGAGGGGCGTCTGTTCGTCCAACAGCTTGATGTTTTGGGTCATGGTTTTGGTCAGGTCGTCCCTAATCTTGGCCAGATCTTCATCGGCCTCTGTTTTGTTCCTGTTCAGAGTTTTAATCAACTCATTCACCTCCGTCAGCTTGTGAGACAACCTATTGTTCGTCTCATAAGCCTCCTCGAGGCGGGAAAGGGAGTCCAAGGTAGTGAGGAGCCCCTGAAAAAAGAAGCAAGGAGGGGGAAGTATTTAGTATGAAAAAAAAAAAAAAAAGAGATGGAAGAAAAAACTTACCCGAGCAACGTCCTTGTAAGAAGTATTGACAAATTGACCCTCGGGAATGGCCTTGAGGAGAGCAACGTCCTTGGGGAGACAACCCTTCCTCAGAACTTCCCGCGCCATTGACCAATCGGCAAAGGCGGAGTCATGGGGCCCGACCTTCCAACCCGGGGGATAGTAGGTGGATCGGTTATCAGCAAGCCAGGAAAAAACAATTGTAAGGGGGAATTGGTCCTCGCTCAGGTGGTCAGGAGACCGACCACCATCGGTATGTTTGGATTTCTTGGCCTTGTCATTCAAGCCGGCTCTTCTATCTTCTTCTGGCTTCCTCTTCTGAGAGGAAACGTTTGGGTCAGGTTTTTAAGGGGGGGACGGCACCTAAAGGAGGGGATTCTTTGAACCAGAGGATCCCTTCTCCCTCTTGTCGGTGATTCTCGACCAGACCAGGTTCAGGCTTTGACTTTGAGGCAGCGTCAGCCGTCTCCTCCTTCTCTAGCACTTTAGCCGCCCTTTGTTTGGCAGTGGCAGCACCCAGTGTCGCAGGGTCCAGCTTCACTAAGAAACAAAAAGAAGAAAGAAAGAAACCATATACAGGTCAGATCAGGGGAAAGGGTGACAAATTAATAAAAAAGTATAGAGGAGGTCAGACTGACTCGGATTGAGAGCCCATCTGTAATGAAAAGCCTCAGACTTTAAGTTCTGAACATCGAACTGTGGTGCAAGTAGGGTGCCCCTTACCGACTCTTACTCGTCTCGGGTCAAGCCGACGACATGATTTGCTATTCTAAGATTGATCTTCTGCCACCCCGTCCTCAAAGGATTTCCCGGGATGATCGCAAAAAAGAACTTATCCTTCCAATATTTATTGAAGGACGGAACTTCCTCATAAAATTTAAACCTCTCCCAAGATTCGCCCAGATCCCGGCGAGTAAAGTAGTACCAATCGTCTCTATCCTTCTTCTTCAAAGAATAAGAATAGGCGAATAAGAGAAGGGTCTGCTCACAAACACGAACTGACAAATAAATAAAGAAACTAAAAATTGCTCTTTAGGAGTTGGGCATGGCCTGGCACGATGCCAAACCCCAATGGTCAAGGACATCCGTCACGAACCAATAGACGGGAAAATGAAAACCAGATTTAAAGGCATCAAGGTGAAGGCACATTTCGGGACTGCGGGTCGAAGATGCCCTCTTGTGGAGATTGGGTCGACGAGTCACCACATCGGGAGGAATAAAATATCTTCTTTGGATCTCTTTAAATCGGAGTCCTTTAAAGTGCACTCATGGTCCTCGACACTAACTGGGGCACAATCTCAGACCTCGAGAAAAATTCCTCCAAGTCCGAGTCCGAGTCACTTGACTCATTTCCTTCTTCCTCCCGACCCACCGATCCTTGGCCTTCGGCAGAGTCGGCTGGACCGGAGGGGAAGGTAACGTCCTATTCAAGTCGGATGACGGATGGCTCTTTTACCCAACCAGACCTGGACACTACCTCTCCCCCCTCACTTACACTATCATCTGAGTCACTACTCAAGGATCCCGAGCTAGACCTCTTGGCCTCAGGATCACTATCTTCGCTAAAACCTTTCACTTCCTTCTCTACAGAGATAGGACGGTAGTCACTATCGGCAGACATTGGTGGTAGGAAGAAGTACTTACTCTTTAAGCGTGATCTCTGCCCTGAGTTGTTACCTAGCGAACTGGCTAGACAAACCGAGGAGCGTAAATGCCAAGAACAAGCAGAAGAGCGGTCACAATCAAAGAATGAGCTCGCAAAAGGATGCAAGAGGTGAAGAACTTCAACCCCTATTTGTACGGTTGAAGGGCGGGAAGATAAAATGAATCAACGGTTCAGATTGAATGAAATCAACGGCAGGGATCGCACAAACGATTCCTCTACCTGAGGAATCGTTATGGCAGGCGACACGCGTCAGAACATAAAAAGCGGTTCGCAATGGCATTTGCACCTTCCCCAGACATGTACGGACTCGCAATGATGAGTATCGACGTGGCCGGTGATGACACCGTTGAAGGAAGTAAATCTAGGCCCTAGGAGTAGACGACAAAAACCTGACTCAAACCCACTGTCACCATCTAATCCTATACAGTGAGAGTGGGGGCCCGTGATAAACCAAATTTAGCTTAACCCAATCCTCAGAAGACACGGCGTAGGTCAACTCAGGCCAATCCAGTCTACGGGCAAAAGACAACTCGAACCGATGTGGACAAGTGATGTATGTAATTGACCCATGGTCGCGATGACCAGATTAATGGCAAAACGAATCCCACCAAGACTAACCCAAGTCGATCGCTGGACCAAGTGGAAGTCGA
Organism: Telopea speciosissima; assembly: GCF_018873765.1. Classification (NCBI taxonomy): domain Eukaryota; kingdom Viridiplantae; phylum Streptophyta; class Magnoliopsida; order Proteales; family Proteaceae; genus Telopea; species Telopea speciosissima. Next base: position 46,705,872 of record NC_057920.1, read on the forward strand.
ATGGGATAATTTAGACCGGACTTAGAACCCGGAATGGAAGAGCACCCGGGGTTAACTAACTTAACCCCAGTCCAGGACCGATTAAGGTTACACTTTCAGCATGACCCAACCCCGACAGGTGTCGAACTGTAGGGAAGACACCTGGGACTACATGACACCCAAGTTATCATCCACGAGCACATCGCTCTAGCACCAGTCCAGCAAGTCGAATCTATAAATAGAAGCAACTATCCCAGGTATGGGGGGCTTTCTCATTTTCCAATTTTTTGGACTTGAGTATTTTATCTGTTGCAGATATCTAACTTAGGCATCGAAGCCTACTAACCGACCCAGGTTAGACATCGGGTCGGATTTTGTGGCAATAAGACCCACAAACCTCACAGTGTTAATTAGGTGTTAGTTTTATAATGTAAAAGACCAAAATAGCCTTTGTACATCTTCTTCCAAAATAGCCAAAACTAAAATGACCATTAGAAAGAAAAAATAGTTTTGGAAGAGGGACCAAAAAGGGTTTTGGGGAGAACCATGGCCGAAGCTCCCTGAGCTGGGGAGAATCAGTGTTCATAGCAGTAGCACTTCTTCTGGAGGATAAACAACTATCATTTTAAACTCGAAGAAAGGGGGTAGATCATGGATGAACTCAAACAATGTTAATAACATTTGCCGACAGGGGAGATTCGATTGAGATCGCAACAGACCTTTTCAGAATCAGAGACATGAGAGCAACCAAATACGAAGAAGAGGGAAAGAAAGAGGGAACACCTGATTTAGCTCATGAATGGAACTACCAACACAATAAGGAATTTCAGACCCTCACTTAATTACCCATCCCTACTGTTGTTTAAAAATACTTCATATTGTTTCTGATTTTAGAAGTTAGAATGGCAATGTGAACACCCCCCCCCCCCCCGAGAGAGAGAGAGAGAGAGAGAGAGAGAGAGAAGACAAATATCAGGTAGATATGAAAAGAAATGGCTTGACGTGTTGGCTATTTCACAAGTCCGATTAAATTTTGGTGGAGAATCAGAGAGAAAGAAGAAGAAGGTCCCATTAAATTTTGGCGCATCATTTCATATAATGCCAAGGGTGTACATATATATATATGTAGAGAGAGAGAGAGAGAGGTAGCTCTTCTTTTTTGGGGTTTCTCCCCCGGAATGTTAGGGTTAGGGTTTTAAGCACAAGGTTGCTTAAAGCATTACACCTTGAGTATCTAGTTTGGAATACCTGCATCGCGCCTCCAGCTAGTATATATAGGAAAACTAGGTTTAGGTCGATGGGCTAATTACTAGATTGCCCCTCATAGCCTGGGCATTAATACAAGTAGGATTATATGAGAACATATAAAGGGATATTACATAAATACCCTTACATGGAATTCTTATTAATTGCAGCTGAGGTAAAAACCGCCATGAGCAGACCTTGAGTTACTTGGATCTCTGCCTCATCTTTAGGCGCTTCCTCTTCAATCTCCTCGTGCACTTCTTCTACCATTGTAAAGGGACTCCGAGGAGGTAAAGGGATCTTGTAAAGATTTGTGCAGCCATTTGCAGGGATCTTCTTAAGGGTTTGAGAGAAGAAAGAAAGAAACCCTAGATGATGTCGAAGACGGTGCAAGAATAGAGGGCTCAAACTCAATTTTTTCCTCCAATAGATTCTAATTTATTCAAAAGGGTATTATGGTAAACTCTTATCACCATAAGGGTATTTTGGTCTTTTATAAATTTATGATCTGCTAACATCATCACTTAACAGGTTCACCCTAATGGAATAGCTATCCCGTCAACCCCAGGGGTCTGTAAGTAAGATTTTAAAAATCTTGGGTATTACATGACAGGTCAACAAACCTCAGGGGGTGTACAAGATGTTTACTCTTATTGATTTGGCTTTGGGTTGAAGTTTTATGAAGCCGATAGAAAATGAAATCAGACTGGACTGAGCAAATGCACTAACCAAAACCGAAAAATGGACCAAACCCAATGTGACTAGAGACATGTGGACTAAGAATGTAATAAAATTTATATTGCTTTCATAAAAGAAAAAAAAGAATTTATATTGCCACATGCTCATGGAGAGAACATATATACACGTGCCATGCAATATGGATAGATTAATATCTTATAGAGTAAATTACTCCCCCCTCCCCTCGATTATGCTTTAATGACAAACCCCTCCCCTGGGTATTGCGTAATGACTCTCCCCTCCCTTGCATTAACAAGATTCTATCAACCGTACCCATTCCGTTAAAAATGACTGTTAAGTGATGACATCACCCAAAATATTTTCATTTAAACCCACAAATACCCTTATGATTATGATATCCCAAGATTACCCTCCCTAATGCCCTTCTTCTTATTTACCGAAAAAAAGTGCCCTTCTTCTTCTTCTTCTTCTTCTTCTTCTTCTTCTTCTTCTACTCCGCAACGCCATTTGCCTCCAACCCGGATGAACAATCAAAACAAAGACCAACTGGTTTCCAGCTTATGAACATGGTAAATCGCTTCCCACGAGCACAATGGCGGTCGTTTTTCAGCCGGAATAAGGCTTACACCTCCATCGAAGCCTACCTAAGCACCCATTCCTCCACACAAGCCAAGCGACTCAAAGCCGATATCACCACCAACTCGCAAAACCGGTTCTCAACCTTGATAACCATGAGGAAGTCACCGATCATTTTGAAAGGGTCAAGATCTGGTGGAAAGCCCATGTCTCCACCACCAACCGTCAAAACCCTTTGTACGGCGATAATTACTCCGAGAAAAAGCGTTCTTTTAGGCTCTCCTTGCACAAGCGCCACAGAGATCTCGTCATTAATTCCGGCCAAAATTTATTGGTCAATTTTGAAGAACATCCAAGAGATGATGGAGCAACAGAAGTGAGAGTTTCTTCATTGGAAGAAATTTTTTGGGGCAAGGGTTTGATGGTGGCAAAGGTAATTTGGGAATATCATCGATAATTTTGGCAAAACTTTCTTTGAGAAGTGCTTCCGAAAGACTTAGACAGTGAGATGCAACCACTGTCGGTCGGGAAGAGCATTAGATGATGTCTCATTGGGCAATGAAAGTTTGCGTGGCAAAGGATCGTGCTTGAGAGTGCTTTCTGTTTTGCTCGGTTGAAGGGCTCTGGCAATGTTTCCCCTGGAATTTCATTCCCCTGAAGAAGATTGTAATATCATTAACTCAACATAAGATGATGTGTTCTAAAATAATGAAAGCTAAACAGTAAACCAACTCACCCGCATTGATCTGCAAATGTGAAAAAAAAAAGAAGGAAGCTAACTTATTCAGAGGGAATTATATGCGATTAACACTCCCACTCGAACCTACATAAACCTAACTTACTATCTTCTCATTAAAAATCTCATAAAATTGGAGCGTTACTACCCCAAGATCGACAAAGCTTGGAAGAGGGGTTACTTGCGTACGGCCCTCCAGTCCTGGAAAGACCACCATGATCGCCACCATGGCAAATCTCTTGAACTACAACATCTATGACCTCGATATCACCACCGTGAAGAACAATACGGAGCTGCGAAAGCTCTTAATTGAGACCTCCGGCAAGTCCGTCATCGTCATCGAAGACATCGATTGTCTTGGTCGATCTCACCAAAGAAGAGGAAGAAGGAGAAGGAACAGGAGAAGAAAGTTGGGGAGAAGAAGATGACAGGGAACAAAAGCAAATTATTGGACATTGTCTTCTCGATTGTTCTCCCTGTTTTCACAAATTCGAGTTTCTCTTTTCCAGTTTTGAAGACGATAGGGAAAAGAGAAAGAGTAGAATGTTTTAAGACACTAGGGTAATATGGTCTTTTCGAAAGACTTAATCCTCAGAGGGTAATATGGTTTCTTACTAAAACTTAACTTTCAAAGGGTAATATGGTCTTTTCGTAACACTTATGATCATTTTTAACGAATGGGTACAGCTTGATAGAATCTTGTTAATGCAAGGGAGGGAGAGTCATTACGCAATACCCGTGGGGAGGGGTTTGTCATTAGAGCATAATCGAGGGAGGGGGAGTAATTTACTCTATCTTATATATACATAGGGCATTATTAAAAAAAATTATTTATAAGTAGAGAACTTTGTAAGGGTAGTTTTGTCATTTTAATTATGAGTAAGACAGCTTTGTTGAAACTGACTAAGACTGCGTTTGGCAACAGTCGAAACAGTGTTCTTTGCCATTCTTCCGTTCTTTAAGAAAAAAAAAACATGAAATCGTGTTCGATTTGCTGATTCATTTTATTGGTCTTTCAAAATGAACTGGAGGAAAATTTCATCAAAAGAACGTTCTCTACGGACCGTCTCAGACACAGTCCGTAAAGAAAGAGAACAACAAATTGAAGGCTATCATCGAGGAAAAGGGGAAAACCCGGGATTTCAAGGTGATTCTTTCTCTCATCTCTCTCTCTCCCTCTCTCCCTCAGAGGGCTTCTCTCTTGTCTGGTCAAGTGGCGAAGTGGAGGAGATCTGCAAGTAAACAGGAGCTTCAAGGTGATTCTTTCTCTCATCTCTGTCTCTCGCTATCTCTTTCTCTTTGTCTCTCTCTATCTCACTCCCTCCCTCTCTCTCTCGCAGTCTCTGTAACTTGCTCTTGGGCACCACTTCTCTGTTTGAGTCGATTGGTCGTAGATGCTTTTCTTCGGCTCTGCCTTTGGAGATTCTTCTCTATCTGCTTCCTCCAATGGAGGTTTTCGCGAGTGCCACTTCTCTGTTTGAGTCGATCTACCGCAAACGCTTTTCTTGGGCTTTGCCTTCGGAGATTCTTCTTCATCTACTTCCTCCGATTCAACTTCCTCCTCTGGGACCTCTGGCACTTGTTCATGCACTTCCTCTGCTCCGTCAAGTTATTGATCTTCAATTTCTTGAGCTACTGGTTGATCTAGATCAGGAGTCTGTGGTGGTACGATTTCTGGATCTCAATCCTGTTCTTTCAGTTCTGGTGAGGTTAGTTGCGATGATTCTTCTTCATGTGAAATTTTAGGTGATTTTGTTGAAGTTTGTCCAATCCGATCGTCTTCTTCTGTTGTTATTGGTTGAGGTTCTTCTTCTGTATCTGGCTTAAGCTCCTCTTGAACATCATCCCTTTCAGATGTCTCTCCATTAGAATTTTCTTACCTCACTTCCTTAATTTTAATCCCTCGAATTCCTCTGGTCTTCTTCAGCGTGACAATTGTTAAAATTGAGTCTTCCTCGTTAAACTTCGCTTTGATTCAATCCAGAATGACGCCATCAGGGATCCAAAAGACCTTGCATAAAACCTCAAAAAAAAACCAAAACCCATCTCTCGTCACCGATTGAAACCCTCATTCCCATCTCTATTTTCGATTCCCACTAGCCAGAACCTCAATCATGTTCATCGACCCCACCATCTCCATTTGTTTATTTCCCTCTTCTTCTCCCCATTTCTGCAAACCCATCTTACATCTTCTCCATTTTTTATTCTTAAATTCCATTTTCCACCCAACCCTTTCTTTTTTCTTTTCTTCCATTTCTTTCGTTCTCTTTCCACCAACCTAAAACGACCCCCATAGCAATGCATATTTTAGGGTTTGGTGTTCTTAGATTTTTGTTGAACTCCTTCAAAGCCTCAATTGATAAGCTGACACTAGCTATTTTCAAGTTAACGAAGAAATGAAATTTGGGAATGGTGGAGTACTTCAACAAAATCTAAAAGTCTTCAACTTTTCATCTTTTTAGATGATGATGGCATTATTGTAATTAAATTACAATTTGGAAGAACAGGTTTTACCAAACGTCATTTTCGTTCTGAACACGTTCTTAAGACCGTTACCAAACGGCCATTTTCATACACAGAATGGCATTCTAGATCAGAAACGCCAAAGAACGTTTCTAGTCATGAACGGGTGTTCTTTGTTCAGACCGTTACCAAACATAGCCTAAATGAAACAGGATAGACCGGAGAGACTACAAGAATAATTTTCTATCAATCAACAAGAATATAATGAGTCCCCTAATGAGTTAACACACATTTGGAGGCGGGGCAGGGAGGGGAGGGGATGAAAAGACAAGGATAGGTAGCAATATGGGACCATTTCTACCATTCTCATTAGAGAGACCACAAAGTAAGAAAATACTCCCCTTTGAAAAAATGTATACAAAAACGCATGGTGTGAGTGGAGAGTACACTTCTCTATAAATGATTACCACCCCCGCCGGATAAAAACCCTCTCCAATTCTTTAATCTGGCAATTGGCAATGCCACCTTTCCTGGACACATGGCGTAAAGAGATCCTATGGTGGAGATTAGTTTGCACCATTTCATGAACCACAATCCATTTTACTTACCGGATCCATCCTAACCCGACTTTCCCTCTCTCTTGGTTCATCTCTTTACCACCATTGTCGAGCTTCGAAGGTTTCAGCGATTTGCTAGAAGGGAAAATCCTTGAGGGGTTGGAGATTCAGACCTGTGTTCTTCTGTTGTGGTGGCTGGTGGCATAGTGGGTGTGGTGGTTTCAAGGTAGATTAAACATAGTCATGGCCATGTTGAAGTGTTGAAGCTTTGTCTAAATGTACACAGCAGGAAACCGAAGATCAAAGTCATGACGAAAATAGAAACTCTAATTGAATCAGAAACTGCATTATTCATCAATCACCCATGTAAATCTCCATCTTGCATATCTGAAATTATTCATCCTTAATGCTGGGTAGATTGATACATGGATGATATCCAGTAAAAAATTATTAGGGTTCATGAAAAATAACCGATTGACACAAAAACCGCTCTTTCAACATCAAACGACGAAGGAGAGGAGGAGAAATATTATTTACACAAAGTGAAAATCCCCAAAACGAAATCTAGGAAAATGATAATCATATGTTGAACTAAGCAAGAGGGATCTCAAATCAGAAATATCAAGCACAGGCGCAGGGATTATCCACAGCCAAAAGTTCTTCATTAGCGATCCTGAAGAGTGCTACCATGTACTGCAAGATTGGTTTTGGAATCGAATGCTTTGGGGGTTTTCAAACAAAGCGTTTTTTATACATCTTCTTGTTCTTCAGAGGGGCTCTGACTTGACATTCGTGTTCTGAGAATATTTTCTTTCTCTGCAATTCTTTATTTTCATATCCTTTTTTACCTATTTTGTTCTAAGAGAGATTTTTCAAAAAAGGGGGTCGATTGATTTGCAAGTTCTGCATGCCATCAGCTATAGAATCAACAGGAGCTCTCTGGACATTGGGGTTGTAACTAGGCGGCAGAGGAGGAGCATTGCTGGGCCTTGGTATCTCAAAGCGTATAGGAGATGCCATGGAAGAAGAATCACAACTCGATCTCGATCCCTTGATCCAAAATCCTTACTTATTCTCTGAAAATCCAACAAAACACAATCCAAAGTCCCAAATCGGAGAATGCCTAAGCCAATCAATTAAATTCCACCAAATTCTAAATAAAGAAAACAACAAATCTTCATCTCTGCAATTCTTTATTTGTATACCCTTTTTTACCTATTTTGTCAGGGCCTTAGAGTCAACTCCTGAATCAAGACAAGGTCGACGGATTGTTCTTCTAGTGAAGATGAATCAACGATGGGTTCTGATAGGAGGAATGGTACAGCTGGGCATAATTTACCTGCTAGCTACTGCAAGATTGGTTTTGCAGGAAAGAGAGAAGGAGATGAACCGATAGAGAGGGAAGAAAACCTCTGCAAATTTCTTTTTCTTTGATTTTGTTTTACCTTCTAATCGGGTAGGAGGATCCAGTAGGTAAAATGGGTTGTGGTTCATGAAATGGTGCAAGCTAATCTCCACCATAGGATCTCTTTACGCCACGTGTCACACAAGGAAGGTGGCATTGTTGAGAATTGCCAAACTACAGAATTGGAGAGGATTTTTATCCACCTCCGCCTCTCTCCTTTACTCCAAACATGTTTCTCAATCCTCTACAAAAATCTATCTAGGTTTCGAAGGCAACTGCGTTTGTGATTTCAATAATCCATTCCGATCTATCTCCGTTTCTTGTTCTTTCTCTTACTTGAAGATGGAAGTTGTAAATAGAACACGGGCCAGGCCCGGTCCAAGCTTCCCACAAGGAACAGGCCGGAGCCGACCAGTTAAGTGGTTGGGTCTCTTCCCCCCTCTTAGATCGATTCCTAGTGGGAGTCTAAATAAGGGTAGGGGTCTTAGGGTTTTGGCTTTATATAGAAAGCCTGTAACCCTAAGACCACATCATCTGAGAAACCAAATTTTCCCTCTCTCTAGTGTTTTGTGTTCTCTTTGGTATTCCATCTCTTCCCAGGGATTTGTGGTGTGGAGTTCTCTATGAAGAAACCTTTCGAGATATTCGAAGATCGTGAAGGAGATCGTTTGAGTTCATAAAGCTTGTAACGAAACCTGTACGAGATCCTCTTCCGCTAGTTCCCATCTTCGTTTAGGTAACACCCTAACGGCTGATGATTTATTTACATTAGCATCAGAGCCATGGGGTTTGATTCACTTTTTGTCACACCCCTATCCCAATAAAGGATAAAATACTATAAACGGGGTATGATAGGATGCTTACCAACATCCTAACCACTACCAGGATCTTGATGCAGTGGCCACCACACAGTCTTACACTAATATTAAATCACAATAATATTAGAACGCGGAAAGTAAAGGAATATTCCATTCCCAAAAGTATAAAAAATGAACGAAAGCGTTACAAATACAAAAAGTTCAAGTCTACGTGATAGATAGTTTAATATTTTACATTTCAACCCAAAATGACTATCTAAAAACTGAAACAATAGGAATACTACTAAATATATACAATGCTCATAATAAACAAAATAAAAGATATAACTGTGCCCCAATGGTACAGTCCATGAGCACATGCCATGATCAAGGTCCAAAATCACGGCTCCGATCAGTCCACATCAAAAGGATCACCTGCATATAGCTAAAAAGGGTTGCGCAACGGGGTTAGCTACACTAGCTAGTGAGGGAGCAAAGGGGAGTGCAGATATACCATACAAACAATTCAATATCAGAATGATGCATGTTAATGTTAGATTCATTTTTCACCTAGCACACAAATTCTATCGGTCAAGTGTATGCTACTGTGATAACTCGAGAGAAATTGATGGTCACTTATCCTATCGTTCCAATGAAACCTCAATTACCACGAGGGGACCTACACTGGTAGAAGCCATCATGACCACCCAGTGGCAGACCCCGATAGCCATCACTACCCCTGACTTGGCCTCTCCCACCTCCACAGCCATCAGGTGCTCAAACTATCCAACACATAAACCCCTGTTGGCAAGGGTCGTAGCATAAGGGAACACAAATCCTAGCCACAGATATACTACATGCAAATCCTATCATCCCGAGAGGTATTCTGAGTGCATCAACGTCCCATTCCATCTAGTACTCGGGTACCAGCACGGCACGACGCATACAGACCAGGATGGTAAGCAATAAATATAATAATAATAATAATCTCGGGGTTCCGGCACTGGCATACCCGGCACCGTAACCCAATATAACACTGTAAAGCATCATATCCACATTTCATCAATTCATATCCCACAAGGTTTCATATGCAAGATGCAACATATCAAAATGAATGCAACACATAAATCATTATGTTAATCTATATAAATGCATTTTCATATATATATCAAGCCCAAACATCACCCAAAACCCACTCACAGTTTGTTTACTTGTCGTTCGGTGTGTTTGGTAAGGTTTGCTTATGAGCATGCACTCCCGTACAAATTCCAAGGTCTGAGGATGAGTAAAAACAGTGTTAAAAGTGTTTAGGTGGGTCCCATGAAGGGTCCCAACAATTTAATTTAAGTTTGGGTCAAGATAGCAGGGGCGGATGAAGGAAAGGAGTCAGTCAGGTGAGTCCGGTCGTTCCTTCGCCGCCATTCTTTTGAAGTCTATGAAGATCCTCACCTCCAACCCTTCATCCATGGAACCATAGAGGTCTTAGGGTTGGGGAGGTGAGTCCATTCCTTCGTTGGAGGTCCAAAACACATAGTCCTTTAAGGAATTTAGGGGAGACAAGAGTTTGGATCCATCTCCAAGGTTTCTTCCCAAACCTAAACAAGGTTTTCAATGCTTGAACAACATTCAGATTGTCAAAACCATGAAAGCATTAAGGGAAGGGAATATAGGTTTTAAAGATAGCATTCAATAGGGTTTGTTGGGTTTCCAAGAGAACCCCCAAGTGTTTTTTTTTTTTCTAAAGGTCAGCAATGTATGTATTAATGGTAAAAAAAGTACAGAAACGTAGTGACTTTCCCTAGTACAAAGGAGGGGAATTAGTCACAAACTTCCGCCATCCTAAAATCTGTAATACGGACGACACAATGCCTCCCATTCAATCACATGGGCTATGAAACTTGGACCTGTGGGCTAGGAGTGTGTCTCTTTGGTCATTGCTGCTTTTTTGGCTAACACATCAGCTACAGTATTTACTTCTCGATAGCAATGCGTTATTCGCCACTAAATGGAGTCTAGGAATCCTGCTATTGCCCACCACCGTTGCAAACTTTGCCATGGCAGTTTGGCCAACAAAATGGAGGTAACCACCAATACCAAGTCGCATTCAACCCAAAGGTGGTGCAATTGCAGTTTCATCGCTTCTTTTATCCCCTCAAAGAAGGCTGCTAGTTCTACATTGAAATTCGTCCCCACCCCTTGGTAGATAGAAAAACATTTCACTAGGGTGCCAAAGTGGTTTCTAAAAATCCCCCCTGCTCCAGAGGACCCCGGATTTCCCAAGGATGATCCATCAATATTTAACTTTATCCACCCTGTAGGGGGTTGTCGCCACCTTACCTCTTTAATTGAGCATGTCGGTTGTCTAGCAACCAAAACTTGAAAAATTTTGGACAGCAGTAGATCATGGATTGTTTTCACATGTACCCCCTTTATCTTTGAGCAATTTGCAATCTCCCTTATGCACCGCTTCACTACTTGTGTTGGCGTCCCTCTTTGATTATCATATCTTCTTCGGTTACGCTCAAGCAATAGTTGTTGACACCCAACTATTTGAAGTGCCCCCCATACTTTATTTAATGGGACTGTTCTGTATTTCCTTCGCCACCACGAGAATAGCAGCTCCACCATAGGGAACCCAGTCCAATTTTCTTAGAAATAAAACATTATTTCTCTCCATACCTGAATCGAAAAGTGACAGTTGAGAAAGATATGCGAGATTGATTCGCAGTCAGCGTGGCACAATTTGCATCTCGAAGCTAACGGAATTGCTTTGCGGGACACCTTCTCATCGGTTGGTAGAGCACCATGCATTAATCGCCACCCAAACAACAAACTGCAGGGGTGTAACTGGCGCTGCCAGATCGCCCAACTCCATTCTTTTGGGCCAGACTTCTCTCTTAAATGATCCCACGCAGACCTAACCGAAAAAACTCCTGAGGTTGAGTGCGCCCAAAACCTTAGATCCTCCCTTGCCGTAGCCTTGAGTTCCAGCTCTTGAATCTGATTGAAGACACTTTATAATGGTACAACTGAAACTTGAGGGAATGACCACTTGTCATCTTCTAGGAAATCAGAAACCTTGGCCGCTAGATTGCTTGGAATGTCAATCGGCTTTAATAGGTCTTGTATACTATGCTCCCCTACCCATTTATCATACCAAAACCTTATTGTATTTCCTTTCCCTACCACCCACCGTTCCGACTCAAGCAGAAAATTCCACACCCTTCTTAAACCTGGAAGGATCGAAGATGATCCCACAGAATTTCTTAGGCTTCCATCTCGCTTAATGAACCTTCCTCGCAAAAAAATTGCAAATTTAGTGTCAGCTGTTTTGAGTGTCCAGGCCAGCTTAGCCAGTAGCGCCATGTTAAGATCACGCAGCTGCCTAAGCCCAATCCCCCCCCCTCCTTTGGTTTGCAAAGCTGGTTCCAACGGACCGTGATGGATTTGGGAGAATCCGCTTCCCCTGTTCAGATGAAATTCCTGATACACCGTTCCATAATGGCCATTGCTGATGATGGCCATAAGTACACTGAGAAATTGTGGATAGGGATGCTACACATCACTGATTTAACGAGCTCAACCCTGCTTGCCATTGATAGCAGCCATCCTTTCCATGATGCAAGCCTTTTTTTGAAGCTATCAATCATAGGCATGAACATATCCCTTTTCCTTCTGCCTTGCATGAGTTCCACTCCCAAGTACCGAGTAGGCAGTGTACACACTGGGATTTGGAGTATCAAAGCAAGTCGTTGCTTTCGAGTTGCTGATAAACGTCCCAGGAAAACCTTGCTTTTGGATAGATTCACCACTTGACCAGAGTATGCCCCATAATCCTCTAAAATTTTTTTAACTCGCTTCACACTACGAATGTCTGCTTTCAAAAAGATGAAAAGGTCATCAGCATATAGGAGGTGAGTGGGGGTAAGTACCTAACGTGGCCCAGGTAGCGCCTCAGTCATTCCTCTGTTACCCAGATAAGCTAAGCCACGACACAAGACTTCTTCAACTAAAATAAATAATAGGGGGAGAGGGGGTCTCCTTGTCTTAGTCCCCTTTCAACACCAAAAAATCCAACAGGCCCTCCATTTATTAAAACAGATATCCGTGTAGAGAGCAGAATCTGACGGATCCATGAAATCCACAACTGAGAGAACCCAAATGCTGTTAGGACATCAAATAAACCCCAGTCAAGCGTGTCAAAAGCCTTCTGAACATCTAGTTTCATGCCCAATCCACCCCCCTGCATTTTCTCATCATGATATTGGTTAATTCAGATGCCACGCCAATGTTTTCAAAGATGACTTTTCCTTTCTGGTACGCGCCCAGCTCAGGAGAGATTAACTTGTGCAATATCAGAGATAACCGCATTGCCATTATCTTTGGGATTAGCTTGAAAAAGAAATTACCTAGGCAGATCGGCCGGAACTGCCCTACTTTGCAAGCATTTTCCACCTTTGGAACCAAACTTAAAAAGTTACTATTAATCCCCTTCGTTACCACCCCTTCTTTGAAGAAATTTTGAATCCCCCTGATGACATCATGTCCTACCACATCCCAACACGATCTGTAGAACGTTCCTGGAAACCCGTCCGGCCCTGGAGCACTGGATGGATCTAAGTAAAAAACCACAGCTCTTATCTCATCATGTGAAGGGACCTTTGCTAGCATCTCATTATCAGCATGCGTGACAATTGTGGGAATTACTGCAATCAAACTTGCCACCGTGGTGGGACCCCCTTTTTTGAAAAAAAATTCAAAGTGCGAAGCCATATGATTTCCTATGGCGCTTGCACAAGTTAACACCTCCCCATCTTCCTTTTTTAATCCCCTAATAGAATTCCTTGCGGCTTTAATCGTGGCTGACATATGAAAATATTTAGAACACCTGTCGCCATGCTGAACCCATTTATCACTAGCCTTTTCTCTCCATAATTTCTCCTGGAGCAAGGTTGCATGGTCATAAGACCTTTTAGCCTGTAGCTCTCTTTCAAACAATTCTTCTGAGAACCCATTTGCTTCTATCAGGGATTGAACATCCTCAAGACTTGCCCTTGAACGTGCCACTTCATTATCAATATGTGGAAATGTCGTTCTTGCCCACTCTCACATAGGGCCTTTAAGGCGTTTTAGCTTTGTAGCCACTACAAATAGTGGTGACCCCTGGACCGGCTCTGACTAAGCGTGTAGGACAAAATCATGAAAGCTGTCATGCTCGACCCAAAACCGCTGCATTCGGAATGGCACATTAGAGGGTCGGGGAACCTTACCACATGAGATCAGCAGAGGGGAGTGGTCTGAAGGCCCCCTTACCATCACCCGTTGCATGCTGCCTTCATACTGCTGCCACCAGGCGTCATTGCAAAAGCTACAATCTAACACTGCCATCACATTGCCGACCCGTCGATTGTTCGTCCATGTAAATCTGCTCCCAGTTGAGGTAATGGGCAAAAGAGAAGTAGCTTCCACCATTGCTGCAAATTCCTCCGCGGATCTCACTGCGAACCTCCCTGGACCCCTTTTCTCTGATGCATATAAGCAGGCATTAAAGTCCCCTACAACTAACCATGGGCAAGACGCACCGACAAGAGACGCCAAGTCACACCATAACTATTGTCTAAGCGCGCGGAAACAGCTTGCATGTATAACAGAAATGATGCTTCTAACTCCTTGAATTTCCACCTGCAAAGATAAAAGCTGCTCGGACTCCAATACCACCACTGGCTAAGGCAACCCAAATTTCCATAGGAACCAAATATTTGGAACCCCCACATCACGGTTATTGCTCAATACATCTGCATGCATTCCTAACCTTGCAAAGAACAGAATTGAACACTTACATACCCTTATCTTTGGCTCCACCAGACATAAGAAGTCCGGTCTTTCTTCATTCATGAGGTGTCTCAGGTGAGAGTGCGCACGCTGGTTTCCCAGCCCTCTAATATTCCAATATAAGCACTTCATCGGAGATGGTTTGCAGAAGTAATCTGGTGCCTTCCTTCGGCACCCTCGCTTTGCGCTACAAGTAATTCTCTATCAACCCGTCGAGCCTTTGAAGCGCTCAGCCCTTGGCGGCGCGATTCAGAAATAATGTTGGCCTCTTGGATGTGCTTGTCATGTACTTGCCGGCGTTTTTTAACCTTAACGAATGGTGTCTCTTAGTCATCTTAGCTGCTGCGCATTCCAGATTCAGCGTGGTGAACCACGGCTGTCCTACCATTATCGTGGCTGGACACCAAGACCGGAGAAAGCACAACTTCGATGGTTCCACCTATTAGATTCAGTCCTTCTTGAACCGCTACTGGTTCATCGGTTCGAGCCAAACTTTGCTCCATGTTTGTGGCAGGCATAACTACTTCCTTATCTTGACGTTGCAAGATGTCATGAGAGGCATGAGGACATGCCAATAGATCTGAGCCAAGCCGTTGAGTCGACACGTAGCCCTCCTCTATTTGGGCGTGTTCATTCAAACCTCGTTGCACCTCACCAACCATGAATGACACGGAGTCCTCCACTCTAGATATACTTCCAAAGAGGGAGAACCCCCAAGTATTACAAACAAGTAACTCTAAACATGAAATCCTTAAGTCAGTCTGATTCCCAACCATCTTCTTGAGATCCAACAGTCTCAAGAGCTTGGGGAGGGTGTCCTAAACCTTCCTAAGGGTATAATGTCTCATATCATTCATTGGTCTTGGGAGATCCCATAGATTTGTCTCTCCTTAGGATTTTTCATTTCTAGGTTGAGGTCACAAGTCCCTTAGGACAGCAAGGGGGTTTTGAGGGCATCAAGGGTAGACCTTGGCATCCTGATAGGTCAATTAATTAATACATTTAGGGGGCACTTTAGGTTTTAATTAACCCCCAATAAGATTTATTAAGTCTTACATAAGCATCCACCATGTGGGCGAGGTCACCGGATTACAACCATGTTCCTAAGTTGCTGTCAAAATATATCAGCTGGGTTGGGCCCACTTTTGAGGGTCTTATATTTATATTGGATCCACGGCTTCTTCATAGAAAAAGTATCCCTTTGAGTCTATTTTACAACGCAACTTGAATCATGTCGATATGATATGTATATACAAAGTTACGGCCAAAATACTGAACAATGGTCATGCTGTAAAATTGCAGGCGGATCCACGAACGGATTATGTTGGGTGAGTCCGCTTGTGCCTCCGTTCGTACCCTAAGACACACCCGAGACACACCCAAGATGGGCGGATCCACGGGCAGATGCACAATTTTGAGTCCGCCCCTGAGTCTGCTCGCAGTAGGAATGGGTTTTTCAAGTCTGAATCTCATCCAAATTGATCCCCAATGCCTCTAATGGCTTCAAGGGCCTCTAGGGATGACTTCTAAGGTTTAATAGGGTCCCAAATATCCTAAGGGCACAAAGCATTAAGCCATTTATGGTCTACATCCAATCCTTCAACCCAATCTTGGGTTTTTGGGGAAAATCTAGGTTTCCATGGCTTGGGTTGAATGGCACACCATTGGGAGGATTAAAGGTGTGCAATGGCACCCAAAGGAACTAACAACAATCCCCAACACAAGAGCATTGGGTCCCAAGTGAAACCCAAGCTATTCCCAAGCTCCAAAATCCCAAAACTAAACTAGAAATTAGAGAAATAGAGAGGGAGAGATGGAAATCACTTACCACCAATTGGAGAACCAAAACCTAGGGCTAGGTGAGCCCCCTTGAACTCCTTCCTTCTCCTTCTCCTCCTTCTTCCTTTCTTTTCCTTCCTTTTCTTCTTTCCTTCTCCGGACAGCAAGAGGGGAGGTAGAGAGTGTGAGTGAGGGAGTTCTCTTTCCCCCTTTCTCCTTCTTCTTCTTCTCCTTCTTTTCCTTTCTCTCTTCTACAGTTTCAGCAAGTGGAGAAAATGAGAAAACTTAAAAGCTTCCTCATCTATTTACCCCCCCTTAAGGCTAAATAACCAATATAAGGTAAACTCCCTAAACTACCCTTAACTTATTCCTTTTTCCCTAAAACAAGTCATGGTCCAACTATTGGGCCAAGATTAAACCCATGGTCCTTGAACCAACCCAACTTCTCAACCTAAAAGAACCTATTGGCTATAAATTAAAATGAGTCTTAGGGCCTGTTTGGTTAGGTGCCCCCAAACACTTAGTGGCTTCTAGGTTTAAATGGATTTTAGTTGGGCTTTAAGTCTTGTTTGGCCCATGTCTTTACCCATTAGGTCTAGTTAATTAGTTAGGACATGTTTGGTTTGGATCCAAGCCTCACTAGCCCTATTAGCCCTTAAGCCTTGTTCGGTTTTAGTTAGGGTATTAAAACCCATTATTTAATTAAGTTAGGCTTTGTAGACCCACTTTCATGACCCAATTAATAATTTAATGGTAAGGGTGAGGGTCCATCTGGTCCAAGGGTCTGATTATAGTGTCCGGGACACGAGAATATGGGTTCCACAGGAAAATAAACCAAAAGGGCAGGTAACAGCACGGGCGGATTATCGATCGGATTCATCAGCAGTGGATCCGGTCATGACTCCGATACTGCTGTCAAGGCCCAAACTTCAAGGAAAGTTACAGGGCTTTGGCCCACACTTCCAAAACTTTGAGGAGATTCTTATTATAATATTTTGAGTCTAAGGTCATCAGTGTTGACCATAGCCATAGGGCACTACCCTTTGGGTAAGGTCTAAATTGCCTTAGGGTATTAGGGTATATTTCGGGTGTGGGTGTAACACTTTTGATTTGGTAAGAGAAAATTTTTTGGGGAATTTCTAGAGATCTGCAAACCAGCGGCGGTGCATACAGACATGACAACGTGCGTGCACCACAGTTGGCTGTTGCACAGAAGTTGGAATGTGCGCACTCCGCACTTGGTTGTTGCACAGAAGCTAGAATGTGGGCACTTGGTGCTCCCGCCCCGCTGGCCCCTGGCACTACCGCTGAACAACCCCCCTCCCGCGCCTACACCTTGCTGGCCCACCAGCCCGCGGCTTGCTGTTGGTTCCTCTCGCGCGAGTACTTCTCAAGTTTTATACGTTTGTGCGCCACTAGTTTGCTTATGCAACTTTTTCCTTTTAATGCAAAGTCTTATTTTTCAAAGGGTTTTGGAGTCATACCTATGAGACTTGAGATGAAACTATGAAACCAATGAGGTGAAGGCGGTTAGTAGGTTGAGATTTTTTTTTAATGGTTGGGAGTCAATTATGCAATGATTATAATTCTTTTTAAAAAGACATAATGATGCAATCATTATGCTTCCTTTTGAAAAGTCAAAATCATGTTGAAGGCTTGTGTAAACCCTTGGCTTTCGAGTTGTTTCAAACAAAAAAAAATAAAAACTTGTTGCCATGTGTTTGATAAGAAAAATAACCGCAAGCACACAGTATTAGTTGTAGCTACAGGTCGAACTCAGGGAGGTCGGGTTGCTTAAATTTTTACTCTCAATTTAGGCAAAGTGTACTCAATAAGCAATTTATATCTCTAAACTTAAACTAAGAAAAATATCAAGATCAACTATCAAATTAAGAAACTAGGCTAAATTAAGGTAAACAGAATTAACAAAAAAAGTAAGAGAATGAGATGTGTAGATTCAAATTGAGATGGACTCTTATGGATGAAATCCACCACAAGGTTAGGGTAAGTTAATGATCAACACATCAAAGCATTGCATATATCATGGTCTAAGTCTATAGGAGATGTGACGAAAAGGACTAACATATCCTATGAGTAGTACACATTCAATATACAATTAGATCTTAAAAATTATGAACGTGAATGGTGTCACAATGGCTACGACGGCAATATTGCGTATAGTCCATTAGGATGACATGCACAATGCGACGATCAACAATTATGAGCCCAAACAATGAACATGTCCATTAATACCAAGCATGCAAATCATCAACTCATCCTTCCCTCATGCTGCATCCTACCCCAAGAGTTGAGGGTTTAGTTGGCCATGGGAAAATCGATGGAAGGAGAGGGGGTTGATGAAAAGAACATTAAAACTAAACTATAAAAATAAAATCAAAAGATTAAAGAACTTAGCTTGTGTAGAACTTGAACTTGAACCATTGAAGAAAAATTTCTAGCCTTAAACTTGAATCAACACTTTGAATTACACCAATGTAAGAAGGGGATGGGGATTAAAAATCCTAAATTACATTAGATCTAGGAATGAAAAAGACAAAATTACATCAAAGTTCTAAGCTTAGACAAAAAAACTAGAAAAGAAAAAAACAAGACAAAGAATGCTAAAATAAAAGACTAAAGAGAGAATGAATGTCTCCCAAGGGAGAGAAGACCCCCTATTTATAACCACAACCCCCAACCCCTCTTGCCAAATTCGGCCAGCCAAGGGAGAGATTCCCTTGGTCAATATTTATTTATTTATTTTTTTAAAGAAGAAAGGGAGAGAAAGATTAAGGTTTTGTTCCAAAAATAGAGAATGAGGTGGAGATTAGATCCACAATTCTCCAAACATAGAAGATCTCAATAAAATCAACAAGATAATCTTTCCAATTTCCAAGATTTGAGTAGCTTGCTTTGACTTGGGCTCTATCCACAACTAAAAATGCTAGATGTCACCAATGATTCACTTGGACAAAAATACCCCTTCGAATTTTTGAATTTGCTTGCTTGGGTCTTCATGGCCCAATGGTCCAGCCCATATATGAAATTGATTCTTGGGCCTATGGATATGGGCTTCTTTAAAACTTGATTCCTTGCATTTCAACTCCACAAAGGCTTCTAAGCATAATTTGGGCTTCTCTTTTAAGCATGGACCTAAAACCTGAAAACACATAAAAACACCTCGAGTAGCTCTGTTCAAGCATGAGAATACAAGAATATAAAGGCTTAAATTCACATATAAATATGTTCATCACCATGCGGTTTTGATCGTGCCCCCTCATGGATAAAATTGAAATTTTTTAATTTGTTTTAGGGTTTTTGGGAAGGAGATGGGTGAAGTGGAATTCCTTCACCCAACCCCTTTTTTTCCCCCTAATTGGCTTATAGTTATATTTGTGGACCCCAGTTTGTTTTGGATTTTAATTGCCCTTCAGTGTTTTATTTTTACTTTTATGTGTTTGTAAATTTAAATTGGCAATTTTACCCTCCCGTGGCAGTATTGAACTTGTTTGACTCTATCATTTGGGTAAAGCTGTCAAAACCCCATCTCATGCAACCCATATGATTTTATTTTTTTTGTATTTTATGGGATGGAATATTGGTGCTTGTGTAAATGACATGTTTTGATGTATGGGCAATAGAATTGGTACTTAGACATGATACAAAGTGTAGTGCTCCCCAATAGTGATGTAGTAGGATTCTTGAATGTAAAGAGCTAGTTGTAATTTTTATTATTTTATTTTTTGAGAAGCCATGTAATGGGAGCCTATTGCACTACGTATCATAACCTCGTATCGACTCAACATATCACTTCAAGTACCAATCTGAGTCTCTTGTGTGAGTCCCTGGCGCACCCGATGTATGATGCATTAAATTATGGTTTGGAGATGCCCTTTTTTCCTATTTTGTTTGAAATCAATTAAAATTATACGTTCCCAAATCCTCACATTGTGAGATTTAATTATGAGCCTAACGAAATTTTGGTCTCACCGTGTGGAAGAGGGAACTATTAATTTTAATTAGGGTTTCTTGAACAGAAATATTTTTGTGAATGTATACTAAATGTCCTCCATTGCACATTGTAGTGATGGCTACCAAGAGAGTTGTTGCTGACCTTAACTAAGACAACAAGTTGGATGGAACCAACTATGACATGTGGTATCGTAAGATGAAGTTCTTACTCAATGAACAAGATTACTTTGAATACCTGACCTCTGAAATGGCTAAATCCAATGAGGGTACTACCACCCGTCACCGTCAAGAAAAGGAAGCCTATGAGGCTTGGTTTAAGAGAGATCATAGTGTTCGCTTTATCATGTTAAGCTCGCTGTACGATGATCTCATAGGCCAATATAAAAAGTATGAAATTGCCCAGTCCATGTGGAATCTGGTTAAGTTAGAATGTGGCGGTACATCAACTACAAGGCTACAGGCCATGACCTTGAAGTTTGAGATGTACCGTAGGATTGTGAAAGACATGATCCGAAAATTAGTTGATGTTGGGGTACACCTTACCGATGAGCAGTAAGTTCAAGCCATCATTCGGACGTTACCTAATTCTTGGGCCCAAATGAAAGTGATTCTCACACATAACGATAGTGTCAAAACTTTCAATGACATTGCCACTCATGTGGAGCTAGAAGCGGAGCGCCTAGAGGTGACCCAATCTACCAAGCGAAAATATGGCAAGCAACGTGGAAAAAGAGATATTACCAAGGTCAAGTGCTATAACTACCAGAAGATGGGGTACTTCGCTCGAGATTGCATTGAAGCAAAGAAGGTACCATTTCTATCCCTCTTGTCCTGTACTTTTGTTTGTACACATGTTTTGGTTGTCCAAATTCGATCTGATTGGATTGTAAATACAGGAGCAACAAGACACATAGTCGCGTGATCGAGGGGATTCGTAGATTATAGAAAGATTTTAGATCGCACCTAGAACATCTACATGGGAAATGGCACGAGTGAAGCGAAGCAATTCGAGGTGTTGGTATCTATCAGCTCACCTTGCTCATTGGGTGCATCTTGCTTCTTCATGATGTGCTATACGCACCGAAAATCCAACATAATCTACTTTCTGTTACTCCACTTTTGACTACAGGTTATTCATTTGTTTTATATGATGACACTTTTGAGATACTTTTGGATGGTAGTTCTTTTAGACAATGCAAATTTGAGAATGATTTTATTAAATTAGATTTAATAACTCCTGTGGTTGCTTTTTTATCTTTTGTAATTAATACTGATGTTTATTTGGAATCAATTGTATGGCATGCTTAGGTCGAGATATGATGGGATGGTTAGCTAGAGAAGGCCTTCTTGGCCAACTCGCTAAAATCAACATACCGACATGTGAGCCCTATTTAGCTGGTAAGGCCCATCGAAAGCCTTTTGAAAAGGCAATACACGCAACCCCGATACTAGAGCTTGTTCATTCGGACATCTGCGGACCAATGAATGTGAAGGCACGTCATAGTGTTTCTTATTTCTTTACCTTCATAGATGACTATTCGCGATATAGTTATGTCTTTTTTATCGCTCACTGTTACGAAGCATTAGATTGCTTCAATGCTTTGTAGCAAAGGTTGAGAATCAACAAGGCAAGAGCTTAAAAACTCTGCGTACTGACCGAGGATGCGAATATCTGTCAGATCAGTTCAAAGCACTGTGTGAGGAAAAAAGAATCATCAAACAATTAACTATCCTTTACACTCCGTAACATAATGGTGTAACAGAGCGAAGGAATGGAACACTTCTAGATACGATTAAATCGATGATGGCGCAAGCCAACCTCCCAATATCCTTCTAGGGGGATGCTCTATTGACCGCTGCTTACATCCTTAATCGTGTGCCCTCACAGTCAGTTCCTTCCACTCCCTATGAATTGTGGAAAGGCACAAAACCTACTTTGGGGCATATGCGACCATGGGGATGTGCAGGATATGTTCATAGTACCTTCCATAAGTTTGGAAAACTTGGCCCTAGAGCTAAAAAGAGTATCTTTATAAGATATTCTGATAGCTTAAAAAGCTATATAATGTACGGTGGACATCAAGATGGGGGAATGACTGAGACTGAGTCCCGTGATGTTGATTTTCTTGAGACCGATTTCCCTAGTATTAGTGACGCTAATAGAAATCTTGGTCTCTTTGAGATAGAGACTGACGAAAATGTTTAATCTACTCTTAGCGAGGGTGAGCAATTAATAACTCATCATGAGATCTTCAAAGAGGGTGAGAGTGATCAGCCCAGTGGGAGTGCGCCACTTAGTGAAAGTGCACAACCGAAAAGTTAAGATCTTTTTTACACGTAGGAGCGTATATGGATATGTTCTCTGTCATCATTTTGAGATTGAAGGGGACGCCCTCGTTTGCGTTCCAAGGGATGAGGATGAGCCGGCCTCAATAAGTGAGGCACTCCCATCTCCCGTTAAGGAAATGTAACAAGCTACTATGGAAGATGAGTTGAGTTTTATGAGTAAGAACCAAGTCTGGGAGTTAGTTGACCTTCCGACTAGATGCAAAGCCATCGGGAACAAATGGGTCCTGAAGGTCAAGCGTAAGGTAAATGGTTCAATTGACAGGTATAAAGCACGCCTTGAGGTGAAGGGATATACCCAAAGAGAGGGTGTAGACTATGATGAGATGTTCTCCCCTATGGTGAGAATGGCCTCTATACGCCTCATTCTAGCTATTGTCACAAAATTGGATTTGGAACTCTACCAAATGGATGTAAAAATGTTTCATCTCAATGGCTCAACCCATGGGTTTTGAGAAGGAGGGACAAGAGCACAAAGTATTCTATCTTAAACGTTCCATCTATGGCCTTAAGCAATCGTCCAGGCAGTGGTACATTAGATTTCATCATGCCATTACCTCTATTAGTTTTGATATGATTGAAGAAGACTAGTGCATGTATGTTAAACGGTCTAAGGTAGGATGCCTTATCCTATCCTTATATGTTGATGACATCTTGTTGGCTAGAAATGGCATTGAATTGTTTGTCACTACTAAAGAGTGGCTATCCTCTACTCTTGAGATGAAGGACATGGGTGAGGCCAACTTTGTGTTCGGCGTGAAGATTGTGAGAGATTGCACTAGGAGACTTCTTAGATTGTCTCAAGAGACTTACATAAAGAAAGTCCTGGAGCAATTCCATATAAACAACTCAACACCCACAGACACTCCAATGGACAAGGCATGCACTTTGAGCCTACACCAGTGCCTTAAGACTGATGAAGAGAGAAACCAAATGTCCAAATACCCTATATGGCAACAGTAGGTAGTCTGATGTATGCGATGATATGCACGTGTCCAGATATATGCTTTGCTATTGGCATAGTTAGCCATTACCAAAGTAACCCAGGACCAATTCATTGGCAGGCAGTAAAGAGAATCTTTCGAAACCTATGTGGAACTACAGACCTCCCGCTCACCTTTAGTGGTTCAGGCTTGAGACTGAGAGGCTATAGTGATGCTGATTGGGCTAGTGATAGAGAGATCGCAAATCCACTTCAGGGTATGCATTTTTCCTAGGAGGCGGAGCTGTTAGTTGGAGTAGCAAGAAATAGACCTGCATCGCCTTATCCATGATGGAGTCAGAATACATCGAGTGTTCGGCAGCAGTTCAGGAGCCCGTTTGGCTCAGAAGGTTCTTACAGATCTCCACTGGTAATATGCTGGCTGATCCTTTGACAAAACCCATTTCCAAAGATATTTTCCTAGTTCATGTTAGGAACCTGAGACTCAGGTGTGAGGATCCGTTCCTTTCCGAGAACCGTTCGTGAGGGGGGTTTGGTGTTCCTCCCCCCCCACTGCGCACTTGGCTCGGAATGAGTTTGGGGTTACGCTCCTCGGTTGGAGAGAGAGAAGGAATGCATCTTCTCAAATGGTTATGATTTATCAGGGGATGGGGATCATACAATGAAATGAAATGGAGTCGCTACCAAGGATTAGGGCTTAGGACCCGTTGGTGTAGCCCTGTGAAGGGCTATGGGACTTCATTTGATCTGGTCAGAGATTCGGGGTAAGTGGTCAGGTTAGGAGAGTGGGAAGGTGTTAGGCACCCACCTCGCCCGACAAAACTAGTCTTTCTACTAGATATTGGTTTTCGAATATTCTTCCTTCATAAATGTCCTATTCCTACATGTACATCTAGAATGATGCGCAAACTGCTTAATTAAATTAACTACTGTACACTACGTAGTTATAATAGGTCTACATTGCTACGGAATTAAAATGCGGTGAAAGAATTAAAAACCTGTATGCGTTTAAACCAATGCAGTTATACGGGACGAATCATGTCCCCTAGCTCAGGTGGAGGCAAAAGACTAGCTTTGTCCTTCGTCGGACAGAGTAACGACGTTAAAAAGTAGTTACCTGGATATCAGGTAGAATAACAGCGTCGAAAAAATATTTGGGGAGTACTTACCCGGATGGCGGGCAGCGTAATAGCGTACGGGTGTCGAGTGCTGAGACCTCGGATAAAATAACAACGTCGAAGAGCTTCAAAAGTTAGGCTTCTTCAAATATCGGGCAAAGTAACGACGCACGAGCGTCAGATACTAGGACCTCGAACAGAATAACGGTGTCAAAAAGCACTTTGAAAACTGGGGATTAGGACCTCGGGCAAGGTGACTAGACCATGGGAGGCTTCGGGTTTTCGGACAGAACCGGGTTAGGAAAGGCGGGTCCGGAGGACCCGAACTCCAGACAAAGGGACTATGCTTGAAGGCTCGAAATCAGATAGGAGCAGGGCCCCGAAACCAGGAAAAAGGAAGAAAAAAAACTACAAATGGAGCTCTGGGGTCCTTCGTCTCCTCCACTTGAGACCTTGTTGAAATGAGGGGTGGGGGCTATTTATAAGCAAAATTTCGTCTGGCAGCGCCTCAGAACCGAAAAATCTCACTTTGGGTACCCTGGAGGCACCGCGGCCTGGGGCGAGGCGCTGCCGCTCGGCACCACAGAGGGGGAATCTTCTCTGACTGCGGCGGCACAGCCGGGCGTGGCGCTATCGGGCAGCGCCGCAGCCAAGCACAGTGCTGCCGGGAGGTGCCACAGCAGAGTGCGGTGCTATCGGGCAGTGCCACAGCCGGGCACGGTGTTGTCGGGCGATGCCGCGATCGTGCACGATGCCACTGGGTCAGGGCTTCAAGCTAGGGCATCGTGTGGGGTCATTCCGGGGATGCGGAGGGACCACAGGTGGAAACAAAATGGAATAGGGGGTGTCCGAGTCACTACAAGAGGAAAGGGTATTTAAAGGACATTGCCAGTCTTTCGCGTCCGGTTGTCGTCATCGCTAGGGAGTGGTAAAATTCAGCGTCTACAGTTTGCCCCTCTTTGGCCGAGACCTGTGCCAACAACTGAAGGACAAAGATAAAAGACCGCTTGATTTTGTCACCAGGAGCATGCATCACCACCACTTTGCTCATAGGTGGCGGAGTTAACTAATAAAGCCCCATCTCGGTAAACTATTCGACAAATCTTCTAAGCAATTACTACCGTTACTATGCTCATAGGTGACGGTGTTCCCTCGGTAAACTTTTCAGTAAGCCTCCTTGGGCCGAGCAACTACTCTATTACTTTGCTCAAAGGTAACAGAGGTCTCTTAGTAAACCTTTCGGTGAACTTCCTCGGGTTGAGCAACTACTATCGTCACTTTGCTCATAGGTGACGAAGTTTTGAATAATAAAACCTAACTCAGCAAATTGCTCGGTGAATGATAAAACCTATCTCGGCAAACCATTCGATGAAACTTCTTTTTGTAGTTCTGAACACCAAAACCTATCTCTGCAAATGGGTGATCAAAAGACCAAAAAGCACAAAAGCTTTAAGCAATGCTCGATCTGAAAGGCATACTGACCCAATTTTTTGTTGGGACGTACGATGAGATGGCATCGTGACCAAATGATGAGATGGCATCACAACCAAATGATGAGATGGCATCGTGACTAAACGATGAGATGGCATCGCGACCAAACAATGAGATGGCATCGCGACCAAATGATGAGATGGCATCGCGACCAAATTTTAAAATGTGTAACGATGAAACGGCATCGTGACCGAATTTTGAAATGTGTAATGATGAGATGGTATCGTGACCGAATTTTAAAACGTGTAACAATGAGACGGCATCGCGATTGGATTTTGAAATGTGTAACGATGAGACGGCATCACGATCGAGTTTTGAAATGTGTAACGATGAGACGGCATCGCAATCGAATTTTGAAATGTGTAACGATGAGACGGCATCATGACGTATGATGAGATGGCATCACGACCACTTTGTAAAAAACATACGATGAGATGGCATCATGACCACTGGGGAAAAACATGCAATGAGGTGGCATCACGACCTATTTTTCAAAAACATACGATGAGACGGCATCACGACCGGTTTTTCAAAAAAGAAAATATGATGGGACGTCATCATGATTGGTTTTTCTAAAACATAAGATGAGACAATATCGCGATCGATTTTTCAAAAAGAACATACAATGAGATGGCATCACGACCGGTTTTTTAAAATTTATAGTGGGGTGGCGTCGCAAGCCCCAAAAAAATTATATATATATATTTTTTTTTGAAAAGTGACAATGAGACAGCATCGTGACCAATTTTTTAAAAAGCAGCGATGAGACAGCCTCGTACCCAGAAAGACGGGGTCACCAACTGATCGAGCCATACTCGAGTATGGTAGGGATAGAAAAACCATAGGAGATCAGACTATACACGAGTATGGCAGAGATTGGGAGAGCATAGGAGGTCAAACTATACGTGAGTATAGCAAAAATCAAGGGACCACGGGAGGTTGGTCTATAAGCGAGTATAGCGAAAATCAAGAGATCACGGGAGGTCAGTCTATAAGCGAGTATAGCGAAAATCGAGAGACCATGGGAGGTCGGTCTATACGTGAGTATAGCAAAAATCAAGGGACCACGGGAGGTCTGACTATACGCGAGTATAGCAAAAATTAAGAGACCATAGGAGATCGGACTACACGCGAGTATAGTGGAAATCAGAAGACCACAGAAGGTCGGACTATACGCGAGCATAGTAGAAATCAAGAGACCATAGGAGGTCGGACTATACGTGAGTATAGAAGAGATCAAGATATCACGGGAGGTTGGTCTATACACGAGTATAGCGGAAATGAAGAGACCACGGGAGGTCAGTCTATACGCGAGTATGCGAAAATTAGGAGACCACGGGAAGTCGGTCTATACGTGAGTATAGCGGAAATCAAGGGACCACGGGAGGTCGGACTATACACGAGTATAACAGAGATCAGAAGAGTTAATGATTAACTTGCAAAGATGATCAAATGATGGGTCAATTTGTACATGAGTACAATGGGGACCGAAAGATTTATGGGGTGATCGAACTATACACGAGTACAGCGAGGATCAAAAAGGGCAATGATCAATTTGTACACGAGTACAAGGAGGATCAAATTCATAGGACGGTCAAACTATACACGAGTATAGTGGGTTTAATGAATGATCAAGCTATACACGAGTATAGTAAAGATTAATAGGATCAAGTTGCACAAGAGTGCGGAATTTTTTTAAAGGTCATTGATGAATTCAGTAATGGTCGAATAATCAAATTGCATGCGAGTGCAAAAGATATCGAAGGTTTAGTCAAGCCATACATGAGTGTGGTAGGAGCCAAACGATATGAGATCAGGTTTTATGTGAGTGCAACAAAAATCAATGTTTAAACAACATGTGACAATGCAATCCTTATGCATGATGAATTTTTTTTTAATTTTTTTATTTTTTAAAAAAAGGTCATTCATGAATTCAACAGTGGTCGGATAATCAAATTGCACACGAGTATAGAAGAAATCGAAGGTTTGGTCAAGCCATACGTGAGTGTGGTAGGAGCCAAACGATATGAGATTAGGTTGTACGTGAGTGCAACAAAAATCAACGTTTAAACAATATGTGACAATGCAATCCTTATGCATGATGAAATTTTTTTCTTTCATATAAAGAGATGAAATTATCAAATTTATGCAAATATTTATGATGCAAACATGGGCCAATGAAAAGCAATCATATACAATAAAAAATGCTTACCAAATATCCTTCATTTCTATACTGCACAACACTTGTTCTTCACAAATGGTTAGTGCATAAATGTGATGGCAGCACCAAAAACCTAGATAAAGAAACATTTTCCATGGTTGTGATTCACCTTTTTTTTCTTTTCTTCTTTTTTTTTTTTTTTTTTTTCTTTTGAAAAACATTTTATTTGCAAAAGTATTTCATTTTGAAATCCTATTGCATAATTCCACGTAGGCATATTATTCGCGTCCCTGTTACTCGCATAGGCTCGATAGACGTTGAGGGGCCAAAATCGAATGAGCAAAACTTTGCCCCAGTAGGTCAGAATGGATGCGACCAAGATGGGTGGATAGGTCATCCTTCCTTTCCTCCATGGGTAGCATTGTCTTTCTTTTTCATGTGGTCATCGAGGTTCTTCAATGATTAGGAACTTATCTCCATGGACAGGATGCCCCTCTTATTTCAGATGCCCTTTCTTGGTAAACTGCCCCAGGGAAATAAACTTTCTTCCTCATACCCCATCATCTCGGATAGAGATTGCCCTAATGACAACTTGATTCCTCTTCTGGTATTCCCCTGTTCACCTTACTGGTTAAAAAGATGAGTACACTGTTGCTAACGCTCTGATCCTTAGGATTTTATAAACCATAAATTCTCTTGATCTTGGTAGACAGGCTGTCTTTTTTTTTTTTTTTTTTCTATCATTGGGTCGCATCAAAGAGAGAGATACTAACCAATGAGGGAATAGAGTGGAAATATGGAGAGTAGAAGTAATAAGAAGCAAATACATGAGCGGAGAATTGTATATGTGGGAGGACCGAACTTGATTATTCTTTTATCAAGTTGCCTACGTATCCTAAGTAGGGATTAGGTCGAATGTAGTTCAGGACAAAGATGTCCCAACGTCAAAGCCTTGATAATTAAGTTCCATCATAGCCGGATGAGCTTGAAGCTGCTGAGGAGAGTCTCATCATCATTTAGCTCGGAAGGGCTTTACTAGGTTGTAATGGGGCTTAGGATTGGGTTCCAAAGGATGGTAGAGGCTCAAATGTGCCCCTAGGGTCCAACCATGACTTGACACTTTTGCTACCAAAATTCTACCAAAAGTCTAGTAACTGAACTTGTTGGGGAACTTTTTCTTTTTAGTAGTGTAATTGAGAAGTTTGGTAATCTCTCTCGTGTTTCAACTAAAGACTTTGGTAATTTCAACCTTGATAATTTTGACAATTCCATCTCTGAAAGAAAATTGGCAATTTTTGCCCCAGGGTCTAATTGCTCTCAATTGTTTGCAATGTCTCGAGCCAATGCATCATCTCTCTCTTTTTTTTTGTAACTCTTGTTTCTTTTTGCTTTCATCATTTGTTTTTTTGAACTCTTTCATCATTATTATTATTTTTTTTTTGCTTTCTTTTTTATTAACTCTTTCATCACTTTTCTTTTTTTTTTTTGCTCTCTTTTTTGAACTCTCATTTTTTTTCTTTTGAGATTGGCCCTAATTTGGTTGTGGAGACGGAGCTACTTTTTTTTTTTAAATCCTTCAGAAACGTATTGCCCTTGTGACGTCTTACTTCACCAAGGAGACTTCTTCCGGTTAGACCCTAGAAGCTAATGGGACATTTTGATGAGCTAGAGGATACATGGATAATGAGGTGTAGGTGGGCCAAAGTGAGTTTTTTTAAAGGAAAAGACTAAGGAACAATTGGGGGACTAGCGGATTTTGCTGTCTCAGGGTTTATTTGAGACAACTAGCGGCCAAAGGGGGCCTCCCTTAACAGGCTTTATGAGATGAAATCTTCATCTAGGCTTCCGACTCGTTTGAAAGGGATCAGATTGATCGAGCTACATTTATATATGCATTTCTTGTTTAATTTAGCAGCTCTTGTCCAATAATTATGGTTTATTACACTAAAATGCTTGAATTATTGATTATTACAGGAATATTGGAGTTTGCAGATATTTGATGCTAAAGGGGGCAGCTGGGGAATACATTATAGAAGAGGAGCTTGATTGCTATTTAAAAAGATGGAAGATTTAAAAATCCTTTTTATCTCTCCTTCTAATCATCACTTCATGATTATTCCAACTCCATTATCTCTTTCTTTTTTTTTTTTTTAATTTAAAGCCTGTCCCATTATCTATCCATCTTTCCATCTCTCATCCCCATTTCATACGTAGACCTCCCTCTCTCTCTTTTAGTTTCCTATTCCAAACCATATTCTATCTCTTTCTTTATCTTTTTCTAATTTTAAAAAAGCCATCCCCATCTCACACGTTCTCTCTCTCTCTCTCTCTCTCTCTCTCTCTCTCTCTCTCTCTCTCTCCTATTCTAATCTGATTCCCCTGAATCTTTTTCTTTTTCTAATTTTGAAAAACCTACTCACCTCTTCCCATTAAGATAAATGGATGCATTTAAAAGAGTGGGCAGAATACAGATTCATTATCATTCCCCCACCAAGAGCAAGAGAGGAGAGAGGGTCTTAGGGTTTCTACTTGGAGACGTTGAGATCACCATTGCTGCCGTTGCTGCCATGAAGATCGACTGTAGTTGTGCTCCCTTGATCGCCATGTGTAGCTAAATTCCCAACCTATTCTCAAGGAGATGAAACTCTATGAAGTTAATTTATTTTATTTTCTTTGCACATTGACTATTTGATGTTAAGACTTCTATAATTCTTTGATCTAGTTTAATGATGACATCTAGTTAAGATCTTTTGTTTCTGTGATTCAATTGATTCGTTCAAATAGTGGTTTTCTTTTCCCATGTGGTTGTACCAAAGATAGGTTATAACTGAACGAACTAAGCGTGCCAAGCCTCATAACGAAGGACGATAGTACTCGTCAAGATACCCTATATCTAGGAGGAACCCTATCCTTTGTGGTGTCACTGGGCTTGTAGCTGCAGTGAACAGTAATGTGCGAGATAGTGAATTAAATCAATCTAACAGAGTGAATTCGACCTGAGGATAGTTCTTCTCATCTTATCATTCACATTATTCTTTGTTTATCGTTGTTCTAGGTTCAGTTTAATTTCTAATTACCTTTAATTAGCTTAATTCATTCTTTGCAATATTTCTTCTAGTTCCCCGTAGATCGACCCCTTACTTGCTACTTGCTAGATTAATTTAGGGTTTTATTTTTGACCGGTTAATGACACGATCAAATTTTGGCACCGTTGAAGGGGAGCCGAAGCACGGTTGCTAAGATTGATTGAGTTGTTTTGTGTTACTTTGTTTTAGTTTTAATTTTATAATTCTGGAATTTTTATTTTTATTTTTAATCTCTTTATTAGGTTAATTTTAGTATATCTAACCTTCTCTTTGTTTGTGCAGGAAGCCGAGTAGATCGATTAAGGACAAGCTGTCTGTTTGGTTTACTTTTAATTCCTAGACTTTATGTAATTAGGGTTATTTTATGCAATTTTTTTAATTCCAACATTAGATTGGGTGTTTAGGTTTAATTTTAATTCCCCCAGCCCCTTAAGATCATATGTGTAACCATTCATCAGGGTAGCACGTGGAATTGCACAACCGCCAACACCAGGTAAGTATTTTCGTTAGTTTTAAATTAGTCATTTTTTTAAAGATAAATTATAGATCACCCCCTGGTTTTTGAAAAAATTCAAATTACCCCCTCTATAGTAACAGTGTTAGTCTGCTGTTAGTTATTGGTGTGAAAGGACTATTTTACCCTTGTACTAAAACATTAGAATTAAATTTATAATACTACCCTTCCTTGATCTTCAACCTAAAATACCCCACCCCTTCCCTACAACTCCGTTGGAATTCGGAAGAAAGAATGGTCTAATGTAATCCAACTCAACAAGGAGGAGCATAACTGTAAACAAAAGCTTAGGTATTTAAGAAGAAGAAGTCTTCTTCATCCTCACAACGGAAGCAAGGACAAGTGGTAACTCCAACTTAGAAACAGCGATCGAGCTCTCTTTCCTTGAGCCCAAATCCAAGGACACTGCAAGAATAAAGTTCATTATCAACCAACTCCTCAATCTAAACCCACGAAAGTTCCAAACCTAATAAATAATTCTGCTAATAGTTTGCTGAAACCAGAAGAAGCGGTAGACAAGAAATCAATCCATGTTGCAGGTTTTCGATCTAACAACAGATGATGACTTGAGGATGAAGAGTTAGGTTTTCCAGTCATGAATTAAATCCCAAATCAATGATCGGAGATGGAGGGTTCAAACATACTCTTCTCATCATCAGTCACACCTGATGACCCGTCACACCTGATGATGGCCCATCTGAAATCTCACCGCTATCGCTATACCACTCAGACTCCGACATCGTAGAAGGGATTATATCAAACAGACTCCTTAGGTCTTCTTCTATTGAATTGCTCTCATATATTCCCTCTTTCTTTATCTTCACCCCTGCAATGAATCAATGGCAGTAACCCATGATTTTTGTTATAAGAACAACTATGCTCTACTGTCGTGGACTATGAAAGAATGAATTAAACAATAATAGTGATGATGATTTAAAGAACTAAGAAAGCAGAAATTAATGAAGACCACTTGAATTTTGGAAGTTCATTGGTTTGACAGATTAATAGATTTGGTGAGCTAACTTGAGCAATTTCGTCACAACTTCTCTCTTTACCCCAAGAAGGAAAAACAATCGAGCATTTACTAGGAATAGCTGAAAAAGTGAAAGCAGAAAGGAATACAGATGAACAATATTTGAAATGGGAAGAACAAAACGAACAATATGGGAGCTCCAATTTCATGGAGAAAGGGGAACCACTGTCGGTCTCAAATAGGGTTCCAAGGATCGGTTGTGGAGGATTGAAGTCAAAATTGCTAGAATTAAGTTGAAGCGATGGCAATAAGGAAAACTGCGGACTCTGGCCAAACAGAGGGGAAGGAGAATTTGATTAAGGAGAAGTTGCGGAGAAGGGGAGAGAGAATCCTTCGCTATTGTTGTCCAGAAATGCCTTGAATCTGTAAAATTTAGTAGGGAGAAAAGGGGCAAGGTGGTGGGCTAGGAGAGGAGTGGTCGTCACTCGCCGGGCATGCAACTCCTTGTAATTTCTACTCTTTACTCTCTTTCTTCTCTCTGGTGAAGTTTAGCTTGAGATTGAGTTGCAGGTGAGGAAAAGAGTGGTGTGAGGAAGAAGATAGAATTTGGGAATTTTAATTACAAGGGTAAAATCGTAAATCAACACTATTCAAGGGTAGTTTAGGAATTTAAATTTATTTAACTGGGTGACATCATCACTTAACAGCATAAAAGTAATGTCAGGGACTATTTTGGTATTTTGGGGTCTAAACCAGGGGTGATTTGAGTTTTTTCAAAGACCAGGGGGTGATCTGAGTTTCGATTGAAAACCAGGGGGTGATCTATAATTTACCCTTTTTTTTACTTTTTAGTTCTGATTTTTATTTTTTATTGAGTTTTTTTTATTTCGTTATACGTTTTAATTTCTAGTTTTAATTTCTGTTTAATTAGCACGTTCAACTTGTGTTGTGTTTTATGCATGGTCGGCGTTCTTTGCACCCCAACCTGATTGCCCTTGACCTAGAAATAGAGCGATCTGTGGCTAGACCTAAGGATAATAGTAATAAAATGGGTGACGAAAATCAGCCAGGAAGGCCGCTGAGTGAGCACTCCAACTGCCTATACCCCTGCATCTTATATTCAGTTGCCTGCCATTTAGGCTGCTCAATATGAGATCAAGTCCAGCATCATACGTATGTTACCATCCTATTATGGACTTGCTAATGAGAAGCCTTACAAACATCTTGATGAGTTCTTAGAGGTGTGCTCTACAGTCAAATTCCAAAACCTCCCTGAAGATGCCCTAAAGTTACTCCTAATCCCATTTTCCCTAAAGGACAAAGCCAAACACTGGCTCCATTCCCTAGATTCGGTTAGGATTTCTACATGGGCGGGAATGCAGTAGGAATTTCTAAAAAAATTCTTCCCCATTGGCCGGACTAATAGCCTTAGAAGAGCCATTACTAGTTTCTCCCAATTAGAGGGTGAACAATTTCATGAAGCATGGGAGAGACTCAAGGAATTACTTAGGAAGTGCCCCCACCACGCTGTCCCAAAATGGCAGTTAGTCCTGTGCTTTTATGATGGCCTCCGTGACCAATAGAGGCAGATGGTGGACTTCTCTTGTGGTGGAACATTTATGTACAAGAATGAGACGGCAGCAGGGGATCTTTTTCAAACCCTTAGTGAGAATTCCCAACATCATGCTTCGGCCTCTCGGACTGAGATTCCACACACAGGGCAACCAAAGAAGGGTGGTCTCTATGAGATCAACCCAACTGTAGAGATGATTGCTAAGGTTGATATGCTGTCCAAAAAATTGGACTATCTGATGTCTGTAGGACAACATTTTATGTCCCCTTTCCCAATGAGTTTCCCTCCACCCAATCAGACTAAAGCCTGTGCCTTATGTGCTAGCCCTAGTCATTATGTAACGGACTGTCCTTCGCCTGCACAATACCCTGAATTTGTTCAGGAACAGGTACAAGTGGCTCAAGGTTTCCCTAAATCGGGTAATGATTCTTTTTCCAATACCTATAACCCGGGATGGTGAAACCACCAAAACCTTTCATGGAGAAACTCAGTACCTAATAATCCTCCAAACCCACCATATAGGCCACCATTTAATGTTTAATCTTATGTCTATAGGGGTGGACAACCACCATATCCTCAACCCCAATAGAATCAATCATTTGAGGAAAAGGTGCTAAAAGCGTTAAGTGGACTCGAGCAGAACACACAGCTGCTACACTCACTTACTCAGTCCATTAATAAGCTAGAGAACTAACTGGGTCAACTAACTGATGCTATAAGTAGGAGGGAGGCTGGCCAATTGCCAAGTCAGCCAATAGGTAACCCAAACAATCAAATGGGTCTAGGGAAAGAATAGGTCCAATCGGTCATAGTCCTAAGGAGCGGCAAAATGATGGAAAAACCTGATGCACCCTTAGCCACTAATGAGATGTTGCCTACTAAGTCTCAAAGCCAGGGAGAGGCTGAATCAACCCTAGAGAATTTTGGTGGTGGTGTAGAAACACATGATTCTATTACTGAAACACCACCTATGAAACCCATTCATCAGTTCCCAAGGAAGGGGCTGCATATTCCAATTGTGGAGGGACCATCACCTGATTCTTACATTCCAAAGGTCCCTTTTCCCCAAGCCCTTCAAACACCATCTTACCCCCTTCAGGGTAAACAGGGTGAAAAGATGCAAGAGATGATCGACTTGTTCGAACAAGTTTGCATCAATCTCCCCCTCTTGGATGCTATCAAGCAAGTTCTTGCTTACGCTAAGTTTTTGAAAGACCTCTGCACCCAAAAGCGTAAATTGAGAACTCAAAAACCTAAGACCGTCCATTTGACTGAACAGGATAGTTCGATAATTTTCAGCCACCTACCCCCTAAGCTTAAGACCCAGGTGCGCCTCTTATTTCTTGTATCATTGGAGATCTTTCCATAAGTAGGGCACTACTTGATTTAGGGGCTAGTTCAGTCTATGACAGATTTGGTTTAGGAGATTTGAAACCCACTGAGGTTATCCTTCAGTTGGCTGATCGTTCAATCAAAATACCTCGTGGGTTGTTAGAAGATGTTTTATTGAAGGTGGAAAAATTATACTTTTCCGTGGGCTTCCTTGTCCTGGATATGGATACAGCCACCACAACCAAGCTTCCCCCTATTATTTTACGGCGCCCCTTCTTAGCTACTGCGAATGCTTGCATAAATTGTAGATCGGGTGTCATGGACATCTCTTTTGGGAATAAGAAGCTTAGGCTCAACATCTTCAATGCATCCTTAGGTTCCTTTAGAGAAGAAGAGTGCTTTGCGTTGGATTTATTAGACGAAGTTGTGGCTGATCACACTTCTCACGTGCTTATTGATGACCCTTTGCAGCACTATGTAATGTTTGGAGATGAGTCTGAGGCATACACTAAAGAGGTGCATACTTTGCTAGATTCCTCACCCTCTTTAGAACAACCACATTGGACAGTTAGGTTTGAGCCGCTCCCCCCTTTGGTTACATCTCCCCAACCTTCTTCTAAACCGGCTCCTTGGTATGATTTGATCCTGGACCCTCCGTGAGTCAGTCTAAGTCTGGCTAAAGACTCTAAACTTAGTGCTCTAGTGGGAGGCAGCCCACTCTAGTTATTGCTTTCTTTATTATTATTATTATTTTTTTTTCCTTTCTACTGCTTTTGTTTTCTAGTAGTTGTTTTGCAACGTTCATCTCCTATAATGGATTTACTTAGTCATTGGTGATCACATCTTTGAATTCACTGCCTCACCAGCCCCACCTTCGGTTGTCGAGTTCCTTCCTTTATTTTTGCGTTCCCCTTGCTATGATTTTCTACTTTTGTATGTCACTAGGGACAATGCCGTTTAAGTTGGGGAGGGAGGATTTTGGAAAAAAATTTTGCATATGACTCTCTGATTCATCTACATTCTTGGAAAACTTTCATGCACTCATTTTTATAATGATACTTTTACTTTACAGTGCATTTGACTATAGGTTATAAGAAAATTAATTCAACTCAGTGTTAAGTATTGAACCTTTATTTCTCCGACTGTCATTTGTGAGCTTGCGTAATGCTTCTAAACATATAGGTCTACCTGGTTTGTGATATTTTGAATGTTTAGGTAGATCATTGCTTAATTATGTTTGCATTCTCTTTTGTTTTGACTGAAAAAAAAATAAATTATGAGAGTTGAGTTCTGTTGCTTCATCATAGTAACCAGGGCATCTAGGCCACAAGCCCAGATTCTCACATAAAACGGTTGGAGTGACCAGTCAGGTTATTATTACAAGCATTCTTGAATCCAGTTCGGGCTTGTAGCCTTTTTGGTTCAAGTGAGTAAGCCCGAGGAGTGTTTCACACTCAATCCCCTAAAGCCATCTGGCTTGGGAGTGGTTGGCTTAAAGCTCGTTACATGAGCCTTCTAGAAAGCTTAAAAGGCCAGAACATTGCACGGATTTGAGAATCACGTAATTTAAAAAAAAAAAAGAAAAAGAAAAGGAAAAGAAAAGAAAAATGTTTTGAGAGAAAAATGAGTGAGCTACATTGATTATGAGGTGTTACACAAGCTAGCATGTGCATTTGTAAAAGGTTTAGATGTCACAATTCATGATGAACCAGTGGGTTGAAAAGCAGAAAGTGAGAGCTTGATGGCTTAGGAGAAGTCTTCGTTCATTGCTTAGCTTTTGTGTTCACATGAACCAAACAGCCTATGAGTTGATGTGCAATAGTAAACTATCATTATCTCTGTGAGTGCATCCTATGTAGATGGACTGTTTATGATCCAGAGAGTCGAGTCAGCTATTTCTTTATTCTCTTGCACTCGAGGACGAGCAAAAGCTTAAGTTAGGGAGTGTGATCGAGCCGTATTTATATATGCATTTCTTGTTTGATTTAGCAGCTCTTGTCCAATAATTATGGTTTATTGCACTGAAATACTTGAATTATTGATTATTACAGGAATATTGGAGTTTGCAGATATTTGATGCTAAAGGGGGTAGCTTGGGAATACATTATAGAAGAGGGGCTTGATTACAATTTAGAAAGATGGAAGATTTAAAAATTTTTTTTTATCTCTCCTTCTAATCATCACTTCATGATTATTCCAACTCCGTTATCTCTTTCTTTTCTTTTTTTTAAAACGCATCCCGTTATCTATCCATCTCTCATCCCCATTTCATACGTAAACCTCCCTCTCTCTCTTTTAGTTTCCTATTCCAAACCCTATTCTATCTTTTTCTAATTTTAAAAAGCCATCCCCATCTCATACGTTATCTCTCTCTCTCATCCCCATCTCACACGTTACCTCTCTCTCTCTTTTACTCTCCTATTCTAACCCGATTCCCCTGGATCTTTTTCTTTTTCTAATTTTGAAAAACCTACTCACCTCTTCCCATTAAGATAAACGGATGCATTTAAAAGAGTGGGCAGAATACAGATTCCTTATCATTCCCTCACCGAGAGCAAGAGAGGAGAGAGGGTCTTAGGGTTTCTACTTGGAGATGTTGAGATCACCATTGCTGCTGTTGTTGCCATGAAGATCGACTGTAGCTGTTCTCCCTTGATCGCCATGTGTAGCAAAATTCCCAACTTATTCTCAAGGAGATGAAACTCTGTGCATTTAACTTATTTTATTTTCTTTGCACATTGACTATTTGATGTTAAGACTTCTGTAATTCTTTGATCTGGTTCAATGATGACATCTAGTTAGGATCTTTTGTTTCTGTGATTCAATTTATTCGTTCAAATAGTAGTTTTCTTTTCCCTTGTTGTTGTACCGAAGATAGGTTATAATTGAACGAACTAAGCGTGCCAAGCCCCGTAGCGAAGGACAATAGTACTCGCCAAGATACCCTATATCTAGGAGGAACCCTATACTTTGTGGTGTCACTGGGCTTGTAGCCGCAGTGAACCGTAATGTGCGAGATAGTGAATTAAATCAATCTAACAGAGTGAATTCGACCTGAGGATAGTTCTTCTCATCTTATCATTCACATTATTCTTTGTTTATCATTGTTCTAGGTTCAATTTAATTTCTAGTTACCTTTAATTAGCTTAATTCATTCTTTGCAATATTTCTTCTAGTTCCGGGTAGATCGACCCCTTACTTGCTATTTGCTAGATTAATTTAGGGTTTTATTTTTGACCGGTTAACGACACGATCACAGATGTATGGAAAGCCCAAGATCCTGACCAATCAAGACTTTGACATTGGGGAACAGGGTAATGGTTTTTTTTTTTTTTTTTTAACTAACAGTTAGGAGATCGTCCTAAACTGTCATTTGAATGAAAATAAAAGGAAAGAGATTGGATAGATGGAAAGGAAAACATATTCATTGACAGTTAATGGACAATATCCTGTGGTTGAGATTACAGAAGGAAATTTAACTGAATGAAAAGACCTAAAGACCTGAGGGACGCAGACCCAATGATGTCTTTAGTGCGTTCCTGTCTACACAAGATTGAAGTACTGTCACTGCTTTATCATGGGACTGTGCAGTTTGTACCATCAAAAGTGCCCTTCTAACTAGCGCTAGGTACTGGATCCATTTTAAGTCGGCCAGCAAGACTGATGCTCATCAAGTTAATAACCGTAGTTTAATGCCTCCGGGCGACAATGATGCCCTCAATCAGTGTCCCTATTCCATCGGAGGAATACAGAGAACTTTCTTCGGGAATTCTACCGCTTTGCAGGCTGGCAATGTAAAAGAAGTATTCCCTTTTAAAACTAGTGGTAGCATCAAAAGGATTTTCTCATAAACTTGGAGGAATCTGCTCCTTAGGGACTCCTTTAATTTCACATAAATGATTCCTTATCTTCTCCCAATCATCCTTTTTGTATCCTTTGTTAAAGAAATCCACAAAACTGAATGTTTTACCAGAATGAAAGGTGCAACAAGGTTGACGCACGATCAAATTAGGTTCTCCTTGTGACTCTTGTCCCCAGTGAGGATTATGGAGGGTATAGAGGACATTCCATTTTACACAACAAAATAATTGCTCGAGCCACTGAGTATGTGTCTGAAACCGAAGAAGGAACTTCATTGTGTTTGACCAAGGGGGAACAAATTCTAGATGTGATTCATCCTGGCTCATCTAGGTTAACAATTCTGGAACACAAAAGTTGAATGCTACCATGTATCTTTTGCAGAGGTACAAGAGGAAACAGAGGGCTTCAGTAAACAACTAGTAGATATCTCTTATCCCGAAGAAATTGAAGAAATGATAATCTGGATGGACAAGAAGTCCTCGGAGGTCGTCATTCCCACGATTGAAGAGAGTAATTTCATGAAATAATTCCAGGCAATCTTCACTCCTTGATTGTAAGACCTGATGAATGATCTGTTCTTGGAGATGGAAAGGTAAAAGGTCAATCCGAGATTGTAATCCTGCCAAAACCTCTTCTTCCTTGATCTCATTGCCTTCAGGCCCATTCGGCTTGGTTATATCGGTTGTTGAAGGAAGAGAAGATTCATGGACATCCTGTGTGAACATCATTGATGGAGACTTTCGACCTGTCACTACCTCTTCAGAAGGAACTGGTGAAGCTTGGATCAAGGAGGTGGGGTCAAACCCTTCTCAAACTTCTTTGAGGACGTTGATTATTTGATTAACAGACTATTATTCTGCCCCTGGCTTGAACTTTTCTGCTTCTAGTAGGTCATGGATAGCATGCCCGAGTGCAATGCATTCATTAGTAGGGTGCCCCTTTTGGGTG
Organism: Telopea speciosissima; assembly: GCF_018873765.1. Lineage (NCBI taxonomy): Eukaryota > Viridiplantae > Streptophyta > Magnoliopsida > Proteales > Proteaceae > Telopea > Telopea speciosissima. Next base: position 46,746,258 of record NC_057920.1, read on the forward strand.
TGATAGTCATAGTACTGATCCGGGTCATACCAAGAAGGTGGAGGATCTCTGACTGGTCGTGGTCGAACCATGCCCAAAAGCCCTAGTTTCTTTAAACTGGTGTATGCCATAAACCTATTCATGCCCAAATTAGTGAACTCACGCTGACTTGAATTTACCATATTCACCTCCGAATTTTGGCTCTGATTTTGCATCGTGTGATTGTCCTGGCCGTTTGCATCTTTGAACAATTTATCTTCAATGTGCTTCCCTGTGGCTATGAGTGCTTCGAAAGTTGTGAGGTGTTGACAGTAGAGACAATCATGATATTCTCCATATAGATTCTCCAAGATCATCTCCACCTATTCTGCTTCCATCAGGCGGCTCCATATCTTTGCGGCCTTCTCTCTAAACCTCATGATGAAATTGGAGAACCCTTCATTTGGTCCTTGTCTTAGTGTCTCCAACTCTCGTCGTGTGATATCCAATTCAGTGTTGTAAGAATATTGCTTTGTGAATGCCTTCACAATTGTCGACTTGGTTTGAGTTTGAGTCTGCTCCGACTGGGTGAGCCACCTCAAAGCTGATCTAGCTAATGAGCAAAGGAAGGCCTAACCCATCTGGTTTTCTGTGAGTTCCCATGACTTGGCCACAGTGATGAAGATATTTAGGTGGGCTTTTGGGTCCCCTGTCCCGTCGAACTTGCAAAGTTTTCATTTGAAGTCTTCCGGTATTCTCCCCGTCGGGAAGAAGACCAAATCATCTTCTAGTTTTGCTACTGCTTTCCCTTGCACAACAATCTCCAGTTTTTCAACTTTCTCCCTCATCTATTTCTCTCTTTCAGTCTCAGGGGGGTTCTATGGGGTGTTGAGGACCACAACTTCTTCTTCCTCTATCACCACCTTGGGTTGTACTCTGGGTATTGGCGTCACCCTAGGTTCCCCGGGGATTTGTGTGTTGTCTCCTCGAGACTAACTCTGCATCTCCTGAACCATCTGTGTGACTAGCTGCCTCATCTCAGTCATTTCTTTTCGCATTCTGACCATTTCCTGATTCAGTACTTCAATTGACGGGCTAACATTTGACAGATCCATGGTGCTCACAGTGGGTGATGACCTTACTAGACTCTGTCTGAGTGGAGGGATGGAAGTACTTAAGACCTCTGTAGATCAAATTGGACCAACTCGGGTTAGCCCATTATCATGACAGGCCCACACGAGTAACATGAATATTTCTTATCGTGGATGGTGCCTTGCAAGGGCGAAAGATTGTTTTAGGATTTTGTATGACAAACAAATTATCATTTTTTATTTTTATATATTTTTTAATTTCTTTATATGTGTATATATACATATCTATGTTCTGATTTCAACAACAAATATACAAACATATATTTACAAATAGTGGTTGGGTGGCGTGATGATCCGTTTTTGACCTCTTCGCTCCACTTCTGGCCATAAATCCTCTCTTGTTCGATGGCTCCCAGAGATCGAATTAAGATCGTCACGAAGAGGCTTTCTCGAGGATCTCTTGACAGTCTATCTTCAGTTAATGTAGGGTACACTCCATTTTTTGGGATAACCAGGGCTCCATTATTGACATAATGTACTGGGCGGTGTGCCATTTTTTGAGGGACTATCGAGACTACATTTTTTTTGATACACCATCCCGGACGATTATGTCACTTTCATCGAGAGACTATCGAAGGACTATCGAGGGACAAATAGAGCCCTTTCCCATGACGAGTAAACTACATTAAGGAGGATATACTGCCAAGAACCTTGTTTTTGGCCCCGATGGTTTGCTACATTAGTTTGTGGCGTATCCTAATCATATATAGTTTAATTTCCTACATGATGCATGCACTGGGTAGGCTGATAGGACAGAAAAAAGGTCAACCTTCATAGCACCTATATACCTATCGCTCGTGGTCATGAATCGTTAGTACGTGGTGCTTTTAATATACCTGGAAAGTAGGTTACACGATCTCAGAGTAATCAAACTAGTGCCATTTTTAAGTAGCGAAGTACCCCATGGCACACTAGTGAATACCCTTGTCGGTACGATCTCAGAGTAATCAAACTAATACCCTTTTTGAGTAGCGAAGTACCCCACAACACACTAGTGAATACCCTCGTCGGTGATTCTAAACTAGTACACTAAATATCAAGGGCTGTGGCTTCGCCACGAATTACCCATATCTACATATGAGGTCCAACGATTAACCACGGGGCTGTGTGTTTCCATGCAGTGTTGTGTGTATAATAGTGGTGGCAGAAGCAAGTATCATCCGATCTCAGAGTACTTAGTATGATGTGCCCCACCTCCCCGGGGGTAGAGGCACAACAGGGAGTACCCTCATCGTTTGACTTCACTTCAGAACACGCATGATGCAGTTAGTACACGAAAGGGGTTTGCGCACAACTGGGCCTCTTCCACCTTATTGCGACGTTGAATGGAGAAGTTACCACCGATTATGTATCTGCTGGTCTGCCTGCATCTCCTATGCTTGGTGTCCCTTCTCTTCATCATGTTCACCACTATATTTCAGTGAAACTCACATCGAAGATTTATTTGTCCTAATGCTCACAGCTTGAACCCTTTCTCAATGGCCAAGGTTTGTTTGGCCATCTTGATGACACCACTCCTTGTCCCACCGATCTAGCTGCTACTCTCACTTGGCGCCGGCAAGTTGCTAAGATATGTAGCCTTTTCAATGCCTCTCTTTTTTTTGGAAGAGGTCTTCCCATTGATTCTTGGAAAATAGACCAGTCGTGAGATCTGGGATACACTACATATTGCTTATTCTTCTCCTTTTGAGAGCCATCTCATGTCTCTCATGATTGCCATGCTAGATCTTGAACAGAAACTTGACGAATCCATTTCACAATTTCTTCAATAATCCAAATCTATATCTTAAGAATTCAGTTCTGTCGGTCATCCTCTTCGTCCAAGTGCCTTCAATATGCATATTTATTGTGGCTTGAAGAGTGACTTTAGTGATATCGTCTCTTCTCTCCTCACACATAATACACCACTTGCATATGATGATCTCCTTTCGATGCTTCACAGCCAATTTCTTCATGGTTCCAACTTGTCCATGCTCTCTCTCACCGTTTCAAGCAATACTATAGCGTCTCCATCAGCACTTAATGTTCAGCAACACTGTAGGGTCTCCATCGGCTATGTCTGGATTTGCCGAGTGGATGTCATATCTTCGTGCTAAGTACCCTTGTGGATCTGGTCCATTAGACTTCTCCCATCGGGTCACTTCATTGATGCCACATGTCTCATTATTATTCGGTTGCCATTTTATGGTATAACAAAACTCATCACCAAAATTATTTCATAGTAACAACGTTTGAGTACCTCCTTTCCCAATCATATTCATTTCACCTTATTGAAATTGATTGAAGGATATAAAATCAAGCAATATGAGGTCATCAGCTAGAGACTTATAAAAATTTATGATTTGAACGAAGCCCTAAAATCGGATTAAGGCTTCTATATATCTTGACCCAAAAAGACTTGTGGGTTGGCATTATTAAAAGGAAATATTGTTCTTATAAATATTTTGCTACAAAAGTATTGGAGGATACCTATTGGTGACAATTTCAATCACAAACCTACTGTTGAATGCGTCGGCAAGCCAGAGTTGTAAAAATTCGAGAAGTGTCACTTGATTGAAAATGCCACGTCTCATTATTATTCGGTTGCCATTTTATGGTATAACAAAACTCATCACCACAATTGTTTCATAGCAACAACGTTTGAGTACCTCCTTTCCCAATCATGATTATAAAAGTTTTTTTTTTAGGTTTGAAAAATTTCCCTTCCCTTTCCTTTGCAATCAAACTGAACCAAAGGGAATTGGATGAGAAGTAAAGTGAAATTTAGTACCACAGATGAAATGATTTGAAGTTTGTGATATAATCATATGGCGTAATGATTATAATAGTTTCCTTTTTAAATTAAAAAATGGAGAAAGTTTTCATACACGGTCGTATAAATCGTGTATGTGACCGGGTGAGAGTTTCAAGGCACTAATTAATGGGGGGGAATTTATAACTTTTCCAACTCTTTGTGAGAGGCCCTCTCACATACACGGATTACATAGCCGTGTATGAAAACTTTTCCCTTAAAAGATTTCACCTCCCTTCCCTGCCCTTTATTTTCCCTTACAATCAGATGGAGCCGTAGGAAAATCACAGGTCCACCAACCCAAGTACGCAAACTATTGAGTCAAATCACTAGAAACAAGATGGGCTTAGGCCCGCCAACCAATGCGTTACATTCAGAATTTAACTGGGATGAACTTAACCAGTCTCATCCAGCCCAGATTTTCCCCCACACATGGCCTACGTGATTTTTGCCGTTGGATGTTCCCATTCTCCATCCAACGGTCCAATTCCATAACAAATACCCTTTAAGCTTCTCATCACGACTGCTGAGATAAGAAACTAAAAAGCCTAAAACCCTCGCGCGCGCTCTTTCTCTCTCTCTAAACCTTACCCTCGAGCTGCCTATTTTCTGCAAATGGCCGCTACATCTTCTACCTTGGAACCAAAGGTGAACGGTTCGGCACCGGAAACGGAGACTGCACTGGCACCGTCAAGGGGATCTGAAGTAGTGACGGCGACATCAGACGCTGCAACAGCTACCGTCGAGGCGGGTTCAGACAATCCCACTGAAAAACCTCCGGAAACGACGGCGGAGACGGCTATGGAACCGGAAGCTCCGGCGACGACCGTCACGACGGCGGAGAAGAAATGGCCAGGGTGGCCTGGAGACAGTGTGTTTCGTCTTATAGTTCCTGTCCTTAAGGTGGGTAGCATCATCGGCCGCAAAGGTGAACTCATCAAGAAGATGTGTGAGGAGACTCGGGCTCGCATTCGCATCCTTGAAGGCGCTATAGGCACTGCTGACCGCATCGTGAGTACCTCTCTCTTTCTTTCTCAGGGTTTCTGGGTTTTTCTCTGTTGTATGTCCGAATGGTCTTCATTTTTGTTTTATTATTAGGGTTAGGGTTTTGCTTCGTACATCACTATGAGACAGTTTAAGCACAAGATGATAATTTGTTTTACTGTTAGTGGATGATTTGTAAACGCTATGTTCCAAAGTTGCGTTTGTATTTCGACAATGACATGAACCGATTAACTCTAGTGATAGAAAGACATGGTGATAAATCAGCCGAATAAGCACAGATAATTGGTAAACACTGTATGAACGAAATGTTGGTGTTCTGTCACTTGGTTTAGGGTTTCCCGGGGTTGTCTTCTGTTTTTTCTCTTCTGAATGAAATGTTCTTTTTATTGTTCGTTAAATTTACCATCAGTGAACGTTTTTGCCAAACCCTAATAATTTAAAACATGGTGATCAATCACCATAAAGACTCTTTTGGTGGATATTTTGTAAGCACTATGATAATAAGCTGCATTTTGTGTTTCTACAGTGAGATGAACCTTAATTGCTGAAAAATATGGTAATGAATCAGTACAACCTTGGTGCTTTAGTGGAAACTGTGGAAGAGTAGGCTTGGACTTGGAAATTATTTGATTTTGTGCGATCTTACTTGTTAAGTGCCAGTCTTTTTAGGGGTTTGTTTACAAGTGTAGGACTTCTGTTGTTACTACCTTCTGATTGCTCTTCCTCCTCATTTCCTTCGTATACCTGGTTTCAATTTCTGTGCTATGGTACTTTTGCCTTTGATTATGCTACTGGTTTTAATCTAGTGAGGCATCAAGGACAAGGTAGCGTTACCAACTGTTTTAACCAGAGGAAAATGACAGTGATAAAGGATAATGAGCCACAGATGGGGGAAACACTCATCATAGGGATGGCTTTACTTTTAAAGAGTCTCCATCCTCGGACAAACAGGAGACTCTCCAAAATAGTGTTCTCCAAGAACTTGTATTCACACGTGTAATCAAATTTCCATTAGCGATGTTCTTAGTATGGGTTGAAATGGATGTGTTCCTATTGGATATGAATTTTCTGTACCCAAAAATTCACTTTATAATCTGCGAATTGTATGTTGTTATAATCATCATGGTCTTGCTATTGTTAATGAAACAGGCAAAGCTGATTCTTAAACCCATTAAAGTCCAGCCATGTGGCAAGTGGGGCTATGGAAACCAGAAGAACTTTTCTTGTTTGTTAGTAAATGGGAGGAAATGAAAGACATGGGGAATATTCTTCCTCTTATATTGTTGTAGGGACTGCCAGCTGTGGTTGATTTTATCTCTAAGGAGAATCCATGATAGACCACAAGAACTAAAGGGGGGGGGGAATTACGGTTGACTTGAAAAGATTTGCATTTTTAACTAAACGACTTCCCCACTAGGAACGGATGCCAGACAATTGGGTCATCCTGAGCATCCACCTATTCCAAAGTGAAGTCTCTCTCTCTCTCTCCTTGATAGCAGGGTTCGAGTATTTGGATCCATTCATTATTCTGATCTGTGATTGGGCCACACCCTGTTACTTTTATTAAGATTTTCTGTTTTGCAAATTTAAAACTTGAAAGTCGAAAGAGGAAAACTGGTTTTACTTCTTTCATAGTTCTTAGCATCTAAATTTGGGAACTTTATTAGCCATTTACATTTTGTTGTAGCAAACGCCGTTGTGCTAACATTTACCTTATTTTTATCATTTCGTTTCATTGTTTGATGAATGATAAGGAGACATCAAAATTGTTCTAGAAAAAAGAAAGAAATCAAATGCTGGTGAGACAATGCAAGGAAAACAGTACAATGGTAGAGCTACCCATAAAACAGTGAAGATACATGATCTAGGATATGATTTTAGAACTTGGTGACCCAATTTCTGAGTTTTAATTTGATATCTGAATCCTTAGGTTAGATTCTAATGTATCCTAATCTTTGGCTTATTACCTGCAGTTATTTACACGGATACTTCTCTCCCTATGTTTGATTTGAATCATCACCAACCTCATATACCATATGTTATATTTTTCCTAGAACATGCTTGTGGGCAAAGGAAACATTTTATGCATGGGTATGCCAGTATACCCTTGTTTATGCATATATGTTGCAACTGGTAAAAGGTTCTTTTCTTTAATTTGTAGTATTAAACTTTTGAGCGAATCAAGGATTCTATTTTTCACTTGGTTAGTCAAACTCCGCATTTCATGCTCCAACTTCCACACCTTGTCCATTTTTTCTTTTCTTTCATTAATCTGAGTACAAAATTGGACCCATATATAAAGAAAAAAGGAAATACAGGATTCAATCTACATTTCTTGTGTTTTGTTGTTTGGATGATTTGTTATGTTGATATCCAACCTGTCAAATTGAAAGAATTGGGTGATTCGATCGGTTGCCATGCGTTCTATCTTTATATTTCGAGTGAATCATGCATCATAGTTCTCAACTTCGATAACTTCTGTGTCAATTTTGTTTCAGGTCCTGATATCTGGAAAGGAAGAGCCAGAGGCACAAATATCTCCTGCAATGAATGCCGTACTCAGAGTATTCAAACGTGTTCAAGGAGTACCAGAGAATGAGGGTTATACAGCAGGTTCAGCAGCCGCTGGAGTTGCTTGTTCAATCAGGTTATTGGTGGCATCATCACAGGCCATTAATTTAATTGGAAAGCAAGGGTCTCTGATAAAGTCAATACAGGAGAGCACAGGAGCCACTGTGCGTGTTCTATCTGGAGGTATGCTTCAAACATTTTTTTATAACTGGATGAATCTCTATTAAAACTGTCGATTCGTAAGAGATTGGCACTCACACCTGCTGTATTATTGGTATTTTACTTGTTTCGTATGTGCTAAATCTTTTCACAAATCACAACTATTGTCGAATGAATATAAAGATCCTGCAGATGGTGTTTTTTACTTTAATTACAGCACTGGAAATCAAATACTGTAAATTCTTGGCATTGAGTACATCAGCACGGGTGAGCTTGCTAACTAATTGATTAATTTACATGGTAGAAAAAGATATATAGGGCCATCTATGTAAACATACAGGATGGGTAAGTCCAATTACTGAAGTACCCTTACATGTCTTTTCTGCTCATGAACTTGATACGGTGAATCATACCCATGGATGAGGTGATCATTTCCAAAGGTTTTTCCTACTTTCCTTGTCTCTGGATATGAAAATTGGATTTCACAGTTTGTTTCTATGTAGGAACAGTAAATGGTTTGGATTAGAGGTATGGGAACTTGATGGTCCGGTGCTTGTTTCCAAAGGATAGTTTGGATATTTTGACTTAAGGTTTTTTTTTCCCACCCCCTCAGTTGTGTGTTTGCTGTTTGGCCTCATTTCTTTATTGTTGAATCTGGTAGGCTGCTGCAATCCTCATGGGTTGGGTAGATGACACTATATTATAGTGTGATTTGGATGCCTTGTTTGCACTTTGGAGCATAGTTGAAATCTCTATGCTGATTGAAGGGGGTTATTTCAATAGGAGATTTTTAATTCTATGGCGACCTGCATGAAGAATTGAGGGTGCTTTTGATGAATTTAAGATGGAGATGGTTAAACTTTGTTAGAATTAAGGGGGGAGTAGAAATTGATTACTTATTACAATCTTACTGGATGTTTGCAAAATGTTTATGATTGGAATCCTTGAAATGTAAGACTAGAACCTGAATAGGTCTAATCCCAGGCAAGATCAAATAGAAAACACTTCAATAAACAAGAAATTATATGAGGAAACCAAGAGAACAATGGGAACTCAAATGATAACAAATTTCCAAAGAACAAGAAAGAGAGCAATGAAATCCTAAAGAGAACAATGGGATCTCAAAATTGGTTGGAGAGGAATGATGAGATCTCAAAAGATAACGGAAAGAAAGAATCCCACAAGTCAATCAATTCAGATTGATCCGAACTCTGATTCAAATCCAATATTGCACCTATGGATACATAAGAAATGTATCGCAAAATTAATAACCTGTTGAAGCCATTGGAGCTGCAGTTGAATGATATTGTAGATGAAAAGAAACTCCCAGAAGCTTGTAGCACTCTTGAACTCAATTTTACAGAACTAGGGTTTGGAATCAAGAACCAATGGAAGGGGATGGGGAAAGGTGGGGTTGGCTATCTCACGCTGGGCATTTCACCCATCTTATCTCAGGATTTTCACAAAGGCTAAGACCAATATTTCATTAATCAAATTCGTGTACAATGCTGTCCTCCCTTACAAACTTATATAGAAGACTCAAAAATAGACCTAGGCACTAAAAGAGAAAGGCCTAACCCTATCATTAACTAATAAAATAACCTAAATTGACTAAGAAAGTGAAATAATAAAGAAAACAGACTCAAAATAGGACTCTAATTAAACTAGTGAAGAAAATCCCGTTTTCCTATTTTCCACCCCTATTTTAGGCTGATTAAATTGGCCAATTACAAAATAAACACATGGGATCAAAGTCCCAATACATATATGACCCAACCCAAAGCTTATTTCCACTAAAATAAGCCCCAATTGACTTCTCTACATCACCTGGGCTTCTTGATTTTCTAATGCTGGCATGGGCATGAGGAGCTCTATGTAGCCTACAATATGGACTTAAGTAATCCAACAAGTATACAGCAAAATTTTTAAAATATGCCATTGAGGAAGTGTAAGTCAACACTGACCAATAAATGAAAGATTCCTGTTAAATTTTGTAGGGATCCAATTCAAACCAAAATTAGGAGACTATTCTTAAGGCCAAAACCTGCTAAAAAACAACAGCTAGTTAAACAGGTTCACAGAAAAATTACTAATATTGCTAAGCTACTTCCCACATGTTTATTCAATTCCTGCACCACAACCCTTGTCACCCAGACTTTCGTCACTACTACCCATTAAAGTCGACATTAATCACTATATATATATACATACACTAGTAAACTTAGACGTGCAAATGCACGTGTGCATGTGTGCACTTACATGTGAAAAATGCAATTAAAAATGAACAACTACTTGATTCCACAATGATCTAATACATATATTGAACAAACAATGGAGGAAAGGGAGTTGATAAGATATGAGTCTCAACAGGGAGAGGTAAACTACAAGTTAGTTTTCCTGATAGTATTACAATCTATCTTTATTTAGACACCATGGTTGCTTGGTATTTAAAGTTCTTCATCTCGTTGGTTCTTCTTCCTATTTCTGACATTACTTTGCTAGATTCAACAATCCAACAGAAATTTGATAGTTTATAGGAGTTCGATGAACTATCCAATTGTTGGGTTGAAGTGGAAATAAATGCCTTTCGATATACACGTGCAAATGCACGTGTAGGTGTTTATTAGGTGGCAGCGAATAAATTGGTAGGAATATATTGGCAAGAATCTCAGAGAGAGAGAGAGAGAGAGAGAGAGAGAGAGAGAGAGAGAACTGAAGGTTGGTGGTAAGGGGCGAGTGAGAGTTTGAAAAGGTACTTGTCAATGCCTATTTAAGCCAAAACCCACCATTTTCTTCTCTCCCAAGCTTTTGTAAATAAAAGATAGCTCACTGTCTATAATGGTTCATAGAAAGAAGTATGAAAGGAAAAGAGAGGGTGGGAAGATATGTATGAGAGGGAGAGAGCAATGGGAGAGGGATGAGGGAAAAACCGTGAGAGAGAGGGATAGAAGAGGGAGGGACGAAAGGGAAGATTTCTGTAAATTCTCCATACATCCTTGGGGCAATCTTGGAATGTTCTCATTGGTCTAGGAGGTATATGTCACGATGTTTGTTTCATCTCATGTAACAACAGTAGTAATTGGAGGGCTTCAACTCGGCTAAGAACCTGAGAACCTATCTTTGTTATTGCCATCAAGGCCTGTCTAAAACTTCTTGAGCTTATTCTTCAAATGAGTATTCTAGTAATTCTACTTATCAAAAAAAAAAAAAAAAGTATTCTAGTAATTTTTTATGTCATTGTCTATTATTTGATGAAGGTAAGAAAGCTTTGTCAACCCATCTGCGAACCTAAATCAGATCTCTTGTTATGTAATATGGTAAAAATTCAATGAAATCCTTGAGAATACACAATATCAATAGTTCATTCACTCAAAGAATATAAAAAGCTAAAAGCAAACATTTTATAATTATATTATTATTATATTATAAAGACAAAACATGAAAAGAATATTATCAATGAGATTTAGGAATCTAGAGAAATATGCATTTGTGGCTTTAAAATTTTCTTCAAGACATTTGAACCACTAATATTATCCCTAATTCCAAGCTAGAGAATGAAATTTTATTAAAACTCCAAGCTAGACAAGGAGCTTTTATTATCCCAAACTCCAAACTCTTTCTCTATTGAAATCTAGTATAAGAGAGAAAGGAGTGCCAAAATATAGACAATTTTTTATCAATCTCAAAGGACTACAGAATATTGAAATAAAGTACTTAAGTATCTCTGATAATTCTTTTGACATTTATTTACCAAAACATTATTTGAATTAAAAAACGTCTTTAATAAAAATTCAAAATTACTGTTGCACTTCATCTATTTTGAATTATGAGAGAGAATCGAGGGGTCATGAGAGGGAGAGAGAGTTGGGAAGGGGAGAAATGTGAGAGGGAGAGGGGGAAAAGTGAGGATTTTTAGATGAGAAGGAAGGTTTTGAGATGAGAAAGGGGAGATTCTGTGTCCTAATAAATAAGAAAAGAGAAACAGAAATAATAGGATCTACTCGTTCAATATAATTATGATAGAGAATGGAGGGGACGTGAGAGAGGAGTTGGGGAGGGGGAAACTTGAGAGGGAGAAGAGTGGAGATTAGTAGGATTTATTCATCCAATATAATTATGAGAGAGATTAGTGGAATTAAAAAGCAAAAAAAAAAAAAAGGTGGTTATGGGAGTGAAAGATGGGGAGATTATGTTTCCTAATAAATAGGATAAGAGGGAGCTAAAACGTGGATAGAAGGTGGGGGGGGAGAGAAATTTAAGGGCAGATTTTGTTTCCTAATACATAGGATAAGGAGAGAAATAGTAGGATTTACTCATTCAATATAATTATGAGAGATAGAGAGAGATTAGTGGAATTATAAAGCCAAAAAAAAAAAAAAAAAAAAAAAAACGTGGTTGTGGGAGTGAATGAAAGCATACCCAATTGGATGACGATTGCAGGGAGAAGATCCTGTAATTCTGGAGAAGATGAAATTCATATATTAGCCAACCAAAAAAGAAAAATACAATGAAAACATAAATAAAAGCAAATTAATGAAAGAAAAATAATTGAGGCTACAATCAGCAAAGGCATCAACAAAACGATGACAATCCTTCAATTACAATAATTTCACTTGGAAAGGGAACAAAATGAACAACATCCAATAACGGAGTACCTTTAATCAGAAAATCCTTAAGAGAGGAGTATTTCTAGCAGAGAGGGGAGGGAGAGAGTTGTCATTTAGTCAAGGGGACTATTGTGGGTGAGCCAGAGAGGGAAGAGATAAGGTTGAAGTGAGAGGGAGATTAAGTTTGAAGAGCAATAGGAGTATTATCCAAGAGAGGAAGAGCATTTTTAGGAGAGAAGGGAGGGAGGTGTCGTTTAACTAAGAGCCATAAGCTTTCGAGCAGGAGGGGATGAGTGAGAGAGGAGGGGGGGTTCCTCGTTTCATTACTATGCGTTGTTTCCTCTTTTTTTTTTCATTTTCATAAATTATTAATATTTTCTCTTGTGTATGAGAGGGATATTGTGAAGAGGCGGAGTGCAACTGTGCAAGAATGCATTTTTTTTTTAATTATTTTCTCTTTTTGGGGTAATACATTCCTAATTTCTCTCAAGAGAAGTTGCGTATGAGAGGGATATTGTTAAGATACGAAGTGCAAGAATGCCTCTTTTTTTTAAAAAAAAATCATTCCTATTTTCTCTCAAGAGATGCGTATGAGAGTAATAGGGGGAAGAGACGGAGTGTGTAAGAATGCATCAGTTCGTGGGAAAGAGAGATGGAAATGGGACAAAGGGTTATCTTGGGCATTGGAAAGGGGACTCAAGGGTATTTTGGGTTTTGTAAGAATTGGACAAAAAAAAGTAAAGTACGTACTTTTATAGGATATATATATAGCCAAAAAGGTGTTTCCGTTCAATAGGGTGGCTTGGAATACTGGAGAAAGCATTGTTGTTGCCCACAGCAGCTGCCAGTTGGAGAAGGTGTTGCAACAAGGCCTAGCGGTAGAGCATGGAGCACATGCCTTTCCATAGTTACAATTACATTTTTAGCATCCATGGACTGATGCACTGAGTAAATCAAGTGTATGTTACTTGGGTTACCATGGAAATGTAGATTTGGATGATGGAATGGCCATGGCTTTTGTGTTTGTTTGTGTGCGTGCGTGAGTAAGTGATCTCGGGATTCGAAAACCCTATTTGGAATCACTATAGGCTCACACGAGTAATGGAGGAATCATATCAATAATTTAGTGCCAAAACTGTAATTATTTTGAAGTTTATAAGAGGGTGGCAGAACTGTAAATATTCATATTATGAAAGGGTTCCTAATGCATGCTAAAGAAAGGATAAGATGGGTATTACAATTTAAAGAGTAAGGACCAACTTGGAGCAAACTATAAATAAAGGACTAAATTGAATTAACTAAAGAAAAAGGGGCAAAAGAGGAAGCAAATCCCAAAGAAGCATTATTTTTTGGAGGGGAGGGGGTGGATATCTCAACCTCCAGTAGCTGAAGCAAGGAGGAAGACCAGTGGGATGAGAGTATGTTTCGACTATGAGATCTCTATGATAAGAGATCCAATCACGGAGAAATTTCAGGTAAGCTTTCAAACTAGTCTCCCTCTTGGAAGTTACCTACATCAAACCCAATATACCATGAAATAATAGGGTTTTGTTTTCTGCATCTTTATGTAGCAGAAGAACAGGAACCATACCTGAAATTCGAGTTGAAACTTCCAGTCCAGGCAACTGTTGGGTCTCAGATTTGGCAACCTGTCTCGCCCTAGGGTAAGTAATCAAACCCTAAATTTCAGCCCTCATTTATAGAGCTCCAAAGAGATCGATCCAAAAGTTGGAGGACCATCAATATCGTTTAAACAGGGCAAGAACAGGAAACAAAAGGATAAGTTGGATGGAGGTCGTAAATAGCAGAGAAGAAGAAGAGAAAAGAGAGAGAGAAGAAGAAGAAAAGAAGAGAAGAAGTCAGGGAAGGCTGTCTCTCTAATCTATGAGAGAGGCCAGCAATCTCAATATATAAAGCAACTTTTATAGGGGTAAAATGGGAACCAAAAGAGAGGATGGGAGGCCCTCTCGGTCTTAGCGCCAAACTGGCTGACACTAATCCTGAGAGGGATTCTTTCCCTTTATACCCTTCATTACATACTTCTAACACTCCCCCTCAAGTTGGAGCATATATATCAATCATGCCCAGCTTGTTACAAATATAGTCAACCCTCCCACTAGCTATGGACTTGGTAAAAATATCAGCAAGTTGTTCTCCAGTCTTGACATACTTTGTAGAGATTACGTCCTGTTGGAGTTTCTCTCTTACAAAGTGACAATCCACCTCAATGTGTTTAGTTCTCTCATGGAACACTGGGTTTGAGGCAATATGTATTGCTGCCTGGTTGTCACACCACAATTGCATTGGTGTAGAACTCTCAAACCCTAGTTCAGTCAACATCTTCAACCAAACCAACTCACAAGTAGCATGTGCCATGGCTCGGTACTTTGATTCTGCAGTTGATCTCGCCACTATACTTTGTTTCTTGCTCTTCCATGAGACAAGATTCCCTCCAAATATACAGTAGCCGGTAGTTGACCTTCGATCAATTGGTGATCCAGCTCAATCTGCATCAGAAAATCCCTCAACTTTGGTATGACCATGATTAGTATACACTAACCCTCGTCCAGGAGCCTTCTTGAGATACCTCAAAATCCGAATGACAGCATCCCAATGAGATGTCATGGGAGATGACATAAATTGACTAGCAACACTCATCGGAAATGAAATATCAGGTCGAGTAAATGTCAAATAATTCAGCTTTCCAACCAACCTTTTGTATCTTTTCGGATCATCAAGGGCATCTCCCTCATCCGCTACAAGCTTAATATTTGGATCCATTGGGTTATCAAGCGGTTTGCACCCTAGAATCCCAGTCTCCGTAAGCAAGTGAAGAGTATACTTTCGCTGTGAGAGCGATATTCCCTTCCGAGATTGAGCCACTTCAACTCCTAGGAAATAATTCAACTTTCCCAAATCTTTAGTTTGAAATCTCTGTTGTAGATGAGTTTTCAAACTAACAATGCCTATAGAGTCATCACCAGTAATCACAATGTCATTAACATATACCATTAGAAAGATTCTTCCAGTATTTGTTTGACGATAGAAAAGAGAATAGTCAGTTAGTCACTATTGCATCGTGACAGGCCAAACTAAAGAACCACCTCTGTAAATCGGCCAAACCAGGCCCTCGAAAATTGTTTCAATCCCACAACTTTAACCTAACTACATAGTACTATATCTCGCGATATATCGGTATCTCGGGCCTATCGAGATATCCGAAATATCCGAGATATCGTGAAATATGACCGAAATATTGCATTTTTTCTGCAATATTTCAGGGGTCCATCTCGGAGGGTATTTGGCCATATCTAGGCCTGAAACTTCATGGACAGCCTTATTTAAGCTTAATAAACACATTTAAACCATAAAATTGTAAAAATGTGAATTCAAATTGGTGTTTTGGGCTTGCACCCTTGATTGACATACGGTCGTCGACCCTAATGTATAAATAGTTAAATACACATAGATTAATGAAATCACAACTTAAGTTCCAAATTACAAGTGCTAAACGCTAATAGTAGTTCTTTGTGCCTCCCTGGATCAATCCCACTCATGCCTCGCTGGAGTCGACGTCCATTGCTCTCTGTTTGAAGGACATATGTGGACCACGGTATAGAATCGGAGAAGAAACGAGTGTAGTCATCCACAAGTGTCACGTAAATGGAATCATCAACATATCGTAGGTAACCTATCCTAGGATATAAACTAGGGTTACCAATCGATCCGATCGTGAAGAAGATGATCCATTGTGATATGATGTTGGTGCCGGCAGATAGGCGATGGCATTGGCGCATGTATGGTGTGAGGTTGGTAGCTAGGTTTGCTAGGGTATGCAAAGATGTTATCTACAAAAGATGATCCGTATGTCCCGGGGGATGGGTAGTCATAGTCCCCTACCCCACTAAACGCCCTATATGATGATCCATATCCATATCCACCGTAAGGTTGTGATGCACCATAATCCGATGCCAATGGAGTGGTATGTACGTCAAAAGATGGGGCACGCCAATGTCCAGTCGGTCCTCCCTCCCTATCACCCATACTCAAACCACCAACAGAGCTAGATAAGTTATCAATGTCCATGTGATCAGGTTGCAACTGTGTTTGTCGACCCCTACGCTTCCTGTTGTATGTATGTAGGGGGCCTCTCGAGGGTGGGGGTGCGGGGGCACGTGCTCCGTGGTCCGTATCTTGTGTGGCATGATCAAACCTGTCTCTCCAGTGAATCGGAGTGGCTCTACAGGTGCCGTATCCTGGGCCTCCTGGCCTACCACATAACGCTCTCGCATGCCGTCAAATTCTTCACCAGCATCACATGGGTGAGGCTTCCCTTGCATGTATCTGACCCTCGCCAGCTATATACTCGTCCACATCAGCACCAATCTCAGAAGCTATCATGGGGTCGGGCCTACCTCCCTCCTCATCCAACACTGGCTCACCTCTATCCCTCACCCAATCCACAATAGGGTCCTCATCGTCTGAGTCAACTTGAAAGATGTCAGCTAGATCAATGGTGCCCTTCTGTCCCTCATGTCCCATGCGTATGTGTTGTAGTTTTAGCCTCAAGTTGTAGTGCACATACACCATGTCAGATAAACGTTGAGACCCCAATTTGTTGCGCCTCTTGGAGTGGATGAGTGCAAAGGTACTCCAGTTCCTCTCACAACCCGATGCAGAACATGTTTGGGCAAGGACTTTAATTGCTATTCTTCTTAAGTTTTCAGCCGATTCCCCATACAACACCCACCATTCAGCTGCATTACAAGTTTACAACAAAAAAGACGTGTTAAATGTTGTTTCAACTTTCAACTTTCAAATTTCAATACATATGTAATTTAAAACTTAAAAGAATTACCAGCATCACCACGTGCTCTGCCTTGTCTCGCAGCCTCAGTTCCAAAACTTCCCAATGCATCCCTAAATACCTTGATCTACACCCATGTGGAAAATTAGTAAGTACTTCTTCACTACTTATTTGAAAGCATCAATAAGTTGAGTTTCCAAATGAACTCACCTCATTGTTGCAAATTGTTTGTAGTGCAACATCTGGCTCCAAGTTCTTCACTACTTATTTCACAGCATCAATAAGTTGAGTTTCCAACCCAAGCCTATTGTTATATTGATACTTAGGGTTCAAGTAGTATGCTGAAATATGACATATAGAATAGAGGTATTGTCAAATGCATAGGTAATTAGTAAATAATAATACTATGAATTAGTAAACATAAAACAAATTTACTCACCAGCCTTATGCAGTGGATGCATAAGTTGATTCTCCCAGCTAGTATTTATGATATCTAAGAAGTGTTTGCTATTGCAAGGAGCCACACTATAGACACTAGCTTTCATCAAGTCTATTGCAGCATATAGGACTGGCATGGTTGGGCCCTTCAGAGCGGAGTCAGCAACATGTAGAACTTTAACTACTGGCTTTAAAACTTTCACCACTTTGCTTAGTTTGGTCCAGAAGTCCTCAGATGACATCGTTGCTTGTGCTTCCCTCCCATTTGCAGTCTTGGAACCCTTCCATTCAAATCACTCCTCAGAAGCAAACATGCTTCTCAACCCTGCCTTCTTTGTCTCAATGCTTTTGAGGGCAATGTAGTTGGTGGCAAATCTTATGATGCCAGGCCTAACCAAGTCACCCCCACATTTTTCCCTCAATAGATTGAGTGCGAGCGGTTGTATACAAAGTTGGTGACTTGTCTTGCACTTTCAACCACATTCTTCACCAACTTTAACTTTTCCATATCTTTTAGCATTAAGTCAATGCAGTGGGCTGCACAAGGAGTCCAGAAGAGCCGGTACTTACTATTGTTCATCATCTTCTCACGCCACTTGAAGTTACTTCCATTGTCAGTTACATAACTGGACAACATTCTCAATACCCACATCTTTTTCCACTACTTTAACAATTTGTAAATATATTTTGCATCCTTTATCTCTTTGGATGCATCCACTGATTGAGGAACACTGTCCTCCCATCACAATAAACCATGAAATTGATGATGGACTTTCTTGTAGGCCCAGTCCATCCATACGCCATTATAGTCACCCCATATGTCTCCCACATATTCCTCATCTCACTAGTGTACTCATCAATCTCACTCTTTTGTTGAGGTAGATAAACATTCATTACCTCATATGGGGTGGGGCCCTTGAGTCCTGGGCCAGCCTCTGCAATGGTATCTATCATGGTATCATAATGGGGCCTTGTGCGAGTGTTCTTGGGATGGTATGGTATAGCATCCACTTAGCTATTGATTCTTTAATCAATCCCTTCATCCCCTTCAATGCTCCTTTGATTCGGGTTGTGCTTCCTTTCTTCTTATGCAATTTAGGATCGGATGTTGATGGTGGTACTGGTTGGTAGAGGTGTTGGGGCTGCCCTCACACTTTGTGATCTTTTAAAAGGATTCAAAGTTCTAGGACCTCCAGAACTGCCAGCTCCTCCACTACCCCCTACTCTGTCTCTGCTGATCATCTTGAAAACTTACTCTACTCCTTGAAACAGTCCGCCTAAAATCCCTAGCCTCCTCTGCTTGTTTGTATGTCATGTCATCTGATGCATCATCATCATTGTATCGTCTTCCTCCTCCCATCGAACTCCTCACTGTATCCTCAAGTTGTTCTCTTATCCTTTGCTTGTCAGCCTTCCTCTTCTTTCTTCCCCTCAAACTATCACCAATCTCCCTAGCTACTTCAGGAGGGATCATATGACAACCTACAACATCTTTAGATCCTCCAGTCAGATGTTGTTTAAGTCTACTGGACCCACCTCCCATAAATTGCATGTGACAATAGTTACATATAGATTTTCTCTTATCCCCATCAATGGGAGTACCATATAACCATGCAATGTCACCCCTATGCTGGCTGGCTGGTCTCTCTTGTTCCCTCTGTTCTCTTTGTTCCCTCCGCCCCCTTTGTTGACTACTTTCCCCCACCTTTTGCTTGCCCTTCACACGTTGTCTATCACGATCCGCCATAATGATACTTGTTTACTGCAATGTAAGTAACACAAATAATTAAAAAACTTAATGTAGATGCACTTCAATTGACACTTTTAGATTACTAATACACTTGTATAGTTATTTAATATTTTTCCCCTAACCCTTATATTTTTCACATAATTAAAACCAATTTTTTATATATAATGTTAATATAAGTATTGACCTAACACAACAAAACAAAAAATTAGTAAACATAATATACATGTAATGCATCTCAAAACATATAGAAATAACTTTCATATTTTTTCATTATTTTTTAAACTTAAAACTCATATTTTTCCTTATTTATTTCTGTTTTTTTAATTTTTTATATATTTTTCTTAATTTTCGAAAATTAAAAGAATTATTTAAGAGCAGAAAAATAAATCCGACACTGTGAAGCCGTAGATCGGCTATTGGTGTCTAACATATATTTAATTCATTACCATCTAAGTCATATTACCCCTAATTATTTCCTATTTTAGTTGTAGGAAAATGAATTTTTAAAACCAGAAAAAAAATAAAAAAAATACATATGGGAAAAAAATTTCGACACCGTGAGGCTGTAGATCGGCCTCCGGTGTCTAACATATATTAATATCATCAACATCCAACAACATTTGTACAAAGTATTTTTAAAAAAAATAGTTTTAGAGAAATAAAATTTACCTTAAATAATGAAAGTAGGCTTGGATGATGAGCTTAGATGACCCTCCGATGTCTTCCCGGCGACAAGGAGCTTCAACAATGCTTGGATGAGGCTTGGAAGGGAGGAAGAAAAGCAAAAAATGAGGAAGAAGAGAGAAAAATTGATTTTCAGCAGCTCTCGGTCGAAATATCGACCAAGAGCTGCGAAATATGGTATAAAAGGTGCCTTAGTGTGACACTATTTGTCACTTTTTAAATATCTCGCGATATATCGTGAGATCCACGATATATCGTCAATATCTCACGATATATCGACGAGATATTGTATTTTTTGGTTTCGGAAGTGTTTTGTATCTCGGACATGTCGAGATTTGCGAAATATGGCGATATATCGCCGATATATCGTGAGATTTTATACCATGCCTAACTAAATACAAATGACCTAAACGGCAATGCCATTGGAATGGAGACACCCCTCCAACAGAAGCAGTAGCGGCAGACAAGGCAGAAGCACCATGGTCAAGGTAGTAGAGGCCATCTTTTTCACATCCTCTACCAATCTTCTTCCTTGTGTGAAGATCCTGAAAAACACAATAAGAAGGAAAGAAAGTCACAGAACAATGTAAAGCTTTAGTTATTTGACTGACAGAAAAAAGATTCAACGGTAACTGAGGGACATATGGCACAGATGAGAGACTCATGGAAGGAGTGGGTGAGATGGTACCATGCCCAGAAATTAGAGCAGAAGAACCATTTGCAAGAATAATAGGTGAAGAGGAATGTGTATGTGAATAAGTGGTAAATAAAGATGACTCACCAATCATATGAGCAGAAGCCCCAGAGTCAA
This sequence comes from Telopea speciosissima, assembly GCF_018873765.1. NCBI lineage: Eukaryota > Viridiplantae > Streptophyta > Magnoliopsida > Proteales > Proteaceae > Telopea > Telopea speciosissima. Next base: position 46,766,990 of record NC_057920.1, read on the forward strand.
TAATCCAGGATGTAGTAGTGGTAAGAAGAGCAGGTGTACTTGCATGAACTAGAGTTGCTGAAGAAGATGAGGGACCAGTGGATGTAAGACTGGATGCCTCCAAGTGTTGTATTGTAAACGCCGCAATATCTGATAGAGATCATCACAGTGAGGAGTTGTCGTAGAACCACTCCCTGGAAGGGAAACCTGTGGAGAATCACTATGGGCATCACCATCACTACCTCCTTCAGACGCTGCATGATTGGCAGATTGAGGTGCCCAATCGGGTTTGCCATGCTTGTCCCAACAAAAATCAACCATGTGACCAGTTTTGCCACAATGAGTGCGCTTCTGAAAAGGCTTATCACCTGACTGACCACCAGTGCCACGACCACCACCGCCATCACCACGTCCTCCCCCTGAGTTACGTCCACGACCAGCAACAAAAGCAGAATTCCCCTTGGGAGTAGAGTTAGTTTTTCCAAGAGAAGAGATACGTTGTAGGTGGGAGAACGTGTCAGCAAGAGTAGGAACAGTTTCTCTAGCAAGGATATGTCCCTTGACAGACTTCAAATCAGAATCTAGTCCCGCCAGAAATTTAGACACAAAAAATTCATTCCGCTGTGCTTTTAATTTGTCAATATCGGTGGTGAGGGGCTGAAAAACATTTAATTCCTCAACAAGGCCTTTAAAAGTGCTGTAGTAGTCTTGGAGAGGCTTGTTGGACTGCCAGAGCTGAAAAAGTTTCTCATATAAGTCATAGGTACTATTCATATTTTTCTCCTGTGAATAGGTATCCTTCAAATCATCCCACACACCTTTAGCAGTGGTGTGAAACATCATGTTTGCAGCAATCTTTGGTTCTATGTTGTTCCATAACCAAATCAAAATAATGGCATTGCCTTGCATCCAATCCTCATAATCTTTTGAATCATAGGTAGGTGGATCGGAGGTAAGATACTTGAGTTTTTTCTTAGCCATAATGTAAACCTTCACAGCTTGAGCCCATAACAAATAATTCAAACTCCCTTTCATCTTGATAGAGGTAATAGTGACATTAACATTGTCGGTTTGAGATGTAACCACTGGATTATTTTTATTCTTTCCCATAGCACCAAAAAGGGAAAAATAAAACCAGTCAAATAAAAGTACCACAAGGGAACAGCTAGCCAACAAAGGGGACAGCAACCACACACAAACAAGTCACCAACTGTTGCAGAATTCCAGAGTAATAGGCAGCAGAGAAAACAAAAAATAAAGGAGGCCCAATCTCAAGCAGGATAGAAGCCTGGAACCAGCAGAACCATCCAAACAGAAGAACCCAAAAAAAAAAAAGGGCAATTCCGGCAGTAATAGGAGTGATTTTTCAGAACTTATAACCAGCAGGATGAAAAAGCCTGAAAAAGAGATCGAAGCTAGTACTTGGATAGGAGAATGAAATCCCAAAAGATCAGCCTGAGCAAACAAGTGAAACAGACACAGTGAAGCCAACTGGGCTCAAAAGTGCTCAGTAAACAGAGCATCCGCAGGTGTGAAGAAGAAACCCAGAAGCACTCGATCAATTCACCAGAACTGGATAAAAAAACAAGTTGAGTCTTCCTCTAGGTGGGTACAAGCAGCCCTAAAAAAATCAGAACCAGAAGATACACAAATCTAAAAGAAAATCTCTTGTTTCTATTTTCTGAAAATAGAAGCATAACCAGGAATTCCAGAAAAATAGTAACTTTCCATCCTTCAATCGAATCTTCAAGGGATGGTCTCCAAATCACCAACTACTATCACAACTGAACAGTCCATTCATGCGTATATGGAATCTTCAATCCATCAACAAAAACAGAAGCAGCAATAGGTGGCTGCACACCAGAGAACCAAAATCGAGAGAGAGAGAGATCAGTAGAAGGAGATGAAAGAAGATCCTTCAGCTGATCAGTATAGCTCTGGTACCATGTTAGAAATCAAAACTAACCAACCAGCAGAAGATAGAAGAAGAAGAAGAAGAAGAAGAAGAAGAAGAGAATAGAGGAAGAGAAGCACACTACCGAGAGAAAGAAAAGAGCAGCCTGCGATAGAAGAAGTAACTTCCATCGCAGGCCTTGGGTTCTATTAATAATAATGTCAAACTAATTAAGGTAAGCTGGTTAGGGGTTTATTGGAAACTTACCCCTAAGCCCTCACCTATTACATCTTAACAAATAAAGACTTAAAAGATAGAAAATTACATGGAACCCCAAAGACCCAAAATAGTAATGACAAAACTACCCCTAATTCTCAACAAAAATAAATATAAAATAAAGATTACAATATGAACCCCAAATTAAAGACTAGATATTCTACTTGACCCAAAACCCAATTTGGACCTGGATGGTCAAATTGGTCAAGTCGGTTCAACCACGAATTTGCATCAATTCCCCTGGTGTTGAGAAATACTCGCCCTCGATTTCTGTAGATCGGGAGAATCATCACAAGTCGATCATGAGATGTAGAGGACATTTGTTCAGGTGGAGTGTGCTTTTGTGAAGGGGTCGATAATTGTGTTTTGTGTGCTACCTTGTTCATTCATTTTGATTGACAGATGTATCATGTGTGTCTGGGGAATGTGGACATATGCATGGGTAGATATTTTTCCATATTTTTAATTATGCTTTTGGTCACTTTGAACCCCCCAAATTCATTGATGTCTAATTGGTGTCTTCACTTCAGCAATTGCAATATACTTCTGCAAATAATATGTAATGTATCAATGTGAAGCAGATGCTTCTAATGTCTCTAGAGGTTATTTTTTATCAAAGAATGTTAACATTGTTTGTTTTTTTTGTAAACGACAGCCATTGGCCGTATTGTGTTATGCATTTATTGAAGTAGAGAGTTTTCTAATGGAATATAAGTAATACAGTATGTTACAATATATTACATGTGAGGTGGGCCTTGGTGCAATGGTAAAGGTTGCTCCATTGTGACCTAGTGGTCACGGGTTTGAGTCTGGAAACAGCCTCTCTGCGAAAGCAGGGCTAAGGCTGCGTACATTATGATCCTCCCCAGATCTCGCAGTGGCAGGAGCCTCGTGCACTGGGTACGCCCTTTTGTAAGCAAGCTAGGGGTATCATTCAATATGCTTGTCTGAACATTACCTAGGTAAAACCAATCAAGTACCCCTTCTATGGAATAAAAATCGACTATATAAGTTTGTCAGTTCGGTAAAGACTGCTCTGGACCTGCCTTCTCACTGAATTATCTCAGGGATCTAGGTGGATATATATCTGATTCCAGTGTTACTTATGGAATAACTCCATTTGTATGACAAAGAGAAGAAAATTCATTCTTTACCTGATGTCCTTGTGGAATTGTGAATCTTAAATTCACTATTTACCTCTTGCTGTTTCTATAGCTATGTATAGTTAATTTGTTGCATGTTTTGAGTAGGTTACGTGTTAGTGTGAAATTCGTTCGCACATTTATTTACTGTAAACAATTTCTGTTATCTACAAGAAGGCGGAAAGAAAAATGAATATAGGGGTTAGCTGCTTCATTGGGTTACAGCACTTGCAATGGCCCAAACCAAAGTAGATTTATAACCAAATCTAAGGTGGATTGAGGAGAGAAACTTCCAACAAAGGTTTTCCCCTCGCCCTTTTATAAGAACATTCAACCTAGTTGGATGATGAAATCTTCTGATATCAATTTGGTACTGGATTTTCTTACTGATTGGTACCCGTTTTCCATTTTTGTCTCTGAATTTATCAACTTTAGAGTTTAGATATCTGTAGGTTATTTTCCTCCCTCATTTTTGCATTATGATTTTCTTACTATATCAACTGGCAAGCAAAGTGTTAATTGATTTCATATATTATTTGTGCTAGATGAAGTGCCATTCTATGCTACTTCCGATGAGAGAATTGTAGAGATACAGGGAGATTCCTTGAAGGTTCTGAAAGCACTAGAAGCAGTGGTTGGACACCTAAGGAAATTCTTGGTTGATCATAGTGTGATCCCTTTATTCGAGAAAACTGTAAGTTTGTTCTCTACTTAAGTTTTGGTAGTTTATGTTTATGTTACTACAGTCTACTGAAGATTGTTATGGGTCCATTTTCAGTATAGTGCAACAGTCTCACAAGATCGTGGGGTAGAGGCCTGGCCTGATAAAACGCAAAATATGCTTCATACGGCTTCTCAAACTGGTATTAGCAGTGATTATCCAATTTCTTTGAAGAGGGATTCTATGTTTCTTGATCGTGAAGCTCAGCTGGATTCCCAAATTCAACACTCTGGAGTATCCCTGTATGGACAAGACCCTGCACTTACTGGGTTGCGCTCATCAACACTTGGCCGTACTACTGCTCCAATAGTTACTCAGGTGGGTGGTTTTGTTCATTTGTTTTGCTTTCAAGATGTGACTGAAAATTACCCCATCCATGTTTAGGTTGTCTATGCTGCTGCTGTTGCATCCAATATTATCTCTTTCGTCTGCCCTAAGTCTTTGATTCTACTTGCTTATTTTCAGTTTCTTCTGTGTAGAAACGGTTTGGTTCTCTAAGCTTTGACTCCAATATTGCTTGCCCACATTTATTTTTTGCCCTGGTGTTCTGCAAGCATAGATTTTTGCCATCCGATCCTATCTATATTCAACATCTACCTTAAGCTGTAAAGCAGTAAAATCATTAATTGCTTATCCTAATGCACTTAACAGTTCCTTAGTCCCTAAGTCTACTTACTTAGTTTGCATTTATGAATGCTTATAGTTTATCTAGACCTAAAGTACATGGGCTCCAGCGGTATAAATTGGATAAATCGTAGATCTCATTAACTGATAAGTGAGAACCCCTTTGACTAGTCTGTGACTTTGTAAGTTCTAATCATTGATATCATGCCCCCTCAAGGTGATGTGGCCCTTTTCTTGGCTGAAAATGTCATTGGGAAGGACCTACTTACAACCAAGTATAAAAGCTCCAATGTCAGAACAATTTCTTTGAATTTTTGTTGCTTTATTGTCCTGAAGAGTCTTCTGCTCCTCTCTTTTCCCATGCCTGAGGTAATTGCAGAAGGAATCTATCACTAGGCCATGGTGCTGCTCATATTCAGATCAACACAATAGCTCTGCCAAGCAGTAGTTAGTTTCAATTAATTTGTGTTCTCCCAGATGCTTACAAATTGCTCTGCACTGCATATAATTTTAGTTACCACATATTTTAGAGAATAACTGAGCTGCTATCTCCAGTTCTGTTTCACATGAATAGCAGTGTCTGTTCAGTGTGAAACCTTCCTTGAAACTGATGCATTGTCAGTAACTTGAAACACGTGGAGCAAAAATTACTATCCTCCAACTTGCCAACTGTCCGCATTTCATCAGTTTAGGATTAAATGTGAACTGATAAAGTTGCTGAATAGAACTTCCTAGAATTGTAATATTCCACTCTTGATTTTAAAGATGAGGTCAAGGGGACCAGATATTTCATCCCCCTCTCCCTCCCCTCCACACCCCCCCCCCCTCCCGACAAAAAAAAATTCCGAATTTTCATTTCACAGAAGCTTGATCCTACTTTAGTTACTGCATATTTTAGAAAATAATTGAACTGCTATCTCCAGTTTTGTTTCACATGAATAGCAGTTCCTTCCTTGAAACTGATGCATTTGTCAGTAACTTGAAACACTTGGTGCAAAAATTACTATCCTTCAACTTTCCAACTGTCTGCATTTCATCAGTTTAGGATTAAATGTGAACTGATAAAATTGCTGAAGAGAACTTGCTAGAATTGTCATATTCCACTGTTGATTTTAAAGATGAGGTCAAGTGGACCAGATATTTCATCCCACCTCCCCCTCCCCCTCCCAACCAAAAAATAAAATAAAAAAAATCCAAAGTTTGAAGCTTGATCCTACTTTATTTTTTTTGTGTGAACCTTCATGTTCTTGTCCTTAATGTTACCAATTTCTTTAATTCAGGTTACACAGACAATGCAAATACCTCTATCCTACGCAGAAGACATTATTGGGATTGGGGGAGCAAATATTGCATACATACGCCGTAGCAGTGGAGCCATCCTCACTGTTCAGGAGAGTAGGGGTCACCCAGATGAGATCACTGTGGAAATAAAGGGATCCTCATCTCAGGTTCAGACAGCCCAGCAACTTATTCAGGTCTGTCTTTCCACCTTCCCCAATTTTTAATTATTTTTTTAGCATTAAAACGATTATTTTATCTTTCCAATTATTTGTTGTTAAGAACAGTCACCTATTAATCCATCACCTTGGATGAATGTCCAGGCACACTATTAGATGAAAGTCTTAGCCGGGTGCATGCCTTTCTAGCAGTCCTAAATTTGTTGCAAATGGTCACCTGAATATTGGCTGAAGGTTATGATATTTTGAAGCTTTAATGACAGTGGATTGTAGATAGAAAAATGGGATTCTAAATCCCCTAAGAAATTAGGGTTTAGAAACACAGGAAAATTCCAAAAAATCACAGGTAAGGAGCAAATTAGATTTCAGAGAAAATTTTAGAACTTACTCAAAACAGACCGATGGCGCTATAATCAAGGTTCGAGATCTCGCCGAGTTTCTCGGTTTTGGGCAATACCGAGTCGAGTTACTAGTCGGTTCCTAAGAGTGCAATTTCTCGGCCGAGATCTCGAAGCTCAAAATCAAGATATTTTCAATACAAAAAAACCAATATTTCGCCGATATCTCGGTTGGGCCCAAAAGTGCTATTTACTTGTATTCAGCCCAATTTTCATCCAAAAACCCATTTCCAACATAAGAGAGAGTAGGGACAGAACTCGATAGGCTCTAAACCAAGGGGAAAAACACTTCTCCTTCAAATTTCTTCTTCTTTCTTTCGATTGTTGGCTGGAATGCACTGTTTGGAGTTAGATTGAAGTGCCAAAGTGAAGATTCAAGTGCCAATTTGGAGCATCATCACCTATTTGCAAGATTTCAAAGGTGTTTTCTATTTCTTCCCCAAATCTATTTTTTCCAAAAAATTTTTTTGTAATCCTTGTTAGATTCATGTGGTTTTAATATATGTTGAACATCTTTGCCCGATCTATCATTTCATGGAATCGGATTTTTTTTTTCAGTTAATAAATTATTTATTATAATTTCTGAAAAAATAAATGATTTATTTGAAAAAAGAAAATGAAAAAAATAGGATGAATAGTGATTGTTTGAAAATGATTTTGATATATGTTAAACTACTTGGGATGCTCTACAGCCCCATGGATTAATTTTTTATTTTCACCCATTAAAAAAATTATTTTATTTTTCAGATTTAATAAATATATTATAAAAATTAAAAATATATATATAATATTAAGGAAAAATACTTATTGCTTATGGAAAATTATGTACAACATATGTACATAATATTCAACTTCAAATGGTATCAACTTCATCATTACATTATATTTTGAGGGGATGCGCGAGCAGTACGAGCAAGAAGTTGGAACGCAGGAGGACCCTGTGCGCTTCACTTGTGAGTCTCAGTTTACGCATGCCACTCAAGATCAAGACCATGGTGGCCACCCTAACACATACAACAGAAAGAAGGGTCGCAAACACTCACATCAGTCATATGCTCAGGTGGAGGACAACAGTAGTATGAACACCATGCTTACAAGTTTCGGAAGCATGGGTATAGATACTACTAGTGAGCATCAGTCATGGCAATCATCTCAGCATCATCATGGCTATGACTATGGCCAGCAGAGCACCGATTCTGATTATAGTGCCTATGGTCAGTATGGGCCGTCAGCAGCGGAGTATGACAGTCAAAGCTCTGCGTCAGGTGTTGGGTACACATTCTTAGTCCCAAACCAGCCATACATGCCTTAAACTCAATATGACAGTAGTAGTGGATCTTACACCTCATACCAACAGTCTCCCATATACCCTAAGATAGGGAAATTGGTATATGTTGATCAGAAGACTTATATGGAAACTGTGTCACATTATTTGCAACACTATAGCGATTCCATGACATGGGAATTCTATGTGGATCGATATGGGGATGAATTTCTTGTTCAATCTCATTTTATGTAACAAATTAAGTGAACATTGATGTAATGTACATTTTATTTCAATGTTTTGATTGATGTGTACTAGTTAGAATGTTTTGATTGCTAATTTGCTATGTTTTATTAAATTATATGTAGATTAGGTTGTTTTAGTACGACTCGTCGCCTACCAACCCGTGGTCCAAAGTGAAACTCATATTTGGACTTGTTTTTTTGGCAAATCTGGGCATGCCATTGTGTTTAAATGGCCTGAAATATGTTGGATACCAAGTTTCAGACCCAAAATATGTGTACAACCCACCGAGTTGGGGGTCCGAGTCCAAAAAAAAAAAATTGCAGCAACTCGCCGAGATCTCGCCGGTTTCTGGCCTGGCCGAGATGCCACCGAGACCCGAGTTCTCGAACCTTGGCTATAATCTGGTTGAGTAGACAATTGAGGATGGGGAATGGCTCTGTAAAATCTGATTTTGAAACTGATGGTCAAATCCTTAGGGAGCAATCCTCCTTAGAGTAGAAAAACTCAACTGCAGAACATTCGGACAGGTTTTAGGGCTCCAAATCTTAACTTTCTGAAACTAATATTATGTCTCTTCTGGTTCTGTTTGTTAATAAATCATTGATTATTGTTCTCTTTCAATTTCAGTTTCTGATTCTCAGTTTTGTCCAATTTCTGGAATCCTATTTCGTTCCAATTCTTCACATCTAAACCTTCTGAAACTAAGATTATGCTTCTTCTGGTTCTGAAATTGAATCTAGACTAGAAACAGAATCAGAATAGAGAATTGAAATAAAGTAGGGCAGATTGTGACCAAAATAATCATATTTATTAGCAAAACAATTCGGAACAAGAAGACAGAAAACAGGAACCGCAGAGTCGAAATTAGTTCAGCAACCTTAATCAAATTGATGGAGAAGATGGATCAGATAGAAGATAATGATCTGGAATCCACCTGATTAGGTGGGCAGGAATCCCACTAATACCCTAACCTGGAATGCACTAGTGCTTCTATAGTATCTCACAACAGAACAATGCTGTGAATCCATTGAATCAAAAGCTGAATGCTAATTTTTATTTTTCAAAATTGTGAGTAGGCTGTAAGCCCTTACACTTGGTTATAATGTTGTGTTAGACTCATTCAGACTGGTCATATGAAAGTCTAGAACCTTTCAGAATCAATCGTAGACTAAAAATAGTTGTTGGGGAGGGGGGGGGGGGGGGGGGAGGGGGAACAAAACAAAGATGGACTAGGAAACCTTCCAATTGATAGCTATGGTTGAAGGGTTTCTTTATGCACTAGGTAACTGCTAAACAATAGAAAACTGACTCTAATAAGGACTGGAATTTATAAATAATAGAACTGCCTTAACAAAAAAATTGAATAATAATAAAATAGAGAAAATAAACAACCTTAAACAGCCCCACGATTTTGGTTTTAGAGAGAACCAGAAACTCCAAACTGCAGGACTCTTGCCTGTTCTTCCTCATGCAGCGGTATTTGAGCTGGTACCTAGCATCTGCATCATAGAAGTTAGGACACTGACTGAATTGGTGAGTTTCTATACTTCGTACTGAGAGAGAAAAATAGCTGTTGTTTTCTCAAAGGCTAATTATCAACTAACTAATTTAATGGTCATGCACTAGTATTGTTAGTAAGATACTCTTTTTAACAGTACTGGAGGTTTTTTGAAATGAGTTTACAACTTGAAAAAGAATTTATTCAATCCTATCGTATGGGTTGAGGTTGATACTTTTCTATTCTCTTCCTAACCGTCGTTCTTCCTGTGATAGATTAGGGGTTAGGGATCACTACTGTCACTTGGGCAGGTTCAGTGGCTTGCTAACAGTTACATACTAAAAAAGGGCTGTACCTAATGCACGAGGCTCCCGCCACTGCGGGGTCTGGGGATGATCATAATGTATGTGGCCTTACCCTTGCAGAGAGGCTGTTTCCCAACTCGAACCCGTGACCACTAGGTCGCAATGGAGCAACCTTATCGTTGCGCTGAGGTCCGCCCTCATTAACAGTCGCATACAATTTTATTTTTTTCAACCCTCCCTGTTTTTGCTCTAGAGAACATAAGCTAACTAGCAGATAAACTGATAATCTATCTTTTACTATTGTATACAGGAATTTATAGGTAATCACAAAGAACCTGTCTCAAGCAGCTATGGTAAGTTGGACACTGGGTTGAGGCCATACTCACAGCTGACCAATGCTTCCTATCCATCATCATCATTGTCAACACAACCGCTTGGTGGTTATGGATCCTCTGGAGTTGGAGGATACAGTAGCTACAGGCTCTAAATGGTTGACCTTGTACTTCACATTTGCTTTCTTTGCTTCTGACTACCTTTATTTGTAGCTGCCGCTTACCTTTCATTGGATTCCTATTTGTAGCAGTTCTGTTTTAGATCTGGCTCTGTTTTGGTCTCAGAAAATGCAGATGAAAGAAAATATATGTAGGTAATAGTAATTGAATTTGTTTTCCTGTATGGTATAGTGAATTTTCGTCAACTTGGATGGGCAGTAGACTGGTAACTTATTTACTCCCTTGGTTATTTATGCATTTTCTTCATTACTTATGAGTGGACTAGGCGCTATTAGAGGTATGGTGCCTTATCCCAAAGCAGAAACTTTCCCTTCATGCATCTGCATGAAGCTGGAATCTGTGTTTGGTTTTATGCTTGATCTGCAGGAACTTCTAACCCGTGTGTAAATAAAGAGAGAAGGGAGAAAGAAAGAGAGGAAGAAAGAGAGATTGAGGGAGCAAGAGAATGGCTGCTCACTTTTAACTAGGGATGTAAACGGATCGGATTCGGCTTGGATAGTGTTATATCCGCATCTGAATCGGATTAGCTTTCGTACGGATTCAGATAGTACTAAATGGATACGGACATGGATATGGATTGAATATTTTATCCGTTTACATGAAAATATAGCTTTTTAGATAAGTATAGCCTATCCGTATCCGTATCCGTTTAGCTTTTGGACGGATTTGAATAGTGCTAAACGGATACGGACACGGATATGGAAACGGATTTTTGCTATTCATTTACATCCTTGCTTTTAATGTCAGACTATGAGAGAGCCCAATGAATATATATATACATATATCACAAGGACAAAAAGGGAAGAAAGACACAAAGGCAAGCTACCTCGTGATCCGTGCCAATCTCCTTGATGTTAATCCGAAGAGGGATATAATCTAACATTTTCTTTCAAGTTGGAGTAATGTATCCTTAGATAGATGATAGAATCTACTAGGAGCTAGGTAATTTCAGACCCTTGCAAACTATTAGTTGATTAGTAGTTTTGGGGCTGTTAGGGTCAAAACTAGGGTTAGGCTTAGGGTAATGAGGTAGGGTTTTATTTAATAAAGTTAGGCAGACCTAGGGGAAGCTAACAATGTAGGTTGAATGATGTTTAATTGAAAAAAATTGAATTTTAGAAAATTAGGGTTAGGGTTTCAAGTTTTGGGAAATAGGAAAAAGGATGAAATTAGGGTTTAGGATGGGATTTTGGGGCATGGCTTCTGGTCGAGTGTTTAGGGCAATGAGAGTAGTTTGGTTGTAGTTTGGATGGGTTTGGTTGGCTAGATAGGTCTAGGCAGTATTTTAGGGTTTTGGGTTTTAGTAGGGTTGAGGGGAAGTAGGATTTATGTGCTTAGTTGGGTATGAGGTTAAGGTCGAATGAGGGAATGATGTAAAGGAGTTGTGGTTGAAATATGAAACGAATCTGACGGTGGAATTGGTCTGGATAGACTTATGGAAGTAAGGGTTTATAAGAATCGATGGGTTTTTAATGGGGGAAGATAATGGTGATCGAATAGGACAGATGAGACTTGGGTTGGAGGATTAGAAGAAGGTTACATGCAAAAACTATGAAACACTTATTGGATTTGCAGATCTGCAGTAGTAGTAGCTTGAAGATGATTAAAGCAGGATCTCCTGTTCTTAACAGATGTAAGAAGTCGATCGGAATCCACCAATCCCTTTCACCTTGATATGACTCACAAGACCTCTTTGATATGACCCACAAGGAATACTCTCAAAGAGCTCAATAGTTGCAGCAATGGCAGCAACAAATAAAACGAAATTTTCAAAGTCTAAATTGTGGGGGAGCCTCCCACGTTTCATTAATAAATAAAATCGCCTAAGGCCCAATCCTATTACAAATCTAAAAGCTCTCCCTCTAAAAATCGTGGAGGGGGGGGGGGGGGGGCTAATTAGCTTTAAAAAAAAAACAAATAACTTAAAAGATCATCTAAGGACTAATAGAAATAAAACAAATTCTAGCTAGTAGGAAAGAGTCACTTAAATTGAACTGGTCAGACCATTGGTTCAATTTAAGTATATAAAAAAAAAAACAAAGTATAGAAACTGAAAATTAAAACTAAGACTAAAATAACTAAGTATAAAACTAATCTAAGGCTCCAACACTAGGCCCTATGATGAGGTCAGTTTGTCTTCCTTACGGATGCTTGGATTTGCATCAGCTCTCCCCAACTTAAAAACATTCATCTCCGATGAATGGGTGAACTTCTTGCAACCATCTTTCGGATTCCAAATGTTGTTCTAGTTTGAAGAAATCCTACCTCGAACTTTATGGTGATGAGGGGGAAACAACATGTGATTAACAGCTTTAACACTTCCTAGGCAGAATTCTGGTGAGTCAGGAACATTAGGAATAAAGTATTCAAGTCGTGGAGCCTTCTCTTCAAAGAACCAAGGTGGCATAACAAACTCTATGTGTTCAACCTCTATAGTCTTCAGTGTTAGCAGCCTTCTCATCGAGCTCCACCTCTTCAAGAACAGTATCTTGAATGTTATTGTCTTCTTGTGGAATGCTCTCAACCACCTCTTTATCTTCTGCCACTTCATCCATCAATACTTGAGTAATAACATGAACTCCTTGAATATCATCACCCCAGCTTTCATAATATCTAGTCGCGTCATCATCACTTGGTGGATAAGCATATAAACCTGGTTCATTGTTATCATCAGGGGTTTCATATGCTTTTGCAGCCACATTGACAGGTTTATGCTTTTGTGGGCACTCTCTAGCATAGTATCCAATCTCATTGTAGTGGAAACACTTGTGAGGATCACTATTGTCCATGGGGACTTTATCCTTATGATTAGCACATGGAGGAGCTGTAGGGCAGGAAGAACTACCAACAGAATAGCCTGATCGAGTAGAACCAACAACAAAATTTCCAGCTTGAGTGTGACCATTGGTAGTAGACTTGAAAGATGGAAAGCTTTGTTGGTGTCTTGAGTAGAGGAATCAAATCTTCTATTTCTAGCCAATAATTCTCTAGCCTTCAATGACATCTCAAAATAGTCCCAAACATCTCTGACATTAGCTACTCCAATACATTTGATAATATCAACCCTCAATCCCAATCGAAACTGAGATAACATCTGAGTAGTACTCTTTGTCGTGCTAGTGCGAGAAGAAAAGAGCATCAAACTTTTGCATGTACTCAGATACAGTCATGGTCCCTTGGCGTAGGGAGTTGAATTGATTCTGTACATGTTCTCTGTAATGTCTAGGCAAATATTTCTCCCTCAAATCATACCTCATATCAGCCCATGTAGTGGGTGCATAGCCATGAAGTTCCATGTCTCTTTTTGTAGTTCTCCACCATTCTCGTGCAGGGCCAACCAGCTTGGTATATGCCAATCTCATGTTCCTGTCTTAAGGCAAGTCATACCAATCAAAGTAATCATTAAGGGCAGCAAGCTAATCATAAAATACCTGAGGATCATGGTTCCCATTGAACTCCTTTAACTCGAGTTTCACCTTCTGAGTGTCATACCTACGATTGGAAACTTCATCTATAAAATAGGACCTCATGTGCTCTTCAAAATGTGGCCTCCTAGGCTCTTCTCTGTTTCCGTTCCTGTCTTCTCTACGCCCATCTCTGTCATACCTGCTCCTATCTCTGTGATCTCTGTATCTTTCCCTATGATCTTTGAAATGATCTCTGGAGTGCTCTCTGTGATCTCTAGAGTGCTCTTTGTGAACTCTGGAGTGTGAACTCTGGATTAATCTCTGTGATCTTTGGAGTGATCTCTAGATTGATCTCTGTGATTCCTTTCTCTTCCCAAAGTTCTATGTACTTCAGAGTGAACTTGAAATCTGTCCTCTTCAAGGGGATCATTGTTGTCTCTAAGAGGAGTATTCCTCTGTTCTTCTAATCGTGTCATTTTATCAGTAATAAGGTCCTGTTTAGCTTGCATAGCTTGCTGGTCTGCAAACAACTTTTGCAGCAGCTCCATTATAGCAGTCATGGGATCGAGTGGGGGTGGTAGTGTTGGATTGCCATGTTGAGCCATGGCTCTGATACCACTTTAATGTAGTCCTAGATAAATGATAGAATCTACTAGGAGCCAGGTAATTTTAGACCCTTGCAACCTACTAACTGATTGGCAGTTTTGGGTCTGTTTAGGTCAAAACTAGGGTTAGGCTTAAGGTAAGGAGGTAGGGTTTTATTTAGTAAAGTTAGGCAGGCCTAGGGGAAGCTAACAATGTAGGTTGAATGATGTTTAATTGAAAAAATTGAATTTCAAAAAATTAGGGTTAGGGTTTCGAGTTTTGGGAAATAGAAAAGGGATGAAATTAGGGTTTGGGATGGGATTTTGGGGCAGGGCTTCTGGTCGAGTGTTCAAAGCAGTGAGAGAGTAGTCCGGTTGTAGTTTGGATGGGTTTGGGTGGCTAGATAGGTCTAGGCAGTATTTTAGGGTTTTGGGTTTTAGTAAGGTTGAGGGGAATTAGGATTTATGTGTTAAGTTGGGTCTGAGGTTAAGGTCGAATGAGGGGAATGATGTAAAGGGGCTGTGGTTGAAATATGAAAGGAATCTGATGGTGGAATTGGTCTGGACAGAATTATGGAAGTTAGGGTTTATGTGAATCGATGGGTTTTTAAAGGGGGGAGATAATGAGGATCGAATAGGACAAATGAGGCTTGGGTTGGAGGGTTAGAAGAAGAAGGTTAAATACAGAAACTGTGAAACACCATCTGGATTTACAGATTTGCAGTAGCAGCAGTTTGAAGATGATTAAAGCAGGACCTCCCGATCTTAATAGATGCAAGGAGTCGATTGGAGTCCACCAATTCCTTTCACCTTGATATGACTCAGAAGGCCTCCTTGATATTACCCACAAGGAACACTCTCAAAGAGCTCAACAACAGCAGCAATGGCAACAAGAAGTAAAACGAAAATTTTAAAGTCTAAATTTTGGGGGAGCCTCCCACATTTCATAAATAAATAATATGGCCTAAGGCCCAATCCTATTACAAATCTAAAAGCTCTCCCTCTAAAAATCGTGGAGGGGGGCTATTAGCTTAAAAAAACAAATACTTAAAAGATCCTCTAAGGACTAATAGAAATAAAACAAATTCTAGCGAATAGGAAAGAGTCACTTAAATTGAACTGGTCAGACCAATGGTTCAATTTAAGTATACAAAAAAAACTAAGTATAGAAACTAAAAACTGAAAATTAAAACTAAGGCTAAAATATGCTTGATATTAAGTATGGCTTCCCTCAACCCTCCAATATGCTTCTTAAGGAGCACTTCTCTGCACTGTGGCATTCTCTGGGTCTTATTTCTTTCAGTTCTGTTGATGAAGGCCGGTTCATGGTGGAGCTTACATCTATGGCTGCTCGAAAAAATTTGACTGCACTTAGCCTCTGGTGGTGTGGCAACAACCTGGTCCACGTTATCACACATAACTTTGATGAAGATTTATTTGCGGCTGAAAGAGAATATGTTCCTATTTGGGCTCAGATCAGCCCGGTTCCTGCTGATGCCTTTTCATATGATGCTATCAAACAGGTTGTTTCATGTGTCGGGAAAGTAATTACTTTATATTTTAAATCTGATCTGGCACTTCCACCAAATGTAGCCAGAGTGAAATTGCTGATCAAATGGAGAAGACCGTTATGCATGCATTTGAAAATTAGATCCAATCATGGCATATTAACCCCTGTGGATATTAAATATGAGGCATTTAAAATATGTGGACGTTGTGGCCGGCTTTGTCACGACATTGGTTCCTGTCCCACTATTTTTGGACCCTCGAGCTCCTCTACTACTGATCCCTCTGTGGGGTTGTTTGATCAAGCTCTCACTGAACCATTACATGTGAATTTTTCTGGTTTACTGGAGGACAACACAACAAGGCAGGTTGACACGATTAATTTGACCGATTCAGGCTCCTCCCCTGATTCGGTGGCTCCTTTGCCTGTGATTACTGGCCCAGTGATGTTGGATGGAAATACTTCAATGGATTGGGAGGGTATGGACAGTCCCCTAGCTACGCATTTGGGTCTTAACTCTGGTTGCTTCCAAGAGATTTTAACTGATCCGAACTTGAACCCTGTGGTACCCCTGAGCCTTTAACCATCATCTCACCCTCGGATTCCAATGATGACTCTTTCATAGTGCCCTCCTAACTGACCCCAGAACTGATTCCCTCTCTACTGATGTCCTACCTACTGTGCATGATGGACTGGATACTTTGGAATCTGCAGGTTCATCCTTTCTACACCCACCACCCCTACCACTAGACCTGGATCCTCATTTTGGCAACTCCCCCTGCCTTGTGCCTGGTATCCTCCCTTCCCCTCCAGTTGAGTTTTCCGTTGACACACATCTGAGTCAGTTTGTTGCCAAAAAGCAAAAACTTTCACTCCCTCCTCTTTCCTCTTCCATCTCCTCTGATATTGCTTCCATTAAGATGATCCTAGATCATTATCTGGCATCTACTTCCGACCCTTATTCATTGCTCCAGTTCTTTTATGCTTGGTTTGAGGAGGCTTCATCACGGCATTCTGTTGGTTCTGGCTTTTCGGACTTCAATTTCTCACCTGGCTTGGCAACTGGCACTGCTCGGGGGGCTCAGTCACTGAATCCGGAACATCTCCTCTCTGTCTTTGTTGATTTTTTTAATTATTCCTGTGTTCTATTTATTTGTTTAATTTGTACTGCTGTTAGTATCTGGGTGCTTAATCAACGTGCTTTGGCTAGAACTTCCCCCCCCCCCCCCCCCGACGGTATAGATTCTGTATGTCTCTTTTCTCGTGCTTCTTGTGTTATTTAATCATGTTTATCCAATTTTGGAATATTAGGGGCTTGAATAATAAATTCACCCACAAATGCCTTCAGCTTCATGTTAGAAAACATTCCCCTGATATTAGTTTTTTATGCGACTAAATCTGCTGATCACCCTACTAAATGTGTAACCCAATTATTGCCTCTTATACTTCTTGCTGTTATATTAATAGCTCAGGAACCAAAGGTAGGGAAGGAGGTTTATGGGTTTTATCTAAATCCCATGTAAATCTTCTCGTCATGAAGTCATTTTCATACTTTATTGTGTTGAAAATTTTAGATGGATTTGCCAGGGTTTTCTGGGTGATTTGTATTTATGCCCCTCCACATGTCGGGCCACGTGAGTGCTTTTGGAAAGAGTTGCATGCCTTCCTCAAGCAACTTGACAGCTTCTTTTGTATTATTGGAGATTTTAATGAATTCTCAAGCCGGAGGAAAAATTTGGCGGATCTACTTTCAAACCCTCTCCTGCCACCCTTAATCTATCAACACTGATTACTGATCTTTCCCTGGAAGATATTAAGTTTAAGGGTTCCCGGTTCACATGGACCAATAAACAGAAACCTCCTCGTCTGATTAAGGAATGTCTGGATCGTGCCTTGGCCTGCCAATCTTGGTTGTGGGTGTTTCCTAAGGCTACCGTCACTAAACTCTCACCCATCAGTTCCGACCATAATCCTATTTTACTTTCTATTGATGGGGATCGTCCAACCTACAAAAAATTATTTCATTTTCAAGACGCCTGGACCCACCACCCTGACTTCACAAACTTTTGCAATTTCATTTGGCAGGATAATTCTTGTGACCCCATAAACATTAAACTTGCTACCTTATCCAATGCTCTCCGGCGCTGGAATAGAGAGGTGTTTGGTCATGTTTCTAATCTGAAATTTTCTCTTGCAGACCAATTTTTACACCTTTCTAAAAACTCTTGGCCTGATCAATCTTTGCTCAAGCATACTTCCAACCAGTTGCATTGGATCTTCCAGGTTGAGGAAGTTTTTTGGTTGCAGAAATCTAGAGAACTCTACATTCGTGATGGGGATAGGAACACTAGATTTTATCACTCGGTCTCCAAGTCCAATTTGCGGGCCCGAAGAATTGAGATGTTGATTGATGACCATGGGAATCATGTGGAGGATCCTAAATTGATGGCTCATTTATTTACTGATCATCTGGGTGCCATTTTCACTTCCTCTGATCCACTGGAGGCTTCATTTATCGAATGCCTTTTTCCTTCTGTTTTGCAGGAACAAGATTGTACCACCCTTACCACAATACCTTCTTTTAAAGAAATAAAAAATGTAATTTTTTCTTTTGGTCCTTTTAAAGCCCCTGACCCTGATGGCTTCCAGGCTGTGCCTTCTTTCACAAATTTTGGGACTTGGTCCAACAGGACTTATTTTCTCTTGTACCCACTTTCTTTCTTAATGCCCACATTCCTTCTGGAATCAACCATACCCTTATCTGCTTGATACCCAAAACCTCAACGACATCTAGGGTAGGTGATTTTAGGCCAATCAGTTTATGTAATGTCACCTATAAACTTCTCTCAAAATTGATTACGAACAGACTTAAACCCTTTTTGGCCAACATTATTTCTCCTTTCCAGGCTGCTTTCCTTCCTGGGTGCCAAATCTCTGATAATATTATCATGGCTCATGAGATTTTCCACTTTTTTAAACACACCAGAAGTAAACCAGGCTATGTGGCTATTAAAATTGACATGTCCAAAGCTTATGATAAACTCGAGTGGGGTCTCATTAATTCCCTCTTTGATTTTCTTGGGTTTGGTTCCCATTGGAAGAAATTTATTTCCGCTTTTATTTCTACCACTTCTTTTTCTATCAAATTGGATGGCATCCCTTTTGAGTTTTTTCATGCCTCTAGAGGTCTCCGTCAGGGATGCCCTCTCAATCCCTATCTGTTCATTATTGCTATGGAGGCTTTGTCGCGTCTCTTTGCTGCTTATAGAGACTTGAACCTTTCCCATGGTGTCAAGATATCTCGGTCTGCACTGGAAATCACTCATCTTTTATTTGCAGATGATATCTTTGTTTTTTGTCGAGCCTCTCATGAAGACTTAACGACTGTGAAGGCCATTCTTGATTTATTCTCTAATATCTCTGGACAAGAAATTAACTATTCCAAAAGTGGTCTACATTTTAGCAGAAATGTTCCTGTTTCAACTAGGAAGACCCTCGGTGACTTGATGGGAATTAAGGAAATGGCTAAGAATTCTACCTACTTGGGTACTAATCTTTTTCCTTGTAGGTCAAAGGTTAAGGATTTCAGCAACATTGTAACCAGGATGCAGAAGAAACTTTCCAATTGGAAGTCAAATCTCTTATCCTATGCAGGTCGCAAGGTTTTAATTCAATCAGTTCTAGCTTCTACTCCAGCTTATCTCATGAATTGTTTCCTGTTCCGCAGTAAAACTTGCAGGAATATTGATTCGATTTGCCTAAAGTTCTGGCTTGGACATCAGCAGAGCTGTAGGAATCGACCCCTATTGCTTGGGATAAAATGTGTCGCCCAAAGTCTCATGGTGGTCTGGGGTTTTGAAAAGCTGAAATCCAAAATAAGGCACTTTTACTAAAGCTTGGATGGAGGGTGATCACTTAACCGTACTCTCTTTGGGCAAGGATCCTCAAAGCAAAATATTTTCCTCAGACCTCCTTCTTTGACCCAAATACTAGATCTAAAAGAGGGTCCCCTATTTGGAATAGTATTGCTCATCTAATTCCTAGTCTTGAGAACATGGTTATCAGGAAAGTTGGAAATGGTAAGGACACCTTCTTTTGGATTGATCGGTGGAACCCGTCTTTCCCATCCTGCTTAGCCAATCATGCGCTAAGTACAATTTCAAACCTTGATAAAAGGACCGCAATCTCTTAGATTTCAGAGGAGGAGAGTGGCTCCCCTACAGATCCCCGGTCCTTGCTTCCTTCTATCATGCACCCCTTGATTTTTAATTTTAATTTTAATTTGGTTAATTCGGATGACCAATGGTGTTGCATTTTGCATAAAAATGGCAACTTTAACACAAAGCTTGCTGCTAATTTTCTACTCGTTTCTCCCAATTCCAACAATACTTATTTAACCACATGGTGGAATTTCTTTTGGAAACTCAAAATTCATCCAAAATTTAAGATTTTCTTCTGGCGTGTGATACATGCAGGACTTCCAGTCAAGGCTTCACTTTCCAAATGGACATAGATCGATCCCTCTTGTGCATTCTGTGGAAATTGTATCGAATCTTACTAGCATCTCTTCTTGTCTTGCGATTGGGTCAAACACATTTGGGTGGCTGGCCCTCTGGGTTTACGCACTGAATCTCTGGTTTATGAATCCATAAGTGACTTTTGTTTTAAGTTTCTTCATTCCAAACAACTAGATAAAGTTTTAGCTTCTTGGTTCTTTGGGGTGTTTATAATTACGTGCTACTTTATTTGGACCGCTCGGAATAAAGTTTTATTTGGGTCTGAAAAACCAAATACGATTGGGGTTTTGCACCAAGTTTCACGCTGGATTTCAGATTTAAATTTAGAGAAATTTACGAAACACCCCCTAAAAATGGGTCGAAACTCGGATCACCCCCTGAAATTTAAAAATACTCAGATCACCCCCTCTACAGTAACGGTGTTAGTGTACTGTTAGTTATTAGTGTAAAAGGACTATTTTACCCTTGTACTAAAATTTTAGAACCACATTTACAATACTACCCTTTCCTTCATCTTCAACCTAAAATACTCCATCGCCGCTGCTTTGCCCTGGCAGCATCGCCGCTGCCACCGCCGCCGCCGCCTCTGCTTCGCTTTAGCCTTGTGGTCCATTCCTATCATGCCATGCTCTCTAGATCTCTCTCCTTTGTCTTCTTCCTCGCAATCCAAACCTGACGATTGAGTTGGAGAAGACAATCAGTAGTGACCTTCAGACCTTAGTCTGTATAGGGAGAACCAAAAGAGGGTTCCAACAAATCAGAAAAAAAGGAGAACAAAAAATGGAGCTCGTGAGGTTTTTCTCTCTGGTAATCCCTCCAAGCCACCCCAAATGTAAATGAGATGCAATAGAGAGAGAGAGAGAGAGAATCCCCCAAAACGCAAAGAGAAAATTTTATCTTTGTTGTCGTTAATGGCGACTAGTTGGGTCAAATCGTTACAATGCAAATCAAGAGCCTTCGAAGATGTTTAACACCCAAACCCGAAGCAACTCAACCACTTGTTCGCCTCTTCGAGTTGGAGAAAGAGCATTCAGAACCTCAAGGACGTCGTCAACACCACCAAGAAGAAGCCCAGGAAATCAAACCCACCATCACCCAACCTTCCATCCAGTCTCAGACATTTAGGAGGACCTAGTAAAGCTGAATCCGGTTCAAACCCATCGAACTGGGTCCGACGTAGTTTCTCCGCTCGTCCTGCCCGAACACCGGAACCCTTTTTTCCATCGCTGACCGAGCTGCCTGAGGGACACCCATCTCACAATGTTGTGGACATAATCTTCCACACGAGCTGGTCACCTAAGGTATCTCAGATAGATATGATGTTCAAGGTTCAACACCTGCCCAAGACAGTAGCTCGGTTCGAAGAGTATAGAGAGATGGTGAAGTATCGTGTTAGTGGAGGCAATCCGAATAGCGACACCAGTAGCGGCGGAAGCAGCAGTATTAGTAGTAGAGAGGATGATGATGCACGGTGTGTTGCGGATGGAAATGAGTTGATGAGGTTCCATTGCCTGGGCCCTATCACTGGTTGGATCTATGACGCCGGTGGTATGTATACGTTTTTCGGCACAGATGCGGCTATATGTAATTTCTCCGGCAGCGGAGTAGCTCACGAAGAGAGTACTATGAGGAAGGAAGACAATCATCGAATTTGGGATTTTTAGAAATCAAGGGTAAAATTGTAACTATACTATGTTCAAGGGTAGTTTAGGGTTTTCAAAAAAATTAACTATCTGACTTCATTAGTTAACAGTGTAAAACTAACGGTAGGGTGTAATCTGAGTATTGGGCTCTAATACAGGGGGTGATCTGAGTATTTTCAAATTTCAGGGGGTGATCCGAGTTTCGACCCATTTTCAGGGGGTGTTTCATAAATTTCCCTTAAATTTACAACCCTTTCCCTCTTTGCCCAATGATGTACTTAAGGATTCTTGTTCTAATTACAATTTACGTCCTTGGATACCTATTCCTAAATATGAATATCCTATCTTATTGTGTGCAAGAATCCAGACCTCAGAACTAAGACTGGTAGACTGGGCGTATTTGCTTTTGATGGATGGAAGGTTTTTGTTTTTTGGTGTAGGAATTATTTTGACATCCAAGGTTTGGGATCCGGAATTGTACAGCATCAGGGCGGGTCTAGACCATGCAACATTATTAGGCTTAAAAATTAAGGAGATTTGGTGCTCTATCTCTTTGATCACTAATGTTCTTCCATCCCCTACTAACTCTCCTTGGCCGTGGTTATATATTAAAGAACTCATGTATATCAGTAATTGTACTTCAGACATATTGTTTAGTACCTTTAAGAATCAAGTATGTTTAGAAATAGTATGTAATCTTGCGACCTATGCGTAAGGCAATTAGGTTGTATTTTTCTTTTACTGTCATTAAAAAAAAAAAAAAAAGGCTAAAATAACTAAGTATAAAACTAATCTAAGGCTCCAACACTAGGCCCTATAATTAGGGTAGCTTGTCTTCCTTGCGGATGCTTGGATCTGCATCATGGAGTATATATAATCTAGTTATAAATATAATCTACCCTTCCACTTACTAGGGATTCTCTCTTGTCTTTACATGTTTTGTAGAAATTAATCCTTGTTGGAGTTTTTCCCGAACAAAGTGACAGTCCATCTCAATGTGCTTAATCCTCTCATGAAATACTGGATTTGAGGCAATATGTATTGTTGCCTGGTTATCACAACACAACTTCATTGGGGATGAATCCTCAAATATAAGTTCAACTAATAGCATTTTCATCCATATCAGTTCACAAGTTGCATGTGTCAAGGCTCGATATTCTAACTGCACTGGATTTAGCCAATGTACTATGTTTCTTACTTTTCCATGATACAAGGTTCCCTTTAACAAATATGCAATTACCTATAGTTGATCTCCTATCAATAGGGGGTTAAAAAAAAAAAAAAAAAAAAAAAGGGAGACTACATAATCCATGATAAAAAATAAAAAATAAAAACTACATCAAGTTAGGCTAAAGTAAGAGGACTAGGTCCTAGGTAAGGAACTGATGCTGGAAGGCTACTCCTAGGGAGGAATATCGCTCAGTGGAGGCTGAGTCTGTCGAGAGTCAACTCAGTAGTAAGAGTCCCAGAAGTCTAAGCGCTGCTCAACAAAACGTACTCTCCCCTCCAGGGAAGTGAAGCCCTGATCCATCCGTGTCGACATCTGAGCCAGCTGGGTGTGGAGACCCTGAAACTGTGCCATCATATCAGACTACCCATAAGACTCTAGCACCTGAGAACTAGAAGCACCAGTCGGCCCATAGGAAGGTAAATCTACAAACTGTGCACTAGTGTCCACCTGGTCACCCTCCTACTCACCCAACTCTATCCTCTCTTCTGCCTCCTGGTCCATCTCCATCTTCTCCTCAAACTCGGGATCGCTCTCTAGTTCCCCTTGCGTCTTCATCTTCTGAATGGAGGTCTTGCTAATGGGTTTTGACCTATCACCATCCTCATACTCGCCAGCGAGTATAACCCCAAAATACTGGAACACAAGAGTTAGGAACTTCCCATAGGGCAGGTTCCCATCTGATGGGTTCTGTGCATGGTAAAGCATCACCTGCATTAGTAAGTAAGGGAGATTGATCATTGGACCCCCTTGCCGGCCCCCAGTAAGCAGTATGTGATACATGTCCGGAGCATAGAAATACTACCTCGGTTCCCACCCTTGGGATAGATGTTATAGGAGATACAGCTGCTGATGATCCTGGCTGTAGGCTTATAATCCGCCTCAGACTTTGGAATCCCATCTGTCCCAGTCAAAGCCCTGAAGACCGTCCTCCTGGTCTCTGGAGAAAACATGTCAGAAATATCTACCCGAGGCTTATAGTAACATCTGTCGCCTATGTCGGGCAGCCCCAGAATCTCTGCTAAATGGCAGTGGTGAACTTCATGTCTACCCCCTTCACCATGCTCTCCAGACCAAACCCTTGCAGCCTAGAGGCTAGTATAAGGTTGCAATAGAAATAACGAACCAGGTTCGGGTAGCATGGCAGCGTAGGAGATAACATCGATGCCCAGCCTAGGGCATTAAACTTGGCATAGAGCCCATACTGGTGGAAGTCACCATCTTGCACCACCCTACCATTCACAATATTCTTAGATTTGAACTTTGCCCAATCTTGCAAATGCTCATACCTGGAGAACCAAAAGTGGTCAAACTCTGGTTCCTCGGACGAGGAATCACCTTCGGGTAATGCAGAGGTTACTGCCAAGGGCGAAGAAGGCAATGGGTCGGTCCACAGGTGCTTACGGGTCACTGCCTTCCTCGCTGTGCTGTGTCTACCACTTGTGGACATGGTTGCTACAAGCAAGAAAGGAAAGAAAGAAGAATTAGGGCTTAGAAACACTAGGTCAAACAAGAAGAGAAAAAATATGGACAGCAGTCCAATAACGGAGAAAATGCGAAGAGAACTTACCGTAAACTTGCATGGATGCATGGAAGACTTGAGGAGATACTTGGATTTGGAGTGGAATCAGTCAAATAGACCTATTGAGCTCTGCCCTTGGGGTTTGGAACTCTTAGAATGGAAAATGGGATGAATTTGTGAGCTCTCAGACTGATATAACTTGAGCCCCGATTCTCTGGGCTAGGGGTGTCAATACCCAACCCGAACCAATAAAATAGGCCTGAACCAGCCCGAATGAGCCCGGACCACACTAGACCAATCTCTTAATGGTTTGGGTTCGGTTTGTGGATCCAGGGAGCAGTCTAGTTTGGTTCGGTTCAGGCTAGCCTGACAGTGCACCGATGACCCGAACCATTAGGCCCGAACCCAAACCGAACCGCTAATGGCATACCAAATGCACCCGTGGATTAGGACTGTCTGAACTTTCATAAAAGACCCTTTTTGAATAGTACCAAGCTCTACCACATCACCCACAAACCTGATCATTCAAACATGATTTGATCCAAGATCTTGTTTTACTTTGATCCTCAGATAAATGACAGAAGTGAAAATAAAACTGGAAATTGGAAACTATTTACAAATTTGAACCAGGAACATCCACAAAGTAGTTGAAGAGGAATCTTAATTTGAATTGACTCCAAGCATGCCAATATGCCTTGACATGTGGAGCACATTACAAAGGTGTAACTAGTGCTGCATAAAAATATATATATACTAGAAATTTGAGTGCATTATATGGCAATCCATATTGCACTGTTCACCATTTTATTCAGATTCAAAACAAATTTAATTAAAATGGTTAACAAGATGAACGGATTGGTTTCTTCCCAGGTGAAGGCAGTTGCATATTCAGTCGGGCGTTCCTAAATGATGCCTAGGTAATGACAAGTTTACCAAAAAGTTATTTGAGAAGCTTTAAAAAAAAGAGTGCGAAAAGAGAATAGCCAATGCCTTGACTACTCTAGCACTAACCGGACCTTACTAGTTATACAAAACCGGTACCGAACCGAATTCAAACCGATATCAACCAGTTATCATAAACCAAAATCGACATGAAACACACCGCACCGAAACCGAAACCGAATATTTCTTCATGGTTTGGTTTCGGTTTCTATAAAAGTCACACCGAAACCAAAAAGCCTGAACCAAAACTAGACCGAACCGGCCCATTGACACCCCTACTCTGGGCAATGGAGCCAAACGGCCAGAGAATGTATTTTCAGTAGAATTTGAACTATTGACTTATGGGCCTATGATTTCTATACTAAAATAACATGAATAATACTACTAAGGCATTTGTATGATTTTGCGGATAAAAATAATAATAAATAAACAATAATGAATAAATACATCAACAATAAGGCAAAATACATAGGTGTATACAAGATGAGATGTGGAAGTAAGAAATTCAAGGGAATAAATTTCTCTCTTTATATGGCATAATTATTATGTTAAATAATATATACTGATATATACATGTATGTATGAACCTCTGTGTGAGTGATGTTGTGCAAAACTCCAACATAGATATGTAGGCATATAATGATGTGTGGTTGTAAAGTCTTGGGAATTTAGGCATTACTTAGAACATTGTGCCTATAAGTAGGCCATACTTCACCCCCTAGCCTAGCCCAACCAAGGTTAAACCTAATAGGCTACGAAGCAAAATAAGAACTTTAAGCACTGCACCTATCCTTACCTGAGTGGTGTGTTAGACCCCGTAGAATATTGTAACACTGTGTGCAACCTCGAGCTGACCCATTTAACATTTCATCTATGCTACCTTATTTACCTATAGTGCTGCACATGATTTTAAGTTAAATAGCCATAGTAACCTGATACTTAGAAAATTCTCCATGGCAGGACTTAATTGTGTTGTTCGGGCTTGGATACCCCAGCAACATACTCTACATTAGATGACTGAGGAAGAGACTAGCTTGGATACGAGAGATACAGTCCCGGGCCAAGAAGCGACTGGTTGTTTTCTTGGCACTCGCAAATACTAGTGGACCAGAGGGTCATGCCATCTACCTTTCCTTAGCAGACGAGGTTAGGAGCGATATAGGATACCTATACGTACAGGCTCTTATCACCAGGATGAAGTTGGAGAGACTTGCATGCTAGGTACAGGTACAAAACTAAGAATTCACTGCTTAATATAAATCTTTATATGACATCATGCAAAACATATTATGACATAACACACCCCACGGACACAAAACACTTAACAATGACATTTAATGAATAACACACCTTACTGGGATGATAACATTAGTACACTGGAACTGTGGAATTGATAATGTACATGTGATAGATACGGACTATAAATTGTTCCCGTTAAGGGTGTGGGAAATATTGAACATATAGCTTTTTTCCATGGTCAACACTAGATCCAACTGAGGTGGTCGTCGTGGAAGACACCCTTGATTTTTCCTAGAAGTTGAGCTACCAGGCGGCCCCGAAGCTCAAAATTTTGAAGTGTTGGTTACTTCACTGAGGGTACAAATGGCTGCCCAAGCTACTGCCGCTGCACCTCAGCCAGGTATGACAGCTGGAGAGGTGAACACCTTCATGACCACCTTGATGCAGACCATGCAGCAACAACAGGAGCTACTAGGCCAGATGTGTACACAATTTGCAGCCATGATGCAAGAGCAGTGCCACCACCACCACCTAACCGGCCAATACAATTCCCACCACCTGTGCCTCAACACATAGTGGAAAACTCTACGGCAAAGGTGATGGAGAGATTCAAGAAGCTCCAGCCGCCTACATTTTCCAAGATAAGTTCTGAAGCAATACAGCCAGAACGGCGGATTAGCGCCTTGGAAAAAGCATTTGAAGTACTTGAATGTACGGATGCATAGAAGTTGATATGTGCTAGATATCAGCTACAGAACGAGGTAGAAGCATGGTGGAAGGTAACCAAGCCTAACCTTGAAGCAGCTCATCCAAATCCCACCTGGGAGCAATTCAAAGAAGTTTTCTTTAAGAACTACTTCCCAAAGAGCTTTAGGGACAAGAAGGAAGCTGAGTTCTCTGCACTCGTGCAAGGAACCAAGTTCGTGCTAGATGACCAATAGCAGTTTGAAGATTTGTTGCACTTTGCTCCAGAACACCTGAAAGGGGAAGCTAGTAAGATGAAGAAATTTGAGAAAGGACTCAAACCAGAGATCGGGTCTATCCTATCAATTCTGGATAGTCGGGACTATACACAAATGGTCGACAAGGTGAAGACTATGGAAGACAGATTGAAAGAGAAAGAGAAAGAGAAAGCTACAACATCGCCCGGCTTGGGCAAGAGGCCAAGCAACTATCAAAATTTTGGTTGGCCGAACAAGGTTTTTGGAGGAGCTAGTTCGAGCCCTAGCACAACTCAATATCGTCGGCCAGATGTGGGCCAGAACCCGTTTTGCCCTACTTATAATCGGCCTGCCCAGTCAACTACAAGTTAAGCGACAACTGCAGCTTCGCCAGTCCGACCTGTAACTAGCCAAGTGAGCCAGGCCTCATCACCGGCCGTGCTGTCCAACAGATGTTATGTGTGCCATAAGGTAGGACATATGACCAGGGAGTGTATACACCATGGATACATCACTTACTCGCCAAACCAGTCCCATGCTAGACCTTTCCAGCCACTGGACAATAGGACACGAGGAAAGGTATTCGCGCTGACTAACGAAGAAGCAGAGGCGAATCCCGAAGTGATAACAGGTAAGTCCACTGAACACTACTAAATTGTAGGGAATAACCTATGGATGCAAGAAACTTAATTGCATCCCTAATCTTATTACAAACCTTAGGTACCCTGATTGTCTCATCTGTCCCGGCGCGAGTATTATTCGACTCAGCTGCATCCCTCTCTTTTGTTTCCAACACTTTTGCGAGTAGGGTGACCGTTCAACCAAGGGATATTGGGCACTATTTAGTATTCAGTACACCGACCGGTAGTGTCCTGAGCCTAAAGGAAGTCTACGACCCCTGTCCGGTGGAAATTTATGGGAAGAACTTAATCGCACGATTGATTAAGTTCAATATGAAGGACTTTCACGTGATACTAGGCATGGATTGGCTATCCACCTATGGAGCGAACGTCCTGTGTGTGGAGAAGAAGATTACATTCAAGCTAGGTGATGGCTCGGTTTTCACCTATAAAAGTGAACTGATGAGGAAGCCCAAAAGAATAACCATATCCGCCCTTCAGGTGCGGAAGTTGTTGGATGATGGATGTCAAGGCTATTTGGCCACAGTAATGGATATCGAGGCAAAGATAAAGCCATTGGAAGAGCTTGACGTCGCTAGAGAATTTCCTGACATTTTTCCAGAAGATCTGACCCAGTTACCGCCTGATTGTGAGATAGAGTTCGCAATTGATCTGATTCTTGGTGCAGCATTGGTATCTAAGGCACAATACCGAATGGCACCCATTGAATTGAAAGAGTTACAAGTCCAATTTCAAGATATGTTGAAGAAAGGATTCATACGACCTAGCATGTCTCCCTGGGGAGCACCCGTGCTGCTCATGAAGAAGAAGGATGGTAGTATGCGTCTGTGGATCGACTATCGAGAATTGAATAAACTTACGATCAAGAATTGATACCCATTACCATGCATCGATGACCTATTTGATCAACTACAGGGAGCAAGAGTTTTCTCCAAGATTGATCTTAGGTCTAGATACCACCAACTGAAGATCAAGAGTAGTGATATTCATAAGACGGCATTTAGAACTTGATATGGACATTATGAATTTTTAGTACTATCGTTCGGGTTAACCAACGCCCCTGCAGCGTTCATGGATATGATGAATAGAGTATTCCATGATGTGTTGGACAAGTTCATCATTGTATTCATCGATGATATTTTGGTGTATTCTAAGAGTGAAGAGGAGCACACTTGACACCTTACTTTCGTGTTGCAGTGATTGCGGGAGCACCAGCTATTCACCAATTCAGCAAGTACGAATTTTGGCTCCACCAGATTGGATTCTTGGGGAACATCATCACCAAAGACAACATCAAAGTAGACCCAGACAAGGTAAAGGCGGTTCTCGAGTGGGAGACTTCGAAGAATACCACTGAAATCCGAAGCTTC
Organism: Telopea speciosissima; assembly: GCF_018873765.1. Taxonomy (NCBI): domain Eukaryota; kingdom Viridiplantae; phylum Streptophyta; class Magnoliopsida; order Proteales; family Proteaceae; genus Telopea; species Telopea speciosissima. The sequence goes on from NC_057920.1 coordinate 46,796,847, forward strand.
TTGGGTTTAGCTGGGTATTACCGCTGAATTATTGAGAATTTCTCACGCATCTCGATGCCCATGATAAAGCTGATGAAGAAGGGTGCAAAGTTTGAGTGGGAACGACGCTTACGCGAAAAGTTTCCAAGAATTAAGGAATCGATTGGTGACGGTGCCAGTATTGACTATTCCAGATGGCACCGGAGGAATGGTGGTATACACCGATGCATCCCAAACAGGATTAGGCGGTGTATTGATGCAGAAGGAAAAGTGGTCGCCTATGCCTTAAGGCAGTTGAAGGAACACGAAAAGAACTACCCCACTCATGATCTGGAATTGGTTGTGGTAGTCTTCGCGTTGAAGATATGGCGACATTATCTCTATGGTAAAAAGAATGAGATCTTCAGCGATCACAAGAGTCTGAAGTATTTCTTCACCTAGAAGGAGCTGAATATGAGACAGAGACGATGGTTAGAATTGGTGAAGGATTACGACTGTGAGATTCAGTACCACCCAGGCAAGGCCAACTTAGTGGCGGATGCATTAAGTAGGAAATCCCAAACCGCATCCCTCGCTTCCTTGGTTGTAAGCGAGCAGCTAATAGAAGAAGCTCAAAAATTTGATCTAGAACTTATGATCAAAGAGACGGCTATACAATTAGTAGCCATGGACTTACAGCCATCAATTCGAAAAGAGATAATTGAAAACCAGCCCAAAGACCCCGATCTAGCCAAGATAATCTAGGAAGTGCAGCATGGAGTCCACAAGGACCCAAACTTCTCATTGGCCCATGATGGGGCATTAAAGTTCAGAGACAGATTATGCGTGCCTGGAGACTATGATGTGCAGGGCCGAATTCTTAAGGAGGCACATAATTCACCCTATTCAATCCACCCTCGAAGCACGAAGATGTACAAGGATCTGAAGAAGTACTATTGGTGGATTGGAATGAAGCAAACTATAGTTATATACGTGTCAAAATGCCTCACCTGCTAGCAAATAAAGGCAAAAAGACACCGACCTTATGGGCTATTGTAACCACTCCCTATTCCCGAGTGGAAATGGGAAAAAATTACCATGGATTTCGTGACCAATCTACCCAACACCAGGAAAGGGATGAATGCAATCTGGGTGATTGTGAATGGACTGACGAAAGCAGCTCACTTCATTCCCATCAGAATAAACTATTTGATGGAAAAGCTCGCCCGAATATACATTGAGAATGTAGTCCACCTACATGGCATACCTGTCAGCATTGTATCCGACAGGGATCCCCGATTCACCTCAAGATTTTGGAAAAGTCTGCAAAAGGCACTGGGATCACAACTAAATCTCAGCACGACTTTCCATCCTCAGACGGACGGACAGTCCAAAAGAACAATTCAGACTCTGGAGGACATGCTCAGAGCCTGCATATTAGAAATGAATGATAGTTAGGATGCCCACATACCCTTGGTGGAATTTGCATACAACAACAGCTACCACTCCACCATTGGCATGGCACCATATGAAGCTCTTTATGGTCGAAAGTGCCAGACCCCATTGTATTGGGACAAAGTCGGAGAACAGAAGTATCTTGGGCCCGAAATGATACAAGCAATATGTGAGAAGGTGAATATAATCAGAGAAAAGATTAAAGCGGCCCAATCAAGATAGAAGAGTTATGCCAAGAATCGGAGGAAGAATATAGAATTTGGGATCGGAGAGAAAATATTCCTCCAATCTCCAACAAAGGGGTTACTATGCTTCAACAAGAAGGGCAAACTGAGCCCAAGATTTATTGGTCCTTAAGAAGTCCTCAACAGAGTGGGACCTGTAGCGTATCGACTGTCATTACCGCCATCCTTGCAAGGCGTCCATGATGTTTTCCATGTATCAATGCTAAGGAAGTACATCAACAACCCGGCACATGTACTCTCAGCTAAACCTAAACGACTGGATGCAGATATGACCTATGAAAGACAGCCTACGGAGATATTAACAGAAAGGAACATAACCTCCATAGCCGCTCGGTCGCATTCGTCAAAGTTCGGTGGGAAATTATCCCACAGAGGAAGCATCATGGGAACGTGAAGAGGAAATGCAAGAGAAGTATCCCCAACTCTTCGAACTACAAGGTAAGCCAATTTTGAGGACAAAGTTTCTGTAAGGTGGGGAGAAATGTCAAGCCTGCCCCTAACTGACTGGAATTTTTGATGGAGGACAGGGGCCTCTGACCAGTCACCCAAGCACACTGTGGAGCATCACTCCAATAGTTGAATTTTGATGGAGAACCCCTGAGGATGTCCACCTATATACCTGTCAGAAGATGGATTGCAGACCCATGCAGCTATACTTCCCACAACATGATGTATTGTATCAACCCCAGGTACTCTCTCTCCTATCCATAAATATGGGGCCCACACCTATTCAGATGTGTATCAGACCCTAGGTGAGGTGTTGACGCAAAGCCCAAGCCCTGGGCCAAGCACCTGTGCAAGCATAGGACCTATACAGTAATGCTGTATTCTCTGAGCGATGCACTGGGCGATTGGCCCAAAGGCCCAAAGAATCGTCCAAAGTGGTTGAAAATAGTATTTTGGACTCAAGATATGTGGGGACCACCCATACAGACCATGAACACCCTCTAGGGGTAGATGGAAATTTTAGGAACCATTACCCACCCCTAGAACCATGTGGACCCCATCGGAGCAGCCAGAATGGCTCAGAATTTAGTTAAAAATGCATTTTGGAGGAAGGGGACCCAATGCCAAACAGACCCAAGTGGCGGCAGTATACACTTCGTTTACTGCCCTAGCTGAAACAGAAAAGGGAAGAAAGAGAGAAAGAAGAGAGAGAGGAAGAAGAAGAGAAGGAGAAGGAGAGAGAAAGAGGAAGAGGAAACCAGAGCTACCAACCTGCACCCTATCTCTGCAGTACTTCAATCTTTAGGTAACCATTTTCATCTCCATATGCTGTTGTCCTCAGTATCTCTCTGTTGATCTCTGCTCTGTTGCTGGTGTTCCTGGCTAGTAAAGCCCAGGACACCTTGGACTTACCTTGGAGTGCATCAGATCTGACATGCAAAGCTGTTGCATGTAAGATCTGAGCATTTTATGTATGATTTTATTGCTGATATACAGTTGGGACTGAAACTAGTCTCTGTGCCAGACTGTACTGCCAATTGCACCCAGAATAGGCAGTCTACGCATGGATCTGTACATGCAAGCAGGTCTTGGCTTAGATTAGTGTAGGAACAGCATCCTACCATGAAAGTAGATGTAAAACTGCCCTTGCATGCAGCCCAAACCGAGGCTTTGAGCTGGAGCATAGCCTGGGTTACTGTTCTCTGAGCTAACAGAACAGCTCCTGGTTTCCAAATGAGTGAACTGAGCCCAAAACCCCTGGAACCATTGGATCATACACTAAAAATGGTCCATGACCATCATACATGCATCCATGATCGATGCCATGGCTGCCCATGTAGCAAAATCCAAGAAATCAGCCCAGAACTCATCTCAAACAGGCTCTGGGCAATGCACTGGGCGATTGGCCCAATCACCCAGTGAAACGCCCAAAGATGTATTTTGGGCTGAATTGCTGTCCAGTCTCTATGGGCCTTCACCAGTGGGCTATGTACTGTGTGTGAAGATGGTAAATGACCAAAATGCCCCTCTTCATATATGTTTGATGATATCCATACCTTGGGTACCCAAGTGGGCCCGACAGGGCTAGGTAACCGTGCTAGGGATGGTCCAGCTGAACTGCTGGCCTGGGTATTATTATATAGGACTATCTAGACCATGTACAAATTGACCATACTGCTATGTACCAAATCAGATTTGATTCCACATCTCTGGATGATGCACCGAGACATGGACTCGAAAGCCCAGTGCAAGACCCAGAGAATTCCAAGTAACACCACACTAAACACCGAGTCAGACTAGTGAGCCTAGACCAACACTAGGTTATCAAAACAGCTTTGAATATTAATTGACACACATTTTTTATTTAATAAATTAGGAATTGATCCCGTGCTCGAGGTGCACAGCTAGACACTGGCTGGAACTGAACCAACAACTGAACCAGTAGGACCAGATCAAGGTGAGTGGAATTACACTGTGAATGTAAATGTGACACAACTAAAATGTCAACACAATCAACATAATTATACTATTCATTTAAATATAATACTCTGAATTCTATTGAATAAAGAATACTTGTGAATGCTGCGATTGGACTTGAATGTTGTATGTGAATTTTTAAACTAGATGTCGTAGTCGGCTTGGAAATGAGGCATGTGGTAGCCCATAGAATGGGATGCGGTTGACACTACCCAACTCATACAATGCCATATAGATGCATTGGGTTAGAGTTTCATCACCCGTGCTACGCACCCTTGCCAACAAGGGTTAAGGTGTTGGATGCCTGTGAGAGTGACCAGATGAAACAGAAAATAACAGAAAAGAAAAGAAAAGAAAAGAAAGAAATGTTATTACACCAAAAAGGTGATTATGGGCTATAAGCCAGAAAAGAAATATGATATGAGAAAAAGGATGGATGCCTCATAAGTTAATCCCAGAGGGCTGGTCGGACTGATCTTAGTGACTGATGCGGGAGCTGACTGGTCCTCTCCGATAACTCAATGGGTGTATCGCGGGAAGGGGTAAATGCCCGCACTAGGGATACATGTATTGGAGATTGTAGTAGCACTAAACTGCCTTAGTTGTGATGTTAGGTGGCTAATAAATAAAATGAATTGCACCTCATGTAGGACTCATATGGTTGTGATTGCATATGCATGCATGGTGATGTATTTCATTCATGGGCTCGGTGGAGCTCACACTCTATTATATATGTTTTCCTGTTAGCTGATCCTACAGGTGAATGTTACTATGGCGGAGAGACTTATCACCCGGAGGCGAGCTATGGTAGTTATGATTGTATTGGTATGAACCCCGACGGAGGTCAAACTGTTGGTGCGAGTGTTTTTTGTGACGACTGAGGAGGACCCTCGAAGGGTGTTGCTGCTGACTCTTTTTGTCTTTGGGGACTCCTTTATGTTTTGTTAGAGTTTTTCCCCGTTTTACTCTACAGCTTTCTTTTTGGGCCTCGGGTTACCTTGCCCTGTATATATTCCTTGTTTAAGAGATGTATATGGTAGAGGTAGGTACTACTATTTCTATGGGAGTAAGAGAGGGAAAGAACAAACATAGTACTGTATATATTTTCTTTTCCTGTACTACTACTCTTTCAAAATGTTTTAATGTAAATATAGCTTTCCGTAGCACTCTGAGTTTACATTATGTACTATGGTGGATGTGTGTGTCTATGAATGGAGTAACTGCTTCTAGATCCGTGGGATTTGGCGGATTGCTACAGTGCAATTCGGGTCACCTACCTAATCCTCCCAGGGGGTGGTTTGGGGTGTGACACTCTTCTTCTTTTTTTTCTTTTTTCTTTTTTTTTGTTTTTTTTGTTTTTAAACCCTCCCGCTTGTTCTTCTTCTTCTTCTTCTTCTACCACCACTCCATCCCATCCTTTGTAACCCAGCCCCACTATAATAACCTTGATATTTGAAGATAGTTTGGTCATAGCCAAAAATTTAGGAGATGATATGGCGGTCAAGAGTCATCGTTGGACTTGTCAAAGTCAAAGTTTCCATGCTACAATTTTATTGTCTTTTACTTTATTTCTTTTAAAATAAATATTTAGAGGATCTGTTTCTGATTTGAGTTTCTATGATTATTGTACATGAAATATTAATGGTATAAGGTATATATAATATTAGGTTTAATCGAATTTAGTAAGTAGGATATGTGATACGCTAGTGTTATGGTAAAAATTTTTGAATCTTAAACTTTGTCAGGAAAGGGAGATTTCTAAGAATATTTGGAGGATATTTTTGGGGGTTTCAATCTAAGATTTTACCTAGTTTAGAGTCAAATCTTGGGAATCAAGATTTGAGGTGAGCTAGCCTATTTTGGGCCAACCCAAAATCGTGGGAGGGAGCTCTCACCCTTGAGCGAATTTTAGAGAAAAAAGAGAGAGAGATCGTGGAGAGGAAGAAGAGAAAAAAGAGAAGGGAGAAGAAGCATACCTCTCCCACCGGATTGTGCAACTGGGATCCTCTTTCAAGCCTAGGCTAGGTGATTCAAAGGAAGTACGATTTGGGTGTGGAAGACCTTTTATCTAAAGGGGTTAGGATTTCATTTTTTTTATTCCTTCAAGCTATAAGTACACTTCCTAATTTCCATACTTGCATTCTTGATCGTCAAAGACTCGGTGCTCTATTTGATGTTATCCTTAATGATCTATGCCTATCCGATTTAATTTCTAATGAATCCATGTCTATTTGATTTCTATACTTAATGACCTCTACCTATTTGATTGTATTTCTTATGATCTATGTCAACTTCGATTTCTATCTTTGATGATCTATGCCTATTCGATTTAATCTCCAATGATTCGATGCTCTATTCACTCTTATCTCTAATGATCTATGGCTTCTCGATTTTATCTTTAAATGATCTATTCCTATTAGAATGTTGATTTATGTAAATCCATCTTGAACCAAACTATGGTTAATTTCAGATCTCGGTTTGGTTGTTTCGGTGAATCTATCTTATGGTTTAATTACCTTAGAAATTTTATGTGATGATTATAGCATGTACCGATTTTTAATTTCCTATAGTGATACTAGTATTGTGTTTTATTGTCGTGCTTATGTTTAAAGAGAGAAATCTTATAAAAGTATGTTGTAAGTTAATACATGAATTGGAGATTGTGTTCTCCTACATTTGGGTTGAAATAAAGAATTTATTGATTTTTACCTAGTGGTGATGATATAGTGTTTAAGACTATATTACGTTACAGGGCGTATCACGTTACGGGATACTATGTCATGATCCTGAAGGATATATGAATAATTATAAGAATTTGGCATTGGTGGAACCTCAAAATGGTTAAAGGTTGTATCATGTTACAGGCTGTATTACGTTATAGGGCAATATTTCATGTTCACCAAGAATTAATTGAAAATGTTCAAGAAGAAAATTATTTTATAGCATGAGCATAGCATGATCTCATCTTTGTTTATGGTCTTCTATTCCGTTATTACCATGATTTCCATCTAATCTTGACTACTGCTATTTCTCATTTTGTGTCTCTAATTTTGAAATACTCAAATGGTTAGTATGTTGTACCTACTTGCTAAGCTTTTTCCCAAAAGCTTACCCCATACAAATTCCAGATAATGAATCCATAGAATTTGAACTCACTTATGGTGAATGGGCGGACAAAGAAGAGGAGCCACGTGGAGATAATGACGGACCCTACTATATTTGCTGTTAGAGGGTATTAAGGATTTTATTAGTTTAGAAATTTCTGGACTTAATGACTTAATTTGAGACTTTATGGAAGGAGTGTATTAAGGTATTAGTTAAGATTTTAAAGATGACTATAACAAGGTAGATGTCGTTGGATTATTTAAAAACTTCCACTGTGTTTATGTGAATGGTTATGATTAGTTACATTGTTACTAAAATTTGAAGCTATGACATTTTTTTTTTTTTTTTGTTCATACTCTGGTTCCTTTTCGCTAAGACTATCGATCTTGTGGAACGTTAACGACCTAAATTCCTGGACGGATTTGGGGGCTTTACAGACCCTCTGTTACCCTGCCCTACCCCACCCCTGTCCTTTTTTAAGGATGTTATGTCTTTTTTATCCAACTTAAGGAATTGCAATGGCTTCCCAAATCCCTAGAAAGCTATCCTTCTTTCGTATATAGGTCGGTGAGTGCTAATCCAGTCGGTTTTGGCATCTATTCCTTCTTATCTCATGAACTATTTTGCTTTCCCTTTGAATGTTTGTCATTAAACTGATTCTATTTGCTTAAATTTCTGGAATGGTGGCTCTGTGAAGAAGAGAAAGTCCTCCTTTATTTCTTGGAACACTCTTTGCCTACCTTCTTCTAGAAGAGGCTTAGGTTTCAGGAAGGCCAAAATCCATAATGAAGCCTTACTACTTAAACTTGGCTGGAGACTTATTTCTTATAAGAATGCGTTATGTGCTCGACTTCTTAAAGCCCGTTACTTTTCTAATACTTCCCTTTTTATCCAAAAATTTCTAACAAGAAAGGATCTTGGACATGGAACAGTATTGTCTCCATTATCCCTTTGCTCAAAACAATCAGTTTTAGAAGAATTGGCAATGGTCAGCGCACATTTTTTGGACTGGTCCCTAGATTCCATCTATTCCTGGCTTTTCCATTCTTTCCTCTGCCTGTCCTAGACTCTTTCCAGAGAAAGCCTGATCCTTTTCCAATTCCTCTTCCTGGAATTTGGATTTAATTAATAGTTCGGCTCCTTTTATTTTTATCTAACATTGTGAATGTTCTTCTTTCCGATTCTAATGATTCTTGTTTGTGTACTTTAAGTAAGGGTGGTAAATTTAGTACTAAGATGGCGGCTAATTTTTGTCAATCTTTATCCATTGATCTTGACTTAACTCTTTCCTCTTGGTGGAATTTTTTTTGGAAGCTTAAATTACATCCTAAATTTAAAATTTTTTTATGGCATGTATTACATGGAAGACTTCCAATTAATGTAGGTCAAACTACGGTCCAGGGATAAAACCATGGTTCCCTAGGGAAACCAATTATAAATCAATTAGGGTATTGCATGCCCTAGATTAGCCCATGGAGTCCCATGGGTGCCCCATGTGAATTTTAGGGTTTCCCATGGTTGCCCATGGGAACCCTAGTGCATCGCTGTTAGAGTTTTTCCTTCCCTCATGTGTCCCATGCAATTATGGAACGCAGAAGGGTCGGAGAAAATCATCTCTAATCCATCACATGGTAAGAGGGATCCATCCCATACCCGAATACGCAGCAAAAATAAATCGATTCAGGTCTCTTTCGCATCCCATGAATATATAACAATTAATAACAGGAGGAATTAATGAAGAATTGCTAACCTGGTGAGCCTCAAGTGTTGCTTCTCCAATAAACAATGGTTCTTCCTCCAATGAACGCTCCAAGTAAACAGATCTGAACCTCCAATGGTGCTACCAAGGTTCTTCAAGCCAATCCCAGATGCTCTCAAATTCTTCAGCACAGATCTAGGGTTTCTCAAACCCTAACTCTCAATTGCAGTGGAGACAAACTAGAAGAAGAAGGAGAAAGATCACAAGAGGGAGAGAGAAAGACCAGAATGCAGGAGAGAGGGAGCCAGGCAAAAACGTGGAGCAATCCCCCCCCTCTGCGTTTTTGGTCCCCTTATATAGAGCTAGGGTTTAATTAAAAAGCCTGATAGGATTAGATTAATCCCTGTGAGAATCTGACTCTCTCTCTCTCTCTCTCAGTTTGGCAGTTCTGTTTAAACTTAAAGTGCTTCAAAAAGGTGAAGAAGCAGAATCTAATAGGGAAAGTATTAATTAGTTATTTTATTTAATATTTATGGATAATTATAATTAGTACCATATCCATTAATTAAATAAAAAACCAATTCAATTAGCAAATTCCAAATAACTCTCTATATGATAACAAATTATCATATACAACCCCCCCACTAATCAACACCATCATTATGGAATCTAGGGCATGGACACATGTACTGCCAAACCCCAATCCATAGTACATGTCCATATAAGAGCGTCTGTGCATCTGATCGGGTCCCGCAAAACTCGATAAAACACTTTGTTCAAATAATCATATATAATCTATTATTTTATGTAAAATAGATTTTTGCAAAATCATTTCCAAAACGGTACTGGATCCAGATTCTAATCCGACCATACACAGACAATCTCAATCTTGGTGCTCCCCAATCGGGTAGTAGTAACCATGTTGAGTAACTCCTTCACTCACGAAGTGTTCACACATTTCCAGAACACCGGCTTTGACTCACTTGAGTCTTAGTCATTGATGAACCAAAGAATGCGATCACACTTTGCAGTGATAAGGTTCCCTCAGGCAAAGGGTGTCGGTGACACATGTCTATCCCTTCCTACATCTGACAGTAATACATGAGGGAATCGACAAAGTAGATTCGTAGTCAATACACACATCAATCATGTGAGTACTCGCATTTGAACATGCACATCACATGTCTAGGCATACCCAATGCAACGACCATATGATAAGGGTGTCCAACCCAAACCCTAGTCATGACTCCCATTTTAAGTAAAACATATGGATACATAATGTTCAAAAAGTTTATATCGCATGTGATAATACTAAACCAAAATGTATAAAAGTTCAATACAAAACATAACCAGATTGAACTGGACCGAACCGAATTTGATGGACACACAAGTCCAACAGTTAAGGATACAATTTCAAAATGGACTCAGATCGATTCCACTTGTGCTCTCTGTGGCACTTGTGTCGAGACTCACTGACATATCTTCCTCTCCTGTGATTGGGTCAAACATATTTGGGTAGTTGGTGCTGTGGGTCTGAGAACCGAGTTTATATCCCACCCCTCTCTGGAACAGTACTGCATTTCTACCTTGATGAGTCAGAAGCTTGACAAGCCTTCTCTAATCTGGTTTTTTTTTTTTTTTCAGTCTTTATTTTAACTTATTATTTCATATGGGACATCAGGAAATCTATTTCTTTTAATTCTGTTAAGCCTAACCCTCTTCTAGTGTTGAGGAAGGTTGATCGTTGGTTGAAGGATCTCCATACTTCCCCACCCCCAATTTTATCCCTGGATGTAATTAATGACGAGGTTACTTTTTTTACTCTTCTACTTGCTTTACTTATTTTGGATTTTCCTATGTTGTTATGTGTAGGGATTGAAATAAGGAGGGTGGAGGGGTGAGTTGCAATGGGATCTCACGAATGCAAAAGATGAGGGAGGAGAAGTGGAGCAAATTTACATCTCAACCTCTTTGAATAGTTTGCACAAACAAAACAAAAAAAAAAACCTTCTATGAATAGTGGATACAATATATTTTATAAGGTCAAAAAATGTATGGTATAAACTTTGCCTTGATTACAAAGAGATACATCCTTATTTAAAAAGAAAAAGAAAGAGAAAATGGAAAACATCAAAGTTTTTGGCAATCATTACCATTCTTATAAGTGGGGGTGGGTCTGCTCAAATGAACCCACAATTGCTCTATTTTTAATTATAATAATAATAATCCATAAATTTCATACCCCACAGCAACACAAGACTCTTTCTCTATATGTGATGTATTAGGTATAGATTATTTTAATATTTCTCTTAATAAATATCGACGGCCCACCAGATTGACCAAATCAGATCAAGACTAATCAACTGTTTAGTCTTCAAAAGCCTCCCCCGGAGTGCTATCAAGCAGACAGCCAAGATGGAATGCCTTTCATTATTCTAGGTCTAACATGAGTTGCGCTTCAGTTGAAGTCACCTCCCCTCATTCTTTTTGTTTTTTTCGTAAAAGATAAAGTTTATTGAGAGGGGGGGGGGACAAGAAGGCCTCCTGGCTGAGGTGGAATGTGATCAATCTGGCATACTTGCCAACAATAGGACCTTTCGTGTTAAGAAATGACCAACTATGTTTACTTTCCTAAAAATAGCAACAAATTAACAGTCTGTGAAATTAGGAACAAGGCTTTGGATATCTTGATGATCGAAAGCCTATAGCACAAAGGGAGGGAGGCGTTATCCTCAGGTTGATGATGTCAATCACAGTGGAATTATTTGATTCCACTATAATGTGAGATAAGCCCATCTCCTTTGCGTGAAGGAGACTAGTCCTCACAGCCCAAAAGTCACTCAGAAAATACAGTCGGGATTGATGAAGCAAGGATGATATCTCCCAAGTGGTTCTTAATAACCACACCAAGGCCTCCATGAACAGATTCCATTGGTAAAGTCGTGTCACAATTGATTTTTGTAAACCCTAGATTGGGCAGGCACCATTCCTGTTGGAAAGATTGAGGGTGCTCTTCACTTTGCTTTTGAGGTCTAGATAGGGACCAGAATTCATTAAATCCCCATTGAGCTTTAGAAAACATTTTCTCTGGAGACCAATCCTTTTGGTTGAAGCAGAGATCGTTACAGGTAACCGTAAGTACCAACAGACAGAAGAATAGGCTGAGAGTCTCGACTTTCAGGTGCTTATTTGGAAAACTGAATTTCTCCCAGTTGTAAAGGATTTGGCATACCATGGGGGAATCCGCATTAGGCACTGTGAAGGTTAGATTACTGCCAAACCAGACCGCTTTAGCATATGGGTATTCCAAAAGTATATGGTTGTTGGTTTCGACTGCCTGGCCACAAATTCTGCAGCTTGGGTCTATTTGAATACGCCTTTTAAGCAGACCCTCCCCTGAAGCTAAACCCTGGGTGCTAGATCGCCGGATGAGTGATTTGATTTTGGGTGGAATTTTATTATGCCAAATCCTCTTCCACACTGATGAGTGGATGCTATCCCAGTCATGACTGCGCAATGAGGATGCTTCAGTTATTGTTCAAATGTCCCTCATATTCGATACGTGGTGGTATACTGATTTCACCGAGAAGGAACCATTGAACCTCCCCATACAAGATCATCCTCAGTAGGAAATAAACTCAGATTGATTGCTTTAATGGCTTAATTATCTGTTGGGTGAAAGTATAATTCCAAAGCTCCTCCTCCCACGTTCGTTTCCTTGGTCAATGGTATCTGATACTCTTGATAGCTCTCTGTGGGAGGGTTTGGGATGTTGTAGCTTGAGGTTTGCCAAAGAAGGGACCTAGTTGTTGTCCCATATTTCCACCTTTTTTCTATTGCCAATGTGCCATAATAGCCCGCTTTCTAGCACCTTCATTCCTTCCATTATACTATGCCACACCCACGATGGTTTGTTACCAATTTGAGCTTGAAGGAAATCTGAGTTGGGGAAGTAGATGGCCTTGGTGAACTTGGTCCACAAGGAGCGTGGGTTGTTTAGCAGCTTCCATGCTACTTTTGCAAGAAGGGCTTCGTTGTGAAGGATAGGATCTCGATGTCCATTACAACCTCAGTCCTTTGAACGACAGAACCGAGCCTAAGAGATCCAGTGAAGTTTCATCCTCTCACCTTTTGGACCTAATAGAAATCTGATATAGGTTTTCGGATTCAATTATGGTGGGACGCAGGAAGAGAGAAGTGAGAGGCTGCATAAGAGGACATTGACAATGCCACCAATTTAATCATAACCTCACAGCTCAAGTGGGATAGAAGTTTTTCCTTCCAACCTTGAATCCTCTTGCATGTCATTTCTTTAATCTCCTTGAATACTTCAGCATTTGATACCCAAATTTCCAGTGGCAATCCAAAGTATTTCCCAGAACCATCCGTATATGGAATTTTTTAAATGCAAGAAAACCATCTTTTATACTGAGGAGGGATGTTGGAGCTGAATGTGATGACTGATTTCTTCAAGTTAATTTTCTGGCTGCATGCATTGAAATGGTTGATGTGATCAAGTTTGACTTCAAAAAGTAATAGACAATCATCCGCAAATAGGAGGTGTATGATTGGAGGGGCACGCTGTCTCACTTTGATTCTCCGAATAAGATTTGCATTCTCCGCCTCACCAATGATAGAACTCAAGAGCTGTGAGCATAGAATGAAAATGAAAGGTGACAAGGGATCACCCTGTCAGATGCCCGAGATGGGAAGAAAGAACTCCTCTCCAAGCCACTAATAACCAAGGTATAGGAAAATGAAGAAAAACATCTATAACCATTTCCACCCACCGATTCCAAAAGCCTAAACTAGATAAGGCAGTTTTTATGAAAGGTCAATCTAATCTGTCATAGCGCCCTTCCTCATGTCTAGTTTCAGGGCCATGTATTTCCTTTTGCCTTTTTTTTTTCTGATGCTTAATATAATGGTAAAGCTCATGATCAATAAAAACATTATCTGCAATCAAACAATCAGGAACATAACCTGCGTGTGTAGGATATATAATATCTTGGAGAGAGTTCTTGAGCCTGTCCGCCAGGATTCTTGTGAACACTGTAATCACCACACCACAAAGGTTGATTGGAGGAAGTTGTTCCGCAAGCTCGGGGTTTGGTACTTTTTGGATAACACATATAAATGTTCTATTCAGATCCTTTGGTAGAAAACCCGTTTCTCCCTCATTCTGTGTGTGTGTGTGTGTGTGTGAGAGAGAGAGAGAGAGAGAGAGAGAGATATGACTTTGTGATAGCGTTGGTGAATAGATTCCTACAAAATGGAAATGAAACTAATTATAGAGGCTGGGGCTGATCCAAGAAGATTTGGAGAGACGATGCCTCCAAAACATTTCATCACAAATCCTCTGTGGTATATGGTGGAGGGATCCGGCTCCTCTCTAGGGCTTAATTAATAAATTTGGGAATGGATACGTTCGGCAATTAAACGTACTAAAGGACAATAATACTTTTCAGAAATCCGACGTAATAAAACGTATACGACAATAATATGATACGTGTTTAATATGGCCATTTTATAAGGAAAAATACAGGCATATATTCACTGCGTAATAGACATGCACCACCTAATAAAAATAATAATAGCATAGAGACAATAATTTTATCAAAAAAAAAACCCTCACAACTAAAATAAACGCAATATAATATCCCCTATTACATCTCATAAGCTTATCATTTAACAAATCAAAATATCAATAAAATTATCTTATCAAACATAAAAAAAAATATTAAAAAAGAAGACATAATGTGTTCTAGAACTCATCTCTAAGATGAGCTCACATCAATGAACTCATCTCTAAGATGAACTAACATCGCCAATGGAAGTTCATGTACCTTAATTAATAGCAGGTTAAAAATTTATATAGTCATATGTAGAGCTCATATGATCTGCTACCAAGCTTGTGCTTAATGGTCTACTACTTCACATGGCATTGGAATTATAGTCAAAGATCAACTGCATCAAATAGAAACTTACGTCAACTCATGTTACTCGAATCATATTTGTTTATGAAAATTTTGTTCCTTGAATTAAACCACACAAAGATGAAGCAGAAAAAAAAAAACAAACAAAGAAAAATAAGATGAACGACTTGCAGAGACGAAGAAGAGAGAGCCTCAGATTGAGTGTTCCCACTAGGCCACCACTACAATCGATCACTGTTGCAACCGTTGGCGAACGGAGACGGAGAAGAAGAAGAGGACCAGAGCTTGTCCGCCTCTGCAATCACCGATTTACCCAGTTGCAATTAATCGATCACCTGAACTGAAATGAGAACGGAGATGAAGAAGATGAATGCAATGGGGGTAGTCGGTGGCTAGGGTTCGAAGAGAAGAAGACCGAAATCGTATTATGTGAGGGTTTTGTTTTGCGTTTTTTCTTCTTTAAGTTTTGAGGTTTTTTTGTTTTAAACAAAAATAACTTAAGATAAAAAGTAATAAATGCGTTTAATATGTGTTTAATATGTGTATAATACAAGTGCACTTAAAAACGAGTTTTTTTTACCATATATACGAAAATATACGGTAAAAGACATTTTTTTGAATTAAACATTCAGATACGCATATAAAACGCGTATAATACTCGAACTTACTCCCTGGAGCCCATTGCCCAGGGAGTGCCCAGTGAGGCATCCTACTGTGCTGGTTTGCTTGGCGCATTGGGATGCACATCAGACACACATCCCCGCGTGCCCAGAATCTCAACGCCATTGGATGCCTCACTGGCACTCCCTGGGCATTGGGGTCCCTAGAGAGGAGCCCAACGCATGGTGGAGAGGGTGTCATGAAAAGTGAGGACTTCATGGTCCCCTAGATTTTATATAATTTGTTACATATATAGAAGGCCATTATCACCCTACAGTTTTTATATTTTAATATATATAAATTTAAAAAAAATGATTTATTTAATATTTTATCTCTATGAAAATGGTGATAAAATAGATTTTAGAACTTTAGAAGTAAATCAATTTTCGAAGGTTGTGCATACTCGTGAAGTTTAAATGAAACCTTTATAAGTGTATTTAGAACTTGACCCCTTCTTTCAATTGTTTTTTTGTGTTATTCTCAAAAGTTCTTTATGTGGGGTGAATTAGGATTTAAAAAATAACGTAGAGGGTTGGGTATGCCACCTGCTTCAGGTAAGCAGGCAGCGGCCTTGCCCAATGGGAGGGGTGGGATGGGATAGGATGGATAGGGTAGGGTGGTCCTTTCCCATGGTGCCACCCTTTCCCCCCAAAAATATTTTGAATGTAACTTATCATTATGTCATTATTAAAAAATTGTTATTATCTTACATATTTTTTAATACACTTTGAAATGACATAATTTACTCTTATCGGAACATATATATATATATATGTATCCTATAAAAGTACGTACTCAAAATTTTCAACTACCCAAAATACCCCTGAGATTACTGTCACAGACTCTTTTTTCCTGCGTGAAGAGACGCATCCCATACAAGACTATTCCGATTTACCCTCAATTATCCTTTCCTCGTTACTTCTCTCTCTTTCTCTATGGAACCGTTGCCCCCTTCCCTCCCCAATCGTCCCTCTGCCAAGCGACACCTCCCTCTCCCCTACACACGTCTCCCAAGTCTCTCCCCCTCTTTCCTTCCAAAAATCTCTTCGATGCTCAAACGTCCCTTCTCTACTTCCTCCCTGTGCCTTCTTCCCACCGTCCCTCAACGCTGTGATACAAATCATTGAGAACTTCGGTATTGAGGCGGCGATTGGGTTGAAGTGGATAGGCCTTGGTGGAGATTTAGTAGGATAGAGGCGGCTTTTTTGTCTTGCTCCTTTCTCCTATACACTTCCGTGCCCCTTGATTTCTTTACTTGTAAGCCTATCAACCGATCAAGGTGTCCCGGCCTCCTTATCTGGACTCTTGATCGGTTTCCTATTATATTCCTTCTCCAGTTCTATTGTGGATCCGTTCACATCAGTCTTTGAGTTTTATCCAACCTCATCAGATGGAATCGATCTTATCTCCTTGTTGTTCTCTTAGAAGTTATATATCACACGTAAGTAATATGGATTAGTTCTGGACTCTCCTCATCAGAAGAAATAGATCTTATATCCCTGCTGTTCTTTTAAGAGTTTTATGGACTCTTGTGAAGTCCGGCCACTAAGGTTAGACCTCTTGTGAAGTCCACTAGGGTTACACGTGAAGTCCAAAAATGGAGTATTTGACTGGTCTAACTGCTTCTGATTGGCTTTCTGAAGGATGATTCCTCACAAGACCAAGTGTGCTACTATTGTGCTTGCTCGTTTGAAGACCGATGAAGAGGATGGTTATTCCCGATACTTTGAAGTGAGTTTTTCTCGTTCTTTCCTTTGTTTGGTTTTTTCTAATAGAATAGTATAGATTATGATTTTAGTTTGGATCACATATCCTGTGATTATGGTTATTGTGAAATCAACGTCTTGAGGATGAGCCTAGAGTGCTGTTTGTTGGGCCGCCTAGAGTCAAAGGTTGGATGAAACCATTACAATACAATCAAGGTGCGTTTTAACTAATACTATGCATTTTCTGCCTGTGTTGTAGAGACCTTTAGTGTGATAATGTCGTCCAACTCATAACGTCTTCCAAATCCAACTCGGCGGATCTCTAATTATCTCTGGAACTTTGTCCATTTATTATATATTATTTTTTTTTCAAACAGATGCAAAATTTGTCCTCTTCTTGTTGTCTGGTTTGAAGAAAAAATAAATGTAGTCTTAGGCTATGTTTGGTATGCATTCTTGGAATACATCCTAGCCCGATTTTTCATTCATGGACGATAAAACAATTATTTATATCATCCGAGAATGCGAAATTAACTTAGAATGCATACCAAACACTGCCTTAGTGTTTTTTATTGTGTTGCAGGTGTCAACGGTGGTACTCATACTGCTATAACAAGATCAAGAAAACCCTCTACAAATCCTGTAGTGAGTCGTCTAATCTATTTCATAATCCCCCCTGAATCTACCATCCTTGGTTGCCTTCTCCCTGTATTCATAAGTTTTCCCATTTTTTGATTTTCCAACCATGAAGAGAATATCAAATACAGGAGGAAATATTCGATAAGAAACACAACACTGTTGTTGTAGGTGGTAAGATCTCTCTCTCTCTCACACACACACACACACACATCATATTACCCTAACATTTTAACTCTGCAATGTCGGTTGAGTCTTAATTCTTCTCAAGGCACCAAATGTTGGGGACCCAGGTGTAATTTACTTTCAAAAGAACTTTATATAGGAGGAAATCCCACTCGCATACATTTCCTGAAATCTAGCTGAGGATTTGCATCATTCAACTTCTCTCTTTTCAAAATAGTGTAGTTGCTAAGCAGTTTAGTGAGGCAGAAATTGGAGTATGAGCTGAGATGCAATATATTTTTATACTCAAATAAAATGAGAAGTCTTCCCTACAATTAGTCTCACAATAAATTTTAAGGGAAAAGGCTCTCTGAGCCTAAGGCATCATTGCTCCTCCTCACAAGAAACGTATATTTTTATAGAAAAAGAAAAAATGATTCAGAAAAAACCCTGCTTACTCAAAGAACTCTTGGGATTTTTGACATCTGAATATAGCAAAATGCCCCACATGCTGCATACATAGCAAGTTTTGGCATTTATCCTGTACAACTGAAAAACAATCAAGCCAGTCATGAATACCAAGAATGATATGCTCTACATATCTTGTCACAAGGATAGCCTAATACTTTATCTGTTCTTTAACTAATTTTTTCCTTCTTTTACCTCGGTCATAAAGGGGATGTTCTTTGGTCTATACTCTTTCCATGTAGGATTTTATAGATAAGCACACATACACACATGCATTTGCACGTGTGAGTTTACTAGTATATATATATATATATACTAGTAAATATGCACGTGTAAGCATTTGTTAAGTGGTGGAGAGTAAATTCTTTTGGTTTTATAAGATAATGAAACTTTCTCAATGTGCAAAATAGTATCAAGCACTTGGCTCTTTTCAATACATATTGATACATATCATAAAACATTATGGTATAGAAAAATAAGAGACAATATAGTAGAAATAAATACTAATAAATACACAATGAAGGAGCAATGGTACATAGGTTTGTAGTTTGTAGCAAGTGATTTTGTAGAATTGGTACACAGAAATGGCGATTGAATTGACACGAGACCAAAGCATTTAAAGATCATCAAAACTTTGTATTCATTGAAGATTTTTTTCTTAAAATGGGCTGAGATATTTCAAGCAAGAAGAGAAATTAGCTAAATTAAAATTAAAAAAAAATGAAAACCATGAGTTAAAATAAAAAGCTTTAATATTTTAAGACTTTCATAAATGTTCTGAAATAATGTAAAATCATAACCGTCACCATTTTCTTTTTGAACTGTTTATGGATTGGGATATCAGTCGAATCACCGCCACGTTCGTCGATCTCTTCTACCCTATGAGCTGCACCAATGACCTCGACATCTTTCTCTCTCTCTCTCTCTTCGAGTCTTTGACGCAAGGAAAATTTATTACGAGTGCTATTCAGAAGTTCCAAAACCTTTAGTTGATTTCTGATGGTTTGATTTCTTCGCGAGTTTGGATTGAGCAACAGTAGTACTGAAGGCAGTTAATTGGCATCAAAAGTAAAATATGAGAAGATTGAGGGGCATTGGTTGGGCTTTGATGATCCCCAAATTGATTTAGGGTCAAAGTTTGGTGCTGCCGGTGGCTTTGAAGATAGAGCTGATGGGCACAATGGAAATTAAAGAGCTGATGGGACAATGGAAATTAAACTGCCTAAAGAGGACAGCTTGATCACAGTAGCTGATTCGATGAACCCCCAAAATGCCACATTTATGCCTGCTTTCAATGCAACTAAAGACAATTTGTTAATCCAGCATGGTGGTGGGTTCGATTGCAGCAGTGGGTGTAGGATTAAGCGCTTGTCAATCTCCCAAAAGACGCCTTGTGAGGGAAGGTGCAACTTTAATTCCTTGTTGCACACCAGTCAGCGCGCATCGCTCCCTCGCCCAAACCGGGATCTGCGCAGGGCATTTTGGGTCACTCCCAACAATCCCCCCCAGATGCACACCCAATAACAGAGCACCCATGACACCGGGACGACTCGAACTCGTGACCACCTGCTCTGATACCAATTGTAGGATTAAGCGCTTGCCAATCCCCCAACAGACGCCTTGTGAGGGAAGGTGCAACTTTAATTCCTTATTGCATACCAGCCAGCACACATCGCTCCCTCGCCCGAGCCGGGATCTGGGCAGGGCATTTTGGGTCACTCCCAACAATGGGTAGGGGCGGGTGGCTGGTTTGATGAAGAAGAAGAGGAGGGGGCCGGTATGGTGGTTTGAGTTGCAACAGGATGCAAGACTGGTGGGGTGGTTTGGGTGTGATTACAGAAAGAAGAAGAAAGAGAACGGTTTGGTTGCAACAAGAAGAAGAGAAGCTGCTGCTGGTATTATTTCATTTTCTCTTTTTCTCTCTTAGGTGATATAAGAATGAGAGATTAGCAGAGCTGGGAAAAAACAAAGAAATAAAGGATAAAGGGCATTTTAGTCAAAGTAATTTTAGAGGTTAACACTGTTCAAAAATGGGTAATGATTGATATTATGATAGTGGGTGTGCTTTAAAATATAGGCAAACGTGAGGGGGTCGCGCTGATAATTTTCCTACTTATAATTGGCATGATTGGACCCTCATTCGGGATGGGCTAAAAAAAAGTTCTTTATTTATATTCCCCAATTTAGAAGATATTTATTTCATTTTAATTTAGGATGAGCTAAACTAATAAGAAAGGATGAACCAAAAGAGTATGATGAGAGAGAGAGAGAATCAAGCTCTAAGGGTACAACAGAGATAAATAATCTATAAAGACCATTATAAAAGAGTTTATGGGGATAACACAACCATTATATAACAAAGCCATCCTAAAGAAAAGTATGCAGTAAAAACTCTGGAATAACAAAGAACCTATTGTCAAAATTAAACAAATGAGATAGGAACACAATTTTGTAAACTACTGGGTTCTCTACATCATTAAATACCAGTTCCCATAACACTACCAGTGAAGTTAAAATGGAAATATAGATAAGGGACTTAGTGGATTCGAACCACCATCCTCTTGAAGTATGAAATTATTTTCCACACCCCAAGTACTCTACCAATTGAGCTAAAGACCCGTAATTAATACTTGTGAAATCAGGAAATGAAAAATGCTATTAAGCAGTAAGATTAATTTGCCAACGAAAATCCCTACTTGTTCATTTTGCTGGTATCCATGTCGCTACACCTAATCGAATAGAGTTCAAGAATTTTAACCTATATCTTTTGAAGTCCACATATAGTAAAAAATTCAAGACTAAATTGAAAGAAAAGCAAAAGTATCAAAAGTAAAATTGGAAACAGAGAATTTGAACCTGCAATTAGAAGTTGGACAACCAAAGTATTCTTTTTGTACATAGAAAAAATAGTACTTGCTTGTGCAAAATGTGCGTGTGAGGGATAAAAGTTGACAAAGTTGACAAAAACGAATATTGATAAAAGTTGACAAATAATTGATCGTCATGCAACAAATTATTGATAAAAGTTGACAAATATCCCTAAGACATGATACTTGAATCATTGTGTTCAATAGGAGGCTCATGCAACTTTGAGAGGGTCTCCATTGGTAAATCTATCTTAATTCTCTAAGACATGTCTGTTCAAAATCATAATGCTGATTATTGGTAACAAAGTTATAATAAATTATATTAAAAAACAAAAAAAAAAAAAAATAGAAAGGCCTTGGATTCAAAACCAAGCAATGGATCTAAATCATAATCGAATAGACCTTTAGAGAACGTGCACAGAATTCCCAAAAGTAGTCAAGATATCATTGAAAAACAATTACAGTCTTCCTTTCACAAGATAATTCAAAGCACCAAATGTAGCGGATAAGATTTGATCAATGACCTAAAACCGTATGTTGGAATCTAATGTACTCATTTCCAAATATAAAAGTTAATATAAAGAGAGAGAGAGAGATGTGGAGACGCATGCACTCGGATCCACATTTGATAAGAGGAGAATGAAGAAAAATATACATCCAGACCAATTTGCATTATATATTTTTCCATTTGAAACAATTGGTTGTATATATAGAGCTCTAGCCTGAATCCTAAGCACTCAAAACATTTTCAAATTGAAAAACAGAGATTGATCAATAGAAAGGGGTACTTGATGACATCTGATTGCATCATTAATGAAACTTCATACTGAATGCTGTAAAGGGACATATCTTAAGGTAAAGACACATCTGTCTTGATATTGCATAAGATGAGTTTAAGAGATCCTTTGTTGGGCAAAGGAGTGGTGCATATTGCTATAGTGAAAACTAAAGATTCAAGTTGTTTGTTTGTTTAGAGTAGAGAAACGATAATAATGAAGATAACTCTTTCTAGCCTTTTGACATGAACGAACCTAGTCAAATCCTGGAACACCTTCAACACATCATTGAAAGTCACCTTCCCATCGCCATCTATATCATATACTTTGAAGATGACTAAGGCACGTAGACAGCAAGTATGTTAACATAAATCAATGGTCTAAAGTTGGGGAAGAAAATAATCTTCTGCATATAAGCTGAAACTCAAGGAATGGAAGAAGTGAATACAGAATTTCATAGAAATTACATTTGCTTAAAATCACGAATCATACTATAAAATTGTAGAATTTTTTACATCATGGAGAAGCAACCTATGTTCAATTTTCGATCTAATGCTTGCCTTAGAACTAAAAGCCGATAGGAAGGCAACAAATCCTTGAAATTCAAACCGTCCACCATCTTAAGCAATATGCAATTATTTTCAACAAACTTTAGTATTAAAAGAGGAAAAAAAAAAAAAGGCAGACTGTGAAAAAACATCCTATCAAACTCATTAAATGTAACATTAAATCACTGCAAAGTTCATTCCAACATGAATCTGATCATCAAAAATTTGAACTGCTCATTAACCAGGAAAATGTCAAAAGAAAAAGGAAAAAAAATAAATTTTATATCATACCTTTGAAAGTAGGTAAAGGAGATGTGATTGTTGGGAACAGAAACAAATGTTCACCTTGTTTGAATGGGATAGGATGTCGCCATCATTCTCAAGTTATCGCATCTGATTCCAGAACTATAAATAGTAAAGAAAATACACAGATATGAGATAATAAGAAACAATGGAACTCAAATAAGAATAGACGCTACCTTTGCAGGGATTGCGAAACAAAGAGGTCTTCTGGATAAATTATGCACGAGAGAAGATTGATAAAGGAAGAGGAAGAAAGCAGGATCTTTGCAGGGTTACATTGTTCTACTGACATTCATAACATAGGATCATTTTCTCTCTATCAAAACAGAAGTCCAAGATCAAGTAGATCTCTTTTTCGATCAAAATCAATTTTCTTTGTGTTCTTTTACAAAGATTTGGGAAAAAAAGAAAGGAAAAAAAAAAAAACAAGTAAACCAGCAATCCATCATCATCTGCAACGTTGTTTTACAGAGGCTATGGGCCTTTGTATCTGTTGATCTCAATCCTTCTTCTGGCTTGAGCGGCCATGGCTTCCTTGCTTAGAACATATGATTGCAGAAAATCCTTCCCGAAAGACCACTCCACCGAATAGTTGAGATCGGGAAGAGCAAGAGCGCTCAACTGCTTCGCTATCCCCAACCCAATCCCTGACAACATCACACCAGACAACCGTTTCAGTTCGTTTGGTTCTTTAGAACTGCAACTCACCGAGGTTCCAGATTCGGATGTCAAACGCCCTATGTCCACCTCTGCCTGCTCAAAATCCCGACGGTAACTTCTCTTTCTTTAACTGGAGCTTGAGAGGGGAATTTCAAATTAGGTTTCTTTTGTTTCCCGGAAGAACAAAGCTGCCAATGACCCAGAAAATAAGGAAGACAAGAGACAAAAAATGGAAGGTTTCAAAGGAAGGAGTGGAATGAAATCAGGGAAAATACCTTTCTTTCAATTTGTTTTAGCATCGAATTTCTACGTTTCAACATTTCATAGTGAGCCCTCATCTTTGGTAGTTCTTGATGAAATCCAAGGAGAAGAAAATTTCAGGGGAAGAGTAACAGAACAAAAGAGTCCAATCCACCTTAAGAATCCAAAGACCTACCTGTTTCAGCATTCCTTTATTTTCTGTCAAAAGCACTATGGTTTCAACCAAACCCTGCTTTGTCTGCAAGAGAAATCCGACATTGGTAAATCCTAAACTTTTAAAATCAAAAGAAACCGAGGCAGCGGAACCAGAGACCGAATCAAAATCAAGTAACACCGGAGAGAAGAAAAAAAACCCAAAGATGTACCAGCGAATAACAATTGGGAAGATAAAAAAAACGCAAGTCAAAGAGGAGATGAGCATCCTAGGGTTTGAGCGACTTCAACTTCAACCGCAGAAAATGGAGAATCGCATAAAGGGGGAATAGAAAGAGAACTCGGGTATGAGTTACTGATAAGGAAACTGAGATTAGGAAGATAATTGTGGGAGAGAGAATTTGGAAAGATACAGATTAGAGTGGGCGGCCATATTAGCAGGGGTGGGATATTTTAGAAAGACAGAGAGGGCTACGGGAGAGAGAGAGACCCGGGGGGGGGGTGGGGGTGAAGAGTTTTGGAAGAAAAAAGGAAAGTGGGAAAGAGTGGAGAAAAAAAAAGGGTTTTTTACAATTACCACTCCAAAAACTTTGATATCTACTATTATTCTCCTAAAAGTTTTCAAACAACTATTACCCTCCCCTGTTCCATACTAATAACTAACTGGCCTCCACCGTTACATATCCGTAACAGAGAGGATTAGTCGTGAGAGTGTGCCTTTGTTACGATTTTTCTAGGACCAAAATACCCTTTTGGGGTGGTAATTGTAAAAAAAAAACCCCACCCCATCACCGTCCCTTCTCCTCCTCCTCCTCGTTCTCCTTGTTTGAGCCTGCCCGGTTGGTGGTGAGACTGTGAGAGCTTCGTGGAGAAGAAGAGAAAAAACGCTCCAAGGCAACCTATAAATAAAGTCCTAAAGAGTTTGACTTTCTGCACCTGAACTCTCATGGACTCTGATATATGGGATATGCTCTAAGTTTTAACATTTTTCTTTGATTTCTGTTCTTTTTTCCTTCTCTTCCCTTCTTCAATCTGCTCCACAGATTTTTTATTTTACAGAAGAGAGGAAGAGAAATTAAAGCATCAAGACAGAGAAAAGGAAGAGTAGAGATGGGGAAGTATGTAGAGATATTAGATGCAGGGGTGAGGATCGTTGCTCGTTTCCATTCTCACTGTCTTCAAACGGCAAGGATGTACTACCACCCTCCTTCCAGCCCTAACGACAACCACAACCTACTCCCCACCATCATGAAGGCACCAAAAACCAAATTAACATAAAATTGACAAATCCGAAGTTAAAACAGATGAACAGATTATATCTATCTATAAACAGAATCAAACACAAAGATCTTAATCAACTGCAAATATTTTGTACATAGCAGAAACATCTGAAACACTAATCTCTGAAACAAAAGGGGGAAATGTAAGAAAATGATGAAAGAAAAGATTAAAGGAAAAATTCCTACCCACAGAAAAAAAAAACCTAAATTTATCAGAAGTTCCTCTAATATCAAACCCTTTCCCCCAAAAAAATTGATCACATCTCTACAAGCCTAACCATTAATGCTGATCTGTTGTGAAATCCTTGCTAAGGTGCGCCTCTTCATGAACCAACATTGACCCTTTTGCTTCTGTTGTTATCCCCATAACAGACCCTTCATATGGCCTCTTTAGACCTAAAAACTCCTTCCACTTGATGGAACTACCCTTAGAGGGTGTTGGAGATACACCTTCATCATCATCATCATCAATGAGGAGCTCATCTCTTAGTGTCATTTTCTGCAATTGGTTGGTGCAGTTATCCTTGGACGGTAACAACCTACCCCTAAAGAAGAGCTCGTCTGCACTCATCATGGAGTTGTTGGTGACAGAGAATTCAAAGTGCCGGTGTTGATGTCATCGATTGGGGCGGTTGGGGTTGCAGAGGAGGAAGAAGAAAAAGGAGAAGAAGGAGGAGGAGGAGGAACGGTGATGGGGTGGGGTTTTTTTTTACAATTACCACCCCAAAAGGGCATTTTGGTCTTAGAAAATTCATGACAACGGCACACTCTCACGACTAACCCTCTCCGTTATGGGTATATAACGGTGGGCACCAGTTAGTTATTAGTATGCAACAGGGGAGGGTAATAGTTGTTTGAAAGTTTTTAGGGGGTAATAGTAGATATCAAAGTTTTTGGGGTGGTAATTGTAAAAAACCCAAAAAAAAAAAAAAAAGTGGGAGAGAGAGAGAATTGAAAGAATGAGAAATGAGGAAGGGCACGTGAGAGATGAGAGGAATAAGAAAATTAATAGTGAGAGAATTTAAAAAAAGACAATGTATTATTTATATATATAATAATATTTGATATAAAAAAGAAAATAAAGAAAAGGGTACCGATAAATTATGAAAATGTTTAATAAAAGACAAATAGATTACTAAACAAATATGGTATTTAAAACAAGAATGAAGGATAAAGTAGTCAAATGAAAAACTAGCCACGAAGCATAAGTTCATGCACTTATATATATATATATATACTAGTAAACTCACACGTGCATATGCACGTGTACCAATATGTTAGAGAGAGAGAGAAAACAAAATAAAAATTGACATATGATCATCATACATAGGGCTGCAATAGGGTCGGGTTGGGCCAGGGCTTTCAAACCCTAGCCCAACCCTGAGTCCCATTAGCTTGGCCCAGGCCCAACCCGGCCCTAACTCAGGGCCAGGAAAATTGAACCCTAACCCACCCTCAGGGTCGGGCCGGGCTGACCCTGATTGGCCGTGATCTGGGGGAAGGGAGATGCAAGGGTTGGAGAATTTGAGAAGGAGAGATGACTGGACTTGGGAAACGCAGGTGAATGGCCTTGGGAAAGTGGGATGCATGGGCTAGCCAGGCTGGGAAGCAGAAGAAGAAGAAGAAGAAGAGGAGAAAGAACAGGAAGAAAAAGAAAGAAAAAAAAAAAAATGAAGAAAGAACAGAAAGAAGAAGACAGGGTCGGGTTGGGACGGGCCGGGCTCAGCCCGCGGCCTCAACCCTGACCCAATCCAACCCTGACTCAGGGCCGGGACCAAGGTATCTCAACCCAGGCCCTGTTCGGGCTCAAAGCTGGCCAGGGCGGGTTTGGGCCGTTAGGGTCAAACTTGCACCCCTAATTATACACATAACGACCTACACAAAAGAATTTCAAGACTCTGAGATACTTTGATGCCATTCGGCTCCTGGTTTCAGGGTGCAAATGTATGTGTGGCCATTTGTTAGATGATGGAGAGAGGTATATATATGGAACAGATTAAATGTTTAAATGCTAATGTTAGGACAAAGAGAGAAGTTTTTTTTGTTTCCGATATGAGCATGCAATTTAACACAGAAAAACAAATTCAATGATGTTACATATAGT
Source organism: Telopea speciosissima (assembly GCF_018873765.1). Lineage (NCBI taxonomy): Eukaryota > Viridiplantae > Streptophyta > Magnoliopsida > Proteales > Proteaceae > Telopea > Telopea speciosissima. The sequence goes on from NC_057920.1 coordinate 46,824,256, forward strand.
GGTGGAAGCATCACGAGTAAGTATTGGTAAAATAAGAGAGCTTACTGCCTTTTTTTTTTTAATTTTTCTTCTAATAAGCTGTCCCTTTGTGTGGAAAGATTCTTTGACTATTATATGTTGGGACTTTTTATCTAAATTTGTTTTCAATATTGCATAATCTGGATAAGATACCAAACTTATTTGTCATGGCTAAATCCAGTTACGATTTGTCTAGACATGGATAATTTCTATTTCTGATAAGAGGTTATATTAATAATCCATATTTTTATCCTACCGACCCGTTAAGCTAGGATAAGGCTTGTACATTCGTAATGTTGTTCATGCCTTATTGTAGAACTCAAGTCACATATTCATTCATGTTCAGAATTTGAATCAAGCCACATATCTAGGTCTGGTTCTTAAGTTTTTTTGGAATGGCTGCTCTATGAGTGTATGCCTTGGATTACCTGACCTATCTCTTATTATATTTCTTATTCAATAACTCCTTCCATCAAGGTGGTTATCGGCTAGTTATTACCAACACAATTCGGCTCCTCTACTTCTGCCTGCCCCTACTACCGTGTGTGCCCCACACACAAGCAAGGCGAAATGTACTGCCTTACCCACCCTTACCGAGGGTCTTCCCCAAGCGGGGGTAAGGTGGTACTTTTCGTAGTGCTTGAGTGTGAAGGCGCATGACAGTACCGAACAGGCGGAAGTAAAGGAATCAGATCCTTACCAACAACACTACTAAATACTTACGTAGCATGTATAGGCCACATTAGCTCTCATTATCCCTCATGGCTATGGTGTCACCTATAAATTCAAATTGAATGTATGACCATAAAGAACTTATTTTAAGGGGGAGCATCAAAATGTTCAAGGTAACTTCAACCCACACAATGGATTGTTCTTTATTGAATTAACCCAATAATCAATTCAAGGTCCAACAGTCATTACACATTTTAATGTGATCATTAAATAAGACAACAAAAACTAAATGGTAGAAGGCTTTTTTCATAATAAAAAAACTGTATATAGCAATGATAAGTATGGTCTTAAGTTTTACTATCAGTTCTACCCAAAAAAAAAGTTTTACTATCAGTAGATTGCACAATATCTTAAATGTGACTTCTGAGTATCATGAACCACATATTCCAACTATTTAAAATTGATCAATGTCTAATTGATGATTTCAAATATAACCAAAAAGTATGAGAGACAACCTCATATCATGCTTGCATTTATGTTGTTACACTTGACTTAGAATCCGCCATGTGAATCGTATATCTTTTTGCTAGTGGACCATTCAGATTTCACTATTAATTCCATCGTGCAGGCGGGAGTTTCAACTTTTGAACTTTTTGCACTGTGCATAAAATTATGGGAAATTTACATATATCACCCCTGAGGTTTGACGAAAGGATATTTTCGCCCCTCAGTTTTGGAAAATTTTGCGTTCCCCCCTAAGGTTTGCAAATGGTAACAAATAAGCCCATTCCGTCAGTTCATGACTAACACTGTTAAAAATTTAAAATGAACTGACAAAATTGCCCTTGTAAAAAAAAAAAAAAAAAAAAAAAAAGACCTGCAACTCATCTTATCATTTGGGGGAAGATGAGTTGCAGGTATCCTTTTAAGTTCTTTGCTATTGTTCACTTTATTTTCCAGCAACCTATGGCACTATTGGACTGATTAACTTTGAATACCGACAAGCCATCACTGGTTGAAAGTTTGGGCATAGATTGTTCCTTCATATACGAATCAAACCCCCAAAGCAAAGATCTGAAACCGTCTCCCATTTAGAGAACCAAAGCTGTAAACCAAAGTGGTTCATAACTTGCCGCCAGATCTGATATTAGACTGTGACCACCCAGCCCTAACCTCTATTATAACATTGGCGCATACATTAATATACTAATATTTTCCATTGACATAAGAAGAATATGAAAACTGGATTTGTGGTTTAGGAATGAACCTTGGATTTTCGATGGATTGGGAGAGAAGGACAACAACAAAAACGATCAAAATGCTTCAACGACAACAAATTCCTCCAAAGGTACAGAATAAAACCATGGCCACTGCACCTGTGAAACGTCAACCTCTGCACAATTTCTTGCTTCTATTCTTGAAATGGGGTAGTTTCAGATGAACAATCACCCTTCCGATAAACTCATCGATTGTTCCTGGGATTCTCATCAACCTTAGATTTTTGGGGTTTGGAGGAGTTTTGTTTTTTCTCTCTTCATCTCACTTCATCTTCACCTAACATCTTCCTGGGATTCTCACACATTTCTACTAAAAACCAGAAAAAAATCGAAATCTCTTTGCAGGTTAGATTGCTTACCTTCTTGAGAGTAAAGGCTAGTGTCTTGGAAGTGCCCTTATCAAGGCCATCATATGTTTTTCGAGCACAAGTCACGGCGTGGATCTGCATAAACGGTGGCATGTCGACGGCCACAATCTTCACACTGATGGTGGAGAAGAACTCACCCAACTCCATCTGGGAATCACAGAAGGATTTTCTCCTAGCGCTATGGAGGGAGACTGACGACCTTCTCGGCTCATCTCTTTCTCTGGGTTCTATTACCTTATCTCCCTCTTTCCCCTTCTCTGTTTCTTTTCCATATCGATTTGCTGCTTCTGTTGAATCTGCTGGTGATAGCGGTTGTTGTTCTTAAGGAAGGAGAGAGATGAGGAATCAGCATTGGCAGAGAGTGTCATGGCTTTAGCCTGCAGATGGGTTTCGACACGAGGAGAAGGATCTGCTGCGGTTTTTAAGGCTGTAGTTGCAGGGAGACAGGGTCTTTCAACTTGGAGTTGGGTTTGATTTTGATTCCATTTCGAGTAGTGAGAGGCGATTTTGTTGAGTGTGGAAGAAGATGATGATGGGATTGGATATTGATGATCAGTGATGAGACTTGAGAGATGAGTGACAAAAATCTGAGTATTTGTTCTCTACAAGGATACCTGCAATTCATCTTCCCCAATCGATTTGGGAAAGATGAGTTGCAGGTTTTTTTTTTTCCTTGAAGGGGTAGTTTTGTAACTTTACCCCTTGATTTTAACAGTGTTAGTCATGAACTGATGGAACAGACTTATTTGTTACCGTTTGCAAACCTTAAGGGGGTGTGCAGAATTTTTCAAAACTGGGGGTGAAAATATTCTGTCGTCAAACCTCAGGGGTGGTATGTGTAAATTTCCCAAAAATTATTGTTAGAAAGAGCAATACCGTGATAGCCAATAGGACTTTCGCAGGACTCCCTTCCGGGCCCCTCAAGTTTTACGATGGATCAAAACTGACGGTCGAGATCATCCAAAGTGATATGATATATAGGTAATAAGATAAGAATGGGCCCCACATGGACGGAATAAATGTACGGTACGAACATGACGGCAGCAATCGTCAACACTCAGTTAAAAACAGACCAGGCGGGTGGCTCTAGGATCGGTCTTAAGTCTTAACCTGCAACTTCTCCCCTTAATCATTTACCAAAAAAAAAAATAAAACCTTCTCCCCTTAATCCACCGTTGGATCAGAATAACCATTTCTCATTGGTCTCTATCACCTGTTCCAGTCCAACTATTACCCGACAGAATTCGTCATTTAAATTACAATATTGTCCCTCAATCGCTTCGAATTCGAAAATTTTGAATCTCTCGTTCTGGCTTTTCCTAATAATTGCATTTTTCCATTTTTCACATTGCTGTATTGCACCCAGATTTTCTTTCTAAAGATCTCTGGAGGACCAGAAGATACGGAGACCAACAGAACGAACTTCCACAAATCCAAAAAGATGAGGAGAAACTTGCAGGCTTTGGTAAATCATTTGTCAAAGAAGTAAGATATCCATAAGTGGTTGGTCTTTAATGGCGATGATGTAGAGAAGAGCAAACCAGACTGGGGAAGCTTAGATTTTAGAATCTGAAGTCTGAAATTGAAACGAGTTCCTCTATTTTGTAACAGAAAATTTCTTCTCTCTGTCTCTGAAGAAACGCAGGAGGACCAAAGAGTAATTTGGATTCTCCTCTTACGTGGGGCTGCAGTGACAAAGTTGGATTGCGATTTGCGATAGAGAAGATCAGTTCAGAAAACAGAAAAAAAAAGAGGGTAAAAAGTGCGAAACATAGAAAAACTGAGGAGATTCACGAGAGCGTCAGTGGCTGTGAACGTTGCGGTATCTTACTATTTTAGAGGACATGTCGTTCCAGAAAGTTTGAGGGTTAAAAAGTGTAGTAAGGGAATACTGCGAGGGAAGGAGGGTGAAAGAAAGCCAAATTGAACAAAGTGGAAAAATCTGGGGTTTTGTTTACCCCTGAATTTTCAGTAGGTAGATTGATCTTTCTCTGCAATTATTTTCCCTTTTTAGTGACTCTCTGGAGGGGAGAGTGACCAATAGACGTATGGAGGGGGAAGATGTAGGAAGGGGAGGGAGGTGGCGTTTCATGGAGGGTCTTGCGTGGAGGGAGAGTGACTAATAGACCTATTTGCAAGGGATCTTAGTCCTATTTATTAGCCTCGGAATGAGGGGGTGTAGAGACGTTAGAGAGAGATCTGGGGGATAGTCGTGACTGTCGGAGAGAATAATTTTATGTGAGTGAACCTCAAGGGGTTAGCGCAGCTGGCTTGGAGGGGACATGAGACTCCGCCTCAGGAAGCGAGGTCTCGTGATCAAACCTTCGCCGCTGCATAATTTCTTGGGGCCACCCGCTTGAGGCTCACTAGGGTCCAGAAGCTCCCGGTTCGTACGTGGGGCGGGGGTCATGTATGAACCCAGGGGGGATTTAGTCGGCCTAAAGTTGGATACCCCTCTTGTCACCAAAAAAAAAAAAAAATTTTGTGTGAGTGACTGCATTTTCACATACCTATCTAAAGAATTTTGAGTTGGATGAGGGTATTTTTGCCATTTAAAAAAATTTGACAAAAAAGGTAGAGTACGTACTTTTATAGGATACATAGATATATACTAGTAAGAATGCACGTGCAAATGCATGTGTGATCATACGTGGATTCAAAGTAAAGAAACCTTTGTTACGTTGTAAACAGTGAGTGAGAGAGAGAGAGAGGAAGGGAGTTTTACATATACTTTTTCCCCCATTTTTTTTTCAATTTTGAAACCATGAATTTTAATTTTCTGTATATAATACAATGAATAATGTATAATCAAAATTAAACTGTTGACCTAAAAAAAACACAATTAAACAAGACTTGGCTGGCCATGGTGACGACATGGGCGTGCATCATTCATACTTCTCCTATGTACCCATCAAGACTTTTCCTTCTCGCAGTGCCAATGACCTTGAAGATCTGATCAAGGCTAATTCCAAATCCAAATTAAACATTGTTCTATAGGAAGAATAAACTAAGAAGTGGTACCTAGAACCCTTCATATGTACTGTATTTGGTACTATTATTTAAGTTTTCATGAGAGTCTGAACTAACCAATGAGTAGAAGAAAGAACACAGACAATTGTGAGATCAAAACGAACATGAAGAACAGAGAATCAAAATGACCGAAAAATAATCTGATTAATCTACCCAGGTCAATCGTGGGTAGGGGCATGCTTGGAGGAGGTTAATAGCAAAATCAATGGAGATGGAGGCATGCTTTGAGGGAACTGATCAGGGAATCTTTAAGGGGGGTCATGCTTCACCAAGAGATAGAGGAAAATGTAAGGACTCACCTGTTGAGGGGTAGGGTCATGCTTCACCAAGAAATAGAGGAATAGGTAAGGACTCACATGTTGAGCGATTCCGATTGCAGCAGAGTTGTAAATCCAATTGGAGATGTGATTTCCTCTATCTCTTGGTGATACTGTGATTTCCTTTGCAAGAACACTCCAAATTCTCAGACAGATAACCGAAACCAGAAAACCTTCGTGTTGGTTTACTCTACAGAGAGCTCCGACGTCTCAGACAGGATCTTGAATGGTTTCCAAAGAAACAGGGAATGAATGGACATGTCTTCTGGATTTTGGAAGGTGTGTTCCGTAGAGAGAGGGGGCTGGAGATAAATAGTAAATACTGGTTAAAGAAGAAACCAAACGGTTTAGGGAGGAATGAAATGAGTACTTGGTTTTCTTCGTAGGAAACAAATCGGTAAATTTTCTCTTCGGAGAAAACGAACAATTTTTAAATTTAAATAATAATAAATATTATTAGTTAAAAACAATTATTAATACTAAGGGTACCCAAGATTAAGAAATTATAAAAAGGAATGACCTATAGATTAAGAATAGAAAATTGGAATTTTAAATAAGAATGAAGGATAAAAGAGGTAATTGAAAGATTTTCTTTAAATAATAATAAATAGTATTAATATTAATATTAATTAAAAATAGTAATTAATACTAAGGGCACCTAAGATTATGAAATTATAAGACAGAATGGCATAAAGATTAAGATTTGAAGAATGAAATTTTAGATAAGAATGAAGGGTAGAATAGGTAACTGAAAGATTTGCCACTAATAAAAAATAGTAATTAATACTAAGGGTACCTAAGATTATGAAATTATAAAAAGGAATGACCTATAGATTAAGAATAGAAAACTGAAATTTTAGATAAGAATGAAGGATAAAAGAGGTAATTGAAAGATTTGCTTTAAATAATAATAAATATTATTAATATTAATATTAATTAAAAATAATAATTAATACTAAGGGTACCTAAGATTATGAAATTATAAGAAAGAACGACATAAAGATTAAGATTTGAAGAATGGAATTTTAGATAAGAATGAAGGGTAGAATAGGTAACTGATCGAAAGATTTGGCACTAATTAAAAATAGTAATTAATACTAAGGGTACCTAAGATTATGAAATTATAAGAAAGAATGACATAAAGATTAAGAATTGAAGAATGAATTTTTAGATTAGAATGAAGGGTAGAATAGATAACTGAAAGATTTGCCACAACGTGCTTTTATATAATAGAGTATGATATGATATGATATGATATGATATATATATACACTAGTAAATATGCACGTGCAAATGCACGTGTCGCCATATGTGAGGGAGGGTGTATGAGAGAGGGAGAGAGTGATCAAGCAAATATTTTTTAGTTATTTACTTCCTAATATCTGACATCCAAGGAACTATATGAAAAAATAGTCATTACAAAACACAATCGTTAAATAATACTCTAATGGGTACTATTTCACTTTAAAGGATGGAATTAATCGGAACATCAAATTCACATATAAGCTTGGTTGGTAATCAAGATAATACATTGATGGAAAACCTTCACAATAAATATGAAACTTGAACTCCAGAAGTCTTGGGAAGCACTAATTGGCTATCATTATAAATGATTCTTCAATAGACTTTGGACAGGAGTTAGATTCATTTATGCTCACTCCATTCATGCCCTAACTTAAATAAATCTCGGTGTAAAATATAATCTACTCGCAACCTTATTGTTCAACAATTACATAACAATGACACAGTCTTGCTCCAATAGAGTATTAGGCACATAATGTAGAAGTATCATGTTTAGAATAAAACAGCATTACATATTCCAAAATTAGATAGGTTGCCCTCTAATAAGGCATAAAACACCCACCAATCAGAAGCTGCCACATGGCCGAACCGAGCTCGACGGAAGACCGGGCTGACCCGATCTTCGACGAACCTTACTGCTTGGCCGAGCTCGTCGGACACATCCAAGTCAACCGGACGCTGAGCCGAACTCGTACGGGTCGGACGAGGCCAACCCAGTGGGCCGAGCTCTTCAGCCGATCTCTGGCCGCACGACACGACAGACCAGTACCAACCCAGAGATCCCCCATTGCGGCTGAGTAGTAAGCCCGCCGATCCCACGGTCTGAGCCTACTCAGGTCGGTCTTGATTGGAGCACCATAGCGCGGCCAAGCTCTCACTAGTGTCCGACCCAATGGGCCGAGCTCTTCGGCCGATCTCTGGCCGCACGACACGACAGACCAGTACCAACCCAGAGATCCCCCATTGCGGCTAAGTAGTAAGCCCGCCGATCCCACGGTCTGAGCCTACTCAGGTCGGTCTTGATTGGAGCACCATAGCGCGGCCAAGCTCACACAACTAGTGATGACCCTCAGGTCATACAGGCCGGGGCCGAGCTCCTAAGCCGAGCTCTGAGGCCGACCTCCCAGGCCGAGCCCTCCTCCACAGAAGCTACCATAACATCCCACTAGGGATCGCGGGGCCACGTCAACACATCCCGGGAATCACAGGATAAGGATTGAGCCATGATCCCGGCGCAATACGAAATCATACTTTATATGGACTCTTACCTTAATAAGAGCCCGACCCCGAAAATAGCTCTCCACTCCACTCTACGTGAGAGAGCCTTCCAAAAGAAGGACTCCTACCATACTAGGACTCATCCAACCGTCTTATCTCATCCTCACTCTATAAATACCCAGGTACGGAGCACCATTCCTCATCTCACTTTTACTAGCTGTTACGCTATTGCACTGGTGATTTAACTTGAGCATCGGAGAGTCCTAGGCCGGAGCCACATCGGCTCTCTTGTGCTCATCACTTGGTCTTTGCAGGCTCATCCGTGGGCAAACCAAGCATCGAAGATTTCCACACGCAATAGATTTGGCGCCGTCTGTGGGAACGACATCAGCAAGTCATCGTCGTTTCTACCAACTTCAAGAGCAACAATAATGGTGCACACGAGATCAGGGCAGCATGGCTCGACTTCCTGTGGGGATGAGCTACAACCCGTTGTGCAGGCGAGGCAATCACCGCCCCCTAAGGCCTCGCGGCAGGGTGCGACCGGAAGACCCCCTCGGGCAGGGGGTGCGCAGCCCATCACGGACGCCACGGTCAATCCCATTCCCCCACCAGAGGGTGGGAATGGCGGAAGTGTGCTAGACACAGCGGCAGCTGACCGGGTATAGGTCGAGCCAAACTTGAACGGGCTGGGCCTACCAGCACCGTAGCCCTTACCAGAGAATTTGGACCCCTAAGCCCCGACAAATAATCGGCAAGTTATGGACTTGCAGCTGCAGATGCTCCACACCAACGAGATGCTGCGTACTTTCATGAACCAGATGGCCCGGGGCGGGCTGATGGGCCAACCACTGGTCGCACCCCCTCCAGCCCCGGTATGCGTAGAAAGAAACTTGCAGCAGAATGGTGGCCGGCGTAGGGCCGAGCCTAGCCGGGCCGCGTCATCGCACCCATCTCATCAGAATACTCCTCCTCCGTGCCTTACCAGAGGCGCTCAACGGGATGAACAAGAGCATCACCAAAGCCCGGGGACAGGGCAAGAAATCGAACCAGTAGGCTCAGTAGCGAGGAGGTCGGTATTTTCTGGAAGGCTCGGAGAGGACGGGCAGCCGAGGGGAGTCCGAGAACAGGGGAACGAGCCAAATGGGAGACGTGTTGCGAGATAAGGAGAAGGATCTCGTCATAGCCCCCGGCGTCAAAGCCCGTATCCCCGAGAAGAGCAACAGAGGAGCCCCCGTGGGTCCAATTTCCAGGCAAAAAGAAGAATAAGGAGGGATGGTGCTGACCGAGCCGACCAGAATGGCCGACCATAGCGGGACGACCGAGCATACCAACCTCGGGATGAAGAGAAAAATGGTTGACCTAGGCCGAGTGAGCGAAACAATTTGTACCGGGTGGATGAGCCAAACGGCCGAGCACCTGAAATCGAGCTGGAAAGGCTGCTACGAGACTTAGCTGAGCAAGTGGAGGGATTGAAAAAATAGGAGACCCTGGACGCCTATTCACTAGTCGGGCGACACCCTTATCCTCCTGAGATCATGACCGCGCCACTGCCGACCGGGTTCAAACCTCCTCCCTTCGACCGGTATGACGGGACGACCGACCTGACGGATCATATCAACTACTTTAATGCGATGATGACCATGTAAGGGGGAACCAAGATTGTTTCTTGTCGAGCTTTCCCTGCATCCCTCAAGGGCGCGACGACCTCATGGTTCTCTTGGTTGCCGCCGAACTCCATAACAAGCTTCGCTCAGCTCTGTCGAGCCTTCGTCACGCGCTTTCAGAGTAGTAAGAAACACAAGAAGACAACGGTCAACCTCCTCAGCGTGAAGCAGAGGTCTGATGAGTCGATCCGAGCATTCGTCTCCCGCTTCAACAAGGAATCCTTAGACATCAAGGATTTGGATGAGGCCACGGCCCATACTGCGATGAGCAACAGGCTCGTCGACATGGACCTCATCAAGGACTTGGCCCGAAAGCCGACCAGAAACCTGGCCGAGCTCTTGGAGAGGTGTAATGAATTTATAAATATGGTCGAGGTTCTCCAGGCCCGGAAGGGAAACGAAGGCCGAGCTGATAAGAAAAGGCCAACAACCGATGACTGCAAGGAGGACAAGCGGCCCAGGACGGATCGCTGTGCCAAGAGATTGGATCGAGCTCGGAGCCCCGATTACACCCCACTGAATACCTCACGCAAGGAGATTTTGATGCAAATACAAGACGGCGGGTACATCCGCCGGCCCCGACCGATGCAAACTGGGTCATCTCAGAATCCCAACAAGTACTGTCAATTCCACAAGGACACCAGTCACGACATCGGCGATTGTTATCAGCTAAAAAGAGAAATCAAAGAGCTGATAAAAGTGGACCACTTGAAGTGAAATGTCAAGGGAGGGCGTGAAGAGCATGGGGTTCGGCGACCTAAAGATCGCGATCAAAGAAGAGCCAAGCTGAGGCCCGAAAATAGGCGAACCGAGCGAGACGAAGATAAAGCCCGAGCTGAGAAGAAAGAGGACGGGTCCGGGCTGAGCAGTGACAAGGGAGCTCTCATATACACTATCCTCGGAGGGCCCGGACAAGAGACTACTCGAAAGGCCAAGGCAAATGCGCGGTTCGTTGGAGTCGCCGAGATGCCCACCAAGAAGCTCAAGCCAGCGGCGACGATCTCCTTCACCGAGGCCGACCTCGAAGGTATAAGTTTATCTCATGACGATGCTTTAGTGGTGTAGGTAGAAATTGTGAAGAGACCCGTCCATCGAGTATTGGTTGATACCGGCGCATCCGTGGACCATATGTCGGTAGACGCGTACCGATAATTTGGCTTTGGCGACGATGCACTCAAGCCGGTGGGTACCTCATTTCACGGGTTCTCGGGAGCTGCCACGACCATCAAGGGCTCAATCGACCTACTGGTCATGATCGAACAAGCTCCATGCCAGGCGACGATCCAGGTCAAATTCATGGTAGTACGATCGGTAGTAGCTTTCAACGCCATACTCGGCCGCCCATCATTGACCGCTCTCTAAGCCATCATCTCACCGACGCACTTGAAGATGAAGTTCCCTACCGAGAACGATATCAACGAAGTCCGAGGTGACCAGAAGAAGGCACGGGAGTGCTATGCTACTTTTGTCAAGCAAAACAAAGGCAATGTCCGAGGAATGGCAATGTGTGTAGAGCACCTCCCCGAGGATCAGCGGGATGAACTCATCGAAAGGAGAGGACGACCCGTGGAAGACCTGACCCCATTCCCCCTTAGCAAAGAAGACCCAGCAAAGGTGGTCCAGCTCGGATCATTACTGAATGAAGATTAAAGGAATCAGCTCAGAATTTTCTTAAAGGCGAACACCGATGTCTTCGCCTGGTCGGCTGCCGACATGTAGATCCGAGCCGAAAGCCAATCCAGCAAAAGAGAAGGAACTACGCCCTTGATCTACAAACCGCGATCAAGGAAGAGGTGGATAAGCTCCGTCGATCAGGGTTCATCCGAGAAGAAAATTTTTTGACCTGGTTGGCTAACGTCGTCATGGTCCCTAAGCCAAACGAGAAGTGGAGAATGTATGTCGACTACACCGACCTCAACAAGGCTTGTCCAAAAGATGAGTACTCGTTACCTCGGATCGACCTCTTGATCGACGCCACGGCAGGCCACGAGATGCTGAGCTTCATGGACGCATATTCCGGCTACAACCAAATCATGATGCATAAGGAGGATGAGCCATACACGGCATTCTGAACTGACCAAGAAAATTTTTGCTACAAGGTCATGCCATTCGGATTGAAAAACGTTGGAGCGACATACCAGCGGCTCGTGAACTATATATTCCACGAGCAGATCGGAAGAAACATGAAAGTCTGCGTGGACGACATGTTAGTGAAGAGCTTCAAGGCCAAACACCACTTGGCCGACCTGGAAGAAGCCTTTGGCGTATTGAGGAAGAACCAAATGAAGCTGAACCCCACCAAGTGTGCATTCGGCGGGACCTTGGGAAAGTTCCTCGGCTTCATGGTCTCAGTCAGAGGCCTCAAAGCCAATCCGAAAAAAATCAGGGCCATCCAAGAGATGAGCCCTCCAAGGACGATTCGAGAAGTACAAAGGCTAAACGGGCGAGTGGCGGCGTTGGCACGATTCATGTCGAGGTCGGGTGACAAGAGTGTCTGCCGTTCTTTAAGGCCCTCAAGAACATCCGAAACCTGAAGGACTTTGTTTGGTCGAACGAATGCCAGCAAGCTTTTGAAGAGCTGAAGAAATATTTGGAGAACCCGCCTCTTCTCAGCCGACTCAAGCCAAAAGAGGAGCTTCAAGTTTACTTAGCCGCTACCCCGGTGGTGGTCAGCGCGGTGTTGGTTAGGGAAGAAAGTCTAGCTCAAAAACCCATACACTACATCAGCCACATTCTTGTCGACGCCGAGATGAGATACTCCGGGTTCAAGAAAGTAGCATTCGCTCTGGTCACGGCCGCAAAAAAGCTAAGGCCATACTTCCAAGCTCATCCGATCGCGGTACTGACCGATCAGCCACTCAAGAAGATATTGCACAAGCCGGACATTTCGGGACGGTTGGTCACCTGGGCGGTCGAGCTAAGTGAGTACGATATAAGCTATCGTCCAAGGACGGCGATAAAAGGACAAGCCTTTGCCGACTTCATCGCCGAGTGCACAGGGCCCGACCTCGAAGTCGGGGAAGAGAAGATAGCAGAAGAGGCTGGGGCTACGGTCGACCCGACTTGGACCATGAATGTCGACGGCTCGAGTAACTCCGAAGGAAGCAGAGCTGGCCTGATCCTGGTGAGCCCCGAGGGGTTTCGGATTCAATATGCCCTAAGGTTCAAGTTCCCCACCTCGAACAATGAGGCCGAGTATGAAGCCCTCCTAGCCGGACTTCGAGTCAGCAAGGCAATGGGCGTAAAGCGATTGAAGGTGCGAGGAGACTCCCAACTCGTGGTCAACCAGGTCAATGAAGACTATGAGGCGAAAGACGAAAGGATGATAGCTTACCTGAGCCGAGCACGAGATCTGATCTCCGAACTTGAGCACTTTGAGATGACCCAAATATCGAGAAAAGAGAATGCCGCGGCTGACTCCCTGTCAAAGTTGACCGAGGCCGACCTCCAATATTTGAGCCGATCAGTGGACATAGAGATCTTGGAAAAGCCATCCTTACAAGAAGAAAGCGTAAAGCACATTGAAGAGGACGGGTCAACCTGGTTGGACCCCATTATCAACTACTTGGAGAATGACCAGCTCCCAGAGAACCGAGATGAAGCAAGAAAGGTCAAGATCCGAGCTACCAAGTACACCATGATCGACGGAGTGCTCTACAAAAGAGCAATCTCGGCACCTCTTCTCCGATGCCTTGGACCGAAGGGAGCCGAGTATGCCTTGACCGAGGTATCTGAGGGAATATGCGGGAGTCACATGGGTGGCCGAGCTCTTGCATACAAGATACTTCGGCAAGGATTCTATTGGCCAAGAATGCAAGAAGAGGCCATGAGGTGTGTGAAGACGTGCAAGAAGTGCCAGCTGTTTGCACCAATTCCGAGCCAACCAGTAACAAAGCTGACCTCAATGCTGAGCCCAATCCCTTTCACTATGTGGGGAATGGATATTCTCGGAGATTTCACCCCGGCATAGGGAAACAGGAAGTACGTGGTGGTGGCGATCGATTACTTCACTAAGTGGGTCGAGGCCGAGCCCTTGGCAACCATCATCGAGAAGAACATAGAGAAGTTCTTTCGAGATAAGGTCATCTACCGGTTCGAACTACCAAAAGTGTTCATCACCGATAAGGGCACGCAATTTAATAACCCGGCCTTTAGAGTTCTGCGAGCACTTCTACATTGACTTCCGACCCTTATCAGTGGCTCATCCACAAACAAATGGACAAGTAGAAGTGTCCAACCGAACATTACTCGCCGGCATTAAGAGAAGGTTAGATGGGGCCAAAGGAAGATGGGTGGAAGAGCTCCCAAGTGTCCTATGGGCATATAGGACGACGGTAAGAACACCACCCGGGGAGAGCCCTTTTCGCTTCGCTTATGGGACCGAAGCCCTCGCCCCGGTTGAAATTATGGCATCGTCATATCGAGTGCTCAACTTCAATGAGAAGACCTATGAAGATGGGCTGAGAGCCAACCTTCACTTCCTCGACGAAGTTCGAGAAAATACCCTACTTCGGAACACGACATACCAACAGAGGACGGCAAAGTACTATGACTCAAGAGTAAAAGAGCGGCACTTCCGTCAAGGGGACCTCGTCCTCAAAAAGCTCAGCGCATCCTAGCCAAGGTAGCAAGGAAAGTTAGCACCAAATTGGGAAGGCCCGTACATAGTCTCCAAGCAAATTTGCCCAGGGACATATCGCTTGCAGACTCCAGGGGTCAAGAAGGTACCGAGACCTTGGAACTCAAAAAATTTGATGAAATTTTTTCAGTAACTTCCTTAAGTATCCTGCTCGACAAGGTTTATGACGAGCATATTTGTATTCGGCTTCAGCCCCGACATTTGATTCAATAAAACAAAGTCTTTCTCCACCACTTAACGTATTTGCAAGCTCCAAAATAAAAATCATAAGACCGGTCCTCATAGACCCGACCAACCTCTAAGACCGACCCTCATAGGTCGGCAACCAAGTCATAAGATCGGTCCTCATAGACCTGGCCGACCTCCAAAGACCGACCCTCATAGGTCAGCAACTAGGTCATAAGATCGATCCTCATAGACCTGGCCGACCTCTAAGATCGACCCTCATAGGTCGGCAACCAAGTCATAAGACCGGTCCTCATAGACCTGGCCGACCTCAAAGACCGACCCTCATAGGTCGGCAACTAGGTCATAAGACCGGTCCTCATAGACCTAGCCGACCTCTAAGATCGACCCTCATAGGTCGGCAACCAAGTCATAAGATCGGTCCTCATAGACCTGGCCGACCTCAAAGATCGACCCTCATAGGTCGGCAACCAGGTCATAAGACCGGTCCTTATAGACCTAGCCGACCTCAAAGACCGACCCTCATAGGTCGGCAACCAAGTCATGAGACCGGTCCTCATAGACCTGGCTGACCTTAAAGACCGGCCCTCATAGGTCGACAATCAAGTCATAAGACCAGCCCACAAAGACTGGTCGATGTCTGAACCAACAGGAGCAAACTCTCCCCTTGGCTGAGCTGAACAAAGTCTAAAACTAAGATAAGGCATTACGCTCAGCCAGGGAGGCTGCTCGGCCGCGCAACCGCTTATGTTGTAGCCGATCTGATCTGACCGCTGGGAACAGCAAATTAATTAACCAAGGCGAAAGTCATCTTGACCTTGGACATGGCATGGCTGAACTGACGACCCAGTAAAGCACGACTAAAAAATAGCCAGGTCCTTAAGCTCTACTAATGGAACGGGTCGTCAGCTCGGCCACAGCATCTAGTGGAACAACATACACAAGAGAAATTAGGCTAAAATTGCCGAGCTAAAACACTTGGACAAATTTTGAGAAAAAGAGATTTTTCATTCAGTATAAGCCGACTGCTCGGCATGGTTACAATGTGGGCAGTTCGGCCTATAAAAAAAAAAAAAACAATAATAACATCTCAATCTCCTCGGCTGTAGACTTAGAAGCGACCTCGGCGACATCCATGGTGGTATGCTCAGCAAGGAGGTCTTGGGGCTCAGCGTCGAGGGTGAGGGGGTCGGCCTGCGTAGGGTCCTCAATTGGCAGAGCCTGTGTGACCTTGGCTCCCTCCTCATCTCCCAACTCCTCAGCAAAAGTAGTTGCATCCTTGTCAAAATGTGAGAGATTGAGATCGGGATAGGCCGCCTTGATCTCGGCCAAGAGATCAGCCCGGCCTGCCTCAAAACCCTCGGCATAAGGTGGCTTCCTGATCTCATGGCACACGTCAGTGTACTCCTTCGATTGGAGGTAGTCGTTGATCGCCTCGTCCCGAGCCAGGGCCAGGTCCTCCTTGGCCTTCTCCCTCACCTCATCGAGCTGGGCCTGTAGAGCCTTGACCTTCTCCTTCTGCCTGGTCACCTCGGCCCTAGAGCTCTTCACCTCGGCCTCGGCGACAATAAGCTTCTCTTGAGTCTCCCGACACCTCTGAACGGCATCCTGAGCATCCTGGTAGGCTATTTTGCACTGGACGCCCAAGGAGTGGTTCTCGGTCAAGAGCCGCTCAAAACAAAGCATGGTCTCCACGCTTGGCGAAGCCCTGCAAGAAAGCATTAGAACAAAGTGGCGGTTCGGTGGATCTAATCACAAGAGCCGAGCAGAAACTTACAATATTAAAGTCAAGAGGTGGAGAGGAGCTCGGGGTCGGACAGCGCCTCGAGCTTCTCCCTATCAGCCGGTAGCGGACTTACATCCAGCCATTCCTTGGCATGCGCAGCCGACGTCAATGCCGAGTCCCCTGGGAAGAGGCGCCAGGTCGGCCTCACCGAAACATTGCTGGCCGGGGCCCTCCCCAAGACATATCGGGAGATGTTGGGGGGTGAGGCCACGGGTGGAAGGCCAACACTTGTCAGATTGATCGAGAGCTTTTGACGCTTGGTATCTCTCGGCGGTCTCCTCTCGCCTTTCCAGCCCTTCCCTTTCCTTGGAGACCCCACTGGGTCCGTACTCTTCTCGGCCTCAAGGCCGACCATGACGTCTGGCGGGCTCGATAGCACGGCCTTGCCCTTAGGGGTCTTGGAGGACTCGCCCCGGGACTTCTTCTCGGTGTTTTTCTTCCTCCGGTCCGCAATGGTCTCGGCCCTTAGCCGAGCTGTATCCATTGGGGGAATATGGCCGACCACTGCAAGAACAACAAAATGTCAGAAACAAACCAAAAAAGAAAAGAAGACTAAGTAAAGGGGTCAGATCGGGCAGCAAAAATAGGCTCGGCTCGAGCTCCTACCAGGGGTCATATGCCACCTTTGAAGGAACCCCTCGTCCTGAAGCTGGAGGACATCGAGGGGCGGACATTGGGGGATCAAGTCGAGCGAGGTCAGCTCATTCTCGGTCAGGGGCAGTACCCTATTGACGTAGTTCAAGTGGATCTCCTTCCACTCGGCTCGGAGAGGGCTGTTAGGAATGGAAGCAAAGAAGAAGCGAGGCTTCCAATGCTTATTGAAGCTTGGCGTACCGACTAAAAACTTATGGCCGCCCAGGGCCGCACTCTTCCCAGATCGGCGGCTGAAATAGTACCACCCCTTCTCTGGAGACTTCTTCAAGAAAAAGAGCCGAGAGAAAAGCGCCACGCTTGCACCTCGGCCCATCTCGGAAAACAGGGCGTAGAAGCCGTACATAGCCAGCCAAGAGTTCGGCACCAGCTGACCTGGGGACATGTGGAAGTGGTCCAAGATCTGGTCCACCAGGCCGAGGATGAGGAGCTTGAATGTGTACTTGAAAGGCAGCTCGTACAAAGCCACCTCGCCGGGCCTGATGTAGTAGGCCATCTCCCCTGGGTTAGGAGCTCGGAGCTAGATGTCCTCGGGGATGGCATAGGTCGTCCTCAGATAGTCGAGGTCGGCATCCATGATCTTGCTCAGAACGGTGCCGACACTCCCTTCTTCAAGCTCAGGGGCGTCAGCGGATGAGCTGACCGAACCAACCCCCACTTCTGAAGAATTGCCCTCACTTGACTCCCCATCATCGAACGAGGACGATCCAGAGCTCTAGGCTCGGTCCCCGACAATTGGTTAGGCCACAAGGCCGGACTCCATTGGTAATGGAGGCTCGGCAACGGAGGCCTGATGAGGCTCCACTACATCGGGCTCGTTCGAAGTCGAGCCCAACAAGTCTACTGTGGGAGAACGAGTGGGGAGCTCTTGGCTCGGACTCGCACCCTCTGCCGCCTCGACGAGCAGCTTGCCCATGTGACTACTACCAACTGACATACTGGGCGGAGAGGACTTACTGGTTGAAGAAGAGTTGAAGATGAGCTGAAGACGAGCAAAGCAAAAGCCGAGCTGATCACGAACCAGAAAGCACCGAGCGCTGTAGAGCTAAGAAATCCGAGCTTGCCGAGAAGTCAATAATTTGGAACAGTGAAGAATGAACAGGGAGGAGTCGCTTATTTATAACTCTGGGGCTGAACTGATCCAACGGCCAAGGAGAGCTCAGCACGATTCAACGGTCCAGATCAAAAGACGATTCGAATTCCCGAGCCTGCCATAATGACTTTGCTGACGTGGCACTGACGCCCAACTGTCAGACCGTACAATGTCAAATCCCCAACAAAATGACCTCGGCTCGGTCGCAAGAATCTTTCAGATGAGCAGACCAGGAAACTTCACTCATCAGTGCCAAGCCGATCCCTGATGAGTGGGTGGGCATGTGATAAGACATAAAACACCCCACCAATCAAAAGCTGCCACATGGCCGAACTGAGCTCGACGGAAGACCGGGCCGACCCGATCTTCGACGAACCTTACTGCTTGGCCGAGCTCGTCGGACACATCCAAGTCAACCGAACGCTGAGCCGAACTTGTACGGGTCGTATGAGGCCGACCCAGTGGGCCGAGCTCTTCGGCCGATCTCTGGCCGCACGACACGACAAACCAGTACTAACCCAGAGATCCCCCATCACTGCTGAGTACCAAGCCCGCCGACCCCACGGTTCGAGCCTACTCAGGTCGGTCTTGATTGGAGCACCATAGCGCGGCCAAGCTCACACAACTAGTGATGACCCTCAGGTCATACAGGCCGGGGCCAAGCTCCTAAGCCGAGCTCTGAGGCCAACCTCCCAGGCCGAGCTCTCCTCCACAGAAGCTACCATAACGTTCCACCAGGGATCGCGGGGTCACATCAGCACATCCCGAGAATCACGGGATAAGGATTGATCAACGATCCCGACGCAATATGAAATCATACTTTACATGGACTCTTACCTTAATAAGAGCCCAACCCCGAAAATAGCACTCCACTCCGCTCTACGCGAGAGAGCCTTCCAAAAGAAAGACTCCTACCATACTAGGACTCATCCAACCGCCTCATCTCATCCTCACTCTATAAATACCCAAGTACGGAGCACCATTCCTCATCTCACTTTTACTAGTTGTTGCGCTGTTGCACTGGTGATCTAACTTGAGCATCGGAGAGTCCTAGGCCGGAGCCACACCGGATCTCTTGTGCTCATCACTTGGTCTTTGTAGGCTCATCCGTGGGTGAACCAAGCATCGGAGATTTCCACACGCAACACCCTCTATAATCATACATCATCTACAGTTAGAAAATAAAATAACATTACATGAATGATCAGCTACCAGTTACATAACGAAAAATTTAAATAACAAACATATTCCAAAATTAAGTAGATAGATGATATTAACAAATTAATAATATTAACCAATTATTTTGGAAATTTTATATCGTGTCGTGTCGTGAGCAAAACCCAAGATATCCAAAACCAGCACAGAAAAACTATTTCCTAGGATTAACTATAGTCGACTCCAAAACAAATGAAAAATGTGACTAACATGTTCCAGCTACCACAAGTGTAATGGTACTAAGATAGTCCCCAAAATGGGTTTCCCCTTCTGGTTGCAGGAAATATTTTTCTAACTTGGACTTGACATGAATTATGGAGACCAATTTGTAAGAGCATCAAAAGTATCAATAGTCGGTGAATGAAAGAGAGCTATCTTCTCCCCTTTTGGTTCCAAAGAGCTAAAAGGAAAATGCCAACATATGAGTTTCACAGAAAAGTCAGAAACGGAATAGAAAAACATAAGGAATAGGCATGACCATAGGCATCACAAACATGGACAGAGAAATAATTATGTAGCAAAAACTATAATCATCATGGACTAAGATATAATTATGTAGATTGAAACAAATTTGTTTTATTAGTGTAAGTATACATCCCTCCATCCATCCCAGAAACCAAAATAGAAAAGCAAAAAAAAAAAAAAAAAAAGAGGATAAAAAAACGTAGACATCCATCCTCTTTCTTATTCCAACTTATATTAATGTGCAGAATCTCAGAGTAGTTCTTGTGCACAAGAAATTGGAATGTTTGATTCTATATATAACTTTCTAGTCGTCACCTCATCAACGTCTCCATTGTCATTATAAGAAGGAGAAGTTAGTAAACCAAGAGAAAAGTGTGAAGTCAAATTTAGATTGAAATTACTGTTGGAGCATGGGACACCATGTTTTCATCCCCAAGAAATCGTGGATGGTGTATAATCATTACGCTACCACCTAACCCATTTTAAAGACCTTGATAGTGCATCTTGACCCATTTAAAAAACCTTGCTGATCCATTTCATGAAATAAGACTTTCTCACGGCATATGAGGAAACAAATTACCCTGTTTCACCAAAATCAAGTATAATATTAGAAAAGCACCACACAGAGAGAGAGAAAGAGAGAAAAAAAAAACACATTTTCAAGAAAGCACTAAACTGGTGGATACAATCTATTGAAACATTAAAGAATGGAGAGATAAAGAGAGAGAGAGAGAGAGAGAGAGAGGTGGATTAACAAATCTAATTATCGTTGGATTCCAAGTGGTACAAATAAATGGAAATGAAGAGATCAATATTGTAAACACAATTTTCTTCAAGTTTATGGCACCAAAAAAAGTTTAGTTGCAAAGAAGGTAATAATTAAAAAGATACTTAACGATAGAAAAAGATGAACTCGCTTTGGAAGGAGTTTTATATTACACTTCATCAATAGAAGTTGAATCACTAAACCTAGGAAAGAACATGAATTGGCAACAATTTGAAAAAATTAAACATGAGAAAGAGGATATTTAAATAAGAAAGAAGGATAAAAAAAGTCAAGTGAAAATGGAGAAATGTTTAGTAGCTTTGCAAGAGAAAATAACAATTTCCTGAACTGCCAGAATTGTACCAACTATAATAGAATTGAAAGAGCTCTCTACTAACAGGAAATGTAGTACTTGGGCCACAGGTGAGAAGAGATACATTGAGAGAATGAAAGAGTTTGTGAGAAAGAAGGAACATGGGGGAGTTCAAGAGAGAATGAGGTTTTGTGTGTGTGTGTGTGTGTGTGTGTGTGTGTGAGAGAGAGAGAGAGAGAGTTGTCTAAGGGAAAAAAGAGAGTTTATTAAATTAAATAAATTTATTATATTTTGGGTGGGGGATATCATGGATAGAGGGACAAAGGGATCATAAACAAGAGAGGGGGAGTGAGAGAGATTAGGGTTGAGGTAAGTTTTAAAAACATGGAATCGGGAAAGGGATTGGTCTTTATTGATTCCAATTTTTTTTTAAAAAAAGGTGTACCTAGTGCACGAGGCTCCCATCACTGCGGGGTCTAGGGAGGGTCATAATGTATGCAGCCTTACCCTTGCTTCGCAGAGAAGCTATTTCCAGAAACTCAAACTCGTGACCACTTGATTCCAATTTGATTCCAATTAATATCGTCCCAAAAGAGGTTAAGAATCGATCAAACTCATCCGAACCAAAATAGACTGGTCTTCAATACAATGATAAGCTTCCTTACGTAAGAGACTACACCTTGGCAAAGATGCTTATAGGAAGACTGATGAGCACATTTATGTGTGAAATTATTCCATTTAATTCTGCATTTTTATCTGCTTAGAATGGAGCTACCTTGGGTATTTTTCTGTCTTTTTCAAGGTACAAGAGTATTTTATGCGATTTCATGCTATTCTAGACTATCAAGCATCATATCTTCTAATTTACACGTAAAGTGGTCTAATTTCTTTTCATGGTTACAAAGAGGGCTGAATTCTGAGCAAGATGGACGTGTTGCATTAAGAGTACGTATTGGTTTTGGAGTCCATTCATGCGATTATTCTTTTTGGGCCAGAAAAGAATAATGGGCCAGAAAATGAGTTGAAATGCAAGCCCGAGCCCAGAACCAAGATTAACCGGCATAATACCAAGTGGGCTCCTCCATTGTTAGACGAATTTCCTCCCCTATTTTCTCTCTCTTCTATTTTATTCTCTTATTTTATTTCCTCTCCTATTTTCTCTCTTCCATGTACTTTATTTATTTATTCATTTTTCTTTTTCTACTTTCTCCCATTCACTTTCTTTTTTTTATTATTATTTTTTTATTCAAACCCCACACGGTTCTCAATCCCTACTTCTCTCCCATCTTTTCTCAAATTCTTCCATGGTTTCCACTTTCCTAAAACCTATTTTATCCTCCTAATTCCTTAGTTAGGACTCTAGTTTGTTAGGGATTGGTTGGATTTTTATTTTATTTTATTTTCTTTCCTCTTTTCTAGCAAGCTACCAAGAAGGAGAGCTCTCCTCCATACGCCAGCCTTGCTGCCCTCTCTCTTCTCTCCATATCCCAATCGACCACACTCTATCTCTCTCATTCCTTTCTTTTCTCTCATGCCACCTCACCTTCCCACATCTAATACCTAACTAACTCTCATATCCACTTAATTCCCATCTCCCTCACAGATTCTCTATCTCTACATTCTCTCTATCTCTCACGTTTTCTTTTTCTTTTTAATTTCTTTTTAAAAACAATAGCTATAAAACCCCATGGACAGATTCATTCAAAAGGCAGCAAAAAATCGTGCTCTCTTTCTCTTCTTCTTCTCTCTATTTCTCCTCTTTCTTCTTTTGTTTTTTTTTGTTTTTGGATCTTAGGTTCGGCAAGGGGAGGAGGGAGTGATCACTGTTCCAGCAGCTTCATCTCCATAGAACGTCGTCACCATTGCTGCCCTTTGTCTCTTTGCACCATGATTGACTAAGTTCCCTCTATCTTTAGGTGTAGATGAACTAATGGTGTTTGCTATTGAAAATTCTGGTTTACATTCTTGATTGCTTGATGTTGAGACCCCATCCCTATTTGGATGATTTTAATTGATGTATTTAGTTAAAAATTTCTGTTTCTGTGATTCATTATTTTTCATTCAAGCAATGGTATTTTGTTCTTATGTGGTTGTATCGATGATGGATTATAGCTGAACGAACTAAGCGTGCCAAACCCTCTAAGTGAAGGATGATAGTACTCGTCAAGATAGTCCATACCTAGGAGGAACCCTACATTCTATGGTATTATTAGGCCTGTGGTTATAATAATCCGAAGCATGCAACCGAATTGAATAACAGCCCATTGGGGATTTGAACCCTAAAGATAGTTTTCTCCCGTATTTACATATCGTTGTTAGCTTAGATTTGTTTCTTTTGTTCGTAGTTTAAAATCAGATTTATTGCAATTTAATTTTCATCACTTTCATCTTATCATCTTAGTAATTTAGCCTTCCAATTCCCCGTAGATCAACCCCTTACTTGCTACTTGTTAGATTAATTTAGGGTTTTATTTTTTTACCGATTAACGACACGATCAAATTTTGGCGCCGTTGCCGAGGAACCGAAGCACGGTTGCTAAGATTGATTAAGTTGTTTTGTGTTACTTTGTTTTAGTTTTAATTTTATAATTCCAGAATTTTTATTTTTATTTTTAATCTCTTTATTAGGTTAATTTTAGTATACCTAACATTCTCTTTGTTTGTGCAGGAAGCCGAGTAGATCGAGTAAGGATAAGCTGTCTGTTTGGTTTACTTTTAATTCTAGACTTTATGTAATTAGGGTTATTTTATGTAATTTTTTTTTATTTCAGCATTAGATTGGGTGTTTAGGTTTAGTTTTAATTCCCCCAACCCTTTAAAATCATATGTGTAACCGTTCATCGGGGGCAGCACGTGGAATTGCACAACCGCCAACGCCAGGTAAGTATTTTCATTTGTTTTAAATTAGTTATTTTTTTTACCTTTTAGTTCTGATTTTTATTTTTATTAATTATTTTTATTAGTTATCACGTTTTAATTTTTAGTTTTAATTTCTGTTTAATTAGCACGTTCAGCCTGTGTTGTGTTTTATGCATGGTTGGCGTTCTTTGCAATCCAACCTGACTGCCCTTGACCTAGAAATAGAGCGATCTGTCGCTAGACCTAAGGATAATAATATTAAAATGGGTGACGAAAACCAGCCAGGAAGGCCGCTGAGTGAGCACTTCACTCCAACTGCCTATCCCCCTGCATCTTGTATTCAGTTGCCTGCCATTCAAGCTGCTCAATATGAAATCAAGTCCAGCATCATACAGATGTTACCATCCTATTATGGATTTGCTAATGAGGAGCCTTACAAGCATCTTGATGAGTTCTTAGAGGTGTGCTCTACAATCAAATTCCAAAACCTCCCTGAAGATGCCCTAAAGCTACTTCTATTCCCATTTTCCTTAAAGGACAAAGCCAAACACTGGCTTCATTCCCTAGATTCGGTTAGGATTTCTACATGGGCGAGAATGCAGTAGGAATTTCTGAAAAAATTCTTCCCCATTGGCGGGACTAATAGCCTTAGAAGAGCTATTACTAGTTTCTCCCAATTAGAGGGCGAACAATTTCATGAAGTGTGGGAGAGACTCAAAGAATTACTTAGGAAGTGCCCCCACCACGCTGTCCCGAAATGGCAGTTAGTCCAGTGCTTTTATGATGGCCGACATGATCGACATAGGCAGATGGTAGACTCCTCTTGTGGTGGAACATTTATGCGCACAAGAATGAGACGAAAGCATGGGATCTTTTTGAAACCCTTAGTGAGAATTCCCAACATCATGCTTCGGCTTCTTGGACTGAGATTCCACACACACGGCAACCAAAGAAGGGTGGTCTCTATGAGATCAACCCAACTGTAGAGATGACTACTAAGGTTGACATGCTGTCCAAAAAATTGACTATCTGATGTCTGTAGGACAACATCCTATGTCCCCTTTCCCAATGAGTTTCCCTCCACCCAATCAGACTAAAGCCTGTGCCCTATGTGTTAGCCCTAGTCATTATGTGACAAACTGCCCTTCGGTTGCACAATACCCTGAGTTTGTTCAGGAACAGGTGCAAACGGCTCAAAGTTTCCCTACACCGGGTATTGATCCTTTTTTCAATACTTATAACCCGGGATGGCGAAACCACCTAAACCTTTCATGGAGAAACTCAGTACCTAATAACCCTCCAAACCCACCATATAGGCCACCATTTAATATTCAAACCAATACCTATATGGGTGGACAGCCACCATATCCTCAACCCCAACAGAATGAATCCTATGAGGAAAAGGTGCTAAAAGCATTAAATGGACTCGAGCAGAACACACAACTACTTCACTCACATACTCAGTCCATTAATAAGCTAGAGAACCAACTGGGTCAGTTAGCTGATGCTATAAGTTGGAGGGGGGTTGGCCAATTGCCAAGTCAGCCAATAGGTAACCCAAATAGTCAAACGGGTCGAGGGAGAGAGCAAGTCCAGTCGATCACAGTCCTACGAAGCGGCACAAGGGTGAAAAAACCTGATGCACCCTTAGCCACTAATGGGACGCTGCCCACTAGTTCTCAAGGTCAGGGAGAGGCTGAGTCAACCCGAGAGAAATCCGGTGGTGATGTAGACACATATGATTCCATTACTGAAACACTACCTGTGAAACCCATTCATCAGTTCCCAAGGAAGGGGCTGCACATTCCTATTGTGGAGGGACCATCACCTGATTCTTACATTCCAAAGGTCCCTTTTCCCCAAGCCCTTCAGACACCATCTTACCCCCTTCAGGGTAAACAGGGTGAAAAGATGCAAGAGATGATCGACTTGTTCCAACAAGTTCGCATCAATCTCCCCCTCTTGGATGCTATCAAGCAAGTTCCTGCTTACGCTAAGTTTTTGAAAGACCTTTGCACCCAAAAGCGTAAGTTGAGAACTCAAATCCCTAAGACCGTCCATTTGACTGAACAGGTTAGTTCGGTAATTTCCAGCCACCTACCCCCTAAGCTTAAGGACTCAGCTGCACCTCTTATTTCTTGCATCATTAGAGATCTCTCCATAAGTAGGGCACTACTTGATTTAGGGGCTAGTGTGAATATCTTGCCTAGTTCAGTCTATGACAGATTTTGTTTAAGAGATTTGAAACCCACTGAGGTCATCCTTCAGTTGGCTGATCATTCAATCAAGACACCTCGTGGTTTGTTAAAGGATGTTTTAGTAAAGGTGAAAGAATTATACTTTCCTATGGACTTCCTTGTCCTGGATATGGATACAGCCACAACAGCCAAGCTTCCCCCTATCATTTTAGGGTGCCATGGACATCTCTTTTGGGAATAAGACGCGTAGGCTTAACATCTTTAATGCATCCTTAGGTTCCTTTCGAGAGGAAGAGTGTTTTGCGTTGGATTTATTAGACGAAGTTGTGGGTGATCACACTTCTCACATGCTTATTGATGACCCTTTGCAGCACTATGTAATGCTTGGAGCTGAGTCTGAGGCATATACTAAAGAGGTGCATACTTTGCTAGATTCCTCACCCTCTTTCGGCTCCTTGGTATGATTTGATCCTTGACCCTCCATGAGTCAGTCTGAGTCTGGCTGAAGACTCTAAACATAGCGCTTTGTGGGAGGCAACCCACTATTTTTTTATTATTTATTTGGTACTTTTGTGTTTTTGTGTTTGTTTGCTTTTGTTTTTTTTTAGGTAGCGGCTATTAATTGCTGGATGCATTGTTCTGTCGTATATTGCTGATTTCTGGTACACTCCTTCCCTTAACCCTGTTTTTATTCTTCTGCATGCATAACGACACTGCATACTTTAAGTGTGGGGGGGGTGTGTGACGGATTGGCAGATTTTTATTTTTTGGCTTTTGGTAAGTTTTACATGTCTCTCTGTTACTTTGATGCGAAATGCAAGAGAGAGAGAGAGAGACTTAGAAACCCTAATCTGAAGTAATGAAAACCCTGTTGAGAGGACAGTAGCTAGTATGTATCCTAAGGTGGGTTTTGACTCAGACAATAAGAGCCCCATCTTGTTTGAAGGGACAGACCACCTAGCTGTCTTGTGTTTCTTTGAGCTTTTAGTTAGGAGCTGAGACCAAGTTTAGTTTTGGCGTGACATGAAAATAAAAAAATAAAAAAAAAACAGAGAAAGAAAAAGAAATAAATAAAAGTAAGAGTTGAATTCCTTGGAGCAAGACAGGGCACTCCGCCTCAGGAAGCGAGGTGACTTGATCGACACTCCTTGGGGTGAAACCTCTAAAAAAGAACTCTAGCATCACTATCCTTGAGGATATATGTAAGAAACAAAGCTACCAAGTAGCTTGGGTGTCTTGTGTAGTGACCCTGCATGGCATTTGAGAAACAGTAGTGGAGTAACAAATGGAGTTCATTGTTTTGAAGAAAAAAAAAAAGAAGGAAGAAATGTCATTGCCTTGGTACAATTGTATGGTAAAAAATGCTCCGAAACCTAAAGTCCTTGGGGCCCTTGACGTCATGAGTGGTCTTACCTTAAGTAAGATGGTGTTTGGAAGATATGGGGAGATTCCCTAGTTAGGATGTGTACTTGTTGCTAGAATCAATATTAGGTATTAAGAGCTTAAGTGTGGGGGTACCTTTGTCTTCTTGATCTTAAGTAGAGCATCTTAGTTTCGGGTATGGTGTGTGCTTCTTACCCATTGTCAAAATTTAAACTTGCAATCATGAATTTTGTGTGTATATTCTCTGCAAACACTCACGAGACAAAACTCGTCCACTAGGGGTAACCTAGGGGTTTAAAGGCTTGTTGCACATGCTAAGTGCAACCGTGATTCCTACGAAAGTGAGTTAGGTTTTGTTAAGTGGATCTGAATTAGAACTCTATGCTTGGATGATTAATTCATCCCAAGCACCTTCTTATTTATAAGAATAATAGAATAGTAAAATATGTACATGAGCAATGTGGGACTAAACCACATAATACAAAACTAATTAAATAACAAAGAAAGGTCCAGAATACCCCCATGGTATTCTGGCCATATATCTAATACTCCCCCTCAAGTTGGAGCATATATATCATGCATGCCCAACTTGACTAAGATAGGATGAAACAGCTTGCTACTCAGTCCCTTAGTGAACACATCAGCCAGTTGATCAGTAGACTTCACAAAAGGAACACAAATGAGGCCGGCCTCAAGCTTCTCCTTGATGAAATGTCGGTCAACCTCCACGTGTTTAGTACGATCATGCTGGACAGGGTTATGAGCAATGCTAATGGCTGCTTTATTGTCATAATAAAGCATCATGGGAAGATGGACAGCAACACCGATATCCTATAATAATCATCTAAGCCACGAAGTTCACAAATTCCTTGGGCCATCGACGAAACTCGCCAAGATGACCTGCCACAACATTCGCTCTTGCTACGCCATGTGACAAGGTTCCACCAACAAAGAAACAGAACTAGAGATAGATTTCTGTCGAGACACCCATTGTCGGCATGATAGGCTTCAATCTTAAGGTGACCCGTGGAGATAGAAGGATTCCCTTTCTGGAGCGGACTTCAAATACCTCAAAATACGACGGACTGCATCCATATGAGAGGAATAGGGATCATGCATGAACTGGCTCACCAAACTCACAGCAACTGCAATGTCAGGTCATGTGTGAGAAAGGTAGATTAACTTGCCTACTAACCGCTGATAAATACCTTTGTCAACAGGCTCACCCTCTTTCTCCCTAAGTTTTGTAGTAGCTTCCATAGGAGTATCTGAAAGATGACAGCCTAGCAGCCCTGTGTCAATCAATAGATCAAGGACATATTTTCTTTGAGAAAGAAAGATGCCCTTTGAAGAGCAAGCAACTTCTATCCCTAGAAAATATTTCAGAGGACCAAGATCTTTGACCTCAAACTCACGACCAAGGAGGAGCTTCAAATCCCTGATAGCATCACCATCATTACCAGTGACCACAATATCATCCACATAGACTATGAGAAGAGTTACCTTGTCACCAACTCGTCTGATAAACAAAGTGTGATCAGCATTACTCTGCCTATAACCTGCTGAAATCATAGCCTTGTGAAATCTGCCAAACCATGCCCTAGGTGACTGTTTCAGCCCATAAAGTGCACGCTTCAGTCTACAGACCTTGCCCTTGGTCCTGTCATCAGAGAATCCTGGTGGAATGTCCATATAGACCTCCTCCTCAAGCTCCCCATGGAGGAAGGCATTCTTGACATCTAACTGTTGAAGATCCCACCCAAGATTTATAGCACAAGATAACAGCACCCGAACAGTGTTGAGCTTCGCCACCGGTGCAAAGGTCTCCTGATAGTCAACTCCATAAGTTTGAGTGAACCCCTTTGCAACCAGACGTGCCTTATATCGATCCACAGAACCATCAGCCTTCTGTTTGACCACGAAGACCCATCTACATCCAACTGGTTTCTTTCCCGGAGGAAGAGTCACAAGCTCCCATGTATTATTTTTATGTAGTGCTCTCATTTCTTCCAACATTGCTGCCTTCCACTTTCCATCTGTAGATGCTTCCTACCAAGTTTTAGGAATCGAAACAAAAGAAAGAGAAGATACAAAAGCACGAAAAGATGGAGAAAGAGAGCTATAAGAAACAACACGAGATATGGGATATAAAGTACAAGTTCTAGTACCTTTGCGGTGAGCAATAGGTAGGTCGGAAGAAGAGGGATTACCAAGAGATGGAGGATCTGGATCTGGAGCCGGCAATTGGATGGGTATTGGTGCTAAAGGGGATTGCAACTGCCCTCTGTTGGTTCTGCCCCTTGTGTAGGTGAGTATGTTGGAATTGTCAATTCTCTTCTGAAATGCACCAATAGTTCTCTGGACTGGAGTCAGCTCCCCCTGAATAGGAACATTAACAACACTATTTTCTATGGTCTCCCCCTGTAAAGGATTCCCATTAGGTGAGGGAGGAATAGCCGGAGGAGGTTGGACATCATCCAAAGGAGGTTGGGCATCAGTCAAAGGAGGTTGGGCAGCAGCCGTGGGTGCCATCAAAGGAGGCTAGACAGCAGCCAAAGGAACCTCTAGTGGAGGAATCTCAAAGGGCACATCTTCACTAGAACTCTCCCCTTGAAGAGGTGGTGAAGAATAATAAGAAAGGGCCTCATGGAAAACAACATCCATACTCACCAAGGTACGACGGGAAGGGGGATGGTAACACTTATAACCTTTCTGGGTTGGAGAA
The DNA here is from genome assembly GCF_018873765.1 of Telopea speciosissima. Lineage (NCBI taxonomy): Eukaryota > Viridiplantae > Streptophyta > Magnoliopsida > Proteales > Proteaceae > Telopea > Telopea speciosissima. The sequence goes on from NC_057920.1 coordinate 46,854,404, forward strand.
TAACCCAAGAAAATACAACGGAGCCCACGAGGCTCAAGCTTGCCTGGAGATCTGGTATCCCTAGCATAACACACACACCCAAATACTTTGGGAGGGACAATAAAGGAGGAATGGCCCAGTAAAATATCAGAGGGGGTACGGGAATTAAGAACCCGAGATGGGAGCCTATTGATGAGCTAGGCGACAGTGAGAACCGCATCCCCCCAATATTGAGAAGGAACATTCCTCCCAAACATCAAAGCCCGGGCCATTTCCAACAAATGGCGGTTTTTCCTTTCTGCCACACCATTCTGGGCAGGGGTATCAACACAACTAGTTTGGTGAATGATGCCATGATCAGCCAAATATTTTTGAAATTGTGATTCAAACTCGGTTCCATTATCACTTCTCAATATTTGGAGAGTAGCCTGGAACTGAGTTTGAATCATCTTATGAAAATGCTGAAAACATGAGAAAACCTGATTTTTAGTGTGCAAAAGATATACCCAAGTGTTCCGAGAATGACAATCAATAAAAGAGACAAACCAGCGATGACCAGAAATAGAGGGCTTGCGACTAGGGCCCCAAACATCAGAATGTACCAAATTAAAACAAGAAGAACTCCTTTTATTTGAAATAGGATAATTTGAACGTGTCTGTTTGGCCAGAACACAAGCCTCACAAAAAAAGTCATCCTTAGTATGTAGGGTGACCAAACGAGGAAATAAATGAGCTAAAATTCCTAAAGGGGGGTGACCTAACCGAGAGTGCCACTGGTAAAGTTCAGAAGAGACCAAGGAGTTCTGATGCAGCGGAGAAGGCAATGGTGGTGGAGAGAAGCGACCGTCATCAAGCAGGTACAAGCCACCATGCACTTTACCCAATCCAATCGTCTTCCCAGAGGCCAGATCCTGAAACACACAATGAGATGGAAAAAAAGTGACTTTGCAGTTAAGATCACGAGTAATACTACTAATGGAAAGAAGGTTAGTAGTAAAATTAGGAATATGTAAAACAGAAGACAAGGGAAGAGAGGAAGTGCAGTTGATGAGTCCTTTTCCAGATATTGAAGAAAGGGACCCATCAGCCACTTTGACCTTATCTTTCCCAGAAGTGGGAGAATATCTGTGAAACAGACTAGAAGAACCGGTCATATGATCTGTAGCTCCAGAATCTATGATCCAAGGATGGGAAGCCACAGAGGCACAATGACCTACAAATGGAATACCTGACCGGGCAAAGTGTGAACCTGAAGGAGCTGAGGAATTAGCAGTAGCTGATGTAGTAGAGGCAGTAGCAGCGGAAGTCCTGAGCATACGTAGGAGGGCCTGTAGATCATCCTGGGATAGACCAGTGTCAGTAGCAGGAGTTGCAGTAACAGTCTCAGTCTGATGGGCCTTGGTCTTTGTCTTTATCTTTGTCTTGGCAGCCCTTTTAGCTTCAAAATCAGCCGATTTCCCATGAAGTTTCCAGCACTTCTCCTTGGTGTGGTAAGGTTTGTGACAGTACTCACAAACAACAGACTTTGTAGTAGAATCACCAAGAGAAGCAATGCCACTAGGTGCAGGAGTGGCAGGGGCAGCAGCTTGGAGAGCTGATCTATTAGTAGTAGGAGGGTGCAACATGGCAGCCCTACGATTTTCTTCAGAGGAGACTAGGGCATATGACTGTTCAAGTGTGGGAAAAGGCTTGTGACCCAACACTTGAACCCGAATCTGATCATACTCCACATTTAATCCTGCCGAGAAATCATAAACCTTGATTTTGTCCATGTGTTGCTTATAAGAAGTAATATCTGCAGCTGTACTTGGGTGAAAATCAGAAAAATGGTCCAATTGCTGCCAAAGGCTGCGCAAGGTAGCATAGTATTTGGAGACTGTCAATTCTCCCTGAGTAGTGTGAAGGACCTTCTTCCTGATTTCATATACTTGGGCATCATTGCCAAGCTGTCCATAAGTCTCCTTGCAAGTAGCCCAAATTTCTAAGGCTGTATCAAGGAGAAGAAAATTGTGTTGTAGATCTGTAACCATAGAACCAATCAAGTAGGACATAAGAACTCCATTGTTGGCAAGCCACTTGTCTTGAGCAGCCCCAACCTCAGTAGGCATAGGAGTGGATCCCCTAATATGACCAGTAAGGCCACGACCAGCAATGGCAAAGGAGGCTGACCTAGACCAAAGTAGGTAATTGGTGCCATCCAACTTGATTGGATTTGGAGAGAAAGTATGATACTCTGGTTTGCTGTTTCCATCACCAACATAAGTAGTAGTCGAATCCACAGAGTCACCCATGGAGACAGTGAAGAATCCCAAATCGGAGAAGAGGGCTGTTGTGAAGAGAAAACCAAGAACACCTCCAAGTTAAGGGCTGAAACAAGGATGAAAGCCTTCTAATAATGAAGGAATAAGTGTCTCCAAGAATCAAGCAACGGCCAGAGAAAACCTTGAGATCGATATTTTCGGGTTTTGAAAAAAACCACGAAATTCTTGAAATCGATAAGATGATGTGAGGCCTGAAAAATGACCGTATGAGGCTGAAATTGCGGCGAAGGACACTTGAACAGATGTGAAGCACTCCTCAAAAAATCGAATTAAGCGATAAGTGGAACCCCAAGATCGACAATTGTCGGGGTTTTGAAAAAAACCCCGAAAGTGTGAAGAGATATCGATCTTGAGAACTTGATGTAGCTTGATGTAGGTCTTTGGAATACGATGCCGCAGTCCGAAGCTCCAATATAGTGAACAAAATCCTTGTAATATAATGTGAATCTGTCCAATGAAGGTGAAGTCTTCAATATTCGCAGCAAAGGAGGGCAAGACACCTTATCGATCAATTCTTCATATCATGAAGTGAGGTAACAAGGAGGGCAGCAGCTGGATCAATAGATCACCTCATCAGTGCTGCCCTATGGGACAAAGAAGAACAATGCAAAACAGAGGAAAGAAGAGGAGAGAAGAGAACAGGAGAGAGATCGAGAATTAGAGAAGGGGAGGGAATCGTGGATGGTTCTAATTCATAACCAGCTCTGATACCATGTTAAGTGGATCTAAATTAGAACTCTATGCTTGGATGATTAATTCATCCCAAGCACCTTCTTATTTATAAGAATAATAGAATAGTAAAATATGTACATGAGCAATGTGGGACTAAACCACATAATACAAAACTAATTAAATAACAAAGAAAAGGTCCAGAATACCCCCACGGTATTCTGGCCATATATCTAACTTTTTTTTTTTTTTTTTTTTTTGTTTTCTTTATTTTCTTTTTGCTCAAGGACTAGCAAAATCTAAGTGTGGGGATATTTGATGAGCACATTTATATGTGAAATTATTCCATTTAATTCTGCATTTTTATCTGCTTAGAATGGAGCTATCTTGGGTATTTTCTATCATTTTCAAGGTATATGGGGTATTTTATATGATTTCATGCTATTCTGGACTATCAGGCATCATATCTTCTAATTTACACGTAAAGTGGTCCAGTTTCTTTTCATAAGAGGGCTGAATTCTGAGCAAGATGGACGTGTTGGATTAAAAGTATGCATTGGTTTCAGAGTCCATTCATGCAATTATTCTTTTTGGGCCAGAAAAGAATAATGGGCCAGAAAATGAGTTGAAATGCAAGCCCGAGCTCAGAACCAAGGAAGATTGACTGGCATCATACAAGTGGGCCCCTCCTTCATTGTTGGACGAATTTCCTCTCTTATTTTCTCTCTTCTATTTTATTCTCTTATTTTATCTCCTCTCCTAGTTTCTCTCTTCCATGTATTTTATTTATTTATTTATTTATCTTTTTCTTCTTTCTCCCATTCACTTTCCTTTTTTTTTTTTTTATTATTATTATTTTATTCAAACCCCACACGGTTCTCAATCCTTACTTCTCTCCCATCTTTTCTCAAACTCTTCCACGGTTTCCACTTTCCTAAAACCTATTTTATCCTCCTAATTCCCTAGTTAGGACTCTAGTTTGTTAGGGATTGGTTGGATTTTTATTTTATTTTATTTTCTTTCCTCTTTTCTAGCAACTCCTTCACACACCAACCTTGCTACCCTCTCTCTTCTCTCCATATCCCAATTGGCCACACTCTATCTCTCTCATTCCTTTCTTTTCTCTCATGCCACCTCACCTTCCCACATCTAATACCTAACTAACTCTCATAGCCACATAATTCCCATCTCCCTCATGGATTCTCTATCTCTACATTCTCTCCATCTCTCACGTTTTTTTTTTCTTTTTAATTTCTTTTTAAAAACAACAGCTATAAAACCCCACAGACAGATTCATTCAAAAGGTAGCAAAAAACCGTGCTCTCTTTCTCTTCTTCTTCTCTCTATTTTTCGTCTTTCTTCTTTTGTTTTTTTTAGTTTTTGGATCTTGGGTTCGGCAAGGAGAGGAGGGAGTGATCACCGTTCCAGCAACTTCATCTCCATAGATCGTCGTCACCATTGCTGCCCTTTATCTCTTTGTACCGTGATTGGCTAAGTTCCCTCTATCTTTAGGTGTAGATGAACTAATGGTGTTTGCTATTGAAAATTCTGGTTTGCATTCTTGATTGCTTGATGTTGAGACCCCATCCCTATTTAGATGATTTTAATTGATGTATTTAGTTGAAAATTTCTGTTTCTGTGATTCATTATTTTTCATTCAAGCAATGGTATTGGTTGTACTGATAATGGATTATAACTGAACGAACTAAGTGTGCCAAGCCCTATAAGTGAAGGAGGATGGTACTCATCAAGATAGTCCATACCTAGGAGGAACCCTACATTCTGTGGTATTATTAGGCATGTGGTTATAATAAACCGAAGCATGCAATCGAATTGAATAACAGCCCCTAAAGATAGTCTTCTCTCGTATTTGCATATTGTTGTTAGCTTAGATTTGTTTCTTTCGTTCGTAGTTTAAAATCAGATTTATTGCAATTTAATTTTCATCACTTTCATCTTATCATCTTCGTAATTTAGCCTTCTAGTTCCCTGTAGATCAACCCCTTACTTGCTACTTGCTAGATTAATTTAGGGTTTTATTTTTGACCGATTAATGACACGATCAAAGTCATTGTCTCCACCACATCAAGAAAAAACATTATAAGCTTTCAATAAATTGTCCTTGTTACATAGTAATAATATAAAAAATAATGTTTTATCAAATCCTCAATTGTCAATTACAAGAATGTCAAAAAGACAACCTAGACTACAAGTCATATCCTAGGACTACATATGAATACCATATTATTAGGCCCAAGATCCAATGCATCCAATAAGGTGTAGGTGGTATTCCAGGATGCAACCCCTTCCTGTAATGATCTGATGTTTTCACATGCTATGAAGAACTTATCATTTAATTCTATAAGGATTTCAACCATCCCCCTGCACTTGTATTCCTATCAAAGCATGTACTCCTTCATTTTGATCAAATAGTAAATTAACAGCTTCAAAAAAAACAAAGAGACCATTTCTTTTTATTCTTCAATAATGGTGTTGAAAAAAACATTCTAAATAACACAACCCAATACAAAAAGGAAGAAGAAAATAAATTAAAAAAATATATGGGAAAAGATCTCTACTTGGTGGTGTGGTATAAACATTTAAATTAATTTAAAAGATATATATTATGTGAAACTTTAAACTACAGATGAATAACTTCAATCAAATAAAAAAAAGCATAGAAACTAAATTACATAAATTGCCAACAAACAAAATACATTTTACTCTGAGATAGTAAGATTTCCATTTAAATTTTGCTTGGCTAGTGCTACCTTTGAACTTGGCAGTATTCCAAAGAAAATAGACAATGAGAAGAGATGTGTGTGAGGAAGGCTAAGATAGTAGACATAGACTGTGTAGGGATAGTAGAGTAGAGAGATGTGTAAACCTTCCCGAAATCTAGATTCCAGACATAATGGGAAGAGACGTGGCAACTGAATGCACACATGTATCAATTGAGGTATGTGGTATAACTCTACCAGAACCCTATACATGTTTTTGAGGTATAGTTTTTGTTATAGCTAACACCAACCAAAAGCTCAAAAAAAAACAAGAAATAGCAAGAGGACACAGAGATATAACGTGGTTCACACATCAGTATGGTGTGCTACATCCACGGGCGAAGGCGAAGATGATTTACTATGCAAATCGGAGAAAAGATTACAATGGAGATCTCACAAACACCCAAAACGGCGCTACTGCTCTCACCCAGAAACCCTAGAACGAAAAATCCCAAATCTTACACTACTTTACAATAAAGCGGGGAAGGAACATAAATACTCCTCCATCGGCCCAAGCCCTCTACTACCATCACAGATCTCAGAAAAAGTTCCATTCGGGTCGCCACCAAAAATGTTGGAGTGGGTCATTCTTCAAAACGGGTCCAAGAATTCGAGACATACATAACAATTTTTACATTGACATTGAAATAAATTTGAAAAAAAATGGAAAGGCTTTGCAAAATGCATATATGAAAATGCAAAAAGTCCTCACATGGCCTCTCATCAAGAGATTATATATTTCTTCACGTTTCTACTTATCTAAATTTGGAGGTGCTGAGTTAATTCACAAAAATATTTACAAAAAGGGTATAAAGTTCTTCATGCTCAAGAGAATTGCAAAGACAAAAAGCAAAAGATACATGCAAATCAAAATGCAACAAAAATACCCTTAGATTCCCTCTGCTAGTATAGGTCATGCAAGGATTTGATTTAACTTGACGCTCAATTCCAAACATTTTACTGTACGGTTTGCAACATATTTTACAACTTTTTTATTGTAAAAATCACAGCACTACATATCTGCTAGTGGCTTCTATCTAGCAAGGTAACAGCCCAGTGCAATTGGAAAATACTCCTACTACCACCAATTCTCTGAGATTAGTTGTTTATAATCCACTCCATGTACTGCCAAGGCCATGCACTCATAGTGTTATTTTCCTATTTATTTGTAAACCTTATGATAGTAAATTTTATGGGCAACTCGTGAAGCTAACATTAATTTTGTGAAGCAATGCATTAGTTGTAACTTCACAAATATTTTACACTTGCGTTTATACATACCAACTAAACTATAACCAAACAGACCAACAGAGTAGAGATTTTGAATGGTAGAGCTGTCTTTTATTGTTCCCCCTTCAGGAGACAAATGGGATTTGCGAATGCACCTGAATAACCAGTACGATGGATAGATTACAAGAGACATTGTTGATGATTGTTAGATATTTACCCAATTTTTGCTTTCGCTTTAGTCAACCTGAAATTCAACTTTTAGTTTGCATTTTGAGAGAAACAATTTCTAATTGGAACAATATTGGAAGAACAGCTAAAAAAAGACAAAGAAAAACGAAGATAAAAACATCTCATTAGACATTTTTTTTCTTGCTTATATCGGAGAACCTATGAATCTAAACCCAGAGGTCAGAATCAATCTAACTCAATCCACAAAGATTAACAATAAAATTGGAGCAAAAAGGGCAGAGGGTCCCGTAGTACCTGGTAGACGATGTTGCCATTGTCTTATAGCTTGGTGTTTTTATACGGAATGAGCTTGAGATTGACAATTGTAACTAATAGACCTTTGGTAGATGATTAACAGTGAAATTGGAGCAGAGCCAGTGTTCCTGATTTAAACCAAAATACCCCCAGTGAGTGCAAATATCTAGGCAGTGATATAGTCCGTTACCACAGCTCTATCTTTCAATATCACCCAACCTAACTAAAAATTATCAAAAACAAAAAAAACCCAAGTACAAAATCTCATAGATAGTTTGAGAGAGACAGGAAGTTAATTCATGGAGGAAGTGTGGGAGGGAAGAGAGTTTCAGACAGAGAGAAGGAACGGGGATAGGGGTTTAGAGATAAGAGTGTGTACTAGAGAAGGAAAGTGGAGAGAGAGAGAGAGAGATAAGATTGTGTAATAGAGAAGGACATGGGGAGAGACAGAGAGAGAGAGAGAAAGAGAGAGAGAGCGTGAATAATTAGAGGTGTATATACTTATAGAAAACACATACTCTCATAGAATGCTGTTAGAGTCTCTGCACAAGCTTGTTGATGTACATTGCTGTAAAATCAAAATAAATATTAAAAGAATATATATTTAAAAAGAAATAAATAAATAAAAACTATTAACTTTTAGAATATGAGCAACCCGGATATTGCTGCAACCAAGGACGGATGCTTTCTTGATTGTCAGGTAAACTATGAATCCATTCAAAGACAAGGTCAAGTTGATATATATATCAGTTCATAAATTCAATCACTGCCTGGAAAAGAGGAGGGAAAGGGTCAGGAGACAGAGCAAAAGGTGAAGAAAACATTACCTACGGTTGGGGAGGTAATTTTTGCCTCGTTCCTGAATGTCTGGGCAACCTTGTGCAGCTTCTTTTTTATCATATAATCATGAATGTAGAGATTGAGACTGCATAAAAAACCAACCCAAATCACCAAATAAGAAGATTCATCCAAAGAAAAAAGAACAAGAACAATAATGAAGAAGTAAAGCAATAAAAGCACAAGTACCCGCATCTTATCTGCGTCCCACTTAATATCGTCCATGATCAGCTCCAGGTCCTGCAAACGACTAAAACCTCATAACTTCACAGTATTAGACCAGAGAAGGGGGAGGGAAGAAATAAATCAGCGAACGAGAGAAGTAAAACCTGGTGTGACATAGATGTAGAAACCAGATTATACCTAAAATATAAGAAAGGAAAGGAGGAAGTACCAATGAGGGTTTCAGAGAGCTATACACGAAATAGAGTGAGTTGGATCTGGTTGAGTAATGGGAAAACTTCATACCAGTTCGAAGGCTTGCGGGGAAGATGAGAAAAATAGGTTCGAGGGCATTTGGGCTGGCTTACGCGGAAGATGAGAGAACCTCTTCGCATAGGGTCGAGGGTGGGAGAAGGCACGGATCTTATTTTTGGGGTGCAAGGAGGCAGAAAAACGGAAAAGGAAAGTCCAAAAAAATAGAGAAAAAGGAGAGAGATAGAACGAAATGTGAGGAATTGAGAGGAATAAGGAAATTATTTTTTTAGTGAATATCTAATCTAAGTATTAAAAAAATAGAAAGAGTACCAATAATTTGTGAAAAATAAAAAAAGAAAAGAATATATCAAACAAGATAAGAAGGGTAAAGTAGTCAAGTGAAAAAGTAGCAACGAAGCATGCATTCGTGCACTTATATAATAGTATGATAGTATGATATATATATATCTATGTATCCTATAAAAATACGTACTCAAAATTTTTTGTCAAAATTTTTAGATACCTAAAATGACCCTGATACCCACCCATCCAAAGTCCAAAATACCCCTCCTCCCCTTTCAATCTCACTAACAAGTGTTTCTTCTTTCTAAGAAAAATAAAAAACATGATCCCACCCCTCTCTCTCTCTCTCTCTCTCCCCCCCCCCTTCCAAACCGGTGTTTCTCATTCCAAGAAAAAAAACTACCAAATTCCTTTGATCCCACCCCCGCCCCTACCTCTCTCTCCCATTCTTAACCGGTGTTCCTTTGTTTTTCAAGAAAAAAACTACTGAATCCCTATAATCTCACACACACACTCTCTCTCTCTCGAAGCAGGGGTCTCCCCTTGCCCTGCGCAGTCGTCTACTTGGATGACAACTCACCCTTCCTGACCTTCATTCTGGTTATAGTATCGGTTGTGGAAGATGAAAGAAAGCATCTATATTACCTTCGAAAAAAGCTATCTCACAAGGACGATGCAATCCTTGTAAATGCAGTTACAAGGCCAACAAAATGTCTATTGGCCCAAACCCTAAAAGGAGAACTATCATCGCAATGGAAAGAGATTAATAAAGAATAAAGAGTTGAAAACTAGAGACCTCAGGAGATGGAATTCTCTTAGAAGAGAACGCGTGTCACACCCCAAACCACCCCCTGGGAGGATTAGGTAGGTGACCCGAATTGCGTAACGGCAATCCGCCAAATCCCACGGAACTAGAAGCAGTGCTTACATTCACGGAACCACATTCATCACTTTACCATAAGTAAGAACAGAGTGCTGCAGATAAACTACAATTGCAATAACAAATAGAAAGTGTAGCGATACGGGAAATGATGATAATATATACATAGATAATGTTTGATACATTTCCCAACAACCGACAAACTAGAAAGCAAAGCTGACAAGAGACAAGCCAAAGTAAATACATATCTAAATATATATAGGGTGAGATAACTCAACCCCAAAAGGAAAAGAAAATAAAAACTACATAGAACCACAGTCAGTACGGGGATCAACTCCTAACAAAAATAAAAAGGAGCCCCCAAGACAAAAAGCATCACGTGCACTCTTCAACGGTCTTCATCAATGACCACCGAAAATGTACGCAGGATTGGTATGACCTCCATCGGGGTCCACACCAACATCAGCGTAATAACTAGGACTCTCCTCCTCGAGATGAGCCTCCATGCCACAGCGGCATCGATCTGCAAAATCATCTAAGAAAAACAATGTATAACAGAGTGTGAGCCCCACTGAGCTCGTGAGCAAATCATATCATTATGCATGCACATGCAACCACAATGCACATGATCCTACATGATATGCAAGTCCAGATTATTTATTAGCCACCTAACAATACAACTAATTCAGGTCTGTGCTACTACAATCCCCAATACTTGTATCCCTGGTGCGGGCTTCTAACCCCTTCCCGCGATACACCCATTGAGTTGTTGGAGAGGACCAGTCAGCTCCCGCATTCGTTCACCAAGGTCAGCCCGACCAGCCCTCTGTGATTAACCTGTAGGGCAATCCATTTCTTTTCTCTTTTCTTTTCATTTCTGGCTTATAGCCCGGCATATAACTCATATTCACCATTCCGGTGTTCTTTTCATTTCTTTTCTCTTTTCACATATACATATGGTCACCGTCACAGGCATCCAACACCTACACCCCTGTTGGCAAGGGTGTGTAGCACGGGTGATGAATCTCTAGCCCCATGTCTATATGGCATCGTATGAGTCGGGTGGTGTCAATCGCATCCCATTTTACGGGCTACCACAGGCCTCATTTCCAAGCCGACTACGGCATCTAATCTAACAAACAATCATCAAATAAGAAGTTCATAGTGTTGATCAACAGACAGTCATTATGCAGTGATTTGAGCAATTTGAAATAGAAGTAAATAACACAGCATTTGTATTTACAATTCTTAATAGCAGGCATAGCATCATAATTACACATGCACATATGATAATATTATTCACTCACCTGAGTTTGGTTCTAGAAACTCAGTTGCAAACTCAGTTCCAACAGCAGCCTGGTTGTTGTCCTCGAGCTCGGGATCAATTCCTAGATATAAATAAGAAGTTGTCATGTTAGGTTCCCAAGTTGTCTCTGGTAGTCCTAGAGTTAACCTAAGCTCACTGGGTTGACCCAGTGTTCAGTTGGTTCTCACTTGGAATCACTGGGCCGTGCACTGGGCCTTAGGCTCATGTCCCGGTGCATCATCCAGTGTCGGTGGCATAAGGGTAAAATGGTCATTAATAGTGACTATACCTGACCTTAGGTCAGATTAGGTTCACAGTGCTGTCCACAGCTTGTCTGTGCTGTAGGACCAAGCACAGCAGGGTTTCCTTCACCTGTGGGGCCCACTTGGGTTCCCAAGCTATACCCACATAAGGACAAATGTGGGGAATGGCATTTATGTCATTTCCCACCTTCCCATAGTGTCACATGGCCAATGGGTTAGGTCCCCAAAGCCAGATCAGCATTTCTGCAGAAAAACCTTCACTGGGCGATGGCTCTGGGCGTTGGGTGCATCGCCCAGTGCCCTCAAATCGACATTGGGCTGAGTTCCTAAGGTTGGGCTTTTTAGGCTATACTCAAATTTGATCCCTCTACATGTTAGGGGGTCAGGTAGCCCCTTGGATGGTCTACCTCTTTATCCAAATGGATCCTCCATTAGACCCACCATTTGGCTATCAGAGGCTGCCCAGACAACCCAGTGAATAGTATCACAGGGTTTTCTTCAAGCTTGGAATTCAATTTCAGCCACATGCAGGGCTGGAATCAGATGTAATTTGATGTTCCATGGCTAAAATCATCTAGGGTTAGGTCTGTGTAGCCATGGTTTACATCCAGGGTTCCAAACTGTCAGTCAGAAGTGAATCTGAGCAGTGCAGCCATGCACAGCCAGATTCGGCTCTCAAGAACAGCAAATCAGAATTATAAAATTAAATAAAAATCTCAGATCTTCCATGCTCAAGGCTTGCATGGCAGATCTGGAGCTGTCCAGGGCAAACCCTAGCTGTTCAGGGCTGCCCAGGGAGCAGAAACACATCAACCACAGAGATAGCATGGAAGCAGAAGGTATCCATATATGTATTCATACCTGAACAGTGCAGAGGTGACACGAAAATCCAAGCCTAGGGGCTGAGAGAAGCTCTCCCTTCCTTCTTCCTTTCTTCCTTCCTCTTCCTCTTCTTCTTTCTCTCGTCTTTCTCTCCTTTCTCTCCTCACGGTTCCAACAGTGCTAAGGGCTCTAAATGAGCCCAAACCCTTCCTATTTATAGGCCCAGCCCTTACTAAGGCTTGTTTGTCTGTGAAGGCCTCTTTTGAAAATCAGTTTTTAAACTGATTCAGAGTGATTCTGGCACACTGGTGGGGTCCACAGTGAACTAAGAGTATGAGGTGGTCCCTCAAACTCCCCTCTATCTATGGAGGGTGTCCATGTCCATGTTGGGTGGTCCCCATAATTAAAAACCATTAAAATATGCTTGTTTCACTCCTGGCGATATTCTGGGCCTTATCGCATCGCCCAAGTGCCATCGTCCGAGAATTCCAACAAGCTGAAATTTAGTGGGGCTTGCATAGGGGTTTACCCTTGGTCGGGTATTGCCCCCACATGCCAAATAGAGGATTTTACACACATTTCCAGAGGTGGGTCCCACAGTTATGAGGAGGAGAGAGATTACCTGGGGTCCAGGCCATACATCATGCTATGAGCTATGCAACTGCATGGGTCTGCTATCCACCTTCTGACAAGTATGTAGGGTGACATGCACAAGGTTTTCTCATTAATCCAAGTCACTGGAGTGGTACTCCACAGTGTTCCTGGTTGCCTGGTTAGGGGTTCCTGTCCTTCAATTTAAATTCCAGCCAATCAGGAGCAAGGTTTGACATTTCTCCCCACCTTACAAAAATTTCGTCCTTGAAATTTGCTTACCTTGCAATTCGAAGAGTTGAGGATACTTCTCTTTCATTTCTTCGAAACGTTCCCATGAAGCTTCTTCCACTGAATTGTTTCCCCATCGAACTTTCACAAAAGCAACGGTGCGGTTACAAAGGTTATGCTCCTTTCTATCCAATATCTCCATGGGTTGCTCTTCGTAGGTCATATCCACATCCAACTGTTCAGGTTCAGTTGATAGTACATGTGTCGGTTTGTTATTATACTTCCTCAGCATCGACACATGAAAAACATCGTGGACGCCTGCCAAAGATGGAGGTAGTGTCAGTCAGTATGCTACGGGTCCCACCTTATTGAGTATTTCATAAGGACCAATGAATCTTGGGCTCAACTTGCCTTTCTTGTTAAAACATAGCAATCCTTTAGTTGGAGACACCCGAAGGAATACTTTTTCTCCGATTTCAAATTCAATATCCTTCCTTCGATTATCTGCGTAACTTTTCTGTCTTGACTGGGCTGCTTTGAACTTCTCTGTTATAACGTCAACCTTGTCGCAGGTCGCTTGTATCATCTCGGGTCCAACATATTTTTGTTCATCGACTTCATCCCAACATAACGGAGTTTGACATTTTCGTCCATATAGAGCTTCAAATGGTGCCATGCCAATGGTGGAGTGATAGCTATTATTGTATGCAAATTCCACCAGAGGAATGTGAGCATCCCAACTATCATTCATTTCCAAAACACAGGCTCGAAACATATCTTCTAGTGTCTGGATGGTTCTTTCTGACTGTCCATCCATCTGCGGATGGAACGCCGTGCTAAGATTTAGTTGAGATCCCAATGCCTTTTGTAGACTCCTCCAAAATCTTGAGGTGAATCGAGGATCTCTGTCAGACACAATACTGATAGGCACGCCGTGTAAGCGGACTATGTTTTCAATGTATATCTGGGCAAGCTTCTCCATTGGGTAACTTATCTTGATCAGTATGAAGTGTGCCGCCTTCGTTAGTCCGTCTACAATCACCCATATCGCATTCATGCCCCTCCTGGTGTTGGGCAGATTTATCACGAAGTCCATAGTTATCCTTTCCCACTTCTATTCAAGTATGGGAAGTGGCTGCAACAAACCATACGGTCGGTGTCTCTCTGCTTTTATTTGTTGACAGGTGAGGGACTTGGACAGGTATATTGTTATTGTTTGCTTCATTCCAATCCACTAGTAATACTTCTTCAAATCCTTGTACATCTTTGTACTTCTGGGGTGGATTGTATAGGGTGAGTTGTGCGCCTCTTTAAGGATTCAGTCTTCGACATCAAAATCATTCGGCACACACAATCTGTCTCGAAACTTCAGTGCACCATCTTGGGCCAAAGAAAATTCTGGGTCCTTATGGACACCTTGTTGTACTTCCCAAATTATCTTGGCCAACTCAGGATCTAATGGTTGCTTTACACTTAATTCTTCTCGTATCAATGGCTGCAGGTCCATAGCTACTAATTGCATTGCCATTCCTTCGATCACGAGTTCCAGATCAAATTTTTGAGCTTCTTCTACCAACGGCTAGCTTACGAATAAGGAAGCGAGGGATGCAGTCTGAGATTTTCTGCTTAATGCATCCACAACAACGTTGGCCTTACCAGAGTGGTACTAGATTTCACAATCGTAGTCTTTCACCAATTCCAACCATTGCCACTGTCTCATGTTCAGCTCCTTTTGGGTGAAGAAAATACTTCAGGCTTTTATGATCGCTGAAAATTTCACTCTTCTCACCATATAGGTAATGTCGTAAAATTTTTAACGTGAAAACTACCGCTGCCAATTCTAAGTCATGAGTGGGGTAGTTCTTCTCATGCTCTTTTAATTGTCTAGAGGCATAGGCGACTGCCTTACCTCTCTGCATCAGGATGCCACCTAATCCTGTTCTGGATGCATCGGTGTATACCACCATTCCTCCGATGCCATCTGGAATGGTTAGAACTGGAGCTGTTACCAATCGGTTCTTCAATTCCTGAAAACTTTTCTCATATGCTTCATTCCATTCAAATTTGGCTCCCTTCTTTGTGAGTTTTGTCATAGATGCCAAAATCTGTGAGAAGTTTTCAATAAACCGTCGATAATATCCGACTAAACCTAAGAAACTTCGAATCTCAGTGGCAATCTTCGGAGTTTCTCATTCAATAACTGCTTTCACCTTGCCTGGGTCTACTTTAATGCCATCCTTGGTGACGATGTGTCCCAGGAATCCAGTTTGGTGATGCCAGAATTCACATTTACTGAACTTAGCGAAAAGTTTATGCTCTCGCAACAGCTGCAACACGAAGGTGAGGTGTCAAGCGTGTTCTTCTTCATTCTTGGAATACACCTGGATGTCGTCAATAAACACGATGACGAACTTATCTAACACATCATGGAATACTCTGTTCATCATGTCCATGAAAGCTGTCGGGGCGTTGGTTAATCCGAACAACAAAACCAAAAATTCTTAATGTCTGTATCGAGTGCGGAACGCCATTTTTTGAATGTCGCCACTCTTGATCTTCAGTTGATGGTATCCTGACCTAAGATCAATCTTAGAGAAAACTCTTGCTCCTTGTAGCTGATCGAATAGGTCATCGATATGCAGCGATGGATATCGATTCTTGATAGTTAGCTTATTCAACTCGCGGTAGTCGATACACAGCCGCATACTACCATCCTTCTTCTTAACAAACAGTACGGGTGCTCCCTAAGGTGATACACTGGGTCGTATAAATTCCTTCTTCAACAGGTCTTGAAGTTGAACCTGCAACTCTTTTAGTTCGATTGGCGCCATCCGATATGGTGCTTTGGATACCGGTGCTGCACCAGGAATTAGATCAATCGCGAACTCTATATCGCGGTCAGGCGGTAGCTGCGTCAGATCTTCTAGAAAGACATCAGGAAATTCTCTGAAGGCTTCTAGTTCCTCCAAGGGTTTTATCTTTGCCTCCGTGTCTATCACAGTGGCCAAAAAGCCTTGGCATCCATCATCAAGGAACTTTCGCACCTGGAGGGCTGATAAGGTTACTCTCCTGGGTTTCTTCCTTGGTTTACTTTGATAGATGAGGATTGACCCATCATTCATCTTAAATACTATCTTCTTTTCCGCACACAAGACGTTTGCATCGTAGGCAAATAACCAATCCATGCCTAGTATCACGTCAAAATCATTTATATCCATCTTTATCAATCGTGTGGTTAGTTTCTTCCCACAAATTTCAATCTGACAAAGGTCGTAGACCTTCTTCAAGCTCACGACACTTCCTGTCAGTGTGCTGACCACTAGCTCATGCCCGATGTCTCTCGGTTGATCCTTCATCTTACTTGCAAAGGTTGAGGAGACGAAAGAGTGGGTTGCGCCCGAGTCGAATAATAGTTGTGCGGGTGTAGTTGAGACATTCAGGGTACTTAGGGTTTGTAGGTAATTTAGGTTACATAAAGTAAGCCAATTAGTCCCTATAAGTTAGTAGTGTTCAACAAACTTACCTGTCAATACATCGGGGTTCGCCTCAGCTTCTTCATTCATCATCGTAAACACCTTTCCTTACGCTCAATTGTCCTGTGGCTGGAAAGACCTAACGTAGGGCTGATTTAGCGAGTTGTTGCTGTACCCACGCGTTCTACAATCTCTGGCGATATGCCCTTCCTTGTTGCACTGGAAACACTTAAAGGGTGGAACAGCTGGTGTTGAGGCTTGGCTCACTTGACTTGTTACTAGTCGGGCTGGCGAAGCTGCTGTTGTAGCTTGATTCATCGCTGGTTGAGCAGGTCGATTGAATGTGGGGCGAAAAGGGTTCTGACCCACGTTCGGTCTACGATACGGAGTCGAGACGGAATTTGAGTTGGTTCCGCGGTAAACTTTAAATGGCCAGGTATAGGTCTGGAAATTGTTTGGCCTTTCACCTACAGAAGACGTCACAGCTTTTTCTTTCTCCTTTTCCTTAAACCTATCTTCCATTGTCTTCGCCTTGTCGACCATTTGAGCGTAATCCCGAATGTCCATGATTGACAGTACTGACCCAATCTCAGTCTTGAGTCCTTTCTCAAATTTCTTCGCCTTACTAACTTCCACTTTCAGGTGCTCTAGGGTAAAATGGAACAAGTCTTCAAATCGCTGTTGATAATCCAGCACTGACTTGGTTCCTTGCACTAGTGTGATAAATTCAGCTTCTTTCTTGTCCCTGAAACTCTCTAGGAAGTAGTTCTTGAAGAAAACTTCTTTAAATTGCTCCCACGTGGGGTTCGGATGAGTAACTTCTAGATTAGGTTTAGTAGCTTTCCACCAGGCTTCGGCTTCATTTTATAACTGATAACCCGCACATATCAGCTTTTATGCGTCCGTGCACTCCAGTACTTCAAATGCCTTCTCTAGTGCACTAATCCACCGTTCCAACTGCATTGCTTCAGAAGTTATTTTGGAAAATGCAGGCGGTTGGAGTTTCTTGAATCTTTCCATAACCTTGGTGGTAGAGAAGAAGGAATGCAGGTATTAGCGTGAATCCAATCACATCCTAATAGAGCGTTGTAATTTGCCATAGCATTTATGACAAAGAAGGCTGTTATAGATATTCAGCCATCGAATTTTACTTCAATTGGCAAGATTCCTCTTGGTGTGCTTACCCCTCCTAACAAGTTTTTCATGGCTACATTTGCTGGAATCAAGTCCTCATATGATTTCCCAATTTTCTGCATCATACAAGCTGGCAGAATATTAACCGTCGCTCCGTTGTCCACTAAAACCTTTGTAACTGGTTTACCATCCGAGTGGGATTTTATGTATAAAGGCTTTAGATGCTGAGTCATTTCTTTGCTAGGCTTCTCAAAGATAAACTTAGCTTTATCACATTCCTTCAGTGGTATTTGTTCTTTGCAGTCAATCAATGACTCCGCCTCCTTGACCAAACCTTCTATCTTCACTTCAACACCCATAATTTGAGGTAGACCGTCCTCATCATCTGAAGACTCTACTTCTTCAAAATGTTGGTCTGAACATGACTGAAAAAATTTCGGTAGCACATACATCATGTTAATGGGTATTTGTGTCTCCACTGAACCAAACATCAGATTAATAAAATTATATAAATCACTACTAGTTGCAGGACTGGAATCTGATACTTCCTCAGAACTTTTAGCACTGCATTGTTTATTGTTCTCAATACTTACAGTGCCATTTTGCAACTCTTCTTTGGCTGGACTCACCTTATTCACATCTTCTTGTGATGTCAATTTTGGCTGGACTCACCCTTTTCTTTCCTTCTTGTGAGTCTTTGGCTTACTTCTTTCTTTTCTTCAAACATCCTACGTATCCCCGTCTGAACTAATGGTTTGGTTCTGTCAATTTTCATTGCATGAGCGGCGGCTTGTTGTCTTTGCCACCTTATTTTTTTGAGTCTGAGTCATACCATGCTTACAATCAAAAGAAAACTTATGATGCCTAGCAACGTGCCATCTCTCATCTTGAATAATGTGAGGCCGAACCATATGTCTGTAAGGTGCCCTATCGTACCTTTGCACAAAAGAAGGGTGCTCATAGATCAGCTCACAAACCTAACCTCCCAAACGTCGACCTACAAGCACCCTTCCTGGTGATGGTACTCGTATCCGGTCTTTAACAGAAACTCTCCCTACTTGATGTTTTAAATGCAAAGTTTCTGCATTTGGTCTCCCAGGTTACTGGCGCTCCACCACCTGAAAATCATCAAAATTAAGATGCCGGCGCACTCCTTGTGATGCTTCAGACTTCGATGGGATTTCACGCTTGCTCTTAGACTCAATTTTTAGTGACGTTCCTACAACTTTCCTGAGTTAATCACCTTCGTTCTTTTGTTCTGATTTTGTTTGATTCCGAACCTGAGAAGACATTGGTTGATCCTCAATGAAACATCTACAATGAGTACACACTCCCCCAATGAAAAGTTTATACTTCGTTTGGTTCTTTGGCAATACTTGATTGCTTGTCTATTTCTGACACCTCGCCGATTTGAATTCTAGATGAGTTACTGGACAATCTTGACTGGTCTTCCACAATCAAAACACCTTTGTCCTTTTGTGACATGTTTGTTGCATGAACCTTTTCCTTTCCATTGACCGTTGACGATCCTGAGTGAACTTTTCTTGATGTTACACTTCTTCCACCTAGGGCTGTAAACGGCTCGGATTCACTACTATCCGAATCTGAATCCGTTTAACAAATGTAATATCCGATATCCGGATACTATCCGATCCGATAAACTCTCCGATTAGTGAACATTATACTTATGGATTTCCAACTCCGATTACTGATTTCCGACTCCGATTACCGATTTTCGACTTTGATTACATGTTTTATTAAACTGCTACCTATTCTTAGAGAGGTGGTGTTTTGTTCTTTAAATTGGATTATCATTAATTAGATGGAAAAATAATGGATAGATTGATCCTGTTATCTTCAAATCAAACCTCAAATTGAAGTTTTTTACACCATTGTCATTTGAAAACTATACCCATGGTAAATAATAATACACTTCACCAAATGTAGGTAATAAAGCTCAAAATGACAATAGTGTAGATTGAACCTGTGATTTTCAAATCAAACCCCAAAATGAAGCTCTTCATGTGTTCAACAAATCCTTAAGCATGAGTTCAAAGTAAAAAAACTAACAAAACCTTGTTCAAAGACAGACACCATAGTATTTTGCAATTCTAAACTAAACTACCGGAAATAAACGATTACACTAGTACCCTTGTAAATAGGATTTCACATTTAAATACTCTGGAAGCTTGTCATTAGTTTGTGCTTCAAACAACGAAACTCCATTGATAACAACTCCAACCAATGTGAAAATTGGAAACCATCTGCCTGCAATAAAAATATGACAAGCCTGAGCAAATGATCTTATCTACTTGATTCACAATCTATTAATAAACTTTTATTACATGGTAAGAGCAATATCTATAAGTTACTTCGAGAAATGAGCCCATTGATTCTTAGTAGCAACCCATCACCACAATAAGTTATTTGCTATAAATAAGATCAAAGGTTACCACTTAACAGTAGTAGAACTAACACCAACAACTCTAAAACCGAAATATTCAACCAAATATATCTTCAAAACCAATATTAACCCACGACTACCTTTAGAAATTTGATAAGGAAAGTAGCCTACCTCTTAGAGAAACCCACACTCCCACTTTCTTGGGCACTTCCAAGTTCCAATCCTTACTCCTAGCTCAAGCCTCAATCTTGAATCAAGATTGTTCAACCTAAAAACAAATGAGGGAAGAGAGAAAAATTAAACAGGATGTACTTGGGATCTCTAGAGAAAATTCATGTCTCTCACATGGATTTAAACATGTACCTATGCTTCAATTAGCAATTACTCCAAAAATTCACAAGGCTCAAGAATAGTCAAAAATGCACATAAACAAATAGCAAAGCCTTCTTGAGGTAAGTTGAATAAATTACTAAATGTGGACAACTTAATTACAAGATATCATCTCATTAAATGTACATGAGTGATATTCGAGGGAGACCACAATAATTCCGGATAAGGGCAGCCATCTAAAAAGAGACTAACATCAACTTATCACTCAATTGACCAAGACTTGGAGAAAAAGAAAATGCAAATAATAATGCACAGCAAGAGAAGGGCAACCAAAATTCAATTTGGCATACTATTAAAAATATTCTTACCCCAAACACCTAGCCACCTAGGATGTCAAGAAAGTATTTAGTAGCCACCCCCTAGGGGGAAAATAGAAGAATTTAGAACTCAGAAATGTTTGAAGCATATGCAATAATCAAGTAGGACTAACTGGCCCTGGAGGTTATTTTTATATTTTTATATCTCCTGACCACATTTACCGGTATTGGTTAGTCAAGAAGGCAAGCTTGGATATCTTATCCATTTAAACTTGTAATTCTTTTCTGTATCTTTCATTATTCTCCTTGTTTTGTTGTTCATCATCATCATTCATGATAAAATATTTAAAGAATGTGGTGTTAGGGAAGGCATATGGTGTCCCCGCCTCTCTTTTTTAGAGATAATTTTTACTTTCATCTATTCCCTTACATCTTTCCTTCCATACTTTTTTCGTATTATGATCTTTTTGGAGTGTGTCCGGAATCTAAGGGAAGATTTGGAGCAGAATCCAATAAGAGGTTACTGTTGGTCAGTGGCTTTAGAGAGAGAGAGAGAGACAGAACTAGAAAAACTGCAGGTAAAGAAGAGGCAGCTTGATTGAGCCTATAATGCTACAGCATCTGTGGGTCTAGAATAGGAAAAATAAATAAGTGATTGATATAATCTTCCACGGCAATGCAAGGTGAGGAGTTCAAATAATTCTGTTGTAGTCTCTAAAAGTCTAGGGCTGCAAGATGCATACTGAGAATATAAAAACAGTGAAATTTATCATCTAACAATATGCATTATCAAACTAGAATGCACACCATTCGCAGCCCAAGTGGCTCTGTGGGCTACGATAAGAAGAGGCTTTCCGCCATGTGAAAGAAACAGTAAAGTGAAGACATGTCCAAGCCATTTTAAGCTGATCAAGTAACCAACCCTCTCAATGGACCTTACTGTCCACATCAGTCAGTCCCGTACACCATTGTGTATCATGGTAATTCATGGTTGCTTCTTCAATATTTGAAGAAAAACTTGAAAGTCAAAAGATAGAAGATAGATCGCAAGAACAAAAATAACTGCAGTACTACAAATCCTCAGTAATGAAAGATCGCAAGAAGAAAAATAACTGTAGTACTACAAGTCCTCAGTAATGAAATCAAACATGTACATACCATCACATTAACCCGAAGACCGGGTTACTAAAAGCCACAAAAAAAAAATATTCAATAATCCAAGATAAATTTAAAAAAAAAAAATTATCTAAGAAAAAACATGGATTTGGGTATCTATCCGTTTCCATCTATTAATTCAAAAGTTCAAGAGATCTCTGTTTTACAGTCTACAGTCTACTCTGTCTGTATTAGGTGAACCCGAAACTGTGCTTCCATTGCCCAAAAACCATAATCATTTTGAGCCAAAAGACACCTCACCTGCAAGGACAATCAGGCTTAATCCACGTGGGCCTTTGCTACTCAAACTCGAGTTCAGATGTATCAGATCTGCTACGGTGCTACCCACATGGTTCAATGGTGAAGGCAGAGAGACAAAGATGCTAGTTTATGTAAGATGGGGGCAATTACTATTATAGTATTACTCCCCTGAACTCATTCTATATTTGTAAAAAAAATCATCTACAGCAGCCCCATCTGAGCCATCTCCCAACCCCTCCCCCCTTTCGGCTCCAACAGTAATATATTCTCCTTTCATTACCCATTTATGATTTACCCCCTGCTGTAAGCTTGTAACAGCAAATTCAAACAAACAAAAACACTCCACGTTCACAGCAAGACACTCCTCCCTTCGACTCTCATTCTCACCCAATTCCTTGACCCCAAACCAGATAACTTCTTCAATTTTCACTGAAAATTACCCCACCCATTTGACTTAAAATAAAACCCACTGTCGATTCCCAGCGAAAACGCTCACCACCCCTTTTTTTCCCTCTGAAACTTCGATCAACCCCTTCTACAGTTCGACCAGTGAAAAGATAAAAACAGGAAAAAGAGCAAAGAGAAGAGATCGAGCAAAGACAGAACCAACAGAGAGATAAGGAAGAAGAAGAACAATTAGATACCTAATTGGTCCAAAGCGAGAGTCGAGAGGGTTGTGCGAGTGCCGTTGCCGGTGCCGCCAAGAGTCGAGAATCAAGAGTGAGTGACCTTGATGCTTGAGGGTTGATTGTAGAGTGCCGGCGCCGCTGAGCAAAGAGATAAGGAAGAAGAAGAACAATCGGACACCTAATTGGTCCAAAGCGAGAGTTGAGAGGGTTGTGCGAGTGCCGTTGCCGGTGCCGCCAAGAGTCGAGAATCAAGAGTGAGTGACCTTGAAGCTTGAGGGTTGATTGCAGAGTGTCGGCGCCGCTGAGAGTTTGAAACTTGAGACTTGAGAATCGAGAGTGAACGAGGGAGGAAGAGATTCAAGAGACTAGGGATTTTGGGATTTCTCGATTAGGTTAAGAGTTAGGATGATATTGATATTACAAAAGTAACCTTGAGCCCTTGATATGACAAAAATAATCTTACAAAAACACTAATAATAAGAGCAATATAGTAATATTAATATATTTTTATGACAAATATTAAATAATCATACTTTATAATCGGATAACAAATTATCCGATTATTATCCAACTTCGAATCCGATTAGTTTTCGGACGGATTCGGATATTTTTCGGAAACCAAAATTCTGGATTCGAAACCTCCTAAACGGATTTGAACTCGGAACGGATTCGGATTTTCGGCTTTCCATTTACAGCCTTACTTCCACCAATTGTTGTTGATTGAGGAAGTTGATTTCTTACCACATTTGTTCATGGTCTGATAGAAATTCTTGTCAAATCGGCAGTGATGACGTTGACCGATGGGAAAGGGTTCTCGTCAACCAACATCACTCCTTTCTCCTTCTTCAAAAATTTTATCCGTCCATCAGCAACTGCTTTTTGCAGAGCATTTCGTAAAATAGTGCAAGCATTAGTGTGATGTGAATATGTATTATGCCACTTGCAATACCGTTTATCTTTAATCTGATTTATATGAAGAATTTGATGCCCTTAGACAACTTAATTTGTTTCTCCTTTAATAAACGGTCAAAAATTAACTCTGCTTTCTTTAAATCAAAAGAATACTTGCAGTTATTCTCATAAACCTTCGGTTGAGGAGGAGGTTTTGATTGGTCTGTTGGGTATACCAACACTTTATAAGTGTAAGGCTTTCCCTCGACATTTTCAGCCAAACTGACTTACAGTCAATGTAACTGACCGAGTTCTTATCTTTTGATCCCATCAAATTTATATTATAAGTAGAATCCTTATAATATGTTCCTGTTGACGCGACCCATCTTTATTCTTCCTCTTTGATGAAAAACTCATAACTGGTAGCTTGAGCCATAAGTTGGCTTAGGTCTAAGAATTGTTGACCAGCAAAATGCTTTCGTAACTCAAAATGCAAACCATTTAGTGCAATACTTGTATATTCATTTTCCTGTAAAGGAGTTGCACATCTATACTTTGCAGTCTTGTGCCTGTTGATGTATTTTTCTACAGATTCATCATGTGCTTGGCACATTCTTGCCAAGTCCACTACCAACACGACTGGTTCAATGTGATAAAACTGCGAAAGGAACTTTTCCTCCATTTCGCTCCAATTTTGGATAGAATTAGCTGGTAAATTGTAGTACCACGTGAATGCTGACCCAATCAGAGAATTAGCGAATAAACGAAGTTTCATAACATCGTTTGCCCCTAAATTTCCACATTGCACCGTGAAACAGGCAATATGCTCAACGGTTGACATCGCATCTTCTCCTGAAAATTTGTCAAATTCTGGGACCTTGTAATTTTGGCCAGGTTCTATTAAATCGAGATGATCAAGGTAGGGCTTCCTATATGTAGGCCTATCCATCGGCCTAAATATTGGGTTTATCTGATCCTGAATCAAACGAACCAATTCATCTCGATCAAAGACTAACTAATTTACAAGCCCAAGAGGTGGTGCAGCCAAAAGGTTGTGTCCTTGAAAATCTTGATACCTCTGAGCCTCTTCTAGTCGGCCAAAACGTTCATTTTCAAGTCCTGCATCAATTTGTGGCTCTTGTAAATTAAAACCACCCTGATTTGCAAAACCGTGGTTACCACTGCCATAATTTCTTTGACCGTTTCGCCGTCCATGGTTGAAATGTCTAGCGGCTTGATTTCCATTTTGATTTGGATATCCACCTGTAGGAACAGTATTAACCCCTATTGCTACAGTAGGATTATGCGGCAATGGGGTCATAATAGGAACCTGTGTCAAGGGAGCCACCATCGGAACCTGTTGACAAGGAACAAACATTGGGTTAGTATAGTTTGTGGATGGCACAAATGCCATCACAGGATTGATTGGATTATTAGGCTAGGGCTGTTTCAATGGCACTCCTCTTATTTGATCACCATTATTTAACGCATGGGCTAGGTGATCAGTGCCTATTATAACATTGCTCTTAACGTTTCCTCCATCAGTACGGCTGTGTACTTGACTTGATGAAGGCCTTACGTTGTTATGTTGATTCCAGTTGGTCATTTGATTTTGGGCCATAAGAACGGACATCTATTGATCATGCCTCATATGCTGGTTAGAATTTGACTGGTTCATGGATGTGACCATTTGTTGCATAACCACCATAATTTGATTAGCAACATCTCCATTCAATTCATTGTTTGCTTGCAAAACTGGAGGAGTCTCCACCACATCTGGCGGTGTACAATTAGCTTCTGGTGAATGAGAAGGTGAACCTACCACTTGAGTCCTTTCCGCAAGACTAAGTGTCATACTTCTTGTGGTCGCCATGATTTTTCAGTTAATGGTCCCACCGGGCGTGCCAAAATATTTACCTTCAATTTTTTGGCAAAACACGAAGATTGCAGGGCGTGCTGGAGCTTTTGAAAACCCAAGAAAAGAGTAATCTGACTTCTTCACAAACGAAGATAGCTTCTTCACTTTTGCCTCGGTCACTCCAAGGACTTTACACCAAGTTGAATTCTGAAGCAAAATTGCAGAAAGAACAATCTAACAAACGATTGAAACTAAAACTGCTTTTATTAACTACTAGAAGAAAAGTTAGAAAGGAAGTAAACTCAACTGATCAACACTTCCGTTGAAATCAGGAGGAAAAACAAGAAGAAAAGTAAAATGAAAACAAACACATTTCGAGTGAATTGGTTTTCATAATTGTTGATGATGCTCTTCCTTCTTGACTTTTCCTTTTATTGTGTAAACTGTTTAGTATTTCATTCATAGAATTGTAATCGGTTATATGAGGTATATAAGAGATGGAAGAATCTAAAACAGAATAGAATTCCACATATGATAATAGATAGAGTTTCCATATCACATGTGGATTACAAAGGTAGGAGATCAGATTAGATTAGATTACAAGAGATTGGGATTGGTATACATTAGGAAACCCAATATAGCCGTTCCAAGAATGGGAAGGCTATATTGGTCAATACACCCCCTCAAGATGAAGAGTCCGAGCAACTGATCTATAGTTTGTCCCGTAAGAACTGAATGCGACCAGTTGGAAGAGCCTTGGTCAAATTGTTGGCTAATTGGTCCGTTGTGGAGATAAATTGAACTTGTAGTTGCTTCTGGGCAACCCATTCCCAAACAAAGAAAAAATCGATTTCAACATGCTTGGTATGAGCATGAAAAACCAGGTTGGCAAACAAATATGTGACGCCAATGTTATCACACCAAAGAATGGGTGGAGTTTGTTGTGGAACACCAAGCTCTGTGAATAGAGATTAAAGCCAGATCAATTCAGCTGCAACATCGGCGAGAGATTTATACTCAGATTCGGTGGAGGAGTGAGAGACAGTCTTTTGCTTGCGGGACTGCAAAGAGATAAGATTGTGCCCTAAAAAGATGGCATAGCCTCAGGTGGAACGACGGTCAGAAGTGTTACCAGCCCAATCGGCATCGGTAAATGCCTAGAGAGTGAGAGAAGCAGCCCAATCAAAATAAAGACCATAAGTACTGGAGCTTTTCAAGTAACGCAGAATGCGTTTGACCAAGGTCCAATCATCAGTGGTAGGAGAGTGCATAGTTTAACATGCCCTGTTAACTGAAAAGGCAACATCAAGGCGGGTAAGAGTGACATACTATTTTGCACCAACAATAGAGAGATAGCAACCAGCATCAGAAAAGGCAACACCCCCTTCGGTAGTGGCTTTAATGGTTGTAGCCATGGGGGTCAAAATAGGCTTGTAGTCAGACATGCCAGCACGCTCAAGAAAATCCCGTATATAGTGTGTCTGTGTGAGAAGAAGACCATTGCGGTGTGGGGCAGCCTCAACACCCCAAAAGAAATGCAAGGGACCAAGGTCTTTGATGGAGAACTCAGCAGCCAGGCTGGAAAGTAAACCTGTTACCTATAAAGGACAATTCCCAGTAACAAGTATGTCATCAACATAAATCAAAGCATACATAATGGTGTTGCCCTTGCGACAAATAAAAAGGGATGTATCAGTCTTTGATACAGAGAAGCCATAATCGAGTAGAAACTTGGTCAAATTGATGAAACCATGCCCAAGGAGCCTGCTTAAGGCCATATAAGGAATGATGAAGGCGACAAATATGATGGGGTTTTGTTTGATCCTCAAAACCAGGTGATTGGACCATATAAACTTCTTCTGATAATTCCCCATGAAGGAAAGCATTCTGGACATCGAGTTGACAAATAGACCAACCATTGGAAATGGCAAGAGATATAACTATTTGAATAGTTGGTTGTTTAACCACCAGACTGAATGTTTTACTTTAATCAACACCCTCCTGTTGGTGAAACCCTTTGGCAACCAAGTGGGCCTGGTAGTGCTTAAGAGAGCCATCTGCTTTACGTTTAATGGGATAAACCCACTTGCAGCCTATAAGACTCATAGTGGGTGACCGAGGGACAAGTGTCCAAGTACCATTCCGTAGAAGACCTGATTTGAGAACCTGGTGAACCGGGCGTACTACTTTCCAACCTTCTGTAAACTTTTCTTCTCTTATTTTATTTGTTTAGTTTAGAGCGTTAAACTCATAGGCCATTGTGGTGTGCCACTCAGGAAGTTTATTGGCTTGCGAAAAACAAGTAGGTTCAGGAGATAAAGATATGGTGGTAAGTAGGGCATGGCTAGGTTGGGTGTGCGAGCGAAGCCGCATTGGGTGAGTAGGGGCTGTAGAGGGGAGAGTGGCACTGGTTTGATAAATGTCAAGGAGAGAGCGAGTTTTAGCTAGTGGTGGGTTGGTGGGGGAAGGAAACCCGGGTGGAGCCATGGGTGGGGAAAGTGGCGGTGATGGAGGAAGCACTAGTGGCGGTGATGCCGGGGAGGGGGGAACCCACGAGGTAGGCGGGAGAGGTGGTGGCACCGTGGTAGCTGGCAATGGGGAGATTCGAGTAGGGGCAATGCCCCATGGTGGGGAAGGGGTAGAGGAAACGGGTAGAGGAGTGGGAGATAAGGGAAAAACATCCTCTGCAAATCAAACATGGTGGGCAAGCCAGATGCAACCTGTAGATCGATTAAGGCAATGATATGCCAAATGGTTAGGGCTATAACCCAAAAACACACAAGAAGAAGAACAATAATCATATTTGTGAGAGTTATAAGGGTGAAGGAATGGAAAACACAGATAAGCAAACATTTATAAGAAGGAATAGTCAGACACACGATGGAGAAGGAGTTGATAGGGAGAAACACCACTAGAAACACGGGAAGGGAGGCGATTAATTAAAAAAATAGCAGTTTTAAAGGCAAAATACCAGTATAGATGAGGTATCGAACCATGTGCAAGTAAGGAAAGATCGGTCTCAATAATGTGACGATGACGGCGGTCAACCGCACCCTGTTGCTCATGAGTATGGGGAGTAGAGATGCGATGAGAAATGCCAAGTTTCAAAAAGAATGGGGAAAGAGAACAAAATTCCCTTCCCCAATCTATTTGAACGGACTTTATTTTATAGGAGAATTGTCTTGCGACCAACTGTTGAAAATTTAAAAATAATTAAAAAACTTCAGATTTGTGAACCATAGGATAAAACCAAATAAGCTTTGAATAATCATCCACAAATATTACAAAATAACGATGACCAGTAGGGGATGGGGTGGGGGAAGGACCCCAAACATTACTATGAATTAAATCTAAAGGAAATAAACTACAAGAGAAAGTCTCCCCTAAAGATTGACGACAAGACTTGCCAAGCTGACAGTCAGAATATAGAGAACTAAGCCGTGTAGACTGACGAGATGACCATGCGAGCCATCAAGAGAAGTGTGAGAAGTAATGAAGGCAGTTGGAGAAGCATGTGAGGATGGAGACAATGTGTAGAGGCCACCATTACTTGGTCCAGACAGGATTGTTGACTTGGTTCTCCGATCCTTCACAAGAAAACAAGAGGGGTGAAATTCAAAGAAGACATCATTATCCTTAGCAAAACGATGAACAGACAGTAATGGTTTGGAGATGTCGGGAACATGAAGAACATTAGACAACAGAATTTTATAGTTAGAAGGGTAATTAAAAGATGTATAGTCAACATTAAAAATTGGAATTCCCTTACCATTGCCAACTTGAAGAGCGTCGGTACCTGTATAAGTATCATAAGATGAAAGAAAATGAATGTCAGGGGTTACATGATGAGTGGCTCCAGTATCTGGGTATCAAGTAAGGGCAGGGTTCGGTGGATAGGGTGGGGTAGCAAGGAGAGGTGGGTTAGGGTGAGATGGGTATTAGGTGTAGTGTGCGGTAGGGGTGGTGGAGGGATGATAAAGGTAATTGGAATGGGGACGGTAGGGCACCGAACCAGGGGGTTTGGGTTTGGAATAACACTGAGCAGTGTCAGGGGTGTGGATTGCACCAGTGACACCATTGGCGATTGCCTAAGTAACGACCACCACGACCGAAACGTCCACATCCACCACGGCCATGATAAGGAGCAGTACCCCCACGGCCAGTAGTAGGAGACCATGAACCAGAAGGGGCAAGGTTGTGTTGAACATTGTTGACTGAAGGAGAACTGGCGGTGCTGCTAGATTCTGTTAGAGATAGTTTGGAGAGCCTGGAGCCATGAAGAAACTCATGACTAAGAAGCATGGAGAAGAGATCATCATAGGCAATAGCCGTGGTATGTGTGATCAGCGAGGAAATTATGTCATTAAAATCACCCCTCAAACCACGATAGATGTGCATATTGAAAGCACTAGGGCGAAGTGGTTTACCAACAGCACTAAGTTCTTCAAAGATAGACTTTGCTCATTGAAGGAATTGAGAATAGGTTCTTCAGGTTTTTGCTGGAGATCTTGCATAGCCATAGTAAGAGACATGAGATAGCTCTTAGAAGGAGAGGAGAAGGCTATGTGAAGCGTATCCCATATCTCACGACTGGTGTTCTTCCGAAGAATCAAAGGGAAGACCTCATCAGAGAGAGAGGTAATGAGAAGACTACGGATCATAGCATCCTGTCTGCGCCAAGTGTGGCCAGTGGTTGGGTCTATAGGGCAAGGAGTACTGTCATCAAAATGGCCGAATAGATCTTGGCCATCGAGAAAGGGTTCATGTTGTGTGCGCCAAAATAAAAAATTCTTCGAGGTAGATTTCACCGAGATATAATGGTGAGCATGATGAAGGGAAGGGGCACCAAGCAATGTTGTAGCAAGTGAACCAGTGATCCCAGAATCAGCAGTAGTTTCATCTCCCATGGTGGTAAGGAGAAGAGAAGAAAAAAAAAGAAAAGAAAAGGAGAAGAGAAAACGAAGAGAGTGCTCGTTGGAGCCTAGGTTGCTCTTGATACCATATTGAGTAAAGTGTTTAGAATTTCATTCATAGAATTGTAATCGGTTACATTAGGTATATAAGAGATGGAAGAATCTAAAACAGAATAGAATTCCACATGTGATAATAGATTGAGTTTCCATATCACATGTGGATTACAAAGGTAGGAGATCAGATTAGATTAGATTACAAGAGATTGAGATTAGTACACATTAGGAAACCCAATATAGCCGTTCCAAGAATGGGAAGGCTATATTGGTCAATACCTTTAAATACTTCCTAATTTCCTAACTTCTTTGGTCGTGGAACCCCATGTATTGGGGAACCTGGGTCCCACATATGAAGCCCAAAAGAACCTTTGTTTCCAACCGTGGATAGAGGTAGAGATTTTGCCCATAATCGGAATGTCGCGCTGACAAAAGTAATACCACCCAGGGTGACCACTGTTCGAATTCAGCAGAAAACATCTAATGGACAAGGCAAGAGAGGGACATCTACCTAACCGGGTACATCTAAGAACAAAGGCTCCGACACATCTCCAGCAGTTCGGGACCAACTAGTTGGGGGCAACTCCGTAATGCTTAAGAAGACAGGAAACGAATACCGAAAGAGGGTAGCGGAGGCCGGCCTCAAAGGCATCCAAGATGAGGCCAACCTCATTGGGATGCTCAGTATTTAATTTGTCCTCAGGAGAGGCGGCCCTGAGGTCAACGGACTCCGGGATCGAGTAAATCTCTCGGATCTCCACGACATCGGACACTGTCAGTACTAAGGGAATTTTATCCACCCATTTTCCTATGGTAGGATCAACTTGAGGTTGGCGAATGTGGTAAGCCTTCCTCCCCAGGGACGCCAAAGGTTTTTTTGGAGGAATAGGACCGAAAGTACTAGCGGAAACACCAGATGTACTCTGTTGAACTGAGGCAGAAACCCTAGGAACTGTTGTAACCTCCTCAAACAACCTAGGTGGAACCACCCTGGTTCTCCTAACACCTTTCCCATGATATAACTCCTCGTAACAAGCTACATCCCGGTTGGACTTAGGAACCAGAGTTTTCTTAGAGCTCGACATCTCTCAAAAAAAAAAAATAAGAAGGAGATGAGAAAGAAATCAACTGTAGAAATAAAGGAAAGAGAACTTACTTGAGTAAGAGAAGTGTAGTTGAAGAAAAAACACAAAATGGGATAGCTTCAAAGGTGGAATGAAGTCAGAGAATCAGGAGATTTTCAGGCTCAAAGAACTCGAAGATGATGGAGAAGAGAAGCCCTGGGAAGTTAGAACACTTTATACCCTTGGGGAAGGAACGGAGACTCCAGATCCACCCAGTGATTTTAATTGGACGGTCAAGATGAAAGGAAAAGATGGAAGAAGCACGTGTTTAGAGATGGGGTAAGCTCCCTCGACAAGGAAAACACCGGGAAAATAAGAGGTTTAAAT
Organism: Telopea speciosissima; assembly: GCF_018873765.1. Classification (NCBI taxonomy): domain Eukaryota; kingdom Viridiplantae; phylum Streptophyta; class Magnoliopsida; order Proteales; family Proteaceae; genus Telopea; species Telopea speciosissima. Next base: position 46,886,386 of record NC_057920.1, read on the forward strand.
TCAAACTTTATGATATCCTTTCAACTCCCCTCAAAAGGCGTGAAATCCGAAAGATATTTCAAACCCATGTGCAAACAATGGCGAATGACGGCGCGGTTATGGAAACTCTCGTTCCATACCCGAGGGTAAAATAATCCAGGAGAGAAATGCAATTCAAAAAGGGAAGTAATTTATGATCGGTACCCAGTTCTGCTAGGCATCAAGCAACATAAACCAATCATCACCGAGATATATTGAAGGGCAAAGATTGCAGATAACCGGGCATACAAGCCGAAGCGCCACTGCGTGTGATGAATGGATAATTCTCTTCATACCTCATTCCAGGTAAGGGGAGTAGGGGGCAAATGATACACCATATTTTACCTGCCCAATCCGAGCTTGACGCGTGGAATGATTCGGATTACAAGTAACCGGCCCACGACCAGGATAAACCAGACCACTAACGAAACGGTTGTACTAGTCTAGACACGTCAGCAAGATCAGTTGAGATTATCCTAGTGAATGGAGGCTGGTAACTGTAATTCACGTGCGAGAAGATTCTGGATCTCGGGATCTGAGGAGAGGATCCCTCTTTCTTGATGGGTTTCCTAATCCGAGCACAGGGAGACCACCTTACAGGGAAGGAAAGCCATTTGGCAAATCCAAAGGAGGAGCAGAGAAAGAGGGCTAGGGAGAAACTTGGATAAATATTAGTCTTTGCACCCATGTAAGGCAATTCGAAATATTCTTTCATCAATAGAGAAATCAAGAAACCCTAAAGAGTAATCTTCATTTTCCATAATCTTCTTTCTAGCTTAGTCTAGCTTGAAAGTTGCAGTCTTTTTGAAAATTTCCCTCGAGCATCATTCTTTGTGCAACACTTCCTAACTTCTTTGTGGAGGCGGTTCCTTAACTAAAACCTCATTTCAAGGGCAATTACAACCGTCTCCCGTTACATATTTTACTAACCAACTGACCGATCCTTAATTCGGTCAAAGCTCCCCTTTCATCATAAGTCGTCCTGACTGAAATACTTAATCGCAACCCAACTATCAACATATCAGTCATGATTGACCGAAAATGGGTGTAAACACTAACCTACCTTAAAACATTGTATTGCTTTGTGGGTGTTTACACCCTATTTTTGGTCTATTTCGGTCAATAGACAAATAGACCGAAATCTATTTATGTCAAGATTGACTTGTTAGTAAGTGACTGGAAAACGGTCATGATCAAAACGATCGAAGCGATCGACGAAACGAAAAAATGGTCGAAATCGAAAACGATCGAAAAAATGGTGATCGGTCAGAAGCGGTCAATGACCGATAAACGGTCGATGGATCGACAAATGGTCAATGACCATCGAATGGTTAACAAGGTGGTTACAACCAACTCTCAAAGAAGTGGGTAGTTGTGAAACTACCTAGTATGCCATGAAATGGGTTCCTTTGAATTTGAAAAAAAAAAATAAAGTGGGAAGGTGGTGTAGGAGGTTATGAATAGTTATGTAACCACCTAAAGAGTTCAAATTCAAAATCAAATGAGAAATGAAAGTTGTTGTAACTACCCACAACTCAAGATTCTACAAGTTTAGTCTATATATAAGATTTTCATCTTTTACTTAGGGGGGATCAACATTTGGAAGAGGCATCATGTTCTACACATCAGCAGGCTACTTGACATCATATTGACATCTGTAGGCCAGAAACGAAGACATTATGTTATAGCATCAGTAGGCCAAGGCAACCATGTGATCTACCAACATCTGTAGGCCAGGGGCATCATGTTATCAACATCAGTAGGTTTGAAGCACTGGGCATCATGTTCAATATCAGCAGGTCATTAGCACCATGTTATCAACATCAGCAAGCCAGGATTGGAATGTTGATCTACCATTTTCTTTTGTTACTTCTTTTTTCTTTTCTAAATCAATATCAATATCTTTCTACCTTCCTCTTCTTGGCATTGCAATCTTTGTATTTGTTTTGAAAAGTCCTTGGATTACCAAGGCATTGGTAGAACCCACTCTTTGATTCCATTCACTTTATGGAATAGTTTCCTCATCCAAGAAATTTGGGGGAAATAGTGAGAAAGGGCAAAAATAACTGGTTACAAAGTCTTTTGTAACCATGTCGGTTACAAGCAGCTTTACTCCACATTTAATACTACAATTTTTTTGGTAGAATATTCCTAGTATGCTTTCTAATGAAGTGTCCCTTCATCTTAAAAAAATAAATAAATCACGGGTGTATGTATGCTTGACTTTTTTTTGTCTTTTCTTTAGCAACATCACCCTCACCTCGTAAAAAATAAGGTCGCATGTCAAGACAAACATGAACCGGGTTCAACATCTTAATTTTTTATTGAAATGTTTGGACCATTCACATTACAAAATACAGAAAAAGGATTTTTATTAGGACTAAGTGGATCATATAATATCTTATTCAATGGTTAGAGAGACGTGCTAGTACTAGGAACTATACGAACTACAAATAGTCTTTAATAATGTAAAATATTTTAAAGCCATGTGTATGTTTTTTTTTTTTGGTAGACAAGCCATGTGTATGTTGGAAGCATAATTAGTTGGAAGCATGATGGTATTTGGCTATTTGTATGTAAGGGCAGGGGGAGCAGGAGACATGCCATTCACTATATAAGTAGCTGAAAAGGTTTAGGAGAGGAGATGTGTACGTATGTCCTTAGCATTATTAGTAGAGAATATGGGTATCTCTTCCTTTTCTCGTTCCCTCATTCTGGCATTCCTTATCTGTGTCATCTTCTTCATGCAGATGCAATTGGGAATGGTTTATGCTGGTATGGGTAGTTATAATCTAGTCTACGTTTGGATGTCCAAAATATTTTAGCACCAGGATCAGTTTTCAAATTACAAATCTCAACCTTTTCTGAACAATCAAATGTAGCCTCAGTTTTAATTATTACTTTTATGGTTTTAATGTATTTCATCAACTATGAATTGTTAGCTTGAAAAGGATTTTTTGTTTTGCAGATTCAAATGTAAGGAAGCTGCGAACAGATCTCTGGCAGCCTCCTCCTCCAAAACACAACATAAATCCGGGAACAAACGGAACCTACACCCCTCCTTCCCTGAAATGAAATCCATGAACGATTGATTAAAATGAGAGAAAGAGAAGGCAAAAAGAGCGGTTTAAATAATTTACATAGAAGCAAGGATGATCATGCCAATAAAGTTATTGTTGATTTATAGTTATTATTTGCTTATAATACCTCTTGTGGGCTGGATTATTGTGTAGGAGCATGACTACTATTTTACTTGCAATGTATCTTCATGCATGTTCGCTTATTTAGAATTCAATAAGATTTTTTTTTTGCTAAAGGTCAGCAAAAATTGAATTAAAATAAAAAAGAAGTTACAAGAGAAAGAGACCAGGCATACCCAGTCGGATACAAGAACAACAAGAGGACAAAGGCCTCACTCAAGACACTCAACCCAAGCCAAACCAGCTAGCAGAATCTGAATTTCTGCCGCCCTAGCTCATCATCTAACAACTGAACATTTAAAGAAGAGGGGAGGACTGAGTCCCAAACAACTGTACAAGCACCTTTTGCCGAGTACTTGGCAAAGAAATCTACCACATGGTTTGCTTCACGGAAGCAGTGACTTATCTTCCAATTAATAGAATTCAAGAAAGGCCAAATCGAGAGCCACAACTGACGCACCTGCCAAGGAATGATCCTCCCTTGAAAAGCCGTCCAGACTGCCGCCGAGTCACATTCAATCCACAGACGGTTGTCGCCCTTCTCCTTGGCAAGTTGGATGCCATGAAGAATAGCCGAAAACTCTGCCAAATAATTAGTAGAAATCCCCAAATAAATGCCAAAAGCCCCAATAGGAACACCATGGTCATCACGCAGAATACCACCAGCCCCAGCCCTACCTGGGTTTCCAAGAGAACACCCATCAGTATTAAGTTTAACCCAACCTACTGGAGGTCTACTCCACCACACTTCTTGAACAACTTGACGCGGTCGGGGAATAATAGGGATATGGAGAAGACTTGCACACAACAGATCCTGTAGATTAAGCACCGTCCGTTTGAAGGAGAAGGCAATGTCCTTGATGGAGGTGATCAAAGCACGGAAGGAAGCTGCCGGCTGCCTCTCCCTAGCCTCGAACAATCTGCTATTGCGCTCCCCCCAGATTAAAAAGGGATAAGAATGGCCCCAACTGTCCAAGCATTAGGTATAGGCACCACTTTGATTTTAGAAGTCCACCACACTAACAACTCCTCATAAGATAAGACATTTGACCAGTGAACACCAAAAATATTTAAGAAATTCTTCCACAGGCCTAGAGAGTAGTCGCAGCTCAAGAACAGATGAGAAAGGGACTCCGAAGCACAACGACAAAGGACACACCTGGAGGCGAGATGGAAGCCTTTCGAGCGTAGAAACTCCTGAGTAGGGATTTTTCGATGAACCAATCTCTATGCAAAGAGAGAGTGGCAAGGGAGCAGGGCTTTGTTCCAAATCACTTTACCCCAAGGGACACAGGGGTGTTTACTGCGAACACAATCCCAAGCAGATCGAGAATTAAAATTGCTCGAAATGGAGGGACCCCAACAACACACATCGGTAGTATTGGAGAGGGGGAGGGGCGCTTTACGGATTTCTTCAAAAGTTCTCTTGAGGACCTTCGCATGAACCAGTGGGAGAGACCAAGAGGAGTCCTTAATGAAGTCCGAGACTTTCGCCTTCTTGTCAAGGAACCAGCTCTCTGGCAAACCTGAGGCCTCAGCAATCGATGAACACCCAAACCAGTGATCTTTCCAAAAGTTAATTAAGGTTCCATCACCTACAATCCACCTTTCATTGCGCTGCACCACTGACCAAACTCTTTTAATCCTGGACCAAATGGAAGTGGGAGAGGAGGGGGTTTTAAGGTCCCCGCTACCATCCATAAACCTGTCATGCAAGAACTTACTGACCAAAGTGTTCTCATGCTTAATGGACCACACCAATTTACAGAGCAGGGCTGTATTTACATCTCTCAATTTCCTGATAACCAGACCACCTTCAGATTTCGGTCTGCACACCAGATCCCACTTAGCCGCCACCAGCTTCCTTGATTTAATGTCACCCGACCAAATGAAGTTTCTAATCCATTTCTCCATAAGCGATTCCAGGGAGGAAGGCTACAAATAAACTGAAAAATTGTGGACCGGGATGCTAAGCATAACCGATTTCACAAGCTCCACTCTTCCTGCAAGAGAAAGGAGTTTCCCATTCCACCCTAACAACCTGCATTTGAATTTATCCACTAAAGGGACTACCATGGCCGAAGTTACCCTCCCTTTGAAGATATCCACGCCCAAGCAGTTTGTAGGGAGAGAACATAACAGAATATTCAGCACATCCGAGATTCTATGCCTTCTCGAGGGGATGATAGCTCCACAAAAAAGTTTGCTTTTTTCAAGATTAATCTTCTAGCTTGAGAAGGTTTGGTATTTCTCTAGAAACTCCTTCAACACCTGGATGTACCTAAGAGAGCCATTACAGAAAATAAAGACATCGTCAACAAATAATAAATGTCCTGGGGTATTCACCTCCCTAGGACCTCTCAGGGGAAGGATCTTTTCAAACCCCTGCACAACACTTCCTCGGCTAGGATGAAGAGAGGGGGTCACCCTGTCACAAACCCCTTTCCACACCAAAAAAATCAACTGGACCACCATTAACCAAAACTGAGATGTGGGTAAAGGAGAACAGCTAATGTAGCCAAGACACCCACTGATCACTAAACCCAAACTTTCTCAATGTCTCCATGTCTCCTATTTGTTTCTCGTATTTTTAAGATAAAATGGAATATCTAGTGAAGTGTAACATTTCATGACCAACCATGTAGAAATGCATAGGTAGATCTTGTTCTATGTAGGCTCACATGGATCCACTTCATAACAGCGTCTCAAGTAATAAGGGTACTGAGGGATTAATATAATCCATGTGGGACACATAGTGACGAAGCAGGGATCCATTCAGTCACTCTCACTATCGGTCGGTACAAGCACATATAGAATGATATGTATCCTATGACGTAACTCTCACTAAGGTGGGCATGTCACTCACAAAAATATAAACGCTATACAGATTTAATTTGAACTCCCCAGTACTCCAGACTGCGACCTAGGCCTTCCACTTCCATATGATAGGGTAAGAAGATCTCATGATCTCTTTCCCTTCTTCCTTTTTTTTTATATTTAAGTTTGAAAAGTGGAAATCCTCACTCTTTCTTTTCTTTTTCCATTTTTTTTTCTTTTTAGGTGACCGCTGCTCGGTATGTTGACATGCGGCATATGATGGCCAGCATGGATGAGGTCATTATTTCTAGGGCAGACATGATGCATTATTGGGTGAGTTTCTCTTTTTGTTTGAGATATATCTCCCCCTCTACATCTTTTTTTTTTTTTTTGTTACTTTTTGCTCATAATTTATTTCCTTTCTTTTTTAGAGGACCCAGGCTACATTCCACTAGAGGGAATCTGAGAGATACCAGACTGAGCTTGCACAGGCTCAGGCCGAGAATGAGGCTTTCTAGTCAACTAGGGACAGTACCGAGGGTACTGGGGGTGCGAGCTTCTCAGTGGAAGACTATCTTCCCCGATGATCCTTTTTTTTTTTTTTTTTTTTTTTTTTGTACTGTTATTGTGTATATTGTTTTTTTTTTTGTTTTTTTTAGAACAACTTATTGTGATCGTTTGTATGATTTTGTACTCACACACTTTTTGTATATCAAAATGACTTCTCTTTTCCCTAGCGGCACAAAGTTTTATTGATAACTGGTTCAATTACATGGATAATGAAAAGACAATTCAAACATCAAATTGACATCACTTGTTTGCAACATCTTTCCACCACGTATCTAACACCATTTCTTGATTCAAGGCCTCTGGAGGTTTAAAATTCTTCAACTTAAACTGTTCAGGTTTTAGAGACACCAAAGAGGGGGACATAAAAACTGGTGTGAGTTAAACCCATGAATCTCACGTAGTTGCACCCTAGCGTCTCTGATACTGCCACCTTGGTCTTCATCCAATGATAGTCCCACTGGATTTCTTGAACATTCCTCTTATCCAAGTATTCTTTCCAATCTTGGATCTTGTGAAATTCCTGTGTTTCCCTTCTTACTTGGTAGCGCATAGGCCGGAGATGGGGCACGGGATTGGTTCCACCAGTCTTAACTTTTTAATCAACCACATCTGGGAATTTGTCGGAGACCTATAACAAAAACCTGTTTCATATTTCTGAGAATGGCACATGACGTCGCATCCTTTTCAAAGTTGCTTAACAACTTCCGCAATCATCGGAGAAATGCCCTTTCCTAGAGTTGTCTGGAGGTATCTTCCAATCATGCAAAAGAGGTATGCTCGCTTTCTGCATTGAACCCGACCTTCTTCTTTAGCTCTGTTGTTGTTGAAGATTTTCACCATTCTTAATGCATCCACTTTGTCATAATTGAGAATCTGCTTTATCTCTCCCTTATCCATGATGAAGAAATCTTCCAGAGTTTTGAGAAGTTGTTCCTTTTGCATGACCGGGAGGAACAGTCTTCATGTTAACATGTAAGCCCAAAATTCTTCACAGTTGGGGCTATCTTGACTTTTCCAAAATGGAAGACATGCAACTGAGGATCCCATCATTTAGATGCTTCTTCGAGTGGATCATGTTTGAAGCTTGAAACGTTTGTTTCTCCCAGTATCGACAACTTGATGTCATCCAATAATGTAGGGCAATCCATATGCATATGGAGGGTCCATTGATGCAATTGTTTGTCTAATCCTTGATTTTTTGGTCCTCGTATAATGCCTGCATTAAGGATCCTATTGGTACCCTGGACATTAGTAAGTCTTCAGTTGGTAACCAGCTCCTAGCAACCTTAGGTAAACTACCGGTCAAAAGAATAGATTTTGAAGGCCAAATGGTGAGATCTATCATATTTATAGGGGATGCCGGTTGGCAAGGTTATGGAATGGACTAACACAATGCCCTCTTTTTTTCTTCTTTTGAGACCGCACTCGAACACGCCGAGTTGCCAACGTATCCCTTGAGAAGAATCAGGTCGAACGTAGTTCAAGTTGATCAAAGAATTTAGCCGAAGTATTCCTTTAATTGATCCATGTTGACCGATCCCCGAAACTCTTCCCTATCAAGGTCGGTGAGATGCACCGCTTTGCCTGGTAATATTGCTCTCACTCTGTAAGGACCACTCCAATTGGGTTAGAATTTTCCTCTTGGGTCATGTATCGGGGCCCTTTACTCCCTCATAACCAAACCTCCTTCTTTGATATTTTGAGGGCATACCCCCTTGTTGAATGCTCTAGCCATCCTTTACGGATTTTCTTGAGGTTATCCATGGCTTTCATTCTCTTTTCATCCAAGAGATTAAGTTCTTCATATCTAGACCTCATCCATTCTCCTTCTAGTAGCTGACTGTCTAACAATACTAGAAGGGAAGGAAATTGAATTTTCACAGGTAAAATGGCCTCTACCCTATATACTAGAGAATATGGAATTGCCCCAGTTGAGGTCCGAATTGATGTCCGGTAAGCTTATAAGGCTAATGGGAGCTTCTCGGCTCAGTCATTGTGTGCATTTGTCATCTTCTTCAGTATGACTTTCACATTCTTGTTAGCTGCTTCCACTGCTCTGTTGGTTTAAGGCCTGTAGGTAGTGGACTTACGCCTCTTTATGCCAAATTTAGTACAAATCTCTTTCACCTTTCCTCGAAAATGCAAGCATTGATCCAAAATCAATTATTGAGGTACACCATGTGAATTCACCTAGAGAGGTGGTGAATAGGTGTAGGTTCGAAAATTAAAATAACTATGCGGAAATAAAATCAAACAATAAAGATAGAGAAGAGTAAAGACAAGGAATATAAAAAGACACAAACAATTTATAGTGGCTCGGCCAATACTTGCCTACGTCCACTCCTCTCACCTTAGAGAGAGTTCCACTAAATCAAATCTTGAGTAAGAGTAAGAGGACTCGTACAAATCTTGATTAAGAGTAAGAGAACTCAACTACTCTTGATTACGAGCAAGAGGACTCAACCAATCTTGATTCCGAGCAAGAGGACTCAACAACAACTTTAAACAAAGTAAAAGAACTACTAAATGGTTTAGAGTTACCTTAAACTTTAGTAGAAAAGATGCTACCTTTCAATGTATGCAACTTGGATGCAAGTGTGTATGAAGGAGCAAAGATGAGATTGAATTTTCTTCGATCTTCTTGATCTTGAAAGAATAATCTCACTAGGGAGTGCTTGAATGTTTATAGCTCTTGATTGATGATTGTTGTAGTATTTAGAACACTAATCAAGAGGGTATTTATAGGCTAGAGGCTTAGAACCAATTAGGAATCCAATTAAGAAAAGAATCCCACATTCTATAAGTAATCCGGTATGCTGGATGGGAATCCGGTATGCCGGATTACTTACTTTCCTTAAGAAACAAGGGAATAACGATCATATTTCAACAGTCATAAAGTGATCCGGTATGCTGGATTATGATCTGGTATACCGGTTCATGATCCGATATGCTGGATCCTCATCCAGCATGTTTAACTGAGCTGCTGTTTCCCATTTCCTGAGATTCACTATTGATCTGATATACCGTTTCATGATCCGGTATGCTGGATCATACAATTTCTGCTGACATTATTAAGTCCTTTATTGGACTTACTTGGGTCGATTCCATTGGACAAGTCCGGGCCAATTTCTTTGGTCTTAGTCCAAGTGAGAAGTGTCTAAAACAACCTCCTAGGGTCACACTACATGTATGCATGCGTGAGTGTGTGCATTACATATGGACTTTAACAAATGAATTTAAATCTTAGTACATTTCTAAGTCTTCATAATTCTTCAAGTCTTGAACTTCACTTCTTTACATGAGTATCTTCAAAGTGAGTTCGTCTAACTTGTCTTGATCTTTGACTTCAAACGTTGTTCTCCATTCTTCAAGATTCTTTGATGTCTTGAAAGATTGGACAAGTTCAATTTACTTTGAGCATCAATCTCTTGAATTGAGTGCTCCCCCTGACTTGATGCTCTGCTCTTATTTATGCATCCTTGAATTGAGTGCTCCCCCTCACTTAATGCTCTGCTCTTATTTATACATCTTTTAGGCAAGAGTTAGTACAACTAACTTATTTGTTAGCATCAAAATCATAATGGGTGATGTGTGGAATTTACCCAACACACCATACCTACAAATGATGTTTTCCTTTATGAACTTTGCTACTTTAGTAGTGGCTAGGACTGCATAAGATTAGGCTTCCACCAGCTTGGTAAAATAGTTGATGGCGAGCTCGTGCCCATTGGAAGCCTTTGGAGTTATCCTCCCTATCACGTCAATTCCCCAAGTAAAAAAATGGCCATGGGGCATTTAACGAATGCAACTCTGTAGGATAAATGTGTATGATGTTGGTAAATATCTGACATCAGTGGCATCCCTTGACGAAATGGCACAATCAGCTTCCATCGTTGCCCAACAATACCCCATTTTGAGTATTTTCTTGGTGAGCATTCGTGCATTCATATGTGGTCCACAGATCCCTTGGTCAATTTCTTTCATAATGATCTGAGCTTGTTCCTCATCTGCGCATAGCAGTTGAATGCCATCATAAGACCTTTTATACACCATGCTTTCTTGGAGAATGAATTGAGTAGCGTGCTTTCGTAGATGCTTCTTCTTTCCTTCCGTGAAGTATTTAGGGTATTTCCTTTCATTCAACTATCAGCGCATACCAGTGACCTCCCATTCTTGGTGAGTAGATCAACTGGCTCTCCGTATGCTGGGCCTGTTCCTTTTTTTTTTTTTTTTTTTGCTCTTTTTTTTGGAATTCTCGTTCATTTTTTTTTTGGAGTTCTCATTCTTTTTTTTTTTTTTGCACTTTTCATTCTCAGAATCTTGAAAATGGGTTCGCACGTCACAGTTAAGCGAGATATGAATTTGCTGATGTATTGATGCAGCTTAAGAACCTTCGTACTTCTTTCTTCGTCCTTGGTGCTGGCATTTCGGTGATGGCTTTCATTTTGTCAGGATCTTCCTCTATTCCTCCTTCGCTGACAAGGAATCCTAGTAGTTTGCCTGCCCTTGCTCCAAACACACACTTTTGGGGGTTCAACTTCAACATGAATTTTTTTATGCTTTTAAAGAATTTCCATAATGCTGCAAAATGACCTTGCTGATTTGTTGATTTGACTATCATATCATCGACATATACTTCCACTTCTTTGTGTATCATGTTGTGCAGTAAGGCTGTAGCTGCTCTTTGATCCGTTGCCCCAGCATTTTTCGAAAGGCACCACTTTATAGCAAAATGTCCCATGGTATGGTGAAGGCTATTTTTTTTCTCGATCCTTTGGACACATGCTAATTTGGTTATAGCCAGAGAATCCATCCATGAATGACAGCAAGGCATGGCCTGCAGCGTTGTCGACCAGTATGTCGATATGGGACAACGAGAAATCATCCTTGGGGCTGACCCTATTTAGGTTACAGAAATCAACACACATTTTGACCTTCCCATCCCTCTTAGAAACTGGAACAATATTGGACAACCACTGAGGGTACTGAGTTACTTGGAGGAATCCTGCATTCCATTGCTTGATGACCTCTTCCCTGATATCCTCGCTCCATTCGGGCCATATCCGTCTCGGCTTCTGCTTGACAGGGCAAGCGTTCGGGTACGTAAGTAACCTGTGCTGCATGATTTCTGGGCTGATGCCAGACATGTCCTTATAAGACCAGGCGAAGACTTCCTCGAATTCCTTGAGGAGAGAGGTCATTCGGGATACTTCTTCGTTATTGAGAGAAGAACCAATTTTGATCATTCGAGGGCATTGGTCAGTTCCCAGATTTATAAGATGAGGGTCCTCTCAGATGGGTTGAGCCTTTCTTTGCTCCAATTGTTTCAAGGACATTATCGTCCTCAGAAGAATAAGAAGAAGGAGAAGACAAGTAATACTCAGAATCAACAATTTTATTCATGATAAGAGGGGGAATACAGACAGACTCAACAGGCTAGAAGTTTCCAACCTCTTTTGGGAAAGGGACTACAAACTTAGAAATACACTCAGACAGGACTACATCAGGGTTGGCTACAACTTTAGACTCAATAATGTGGAAATTTTCCATCACCCTTGCTCAGTTTGCTATGGATCCTTGAAGAGGTTATATGAGAAGCTGAGGTGCTAGCCCTCCTTCTTCCTCAATCGTTGCTGCTATTTTGAATAGTTTGTCAATTCCCTGATCCTCTTGGATTCCAGCCTCGCTTGCTCGATCTGGTTCCATGGCCACCCAATCTATTTCATCTTTGAAGAATATCTCAAACCTTGGTTGAAGCCATGACCCATTGTTTCCACAGTAAGGAAAGTTCTCTCCTTCCTTCACAAAGTAACCATTCAAGGTCTTGAAATAAGGAATGCTTTTGGTTGCATGGTTTCTTTGTTCCGAGACACCCTTCTTTGGAACCTTTCTTGGACTGGAGCCTAAACCATGATGGTTAGTGTTGGGTTGTATCTTTGGGAAAGCTGGAATACCCTGCTGGTTCTTTCCCAATCCTAATTCTGGAAAATATTTCATCTTCTTCATGATCTTCACGGATGCCTTTCTCCATGCCATCGGGAATTTTTTTGGAATGGGTTCTTCCTCTCCTAACATATTTACTGATCTCGATGACGATTCCGGGGAATCAGTCCCTTTCAGGGGAAGCTGTGGTGTTTTCCATGATGGTGTCGGAGATTCTACCCAGGTAGCATCGGGTGATCTAGGGTGATAAAAAGGGGAATCTAGATGATTCACTTCTTGGTAGACCTCCTTCTGAACCAAAAATTTCATGCTCCCTTTGTGCCTCTTTTCTAAAATTGCCCTGTAGACATGTGCATTCATCAATTTCTTCTTTCTTCCGATCGGCTTGATCAAAAGGGTAGGATCCCCTTGTTTAGAATCCTCTTGCAATGCATTCACGCCATGAGTTGGCAAAGGATTTGCAGTCATATTTGATTGTTGCTTAGTTTGAAGCATGACCTTGCCATTGTCGATCATGTCTTGAATCGTATGCTTGAGGAATATGCACCAATCAGTGTGATACCCCTTTTGGTCATGATAATGACAATAGAGATTGGGTTTGTACCATGTAGGAAGATTGTTCAGGTCCAAATGCCTAAGGGGGATTGAGTCAATCATTCCTTTCTTTTTGAACTTAAAGAACAACAATGTTGGAGTCATCCCTCCAAAATTGAAGACTCTTTTGGGAGGTTTTGGCTCCGACCGGATCACAAGCGGTGAGGTCCATGCAGTCATCACATGTACTTCCGCTGTCTGGCGGCTTGAACCTATTACATTTAATCCTTTTGCTTTTGAGCTTGTCCTTCTAAAATAAGTTCCCACAACCTCTCCTTGAAGATCTTATCTTCCATCTTCTCCCTAATGGTCATGAGTGCATCGAAAGTCTTGATATGTTGGTAGTATATCTCTTCATGATACTCACCATACAAATTTTTAAGCAAGATCTCTACTTGTTCCTCTTTTGTGGGATAATTCCACATCTTAGTAGCCTTCTCTCTGAATCTTGCGATGAAATTCAAAAATTCTTCATTTGACTCTAGGCGCAAAGTCTCCAGCTCTTTTTTAGTGATGTCCATCTTAGTATTATACAAATACTGCTTTGTAAAGGCCTTTACCACAGATGCCCATGATCGGGTCTGAATATGATCCAGTTGAGTCAACCATTTCAATGCGGATCCTGTCAAGGAATACAAAAAGGCCTGTCCCAATTGATTTTCCATAAGTCCCCAAGATCTAGCAATGGTGGCAAAGATCTTGAGGTGAGCTCTAGGGTTGCCTGATCCGTCGAACTTGTCCAACTTCCACTTGAAATCTTCAGGGACTTTCCCTTCGGGGAAGAACACCAATTCTTCTTCACCTTATTCTTTACTCTTGTCTTTGATTGCCACCTCAAGCTCTTCAACCTTTTCTCTCATTTTCTTTTCCCCTTCAGTTTCAGGGGGATCCAAATATCGACTGTCGTCTCCTTCTTCTACCAGCATGGTGATCGGAGTTTTGGGGGTTGCAGAGGTAGTTCTTCTTACTTCTTGTTCAGTGGATCCAAGTGCGGACCCTCCTTTGAAAATTTCATGGACTGACTACGCCAATTATGCCACGAGTTATCGCACATCTGCCATATCTGTTTGCAACCTCTCTATTTGGTGCTCTACGTGACTTTCAAACAGGTGATCATCCATTGGATCCATGTTGCTCTCAAGTGATATCTCAACCGATGAATTGGAGGAATGGGAAGAGGATTGGGAACTTGAAAAGGATGGTGGATTAGCTCAAATCAGCCTTCCATCTTGTCGGGTCCAGACTAGTGAGAACGGCTTCTTCTTTTTTTCGAGTACGGAATTGTGCCTCTACGAGAAAGAGAAATCCTAGTTTAGATACTAAGAGTGAGTTTTATTTGAATGAAAAAGCTCCAAAATTAAACAATCTAGGATAAGTTTTTTTTTTAACTCATTTCTTTTTGCATACTTTTTTGTAGAATAAAATATTGTAGAAAGTCCCTCAGACCATACTTCAAATGCCATCATCGCCCAAACATTTCTTAAAAGAAAAGATAAACAAACAAAGAAAAAGCCTAGTTTCAGGTTCCTGATAATTGTATCTTGAATCAATACGAGATGCCCCATTTTTGAGGGACATGTAGGATTCCATCATACGCGAGTGGACTCCCATCTTTCTTTGAGGGACTATCGCGGGACTATAAAATTCCCTATTTTGGGCGGCATTTTGTATCGAACCCAGATTAATAGTCTGGTGATCTTAAACTTAGGCCTTCTCCAAGCTAACAAGGGTTAGTTTGTGTCGTATTCTAATCCTATATGGTCTATTTTTCTACATGATGCATGCAATGGGTAGGCTAATAGGACAGAAAAAGCTCACCCTTGATAGAATCGATATACCTATCGCTTACGCGAGTCATTAGTGTTGGGGGTGAAATGTACCCAAAATGCCCTGCCCAGGTCCCTGCTCGGGTGGAGCGATGCACGCTGGCTGGTATGCAATAAGGAATTAAAGTTGCACCTTTCCTCACAAGGCATTTTTTGGGGGATTGGCAAGCGTTTGGTCCTACAATTGGTATCAGAGCAGGTGGTCGCGAGTTCAAGTCTCCCCGATGCCATGGTTGCTCTGTTATTGGGTGTGCATTTGGGGGGGATTATTGGGGGTGGAATGTACCCAAAATGCCCTGCCCAGATCCTGGCTCGGGCGGAGCGATGCGCGCTGGCTAGTGTGAAATAAGAAATTAAAGTTGCACCTTCCCTCACAAGACATCTTTTGGGGGATTGGCAAGCGTTTGGTCCTACAATTGGTACGTGATTCTTTTAATATACCTATAGAGTAGGTCACACAATGTCAAGGTAACCATGCTAGTGCCTTTTTTGAGTGGCTAAAGCACCCCACAACACACTAGTGATTACCCTCGCTAGTGATCCTAAACTCGTATAGTAAATATCAAGGGCTATGGCTTCGCCGCGAATTACCCATGACTACTCATGGGGTCCAACAACTAACCACGGGGTAAATGCGTTTCCATGTTGTGTGTGTGTGTGTGTGTGCATGAAAGTGGTACAACAAGCGGCTATCATCCGATCTTAGAGTACTTAGTATGACCTACCTCACCTCCCCGGGACTAAAGGTACGACAGGGAGTACCCTCTTTGTTTGATTTCACTTCAAGCACCATGCAGGATGTGGTTAGTACAAAGAAAAGTTAGCCACACAGGTTTTCACACAAAATTGGAGAGAACATTCTTGGATTTATTGGTAGCATCTATTTTAGAAAGCTTGACCTCAAGTGGGTGTTCACCTACTCATTCCCCAGTGGAGTCGCCACTATAAGTACCGCGGTCCCCGATGACGAGGTTTCCTCAGCCTTATTGGCGACAGACTACTGGTCGGTTATTGTGGTGGTATCATTTTGATACATTATCATGGCGTAGGGGTCATACTTTATAAAAATATTAAAAAGAAAATAAGGAGTCGCCACCTAGGGTTAGGGCCTAGGACCCAATAGGTGTAACCCTATCCGTTATGAACAAAAATGGGCTACATGATTCCATATGGTATGGTCAGAGATTTGGGTAAGGGGTCAGGTTACAAGCATGGGAAGGTGTTAGGCACCCATCTTGCTCGGCAAAAACCAGTCTTTCCGTTATAGATGCTAAAAGGGCAAATATTCTCTCTTCATAACGTATGACTACATAATGTACATTCAATTTACACTATGTACATTAAAACGGGAAAACACAAAAGACTACATTGTAACAATAAAAATGCAATGATTATACCTACACATGAGTATTCCTCGGATCTTGGCGATCCCCTTGGCTCAGGGGGAGACGGATGGATGGATTAACACTGATTCTTTGGGCAGAATGACGGCTTCCTGGGTGTTGTTCTTCATTATTTGTATATGAACAGAATAACAGCTAATGAAAAGGAAGTTTCGTTATCCGTATATAGATGGAATAATGGCTTGATTAGGATGGGGTGAGCACTCTCCACTCAAGTGGTAGACAGGCATGGTTCAGTAGTCAAAGCAACTTCTTCACTTTCGTGTACCCATCGGACGGCAACCCTTTCGGGGGTTTCTTAGGGACCGATTCACTCTGCATAGATTTACTTAATGCAGAAAGCCTTCCATTGGCAGGCGATCGTGTTTTTCATAGGATTTCTCGTTACTCATGTCAGCATTCTCACTTCTGATATCTCCAGGTATTGTCACATTTTTTTCTAATCGAAAAGTCTCAACGTCCTCGTTGAGAGTCGCTCTGCGAGACGTCCAATAGTCTCTGACTTTGTCTTCGAATCGTAATACTGTCTTAGCCCATTCCCAGCTTGCCTCGCTCTCAGGTTGGCCCTTCTACTTGACTAAGTAGTATTCAACTCGTGCAATGGGTGTATGGGCTAGCCCATGGTGCGGTCGTAACCGATGGATCTACCCATAACTCGGAACACTACTTAAAACTCACCTACAAAGGCCTGAAAGAGGGCAAAAATCGGACTGGGAGGGTCTCCCTAGGCTTGGAATCCATGAAATGAGGGGTGGGGGGACCCTCCTATTTATAGGGGGTACCTCGCTTTTCATGGTGCCTGATAAGTCCGCCATGGCGCCGTGGAGGACTTGTCCATGGTGCCATGGACGACGTCAGCAAGCTGACATCATAGCCCCCCACGATGGCATGGTTTTTTGCCACGCTGCCGGGGGAGGCTTCCACGGTGCCGTGGAGGATTGTCCATGGCCCCATGGTTAATTATAGACCATTCCTCCTACTTTTTGGGCCTTAAATGGGTTTCTTTGGTGTTTTGGGCATGTCTGGACCCGTGGGTCTTGTTTTCTTAGGCTTTTCAGGGGGAAATGGTGCAATGTTCCTCATCTGTGTCCCATTGTCATCATTGCTAGGGGTGGTGGCAAAATTTCAGTGTCTATACTATCCTATAAAAAACTAATACGGATTACGAGATTATCGGATTGAAATCACCACACCCACACACAAACAAAAAAAAATAAATCCAAGAGATCAAAGAAATAAAACCCAAAGATTGCTTGAACTGGACTGAACTTGATTAGCTTCCTCTACCACACTTGAATTCGCATCTACCAAATCTGAAAAATAAAATAAAATTATTAAAATAAGAACTTAACATAAGACATGATGATGAGAGTAGATAGAAAATAAAATCCCAAAAGAATGAAAGAAATAGAGAGGATGAGAGTGAGAATAAAATAAAGTGAATGGAAGAAATATAGAGAATAAAAATAAAAGAAAAAAATTAGAATCGATACTCCCTTCTACCAAATAATCAATTGAATGTGTTGAATGAGCATTGGATGAAAGTTGTTGATGAAGCCTACTTTGCTTGAATTCGCTTGCATGCCTTCCTCTTCCAAATCTCTAAGTCCTCTCATAAGAATTAGAAACCTATAACTATAAAGCTTAAAACAAAAACTAGAAATTAGAGATTGAAAAATTACAACCACAATTGAAGAACACTCCTTGAATTAAATTTGCATAAAAAAGAATTACAACTATTGAAATAAAATTCATAAAAGCAAAGCTAGAAAATTAGAAGCCAAAAGTAAGAAGAAAACTAAAATTCTCTTAGCAATGAACACTCAACACAACCCCAACCCCTTATGTAAATATAGGGAGAGGAGAAGGAAGAGAGGGGAGGAGGAATAGCCTCCACGGTTTTGGGTGGGTCCCACCTCCAAAAATCGTTGGAGCCTATTGCTCACTCAATCCAAGATTCTCTCATCTACACTTCCCTTTGACAACTTGCTTGAATCCTAAGAAAAAAAAATAGAAAGTAGAAAATATACAAATCCTAGTTCAATACACTTGCTATTTTCTAAAAAGAGAGCTTTCCAATTTGACTCTTGTGTTTCCTTTTTCTTGCAGGTGTCTTGTCCAAGTAATGTGAACAAGGCTATCTCCATCTTTGACTTTTCAACTGTCCATGGATGAGAGAATATTCCTCACAAGATATCCAGCACCAGTTATATTCCCATAATGCCCTTGGAAATTTGGTGGAGAGACAGAATGTGTGATGACTGGGATTCCCGTCTTCAAGAATTAATTAAATTCCCAGTCTACCCTTCAAAAAACGTGGAGCATATGGTGCTTAAGAAAAACGTGGAAGGTGGCCCCCTATGTGTAGATGGCAGCTCTTCTCTCTCTTCAAGCAAGAAAAACGCAGAAGGGGTCTTGTGCTTGCATGAAATCTCAACCCTTGATCAAAATCACTTTCTTTGATGTCAAAAATACCCTTGAAAAATCACAGACAAGCCTGGGCTTGCATTCTAACTCATTTCTGGCCCATTATTCTTTCCTAGCCCAAAAAAAATTAATCGCTTGCATGATGGCCTAAACAAATACATACTTTTAATGCATCACGTCCATCTTGCTCAAAATTCAGTCCTCTTTATAGACATGGAAAAAAAAATATGGTGACTTTACGTGTAGATTAGGAGATACAGCTCCCAATAGCCCATAATAGCATAAAATGACCTAAAACCTGAAAAATATAGAAAAGTACCCGAGTAACTCTGTTCAATGTAGTAGATGCATGCTTTACGCCCTAAGATTTCACACATAAATGTATTCATCAACTGACGACAAGAGTTGCCAAGCTGACAGGCATAACATAAAGAACTAAGCCGTGTAGACTGACACGATAAATTATTGTCAAGAATGATGCTACGAAGCAGTTGGGCATGAGGATGACCGAGACGACCATGTGAGCCATCAAGAGAAGTGTGAGAAGTAATGAAGGCAGTTGGAGAAGCATGTGAGGAAGGCGACAATGTGTAGAGGCCAGCATTACTCAGTCCGGACAGGATTGTGGACTTGGTTCTCCGATGCTTCACAAGAAAACAAGAGGGGTGAAATTCAAAGAAGACATCATTATCCTAAGCAAAATGATGAACAGACAATAATGGTTTGGAGATGTCGGGAACATGAAGAACATTAGACAACAAAATTTTATGGTTAGAAGAAGGAGAATTAAATGATGTATAGCCAATGTTAGAAATTGGAATTCCCTTACCATTGCCAACTTGAAGAGTGTCGGTACCTATATAAGGATCATAAGAGGAGAGAGAATGAATGTCTGGGGTTACGTGATGAGTGGCTCTAGTATGCGTGTACCAGGTAAGGGCAGGGTTTGGTGGATAGGGTTGGGTAGGAAGGATAAGCGAGTTAGGGTGAGATGGGTATTTGGTGTAGTGTGCGGGAGGGATGGTGGAGGGATTATAGAGGTAATTGGAAAGGGGACGGTAGGGCACCAAACCAGGGGGTTTGGGTTTGGAATAACACTGAGCAGTGTCATGGGTGTTGATTGCACCAGTGAGACCATTGGCAATTGCCTGAGTAACGACCACCACGACCGAAGCGTCCACGTCCACCCCGGCCACAGTAAGGAGCATCACCCCCACGGCCAGTAGTAGGAGATCATGAACCAGAAGGGGCAGAGCTGCGTTGAACGTTGTTGGCTGAAGGAGAACCGACGGTGCTACTGGATTCAGTTAGAGATAGTTTAGAGAGCCTGGAGCCATGAAGAAACTCATGACCAAGAAGCATGGAGAGGAGATCATCATAGGTAATAGAGGTGGTACGTGTGATCAGCAAGGAAATTATGTCATTAAAATCACCCCTCAAACCACGATAGCTGTGCATATTGAAAGCACTAGGACGAAGTGGTTGACCGATAGCACTAAGTTCTTCAGAGATAGACTTTGCTCGTTGAAGAAATTGAGCAACAAGTTTGTCAAGTTTATGCTAGAGATCTTGCATAGCCATAGTAAGAGACATGAGACGGCTCTCAGAAGGAGAGGAGAAGGTTGTGTGAAGTATATCCCATATCTCACCGGTGGTATTCTTCCCAAGAATCAAAGGGAAGACCTCATCAGAGTGAGAGGCAATGAGAAGGCTATGGATCATAGCATCCTGAATGCACCAAGTCAGGGCAGTGGTTGGATCTGTAGGGTAAGGAGTACTGTCATCGAGATGGCCGAAAAGACCCTGGCCATCGAGAAAGGGTTCAAGTTGTGTGCGCCAAAAACAGAAAATTCTTCGAGGTAAGTTTCACCGAGATATAATGGTGAGCCTAATGAAGGGAATGGCCACCAAGCAATGGTGTAGCGGGTGAACCAGTGACCCAGAATCAGCAACAGTTTCATCTCCAATGATGATAGGGAGAAGAGAAGAAAAAAAAGGAGAAGAGAAAACAAAGAGAGTGTTCGTTGGAGCCTAGGTTGCTCTGGATACCATGTTGTGTAAAGTATATAGTATTTCATTCATAGAATTGTAATCGATTACATGAGATATAAAAGAGATGGAAGAATCTAAAACAGAATAGAATTCCACATGTCATAATAGATAGAGTTTTTATATCACATGTGGATTACAAAGGTAGGAGATCAGATTAGATTAGATTACAAGAGATTGAGATTGGTATACATTAGGAAACCCAATATAGCCATTCCAAGAATCGGAAGACTATATTGGTCCATACCTTAAATACTTCCGATCCTAACTTCTATGTGGAGGCGGTTCCACAACTGACCGATCCTTAATTCGGTCAAAGCTCCCCTTCCATCATCCGTCGTCCTGACCGAAATTCTTTATAGCTACCCTACTATCAATATATCAGTCATGATTGACCCAAAATGGGTGTAAACACTAACCTATTCCTTCAAACATTGTATTACTATGTGGGAATGGGAAAGGGCAAAAATAACTGGTTACAAAGTCTTTTGTAACCACGTCGGTTACACGCAGCTTTACGCCACATTTAATACTACAATTTTTTTGGTAGAATATTCCTACAGTATCTTAGTATGCTTTCTAATGACGTGTCCTTTCATTTTAAAAAAGTAAATAAATCGGTGTATGTATGCTTGACTTTTTTTGTCTTTTCTTTTGTGAAAAATAAGGTGGAATGTCAAGACAAACATGAACTGGGTACAAAACCATAATTTTTTATTGAAATTTTTGGACCATTCACATTACAAAATACAGAAAAAAATATTTTTATTAGGATTAAGTGGATCATATAATATCTTATTCAATGGTTAGAGAGAAGTGTTAGTACTAGGAACTATACGAACTACACATAGTCTTTAATAATGTAAAATATTTTAAAGCCATGTGTATGTTGGAAGCATAATTAGTGGGAAGCATGATAGTATTTGGCTATTTGTATGTAAGGGCATTGACTATATAAGTAGCTGAAAAGCTTTAGGAGAGGAGATGTGTACGTATGTCCCTAGCATTATTAGTAGAGAAAATGGGTATCTCTTCCTTTTCTCGTTCCCTCATTCTGGTAGTCCTTATCTGTGTCATCTTCTTCATGTAGATGCAGTTGGGAATGGTTTCTGCAGGTATGGGTAGTTATAATCTAGTCTAAGTTTGGATGTCCAAAATATTTGATCAGTTTTCAAATTAAAAATCTCAATCTTTTCTAGTGTTCACCATCCAAAAGCCTTAGTTTTCTGGATAATAAAAAATGTAGCCTCAGTTTTAATTACATTTATGGATTTGATTTCTATCACTAATTATCTAGCCAACTAATCAATTTATCGTCACAGCTAAAATATGAAAATTTTCATTTGTTTGTTTTATGAACTACAGAAGAGGACAAATATTTTTCTGTGCTTGAACCTATGGTTTTTAAAAGAGACTATAAATAGGTTCTTATTTCTTATAGAAACTTTCAGTTTTGAAAACAAAAGAAAAAAAAAATTAAAAAACAGAGAATAGAACTTGATTTAATGATAGGAATTGTTAGGTTGACTATGGATTGTTTGTTTTGCAGATTTAAATGTTAGGAAGCTGCGACCTATTCGCTGGACTCCTCCTCCTCCAATACCCAACCCAAATATTATGCGACCGAATGGAACCCAGGCCCCTCCCCCTATCCCAAATCAAAGAACGATTGATTAAAATGACAGAAAGAGAAGCAAGAAGAGCGGTTTAAAGACTTCACCCAGAAGAAGCAGGGATAAGATAATAATGCCAATCTTTTGGGCTGGAGTACTGTGTAGGAGTATGACTACTATATTTACTTGCAATTTATCTTCATGCATGTTTGCTTATTTTCAGAATTCTATAATAAATCCACCTTTCCATGTCTCCTTTTTCTTTCTCTTTTTTCTCTAAAGATTGGAGACGTATTAAATTAATGAAATAAAAAAAGGGATATAAAAAGATACCCGGACAAGACCTGACAGCACTGGATCTACCTTCAGCATTGCCATAAGCAGGAAGCCGGACCAACCCCACACTGAACACGGAAAAATCGTGAAAAAATTTGGTATCTAGGTATGCCTCAGATGTCACGATCCCAAACACCTAGACCTAGTGGTGCCCATGACACCAAATCCAGCTAGGACCACATAAGAAAAATGTGAAATTCATTCATAATTATTTAACATTGGAGCAAGCAACTCAAAACTCTATAGTATTTAAAACTTTGATCATCACATATAACCGTCAACAGCGGAAGTCTTAAAAAATTTAGATAGGGTACAAAACATAAACGTCAGTCTCATTAATACCATAATTCCCCTACTAAAACCCTCATAATAAGCAGTGACATTATTGGCATCTAAAATATATATTTTTTTATCGGTAAATCAAATTTATAGAACAAGAAGAAGGAATATACAAAGAAGGGGGCTCCAATCAGCCTAAGAGGCTAAAAAGAAAAGCCCGAAAGTGAACAAAACACAAACAACCCAGCTAGCTCGATAGAAGAGCATTTACCCCCCATTTATCAATAAGGTAATAGTTCCGATAGAATCTTTTCCCCCTAAGGGTGATAGACTAAAAACGATTAATTCCTTACATCAGTAGAAATATCAAGAATAATAGCAAATCCGGTGCGCGTTTTGTTCCTGAACATCCTGAAATTTCTCTCCTTCCACAAGTGAGCAATGGTAGCACAAATGCCACTTTGCCAATGCTTCCCACCTGATCACCTCCAAACTCCTTAGCAACCCACTCAACTTCCACCATAACATTTAAAGTTGGGGATCTAGAAGAGCAAAGCCAATAGATTTCTCTCCAGATCTGACCAGAGAAACTGCACTCAAAAAATAAGTGGTTTCTACATTCCGAACCTAACCAGCATAAGCAACAAAAATAGTGCAAGATGAACATTTCTCTTCTGAAGCTGGTTTAATGTAGGGAGTGAGTCGACTAAGCATCTCCAAGAAGTGAAGGACTGCCTGGGGGTACTCAAATGAAACCACACAACAGCTACCCATATGACCTTTGGACTCGGCCTCCGGAGAAGCTCCCAAGCCGATTTAGAAGAAAAGAGACCTGGAGGATTTGCATTCCAAACAACAACATCATAATCTGAAGCATTAAGCCTTGTAATATTTCCGAGCTGGCTCCACACAATCTCAAGGGCAATCGATCTCATTGGTCCCGAGTCCCAACCCCCATCAACTAAAATCGAGAGCACAACAGCGATCCACCCACCAAAATCTTTGATTTTTCAAGCTCTACACCTCTGTATAATTTATTTCAACTTTTGTCATCTAAAAAAATCAACAGAAAACCTATGTCCGTACAGGTTTTCCCAAAAATGAAAAAAACCACAAAAACCTTGATTCGAAATCAAAAAATTTGATTCCCTTAGCATGATATATTATTTTTGAATCCATATAGGTTCAAGAACAGATCTATGGAGGCTCTGATACCACATGTTAGAATAGTTTAATCCAAACAGGGACAAAACCATAAAATCCAGGATCTCCATAGGGCGTTCAAGAACACAATCAAATAAATAATAGAGAACAGGGATAGAACAACTAACCTTGTTTTACATCCATAGTGATGATGATCGCCACGGAAAATAAAGACCAAAGATCTAGGTGTTTCCCCTCTATTCCCAAAGATAACTGGCTTGATGAGAATACCATATGCACAGGGATGATGAACACTGAATTTCTCCCTCTATTTCCAGAATGCATTCCTCAACAAAGATTGAGAATAATTAGTTGTTATGGGTAGAGGGGGGGACCTAGCTCTCTTTATAATCAGTAATTCCTATAGGGCCTCACTCATCATAGTCCCAATAGGAATTTATCTGCCCACTCTAAAGCCAGTCCACATAGGACTCCTACTACAACTCAATGACCCCCTTTATTAGACCAAAACCCTAATTAACCTGGTTTAAGGATTTAATTATGTCCAGTAGAATTATATTATGAATAAATTTCTAACAATAGTAAGCAAAATGGTCCGTCTAAGGGGTGTTCAAGTAATTTTCTCTAAACTATTTTATTTTCATCCACCCAGGGATGCCTTGATATTAATTCTGTATAGTTTCCTTCCATTTATTGTTATAAAACTGCTAAAAAAATAAAATCTTATAAATTTGCTAATCTTTTAGCAAAAAAACAAAAAAAGATCCCAATATGTTATATAAACCTCCCTTCACCCTCCTCCAAAACTAATGTGGGACTAAAGATTTCCTATTTTTAGCTTTACTAAAATCAACATGGGAAAATTCTTGGGTTCAATACTTCTAGGAGACAAAAACATGGTAAATCATAAAGCGAGTAAGACTGCGCACATTATGACCCTCCCTAGACCCCGCAGTGCCGGGAGCCTCGTGCACTAAGTACGTCCCTTTTTCTTTTTCTGTATAATAATCCTACTGTTTTAGTACTTCATTTAAAAACAAAAAAACAAAAATCTCGGGTGTATTGTATGGTTGACCTTTTATTTTTGTTACATCACTCTCTCTCGGAAAAAAAATAAGGTGGCATGTCAAGACAAAAATGAACCGCCAAAAAGACCTTAAGATCATTCACATTACAAAATAAAAGAGATGGATATTTTTTATTTTAAATGGTTATAGAGAAGTGCAAGTACTAGAAACTATCACTAACTACTAATCCCATCTACACAGACAAAATTTGAT
Organism: Telopea speciosissima; assembly: GCF_018873765.1. Classification (NCBI taxonomy): domain Eukaryota; kingdom Viridiplantae; phylum Streptophyta; class Magnoliopsida; order Proteales; family Proteaceae; genus Telopea; species Telopea speciosissima. The sequence continues at coordinate 46,911,905 of NC_057920.1, forward strand.
GCCGAGCCCTTTCATCAAACTAGCAACATCAATCACTCTCACGTAAAGACTATTTGAATGCCATCATAATTATTGGGAAGCATGATTGTATTTACCTAATTGTTGACAAAGGTAGGGCGAGGAAACATGTCATTCTGATACCAGCTCAAATAGGGAGGTGTCATCAATAGATGGCACTAATATAACTGGTAGACACAGGAGACCAGTCAAGAAGCCAGCCTGGCATCAAGAATATAAAATGTGAAAGGAAGGACTTAAATGTAATACTAAAAAAGTAGAATAATGGATAACAGAATTGGTTATGTACTTGTATAAATACATTTGATCAATAGAAAGGAGGATAGGTTGAAAGTTGAGAAGTTTCTCATATTTTTCTTCTTCTTCTTTTACTCTGTTTTCTTTTCTCAAGTTCTTCTTTATTTCCCCATTTTTCTTTCTTTGTGACCCATCATTGGTGCTTTCATTGTTAACCATGACGGAAGGAACTCGAGCTCGACAGACTGAGTTGGCTCTAGAGAAGATGGCCGCTCAGATGGCAGCAATGCAAAAGGAATTTTCCCAAAAATTTGATAAGCTAACTGCAGATGTGGAAGCACAGAGGGTCAATTCACAAGAACATTTTGCGCAAGCGACAGATTCTTCGCATGCTATAATGCCAGTGTCTCAGATCAGGACTGTGAAACTGGATTTTCCAAGATTTGGAGGAGGAGCTCCAACGGAATGGCTGTTTAAGGTAGACCAATTTTTTTCATTTCATCAAGTACCTGATATGCAACGATTTCCTATGGTTTCTTTCCATTTAGATGGTGAAGCTTCAAGTTGGTTCCAATGGGTCTTACAAAGCCGACAGTTGCGATCTTGGACTGAATTTGAGGTGGCATTGAGGTATAGATTTGGTCCTTCTCTATATGAAGACTCTCAGGGTTTATTAACTAAACTGACGCAGACTAGCTCAGTTTTGGAGTATCAGACTCAGTTTGAATCCTTATCCAGCAAGGTTTTTGGGTTATCAGAACAATTTCTCAAGAGTTGTTTCATTTCTGGGCTCAAACCAGAGATCTGGAGAGAAGTCATAGCACATCAACCACTCACAATGCATCATGCTATAGGATTGGCTAGACTGTAAGAAGATCGGTTGCAAGACATGCGGATGGCTACTAGGTCGTGGCAACCAAGAATTGGAGTATCATCCCCAATCTTGAATCCAAGACCAATTGCAGCATTGCCATCACCTTCAGAAACGAATAGAGGACCTGGAAGAAAATTGACCCAAATGCAAATTCAAGAAAAAAGAGAAAAAGGCTTGTGTTTTTCTTGCGATGAAAAATATACTCCAAACCATAAGTGTAAGAATAAAGGTGCATGTTTCTGGTTTGAAGGAGCGGATTATGAGGATTCCATACCTGTATTAGAGGAGGAAGCTAGTATAGATCCTTATGCAGGGGCTATGGAGACTGTCGATGCTAGTCCAGCCATCAATCTTCATGCACTTATGGCTCATCAAACACCTCAGACTCTGAGAATGCAGGGCCAGATATCACACAAACAACTGCAAGTGTTAATTGATGGGGGGTAGCACCCACAATTTCATTCAAGAAAAAGTGGCTAAATTTCTTGGCCTAACCATCACTCCTTCGCCTCATTTTAGGGTGCTGGTGGGAAATGGGGAGTACATTACTTGCATTGGAATGTGTTCCAGAGTAGAGTTGGTGCTCCAGGATCATTCCTTTTGGATAGATTTTTTTATCATTCCGTTGCAAGGAGCTGATATAATTTTGGGAGTTCAATGGTTGCAGCTATTGGGCCCTATTGTCACAGATTATGCTAAGTTGACTATGGAATTCCAGTGGGAAGGCAAACGAGTGCATCTACAGGGTGAAAACAGTTCAGCTGCTGGGCTTATTTCTAGCAATAATTTGCAATTTATTCATGATCATGGAGGAACGGTATTATGTTTGCAATTATTGCCTCAGGAGCAGTCCTTCCCATCTGCCCAGTTGTTTTCTTGTACTACTGACCTTCCTAGTGCTAGCCAGAAGTTGTTACACCAATATGAGAAGGGAGTTGAACCAGATCAGTCCAAAATCCAGGCCATGATACAATGGCCAACTTCAGTTAATCAGAAGCAACTTAGAGGCTTCCTTGGACTTATAGGCTACTACAGAAGATTCATCAAAGGTTATGCATCCATTGTATCCCCATTGACGGATCTCTTGAAGAAAGAGGGTGATTTTAAATGGGAAGAACAAGCTGAGTCTGCTTTTCAGACACTGAAGACTGCTATGATTCAAGCACTTGTTTTGGCGTTACCGGATTTTACTCTTCCATTCACATTAGAGACAGATGCTTCTAGGAAGGGTATAGGAGCTGTTCTCTTACAACAAGGCCATCCTATTGCCTTTTTCAGCAGGAAAATGTGCCCTAGAATGCAAGCAGCTTCTACCTATATTAGGGAGCTTTTTGCAATCACCTCTGCTGTCTCAAAATGGAGGCAATACTTGTTAGGGAGCCAGTTCACCATTTGTACTGATCAGAAGAGTTTAAAGGCTTTAATGGATCAAGTGATACAAACTCCAGAGCAACAACACTATTTGGTGAAACTCTTGGGTTATAAATATGTTATCACATACAAACTTGGGAGAGAAAATGCCACTGCAGATGCTTTGTCCAGAGTCCCTGATCATAGTACACATCCGGGTTCTTTCATGGCATTATCAATATAGCAATTTGACATTTTGGATCAACTAGTTCAAGAGCATGCCTCTGATCCCGCTATTCAACAACTAATGCAATCAGTACAGGCTAATTTTCAGCGTTATCCTCAATGGACTGTAAGAGACAATTTGCTATACTTCAAAGGCAAGCTGTTTTTGGGAAAATCTTCAGTTTTAAAACAAAATTTGCTCAAGGAATTTCATTCCACTCCAGTAGGAGGTCATGCTGGTATTCAACGAACTTTTCTGAGATTGGGAATTAATTTTACTTGGAAGGGAATGAAGAAAGATGTTCAACAGTTTGTTAGTCAATGCATTTAGTGTCAACAACACAAATCTTGCAATACTCCTCCTTTTGGACTACTAGAACCACTTCCTATTCCTAATCAGATTTGGGAAGATGTTAGTCTTGATTTTATCACCAGTCTGCCTCAATCGCGTGGTTTTACAGTCATCTTGGTGGTTGTGGACAGATTGACAAAAGCTGCACATTTTGGTCCATTGCCATCTCATTTTAATGCTCATAAAGTTGCTGAGTTGTTCATGGCTATGGTCTGCAAGCATCATGGTTTACCAAGATCTATTGTGAGTGACAGAGATCCTGTTTTTCTTAGTAAGTTTTGGCAGCAACTGTTCAAGTTACAAGGGACACAGTTGAGGATGAGTTCTTCATACCATCCACAAACAGATGGCCAAACAGAGGTTGTGAATAGATGTTTACAACAATATCTCAGAAGTTTTGTAGCAGATCAGCCTCATCAATGGACCCAATTCTTGTATCTTGCCGAGTTTCACTATAACACTGCATTTCACTCTTCTATTGGAATGACTCCTTTTCAAGCTGTTTTTGGGAGAGCTCCTCCCTCCATTCCAGTTTATTGCAGAGGGACTAGCAGTCTGGAGTTATTGGATCAGGATTTGGGCACTAGAGAAGACATTCTACAACGGCTTAAAACTCATTTGAGTAAGAGCCAAGCTGCAATGAAGAAGCAAGCTGACTAACATAGGACTGAATTACAGTTACAAGTGTGCGATTTGGTGTTAGTCAAGCTTCAACCTTATAGGCAGACTACTGTTGCCAATAGATCTTCCAATAAGCTGGCTCCAAAATTTTTTGGTCCATTTCCTATTGAGCAGCGAATTAATTCTGTGGCTTACAAACTCACATTACCAGAGCATTCCAAAATACATCCGGTGTTTCATGTTTCAGCTCTTAAACCTTTTAGAGGGGATCACACCGACCTCATTCAGCCCCTCCCTTTACCTGCTGCAAATGTTGACAATTCTCCTCAATTTGAGCCCTTGGCTGTGATAGCAGATAGAAGGATTCTCAGACAAGGAGTATGGGTCCCTCAAGTTTTGATTCAATGGGAAAACTTACCCTTGGAAGAGGCTTCTTGGGAGGATGCACGGGAATTTCATACTCTCTACCCAGCGTTCCACCTTGAGGACAAGGTGTCTTTTGAAGACATAAGGGATGATACCAGCTCAAATAGGGAGGTGTCATCAACAGATGGCACTAATATAACTGGTAGACACAGGAGACCAGTCAAGAAGCCAGCCTGGCATCAAGAATATAAAATGTGAAAGGAAGGACTTAAATGTAATACTAAGAAAGTAGAATAATGGATAACAGAATTGGTTATGTACTTGTATAAATACATTTGATCAATAGAAAGGAGGATAGGTCGGAAGTTGAGAAGTTTCTCATATTTTTCTTTCTTCTTCTTTTACTCCGTTTTCTTTTCTCAAGTTCTTCTTTATTTCCCCATTTTTCTTTCTTTGTGACCCATTACATTCACTATAAGTAGCTGAAAAGCTTTAGGAGAGGAGATGTGTACGTATGTCCATAGCATTATTAGTAGAGAATATATATGGGTATCTCTTCCTTTTCTCGTTCCCTCATTCTGGTATTCCTTGTCTGTGTCATCTTCTTCATGCATATGCAGTTGGGAATGGTTTCTGCAGGTATGGGTAGTTATAATCTAGTCTACGTTTGGATCAGTTTTCAAATAACAAATCTCAACCTTTTCTGGACAATCGTATGTAGCCTCAGTTTTAATTACTTTTATGGTTTTAATGTATTTCATCAACTATGAATTGTTAGGTTGAATATGGATTATTTGTTTTGTAGATTCAAATGTAAGGAAGTTGCGAACAGAACCCTGGCAGCCTCCTCCTCCAAAACACAACATAAATCCGGGAATGAATAGAACCAACACCGCTCCTTCCCTGAACTGAAATCCATGAACGATTGATTAAAATGAGAGAAAGTGAAGGAAGAAAGAGCGGTTTAAATAATTTACACAGAAGCAAGGATGATCATGCCAATAAAGTTATTGTTGATTTATAGTTATTATTTGCTAATAATACCTCTTGTGGGCTGGATTCTTGTGTAGGAGCATGACTACTATTTTACTTGCAATGTATCTTCACGCTTGTTCGCTTATTTAGAATGCAATAAGATAACTCCACCTCTCCATGTTTCCTATTTGTTTCTCGTATTTTTAAGATAAAATGGAATATCTAGTGAAGTGTAACATTTCATGACCAACCATGTAGAGATACATAGGTAGATCTTGTTCTACGTAGGCTCACATGGATCCACTTCATAACATTGTCTCAAGTAATAAGGGTACTGAGGGATTAATATAATCCATGTGGCACACATAGTGACGAAGCAAGGATCCATTCAGCCACTCTCACTATCGGTCGGTACAAGCACATATAGAATGATATGTATGCTATGACGTAACTCCCACTGAGGTGGGCTTGTCACTCACGAAAATATAAACGCCATATGGATCTTAATCTAGTTGCTACGCCAAGTGCCTAACTTGAGTTTCTAGTGCTGTCACCCTCATGGTTTCTGCCTAAAACCTCACATCTGGCTTTTCACAGGCTACGTAGAAGTGTGATATCTTCCAAGTTGGACCACATAAGGTCTCATCTTGGTTCTAACCAAGGCGTCATGAAGCACAAATGGTCATAGGCTCATCTTGCTCACTATCCACAAGTGCTAAGGCAAGTCACCCATGTTAGTGGGTCAACTCAATGCCTAGTGACATCTTTACAATAATTAAATGAATATGTACACACAATATCGTGCAAACAAATATATCTAATAAATTAAATGAAAGAGAGATACAAATAAATGTTGATCCATAAAAGTGCCCCAAAGTTAATTACATATCAAATCTGTCTCAAGTTCCTAACATAAACAAGGAAATATCTCTGGCAATGAGCTTCGTGATCAGCCAACATATTGTCCGTGGAGATATACTTCAAAACAACTTCACCTTGTGCAACCATATCTCGAATGTAATGATATCATATGTCGATGTGCTTGGCTCTCCTATAAAACTTGGGGTACTTCGTAAATGCCAGTGTTGTCGTGCTGTCACAATGTATAAGCATTACATTGTCTAAATGAACAGAAACACTAAGTCTCTACAAGAACCTTCTGAGCCAAACGACCTCCTGAACTGCTCCCAAACATTAGACATACTCCGACTCCATCGTGGATAGGGTGATGCAGGTCTATTTCTTGCTACTCTAAGTAATAGCACCACCACCTAGGACAAATGCACACCCTAAAGTGGATTTGCGCATGTCTCTGTTACTAACCTAGTATTACACCCGCACCCCAGATATACCCCTATACCCCGGGGCAGTTTAGACCTTTACCTATGGGGCGATGCCACGGTGGCACTGGCCAACACCTGTAACCTCAGACTTAAAATATTACTAAAAGTATCCCCTCGAAGACCTGGAAGTGTGGGCCAAAGCCCCACAATTTTCCTTGAAGTTTGGGCCTTAACAGCAGCATCGGAGTCATGAACGGCCTTTTTGGATTATTTTCCTGTGGGACCCACATCCCCGTGTTTCGGACACCTTAATTAGACCATTGGACCACATGGACCCCTACCCTTACCATTAGATGGATAGTTGAACCATGAAGGTGGGCCCACAAGGCTTAACTTAGGTGAATAATGGGTTTTATACACCCTAACCTAAGACTAAACAGACCTTAGGGGACAATTAAGTCCTATGGACTTAGGGTGCACCCCAAGCATGACCTAATGGGCCTGATGATTATGACTAAGACCAAACAAGCCCTAAGACCTAACCAAAACTCATTTAAAGACCTAAGGGCCACTAAGTGTTTGGGAGTACCTAAACCAAACATGGCCTAAGGCCCATTTAACCCTCAAAAGGATGAGAGAATCCTTATTCTCTTATCTCTCCCCCTCCCAAGCAAACCATGGAGGAGAAGAGACAAAAGAAGAAGGAGAAGAAGGAAAGAAGAAGGAGAAGTAGAAGTAGAAGAGGAATAGGAGGGGAAGGGAAGAAGGTGGAAGCCATGCAAACATGGCTGGCAGCCCCACACCTCCTCCCCAAGCTGGCCGGACCCAAGGGAGAAGAGAAAGAGGAGGAGAAGAGATGGAGAGAGTGGTTGGAAGAAGGAAGCTCACCAAGGTAAGCTCCCCAAACCTGGCTCTCCTCCATTTCTCCTTGATTTTGGTAATTCCTTGAGCTAGGGCTGACCTAGGGTTCCATTTGGGACTCAAGGTGAAGCTCGGCCCTAGTTGGGAGCTCTAATAATGCTGACCTAGGCCCCTAAGTGCTGCATTTGCAGCCATGACTGTGGGATCCCTGGTTTAAGCATTCAAACCCAACCTTTGGACCAATGTGAGACCCATCCTTATTGGATCTTGGATCCATGAGGTGAGCCCAAGACCTAGTGACCCTAGGAAGGTTTAGACACCTCTCCCTTATCCCTGAGAGTTTAGGGCACTCCAAGCTCCAATCTGGAACAAAAGCCCTCTGAAATCTTGGAAGAGACTACCAGTGGACGAACGACCAGATCCACCAATCATGGTAGCGTCCGTCAGATCGTCCAGTACAAACCCTGCGCCTTAGCCTAAGCGGACGAAGGTATGGATTCACTCTGTTTGCCTCTGCCCGGGGCCTGTTGCTCTCGGGTGTGACTTAGGGATTGAATGGATGCAGGGATGGACCCAAGAAGCACATCCGCCCATTAATCCGCTCCCTTTTAGTTGTGCCTCAGGTGTCGAAAGGATGCACGATCGGATTTAAGTGAAATGTTCTGCTCGTGGGTTCGCTCGCTTTGTTTTTACCTTTTGGCCTGAATAGAGTCAAGGACGGACTCACCTCTGCTGAAACCGTCCGTGAGTCCGCTCGTACTATCTTGGTTGAAATCTAATTTTAACCTCGAGGGCCTAGCATGGGACCTTCTATGCATGCTTCAATGATTTTTTTTGTATTCCTAGGCTACCCAACTCGATGGATAGCTGGGAGCCCAGGTGAGATTCATGTCAACCACACACGGCGACGCCCATGATAGGTGAGTGGGTTCTGGGTGATTTGTTGGGCTTGAATATATATTTAATATGAAAGCTTAAGAATGCTATTATATATTTATAGGCATTGTGCACATTGCATTATTATTTAAATGTAATCGGTTATGAATGTGCTAGCATGCTCACCATTGTATCGGGCTACGGTGCCGGGTGTGCCGGTACCGGAACCCTAATTTATTTAATTATGAAAATTACTATATGTCATTCTGATCTGTATGTGCCGTGTCATGCTGGTACCCAGGTACTAGATGGAATGGGATAGGACTTGCATATAGTATATCTGCGGCTAGGATGCTTGTTCCCTTATGCTACGACCCTTGCCAACAGGGGTTTATGTGTTAGATAGTCTGAGCACCTGTGGTCTGTGGAGGTGGGAGAGGCTAGGACAGGGGTAGTGATGACTATCGGGGTCTGCCACTGGGTGGTCATGATGGCTTCTACCGATGTAGATCCCCTCGTGATAATTGAGGTTTCACTGGGGCGATAGGATAAGTGACCCTTAGTATCTCCCAAGTTATCACAGTAGCATATACTTGACCAATAGAATTGTTTGCTAGGTGAAAAATGAATCTAACATTAGCATGCATCATTTGGCTTGATATTGATTGTGTGGTATATATGCATTCCCCTTTGCTCTCTCACTAGCTAGTGTAGCTAACCTCGTTGCGCAACCCCTTTTTAGTTGTTATGCAGGAGGTACTACTTAGATGAGCACCGTTGGATGCGAATTAAGTGGAGCCGGTGACTGTGACTTGGATGTAGATGTATACCCAAGATTGGTGCCCTCATGGTAATTAATTATCATTTAAATTCTGTCTTCATTTCCACATTCATGTATAAACTATGTGTTTAATTATAGGAGAGATTGAATGGGTACATTTATGAATAGTGTACTATGTGTTATCATTAGAGAACCAATGCTCTATAATTTCACATGATTTAATTAAATTTTGCTTCCGCTAACTCTATGATTGGAACGATTTATTCTACTTTGGTATGTTCCTTTCTGTTATCATAATGTGATGACAGGGTGGACTGTGGCTCGGGACACTGTATCTGCGATCCTGGTAGGTGTTGGGATGACACGTGTTGTCCCAGTCACCCCCTATGTGGTAGTATATATATTACATCGGGATGGGGGCGTGACAGAGTGGTATCAGAGCAATGAAGCTCTGCACCGACCACAGTTCAGTGTAACCTCTTGATTTACTCTCCACAAATAGGTTCTAAGCTAAAAATCTCAAGAACATAAATTGTTGCATGCAGACATAGGAAGAAGACTAATTGGAGTGAAAATAAGAATCTAGTTAATAATAGACAACATGGAACTTGGAACTCAAAACACAGGCTGTTGAATAACAATTATGCAATTGCTTGGTTGAGTCCTACGTAGATACTAGTTGGGTAAATATATGCTATAATTCATGAACGATAATGAATTAAATATAACCAACCATAATGATCCACAATGATCTAAACAAGGTGGAATTTATCCAATATAAAAGTATATATATATATATATATATATATATATATATATATAGGGCTAATTATACTTCCACATAGTCCCAATCTTTCCTTGAAGCTAGCCAAGCCTTTCCCGACTTCAACCCTGTGACTTCATTCATTCCAATCTGAACATGTAATCTTACTTTGCTAAATCATGCATATGAATTCAACCATCGATTTGTTCCCAATTCTTTGTTTGGGCACAGCAGTGCCCATTTCAACCTCAAGCACAAGATTTTAAAGATCCAACCCAAAACATCTGAATTGTTCCGCCCAAACCGAGGGTACATTCATCCACCATAATTAAAATGTTTTAAAATTTCACCAATCCAACTGATAAAAGAAAAAAAAGAAAGGAAATAATTCCAACATCCCAATCCATCAAAAGATAAGAAATTAATGGGACTGATTCAAAATAACTTTAGAGAACTGCTGGGGAGGAACTGAGCTAGGCATCTGCACCACCACCACGGTGACCCAGGAAGGCATTGAGATCTTTCACTTCTCGCTCTATGCTCTCTAGACGCCGAGCCTGATCGAAGAACTGCTTCTTGACATCATCAAAGCCGTCCGCCATCCTCAGGTTTAGTCGTCGAATAGCCATCATGATGTCACTACCTCCCCCAAGTGCACCTGAAGTACCTGCTGCGGATGGCCCTGAGCCCATGAACTCAATATTATCATCACTGTCATCCTCATCCTCCTCCCTGGCCCTTCTGCCATCCCGGTACTGAACTTGCTCCCCTGCACTGTCATAATCATAGTACAGATTCAGCTTCTGCAGTGCATTGAATCCAATAGGTCCCTCAGTGCATGTTCCCTTGGGTTCACAGTCAAGATCAATCCCAAGGAATAGGAAAATCTTGGTGAGCAGTCGACCATAGGGTAGAGTGTTGTTTTGAGCAGGATTCATCACCGCGCGGGCCATATGCTACATGACCACGTGAGGCAGACAGATGGGCTAGCCAGTGTACAAAGAATGAGCCAAAACTACAGACATCAATGGAGGCAAGGTGTTGTGCGCCTTAGAAGGAGCCAGATTGGTCCTAGCTATAAAGACCAAAACCTGCTGTGTAGGAGGAAACTTGGAAAGATCTTCGTTCTCCTCGAACCTGTCATTGGAGAGAACCTTAAATAATTTTTGCTTCTCATCTGAAGGGAGGCACTGGTCCGGATGACTGCCTGGAGGATTGTATACCCTCTCACCCTCTGAAGATACACTGAGAAGAACCCCCAGCTCCACGGCATTGAAGCTAATGACCACTCCCTTTACATAGGAAGTCAACCTGGAGCCGTCGTCATCTTCCTGGACCATTACCAGATTTGCATAGAACTCCCTGACCAGAGTGGGGTAATAGAAGTCTGGTTGAGAGAGCATGTCGATCCACTACAGTCTATCAAACCTAGCCCCCCACCTTGTAGGCCAAATGCTCTTCCACTGTGACATCTCTCTCTACCAGAATCTTCTATTGAAGAGATGCTCCTTGTAGATTCCTTCAGCCTTTTCGGAGGTAAAACGATTCACGTTGTAAGCCGTAGGAGCGGAAGATACAATGGATAGATCTCTCCTTTTTGGACCCATGATCAGATTTCCTACACATAAGGCACAAATCAAAGAAGGACGATAAATGTAAGCCAAAATGGAATGATGGCATATGATTGGCAAATAAATTATAGGAGAAGAATGTTTAAATGATATGGGAATGACTTGAAGAAAAGGGCTATACATGATGAGGAAAATCAAAATATACACATGTAAATTATGAGAATATGGAATATGGATATTATTGGAGATATATTGAAAAACAAGGTTAATTCACACATTAAGCCTACATGAGATCCCTAGTGTCGAAATATGAGGTCAACATGAATGATGTGTGTGCTCTTGAATATTATATATTTCAACCAATGTCAAACAAGTAAGATATTGAATGAGATACCCCAACAAGAGACAAGGACTATTTAATTGAGAAAAAAGGGGATAAGCCCCAAGAATTTTGCAAATAATCCCAAAAATAAGTAATGCATTGAGGATACATCAAGTAAATGAATTATTGGAAGATGGAGGATAGATTTCAAAGGTTTTGTCAATAATATTACAAACAAGAGAAGATGCTTGAAGATAAAACAATGAGATAATTCCTATGAGATTCTAGGGCACATAAAGAATTAAGCACAAACTGAAGGGTTGTTCTAAAGCATGGAAAGATTGAGGTTTTACCCCAACTTAAACCTAGAATTGTCCAAGTATATCCAACTACAATTGACAACCATAGCAATCAACCTCTAAAATGCTTACAAGGGCTTAAAATTTATAAGGAATACAATGTTCATACAAGGGATCCAACCATGTAGTGCCATTGATCGATTAGGGCTTGATTCTAACCCAAGAACCCTTGCCTAAATGGATTTTAGCATGGATTTGGTGTGCATAACCATCATAATGCAAATAGAAATCAAATCCTATCACAACCTAGGATTATCCATCTCAAATCCAAGAAGAAAAAGGAAGAGAATATGAAGAGACACAAGCAAAATCTTACAATGGAAGAAAGAAGAGAATGGAAAAGGGAAAGGAGGAATGGGAATGAAATCTTACCTTGAACAAGTTAGAGATGAACTTTGAGGCTTGAGATTTCAAGAAAAACTCCCAAGAAGGTGCTAGGAAGCCAAACGAAAACCCTGTAGAGCCCTCTCCCCTTACGGTTGTGTTTCCCTTCTTTGGAGCCAAAAGTGAGTTTTAAAACTCGCGGCTCAGTTTTGTTAAAATTCCGCGAACGGACGAACGAACGGAACCACTAATCGTGACTCCGCTCGACAATCCTTCTCGCATAAAACTTAAAATTTTAGATTGTTAGCCTGAGCGGATCAATGAGCGGATCCACATTCACGAGTCCGCCCGTAGATCCATTCGATTCATTTCCTCTCGGCCTTTAATCCTTCTGAGAATGAACGAACGAACGGATTCGCATTCCGCATCTGCCCGGTCAGTCCGCTCTCTTTATATATTTTCGGTGGAGCCACGAACGGACCCGGAGTACTGATTTTGTTCATGAATCCGCTCGATTTCTTTTAGGATTTTGAGCTCAAATTTTGGAGACCTTTTGACCCCACCCATGTATGATGATTTTATGCCTATACCCTAGATTGGGCACCCTGGTTGTATGACCCATTTATGGGGACCACCCAAGCCTCGTCTAATACCCCGAAACTGAAGGGGATTAGGACTTACACCCGACTAGACCAACCAATATAAGATGGCAGGCATCGGTGTACGTTGTGACTCCCCTTCTATGCGAGAGAAGGATAGTTACCTTTGTGGATGAAAATCCTTAAGCCCCGTTAGTGAATGAACCAGAACCTATAGATAGAGGAACCTAAACCTACGGGATGTGGAAATTCTTATAGGGGTACATAGGATCCAACTCTTAGCCAGGCCGGGAGAAAGGAAACACTAGGCTGGTTTGGATAGGTTTAGTTGAACGAGCCATAAGGGCCATGTATACTCAAAAATCATTCATGGCACCAAAAGTCAGTGACGACTCTATTTGTACTTTACTTGGTTCATCCAAACCTCGTATAGGCTCATAGAGGGAGTCCTACACCGTGATTTGGTTCCCAAAGAGACCTAGTATACCGTACTTGAAGACCGCTTGTTCCTATGGATTGACCTAGGTTACAGATATGTCCATAGGAATATGAATGTAATTATTAAACTTATACCTATGATTGGTGTGGATATAAGTATATCAATGTATTTCTTAAACCTTTACGTGGGACTAGATTAATTCCTTAGGACTACAACTGTGACCTGAAGTGAAAGCATTCAGAATGTAAACCCTGTGCTGGGGACTAAGCAGGTTAAGCCCTGCAACCCAAAGAGTAACTAGAATAGTGAAGGCCTAAGTGATGCCACTTGGTCAGGAGGATCTAGGGAACTTTCCATTCCTTATGACTCAGTTTAGTGTGGAAGACAGTGTGGTTACCTCTGGAATGTGGTAACTACCGACTCTTAACCTAATGGAGCTTAGGGTGACTATGAACCACACCCTTGTGGTGATGAGACCCTAAAAAGGGAAAGGCAATTGAAGAACCTGACCCATTGAGCCAAATAGGCACTGCCTTACTTTGACCTGACCTTCGACTTAACCTAAGTAGTAGGTAGTTAGACATGTCGTTATGCAACAAGCCCTTACCCTTGAGACCTTAACCACCTCAAATTTCGACGACGAAATTTTTAATGAGGTTGGGGGGAAGTTACACCCGTACCCCAGATATACCCCTATACCCCAGGGCAGTTTAGACCTTTACCTATGGGGCGATGGCACTGGCCAACACCTGTAACCTCAAACTTAAAATATTACTAAAAGTATCCCCTCGAAGACCTGGAAGTGTGGGCCAAAGCCCCACAATTTTCCTTGAAGTTTGGGCCCTAACAGCAACACTAGAGTCACGAACGGACTCACTTGCACTGAATCCGCTTGAGGATCCGCCCGTGCTGTCATCCGCCTTTTTGGATTATTTTCCTGTGGGACCCACATCCCCGTGTTTTGGACACCTTAATTAGACCATTAGACCACATGGACCCGTACCCTTACCATTAGATGGATAGTTGAACCATGAAGGTGGGCCCACAAGGCTTAACTTAGGTGAATAATGGGTTTTATACACCCTAACCTAAGACTAAACAGACCTTAGGGGACAATTAAGTCCTATGGACTTAGGGTGCACCCCAAGCATGACCCAATGGACCTGATGATTATGACTAAGACCAAACAAGCCCTAAGACCTAACTAAAACTCATTTAAAGACCTAAGGGCCACTAAGTGTTTGGGGGTACCTAAACCAAACATGGCCTAAGGCCCATTTAACCCTTAAAAGGATGAGAGAATCCTTATTCTCTTATCTCTCCCCCTCCCAAGCAAACCGTGGAGGAGAAGAGACAAGAGAAGAAGGAGAAGTAGAAGTAGGAGAGAAATAGGAGGGGAAGGGAAGAAGGCGGAAGCCATGCAAAGATGGCTGGCAGTCCCACACCTCCTACCTAAGCTGGCCGGACCCAAGGGAATGAGAAAGAGGAGGAGAAGAGATGGAGAGAGTGGTTGGAAGAAGGAAGCTCACCAAGGTAAGCTCCCCAAACCTAGCTCTCCCCCATTTCTCCTTGATTTTGGTAATTCCTTGAGCTAGGGCTGACCTAGGGTTCCATTTGGAACTCAAGGTGAAGCTCGGCCCTAGTTGGGAGCTCTAAAAAGGCTGACCTAGGCCCCTAAGTGCTGCATTTGTAGCCATGGCTATGGGATCCTTGGTTTAAGCTTTCAAACCCAACCTTTGGACCAATGTGAGACCCATCCTTGTCTGATCTTGGATCCATGAGGTGAGCCTAAGACCTGTGAATTCACCTAGAGGGGGGGTGAATAGGTGAAGGTTTGAAGATTAAAAATAAATGCGGAAATTAACACAAAATATAAAGACAAGCAATAATTAGACAATAATTGGAGTAAGAAGAAAAAGACAAAGATTTATAGTGGTTCGGCCAACACGTGCCTACGTCCATTCCTCTCAACTTAGAGAGAATTTCACTATTAAAATCTTGAGTAAGAGCAAGAGGGCTCACACAACTACTCTTGAGAAACGAGCAAGAGGACTCAAAGAACTACTCTTGAAATAATGAGCAAGAGGACTCCTTCTCTTGATTTCAAGCAAGAGGACTCAACCAACTAATGTAAAGTTGAAAATAAACACTCAGGGGTTTAGTATTACCTCAGACCTTAGTGAAAAAAGAATGCTACCTTTCAAACAATGAAGCTTGAATGCAAATGCGAATGAAGGGAGCAAGGTGAGATTGAACTTCCTTGAACTTGAGTATGTAATCTCACTTGGGAGTAATTGAATCTTGAGAGCTCTTAATTATGATCAATTGTGGTGTTTAGAGCATTAATCAAGAGGATATTTATAGGCCAAGAGCCTAGAATTAATTAGGAATCCAATTAAGGATCAGATTCCACAGTCTATAAATAATCCGGTATGCCGGATCACCTAACTTCCATTTAAAACACAGGAGTAACGGTCAAATCATAAAGGACCAGTAATGATCCGATATACCGGATCAGGGCACTTAGCAGGTTCTCAGGATCTGGTATGCTGGATCCTGATCCAATTTGCTTAACCAAGCTACTGTTTCCTTTTTCCTGAGATTTCCCATTAATCCGGTATGCCGGATCAGGAACCGGTATGTCAGATTGGGCAAATTCATTGTAAATAGGTCCAATTCCATTAAGGCTTAGGTTTGGGGTGTCCAAACCTAGATGGGCATATGTCTTAGGGGTCTAGTTACCTCCTAGGGACATTCTATATGGATGCATGCGTGCATGTGTGCATTACATCAAATGTGACTCAAAAGAAAAAATACAAAAGTATTTAATACAAATTCTTCAGAGCTTTTCAAAGCTTGCACATAGTCTTCAATCTTCCAAGGATTATCTTCCAAGTCTTGAAATGTCTCTTCTTGTGTATGCTCTTGTATTTGTATACTCTCCCGCTCACTTGGTGTTATGCTTTGACTCTAAAACACTTAGAACA
Source organism: Telopea speciosissima (assembly GCF_018873765.1). Lineage (NCBI taxonomy): Eukaryota > Viridiplantae > Streptophyta > Magnoliopsida > Proteales > Proteaceae > Telopea > Telopea speciosissima. Next base: position 46,928,088 of record NC_057920.1, read on the forward strand.
CAAGCATTAGTCCAAGGATGGTCTTATTTGTTATCATCAAAACATCTTTGTATATTTGGAGAGTATTGGGTCGTGTGTACTTCCCTAACAATCTCCCCCTTTTTGATGATGACAAATAATCCATAAAAGATAATAATACATAAGAGACAATAATAGAACAGGTCATTAATTCATTGACAGTAATAGAACAATTCATTAATTCATCAATGATCAAAACATGTTTATTACAATAAGACAATAAGCATAAAAAAAAACATGTAGACGTTCCATTATAACTAATTAACTAATCCAAATCCAATACTTCTCCCCCTTTGACATTATCAAAAAAGAGAGGCATCACAACTTAAGAGGTAGGTAGGATCAAAAGGAGGAAGAGGTGGAATACAACTGGTTGCACCGGGAAAGGTGGACGAACTCCTTGAGGAGTGGCACCCGGTGTGTCAAGAGAGAGGTGACCAAGATTTAAAGCAAGAATTTGAACAGCATTAAGAATTTTATCTTGGCGCACATTGAGTGAGTCAAAACCGATCTGCACATCATTTCGGAGAGAAGCTACTTCATCTTGAATTCGTTGTTGTCTAAATTCAAGTTCCATTATGCGTGTATTTGCTTCGTCCATGTAGTCATCGATGCTTGACACCCATTCTTGTAAGGAAGATGGAATTCCTTCTTGAGCTTGACGAGGAGGAGGTATATTCTCATCCAATTCTTCGTCTTCTTCAATAAACACCTCAGAAGGAGAGGGGATAGCAATAGTATGAAAACTATTACGGGTAATGGGTTGAAAAGTCACTAAGGATTCTTCTCGAGAGAGAGATCAATATCAAAAGCTTTAAAGAGATGAGTGAGAAGTCTCCCATAGGGTAGATTAGTGTGCTTTTGGGGGTGAGCACAAGATTCCATATACCTCATGATGAAATAAGGAAGACAAAGAGGTGTAGAGGTGTAAACACAGTAAGTGAGATAGGCTTGAAGAGTGAGACATTTGTTTCGATCGCCTCGCCGAGGAATAAAATTATGCTGAATAATGTATGAAATAACATAAGGAATGAGGCGAAGTTTTCCAGTTACCACTGTTGCTGCCTGTGGATCATAAACCTTCAAGATGGAAGAGTAGACTTCTTCATGGTCGATGATGTCCTTGAAGATGATGCTTTTAGGAGTCCAAAAAATGCAGGGGCCATCGCAAGAAAGACCAAGATAACTAGCAAAAGTGGCAATGGAAAGCTCTATGTGAGTACTCTTCACATAAGAGTGAAGCTTCAAGGTTTCATCTGCCCCACTGAAATAGAGATTTGTGTAGAAATACTTGACTAGTTGAGGGTAGCAGAGGTCATTCATGTTGAGAAGAGGGTCCCAACCGATATCCTTGAACATGCTCTCATGCCGAATGCTATTGAAAGAGAAAATGTCAACTTCACGGCCTTCTTCGATTTTTTGAGCAAGATAAAGAGGCCAATTTGCACGGCATTCGAAAGAGTGAAAGAGATGATCTTCTCCAGAATCATAAGGTTGTCTCGAGGAACTGCCGGTTCTACTCCTTTTGGAAGGTTGTTGCACTTCGGGCATAACATCCTTGCCTCTTCTACTCATTATAGTAAGAGAGAGAGGAGGAGAGAGAAAAGAGAATTTTAGAGGTTTTAGATGAATGAGATAGGGGAGAGATGAAGTGAACAGTGAATTGAAAAATGCTGCAACAGTAAAAAAAAGGGGCAGAAATTCATATGATCCGGTATACCGTTTGAGCATCCGGTATACCGTTTCAAGCAATAACGACTAAAAACTGCAGAAATGCTGATTCGGTATACCGTTTTAACAACCGATATACCGTTTCAAGCAAAATAGTGAAAAAGCAGCAATTTTAAATCAAAGTAATTTTTTGAAAAACATTTTCCAGTTAATTCAAAAGGGTCACATAAGCCAAGACTCTTCTAAGAGAGAAAAATCTTTCTTCACTCAAGGGTTTTGTGAAGATGTCTGCGAGTTGCTTCTCGGTCTCAATATAGTCGAGTTGGATTTCACCTCTTTGAGCTGTATCACGTAGAAAGTGATGACGAATGTCAATATGCTTAGCTCGAGAGTGTAAAATCAGATTCTTACTAAGATTAATTGCACTTGTGTTATCGCATTGGATTGAGGAAGTGTCAAACTTAACTCCATAATCTTGGAGAGTTTGCCTCATCCATAGCACTTTTGCACGACATCGTCCTGCAGTGATGTATTCAGCTTCGGTGGTAGATAGAGCAATTGAATTTTGCTTCTTACTAAATCACGAAACCAAACATGATCCAAGAAAATGACAAGTACCACTTGTACTTTTTTGATCAACATGACAACCGGAAAAATCGACGTTAGAGAAGCTAACAAGGTCAAAGTCATTGTCCAAGAGGTACCATAGGCCAATGCTTGGAGTTCCTTTCAAGTACTTAAAGATTCTCTTCACGGTACTCAAATGGGATTGCATAGGTTTGGCTTGGAACCTAGCACAAGCACAGACACTGAACATTATGTCAGGTCTACTAGCCATTAGATAGAGTAAACTACCTATCATGCCTCTATACTTAGTTGGGTCAACAGGGATTCCATTTTCATCTTTGGACAAAGTTACAGATGTACTCATTGGAGTACTTGATGACTTTGGTCCATTGATGTCAAACTTTTTTAGTAATTCTTTAAGATATTTAGTTTGACTAATAAAAATCCCATTAGGAGTTTATTTAATTTGAAGTCCTAAAAAGAAATTTAGTTCACTCATGAGACTCATCGCTAATTCATTACTCCTGCATTTGCTAAAATCATGACAAAAAGATTCATTTGTAGATCCAAATATAATGTCATCAACATAAATTTAAACTATGATCACATCATTTTTATCATGCTTAACAAATAAAGTGGTATCTATCTTACCCATTGAAAAGCCAATATTAACTAGAAACTTATTCAATCTGTCGTACCATACTCTTGGGGCCTGTTTTAAACCATATAGGGCCTTCTTCAGCTTGAATACATGGTTAGGGAATTTTGAGGCTTCAAAACCAGGCGGTTGAATGACATAGACTTCTTCATTGATGTAACCATTCAAGAATGCACTTTTGACATCCATTTGGTGCAACCTGAAATTCTTATAACAGGCAAAGGCAAGCAACATTCTGATTGACTCAAGTCTAGCTACAGGTGCATATGATTCATCAAAGTCAATACCTTCCTGTTGGTTATATCCTTGAGCAACTAACCTAGCTTTGTTTCTAGTGATATTACCATTTTCATCAAGTTTATTCTTAAATACCCATCTAGTTCCAATAATCTTGGAGTTAGAGGGTTTTGGTACTAAGTCCCAAACTTGATTCCTTTCAAATTGGTTGAGTTCTTCTTGCATAGCAATTATCCAATCACTATCCAAAAGAGCTTCTTTAATGTTCTTAAGTTCAATGGTAGATATGAAAGCCACATTGGAGCAAACATTTTGGATTTTACTCCTAGTGTGTATACCTTTATCTAGGTTTTCAATGACAAGGTCATGGGGATGGTTGTTTGAGTTAAAATAATACCGCAAGCGTACGGGTCAATCGTAGCTACGGGTCGAACACGAGGAGATATACGCCACTCTATTTAATTAACTTAAAAGTAATGCAAAGTGAACCAAATTAAAGTGTTAAATTAAACTAATTAAACTAATGAAAATTAATGCATCCTAACTCATAAGCATCTAACAAAATTAAGGGATTAAATTGACGTCCTAACACATGAGCATCTAACCTATCAAACTAAAGCGAATTGAAAGGAATAACAAAAACGCAGCCACACTTCATAATCACATAAAAAGAAATAAGGGAATAAAAGTGCATCCACATACCACAACCATATAAAAAAAAAATAAAAGAAATAGAGGGAGAAGAAGAAGAAGATAGAGAGAGATAGAGGAAAGGGAGAATGAGATTAAGGGTTTAGAGAATGAGATACCTTGATGTGCTTGAATACTTGAATAAACTCACCATGGCTTCCTCTTCTAAATCTCCATGTCTTGTCATCAACATAGGAACTTAGACTAGGAAGCTTTAAACTAAAACTATTACAACCATTAAACTAAACTTATGAAATCAAAACTAAGAACTTGAAATCAAAACTAAGAACTTAAGCCAAAAATACGAAAAGAAGAGAAAATTTCACTAAGTGAATGAAATAAAAATTACACTAAAAAATTGAATTAAAATTGAACTAGAAACTAACTAAAAAAACTAACTTCCTACAACCCAAAGGGCAAGGGGTATTTATAGGGGGAAGAGAGGAGAAGAGAGAAGAGGGAAGTGTAGGAGAAATATTCCCTAAGAAAAGAGAATATTCTCTTCTCCTTCCTCTTTTACAATGCCTTGAATCCTAAGAAAAAAGAAAAAAATAGAAAGAAGAAGAAGAGAAAATTGTTTACATAGATTTGCTATTTTTAGAAAAATAAATTTCTAATTCTAACTTGTGCTTCCTTTTCTTTGTAGATATCTTCTCCAAGCAATAAAATCAAAGCATCTTTGATTTTTCAACCTTCCATAGATGAAAAAATATCTTTCAAAATAAATCTATCCCAAGTAGAATTCCAGAAATGCCCTTGAGAAGTTGGAGGAGAGAGAGAGTAAGGGTGATGACTAGAATTCCTTCAAGAATAAATAAAATACCCATTCTATCCTTCAGAAAACGTGGAGCATGGGGTGCTTATATAGGCCTCACCATTGTGTTCCTTGCGAAAAATCACCCAAAATAGACCCAAATTTCGTCCAATTTGGAGTTTGGGAGCCCAAGATATCTCAAGTTGAAGTTGGACTGTCCAGAGCCCTCCAAATGGAATCTTTCGGGTACAGGAAATATAACTTCTAATAATTGCGTTAAGACCCCTGGAATTGAACTTTCGCTTCACTTTGTCCCCAGTTGAGTGTCAATAATTACAAATAAACCCCTATAGACCATTTTCGTGCTTCGTTACGGAAACGGCCGTAACTTCTTCGTTTCAACTCGGAATCAAGTGTCGTTTGAACCGTTACGAAGCTGACTCGATGGGCTACGCATCCAAGCCATTAACACCTTTAAACAGCTTAAAAACATTTTCTTAGCATCATCTCCTCCATTTTCACAAGAATTCACCTAAAACCTGAAAAGCACAAGAAAGCACCGAGTAACTCTGTCCAATGTGGTAAAATGTATGCTTTATGCCCTAAGATTTCACACATAAATGTGCTCATCAGACTCCCCCACACTTAAACGTTACTTGTCCTCAAGTAAAGCAAAAGAAAAACTAACCTAGAATGCAGAAAATCCTAACTCACTTTCGTAGGAATCACGGTTGCACTTAGCATGTGCAACAAGCCTTTGAACCCCTAGGTTACCCCTAGTGGACGAGTTGTGTCTCGTGGGTGTTTGCAGTGAATATATACCCAAAATTCAATTGTAAATGAATGCTGCAAATTTTAATCATAGCATAAGTAGGACAGTGCACATAATCCCAAAAAGTGTTCAACTAAAGATCAAGGAGCCAAAGGTTCCCCCACACTTGAATTTTATCACCCCACATCAATTCAAGTAACAAGCATGCATCAAGTTCAAGGGATCTCCTCATATTTTCTGAACACTACTCACCTTCAAGTAAACCCCCCCATAGCATCGATGGAACCAAAGACTTAGGCATTGAGTATTGTTGGCCATACTTTCTTTTTCAGGCATTAAGGCAAAAGCTTTTTTTTCTTTCTCAACAACAAACTCTTTTTCTACTCAACCACTATTCCCTGAATGACATGGTGGAGCATACACCAGACACCCAAATACTTGGTAGCTTCGTTTTTTGCATATATCCATAAGACATTGAGACATTGATGCAAGAGTTTTTTTTTTTTTTTTGAGTTTCCTTCCAAGGAATTTTGATCAAGTCACCCTGCTTCATGAGGCACAGTGCCCTGTCTAGTCCCAAGGAATTCCACCTTCCTTTTTTTTTTTTTTTTTTCTTTCATTCACTTTCATGCCTTGCCTTGTCACAAACAAATTGGTCTCAACTACTAGCCAAAAGATCAAAAGGTCCATAAAATACATAGAGAAATCTAACCATCAAATGAAATAATGCTCATATTTTTCAATTCAATCACTCTCACCGGATACAAACCAACCACCGTCCTTGAAAAGGGATTTTTTATTATTTCGCATGCTAGGACACCTAATTCCCTTTCTCTCTCGTTTTGCAATCAAAGAGACATATGCATAAAACCAAACTATTGCCACAATCAAAATTCACCAATTAAGCCCAACATCCCCCCAACACTTAATTCATGCAGTGTCCTCAATGCATGCATAAAAGAAAAAAAATAAGGACATGGGAGGAGCTGAAGGGGCTTACCAGATATAATCAACAAAGAGGATCATGAAGATTCATGAGCGCTACAAAAAGTGCTAGGAACAGCAATAGAAATCTCAATCCATGGCCAGTAAATGGAGAAATAGCTTCAGAACCAGAAAACACTTGACCATGAATTTTAGTAAAGCGAGAAATAATACGGAAGTTAAGCACAACTGAGAAATATCCAATAGAAAAATCTATCCTCAGGGACAGTGAAAAATGAAGGCAATAAAACTCAGGCCATAAATCCTTCCCTTCTCTCCCATTTGCAATGTAGAACACCTATCATTCTTTGAAAAACCAACCAAAAACGGATCACAATAAGCATAAAAAGGATTATGAATAACCTCATCTAAATAATCATCAAAAATTGGAGGTTTACTCAAATCAATCCTAGCAATACAACTATCCGCTCTTTGCATAACTTGGTTTGCCAAATAAGGATCATGGAAATATGCTTGAAAGGCATTATGACTAACATTGTCCTCCTCAATAAAATCGTTAAACCTAGGAGGTTTGGACAAATCAACATGTGAGACAATGGAATCCTCAAAATGACAATTATCTAAGTTTTCCAAAGAGAGAGGGGGAGATCGAATTTCCTGGGTTTCTATGTTATCATGAAAATCTAATTCTAAATCAATAAAAACACTAGGCTCACTAAAATCAAAAATTTCAGAAAAAAGTGGGATTTCCCCAGGTAGCTCATCAAATCTCGCTTCACTAATATCCTGAGGAGACTCAATCTCAACAAATAAATCATCATGAAAAACAGCTTGTTGGGAATGACTCTCATTAACCTCAAACTGAGGTGGTGGACTTTCAATATCATTAAACTGGGGATGGGGCAGTTCAGGCTGACTAGGTAATGTACCCGTTTCCTCCTCTTGCACCATGGTTATTAGCTGAGAGAGTTGCATCTCCATGGTATTTTGGCTTGTTGTGAGAAGGTCTATGTATTTCTCAAGCTCATTCAGTCTGGCCTCCTCACCCATGTTTTGAAACTCAAGGGGTTGGTGATATGGTTCAAGGAGAGGTGGCCCATTGAGATTTAATGGAGGGTTGGGCATTGGAGGACCAAACTGACCATGATATTGAAAATTGGGTGGTCCAGCTTGGTTATTCCATTGATCCCACGAGAAATAGGGATGATCACTCCACCCGTGATTGTAAGTGCCAAAAGAATTGTATTGAAATTGAGGGCTCACATTCTCATCACCATTGCAACCTCCATAAAGATTAGGGCATCCTTCCATAACATGGATAGTTTGGGGATGTGACCAATCAAAATTTTTCGAAAGTCCATGGTTGGGTTGGGGAGCAAAATTGTAATGGGGTGGTGCAAATTTGTTCTCTATCTCACTACTTTTGGCTTCCCTAACCTGTTTAAACATTTCCTCCAAAATCATGGTTGCCTTAGCATAGGTCCATCTTTCCCCCAAAGTCTTATAAGGAAGTGTATCTCCCATTATTCTAAATTAACCACCTATCCCAAATTGAGGTCTCCCATAAAAAAAAGTTTAAAGAAAAATAAAAGACTAGAAAAAAAAATACTAAAAATAAGAGGGAGCCCAAGGTAGATAGTGCATCTATCCCTCAGAAATCGAAACAATGGTTCCAAAGCTGTAAGGTTGCCATATAGGTTGACAGCAAGGAAACCCGTATAGTCTTCACGAGCCACCTACGGGCGACTCTAAATGGATTCTGATGTAGGGTGGAGGACTACTATACGTTTATGTTTCCAACGCCTCACTATGTCGCTTTCCTGTTATCAAGAGTGGTCACCTCCAAAGATAAGTCACATGCCAATCCAAACCACCCAACGAATCAAGGGACACCAAGATTGACTGGGTTTGGGCATATGAAGGACTTTAGATTGGGCGCACACTATTTGAAACAGAAGAGAAACAAGAAGAGGTTTTCAAAATATTTTTTTTTTTTTTTTTTAAAAAAGAAAGAGGAGAAAGAGAAGAAACTAAAGCACTTCGAATTACTTAAAAATCAAAAAAATAAAGTGGTCAATAATCTCCTCGGCAACGGCGCCAAAAACTTGTTTGAGTTAAAATAATACCGCAAGCGTATGGGTCAATCGTAGCTACGGGTCGAACACGAGGAGATATACGCCACTCTATTTAATTAACTTAAAAGTAATGCAAAGTGAACCAAATTAAAGTGTTAAATTAAACTAATTAAACTAATGAAAATTAATGCATCCTAACTCATAAGCATCTAACAAAATTAAGGGATTAAATTGACGTCCTAACACATGAGCATCTAACCTATCAAACTAAAGCGAATTGAAAGGAATAACAAAAACGCAGCCACACTTCATAATCACATAAAAAGAAATAAGGGAATAAAAGTGCATCCACATATCACAACCATATAAAAAAAAATAAAAGAAATAGAGGGAGAAGAAGAAGAAGATAGAGAGAGATAGAGGACAGGGAGAATGAGATTAAGGGTTTAGAGAATGAGATACCTTGATGTGCTTGAATACTTGAATAAACTCACCATGGCTTCCTCTTCTAAATCTCCATGTCTTGTCATCAACATAGGAACTTAGACTAGGAAGCTTTAAACTAAAACTATTACAACCATTAAACTAAACTTATGAAATCAAAACTAAGAACTTAAGCTAAAAATACGAAAAGAAGAGAAAATTTCACTAAGTGAATGAAATAAAAATTACACTAAAAAACTGAATTAAAATTGAACTAGAAACTAACTAAAAAAACTAACTTCCTACAACCCAAAGGGCAAGGGGTATTTATAGGGGGAAGAGAGGAGAAGAGAGAAGAGGGAAGTGTAGGAGAAATATTCCCTAAGAAAAGAGAATATTCTCTTCTCCTTCCTCTTTTACAATGCCTTGAATCCTAAGAAAAAAGAAAAAAATAGAAAGAAGAAGAAGAGAAAATTGTTTACATAGATCTGCTATTTTTAGAAAAATAAATTTCTAATTCTAACTTGTGCTTCCTTTTCTTTGTAGATATCTTCTCCAAGCAATAAAATCAAAGCATCTTTGATTTTTCAACCTTCCATAGATGAAAAAATATCTTTCAAAATAAATCTATCCCAAGTAGAATTCCAGAAATGCCCTTGAGAAGTTGGAGGAGAGAGAGAGTAAGGGTGATGACTAGAATTCCTTCAAGAATAAATAAAATACCCATTCTATCCTTCAGAAAACGTGGAGCATGGGGTGCTTATATAGGCATCACCATTGTGTTCCTTGCGAAAAATCACCCAAAATAGACCCAAATTTCGTCCAATTTGGAGTTTGGGAGCCCAAGATATCTCAAGTTGAAGTTGGACTGTCCAGAGCCCTCCAAATGGAATCTTTCGGGTACAGGAAATATAACTTCTAATAATTGCGTTAAGACCCCTGGAATTGAACTTTCGCTTCACTTTGTCCCCAGTCGAGTGTCAATAATTACAAATAAACCCCTATAGACCATTTTCGTGCTTCGTTACGGAAACGGCCGTAACTTCTTCGTTTCAACTCGGAATCAAGTGTCGTTTGAACCGTTGCGAAGCTGACTCGATGGGCTACGCATCCAAGCCATTAACACCTTTAAACAGCTTAAAAACATTTTCTTAGCATCATCTCCTCTATTTTCACAAGAATTCACCTAAAACCTGAAAAGCACAAGAAAGCACCGAGTAACTCTGTCCAATGTGGTAAAATGTATGTTTTATGCCCTAAGATTTCACATATAAATGTGCTCATCAATGGTCTTGGACAGTTCTAATCTCTTTAGGAAGTTGATATACTTGATCATTAGGTTCATCTAGAGTGATTTTTTCAACTCTTTTCCTAATTTCAAGTACTTCATCTTCATCAACTTCTTCAAAGTCTTTATACTTGTCTTTTGCCATAGATTCATCAAACCTAACATTCATAGACTCTTCCACAACTAGTGTTCTTTTATTAAATACTCTATATGCTCTACTATTTGTGGAGTAGCCTAGGAATATGCCATCATCTGCCTTTTCTTCAAACTTTCCTAAGTTATTCTTAGTATTAAGAATGAAATAGACACAACCAAAAACTTTGAAATAATCAACTTTAGGTAGTTTGTTATGAAACAATTCATAGGGGGTCTTTAATAGGATAGGTCTTATCAAAATCCGATTTAACACATAGCAAGCTGTGTGAACAGCTTCAGCCCAAAAGTACTTAGGCAATGAATACTCATTAAGCATTGTCCTAGCCGTTTCTTGAATAGTTCTATTCTTTCTTTCAACTACACCATTTGATTGTGGTGTTCTAAGGGCTGAGAAACTATGTGTTATACCTTATTTTCGACAAAACTCATCAAATTTTTCTATATTATCAAATTCACCACCATGGTCACTTTTTATGGAAGTAATCATGTAACCCTTTTGATTTTGTAATCTCTTACAAAGAGCTACAAACTCCTCATATGCATCATTCTTGTGCTTGAGGAAAAGGGTCCAAGTGAATCGGGAGTAGTCATCTACAATAACGAAAGTATATTTCTTTCCTCCCAAGCTAGTGGTTTGTATAGGTCCAAATAAGTCTAAGTGAAGTAATTGTAGTGGTCTTGAGCTGGTAACAAAATTAATGGCCTTATGAGAAGCTTTGGTAAGTTTACTTCTTTGACAAGCTCCACAGGTGTGTTGCTTATCAAAATTCAACTAAGGTAAGTTTCTCACAAGGTTCTTAGAAGAGAGGGATTTAATAATTTTAGGATTAATATGTCCCAATTTTCTATGCCACAAGGTTGCATCATCAAATTTAGATATGAGACAAGCATCATGAGAGTTCATGTTAAATGTACAAATATAAACATTATTCTTCCTACAACCCTCAAGAATCATGTTATCATTAGAATCTTTAATTTCACACTTGGAGGCATTAAAGTTAACACAATAGTCATTATTGCATAGTTGACTAACACTAAGTAAATTGTACTTAAGATTATCAACTAGACTGACGTTAGAGATTACTGTACCTCCAAACTTTATCGATCCATTTCCAATGATTCTTCCTTTGCTGTTGTCTCTGAAAGACACCCATCCTCCTTTTTGTTTCTTAAGTTCCGAAAATATCTTTGGATTGGATGTCATATATTTTGAGCAACCGCTATCAATATACCATTCCATGTTGGTTACCTACAAGACAAGAGTACTTAATAAAACTTTGGTCCCCATTGAGTGTTGGGTCCATCATTGTTAGTATTATACATTCCTCTTGGTCTCCACACCATTTGGTGACCGTTTCCCTTTTGATTTCCATACCAACTTGTGTATGGTTGAGGATTCCAAGGTCTTTGATTTTAAAATTTTTTATATGATCCTTGGTTATTTGGTGATCTTTGCACCTTGGTTAGAGTTCTAGTTAGTTTTGGTGCCATTGGATGACTCCTCCTATTTTGACCATTATAGGATCTTCTAGAATTGTGGAAAGGTTGATTCATATGATGACATTCCCAAACAGTATGCCCCTTTTTTGTTGCAATTATTGCATACAACAATTTGAGGATTGTACAAAGTCTTTCTTTTGAGATTTAGTTTACTAGATTGAGAAGTTTTCTTTCTAGCATAACATTCCTCAATTGAATGTCCTTTCTTTTTACAATAATTAAAGAATTTCTTCTTAGCTTTCTTACTTGTTATTTTACTTGAACTTGCCTCATTGATTTGATTTGAACTCTTGTTCACATCATAGCCTACTCCTTCCTTGTTGAAGGATGCTTTGGAGGCATTTTCAAGTAAGATATCAAATGTCTTTTTACCATTTGTAAAAAATTCTAAGGATTTACAGAACTTCTCTTTTTTTTCTTCCAAGATATTTACTTGAGAAGTTAGAGTTGTATTTTGGTTTTTGAGGGTGTTTATCTTCTTTAGGAGATTTTTCTTAGTGGTAGTTAATTCCATGCTACTTTGGTATAAGTCTTCAAAAGCTTCTTCCAATTCTAAGAAGTCCTTATCTTTATGAGAGGGAGAAGTGGAAGTTACCTTATCTTGGGTTTCTTCATCTTCAGTAGCCATTAAAGTAAGATTTGATTGTTCCTCTTCTTCGTGTGATTCTTCATTATCTTCTTCTTCATCACTTGAGTCGAAAGTGTGTTCAGCTTTGTAGGTCTTCTAATATTTCTTCATTTTAGGACAGTCTCCTCTAAATTGTTCAGGTTTCCTACATTCATAACACATAATATCTTTTGAAGAAGAGTCAGTGTTATCCTTAGAGACATTCTTACCTTTTTTATCTTTAGAAAATCTTCTTTTGTTGAATGATGTTTTGCCTTTGTTCTTAAAAAATCTTAAAAATTTCTTAGACAAGTAAACAATTTCATCATCCGAAAGTTCTTCATCAGCGTCGCTGATATCATAGGTTTTGAATGCAACAACCTTCTTCTTTGGTTCTTTAGGCTCATCCTCCTTGGTATCTTACTTTAGCTCAATCTCATGTGTTTGGAGTGACCCCAACAGCTCATCTAAACTCAGTCTGTCAATTTCTTTTTATTTCCTTATGGTTGTAGTCTTGGGTTTCCATTCTTTTCAGAGGGATCTTGAGATCTTTTGAACATTCTCATCATTGGAGTAAACTTTGCCTAATCCTTTCAGCTTGTTCACAATGTTAGTAAATCGAGTAAATATAGCATATATATTTTCATCATTTTTTATTTTAAATAATTCATACTCATTCACTAACATGTCAATCTTAGATTGCTTAACTTCAGAAGTACCTTCATAAGTCACTATAAGCTTATCAAACATCTCCTTAGCGGAGTCACATATGCATGTTCTATTATACTCCTTTTCTCCTAAGGCACATTGGAGATAGCTTATAGCTACATAGTTGAGTTGCATCTTAGCCTTTTCAGATGGGGTCCATTCTTCTTTGGGCTTGTCTATGGTATTTGATCTATTTTCAATAACTTCACATGCGTCAATGTTATTGGCACACACGAAGTTCTTGAAGCGATTCTTCCAATAGGAGAATCCTTCTCCTTCAAAGAAGGGAGGTTGGGTAATGTTGTAACCTTCAAACTTGCGATTAGCAGAGGTTCCCATGGTCTTAAACTCTTAATTGGATTATAAAAATCACGGTCTTGAGCTCCCGCTCTGATACCAAATGTGAATTCGCCTAGAGGGGGGTGAATAGGTGAAGGTTTGAAGATTAAAAATAAATGCAAAAATTAACACAAAATATAAAGACAAGCAATAATTAGACAATAATTGGAGTAAGAAGAAAAAGACAAAGATTTATAGTGGTTCGACCAACACGTGCCTACGTCCACTCCTCTCAACTTAGAGAGAATTTCACTATTAGAATCTTGAGTAAGAGCAAGAGGACTCGCACAACTACTCTTGAGAAACGAGCAAGAGGACTCAAAGAACTACTCTTGAAATAATGAGCAAGAGGACTCCTTCTCTTGATTTTAAGCAAGAGGACTCAACCAACTAATGTAAAGTTGAAAATAAACACTACGGGGTTTAGTATTATCTCAGACCTTAGTGAAAAATGAATGCTACCTTTCAAACAATGAAGCTTGAAATGCAAATGCGAATGAAGGGAGCAAGGTGAGATTGAACTTCCTTGAACTTAAGTATGTAATCTCACTTGGGAGTAATTGAATCTTGAGAGCTCTTAATTATGATCAATTGTGGTGTTTCGAGCATTAATCAAGAGGATATTTATAGGCTAAGAGCCTAGAATTAATTAGGAATCCAATTAAGGATCGGATTCCACAGTCTATAAATGTTCATGAATGATTAGATTTATGAACAGTGTACTATGTGTTATCATTAGAGAATTGATGCTCTATAATTTCACATGATTTAATTAAATTTTGCTTCCGCTAACTCTGTGATTGGAACGATTTATTCCACTTTGGTACGTTTCTTTCTGTTATCATAATGTGATGACAGGGTGGACTGTGGCTTGGGACACTGTATCTGCAATCCTGGTAGGCGTTGGGATGACACGTGTTGTCCTAGTCACCCCCTATGTGGCAGTATATATATTACACCGCGATGGGGGCGTGACACCTAGTCAGCATCACTATAGTCTCTCAGTCTCAAATCTGAACCACTGTAGGTGAGCGAAAGGTCTGTAGTATCACATAGGTACCGAAGTTTCCTCTTTACAGCTTGCCAATGAATTGGTCCTGGGTTACTCTGATAATGGCTAACCATGCCAACAGTGAAGCATATGTCTGGATGTATGTGTTGGATTAATTGCATTTGATGTATGTGTCCATCAAACACAATTTAATATGATAAAATTAATTAATACATTTTCATATTCATGTGCTTATAGTGATCATTTTGATAATGTGTAATTGCCCACTTTTACCGTTATTTGTCCAATACTATGGACAGATTTGGGCACTCTATTCTAAGGTTGCTAAATTATATATTCCCTAATGGAGATTAGTATGGAAATATAAATGTGGGTACTTAATTGTGTTGAACATTGATTCATTGGAATTCTTGATTCTGTATATTGCCATTGTATTCGCAAGTGGAATTTTTGGTAGTTACTTTTTCCCATACCTGAGAGGCATTTATTGTTGCGTTTTTATTTTATGCAATTAAGGTGATCCAATGGTTGATGTCTATCGACAGGACTGGCTAAACACCGGACGCTCATTGTATGATTTATATGTGTGAATGAAGGTGTTCCTCAATAAGGCTTCAAACCCCGATAGGGTGAACATCAAGTATGTGAGTTATTGGATAATGATCGATTGGAATCTAGTGCCTCGGTAATATTATATATTATTATTTGAAAGAAGTTTCATATAATTTGGTTGATCATTGGTCCTAATATTCACGGTTAATTATATAGTGCACTTGCAATTTTGGCGGAACGTTTTGTTTCCATACTTGTGAGGGTGCATTGTGGATGTTGGTAGTATGGGGAGAAAATGTAATGAAAGTTTCTACCGTAGGGGGTTTTCAAGTTACGTTTTTTGTAGAGATGTCCTTTTATGTAATTAAAGAAAACTTTAATGTGTAGAGATTTCCTTTTGTGTAATTATGAACAACTTAAAGGGCTACCCTTTAGGATCACAGTACTTGATATGATATCGACTATTGATTTGTAATATCCTAATTAAAGCTTTTCTATTTAAAGAGATGCTTGGTTTAAACCCTGGTGTGGCAACATAATTATTCTCAACAGTTGAGAGAGAGTTCTTAAGAAAGAAAAGAAAGTCTTCTTCTTCCTCAAGCTAGGATTTCTACCATTGGAGTTGGAGCAAAGCTTTGGTGATCATACTCTTGTGCTGCATTCGTTTGGAGGAACGTGCCATCAGTGTGTTCTAGGTAACCTACTCATCCGAAAGATTGATTCGTTATCACATGTGTTCATTGAGATCCTGTCTCTATAATTTTTATTATGTATTCAGTACTGTATCACTTTCGCTGCCGCCAACAAGTGGTATCAGAGCGACGTTCTTCGATGGACACATGTTTTGATATGATATGTTGATTATAAAAATCTGATTTTTATTTAGGTTTTCCGTATTCTCTTGTTCTTGTTCTTCCCTCTTCTTAATTTTTCTTTTTCTTCTTTCTCTTATTCTGTTTTTGATCTCACACAACCCTTCATGGGGTATCGATCAAAGAGAAGAGAGTGAGAGAGAGATTGAGAGCAAAAGAGGAGAGAGGGACTGAGGTCGAGAAAAGAAGGGGTAGGGTGGTCTCAGCTTTGAGTTGGGGCTGCTTCTTGGGCTGCCATGGAAGCAAGCCATTAGAGAGTTGATGGCTGTCGGCCATAGTGGCTAGCAGCCCATTGAATATATATTAAAAAAAAAACAACTTAGAAAAGAACGATTTGAGGGTAGGGAGAGCAAACCATTATTGTTGGCATTTAATCCTAAAGCAGTGGGACTGTCGGCCATATTGGATGGGTTCATCCCTTGTCTGCAAGTAGTGGGCCATATGGCCTACTGCTTGCTGCCTTCTCTAGAGCAAGCAGCAGGTCATATGACCACCACTACAACAAAAAAGTGTACAACGCTTTTTAGGGACGGAAATTTTTTTTTGTCTCTAATAAAAGTTGATAGCGACGGTAATTTAATTCCCATCCCAAGAAATAGAAAAGATTAGTTACCTTGGGATGGAATAAATATCAGTCCCTTAATATGCATAATAGGAACAAAACTTTTTATCCGTCCCAAATAAAACATCTATTTGGGTTGAAAACTATTTCCGTCCCTATAAACCAAATATATAATTGATACAGATTTTTTTTCCGTCTCTAATAAAATTTAATAGTGACAGATATTTTGTCAGTGCTAAGGAGAAGTTAGACTGGGTTAGTTAGAGACGGAAATTTTCATCTCAATAATAATGATTTTATTCGAGACAGATTATTTTCGTCCCTATTATAACAATTTTATTTGAGAGGGAAACATTCTGTCTCCACAATTTCTCACGCTTCTTTCTCACAATTTTCTCTCAACTCTAAAAATTATTCCCAAATACCTCTCAATGTCTCTTAAATCCCTAACAACTCTCACAATCAGTCTCAATGTCTCTCAAAACTGCTGGCGAGGGAGTGAGTAGGAGGTTGTGACGATCGAACCAAGGTGAAGGGAAGCTGAGCTCGTGGGAGGGAAATAGAAGGGGGAAGCAAGGCATGATTGGGAGATTAGGGTTAAAAAGGTGGGTAAAAGAGCAAACACCAAGCCAAAAAGGGGAAAGAGGAGAGAAAGAAAGAGAGAAAGATTGAACTGAGAGAGTGAAGGGGGAATGGAGATCGAATAAAGGGAACGAGACGCTGGGTTGTGGAAGCAAGGAGAACTAGAGGAAAAGTGAGAGAAATCGAACAAGGAGAGAAGAGGAGCAAAATCGTGGAAGCTAGAAAGAAGGCAGGAGACTTGGGTACAACAGCTTGGATTCAAGTCATGAACTAGGGCTGGAGATTATGAGGCTGTGGGCTGAGCAAATCAAACAAAAAGGAAATTTGTTCTCTAAAAGGTAAGGATTTCATCTCAAATAAGCACTGAGTTTTGTATTCCTCTGTTTCGATTTGTTTGAGATGAGTACGTATGCTCTATTTTGTGCTTTGGGTCTTCATTTTCTGGATTGTACATATCTATAATGGGAAGCAAGAGAGTTCGGTCAGCCGCCTCTCCCCCCTCCCACGGTGAATGTTTGTGGTTTGGTTGAGGTCCTTGTGATCTCATCCGCTGTGTTAAAAAAAAAAAAAAAAAAAGAAAGAAAAGAAACAAGGGAGATGGGTTGTCCGTCCTTTCTTCTGGGTTTTGAGTTGTTTTGTAGAGGATTTAAACCTGAAATAGAGGAAGAAATAGAAGAAGAAGAGAAGAAGTGAAGATGGGAGGGGGTGATACATGGGGAGCTGCCAGCCTAAAGCAGGTCCGGCCAGCAGCCCAGCCCAGCTGCAACAGTGGCCAGCAGCCAGTGTTTCTCCCCCTTTTTCCTTGGATGTGTGTGTGTTTGGGATCTCAGCCACTGTTATTGAAAAGAATAGAAAAGAAATGATTAGACCGTGTGTTTGTGAGGTGTGTTTAATTGCTGTCTAGGTGCTTGTGATTATGGGTGTGTGAGTGTGTTACTGCCCATGTGGCTGTGTGTGTGTTGCTGTCCATATGGCAGTGTGTGTGTGTTCTTGTGCATGTATATTGCTGACCATGTGGTTGGATGTATGTGTATTTCTGTGGTTGCTGATTGGAGTGGGTGAGTGTTGGGTTGAGGCCCTTATGGTCTCAGCCATGGCCACCAAAAGGAAAAGAAAAGGAAATTCAAGTGAAGTAGAGACATCCACAGGTGAGGGGAATACAACCATATCCATGCATGTTTTCCTCATTTCAGTATGTTTATTATTCCTCTGAGTTACATTGTCGATTTTAAATTCCAAGAAATGCTATTTCGCTGCATCCCATTCCATTGTAATATGATTTTTTTTCCAAGTTGTATGTGTAGATAACAAAATAGAGATAACTACCATGGAAACAACCTGTTCGGCATAAATTACTCTCCTAATTGCTTCATTGTTCAACCATGAAGTTGCAATTTCGTCATTCTGTGTTATATCAATGGTTACTATGGTTGGATATGTACAGAAAACAAAATCACCACGGCTGGAGAAGTAGAGAATAAAAATCCATAACTGAGGAGCTCGGACTCTTGCAATTATCTAAGTTCCGTGTGAGTATGGCTTCCCTTTTAATTAGAGAAACATATTTTCTTATGGCTTGCTGTAATGTTACCCATTTATATTTATGTATGTATCTGTTTCCCTCAAAATTCCTTCCGGTCTGGAGACCGTTACAGACTAAGAAAAATAATAAAGATATTGTTGCAGACGAAGATGGGTTCTACCAGTGCCTTGGTAATCCAAGGACTTTTAAAAACAAATGCAAAGATTGCAATGCCAAGAACAAGAAAAAGAAGCAATCAAATTAATTTTCTCTCTAGATACATCTTTGGTAAAATAAAGGACTGCAGAGATCTTCAATTTAACTTGGAAGGATGCATCATTGCATTTGATAGTACTATTGGAGAGTAACCCCAACAGGTTCTTTTAAGGAAAAGAACAGAAACCATTTACAATTACACTACTCCTAAAAAGAAAAATAAAAGATAAAAGTAACGACTTGTTGTGTTGATTTGTTGGATCCCTTCCTTTGTTTTGAATTTTTCCTTTTATAGGCATCCTCAACTGGTTTCTGTAGTTACTAGATAGTTTCATAACTACCCACTTCTTTGAGAGGTAGTTTCACAACTACCCACTTATTTGAGAGCTTGTTGTAACCATCTCGTCGGTCACTGACCGTTCGTCGGTCACTGACCGTTCGTCAGTCGCTAACCGTTTATCGGTCATTGACCGTTTTCGATCACTGACCGTTTTAGGTCATTGACCTTTTTCTGACCGTTTTCGGTCATTGACCGTTTTCGATCATTGACCGTTTTTGACCGAACTGACCGTTTTTCTGATCGTTTTCGGTCATTGATCGTTTCTAATCGTTTTCGGTCATTGATCTTTCGGTCTGACTGCTTCTGACTGTTTTCACTCACTCACCGTTATCCAGTCACTTACTAACAAGTGAGTCTTGACATAAATAGATTTCGGTCTATTTGTCTATTGGCCGAAATAGACCAAAAATAGGGCGTAAACAATGCCCCCTGCAACCACTATGGACGATGCTATAAAGTCCATATGTGGTTGCATAAGACTCTCTGTCCCTATGTGCTCGGTATCCTTTTGATGATTCCGGCTTCAAACAACATCACCATTCATTCACGCACTATCACCATTGCGGGAAATGCCCCTAATTGAAACACCTACATTGCCCCTGGTTGGTGATTAGTTCCTTCAAAAGATTCGCCACAGTTGCCCCTTGCTTCAGGATAAATTAAAATAAAGTTGTCCCTGGTCATTTCTAGACTACATATCAAGATGAAATGTGTCCCATTAATGCATATCATAAAAATTAAGGTAAACTTTAAAACCACTATATGGTTTCAAATAAAACCGTTGTGGTTTATCTCCACCACATATCAAGGTGACATGTGTCCCATTATGTTATAAAGGAAAGCTATCCTTAAAACTACCACACAGTTGGTTTCAAGATTCAAACAACCATAGCGGTATATCATTTATCTCTTGTGCACACATGTCACAACCATGTAAAGCATCAAATTAGGAATGATGAAGGAATATTCCCTTATCTTCAACCTTTCACGTACTGGCAGAGAATGGAAACGGTTGAAACTGAGAGTAAACTTTCACTGCCAACCGCTGTTGTGGCTATTGCCGGCAAGGCTGGTACATAAGACATGCCCCCTGCCGATGGATTCCAGCTTCATGGTGCTCATTTCTGATGGGATTTCAGTTGAGCACCTTTCAGTGCCTGATTCGGGATTGGATCCCCTTCATCGGCAATTCTTCTTCTTGGCAATAAGATTCAATTCTGGCTGGTATCCCACCGGGCGTGCCAAAATGTTTCCCTCCAAATTCCTTCCGGTCTAGAGACCATTACAGAGTGAGAAAAATAATAGAGATATTGTTGCAGACAAAGATGGGTTCTACCAGTGCCTTGGTAATCCAAGGACTTTTAAAAACAAATGCAAAGATTGCAATGCCAAGAACAAGAAAAAGAAGCAACCAAATTAATTTTCTCTACAGATACATCTTTGGTAAAATAAAGGACTACAGAGATCTTCAATTTGACTTGGAAGGATGCATCATTGCATCTGATAGTACTATTGGAGAGTAACCCTAATAGGTTCTTGTAAGGAAAAGAACAGAAACCATTTACAATTACACTACTCCTAAAAAGAAAAGTAAAAGATAAAAGTAAAGACTTGTTGTGTTGATTTGTTGGCTTCCTTCCTTTGTTTTGAATTTTTCCTTTTATAGGCATCTTCAACTGGTTTCTGCAGATACCAGGTGGTTTCATAACTATCCACTTCTTTAAGAGGTAGTTTCACAACTACCTACTTCTTTGAGAGCTTGTTGTAACCACCTTGCTGACCGTTCGTCAGTCGCTGACCGTTTTCGATCACTGACCGTTTTATGTCCTTGACATTTTTCTGACCGCTTTCGGTCATTGACCGTTTTTTATCATTGACCGTTTCTGACCGAGCTGACCGTTTTTCTGATCGTTTTTGGTCATTGACCATTTTTGACCGTTTTTGGTTATTAATCTTTCGGTCTGACTGCTTCTGACTATTTTCACTCACTGACCGTTTTCCGGTCAGTTACTAACAAGTCAGTCTTGACATAAATAGATTTCGGTCTATTTGTCTATTGGCCGAAATAGATCGAAAATAGGGTGTAAACAATGCCCCCAGCAACCACTATGGACGATGCTATAAAGTCCATATGTGGTTGGATAAGACTCTCTATCCCTATCTGCTCGGTATCCTTTTGATGATTCTGGCTTCAAACAACACCATCATTCACTCACGCACTATCACCATTGCGGGAAAGGCCCCTAATTGAAACACTTGCATTGCCCCTGGTTGGTGATGAGTTCCTTTAAAAGATTCTCCACATTTGCCCCTTGCTTCAGGCAAAATTAAAATAAAGTTATCCCTGGTCATTTCTAGACTACATATCAAGATGAAATGTGTCCCATTAATGCATATCATAAACATTAAGGTCAACTTTAAAACCACTATATGGTTTCAAATAAAACCGTTGTGGTTTATCTCCACCACATATCAAGGTGACATGTGTCCCATTATGTTATAAAGGAAAGCTATCCTTAAAACTACCACACAGTTGGTTTCAAGATTCAAACAACCATAGCGGTATATCATTTATCTCTTGTGCACATATGTCACAACCATGTAAAGCATCAAAATAGGAATGATGAAGGAATATTCCTTTATCTTCAACCTTTCAGGTACTAGCAGAGAATGGAAACGACTGAAACCAAGAGTACACTTTCACTGCCAACCGCTGTTGCGGCTATTACCGGCAAGGCTAGTACATAAGACGTGCCCCCTACTGATGGATTCCAGCTTCATGGTGCTCATTTATAATGGGATTTGCCCCCAGTTGAGCACCTTTCAATGCCTGATTCGGGATTAGATTCCCTTCATCGGCAATTCTTCTTCTTGGCAATAAGATTCAGTTCTGGTTGGTGTCCCACCGGGCGTGCCAAAATGTTTCCCTCCAAATTCCTTCTGGTCTAGAGACCATTACAAATTGAGAAAAATAATAAAGATATTGTTGCAGACAAAGATGGGTTCTACCAGTGCCTTGGTAATCCAAGGACTTTTAAAAACAAATGCAAAGATTGTAATGCCAAGAATAAGAAAAAGAAGCAATCAAATTAATTTTCTCTTCAGATACATCTTTGGTAAAATAAAGGACTGCAGAGATCTTCAATTTGACTTGGAAGGATGCATCATTGCATCTGATAGTACTATTGGAGAGTAACCCCAACAGGCTCTTTTAAGGAAAAGAATAGAAACCATTTACAATTACATTACTCCTAAAAAGAAAAATAAAAGATAGAAGTAAAGACTTGTTGTGTTGATTTGTTGGATCCCTTCCTTTGTTTTGAATATTTCCTTTTATAGGCATCCTCAAGTAGTTTCTGTAGTTACCAGGTAATCTCATAACTACCCATTTCTTTAAGAGGTAGTTTCACACCTACCCCCTTCTTTGAGAGCTTGTTGTAACCACCTTGCTAACCGTTCGCCGGTCACTGACCGTTCGTCAGCCGCTGATCGTTTTAGGTCCTTGACCTTTTTCTGGCCGCTTTTGGTCATTGACCATTTTCTGACCGTTTTCGGTGTTTGACCATTTCTGACTGAACTAACCATTTTTGGTCATTGACCGTTTTTCTAATCGTTTTTGGTCAGTGACCGTTTCTGACCATTTTCGGTCATTGATCTTTCGGTCTGATTGCTTCTGACTGTTTTCACTCATTGACCAATTTTCGGTCACTTACTAACAAGTCAGTCTTGACATAAATAGATTTCGGTTTATTTGTCTATTGACTGAAATAGACCAAAAATAGGGTGTAAATAGTATCTTCCTATTTCCATGACCAAAATTATACAAGCCAATCGTGAGCCGCCACATGTCCTAGCATAAGAGGGAAGACCACCCAAGCCCGGCCACTTCAAGACTCACTCGTTGGCCCAGAAGGAGAAGGACCAACAAGGTCACTCAAGGTTCAAGACCAAGTACTACACGCAAGCCACTAGCATCATCGTCGAGATATACTTCACCTCACCACTTGGCGGGTACCATCTACAAGAGGTACAATCTCAGATGCAGTCATGCACCAAGGATCTTATCCAACATACAAGGGCGCATGCATGTCTATCTACCGAGAACATCTTCCCTACTGGGACTCTACCTCCCATGGGGGAGCAACCGACTAAGTGATAAATCCTACTAACGAGGAACACCTATCTACTACGAGGACTACTCGTTACCAACTGGGACTCTCCACACCGCCATACTTCACTATATATTCCGAGGCTCTCTACCCCATTAACCCATCTTGAATTCTAACTATTCATCTGTTGCTCAGAGAGACCTAACTTAGGCATCGGAGAGTCCTAGGCTGGAACCACATCGGTTCTCCTTTGTCAATAAGGTCCTTTTGCAGGTTGCGGTACCCGAAGGACCCACCGGCGATTTGTTGACGCAACAGATTGGCACCGTCTGTGAGAACAACACTAGCCAACGTATCTACTAGCTCGCTTCCTCAACTATTCAATGGCACCATGCGGTAAGTAGGCCGCTCCCTCCACCAACGCTGCGAGTGAGAGGAATGGGTCACCTCCACCAGAGAGCTCTCATCGGAGAGCCAATGATCATGAATCCCAGGAGAGGGAGAACCCAGAGAATGACCATGTCAACGTAGTCGACCTCAACAACGAAGTGGCCGTGGAAGGCAGTACCTAACCCAAACGCACCATCAACTGTAGGTCAGATCAATGACTTGCAGCGACAGATCCTTCAGGACCAAAGACTCTTTCGAGACTATCTGAGGCAACGGGTGACGTCCCACAATTGAAGGGCGTTGCCACCACCAAGGACCTAGCCCATCTCTCGATAAGAGCTATACCCCTCGATAAGAGCTAAACCCCAGGAGGTCACCCCCCAGGGGTGAAAGATTGGAGAGACTCGCAAGGCGCGCAAGTCCAACTCACTAGTAAGGAGATCCTTTGCATCATCCCAGGAGAAAGGTGGATCTACCAATCCGATCGGAACGTGGGGTATCACTGACACACAGGTCGGTGGTACCTAGTCCGGACGGTTCGATTAGAAGGTCAGTATTCCAAGGGCGACTAGGAGGAAGTCGCACACCAAGGCAAACTTGGACCTATCATGAAGAAAGTCCCTCACGTTCGCGTCAAGGCTCATCACGTCAAAATTCACGGCGGTGTGAATTCATCTAGAGGGGGGTGAATAGGTGAAGATAGCGTAACATGCTAAAATAATGCGGAATAAGAATTATCTACGGAAGGCAAGTAAAGCAAACAAGCAACAAAGATAACACACAAGAATTATAGTGGTTCGGCCTAGCTTGCCTACGTCCACTCCTCTCACCGTAGAGAGAATTTTACTATGTCAAATCTTGAGTAAGAGCAAGAGAACTCGTACAACTCTTGAGAAATGAGCAAGAGGACTCAACAACAACTAATCTTGATTATTGAGTAAGAAGACTCAACCTACTCTTGATTCTGAGCAAGAGGACTAAAAACAATATATAAAATGTAAATAAATACTATGATTAAAGTTACCTCAACCTTAGTGAAGCTTTGCTACCTTTCAAACTATGAAGCTTTATGCAAAATGAGTGAAGGAAGCTAAGTGAGAATGAATGCCTTGAATGAGTGCTTGAATTCTCACTTGAGATTGACTTGTCTTTGGAGGCTCTTAATTATGATTAGCAATGGTGTTTAGAGCCTTAAACCAGTGGGTATTTATAGGTTAGATGACTTGAATTAATTAGGAATCTAAGTAAGGATTGGATTCCACAAGCCATAAATAATTCGGTATGCTGGATTCTAATCTGGTATGCCGGATCACCTAATTTCCTTTTTAAACAGAGGAACAACGGTCAAATTATACTCAGTAAAACATTGATCCGGTATGCTGGATAGCCATCCGATATGCCGGATCAGGGTAAAATGCAGGCAGACAGGATCCGGTATGCTGGATCCTTATCCAGCGTACATCGGAGGGCCACTGTGACCATTTTCCTGAGATTCCCATTAATCCGGTATGCCGGATCAGGAACCGGTATGCCAGATTGGGCAGTTTCAGTGGAAATAAGTCCAGTTCTAATAAGGGTTTGGTTTGGGGGTTTCAAACCCAAAAAGTCACATGTCTAAGGGGTCAAATTACCTCCTAAGGACATTCTAAATGGATGCATGCGTGCGTGTGTGCGTTACATCAATTTGTGACTTTAAGATTACAAAATTACAAAGTCTTCAAAAAATAATCTTCAATCTTCAATAGGCTTTTTGGTCTTCAAGTATTGACTTTTGACTTCCATGTCTTTGAGATCATCTTTGAGCAATGTTCTCGTAATGTATACAACCTTGTGTATGCTCTTGTGTATATGCATTTGTATACGCTCCCCGTCACTTGGTGCTACGCTTCAAATCTAAAGAACTTAAACACAAGCATTAGTCCAAGGATGGTCTTATTTGTTATCATCAAAACATCTATGTCATCATGGAGATGACTTGGAGTGTATAGGGCCATTTGCATTTTCTTAACAATCTTCCTCTTTTTGATGATGACAAATAATCTAAGTGAATAAAATAATGGAGCAAATAGCAATGCATAAAAGCAAGAACAATTTCATCATTAATATCAAAACATGTTGATTACATAAAATAAGCATAATAGTTCCATTACAATTTATTCCAAGCCAAATACTTCTCCCACTTTGTCATTATCAAATAGAGGGGCATTACACATCATGCATTAGGATCAAAGGGTGGAAGAGGTGGAATAGAGCTTGAGGCACCGGGAAATGGTGGTCTAACTCCTTGAGGGGTGATCCCTTGAGGAGTAGCTCCCGGTGTGTCAAGTGATAGAAAGCCAAGATTAAGAGAGAGTTGTTGAACTGCATTGAGAGAATCAAATCCAGTCCTCACATCGTTGCGACGAGAAGTTACATCATCTTGAATTCTTTGTTGACCGAATTCAAGTTCCATGATCCGAGTATTTGCTTCGTCCATGTAATCATCGATGCTAGAGACCCATTCAAGAAGAGAAGGAGGGATTTCTTCATGTGCTTGACGAGCCGGTGGAGCATCGTCATCCAAAATCTCATCTGCTTCGTTGAAAACATCGGTAGGAGGAAGAATAGCAATGGTGTGGAAGCTATTTCGAGTAATGTGTTGAAAGGTGATGGTGGATTCCTCCTCTAGAGTAAGATCAATACTAAAAGCTCGAAGAGACGAGTGAGAAGTTGCCCATATGAAAGATTAGTATGCCTTTGTGGGTGAGCACACGATTCTATATATCGTATAATGAAGTATGGAAGACAAGTGGGTGTATTGGTATAAACATAGAAAGTGAGGTAGGCTTGAGGGGTGAGGCACTTATTTCGATCACCTCCCCGAGGAATATAATTGTGT
The DNA here is from genome assembly GCF_018873765.1 of Telopea speciosissima. NCBI lineage: Eukaryota > Viridiplantae > Streptophyta > Magnoliopsida > Proteales > Proteaceae > Telopea > Telopea speciosissima. The sequence goes on from NC_057920.1 coordinate 46,954,531, forward strand.
TGAATAATATAGGAAATGATATGAGGGATGCGGCGAAGTCTACCAGTTACCACGGTTGCCGCTTGAGGATCATATTGCTTCAAGATGGAGGAGTAAACTTCTTCATGGTTTATGAAGTCTCTAAAAATAGTGCTTTTTGGAGTCCAAAAGATATATGGTCCATCGCAAGAGAGTCCAAGATGGCGAGCAAAATTGGCAATGGAAAGCTCTATGTGAACACTCTTCACATAAGAGTGGAGTTTCAAGGAGTCATTCGTCCCGCTGAAATAGAGATTTGCATAAAAGTATTTGACTAAGTGAGGGTAGCAAGGTTCCGCCATGTTGAGAAGGGGTTCCCAACCAGTATCTTTGAACCTTTCTTCAAGTCTAATATTATTGAAAGAAAAGATATCAACTTCACGGCCTTCCTCGATTTTCCAGGCGAGATATAAGGGCCAACTAGCACGGCAATCAGGAGACCGAAAGAAACGATCTTCTCCTGGAGCATAAGGTTGCCTTGAGGAGCTTCCGGTTCTTCCCCTTTTGGAGGGTTGTTGTCTTTCGGGCACAACATCCTTGCCTTTTCTACTCATATTTGAAGGAAATATGAAAAGGAATTATGTATCAAGAGAGAACTAGAGTATAGAGAGAAGAATGAGTGAACAGTGATCTAGAAAATGATAAAAAGAGAGACTTATATAGGCTTGAAATCAAATGTAACAACTATAAAGCGGTCAGAAATCATTGATTCGGTATACCGATTGATGATCCGGTATACCATTTCAAGCAATAACGGTAAAAAACTGCCAGATAAGCTAATCTGGTACACCGTTTCAAGCAAAAATAGTGAAAACAGCAATTTTGAAAATCATTTTCAATTATTCAAAGGGGTCACATAAGCCAAGGTCTCTTCTAAGAGAGCAGAATCTTTCTTCCCTTAAGGGTTTTGTGAAGATGTCCGCAAGTTGCTTCTCGGTCTCAATATAGTCAAGTTGGATTTCACCTCTTTGAGCTGTATCACGTAGAAAGTGATGACGAATATCAATATGCTTAGCCCGAGAGTGTAAAATCGGATTCTTGCTAAGGTTAATTGCACTTGTGTTATCAGATTGGATCGAGGAAGTGTCAAACTTAACTCCGTAGTCTTGGAGGGTTTGCCTCATCCATAGCACTTGTGCACAACATCGTCCTGCGGCGATGTATTCAGCTTCGGTGGAAGATAGAGCAACTGAGTTTTGCTTCTTACTAAACCACGAAGCCAAACATGATCCAAGAAAGTGACAAGTACTACTTGAATTTTTCCGATCAACATGACAACTGGAAAAGTCGACGTCAGAGAAGCTAATAAGGTCAAAGTCATTGTCCATAGGGTATCATAGGCCTATGCTTGGAGTTACTTTTAAGTACTTAAAGATTCTCTTTACAGTACTCAAATGAGATTGCATAGGTTTGGCTTGGAACCTAGCGCAAGCACAGACACTAAACATTATGTCCGGTCTACTAGCCGTTAGGTAAAGTAAACTACCTATCATACCTCTATATTTAGTCGGGTCAACTAGGGTTCCATCTTCATCCTTAGACAGAGTTACAGATGTACTCATTGGAGTACTAGATGACTTTTGTCCATTGATGTCAAACTTCTTTAATAATTCTTTAAGATACTTAGTTTGACTGATGAAAATCCCATTAGGGGTCTGTTTTATTTGAAGTCCTAAAAAAAAAATTCATTTCACCCATAAGATTCATCTCAAATTCACTACTCATACTTTTACTAAAATCATGACAGAGAGATTCATTTGTAGATCCAAATATGATGTCATCTACATATATTTGAACAAGAATTAAGTCTTTATTCTTATGTTTCACAAAGAGAGTTGTATCTATCTTACCCATTGTAAAACCATCATCGATCAGAAACTTAGCCTGTCGTACCATGCTCTTGGAGCTTGTTTCAAGCCATACAAGGCTTTCTTCAGCTTGTATATATGGTTCGAAAACTTTGGGTCTTCGAATCCAGGTGGTTGGATGACGTTTACTTCTTCATTGATGAAGCCATTTAAAAATGCACTGTTCACGTCTATTTGATGTAACCTGAAATTCTTATGACAAGCAAATGCAAGCAACATTCTAATAGATTCAAGTCTGGCTACAGATGCATAGGTCTTATCGAAGTCAATGCCTTCCTGTTGGTTATAGCCTTGGGCAACCAATCTAGCCTTGTTTCTAGTTATGTTACAATCTTCATCAAGTTTATTTCTAAATATCCATCTAGTTCCAATAATCTTGGAGTTCTAGGGTCTTGGCACTAAGTCCCAAATTTGATTCCTTTCAAATTGGTTAAGCTTTTCTTGCATAGCAATTATCCAATTATTATTCAAAAGTGCTTCTTTAATGTTCTTGGGTTCAATGGTAGAAATGAAAGCCACATTGGAACAAACATTTTGGATTTTACTCCTAGTTTGTATACCTTTATCTAAGTTTCCAATGACAAGGTCAAGGGGATGGTCTTTAACAGTTCTAATCTCTTTAGGAAATTGATGTACTTGATCATTAGGTTCATCTAAAGTAACTTTTTCAACTCTTTTCTTAATTTCAAGTACTTCGTCTTCATCATCTTCTTCTAGGTCTTTATTCCTTTCTTTTGCCATAGATTCATCAAATCTAACATTCATAGACTCTTCCACAACTAGTGTTCTTTTATTAAACACTCTATATGCTCTACTGTTTGTGGAGTAGCCTAGGAATATACTATCATCTGCCTTTTCTTCAAATTTTCCTAATTTATTCTTAGTATTAAGAATGAAACAAGCACAACCAAATACTTTGAAATAATCAACTTTAGGCAATCTGTTATGAAACAATTCATAAGGAGTTTTCAATAAAATAGGTCTTATCAAAACAGGGTTCTACATATAACAAGCCGTGTGAACAGCTTCGGCCCAAAGATATTTAGGCAAGGAATACTCATTGAGCATTGTCCTAGCCGTTTCTTGGATAGTTCTAATTTTCTTTTCAACCACACCATTAGATTGTGGTGTTCTAGGAGCCAAGAAATTATGTGTTATACCTTGTTTTCGACAAAACTCACCAAATTCTTCCATGTTATCAAATTCACCTCCATGGTCATTTTTTATGAAAGTAATCAAGTAACCCTTTTGATTTTGTACTCTCTTACAAAGAGATACAAACTCCTCAAATGCATCATTTTTATGCTTGAGAAAGAGGGTCCAAGTGAATCGGGAGTAATCATCTACAATAACAAATGTGTACTTCTTACCTCCTAAGCTTGTGGTTTGTATAGGTCCAAACAAGTCTAAGTGAAGTAATTGTAGAGGTCTTGAGGTAGCAACAGAATTAATGGCCTTATGAGAAGCTTTAGTAAGTTTACTTCTTTGACATGCCCCACAAGTGTGTTGCTTATCAAAATTCAACTTAGGTAAGTTTATCACCAAGTTCTTAGAGGAAAGAGATCTAACTATCTTAGGATTAATATGTCCCAATTTCCTATGCCATAAGGTTGCATCATCAAACTTGGATATGAGACAAGCATCATGAGAGTTTACACTAAATGTATAAGTATAAACTATTGATCCCAGGTTGACACTGAAAGGGGGGGATGAATCAGTGTTATTTAAAAATAATCCCTAAATTCCAACCCTGTGTTGACATTGATGCAGAAGACTTCAAGCAAACCTGATTGGCCGGGGCAATCCTGTAATTACCAATTCCACAACACACATGCACGTCCACCTAGTAACCACTGTGTGGCCAGGTTTACCAGACAGTACACCTCACTCTGCAGATCAAACACACTCCAATATATGCAATGAAAAGTAAAGCAAACAAGACACCAAATTTACGTGGTTCGGCCAAATTGCCTACGGAGCAATACCCTACCCAAGGTTTCATATATTGCTCAATACGCTACGCAAATTTTTTATTGCAACAACAGCCCATGAACTACAATCCCTGCTTCGGTTTATGCAACAACACAAACGAAGGCAACTACCCCAATCTCTGTACAAGCCCCCACTTGACAGAGTTACAATAATTAATTGCAAATAACATAACCAAATGCCCCAATACAATGGCCAATAATGGCTTACAATCAAACTAGGTTTTTTTCAACTAAACAGGCAATCTAGAAACTCACAGTGGGGATTTACAATTGGGGATTACCTCTTGTAGAGTAATCCAACAATCATGAAGCCTCTGACGCATAGAAATCGTATCTATGTACACTCCACTGCTCAAACCATCTTCAATACGGAGTCATCGAGCATAAACCAGGAATATCGTTAACTTTCTATGCTTAAACGAGGCTGAAACTCCTCCAATGGCTTCTTCTAAAAAAAATACCCAATTTCAAAAAAAACTTCATCCCATTTGGGCATCGAATGGCCAAAATACGATCTTCCAAAGTTGAATGCTCCAAAAATTGGTAACCAGTGGCAAATTCATAAATAAAGAGATTCTTCGTGACAAACCGTGCGCAAAAGGAAAAACACGTCAGAGATTTTCACACTCTCTTCCTTCATAAGAAATGGGGATGATGTCATGCCAACATCACACTTCACTACACCTTAGTTATTTCCTTTATTTCCTCCCTTTTTTTTTTTTTTTTTTTTTTTTTTTTTTTTTTTAATGAACCAAATCTGATGCAAGATACCGATCCGACGCTCGAGGAGATTCTGTAGTTTTAATAAACCAATAAAGAATGTCTGTCTATAGTATAATACTTAAAGATAAGCCAAAAATTTTGGCTAGGTATATAAACTTTTCCCTATTGCAGATTTGCTCCATTTTCGCGTATCGACACGAAAATATCTGTAACTTTCTCTTCCAATACTCAAATGATGCGAGATAAGTTATGTTGGAACCGCGACTTAACGAAATTCATTTCTTATGAAGACCACTTCACCCAGAATTTTCATTAAGCCTTCCAAAAATGACCATAAAGTCACTGCCATTGTATGAACCTGTGAAATCATAACTTTAACATTATGAAACCTTCACCTGCTGCTTCGTCCCTTTTTCGACCACTATATAAGGACTTAATATGCGGTTAAATGGTGTTCTTCAAGTGTGGGTACCCTTGTTACCCTGCCAAATGACCAAAATACCCTTATAGCTGTGTAGGTGACTGTTTGACCATTTCAACTCTTCCAAACCATCAATAGCTACTGCCACAACACCACTATGAACAAATACGTTGCCAACACTGATAACAACATTCCACACACTCCAATGGACTAACAATCTCCCCCTTTGGAATTGTTGGCAACTCATTATATAAAGTCATCCTGACTGTGTGATGCACTTCTCTTCCCCTTTGACAACAAGTACAAAGGTACCGACGCTCCCCCTGCACGGAAGCTCCCCCTACTCCCCCTGCACATGTACCATCAGAAGAATCTACTATGGCAGTATCTACTGCATTTTTCCAATCCCATAGAGATAGGGAACTCTTCCTACACATGACATCACTAGATATTCAATCAACATGAATATCATTCCTCTACAAACACTACAAAATACCTCATCACTGATACCTCTTCATCTTTTCTCTCTTCTCTGCATAATCATGTATCTCCTCATATGATGACGATTCATCCAAAATAAAAAATTAATAAAGGAACTAAACTGGTGATGTCCACGATGATTCCAAGCACTACATACCTAAGACTCCACTGTTATTACCAGAGTCCACCTGGGGGCACTAATATGGCATTTTGTAAGCTCCCCCTCTCCATGTGCACCGGAGTGCACCTCAGTGCTTGGGAGATGTATTCACTCCCACACCTGAGTAGTGAGGAATGCTACTTGCACATCTGTGTTCTTCTCTTTCCAACTATCTTTGGCTTCTGTCTATGTCGCTGCTCTGACTGCCTTTCAGTTGTCTTCTTACCATGTCTTCTCTGCCTCTGACCAAGCTTTCCTACTATAGACTTCATTGTTGCCATGCCAACTGATGTACCTATTTTTCAGAAGTCTACCTCTGCCACCAATGAACTGTCATTTGCTATTAACTTGTTCTTTTCTCTCCAATCTCTGTTTGTTGTTGCCTTGATCTTCTTCTGTTGCATTTTCTCATTATGTTTCTCTTGTGCCTTGGGGGATGGCTGCTTATCTGTCTTCTTGGGAGCTCTTCTGAACTGTTGTTTCTGTCTTTGAAACTGAATAATTGACAATTTGGTTTTCCAATTTCTATCTACGTGTCCCAGCATCTGGCATTTGTAACATACAACAGTCCTATAAAATCTTCGAGATCTATGGTCCCTGCCTATGATCCTCTTGTGCCTTATAATGTATCTGCAATCTGACATCCTGTGTCCGTAAGCACCACAGCTGTAACACCAACCAGGGAAGTGGAGAGTGAACCTGGATGTGGGTCTATGCCATACTGTAGGAGTCTGCCATCATTGTCTCTAGTGTGAAGTTCTTCTAAATCCATCACAATTGGCTCTTCTGTTGTATCTGGATCTATCATATCTTTGAGCCTAGGGTTGTCTTATCTTTCTTCTTTGCTTATTGGGTGAAGAAGCATGGGGTGTCTCATTTGGAGTGTTGTCGTCCTGTGTTTGGGAGTAACTCAACTGTGCATGCAATAGACTTATCTCTTCTTGTGACTGTACCACCTGTGCTTGCAGTGCTACACACTCGTCTTCAAGTTCACAATACTTTTCATCTTTCCGTATAATTTGTCCTTTAAGCGCTTTCACTATGAACTTAAGTTCTTTGACTTCAGCTTTCAACCTCAAAACTACTTCACCTTGTTGCAGGTTATCTCTGTTAACTTCAGGCGGTGTGCTTCTCTTCCGTAGTTCTGACACAAGTTCTCTCATAACATAATTTTCTTTTTCTAATTTTCTGCACTTTTGTTTTTCTGAATTTTGATCATCCAACTGAGCCTGTAATTCAAGATTTTTCTGATCAAGGTCTTCAACTTGCTTGGTGATCTTCTTATTATTTTTCCTTTCATCCTTGAGGTCTTCCAATGCACTAAGTAATTCTGCCTCTATGTCAACTACCGCTTCAAGCTCCTCCTCAGACTCTGAAGAACCATCTAAAATTTAATGCTCTAAACCATCAGGAACAATGAATGTATGTTCATTAACCTCTGTATCTGATTGACTAACTGAGCACATGTCTGATCTTCTGACAACTACCTTTGAAGTTGAATCATCACTCAACACAGGTTTAGACTTCTTATTTTTTCTAGCCATCTGAAAGTCTCTTAGTTCACAATCCCAAAGTTGTTAAACTTTTCAGACTGGGTAACATTATTCTGATACCACTTGTTGATCCCGAGTTGACACTGAGAGGGGGTGAATTAATGTTCTTTAAAAATAATCCCTAAATTCCAACCCCGTGTTGACGTTGATGCAGAAGACTTTAAGCAAACCTGATTGGCCGAGGCAATCCCGTAATTACCAATTCCACAACACATGCACGTCCACCTCATAACCACTATGTGGCCACGTCTACCAGACAGTGCACCTCACTCTGCAGATCAAACACACTCCAATATATGCAATGAAAAGTAAAGTAGACAAGACACCAAATTTACGTGGTTCGGCCAAACTGCCTACGTCCACAGAGCAATACCCTACCCAGGGTTTCATATATTGCTCAATACACTACTTAAATTTTTGACTGCAACAACAGCCCAAGAACTATAATCGCTGCTTCAGTTTGTGCAATAGCACAAACGAGGGAAACTACCCCAATCTCTGTACAAACCCCCACCTGACCGAGTTACAATAATTAATTGCAAATAACATAACCAAATCCCCCAATACAATGGCCAATAATGTCTTACAATCAAACTAGGTTTTTTTCAACTAAACATGCAATCTAGAAAATCACAATGGGGATTTACAATTGGAGATTACCTCTTGTAGAGCAATCCAACAATCATGAAGCCTCTGACGCATAGAAATTATGTCTATGTACGTTCCACTGCTCAAATCATCTTCAATCCGGAGTCATCGAGCATAAAATAGTAATATCGTCAATTTTTTGTGCTCAAACGATGCTGCAACTCCTTCCAATGGCTTCCTCTCGAAAAAACACCCAATTTCAAAAAAAATTTCATCCCATTTGGACATCGAATGGTCAAGATACGGTCTTCCAAAGTTGAATGCTCTAAAAATTGGTAATCAGTGGCAAATTCGGAAATAAAGAGATTCTTCGTGATAAACCGTGCACCAAAGAAAAAATGTGTCAGAGCTTTTCACACTCTCTTCCTTCATAAGAAATGGGGATGATGTCATGCCAACATCACACTTCACTACATCTTAGTTATTTCCTTTATTTTTTTTTTTTTTTTTTTTTTTTCTTTTTCTTTTAATGAACCAAATCTGATGCAAGATACCGATCTGACGCTCGAGGAGATTCTGGAGTTTTAACAAAACAATGGAAAACGTCTATCTATAGTATAACACTTAATGATAAGAAAAAAATTTTGACCAAGTATATAAACTTTTGTCTATTCTAGATTTGTTCCGTTTTCGCGCATCGACACAAAAATATATTTAACTTTTTCTTCCAATATTCAAATGATGCAAGACAAGTTGCGTTGGAACCGCAACTTGACAAAATTCATTTCTCATGAAGACCACTTCACCAAGAATTTCCATTAAGCCTTCCAAAAATGACCTTAAAGTCACTACCATTGCATGAACCTGTGAAATCACAACTTTAACAATATGAAACCTTCACTTTGCCCCTTTGTCGAACACTATATAAGGACTTAATATGCTATTAAATGGTGTTCTTCAAGTGTGGGTACCCTTGTAACCCTGCCAAATGATCAAAATACCCTTATAGCTATATGGGTGACTGTTTGACAATTTCAGCTCTTCCAAACCACCAATAGTTACTGCCACAACACCACTATGACCAAATACGTTGCCAACAATGACAACAGCATTCCACACACTCCAATGGACTAACATAAACATTATTCTTCCTACAACCCTCAAGAATCATGTTATTATTAGAATCTTTAATCTCACACTTGGAGGCATTAAAGTTAACAAAATAGCCATTATTGCATAGTTGACTTACACTAAGCAAGTTGTACTTAAGGTTATCAACTAGGCTGACGTTAGAGATTACTGTACCTCCAAATTTTATCGATCCATTTGCAATGATTCTTCATTTACTGTTGTCTCCGAAGGATACCCGTCCTCCTTTTTGTTTCTTGAGTTTCGAAAATAGCTTTGGGTTGGATGTCATGTGCTTCGAGCAGCCACTATCAATATACCATTCCATGTGGCTCAAGTGCACCTACAAGACAAGAATGCTTAATAAAACTTTGGTCCCCATTGAGTGTTGGGTCCGTCATTGTTAATATTATACATTCCTCTTGGTCTCCACACCATTTGTCTTTTGGTTCCCATACCAACTTGTGTATGATTGGGAGTTCCAAGGTCTTTGATTTTGAGGTATTCTATATGAACCTTGGTTATTGGGTGGTCTTTGCACATTAGTTGGAGTTCTAGTTGGTTTTGGTACCTTTGGATGACTCATCCTATTTTGACCATTATTAGGTCTTCTGGGATGGTGGAAGGATTGATTCATATGATGACATTCCCAAATGGTATGTCCCTTTTTGTTGCAATTGTTGCATACAACAATTTGAAGATTATACGGAGTCTTCCCTTTGGGATTTGGTTTGCTAAATTGAGGAGTTTTCTTTCTAGCATAACATTCCTCAATTGAGTGTCCTTTCTTTCTACAATAGTTGCAAAATTTTTTCTTTACTTTCTTACTTGTTATTTTACTTGAACTTGCTTCTTTGGTGTAATTTGAACCTTTGTTCACATCATAGCCTACTCCTTCCTTGTTGAAGGGTACTTTGGAGGCATTTCCAAATAAGATATTAAGGGTCTTTTTGCCATTTGTAAAGGACTCTAAGGCTTTACACAATTTTTCTTTTTCTTCTTCCAAGATATTTACTTGAGAAGTTAGAGTTGTGTTTTTGTCTTTGAGGATGTTTATCTCCTTTAAGAGATTTTTCTTAGTAGTAGTTAGTTCCATACTACTTTGGTAAAGGTCTTCAAAGGCTTCTTCTAATTCTAAGAAGTCATTTTTCTTCTTTAATGAAAAAGTGGTACTAACCTCATTTTCGGTTTCTTCTTCTTCGGTAGCAATTAATGCTAGGTTTGTTTGTTCTTTTTCTTCTTGTGATTCTTCATCATCCTCTTCTTCATCACTTGAATCAAAGGTATGTTCAGCTTTGTAGGCCTTCTTGTATTTCTTCATTTTAGGGCAATCTCCTCTAAAATGTCCTGATTTCCTACATTCATAACATACAATATCTTTTGAAAAAGTGTTAGTGTTATCCTTAGAAACACTCTTACCATTTTGGTCCTTGAAAAATCTTCTCTTGTTGAATGAGGTTTTGCCCTTGTTATTCAAGAATCTTAAAAACTTTTTGGATAGATAGGCAATCTCATCATCCTAGAGTTCTTCATCATCATCGCTGATGTCATAGGTTTTGAATGCAACAACTTTTTTCTTTGGTTCCTTAGGCTCATCCTACTTGGTGTCATGTTTGAGCTCCATCTCATGAGTTTGGAGTGATCCCAACAACGCATCTAGACTTAGCTTGTCGATGTCCTTTGATTCCTTTATTGCTGTAGTCTTGGGTCTCCATTCCTTTGAGAGAGATCTCGAAATCTTTCGAACGTTCTCACCATTGGAGTAAACCTTTTCTAAACCTTTCAACTTGTTCACAATGTTAGTAAAGCGAGTGAACATGGCATATATGTCTTCATCATTTTTTATCTTAAACAGCTCATGTTCATTTACTAACATATCAATTTTAGATTGTTTCACTTCAGAAGTACCTTCATAAGTAACAACAAGTTTATCAAACATCTCCTTAGCGGAATCACACATACATGTTCTGTTATATTCTTTTTCTCCTAAGGCACATTGAATATAGCTTATAGCTACATAGTTGAGTTGAACCTTTGCTTTTTCAGCTGGGGTCCACTCTTCCTTGGGCTTGTCTATAGAGTTTGGTCCATTCTCAATGACTTTCCATACATCAATATTATTGGCGTACACAAAGTTTTTGAAGTGATTCTTCCAATAGGAGAATCCTTCACCTTCAAAGAAGGGAGGTCGGATAATGTTATATCCTTCAACCTTGCGATTGATAGAGGATCCCATGGTCTTAAAACTCTTTATTGGATTAAAAATAATGCGGAATAAAAATTATCTAAGGAAGGCAAGTAAAGCAAACAAGTAACAAAGATAACACACAAGAATTATAGTGGTTCGGCCAAGCTTGTCTACGTCCACTCCTCTCACCGTAGAGAGAATTTCACTATGTCAAATCTTGAGTAAGAGCAAGAGAACTCATACAATTCTTGAGAAATGAGCAAGAGGACTCAACAACAGCTAATCTTGATTATTGAGCAAGAGGACTCAACCTACTCTTGATTCCGAGCAAGAGGACTCAAAACAACATATAAAATGTAAATAAATAATATGATTAAAGTTACCTCAACCTTAGTGAAGCTTTGATACCTTTCAAACTATGAAGCTTTTTGCAAAATAAATGAAGGAAGCTAAGTGAGAATGAATGCCTTGAATGAGTGCTTGAATTCTCACTTGAGATTGACTTGTCTTTGGAGGCTCTTAATTATGATTAGCAATGGTGTTTAGAGCCTTAAACAAGTGGGTATTTATAGGCTAGATGACTTGAATTAATTAAGAATCCAAGTAAGGATCGGATTCCATAAGCCATATATAATCCGGTATGTTGGATCACCTAATTTCCTTTTTAAACAGAGGAATAACGGTCAAATTATACTCAGTAATACATTGATCCGGTATGCTGGATAGCCATCTGGTATGCCGGATCAGGGTGGATCCTTATCCAGCGTACACCGGAGGCCCACTGTGACCATTTTCCTGAGATTCCCATTAATCCGGTATGCCGGATCAAGAACCGGTATGCCGGATTGGGCAGTTTCAGTGGAAATAAGTCTAGTTCCAATAAGGGTTTGGTTTGGGGGTTTCAAACCCAAAAAGTCACATGTCTAAGGGGTCAAGTTACCTCCTAAGGACATTCTAAATGGATGTATGCGTGCGTGTGTGCGTTACATCAATTTGTGACTTTAAGATTACAAAATTACAAAGTCTTAAAAAAAAAATCATCAATCTTCAATAGGCTTTTTGGTCTTCAAGTATTGACTTTTGACTTCCATGTCTTTGAGATCATCTTTGAGCAATGTTCTTGTAATGTATACAATCTTGTGTATGCTCTTGTGTATATGCATTTGTATACGCTCCCCCTCACTTGGTGCTACGCTTGAAATCTAAATAACTTAAACACAAGCATTAGTCCAAAGATGGTCTTATTTGTTATCATCAAAACATCTATGTCATCATGGAGATGACTTGGAGTGTATAGGGCCATTTGCATTTTCCTAACAGGCAGGAGGGAACATCAAGGAGGGGTCGAGAGCGGGTTCACAATGAACTTACAACCAAGCGTGACGGATAGTCACGAGAGGAGGAGTTAGATAAAAGACTTCGAGAATTGGACGGGAAGCTGGAAGGGCTGAAGAAGCAGACGAAGGGTGAAACACACTCGGTACCAGGCCAACACCCATTCTCGGCGGAGATCATGGCAGCATCACTCCCCTCCTGGTTCAGGCTACCCACCTTTGAACTCTATAGTGGTACCACGGACCCTAATGATCATATCAACTACTTCAATGGGATTATGACCCTCTACGGGGGATCGGTTGTGGTCTCCTGCCGAGCATTCCCTGCATCCCTCAAGGGTGCAGCCACTTTATGACTTTCAAGGCTCCGACCTAGATCGATAAGTTTGTTCAGGGAACTCTGCGAGCAATTTGTCACCCGCTTCCAGAGCAGCGTCAAGCAGAAGAAGACCACGGTCAATTTACTGAACGTGGTACAGAACCCTGGGGAGTCCCTTAGAGAGTAAGTCACCAGGTTCACGAAGGAGTCCTTAGAGGTCCGAGACCTAGACGACCAGACCCAGCATGCAGCCTTGGCTGGGGGCATTAAGGACCTAGACTTGATCAAGGACTTGACAAGACATGAGACCAAGATAATGAAGGAACTTTTGGAGCGGTGCAATTAGTTCACAAATATGGCCTAGGTACTATAGGCTTGGAAGAAAGTGATCAAAACCAAGCCCCAGGACAACAAGAGATCGGCGTTGGATGACCGTAAAGAGAACAAAAGATCGAGGACCAAGCGTCGACGGGAGAAAGGTGACCGCCGGTCAAAAAGGACGGACCGTCGCCCAGAGAGGAATGATCAAGCAAGCAACCCCGAATTCACACCCCTGAAATACCACCAAGTCCCAGATCCTCATGCAGATCCAAGACCGTGACCTACTCCATTGGCCACGACCCATGCTAGCAGGGCCTGAGAAGCGCAACCCCAACAAGTACTGTCTCTTCCACAAGGATATTGGACTTGACACAGAAGACTGCATCCAATTGAAGAGGGAGATAGAGCAACTTGTGAAGTGGGGAAGCTTGAACAAGTATGTAAAGGGAGGACGAGAGGGCCATTCAGGCTAAGGAGGCAGGGGCCGTGACTATGAAAGAGAAGAGCCGCGGCGCGAAGAAAGAAGAACTGACCAAGATAGGGAGAGAGATCGCCCGGAAGAAAGGAAAGACCAAGTGGTACCAAAGTAGCCCCCATCCTCACCATATTGGGAGGACCTGGGCAGGAGTCTATGAGAAAGGCCAAAGCCCATGCTAGATTCGTGGGAGTAGCAGAGAAGCCAAACAAAGTAGCCAAGACCGAGATGGTAATCTCCTTCTCAGACGCAGACCTAGAAGGACTGAGCTTACCACATGAAGATGCCCTGGTGGTACAGGTAGAGATAGCCAATCGACCCGTGCATAGGATGCTGGTAGACACTGGGGCATCCGTGGATGTGCTCTCGCTGGAAGCCTATTGGCAGTTCGGGTTCGGCGATGACTAGCTCAAACTGGAGCTAACATATCTCCATGGGTTCTCGGGCGCTACTGCCTCCATCAGAGGGACAATGGAACTGCCCGTCACCTTCGGAGAGTACCCTCGGCAGACCACAATCATGGTGAACTTCATGGTAGTAAAGTTCGTGGTATCCTTCAACGGCCTTCTAGGACGACCTTCCCTAACCGCTCTCAAGGGAATAGTCTCGCCAATCCACCTGAAGGTGAAGTTCCCAACAGAGAATGGAGTGGGTAAGATCAGAGGAGACCAGAAGAAGGCTAGGGAGTGCTACGCGATGTTCGTTAAGAAAAACAATGGCAATGCTCGGGGATGGCACTGTGTAGAAAACCTCATCAACAACCAGAGAGAAGAGCTAACAGAATAAAGAGGAAGGTCGATGGAGGACCTCGTCCCGTATCCCCTTAGCGAGGATGACCCCACCAAGGTAGTACAGGTTGGATCGCTGCTAGGTGAAGAACAAAAAAACTAGCTTGGGGGATTCCTCAAGGAGAACTATTGTTACCGAGTCATGTCGTTTTGGCTAAAGAACGCAAGGGCGACCTATCAGAGAATGGTCAATAGGATGTTCGACGAATAGATCGAGAGCAATATGGAGATGTTCGTGGACAGGTCGAGTGAGGAGCATGATCGAGGATTGTGGGAGATGTTCGTGGACAGATCCAGTAATGGGGCAGGGAGCAGGACTGGATTCATGACCACCAACCCTAAAGGTTTCCACGCATCTAATAATGAGGCAGAGTACGCGGCATTACTTGCCGAACTACGAGTTGCAAGGGCCATCCAAGTCACCCACCTAGTTGTACGAAGTGACTCCCAGGCCGTGGTAAACCAAATAAACGGGGAGTATGAGGCAAAGGATGAACGCATGGCTCCATACTTGACGCAAGCTTGAGAAGTTCGAGGAGTTCGAGAAGTTTGATGAGTTTGAGAAGTTCGAGAAGTTCGAGAAGTTTGAGAAGTTTGAGGAGTTCAAGAAGTTCGCGGAGATAGAGATGGTTCCACCAGGGAGACCTAGGGCAAACGGGGAAGGACCCTACATAGCTTCCAAGCTGATACAACCAAGGACATATCGCTTGAAAACTCCGGGAGGTAGGAAGATTGATCGAGCCTGGAACTCAGAGCACCTGAAGAAGTATTACCAATAGAGGTAGCAGTAGTCACGGCTTTCAGCCACAGTAGTTCGCATTACAATAGTAGTATTCCGTTTTCAAGGATTATTTGAAATTTTTTAAAGTTTTGACGTAATATTAAGAATTTGTTCTAGGATACATTTGTCTACCTCTTGGTTATCGGTCGAGCACTTTCAAGCACCAAGGCCTATTGGCCACAAGGCGTAATGCCACCAAGGTCTAATGACCACGAGGCGAAAGCCACCAAGGTCTAATGATTACGAGGTGAATGCCACCAAGGTCTAATGACTACGAGGCGAAGGCCACCAAGGTCTAATGACCACGAGGCGAATGCCACCAAGGTCTGATGACTACGAGGCGAAATGCCACCAAGGTTTGATGACCACAAGGCGAAAGGCCACCAAGGTCTAATGACCACGAGGCGTAAGACCACCAAGGTCTAATGACCACGAGGCGAATACCACCAAGGTCTGATGACCACGAGGCGAAAGGCCACCAAGGTCTAACGACCACGAGGTGAATGCCACCATGGCCTGTGGGCCACGAGGCGTAAGGCCACAAGGCAGAATGCTACCGAGGCCTGTCGGTCATGTACGTAAAACGACGAAGGGCAATACACAAAGGAGTGAGGATCCAACCACAGAAATTAAAAAAGAAGGCTGTAGGAGAAGGAAACCTCATAAAGGCAGACCTCATCCGCTCGGTGGGAGAAGGCACAATCGAGTCCCCCAGGGGCACGAAGGACAATCTCATAAGGTATGTGGTACTATCGATGAAAAGACACCAAGTCCGATGCGGTCCCAATGCTCGACAATCTCATGTAGGGAATTAGACCATATATGATGAGGGTACGCCACAAACTAACGTAGCGACCCTTCGAGGCAGAAAGTAAGGTTCTCAGAAGTATGTCCCTCTTAAGGTATTTTACTTGCCATGGGAAAAAGCTCCCTCGAATGCCCCTCGATAGTCCCTCGATGAAAATGACATGTCTGTCCAAAGTAGTGTATCAAAGTAAAAATGTGTAGCCTCGATAGTCCCTCGAAAAATGATACACTGCCCAGGATAATATACCAATAATGAAGCTTTAATTATCCCAAAATGAAAGGTATTCTATATTTTTTTTGGTATATTAACAGGGGACAGACCGTCGGAAATCCTTGATTAGGCTTCCCCATAATGATTCAGATTTAACCTCTTGAAACCATCAAGCAACGAAGGATCTGTGATGAGATTACATCAACCATAGGGATTGTCTCTGAACTATCCCAGGTTCATATGTATACCCTGTCACCGATTACCTAAGTGAGGTGGAACTAAGAGGTCAGAAACGAATCATTACACTAACCAGCCACTGCTTGTATATATATGTGTTTGTATATTTGCTTTGTAAACCCAAAACATAAATACGTACATATACATATATAAAGAAGAAAAAAAATTAAAAAGATAAAAAATGATAATTTGTCTTCTACTTTAAGTCCTAAAATAATCTCTCGCCCTTGTAAGGCACAATTCCACAATGAAAGAAATCTCTGTTACCTATATGGGACTGTCAGGCTGGCCGGTTAACTTGGGCCAACCTCCACCAGACTCCATTCCCTTCGTCTTATAGAAATCCTAGTCCGTCTCTTAGTCCCCCGTGACAGAGTGTAGTAATGTCACCTCTACCTACAAATACCATGGATCTGCATGAGGCTGGCTCTTCAGAAGAAGTTTTGGGTCAGGAAATGGTCAGCATGCGGAGGGAAATGACTGAGATGAAACAGCTGGTCACACAGATGGTTCAGGTAATGCAATCTTGAGGAGACAATGCACAAACCCTTGGAGAACCAGAGTAACACCGGCACCAAAAGTGCAACCCACAGTTGTGATAGAGGAGGAGGAAGTTGTGGTCATCAACACCCCGTAGAACCCCCTGAAACTAAAAGAGAAAGACAGATGAGAGAGAAGGTTGAAAAACTAGAGATCGCTATGAAAGGCAAATCGGTTGCAAAATTGGAAGATGATTTGGTCTTCTTTCCAACAGGAAAAATACCTGAAGATTTCAATTGGAAGCTCGATATGTTCGATGGGACGGGAAATCCCAAAGCCCACCTAAAGATCTTCATCACTGTGGCTAAGTCATTGGAGCTTATCGAAAATCAAATGGTTCGAGCCTTCCTTTACTCACTGGCCAGATTGGCTCTGAGATGGCTCACCCAACTGGATCAGACCCAAACTCAAACCTGGTCAGCAGTTGTGAAGGAGTTCA
Source organism: Telopea speciosissima (assembly GCF_018873765.1). Classification (NCBI taxonomy): domain Eukaryota; kingdom Viridiplantae; phylum Streptophyta; class Magnoliopsida; order Proteales; family Proteaceae; genus Telopea; species Telopea speciosissima. The sequence goes on from NC_057920.1 coordinate 46,971,901, forward strand.
CCAAGCAGTATTCTTATAACACTAAGGTAGACATCACTCGGCATGAATTGGCAACCTAAAGGTAAGGGCCCAATGAGGGGTTTTCTAATTTCATTATGGGGTTCCACGAGAAGGCGTCAAGGATGTGGAAACGTTCGAATGAAGCAGAACAAGTGGAGATGATACTAGAGAACTCGCATGGAGAGTACCATGACCACCTCTACTGTCAGCACATTAAAACCTTTGAAGCACTTATAGCTACTGAAAAGTGCATTGAGGACAAGCTCTTCAGAAAAAAACAAGCCCAGGCTTCAACCAAGGAGGCCTCTAGATCTTATCCTAGCAAGAACAACAAAGTAGAAAAAGGGAAGGGCCCTGAGGTGAACGTGGTCACCACAGTTCAGTACACCAAGAAGAAGATTTCATTGACAGCCTCTGCACCTTTGGTAATCCAACTAGAACAGCTAGCTCCTCCCAAACAATTTACTTTTGGCAACATGACTCTTACCTGCCTCTTCTTCAAGCTCAAAAGGGAAAGGATGTTGGATGTTATACCACCCCGGCATATAGATCTGGCTAACCCGCCTCTAGGATACAAGCTAGAGTTACACTGCTACTATCATAATCAGAAGGGTCACCAGACTGACAAATGCATACATCTCAAGCATGCCATACAAGATCTGATTGATGCAGGAAAGATAACATTGAAGATGGAACAGCAGCCCAATGTAACTACCAACCCTCTGCCAAACCACGGGGTGAATATGTTACATGAGGATGTCTTTTGTGAGGACCCAACCTCATTAATTCGAGCTATAAGAACACCATTGAAGGAGTTAAGAAAAGTTTGGAGGGATAAGGTATGTCTCATGTGGCAGATGGACCTCCTAGCAGAAGCAAGAACCAATATCATTAATTTCCTAAGGGACATGTGCAAAGAAGAGATGATTGAAAATCAACCAACACCGTTTCACGGCCGAAGCTGATACGCTCGGAAGAGGAGAGCAAAAACGATGAGGATATGAGCCTATTGTGCAAGAACCAACTGCAACGGAAAATTCAGAGATGGTGGACAACAATGTGATCGAGAGAAGGGTCTAACCTCTGACCATCGGATGATGAAATTGGGATACCTAGAGAATGGACTAGATAGCCTTTGACCCGATGCACAACTAAGAAAGTTTGGGTTCACCCATTATGAGATCAGCCACATGGCATACGTGGAAAACTCAGAAGATGAAGAAAGTTTCATTGATCTAACAGTTCACATTCAACCCGTTGGAGAAGAACAACCTAAAGGTGACACAAGAATCATCAAAGAAGTCACACCCAGTCTAATCCAAGCCATATCTATGCTAGCCATCGGTGAGACTCTCTCTAGAAACACTTCCTTTAGCCAGATGGGAGGAAACATAGACAACAGCGAAGAAGAAGACTTCGAGCCACAATTTGAAGATGAGTTCTCCATTGAATCCACAATAAGAACTCTGCAGTGGGTAAACAATGTTGGAGCAGACCATGACGGAATAGACCCAACTGGTCTCATTCAGCCTATCATCCCCAGAGATGGAGGAAGTAGAAGTAACGAGGAAGAAGGATCTCCAGAAAATCTGAGAAGAGCATGGTTCATCAAAGAAGAGGACTTTGACAAATGGAGCATGAGCGTCTTCTACCAAGTGCAAGACATCCTTGAGCTAATATCCACAACCCATGACATCATGTACAAAGCTACTCTAACTTCCCCAACATGGTGTGTGGTCACTTGGCAGAACAAGTCGAAAGGATAGAATTACCAATGGAAGAAGATACACTTCAGAGAATGTTGCATGAGTTGAGAAACATGGCGTGGCTGAATCTCAACTTAATAAGGGACTTCTTCGGGAGTCCTCCTCAAGATCCTATGTTATACTCAAATGACTACCCCTATGCGGATCCACCAAGGATGATAGAAGATTGGGAAAATTGGGTCAGTAACATTAATACTGGAGATCTGTATTTTGATCCAACAAAAGGAATCCACCCTGTGGACAGCAGTGGGGGAGAAGGAGGTAACCCAAGTCATCAAGCTTCTGAAGAACAGCCAGATGAAGAAACATCCAATGAAAGTCTAAACGGTGAAGTAATGGATGAAGGCACTGGTAGTGAATTACCCAGCAAAGCATCTGAAACAGAAGAAGAGCTTACTGTTAACCAGTACGAGGAAAATTGTGGGCCAAGAGCTTGGTTCCTTCCATTTGAAGTAAGAGAAATCCTCAGAATGGTCGATAAGACTCATCAAATGCTCTTTAAGGTAGTACTTTCAGACAAAAGATATAAAAAACAACTGCAACGAAAACAGCCGGTAAATGAAAAATGGCCATTACCTCAAGTCCTGAAAGAGTTGGAAGATGCGGTCACCCTGGTGTTCGCTCTAGCAAGAGATTTGTGTGGAAGTCCTCCAGCATCTCCAGATCGTGGAAGTGAGGGGTATCATGAATGGGCACAAGCACATGATAGGTTCTACCTCTACAACATCAACATGGATGAACAAATGAGAGATCTCACTAAGAACATTCATCTTCTAATCTCCAACGATGAAGAAACATCAGACGATGAGGAACATTTCGAATCCTTATTTGAAGCAATGAGGTTCCAAAAGTTAGTCAGCGAGATCTTCAGAATGATCCAACAGATGATGCTAGTAGGCCTGTGAAAACTGGATATTGATCAACTTATCAGACACCTCTATGGAAAGCAAGAGGCCCTGTTTAAGGTCTTGCAAAAGGCCCAAAGGATGATCAATGCATTAAAGGAAGAAAGCAAAGTTACTACTCCAAGAAGGGGGAGCCCAATGGTAGGAACCCTAGTGATAACTGAAAGTGACTTGGAGGATGATGAGCTATGCCCAGTGGAACTCATTATCAAAGGGAAAGAATCCGAAGTCTCAAAGATCCAGAGTGGGAGAAATTTCAAAGACAAAGGTCTGATCATAAAGAAACCCTATGTGCCTGCCTTATCATAGAACAAGTACGAGCTAGAAAATCAAGTACTGAATCAACTGAAGAAGGTACAAACTAAAATCTCCATCTGAGAGTTGTTAATGGCCTCCCCACCACATCAGGAAGCAGTTCTGAAAGCACTTAAAAAAGTTCAGGTACCAATTGAAATGGGTCTTGAGGAACTCTCAAACATCGTAGGAGCTACCTATGCGACACACTCTCTCTCATTCTCCGAGAATGATCTACCACCTGGAGGGAAGAATCATACTCGAGCATTGCGTATCACAATAGAATGTAATGGAAATCGGGTCCCTCAAGTCTTGATAAACAATGGGTTAGCTCTCAACATCATACCTCTCAAAGGCATAAGCTGCATAGGGCTAGACCTCACCCAAATGAAGCCCTCTGCTCAAACACTCCAAGCATATGACAATACAAGAAGGAAAGTCTTGGGGGTTTTAACCACTCACATCTGGGTCGGACCTGCCCAGTTCACTGTGGACTGCCAAGTGATTGACATTCAAGCGTCATTCAACATGCTGTTAGGATGACCTTGGCTGCATTCTATGGGGGTGTTGGCCTCAAGTTTGCATTAGAAAATGAAGTTTATCCATGAAGGGGAGATGATCACTATCTTTGGCGACCCTAAAATGGTCCATACTTTGGCAAACATTGAAGTGGGAGTAGAAGCTCTGGAAGAAGCCCAGCTGGGTGGATTCGAGATTGGGGCAATCAATGTGACAACCTCAGAAGCGAAAGAAATAATCCCATCCGGATATCCGTCCACATGAAATAAGACAGTTTTGAGGATGATGAACAACATGGAGTATTTCCCAGGGCTCAGACTGGGAATGAATCAACAAGGGGTTCCAGAGTTCCCTGATTTTCCAACCTATGGTAACCATTGCGGACTGGGATATGAAGCACCAAAGAATGGGGGCAAATTTAAAAAGAACCGAGAATGTAAGATGGCGGGCATTGCCAGGAAGTCATATCCATATTTCAAGACTCTGAATGGGCATTTTGTCAAGGAAGGGGAGAACTTTCCACACTACGGAAACATGGAGCCTTGGTTTGATCGTGACACTAGAAGTCTTCTACCGGGGTTTGAAATCTTTTTTCAAGACAACGTCGACTAGGTGACCTTAGAAGAGGAACAATTGGAGCTGAAGGCCTCCAAAGAGAAGCTTGGCATCCGAGAATTATTCGAGATAGCCATGATTTCTGTAGGAGATGAAGAAGGGCCAAAGCCTTATCTATTGATTCACCCCCTCCAAGAACCAATTGTAAACTAGATCAGTATCTCTGAAAGGTTTCAGGAAATAGAGTCTCAAGGACTGGTCAGCTCCGAACTAGTCTCGTCTGTTAGTGAGTCTGTTGTAATCAACGAAGGTAGTACCTTCCAGTCCATTGAGTCTACTTGTACTCCTCTTTTCACCATGAATGAAATCAACAATTCCGAGTATGTCTCTTCCTCTTCTTCTTATTCATATTTCAATTATGATGATATCTTTGAACACCATCACTTAATAAAACAGCTAAAGCAAAGAAAAGTCCAACCTGTCCAAGAGGACACATGTCTCATAAATCTAGGAACAGAATAATGTCCCCAAATGGTTAAGATTGGTTACTCACTCGATAGGGAAGAAGTTAGTCAGATGACAACCCTGTTGAAAGAATTCCAAGAAGTGTTCGCATGGTCCTATGAAGATATACCCGGCATTGATCCAGAGATAGTACATCATCAACTGCCTACTTATCCAGAACCACGGCCTGTCAATTAGAATCCCAGAAGAATGCGATCGGAATGGAGCGAAAAGATCAGGGAGGAAGTCATCAAACAATGGAATGCAGGATTTCTCTAGGTGACACAGTACCCTCAATGGTTGTCCAACATTGTCTCGGTGCCCAAAAAAGGTGGGAAAGTACAGATGCGCATAGATTTCCTAGATCTCAATAAGGTCATCCCTAAGGACGATTTTCCCTTGACAATGTCAACCACACATTGACATTGTCACACCCCAAACCACCCCTTGGGAGGATTAGGTAGGTGACCCGAATTGCATGTTAGCAATCCGCCAAATCCCAAGGATCTAGAAGCAGTTAATCCATTCACAGACACACATCCACATAACATATCATATGATACTCAGAGTGCTGCGGAAACTATAATTTCATTAAAACGTTTAGAAAGATAAGTAGTACAGGAAATGATAATATATACATAAATGTCTCGGATCATTCCCTCACCCATACCCATAGATAAAACAGTAAAACTTAAACCTACCATTTACAAAAGAAATATATACAGGGTAAGGTAACCTGAGCCCCAAAAAGAAGAAAAGCTAAAAGATGAAATGGGGAAAAACTCTTGTCAAAAACATAAAGGAGTCCCCAAGATAAAAAGCGTCAACCACAACACCTTTCACGGGTCATCATCAGTAGTCACCGGGAACACACGCACCATCGGTACGACCTCCGTCTGGGTCCACACCAATATAGTCATAACTACCATGGCTCTCCTCCGGGTAATAAGCCTCCCCGTCATAGTGACATCCACCTGCAGAATCATCTAACAAAAAACATGTATAACAGAGTGTGAGCTCCACCGAGCCCGTGAATGAAACACATCATCATGCATACATATGCAATCACAACCATATGAGCCCTACATTAGGTGCAATTCAATTATTTATTAGCCACCTAACATCACAACTAAGGCAGGTTAGTGCTACTACAATACCCAATACATGTATCCCTGGTGCGGGCTTTTAACCCCTTCCCACGATACACCCATTGTGTTGTCGGAGAGGACCAGTCAACTCCCGCATCAGTCACCAAGGTCAGCCCGACCAACCCTCTGTGATTAACCTGTGAGGCATCCATCCATTTTCATCACTTTTCTTTTCTCTGGCTTATAGCCTGGCTTATAGCCCATGATTCACCTTTTCGGTGTCATAATATTTCTTTTCTTTGCTTTTCATTTCTTTTCTTTTCTTATATATATGGTCACTCCCACAGGCATCCAACACCTTAACCCCTGTTGGCAAGGGTGCATAGCACGGGTGATGAAACTCTAGTCCCATGTCTATATGGCATCGTATGAGTTGGGTGGTATCAACCGCATCCCATTCTACGGGCTACTACAGGCCTCATTTCCAAGCCGGCTACGACATCTAGTCTAACAATCACATATAGCATACAGTATTCAACCATAAATTCCAGCAGTTAACATAATATTGGTTTCAGATTTCCAGATTCATAATTTAAGTGTACAGTATAGTATAATTGTGTTAAGATTCAATTCAGCATATTAATCATGTTACATTTACATACACGATGATATTTCACTCACCTTGGTCTGGTCCTACAGGTTCAGTTGCTGGTTCAGTTCCGGCTGGTGTTTGGCAGTGCACCTCGAGCGTGAGATCAAATCCTAAAGTAATAAATCAGAAATGTGTTATTTTAATTATTCAAAACTGTTTTGGATAACCTAGTGTTGATCTAGGCTCACTGGACTGACTCGGTGTTCAGTTTGGTATCACTTGGAATTCTCTAGGTCTTGCACTGGGCCTTCGGGTCCATGTCCCGATGCATCATCCGGAGATGTGGATCAGGGTCAAATCTGGTATTTACCAATGTAATTAATTATACATGGTCCTGATAGTCATACCAATCAGTTCCCAAGTCAGCAGTTCAGTTGGACCATCTCTGGCAAGGTTGCCAAGCCCTATGGGGCTCACTTGGGTACCCAAGGTATGACTACTAAAGAACAGATGTGAAGAGGGGTGTTTTGGTCATTTACCACCCCCTCACACTATATATGGCCCACTGGTGAAGGCCTACAGAGACAGGTCAGCAGTACAGCTCATTTTCATTCTTTGGGCGATTCTTTGGGCGATAGGGTAATCGCCCAATGCATCACCCAGAGTCTGTTTGAAGCGTGAACAGGCTCCAAATCTTGGATTTTTCTGCATGGGCAGTGCCAAGGTCGATTCTTCTTACATGTGGGGTTGTTGTGGGCCCCATTTGGAGTGGAATCCAATGGTCCTTATGGATCATGGCCTGGATCCACCATTTGGAAGCCAGGAGCTGTCCAGTCAGCTCAGAGAGCAGCAGCCCAACTGTGTTTCAGCTCATGGCCACGTTTTGGGCTACATGAAAGGACATATTCATGTATGAAATCATGGCAGTAGGTTGTTCCTACGAAAATCCAGGCAAGGGCTAGCTTGAATGCACAGATCCAAGCCCAGACTGCCTGTTCTGGGTGCAACTAGGCAGTGCAGTCTCAAGTTAAAATAGCAACAAAAATGCCTCTAAAATGCTCTGATCTTACATGCAACAGGTTTGCATGTCAGATCAAAGGCAACACAAGGCCGCCCCCAATGTTCTGGGTTGTCCTTGGCCAGATTCACCTCCACAGAGTAGAGGTTTATGGGAGAAAATAAGGAACAACAGCAGCAGCATATGGGATTACAAGCATATACCTGAGGTGGGTGAGCTGCTGGGACAGAGCTAGATACAAGGCAGTGCTCCCCTCTTGCTTCCTCTTCTTCTCCTCCTCTTCTTCTTCCTTTCCTTCTTCTTTCCTTCTCCTTTCTCTCCTTTCTCTCCTTTTGATTTAAAGCTGGGGGCAGTAAATGAAATTTGGTACTGCCCCCCTCCTATTTATAGTGCTGGCCCCACTGGGGTCAGTCTGGCTGCCAGGTCCCTCCTCCAAAATGCATTCTTCAAATTGATTATGGGCAATGCTGGCAACTCAGGTGGGGTCCACAGGGGTCCAAGGGTAGGTAATGGTTCCCAAAATTCCCATCTACCCCTAGAGGGTGTCCATGGTCTGTATGGGTGGTCCCCACTTGTCTGGAGTCCAAAATGACCATTTTAGCCACTCTAGGCGATTCACTGAGTGAAAGGCCCAATCGCCCAGTGCATCACCCAGAGAATACAGTAAAGTTGTAATTCCATTGTGCTTGCACAGGGGCTTGGCCCAGGGCTTGGGCCTTGCACCAACATCTCACCCAGGGTCCAATACACATCTTTCTAGGTATGGCCCCCACATTTAGGATAGGAGAGAGAATACCTGGGATTTAAGCTGTACATTATGCGGTGTGCAGTGCAACTGCATGGAGCTGCAATCCATCTTCTGGCAGGTATGTAGGAGGTCATTCTCAGTGGTTCAGCTACTAGAGTGATACTCCACAGGGTGCTTGGATGATTGGCTAGAGGTTCCTGTCCTTCATTCAAAATTTCCAGCCAGTTAGGGGCAGGCTTGATAGACATATTGGTGGATAACACCGTAAAGCATGCCCTATTGTCATTTATGGACGGATTCTCTGGGTATAATCAGATCAGCATGTGCCCAAAGGACAGAGAAAAGATGACATTTACCACACCATGGGGGACTTATTGTTACAAAGTAATGCCCTTTGGTTTGATGAATGCCGGAACGACATATCAAAGAGCAGCTATAGCCATCCTACATGACATAATACACAAAGAAGTAGAAGTATATGTGAATGACATGATTGTCAAATTGGTCACCCGGTAAGGGCACTTTTTGGCATTGAGAAAATTCTTCCAGTGGATTAAAGGGTATAAGCTTAGGTTGAACCCTAAAAAATGTGTGTTCGGAGCAACGACAGGGAAACTTCTGGGATTTCTCGTTAGCGAGAGAGGAATAGAGGTAGATCTTGACAAAATAAAGGCTATAACAGAAATGCCACCACCGAGAACAAAAAAGGAGATCCGAGGATTCTTGGGTCGAATTCAATACATAAGCCGGATCATAGCCCGCTTAACCGCGACATGTGCACCTATCTTCAAGCTCTGGAGAAAATAAAAGCCAAAGGAATGGAATGATAAGTGCCAAGAGGCATTCATAAGGATAAAGGAGTATCTTACTCACCCACCGGTCCTTGTCCCACCAATATTGGGCGAACCTTTGCCGCTATACTTGTCTGTTGAAGAAATGTCAATAGGATCAATGGTAGCATAGCTTGATCAAAAGAATGGACAAGAACATGCGATCTACTACTTGAGCAAAAAATTGCTAGAGTATGAAACTCGTTACACCCCATTGAAAAAAATGTGCACTGCTTTAGTTTAGGCGACCAAAAGGTTGAGGCATTACATGGTTTTACATTCGATCCGACTAATTTCAAGAATGGATCCAATAAAATACCTCTTCGAGAAGCCAGCATTAACAGGAAGGATGGCCAGGTGGTTAATATTGTTATCAGAATTTGACGTAACATATGTCAACCAGAAATTTATGAAAGGACGAGCAATCTCAGACCATCTAGCTGCACATCCAGTGGAGTCGGATTCACGACCCATGGAAGACTCTTTTCCAGACGAAGATTTAGCATTCATGGAAGAAGAAGACTATAAGGACTGGTCGTAGTTGTATTTTGACGGTGCAGCCAACCATAAAGGATATGGGGCCAGAATATTGCTGATAACCCCATAAGACCTTTATCTGCCATCTGCGTTCCGATTAGAATTCCCATGTACCAACAACATTACGGAATACGAAGCATGTGTGATTAGCTTGGAAGCCACCATGGCACTAGGAATCAAGAAGTTGAGAGTCTATGGAGATTCGTCAATTGTAATCCGTCAAACTCAAGGGAGACGGAAAACAAAGAACGAAAAGTTGAAGCCCTATCAGGAACATTTGGAAGAAATGATCAAGAATTTTGAGGAATCACCTTTGAATATTTGCCAAGAATCAACAACAGATCTGTAAATGCTTTGGCCACCCTCGCCTCAATGGTTGAGTGTAACTCAGATACCCAGATCCGACCATTTCTAGTAAATAGAAGATGTGAACCGGCATATGAAGAATCAGTGAATGCTCTGACAGCTAATGGAAGAGTATGGTTTGCACCCATAATTGATTTCATCAGAGAAAGGAAATATCCTGAACATTTCACAATGGGTGAAAGGAAGCGGCTACTAAAGTACGCCACACAATTCGTGCTCCAAGGAGACTTGTTGTACTAAAGATCCTACGATGGCATACAATTGCTCTGTGTAAATGAAGAACAAGCTCAAACGATCATGGAAGAATCCATTAGGGAATCTGCGGACCACACATGAATGCCAGAATGGTTATTAAGAAGATCCTAAGATTGGGATATTATTGGGCAACCATGGAAGAAGATTGTGCCATGTTCGTCAAGAGATGCCATAAGTGCCAGATATTTGCCAACGGCATTCACATTCCTCCAATGGAACTTCATTCATTAAATGCTCCCTCGCCATTCTCCACATGGGGCATTGACATAGGTGACACTGAAAGCATCCAATGGATATGAGTTCATTATCATTGCCATAGATTATTTCACCAAATGGATGGAGGCACAATCCTACGCCGTCTTGACAACTGCGAAGGTAGCAAAGTTCATCAAAGAAATATCATATGCAAATACGGAGTGCCGCACGCCCTCATATTCGATCAGGGAGCACATTTATGGGGAAAGGCAGATAAATTCTGCACCAAGTTTGGCATTAAGAGACATTGGTCCACGACTTATAGGCCATAGAACAATGGGGTAGTGGAAGCCGCCAACAAAAATGTTAAAGTCATATTTGCAAAAAATGGCTGATACTCACAAAGATTGGGCAGACAAGCTCCCATATGTGTTATGGGTTTATCGGACATCCATTGGAACTTCCACTGGGGCAACTCCTTTTTCATTGGTATATGAATGGAAGCAGTGCTACCTATTGAGATCCAAGTACCATCCCTTAGAGTCTTAATGGACAGCAAGTTATCCGAAGGAGAATGGATGCAAGCAAGACACGACGAACTCAACTTGCTAGATGAGAAAAGGATGACAACCCTGGATCACCTCAAAAAGTACCAACTCAAAATGGTGAGGGCATTTAACAAAGGGCTTCGCTCGTGAAACATCGAAGAAGGAGATTTGGTTCTCCGAGAACAAAGAGCACTTATCCACGACCCAAGGGGCAAGTTCAGGCCTAATTGGAGCAGACCTTATCAAGTGAAAGAAATTTTAACTGGGCAAGCTGTTCAGCTCATGGATCTTGATGGAGAAGATTGTTAGGGAAGTACACACGGCCCTATACTCTCCAAATATACAAAGATGTTTTGGTGATAACAAATAAGACCATCCTTGTGTTCTAAGTGTTTTAGAGTCAAAGCATAGCACCAAGTGAGGGGGAGCGTATACAAATACAAGAGCATACACAAGAAGAGACATTTCAAGACTTGGAAGATAATCCTTGGAAGATTAAAGACTATGTGCAAGCTTTGAAAAGTTATGAAGAAATTGTATTAAATACTTTTGTATTTTTCCTTTTGAGTCACATTTGATGTAATGCACACACGCACGCATGCATCCATATAGAATTTTCCTAGGAGGTAATTAGACTCCTAAGACATATTTGCCAACGTCATTCACATACCGGATCATTACTGGTCCTTTATGATTTGACCGTTACTCCTGTGTTTTAAATGGAAGTTAGGTGATCCGGCATATCGGATTCCCATCCAGCATACCGGATTATTTATAGACTATGGAATCCGATCCTTAATTGGATTCTTAATTAATTCTAGGCTCTTAGCCTATAAATATCCTCTTGATTAATGCTCTAAATACCACAATTGATCATAATTAAGAGCTCTCAAGATTCAATTACTCCCAAGTGAGATTACATACTCAAGTTCAAGGAAGTTTAATCCCACCTTGCTCCCTTCATTCGCATTTGCATTCAAGCTTCATTGTTTGGAAGGTAGCATTCGTTTTTCACTAAGGTTTGAGGTAATACTAAACCCCTTAGTGTTTATTTTCCACTTTACATTAGTTGGTTGAGTCCTCTTGCTCAAAATCAAGAGAAGGAGTCCTCTTGCTCATTATTTCAAGAATAGTTCTTTGAGTCCTCTTACTCGTTTCTCAAGAGTAGTTGTGCGAGTCCTCTTGCTCTTACTCAAGATTCTAATAGTGAAATTCTCTCTAAGTTGAGAGGAGTGGACATAGGCACGTGTTGGCCGAACCACTATAAATCTGTGTCTTTCTTCTTACTCCAATTATTGTCTAATTATTGCTTGTCTTTATATTTTGTGTTAATTTTCGCATTTATTTTTAATCTTCAAACCTTCACCTATTCACCCCCCTCTAAGTGAATTCACAAAGATATCAAGGGCCTTGTCAACATGGACCAACTCAAAAAATATTTTGTGTAGACATCAGGTCTACATGAACTACGTTTGACCTGATTTCTTTTCAAAGGATACGTAGGCAACTTGGCATGCTCAAGTGCGGTCACAGCAATCCTTCACCAGGGGCATATATCTAAATCCTCCACCCGACGATCTCGACCATCCATTGAAAAAAAAAAAATCCGCCATCCAGCACCTCCAAGAAGAAATCTGTCATCCGGCACTTTCCCACGTGTTACTAGTAGGAGCTGGTTGTTCCTTGAGTCACTTATTTTTTTTAAAAAAAAAAAGGAGAGCGAGAGAGAGAATCCTCTTCTGGTTTACTAAAAAAGGTTCTTCGGTTGAATACAGGTGACATGCACCCCCCAAAGAAGACAACTCTCGATGAGATCTTACGTAAATGGACCATCAACATGAATTCGGATAATCCAACCGTTTTGGAAGATATGCATTTACCAGTTTTCAGAAGAATCATGTGTATGGAGATTCATCGTGACATGCTTCGACAAGCATACCAATGCTGGGATCTTGAATTCCATGTTTCAGATTTGGAGACTTGAGGACAACCCCCACAATTGAAGAATTTCGAACTTGCATGCTCTCGCCGCCACCAGGAAGACTTTTTCGCCCGCCTTTACGTGACAATTATGAAGAAGTTTTGTCAAATTTCCTCGGGTGGACCAAGAAGGAGGTCAAATAGGTCATGAATAATGGTAAAGTGGATATCATGAAAGTAGCAGGGGCCTTCTCCAAGCAAGAAAGCATGGGAGAAGCTCAATAGGAGAGCATATCTATTTTTCCTGATTGGGAGGTACTTGTTATGCACCCCGAAAAAAGGTATTCCCCCTGTAATGGCCAATGTCGTTCGACAACTTCTAGTGGGATGCGACATCGCCCCCATAATACTAGCCGAGACCTTCAAGGGTCTAGGTGAAATGAGCACCGCCCGAAGATATGGCACATATTATTACGCAGGATCACCTGCAATTTTGCAAATATGGTTACTGGAAAGGATACGATTGGTCAGGCCGATACCCATCACCAGGTTACAACTGAAGCATCTTCAAATCTGAAGGGAAAAGGAAGAATTCCATTCCATCAAGGATTGGAAAAGATACTTGGAAGGAAGAATGGACGGGCAGATTCAGTGGGATTGCCATTGGTGGAATACAGAAGCCCTGATTTTCAAGACTCAGGGATATGATTATGTGAAGTTGATGGGTTTAACCCATACCACCTTCTACTTGCCTCACGTTTACCTAGGCAGTATCATCTGACTCCAAAAGCATCCGAAGTGAAGGTTTGACCACTGGAAAGGCTAACATCGAAAGTCGTAAGTCTATTGGACGAGTTATGGATGAAGTATGTAATCACGGGGTGACCTTATTGGACTTTGTACCTGCTCCCTCTCTTTGCCTTAATCTTACCATTCTCATGCATGTAACAATCAAAGATTAAATGAAAATATCTGGAATTGTGCATTGCAAAGGAAAAGTAAGTGTCTTAAGATAACTAACATGTTTTTTTTAACACCACATAAAACAAAGGAAAACAAACAACCAACATCCAAAATCTATCCATCATTTAAAATGATAAAAAGAAAGTGTAAGGAGGACGACAACGATGAAATGGAGAACTAGGCCCCATTGCACCACAAGTTATCTTTTGGGTTCCTTTTAGTATTGTTGTTATTTTTTTTTTATTTCCTTCTTTTATTATGTTCAAGTCCATGTAAGAACTTTATTTGTTCAGCTGAAATTTTGTATTTTTTTTTTTTTTTGGTTTCAATTATGTTATGATCACCTCCAAGGAGGTTAAGGACGTAGCAACAGTTGAAACTCATCAGGCATCAGATATATATATATTGTCTTCCTTTCTACTATTGTCCCTATTATTTCCTGTTGTTGTCGGATTTCAGACCTAACCAAGTCTTCTTCCTAAGTTTGTACACAACCAATTATTCTCTTGTAGACTTTTAGTTAGTCCCTAGTTGTGTAGAATAAATCAGGTATTTCCGCTAGACTGTGTTGGTGCAGAGCATCACGCTCTGATACCATACTGTCACATCCCCCATTCTAGATATGAATAAAGTATAATAAAAGGGATGACTAAGACGACACATGTCATCCAAATAAGCCTCCAGGATCACATATACAATGTCCTAAGCCACAGTCAATAAACAAACATTAACATACATTAACATTAGAATGCAAAGAAAGGAATATAATATTTCAAATAGATCAAAAATAAGCGGAAGCATATAGTTAATAGTTATATGATGTTCACCGGCTAAATGGTAATAAATACTGTAGTTTAAACATCTCCCTATGACCATCAAGTAACTACAAAATGGTATAACATGAATGTTTATACAAGGGATGAAGCTCCAAAATAATCAAAAGGGACCAAGTCCCAACAATCAGCATGGCCCGTAGGCACAATCATCATAAGGTCATCCATCGCCGTGTTCCTCCGACACAGCCTCTAGTTCCTTGGTACCAATATCATCGTATCCCACAGACTGGACTTCAAGACTAGTGAAGTATCCACCATCTGCAGCTTCATCTAAAAGAGTGTGCACAAGGGGGGTTAGCTCCACTGAGCTAATGAGGAGATGGGGAATGCACAAACACATAATTCACATATAGTCCATGATGAATGTAAATGTTAGTAGATTTTTCACCTAACACACGGTCTAAGTCAATGGTATATGCTACTATGACAACTTGGGAGACACTGTGGGTCACTTATGTTATCGCCATAATGAATCCTCAATTGTCATTAAGGGGCCTGCGCCGATCAAAGCCACCAAAACCACCCAGAGGCAGACCCCGATGATCAGTGTCATCCCTGACTTGGCCTCTCTCCCCCACAGGCAACAAGGAGTCCTGATCACCCAACACCTAAACCCCTATTGGTAAAGGTCTTAGCATAAGGGAAATGAAACCTAGCCACATATATACTACATGCAAACCCTATCATCTCGAGAGTTATTCTGGGTGCATCAACATCCCATTCCATCTAGCACCCGGGTACCAGCACGATACGGCACATACAGGCCAATATGACAAGCAATAAAAGTTCAAAGACATTTTTGGGGTTTCGGTACCGAAACACCCGGCACCATAACCTGATATAAGATGAGGCAATCACATATCACAATCATATCAATTCACAATCAAGATAAAAGAATATGCAATTATGTAACATGATTGATGAGGATGCAATAACATGAATAATATACGTATAAGTAATAAGCAAGCCCAAACAATACCCAAAACCCACTCATCAAAAGTATGCGTATTGATCGTATGGTTTGTTAAAGGCCACCTTGGTATAAGTTCCCCCATCCTTGTTAGGTAGCCTAGGGATGTGTGAATATAGTGTTAGAAGGTATATCTGGGTCCCACAAGGAGTCCCCACAAGCTACTACTAAAGACAACACAAAAACCTCAAACAGAGGCAGAAGCCTGGGTCCGTTCATGGATCCGTTCTCAGTAATGAAAAACCTGAGTGGAAAGGGGTAAAATGGACTGAATGGATTCTCGAACGGAGGCAGGACCCTGGGTCCGTTGGTGAATCCGTTCAGGGTAAAACTCAGTTTTTTAAGGTCTAAGCTTCACTGATTCATTCCTTTGGGTTCTAAGGCCTTTAAAGGCTAGGGGAGAGCTGTCCTAAGGTCCCTTAGATCATGAACCCAAGTTATATTTATTGACTTGGAGGATCAAAAGGATTTATTTAACCATTCTAGGTCTAGGATTGGCCCCAGATAGCACAACATTTGTGGCGAGCAGTGTCCACCAAAGTGCTTCTTGTATACCACTCCACCTTCAAGTCACCCGTCACTTCAGAAGAAGACAAAGATGGCCGGCCCCGCTTCGATGAAGACATAGCAAGAGAATGACAAGGGGAAAAAGAAAAAATGGAAAAAAGAAGAAAGCAAGAGAGAAAAAGAGGAGAGAGGGCAAAGCTCCAAAGGGAAACCCCAAAGAGGAAAGAAGAGATAAGTGAGAAATGGGGTGGGGGGGTAAAACCCCCTTTTTATAGCAATTCTGCACCTCGTAGTGTCGCGAAGCCATGGGCCTGCGCCTGGTAGTGCCGCGACCTCGCCCGTAGCCCAGCACGGTAGCGCCTCACAAGCCCGCAGCCCCGCACAGCAGTGCCCCGTGAAACTTGCAGCCCCGCACGACAGGGCCATGCCAAAAAAAAAAAAACCAGTCATGATGCCGGCTCATCGTACATTTTCAAAAAATCGGTCACGATGCCGACTCATTGTACATTTTCAAAAAAATCGGTCATGATGCCGGCTCATTGTACATTTTCAAAAAATCGGTCATGATGCCGGCTCATACATTTTTAAAAAATCGGTCACAATACTGACTCATTGTACACTTTCAAAAATCGGTCTCGATGCTGCCTCATCGTACACTTTAAAAAATTGGTCTCGATGTCGACTCATCGTATACTTTAAAACATTGGTCACAGTGGCATCTCATCGCCACACCCTCTTATCCGAGTGTTGCTCAAAATCAAAATCCTACTGATCGTTTCTTTAAACCAAAACTCTGTTGAAGAATCCAAGACTCTGTTGAGTGTTGCTCAAAACCCAAATCTCTACTGAGCATGGCTCAAAAATCAAAATCCCGCTGAGCGTTGCTCAAAAAATCAAAAACCAGTCGAGCGTTGCTCAAAACCAAAATCCAATTGAGCGTTGCTTAAAAATCAAAATCTAGCAAAGCATTGCTCAGAACAATTATCCGCTACAATCCGATCTTTTGATCGTCTGTTGCCATCCAATCTTTTGATTGCCTATTGCCATCCGATCTTTTGATCGCCCGTTTCCATTTGATCTTTGATCATCCATTGCCATCCGACCTTTTGATCGCCCGTTATCGTACGATCTTTTGATCGCCCATTGCCATTTGATCTTCAATCATCCACTGCCATTTGATCTTTGATCATCCATTGTCATTTGATCTTTTGATCACCCGCTGCCATCAGAACTTCGACCCCTGTTGACATGTGATCTTCTTGATCAACCAATTGAGCACCTGTTGCTGCCGAACGGTTTGCCGAGATAGATTTTATCGTTCAAATTTTAAAAAAAGGATTTTCATCGAACGGTTTGCCGAGATAGGTTTTATTGTTCCAAACACAAAAAGGTTTCACTGAATGGTTTACCGAAATAGGTTTTATTGATCAAAACGCCGTCACCTATGAGCAAAACGGCGGCAGTAGTTGCTCGACCCAAGGAGGCTTATTGAATAAGTTTGCCGAGGGAACACCATCACCTATGAGCAAAGTGATGGTAGTAGTTGCTCAAAAGATTTGTTGAATGGGTTACCGAAACATGGTTTTATCGTTCAACTCCACCACCTTTGAGCAAAGTGGTGGCAGTACATGCTCCTGGTGACAATAATCAAGCAGTCATTTGTCTTTGCCCTTCAGCTGTTGGCACAAGCCTCGGCCAAAGAGGGGCAAACTGTAGACGCTGAATTTTGTCACCACCCCCAGCGATGACGACAATCGGACGAGAAAGACTGGCAATTCCCTTTGGAAACCCATTTAAAAACACCATCCTATTCCACCTCAAAAAGTGTATCCAACCCCGTATTTGGCATGCGGTAGCAGTCCTGCGTGGCAACCTCGCATAAGGAAGCAGCCCCCTCTCCACCCCTCATTTCAACAAGTTCCAAGTGTGGGAGAGGGGGCATCCCAGAGCTATGTTTTCTGTTTTTTCCTATTTTCCTTGTTTTGGGGCTCTTCCCCAACCCGATTTTGGGCCTTCAAGCCTAGTCCTTCTGTCCGAAGTCTGAGTCACTCGAATACACCTTCCCCAACCATTTTTTGTCTAAGCTCCAAGATCCCCTCATGGCCTAATCCCTCTGTCCGACGTCTAAATACCCATTTTTTGATGTCGTTATTCTATCCGAGGTCCTAGCACCCAACATTTGTAAGCTGTTGCTCTGCCCGATACCCGAGTGTCTGGGTTTTGAAACTTTTCAACGTCGTTACTTTGTCATTTGTCCTAGCATCCAACATCCATAAGTCGTTACTCTGCCCGACACCCGAGTGTCTAAACTCTGAAGCTATCTGACGCCATTATTTTATCTGAGGTCCTAGCACCCGACACTCGTAAGCCGTTACTCTGCCCAACGAAGGATAAAGTCAGTCTTTTGCCTCCACCTAAACTGGGGAACATGATCCATCTTGCATAATTGTATTGGTTTACAACATACAGGTATTTATTTTCTTTATTAACCCTTAAATTTTATAACAATGTTGACTTTTAAATTATTCTCATGTAGTGTACAGTAGTTAATGTAAATTAGATTAATTTTAGTTAAGCTGTTTGTGCATCATTTTATCCATACATGTGGGAATAGGACATTCAAAAAGGAAGAATATTCGAAAACAAGCGTTTAGTAGAAAGACCGGTTCACCCGGACGAGGTAGGTGCCTAACACCTTCCCACTCTCGTAACCTAACCACTTACCTTGAATCTCTGACCAAACCAAACGAAGTCCCGTATAGGGCTACACCAATAGGTCCTAGGTCCTAATCTTAGGTGGTGACTCCATTTCATTTAATTGTATAACCTCCATCCCCTGATAAATTGACCCATATACCTTAGAAGACGCATTCCTTCTCTCTACAACTAAGGAGCATAAACCACCCTCCGAACCAAAAGCGTCGAGAACGCGTGGGGTTCTCGGAGCGAATCCTCACAATAGCTGAAATGAAAGACTGAACCTTAGTATGAAAGAGAAAGAAGGAAAGAGTCACTTACATCTGTGAGGCCTTGACCCTAGATGATGCAGCATTTGTAATGGGTTGTGTCCATCACCGTGGAACTAGTGTACCACTCTGCGTGCATGTCTTGCGCTAACCCTAAGGAAGGGCTCCTAGATCGAGCTTTCTTTGCAGATATGATGAAGAAGTAAAGCAAAAAACACAAGAATGAAGCAGAGGGAATTGCAAAAGAAAAAAAGGAAAAAGGAAGAGATAGGGAAGAGTTCCAAAGAGGGAAACCCAAGGGAAGAAAGCTCTCGATCCTTGGCTTTAGCTATAAAGGGAAACCGTGGGAAAAAAAAAAAACTTTTTGGGGCCACTGTGCCATGTTCCCTTGGGCTTTGTCGCCACGCCCTGAATTATTCTTTTCAAAAATTTTAGACCAAGAAACATCCTGTCTTTCAAAAACATCCGTTCATGATGTCGTCTCATCGTTACATTTAAAAAATTTGGTCGCGATGCCATCTCATCGTTACACTTCCAAAAATTCGCTTGCGATGCAGTCTCATCATTACCCCTTCCAAAATCCGGTCACAATGCCGTCTCATCGTTACACTTTAATAAATTTGATCGTGATGCCATCTCATCGTTATAGTTTTAAAATTCGATCGTGGTGCTGTCTCATCGTTACATTTTAAAAAATTCAGTCGTGATGCCATCTCATCGTTACATTTTCAAAAATTCGATCACGATGCCGTCTCATCGTTACATTTCAAAAACATTCAGTCACGATGCCGTCTCGTCGTTACATTTCCAAAAACTCGGTCGTGATGCCGTCTCATCGTTACATTTTCAAAAATCCGATTGCGATGCCGTCTTATCGTTACATCTTGAAAAATCCGGTCTCCATGACGTCTCATCGTTACATTTTAAAAAATTCGATTGTGATGCCGTCTCATTGTTACATCTTCAAAAATCCGATCGCAATGCCGTCTCATCGTTACATCTTAAAAAATTCGATCACGATGCCGTCTCATCGTTACATTTTCAAAGTTTTGGTCGCGATGCCGTTTCATCATTACATTTAAAAAATTTGATCGTGATGCCATCTCATCGTTACATGTTCAAAAGTTCGATCATGATGACATCTCATCATTACATGTTCAAAAATTCAATCGCGATGCCGTCTCATCGTTACATGTTCAAAATTTCGGTCGCGATGCCGTCTCATCGTTACATGTTCAAAAATTTGGACGCGATGCTGTGTCATCATTACATTTCCAAAATTTTGGTCACGATGGTGTCTCATCGTTACATTTCCAAAAATTTGGTCGCGATGTTGTCTCATCGTTACATTTTAAAAAATTCGGTCGCGATGCTGTCTCTTCGTTACATTTTCAAAATATCAATCGCGATGCCGTCTCTTCGTTACAATTTAAAAAATTTGGTCGTGATGCCGTCTCATCGTTACACTTTAAAAAATTTGGTCACGATGCTGTCTCATTGTACACTATCATCATCGATCACAATGCTGTCACATTATCGAAAACCCAGGCGAGCAACACTGCTTTAGATCAGAGAGAAGCAATGTCCGAACGCCATGAAGAAATCCGGCCGAGCAATGCCTAAAGATCAGGTTCCCGCCAAGTAATGTTCAAAGATCAGAATCCTAGCAAGCAATGTTTGAACGCCAGGAAGAGATCCAGTCGAGCAATGCTGTCCCGTCAGGTAAGTACACGCCCAGGTAATGCCATTAGAACCTCAAAGGGGTTATCGAGTGGTTCATCTTAGTGTTTTAAGGATGTGAAATTAATGCCGAAGACATCACAAGGCCTAGTTAGTACTTTGCTAAGCAAGGACAATTGGAAGCTCAAGGGCTTTAAATCCAAGGTTTGGTCCTAGGGTTTAAGAGTTCAAATTTTGACCCTAAATGAAGAAGGGTCAATAGAGCTTGGAATGATGAATTTTAGTTCACACTAGAGCCATTAAGAGCTCAAGGTATACATTGGGTTTCAAAAAGGAAACCCTAGGTCTAACTGAGTCAATAAATGCCATTAATCCAATAGGTAGAGAGGAGGGAGAGGGAGAGATTGGGAGCTCTTACCTAAGCAAGGGTGTAGCCAATGATGGCCCCTCCAAGTGGCAAGCTCCTCTCCTCCTTCTTCCTTCCTTTCTGCTCTTTCCTTTCTTCCTTTCCTTTCTTCCTTCTTCTTTTCTTTTCTTCTCCTCTTTACTTCCATGGTTCTTGGGTTGGTTGGGATAGTAAATGGCCAATAAATGGCAAAGGCCCCTATTTATAGTAAATGGCCTCTTAAGGCCTGTTTGGCTTGGGCCTTCTAAGCCTAATTCTAATTAAAATAGATTTTGGGCCTTATGGGCCCACATCCAAGGCCCAACAAAATGAGGGAGATTAATGGTGGGGCCCACCATATCCGGGGACATGGCCATCGTGTCTGGAACACGGGTATATGGATCCCACACAAGAAAACACACAAACAAGTGTAACAGTACAATTGGATTATTGGACGGACTCACTAACAGTGTGTCCATTTGTAAATCCGTTGCAGCTAAAAGGGATTAAACATAAAGAAAATTCTCAGGGCTTAAGCCCGCACTTCAAGGGCTTAAAGGGGAGGATAAACCACATGTCAAGAGGTTAGTAACTTACCCCTCATCCATCATGGTGTGTCCCCCATGATCCCGAAGAGCTTCCCCACAACGATGCTGACCTCATCAGTGACACGGGGTGTTCCCTCCAATACTCCTCACTCCTAGGGCTTGTATTAGGAGGGTAGTCGACGAAGTCGCCATCGACGAATTTCCCCCACTCTCGATTGAGGAATCTTTCCTCGACGGTGAAACCCGTGTAACAATCTATGATCTTGTGACTGGGCTTGACCACCATCGCAAAAAGTTCACTGGCATACATGACAGCACCATCTACATGTCACAAGGAAGAAATATTAAACAATTCGGATCTCGGGTACGGGTATAACAAAGACTCTTATGACTTCTTTGAAAAATGCCCGTACAAAGCTTGAAGTCTACAAGGCTGTTGTAGTTCAGACAAAGGAGAACATCAGAAACTTGGATGAACAACTTGCATGCCTCTAGGCTGAAAGGACTGTTGAAGAGCAAAAACTAGCAACAGTCTGGTGATTTCAAGAATCTGTATATAAAGGCAAAGATAATGCAAGCCGAAATCAAAGAATCAGCCACCACCAAGGAGAAACAAGAACTGATGCTTGGCCGAGCCAAAACTGAGTTAGCAAAACTAGGTTCAAATCTAACCACTTTTTGGCCTTCTTTCAAGGAACTAAAGTAAGAGCCTGACCTACGTGTCTGTAAAAGTCTAGGATGAATGTATCCTAGCACTTGATTACTTTACAAATTCATCCTTTTGGGCTTAAAACATAACTTTTGAAATTGTCCTTTTTGTTGTTTTCCCTTTTTTTAAATAGAAACAACTAACTTACTTCCCACATGGTAGGCATATATGCCTTTAAATATTTACCATTAATAGGCCGCATCTGAATTTGACCATCCAGATCACGGAGTCTATACACTCCCCCTTTCAACACCTGGTAGATTTCAAAAGGTCCCTCCCAAGTAGTAGACCATTTACCAAACTGTCGATCCTTAGTTCCAATAGGCAATATAGTCTTTAAAATAGGTTCTCCCACCTGAAATAGTTTGGGTCTAACTTGTTTGTTGTAAGCCTTCGCCACCCTCTTCTTCTGTGCCTGGACATGATCCAAAGCTAATAGACGTTCTTCATCTAGTTCATCCTATTCGGCCAACATATCTGTATGGTAATCCAAAGGAGATAACTTATGTTGTAAAGCAACATGTAATGATCTCACAGTTACCTCCATTGGTAAGACAGCGTCATGACCATAAGTTAGAGCAAATGGAGTCGTCTTAGTACTTGACCGTCTTGATGTCCTATATGCCCAAAGCACTTCCGAAAGCAAGTCTGCCGAAGATCTAGGATTATCGTTAACAACTTTTGTTAAATTGGCTTTCAAAGCCTTATTACTTGCCTCAGCTTGCCCATTTTCTTATGCCTAATAGGGTGTTGAATGAGTAATAGTTATGCCATAATCATTGGCAAACTGCATCACCATATCGCCTGTAAAAACAGTCCCATTTTCACAAGTTATAGTTTCTGGTAAACCAAACCTATGAACCATATATTGCTTCAAAAAGTTAATAATATCAGCCTGACTGACTGATTTCATAAGTACTGCTTCTACCCAGTTAGTGAAATAATCCGTTGCAACCATAATGAAGCAAAAACCTTTAGTAGATGGAGGGCTGATTTTCCCTATTAAATCCATTGCCTATCCCCTAAATGGCTAAGGCTTAATTACAGGTTAAATTCATGTGTTGGACCCCCTAGATCGGACCATGCCTTTGATAGGCTTGACATCCTCTAGCGTATCTAACACAATCATCCATAACGTTTGCCCAATAATATCCAGAACGTCTTTTTAACCACCTCATCTTTGGTCTAGCCTGGTGAGCGCCACAGATACCTTCATGTACCTCAACCATCACTAACATGGACTCATTAAGACCGATACATTTCAACAGTAGATCATCACTCCCTCTTTTATATAACTCTTATCACACCCCAAACTACCCCCTGGGAGGATTAGGTAGGTGACCTAAATTACACGGCAACAATCCGCAAAACCTCAAGGATCTAGAAGTTGTTAATACCATTCACAAACATACACATTCACATTAGTGAAAGAAATAGAACACAAAGTGCTGCGGAAACTAATATTTACATTAACATTACATAAAAAACAAAAAGATATATATATACAGTCACCATTGTACTAGTTCTCTCTCTCTCTCTCTCACATCAGCAGTCCCGACTCTTTCCAACCAAGAATTACAAAAGAATATAAATAGGGCAAGGCAACCTGAGCCCCAAAATAAAGCTATACAAAAGGGGATCCCTAACTACAACCAAAAGAATCCCACGGTCAGAAGTAGAGTCAACTGCCCACCCATCACGGGTCCTCGTCAACTATCACAGAAAAAACTCGCACCAGAGGTATAACCTCCGTCCGGGTTCACACCAACACAGTCATAATAACCATGGCCCGCCTCCGTGAGATGAGCCTCCCCGCCACTGAAACATCCACCTGTAGGATAACCAAATGAGTCCTACATGAAATGCAGCTCATTTTATTTATTAGCAACCTAACATCACAACTAAAGTAAGTGAAAGTGCTACTACAATCCCCAATACATGTATCCCTGGTGCGGGCTTTTAACCCCTTCCCGCGATACACCCATTGAGTTGTCGGAGAGGACCGATCAGCTCCCGCATCAGTCACCAAGGTCAGCCCGACCAGCCCTCTGGGATTAATCTGTGAGGCACCCATCATCATTCCAATATAACATATTCCTTTTGTTGGCATTCATCCAAATAATCACCTTTTTGTTGCAAAACAATTCTGTTCCTTTTCTCTTTCTTTTCCTTTTTCTCTTTCATATAGGTACTCTCATAGACATCCAACACCTTAACCCCTGTTGGCAAGGGTTTGTAGCACTAGTGATGATAATCTAACCCAATGCATTCTATATGGCATAGTATGAGTCGGGTGGTGTCAACCGCATCCCATTCTACGGGCTACCACAGGCCTCATTTCCAAACCGACTACGGCATCTAATCTAGCAGTTCACATACAAGCATCATTGTTCATTCTCATTATCCGTCAGTCAAGTATTCAGTATTTACACAGAATATAAAGCAATTTAAATAAATGAACAGAGTAAATAGCATTATTGTATTTTTCATGACTCGTTAGTCATGTCACATTTACACACACGGTGTAATTTCACTTTGTTCTAGTCTCGCTTGCTCAGCAGTCAGCTCGGTCTCGGTCGGTATCTGACACTACACCTCGAGCTCGGGGTCAAAACCTAGTTAACCGGATCATTAAAGTGTGTCAAACAAAGTTCAAGATTATATTAGTGTCCTAGAGTTGATCTAGGTTTAATTGGACTCGACTCTGCATATATGGGTATTACTTAGAATTCTCTAGGTCTTGCACTGGGCTTTCGGGTCCATCTCCCAGTGCATCATCAAGTGATGCAGGGTTCATCTATCTTAGTATTTTCACAGGATGGTCTGCCTATGCATGGCCCTACCAATCACATAAACCAGTGCAAGGGTTCATAGCCCAAATGAAACTAGGTCTGTGTGTAGTTTTTTGGCTTTGTGGGGCTCACTTGAGCACCCGAGGTGTGGATGAAAGCAAGGATCAATAGGGAAGGATATTTCAATCATTTTCATGCTTCCCATGCTGTTCTAGACCTGTTGGTGAAGGTCCAAAAAACCAGAATTACATCTAAGCCCAAATAGCAACTCTGGGCGTTTCATTGGGCATTTGGGTCAATCGCCTAGAGCCTGTTTAACACGAGATTCAGCTCAGATTTTTGGATTTTGCTGTAGGCCTGGCCATGATTTCAATCAAGGAAGATACTAAGATTTTTATGGACCTAAAATAGAGCTAAAGGGATTGGTCCTAATGGATTCAAGGTTAGGTTACCAATTTGAAAGCTGGGGTGAGCTTTGACAGCACAGAGAATGGCTATCATGGTTGAGCTCAGGCTTTGGATCCAGCTTTGGCTGCATGCAAGGCATGAATTACATGTATTTACTCACAACAAGTCTTGTCTTATGCTAAGGCATGAAGAAATCCCTTTGCATGCAAAGATCCATGCCTATACAACATGATCTGGGTGCAAGTCTGCAGTGCAGCTCATCTCAGAGACTGACTTCGATCCCAACTGTAGCAACAGCCTTAGATCTAATCTTTGAATGAATAGATCTTGCATGCAATGCTCATGCATGCAAGATCCAGAGCTTTCCTAGGCATTCAAGTGATGCTCTGAGCACTACTGGCCAGAGATACACCAGTCTGGTATAAGAACTGGAAGCTAACATGAATGGACAGCAGTGTTTAGGGACTGTAGTCATACCTCTGAACTTGTAAGGATGATCACACCAAGTCCAAATCCAGCTCTTGATCCCTTCTTCCTTCCTTCTCCTTCTCTTTCTTTCTTTCTATTTTAGTAGAGGCAGCAAAACGAAATGGGAGGGCTGGCCCCTCCTATTTATAGTTTTGAACCACTTATAGCATGTTTGGCCATGGGTCCCTCCTTCCAAGAATGCATTTTTGGGTGCATTCTGAGCCATTCCAGCTGCACTAGTGGGGTCCACTTGGTTCCAGAGGTGGGTAATGGTTTCTAAAATTTCCATATACCTCTAGGGGGTGTTCACAGGCTGTATGCATTGTTCCCAGGTGTCTGGAGTCCAAAATACTAGTTTCAGACACTCTGGACGTTTCACTGGGCATTTGGGTCAATCGCCCAGTGCATCGCCCAGAGAATGAATCTCTGCTGTATTTGCCTTGGGCTTGTACAGGGGTTAGGTCTAACACTTGGGTACTTCAACAATACCCCTTCCAAGACCAAATACACATCTGAATAGGTATGGCCCCCATGTATTTGGGTAGGAGAGAGATTACCTGGAGTTGGAGCTGTACATCAGGCTGTGGATAGAGCAGCTGCATGGGTCTGCAACCCATCTTCTCACAGGTATACTGGATGACATCCTTGGAGGTTCTCCTCTGAATTTAACCATAGGGGCGATACTCCACAATGTGTTTGGGTGATTGGTCATAGGCTCCAATCCTTCAGGCAAAATTCCAGTCAGTCTGGGGCAGGTTTAACAACTCTTCCCCTAAAATTATATATCCAACAGACCTAGACCAAATTTTTTGGCAACTATTATACCGTGATTCTTAAGGAACTGGATTATTGGAGTTCTCCAATTTGGCTGCACATCATCTAACTGATTTACCTCCATTGATTCAGATTCCAAAACCGAAGACTGTATCCACTTTTCAATCTTTATAATTCTCTCTGACCAGTTTTCAGTTATTTTAATTCCCGAGGCAGCTTACACCAAACTATTGGCCACTGGATTCTCCATCCTAGGAATATACTTAACTAAAACATTGTCAAATTGACTGATCAAAGTTTTAGCTAAAGAAAAATAACAAGTAACTCACTTTTGCAACCGTACTCCTCATCTATTTGCTTAATTACTAACTGAGAATCTCCAACAATTTCCACAACTGATACGCACATTTATAATAGCAAAACCATGCCAAGGATCAATACTTTCTTAGCTTGGTTATTGGAACAAGCAAAACACAACTGAAAAGCCACATGTGTCTCAATTCCTCCTGCGGCAATTAACACAATTCCAACTCCTGTTGATTGTTCAGTCTTAGAGCCATTGAAAAATAATCTCCAAGGCTCAATCTCCATAAACTGGACTTCCTCAATTTTGCAATTTTCCAGCATTCGAGGGTGATCAGCCAAAAAATCAGCAAGTACTTGCTACTTGATTGCCTTATTAGGCATATACCGTAAAGAGATTTTGGTCACAGCCATTGCCTATTTGCCGATCCTTCCTTTCAAAACCGACTTCGTTAACATAAGTTTAATTCGGTCTAACAGATTACACTGACCGTAGTAGGTAACATATAATATCTTAACTTAGAGCATGAATAAAACAAAGACAAACATAACTTTTCAATTGGAGAATATTTATGCTCAATCTCTATCATTTCGCGGCTAAGATAATAAATAGCCTGCTCAAACCCAAACTCATTATCTTGAGCCAACAAACTTCCAAGCGAGTCTTGCGCAGCGGCTTTGTACAATTTCAATGGTACCCCTTTTCTTGGTGACATTAATACGGGTGGCTTCATAAGGTAGCGCTTGATCTCATTAAATGTCTTTTGCTGTGATTCACCCCATTTAAATTCTTTTTCTGATCGAAGTCTTAACAACGATGAAAAAGCTCGACTTCACCTAGCTGAATTTGAAATGAAACGTCTAAGGAAATTCACCTAACCAAGAAACTTTTGTAACTCCTTTTTATTATATGGAGCGCGTGCTTCTCTAAGAGCCTTTGTTTTATTTCGGTCTACATCAATTCTCTTCTTATGTACCAGAAACCCAAGAATTTCCCGCTGACACCCCAAAGGTGCATTTAAGCGGATTCATCTTGAGACCATGTGTTCTCATTCGTTCAAAGGCATTTTTGAGATGGTCAAGATGTTCATCATCAGCTTGTGATTTAATCACAATGTCATCAATATAAACTTCTACAAAATGCCCAATCATGTCATGAAATTGACATCCATTGCCCTTTGATACGTTGCCCCTACATTCTTTAAACCAAAAGGCATAACCACCCATTCAAATGTCCCTATTACGCCTGGACATCAAAAAGTTGTTTTAGAAATGTCCTCTTCAGAAATAAAAATATGATTATATCCCGCATGACCATCCATGAAAGACAAATTTGATTCTTCGAAGCCGAATCAATCAACATATCGGCCACAAGCATAGGATACTCATCCTTAGGAGTGGCTTTATTTAAATCTCTAAAATCAATGCAAACTCTCAGTTTACCATTTTTCTTCATGACTGGCACAACATTTGAAAGCCAATCAGCATACCTGGCAGTTCTAATAAAACCTGCCCCTAATAAACGTTTAATTTCTTCTTTAATTTTTAAAATAATATCAGGTGCCATTCTTTATGGCATTTGTTTGAAAGGTTTATACCCTTCTTTAATTGGAAGTTTGTGTTCAACTAAACTGCGGTCTAATCCTGGCATCTCAGAATAGTCCCAAGCAAAGCAGTCTTTGTATTCATTGAGTAAACTTACAACTCTTTCTTGAACATCAAATCCTAAAAGACTACTTACATAAACTGGACGTTTATTATCTTCAGTCCCTAAGTTGATCTCCTTCAAAAGATCTTGTTTCTCCTCTAATGTATCTTTCATTCTAGGTGTAACATTTCATCTGTTACCCTATTGGGTATATCAACTTTCTTTATTATTGGACCGACCTCAGACGCCGGAGTTTTAACCATCTTTTGTTCTAGTCTTGTAACGGAGAGCCTTCGAAATATAATCTCCACAACTTCTTTTTTAGCCTTATCCATAAAAAATTTGGTCAAGGCAAAGAGACCAGTCTTTAGTAGACAGTCCCTCATTGTCTTTCAATATTTTCTGTTCTTGCAACTCCTCCATGA
The DNA here is from genome assembly GCF_018873765.1 of Telopea speciosissima. NCBI lineage: Eukaryota > Viridiplantae > Streptophyta > Magnoliopsida > Proteales > Proteaceae > Telopea > Telopea speciosissima. Next base: position 47,000,923 of record NC_057920.1, read on the forward strand.
GCAAAGTAGCTTTGGTTGTCATCGCAGTTGGTCTCCCCTCATCATCTTGATCAAAAAAACTGATAGGTCCAATGTCCCCATCATATAACCTTGCTTCTATATGATTAGTATTAACCCAGAAGAGCCGATTATCGGCCAATATCAATTCCACGTTTCCAACTTCATTCCAAAAAATAAGAAACTGGTGTAGAGAAGAAGGAATGCAGCTATTAGCATGAATCCAGTCACGTCCTAATTGAGCGTTGTAATTTGCCATAGCATTCGTGACAAAGAAGGCTGTTATAGATGTTCGGCCATCGAATTTTACTTCAATTGGCAAGACTTCTCTTAGTGTGCTTACCCCGCCTAAGAAGTTTGTCATGGTTATATCTAGTGGAATCAAGTCCTCATCTGATTTCCCAAGTTTCAGCATCATACGAGCTGGCAGAATATTAACCGCCGCTCCGTTGTCCACTAAAACCTTTGTAACTGGTTTACCATCCAAGTAGGATTTTATGTATAAAGGCTTTAGATGCTGAGTCATTTCTTTGGTAGGCCTCTCAAAGATAAACTTAGCTTGATCACATTCCTTCAGTGATATTTGTTCTTTGCAGTCAATCAATGACTTCGCCTCCTTGACCTGACTTTCTGTCTTCACTTCAACACCTATAATTTGAGGTAGACCATCCTCATCTTCTGAAGACTCTACTTATTCAAAATGTTGGTCTGAACATGACTGAAAAACTTTCCGTAGCACATACACCATGTTAATGGGTATTTGTGTCTCCACCGAACCAAACATCAGATTAATAAAATTATTGAAATCACTACTAGTTGCAGGACTGTAATCTGATACTTCCTCAGAACTTTTAGCACTGCGTTGTTTATTATTCTCAATACTTACAGTGCCATTTTGCAACTCTTCTTTGGCTGGACTCACCCTTTTCTTTCCTTCTTGTGATGTCTTCGGCCTTACTTCTTTCTCTTCTTTCCCTTCTAAACTAATGGTTTGGTTCTGTCAATTTTGATTGCACGAGTGGCGGCTTGTTGTCTTTGCCACCTTATATTTTTGAGTCCGAGTCATACCATGCTTACCATCAAAAGGAAACTTATGATGCCTCGCAACGTGCCATCTCATCTTGAATAACGTGAGGCCGAACCATACGCCTGTAAGGTGCCCTATCGTACCTTTGTTCAAAAGAATAACCTCCCAAACGTCGATCTATAAGCACCCTTCTTGGTGATGGCAATCGTATCCGGTCTTTAACAGAAACTCTCTCTACTTGATGTTTTAAATGCAAAGTTTCTGCATTTGGTCTCCCAGGTTAATGGCGCTCCACCACCTGAAAATCTCAAAATTTAGACGTCGGCACTCCTTGTGATGCTTAAGACTTCGAAGGGATTTCACGCTTGCTCTTAGACTCAATTTGTAGTGGCGATCCTACAACTTTTCTGAGTTGATCACCTTCCTTCTCTTGTTCTGATTTTGTTTGATTCTGAACCTGAGAAGACATTGGCTTATCCTCAATCAAACGTCTACAATGAGTCCACACACCCCAATGAAAAGTTTGTACTTCATTTGGTTCTTTGGCAATACTTGATCGTTTGTCTCTTTATGACACCTGGCCGATTTGAATTCCAGATGAGTCACTGGACAACCTTGACTGTTCTTCCACAATCAGAATACCTTTATCCTTTTGTGACATGCTTGTTTCATGAACCTTTTCCTTTCCATGGACCGTTGACGGTCCTGAGTGAACTTTTCTGGATGTTACACTTCTTCCACCAATTGTTGCTGGTCGAGGAAGTTGATTTCTTACCACATTTATTCGTGGTCTAACCGAAATTCTTGTCGAATCGGCAGTGTTGATGTTGTTCGATGGGAAAGGGTTCTCATCAACCAACATCACTCCTTACCTTAGTTAGTAAGTTCGGGAACGGCAATTGAACGTGAACGGATACGTACGACAATTAAACGGACTAGACGGTAATAATACTTTTCAAAAATTCGGCTTCATAAAACGCGTATGATAATAATATGGTATGCGTTTAATACGGGTATAATACGGCATCGACGGCAATAATACTTTTAAAAAAACAGACATATATTCATTATATAACATGCATTCACCACCTAATAAACAAAATAATATCATGATTTTATGAACTAAAATAAACACAATAATATAATATGTTATATAACATCTCTAAGATTATCATTTAACATACCAAAATATCAATAATCTACAAGAAATGAATGTAGATTGTCTGAAAATGAGATGAGCAAGTTGATTACCTTATTATTAAATCATTCTTCCAACATTACATTTCTTTCTATCTATAATAAGGTAACCATATATTTTTAACCAGATGTGTTCTTGTGAAGGGGGATGAGTTCCCACTAATTAACCAACACAAGACAAGAGGGAGAGTTCCAGATATGGATCTCCACTGTACACATTAGCTACAAGAGACAGAAAAACAAGAATAAAATAGAATAGAGATTGAGCCGTTCTCGCCAATATCACACCAGATTCATTTGCTTCACTACAACCATTAAAGTTCAAAGACCAGAGAAACAAGAGGAGAGTACAAGACTTAAGTGCCGTTTTGTTGAACGGAGATGGTGAGGATGATTGGAGATGGAGGGCGGCTACTGTTGCCTACTACGGTTGGATGTTCAACGCAAATCGAAAGGGACGAAAGGTAAAGTGAAATCGTTTCCCTAAATTCTAATCTTTTGGGTAATTTTTTTTTAAAAAAAAAAATATATAATACGCGTATTATACGAGTATAATACTCAATCGATTAAAAAATGCATTTTTTTATAAAAATATGGAGACGGAAGTATTATATATTTAAAAATATGGGAACGCATATAATACGCGTATTATACGCAAATTTACTAACTAAGCTCCTTACTCCTTTCTCCTTCTCCAGAAATTTTTGCCGTCCATCAGCAATTGCTTTTTGCAGAGCATTTCGTAAAACAGTGCAAGCATTAGTGTGGTTTGAATATGTATTATGCCACTTTTTTACTGTTTATCTTTAATCTCATTTATATGAGGAATTTGATGCCCGTAGAGAACTTAATTTGTTTCTCTTTTAATAAATGGTCAAAAATTAACTATGCTTTCGTCATATCAAAAGAATACTTGCGGTTATTCTCATAAACCTTCGGTTGAGGAAGAGGTTTTGATTGGTCTGTTGGGTATGCCAACACTTTACAAGTGTAAAGCTTTCCGTCAACAATTTCAGCCAAACTGACTTTCAGTCAGTTTTACTGACCGAGTTCTTATTTTGATCCCATCAAATTTATATTATAAGTAGAATCCTTATAATATGTTCCTATTGACGCGACCCGTCTTTGAGGAAAAACTCAACTTGTAGCTTGAGCCATAAGTTGGCTTAGGTCTAAGAATTGTTTACCAGCAAAATGCTTACGTAACTTAAAATGCAAACCATTTAGTGCAATACAAGCATATTCATTTTCCTGTGAAGGAGTTGCACATCTATACTTTGTAGTCTTCAGCCTGTTGATGTATTTTTTTACAGATTCATCAGGTGCTTGGCACATTCTTGCCAAGTCCACTACCGACACGATTGGTTCAATGTGATAAAACTGGGAATGGAACTTTACCTTCGTTTCCCTCCAATTTTGGATAGAATTAACCGATAAATTGTAGTACCACGTGAATGCTGACCCAATCAAAGAATTAGGGAATAAACGAAGTTTTATAATATCATTTGCCCCTAAATTTCCCCATTGCACCGTGAAACGGGCAATATGCTCAACAGTTGACATCGCATTTCTCCTGAAAATTTGTCAAATTCTGGGACCTTGTAATTTAAGCTAGGTTCTATTAAATCGAGATGATCAGGATAGGGCTTCCTATATGTAGGCCTAGCCATTGGCCTATATAATGGGTTTATCTGATCTTTAATTAAACAAACCAATTCATCTCGATCAAAGACTAACTGATTTACCAGCCGAAGACATTTTCTAGTCCTGCATCAACTTGTGGCTCTTGTCAATTAAATCCACCCTGATTTGCAAAATCGTGGTTACCACTGCCATAATTTCTTTGACGATTTCGCCGTCCATGGTTGAAATGTCCAGCGGCTTGATTTCCATTTTGATTTGGATATCCACCTGGAGGAACATTATTTACCCCTGTTGCTACAGTAGGATTCTGCAGCAATGGGGTCACAATAGGAACCTGTGGCAAGAGAGCCACCATCGGAACCTGTTGACAAGGAACAAACATTGGGTTAGTATAGTTTAGGACGGCACAAATGCCATCACAGGATTGATTGGATTATTAGGCTAGGGCTGTGTCAATGGCACTCCTCTTATTTGATCACCATTATTTAACGCATGGGCTAGGTGATCAGTGCCTATTATAACATTGCTCTCAACGTTTCCTCCATCAGAACGGCTGTGTACTTGACTTGATGAAGGCTGATGATTTACGTTGTTATGTTGATTCCAGTTGGTCATTTGATTTTGGGCCATAAGAACGGACATCAACTGGTCATGCCTCATATGCTGGTTAGAATTTGACTGGTTCATGGATGTGACCATTTGTTGCATAACCACCTTAATTTGATTAGCAACATCTCCATTCAAGTCATTGTTTGTTTGCCAAACTGGAGGAGTCTCTAGCACATCTGGCGGTGGACTATTAGCTTCTGGTGAATGAGAAGGTGAACCTACCACTTGAGCCCTTCCTCAAGACTAAGCGTCATACTTCTTGTGGTTGCCATGATTTTTCAATAAATGTTCCCACTGGGCATGCCAAAATGTTAGCCTTCAATTTTTTGGCAAAACACGAAGATTGCAGGGCGTGCTAGAGCTTTTGAAAACCCAAGAAAAGAGTAATTTGACTTCTTCACAAACGAAGATAGGTTCTTCACTTTTGCCTCGGTCACTCCAAGGACTTTACACCAAGTAGAATTCTGAAGCAAAATTACAGAAAGAACAATCTAACAAACGGCTGAAACTAAAACTGCTTTTATTAACTACTAGAAGAAAAGTTAGAAAGGAAGTAAACTCAACTGGTCAACACTTCCATTGAAATCAGGAGAAAAAACAAGAAGAAAAGCAAAATGAAAACAAACACATTTCGAGTGAATTGGTTGTCATAATTGTTGATGATGCTCTTCCTTCTTGACTTTTCCTTTTATTGTGTAAACTGTTCAGTATTTCATTCATAGAATTGTAATCAGTTACATAAGGTATATAAGAGATGGAAGAATATATAATAGAATAGAATTCCACATGTGACAATAGATAGAGTTTTCATATCACATGTGGATTACAAAGGTAGGAGACTAGTTTAGATTAGATTACAAGAGATTGAGATTGGTATACATTAGGAAACCCAATATAGCCGTTCCAAGAATGGGAAGGCTATATTGGTCAATACACCCCCTCAAGATGAAGAGTCCGAGCAACGGATCTTTAGCTTGTCCCGTAAGAACTAAATGCGACCAGTTGGAAGAGTCTTGGTCTTAGTGTCGGCTCATTGGTCTATTGTGGAGATAAATTGAACCTATAGTTGCTTCTGGGCAACCCGTTCCCGAACAAAGTGAAAATTGATTTCAACATGCTTGGTACAAGCATGAAAAACTAGGTTGGCAGAAAAATATGTGGCACCAATGTTATCACACCAAAGAATGGGTGGAGTTTGTTGGAGAGATAGTCTTTTGCTTGCGGGACTGGCAAGAGATAAGATTGGGCCCTAAAAAGATGGCATAGCCTCCAATGGAATGATGGCCAGAAGTGTTACCAGCCCAATCGACATCGGTAAACGCCTGGAAAGTGAGAGAAGCAGCCCGATCAAAATAAAGACCATAAGTACTGGTGCCTTTCAAGTAAAGCAGAATGCATTTGACCAAGGTCCAATCATCAATGGTAGGAGAGTGCATAGTCTGACACGCTCTATTAATAGAAAAAGCAACATCAAGGCAGGTAAAAGTGATATACTGTAACCCACCAACAATAGAGAGATAGCGACCAGCATCAGAAAAGGCAACACCCCCTTCGGTAGTGGCTTTAATGGTGGTAGCCATGCGGGTCGCAATAGGCTTGCTGTCAGACAAGCCAGCACGCTCAAGAAGATCCCATATATAGCATGTCTGTGTTCGAAGAAGACCATTGCGGGGTTGAGCAGCCTCAACACCCAAAAAGAAATGCAAGGGGCCAAGGTCTTTGATGGAGAACTCAATAGCCAGGCTGGAAAGTAAACCTATTACTTGTAAAGGATAATTTCCAGCAACAAGTATGTCATCAACATAAATCAAAGCATATATAATGGTGCTGCCCTTGCGAAAAATAAAAAGGGATGTATCAGTCTTTGATGTAGAGAAGCCATAATCAAGAAGAAACTTGGTCAATCGATGAAACCATGCCCGAGGAGCCTGCTTAAGGCCATATAAGGAATAATGAAGGCGACAAACATGATGGGGTCTTGTTTGATCTTCAAAACTAGGTGATTGGACCATATAAACTTCTTTTGATAATTCCCCATGAAGGAAAGCATTCTGGACATCGAGTTGACGAATAGACCAACCATTGGAAACGGCGAGAGATATAATTGTCAGAATAGTTGGTTGTTTAACCACAGGACTGAATGTTTCATTGTAGTAAACACCCTCCTGTTGGTGAAACCCTTTGGCATCCAACCAGGCCTTGTAGCGCTCAAGAGAGCCATCTGCTTTATGTTTAACGCGATAAACCCACTTGCAGCCTATGAGATTCATGGTGGGTGACCGAGGGACAAGTGTCCAAGTACCATTCCATAGAAGAGCATTAAACTCATCGGCCATTGCGTTGCGCCACTCACGAAGTTTATTCGCCTGTGAAAAACAAGTAGGTGTAGGAGATAGAGGTACGGTAGTAAGTAGGGCATGGCTAGGTTGGGTGTGCAAGCGAAGCCGCATTGGGTGAGCAGGGGCTGTAGAGGGGAGAGTGGCACCGGTTTGATAAATGTCAAAGATAGAGTGAGTTTTAGCTTGTGGTGGGTTGGTGGGGGGAGGGAACCCGGGTGGAGCCATGGTCGGGGAAAGTGGCGGTAATGGAGGGTGCACTAGTGGCGGTGTTGCCGGGGAGGGGGGAACCGGAGAGGTAGGCAAGAGAGGTGGTGGCACCGTGGTAGCTGGCAATGGGGAGATTCGAGTTGGGGCAATGCCCCATGGTGGGGAAGGTGTAGAGGAAACGGGTAGAAGAGTAGGAGATGCAGCAAAGGGGAAAACATCCTTTGCAAATCGAACATGGTGGGCAAGCCAGATGCGACCTGTATACCGATCAAGCCAACGATACACCAAATGGTTAGGGTTGTAGCCCAAAAACACATAGGAAGAAGTACGTTAATCAATTTTGTGAGAGTTATAAGGGCGAAGGAATGGAAAACACAGATAAGCAAAAATTCATAAGAAGGAATAGTTAGGCACACGATGGAGAAGGAGTTGATAGGAAGAAACACCACTAGAAACACGGGAAGGGAGGCGATTAATTAAAAAAAATAGCAATTTCAAAGGCAAAATTCCAGTATAGACGAGGTATCGAACCATGTGCAAGTAAGGAAAGACCAGTCTCAACAATGTGATGATGACGGTGCTCAACCGCACCCTGTTGCTTATGAGTGTGGGGAGTAGAGATGCGGTGAGAAATGCTAAGTTTCAAAAAGAATGGGGAAAGAGAACAAAATTCCCCTCCCCAATCAGTTTGAATGGACTTTATTTTACAGGAGAATTGCCGTTCGACCAATTGTTGAAAATTTAAAAATAATTGAAAAACTTAAGATTTGTGAACCATAGGATAAAACCAAATAAACTTTGAATAATCATCCACAAATATTACAAAATAACGATGACCGGCAGGGGATGGGGTGGGGGAAGGACCCCAAACATCACTATGGATTAAATCTAAAGGAAATAAACGACAAGAGAAAGTCTCCCCTAAAGATTGACGACAGGACTTGCCAAGCTGATAGATAGAACATAGAAAACTAAGCCGCGTAGACTGACACGGTAAATTATTGTCACGAACGACGTTACGAAGCTGTTGGGCATGAGGATGACTGAGACGACCCTGCCAGCCATCAAGAGAAGTGCGAGAAGTAATGAAGGCAGTTGGAGAAGCATGTAAGGAAGGAGACAATGTATAGAGGCCACCATCACTCGGTCTGGATCCTTCACAAGAAAACAAGAGGGGTGAAATTCAAAGAAGACATCATTATCCTTAGCAAAACGATGAACAGACAGTAATGGTTTGGAGATGTCAGGAATACGAAGAACATTAGACAACAGAAATTTACAGTTAGAAGGAGAATTAAAAGATGTATAGCCAACATTAGAAATTGGAATTCTCTTACCATTGCCAACTTGAAGAGTATCGGTACCTATATAAGGATTATAAGAGGAGAGAGAATGAATGTCAAGGGTTACGTGATTAGTGGCTCCAGTATCCGGGTACCAGGTAAGGGCAGGGTTTGGTGGATAGGGTGGAGTACGAAGGAGAGGCGGGTTAGGGTGAGATGGGTATTGCCTAGAAACCATACGAACTACTATTCCCATCGACGTATAAGACTTAAATAATGTAAAATTTTTATAGGATTCCACATGGCCATAAAACAAAATTTGATGCTTTAGACTTCGTGTATTGACAACCTGAATGACATATTTGGTCAAAGGCCGAGCCCTTTCATCAAACTGGTAACATCAATCACTCTCAGGTAAGACTATCTGAGTTATTGACTTATGAATTTAAAATCAGTAGAGAGGTAGTGGGAAGCATGATTGTATTTGCATTTGCCTAATTGTTAACAAGGGCAGGGCGAGGAAACATGCATGTCATTCACTATAAGTAGCTGAAAAGCTTTAGAAGAGGAGATGTGTACGTATGTCCTTAAGCATTATTAGTAGAAATTATGGGTATCTCTTCTTTTTCTCGTTCCCTCATTCTGGTAGTCCTTATCTGTGTCATCTTCTTCATGCAGATGCAGTTGGGAATGGTTTCTGCAGGTATGGGTAGTTATAATCTAGTCTAATTTTGGATGTCCAAAATATTTGATCGGTTTTCAAATTAAAAATCTCAACCTTTTCTAGTGTTCACCATCCAAAAGCCTTAGTTTTCTGGATAATAAAAAATGTAGCCTCAGTTTTAATTACATTTATGGATTTGATTTCTGTCACTAATTATCTAGCCAACTAATCAATTTATCGTCACAGCTAAGCTGTGAAAATTTTCATTTGTTTGTTTTATGAACTAGAGAAGAGCACAAATATTTTTCTGTGCTTGAACCTATAGTTTTTAAAAGAGAATATAAATAGGTTCTCATTTCTTATAGAAACTTTCAGTTTTGAAAACAAAAGAAAAAAAAAATTAAAAAACAGAGAATAGAACTTGATTTAATAGATAGGAATTGTTAGGTTGACTATGGATTGTTTGTTTTGCAGATTTAAATGTTAGGAAGCTACGACTTATTCGCTGGACTCCTCCTCCTCCAATACCCAACCCAAATATTATGCGACCGAATGGAACCCAGGCCCCTCCTCCCCCTATCCCAAATCCATGAACGATTGATTAAAATGACAGAAAGAGAAGCAAGAAGAGCGGTTTAAAGACTTCACCCAGAAGAAGCAGGGATAAGATAATAATGCCAATCTTTTGGGCTGGAGTACTGTGTAGGAGTATGACTACTATATTTACTTGCAATTTATCTTCATGCATGTTTGCTTATTTTCAGAATTCTATAATAAATCCACCTTTCCATGTCTCCTATTTCTTTCTCTTTTTTCTCTAAAGATCAGAGATGTATTAAATTAATGAAATAAAAAGAGGGATATAAAAAGATACCCGGACAAGAACTGGCAATACTGGACCCACCTTCAGCATTGCCATCAGTAGGAAGCCAGACCAACCCATTGAACATGGAAAAATCGTGAAAAAATTTGGTATCTAGGTAAGCCTCAAATGTCACGACCCCAAACACCTAGACCTAGTGGTGCCCATGACACCAAAACCAGCTAGGACCGCATAGGGAAAATGTGAAATTCACTCATAATTATTTAACATTGGATCAAGCAACTCAAAACTCTATAGTATTTAAAACTTTGATCATCACATATAACCGTCAACAGCGGAAGTCTTAAAAAAAACTAGATGGGGTACAAAAACATAAATGTCAGTTTCATTACTACCATAATTCCCCTACTAAAACCCTCATAATAAGTAGTGATATTGTTGGCATCTAAAATATTCTTTTTTTGATCGGTAAATCAAATTTATAGAACAAGAAGAAGGAAAATACAAAGAAGGGGGGCTCCAATCAGCCTAAGAGGCTAAAAAGAAAAGCCCGAAAGCGAACAAAGCACAAACAACCCAGCTAGCTCAATAGAATGGCATGTACCCCCCATTTATCAATAAGGTAATAGTTCTGATAGGATCTTTTCCCCCTAAGGGTGATGGAGTGAAAACGATTCCTTACATCAGTAGAAATATCAAGAATAATAGCAGATCTGGTGTGCGATTTGTTCCGAAACATCCTAAAATTTCTCTCTATCCACAAGTGAGCAATGGTAGCACAAAATGCCGCCCGCTTTGCCAATGCTTCCCACCTGATCACCTCCAAACTCCTTAGCAACCCACTCAGCTTCCACCATAACATCTAAAGTTGGGGATCTAGAAGAGCAAAGCCGACAGATTTCTCTCCAGATTTGACCAGAGAAACTGCACTCAAAGAATAAGTGGTTTCTACATTCCGAACCTGACCAGCATAAGCAACAAAATGGTGTAAGATGAACATTTCTCTTCTGAAGCTGGTTTAATGTAGGGAGTGAGTCGACTAAGCATCTCCAAGAAGTGAAGGACTGCCTGGGGGTACTCAACTGAAACCACACAGCAGATGCCCATATGACCTTCGGACTCGGCCTCCGGAGAAGCTTCCAAGCCGATTTAGAAGAAAAGAGCCCTGAAGGATTTGCATTCCAAACAACAGCATCATCATCTGAAGCATTAAGCCTTGTAATATTTTTGAGCTGGCTCCACGTAATCTCAAGGGCAATCGATCTCATTGGTCCCGAGTCCCAACCCCCATCAACTAAAATCGAAAGCACAGTAGCAAGTCTATCTGAACCTGCATCATACAGAATTCTATCCCCAAATCTTTTGACGAGAACACCCTCTGGATGCCATAGATCAGGCCATAATATGGTACCTTCACCAATACCAATTTTATGCTGGATCAAATGCTCAACTTTGCCTCTAAAATAGTCTAGTTGTCTAGAAATAAAACATAACATCAACATAATTTCTTAGCTTTACACGACGTTAAACACACCAAAAGGTAACAAAGATCAGATCCTTCAATCAGTATTTTCTTGCTTAGCAACTCCCTTTCCTTTGTCTTTCGATTGTTGATCTGTATAAATATGAAGCAATACTGGGTTGAGCTATACAGCCCAATGAGCAAGTTACACAACCAAGTATTGATATAAATACATAATAACATATATTTCATAGAAACATGAAGTGTAAGAATCAAGTTTCTTGAGTTGGATCATAGCATTCAATCATCTTACAAAACATTCCATCTAACATAAGCAACTTATGAATCAACATTTGTGGTTTTTAATCATAGGTGAACATAGTTCCATTCTTAATCAGTCATTCCATAAGTTACTTTTCCTTTACAGTCTTTGCCTCAACTCCCCCCCGCCATTTGATGTGTATACCTATGATTGTGGGTGCCAATTAAGGCAAGTGTGTAACGCCTCATGTTACACCCGCACCCAAAATATACCCTAATGCCCCAGGACAAATTAGACCTTACCAAAGGGTAGTGCCATGGTGGCAATGGTCAACACTTATGACCTTCAACCTAATATTTTATTATGAGTGTCCCCTCGAAGTCCTGAAAGTATGGGTCAAAGCCCCATAGATTTCCTCAAAGTTTGGGCTCTGACAGCAGCAACGGAGTCACGAACGGACCCAATACCTAGGGTGTAGTGTGCGGTAGGGGTGGTGGAGGGGTGATAAAGGTAATTGGAAGGGGAACGGTAGGGCACCAAACCAGGGGGTTTGGGTTTGGAATAACATTGAGCAGTGTCAAGGGTGTGGATTGCACCAGTGACACCATTGGCGATTGCCTGAGTAACGACCACCATGACTGAAGTGTCCACGTCCACCATAGCCATGGTAAGGAGCACCACCCCCACGGCCAGTAGTAGGAGACCGTGACCCAGAAGGGGCGGGGCTGCATTGAACGTTGTTGTCTGAAGGAGAACTGACAGTGCTGCTGGATTCGGTCAGAGATAGTTTGGAGAGCCTGGAGCCATGAAGAAACTCATGACTAAGAAGCATGGATAGGAGATCATCATTGGCAATAGGCATGGTACGTGTGATCAGCGAGGAAATTATGTCATTAAAATCACCCCTCAAACCACGATAGATGTGCATATTGAAAGCACTAGGGCGAAGTGGTTGACCGGTAGCACTAAGTTCTTCAGAGATAGACTTTGCTCGTTGAAGGAATTGAGTAACAGGTTCGTTAGGTTTCTGTTGGAGATCTTGCATAGCCATAGTAAGAGACATGAGACAACTCTCAAAAGGAGAGGAGAAGGTTATCTGAAGTGCATCCCATATCTCAAGGTTGGTGTTCATCCCAAGAATCAAAGGGAAGACGTCATCAGAGAGAGAGGTAATGAGAAGACTATGGATCATAGCATCCTGTCCGCGCCAAGTGAGGGTAGCGGTTGGGTCTATAGGGCAAGGAGTACTGTCATCGAGATGGCCGAATAGACCATGGCCATCAAGAAAGGGTTCAAGTTCTGTGCACCAAAACAGAAAATTCTTCGAGGTAAGTTTCTATTGTGCTAAAAATCCTTCAACCAGCATAGTATGGCTGGAATGGAACAAGACACTCTGATCGGTCGTGACAGTCTAGGGTTCTATTCGTGCCCCGGTATTCCAAGGACTTCTCAAGGACAACAGACAGATAGTGTTTTAGAATTGCACTTGGATTACTTGTCGTGAACGATCTACAATGCAAATCAAAAGGGTGCATAAAGCAAAACAAGAAAAACCTTAAGTTCACACAATCATGAAAGGGAAAGAAAAAAACAATGCAAGGAAAGTAAAGATAAGTAAAAACTGCAGGTTTGTTGTGTATTTGATTGATGCCCCTTCCTTTCTCCCCCTGCTTATTTATATAGTAAGTATAACCGCAAGAGGCAGTTTCCTTGATTATCAGCCATAACTGAGCCATGTTCAGGCGACCACTCCTTCTCAGTTCAAACTGCAAAGGAACTGTCCGCCTCCTTGGACGATGAAACCACTTCTGACCGAAAGTGCCAAGATGCTATCGGTCAACTTGCTTGGCCGGGCTGCCTTGTGGCTAAGAGCCCCTTCCTAATCATGATATAGTAGAGCAAAATATGGGTGTAAACAATGCCCCTCACGAGTTGGGAGGTCGATTAAAGGAGCCCTCAAAACTCGTGCCCATCCCAGTTTCACTCAAAATATCTTCTGCCACGCCATAATTTGACGTGACTGTAATTGCTGAAGCGTTGCTAGTGCAGACAGGTGATCCAATCATGTTCTGGCGCTCGCGCCTTTTGGGTTATCCTCGCCGTTTCCCAAGGGGATCATAATTCCACTTTTGAGTTTCAAAAAGGGACGAAAACCCTTCTTAAACCCCCTGGCATTCCTGGTTGTGCGATAACCCTTCATCTCGCCTCTCATCTTCTCTGAATCCTTAGACCACCATGCCTTCCAGCCTGATCGTTCTGCAGCTTGGGGAAAATGGCCACCGAAGAAGAAGCTGACGACACCCAAATAGCTGCCGACAAGCTTGAGGCTAAACGTACCAGTTTGCACCCTGCTGTGAACCTTGAAGTGCTCATCCCGCACTTCGGCCATTTCATGCTAGGCCCCATCTTCGAGGATCCCTCTGCCACTCAGTACCTTAAGAACTTCCCTACTCACCCAGGTGAGCGCCTTATATTCCATCAGGGCATCCCAACCACCTTGAACTACAAACCTGCTGCCGTGAAGCGACACTGGGCCGACAATTACCCTGAATGGAACGATTGGGTGAAGAGGATGTCTACCGTCAATGAGACAGTCTGGAAGGAGCTTGGCATCTATGATGCCATTCTTATGTCCACCGTTCACTACCCCCCTGTAATGCCAATTTTCTTCACGCTGCTCTCCACTTCTGGTCGCTCTCGATTAACTGTTTCCACTTTAGGTTCGAGATGATGGGGCCAACCCTTTTGGACATAGGGGTGCTCCTAAGCCTGAAGTCTGTCGAATAAGAAATCAATGGCAGTTCCGATTGCTCCAGGGTTGACTGGGATCTGAACCTTACAAAAAATACTAGCTACACCTCCTACCTCTCTCAGTTCCGAAAGCTAAGCGGCCCGGTAAGCAAACAGGAGTATGTTACTTTTCTGTTGTCTTGGATCTGTCATTGCCTCATTTGTACTCGGGCCGACAAGATCACCAAGGCCTACCTCGGCCTTGCAAATATTTTGGCCATTGGCCATCCCGTGAATCTTGCAGCGTTTGTTCTCTCCTCTCTGTATAGAGGATGCAATGATCTGGCTGAATCTGGCTTCACCCACGGCGGAGGCCCATTCTGGGTCCTGTAGTTGTGGCTGAGTGCCTACTTCCCAGAGTTCAGTCCAACCCCTCTGGTCGGTGAGTTCCCGGTCATTGGTTTTAAGTTACTCCGGCCACCATTGTTGTGCTCTCCCATAAAGTGCTTCCATCTCTTTTTCCATCTGAAAGAGAACCATCCTTCAGCCTCTTTTACTCCATTCCATTCTTCCAACAGTTTACCTGGCTGGCTTGGTGAAGCTATTGCTGATTCAGCTGCCAACGGGGATCTTTGGGCCTCCTATCTGACATGCCAAGACCTCCACTATGGGGTGTTCCTCGAGCATAAAAAGAACAATATGTGCAGTACGAAGCCATACAACCCTCAATTTTTGGCCCATCAATTTGGCCTCACACAACCCATCCCAGTCCCCTGTTACTTCTTAGTCTCTAACGGTGGCCCTGAACGGCACCTCATAAAAGCTTATGATAGCATTGTAGATGTGACCCTCTTAAGTGGCATAGCTCTCTCTGCTTTTCGGCTGTGCTACTTTTCTCCTCTGCCTACGACCACCAAAAGTTTTGATGCATGGTGGTCCCAATATTATTCTCGATCTAGTGATGATGAGGCCAATACCTGGGAGGACTGTCAGTCTTCCACATCTGGCCAGATTGATTCCAAGAGCTCAGCACTGCCGCCGAAGTCAAAGAAATAGTTGGCGTCAAGTGAAGGTAATGCCTCTGGCTATCTCAGCATGATTCCTTCCTTTTCCTGATTGTCTAAGGCTCTGTTGATTGGTCTCTTGCTGCAAATGTAATGACTATAGACTCCGCATGTGAAGAAGAGGAAGATAAGAAAGGAACAGGAAAAGCAAAAGGAAAGAAACAACAAGCCCCCAAGCAGACTTGCCGGAAACGGCCAAGACCAAGAAGGTCGAGAGTGAGGAAGCCATTTATAGTGAGGACCAAGTCCCACTACAAATTGTGATGACCTGCCATTCGCAGCTCAAGCCTGACCCTCGGCCGAGTCAGTCAAGAGTGAAAAAATAATAAGATGAAGGGAACGACAAAGCTCTCTTGTCCAGGCTTTCTCGGTTAAGTTCAAGCAAGTCTGCTTCTTCCACCCTCAAGTCTGGTGCACAGAAGGACCCTTTTGCACCAGTTGTCTCACTTTCCACTCTAATCAAGAAAGACTCTAGCTCTGTCTCCCCTATGAAGTCCATTGGGGGGAAAAGTCCACTCGCTCCATGAGAACTTTCGATGCCAGTCGCTTCTCACTCATCTCTAGCCAAAATAGATCTCTGTGTTGCCTCCCCTGTGAAGAGTACCAAGGGAAGAAGCCCAATAAAGGCAGTCCTACCATCATCGGGGTCGACCGTCGCTGTACCTGAAGCTGTCACCCCCCTCGCTGTAGTTGCACCTAGCCCTATCAAGCCTACTGAAATAGAGACTGCCTTTCTGCAGATAGCCCCATCCTCAGAAAAGCAGTCGCCTCTGTTGCCTTCCATCCAAGAAGAAGCAGAAGAAGAAGGCAGGGCCACACCTCCAATGGGGCCCACTTTACGCTTTGCAGGTACATCCTTCGTCCTTATCTTAGTCTTAGCAATATGATTGGAGCTTTTTTGAGCTTCGAACTGTATTGCAGGAAGGAAAAGAAGAAGACTCAGTTGCCCTGCTGTTGGATTCCCTGGAAAACCTCCTTGTCGTAGGTTCTCCTACCGCCCTTACTACTGAAGAAGCAGAACTCACACCTCCAGGTACACCTGAGGTTGCAGCAATATGGAGAACCATGGGCGAAAACAGCCTCCTCTCAATGGAATAAATTCTCACCCAAAAAAAGGTTGAACCCATGATCGATGTTCTCCAAACCATCATAGCCAGCCCCAGCTCCAGCCACGAGCAGCGCGTTGCAGCCTAAAGATTCATAGAGCTCTTATGTTTGATAGCCAATAGTCTGGCCCCTATATTTCAAGCACTGAAGGACGAAGGGGAGAACTTAAGACTGAAAGCTGAAAAGAAAGTTGTACTCATAATCCTCTTGACCAAGCTGCAAGGATACCAGTAAGAACTGGCTACTCTCGAGGCTGAGCTAGCTGACCTAGAGCACCGTAGGAAAGCTATGTTCAAGAAACTGGAGTGGGTCAAGGTTGCTCTGGCCACTGGGGTCTCCTCAGCCACTGTTGATGAGCAAGCACACTACACCATCTTGTCGACGGGGGAAAAGCTCTCACGCCAAGTAGCCTTTGCTTGATCGGAGACTCATAGGGTCGAGAAGCTGTTGGAGCACGTTCGAGGGGATTTGGAGGGCAACCGGGAACTGCATGACGTAGTAGGGAACTCACTCTTTTTGGCCGATCTTTGATGATCTAGCCCTTGGTACCTATTATTTTATGGTGGTCGATGTGTCTCGGCTCGAACAATCTTTTTTTTCTTTTCTCTTTTTTTGTGTGGCCGGCTCTCGGCCTTGGATCATTTTATGACCTCCCACATTGTTGGGTGGTACTTTTTTAAATTCTTATCATTCAACGGCCTTAGCTGCACTTGGCCATCCACTATTCTCAAGTGATACGCCCCACCCTTCAAGACCTGATGTACAACAAACAGTCCTTCCCAGGTAGGCGACCACTTCCCAAATTTGGGATCCTTGTGCCCAATTGGTAACATGGCCTTCAAAACTAGATCTGACTCAGAAAATGCTTTAGGCCTAACCATTTTGTTATAGGCCTTAGCCACTTTGGCCTTTTGAGCCTGTACCCGATCGAGGGCCAGCAAACGTTCTTCGTCTAACTCATCAAGCTCAGCCATCATGGAGTCCTTATACTGATTAGGGGACATCTCGTATTGTCTTGCCACCCGTAGGGACTCTATGATCACTTCCATAGGCAGGATAGCATCATGACCAAAGGTTAGCGCATAGGGGGTTGTCCCTATCACTATCCTCTTTGAGGTCCTGAAAGCCCACAGAACTTCTGACAGCATCTCTACCCAGGACCTAGGGTTGTCATCGATGACTTTGAACAAATTTGCCTTGATAACTTTATTACTTGCCTCGGCTTGACCATTGCCCTGTGCATAATAGAGCGTTGAGAAGGTAACAATCATGCTGTACTCCTGCGCAAACTGAGACACTTCCCCCCAGGAGAAAACTGACCCATTATTGCAGGTGAGGGTCTCAGGCAGGCCGAAGCGGTGTATTATCTCACGCTTCACAAACCTTATCACATCGGCCTGGCTGACCGACTTCATTGGCACAGCTTCCACCCACTTGGTAAAGTAATTCGGTTGCCATGATAACGAAGGCATGCCCCTGGACTGATGGGGAAGTAACCTTCCCAATCAGGTCAAGAGCCCATCCTCTGAACGGCCAAGGCTTGACAATGGGATGAAGCTATATCGCAGGCACTCCTTGCATGGGCGCATGCCTTTGACAAGCTTGGCACCCTTTTGCATACTTGATGCAATCCTACAAGATGGTTGGTCAATAATAGCCATGGCGCCTAAGCAACCATCTCATCTTAATTCCAGCTTGGTGGGAGCCACAAATCCCTTCTTGTACTTCGGCCATAACGAGCATAGACTTATTCAACCCTAAGCACTTAAGTAAGAGATCATCCTAACCCCGCTTAAACAATTCTTCTCCAAGTAGCAGATAATTCAATGCACGATATCTCGTCTACCAGTCTACTTTGGCATTAGGATTCTGGAGGTAATGAATGATCGGGGACCTCCAATCTGGCCTAACCTCATCCAAATTCCCCACCTCAAATGCCTCTTCCTCCACGATGGAGAAGAAAGTCTTCCACTGGATGACAAACACCTTCTCTACCTCTCCCTTTGAGAACGAAACACTTGAAGTAGCTTGGGCAAGGCCATTCGCCACACTGTTCTCTACTCATGGGACATGTTTGACCGTGTTGTCATCAAACTTTCCCAAACACTGCTGAGCCAGAGACAAATATGGGAGAAAGGTCTGACTCTCACAGCGGTACTCCTTGGCTAGATGCCTAATGACTAACTGGGAGTCACCAACGACTTCAACATTTTGGGCTCCCATCACGTTGAGGGTTCTGAGGCCGATTAACAAGGCTTCATACTTAAGCTGATTGTTGGTGCACGGGAAACAAAGCTGGAAGGTGAGATGGGTCTCAACGCCGGCAGGGGATACCAATACTATCCCTGCCCCTGCTGAGGCATTAGTCCTAGATCCATCAAAGAATAATTTCCAGGGTGTCTGCATAACGACGTTCACCCCTTTGCTCATGTCTGCTTTGCCTAACTCAAGTGGGGATGCACTGCGAGGAAGTCAGCTAAAGCTTGGCCTTTAACCGATTTTTGGGGTACATATTGGAGTGAGAACTCCATTAAGGCCAACATCCATTTCCCTATTCGCCCCCTTATAATCGATCTAGAAAGCATATACTTAATAACATTTGTTTGACAAAGGACCAACACTGACGTGGGCAGTAAGTAATACCTGAATTTTGTACAGGCGACGTACAATGCCAAGCAAAGTTTCTCGATGGGCACATACTTCCTTTCCACATCAGTCAAGGCACGACTTAAGTAATAAACAGCCTACTCAAAGCCAACCTCATTGTCTTAAGCAAGTAGACTGCCAATCGACTCATCTGGGGTTGAGACATACAGCTTGAGCGGCACCACCTTACATGGTGACATCAATATAGGAGGTTCTGTCAAATAATGCTTTAGCTCTTCAAAAGCCTACTGGTGCTCAGCTCCCTAGCGGAACTCATCGTTTGACCGAAGTCGCAACAATGGGGAGAAAGTCCTCACCCGCCTAGCGGAGTTAGAGATAAACCTCCTAAGGAAGTTGATCTATCCCAAGAACTTTTAAAGTTCCTTCTTGTTCCTAGGAGCCGGTGTCTACATGATTGTCTTGGTTTTATTCTTATTTACCTCAATTCCTTTCTGATGAACAAGGAAACCAATGAAATTTCCTGTTGACACCCCGAAAGCGCACTTAAGGGGATTCATCTTGAGGCCATGGCGCTTCATCCGCTCAAAGGATCTTCGGAGGTGCTCAAGGTGCTCCTCCTGACTCATGGACTTGACCACGACATCATCGATGTACACCTCTAAGAAATGTCCAATCATGTCATGGAAAATGAGGTTCATTCCCCTTTGGTATGTAGCCCCAGCATTCTTCAAGCCGAAGGGCATCACGACCCACTCAAACGTTCCAATAGCTCCAGGGCATCTAAAGGCCGTTTTGGACACGTCCTCCTCGGCAATAAAGATTTGATTGTACCCTGAATGCCCATCCATGAATGATGGCATTTGATGCTTTGCGGCCGAATCGACCAGCATGTCTGCTATGGGCATTGGATACTCATCCTTGGGAGTTGTGGCATTCAGGTCTCAGAAGTCTATACAGACTCTCAACTTTTCGTTCTTCTTAAGGATGGGGATGACATTCGCCAGCCAGTGGACATATTAAGTTGGCCAAATAAACCTTGCCTTAAGAAGCCTCTCAATCTCATCCTTAACCTTTACCACAACCTCAGGCGCCATACGCCTAAGGAGTTGCTTGACCGGTTTACACCCTTCCAGGATAGGTAAACGGTGCTCAACAAGACTCTGGTCTAAACCAGGCATTTTGGTATAGTCCCAAGCAAAATAATCTTTATATTCTATTAATAAGTTTACAATTGACGCCCGAAACCTTGGAGCAAGTAGGCCACTAACAAATGTTGGCCTCTTGACATCCCCAGATCCTAAATCAATCTCCTCGAGTGGATCCTGGACTTCGGCCAGTGTCTCCTCCATCTTGGGTGGCGTCGATCGAAGATGTTTCAACTCTAATCCTCGGCCTGAGCCTTCACCATCTGTAGAGCACTCAGCCATATAAGCCTAATCCGACACCAAATGTTGTTCCAGACTATAAAGACCCAACCTCTTTAATATATCTACCGCTACGCCTTCCTTCTTGGACCTTCTATCCATCAAACTTCACTTTACTTAGCGTAGGCCCATTGACACCTGATAGCCTAAGGAGCCCAGAAAGGGCGTAGCTCAACTACTCAGCGTCTTCGGCCACTATCAAGGCCATTGCCATCACCGTTGGTCTTCCATCCTCATCCTGACCGATGAACATAATGGGGGTAATCTCTCCACCATAGAGACTGGCCTCCACGTGGTTCATGTTGACAAGGAAAGGCCTGCTGTCAGCACTTACCCAATCGATCTTTCCTTTGTCATTCCAGAAGACCAACAACTGTTGGAGAGACGATGGGATACAACTATTGGTGTGGATCCAATCTCGTCCCAGCAAAGCATTATAATTGGCATCAGCGTCCTGTTTACACCCAGTTTACGCTCACCCCATCATGGTTGAGAGGGGCCTTGGTTGAAGGGCAGCTCGGCCATAAGAGTGACCGATCGTGTTCTGTTATCTTCGGTCAAGAGTCGTTTCATCGGTTAGGAAGGAAGGCGGTAATCATTGCAGGTAGTTTCTTTGTAGTTTATGCTGGGAAGGAGTAGTGGCCTGAACATGGCCAGACTATGGCTGATAATTAAGGGAACCATCCCTGATGGTTACACTCACTATAAATAAGCAGGAGGCGTGGAGAAAGGCATCAATCAAACATACAACAAACCTGCAGTTTATCTATCTTCCCTTTTCTTGCATTTTGCTTTCCTTTACTTCTAAGATGGTGTGAACCTAAGGTTTTCTTTTGCTTTATGCACCCTTTTGATTTGCACTGTAGATTGTTCACGTCAAGTAATCTAAGTGCAATTCTCTCCCAGTATTTGGGTCACCTGTTTGTTCCGCTATCCCTGAGAAGTCCTCGGATTATCGGGACACGAGTAGAACCCTAGAAGCCACGCTCGGTCAGTGTCTCGATATAGATTCGACCATTGCAGGAAATTTAGCATAACACGTCCATAACAAAGAAGGCAGTTAAGGATTCCTTGCCCCCAATCCTGAGATCAATCGGGAGTATCCCTTTGGGTTTGGAAGCTCCGCCCAGAAAGTTGGTGACTGAGATGTCTGTTGACAGGAGTTCAGTCTCATCATGGCCTAAACACTTCATCATCCTTGAGGGGAGTATGTTAACCGCAGCTCCATTATCGACCAAAACTCATGAGACAGACTTCCCACTCATCTGGATGTTGATGTATAAAGGTTTCAGATGTTGTGTCATCTCTTTTCTAGACTTCTCGAAACTTACACTCAACTAGGTGGACTGTTGCCCCTTGGCCGTTGTCTCTGAGTCGGTTACACCGATCGTCAATAAGCCATGAGGGATGGGATTTCAACCACATTCTTAGGGTCAACACCCATGATCATATGACTGCCGTCTTCCTCCTCAAACTCCTCGTCGACGACATCCACGACCTCACAACTTGACTGATACATCTATGGTAGAACATAAACCATGTTGGTCGGGGCCTTGAACTGGACTGGGGTCTTCACCGGGATCGTACCAATCATCATAGTCTAGATGTACCATTGCAGCTTAGAATCATTAGTATACTCGTACTCCGAATAGTTGGATGTTCCTTTCTCAGGAGAAGAGGACTCAGACTCGGTCAACCCCTTTTCCTCCTCTGCTGTGGTAAGATAACCCGAGGTCAGTTACTGATCTACTTCGAAACTCGCTTCAGATCCTTTGCCTAAAGCCGCATGCTTCGTCTCTGTCAACGTTTTCTCCTTCCCCTTTGAAGGGGGCTTGATCGTCTATTGGCTGCCTCCTTTGTCGGCCTTGGGGTGGCCCGTCGAAAGTGAGGTCTCCCCATGGTCATCCCTTTCCCTTGGGAGCTTGCGTACCTGGTGCCTCTGCTCCTCCCTAGTTGGGAGAGCATCCTCTCAGTCAGACGGCCCCTCAAGCTATCGATGTGCCACAGCTTGCTGCCTCTGCCATCTGCGTTTCTGGGTTCTGGTCATCCTCCTTCCTTGTTCGAAAGGGAACTTTGGATGTCTTACCACATTCCAATGATAATCCCTTTTGGCCCTTGATTGGGGAATAACCATCCTAGGTGGATAGGGCATGGAGATCCCT
Source organism: Telopea speciosissima (assembly GCF_018873765.1). Lineage (NCBI taxonomy): Eukaryota > Viridiplantae > Streptophyta > Magnoliopsida > Proteales > Proteaceae > Telopea > Telopea speciosissima. The sequence continues at coordinate 47,023,531 of NC_057920.1, forward strand.
CTTGGTGAACCCTCTCGTGCTCCCTACTCTGGTACGATAACAGCAGATTGCAGGCGCATTGGCGCCAACGTTGACGGTCTTGCCAGTCGATCCTTGGGAGATGGCCATAGCCATGGCCTTCCTTTCGATCTATCGGTTAACTGATGGTCCAGACCCTCTCCAATGAACCGTCTTTCCGACCTTGTCTCTGGCTATTGTAGGGGCTCTCTTGACCATCCGCGATTAGACCCAATGGCAGGATGCCTTACCCTAACTTGTCTAACAGGCTCTACAGCCTACGCAAGCTTCGCCTCTCGGCCACCTAGTCGATCATCTACTGAAGGAGCACTCCACTCTGCCTGAGGCTTATTCTTATATAACTTCTTGCAATGCACACAACCCCCCCATTAGAAGTGCTGGTCTGGTAACGATTCAATGGCCTCTAGGTCGACCTCTTGCTTCTTCTCCTCAAAAAAATGCTAGAGATGCTTCAACGTGACCAATGGCTCTTTCCTCTTGAGCAGGCGTAGCTTTGACAGGTTAGCATCCACCATGTTGATCGGCGGGAAAGGGTTCTCGTTGACCAACATGATGCCTTTCTCCTTGTCTGGGAACTTCAGGCACCCATCATTAATAGCTTTCTGCAATTCCATGCTCAAGACAATACAACCATTAGTATTATGAGTAAAGGAATTGTGCCACTTACAATACCTTTTCCCCTTAATCTCCTCAGCCGAAGGTATTTGATGTCCCTCCTACAGCTTGATCTGCTTGTCCTTAAGAAGGTGGTCAATAATCGACTCGGCCTTGGATATATCATAAGAATATCGAGTCCTACTATTCAGATTCCTCGGCCATGGGAGACAGAGCCTTGCACACATAGGGCTTCCCTGAGACTATCTCAGCGATGCTAACCTTGCATTGCTCATCGACCTCGAAGTTTGAAAAGTTAACTGGACTAGGGGAAGTGGCCCCCATAATTGCCAAAGCCAGTTGTTTATAGTAAGTCCCTGAGGATGAGGCCTTTCGGTCTTCCTCCTCCTTGAGGAGCAACTTGTAACTAGTTGCCTGGGCTACGAGCTGACCGAGGTCTGGGAACTCTTGACCAGCAAAACGCTTTCGCAATTCGAAGGAAAGCCCACCCAGGGCCATCTTCGAGTATTTTGGCTCTTGCAAAACAGTCAGGCACTTGTATCGTGCCAACTTGAATCTATTAACAAACTTTACGGCTGACTCATCGGCCAATTGGCACATGCGTGCCAAATCCGCTATGGAGACGAGGGGGTCAATCCGGTAAAACTAGGCATGAAATTGATCTTCCATCTCACGCCAAGTTTGAATGGAGTCAATTGGTAAGTTAATGTACCAAGTAAACGCTGAACCGGTCAAGAAATTTGGGAACAACCTAAGCTTCATGACCTCGTTAGCCCCTAAACTTCCACACTGGGCAACAAACCTCGCTATATACTCGATAGTAGGCGTATTGTCTTCCCCCGAGAACTTAGCAAACTTTGGAATTTTTTGAGTATACCCAAAGTCCAATTGGTCATAATGCTCTGGGTAAGGCTTTCTGTACACCGGCCGGATAGTAGGCCGAAACAAGGGATTAATTTGCTCTTGGATCAATCGAGTCAAATCCTCCTGGTTAACAAGTACCTGATTGGCTTACTCCGCAACCACTAGTTTCCTGGCCCGGACCTTTGCCTACCCCTCATTGGGAGGTGGAGGAAAATGACCAGCATACGGCCATTTTGGCTCTGGCAGATTCATCTTGGGCACCACTGGCCTTTGATAGAAACTCAGTCTCACGTGGCCAACGTGCTCTCCTCCTCCAGCCTGAAGTCCTACTGCTGGACCAATCGTGGTAACTAGCATGGCTGGGTTCTCGATCTGCAATGCCGGAGCAGTAGCTCCATTCTGGGGGAGCGAGGTCCTAACCGCTGCGCTGCTTGGTCATGCCGGCTAGCTAGACAAACTGCCTACCTGACTGAAAACACTGGGATAAGCTCCCTGAGTTGCTGGCATGCCGACTCTTATCCCTACCACACTACCAACTTGAACGGCCGGGGTCTGACCAATACGGAGTTGGGCAACCTGAGGCAGCTGCTGTTGGGCCAGAAACATCTAACAAACTCTTCAAAACGAGCTTGGGTGCCATTATAAGCCTGGGCCATGGAAGCCACGATGGCTTTCATGTCCTCTATCCCCGATTGCAGGCACCCTTATGTTTCAGCGGCCATGCAGGCCTGCCCTTGCAACAATGCAGCCACAAAAGGAGGTACAGTAGCGTCCAACTATTTTTCACCTTGCGCATCCAGCTGATCAGCATTTCCGCCATCAGACTCATCCATACTGCTGTCCTTGTTACGTTGACTTGCTCTGGTCTCAACCACCATCGCTATCTAGTGTCCCACTGGGCATGCCAAAAATGTTATGCTAAAAATCCTTCATCCAGCGTAGTGCGGCTGGAATGGAACAAGACACTCTGATCAGTCGTGGCAGTCTAGGGTTCTACTAGTGCCCTGATATTCCGAGGACTTCTCAAGGACAACAGACAGATAATGTATTAGAATTGCACTTGGATTACTTGTCGTGAACGATCTACAGTGCAAATCAAAAGGGTGTATAAAGCAAAACAAGGAAAACCTTAAGTTCACACCATCATGAAAGGGAAAGAAAAAAAATAATGCAAGGAAAGTAAAGATAAGTAAAAACTGCAGGTTTGTTGTGTATTTGATTGATGCCCCTTCCTTGCTCCCCTTGCTTATTTATATAGTAAGTATAACTACAAAAGGCAGTTTCCTTGATTATCGGCCATAACTGAGCCATGTTCAGGCGACCACTCCTTCTCAGTTCAAACTGCAAAGGAACTGTCCGCCGCCTTGGCCAATGAAACCACTTCTGACTGAAAGTGCCAAGATGCTATTGGTCAACTCACTTGGCCAGGCTGCCCTGTGGCCGAGAGCCCCTTCCTGACCGTGACAGAGTAGAGCGAAATCTGGGTGTAAACAGTTTCACCGAGATATAACGGTGAGCATGATGAAGGGAAGGGGCGCCAAGCAATGGTGTAGCAAGTGAACCAGTGATCCCAGAATCAGCAGCAGTTTCATTTCCCATGGTGGTAAGGAGAAGAGAAAATGAAGAGAGTGCTCGTTGGAGCCTAGGTTGCTCTGGGAACCATATTGTGTAAAGTGTTTAGTATTTCATTCCTAGAATTGTAATCGATTACATGAGGTATATAAGAGATGGAAGAATCTAAACTAGAATATAATTCCACATGTGATAATAGATAGAGTTTCTATATCACATGTGGATTACAAAGGTAAGAGATTAGATTAGATTACAAGAGATTGAGATTGGTATATATTAGGAAACCCAATATAGCCATTCCAAGAATGGGAAGGCTATATTGGTCAATACCTTTAAATACTTCCTAACTTCTTTGTGGAGGCGGTTCCTTAATTGAAACCTCATTTCAAGGGCTGTTACAACCGCCTCCTGTTACTTATTTTACTAACTAACTAATCCTTAATTCGGTCAAAGCTCCCCTTTCATCATCAGTCGTCCTGACCAAAATACTTAATCGCTACCCTACTATCAACATATCAGTCATGATTGACCGAAAATGGGTGTAAACAATATCCTACCTTAAAACATTGTATTCCTTTGAGGGAAAGTGCAAAAATAACTGGTTCCAAAGTCTTTTGTAACCACGTCGGTTACAAGCAACTTTACTCCACATTTAATACTACAATTTTTTTTTTTTTTATGAGAAACAGACAAAATATATTAACTATTGGAGTAATATATAGATTTGTTACATTGTCCAAGCTTAGCTAGATTCACAGCAAGTTGTATACACCTAGTATTTTTATAAATAAAACTTATATTAGGCGCATTATCAGAGATATATATAAGGTCTTTTAGCAGTTCCCAGGGCCAAGGATGTGTGGTTGGAGATGGAAGAATATCGGTGACCTGTTGGTTTGAACACCACACTTCTTTAATCTGCAACCCCATGCTCTTGGCGCTAGTTATACCCATTTTAATACTAACCAGGTCCGGTTCCAAACTGTTGGTAGGAGTAATGTGTCTTGCTGCAAAAAACATTAGACGACTGCCTAGTAATATTATAAAGGACAATCCTGCCAATTTTAGTCCAGGACTATAGTATCATGCATAGATTAAAACAAGAAAATTGAGAACAGGGAAACAATTAGAATTTTGAGACAAAAAAGCCTCACAGGGATTATTTGTTACAAACTGGGGCGGAATGGAGGGGGGGGGGGATACATTTAGATCTGATATCCACTTGTGCACATTATTTAGAACCTAGTGAGGGTCAAGTCTGGTGGTCTTATTGACCACCCGGTTTCTTAAGGTCCAGACAAAGTAACAAGTGATAATAAACACACTAAAAAACCATATTAAAGATTGCCTTCCTAAAGAGTGATTGTAAAGGAAAGCAATGCATAGATCCATGATGCTTGGATACTTCAGATGTTCAGTTCTCAGGCCTAGAGGTCCAACCACCCAAATGTGTTTAACCCAATCGCAAGATAAAAATTGATGCCGGGAGTACTCGATACAATTTCCACAAAAGGCGTAGGAGGAATCGATCTAGAGCCATTTTGAAAGAGTGGCCTTGAGAGGAAGTCCTGCATTTAGCAAATGCCAGAAAAAAACTTTAAACTTCAGGTGGATTGTGAGTTTCCAAAAGAAATTCCACCTGCAACGTTTTTTGGTAGAATCTTCCTAATTTCCTACAGTCTCTTAGTATGCTTTCTAATGAAGTGTCCCTTCATTTTAAAAAAAATAAATAAATCACGGGTGTATGTATGCTTGACTATTTTTTGTCTTTTCTTTTGCAACATCACCCTCACCTCGTAAAAATTAAGGTGGCATGTCAAGACAAACATGAACCTGGTACAAGACCTTGATTTTTTATTGAAATTTTTGAACCATTCAAATTATAAAATACAGAAAAAATATTTTTGTTAGGACTAAGTGGATCATATAATATCTTATTCAATGGCTAGAGAGAAGTGTTAGTGCTACGAACTATACGGACTACACATAGTCTTTAATAATGTAAAATATTTTAAAGCCATGTGTATGTTGGAAGCATAATTAGTGGGAAGCATGATAGTATTTGGCTATTTGTATGTAAGGGCAGGGGGAGCAGGAGACATGTCATTCACTATATAAGTAGCTGAAAAGCTTTAGGAGAGGAGATGTGTACGTATGTCCATAGCATTATTAGTAGTGAAAATGGGTATCTCTTCCTTTTCTCGTTCCCTCATTCTGGTAGTCCTTATCTGTGTCATCTTCTTCATGCAGATGCAGTTGGGAATGGTTTCTGCAGGTATGGGTAGTTATAATCTAGTCTACGTTTGGATGTCCAAAATATTTGATCAGTTTTCAAATTAAAAATTTCAACCTTTTCTGGACAATCAAATGTAGCCTCGGTTTTAATTACTTTTATGGTTTTAATGTATTTCATCAACTATGAATTGTTAGGTTGAATATGGATTATTTGTTTTGCAGATTCAAATGTAAGGAAGCTGCGAACAGGACCCTGGCAGCCTCCTCCAAAACCCAACATAAATCCGGGAACGAACGGAACCTACACCCCTCCTTTTCCCTGAACTGAAATCCATGAACGATTGATTAAAATGAGAAAAAGAGAAGGAAGAAAGAGCGGTTTAAATAATTTACACAGAAGCAAGGATGATCATGCCAATAAAGTTATTGTTGATTTATAGTTATTATTTGCTTATAATACCTCTTGTGGGCTGGATTATTGTGTAGGAGCATGACTACTATTTTACTAGCAATGTATCTTCATGCATGTTTGCTTATTTAGAATGCAATAAGATAACTCCACCTCTCCATGTCTCCTATTTGTTTCTCGTATTTTTAAGATAAAATGGAATATCTAGTGAAGTGTAACATTTCATGACCAACCATGTAGAGATACATAGGTAGATCTTGTTCTATGTAGGCTCACATGGATCCACTTCATGACATTGTCTCAAGTAATAAGGGTACTGGGGGATTAATATAATCCATGTGGCATGCATAGTGACGAAGCAAGGATCCATTCAATCACTCTCACTATGGATCGGTAGAAGCACATATAGAATGATATGTATGCTATGACGTAATATGCGAGTCTGGGCTCACTCCCCCCTCAGGTGCTTTCTCAGTCAGGACTGCTTGGGATTCAATCAGAGTTAAGTCGCCTACACCCTTCTGGTATTGGGCGGTCTGGCAGCAAGCACTTCATCCCCGCACTTCGGTGTTCGGTTGGCGAATGGTAAATGGCGCTCTACCCACGGACGACAAAGTGCGCCAAAAGAGGGTACCCTTGGTTTCCAGATGTGAGCTATGCATGGCAACAATGGAATCAGCCGAGCATCTCTTTTTGAACTGTGACTTCTCTTGCGCTATTTGGGGAGAAGCGCTGGGCTTATTTGGTGAAAATTGGGGTGGTTTCCCTTCCATTGAATTACTCTTCTCTTGGTGGCGTAGAAAATCCAAAATGGTACCACTTCCCAAAGCATGGGGGTCCTACTAATTAATATATGCCAGCAGATATGGATGGAGTGTAATAGGCGAAAATATGATAATGTGAAAAGATCCCCAACGCAGGTTTTGAAACTGTGCTTCAGATCTGTTACAGATTGTTCCCATATTAAAGAGGTTCCAATGAAGAATGTCCGTGACCTGGTGTTAGTTAGAAGGCTGCAAATCAACATCTGCAGAACCCCAGCGAGACATGTAAAGGAGGTTATATGGAAGCAGCCACCAAGAGGATGGAGAAAATTAAATATTGATGGTTCATCAATAGGTAATCCCTACGCTTCAGGAGCGGTCTGACTACTAAGGGACAGTAGGGGTTCAGTTATCAGAAGCTTTGCTTCTTACCAGGGTGTAGGTACAAACTTCATGGCAGAGATGGCAACTTTCTTCGATGGTGTAGATCAAGCAAGAAGCTTAAATATTACACACCTCTGGATTGAGAGCAACTCAATAGCAGTGGTATCATCCATTCTTGCTCGCAACATCCCATGGGCCTTCATTCAGAGATGGTGGTCAGCCTCCACCTTTTTAGATACCATTCAATGGCTAATTTCCCACTGTTACCATGAGGTAAATGCAGCAGCAGATATTTTAGCAAACCACGCAGCAAAGACAAAGACATCTAGTACATGGAATGACACTCCAAGCTTCATTGCATAGAAAGTATCTTGGGACGCTCTTGGCCGCCCCTCTTATAGATTTACATAGTCTCTTGTGCTAAGTTTTGGTTTGGGACCCAGCTTTCGTAATGAAAACCTGGGCCATGTTTCTTTAACGTTTCAATAATCCTTTTGTACTTTTCTTTACATCTAATATACACATTGCTGATCTTTATCAAAAAAAAAATGCTATGACGTAACTCTCACTGAGGTGGGCATGTCACTCACGAAAATATAAACGCTATACAGATTGAGTTGGGACTCCCCAGTGCTCCAGACTGCTACCTGGGCCTTCCACTTCCATATGACGGGGTAAGCATATCTCATGATCTCTTTCCCTTCTTCCTTTTTTTTTTTTTATATTTAAGTTTGAAAAGTGGAAATCCTCACTCTTTCTTTTCTTTTTCTCTTTTTTTTTCTTTTTAGGTGACCGCTGCTTGGTATGCTGACATGCGGCGTATGATGGCTGGCATGGATGAGGTCATTATTTCTAGGGTGGACATGATGCATTATTGGGTGAGTTTCTCTTTTTGTTTTAGATATATCTCCCCCTCTTCTTTTTTTTTTTTTTTTTTGTTTGTTGCTTTTTGCTCATAATTTATTTCCTTTCTTTTTCAGAGGACCCAGGATGCATTCCACCAGAGGGAATCTGAGAGACACCAGACTGAGCTTGCACCGGCTCAGGCCGAGAATGAGGCTTTTCGGTCAGCTAGGGACAGTACCAAGGGTACTGGGGGTGCAAGCTTCTCAGTGGAAGACTATCTTCCCCAATGATCATTTTTTGTTGTTTTTTTTTTGTTTTTTTTTTAGAACAACTTATTGTGATCGTTTGTATGATTTTGTACTCACACACTTTTTGTATATCAAATGACTTCTCTTTTCCCTAGAGGCACAAAGTTTTATTGTTAACTGGTTCAATTATATGGATAATGGAAAGGCAATTCAAACATAAAACTGACATCACTTGTTTGCAACATCTTTCCACCACGTATCTGATAGCAGAATCACCATTTCTTGAGTCAAGGCCTTTGGAGGTTTAAAATTCTCCAACTTAAACTGTTCAGGTTTTAGAGACACCAAAGAGGGGGACATAAAAACTGGTGTGAGTTAAACCCATGAATCTCACGTAGTTGCACCTTGTCATCTCTGATACTGCCACCTTGGTCTTCATCCAATGACAGTCCCACTGGATTTCTTTAACATTCCTCTTATCCAAGTATTCTTTCCAATCTTGGATCTTGTGAAATTCTTGTGTTTCCCTTCTTGCTTGGCGGCGCATAGGCCGGAGATGGGGCACGGGATTGGTTCCACCAGTCTTAACTTTTCTATCAACCACATCTGGGAATTTACTGGAGACCAATAATAGAAATCTATTCCATATTTCTAAGAATGGCACATGACGTCGCATCCTTTTCCAAGTTGCTTCACAACTTCCGCAATCATCGAAGACATGCCCTTTCCTGGAGTTGTCGGGAGGTATCTTCCAATTATGCAAAAGAGGTATGCTGGCTTTCTACATTGAACCCGACCTTCTTCTTCAGCTCTGTTGTTGCTGAAGATTTTCACCATTCTTAATGCTTCCACTTTGTCATAATTGAGAATCTACTTTATCTCTCTCTTATCCATGATGAAGAAATCTTCCAGAGTTTTGAGAAGTTGTTCCTTTTGCATGACTAGGATGAATAGTCTTCATGTTAACATGTAAGCCCAAAATTCTTCAATAGTTGGGGCTATCTTGACTTTTCCATAACAGAAGGCATGCAACTGAGGATCCCATCATTTAGATGCTTCTTGGAATGGATCATGATGAAGCTTGAAACATCTGATTCTCCCAGTATCAGCAACTTGATGTCATACAATAATGTAGGGCCATCCATATGCATATGGAGGGTCCATTGATGCAATTGTTCGTCTAATCCTTCTTTCCTTGGTCCTCGTATAATGCCTGCATTAAGGATCCTATCAGTACCCTGGACATTAGTAAGTCTTCAGTTGGTAACCAGCTCCTAGCAACCCTAGGTAAACTACCGGTCAAAATAATAGATTTTGAAGGCCAAATGGCGAGATCTATCATACTTACAGGGGATGCTGGTTTGCAGGGTTATGGAATGGACTAACACAATTCCCTCTTTTTTTTTTTCTTTTTAGACTACACTCGAACACGTCGAGTTGCCTACGTATCCCTTGAGAGGAATCAGGTCGAAAGTAGTTCAAGTTGATCAAAGAATTTAGCTGAAGTATTCCTTCAGTTGATCCATGTTGACCAATCCCCGAAAATATTTCCTATCAAGGTCGGTGAGATGCACCGATTTGCCTGGCAATATTGCTCTCACTCTGTAAGGACCACTCCAATTGGGTCAGAATTTTCCTCTTGGGTCATGTATCGAGGCCCTTTGCTCCCTCAGAACCAAACCTCCTTCTTTGATATTTCAAGGGCATACCGCCGTGTTGAATGCTCTAGCCATCCTTTGCTGATATTTTTTAAGGTTATCCATGGCTTTCATTCTCTTTTCATCTAAGAGATTGAGTTCTTCATATCTAGACCTCATCCATTCTCCTTCTGGCAGCTGACTGTCTAATAGTACTAGAAGGGAAGGAAACTGAATTTCCACAGGTAAAACGGCCGCTACCCCATATACTAGAGAATACGGAATTGCCCCAGTTGAGGTTCGAATTGATGTTCGGTAAGCTTATAAGGCTAATGGGAGCTTCTCGGCTCAGTCATTGTGTGCATCTGCCATCTTCTATAATATGACTTTCACATTCTTGTTAGCTGCTTCCATTGCTCTGTTGGTTTGAGGCCTGTAGGTAGTGGACTTATGCCTCTTTCTGCCAAATTTAGTACAAAGCTCTTCCACCTCTCATCGAAAATGCAAGCCTTGGTACGAAATCAATTGTTGAGGTACACCATACCTACAGATGATGTTTTCCTTTATGAACTTTGCTACTTTAGTAGCGGCTAGGACGACATAAGATTGGGCTTCCACCCGCTTGGTAAAATAGTCGATGGCGAGCTCGTGCCCATTGGAAGCCTTTGGAGTTATCTTCCCTATCATGTCAATTTCCCAAGTAAAAAAATGGCCATGGGGCTTTTAACGAATGCAACTTTGTAGGAGAAATGTGTATGATGTTAGCAAATATCTAACATCAGTGGCATCCCTTGACGAAAGTGGCACAGTCAGCTTCCATCGTTGCCCAACAATACCCTATTCTGAGTATTTTCTTGGTGAGCATTCTTGCATTCATATGTGGTCCGTAGATCCCTTGGTGAATTTCTTCCACAATGATCAGGGCTTGTTCCTCATCTGCGCATAGTAGTTGAATGCCATCATAAGACCTTTTATACAACAGGCTTTCTTGGAGAATGAATTAAGTAGCATGCATTCGCAGATGCTTCTTCTTTCCTTCCATGAAGTATTCAGGGTATTTCCTTTCATTCAACTATCAGTGCATACTGATGAGCACATTTATGTGTGAAATTTTAGGGCATAAATTATACATTTTACCACATTGGACAGAGTTACTCGGTGCTTTCTTGTGCTTTTCAGGGTTTAGGTGAATTCTTGTGAAAATGAAGGAGATGATGCTAAGGAGATGTTTTTAAGCTTTTTAGAAGTGTAAATGGATGCATAGCCCATTGAGTCAGCTTCGCAATGGTTCAAACAGCACTTAATTTCGAGTTGAAACAAAGAAGTTATGGCCGTTTCCGTAACGACGCGTGAAAATGGTCTGCAGGGGTTTATTTATAATTATTGACAGTTGGATGGGGACAAAGTAAAGCGGAAGTTCGGATTTTAGGAGCCTTAATGAATTATCAGAAGTTACTTTACTGTACCCGAAAGATTCCATTTGGAAGGCTCTGGACAGTCCAACTTCAACTTGAGATATCTTGGGCTCCCCAACTCCGAATTGGATGAAATTTGGGTCTATTTTGTGTGATTTTTCGCAAGGAACACAATGGTGAGACCTATATAAGCATCCCATGCTCCACGTTTTCTGAAGGACAGAATGGGTATTTTATTTATTCTTGAAGGAATCTTAGTCATCACCCTTACTCTCTCTCTCCTCCAACTTCTCAAGGGCACTTCTGGAATTCTACTTGGAATAGATTTATATTTTCTCATCTATGGAAGGTTGAAAAATCAAAGATGCTTTGATTTTATTACTTGGAGAAGATATCTACAAAGAAAAGGAAGCATTTGTTAGAATTGGAAGTTTATTTTTCTAGAAATAGAAGGTCTATGTAAACAATCTTCTCTTCTTCTTCTTTCTATTTTTTTCTTTTTTCTTAGGATTCAAGGCATTGTAAAAGAGGAAAGAGAAGAGAATATTTCCTTTTCTTAGGGAATATTTCTCCTACACTTCCATCTTCTCTCTTCTCCTCTCTTCCACCTATAAATACCCCCTACTTCTCTTGTAAAAATTTGCTCGTTCACTTAGTGAAATTTCTTTTCTTCTTCTCCTTCTAATTTGAGATTTTTGGCTTTTCTAAGTTCTAGTTTGCTTTTATAATTTTTAGTTAATGGTTATAATAGGTTTAGTTTATGCTTTAATTTCAATTTAAGTCTTCAATTAGGTTGTAATTTCTTAATTCTAGTTTAGGTTTTAAGCCTTCTAGTCTAAGTTCTTAAGTTGATGACAAGACTTGAAGATTTAGAAGAGGAGGCCATGGTAAGTTTATGCAAGTATTCAAGCTTTTCATTTACATTCATGCAAGCACATCCAGGTTTTACTATCTAAACTCTCAATCTCATTCTCCATCTCCTCTATCTCTCTCTATCTTCTTCTTCTTCCCCCTCTATTTCTTTTATTTTAATTTTATATGATTGTGGTTTATGGATGCATTTTTATTCCCTTATTTCTTTTTATGTGATTAGTATGTGTGGTTGTATTTTTATTCCTTTCAATTCGCTTTAGTTTGATAGGTTAGATGCTCATGTGTTAGGACGCCGATTTAATCCCTTAATTTTGTTAGATGCTTATGAGTTAGGATGCATTGATTTTCGTTAGTTTAATTAGTTTAATTTAACACTTTAATTTGGTTCATTTTGCATTACTTTTAAGTTAGTTAAATAGAGTGGCGTATATCTCCTTGTGTTCGACCCGTAGCTACGATTGACCCGTACGCTTGCGGTTTTATTTTAACTCAAACAAGTTTTTGGCGCCGTTGCCGGGGAGATTATTTTATTTATCTGATTTTTAAGTAGTTCGAAGTGTTTTAGTTTATTATTTTCTCTTCTTTTTTTTTTTGAAAAAAAAAAAAATCAGTTTTTGAAAACCTCTTCTTGTTTCTCTTCTGTTTCAAATAGTGTGCGCCCAATCTAAAGTCCTTCATATGCTTCAACCCTCCATCTTTTGGTGTCCCTCATAGGATTAAGTTACCTATGACGCTACATCTTGACTTGGTTGGGTGGATTGACATGTGACTTATCTTTGGAGGTGACCACTCTTGATAACAAGAAAGCGACATAGTGAGAGTGTTGGAAACATAAACGTATAGTAGACCTCCATTCTACATCAGAATTCATATTGGAGTCGCACGTAGGTGGCTATAGAAGACTATACGGGTTTCCTTGCTATCAACCTATATGGCATCCTTACAGCTTTTGAACCATTGTTTCGATTTTTGAGGGATAGAGATGCTCTATCTACCTTGGGGTCCCTCTTGTTTCTAGTTTTTTTTTTTTTTTTAAGTGTTTTATTTTTCTTTAATTTTTCTAAAGGAGACCTCATATCTATTTAGGTGGCTAAGGTGTGGACTCGTGATTCAAGTAATCGTCTTATTAGAAGGCCACCTTCTCTACCACCTTTACCATGGGTGACCAACAACCCAAGACTCTTAAGGATAGGTTTTACCCCACCAGGGCTGCACAACCCTCATGCATTAGTCTGCCTATTGTTACAGAGAATAACTATGAACTCAAGACCAACTTCATCAGCATGCTACCCCATTTCCATGGGATGGCTAATGAGGATGCATATCTCTTCCTTAGGGAATTTGAGGAGGTTTGTGTTCTAATTAAGGTCCAGAATTTAACTGATGATGCAGTTAGGCTTAGGTTTATATCCTTTGCCCTGAAAGACCAGGCCAAGAAGTGGCTCTATGGACTGCCAACAAACTCCATTAATACATGGGATGAGTTCACCATTGTCTTTTTGAGAAAATTCTTCCCTCTTCACAAGACCAATAAGCTTAAAAGTGACATCCTCCAGTTCGAGAGAAACCACATGAGTCCTTTTCTAAATTCATGGAAAGATTTAAGGACCTCCTCTTAGAATGCCCTCACCATGGTTTTGACTTGTGGCAGCTATGCCAAATTATTTATGAGAGTATTGATTATCAGACCAAGCAACTTGTAGAGTCTATGTGTCCAGCAGGCTTTACTTCTTTTTCTGAGGAGAATGATGCATGGACATTCTTAACCAACTTGGCTGATAAGACTAGGGAATGGAAATCTTCCCAAGAGGCTGAAAGGACCACTAAGGGGTATCTCATTGAGGGTATGCTAGCCAAGGAGACCAAACTTGATAGCCTCATAAAATGGTTGGAGTCCATAGTTCTTAAAGAGTCTATACCAGTTAATCCGGTCAACCAGGTCAACCATGTGTCGGTATGCAGTTGGTGCCAAACCCCTAGACACCTTTCTGAGGAATGCCCCAACACCTTGGTGGGCAATTCCAGCACTGAGAATGTAAGTGCTCTCTACCAAAATAACCCATATAACAATACTTACAATCCAGGATGGAGAAATCACCCCAATTTCTCATGGAATCAAGGGAACCAAGCAGGCCCATCCAACTTTAACCATCAAGGCCAGGTTAGTGTCCAAAGGACCAACTATGCACCACAAAGCCAAGGAATGTCTCCTAACCCCTTTCCCCCTCGTCCTCATCCAGGACCTTCTATTAATTCTGCTAGGCCTCCTCTCCTTGCACCTTATCAGCAACCCCCAGGGTTTACCAATATAGGAGAGGCAACAAGACTGAATGAGATGGACAACAAGATAGCTCTTCTCATGACAAGCCACAATAACATAGAAAAATAACTCACCCAGCTTGTCACAATCCTGCATAAGAGGGAAACAGGGAAGTTACCTAGCCAGCCTGAGCCAAATCCTAGGCATCAAGTTCATATTCAGCAAGGTACCCAAGCTCCTCTAATCAATGTTACACAAGGCCAACAGCACCAAGGGCCCTCCAGACAGGTAAATGTTATTTATGCTTTAAGGAGTGGCCGTGAGTATCAATAGGCTAGTGCACCTCAGTCTTTATCATCTCATACTCCTGTTGACTCTCCCCCTTCTGAAGAGGCCATTGAAGTGCCTACTGTTTCAGGTTCGTCTGATGAACCTAAAGATATACTAGATGATTTGGTTGAGGAAACCAAAGAGGATTCTGTTGAGGAAGTTAAAAAGACCAATCTTGAAAGAATTTATACCCCACCTGCCCCTTTCCCAAATAGGTTGGTTAGCAAGAAGTCTCCTTCTGTGGAGAAGATATTGGATGTGTTCAAACAGGTTTAGGTGAATATCCCCTTGTTGGATGCTGTTGCCCAGATCCCCACCTATGCTAAAGTCCTCAAAGACTTATGCACCCAAAAGCGGACCACCAATGTGCCCAAAAAGGCATTCTTGGCTGCTAACATTAGTTCTCTAATCTCACGCCGATGCGCCAAGCATAAGGATCCGGAAGCCCTACCATCTCTTGCACTATAGGCCATACTACTATTGATCATGCCTTATTGGACCTTGTTGCAAGTGTGAACCTCTTACCTTTTCATGTCTACCAACAATTGGGATTGGGAGAACTGAAACTGACCAAAATTACTCTTCAACTTGTAGATCGGTCAGTTAAAGTTCCTAAGGGAATGATTGAGGATGTCCTGTTGAAGGTTGGGGAATTTATTTTTCCTGTAGATTTTATTGTTTTAGATACCCAACCCACTGCTAACTTCAAGGACCAAATCCCAATCATATTGGGTAGACCATTCCTAGCTATCAATAATGCTTTAATCAATTGCAGGAATGGTCTCATGAAATTATCTTTTGGCAATACTTCTATTGACTTCAATGTGTTTAGGTTGGGCAAGCAGCCTGACATGGATGAAGAGGTGCATATGCTTCAAGGATTTTTCGATGATATTGATACGTTCTTTGAGATTAATTTTGATTCAGGATTTCAAGAATGTATGCAAGAATTGGAGGGTGTTGATGATACTCCCTTATCTGAGGTCTAGAGCATCCAACTACCTTTGGAGCCCCTTGGACCCCTATCCACTTTCATTCTCAAATCCTCTATTATTGAGCCCCCCACATTAGAGTTGAAGGCATTGCCCTCCAACCTCAAGTATGTCTTCTTAGGACATGATCATACTCTTCCTATTATTATTGCTTCTGATTTGACTTCTATTCAGGAAGAAGAGTTGATTAAGCTTCTAAAGGACAATAAGGAAGCCATAGGTTGGACCATGTCTGACATCAAAGGTATTAGCCCCTCCATTGTTCAACATCATATACATCTGATGGAAAGTTCCAAACCTTCTAGGGAACCCCAAAGGAGGGCTAATCTTGTGATGAAAGAGGCAATCAAGAAAGAGATCCTAAAATGCTTGGATCATGGCATCATTTATCCTATTTTTGATAGCCAATGGGTGAGTCCTGTGCAGGTTGTGCCTAAGAAAGGAGGAGTCACTGTAGTTGAGAATGCTAATAATGAGTTGATTCCAACCCGTATCCAAACGGGATGGAGAGTGTGCATTGACTATAGAAAATTGAATGTGGCAACTTGGAAGGACCACTTCCCCTTACCTTTTATTGATCAGATGTTAGAAAGACTAGCTGGCCATGAATATTATTGTTTTCTTGATGGTTATACAGGCTATAACCAAATTCCTATTGCTCTAGAGGACCAACACAAGACCACTTTCACATGCCCTTATGGAACCTTAGCTTACCGGCGTATGCCTTTTGGGCTTTGCAATGCCCCTGTTACATTCCAAAGGTGCATGATGAGTATCTTTTCTGATATGGTAGAGCACTTCTTAGAAGTGTTTATGGATGATTTTTCTATTCACGGCTCTACTTTTTCTAATTGCTTGCATCATCTCTCTTTCATTCTTAAAAGATGCATAGAAAAGAACTTGGTCCTGAATTGGGAGAAGTGTCACTTCATGGTAAAGCAAGGAATAGTTCTTGGTCACATTGTGTCCAAAGAAGGGATCAAGGTTGATAGATCTAAGGTGGACCTTATTGCCAATTTACAACCACCCAAGAGTGTGAAGGACATTAGATCTTTTCTTGGCCATGTAGGTTTTTACAGGAGATTCATCAAGGACTTTAGCCAGATAGCTAGACCTCTCACCTCTCTTTTGGCAAAGGACTGCCCATTTGATTTCTCTTCTGAGTGTCATGATAGTTTTGAGCAATTGAAAAGAGCGTTGACTTCAGCCCCCATTATTCAAGCTCCAATTTGGACAGTTTCATGCCTTTGATTTTGCTATAGGGGATGTTCTTGGGCAAAGAATCAATAAATTGCCCCATGTGATTTATTATGCAAGTAGGACTCTTAATGATGCACAGCTTAATTATACCACCACTGAGAAAGAATTTTTAGCTGTTGTGTTTGCTTTAGAGAAGTTTAGGCCCTACTTGGTTGGATCACATGTGATTGTTTATACTGACCATGCAGCTATCAAATATCTTGTGCAGAAGAAAGATGCCAAGGCTCGCCTCATTAGGTGGGTCCTTTTGTTACAAGAATTTGATCTTGAAATTAGGGATAAGAAAGGGTGTGAAAATTTGGTTGCAGATCATCTATCCCGGCTGCCTAATTCCTTGACTGTTGATTCTCTAGTCAACGAGAATTTTTCTGATGAGTATCGATGGCGGTGTCTAGTGAACCTTGGTTTCTTGACATTGTTAATTATCTGGTTACTGGTGTGACACCTGCACATTGGTCCACCCAAGATAAGAATCGTTTCTTTTCACAAGTTAAGTATTTCTTTCGGGATGATCCTTATCTTTTGAAGACCTGCCCGGATCAAGTAATCCGAAGATGTGTACCTGATCATGAGCAACAATCTGTCTTATCTTTTTGCCATGATCAGGCTTGTGGAGGCCAGTTTGGGCCTAATAAGACTGCGGCCAAAGTTTTATAGTGTGGATTTTATTGGCCTAGTCTATTTAAAGATGCTTTTACTTATTATAAGGCATGTTCTTCATGCCAATCCTTAGGGCGTCTTACTAAGAGAAATATGATGCCCCTCAACCCAATTCTGGTGGTTGAGGTGTTTGATGTATGGGGTATTGATTTCATGGGGCCTTTCCCTAACTCTTTTGGTAACCTGTACATATTACTTGCTGTGGACTATGTGTCCAAATGGATTGAGGCAGTTGCTTGTAAGACCAATGACCACAAGGTGGTTGTGAAATTTCTGAAGGAGAACATCTTCTTCCGTTTTGGTACTCCCCGGGCTCTCATTAGTGATCGGGGCAAGCATTTTTGTAATCGGCCTTTTGAGGCCCTCATGAAAAAGTATGGTGTCGTCCATAAGTTGGCCACACCCTACCATCCCTAGACCAGTGGCCAGGTTGAGGTTTCAAATAGGCAGATCAAGCAAATTCTTGAGAAAACCATCAACCCGAACCGCAAGGATTGGTCTAACCGATTGGTAGATGCGTTGTGGGCCCATAGGACAGCCTTCAAGACCGATCTTGGTCAATCTCCGTACGTCGGTGTATGGAAAGGCATGTCACTTATCTGTAGAGATTGAGCATAAGGCCTTTTGGGCTATCAAGAAGCTTAACTTTGACCTACGCACTGCGCGGTGCCCATAGGAAACTCCAACTATCCGAGTTGGAAGAGCTTAGGAATGAGGCATATGAGAATGCCCGAATTTACAAGGAAAAAACCAAGGCTTTCCATGATAGGCACATTTTGAGAAAATCTTTTGAGGTAGGCTAGAATATTTTGTTGTACAATTCTCGTTTGCATATCTTTCCAGGTAAGCTGCGTTCTAGATGGGATGGCCCCTATATTGTTCAAAAAGTTTATCCTCATGGGGCTGTTGAAGTCCTCAATCCAAGAACAGGAGCTACTTTCAAGGTCAATGGCCAAAGATTGAAACCGTACATAGAGATGCCTACTCCAGTTGATGAAGAGGTCATGAATCTCCATGAGCCTCTTTACCTTGACCCCTGATATCCTGGTATGTATCCCCTCCCTTGTCCTTATTCTTTCTTTTCTGCATGCATTGAGGACACTGCATGAATTAAGTGTGGGGGGGTGTGTTGGACTTTAATTGTGAATTTTATGAATTTTGAATTTTGTGAATTTTGATTGTGGCGATAGTTTTTGGGTATGTGCATAAGTCTCTTCGATTTGCAAAGTGAGAGTGAGAGGGAATTAGGTGCCCTCCTAGCAGGCGAAATAATAAAAAAATCCCTTTTCAAGGATGGTGGTTGGTTTGTATCCGGTGATGGGGATTGAGTTTGAAAATATGGGTGCTACTTCATGTGATGGTTAGATTCCTCTATGTGTTTATGGACCCCTTTGATCTTTTGGCTAGTAGTTGAGACCAATTTGTTTGTGGCAAGGCAAGGCATGAAAGTGGAAGTGAATGAAAAAAAAAGAAAAAGAAAAAAAACAAGGATCGGAAAAGAAAGTGGAATTCCTTAGGACTAGACAGGGCACTGTGCCTCATGAAGCAGGGTGACTTGATCGAAATTCCTTGGAAGAAAACTCAAAAAAAAAAAAAAAAAAAAAAACTCTTGCATCAATGTCTCAATGTCTTATGGATATATGCAAAAGCGAAGCTACCAAGTATTTGGGTGTCTACGTGTATGCTCCACCATGTCATTCGAGAGAAACGATAGTGGAGTAGAAATAGAGTTTGTGGTTGAGAAAAAAAAAAACTTTTGCCTTAATGCAAAAAAAAAAAAGTATGGTCAACAATACTCAATGCCTAAGTCTTTGGTTCCATCGATGCTATGGGGGGTTTACTTGAAGGTGAGTAGTGTTCAGAAAATATGAGGAGATCCCTTGAACTTGATGCATGCTTGTTACTTGAATTGATGTGGGGTGATAAAATTCAAGTGTGGGGGAACCTTTGGCTCCTTGATCTTTAGTTGAACACTTTTTGGGATTATGTGCACTGTCCTACTTATGCTATGATTAAAATTTGCAGCATTCATTTACAATTGAATTTTGAGTGTATATTCACTGCAAACACCTACGAGACACAACTCGTCCACTAGGGGTAACCTAGGGGTTTAAAGGCTTGTTGCACATGCTAAGTGCAACCGTGATTCCTACGAAAGTGAGTTAGGATTTTCTGCATTCTAGGTTAGTTTTTGTTTTTGCTTTACTTGAGGACAAGTAATGGTCAAGTGTGGGGGAATCTGATGAGCACATTTATGTGTGAAATTTTAGGGCATAAATTATACATTTTACCACATTGGACAGAGTTACTCGGTGCTTTCTTGTGCTTTTCAGGGTTTAGGTGAATTCTTGTGAAAATGAAGGAGATGATGCTAAGGAGATGTTTTTAAGCTTTTTAGAAGTGTAAATGGCTGCATAGCCCATCGAGTCAGCTTCGCAATGGTTCAAACGGCACTTAATTTCGAGTTGAAACGAAGAAGTTATGGCCGTTTCCGTAACGACGCGTGAAAATGGTCTGTAGGGGTTTATTTATAATTATTGACAGTCGGATGGGGACAAAGTGAAGCGGAAGTTCGGATTTTAGGGGCCTTAATGCAATTATCAGAAGTTACTTTACTGTACCCGAAAGATTCCATTTGGAAGGCTCTGGACAGTCCAACTTCAACTTGAGATATCTTGGGCTCCCCAACTCCGAATTGGATGAAATTTGGGTCTATTTTGTGTGATTTTTCGCAAGGAACACAATGGTGAGACCTATATAAGCACCTCATGCTCCACGTTTTCTGAAGGATAGAATGGGTATTTTATTTATTCTTGAAGGAATCCTAGTCATCACCCTTACTCTCTCTCTCCTCCAACTTCTCAAGGGCACTTCTGGAATTCTACTTGGGATAGATTTATATTTTCTCATCTATGGAAGGTTGAAAAATCAAAGATGCTTTGATTTTATTGCTTGGAGAAGATATCTACAAAGAAAAGGAAGCACTTGTTAGAATTGGAAGTTTATTTTTCTAGAAATAGAAGGTCTATGTAAACAATCTTCTCTTCTTCTTCTTTCTATTTTTTTCTTTTTTCTTAGGATTCAAGGCATTGTAAAAGAGGAAAGAGAAGAGAATATTCCCTTTTCTTAGGGAATATTTCTCCTACACTTCCATCTTCTCTCTTCTCCTCTCTTCCACCTATAAATACCCCCTACCTCTCTTGTAAAAATTTGCTCATTCACTTAGTGAAATTTCTTCTCTTCTTCTCCTTCTAATTTGTGATTTTTGGCTTTTCTAAGTTCTAGTTTGCTTTTATAATTTTTAGTTAATGGTTATAATAGGTTTAGTTTATGCTTTAATTTCAATTTAAGTCTTCAATTAGGTTGTAATTTCTTAATTCTAGTTTAGGTTTTAACCCTTCTAGTCTAAGTTCTTAAGTTGATGACAAGACTTGAAGATTTAGAAGAGGAGGCCATGGTAAGTTTATGCAAGTATTCAAGATTTTCATTTACATTCATGCAAGCACATCCAGGTTTTACTATCTAAACTCTCAATCTCATTCTCCATCTCCTCTATCTCTCTCTATCTTCTTCTTCTTCCCCCTCTATTTCTTTTATTTTAATTTTATATGATTGTGGTTTATGGATGCATTTTTATTCCCTTATTTCTTTTTATGTGGTTAGTATGTGTGGTTGCATTTTTATTCCTTTCAATTCGCTTTAGTTTGATAGGTTAGATGCTCATGTGTTAGGATGCCGATTTAATCCCTTAATTTTGTTAGATGCTTATAAGTTAGGATGCATTGATTTTCGTTAGTTTAATTAGTTTAATTTAACACTTTAATTTGGTTCATTTTGCATTACTTTTAAGTTAGTTAAATAGAGTGGCGTATATCTCCTCGTGTTCGACCCGTAGCTACAATTGACTCGTACGCTTGCGGTTTTATTTTAACTCAAACACATACTAGGGGCCTCCCATTCTTGGTGAGTAGATCAACTGGCTCTCCGTATGCTGGGCTAGTTCCTTCTTTTTTTTTTTGAAATTCTCATTCATTTTTATTGGAAATTCTCATTCATCATTTTTTTTTTGATTCTCATTCATTTTATTTTTGCTCTTTTTATTTTGGAATTCTCATTCATTTTTTTTTGCTCTTTTCTTTCTCAGAAGCTTGAAAATGGGTTCGCACATCGTAGTTAAGCGAGATATGAATCGACTGATGTATTCGATGCGGCCTAAGAACCTTTGTACTTCTTTCTTCATCCTTGGTGCTAGCATTTCGGTGATGGCCTTCATTTTGTTAGAATCTTCCTCTATTCCTCCTTCGCTGACAAGGAATCCTAGTAGTTTGCCTGCCCTTGCTCCAAACACATACTTTGGGGGTTCAACCTTAACTTGTATTTTTTTATGCTTTTAAAGAATTTTCTTAATGCTACAAACTGACATTGCCGATCTATTGATTTGACTATCATATCATCAACATATACTTCCACTTCTTTGTGTATCATGTCGTGCAGTAAGGCCGTAGCTGCTCTTTGATCCGTTGCCCCCAGCATTTTCAAAAGGAACCACTTTATAGCAAATGTCCCCCATGATGTGGTGAAGGCTTTTTTTTTTTTCTCGATCCTTTGGACATATGCTAATTTGGTTATAGCCAGAAAATCCATCCATGAATGATAGCAACGCATGGCGTGTAGTGTTGTCGACCAGTATATCGATATGGGGCAACGGGAAATCATCCTTGGGACAGACCTTGTTTAGGTCACGGAAATCAACACACATTCTGACCTTCCCATTCCTCTTAGGAACTGGAACAATATTGGATAACCACTGAGGGTATTGAGTTACTTGGAGGAATCCTGCATTCCATTGCTTGATGACCTCTTCCTTGATTTTCTCGCTCCATTCGGGCCGCATCCATCTCGGCTTCTGCTTGACAGGGCGAGCATCCGGATATGTAGGTAACCTGTGCTGCACGATTTTTGGGTTGATTCCAGGCATGTTCTTGTAAGACCAGGCGAAGACTTCCTTGAACTCCTTGAGGAGAGAGGTCATTCAGGATACTTCTTCGTTACTGAGAGAAGAACCAATTTTGATCATTCAAGGGCATTGGTCAGTTCCCAGATTTATAAGATGAGGGTCCTCTCGGACGAGTTGAGCCTTTCTTTGCTCCAATTGTTTCAAGCACATTATCGTTCTCAGAAGAATAAGAAGAAGGAGAAGACGAGTAATACTCAGAATCATCAATTTTATTCATGATAAGAGGGGGAGCACAAACGGACTCAACAGACTGAAAGTTTCCAACCTCCTTTGGGAAAGGGACTACAAACTCAGAAACAGACTCAGATAGGATTACATCAGAGCTGGCTACAACTTTAGACTCAACAATGTGGAAATTTTCAATCACCCTTGCTTAGTTTTCTATGGATCCTTGAAGAGCTTATATGAGAAACTGAGGTACTAGCCCTCCTTTTTCCTTAATGATTGCTGCTATTTCGAATAGTCCGCCAATTCCCTGATCCTCTTGGATTCTAGCTTTGTTTGCTTGATCTGGTTCCATAGCCACCCAATCTACTTCATCTTTGAATAATATCTCAAACCCTGGTTGAAATCATGGCTCATTGTTTCCATAGTAAGGAAAGTTCTCTCCTTCCTTCACAAAGTAATCGTTCAAGGTCTTGAAATAAAGAATGCTTTTGGTTGTAAGGTTTCTTTGTTTCGAGACACCCTTCTTTGGAACCTTTCTTGGACTGGAGCCTAAACTATGACCGTTAGTGTTGGCTTGTATCTTTGGGAAAGCTGGAATCCCCTGCTGCTTCTATCACGCCTCCATCTAGATGTAAGATATTTTACCACATAGGGGGTGACTGGGACAACACACATCATCCCAATACCTACCAGGATCACAAATACAGTGTCTCGAGCCACAGTCCACCCTGTCATCAATCGTGATAACAATAAGGAATGTACCCAAATGGAATAAATCGTTCCAATAATAGAGTTACCGGAAGTGGAATTAAATCAAATCATGTGAAATTATAGAGCATCGATTCTCTAATGATAACACATAGTACAATTTCCATAAATGTAACCATTCAATCTTTCCTTATAATTAAACATATAGTTTATACATGATTGTGGATGATTATAGAAATTAAATAATAAATAATCGCCACTAGGGCACCATTCTTGGGTGTACATCTACATCCAAGTCACAGCCACCAGCTCCACTTGATTTGCATCCAACGGTGCTCGTCAAGAGGTTACCTGCATATCAACTAAAAAGGGTTGCACAACGAGGTTAGCTATACTAGCTAGTGAGGGAGCAAAGGGGAATGCACATACATACACACAAATAATTTTAATCAGAATGATGCATGCCAATGTTAGATTTATTTTTGACCTAACACACATTTCTATAGGTCAAGTGTATGCTACTGTGATAACTCGGGAGACACTGAGGGTCACTTAACTTATCACCCCAGTTAAACCTCTATTATCACACGGGAGCCTATGCCTGTAGAAACCATCCAGTCACCCAGTGGCAGACTCTGATAGCCTTCACTACCCCTGTCCTGGCCTCTCCCACCTCCACAAATCACAGGTGCTCAGACTATCTAACACATAAACCCCTGCTGACAAGGGTCGTAGTATAAGGGAGCAAGCATCCTAGCCACAAATATATTACATGCAAGTTCTATCGTCCAGAGAGGTATTTCGGGTACATCAACATCCCATTCCATCTAATACCCGGGTACCAACACGGCACGACACATACAGATCAGGATGGTATATAATAGTTTTCATAATTAAATGAATTGGGGTTCCGATACCGGTACACCCGGCACCATAGCCCGATACAATGGTGAGAATAATATCGCATTCATAACAGTTCACATTTGAATAATATTGCAATGCGCACGATGCTTATAATTATATAATAGCATGCTTAAGATTGTCAAATATATATGTATTCAAACCCAACAAAGTCACCCAAAACCTACTCACCGAACTCGGGTGTCACCCAGCGTGGTTGACATGAATCCCATCGGTGCACTAGCTATCCATTAAGTTGGGTAGCCTAAAAACACAAAAGCAATCATTAAAGCATTTATAGAAGGGTCCCATGCTAGACCCCGAGGTTAAAATCAAGTTTCAACCAAGACAGCATGAGCGGACTCATGGACAGAAGCAGCAGGGTGAATCTATCCCTGACTCCGTTCAGGCCAAAAGGTGAAAACATAAGGAGCAAATCCACGGATGGAACATCTCACTTGGATCTAGTCGTGCATCCATTCGATTTTTGAGACACACTGGAGAGCGAGCGGACT
The DNA here is from genome assembly GCF_018873765.1 of Telopea speciosissima. NCBI lineage: Eukaryota > Viridiplantae > Streptophyta > Magnoliopsida > Proteales > Proteaceae > Telopea > Telopea speciosissima. Next base: position 47,048,221 of record NC_057920.1, read on the forward strand.
CACCGGCGGTTGCGCCATCTTCATCCGTCCCTGCATCCATTCTATCCCTGAGACTTACCCGAGAGTAAACTGACCCATGGGCGGAGGCAACAGATTGGATCCACTCCTTCATCCATTTAGGTCAAATCACAGGGATTACACTGGGTGGACTGACGGACGGTACCATGATTGGTGGATCCGATCGTGCGTCCATCAGCAGTCTTTTTTGAGATTTCAAAGGGTTTCTTCTCCAGCTTGAGGCTTGGAGTGCACCCAACTCTCAGAGACATGGGAGGGGTGTCTAAGTCTCCCTAGGGTCACTAGAACCTAGGCTTACCCCATGGATTAAAGATCATTTAAGGGTTTGGTCTCAATTTGGTCCAAGGGTTGGGTTTCAAGTCCTAAAACTAAAGCTCAACAGCAATTGCGGCAAATGCAGCACTTAGGAACCATTTCTACAGCTAGGTTAGTACCGTTAGAGCTCCAATAAGGGCTAAGCATCACCTTGAGTCCCAAATGGAACCCTTGTGAATTCACCGAGAGGGGGGTGAATAGGTGAAGGTTATAAAATTAAAAACTTATGCAAAAAATAAATAAGTAAAGATATCCAAATTGACAAGCAACAATTAAAAGAGTGACACAAAGATTTATAGTGGTTTGGCCAACACGAGCCTATGTCCACTCCTCTCAACTTAGAGAGAATTTCACTATAAGAATCTTGAGTAAGAGCAAGAGAACTCGTACAACTACTCTTGAAAATGAGCAAGAAGACTCAACAAAACTACTCTTGAGTTAATGAGCAAGAGGACTCAAACTTCTCTTGATTCCGAGCAAGAGGACTCAACAACAACTTATGCAAAATAAAGTGAAATACTAAGGGTTTCAGAATTACCTCAAACCTTAGTAGAATAAATGCTACCTTTCAAAACATGAAGCTTGAATGCAAATGAGAATGAAGGGACCAAAGTGAGATAGATTTTCCTTGGATTGATGTTAGTAATCTCACTTGGGAGTGACTTGTTCTTGGAGGCACTTAATTGTGATTCAATGATGTTGATTGATGTGTTTAGAGCATAAAATAATTTGGTATTTATAGCCAAAGAAGCTAGAATTAATTAGGAATCCAATTAAGGATCGGATTCCACAGTCTATAAATAATCTTGTATGTTGGATGAGAATCTGATAAGCCGGATCACCTAACTTCCATTTAAAACACAGAAAAAATGGTCAAGTCATAAAAGACCAGTAATGATTCGGTATGCTAGATGGGAATCCGGTATGCCGGATCAGGGCAAATTGTAGGTTCTCGGGTTCTCGGGATCCGGATATGCTGGATCCTGATCCAGCTTGCTTAACCAGGCTACTAGTTCTTTTTTTCTGAGATTTTCCATTAATCCGGTATGCCGGATCTGGAACCGGTATGCCAGATTGGGCAATTTCAGTTAAAATTAGTCCAATTCCATTAGGGTTTGGCTTGGGAATTTCAAACCCATTTAGTCACAAGTTTTAAGGGGTTAAATAACCACCTAAGGTCATTCTAGATGGATGCATGCGTGTGTGTGTGCATTACATCAAATGTGACTCAAAGATTACATATGTATAAATTACAATGTCTTCAATCTTCAAACTTCAAGAAAACAAACTTCAACTCTTTTAGCTTCCAATGTTTTGACTTTCAAGCTTTCAATCTTCCTGAGTATGGTCTTGTAAACTTATATACGCTCCCCCTCACTTGGTGCCATGCTTTGACTCTAAAAACGCTTAGAACATAAGCATTAGTCTAAGGATGGTCTTATTTGTTATCATCAAAACAACTATGTCATCATGGAGATGACTTGGAGGGTATAGGGCCATGTGTGCTTCGCTAACAATCTCCCCCTTTTTGATGATGACAAATAATCCATAGAAATAAATAATGGAGAGCAAAATAAAAAGACATAATATAGAGATGTAAGAACAAATTTATTCATAAAGCATGTTTATTATAATAAGCATAAAGTAGTAGTAGTTCCATACATCTATTACAATCTATTCCAAGCCCACAAATACTTCTCCCCCTTTGGCCTTATCAAAAAGAGGGGTAACAATATCAAGCATTAGGATCAAAGGGTGGAAGAGGGGGAATGGAGCTTGAGGCACCGGAAAAAGGTGGTCGAACTCCTTGAGGAGTGGCTCCCAGTGTGTCAAGAGAGAGATGGCCAAGATTGAATGCAAGACAATGAATGGCATTAAGGATTTTGTCTTGGCGCACATTGAGATTGTCAAATCCGGTCCTCACATCATTGCGGAGAGATGTCACATCTTATTGAATTCGCTGTTGACCAAATTCAAGTTCCATGATATGATTATTTGCTTCATCCATGTACTCATCAACGCTTGACACCCATTCTTGTAGAGATGCTGGAAAGCCTTCTTGAGCTTGACGAGGAGAGGGCACATTCTCATCCAAATCGTCTTCTTCTTCAACAAATACATTGGAGGGAGGAGGAATAGCAATAGTATGAAAGCTATTACGGGTAATGTGTTGAAAAGTCAGAGTGGATTCTTCTTCTCGAGTGAGATCAATATCAAAAACTCGAAAGAGACGAGTGAGAAGTCTCCCATAAGGTAGATTGGTGTGCTTTTGGGGGTGAGCACAAGATTCCATATTCCTCATGATAAAGTACGGAAGGCAGGTAGGGGTATTGGTGTAAACACAGTAAGTATGGTAGGCTTGAGGAGTGAGACACTTATTTCGATCGCCTCCCCGAGGAATAAAGTTATGCTGAATAATGTAAGAAATAACATGGGGAATGAGGCGAAGTCGTCCAGTTGCCACTATTGCCGCTTGAGGATCATAAATCTCCAAGATGGAGGAATAGACTTCTTCATGGTTGATGAAGTCCCTAAAGATGGTGCTTTTAGGAGTTCAAAAATGCAAGGTCCATCGCAAGAGAGTCCGAGATGGCGAACAAAATCGGCAACGAAAAGCTCTATATGAACGCTTTTCACATATGAGTAGAGTTTCAAAGAATCTTCTGCCCCGCTGAAATAAAGGTTGGTGTAGAAATATTTGACTAATTGAGGATAGCAAGGTTCAGCCATGTTGAGAAGGGGCTCCCAACCAATGTCTTTGAACATGTCCTCAAGTCGAATACTATTGAAGGAGAAAGTATCGACTTCATGGCCTTCCTAAATTTTATGGGTGAGATATAGAGGCCAATTTGCACGACATTCGAAAGAGCGAAAGAGACGATCTTCTCTAGGAGCATAAGGTTGTCTCAAAGAGCTTCCAATTCTAGTTCTTTTGGATGGTTGTTGCCCTTCAGGCAAAACATCCTTGGCTCTTCGACTCATGTTCAAGAGAATTTTTTAGGAGCGAGAAAATAGAATTTTAAGTATTTGAGATGGTTTGAGACAAGACAAAGAGAGTAGAGTGAATAGTGATTCAGAAATAGACAAAATGGGGTCATTATATAGGCTTGAAATACACTGCAACAGTCATAAAACGGGCAAACAAATTCAAAAAATCCGGTTTACCGTTTGAGGATCCGATATACAGTTTCATGCATTAATGGTTAAAAATTGCCAGAAACGCTGATCCGGTATACCGTTTCAAGAAAAAATAGTATGAAACCAGCATTTTTCTTTTAAAAATATTTTTTCAGTTATTCAAAAGGGTCACACAAGCCAAGGTCTCTTCTAAGAGAGCATAATCTTTCTTCATTCAGGGGTTTTGTGAAGATGTCCGCAAGTTGCATCTCGGTCTCAATAAAGTCGAGTCGGATGTCACCTCTTTGAGCTGTATCACGTAGAAAGTGATGACGAATGTCATTATGCTTAGCTCGAGAGTGTAAAATCGGATTCTTACAAAGATTAATTGCACTTGTATTATCACATTGGATTGAGGAAGTGTCAAACTTAACTCCATAGTCTTGGAGAGTTTGCCTCATCCATAGCACTTGTGCACAACATCATCCTGCGGCGATGTATGCAGCTTCAGTGGTAGATAGAGCTACTGAGTTTTGCTTCTTACTAAACCACGAAACCAAACATGATCTAAGAAAATGATAAGTACCACTTATACTTTTTCGATCAACATGACAACCGAAAAAATCGGCATCAGAGAAGCAAATAAGGTCAAAGTCATTGTCTAAGTGGTACCAAAGGCCAATGCTTAGAGTTCCTTTCAAGTACTTAAAGATTCTTTTCACGGTACTCAAATGGGATTGCATAGGTTTGGCTTGGAACTTAGCACAAGCACAGACACTGAACATTATGTCCGGTCTACTAGCCGTTAGATAGAGTAAACTACCTATCATACCTCTATATTTGGTTGGGTCAACTGGGATTCCATCTTCATCCTTGGACAGAGTTACAGATGTACTCATTGGAGTGCTAGATGACTTCTGTCCGTTGATGTCAAACTTCTTTAATAATTTCTTAAGATATTTAGTTTGACTAATGAAAATCCCTTTAGGGGTCTGTTTTATTTGAAGTCCTAAAAAGAAGTTCAGTTCACCCATAAGACTCATCTCAAATTCACTACTCATACTATTGCTAAAATCATGACAAAGAGATTCATTTGTAGATTCAAATATAATATCGTCTACATATATTTAAACAATAATTATGTCATTATTCTTATGTTTCACAAAGAGAGTTGTATCTATCTTACCCATAGTAAAACCATCATCGATAAAAAACTTACTTAGTCTGTCATACCATGCTCTTGGAGCTAGTTTCAAGCCATACAAGGCTTTCTTCAGCTTGTAGACATGGTCTAAAAATTTTGGGTCTTCGGATCCAGATGGTTGGATGACGTATACTTTTTCATTGATGAAGCCATTTAAAAATGCGCTCTTCAAGTCCATTTGGTGTAACCTAAAATTCTTATGACAAGCAAATGCAAGCAACATTCTAATTGATTCATGTCTGACTACAGGAGCATAGGTCTTATCGAAGTCAATGCCTTCCTATTGGTTATAGCCTTTATCAACCAGTCTAACCTTATTTTTTAGTTATGTTACCATCTTCATCAAGTTTATTTCTAAATACCCATCAAGTTCCAATAATTTTGGAATTTGAGGGTCTAGGCACTAAATCCCAATCTTGATTCCTTTCAAATTGGTTAACTCTTCTTGCATAGCAATTATCCAATTACTATCCAAAAGTGCTTCTTTAATGTTCTTGGGATCAATGGTAGATATGAAAGCCACATTGGAACAAACATTTTGGATTTTACTCCTAGTTTGTATACCTTTATCTAGGTTTCCAATGACAAGGTCAAGGGGATAGTCTTTGACAGTTTTAATCTCTTTAGGAAGTTGATGTACTTGATCATTAGGTTCATCTAGAGTGACTTTTTCAATTCTTTTCCTAATTTCAAGTACTTCATCTTCATCATCTTCTTCAAGGTCTTTATTCTTGTCTTTTGCCATAGATTCATCAAATCTAACATTCATAGACTCTTCCACAATTAGTATTCTTTTAATAAACACTCTATATGCTCTACTATTTGTGGAGTAGCCTAGGAATATACCATCATCTGCCTTTTCTTTAAATTTTCCTAAGTTATCCTTAGTATTAAGAATAAAACAAGCACAACCAAAAACTTTGAAATAATCAACTTTAGAAAATTTGTTATGAAACAATTTATAGGGGGGCTTTAACAAAATGGGTCTTATCAAAACCTGGTTTAACACATAACAAGCCGTGTGAACAACTTCAGCCCAAAGATATTTAGATAGGGAATACTCATTTAGCATTATCCTAGCCGTTTCTTGAGCAGTTCTATTCTTTCTTTCAACCACACCATTTGATTGTGGTGTTCTAGGGGCTGAGAAATTATGTGTTGTACCTTGTTTTCAACAAAACTCACCAAATTCTTCAATATTATGAAATTCACCACCATGATCACTTTTTATGAAAGTGATCAAGTAACCCTTTTGATTCTGTATTCTCTTGCAAAGAGCTACAAATTCTTCAAAATCATCATTTTTGTGCTTGAGAAAGATGATCGAAGTGAATCGGGAGTAATCATCTACAATAACAAATGTATACTTTTTACCTCCTAGGCTTGTGGTTTCTATAGGTCCAAACAAGTCTAAGTGATGTAATTGTAGAGGTCTTGAGGTGGCAACATAATTAATTGCCTTATGGAAAACTTTTGTAAGTTTACTTCTTTGACATGCTCCATAAGAGTGTTTTTTATCAAATTTCAACTTAGGAAGATTTCTCACAAGGTTTTTAGAAGAGAGGGATTTAATAATCTTGGGATTAATATGTCCCAATTTCCTATGCCATAGGGTTGCATCATCAAATTTAGATATGAGACAAGCATCATGAGATTTTATATTAAATGTGCAAATATAGACATTATTCTTCCTACAACCCTTAAGAATTATGTTATCATCAGAATCTTTAATCTCACACTTGGAGGCATTAAAATTAACACAATAGCCATTATTGCAATGTTGACTTACACTAAGTAAATTGTACTTAAGATTATCAACTAGACTGACGTTAGAGATTATTGTACCTCCAAACTTTATCGATCCATTTTTAATGATTCTTCCTTTGCTGTTGTCTCCGAAAGACACTCATTCTCCTTTTTGTTTCCTGAGTTCCGAAAACATCATTGGGTTGGATGTCATATGCTTTGAGCAACCACTATCAATATACCATTCATGTTGCTTACCTATAAGACAAGAATGCTTAATAAAACTTTGGTCCCCATTGAGTGTTGGGTCCATCATTGTTAGTATTATACATTTCTCTTGGTCTCCACACCATTTGGTCACCATTTACCTTTTGGTTTCCATACCAACTTGTGTATGGTTGAGAGTTCCAAGGTCTTTGATTTTGAGACATTCTATATGAACCTTGGTTATTGGATGGCCTTTGAGCTTTTGATGTATTTTTCCTGTTTTAGCCATTGAAGGGTCTTCTAGGAGGGCGAAAAGGTTGCTTCATATGATAGCATTCCCAAACAGTGTGTTCATTCTTATTGCAATTATTGCATACAATCGTGGTCTTTCCTTTGGGATTGGGTTTGCTAAATTGAGGAGTTTTCATTCTAGCATAACATTCCTCAATTGAGTGTCTTTTCTTTCTACAATAGTTGCAAAATTTCTTCTTTACTTTCTTACTTGTTATTTTACTTGAACTTGCCACTTTGGTGTGATTTGAACCTTTAATCACATCATAACCTACTCCTTCCTTATTGAAGGATGCTTTGGAGGCATTTCCAAGTAAGATATCAAGGGTCTTTTTGCCATTTGTAAAGGACTCTAAGGCTTTACACAATTTCTCTTTTTCTTCTTCCAAAATATTCACTTGAGAAGTTAGAGTTGTGTTTTGGTCTTTGAGGGTGTTTATCTCCTTTAGGAGATTTTTCTTAGTGGTAGCTAATTCCACGCTACTTTGGTATAAATCTTCAAAAACTTCTTCCAATTCTAAAAAGTCCTTATCGTTATGAGAAGGGGAAGTAAGAGTTACCTCATTTTGGGTTTCTTCATCTTCAGTAGCCATGAGTGCCAAATTTGTTTGTTCTTCTTCTTCTTGTGATGATTCATCCTCATCCTCTTCATCACTTGAGTCAAAAGAATGTTCAGCTTTGTAGGCTTTCTTCTACTTCTTTATCTTTAGACAACCTCCTCTGAAATGTCAAGGTTTCTTACACTCATAGCACACAATGTCTTTTGAAGTATTGTCAGTATTATCCTTAGAAACATTCTTACCTTTTTGGTCTTTGGAAAATCTTCTCTTGTTGAATGAGGTTTTGCCCTTGTTTTTTAGGAATCTTGAGAATTTCTTTGACAAATAGGCAATTTCATCATCCAAAAGTTCTTCATCATCGTCGTTTATATTATAGGTTTTGAATGCAACAACTTTCTTTTTTGGTTCCTTAGGCTCCTCCTCCTTGGTATCTTGCTTTAGCTCCATCTCATGAGTTTGGAATGATCCCAACAGCTCATCTAGGCTTATCTTGTCAATGTCTTTTGATTCTTTATAGCAGTAGTCTGGGGTCTCCATTCTTTTGAGAGGGATCTTAAAATCTTTCGAACGTTCTTTCCATTTGAGTAAATTTTTCTTAATCCTTTCAACTTGTTCACAATGTTAGTAAATCGAGTAAATATAGCATATATATCTTCATCATTTTTCATTTTAAAAAGCTCATACTCATTTACTAACATATCAATTTTAGATTGCTTAACTTTAGAAGTACCTTCAAAGGTCACTATAAGCTTATCAAACATCTCCTTAGCGGAGTCATACATGCATGTGCTATTGTACTGCTTTTCTCTTATGGCACATTGAAGATAGCTTATAGCTACATAGTTGAGTTACATTTTAGCTTTTTCAGCTGGGGTCCATTCTTCTTTGGGCTTGTATATGATATTTGGTCCATTTTTAATAACTTCTCATGCATCAATGTTGTTGGCACACATGAAGTTCTTGAAACGATTCTTCCAATCGGAGAATCCTTCTCCTTCAAAGAAGGGAGGTCAGGTAATATTATAACCTTCAAACTTACGATTAGCAGAAGTTTCCATAGTCTTAAAGCTCTTAGTTAGATTAAAAAATCACGGTCTTGAACTTCCGCTCTGATACCAAATGTGAATTCACCTAGGGGGTGAATAGATGAAGGTTGTAAAATTAAAAACTTATGCGAAAAATAAACAAGTAAAGATATCCAAATTGACAAGCAATAATTAAAAGAGTGACACAAAGATTTATAGTGGTTCGGCCAACACGAGCCTATGTCCACTCCTCTCAACTCAGAGAGAATTTCACTATAAGAATCTTGAGTAAGAGCAAGAGAACTCGTACAACTACTCATGAGAACGAGCAAGATGACTCAACAAAACTACTCTTGAGTTAATGAACAAGAGGACTTAAACTTCTCTCGATTCGAGTAAGAGGACTCAACAACAACTTATGCAAAGTAAAAGTGAAATACTAAGGATTTTAGAATTACCTCAAACCTTAGTAGAATAAATGCTACCTTTCAAAACATGAAACTTGAATGCTAATGAGAATGAAGGGAGCAAAGTGAGATAGATTTTCCTTGGATTGATGTAAGTAATCTCACTTGGGAGTGACTTATTCTTGGAGGCTCTTAATTGTGATTCAATGATGTTAATTGATATGTTTAGAGCATAAAATAATTTGGTATTTATAGCCAAAGAAGCTAGAATTAATTAGGAATCCAATTAAGGATCGGATTCCACAGTCTATAAATAATCCGGTATGCTGGATGGGAATCCGGTATGCCGAATCAGGAGCAGGTTCTCAGGATCCGATATGCTGGATCTTGATCCAGCTTGCTTAACCAAGCTACTGGTTCTTTTTTCCTGAGATTTCCCATTAACCCGGTATGCCGGTTCTAGAACCGGTATGACGGATTGGGCAATTTCAGTGGAAATTAGTCCAATTCCATTAGGGTTTGGCTTGGGAATTTTAAACCCATTTAGTCAGATGTTTTAAGGGGTTAAATAACCACCTAAGGTCATTCTAGATGGATGCATGCATGTGTGTGTGTATTACATCAAATGTGACTCAAAGATTACATATGTATAAATTACAATGTCTTCAATCTTCAAACTTCAAGAAAACAAACTTCAACTCTTTTAGCTTCGAAGGTTTTGACTTTCAAACTTTCAATCTTCTTGAGTATGGTCTTGTAAATTTGTATACGCTCCCCCTCACTTGGTGCAATGCTTTGACTCTAAAAACACTTAGAACACAAGCATTAGTCCAAGGATGGTCTTATTTGTTATCATCAAAACAACTATGTCATCATGGAGATGACTTGGAGGGTATAGGGCTATGTGTGCTTCCCAAACAATCTCCCCCTTTTTGATGATGACAAATAATCCATAGAAATAAATAATGGAGAGCAAAATAACAAGAGACAATATAGAGATGTAAGAACAAACTTATTCATAAAGCATGTTTATTATAATAAGCATAAAGTAGTAGTAGTTCCATACATCTATTACAATCTATTCCAAGCCCACAAATACTTCTCCCCCTTTGGCATTATCAAAAAGAGGGGTAACAATATCAAGCATTAGGATTAAAGGGTGGAAGAGGTGGAATGGAGCTTAAGGCACCAGAAAAAGGTGGTCGAACTCCTTGAGGAGTGGCTCCCGATGTGTCAAGAGAGAGATGGCCAAGATTGAATGCAAGAGAATGAATGGCATTAAGGATTTTGTCTTGGCGCGCATTGAGTTTGTCAAATTCGGTCCTCACATCATTATGAAGAGATGTCACATCTTATTGAATTCACTGTTGACCAAATTCAAATTCCATGATGCGATTATTTCCTTCATCCATGTACTCATCAACGCTTGACACCCATTCTTGTAGAGATGCTGGAAAGCCTTCTTGAGCTTGACGAGGAGAGGGCACATTCTCATCCAAATCGTCTTCTTCTTCAACAAATACATCGGAGGGAGGAGAAATAGAAATAGTATGAAAGCTATTACGGGTGATGCGTTGAAAAGTCAGAGTGGATTCTTCTTCTCGACTGAGATCAATATCAAAAACTCGAAAGAGACGAGTGAGAAGTCTCCCATAAGGTAGATTGGTGTGCTTTTGGGGGTGAGCACAAGATTCCATGTACCTCATGGTGAAGTATGGAAGGCAGGTAGGGGTATTGGTGTAAACACAGTAAGTAAGGTAGGCTTGAGGAGTGAGACACTTATTTTGATCGCTTCCCCGAGGAATAAAGTTATGCTGAATAATGTAAGAAATAACATGGGGAAGAAGGCGACGTTGTCCAGTTACCACTGTTGCCGCCTGAGGATCATAAATCTTCAAGATGGAGGAATAGACTTCTTCATGGTTGATGAAGTCCCTAAAGATGGTGCATTTAGGAGTCCAAAAAATGCAAGGTCCATCGCAAGAGAGTCCGAGATGACGACCACAATCGACAACAAAAAGCTCTATATGAACACTTTTCACATATGAGTGGACCTTCAAAGAATCTTCCACCCCGCTGAAATAAAGGTTGGTGTAGAAATATTTGACTAATTGAAGATAGCAAGGTTCAGCCATGTTGAGAAGGGGCTCCCAACCAATGTCTTTGAACATGTCCTCAATTCGAATACTATTGAAGGAGAAAGTATCGACTTCACGGCCTTCCTAAATTTTACGGGAGAGATAAAGTGGCCAATTTGCACGACATTCGGAAGAGCGTAAGAGACGACCTTCTCCAGGAGCATAAGGTTATCTCGAAGAGCTTCCAGTTCTACTTCTTTTGGATGGTTGTTGCCCTTCAGGCAAAACATCCTTGCCTCTTCGACTCATGTTCAAGAGAATTTTTGAAGAATGTTCAATAGAATTTTAAGTATTTGAGATGGTTTGAGACAAGACAGAGAGAGTAGAGTGAACAGTGATTCAGAAACAGACAAAATGGGGTCGTTATATAGGCTTGAAATACACTGCAATAGTCATAAAACAGGCAAAAAAATTCAAAAAATCTGATATACCATTTGAGGATCCGGTATACCGTTTCTTGCATTAACAGTTAAAAACTGCCAAAAAAGCTGATCCAGTATACCGTTTCAGGAAAAAACAGCAAGAAACCAGCATTTCTCTTTTAAAAATATTTTTCGATTATTCAAAAGGGTCACACAAGCCAAGGTCTCTTCTAAGAGAGCAGAATCTTTCTTCACTCAGGGGTTTTGTGAAGATGTCCGCAAGTTGCTTCTCGGTCTTAATATTGTTGAGTCAGATGTCACCTCTTTGAGCTGTATCACGTAGAAAGTGATGACGAATGTCAATATGCTTAGCTCGAGAGTGTAAAATCGAATTCTTACTAAGATTAATTGCACTTGTGTTATAGCATTGGATTGAGGAAGTGTCAAACTTAACTCCATAGTCTTGGAAAGTTTGCCTCATCCATAGCACTTGTGCACAACATCATCTTGTGGCGATGTATTCAGCTTCAGGGGTAGATAGAGCTACTGAGTTTTGCTTCTTACTAAACCACGAAACCAAACATGATCTAAAAAAATGACAAGTATCACTTGTACTTTTCCAATCAACATGACAACTGGCAAAATCGGCGTCAGAGAAGCTAATAAAGTCAAAATCATTGTCCAAGGGGTACCATAGGCCAATGCTTGGAGTTCCTTTCAAGTACTTAAAGATTCTCTTCATGGTACTCAAATGGGATTGCATAGGTTTGGCTTGGAACCTAGCACAAGCACAGACACTGAACATTATGTCCGGTCTACTAGCCATTAGATAGAGTAAACTACCTATCATACCTCTATATTTGGTCGGGTCAACTGGGATTCCATCTTCATCCTTGGACAGAGTTACAGATGTACTCATTGGAGTGCTAGATGACTTCTGTCCGTTGATGTCAAACTTCTTTAATAATTTCTTAAGATATTTAGTTTGACTAATGAAAATCCCTTTAGGGGTCTGTTTTATTTGAAGTCCTAAAAAGAAGTTCAGTTCACCCATAAGGCTCATCTCAAATTCACTACTCATACTATTGCTAAAATCATGACAAAGAGATTCATTTGTAGATTCAAATATAATATCGTCTACATATATTTGAACAATAATTATGTCATTATTCTTATATTTCACAAAGAGAGTTGTATCTATCTTACCCATTGTAAAACCATCATCGATAAAAAACTTACTTAGTCTGTCGTACCATGCTCTCGGAGCTTGTTTCAAGCCATACAAGGCTTTCTTCAGCTTATAGACATGGTCTGTAAATTTTGGGTCTTTGGATCCAGGTGATTGGATGACGTATACTTCTTCATTAATGAAGCCATTTAAAATGGGTTCTTCATGTCCATTTGGTGTAACCTGAAATTCTTATGATAAACAAATGCAAGCAACATTCTAATTGATTCAAGTCTGGCTACAGGAGCATAGGTCTCATCGAAGTCAATGCCTTCCTGTTGGTTATAGCCTTGGGCAACCAGTCTAGCTTTGTTTTTTAGTTATGTTACCATCTTCATCAAGTTTATTTCTAAATACCCATCTAGTTCCAATAATTTTGAAATTCGAGGGTCTAGGCACTAAATCCCAAACTTGATTCCTTTCATATTGGGTAAGCTCTTCTTGCATAGGAATTATCCAATTACTATCCAAAAGTGTTTCTTTAATGTTCTTGGGTTCAATGGTAGATAGGAAAGCCACATTGGAACAAACATTTTGGATTTTACTTCTAGTTTGTATACCTTTATCTAGGTTTCCAATGACAAGGTCAAGGGGATAGTCTTTGACAGTTCTAATCTCTTTAGGAAGTTGATGTATTTGATCATTAGGTTCATCTAATGTGACGTTTTCAACTGTTTTCCTAATTTCAAGTACTTCATCTTCATCATCTTCTTCAAGGTCTTTATACTTATCTTTTGCCATAGATTCATCAAATCTAACATTCATAGACTCTTCCACAATTAGTGTTCTTTTATTAAACACTCTATATGCTCTACTATTTGTGGAGTAGCCTCGGAATATACCATCATCTGTCTTTTCTTCAAACTTTCCTAAGTTATCCATAGTATTAAGAATGAAACAAGCACAACCAAAAACTTTGAAATAATCAATCTTAGGCAATTTGTTATGAAATAATTCATAGGGGGTCTTTAAAAAAATGAGTCTTATCAAAATCAAGTTTAACACATAACAAGCCGTGTGAACAACTTCAGCCCAAAGATATTTAGGCAGGGAATACTCATTTAGCATTGTCCTAGCCGTTTCTTAAATAGTTCTATTCTTTCTTTCAACCACACCATTTGATTGTGGTGTTCTAGGGGCTGATAAATTATGTGTTATACCTTGTTTTCGATAAAACTCACCAACTTCCTCAATATTATCAAATTCAACATCATGGTCACTTTTTATGGAAGTGATCAAGTAACCCTTTTGATTTTGTATTCTCTTGCAAAGAGCTACAAATTCTTCAAAAGCATCATTTTTGTGCTTGAGAAAGATGATCCAAGTGAATTGGGAGTAATCATCTACAATAACAAATGTATACTTTTTACCTCCTAGGCTTGTGGTTTGTATAGGTCCAAATAAGTCTAAATGAAGTAATTATAGAGGTCTTGAGGTGGTAATAGAATTAATTGTCTTATGAAAAACTTTTATAAGTTTACTTCTTTGACATGCTCCACAAGAGTGTTGCTTATAAAATTTCAACATAGGAAGATTTTTCACAAGGTTTTTAGAAGAGAGGGATTTAATAATCTTAGGATTAATATGTCCCAATTTTCTATGCCATAGGGTTGCATCATCAAATTTAGATATGAGACAAGCATCATGAGAGTTTATATTAAATGTGCAAATATAGACATTATTCTTCCTACAACCCTCAAGAATTATATTATCATCAAAATCCTTAATCTCACACTTGAAGGCATTAAAATTAACACAATAGCCATTATTGTAAAGTTGACTTACACTAAGTAAATTGTACTTAAGATTATCAACTAGACTGACGGTAGAGATTATTGTACCACCAAACTTTATCGATCCATTTTCAATGATTCTTCCTTTGCTGTTGTCTCTGAAAGACACCCATCCTCCTTTTTGTTTCCTGAGTTCCGAAAACATCTTTGGGTTGGATGTCATATGCTTCGAGCAACCACCATCGATATACCATTTCATGTTGCTTACCTACAAGACAAGAATGCTTAATAAAACTTTGGTCCCCATTGAGTGTTGGGTCCATCATTGTTAGTATTATACATTTCTCTTGATCTCCACACCATTTGGTCACCATTTGCCTTTTGGTTTCCATACCAATTTGCGTATGATTGAGAGTTCCAAGGTTTTTGGTTTTGAGACATTCTATATGAACCTTGGTTATTGGATAGTCTTTGAGCCTTTGGTGGATTTTTTCTATTTTGACCATTGAAAGGTGTTTTAGGAGTTTGACCATTGAAGGGTCTTCTAGGAGGGCGAAAATATTGCTTCATATGATAGCATTCCCAAACAGTGTGTCCTTTCTGATTGCAATTATTGCATACAATCGTGGTCTTCCCTTTGGGATTGGGTTTGCTAAATTGAGGAGTTTTTGTTCTAGCATAACATTCCTCAATTGAGTATCCTTTCTTTCTACAAAAATTATAAAATTTCTTCTTTACTTTCTCGCTTGTTATTTTACTTGAACTTGCCTCTTTGGTATGATTTGAATCTTGATTCACATCATAACCTACTCCTTCCTTATTGAAGGATGCTTTGGAGGCATTTTCAAGTAAGATATCAAAGGTCTTTTTGCTATTTGTAAAGGACTCCAAGGCTTTACACAATTTCTCTTTTTCTTCTTTCAAAATATTCACTTGAGAAGTTAGAGTTGTGTTTTGGTCTTTAAGGGTGTTTATCTCCTTTAGGAGATTTTTCTTAGTGGTAGCTAATTCCACACTACTTTCGTATAAATCTTCAAAAACTTCTTCCAATTCTAAAATATCCTTATCTTTATGAGAAGGGGAAGTAGGAGTTACCTCATTTTGGGTTTCTTCATCTTCAGTAGCCATGAGTGCCAAGTTTATTTGTTATTCTTCTTCTTGTGATGATTCATCCTCATCTTCTTCATCACTTGAGTCAAAAGAATGTTCAGCTTTGTAGGCTTTCTTATACTTCTTTATCTTTGGACAATCTCCTCTAAAATGTAATGGTTTTCCATACTCATAGCACACAATGTCTTTTGAAGTAGTGTCAGTATTATCCTTAGAAACATTCTTACCTTTTTGGTCTTTGAAAAACCTTCTCTTGTTGAATGAGATTTTGCCCTTGTTCTTCAAGAATCTTGAGAATTTCTTTGACAAATATGTAATTTTATCATCCAAAAGTTCTTCATCATCGTCGCTTATGTCATAGGTTTTGGATGCAACAACTTTCTTCTTTAGTTCTTTAAGCTCATCCTCCTTGGTTTTTTTCTTTAGCTCCATCTCATGAGTTTGGAGTGATTCCAACAGCTCATCTAGGCTTATCTTGTCAATGTCTTTTGATTTCCTTATAGCTATAGTCTTGGGTCTCCATTCTCTTGAGAGGGATCTTAAAATCTTTCGAACGTTCTCACCATTGGAGTAAATTTTTCTTAATCCTTTCAACTTGTTCACAATGTTAGTAAATCGAGTAAACATAGCATATACATCTTCATCATTTTTTATTTTAAAAAGCTCATACTCATTTACTAACATATCAATCTTAGATTGTTTAACTTGAGAGGTACCTTCATAGGTCACTATAAGCTTATCAAACATCTCCTTAGCGGAGTCACACATGCATGTCCTATTGTACTCCTTTTCTCCTATGACATATTGAAGATAGCTTATAGCTACATAGTTGAGTTGCATTTTAGCTTTTTTAGCTGGGGCCCATTATTCTTTGGGCTTGTCTATGATATTTGGTCCATTTTTAATAACTTCTCATGCATCAATGTTGTTGGTACACACGAAGTTCTTGAAACGATTCTTCCAGTCGGAGAATCCTTCTTCTTCAAAGAAGGGAGATCGGGTAATATTATAACCTTCAAACTTACGATTAGTAGAAGTTTCCATGGTCTTAAAACTCTTAGTTCAATTAAAAATCATGGTCTTGAGCTTCCGCTTTGATACCAAATGTGAATTCACCTAGAGGGGGGGTGAATAGATGAAGGTTGTAAAATTAAAAACTTATGCGGAAAATAAACAAGTAAAGTTATCCAAATTAATTAGCAATAATTAAAAGAGTGACACAGAGATTTATAGTAGTTCGGCCAACACGAGCCTACGTCCACTCCTCTCAACTTAGAGAGAATTTCACTATAAGAATCTTGAGTAAGAGCAAGAGAACTCATACAACTACTCTTGAGAACGAGCAAGAGGACTCAACAAAACTACTCTTGAGTTAATGAACAAGAGGACTCAAACTTCTCTTGATTCCGAGTAAGAGGACTCAACAACAACTTATGCAAAGTAAAAGTGAAATACTAAGGATTTTAGAATTACCTCAGACCTTAGTAGAATAAATGCTGTCTTTCAAAACATGAAACTTGACAGCTAATGAAAATGAAGGGAGCAAAGTGAGATAGATTTTCCTTGGATTGATATAAGTAATCTCACTTGGGAGTGACTTGTTCTTGGAGGCTCTTAATTATGATTCAATGATGTTAATTGATGTGTTTAGAGCATAAAATAATTTGGTATTTATAGCCAAAGAAGCTAGAATTAATTAGGAATCCAATTAAGGATCAGATTCCACAGTCTATAAATAATCCGGTATGCTGGATCCTAATCCAGCTTGTTTAACTAAGCTACTGGTTCTTTTTTCCTGAGATTTCCCATTAATCCGGTATGCCGGTTCTGGAACCGGTATGACGGATTGGGCAATTTCTATGGAAATTAGTCCAATTGCATTAGGGTTTGGCTTGGGAATTTCAAACCCATTTAGTCACATGTTTTAAGGGGTTAAATAACCACCTATGGTCATTCTAGATGGATGCATGCGTGTGTGTGTGCATTACATCAAATGTGACTCAAAGATTACATATGTATAAATTACAATGTCTTCAATCTTCAAACTTCAAGAAAATAAACTTCAACTCTTTTAGCTTCCAAGGTTTTGACTTTCAAGCTTTCAATCTTCTTGAGTATGGTCTTGTAAATTTGTATACGCTTCCCCTCACTTGGTGCTATGGTTTGACTCTAAAAACACTTAGAACACAAGTATTAGTCCAAGGATGGTCTTGTTTGTTATCATCAAAACAACTATGTCATCATGGAGATGACTTGGAGGGTATAGAGCCATGTGTGCTTCCCTAACAATCTCCCCCTTTTTGATGATGACAAATAATCCATAGAAATAAATAATGGAGAGCAAAATAACAAGAGACAATATAGAGATGTAAGAACAAACTTATTCATAAAGCATATTTATTATAATAAGCATAAAGTAGTAGTAGTTCCATACATCTATTACAATCTATTCCAAGCCCACAAATACTTCTCCCCCTTTGGCATTATCAAAAAGAGGGGTAACAATATCAAGCATTAGGATCAAAGGGTGGAAGAGGGGGAATGGAGCTTGAGGCACTGGGAAAAGGTGGTCGAACTCCTTGAGGAGTGGCTCCCGGTGTGTCAAGAGAGAGATGGCCAAGATTGAATGCAAGAGAATGAATGGCATTAAGGATTTTATCTTGGCGCACATTGAGATTATCAAATCCGGTCCTCACATCATTGTGGAGAGATGTCACATCTTATTGAATTCGCTGTTGACCAAATTCAAGTTCCATGATACGATTATTTGCTTCGTCCATGTACTCATTGACGCTTGACATCCATTCTTGTAGAGATGCTGGAAAGCCTTCTTGAGCTTGATGAGGAGAGGGCACATTCTCATCCAAATCATCTTCTTCTTCAACAAATATGGTGACTTTACGTGTAGATTAGGAGATATAGCTCCCGATAGCCCAAAATAGCATAAAATGACCTAAAACTTGGAAAATATAGAAAAGTACCCGAGTAACTCTGTTCAATGTGGTAAAATGCATGCTTTATACCCTAAGATTTCACACATAAATGTGCTCATCAACTGACGACAAGAGTTGCCAAGCTGGCAAGCAAAACATAAAGAACTAAGCCGTGTACACTGACACGGTAAATTATTGTCAAGAATGATGCTACGAAGCAGTTGGGCATGGGGATGACCAAGACGACCATGCGAGCCATCAAGAGAAGTGTGAGAAGTAATGAAGCCAGTTGGAGAAGCATCTGAGGAAGGAGACAATGTGTAGAGGCCACCATTACTCGGTCCGAACAAGATTGTGGACTTGGTTCTCTGATGCTTCACAAGAAAACAAGAGGGGTGAAATTCAAAGAAGACATCATTATCCTTAGCAAAACGATGAACAGACAATAATGGTTTGGTGATGTCGGGAATGTGAAGAACATTAGACAACAAAATTTTAAGGTTAGAAGAAGGAGAATTAAAAGATGTATAGCCAATATTAGAAATTGGAATTCCCTTACCATTGCCAACTTGAAGAGTGTCGGTACCTGTATAAGGATCATAAGAGGAGAGAGAATGAATGTCAGGGATTATGTGATGAGTGGCTCTAGTATCCGGGTACCGGGTAAGGGCAGAGTTTGGTGGATAGGGTTGGGTAGGAAGGAGAGGCAAGTTAGGGTGAGATGGGTATTGGGTGTAGTGTGCGGTAGGGGTGGTGGAGGGATTATAGAGGTAATTGGAAAGGGGACGGTAGGGCACTGAACCAGGGGGTTTGGGTTTGGAATAACACTGAGCAGTGTCATGGGTGTTGATTGAACCAGTGACACCATTGGCAATTGCCTGAGTAATGAACACCACGATCGAACCGTCCACGTCCACCACCGCCACGGTAAGGAGCACCACCCCCACGGCCAATAGTAGGAGACCATGAACCAAAAGGGGCAGGGCTACGTTGAACGTTGTTGGCTGAAGGAGAATCGACAGTGCTACTGGATTCGGTTAGAGATAGTTTGAAGAGCCTAGAGCCATGAAGAAACTCATGACTAAGAAGAATGGAAAGGAGATCATCATAGGCAATAGGCATGGTACGTGTGATCAGCGAGGAAATTATGTCATTAAAATCACCCCTCAAACCATGATAGATGTGCATATTGAAAGCACTAGGGTGAAGTGGTTGACCGATAGCACTAAGTTCTTCAAAGATAGACTTTGCTCGTTGAAGGAATGGAGCAGCTGGTTCGTTAGGTTTTTGCTAGAGATCTTGCATAGCCATAGTAAGAGACATGAGACGACTCTCAGAAGGAGAAGAGAAGTTTGTGTGAAGTGTATCCCATATCTCACGGGTGGTGTTCTTCCCAAGAATCAAAGGGAAGACCTCATCAGAGAGAGGGCCAATGAGAAGACTACGGATCGTAGCATCCTGTCTGTGTTGGACAAGTGTATGTCCATCAAACCCGGTTCGGTCCTGTTCAACCCGGTTCACCTTTGTATTGAACATTTATACATTTTAGTTTAATATTATCACATGCGATATAAACTTTTTGAGCATTATGTGTCCGTACGTTATACTTAAAATGGTAGTCACGACTAGGGTTTGGGTTGGGCACCCTTATCATATGGTCGTAGCATTGGGTATGCCTAGACATGTGATGTCAGGGTACGAATCTGAGTGCTCACATGTTTGATGTGTGCATTGGCGAAGAATCTACTTTGTCGATTCCCTCATGTATTATTGCCAGATGTAGGAAGGGATAGACATGTGTCACCGACACCCTGTACTTGAGGGAACCCTGTCACTGCAAAGTGTGATCGCATTCTTTGGTTCACCAATGACTGAGACTCAAGCAAGTCAAAGCCGGTGTTCTGGGAATGCGTGAACACTTTGTGAGTGAAGGAGTTATCCAACACGGTCACCGCTGCCCGAATGGGGAACACCAAGATAGAGACTGTCTGTGCATGGTCGGATCAGAATCTGGATCTAGTACCGTTTTGAAAATGGTTTTACAAAATTTATTTTACGTAAAATGATACATTATTTATAGTTATTTCAAATAAAGGGTTTTATCGAGTTTTGTGGGACCCGATTGGATGCACAGATGCTCTTATATGGACATGTACTATGGATTGGGGTTTGGCAATACATGTGTACATGCCCTAGATTCCATAATGATGGTGTTGGTTAGTGGGGGGGTTGTATATGATAAATTGTTATCATATAGGGAGTTATTTGGAATTTGCTAATTTAATTGGCTCTTTATTTAATTAATGGATTTGGTGCTAATTGTAATTATCCATTAATAATTAAATAAAGAATCTAATTAATACTTTCCCTATTAGATTCTGCTTCTTCACCTGTGTAGCACTTTGAGTTTAAACAGAACTGCCAGACTGAGATAGAGAGAGTCAGACTCTCACTAGGGCTCTATTAAATCTATCTAGGATTTAATTAAACCCTATTATTATAAATAGGGGACCAAAAATACGCAGAAGAAGAGCTCTCCTCGTTTTTGGAGCAGACACTCTCTCTCCTACGTTTTTGGTTTCTCTCTCTCCCTCTTGTGATCTCTCTTCTTCTTCTTGCTTCTCTCACCTGTGTTTGAGAGTTAGGGTTTGTGAAACCCTAGATCTGTGCTGAGGAGTTTGAGGGCATCTGGGATTGACGTGTAGAACCTTGGTAGCACCATTGGAGGTTCAGATCTGTTTGCTTGGAGCGCTCATTGGAGGAAGAACCACTGTCTATTGGAGGAGCAACACTTGAGGCTCACCAGGTTAGCAGTTCTTTATTAATTCCTTCTGTTCATTGATTATTAATATTTATAGGATGCGAAAGAAACTCGAATCGATTATTTTTCGCTGCGCATTCGAGTATGGGATGGATCCCTCTTGCCATGTGATGGACTAGAGACGAGTTTCTCCGTCCCTATTGTGATAATTAATTTTATGGAATGCAATAGGGAAGGAGAAACCCTAATAGGGATGCACCAGGGTTCCCATGGGCGACCATGGGACACCCTAAAATTAAGATGGGGCACCCATGGGACACCATGGGCTAACCCAGGGCGTGCAAAACCCTAAAGATAAATATCTTGGTCTCCCTAGGGAACCATGGTTTGATCCCTGGACCGTTGTTTAGCCAACAGTGTGGTATCAGAGCCACCTTTCCCACCCATGAATATTAGATAATTAATGGTTAATATGATTATCATGAGTGGGATGCAAGTTGGCACATGGGTGGTTAGGATATGGTTGTTGTAACAACCTTCCCATGTGCACATGGGTAGTTACAAGGTTGTTAGTGTAACAACCTACCCATGTGATGATGGATTTGGTTTATTTTGTTTATTCCAATTATTGAAGCATGTATCCAATTAGGTTGTGATTACTAATTTTTATTTTAAACTTTTTTAATCATGTTCTATATGTGGGGGGGGGGGGGGGGAGCGCACGCTGCCAAGCCTCTGTGCACGCCCTTCCCCATGAACCTACCCTTGTGCCCATCCCCTTGTGGGCTGCTGCCTGCGGGCAGCAAGCTTGCGGGCTGCTGTCCGTGGGCCCTGTGCCTATGGGCTGCGTAGGGAGTGCCTGCAGCCTGCGCAAGTGGGCTGCATGCACCCCCCTTGTTTTCCCTCCAGTTTAAAAAAAAAAAAAAAAAAAAAAAAAAAGATTTTTCAAAACAGAATTTTATTATTTTGTTTTGTTTTTGGTGGATGATGATGGGTGAAGAGATTCCCTCTTTACCCACTTGCAATTAAAATGCGATTTTAATTTTATGGGCTTGGATACATGATATCACATGCGATGTGGTGGTTCAATAATTGAAGGAATCCATGTTTTAATTTTTGGTTCACTTGCTTTAATGCCCATGCATGAAATTATATTATGATGTGATTATGGGAATGGCATTCTAATAAATGGATGGATTGTTTATGTATGTGATACATGGGGTTATGGGTGGATGTGATGCTTCTCTCTCTTTCTCTCTCTCCCCCTTTCTTTTTTATAAACAAATGTACTCCACCCCATGGGCAACCCAAATGGTGGGTTGGTTTCTCCATGCGGGGTTTCTTTATTATTATGGAAAGGAAAGTGTATAGAATTTTTCTAGGTTTCCATTGTAATTTTAGAGGAGTTAGGACTTCCAGGGCATGTAGATGGTTATCCACATGTGGTGCTCAAAGCTTATGGAGATGCAAGTCACCTACTTTGAAGACGTGATTGGGGGGAGGAGATGATCGAGGCGTGGCATCCATGGCATGATAAATGCACCCAGAGTTATTAGTTTTATTTTTATTGGGAGGGTTCTTTAATTGCTTCTGATAAAAATGCCGCCATCCCATAATCACTTTTAATTAATGTTGATTAATTATGTTGTTTAAATCTATCCATGTATGTGAGAGTTAATTAATCCCTCTTTATTCAAAATACATGTATGATATGGACTAGTCTTAATCGATAGACATGTCCATGGCCTCCTATCGAAGATAAATGTAGAAAATGTGTGACATGACCCCGCATAAGTCGACAGGACATTTCCAGGACCTCTGTCACGCATTTATCTATATTTACCTCCATCTAGATACGTTAGGGTATGGATAGTGAGAGGGCACTGCGACAGTGGGTCATCTTTCATGATTCCATGATTCTAACTAATGTGATAGGTAAGTACATGACTTGGGTGTATGTCAGCCGACAGGATCTGGACATGACACCCAGGTGGCCGAAAATATTGGAAGCCCATGAGGCGGACAGCTTAGTCCACACTACCATGGTGTGTATAATGACTCCCGACAGGGTAAGTTATGCATGCAAGGGTTGTAGGTATCCAATTCATCTTTTGGGTTATGAGGGAAACCCAAATCATGAAAGACCATTGATGTGTGTGTGCTCAATTTATTATTTTTAATGGTCATTAATTAGCATGTGGTTATTTACTTGTGCATGTGTAAATTAATATACGATGGCTGTCGTTAATTCCAACCTGTTAACACTCATTAGCGAATACAAACTTAATGGTACAAACTATGTCGATTGGTACCGGAGCATTAAGTTGCTCCTGACTGCTGAAGGACTGTACACAGTTTTAGATGAACAAGTTCCTCCTCAACCCGACCCGAACGATTTTGAGGCAAATGAAGAGATGCAAGGGTTCCTCATGAGGGATTCCAAGACATCACTCTATATCCTAGGATTGTTGGAAAAATCAGTTGTAGACTCAGTCAAGGATATACACACTGCTGGGGGTAAAATGGATAAGCTTGTTGAATTGTTCAACAGGCAGTTGACACACGCACATTCTGATGCGGTGAGTCAAATCCATAACTCCAAGATGTCTCAAGGGACTCTAGTGATGGATCATGTAATGAAAATGATCAATCTGTTTGAAAAACTGGAATCCATGGGGACTGATTTCAGCCTGCGATACAAGATTGATGTGATCTTAGCGTCACTCACTTCTGCCTACGCACGTTTTAGGATGTCCTACAAGATGTCCAAGAAGGAGATGGAGCTCACCGAGCTTGCTAATGCACTGGTAGAGGCTGAACCGTCCTTGAAAAAGGACAAGGCTGAGGTCAATGCAACTGAGGCAAAGCCTTCTTCAAATGGGAAGAAGAAGAAAAAGGGAAATAAGGGCAAGACCCTGAAAGCCAAGGGTGGGAAGTCTGGCAATAAAGGCAGAGGCAAGTGCTTCTATTGCAAGAAGGAGGGTCACTGGAAAAGAAACTGTCGTGCTTACCTGGCAACTTTGAAAGACAAGAAGCCGGATGAAACAGAGGCTGTTAAAGAAGGTACATGCGATGTTCACGTTCTTTATGAGTCTAATTTGTCTTTTGAACCGACCAATTCTTGGTTGGTGGATAGTGGATCCACTGTTCACATTTGCAATGATTGATAGGGGTTCAAGGAGACAAGGAACCTGAAAAGAAATGAAGTGCGTCTTCGGATGGGCACTGGAGCTGAGACTATGGCATTGGCTGTGGGAACTTTTATTTTAAATTTTAGTTCTGCTAGTTTAGTTTTAAAGGATTGCTATTATGTATCCTCTTTCAAGAGGAAGATAATTTCAGTTTCAAAACTTGTTTTGGACTGATATAGTTTTTCCTTTAATTCTAAATTGATTATTCATTTTAATAATTCCTTTGTGGCATCCGGATATATGCAAAGTGGTTTGTATTTTCTAGATTGCCCTATTAGAACGAATGTTGTTTCAAATATTGATTTGAAACGGAAAGCAGCTCTAGTGAACTCAACATATCTGTGGCATTTAAGATTGGGTCACATTAATGTGGATCGAATTAGTAGATTGGTGAGGGATGGGCCCTTAGAGAGTCTGAGGGTGGAACTATTCCCCACCTGTGAGTCATGCCTTCAGGGCAAAATGACCAAGAAATCCTTTAGCAATAAAGGTGCTAGAGCCACAGATCTATTGGAGTTGATACACACTGACGTGTGTGGACCCATAAACATACAAGCAAGATATGGGTATGAGTACTTTATCACGTTCACCGATGATTACTCTAGATATGGTTACATATACTTGATGCATAGAAAATCAGAAGCCTTTGATAAATTCAAAGAATTCCAATCCGAGGTCGAAAGATAGCTCGATAAACGCATCAAGTCTTTACGATCAGATCGTGGAGGGGAGTATCTATCGGATGAGTTTAAAGAACATCTCATATCCCAAGGGATAGTTAGTCAACTAACTAATCCAGGCACACCACAACAAAATGGTGTATCCGAACGACGCAATCGGACCCTATTGGATATGGTCAGGGCGATGCTCACTTATAGTGAGCTGCCTCTTTCTTTCTGGGGGTACGCTTTAGAGACGGCGATATATGTCTTGAATAGGGTTCCATCTAAGTTTGTAGCCAAGACACCCTTTGAGTTGTGGAAAGGGCGAAAGCCCAGTATTCAACACCTTAGGGTATGGGGTTGCATAGCACATGTGCGAAAGCAATAGACAGACAAGTTAGAATCCAGGACTTCGAGATGCTATTTCTTAGGCTACCCCAAAGGCACTATAGGCTATTATTTCTATGACCCAATTGACCAAAAGGTCATTGTAAGTAAACATATCACATTTTTGGAGGAAGAAATGATGACCCAGAGGTCCGAACCAGTAGTCATAAAAGAGCTATCAGATGGCTCAGAAACGTCACTTCCAGAAGTGAGACCAACTGACATACCCTGAAATACCAACACCGAGGAACCTCGCGCATGGGAGGACGTTAGACCACCCACGGCTAACTCTTCTAACCAAGAGGAACAGTGGAAGAGTTCCACATGGTATCGGTTGAATCGGATGATGATCGATGACATACTCGAGGCTCTAAAGGATGTTGATGCCACTAGGTGGCTGGAAGCAATGCGCTCGAAATCGATTCGATGCATTCCAACAAGGTCTGGACTCTAGTCGATCCACCACTTGGCGTCAAGCGATTGGATGTAAATGGATCTTCAAGAGGAAGAAGGGCGCAGATGGAAAGGTCGAGAGATTCAAAGCGAGACTAGTGGCAAAGGTTATACCAAAGAGGGTATAGACTATGAGAAACCTTTTCACCAGAGCGATGATGAAATCCATCAGATTTTATTGGCTATCGAACACTTTGATTATGAGATCGCGGATGGATGTGCAGTGCATTTCTAAATGGGTTCCTTCAAGGGAAATCTACATGGAACAGCCGAGGGGTTCTCTTCCTTGGAGGAAGAAAGAAAGGTGTGCAAATTACAGAGGTCCATTTATGGGCTAAAGCAGGCTTCCGGAGCTGGAACATCGGGTTTGATCAATCAATCAAATCATTTGGTTTTGATCAAAACATGGATGAACCATGCGTTTACAAGAAGATCAGTGGGACGGTAGTATGTTTTCTTGTTTTATACGTAGATGACATATTGTTGATTGGTAACGATGTAGGATTCCTTTCATAAAAGCAGTGGTTATCCATAACATTTTCGATGAAAGACCTTGGTGTAGCTAGCTATATCCTTGGGATCAAACTTGTAAGAGATCGCAGGAAAAGGATGCTAGGCTTGTCACGAGCTACCTATATAGACAAAGTCCTAGCCAGATTTAGTATGGAGAACTCCAAGAGGGGAAGTGTTCCTTGGACATGGAGTCGATCTTTCCGCATCTCAATGTCCTCAGTCTCGAACAGGACATTAAATAGATGAAGAGGATTCCCTATGCCTCCGGTAGGGAGTCTTATGTACACCATGTTGCACGAGGCGGGCGTCTACTATGTAATAGGTATTGTGAGTCATTACGAGTTTAATGAGTGGAGGTGCCATTGTATAGAGGAGTACAAAATAGAAATCTACACCGATCCCTATTTTTATGAACACCTTGCGTCATGTGATGCGTTTAATAAGGTGTTTGGGTTAGGAAGTTCCTAACATTTCTGGAGTAGTCCCTGATCTTGTCAAGGGCCTTATTCCCTGTTATGTGACAACAGAGGGGCCATTGCACAAGCTAAGGAGCCTAGGGCTCATGGGAACAAGCACATGCGGAAGTATCACCTCATCGAGAGATTATCCAACAGAGTGGCGTGAGTATCTCCAAAGTGGACACAATGAAAATGTGTCGATGCCATAACAAAGGGTTTGCCACCAGGAGTGTTTGAGAAACACATGGAGGGCATGAGTTTAAAATGTATGGGGAATTGGCTTTGATGTACAAGTGGGAGATTGTTGGACAAGTGTATGTCCATCAAACCCGGTTCGGTCGTTCAACCGGTTCACCTTTGTATTGAACATTTATACATTTTAGTTTAATATTGTCACATGCGATATAAACTTTTGAGCATTATATGTCGTAAGTTATACTTAAAATGGTAGTCACGACTATGGGCACCCTTATCATATGGTCGCGCATTGGGTATGCCTAGACATGTGATGTCGGCGAATGCAGTACTCACATGTTTGATGTGTGCATTGGAGAAGAATCTACTTTGTCGATTCCCTCATGTATTACTACTAGATGTAGGAAGGGATAGACATGTGTCACCGACCCACTGAGGAACTGTCACTACAAAGTGTGAGACTCAAGCGAGTCAAAGCGGTGTGGGAATGCGTGAACACTTTGTGAGTGAAGGAGTTATCCAACACGGTCACCACTGCCCGATTGGAGAACACCAAGATAGAGACTGTCTGTGCATGGTCGGATCAGAATCTGGATCCAGTACCATTTTGGAAATGGTTTTGCAAAATTTATTTTACATAAAATGATACATTATTTATAGTTATTTCAAATAAAGGGTTTTATCGAGTTTTGCGGGACCCGATCGGATGCACAGACGCTCTTATATGGACATGTACTATGGATTGGGGTTTGGCAGTACATGTGTACATGCCCTAGATTCCATAATGATGGTGTTGGTTAGTGGGGGGGGTTGTATATGATAAATTGTTATCATATAGGGAGTTATTTGGAATTTGCTAATTTAATTGGCTCTTTATTTAATTAATGGATTTTGTGCTAATTGTAATTATCCATTAATAATTAAATAAAGAATCTAATTAATACTTTCCCTATTAGATTCTGCTTCTTCACCTGTGTAGCACTTTGAGTTTAAACAGAACTGCCAGACTGAGATAGAGAGAGTCAGACTCTCACTAGGGCTCTATTAAATCTATCTAGGATTTAATTAAACCCTATTATTATAAATAGGGGACCAAAAATACGCAGAAGAAGAGGTCTCCACATTTTTGGAGCAGACACTCTCTCTCCTATATTTTTGGTTTCTCTCTCTCCCTCTTGTGATCTCTCTTCTTCTTCTTGCTTCTCTCACCTGTGTTTGAGAGTTAGGGTTTGTGAAGCCCTAGATCTGTGCTGAGGAGTTTGAGGGCATCTGGGATTGGCGTGTAGAACCTTGGTAGTACCATTGGAGGTTCAGATCTATTTGCTTGGAGCGCTCATTGGAGGAAGAACCACTGTCTATTGGAGGAGCAACACTTGAGGCTCACCAGGTTAGCAGTTGTTTATTAATTCCTTCTGTTCATTGATTATTAATATTTATGGGATGCGAAAGAAACTCGAATCGATTATTTTCCGCGCTGCGCATTCGAGTATGGGATGGATCCCTCTTGCCATGTGATGGACTAGAGACGAGTTTCTCCGTCCCTATTGTGATAATTAATTTTATGGAATGCAATAGGGAAGGAGAAACCCTAATAGGGATGCACCAAGGTTCCCATGGACAACCATGGGACACCCTAAAATTAAGATGGGGCACCCATGGGACACCATGGGCTAACCCAGGGCGTGCAAAACCCTAAAGATAAATATCTTGGTCTCCCTAGGGAACCATGGTTTGATCCCTGGACCGTTGTTTAGCCAATAGTCTGCGCCAAGTCCGGGCAGTGGTTGGGTCCGTAGGATAAGGAGTACTGTCATCGAGATGGCCAAAAAGACCCTGGCCATCGAGAAAGGGTTCAAGTTGTGTGCGCTAAAACAGAAAATTCTTCGAGGTAAGTTTCACCGAGATATAATGGTGAGCCTGATGAAGGGAAGGGGCGCCAAGCAATGGTGTAGCGGGTGAACCAGTGACCCAGAATCAGCAACAGTTTCATCTCCGATGGTGGTAGGGAGAAGAGAAGAAAAAAAAGGAGAAGAGAAAACAAAGAGAGTGTTCGTTGGAGCCTAGGTTGCTCTGGATACCATATTGTGTAAAGTGTTTAGTATTTCATTCATAGAATTGTAATCGATTACATGAGGTATATAAGAGATGGAAGAATCTAAAACAGAATAGAATTCCACATGTCATAATAGATAGAGTTTCCATATCACATGTGGATTACAAAGGTAAGAGATCAGATCAGATTAGACTACAAAAGATTGAGATTGGTATACATTAGGAAACCCAATATAGCCATTCCAAGAATGGGAAGGATATATTTGTCAATACCTTTAAATACTTCCCAACTTCTTTGTGGAGGTGGTTCCACAACTGACCGATCCTTAATTCGGTCAAAGCTCCCCTTCCATCATCCATTGTCCTGACCGAAATACTTAATCGCAACCCTACTATCAACATATCGGTCATGATTGACCGAAAATGGGTGTAAACACTAACCTACCTTAACACATTGTATTGCTTTGTGGGAAAGTGCAAAAATAAGACTTTGTAACCACGTCAGTTACAAGCAGCTTTACCCCATTTTAATATTACAACTTTTTTGGTAGAATATTCCGAATTTTTCTCCTCTCAGGTTCCTGCCTGGTCAGGTGCGCAGGTTCCTCTCATAGGGGGCAGAAATGACGACCTCACCCCACCCAGGCAGTGTGTTTGGGCAGGGGGTAAGGTCATCATTTCCACCCCCTATGAGAGGAACCTGCGCACCTGATGGGGCAGGGAACCTGAGAGGAGAACGATCCGTTCCTACAGTCTCCTAGTATACTTTCTATTGAAGTGTCCCTTCATTTTAAAAAAACAAATAAATCACGGGTGTATGTATGCTTGATTTTTTTTTGTCTTTTCTTTTGTAACATCAACCTCACAGTCATCTCGTAAAAATTAAGGTGGCATGTCAAGACAAACTTGAACCGGGTACAACACCTTAATTTTTTATTGAAATTTTTGGACCATTCACATTACAAAATACAGAAAAAATATTTTTATTAGGACTAAGTGGATCATATAATATCTTATTCAATGGTTAGAGAGAAATGCAAGTACTACGAACTATACGAACTACACATAGTCTTTAATAGTGTAAAATATTTTAAAGCCATGTGTACGTTGGAAGCATAATTAGTGGGAAGCATAATTAGTGGGAAGCATGATAGTATTTGGCTATTTGTATGTAAGGGCAGGGGGAGCAGGAGACATGTCATTCACTATATAAGTAGCTGAAAAGCTTTAGGAGAGGAGATGTGTATGTATGTCCATGGCATAATTAATAGAGGATATGGGTATCTCTTCCTTTTCTCGTTCCCTCATTCTGGCATTCCTTATCTGTGTCATCTTCTTCATGCAGATGCAACTGGGAATGGTTTATGCCGGTATAGGTAGTTATAATCTAGTCTACGTTTGGATGTCCAAAATATTTTAGCACCAGGATCAGTTTTCAAATTACAAATCTCAACCTTTTCTGGACAATCAAATGTAGCCTCAGTTTTAATTATTACTTTTATGGTTTTAATGTATTTCATCAACTATGAATTGTTAGGTTGAATATGGATTATTTGTTTTGCAGATTCAAATGTAAGGAAGCTGCGAACAGGACCCTGGCACCCTCCTCCAAAACCCAACATAAATCCGAGAACGAACGGAACCCACACCCCTCCTTTTCCCTGAACTGAAATCCATGAACGATTGATTAAAATGAGAGAGAGAGAAGGAAGAAAGAGCGGTTTAAATAATTTACACAGAAGAAAGGATGATCATGCCAATAATATTATTGTTGATTTATAGTTATTATTTGCTAATAATACCTCTTGTGGGCTGGATTATTGTGTAGGAGCATGACTACTATTTTACTTGCAATGTATCTTCATGCATGTTTGCTTATTTAGAATTCAATAAGATAACTTCACCTCTCCATGTCTCCTATTTGTTTCTCGTATTTTTAAGATAAAATGGAATATCTAGTGAAGTGTAACATTTCATGACCAACCATGTAGAGATACATAGGTAGATCTTGTTCTATGTAGGCTCACATGGATCCACTTCATGACATTGTCTCCAGTAATAAGGGTACTCAGGGATTAATATAATCCATGTGGCACACATAGTGACGAAGCAGGGATCCATTCAGTCACTCTCACTATCAGTCGATACAAGCACATACAATATGATGTGTATGATATGACGTAACTCCCACTGAGGTGGGCATGTCACTCACAAAAATATAAACGCCATACGGATCTTAATCTAGTCGCTACACCGAGCGCCTAACCTGAGTTTCTAGCGTTGTCACCCTCATGGTTTCTGCCTGAAAACTCACATCCGGCTTTTCACAGGCTACGTAGAAGTGTGGTATCTTCCAAGTTGGACCATATAAGGTCTCATCTTAGCTCTAACCAAGGCGCCATGAAGCACAAATGGTCATAGGCTCATCTTGCTCACTATCCACAAGTGCCAAGGCGAGTCACCCGTATGAGTGGGTCAACTCAATGCCTGGTGACATCTTTACAATAATTAAATGAATGTGTACACACAATATCACGTAAACAAATATGTCTAATAAATAAATGAAAGAGAGATACAAATAAATGCTCATCCATAAAAGTGTCCTAAAGTAAAATACATATCAAATCCGTCTCAGTCCCAAGTTCCTAACATAAACAAGAAAAATATCTCTGGAAATGAACTTCGTCAAAGGATAAGCCAACATACTATCAGTAGAGCAATACTTCAGAATAACTTCACCTTGCGCAACCATGTCTCAAATGTAATGATATCGTATGTTGATGTGCTTGGCTCTCCCATGAAACTTGAGGTACTTTGTAAATGTCAGCACTGTCATGCTGTCACAATGTATAAGCATAGCATTGTCTGAATGAGCAGAAACACTAAGTCTCTGCAAGAACCTTCTGAGCCAAACGACCTCTTAAACTGTTGTCGAACATTAGACATACTCCAACTCCATCGTGGATAGGGTGATGCAGGTCTGTTTCTTGCTACTCCAAGTAACAGCACTGCCTCCTAGGACAAATGCACACCCTGAAGTGGATTTGCCCTCATCTCTGTTACTAGCTCAATTAGCATCACTATAGTCCCTCAGTCTCAAACCTGAACCACTGTAGTACCACGTAGGTACCGAAGGATTCTCTTTACATCTTGCCAATGAACTCGTTCTGGGTTACTTTGATAATGGGTAACCATGCCAACAGTGAAGTATATGTTTGGACGTGTGCACATCATCCCATACATTAGACTGCCTACTATAGCCGTATAGGGTACTTTGGACATTTGGTTTCTTTCTTCATCAATCTTAGGGCATTGGGTTTCAAGTTGTTTATATGGAATCGCTCCGGGACTTTATTTATGTAAGTCTCTTGAGACAAAATAAGAAATCTTCTAGGGCCATCCCTCTCAATCTTCATGCCTAACACAAAGTTGGTCTCCCCCATGTCCTTCATCTTAAAAGTAAAGGACTACCACTCTTTAGTGGCGACAATTAAATCCATGTCATTCCTAGCTAGTAGGATATCGTCAACATACAAGGATAAGATAATGAAACCTTCCTTGGATCATTTTACATACATGCAGTGGTCCTCATCAATCATTTCAAAACCTATAGAGGTAATGGTATGATGAAATCTAATGTACCACTACCTGGACGATTGCTTAAGGTCATAGATGGTAAGTTTGAGATAGAATACTTTGTGCTCTTTTTCCTTCACCTCAAAACCCACAGGTTGAGCCATAAAGATCTCATCATCTAGTTCTCCATTGAGAAAAGCAATTTTAACGTCCATTTGGAAGAGTTTCGAAACCAATTTTGCGATAATGGCTAGAATGAAACAAATAAAGGTCATTCTCACCACATGGGAGAATGCCTCATCATAGTCTACACCCTCTCTTTGGGTATATCCCTTTGTCACAACTCGTGCTTTATACTTGTCAATTGAACCATCTGCCTTGCGCTTGACCTTCAAGACCCATTTGTTCTCAATGACTTTACGTCCAGGCCAAAGGTCAACTAACTCGCACACTTCGTTCTTACTCATAGAACTCAATCCATCTTCCATAGCAGCTTGCCACATTTCCTTAGATGGAGAGGAGATCGCATCTCTTACTGAGGTTGACTCATCCTGTTACACCCGCACCCGAAATATACTCTTATACCCTGGGGTAAATTAGACCTTTACCAAAAGGTAGTGCCACGGTGGTAATGGTTAAAAATTATGGCCTTGAACTTAAATTACTATTATAAGTGTCCCCTCAAAGTCCTAAAAGTATGGGTCAAAGCCTCGCAACTTTTCTCGAAGTTTGGGCCCCGACAGTAGCAACAAAGCCATGAACGGACTCACTCGAATTGATACCGCTCACGGAACCGCCCGTGCTGTTACTTGCCCTTTTGATTTATTTTTCTTTGGGACCCACATCCCCGTGTCTTGGAAACCCTAATTAGATCCCCGGACCAGATGGACCCCCACCCTTACCATTAATTGGTTATTTGGGCCATGAAAGTGGGCCCACAAGACTTAACTTAAAGAATTAATGGGTTTTACTATTCTAACTTAAAACCAAATAAAGCCTAAGGACAAATAGGTCTTATAAAGCTTAGGACTAACCCAAACATGTCGTAATTAATTAAATGGACCTAGTGGTTTATGACTTGGAACAAACAAGACCTAAGGCCCAAATTAAACCCCATTTAAAACCCAAAAGGCTAACTAGTGTTTGGGAGTACCTAAACAAACAAGACCTAAGGCCCTTTTAACCCTTAAAAGATAAACCTAAACTCCTATTCCCTTATCTCTCCCCCTCCCAAGCAAACCGTGGAGGAGAAGAGACAAAGAAAGAAGGAGACGAGGAAAGGAAGAAGAATAAGTGGAAGTAGTAGAGGAATAGGAGGGGAAGGGAAGAAGATGGAGGCCATGCCAAGA
Organism: Telopea speciosissima; assembly: GCF_018873765.1. NCBI lineage: Eukaryota > Viridiplantae > Streptophyta > Magnoliopsida > Proteales > Proteaceae > Telopea > Telopea speciosissima. The sequence goes on from NC_057920.1 coordinate 47,082,212, forward strand.
TGGCTGGCTGCCCCACATCTCCTCCTCTTGCTGTCCGAACAAGGGGAGAAGGAGAAGAGAAGAAGAAGAGATGGAAAGGAAGGGAGGAAGGAAGAGGTGGTGGTTCTTCAAGGCTGGCTAAGGTTGGGAATGGAGCTCCACTTACCAAGGTATGACCTAAACCCGTGGTACTTCTCTCTTTCCATTTCCATTTTGAAATTAATTAGATTCCTTGAGCTTGAGCTAACCTAGGGTTCCAGTTGGGACTCAAGGTGAAGCTCAGCCCTTATTGGAGCTCAAATGGTGATGATCGAACCCTAGTTGAGGCTTGTATGAGCTGCTTTGTAGCCATTGCTGCTGAACCTTGGTTCTAAGCCATGAAACCCTATCTTTGAGACCAAACCCTTATGAGATCTTCAATCCATGAGGTAAGCCTAGGTCCTAATGACCTTAAGGAGACTTAGACACCCTCTCCATGACCCTGAGTGTAAGGTGTGCCCCATGCTTCAAGCTGGAGGAGAAGCCCTTTGAAATCTCGGATAAGATTTTTGGTGCCACACGACCGGATCCACAAATCGTGGTACTGTCCATTAGTCCGCCCAGTGCAATCCTAATGACTTGACCTGAATGGATGAAGGAACAGATTCATTCTATTGCCTCCGCCCGTGGGTCAGTTCCCTCTCGGGTATGTCTCAGGGATCGAACAGATGTAGGGGCGGATTAAGATGGCACATCCACTCGTGGATCCGCTTGCTCTCAGGTGTGTCTCAGGAATCGAACGGATGCACGAACGGATCCAAGTAAGAAGTTATGTCTATAGATTCGCTCCTTGTGTTTTACCTTTTGGCCTGAACGGAGTCAGGCGCAGACTCACCCTGTTGCTTCCGCCCATGAGTTCGCTCGTGCTGTCTTGGTTGAAACTTGATTTTAACCTTGGGGGCCTAGAATGGAACCCCTCTATATACCTTTTAATGATTGCTTTTGTATTCGTAGGCTACCCAACTCGATGTATAGCTGGTGCACCGGTGATATTCATGTCAACCACGCCGGGTGCCACCCGAATTAGGTGAGTAGGTTCTGGGTGATTTTGTTGGGCTTGAATATATATATTAAGCAACCATTATCATGCTATTATATAAATATAAGCATTGTGTGCATTGCATTATTTACCTCAAATGTGAACTGTTATCAATGTGATATTATTCTCACCAATGTATCGGGTGACGGTGCCGGGTGTGCCGGTATCAGAACCCCAACTTATTTAATTATGAAAACTATTATATGTCATCCTGATCTGTATGCGCCGTACCATGCTGATACCCGGGTACTAGATGGAATGGGACGTTGATGCACCAGGAATACCTCTCGGGACGATAAGACTTGCATATAGTATATCTGTGGCTAGGATGCTTGCTCCCTTACGCTACGACCCTTGCTAACAAGGGTTTATGTGTTGGATAGTCTGAGCACCTGTTGCCTGTGGAGGTGGGAGAGGCCAGGTCAGGGGTAGTGATGGCTATCGGGGTCTGCCACTGGGTGACCAGATGGTTTCTACCAGCGTAGGCTCCCGTGTGATAATTGAGGTTTTCCTGGGGCAGTAAGTTAAGTGACCCTCAGTGTCTCCCGAGTTATCACAGTAGCATATACTTGACTTATAGAATTGTGTGTTAGGTGAAAAGTGAATCTGACATTAGCATGCATCATTCTGCTTGAAATTGTTTGTGTGTATGTATGTGCATTCCCCTTTGTTTCCTCACAAGTTGGTATAGCTAACCCCATTGCGCAACCCCTTTTAGTTGATATGCAGGTAATCGCTTGATGAGCACTATAGGATGCGAATCAAGTGGAGCCGGTTGCTGTGACTTGGAATTAGATGTATAGCCAAGAATAGTGCCCTAGTGGCGTAATTTATTATTTAATTTTCTATACTCATCCATAATCATGTATAAACTTTATGTTTAATTATAAGAATGGTTACAAATATTGAGATTGTACTATGTGTTATCATTAGAGAACCGATGCTCTATAATTTCACATGATTTGATTAAATTTTGCTTACGCTAACTCTGTGATTGGAACGATTTATTCCATTTGGTACGTTCCTGGCTATTATCACGATTGATGATAGGGTGGACTATGGCTCGAGACATTATATCTGTGATCCTGGTAGGTATTGGGATGATGCTGGTTATCCTAGTCACCCCTTATTTAATGTAAAGTATCTTCATCTGGATGGGGGTGTGACAGAGTGGTATCAGAGCAATGATGCTCTGCACTGACCACAATCTGGTGTAACCTTTTGATTTACTGTCCACAATTAGGTTCTAAATTAAAAATCTCAAAAACATAAATGATTGTGTGTAGACATAGGAAAAGATTGATGGTGGTGAAACAAGAACCTAGAAGATAATAGGTGAACATGGAACTAGGACTCGAAACATAGGTTGTCAAATAATAACCATATTGATATTTTGTTGGACCCTGAGTGATTAATAGATGGACAATTATATGTAATGGTTCACAATAATCAAAGATAAACCAAATATAATCATCCCACAATTATGAGCAATGATTCAAACAAGAGGAAATAAGCAAACATATAAAGATGTATATATATGAAACCAAATACACCTTCCCAACATGTTCCAATTCCTGCTAGAGTATAATGGTATCCTTCTCAACTTAACATCCATGATTTCATCTATCCTAAATTCCAAATACATGTTTCAACCACCAATTGTCCCAAATTCTTACTTGGGAGTGATTGTGATTCTCCCAATTCCAAGTACAAAATCTCAACAAATCTAACTCAAAATACATGATTTCATCCATCCCAACACAAAACACATGATTTTGTCCATCTCAAACCAAAAGTTCCATAAAACTTCACCATCAAAGTTCCCAAACCAACTGATCAAAAGAAAAAGAGAAAAGAAAAGCAAGAAAACTCAAAGGAAAAAGTTCCACAAATATCCATCCAAGGAAAAGAAACCAAAAGACTGAATTGAAACAACTTTGATTTGCTTGAAGAAAGAACTGGGCTAGTCATCCACACCATCGTCGCCACCATGTCCGAGAAAGGTGCTGATGTCGTCCACTCCTCTCTCTATGCCCTCGAGACCCCGAGCTTGATTGGAGAATTGCTTCTTGACATCATCAAAGTCCTCCAACATCGTCAAGTTTAGTCACCTGATAGCCATGAGAATATCACTTCCACCTCCCCCTGGTGCACCAAAAGTCCCAGCAGCAAATGGCCCAGAGCCCATAAACTCGATGTCATCATCAACCTCTTTGGGTCCTTTGTCCTCCCCATATCTGATTGTCTCCCCGGCACTGTCATAATCGTAGTATAGACCCATCTTCTGTAATACATTGAACCTGATAGGCCCTTCAGTGCTTGTTTCCTTGGGCTCATGGTCAAGATCAATCCCAAAATACAGAAAGACTCGGGTAAGCAGTCTACCATATGGCAAAGTATTATTGGGGGCAAGATTTAGTACCGCGCGACCCATATGCTGGATAACGACATAAGGCAGACAGATATGCTGGTTAGTGTACAGGGAATGTGCTAGTACTACAGACATCAGAGGAGGCTTAGTGCTATGTGCTTTGGAAGGAGCCAGATTGTACCTGGCTATAAATGTAAGAACCCGCTGTTAAGGAGGAAATCGAGAGAGACCATCATTCTCATTAGACTTGTTGTTGGTGAGAGTCTTGAACAAATTCTAACTTTTTGCTGGCGACAAACACTTGTTAGGATCACTACCTGGGGGATAGTAGACTCTGTCACCCTCTGAAGACACGTCAAGGAGAATCCCCAACTCCACCACATTAAAATCGATGGTGACCCCCTTCACAAAAGAGGTTAACCTGAAGCCATCATCATCCTCTTTGACCAGTGCTAAGTTGGAATAAAACTCTTGGACCAATGTGGGATAGTAGAGTTCAGGCTCAGTCAGCATGCTACTCCACCTCAGCTTGTCAAATCTGGCACCCACCTTGTAGGCCAGAAGCTCTTCCACTACCACATCTCTCTCTACTAAAATCTTCCTGTTGAAAAGATGTTCTCGAAATATCCCTTCGGTCTTTTCCAAGATAAACCGCCCCACATTATAAGCTGTGGGAATAGCTGTCACGATGGCTAGATCCCTCTTCCTCTTGGGAGCCATGATTGTTTTCCTACACACAAGACACCATCAAAGAAGACAATAAGTGTAAGCCAATTGGAATAAATGAGTTTTGAATGGCAGATGAAATTATAGAAGTGAAATGCCTCACTGATATGGAGATGGTTAGATGAGAAGGTTATACATGATGAGGAGATAAAAAAAAAATAATATAGATCATGGATACCATTGGAGGTAGGCTTAAAGTGAAGGAAAAGAGACAAGACCAATGCATATATAAAATCCATATGAGATCCCTAGTGTGTGGATTTGAAAGAATGAGATCAATGTGAATGACATGTGCCTTTGGCTATTATGCATCCCAATCTATGCCAAACAAGCAAGTTATTGAACGAAATACCCCAACAAGAGACAAGGAATTAATTATTTGAATAAAAAGGGGAATAAATACCAAGGATTTTACTAATGACCCTATGAAAAGAGAATGTACTTGAGGATATATTAAGGAAATGATTTTCTATGAAATTTTGGGGCAAAGAAGGAATTTAACATGATTTTGAAAAGTTTTCCAAAGTATTAAGGATTTGAGATTTTACCCCAATCAAAAACCTAGAAATAATCAAAGAAACTTAACTAGGCTTGGTAAACATGACAAACAAACTTTAAAATTCTTGCAAGGACTTTTAAATTCAACAAAAGATACAATTTTCATACAAGGATTCACTAACTTAGTGCCATTGGTCGATTAGGGCTTGATTCAAACCCAAAAACTCTAACCTCAATCGATTTTGGCATGGTCTTGGTGAATATGGCCGTGGAAATACAACCAAAATCAAGACATGATCACAAACTTGCGAGGTTTATTCCAAATCCAAGAAAAAGAGAAAGTAAGATGAAGAGACACAAGTAAAAACCTACAAATGGAAAGGTAGAAAAGAGGAGAGGAGAAATGGGAAGAAAACCTTACCTTGAGGGAGTGAAAGATTGATTTTAGGGCTTGAAATCACCAAACAACCACCAAAGGAGTGCAAGGGTGCTTGAACAGAAGTCCCTTGGGGCAGTTCTTCTCCTACGGTTGTGTCCCTCTCTTTGGAGCCAAAAATGAGTTTTGAAACTCGTGGCTCTGTTTTATGAAAATTCTGGGAACGGACGCACGAACGGATCCACTTATCGTGATTCCGCTCAGCACAAAACTATAAATTTTCATTTCTAAATCTGAACGGAATAACGAACGGATCCACTTCCATGAGTCCGTCCGAAGATCCGATCGCCTCGGTATTTTTATAAAATTGAGTCTTTTGAGAATGGACGAATGAACGGATTCACGTTCCACATCCATCCGTTAGTCCGCTCTGCCTATCTTGCGGAGGAGCCATGAACGGACTCATAACACCGATTCCGTCCGTGAGTCTGCCCGATTTCTTTTATGATTTTTGAGCCAGATTTTGAGACCTTTTACCCACACCTATATGTAATGATTTTGTGTCTATACCCTAGTTTTGACGCCCATGTTGTTTGGCCCATTAGTGATTATTGCTTGATCTAATAGTATGCTATGATGTCTAACTTTTAGAACCTACATCAGTTGGGCCAGACAATAAGAAATGGTAGGCCTTAGTACGTGTTGTGGCTCCCCTCCTATGTGAAAGAATGAGAGTTACCCTTGAGGATGAAAATCCTTAGACCCCGTCAGTGAGTGAACCAGGAGTGATTAATAGGACCAAACCTATGCGGTGTAGAAACCTTTGATGAGTTGTATAGGACCTAACTCTTATCTAGACAAGAGAAAAGTAATTAATAGGCTAGTTTTGAATGACTTAGTTTGAGTGATCAATAGAGACCTAGTCCAAATGAAAGCCACTCATGACACCTTACAGGTTAGTGACAACTTTGTTTGAAACCTTGCTTGGACCATCCAAACCTTGTTTAGACTCATAGATGGAGTCCTGGGTCATGTTTAGACCTTCCAAAGGGACCTAGTATACCGTACCTAGGAACTTTTTGTTCTTGTGGATTGACCTAGGTGACAGATATGTCCATAGGGATATGAATGTAATTATTGAACTTATACTTTTGTATATGTGTGAATTAAAAAAAAAATAAATAAATATATCCCTTAAACCCTAATGTGTGGCTAAACCAACCTCCCTACACTACAATGTGACCTTACCTTGACCTTATTATGTTAGCTAGATTGAGTCCCAACCTTAGCCAAATTAATCGTGGATTAATAGGCAACGAATTTGATAATGACCGGTTAGGCTAATAATTAAAACCTACTTAAAAATGGATAACTTAGACCAGAATTGTTAAGTGGTTGTTGGCTCTCGAAAGAGAACTAACATGGACTTTCCCCTGTGGGATGACTGTGGATTAGGTTTATAAGGTTATGAAGGCTGAAACTGAAGGATGTAACAAGACCTTCTCCAACGACAAAAATGAATGAGATAATGGGTCACCAAATGCGTTCCCTTCGTACTGGGAGTGAACAATAGGAGATTCCATCAATATTCCAAATCATTCTAAAGTTGGGTTAGGTAATGAGATAACCCGAAGTGAAAACATTCAAGAATGAACCCTATGTTGGTGACTGGACAAGTTAAGTCCTATAATTCAAGGATGACCAGAGTGGTATCACCCGATCTTCCCGATCTGGAAGATCTAAGGAACCTTCTGTTCCTTGAGGCTTAACTTAGTATTGGAACCCTATTTCCCTTTGGGATGTTGTAACCACCAGCTCTTAACTCAATGGAGCCCAGGGTTACCATAAAACCATACCTCCCGTGGTGATGTGACCCTATGCGGAAGGGAATTGTAGAATCCGACTTATTGTGCCATGTATACACTGCCCCACCTTGACTGAACCTTTGACTTAGTCCAAGTAGTGGGTGACTAAAGGTGTTGTTATTTAACAACCCTCACTCCTTGAGACATCCTTGAGACACCTAGTCGCCTCAAATTTTGGGGATGAAATTTTTAATAAGGTTTGGGGGATGTTACACCCGCACCCAAAATATATCCTTATATCCCGGGGTAAATTAGACATTTACCAAAGGGTAGTGCCACGGTGGCAATGGTCAACAATTATGGCCTTGAACTTAAATTATTATTATAAGTGTCCCCTCAAAGTCCTGAAAGTATGGGTCAAAGCCCCGTAACTTTCCTCAAAGTTTGGGCCTCGAAAGCAGCAACGAAGTCACAAATGGACTCACTCGAGCTGATACCGCTCGTGGATCCGCCTATGCTGTTACTTGCCCTTTTGATTTATTTTTCTATGGGACCCACATCCCCGTGTCCTGGACACCCTAATTAGATCCCCGGACCAGATGGACCCCCACCCTTACCATTAATTAGTTATTTGGGCCATGAAAGTGCGCCCATAAGACTTAACTTAAAGAATTAATGGGTTTTACTATTCTAACTTTAAACCAAACAAAGCCTAAGGACAAATAGGTCTTATAAGGCTTAGGACTAACCTAAACATGTCCTAATTAACTAAATGGACCTAATGGTTTATGACTTGGAACAAACAAGACCTAAGGCCCAAACCCATTTAAAACCCAAAAGGCTAACTAGTGTTTGGGAGTACCTAAACAAACAAGACCTAAGGCCCTTTTAACCCTTAAAAGACAAACCTAAACTCCTATTCCCTTATCTCTCCCCCTCCCAAGCAAACCGTGGAGGAGAAGAGACAAGGAAAGAAGGAGAAGAGGAAAGGAAGAAGAAGAAGTGGAAGTAGTAGAGGAATAGGAGGGGAAGGGAAGAAGATGGAGGCCATGCCAAGATGGCTGCCTACCCCACATCTCCTCCTCTTGTTGTCTGAACAAGGGGAGAAGGAGAAGAGAAGAAGAAGAGATGGAAAGGAAGGGAGGAAGGAAGAGGTGGTGGTTCTTCAAGGCTGGCTAGGGATGGGAATGGAGCTCCACTCACCAAGGTATGACCTAAACCCTTGGTACATCTCTCTTTCCATTTCCATTATGAAATTAATTAGATTCCTTGAGCTTGAGCTAACCTAGGGTTCCATTTGGGACTCAAGGTGAAGCTCAGCCCTTATTGGAGCTCAAATGGTGATGACCGAACCCTAGTTGAGGCTTGTATGAGCTCCTTTGCCGCCATTGTTGCTAAACTTTGGTTCTAAGCCATAAAACCCTATCTTTGAGACCAAACCCTTATGAGATCTTCAATCCATGAGGTAAGCCTAGGTCCTAATGACCTTAAGGAGACTTAGACACCCTCTCCATGACCCTGAGTGTAAGGTGTGCTCCATGCTTTATGCTGGAGGAGAAGCCCTTTGAAATCTCAGAAAAGATTTTCAGTGGACGCACGGCCGGATCCACCAATCGTGGTACCGTCCGTCAGTCCACCTAGTGTAATCCCAATGACTTGACCTGAACGGATGAAGGAATGGATTCATTCTGTTGCCTCCGCCCATGGGTTAGTTCCCTCTCAGGTGTGTCTCAGGGATCGAACGGATGTAGGGGCAGATTAAGATGGCGCATCCGCCCGTGGATCCACTCCCTCTTGGGTGTGTCTCAGGAATCAAATGGATGCATGAACGGATCCAAGTAAGAAGTTTCATCCGTGGATCCGCTCCTTGTGTTTTACCTTTGAGGCTGAACGAAGTCAGGGGCGGACTCACCCTATTGCTTCCGCCCATGAGTCCGCTCGTGTTGTCTTGGTTGAAACTTGATTTTAACCTTGGGGGCCTAGTTTGAAACCCCTCTATACATCTTTTAATGATTGCTTTTGTATTCGTAGGCTACCCAACTCGATGGATAGTTGGTGTACCGATGAGATTCATGTCAACCACGTCGGGTGCCACCCGAATTAGGTGAGTGGGTTCTGGGTGACTTTGTTGGGCTTGAATATACATATTAAGCAACCATTATCATGTTATTATATAAATATAAGCATTGTGCGCATTGCATTATTTATCTCAAATGTGAACTGTTATGAATGTGATATTATTCTCACCAATGTATCGGGAGACGGTGCCTGGTGTGCCGGTACCGGAACCCCAATTTATTTAATTATGAAAATTGTTATATGTCATCCTGATCTATATACGTTGTGCCGTGCTGGTACTCAGGTACTAGATGGAATGGGACGTTGATATACCCGAAATACCTCTCAGGATGATAGGACTTGCATATAGTATATCTGTGGCTAGGATGCTTGCTCCCTTATTCTACGACCCTTGCCAACAGGGGTTTATGTGTTGGATAGTCTGAGCACCTGTTGCCTGTGGAGGTGAGAGAGGCCAGGTCAGGGATAGTGATGGTTATCGGGGTCTACCACTGGGTGATCGGATGATTTCTACCAGCATAGGCTCCCGTGTAATAATTGAGGTTTCCCTAGGGCGATATGTTAAGTGACCCTCAGTGTCTCCCAAGTTATTACAGTAGCATATACTTGACTTATAGAATTGTGTGTTAGGTGAAAAATAAATCTAACATTAGCATGCATTATTCTGCTAGAAATTATTTGTGTGTATGTATGTGCATTCCCCTTTGCTCCCTCAGTAGGTGCTGTAGTTAACCTCGTTGTGTAACCCCTTTAAGTTCATATGCAGGTAATCTCTTGATGAGCACCGTAGGATGCGAATCAAGTAGAGCCGGTGGCTGTGACTTGGATGTAGATGTACACCCAAGAATGGTGCCCTAGTGGCATAATTTATTATTTAATTTTCTATACTCATCCACAATCATGTATAAACTTTATGTTTAATTATAAGGAGAGAAATGAATGGTTACAAATATTGAGATTGTACTATGTGTTATCATTAGAGAACCAATGCTCTATAATTTCACATGATTTGATTAAATTTCGCTTCCACTAACTCTGTGATTGGAACGATTTATTCCATTTGGTACGTTCCTGGCTGTTATCACGATTGATGACAGGGTGGACTGTGGCTCGGGATACTATATCTGTGATCCTGGTAGGTATTGGGATGACGCTGGTTGTCCCAGTCACCCCCTATTTAATGTAAAGTATCTTCTTCAGGATGGGGGCGTGGCACATCCTCATCCCTTAGAACACAAACGAGGGCGTCCCCTTCAACCTCAAAACGACGATCGAGAATGTGTCCACCTACACTCTTACGCATAAAAAAATCTTGAGTTTTAGGTTGTGCGCTTTCACTATGTGGCGCACTCCCACTAGGCTAATGATCACTCTTACCCTCTCTAGCGATCTCATGATGAGTAATTAATTCTCCAACTTCACCAAGAGTATATGAGATGCTTTCATTAGTCTCGATCTTAAAGATGTCAAGATCTCTGCTAGTGTCTTTTATACTAGGAAAATTGGTACCAAGAAAATTAACATCGCGTGACTCGGCTTCTGTCAATCCTCCATTTGGATGTTCAGCATACATGGCATAGCCTTTGAGCTATCGGAGTATCGTATAAAGATATTCTTTTTAGTTCTAAGGCCAAGTTTTCCAAACTTATGGGAGGTACTATGGACATATCCAGCATATCCTCATGGTCGCAGATGCCCCAAAGTGGGCTTTGCACCTTTCCACAATTCATAGGGAGTGGAAGGAATTGACTGTGGTGGCACCCGATTAAGGATGTAGCCCCATAAGGATATTGGGTGGTTAGCCTGTGCCATCATTGACCTAACCATGTCTAAAGATTTCTATTCCTTCCCTACGCTACACCATTTTGTTGCGAGGTGTGAGAAACTGTCAATTTCCTGGTGATTCCTTTTTCCTCACACAGTTCTTTAAACTGATCTGACAGATATTCACGACCTTCGTTAGTGAGTAGTGTTTTTAAGCTACCTTGTTAATTCTCAACCTCTACTACAAAGCATTTGAAGCAATCTAATGCTTTGTAGCGGTGAGCGATCAAGAAGACATAACTATATCATAAATAATCGTCAATAAACATAAGGAAATAAGAAGCATCAAGTGTGCCTTCACATTCATTGGTCTACAAATATTTGAATGGACAAGATCCAAGGTTTGGGTTGCTCGAATTGCCTTTCTAAAAGGCTTTTGATGGGCCTTACTGGCTAAATAGGGCTCACATGTCGATAGGTTGACTTTAACGAGTGGACCAATAAGTCCTTCTCTAGCTAACCTAGTCATCCTGTCATGTTCGATGTGTTCTAGTCTAGCATGCCATGCAATTGATTCGGAATTATTATCAGTATTAATCCCGAAAGATGAAGAAGAAGCCATAGGATTTACTAAATCTAATTTAATAAAACCATTCTCAAATAAACATTGTCCAAATAAACCACCATCCAAATGTATCTCAAACAAATCAGCATACTAAAGAAATAAATATCCCAAAGTTAAAAGTGTTGTAACTAAAAGTAGATTATGCTAGACTTCCAGTGCATATAGTACATCATGAAGAAGTAAGGTGCGCCCAGTGCGTAAGGTGAGCTAATAGGTCCCAACTCTTCGAAATACTTCTGTCACACCCTGCTCCCTACATTTAGGTTTGTGTGACTGGAATACCCATTGTATTCTACACCAATGCCAGGATCTACACTTTGCAGTGCCAAGAACACTAACCCAACAATATAATATTAATCAGAGTATTAGCGGAAGCATAATAACATAAACATAATTATCAAAGTATAGAAGCTAGTAGGATGATATCATATAAGTAGGTTGAATTTTATTCCATCATAACATTATTTAGCAAAAGTACTAAGTATATAATTGTACAAGTCGACATCAATAAGGGAATTTAAAGAATATTTAATTATATTTCAGCAGTTAAATAAAATGCTCAAATATCCCTAAGGGCCTCAAGCCATGCTACACCGTTCCCTAGGCACAAGCCTCACCTGTGCACTCCGGCCAGTGCTCCTCCTCACCGGGAATACCCAAAATAATCAAGTCTATCAACTCACAGGTAGGGAGGATCCACATTCGCTACCACAGCATCACCTGCATCCATATCTAAATAAAAGAGGATCCTCGAGGGATGAGCTTCCACCAAGCCTAGTGAGCAATTAGATCATGCAAGCATACACATACAATCATGAATGCACATCACACAAGGGCGCAACCCAAACCTGATAAATGAATCCCACAGCGTCCCATACCAATAGAACAATTCATACAACAGATTCAGTTTATAGTCATGCACATGAATGAATTCAAATTTTAATATACATCCACTTAACAATCAAATGCCTAAGTCCATGAGGTAAAGTGCTACTACAACATCCCTTAGGCAGCATCCCCGGCCTCCAGTGTCAAACACAAAGACTATCTGACAAAAGCAAACCTGAGTTGTGGTTGGGAGCCTACCATACACGTGTACATAGTCCTACATGACAAACCCCCGATATAACCCTAGATCTCACCCAGTTTTGACACCCACTTACGGAACCGATCTATTGAGAATGGCACTCGAGTCCGTCGGAAGTCACCACCAGTTACCCAACACCTTACCCCCTATTGGTAAGGGGTGTAGCACTAGGGAGGTATAATCCTAATCATATGCATCTAAATGAATGAAGATGCATGCATATGTATAGGTTAGAGGTCGAGTCCATAGTGCCGAAATATCGATCGGCTCGCTATCATTTCGCCCCCTCTAGCTTACACGTACACTTACGAGGGTACGCAGGATGTGATACCAAAAACCCAATCTGCCGATCACAAACCAGTACAACTCATGGCAATCCCAGGTTTTGCGTCCACCCACGACACTTGGATCCCATCACGCACAATCATCACATAAACATCGCATATCCAACACATAACCATCATTCACATCCATAACTCATCGTATAACCATCATAGAACCACATCTTATGTTCATGTTTTAATACATAACCAATGTCCACATTCACATCTCATCGCATAACTGTTATAAACCACATCTTATGTCACACCCCAAACCACCCCCTAGGAGGATTGGGTAGGTGACCCGAATTGCATAACAGCAATCCGCCAAATACCACGGATCTAGAAGCAGTGCTTACGATCATGGAACCACAACCATCTCTTTAATATAGGCAAGTTCAAAGTGCAGCAGATAAACTACAGTTCAATAATAAAAAGAAACATAGGGATACGGGGAAATAGTGATAACATATATATATAAAAGTTTTACATTTCCCATCAACCCACACACAAAGAAAACAAGGAAGCAAAGCTGATAAGTACAGTACTACATACAAAGACATGTACAGGGCGAGCATACTCAACCCCAAAAAGGAAAAAGAAAAAACTACAACAACCAAGTCAGAACGGGGATAACTCTAGATAACCCAAAAGGAGTCCCCAAGTCAAAAATCAGTCACGAACACACTTCAATGGTCTTCATCAACAACCACCAAAAATGTGCGTAGGATCGGTATGATCTCCGTTGGGGTCCACACCAACATCATCCTAACAACCAAAAGTTTCCTCCTCAAAATGACCCGCCATGCCACAATGGCATCCACCTGCAAAATCATCTAAGATAAACATTGCATAACAGAGTTTGAGCCCCACTGAGCTCGTGAGCAAATAACATCAATCATGCATGCACATGCAATCACAATTCATAATTCATATGGTCCTACATGATATGCAAGTCCAGTTTAATTATTAGCTACCTAGCAATACAACTAAGTCAGGTCTGTGCTACTACAATCCCCAATACATGTATCCCTGATGCGGGCTTCTAACCCCTTCCCGTGATACACCCATTGAGTTGTCGAAGAGGACCACTCAGCTCCCACATTCGTTTACTAAGGTCAGCCCGACCAGCCCTCTGTGATTAACCTATGGGATAATCCTTTTTTTTTCTCTTTTCTTTTCTTTTCGGGCTTATAGCCCATGTGCACCATTCCAGTGTTCTATACATTCATGTACCATTCCGGTGTTCTATTCATTTCTTTTTCTCTTTTCTCTTTTTCTGATGGTTGCCCCCATAGGCATCCAACACCTTAACCCCTATTGGCAAGGGTGCGTAGCACGGGTGATGAAGCTCTAGCCCCATGTCTATATGACATCGTATGAGTCAGGTGGTGTCAACTATGGCATCTAGTCTAACATGCACAATCAACATAGAGGAATTCACAGTGTTGATCATCAGACAGTCATTATGCAGTGATTTGAGTAGTTTGAACAAAAGTAAATAACACAACATTTATATTCAATTCTTATTAGCCGGCATCAGATCATAATTACATTTACACATATGATAGAATTATTCACTCACCTGCACTAGGCTCTAGGTATTCAATCACAATCTCAGTTCCAACAGTCGTCTGGCCGTTGACCTCGAGCACGGAATCAAACCCTAGATGTAAATCAAAAGTTGTTAGGTTAAGTTATCAGTCTGTCACTGGAAGTCCTAGGGTTACCCTAAACTTACTGGGTTGACCTGCGATTTAGTTGGTTACACTTGGAATCATTGGGCCTTGCACTGGGCCTTAGACTCATATCCCGGTGCATCAACCAGTGCCAGTGGCACAAAGGGTAAAATAGTCATTTCAATGGTTGTACTGACCCTAGGCTAGGATATGTTTACAGTGTTGTCCACAGCTTGTCTGTGCTATAGGACCAAGCATAGCAGGGCTTCCTTTACCTACGGGGCCCACTAGGGTTCCAAAACATTTCCATATAAGGATAGATGTGAGGAAGGGCTTTTTGGTAATTTTCTAGGCTTCCCACAATGTCCAGGGGTCAAAGGGTGAGATTCCCCAAGTCTGTTCATCAGTCCAGCCAATTTCTCTTCACTGGGCGTTGGCTCTGGGTGATGTCTGCATTGCCCAGAGGCTGTAATCGATAGTAAGGCTGAGATCCCAAGGCTGGGCTTTTTAGGCTAGGCTTATACTTGATCCTCTGCATGTTTGGGGGATCAGGTAGCCCCTGAGATGGCCTACCCAATGGTCCAATTGGATCATCCATCAGATCCATCATCAGGTTGCCAGAGCTGCCCAAGCAATCCAGATGAATAGTACCATAGGGTTTTGGCCGGGCTTGGGAGCTGGTTTTAGCCACATGCAGGGCTGGAAATGCATGAATAATAAGGGTTCAAGGCTGCAATCACCTAGGGTTTGGTCTCTACAGCCCTAGCTTGTACCCTGGGTTCCAAATCACAGATCAATAGGGCCATCTAGTAGTGCAGGTGGGCATAGCTAGGTTTTGGCCATAGGAACAGCATAACTAAATGCTCAAATTACATAAAAATTCCAGACCTTCCATGCACAAGGTCTGCATGGCAGATCTGGACCAGTACTGGGCAAACCCTAGCTATTCTGGGCTGCCCAGGGAGCATAAACATAGTAAAAGCAAGGAAGGGATAGGGAACAGCAGCATAAAAGGGTGTTTTATACCTGAAATACCCTGAGAGAGGGCTTGGATGCAGCAGGGATGGGGGTGGCAGCAACCCTTCTTCCTTCTTCTCCTTCTCCTTCTTTCTTTCTTCTTTCTCTCCTTTCTCTCCTACGGATTCTCTTAGAGCTGAAACCTCTAAATGAGTCCTAAGCCTCCCCTATTTATAGACCTGGACCAACTAAGGTCTGTTTGGTAACTAAGTCCCTTTTTAAAAATTAATTTTTTTTAACTGATTTCTATTGATTCTGGGCTCACCAGTCGGGTCTACAGTGAACTGAGGTCATGAGGTGCTCCCTCAGACTTCCCTCTATCAGTGGAGGGTGCCCATGTTCATATTGGGTGATCCCCACAAATAAAATCCATTAAAATATTCAAAATCAGTCACTGGACGATGTCTCTAGGCCTTGCTGCATCGCCCAGTGCCATCACCCAGAGAATTCTAGCAAGCTAAAATTCAATGGGGCTTGCACAGGGTTTGACCCTAAGTCAAGGTATTGTCTCCACATGCCTAATAGGAGATTTTACACACTTTTCACATAGGTGGGTCCCACTGTTTGGGGAGGAGAGAGATTACCTGGGATCTAAGTCATACATCAAGCTATGAGCTGCACAGTTGCAAGGGTCTGCTATCCATCTTCTGACAGGTATATAGGGAAACCTGTTCAAGGTATTCTTATTGATCTTATTAAGTGGTGTGATAGTCCACACTGATCCTGGTTGCCTGGACAGGGGTTCCTGCCCTTAAATCAAGAATCCAACCAGTCAGGAGCAGGGTTTGACATTTCTCCCCACCTTATAAAAATTCCATCCCCAAAATTTACTTACCTTGTAATCTAAAAAGTTGAGGATACTTCTCTTTCATTTCCTCTTCACGTTCCCATGAAGCTTCTTCTACAGGGTTGTTTCCCCATCGAACTTTCACGAAAGCGACGGTGCTGTTACGGAGGTTATGCTCCTTTCTGTTCAATATCTCCATGGGGTGTTCTACATAGGTCATATCCATATCCAACTGTTCAGGTTCAGTTGACAGTACATGTGTCGGGTTGTTAATATACTTCCTCAACATTGACACATGAAAAACATCGTGGTCGCTTGACAAGGATGGTGGTAGAGCCAGTCGGTATGCTATGGGTCCCACTTTGTTAAGAATTTCTTAAGGACCAATAAATCTTGGGCTTAACTTGCCTTTCTTGTTAAAACGTAGCAATCCTTTAGTTGGAGATACTCGAAGGAATACTTTTTCTCCGACCTCAAACTCAATATCTTTCCTTCGATTATCCGCATAACTTTTCTGTCTTGACTGGGCTGCCTAGATCTTTTCTCTTATAATATCCACCTTGTCGTAGGTCGCTTGTATCATCTTAGGTCCGAGATATTTCCGCTCACCAACTTCATCCCAATATAGCGGAGTTCGGCACTTCCTACCATAGAGTGCTTCGAACGATGTCATGCCAATGGTGGAGTGGTAGCTATTATTGTATGCAAATTCCACCAGAGGTATGTGAGCATCCCAACTATCATTCATTTCCAAAACACAGGCTCGGAGCATGTCCTCCAGAGTCTGAATGGTTCTTTCCGATTGTCCGTCCGTCTACGGATGGAAAGCCGTGCTAAGATTTAGTTGAGATCCCAATGCCTTCTGCAAACTTCTCCAAAACCTTGAGGTGAATCGAGGATCTCTGTCAGACACAATATTGACAGGCACGCCGTGTAAGCGGACTATGTTTTCAATGTATATCTGGGTAAGCTTCTCCATTGGATAAGTTATTTTGATTGGTATGAAGTGTGCCACCTTTGTTAGTCCGTCTACAATCACCCAAATTACATTCATGCCCTTCCTAGTGTTGGGCAAGTTTATCACGAAATCTATAGTGATTCTTTCCCACTTCCACTCAGGTATGGGAAGTGGCTGCAACAATCCGTAAGGTCGGTGTCTTTCTGCCTTTATTTGTTGACAGGTGAGGCACTTAGACACGTATATTGCTATGGTCTCCTTCATTCTCATCCACCAGTAATACTTCTTCAAATCTTTGTACATCTTTGTACTTTCGAGTTGGATTGTGTACGGTGAGTTGTGCGCCTCTTTAAGAATTCGGTCTTGGATGTCAAAATCATCAGGCATGCATAGTCTATCTCGAAACTTCAATGCACCATTATGGGCCAAGGAAAAATCTGGGTCCTTATGGATACCTTGTTGAACTTCCCAAATTATTTTGGCCAGCTTGGGATCCAATGGTTGTTTCATAATTATTTCCTCTTGTATCGACGGCTGTAGGTTCATAGCTGCAAATTGCATAGCTGTTCCTTCGATCACAAGTTCCAAATCAAACTTCTGAGTTTCCTCTATTAATTGCTCACTGACTACCAAAGATGCGAGGGATGCAGTCTGAGATTTCCTGCTTAATGCATCCGCAACTACGTTGGCCTTGTCGGGGTGGTACTAGATTTCACAGTCATAATCTTTTACCAATTCTAGCCATTGCCTCTGTCTCATATTCAACTCCTTTTGGCTGAAGAAATACTTCAGACTTTTGTGATCGCTGAAGATCTCGCTCTTTTCACCATATAGGTAATGCCACTAGATTTTTAATGCGAAAACTACCACCGCCTACTCTAAATCATGAGTGGGGTAATTCTTCTCATGTTCTTTTTAACTGCCTGGAGGCATAGGCGACCACCTTTCCTCTTTGCATTAAGACGCCAACCAATCCTGTCCTGGATGCGTCGATATATACTACCATTCCTCCGGTGCCGTTCGGAATGGTTAGGATTGGAGCTGATACTAATCGGTTCTTCAATTCCTGAAAGCTTTTCTCACACTCTTCATTCCATTCAAATTTGGCTCCCTTCCTTGTAAGTTTTGTCATTGGTGCCAAAATTCATGAGAAATTTCCAATAAATCGTCAGTAGTAACTAGCCAATCTTAAGAAACTTCGGATCTCAGTGGCATTCTTCAGAGTCTCCCATTCGAGAACTGCTTTCACCTTGCCTGGGTCTACTTTGATGCCGTCTTTGGTGATGATGTATCCCAGGAATCCGATTTGGTGAAGCCAAAATTCACACTTACTGAATTTGGCGAAAAGCTGGTGTTCTCACAATCGCTGTAACACGAAAGTAAGGTGTCATACATGCTCTTCCTCACTCTTAGAGTACACCAGGATGCCGTCAATAAATACTATGACAAACTTAACCAGCACGTCATGGAATACTCTATTCATCATATCCATGAATGCTGCTGGGGCGTTGGTTAATCCGAACGACAGAACTAAAAATTCATAATGTCCATATTGAGTTCGGAATGCAGTTTTATGAATGTCACCGCTTTTGATCTTCAGTTGATGGTATCCTGACCTAAGATCAATCTTGGAGAAAACTCTCGCTCCTTGTAGCTGATCAAATAGGTCATCGATATGTGGCAATGGATATTGATTCTTGATCGTCAGTTTATTCAACTCACAGTAGTCGATACACAGCCGCATACTACCATCCTTCTTCTTTACGAACAACACGGGTGCTCCCCAGGGTGATACACTGGGTTGTATAAATCCCTTCTTCAGCAAGTCTTGAAGTTGTGCTTGCAATTCTTTTAACTCGATAGGTGCCATACGATATGGTGCCTTGGATACCGGTGTTGCACCAGGAATCAAATCAATCGCAAACTCTATATCGCGGTCCGACAGTAGCTAAGTCAAATCTACTGGAAATACATCGGGAAACTCTTTGACGATGTGGAGTTCCTCCAAGGGTTTTATCTTCGCCTACGTGTCTATCACAGTGGCCAAAAAGCCTTGGCATCCTTCTTTTAGTAACTTCCGGGCCTGGAGTGCGGATAATGTTATCCTTCTGGATTTCCTCCTTGGTTCACTTTGATAGGTGATGTCTGACCCATCTTCCAAGTTAAACCTTATCTTGTTCTCTGCACACAAGACGTTTGCACCATAGACCGACAACCAGTCCATGCCTAGGATTACGTCAAAATCATTTATATCCACCTTTATCAGTCGTGCGGTTAGTTTCTTCCCATAAATTTCAATCTGACAAGGGTCATAGACCTTCTTCAAACTCACGACACTCCCTGTCGATGTGCTGACTACTAGCTTATGCTCGATGTCCCTTGGTTGATCTTTCATCTTACTCGCAAAGGTTGAGAAGACGAAAGAGTGGGTTGCGCCCGAGTCGAATAGTACTTGTGCGGGTATGGTTGAGACATTCAGGGTACCTAGGGTTCTTAGGTAATTTAGGTTACATGTAGTAAGCCAATTGTTCCCTATAGTTAAGTAGTGTTCAGCAACTTACCTGTCAATTTGTCGGGGTTTGCCTCAGCTTCTTCATTTGTTAAAGCATATAGCTTTCCTTGCATCCAATTGTCCCGTGGCTGAAATGGCCTAGCGTAGGGCTGGTTTGATGAGTTGTTGTCATACCCACGCGATCTGCAATCTCTGGCCATATGTCCTTCCTTCTTGCACAGATAGCACTTAAAGGGTGGAGCTCCAAGTGTTGAAGCTTTGCTCGCTTAACTTATTACTGGTTGGGCTGGCGAGGCTGCTGTTGTCGTTTGACTCGTAGTAGGTTGAGCAGGTCGAGTAGATGTAGGGCGAAAAGAATTCTGACCCATGTTTGGCCTACGATACGGAGTCTAGATGGAGCCTGAGTTGGTTCCGCGATAAGCTTTATTTGGCCAGCCAAAAGTTTAAAAATTATTTGACCTTTTGTTCAAACCAGTCAACGCCACAGTCTTTTCTTTCTCTTTTTCCTTGAACCTATCCTCCATTGTCTTCGCTTTCTTGACCATTTGAGCATAATCCCGCATATCCATGATTGACAATACTGACCCAATTTCAGTTTTGAGTCCCTTCTCAAATTTCTTGGCCTTACTAACTTTCCCTTTCAGGTGCTCTGGGGCAAAATGGAATAGATCTTCAAATTGCTGTTGATAGTCCAACACTGATTTAGTTCCTTGCACCAGTGCAATAAATTCTGCTTCTTTCCTGTCCTTAAAATTCTCAGGGAAATAGTTCTTGAAGAAAATCTCCTTGAACTGTGCCCACATAGGATTTGGGTGAGAAACTTCCAAATTAGGCCTAGTTGCCTTCCACCAAGCTTCAACTTCATTCTGCAACTGATAACCTGCACAAATAATCTTTTGTGCATCCGTGCACTCAAGTACTTCAAATGCCTTTTCTAGGGCACTGATCCATCATTCTGGCTACATTGCCTGAGAGGTTATTTTTGAAAATGCAGGCGGTTGAAGTTTCTTGAATCTCTCCATAACCTTGGTGGTGGAATTTTCCTCTAAATGCTGAGGCACAGGTGGTGGAAATAGCACTAGTCGATTCGGTGGTGGTGGGGGTGTTGCGCGCTCGTGCATCATGGTTGCAAACTATGTAGACATCTGACCAAGCAATTCCTGTTGTTGTTGTATGGTCCGCATCATCGTGGTCATGAATGCAGTCACGTCGCAGGCTGCCACACTTGACTGAGGTGCTGCTGCAGTAGCTTGTGCAGCCGCTGGTGCTCCTGCTGAAACAGCCGATGTTTCAGAGTTTTGAGCCTTAGTTTCGTTAGGCAACTCAACCTCCGGTACAACCTTAGGTTGTTTACCTTTACGACCTCCATGAGAACTTCTAGCGTTGACCATTGTCGCTTCTCTGAAAAGAGGAGCGTGTTCAATATTCCAATTTCATCTATATGGATCAACAATTGTTTTCTAGCTAAGCAGGTACAAATCCAGTCCACAATTCCAATGAGTATCATTAGTCACTCCAGTAAGGTGGATTGTTAGATTCACTGTCTTGGTTTATTAGGTGATGTGTCTTATTAAATGCATTATGTTCCTCTTTCTTAAGCATTTTATGTGTCAATATGCTATGGATGGCACTATTGAAAAATTTCAGATTTTTAAATAAAAGACTTTTATTTATTTACCTGATTTAGCAGGCAAGCATCTCCAGCTTCATCCTGGTCACAAACTCCATTGCTAGGAGAAATTCTATGTCAGCACTTACCTCTCCAGCTAATCTCATAAAATATTCTCATTCCTCAGGTCCACTAATGGCAGCGATGGCCAAGTAAAAGTCCAATCGATTCTCAACTCGGGGTAACACTAACCGTATCCGTCTCAGTCTCTCTCGTAGATGTCTAATATAAAGCATGATGCTGGGGTCTCCAGCCTTAGTCAAGATAGTGGGTCCTGTCACATAGAATGGTTCAAGACATTAGGGCATACTTAATTAAAACAAATTAAGTACACAACTACTGAAACTGAAACAAATTCTTAGGTTGGCTAGAGGTACCCTAGCGTTTAGGTGTTTGATTTACTACGAACCCTATTAGGTCCTATTCTCAGCTATCCTAGGCCTTGGTTAGGATGAGATCTACGCTCCCTGTACTTACTAATCCCTTATTACAACATACCTACATATCTAAGTTCTGTTTGCATAGCAGCACTCCAAGCAGTTCGTACATCACAATATTCAAACATGTGGTAATTAGGTAGTACACACCAATCATTATACACCTTTATCTATATATATTAAATATGTATCATAAGCACAACAACAAAGTTTTTTTTTTTTTTGTCAAGCCCTATGTGATTTATTCAACCCTCAAATAGAAATTTCACCCCTTTGGGTTTAAGAAGGTTGTGTTTGCTTAGTACTCGATTAAATTATTGTTTATATATATATATTTTTAAACCTTCTGAGAAAGTTCATATTTTTATGTTCATTAAGGGTAATATGGTCAAATCTCAAGTCCTTGTATGTGAATAACCTAAAACAGCAAAATTGCACACACTGGGCGATGTCTCTGGGCGTTGCCACATCACCCAGTGCCATCGCCCAGAGAATCGGGCGCAGGCTTTTTAAGTCCGAGAGGGGCCCATTTCGTTTCTATTCTCTTCTAAACTCTTCTAAACTCTTGGGAAAGGTTCATGCAAGGTGAGGGGACCACTTTTACACCAAATCTTTGCGATTCTCCGGGGTTTTCGCGCATCTACATGTGTTTAGGTATGCTTTCTTGACACTTACCCTATTTTATCTCTTCCTTTTTGTTTCCTATTGTATTGGTTAGGGTTTCTATTGTTTTTCATGCCCTAACTCAGTTTTTCTTGCTATTCCTTGTAGGAAATGTCTACTAGTCGTCGCACTACACGAAAATCAGTAGCCTAAAAGAGGCTTCGAGTCAAATCTGAGGAATCATCCTATTCTTCAGTACCACCATCATCCCCTAGAGAAGATTCATCTTCCGAGGAACCAGATTTCGACCACCATCTTTTCTCCAGGTATGAGTATGCTAAGGAGTGGAAGAATTTCATTTCCGTAAAGATAGTGAATGGCCGGGTGGTGCGAGTAAAGGACTTCCACCAATACAACCTCTTTGCCAGATTCAATGCCCTAGGTTGGGCATCGATGTTTTCTCCTACTGAGCCTTGTTATCCCAACTTGGTTCGGTACTTTTACTGTAACCTGGGGCCTTCTAGTGCCCAAGAGTTTGGGGTGGAGAGTAAGGTGAAGGGAGTGGATATGAGGCTGACCACTACCCTATTGGCGGAGATCCTAGGTTTACCTGACATAGGAGAGAGGATTTACTATTAGCCTCGTATGGACATATCTGAGATGTTTTCTTTGGAGACTAGGAGGACAGTCTTCCAAGCTTTGACAGGTTCTCCGAACACGCCCAAGTCTGAGACTTCTTACAAGCCAAGTGCTAGGGTGATTAGTAGGTATGTGACTTACAACATCTACCCTAAAGGTGGTAACAAGGGCAGTATATCCATGATGAGAGCATACATTACCTACTGCCTTTTAGGAGCTGGTCAGGGAGGTCCAGTCATCAACCTCCCATATCTGTTACTTCAGGTGATGCTTTATCATGCTCGGAACCCAGCCGATGGGAACCTTCCCTATGGGAGATTTCTCACCTTGGTCTTTCGATATTTTGGGGTGCCATTGGAGGACGAGTACATTGATAAGACCAGATCTAGGCCAATAGATAAGACTTCCATTCTGAAGATGAAAGTGCCTGGAGAGGAACCACCAGAGGATGAGGGGTAGATGGGGATACAGCAGGGAGAGGAGCATGGAGTGGAGCATGGTGATGATGTGCGTGATGAGGTGGTGCAGGGGATGGAGCAGGGAGACACTCAGGGAGACACCCAGGGCATACATGTAGAGGAGCAGGGTATGGGTCTAGGCGACTTTGAGGGTTTTGACACTCAGTTTACTGACTTACCTGCATATGAGACGACCGGTGCTACTAGCTCTCAGGTTCCAGGACCTTTTGACTGGGCACAGATATTGACACATCTCCAGAGTCTTGGCACTCAGCTATCCAGCTTGGCAACTAGAGTGGATCGGGGCTTTACTTCCTTAGAGACGAGAGTGGGGTCTGTGGAGCAACATCTGGACTTCTGGGACAAGTTCTACAGAGTTGACTCTCGCTAGACTCAACCTCCTCCTAGTGACGTACCTCCTTCTGAGTAGCTCTAGCAGTTCCGGACATTCTTGCTACGTGGTTCTGATCACTTTGTTTTTATGCTTATGTACTTTTTCTTTTTTTCTTTTTTTTATATCAGCTATGTATTTATTGCATTTTAGCCTATGTAATTAAAGCTCATGTAATGGCTTAACTACAATTATCTTTTAGTTAATGGAAATTATGCACTTTTGTTTATTTACATCTATCCCCTTATAAATTTTAATTATTATATGTTTTATTGTTTAATACTTATTAGTCCTAGTCTGCAATCTGTAATCGTAAGAAGAGCCTCACGCTCTGATACCAAGCTCTGTCACACCCCAAACCACCCCCTAGGAGGATTGGGTAGGTGACCCGAATTACATAACAGCAATCCGCCAAATCCCACGGATCTGGAAGGAATGCTTACGATCATGGAACCACAACCTTCTCTTTACCATAGGCAAGATTAGAGTGCAGCAGATAAACTACAGTTCAATAATAAAAGGAAGCATAGCGATATGGGGAAACAATGATAATATATACATATAAAAGTTTTACATTTTCCATCAACCCACACACAAAGAAAACAAGGAAGCAAAGCTGATAAGTACAGTACTACATACAAAGACATGTATGTACAGGGCGAGCATACTCAACCCCAAAAAGGAAAAAGGACAAACTACAACAACCAAGTCAGAACGGGGATAACTCCAGATAACCCAAAAGGAGCCCCCAAGTCAAAAATCAGTCACGAACACACTTCAATGGTCTTCATCAATAACCACCGAAAATGTACGTAGGATCTGTATGACCTCCATCGAGGTCCACACCAACATCATCCTAACAACCAAAAGTCTCCTCCTCGAAATGACCCGTCATGCCACAGCGGCATCCACCTGCAAAATCATCTAAGAAAAACATTGCATAACAGAGTGTGAGCCCCACTGAGCTTGTGAGCAAATAACATCAATCATGCATGCACATGCAATCACAATTCACAATTCATATGGTCCTACATGATATGCAAGTCCAGTTTAATTATTAGCCACCTAGCAATACAACTAAGTCGGGTTTGTGCTACTACAATCCCCAATACATGTATCCCTGGTGCGTGCTTCTAACCCCTTCCCGCGATACACCCATTGAGTTGTCAGAGAGGACTAGTCAGCTCCCGCATTCGTTCACCAAGGTCAACCCAACCAGCCCTCTGTGATTAACTCGTGGGACAATCCATTTCTTTTCTCTTTTCTTTTCTTTTCTGGCTTATAGCCCATGTGCACCATTCCGGTGTTCTATACATTCATGCACCATTCTGGTGTTCTATTCATTTCTTTTTCTCTTTTTTCTTTTTCTGATGGTTGCCCCCACAGGCATCCAACACCTTAACCCCTGTTGGCAAGGGTGCGTAGCACAGGTGATGAAGCTCTAGCCCCATGTCTATATGGCATTGATGAGCACATTTATGTGCGAGATCTTAGGACATAAAGCATATAATTTACCACATTGAACAGAGTTACTCGGTGCTTTCTTGTGCTTTTCAGGGTTTAGGTGAATTCTTGTGAAATGGAGGAGATGATGTTAAGGAAATGTTTTTAAGCTATTTAGAGGTGTTAATGGATGCGTAGCCCACCGAGTCAGCTTTGTAACGGTTCAAACGGTATTTGATTCTGAGTTGAAATGAAGAAGTTACGGCCGTTTCCGTAACGAAGCGCGAAAATGGTCTATAGGGGTTTATTTATAATTATTGACAGTCGGCCGGAGATAAAGTGAAGTGAAAGTTCGGATTTCAGGGGCCTTAACGCAATAACCAGAAGTTATATTTCCTGTACCTGAAAGATTCCAATTGGAGGGCTCTGGACAGTCCAACTTCAACTTGAGATATCTTGGGCTTCCGAACTCCAAATTGGACGAAATTTGGATCTATTTTGGGTGATTTTTGCAAGGAACACAATGGTGAGGCTTATATAAGCACCCCATGCTCCACATTTTCTGAAGGACAGAATGGGTATTTTATTTATTCTTGAAGAAATCCTAGTTATCACCCTTACTCTCTCTCTCTCCTCCAACTTCTCAAGGGCACTTCTGGTATTCTACTTGGGATAGATTTATATTTTCTCATCTATGGAAGTTGAAAAATCAAAGATTGCTTGGAGAAGATATCTATAAAGAAAATGAAGCACAAGTTAGAATTAGAAATTTACTTTTCTAAAAATAGAAGGTCTATGTAAACAATCTTCTCTTCTTCTTCTTTCTATTTTTTTTTTTTTTCTTAGGATTCAAGGCATTGTAAAAGAGGAAGGAGAAGAGAATATTCTCTTTTCTTAGGGAATATTTCTCCTACACTTCCCTCTTCTCTCTTCTCCTCTCTTCCCCCTATAAATACCCCTTGCCCTTTGGCTTGTAACAAGTTAGTTTTTTAGTTCAGTTTTTAGTTAGTTTCTAGTTCAATTTTAATTCAGTTTTTAATGTAATTTTTAGTTCATTCACTGAGTGAAATTTTCTCTTCTTTTCCTATTTTTGGTTTTAGTTCTTAGTTTGATTTCATAAGATTAGCTCTTTCAAGTTCTTAATTTTGTTTTCATAAGATTAGTTAATGGTTGTAATAGGATTAGTTTATGCTTTAATGTCTTCAATATGGTTGTAATAATTTCAGTTTTAAGCTTCCTAGTCTAAACTCCTATGTTGATGACAAGACTTGGAGATTTAGAAGAGGAGGCCATGATAAGTTCATGCAATTATTCATTCAAGCTTCTTCAATTAATCCGGTTCAAGCACATCTAGGTTTGCATTCTCTAAACTCTCAATTGCATTTCCCTCTCCTCTATCTCATTCTTCTCCCTCTATTTCTTTTATTTTTTTAATGTGGTTATTTTGTTTATGTGGATATGGATGTGTGACTGCATTTTTTTATTACTTCCAACTTGCGTTAGTATAGGATTTTATTTTTAATTACTCCCAATTTGCGTTAACTTGATAGGTTAGATGTTCATGTGTTAGGACGCCAACTTAATTCCTTAATTTTGTTAGATGCTTATGAGTCAGAATGCATTAATTTTCATTAGTTTCATTATTTTAATTTAACACTTTAATTTGGTTCACTTTGCATTACTTTTAAGTTAGTTAAATAGAGTGGCGTATATCTCCTCGTGTTCGACCCGTAGCTACGATTGACCCGTACGCTTGCGGTATAATTTTTAAACTCAAACAAGTTTTTGGCACCGTTGTCAAGGAGATTATTGACCACTTTATTTTTCTGATTTTTAAGTAATTCGAAGTGCTTTAGTTTCTTCTCTTTCTCCTCTTCCTTTAAAAAAAAAAAAAAGTTTTTGAAAACCTCTTCTTGTTTCTCTTCTGTTTCAAATAGTGTGCGCCCAATCTAAAATCCTTCATATGCCCAAACCTAGCCAATCTTGGTGTCCCTTGATTCATTGGATGGTTTGGATTGGCATGTGACTTATCTTTGGAGGTGACCACTCTTGATAACAGGAAAGCGACATAGTGAGAGCGTTGGAAACATAAATGTATAGTAGTCCTCCACCCTACATCAGAATCCATTTGGAGTCACCCGTAGGTGGCTCGTGAAGACTATACGGGTTCCCTTGCTGTCAATCTATATGGAACCTTACAACTTTGGAACCATTGTTTCGATTTCTGAGGGATAGATGCACTATCTACCTTGGGCTCCCTCTTGTTTTTAGTAATTTTTTTTCTAGTCTTTTATTTTTCCTTAAACTTTTTTTTTGGGAGACCTTAATTTGGGATAGGTGGTTAATTTAGAATAATGGGAGATACACTTCCATATAAGACTTTGGGGGAAAGATGGACCTATGCTAAGGCAACTATGATTTTGGAGGAAATGTTTAAACAGGTTAGGGAAGCCAAAAATAGTGAGATAGAGAACAATTTTGCACCACACCAGTACAATTTTGCTCCCCAACCCAACTATGGGCTTTCGGGAAATTTTTATTTGTCACTTCCCCAGACAATCCATGTTGTGGAAGGATGCCCTAATCTTTATGGGGGTAGCTATGGTGATGAGAATGTGAGTCCTCAATTTCAATACAATTCTTTTGGCACTTACAATCAGGGGTGGAGTGATCATCCCGATTTCTTGTGGGATCAATGGAATAACCAAGCTGGACCACCCAATTTCCAATATCATGGTCAGTTTGGTCGTCCAATGCCCAACCCTCCATTAAATCTCAATGGGCCACCTCTCCTTGAACCATATCACCAACCCGTTGAGTTTCAAAACATGGGTGAGGAGGCCAGACTGAATGAGCTTGAGAAATACATAGACCTTCTCACAACAAGCCAAAATACCATGGAGAAACAACTCTCTCAACTGATAACCATGGTGCAAGAGGAGGAAACGGGTACATTACCTGGTCTGCCTGAACCGCCCCATCCCCAGTTTAATGATATTGAAAGTCCACCACCCCAGTTTGAGGTTAATGACAGTCATTCCCACCAAGCTGCTTTTTATGATGATTTATTTGTTGAGATTGAGTCTCCTCAGGATATTAGTGAAGCGAGATTTGATGAGCTTCCTGGGGAAGTCCAACTTTTTCCTGAAATTTTTGATTTTAGTGAGCCTAGTGTTTTTATTGATTTAGAATCAGATTTTCATGATAACATAGAAACCCAGGAAATTCGATCTCCCCCTCTCTCTTTGGAAAACTTAGATAATTGTCATTTTGTGGATTCCATTGTCTCACATGTTGATTTGTCCAAACCTCCTAGGTTTGATGATTTTATTGAGGAGGACAATGTTAGTCATGATGCTTTTCAAGTAAATTTTCATGATCCTTATTTAGCAAACCAAGTTATGCAAAGAGCGGATAGTTGTATTGCTAGGATTGATTTGAGTAAACCTCCAATTTTTTATGATTATTTAGATGAGGTTATTCATAATCCTTTTTATGCTTATTGTGATCCGTTTTTGGTTGGTTTTTCAAAGAATAATAGGTGTTCTACATTGCAAATGGGAGAGAAGGGAAGGATTTATGGCCTAGGTTTTAATGCCTTCATTTTCCACTGTTCCATGAGGACAGATTTTTCTATTAGATTTTTCTCAGTTGTGCTTAACTTCTATATTATTTCCCGCTTTACTAAAATTCATGGTCGAGTGTTTTCTGGTTCTGAAGCTATTTCTCTATTTACTGGGCATGAATTGAGATTTTTGTTACTACTCCTAACACTTTTTGTAGAGCTCATGACTCTTCATGATCCTCTCTTTGATTATATCTGGTAAGTCCCTTCATTTCCTCCCTTGTTCTTATTTTTTCTTTTATGCATGCATTGAGGACACTGCATGAAATAAGTGTGGGGGGGATGTTGGGCTTAATTGGTGAATTTTGATTGTGACAATAGTTTGGTTTTTTGCATATGTCTCTTTGATTCCAAAACAAGAGAAAGAGGGAATTAGGTGTCCTAGCATGCGAAATAATAAAAAATCTCTTTTCAAGGACGGTAGTTGGTTTGTATCCGGTGATGGAGATTGAGTTTGAAAATATGAGCGTTATTTCATTTGATGGCTAGATTCCTATGTGTTTTATGGACCCTTTGATCTTTTGGCTAGTAGTTGAGACCAATTTTTTTGTGGCAAGGCAAGGCATGAAAGTAGAAGTGAATGAAAAAAAAAAAAAAAAAAAAAGAAAAAAAAAACAAGGAACAGAAAAGAAAGTGGAATTCCTTGGGACTAGACAGGACACTGTGCCTCATGAAGTAAGGTGACTTGATCAAAATTCCTTGGAAGGAAAATCAAAAAACTCTTGCATCAATGTCTCAATGTCTTATGGATATATGAAAAAAATGAAGCTACCAAGTATTTGGGTGTTTGGTGTATGCTCCACCATGTCAGTCAGGGTACAGTAGTGGAGTAGAAAAAGAGTTTGTTGTTGAGAAAGAAAAAAAAGCTTTTGCCTTAATGCTTGAAAAAGAAACTATGGTAAAAAATACTCAAAGCCTAAGTCTTTGGTTCCATTGATATTATGAGTGGTTTACTTGAAGGTGAGTAGTGTTCAGAAAATATGAGGAGATCCCTTGAACTTGATGCATGCTTGTTACTTGAATTGATGTGGGGTGATAAAATTCAAGTGTGGGGGAACCTTTGGCTCCTTGATCTTTAGTTGAACACTTTTTGGGATTATGTGCACTGTCCTACTTATACCATGATTAAAATTTGCAGCATTCATTTACAATTGAATTTTGGGTGTATATTCACTGCAAACACCTACGAGACACAACTCGTCCACTAGGGGTAACCTAGGGGTTTAAAGGCTTGTTGCACATGCTAAGTTCAACCGTGATTCCTACGAAAGTGAGTTAGGATTTTTTGCATTCTATGTTAGTTTTTCTTTTGCTTTACTTGAGGACAAGAAACGTTCAAGTGTGGGGGAATCTGATGAGCATATTTATGTGTGAAACCTTAGGGCATAAAGCATATATTTTACCACATTGGACAGAGTTACTCGGTGCTTTCTTGTGCTTTTCAGGGTTTAGGTGAATTATTGTGAAATGAAAGAGATGATGCTAAGGAAATGTTTGTAAGCTGTTTAGAGGTGTTAATGGCTTGGATACGTAGCCCATCGAGTAAGCTTTGTAATGGTTCAAACGGCACTTGATTTCGAGTTGAAATGAAGAAGTTACGGCCGTTTCCGTAACGAAGCGCAAAAATGGTCTATAGGGGTTTATTTATAATTATTGACAGTCAGCCGGAGATAAAGTGAAGTGAAAGCTCGGATTCTAGGGGCCTTAACACAATAACCAGATGTTATATTTCCTGTACCCGAAAGATTCCATTTGGAGGGCTCTGGACAGTCCAACTTCAACTTGAGATATCTTGGGCTTCCGAACTCCAAATTGGACAAAATTTGGGTCTATTTTGGGTGTTTTTTCGCAAGGAACACAATGGTGAGGCCTATATAAGCATCCCATGCTCCACGTTTTCTAAAGGACAGAATGGATATTTTATTTATTCTTGAAGGAATCCTAGTCATCACTCTTACTCTCTCTCTCCTCCAACTTCTCAAGGACACTTCTGGAATTCTACTTGGGATAGATTTATATTTTCTCATCTATGGAAGGTTGAAAAATCAAAGATGCTTTGATTTTATTGCTTGAAGAAGATATCTACAAAGAAAAGGAAGCACAAGTTAGAATTAGAAATTTACTTTTCTAAAAATAGAAGGTCTATGTAAACAATCTTCTCTTCTTTTTCTTTCAAATTTTGTTTTTTTTTCTTAGGATTCGAGGCATTGTAAAAGAGGAAGGAGAAGAGAATATTCTCTTTTCTTAGGGAATATTTCTCCTACACTTCCCTCTTCTCTTTTCTCCTCTCTTCCCCCTATAAATTGCCCTTTCCCTTTGGCTTGTAACAAGTTACTTTTTTAGTTCAGTTTTTAGTTAGTTTCTAGTTCAATTTTAATTCAATTTTTAGTTCATTCACGTAGTGAAATTTTCTCTTCTTTTCCTATTTTTGGCTTTAGTTCTTAGTTTGATTTTATAAGATTAGCTCTTTCAAGTTCTTAATTTTGCTTTCATCAGATTAGTTAATGGTTGTAATAGGATTAGTTTATGCTTTAATGTCTTTAATATGGTTGTAATAGCTTCAGTTTTAAGCTTCCTAGTCTAAGCTCCTATGTTGATGACAAGACTTGGAGATTTAGAAGAGGAGGCCATGATAAGTTCATGCAATTATTCATTCAAGCTTCTTCAATTAATCCGGTTCAAGCACATCTAGGTTTGCATTCTCTAAATTCTCAATTGCATTCTCCCTCTCCTCTATCTCAGTCTTCTCCCTCTATTTCTTTTATTTTTCTTATGTGATTATTTTGTTTATGTAGATATGGATGTGTGGTTGCATTTTTTTATTACTTCCAACTTGCATTAGTATAGGATTTTATTTTTAATTACTCCCAATTTGCGTTAGTTTGATAGGTTAGATGTTCATGTGTTAGGAAGCCAATTTAATCCCTTAATTTTATTAGATGCTTATGAGTTAGGACGCATTAATTTTCATTAGTTTCATTAGTTTAATTTAACACTTTAATTTGGTTCACTTTGCATTATTTTTAAGTTAGTTAAATAGAGTGGCGTATATCTCCTCGTGTTCGACCCGTAGCTACGATTGACCCATACGCTTGCGGTATAATTTTTAAACTCAAACAGACATCGTATGAGTCGGGTGGTGTCAATCGTATCCCATACTACGGGCTACCACGGGCCTCATTTCCAAGCCGACTATGGCATCTAGTCTAACATTCACAATCATCATAGAGGAATTCACAGTGTTGATCATCAGATAGTCATTATGCAGTGATTTGAGTAGTTTGAACAAAAGTAAATAACACAGCATTTATATTCAATTCTTATTAGCCGGCATCAGATCATAATTACATTTACACATATGATAGAATTATTCACTGACCTGCACTTGGCTCTATGTATTCAGTCACAATCTCAGTTCCAGCAGTTGTCTGGTCATTGACCTCGAGCACGAAATCAGGTTCTAGATGTAAATCAAAAGTTGTTATGTTAAGTTATCAGTCTATCATTGGAAGTCCTAGGGTTACCCTAAACTTACTGGGTTGACCCGGGGTTTAGTTAGTTACACTTGGAATTACTGGGCCTTGCACTGGGCCTTAGACTCATATCCCGGTGCATCAACCAGTGCCAATGGCACAAAGGGTAAAATAGTCATTTCAATGATTGTACCTGACCCTAGGCTAGGATATGTTTACAGTGCTGTCCACAGCTTGTCTGTGATGTAGGACCAAGCACAGCAGGGTTTCCTTTACCTGCGGGGCCCACTAGGGTTCCAAAATATTTCCATATAAGGATAGATGTGAGGAAGGGCTTTTTGGTAATTTTTCAGCCTTCCCACAATGTCCAGGGGTCAAAGGGTGAGATCCCCCAAGTCTGTCCATCAATCCAACCAATTTCCCTTCACTGCGCATTGGCTCTGGGCGATGTCTGCATCGCCCAGTGCATCGCCTAGAGGCTGCAATCGACAGCAGGGCTGAGATCCCAAGGCTGGGCTTTTTAGGCTAGGCTTATACTTGATCCTTTGCATGTTTGGAGGATCAGGTAGCCCCTGAGATGGCCTACCCAATGGTCCAATTGGATCATCCATCAGATCAATCATCCAGCTACCAGAGCTGCCCAAGTAGTCTAGATGAATAGTGCCACAGGGTTTTGGCCAGGCTTGGGAGCTGGTTTCAGCCACATGCAGGGCTGGAAATGCATGAATAATAAGGGTTCAAGGCTGCATTCACCTTGGGTTTGGTCTCTGCAGCCCTAGCTTGTAACCAGGGTTCCAAATCACAGATCAATAGGGCCATCTATCAGTGCAGGTGGGCACAGCTAGGTTTCGGCCATAGGAACAACATAACTAAATGCTCAAATTACATAAAAATTTCAAACCTTCCATGCACAAGGTCTGCATGGCAGATCTGGACCAGTACTGGGCAAACCCTAGCTATTTTGGGCTGCCTAGGGAGCATAAACACAGTGAAAGCAAGGAAGGGATAGGGAACAGTAGCATATAAGGGTGTTTTATACTTGAAAAACCCTGAGAGAGGGCTCAGATGCAGCAGGGATGGGGGTGGTAGCAGCCCTTTTTCTTTCTTCCTTCTTCCTTCTTCTTCTTCTTCTTCTTTCTTTCTTCTTTCTCTCCTTTCTCTCCTACAGATTCTCCTAGAGCTAAAACCTCTAAATGAGTCCTAAGCCTCCCCTATTTCTAGACCAAGACCAACTAAGGTCTGTTTGGTCACTAAGTCCCTTTTTAAAAATCAGTTTTTTTTTAACTGATTTCGACTGATTTTGGGCTCACCGGTGGGGTCCACAGTGAACTGAGGTCATGAGGTGGTCCCTCTATTAGTGGAGGGTTCCCATGTTCATATTGGGTGGTCCCCACAAATAAAATCCATTAAAATATTTAAAATCAGTCACTGGGCGATGTCTCTAGGCCTTGCTGCATCTCCCAGTTCCATCGCCTAGAGAATTCTAGCATGCTGAAATTCAATGGGGCCTGCACAGGGTTTGACCCTAAGTCAGGGTATTGTCCCAACATGCCTAATAGGAGATTTTACACACTTTTCACATAGGTGGGTCCCACTATTTGGGGAGGAGAGAGATTACCTGGGATCCAAGTCATACATCAAGCTGTGAGCTGCACAGTTGCAAGGGTCTGCTTTCCATCTTCTAATAGGTATATAGGGAAACCTGTTCAAGGTACTCTCATTGATCTCATTAAGTGGTGTGATGCTCCACAGTGATCCTGGTTGCCTGGACAGGGGTTCCTGCCCTTAAATCAAGAATCCAACCAGTCAGGAGCAGGGTTTGACATCTCAAATTCATGTCTCAATACAATTCCAATATCCACATTCATGATAATAGCTCAAGTATATTCGTAAAATCCTAAGCATCTAGCATTCAACAAGGTATTTGTAAACCACACCTATCATGATCCATCATTTAACAAGTATTCAAAATTGACATAGCATGCATTGAGATTATCATAGAGCAGCATACTAATTAGCACACATAAGAATGAATGGCATTCTACGCAATTCACAGAAAAACATTCCATAAATTAAGTCCAAGTATCCAATCCACTCACCTTGTTCTTTGAACCGGTGATTCTAACCAAAATCCAATTCCTACACGTACCCGTACGATCTGTCCGGACAGTTGTGTTTACCTAATTTAATATATTTAGATGATGTTAATAGTTATAAACAACTCCCATTAAAATCCCTCACAACCCCTGCGTAAACATCCTAGAAGTATGCGAGGTCATCGGAGTAATTTCAGTTTCTCTAATGCTGTCAATGCACAACAGTCAGCTTTGGCCCACTTTAGAGGTCATTCCCCTCTGATTGGGTCAAAGGTTTCTTCATAGGAAATGTAGATCTTTAAGTCTAGTTTGAAATGCATTTTGAATTGCATCATTTTTTGATGCATCGACCAAGTTATTATCCAAACAGTGGAAAGAGGTCAAACCCAGAAACAGCAGCACTTTAGTCCATTCTTGCGTCTGCGGAGGATCCTTGCGAAGGCTGTTTTCATCCTTCACACAACCTAGAATTATTGTTTTTCAACAAGGCTTGGGTCTATGCTTGGCCTGGGGTCATAGGGTCTATGGTGGATCATTGAGAGAGTAATTTTAGTCTCCTAAACTCTCTTTTGCATAGGAGTTCAATCCCCAATGGGATCCATGTATTAGATCAAGTCCTAGCATTAATTAAGATCTTCCCAATTTGAGCTCCCACAATGGGGCTTTCATGGTGGTTTGGCCATGGAATGGGTAAATAGTAGATTAAGGTCACCAATTAACATTAATAACTCCTAATAGAAGGTCTAACTACGGTAGGGTAAGAAGCCCAATGGTTTGGCTAAGGATTGGATATATTTTCAATCAAATTCAAGTGAAATTAACCTAGAGTTGATAGGGTTTAGCTTACTTACAATGGAGTTAGCTTAGGATAGTAAAAGGGGCAAGTTTCTAGGCTATAAATGTGCTGCAACTCTCCTTCTCCATAAGCTCCTATCTCCAAGCTTGGATCTCCAACTAGGGGGGTGATGGCTGGACTCAAGAGGGGCTCCAATAGAAGTTGGGGCTCCTCCTTCTCTTCCTTCTTCCTCAGCCTCCCATGTTTTCTCTCCTCTCTTAGATGTTAGAAATGAGAGAATGAGGAGAAGAATAGGGTTTTGGGTTAGTTTAGCTAAGTGTCTAAGGGCATGTTTGGTTGGGGAGTGTTTTGAGGTCTAAAATGGGTTCTAAGGCTCATGGAATCCCAAATAGGACTTAGGGTTCCCATCTTAGGGTTTATATAAGTGTATTAGGTTATAAATGAGCTAAGTTAACTCAGGGTAGAGCCCTAGGCTCAAGCCCAAGTGATCCAACTTAAGGCCAATCAAATTTGGGCTCTTTTTAGCCTTTGTGAAGGATCCTTGCATCCTCTGTAGGCTGCCCAGATCATCCTCCACAAAGGGCATTTTGGATAGGTTTGAACTCCAAATGGGGTGGAGTCTTCATGGGGGTATTTATACATGTAAGAGGGATCTTAATGGGTATAAATGGATAACAATAATAAACATAAAAATATATTAAAGAACTTGCATGAATGGGAATTAAATCATGTAGTTTAAAGGATTTAATTGAAGTGTTATGAGGTCCAATCATCCAATTAAGTGAAGAATCTTCTTACCTTCAACACTCAAGGCATAGATCCAATTGTGAAGTCTAATCCTCATTGGGTTAGATCTACAACCAAGGGTTCAAGAATAGATTAGTTGGAGTGTGGATGTAACATTCCCCACACCTTATAAGAAATTCCGTCCCCAAAATTTGACGTACCCGATAATCTAAACAAGTGAGGTTATTTCACCTTCAGCTCGCTCACGAGTTCCCAAGATGCTTATGGATCGGTGTGATTGCTCTAACGCAGCTTCACATATGAAATGGTGCAGTTGCGAAGATTGTGCTCCTTGTATCCAAGGTATGCTACTCAAGTACTCATTTCAACTCTGATTGACCTGAGATTTTCTCCAGTACTCTCGTACATACTCATAGGCATAAATGCTATGATTTGTATGCGTCGCATGCCATTACTTACTCATGCATGGTTAAGTGAAGTTTTTTATTATCAACTCACCCAAAAGGGCTTCGATATTTCCGATGGCCTTCTTCGCACCATAGCACATACATGAGGAGTTGTCATTACTTCCAATTGACCTCATGACTGATATCTCATGAATCACTAGTGTCAATAGTCACCAGGGTAACACCCACTATAAAAGTTCAAATTAGCCTCGGATTTTGGGCCCGGATTTTGGGCACGGTTGTAACATTCCCCCCACCTTATAAGAATTTCATCCTCAAAATTTGATGTTCCTAATAGTCATATTAGTTGCGGTCCCTTCGTCAGTATCTCGCCTTTGCAATCCCAAGATGTTTCTGATCCCGAAGAATTTCCTTTCGCAGTACCTTAAGGAAAGGCAATACGATTTGGAGATTGCGGCCCTTACGCCTTAAATTTGCATTACTCCATAATTTGGGCTAAATTATCATGGCCCTATCCCGATAAGGGATAAACTACAGTAAAGGGTATGACTAGGACAACACATGTCATCCCGATAAACTACCAGAATTACAAATGCCGTGTCCCAACTCACAGTCATAAACAAATATTAAAATATAATAATATCAAAGTGCGAAGAAATGAATTAATACATTCCAAAGTGATCATAAATATGCGAAAGCGTTTAAATAGCAGTTATAATATGTTCAACCGGCTAAGTAATACATGATAAAGTTCTAATATTGTTGCCCGACTGACCATGACGTAACTACTCAAAATATAAAGTATAACAATAATGTCTATACAAGGGCTCAAAGCCCCAAAAGAATCAAAAAGGGGAAGAAGTCCCAACATCAATATGACCCATGGGCACAATCGTCACAACAACATCCATCGCCGTGCTCCTTAGTCACAGCCTCTTGGTCCTCGGCACCAATGTCATCATACTCCGAGGACTGAACCTCGAGATTAGAAAGATAAGCATCACCTGTAACAACATCTAAAAGAGTGCACACAAAGGGGGTTAGCTCCACTAAACGAGTGAGGGGAATCACAGATAGTCCATGGTGCATGTATTTATTAACATTTTTCCATCTATCACACAATTCTAAGTCAAGGGTATATGTTACTACAATAACTCGGGAGACACTGTGGGTCCTTCCATTCTTGCCACAGTGAAACCTTAGTTATTACCATGGGGCCCGCGTCGATCGTAGCCTCATACCACCCAGAGGCAGACCCCGATAACCAATGACTACCCTTGGCCTGACCTCTCACACTCTCCATAGGCGGCAGGTGCCTTGGTTACCCAACACCTAAACCCCTGTTGGTAAGGGTCCTAGCATAGGGAACGGAATGTAACCACAAATATACTACATAAGTCCTATTGTGTCGAGAGGTATTCCGGGTGTATCAACGTCCCATACCATCTAACACCCGAGTACCAGCACAACATGCCGCATATAGGCTAGAATGACATGCAATTGGAAGTTCACATAATTTTGGGGTTCCGATACCAGTACTTACCGGCACTGTAACCCAATATAATCCACAACAACATCTCATCAATCAAGTAAGAATAAAATGCAAGTATGTAATCATGCTTGAAATGATGCAAATAGCATAATACATGTATAAGTAATAATAATGAAACCCAAACAGTCACCCAAACCCACTCAACAATAATCCGCCTATAGTTCAGTGTGTCTCGTAAAGGTTGCTTTGGTACACATTCCCCCATACTAAATAGGTAGCCTTGGGATGCATGAACATAGTATTAGAAGATGCAGGTGGGTCCCATAAAGAGTCCCTAAGGTTTGACACTTAGTATAGCCTAAAGTAGCATGAACGGATTCTCGGAAGTAACCCACCTCTGTGAATCTGTCCTCAGTTAAGGGAAATACAAGCTGCCTTATTTTGAATGAAACCTTGAACGGAGGAAGGACCTTGGATCTGTTCGTGGGTTCGATCAGGCAAAAACTCAGTTCTAACCCATTTATATGGAACAGATTCTCGAACGGAGGCCCGATACTTAGGTTTGATTGTGAATCCATTCGAGGCAAAATAGGTATTCCTTAAGTCATCGATTTCTAACCTAAATCCTTAGGTGTATGATGGTCTTATGGCTTGGAGAGGATCACTACAATGCCCACTATGGTCATAAGGACCTAGCCTATGCTTGGTCTTAGGGATTTAAGAGTTGGATCCCTCTAAGGTTCATTTGTATAGGATTAGGTTATGAGGTCTTAGGATAGCAACTTGGGTTGCTTAAAGGAAATTTTAAGGCTTGAGGTGGTGGCCAATAGTCCAACCATGAGCTAACATAGGGTCTTATGGTCAACCTTGGGTTCTAAGTGGAACCCTAGGCTAGAACCGATCCAAGGAAAGGTTCCCAAAAGGTTTTAGGAAGAGGGGAGAAAGGGTAGGTTGCACTGACTAGACAAGCCCTCCACTAGCACCTTCCCTTCCTTTCCCTTCTTGCTTCCATGGTCTTGGGATGGTTGGGTATGGAATGAGCCAATAAATGGCTAAGGGGTGTTATATATATAAAGGGGTCCACTTAAGGTCTGTTTGGTTCAAAGCTATAGCTTAGAAACTCATTTTATTAAATTATAAGGCTTATGGGCACACAAACATGGCCCACCAACACAAAAGAGATCAAGGGTGGGGTCCACCATGTCTGGGGACATAGCCATCGTGTCTAGGACATGGGCACGTGGGTCCCACACAAGCATAAAATAGTATGAATAGACTCTCGGATGGACTCACCAGCAGTGGGTCCGTTCGTTTGTGGATCTGTTCCAGCTAAAA
The DNA here is from genome assembly GCF_018873765.1 of Telopea speciosissima. NCBI lineage: Eukaryota > Viridiplantae > Streptophyta > Magnoliopsida > Proteales > Proteaceae > Telopea > Telopea speciosissima. The sequence continues at coordinate 47,121,484 of NC_057920.1, forward strand.
AAACTGAATTGCAAAAGAAAGGGTCTTCGGGCTTTGGCCCACACTTCAAGGGCTCCAAGGAAGGTATGACCACATAAATGTCAGAGCAAGCATCATTGTATACACTAATTTTTGTCACCCCCTAATTGGCGATCATGACAACTGGACACGGACGATGGACGACGCACTCTCCCTCTTTCTAGACCCAAGATACTTGACCCATAAGACCAAGAACCATGTTGAGCACAAAATGACCCATTTTAGACCCAAAAACAAGAAAAAATGGCATTACGCCCCCACGGCGCCGTGGACTCCTTCTCACAGTGCCGTAGACCCCTTCCCACGGCACCGTGGGGATGTACCGGATTGCCATGATGCCATGAGAGGATGTGACATCAGCTTGTTGATGTCACACATGGCACCATGGAAAAGTCCCCCACGGCGTCGTGGAGGACTTATCTGACCAGGAGAGAGAGGGGATCCCTCCCTATAAATAGGAGGGTCCCCCTCCCTCATTTGAAGAGGAATTTTGGGTAGAGAGACCCTCCCCAAGTGATTTCCACCCTCTTTGTCTCATTTTTTTACCCTCTTTTCTCTCCTTTCTCTTATGAGAGTGTCAGTGAGTGAAATTTTCTTGGTCGTGGATAGATCCTTTGATTATCCCTTCGAGCACAGAGCACTCCTGCTCCTAGGCGTTGTTATCCCGTCAGTGCACAGATAACCATCAAAACCCCTTTATTTTAGATGTTATTTTGTTTGTCTTCTCCTCTCCAAATCATTTACAAGAGCCGTTACTCTGCCCAGAAAGAATCGGCGTCAGTCCATTCGTCTATCTCCCCTGAGCTAGGGGAATACAACCATACAAGTATAATTACTGCATTCTTGTTGATTCAATGTAGTCCTTTCGTATTTCATCGTTTTAGTCCGTATTTCTCATATATGTAATGTAGTTTATTATGTTTTAGTTCAATTCATAGCATCTGAATGTAGTTCATAATATCCCCCATCCCCGTAATAAAAGAGAGAGAACATTCGTCTTTATGTAGCATCTAATACAGAGAGACCGGCTTTGGCCGGGCGAGGTGGGTGCCTAACACCTTCCCACACTCGTAACCTGACCCCTTACCCGAACCTTTGGTCAGACCATATAGAGTCATGTAGCCGATTCCGTTCACAACGAATAGGGCTATACTTAATGGGTCCTAGGCCCTAACCCTAGGTGGCGACTTCACATTATATTAGCACATTTTAATCCATGATCCTAATCCCCCATTTATCAATATTATACATTGACAATATTATCTATTATCCATCCATATATATATATCAAACCCATGTCGCCCATAAGGCTGAGGAACCGTCGTCCCGAGGACCACGGTACTTACAGTGGCGACTCCACTGGAGATGTGAGTGGACAAACGTCCACTCGAGGTCAAACTTTCTAAATAGGTGCTAAATGACAGAATGTTCTCTCCAAACTTTTATGTAAAAAAAATAACATATATATATACAAAATAAAAAAAAAAAAAGAAGAAAAAATGCACAAAACAAAATACAAAAAAAAAAAAATAAATAAATACCATAATATGTTTGTCTTGGCTAACCCCTGTGTGTACTAACTACATCATGCATAGTGCTCGAAGTGAAATCAAACGGCGAGGGTACTCCCTATCATACCACTACCCCCGGGGAGGTGAGGTACATCATACTAAGTACTCTGAGATCGGATGATAGCCGCTTCCTGTACCACTTTTGTGCACACACGGACTGCATGGGAACACTCTTATCCCCGTAGTTGGTCGTTGGACCCCATGAGTAATCATGGGTAATTCGCGGCAAAGCTACAGCCTTTGATATTTACTGTACGAGTTTAGAATCACCAGCAAGGGTATTCACTAGTGTGCTGTGGGATGTTTTAGCCACCCAAAAAAGGCACTAGCTTGATTGCTCTGAGACTGTGTGACCTACTCTCTAGGTATATTAAAAGAACCACGTGCCTGCAATTCACGACCACGAGCGATAGGTATAATGGTTCTGTCAAGGGTGACCTTGTTCTGTCCTATTAAGCCTACCCATTACATGCATCATGTAGGAAAATAGACCATATATGATTAGCGTTCGACACAAACTAACCCTTATTAGTTATGAGAAAGACGGAGCTTAGGGTCACTTAACGAGTAACCTGGCTTTACTACAAGATGCCACCGAAGGTAAGGAATTTCATAGTCCCGCGATGGTCCCTCGAAGAAAAATGGAAGTCCGCTCCCATGGAACCTTACATGTCCCTCGAAATGAGAGCATCTCATGTTGAGCCTAGGCACAATCATCAGTAACCCGATAACTAGGGTCTTTCTTTTGTCTGTTTTTATATGGTGTGAAAAAAAATAATACGCTTTGGCGACGATGGCATTTGAAGTAGGATATGAGAGAAGTTTTACAATGTCAGGAGCTCCAATGACAACTTCAATTACTTGAGCCAAATAAAATAAAAAAATTGATAAAAAAAAATGTTTAAAATAATATTTTTTTTATTCATGTAAATTCCTTGTGACCAAAAATAATTCTCTCTGACTTTCCCATCAAAAAAGAAAAAAAAAATTTTCTCTTTGACTTATGTAAAGCACAATTCACATCAAAGGACTTCCAGTTACCCGCGTGAACCCATTATGACAATAGGCTAACCCGAATTGGTCCAGTCCAATCCAAAGGTGTTTAGAACTTCCCCTTTTCCACTCAACATCATGAGGTAGAGTTCGATCAGGCTTTTCCCGGATAGAATCATCATGGATTCGTTAGGCAATGATCCACCCGAAGTACAGTTGGGTCAACAAATGGATCAATTACAGGCTGAGATGGCAGAGATGAAGCAACTTATGGTGCAAGTCTTACAAACAGTACAAGACATGTCCCAAGGAGGCACAATACCCACTTTCAGGGAGCCGGAGCATGCTCAGCCTATGACTCACAGAGTAGTCCCAACAGTGCCTAGGGTACCCACTAGGATTATGATGGAGGAAGAAGATGCCATAATCAACGCACCTCAGGAGCATCCCGAGACTGAAAGGGAGCATATGATGAGGGAGAAAGTTGAAAAGCTTGAAATTGCTGTCAAGGATACAGTTCACGAGGAGCCTAAAGATAACTTGGTGTTCTTCCTTGAAGGAAAGATACCCGAAGATTTCAAATGAAAATTGGATAAATTTGATGGTTCAGGTGATCCTAAAGCTCACCTCAAAATCTTTGCTACAATGGCTAAATCTTGGTGCCTCACGGAAAATCAAATGGGGCAGAATTTTCTGTACTCGCTTGTTGGACCTGCTTTGCGATGGTTGACATAGTTAGATCAGGCACAGACTCAGACTTGGTCAACGGTGGTGAGAGCCTTTACAAAGCAATACTCATACAACACTGAAGTGGATGTCACACGGAGAGAGTTGGAGACACTAAGGCAAGGCCCTACTGAAGGGTTCTATAATTTCATTATGAGGTTTAGAGAGAAGGCCGTAAAGATGTGGAATGGCCCGACAGAAGCAGAACAGGTGGAGATGATCCTGGAGAATCTGTATGGAGAATATCACGATTGCCTTTACTACCAACACCTCAAGACTTTTGAAGAGCTAACGGCCGTAGGGAAGCATATTGAAGACAAATTGTTCAGAAAGGCACATGGCCAGTATAGCCACACAATGCAATATCAGAGCCAAAATTTAGAGGCGAATATGGTAAATTCAAGACAACGTGAGTTTGCCAATTTGGGTGTGGCTAGGTCTCTTGCATAAGCTGAATTAAAGAAATTGGGACTTTTGGGCACAGTTCCTCCGCAACCGGTCAAGGATCCTCCACCATCTTGGTATGACCCAGATCAATACTGTGACTATCACACCCAAGAGGGGCACCCCATTGATGAATGCATTTCACTTGGGCATGCTATCCAAGACCTGCTGGAAGCAGGAAAATTCAAGCTAGGGGCAAAACAACAGTCTGTTAATCAGACCATTAGGGTTTGATCCCACCTCCTTGATCCAAGCTTTGTCGGTTCCTTTAGAAGAGATAGTGACAGGACAAAAGTCTCTATCAATGATGTTCGCCTAGGATGTTCATGAATCCTCTCTTCCTTCAACAACTAATATGACCAAGCTGAATGGGTTTGAAGGCCATGAAGAGATCAAGGAAAAAGAGGTTTTGGCAGGATTGCAATATCGGATTGACTTTTTACCTTTCCATCTCTAAGAACAGATCATGCATCAGGTCTTACAATTAAGGAGTGAAGATTGCCTGGATTTGTTTCATGAAATTACTCTCCTCAACCGTGGGAATGACGACCTTAGAGGACTTCCTATCCATCTAGATTATCCTTTCTTCAATATCTTCGGGATAAGAGACCTCTACCAGTTGTCTACTAAAGCCCTTTGTTTCCTTTTGTACCTTTGCGAAAGGTACGTGGTAGCATTCAGCTTTCATATTCCAGAATTGTTGACCTATATGAGCCAGGACGAATTGCATCCAGAATTTGTTCCTCCTCGGCCAAACACAATGAAATTTCTTCTTTGGTTTCAGACACAAACTCAATGGCTCGAGCAATTATTCAGTTGTGCAAAATGGAATGTCCTCTGTACCCTCTATAACCCTTATTGGAAACAGGAGTCGCAAGAAGAACCAAATACGAATCTGTTCATGCGTCGACCTCACTGCACCTTTCATTTTGGTACATCATTCAATTTGGTGGATTTCTTTAATAGAGGATACAGAAAGGATGATTGGGAGAAGATAAGGAATCATTTGTGTGAGATTAACGGAGTCCCTAAGGAGCGGATTCCTCCAGGATTATGAAAAAATCCTTTTGATGTTACCACCAGTTTTAAAAGAGAATACTTCTTTTACATTGTCAGCCTGCAAAGTGGTAGAATCGCCAAAGAAAGTTTTTCGTATTCCTCCGATGGAACAGGGACAGACACTGATTGAGGGCATCACTATCACCCAAAGGCGTTAAACTACGGTCATTAACTTGATAAGTATCAGTTCCGTTGGCCGACTTAAAATGGATCCAACACTCAACTCTAGTTAGAAGGGCACTTTTCATGGTACAAACTGCATAGTCCCATGACAAAGCAGTAATAGTACTTCACTCTTGTGTAGACAGGATCGCACTGAAGACATCATCGGGTCTGCATCCCTTAGTTCTTTAGGTCTTTTCATTCAGTCAAATTTCCTTCTATAAACTCATCCACCGTGTATTTTCCATTAGCCATCAATGAATATGTTCTCTCGTCCATCTACTCGTTCTCTTTCTTTTCTCTTTCATCCAAATAATAGTTTATGATGATCTCATGACTGCTAGTTTAAAAAAAAAAATTACTACCCTTCTTTCCAATGTCAAAGTCTTGATGGTCAAATATCTGGAGCTTTCCATACATCTGATCCCCTTCCAACGAGTCGGAAGCCTGGATGAAGATTTCATCTCATAAAGCTTGTTAAGGGAGGCCCCCTTTGGCCGCTAGTCATCTCAAATAAACCATGAGACAATAAAATCCGCTAGTCCCCCAGTTGTGCCTTAGCCGTACCCTTTTAAAAAAAAAAAAAAAACTCACTTTGGCCCACCCACACCACATTATCCATATGTTCTCTTGTTCATCAAAATGACCATTGGCTTCTAGGGTCCAACCGGAAGAGGTCTCTCAGTGAAGTAAGATGTCACAAGGGCAATACGTTTCCGAAGGATGCAAAAAAAAAAAAAAAAAAAAAAAAGATAGTAGCTCCGTCTCCACAATCAAAATTGGGCCAATCTCAAAAAGAAAAATATGAGAGTTCAAAATAAAAGAGAAAAAAAAATAATAAAAAAATGAGAGTTCAAAAAAAAAAGAGAAAAAGGTTCAAAAAAAAGAAGAAGAAAAAAAGGAGAGAACAAAAAAAAAAAAAAAAAAAAAAAAAGAGAGAAGAGAGGAGCATTGGCTCAAGGCATTGCAAATAATTGGGAGCACTTAGACCATGGGGCAAAAATAGCCACTTCTCCTTCGGAGACAGTATTGTCAAAATTATCAAGGTTAAAATTACCAAAGTCTTCAATTGAGATACGAGAGGGATTGCCAAACTTCTTGATTACATTATTAAAAAAGAAGAAATTCCCCAACAAGTTCAATTACCAGAATCTTGGTAAAGTTTTGGGAGCAGAAGTGTCGAGTCATGGTTAGACCCTAGGGGCACATTTAATCCTTTACCATCCTTTGGAACCTAGTCCTAAGCCCCATTACAACCTAGTAAAGCCCTCCCGAGCCAAATGGTGATGAGACTCTCGTGCACAGCTTCAAGCTCACCCAGCTATGATGGAATTTAATCATCAAGGCTTTGACATTAAGGCATCTTTGTCCTGAACTACGTTCAACCTGATCCCTATTTGGGGTACGTAGGCAACTTGATGAAGTAATAATTAAGTTCGGTCCTCCCACATGTACAATTTTCCATTCGTCCATGTACAACTTTTCATTTTTGCTCACCTGCATCATATCTATCATATTTCTACTTTTTCCCCTTTCCCACTAGTATCCCTCTCTCTTTGATGCGGTCCGATGATGTGAAGAAAAAGGATGTCTACCAAGATCATGAAGATTTCTGAAGAGATGATTAGGAGATTAAATGCCAGCAGCATTGTACTCACCCTCTCAACCAGTAAGACGATCAAAAAAATCAACTTGTCGCTGGGGCAATCTCTATCCAAAATAAGAAGGACAAAGGAGCATGAGGAAAAAGATTTTTTTTGAGACAATCCACTAGGTAAGAGCATGTGAAATTAAAGGGGCATGTTGTCCATGAGGATCGACTCCCAATCATGAAGAGTCTTAGCCTAAAAGATAAAATGATCGTACAAGCAGAGAAGGATGATACTGTCTGAGATAAACTGCCATGACTCTCCATGAAGGGAGAGAAGAATGACCTATCCACCCATCTTGTTCATACACATTCTCTCAATTTACCCCTTTGACTCGCTTTATCAAAAATTCACCCCACACCCGTTCGATGTTGGACAAACGATGTTTGACGAGTCTACGTGTGTAACGGGATGAGAATAATATATCTATGTGGAATTGTGCATTACTAGGTCAGAATGTGAATAACCATAAGTTTTCAAAATAAATTTCTCTCACAAATAAGATTGTTTCTTAAAATAAAAATAAAAAAAAAGAGTTTGAGTGAATCTCAGATTTCTCTGCCAAAGTTTTTTTTGGTAACATATAATTGTGCACTAAGCTTTTGTAAAGAACAAGTGTTGTGCAACACAAAAATGAAGAATATCTGGTAAGTGTCTATGGTTGTGTGTGATTACTTTTCACTTGCTTGTATTTGTGTCATAAACATTTGTATAGAATTGATTACTTGCATAGGGTTATGTTTTCTTTTTTGCATGACATAATTTGTATTAGGACTGTGATTCCCTTTGTATACTAAAAATAAAAAAATATATATAAAAATATGAAAAATTGCTTGCATAAGATTGTTTTTTTTATTGCATTTTGGATCATAATGCAACTACCTGAGTTTTAATGGTAGACTTTCTTCCCATTGTCATCATGGATACTGCACATGCATAGGATTGTATTTTCCTGACCGATGCCTTGATCATATACCATCTGAATTCTTATTTCCGTTGCACTCGCGTGCAACCTACTCAACTAATCATGACAGAATTCGCATATAGTCTGGGCTCTGATCATTTAGTTTCATCGAACCCTCGTACTTCCTACACTCACGTGCAGTTGGACTATCTGATCACTGTTGAATTTATGTACAACTCGATCTCCAATGATTTGGCCCCATGTACAGTTTGACCAAGTCCTTAACCACTTCTGCACTCATGTGCATTTGGTTTTTTGGATCACTGTTAGTTTGATCTTTCGGTTATAACATATTTGTGTATGGTTCCGCACTCTCTTGCAATTTGATCCTTTTGACCCCTGCTATACTCGTGTATAGCTTAAATCCCTATTGATTCTTTTGATTGCAACTATACTCATGTAAAGTTCGATTACCAGTTAAACCTCTTGATCCCCTTTGTACTCGCGTACAAGGTAATCATCGAATTTTCTGATCCCATGAATTTTTTGGTCTCCGATTGGCCTGCCATCTAGTACTTGTACTCGTGTCTGAGTTAATCATTGATCCTCACCATACTCGTGTGAAGTTTGATCGTGGACATCTCCACGACGCCGTGGAGGACTTATCTGGCCAGGAGAGAGAGGGGATCCCTCCCTATAAATAGGAGGGTCCCCCTCCCTCATTTGAAGAGGAATTTTGGGTAGACAGACCCTCCCCAAGTGATTTTCACCCTCTTTGTCTCATTTTTTTACCCTCTTTTCTCTCCTTTCTCTCATGAGAGTGTGAGTGAGTGAAATTTTCTTGGTCATGGATAGATCCTTCGATTATCCCTTCGAGCATAGAGCACTCCTGTTCCTAGGCGTTGTTATCCCGTCAGTGCACGGATAACCATCAAAACCCCTTTATTTCAGACATTATTTTGTCTGTCTTCTCCTCTCCAAATCATTTGAAAGAGTCGTTACTCTGCCCAGAAAGAATCGGCGTCAGTCCATTCGTCTATCTCCCCTGAGCTAGGGGAATACAACCATACAGGTATAATTACCGTATTCTTGTTGATTCAATGTAGTCCTTTCATATTTCATCATTTTAGTCCATATTTCTCATATATATAATGTAGTTTATTATGTTTTAGTTCAATTCATAGCATCTGAATGTAGTTTATAGTATCCCCCATCCTCGTAATAAAAGAGAGAGAACATTCATCTTTATGTAGCATCTATTACAGAGAGGCCGGTTTCGGCCGGGCGAGGTGGGTGCCTAACACCTTCCCACACTCGTAACCTGACCCCTTACCCGAACCTTTGGTCAGACCATATGGAGTCATGTAGCCCGATTGCATTCACAACGGATAGGGCTACACTTAATGGGTCTTAGGCCCTAACCCTAGGTGGCGACTTCACATTATATTAGCACATTTTAATGCATGATCCTAATCCCCCATTTATCAATATTATACATTGACAATATTATCTATTATCCATCCATCTATATATATCAAACCCATGTCACTCATAAGGCTGAGGAACCCTCGTCCTGAGGACCACAGTACTTACAAACATACCTATAGTATAAAATCATTCCTCATCGAGGTCTAGCTCTTGAACCCCGAACGACAGCCTCTTCTCAATGCATACTGCATAGAGGCACCGCTTGTTGATGCAAGCGAGCACCGGATTCACCTTACGATCCTCTTCACTTTTGGGACTGGTGCTAGGAGGGCAATCCAGAAAGTCATTGTCCGTGAAACTTCCCCAATCCCAATTTAGGAATCTTTCTTTAACCACGAGTCTCGTGTACTAATCGATGATCTTATGAGTTGGTTTAATGACCATCGCAAACAACTCACCGACGTAAGCTGTTGTCTCGCCTACATGGCACAAGATTATAATTACATATTAGGGTCTTGGGTACGGGTATAAGACTTGAATTATCTTTAATGGTATCCATACACATATAAGCGGTCCGTATCAATTTTGGCCCCGATTTTAGTTTGAAGTTCGGTATATATATAGAGTCAGGGAAGATCAAGCCCCGAACGTACACCGTAAGGATTCAGAAAGCCTTGACATTTTTGCATACAAGGACCAATACTTGCACCCCTTTAGTCTTGGGTCACACGCCACGAGTCTATAATACAATTAGCTTACGGCTCTTCAATAGTAACCTCCACATCCGATTTTTCCACTACTCGACTCAACTTTAGGATGAAGTGGAATATTGATGGAATCCCTACTATTCACTCCCAAAATAGAGGGGACATTCGGTGACCCATTACTCCACTCATACCTATTGTTGTGCAAAGTTTTGTCTGATCCTTCGATTTGAGTTACATCCTTTTCTTGGTTGTTCTAGGCTGTAACCACACCTGATATAAACTCCTCATCAAGTTTAATCTCCAAATCTGATATTCATCTCCAATTACTTATATAATTCATACTTCCTTACATCCAATTTGTATTGCCCTTATTAAATAACCAATGGTTGCGGGTGCATAGCCGTGCCAGGATTCACCTATATACCTAATAGCCTTTCACCAAACTCTAGAATTCTTTTACAAAACTGAGACTTTCTACATGACACGGTCCATGGACTGGGTCCATTTACCCAGTCAATTCTAACATTTTCGGTAGGGTTGCCAACAAGCTTCAAGAATAGCTATCCTGTGAGACGCGTGGGGCCATAGGCTCTCCCAAGGGTACTCGGGACTACTCTTAGCGCTTCTGGCACGGTTATTATGAGTTCCAAGAATGGCACTCCTGAGGGATGCATGGGGCCATAGGCTCACCCAAGGGTACTCGAGACCACTCCCAGTACTACAGGAAAGGTTATGTATAAAATAGGAAGAAATTCTTACTCAAAACAAAACTAAGCGACGAAACTTTCGGAGAGTTTCTCTCCGCCGGCAAGATAACATAAAATGAAGTTCATACTAATGACGATGGGCTACTAAATCGAGTAATAAGCTCAAGGGTTGAAAATGCATGTGCGGGTGATGCGACAAGAACGGTGGGAACAAATGTCCCGGTTACTTACTGACTTGGGGAGGTTGGGTTCCCAATGGCTTTCTTCCAAGCGCAAACAATGCTTGATTCCTAGGAGGAGGAACCGAGTCAAACTCACCATTAGGCTCCATCATGCATTTCACCAACTAAGTGTTTTAAAGCATACATGAGGGGGTAGGAGCATGTTCAGGTGAGCCACAACAAGCAAAAGTGTGCGTGCAAATCAAAACACCAACAAATGCCTAAAAATTGCCAATTTTGTTCTTTGTGAATGATCCTTGCAGACGATCCCTGGGCTCGAGTGCATTGTTCACAGGCTTAAAATCCTGTTTCTAAACAGTCTGTAGCTATGCTTGGGCTTTTCTTTCTGGTCCTAGTCGCGAGAGGAGAGCTTCTACACCCAAGACAACTCAATTGCAAGCTTCTTCATCCATTATTCACCATCAACACATTGTCAAGGGTAAGTCTCTTCAAAGTTCCACAACCCAGGTTCGTGCTTGTGATTTTTATTGAAATGTCTGCATTCATCTGCATGATTCATTGAATATATTCATAAATACATGATGTAGATAAGGTTTTAGAACAAGTGTGATACTCATCGATGTTCTATCACCATTTTCATAATTTCAAACTTAGGAAATTAGGAATTTTAAACCAAATTTGAATATATGATGTGTTTAGGGTAAAAGATTTGATGCAATGATTGTTTGTGTGCTTTAGCACCAAATGTATGTTGGATTGTAGTGTGAAAATGGGTTATGGCAGGTTGTCTAGATGTAAGGTAAGTTATTCCACCACAAACCCGCAAGTTCACTTCAAATTTGGGACTTCATATTTGACCAAAACTTGAATTTCCTTCGATTCCCCTATTTTGCTGTATTTTCTTCCTCGAATGCTTAATATCCTTGCAAGACACTTCACACATGACACAATGGTGGTTGCTTCGTGTATGGTTTCTTAACCCCACTCCTTGCTTGAACTTTTGCATTTGTATAGGTCAACAATGGTCCCACGAAGAGGTGTAAGGGATCAACCTCCCCCTCGGGTCTATGATGTCCAGTGGTTCCGATTTGAGGGACACGAGGATTTGTGGGATAACTTTAAGGATGTCAAGGTTATATTTGAATTACAGGTTTTTATCGATGACTTTCGATCTTTCAGGATAGCACAATGATTCGCTCGACTTGGGTTGTCAAAATTTGTTGAGCCCGAACACGAGTACTACCCACTCTTGGTAGATACTTCTATGTAAACTTCTTCATGGAAGATTATAGTGATGGGGTGCTGGTATAGCTGATGTCCTACCTACTACTATTACTACTTCTACTACTGCTACTGCCTCACCTGCTCGGAGTGTCCGACAGAGGACTGGTCCTTCTACCTCGCAGTGGCCGGTGATTCTACTTCTCATGCAGCTGGGACCTCCTCACTATAGTCAGACTAACTATTCCACCACCTCGAGAGAATCCTCAATCAGGCCCCCCGGTTGGGGTTTTATGCTTTAGTGTTTCAATGAGATGGAACATAGCTTAAACGATGATATCTTCATGTTGCGACTGCTCATGGGTCATGGTTAGCAGAGATAGAAAAGCGGTTGGATGTCATCGAAGAGAATCTGGATATAGTGAGACCTCAAAGACCAGTATAGCGTACCATGGAAATGAGAAAGAACAAGAAAAAGAGAAACAGAAGCAATAAGAGTTAGTCTAGGATTGCAAGTTTAGTTTCCTATCTTTTATGCTTTTTGTAAACATAAAAATATATTAAAGAGCTTACATAAATGGGAATTATATCATGTAGTTTAAAGGATTTAATTGAAGTGTTATGAGGTCCAATCATCCAATTAAGTGAAGAATCATCTTACCTTCAACACTCAAGGCATAGACTGAATTGTGAAATCTAATCCTCATGGGGTTGGATCTACAAGAAAAGGTTCAAGAATAGATTAGCTGAAGCATGGATGTAACAACTTCAATTGTGCCATTTCCCATATAAATGTTCTAGGAGCCATCCAAAATCTTCTTATAATCTATAAATCCCCCTCGATCACGAGCTATGTGTCATGATGCTCCTGTATCCACAATCCAATCAGATTGGGTATAGGCAACCAAAACATGTGTAAATACAAAAGTACAAGGAAAGAGGGATAGCTATGGTACCTTCTTAGCTTCAGTGCAATCATGATCGAAGTACCCCATCTTCTGATAGTTATAGTATTTAACCTTGGAAAGATCTCTTTTTCCACCATGTTTGGCACCTTTGCACTTGGCTGATTTGCCTCCACTTGGTCCTGGTTCTATGGCTACACCTGATTACCTGGTTTCCTTTATCTTTTGCACTTCGACCAAGAGGTCTTGCGCTGCCCTGCTTGGGCGACAAGGGCTTGAGCGTGAGTCACCTCTTGGCGCTCTGCCTCTAGTTCCACATGAGCGATGATGTCATTGAAAGTCTTGACACTATTGTTATATGTAAGAACTATTTTCATTTGGGCCCAGGAATCAGGTAAAGTCCTTATGATGGCTTGAACCTGCTGCTCATTGGTAAGGTTTACCCCAACATCATCTAATTTTCTTATCATGTCCTTCACAACCCTAAGGTATTCAGTCATTGTGTGTTTAGGTTCCTTACAGTACATCTCAAATTTCAAGGTCATGCCCTACAACATTGTAGTTGATGTGCCATCACAGTCTAACTTAACCTAGTCTCACATGGACTTTACAGTTTCACATCTCTCATATTGGCCGATTAGATCGTCGTGCATGCAATGCAACATAATGAAATGTGTACTATGGTCCTTTTTTAAACCAAGCATCACAGGCCTCTTTGTCTTGATGGTTACGGGCGGTGGTACCTTCATTGGATTTTTCCATCTCAATGATTAGGTGCTCAAGTTATTCTTGCTCATTTAGTAAGAATTGAATCTTTTCACATATCATAGTTCGTTCCATCCAACTTATTTCCTTGGTTAAAGTTCCACAACAACTATCTTGGTGGCCATTACTACATTCCATAATATGCAAGGTCAAGTTCATCAATGAAAACAAGGTCGTTACAATTTTCGGAGGCTCTGAATTTTTTAACACCTTGGCCAACATAGAAGAAGGGAAAGCCCTAGGGAAAGAAGTGCAATTGGGCAGTTTTGAAATAGGTGGCGTCTATACGGTTCTCAACAAGGGAGATCAACTCGTACCAGAACGTTACTTAGGAATGTGGAATATGACTATACTCAAGATGATGAGAGACATGAAATACTTTCCAAGTCTTGGATTAGGGAAGAATCAATATGGCGTTCCCCAAATGCATGACTTCTTTTTCAACGAAGGTACCTCTAGGCTTGGGTACCGAGGGCAAAGATGCAAGAGGACTAGGTCCAAGAAGGGTATGCAACCTTATTTCAAGACACTACATGGTTACTTCATCAAAGAAGGAAAGGATTTTCCCTACTGTGGGAATCCTAAACTATGGTTCGAGAAAGCTGTGACACAAATCAGGCCTGGTTTTGAGAGTTTCTTCAAAGATGAGATCAACTAGATTGCACATGAGCTAGAAAAGGTCAAGTTCAAGAAAGAGGACTACAACATCATCATTAGTGACGTGTTTGAGATAGACATACTCTTCATCAAGGATAGAGAGGGTCCACCGCCATAGTTGTTAATCCGTCCTGCCAATGAACCTCTGTTGAATTGGGCAAGCAATGGCCAAAATTTCAATTTAGAGGAGTCTAACTAGTCCTGAGTCTGCTAGCAAGTTTACTTTTCCTAAGTCTATTAGCAAGTCTTTTGTTTTGTCTAAGTTTGTAAATGAGTCAATTTATTTCCAAGGTTTTGAGTCAGTTGCAACTCCTTTGGTAATTAATGAAATCACTGATTCCGAGTACATCTCATCTTCTTTATCTCTTTCTTCCCCCAATGATGATGAGGACCTAGATGAAATATCTGAGGGATATAAAGATATGATAAAACAATTGAAAGAAAGAAAGGCCCGTCCCTTCTGTGAGGATACCCGATCTATTAACTTGGGATCGGATCAGCGCCCCCGAATGGTAAAGATTGGTTCATCCCTCAATGAAAAAGAAGTGGCCTAGATGACTGATTGTTGGAACGGTTTGAAGAATTCTTTGCTTGGTCATATAAGGATATGCCTGTATAGATCCCAGAATAGTGCCACATCCCTTGCCTATTGTCCTGGATGGTCGACCCAGCAAGTAGAAACCTAGAAGAATGCGTCCAAAATGGAGTACAAAGATAAGAAAATAAATTGTAAAGCAATGGGATGCAGGATTTGTCCAAGTGGTACATTACCCCCAATGGCCCTTGATCAAATTTAGTCCATGTGTGAAAGAAAGATGGTAAAGTGAGGATGTGTATCGATTTTAGGGATCTTAACAAGGTCAGTCCAAAAGATGACTTTCCTTTACCCCATATCGGCATTCTAGTGGACAACACTACAGGGCATTCTTTGTTGGCATTCATGGATGGTTTCTCAGGCTACAATCAGATCAGCATGTGTCTAAAAGATATGGAAAAGACAGCCTTCACCACCCCATGGGGGACATATTGTTATAAGGTGATGCCATTTGGACTGAAAATGCAGGGGTAACGTATCAGCAAGCAACTACCACCATTTTACATGATATGATACATAAAGAAGTGAAAGTCCACATCAATGACATGATAATCAAATCAGTTGATCGCCAAGGCCATTTTGCAGCATTGGAGAAATTCTTTAAAAGGATTAAGGAATTCAAACTGAGGTTAAATCCCTAGAAATGTGTGTTCGATGAAATAGCAGGAAAGCTTCTTAGATTCGTAGTCAGTGAAAGGGAATAGAAGTGGACCCAAAAAAGATTAAGGCAATTTTGGAAATGCCTACTTCAAGAACGAAGAAAGATATTAGAAGATTTCTTGGGAGCATCCAATACATCAGTCAGTTTATAGTACGGCTAACCACTGTGTGTGAGCCTATTTTCAAATTTCTGAGGAAGAACCAATCAGAGGAGTGGAATCCTCTTTGTCAAAAAGCATTTGAGAGAATAAAAGAATGTTTGATGAACCCACCAATACTGGTTCCACCATTCTTGGGAGAACCACGGTTGTTATACCTTTCTATGGGAGAACTTTCCATGGGGTCAATGATGGCCCAAAGAGGAAAAGAAAAAGGAAAGGAACAAGTTGTCTACTATTTAAGCAAGAAATTCATAGAGTACAAGAATCAATATACTCCCCTTGAAAATACTTATGCTGTCTTGGTATGGGTGACCAAAAGATTGAGGCATTATATTGTGTCGCATCCCATTGAATTAATTTTAGGGATTGATCCCATTAAGTACCTGTTTGAAAAGCCAGCTTTAACAGGAAGAGTGGCCAGGTGGTTACTATTGATTTCATAACTTAACATCGCTTATGTCAATCAGAAGTCTATTAAAGAAGGGCCATCGCCGATCACTTGTCCACTCACCCAGTTGAAGATGATCAACAATTGGATGACTCTTTCCTAGATGAAGATTTGGCCACCTTGAAAGGTGAAAAATGTGAAGATACATGGTATTTTATATTTGATGGAACGGTAAACCAAAAGGTTGTGGAGCAGGTGTATTGTTGATGATAAAGGACTACATTTGCCTTTGTCGTTCCGACTCGATTTCCATTGTACCAGCAACATTGTTGAGTATGAGGCTTGTGTAATTGGCCTCGAGACAGCATTGCTTATTGGTGTAAAGAAGATTAAGGTCTTTGGTGATTCCTCTATTGTGATCCGTAAAGTGGAAAACCCGAGATGAAAAGTTAAAGCCATACCAGGAGTATCTCGAAGGAATAATCAAGTGCTTCGAAGAGATATTCTTTGACTATTTCCCGAGAAACAACAATTGGTTTGCAGATGCTTCAGCTACTTTGGCAACTTTTGTTGAGTATGACCCTGCCTATCAGATAAAACCATTTCAGATAGAATGGAGAGTGAAGCCTACATATCATAATATGATGAATTCCCTAACAGAGGATGGTAGGCCATGGTTCGCCTATATTGTGGAGTTCATAAGGGATGGAAAGTACCCAGATGAGGCTACTTTAAGGGAAAAGAAATTTCTGATGAAGTATGCTACACATTTTATTCTCCAGGGATACATTTTGTATAAACGGTCCTACAATGGTATACAACTATTGTGTATCGACAAACATCAAGCTCAAGCTATAGTTGAAGAAATACATTAGGGGATCTATGATTCGCAAATGAATGCGAGGATGTTGGCCAAGAAGATACTCAGGTTGGGGTACTATTAGGGACAATGGAGACAGACTATGCAAAGTTTATCAAGAGATGTCATAATTTCTAGATATTTGCCAACATAATACACATACCGTCAACAGAATTGCATTTATTAAGTTCTCCATGACCATTTTCTACTTAAGGCATTAATGTGTTGGACAAATGAAGAATAAAAGCAATGAACAGTTTGAAGAAATATCTACAAAAGGTTGTGAGATCATTCAACAAAGGAGTTTGCCACCATAACATTAAAGTGGGAGACCTAGTTCTCAAAGAACAAAGGGCCCCTATACATGATTCTAGAGGCAAATTTTGACCAACCGGATCCCAAATCTTGGTAGTGAAATTTTTGAAGACGATCCAACACAACTTACGGTTTTGGATGGACAGACACTTCTTCATCTTGCACGGTTGAAAGGTCACCCTATTGTTGTTGAGGAAAAGACCTCATACACAAAGAGACTCTTCTTCATCTTGCATGGTTGGAAGGTCACCTTGTCGTTGTTGAGGAAAAGACCTCATACACTTCAAGTCATCCATCATGATGACATAGAGGTTTTGATGATAACAAATAAAACTACTTTTGGACTAACTCTTGTTTAAGTTGTTTAGATAAGAACGTATCACCAAGTGTGGGGGAGCACGCACTCAATTGGAGCAAGCACTCTATTCAAGTGACTAATGCTCAAAGTTAATCTCAAAGAGATGAAATGAAGAAATGAAGATAAAGACTAAGTCAAAATAGAAGTGTCTACATTGAAGGCTGTCAAGTTTATGTCTTGAAGACCTTGTACTATTTTGTTAAATCTTTTGTTTAAAGTCACATTTAATGTAATGCACACACACACACACATACATTCATATAGAATGACTTTAGGAGGTTAAAATAACCCCAATACATGTGACCAATTTAATTTGGAGGCCCCCAAGGTAGTCCATTGAAGGACTTAGCTGATTTCAGTAGAAAATAGCTAATCCAGCATACCAGATCCTTAAACTGCATACCGAATCATTATGGATCTCAGGAAATAGCTTACAGTAGCCTTCCAGCCCACGCTGGATAGTGATCCAGCATACCGGATCAAGGCTGGCTATGTTTTTACCGTGAACCGGCATACCAGATTATGATCCAGCATATCGGATCAGATATGACTATTAGAATTTGATCGTTATACCTTAGATCATATAAGGAAATTTGGTGAACTGGCATACCGGATTAGGAATCAGTATACTGGATTATTACTGTCTAATTCAATCCGATCTTAAAATGGTTTCCATAATTATTAGAGCTACTTAGCCTATAAATAAACTCTTGTTTAAGGCTCTAATCACTACTACTACTAATCACAATTAAGAGTCTTCAATACAAGATTCATTGCAATAGCATCAAGTGAGCCATTCATTGATTGTAAGCATCAATTCATCACAAAGCTCACACACTCAAGCTCCTTTACCTCACTTAGCTTTAAGCTCCAAGGGTGGAAGGTAGCTTACACACTTACTAAGGTTGAGGTAATCTTTGTCTTAGTAAATTTTTATTATATGTGTTAATTGAGTCCTCTTGCTCGGAATCAAGATTGGTAGAGTACTCTTGCTCGAAATCAAGAGTAGTTATTAGTGTTGAGTTCCCTTGCTCTCAATCAAGATTTGTACGAGTTCTCTTGCTCATTCTAAAGATTCTTTTTAGTGGAATTCTCTCTAAGGTGAGAGGAGTGGACGTAAGCAAGTTTTGGCCGAACCACTATAAATTCTTGTGTTACCTTTGTTATTTACTTGTCTTTCATTGATAACTCATTTATTTCCGCAATATTTTTTATATTCCACTACCTTCACCTATTCACCCCCCTCTAGGTGAATTCACATTTAGTATTAGAGCGGCAGCTCAAGATCTTGATTGTTTTTAATCTAATTAAAAGTAAAATACCATGGGATCCTCTGCCAATCGTAAGATTGAAGGATACAACATTACCCGATCACCCTTCTTTGAAGGTGAAGGATTTTTCTATTAGAAAAATCGCTTCAAGAATTTTGTTTGTGCTAATAACATTGATGCTTGGGAAGTGGTGTCGTTAATCGGTAAAAAATAAAACCCTAAATTAATCTAGTAAGTAGCAAGTAAGGGGTCAATCTACGGAAAACTGGAAGGCTAAATTACTAAGACGATAAGATGAAAGTGATGAAAATTAAACTGCAATAAATCTGATTTTTAAACTAAGAACAAATGAAACAAATCTAAACTAACAACGATATACAAATACGGGAGAAGACTATCTTTAGGGTTCGAATCCCCAATGGGTTGTTATTCAATTCGGTTGCATGCTTCGATTTATTAAAACCACAGGCCTAATAATACCACAGAATGTAGGGTTCCTCCTAGGTATGGACTATCTTGACGAGTACTATCAATCTTCGCTTATAGGGCTTGGTATGCTTAGTTCGTTCAGCTATAATCCATCATCGGTATAACCACATAAGAACAAAATGCCATTGCTTGAATGAAAAATAATGAATCACAGAAATAGAATTTTCCAACTAAATATATCTATTAAAATCATCCAAATAGGGATGGGGTCTCAACATCAATCAATCAAGAATGCAAACCAGAATTCTAAATAGCAAAAACCATTAGTTCATCTACACCTAAAGATAGAAAGAACTTAGCCGATCATGGTGCTAAGAGACAAAGTGTTGATCAAAATCTTCATTTCTTGAACACGCTGATGAGGATGAACTTGGAGAGCAATGGAGATGGAGATCGAATCGCGGCCAGCCACTTCGAATGTCTTCAACCCTTCAAAACACAACCAATCACTAAGAACAAAGAGAAAGAGAGAGAGCACGGTTAGAGAGGATTTGGTCTCCCCACTTTGCTGGTTTTGAGATCCCCAAAAAGAAGAAAAACAAAAAACCCATCCGAGAGAGAGATAGATAGGTTTTAAAATAAAGGGAGTTAGATGAAAGATAGGGCAAAGAATTGTGAGAGAAAGAAAGATGTGAGAGATAGAATTTGAGTTTTAAAGGGTCATGTGGCTGAAAGTGATGTGAGATAATGAAATTATGGTAGACAATAGGGTTGGGAACCGTGGGCAGTATGTGAGAGAAGAAAAAGATTTTTAGGAGAGAGGAGGGGTTCTAGGCAAGATTATGTTTCCCATTGTTTATTTATCTTTAAGAGAGGGATTTTTAAAAGAGATGGGATTTAGGAAGGATTAGAAACCGTAGTGGGATGACAGAGGAAGATAGAGAGAAAGAGAATTTAATCTAAATACCAAATTTGATCCAAATTCTCGTTTTGAACATATCTCTCCATCCTAGTCCCGGATGGACCCAATCCGAGAATTAAAGTTGCTCCAATTAAGATTCCAAATGATTTGAACCCAATATCGGATATCTTCTGAAAATTTCCCAATTTTTTGAAATTATAGTTATGCCCTTGGGTCTTCAGTGAAACTTCTTCCCATCTCGCCCTTGATCACATGTGAGTCGATCTATGGGTAGACTGGTGCCTAGATTGCATCAAATCCTTCCACTCAGCATCTTTTATGTGCATGACCCTGTAACACCCTTTTTACATTTTTACTCTTGAGATCAAATTCGATGGAACTAGGTGGGGATCACCCCTTGAACCCGAAAATACGAGAGGTCTTCATTGGGCCAGGCTTGTGTAGCATTGAACTCCTCCAACTTATTTTTCCCAATTTAGGCTCCGAAAATGCACTTTTTCTCCAATTCTCCCCATTTGCTGAAAATACCCCTGTACCCTGAAAATATAGAAAAGTACCCGAATAGCTCCATTCTAAGTAGATCAAAATGCAGAATTAAATGGGATAATTTCACATATAAATGTGCTCATCAAATACCCCCACACTTAGATTTTGCTAGTCCTTGAGCAAAAAGAAAATAAAAAAAACAAAAATCCTAACTCAGTTTCGTAGGAATCACGGTTGCACTTAGCATGTGCAACAAGCCCTTAAACCCCTAGGTTACCCCTAGTGGATGAGTTTTATTGTCTCGTGAGTGTTTGCTGGGAATATACACACAAAATTTATGATTGCAAGTTTAAATTTTGACAATGGGTAAGAAACACACACCAAACCCGAAACTAATATGTCCTACTTAAGATCAAGAAGACAAAGGTACCCCCACACTTGAGCTCTTATTACCCAATATTGATTCTAGCAACAGGTACACATCCTAATTAGGGAATCTCCCCATATCTTCCAAACACCACCTTACTTAAGGTAAGACCACTCATGACGTCAAAGGCACCAAGGATTTTAGGCTTCAGAGCATTTTTTACCATACAATTATACCAAGGCAATGACATTTCTTCTTTCTTTTTTTTTTCAAGATAATGAACTCCATTTGTTACTCCACTATTGTTCCTCAAATACCATGCAAGGTCTCTACACAAGACACCCGAACTACTTGGTAGCTTTGTTTCTTACATATATCCACAAGGATAGTGATGCTAGAGTTCTTTTTCAGAGGTTTCACCCCAAGGTGTGTCGATTAAGTCACCTCGCTTCCGGAGGCGGAGTACCCTGTCTAGCTCCTTTTTTATGTTCTTTTTTAGAGGTTTCACCCCAAGGAGTGTCGATCAAGTCACCTCGCTTCCTAAGCCAGAGTACCCTGTCTAGCTCCAAGGAATTCAACCCTTACTTTTATTTATTTATTTATTTATTTTTATTTATTTTTTTATTAAAATGCACGACAAAACTAAACTTGGTCTCAGCTCCTAACCAAAAGCTCAAAGATACACAAGACAGCCAAATGGTCTGTCCCTTCGACAAGATGGGGCTCTTATTATCAGAGTCAAAACCCACCTTAGGATACATACTAGCTATTATCCTCTCAACAGGGTTTTCATTACTTCAAATTAGGGTTCCTATGTTTTTCTCTCTCGCATTTCGCATCAAAGTAACAGAGAGACATGTAAAACTTACCAAAAGCCAAAATATAAAAATCTGTCAATTGGTCTCACACCCCCCCCCACACTTAAAGTATGTAGTGTCCTCAATGCATACAGAAGAATAAGAACAGGGATAAGGGAAGGAGTGTACCAAAAATCAGTAATATACAGAAGAACAGTGCATCCAGCAATCAGTAGCAGCTACCTAAAAAAACAAAAACAAACAAACACAAAAACCAAAGTACTAAAGAAGAAAAAAAAAAAAATATATATATAGTGGGTTACCTCCCACAGAGCGCTAAGTTTAGAGTCTTCAGACTGACTCATGGAGGGTCAAGGATCAAATCATACCAAGGAGCCGGTTTAGAAGAAGGTTGGGGAGATGTAACCAAAGGAGGGAGCAGCTCAAACCTAACTGTCCAAGGTGGTCGTTCTGAAGAGGGTGAGGAATCTAGCAAAGTATGCACCTCTTCAATATATGCCTCAGACTCTTCTCCAAACATTACAAAGTGCTGCAAAGGGTCATCAATAAGGATGTGCGAAGTGTGATCAGCCACAACTTCATCTTATAAATCCAATGCAAAACACTCTTCCTTTCGAATGGAACCTAAGGATGCATTGAAGATGTTGAGCCTAAGCTTCTTATTCAAAAAAGAGATGTCCATGGCACTCGATCTACAATTTATGCAAGCATTTGCAGTAGCTAAGGAGGGAGCCCTAAAATGATAGGGAAAAGCTTGGCTGTGGTGGCTGTATCCATATCCAGCCATCCAGGACAAGGAAGTCCACAGGAAAGTACAATTCTTCCCCCTTCACTAAAACATCCTCTAACAAACCACGAGGTGTCCTGACTGAATGATCAGCCAACTGAAGGATGACCTCAGTGAGTTTCAAATCTCCTAAACCAAATCTGTCATAGACTGAACTAAGCAAAATATTCACACTAGCTCCTAAATCAACTAGTGCCCTGCTTATGGAGAGATCTCCAATGATGCAGAAAATAAGAGGCGCACCTGGATCCTTAAGCTTAGGGGGTAGGTGGCTGAAAATTACAGAGCTAACCTGTTCTGTCAAATGGACAGTCTTAGGGATTTGAGTTCTCAACTTATGCTTTTGGGTGCAGAGGTCTTTTAAAAATTTAGCGTAAGCAGGAACTTGCTTGATAGCATCCAAAAGGGGGAGATTGATGCGAACTTGTTGGAACAAGTCTATCATCTCTTGCATCTTTGCACCCTTTTTATCCAAATAGTCTGGGGCTAATGTCTAAAGGGCTTGGGGAAAAGGAACCTTTGGAATGTAAGAGTCAGGTGATGGTCCCTCCACAATGGGAATGTGTAGCCCCTTCCTTGGGAATTGATGAGCGATTTCCACAGGTGGTGTTTCAGTAATGGACTCATGTGTTTTTACACCACCACCAGAATTCTCTAGGGTTGACTCAGCCTCTCCCTGGCTTTGAGACTTAGTAGGCAACGTCTCGTTAGTGGCTAAGGGCGCATCAGGTTTTTCCACCGTTTTGCCGCTCCTTAGGACTGTGACCGATTGGACTTGTTCTTTTCCTAGACCCATTTGATTGTTTGGGTTACCTATTGGCTGACTTGGCAATTGGTCAGCCTCCTTCCTGCTTATAACATCAGCTAGTTGACCCAGTTGGTTCTCTAGCTAATTAATGGACTGAGTATGTGAGTGTAGCAGCTGTGTGTTCTGCTCGAGTCCACTTAATGCTTTTAGCACCTTTTCCTCAAAGGATTGATTCTGTTGGGATTGAGGATATGGTGGCTGTCCACCCCTATAGGCATTAGATTGAACATTAAATGGTGGCCTATATGGTGGGTTTGGAGGATTATTAGGTACTGAGTTTCTCCTTGAAAGGTTTGGATGGTTTTGCCATCCCGGGTTATAAGTATTGGAAAAAGGATCATTACCCGGTTTAGGGAAACCTTGAGCCACTTGTACCTATTCCTGAACAAATTCAGGGTATTGTGCAACCGAAGGACAGTCCGTCACATAATGACTAGGGCTAGCACATAAGGCACAGACTTCAGTCTGATTGGGAGGAGGGAAACTCATTGGGAAAGGGGACATAGAATGCTGTCCTACAGACACCAGATAGTCCAATTTCTTGGACAGCATGTCAACCTTAGCAGTCATCTCTATAGTTGGGTTGATCTCATAGAGACCACCCTTCTTTGGTTGCCCTGTGTATGGAATCTCAGTCCGAGAGGCCGAAGCATGATGTTGGGAATTCTCACTAAAGGTTTCAAAAAGATCCCATGATTCCGTCTCATTCTTGTGCATAAATGTTCCACCACAAGAAGAGTCCACCATCTGCCTATATCGGTCATGGAGTCCATCATAAAAACACTGGGCTAATTGCCATTTCGGGACAGCGTGGTGGGGGCACTTCCTAAGTAATTCCTTGAGTCTATCCCACGCTTTATGAAATTGTTCGCCCTCTAATTGGGAGAAACTAGTAATGGCTCTTCTAAGGCTATTAGTCGGGCCAATGGGGAAGAATTTTTTTAAAAATTCCTACTGCATCCCTGCGCATGTAGAAATCCTAACCGAATCTAGGTAATGAAGCCAGTGTTTAGCTTTGTCCTTTAAGGAAAATGGGAATAGGAGTAACTTTAGGGCATCTTTAGAGAGGTTTTGGAATTTGATTGTAGAGCACACCTCTAAAAACTCATCAAGATGCTTGTAAGGCTCCTCATTAGCAAGTCCATAATAGGATGGTAACATCTGTATGATGATGGACTAGATCTCATATTGAGCAACCTGAATGGTAGGTAACTGAATACAAGATGCAGGGGTATAGGCAGTTGGAGTGAAGTGTTTACTCAGCGGCCTTCCTGGCTGGTTTTCATCACCCATTTTATTACTATTATCCTTAGGTCTAGCCACAAATCGCTCTATTTCTAGGTCAAGGGAAGTCAAGTTGGGGTGCAAAGAACGCCAACCATGCATAAAACAAACAACTAGTTCAACGTGCTAATTAAATAAAAATTAAAACTAGTAAATTAAAACGTGATAACTAATAAAAAACACTTAATAAAAATAAAAATCAAAACTTAAAAAAGTAAAAAAAAAATAAAATAAAATAATTTAAAACTAACGGAACTACTTACCTGGTGTTGGCGGTTGCCCAATTCCACGTGCTGCCTCCGATGAACAGTTACACATACGATCTTAAGGGGCTGGGGGAATTAAAATTAAACCTAAACACCCAATTTAAAGCTGGAATTAAAAAAAATTGCATAACCCTAATTATATAAAGTCTAGGAATTAAAAGTAAACCAAACGGACAGCTTGTCCTTACTCGATCTACGTGGCTTCCTGCGCAAACAAAGAGAACGTTAGGTATACTAAAATTAACCTAATAAGAGACAAAAATAAATAAATAAATAAAATTTCTGGAACTATAAAATTAAAACTAAAACAAAGTAACACAAAACAACTCAATCAATCTTAGCAACCATGCTTCGGTTCCCCCGCAACGGCGCCAAAATTTGATCGTGTCGTTAATCAGTCAAAAATAAAACCCTAAATTAATCTAACAAGTACCAAGTAAGGGGCCAATCTACGGGGAACTGGAAGGCTAAATTACTAAGATGATAAGATGAAAGTGATGAAAATTAAATTACAATAAATCTGAATTTTAAACTAAGAACAAATGAAACAAATCTAAACTAACAACGATATACAAATAGGGGAGAGGACTATCTTTAGGGTTCGAATCCCCAATGGGTTGTTATTCAATTCGGTTGCATGCTTTGGTTTATTATAACCACAGGCTAAATAATACCACAGAATTTAGGGTTCTTCCTAGGTATGGACTATCTTGACGAGTACTATCGTCCTTCGCTTATAGGGCTTGGCACGCTTAGTTCGTTCAGCTATAATCCATCATTGGTACAACCACATAAGAACAAAATGTCATTGCTTGAATGAAAAATCATAAATCACAGAAACAGAATTTTCCAACTAAATATATCTATTAAAATCATCCAAATTGGGATGGGGTCTCAACATCAAGCAATCAAGAATGCAAACCAGAATTTTAAGGGAAATTTACACATACCACCCCTGAGGTTTGACGAAAAGATATTTTCACCCTCCCATTTTGGAAAATTCTGCGTCCCCCCCTGAGGTTTGCAAACGGTAACAAATAAGCCCATTCCGTCAGTTCATGACTAACACTGTTAAAAATTAGACTAGAACTGACAGAATTGCCCTTACAAGAAAAAAAAAAAAAAAAAAAAAAAACACCTGCAACTCATCTTCCCCAATTGATTTTGGGGAAGATGAGTTGCAGGTTATTTAAAAAAATAGAACTCTCTTTACAAAGACTCTTATAGATAATCACAGCTGATCTGGTGATGGAGATGAGAGGTATATCGATTAGGGTTGATCGAAAACGTAATTTTTAACATGAGGAGAAAGTGTCTCCAATGAAAGAGGGATGAAGTGGAGAGAATAGCAGAAGGGAGAAGCGCATCGGCTATGCTAAGGACGGCAGGAGCAGAGAAGATGGTAAGAGAAATCAACAGTTACCAAGACAAAGAGGATATTCAACCCCTCTCCAAAGCCTTCTTGATTTTCCATCTTTACTCGAACCCATCGCTGCTATCAATCTGCTTCCTTTCTTTCTCTTTATCATCCTTTTAACTTAGGGTCTGCCTTATAAGGCATTCGAGATATATGACGAAATTTTGGTATTGCCCGATTGATGAGAGTTATCTTCTTCTGTTTGATTGATTGAATCAGATTAGAGATTTTGAAGGAATTCAGTCATTGTTCGATGAGATGATTAAACAATGTGGTGACAGAGGAATTTCGTCATTCATGGCATATAATCAGGTGATTCAGCATCTGGCTAGGGCTGAGAAACTGGAGGTTTCTTCTATTGCTGCAGGAAACTTCAAGATTCGGGATGTAAAATTAATTCCCAGACTTACAACTCACTTATAACACTGTTTCTGAACAAGGGTTTGTCTTATAAGGCACTCAGAAATTGCAGAGTTGCTGGACTTAAATGGAGCTTCGATCAGAAAGGGCATGAAGGATTTGGGGGTTTTGGGGATTTAGGGTTCCAAACCAGCCAGAAACCTGAGATTGGGTGTGAAGCTAGGTTGATTCCACGGGAAGAAAGGCATGAAGGATTTGGGGGTTTGGATATTTAGGGTTCCAAACCAGAATTTTTTTCCGTATTTCTATGTTTTATCCAGTAGTCCTTGTTAATCAATACTTGTATAATAAATTGTGGTCTTATAGTTTAAATGTTTGGAAACCTCAATCGAATTGCTCATGAAATAGCCTGCAACTCATCTTCCCCAATTGATTTGGGGAAGATGAGTTGCAGGTTTTTTTTTTTTTCCTTTTCTTATAAGGGAAATTCCGTCAATTCAAGTCTAATTTTTAACAGTATTAGTCATGAACTGATGGAATGGGCTTATTTGTTACCGTTTGCAAACCTCAGGGGGGTACACAAAATTTTCCAAAACTGGGGGGTGAAAATATCCTTTCGTCAAACCTCAGGGGTGGTATGTTTAAATTTCCCAAATTTTAAATAGCACACACCATTAGTTCATCTACACCTAAAGATAGAAAGAACTTAGTCGATCATGGTGCTAAGAGACAAAGTGTTGATCAAAATCTTCATAGCTTGAACACGCAGGTGAGGATGAACTTGGAGAGCAATGGAGATGGAGATCGAACCACGGCCAGCCACTTCAAATGTCTTCAACCCTTCAAAACACAACCGATCACTAAGAACAAAGAGAGAGAGAGAGAGAGAGAGAGAGAGCACGGTTAGAGAGGATTTTGTCTCCCCCCTTTTGCTGGTTTTGAGATCCCCAAAAAGAAGAAAAACAAAAACCCATCCGAGAGAGAGATAGATAGGTTTTAAAATAAAGGGAGTTAGATGAGAGATAGGGCAAAGAATCATGAGAGAAAGAAAGATGTGACAGATAGAATTTGAGTTTTAAAGGGACATGTGGTTGAAAGTGATGTGAGATAATGAAATTATGGTAGACAATGGGGTTGGGAACCGTGGACAGTATGTGAGAGAAGAAAGATTTTTAGGAGAGAGGAAGGGTTTTAGGCAAGATTATGTTTCCCAATGTTTATTTATCTTTAAGAGAGTGATTTTTAAAAGAGATGGGATTTAGGAAGGATTAGAAACCGTAGTGGGATGTGAGAGGAAGAGAGAGAGAAAGAGAATTTAATCTAAATACCAAATTTGATCCAAATTCTCGTTTTAAACATATCTCTCCATCCTGGCCTCGGATGGACCCAATCCGAGAATTAAAGTTGCTCCAATTAATACTCCGGACGATATGAACCCAATATCAGATATCTTCTGAAAATTTCCCAATTTTTTGAAATTATAGTTATGCCCTTGGGTCTTCAGTGAAACTTCTTCCCATCTCGCCCTTGATCACATGTGAGTCGATCTATGGGTAGACCGGTGCCTAGATTGCATCAAATCCTTCCACTCAGCATCTTTTATATCCATGACCCTATAACATCCTTTTTACATTTTTACCCCTAAGATCAAATTCGATGGAACTAGGTGGGGACCACCCCTTAAACCCAAAAATACAAGAGGTCTTCATTGAGCCGGGCTTGTCTAGCATTGAACTCCTCCAACTTGGTTTTCTCAATTTAGGCTCCGAAAATGCATTTTTTCTCCAATTATTTTCATATGCCAAAAATACCCCTGTACCCTGAAAATACAGAAAAATACCCAAATAGCTCCATTCTAAGCAGATAAAAATACAGAATTAAATGGGATAATTTCACACATAAATGTGCTCATCAGGAAGTTATTGAGAATGGACCAACTATCATTGACAAACCCAAAGAAGAATGGACTACCACTGATAAAGCAAAAGTCCCACTCAACTATGTAGCAATAAGTTACATTCAATGTGCTTTGAGAGAAAAAGAGTACAATAGAACTTGTATGTGTGACTCAGCTAAGGAGCTGTTTGACAGACTCGTTATAGCCTATGAAGATACCTCGAAGGTCAAACAATCCAAGGTAGATATACTTGTTAATGAATATGAATTGTTTAAAATGAAGAATGATGAGAACATATATGCTATGTTTACTCGTTTCACAAACATTATAAACAAGTTTACTCGTTTCACTAACATTATAAACAAGTTGAAAGGTTTAGGTAAGATCTATTCAAATGGAGAAAATGTACGAAAGATCTTGAGATCTCTTTCAAAGGAATAGAGATCTAAAACTATGAGAATCAAATAATCAAAAGACATTGACAAGTTTAGCCTAGATGAGCTTTTGGGATCACTCCAAACCCATGAAATGAAACTCAAACTGGACACCAATGAAGCTGAACCAAAAGAACCTAAGAAGAAAATCGTAGCTTTCAAATCATGCTACAAAATCAGTGATGATGAAGAAGAACTTTCAGATGACGAGCTTGCCTATCTCTCTAAGAAGTTTTCAAGATTCCTGAAGAACAAGGACAAAACCTCATTCAATAAGAGGAGATTCTCTTAGGACTAGAAAAGTAAGAGTATGTCCAAAGAAAATACTGATTCCTCTTCAAAAGACGTTATTTGCTTTGAGTGTAGGTAACCAGAACACTATAAGGGAGACTATCCAAAAATGAAGAAATACAAAAAGGCATACAAAGTCGAACACTCCTTTGATTCAACCGATTAAGAAGAGGAATACGAAGAATCCCAAGAAGAAGAGCAAACCAATCTTGCACTTATGGCTCTTGAAGATGAAGAAAATCAAAATGAGATAACCCTCACATCTCCATCTCATAAGGATAAAGATTTTCTAGAATTAGAAGAATCATTTGAAGACCTTTATCAAAGTAGCATGGAATTAGCAACCATAAAAAAGAATCTCTCAAAAGAGATCAATATCCTCAAAGACCAAAACATGACTTCAACTTCTCAAGTTAACGACTTGGAAGAAGAAAAAGAAAAATTATGTAAAGCTTTAAAATCTTTTACTAATGGTAAAAAGACTCTTGACATTTTACTTGGATCTTCATCCAAAGCACCTTTCAATAAGAAAAGACTAGGCTATGATGTGAACAAAAGTTCAAATCAAACCAAAGAGCCAAGTACAAGTAAAATGACAAGTAAGAAAGTGAAGAAGAACAAATACTGTAATTATTGTAGGAAGAAGGGACATTCTATTGGGAAATGTTATCACATAAATCAAGCTTTCCATTATCCTAAAAGACCTTATACTGGTTAAAATAGGAGAAGTCCTGCAAAGATGCAAAGACCAACTAGAACTCCACCAAAGTTGCAAAGACTACCTAAGAACTAAGAATCATATAGAGTACTCTAAAACCAAAGACCTTGGAACCCCCAATCATACACAAATTGGTATGGCAACCAAAAGGTAAATGATAACTAAATGGTTTGGAGACCAAGAGAAATGTATGATACTAACAATGACGGACCTAACATACAATGGAGACCAAATTTTATTAAGTATTATTATTTTGTAGGTGCACAAGAGCAACATGGAATGGTACATCAATAGTGGCTGCTCAAAGCACATGACATCCAATCCAAAGTTATTTTTCGAGCTCAAGAAGTAAAAAGGAGGATGGGTATCCTTTGGAGACAACAGCAAAGAAAGAATCATTGAAAATGGATCAATCAAATTTGGAGGTACAGTAATCTCTAATGTTAGCTTAGTTGATAACCTTAAGTATAATCTACTTAGTATAAGTCAATTATGCAACAATGGATATTTTGTGAATTATAATGCCTCTAAATGTGTAATTAAAGATTCTGATGATAATGTAATTCTTGAAAGATGTTGAAGAAATAATGTTTATGCTTGCATATTTAGTGTAAACTCACATGATGCCTGCCATATTTCAAAATTTGATGATGCTATCTTATGGCATAGGAAATTGGGACATATAAATTCTAAAATAATTAGATCCCTATCCTCAAAGAATTTGGTGAGAAATCTATCAAAGTTGAACTTTGATAAGCAACACACTTGTGGAGCATGTCAAAGAAGTAAACTTACAAAAGTTTCTCACAAGGCCACAAACTCTGTTGCTACTTCTAGACCTTTGCAACTACTCTACCTTAACTTATTTGAACATATCCAAACCACAAGCCTAGGAAGAAAGAAATACACCTTTGTTATTGTAGATAACTACTCCCGATTCACTTGGACCCTCTTTCTCAAGCATAAAACTGATGCATTTGAGGAATTTGTATCTCTTTGTAAGAGAAAACAAAATCAGAAGGGTTACTTGATCACTTCTATCAAAAGTAACCATGGTGGTGAATTTGACAACATAGATAATTTGGAGACTTTTGTAGAAAACAAGGTATAACCCATAATTTTTTGGCTTCTAGAACACCACAATCAAATGGTGTGGTTGAAATAAAAAATAAGAACATCCAAGAAAATGCAAGGACAATGCTCAATGAGTACTCTTTGCCAAATTATTTTTGGGCCGAAGCTGTTCATACGGCATGTTATGTGTTGAACCGAGTTTTGATAAGACCTATACTTTTGAAAACTCTTTATGAATTTTTTCATAATAAGCTTCCTAAAGTTAATTACTTTAAAATGTTTGGTTGTGCATGTTTTATTCTTAATACTAAGGACTACTTAGGAAAGTTTGAAGAAAAGGCCGATGATGGTATATTTCTAGGCTACTCCACAAATAGTAGAGCTTATAGAGTATTCAATAAAAGAACACTAGTTGTGGAAGAGTCTATGAATGTAAAATTTGATGAATCTATGGCCAAAGATATATATAACGACTTAAAAGAAGAAGATGAAGATGAAGTACTTGAAATTAGAAAAAGAGTTGAAAATATCTCTTTAAAAGAACCTAATGATCATGTACATCAACTTCCAAAGGAAATAAGGACTGTTAAAGATCACCCTCTTGGCCTAGTCATTGGAAACCTATAGAAAGGCATACAAACTAGAAGTAAGGTTCAAAATATTTGTTCCAATGTAGCCTTCATCTCTACCATTGAACCCAAGAATATAAAGGAAGCCCTTTTGGATAGTAATTGGATAATTGCTATTCAAGAAGAGCCTAATCAGTTTGAAAGAAATCAAGTTTGGGACTTAGTGCCAAAATCCTCGAACACCAAAATTATTGGAACTAGATGAGTATTTAGAAATAAACTTGATGAAGATAGTAACATAACTAGAAACAAGGCTAGATTGATTGCTCAAGGCTATAACCAACAAGAAAGCATTGACTTTGATGAAACATATGCACCTGTAGCTAGATTTGAATCTATTAGAATATTACTTGTATTTGCATGCCATAAGAATTTCTAGTTACATCAAATGGATATGAAAAGTGCATTTTTAAATGGTTTCATTAATGAATAAGTACATGTTATCCAACCCCTTGGATTTGAAGACTCCAAGTACCCTAACCATGTTTACAAACTGAAGAAGGCCCTGAATGGCTTGAAACAAGCCCCAAGAGCTTGGTATGACAGATTATGTAAGTTTCTTTTTGGTAATGGTTTT
This sequence comes from Telopea speciosissima, assembly GCF_018873765.1. NCBI lineage: Eukaryota > Viridiplantae > Streptophyta > Magnoliopsida > Proteales > Proteaceae > Telopea > Telopea speciosissima. The sequence continues at coordinate 47,153,753 of NC_057920.1, forward strand.
TCAATGGGTAAGATTGATACTACTTTATTTGTTAAGCATAAGAAAAATGACTTCATTATTTTTCAAATTTATGTTGATGATATTATTTTTTTTCAACTAATGAATCTCTTTGTCATGAATTTAATAAATCAATGAGTAGTGAGTTTAAAATGAGTCTAATTGGAGAATTAAACTTCTTTCTAGTACTTCAAATAAAACAAACTCCTAATGGGATTTTCATCAGTCAAACTAAATACCTTAAGGAACTTTTGAAGAAATTTGACATCAATGGACAATAATCTTCTAGTACTCCAATGAGTACATCTATAACTTTGTCCAAAGATGAAGATGGAACTCTTGTTGACCCTACCAAATATAGAGGCATGATAGGTAGTTTACTCTACTTAACGGCTAGTAGACCGGACATAATGTTTAGTGTCTGTGCTTGTGCTAGGTTTCAAGCCCAACCTATGCAATCCCATTTGAGTACTGTAAAGAGAATCTTTAAGTACTTAAAAGGAACTCCAAGCATTGGCCTCTGGTACCCTATGGACAATGACTTTGACCTTATTAGATTCTCCGACGTCGACTTTTTTGGGTGTCATGTTGATCGAAAGAGTACAAGTGGAACTTGTCACTTCCTAGGATCATGTTTGGTTTTGTGGTTTAGTAAGAAGCAAAATTTTGTTGCTTTATCTACCACCGAGGCCGAATACATCGCAGCCGGACGGTGTTGTGCACAAGTGCTATGGATGAGGCAAACTCTCCAAGATTATGGAGTTAAGTTTGATATTTCCTCTAGCCAGTGTGATAACACAAGTGCAATAAACCTAAGCAAGAACCCGATTTTACACTCAAGAGCTAAGCACATTGATATTCGTCATCACTTCCTACGTGATACTGCTCAAAGAGGTGAAATCAGACTTGACTTTATTGAGACCGAGAAGCAACTCGCGGATATCTTCACAAAACCCTTAAGTGAAGAAAGGTTCTGGTCACTTAGAAGAGACTTGGGTATGTGTGATCCTTTTGAGTAAGTGAATCTGTTGATTAATTTACTTTTTGCTGCTGTTTCTATCCACTTTTTGACAATGACAAAGGGGGAGAAATATATGGCAATGGAAATGGAATAAAATAAACGTAATGAAATGTTTTGAATTAAAATGAATTGAAATGTTTTGAATATTGTAATTTGCTCATTTCAAGTTTTATGAATATTTGTGCAACTTTCCTTGATATTAATGATATGTGCAATTTCTTTGAATTTCTATACATTGCTTCAATTTAAAGTTGTTTCATTATTACTTTTGTTGGATTATTTGTCATCATAAAAAATGGGGAGATTGTTGAGGAAAAAAAACCTCATACACTCCAAGTCATCCATCATGATGACATAGAAGTTTTGATGATAACAAATAAAATCACTTTTGGACTAACTCTTGCTTTAGTTGTTTAGATAAGAACGTAGAACCAAGTGAGGGGGAGCACACACTCAATTCAAGTGACTAATGCTCAAAGACATGAAATGAAGAAATGAAGATAAAGACTAAGTCAAAATAGAAGTGTCTACATTAAAGGCTGTCATGTTTATGTCTTGAAGACCTTGTACTATTTTGTTAAATCTTTTGTTTAAAGTCACATTTAATGTAATGCATACACACACACACGCATATATACATTCATATAGAATGACTTTAGGAGGTTAAAACAACCCCAATACATGTGACCAATTTAATTTGGAGAACCCCAAGGTAGCCCATTAAAGGACTTAGCTGAGTTCAACAGAAAATAGCTAATCCAGCATACCGGATCCTTAAACAGCATACCGGATCATTATGGATCTCAGGAAATATTCTACAGTAGCCTTCCAGCCCATGCTGGATAGTGATCCAGCATACCGGATCAAGGCTGGCTATGTTTTTACCCTGAACCGGCATACCGGATCAAATAGGACTTTTGAAATTTGACCATTATACCTTAGATCATATAAGAAAATTTGGTGAACCGACATACCGGATTAGGAATCGGTATACCGGATTATTACTGTCTAATTCAATCCGATCTTAAGACAATTTCTATAATTATTAGAGCTACCTAGCCTATAAATAGACTCTTGTTTAAGGCTCTAATCACTACTACTACTAATCACAATTAAGAGCCTTCAATACCAGATTCATTGCAATAGCATCAAGTGAGCCATTCATTGATTGTAAGCATCAATTCATCACAAAGTTCACACACTCAAGCTCCTCTACCTCACTTATCTTCAAGCTCTAAGGGTGGAAGGTAGCTTACACACTTACAAAGGTTGAGGTAATCCTTTTCTTAGTAAGTTTTTATTATATGTGTTAATTGAGTCCTCTTGCTCGAAATCAAGATTGGTTGAATCCTCTTGCTCGAAATCAAGAGTACTTATTAGTGTTGAGTTCTCTTGCTCTCAATTAATATTTGTACGAGTTCTCTTGCTCATTCTCAAGATTCTTTTTAGTGGAATTAGTTCTAAGGTGAGAGGAGTGGATGTAGGCAAGTTTTGGCCGAATCACTATAAATTCTTGTGTTATCTTTGTTATTTACTTGTCTTTCATTGATAACTCATTTATTGACAATTGTGTTATCTTTGTTATTTACTTGTCTTTCATTGATAACTCATTTATTGACAGTTGTGTTATCTTTGTTATTCACCCCCCGTCTAGGTGAATTCACAGTTGTTGCTATTAAACAGAGGAGGATATTCCCATATAGACCTGGGACGGTCGATTTCCTTCGCCGTGCCTAGCTGTGATGTCATTTGATATGTGCAAGATAATCTACAAAAATAAAAGAAGAGAAAGAAGAGAAATAATAGGGAGAGGGAGAGAGAAGATAGGAAAAAAGAGAAATTAAGGGTGGAGAGAGAAGAAATAGGATAAAAAAATAGAGGGGTTTTACGGACAAAGCCTGACATCGCGGTGTAATTGGGAGAAATCTAGAGAGATAATTTAGGATAATTCATTCTTCTTTTCATTACGTCTACTTGCATTTAAATAGGAATACAATCTAAGGATAACTATCCATACACTAAGTATCCCACTTCCATAATAACTCCTACCACATTTTTTTTTTTTTGTTTTTGGTAAACAGTAACTCTTACCACATACTAATAACTACTCTGCACACCAAAAAAAAAAAAAAGAAGAAGAATATGATTTTGGGCGGGCAGAGCTGGAGTTACTTTTTTGCCACAGCATAAGGGGAGACTAAGATGGAGGTCTTCGTGATGCTTTTGAAGATGAAATAGTAATCGCATTCCAGCACAATTCTTTGGAAGATGATAAACCCAAAATCACCCTTACCAACCAGGGACTGCCACGTGTCCTAACCCAGGAAAGAGGGCCATCTCAGGACCAAAACCAAACAGGCGAACCAAGGAGAGACTCGACCCAGACTGGACACGGGCGCGGACCCATGGCACGGACCGCGGACGCCGGGCATGGACCGCAGACCTCGGGCACGGACTGCAGCCCTGGTCTTTCCTTCTCTACCGTGTTCGAGAAAGACCCATCTTTCCTTCTCTACCCATGCCAAAGAGGGAGGACATGGACATCTCCTCCCGTAGAGCTTTTCAGCTACTTATAGTAAATATCTTTTCTCATTAAAAAGAGGGACCAATCTCTTCTCTTCAATTCACTCAAATTTTGCATCCAATTAAGATAGACATGCATGCTTTCCACTTACCCCAATGATCATTTATAGAAACATATTAGTCAATACTTCCCACGTTGTGTGAGTGTTATGTTGCAAGATTCTTGGTTTAAAAATATTGCTAAGGAATTATTTTCTAATTATTATTGTTCAGGTTGATTTGATCATTATTAAAATAAGGGGGATAAAGTGGTATGGAATTCAACTATTACGAATACGTAGATCTGATATTCTAGGAACTCTACGAACCAGTTCACCAATTTAAATGTGTTCCTCAAATTTTATTTTCAATTTCATAGTTATTTAGAGCCCATGAGTAAGGGGAGGAATGGTACTTCGTAAATACATATAGTACCATAATTCTCTCAGGTCATTGGATAAATAAGATATTATCTAAATTAATCAAATATTATATATAGTCTCCTACCTCAAATGTATGATCTGCCATGTATTAGGAGGCATTTTTCTTCTATATCTTCAAAAAAAAAAAATTATGATCCACAAGGTCAAGGCAATGAATAATTATCACCTCCAATTTGCTGCTCGCTCCAATTTCGGCCTCCAACTCTTCACATAGGAGCGAAAATGACCACCCTACCCCACCTTGGGCAGTGTGTTCGGGCAGGGGGTAGGGTGGTCATTTTCGCTCCTATGTGAGGAATTAGAGGAATTGGAACGGACAGCGAATTGAAGGGGATAACGATTCCAAGGCAATAGCTCTTTGGAGAAGTTCTTAATAAAGAAAGTTTTACCTTGATGGTCCACCTTGTCAGATGCAAACATTAGAGTCTGGCTCAGCTCCTCGTACGAAGAGGGAGAGGACTCTCCTTGCACGCTCATGGATCGAAACGTGGCACTCATAAAATGGTATACCTATTCTCACGGTTTGTAGTTCTATCTCTTTTTTTTTTCCAACCGTCTTCTTCTTCTTTGACAATCGCCCCACCCCAACCTCTGTAACCCAGCTGTACTCTCTGCCGCTTGTTTTCAATTTTTTTTTTTTTTTTTTTGAATTAATATTCAATCTCACCATTGTTTAGTTTTTCTTCTTTCCTCTTTGTCAAGCTTGCCCCTAACTAGCTGGAATTTTGGATGAAGGACAAGGACCTCTGACCAGTCACCCAAGAACATTGTGGACCAATAGGTCTTTGGAGAAGTTCTTAATAAAGAAAGTTTTACCTCGATGGTCCACCTTGTTAGATGCAAACATTTGAGTCTGGCTCAGCTCCTCGTACGAAGAGGGAGAGGACTCTCCTTGCACGCTCATGGATCGAAACATGGCACTCATAAAATGGTATACCTATTCTCATGGTTTGTAGTTCTGTCTCTTTTTTGTTTTTCGTTTTTTTTCAACCGTCTTCTTCTTCTTCGACCATTGCCCCACCCCAACCTCTGCAACCCAGCTCTACCCTCTACCGCTTGTTTTCTATTTTTTATTTTTTTGAATTAATTTTCAATCTCACCATTGTTTAGTTTTTCTTCTTCCCTCTTCTTCTTCTTAATTTTTTTTTTTTTTTTTGTTTTTAAACCCTCCCGCTTCTTCTTCTTCTTCTTCTACCACCACTCCATCCCATCCTTTGCAACCCAACCCCACTGTAATAACCCTGATATTTGAAGATAGTTTGGTCATACCCTAAAATTTAGGAGATGACATGGCGGTCAAGAGTCAACATTGGACTTGTCAAAGTCAAAGTTTCCATGCTACAATTTTATTGTCTTTTACTTTATTTCTTTTAAAATAAATATTTGGAGGATCTGATTCTGATTTGAGTTTCTATGATTGTTGTACATGAAATATTAATGGTACAAGGTATATATATATAATATTGGGTTTAATCGAATTTAGTAAGTAGGACATGTGATAGGCTAGTGTAATGGTAAAAATTTTTGAATCTTAAACTTTGTTAGGGAAGGGAGATTTCTAAGAATATTTGGAGGATATTTTTGGGGGTTTCAATCTAAGATTTTACCTAGTTTAGAGTCAAATCTTGGGAATCAAGATTTGAGATGAGCTAGCCTATTTTGGGTCAACCCAAAATCGTGGGAGGGAGCTCTCACCCTTGGGCGATTTTTAGAGAAAAAGAGAGAGAGAGATCATGGAGAGGAAGAAGAGAAAAAAGAGAAGGGAGAAGAAGCATACCTCTCCCACCGGATTTTGCAATTGGGATCCTCTTTCAAGCCTAGGCTAGGTGATTCAAAGGAAGAAGGATTTGGGTGTGGAAGACCTTTTATCTAAAGGGGTTAGGATTTCATTTTTTGATTCCTCAAGCTATAAATACACTTCCTAATTTCCATCCTTGCATTCTTGATCGTCAAAGACTTGGTGCGCTATTTGGTGTTATCCTTAAAGATCTATGCCTATCCGATTTTATTTTTGTAAATAGAACACGGGCCAGTCTCGGTCCAAGCCGCCCATAAGGGGCAGGTCGGACCCGACCCAACCCTGGTGCGCATGGGAAGAACCAACCACTTAAGTTGTTGGGTCTGTTCCTCCCTCTTAGATAGATTCCCAGTGGGAGTCTAAAAGGGGAAGGGGTCTTAGGGTTTTGGCTTTATATAGAAAACCTATAACCCTAAGACCAAGTAGATCTGTGAAACCAAATTCTCCCTCTCTCCAGTGTTTGTGTTCTCTTTGGGATTTCATCTCTTCCTAGGGATTTGTGGTATGGAGTTCTCTGTGGAGAAGCCTATCGTGATCGTGGAGATTCGTCCGGGTGCTTGTAACCATAACCTTGGCGTTTGATCCTTCTTCCGTTGCGCTTCCGTACACGTTCAGGTATGATCCAAACCCTAGATAATTTGGATCTTGGTGTATGTGATCTAACAATGGCATCAGAGCTATTGGCTTTTGGTTCACAAATTTTTTTTCTTTTTTTTCTTTCTTCCCCACGCCTCGCTGCCCTTGGCGCATGCCCTTGGCGCATGCCCGCGGCTAACGGGTGCCGTGGATGTGTGCAAGGGCGTGCATGACCTAGCCACGCACAGCAGTAGCAGATCATACACATGGTAGCAGCCGCTGGCTGAGCCAAGCAGCTACTACCGAGAATATAAAAAAATAATTAAAAAAAAAAAAAAAACAAGAAGAAGAAAGAAAAATAAATAAGCAAAAGTTTTTTTTTAAAAGGTAATGATTGCGTTCTAATTTGAATTAAAAAACAAAAAAAAAAACAAAAAAAAGCAATCAGTGTTTCTTTTAGTTTTTTTGTTCTGCCCATGTTGTGCCTATGTGCCACACGCCAGCGGGCATGGTGGCTTGCCCCACGGATAAAAAAAAAAATGGGCATAATCGAATTATTTTCTAAGGATTTTTTTTTAAAGGATTTTTGGGAGAAGGAGATGGGTGAAGTGGGAATCCCTTCACCCACCCCCTTACCTTTTTCCCTAATGGGCTTATATTTATGGTTGTGGGCCCTTATTTTGGGTTTTAATTGTTTTTTTTATATTTAATTTTGCTATTATGTGTTTGCAAATTTAAATTAGCAATTATAAACCCCCCATTGCGGTACAGACCAGTTTGACGCTACCATCAGGGTAATGCTGTCAAACACCTCATCCCATGCACAACATGTGTTTTTATTTATTTTTTTCAATGGGATGGATTTGGTGCTTGCATAGTGATATGTTTTTTGAGATGTATGCGCGTTAGAGTTGGTACCTGGAAGTGATACAAAGTGCAGTGCTCACCGGTAGTTTGTAGTAGAAATCTTGAATGTAAAGAGCCAATTGTAATTTTAATATTTTTTTGGGAAGCCATGTAGTGGGAGCTATTGCACTACGTATCACAACCCCGTACTGACTCGGCATATCACTTCAAGTACCAATTTGGGTCTCTCATGTGAGTCCCTTGTGCACCCGATGTATGGCGCATTAAATTGTGGTTAAGAGATGCTTTTTTCTCCTATATTTGTTCGAAATCAATTAAGGTTATACGTCCCCAGACCCACATAATGTGAGATTTGATTATCAGCTTAGCGAAGTTTTTGGTCTCACCGTATGGGAAAAGGAACCATTAATCTTAATTAGGGTTTCTTGAACAAATTTGGTTTATGGATGTATACTAAATGTCTTCCCTTGCACACTGTAGGGATGGCCTCTAAAAGTGTTGTTGCTGACCTTAACCAAGGCAACAAGTTGGATGGCACCAACTATGACATGTGGCACCGAAAGGCCAAGTTCTTGCTTAATGAGTAAGATTACCTTGAACACATGACCATTGAAATGGCCCCATCCAAAGTGGGTACTACTGCCTATCACCGTCAAGAAAAAGAGGCTTATGACAATTGGTTTAAGAGAGATTGTAGTGTGCGCTTTCTTATGTTAAGCACGATGCACGATGATCTCATCGGCCAGTATGAGAAGTGCGAGACTACCAAGTCCATATGGGACCAGGTAAAGCTCGACTGTGGCGGTACATCCACTACGAGGCTTAAGTCCATGACCTTGAAGTTTAAGATGTACCGTAAGGACCCTAACCACACTACGGTTGAACACTTCAGGGTCGTGAAAGACATGATCCAGAAATTAGCTGATGCAGGGTACACCTTACTGATGAGCAGCAAGTACAAGCTGTCATTAGGACGTTTCCTGATTCCTGGGGGCAAATGAAGATAGTTCTAATACATAACGACACTATCAAGACATTTAATGACATTACCGCTCATGTGGAACTAGAGGCGGAGCACCTAGAGGTGACCCAATCACATGCCCTTGTCGTCCAAGCGGGGCAACGCAAGAAGGGGTCTAAGCGCAAGAGATAGAGGACCACTGGGAATCAGGATCAAGCTCAGAAAGCTGCACCAACTGGGCGTAAGACTACCAAGCACCGACATGGCAAGCGAGGTGGAAAGAAAGATATCACAAAGGTCAAGTACTATAACTGCCAGAAGATGGGGCATTTTGCTCGTGATTGCATTGAAGCCAGGTACCATTTCTGCCCCTCTCTCCTTGTACTTTTGTATGTACACACATTTTGGTTGGTCAAACCCAATCTGATTGGATTGTGGATACAGGTGCAACAAGACACATAGTGCAAGATCGAGGAGGGTACATAGATTATAGAAAGATTCTGGATGGTGCCCAAAGTATCTGCATAGGGAATGGCACGAGTGAAGCTGTTCGAGGAGTTGGTACCTACCAGCTCATCTTACGCACTGGACGCATCTTGCTACTTCATGATGTGCTATACGCACCAGAAATCCAGTATAATCTACTTTCTATTACTGCATTATTAACTTTAGAATATTCCTTTATTTTTTATGGTGACTCATTTGAGATACGATTGGATGGTAGTGTTTTTGGATATTGTAGACTTGAGAATGGTTTTGTTAAATTTGATTTGATAATTCCTGTTGTTTCCTCTTAATCTTTTGTAGTTGATTCTAATACTAGTTCTGATTCAATTACTTGGCATGCTAGACTAGGACACATAGGTCAAAATAGGATGGGATGGCTAGCCAGAGAAGGCCTTCTTGGCTCACTCGCTAAAGTCAACCTACCGACATATGAGGCCTATTTAGCGGGTAAGGTCCATCGGAAGCCTTTTGAAAAGGCTAAACGGTCAACCCAGACCCTAGAGCTTGTCCATTTGGACATCTGCGGACCAATGAACGTGAAGGCATGTCATGGTGCTTCCTACTTTCTCATCTTTATCGATGATTATTCGTGATATGATTATGTGTCTTTAATCGCTCACTGCTACGAAGCGCTAGATTGCTTTAAACGCTTTGTAGCAAAGGTTGAGAATCAACAAGGCAAGAGTTTAAAAGCTCTGTGCACTGACCGAGGACATGAGTATTTATCAGATCAATTTAAACAGATGTGTGAGGAAAAAAGAATCACCAGACAGCTTACTTACTATTCCCAATACCCCGCAACAAAATAGTATTGCAGAGCGGAAGAATAGAACACTTTTAGAAATGGTTAGGTCGATGATGGCGCAGGCCAACCTCCCAATATCCTTCTGGGGGGATGTTATGTTGACCGCTGCCTACATCCTTAACCACGTGCCATCACAGTCAGTTCCTTCCACTCCCTATGAATTGTGGAAAGGCGCAAAGCCCACTTTGGGGCATATGTGACCATGGGGTTGTGCAGGATATGTTCATAGTACCTCCCACAAGTTTGGAAAACTTAGTCCTAGAGCTAAAAAGAGTATCTTTATAAGATATTCCAATACCTCAAAAGGCTATGTAGTGTACAGTGAATATCAAAATGGTGGAATAATAGAGAGTGAGTCCCACGATGTGGATTTTTCAGAGACCGATTTTTCTAGCATTAGTGACGCTAGCAGAGACCTTGATCTCTTTGAGATAGAGACTGATGAAAACGTTTCACCTACTCTTGATGAGGGTGAGTGATGAACACATTTATGTGTGAAATCTTAGGGCCATAAAGCATGCATTTTTATACTTAGAACGGAACTACTCGAGGTTTTTGTTTGTGTTTTTAGGTTTTAGGTGAATTCTTATGAAAATGGAGTAAATGATGCTAAGGATCCATTTTTTAAGCTATTTAGTGGTGTTTGGCAATAGCCAGAAGCACCCAGGAGTCGAGAAAATCAAGTTTGGATTGAGCACTGAAAGAATCATGCCAATTAGTCAAATTTGAATATGATTACAGTGGGCCCCTTAGCATAATTTTGAAGTATTAATAGTATGGATGCGTAGTCCATCGAGTCAGCTTCGCAACGGTTCAAACGACACTTGATTCCGAGTTGAAACGAAGAAGTTACGGTCGTTTTCGTAACGACGCATGGAAATGATCTGTAGGGGTTTATTTGTAATTATCGAAAATTAACCTGGGACAGTAAAGCGGAAGTTCGGATTTGAGGGGCTTTAGCATAATTCATAGAAGTTATCTTTTCTGTTAGCCGAAAGATTCCATTTGGAAGGCTCTAGAGCAGTCCAACTTGAGATATCTTGGGCTCCCGAACTCCAAATTGGATGAAATTTGAGTCTAATTTGGGTGATTTTTTGCAAGGAATGCAATAGTGAGGCCTATATAAGCACCCCATGCTCCAAGTTTTTTGAAGGAGAGAATGGGTATTTTATTTGTTGAGTGGAAGCCTAGTCATCACTTTCTCTCTCCTCTAACTTTCCAAGGGCACTTTTGGAATTTTACTATGGATAGATTTCTTTTGAAAAATATTCTCTCATTCATGGAAAGTTGAAAAGTCAATGATGCATTGATCTCATTGCTTGGAGAAGACACCTATAAAGAAAAGGAAGCACAAGTTTAGAATTAGAAAGTTACTTTTTGAAAAATAGAAGGTTTATGTAGCTAGGATTTTTATCTCTCTTAGTTTCTATTTTTCTCTTTTTTCTTGGGATTCAAGTAATGTAAAGAAGGAAGGAGAAAAGAATATTCTCTTCTCTTAGGGAATATTTCTCCTACCTCTTCTCTCTTCCCTCTTCTCCTCTTCCCCCTATGAATACCCCTTGCCCTTTGGGTTGTAACTAGTTAATTTTTAGTTAGTTTTTAGTTCAGTTTTCAGTTAGCTTCTAGTTCAATTATAATTCAGTCTTTAGTGTAATTTTTAGTTTAATTAATTAGTGAAATTTCTTCTTCTCTTCTTCTAGTTTTTGGCTTTCTATGTTGTAGTTTGATTTCATGCTTTCAATTTCATGGTTGTAATGCTTTTGATTCATGTTTTGATTTTATGCCTTCAATATGGTTGTAATAATTTTAGTTTAGTTTCAAGTTTTCTAGTCTAAGTTCCTAAGTTGATGACAAGACTTGGAGATTTAGAAGAGGAAGCCATGCAAGGTTTGTTCAAGTATTCAAGCTCTTCAACTACATTCATGCAAGCAATTTCAGTCCGGTTCAAGCACATCCAGGTTTTTACTCTCTAAACTCTTAATCTTATTCTCCCTCTCTTCTATCTCATTCTCTCTTCTTCTAACTCATTCTCCTTCTTCTTCTTTTGATTTTTTTATGTGGTTGTGGTGTGTGGCTGCAATTTACCCCTTCCAATCCGCATTAGTTTGATAGGATAGGTTAGATGGATATGTGTTAGGATGCCAATTTAATTCATACCAATTTAATTCGTTAGATGCTTGTGAGTTAGGATGCGTTAATTTGTTAGTTTAATTAGTTTAATTTAACACTTTAATTTGGTTCACTTTGCATTACTTTAAAGTGAGTAAAATAGGGTGGCGTATATCTCCTTGAGTTCGACCCGTAGCTACGATTGATCCGTGCTCTTGCGGTTATTATTTTCTTCAAACAATGAGGAATTAAACACTTATCAAGAAATTACCAGAGATGGTGAGAGTGATCATCAGCCTAGTGGGAGTGTGCTACCTAGTGAGAACATGCAACCCACAGATCAAGAACCCTCTGCGCATAAAACTGCACATGGGCAAGTTCCCCGACGTCATTTTGAGATTGAAGGGGATGCTAACCTCGTCTGTGTCCTGAGGGATGAGGATGAGCTAGCCTCAGTGAGAGAGGCGCTCTCTTCTCCAGCTAAGGAAATGTGACTAGCTGCTATGGAAGACGAGTTGAGTTCTATGAGTAAGAACCAAGTCTGGGAGTTAGTTGACCTTCCACCTGGGCGCAAGGCCATCGGGAATAAGTGGGTCCTGAAGGTCAAGCAAAAGGTAGATGGATCAATTGACAAGTATAAGGCACGCCTTGTGGCGAAGGGATATATGCAAAAGAAGGGTATAGACTATGATGAGACGTTCTCCCCTATGGTGAGAATGGCCTCCATACGCCTTATTCAAGCCATTATCACAAAGTTGAATTTGGAACTCTATCAAATGGACATTAAAACTGCTTTTCTCAATGGAGAACTGGACGAGGAGATTTTTATGGCTCAACCTGTGGGCTTTGAGAAGAAGGGACATGAGCGCAAAGTATGTTGTCTCAAATGTTCCATCTATGGCCTTAATCAATCGTCCAAGTAGTGGTACATTAAATTTCACCATGCCATTACCACCGTGGATTTTGATATGATTGAAGAGGACCACTGTGTGTATGTTAAACGGTCCAAGGCCGGATTTCTTATCCTATCCTTATATGTTGATGACATCTTGTTGGCTGAAATTGACATTGAAATGATTGTCACCACTAAAGAGTAGTTTTCCTCTACTTTTGAGATGAAGGACATAGGTGAGGCCAACTTTGTGTTGGGCATGAAGATTGTGAGAAATCGCGCTAGGAGACTTCTTAGTTTATCTTAAGAGATATACATAAAGAAAGTCTTAGAGCGATTCCATATGTGTAACTCAAAACCCATTGACACCCCAATGGACAAGGCATGAATTTTGAGCCTAGACCAATGCCCTAAGAGTGATGAAGAGAGAAACCAAATGTCCAAAATACCCTATGCAATAGCAGTAGGTAGCCTGATGTACGCGATTATGTGCACGCGTCTAGATATTTCCTTTACTGTTGGCATGGGGAGCCGTTACCAGAGTAACCAAGGCCAGTTTATTGGCAAGTAGTGAAGAGAATCCTTTGATACCTACGTGGGACTACAGACCTCTCGCTCACCTTCAGTGGTTCAAACTTGAGACTGAAGTGATGCTGATTGGGCTAGTGATAGAGACCAGCGCAAGTCCACATCGGGGTATGCGTTTGTACTGAGAGGCGGGGCTGTCACTTGGAATAGCAAGAAATAGACCTACATCGCCCTATCCATGATGGAGTCGGAGTACATCGCAGTTTGACAGCTATACAGGAGGCCATTTGGCTCAGAAGGTTCTTACAGAGACTTAGTGTTTCTACTCACTCAGATGACGCTATGATTATACATTGTGACAGCACGACAGCGCTTGCATTGGCGAAGGACCCCAAATTCTATGGCAGAGCAAAGCACCTTGACATACGATACCACTACATTCGAGACATGGTAGCGCGAGGTGAAGTTGTTCTGCAGCATATCTCCACTGGCAATATGTTGGCTGATCCATTGACTAAGCCCATTGCCAGAGATGTTTTCCTAGTTCACGTTAGGAACTTGAGACTCAGGCGAATTTGATATGCATTTTCTTTGGGAACACTTTGTTTGAGATGGACATTTATTTGTATTTCTCTTACATCTATTTAATAAGCGCTTATTTATTTGAGTGAATCTTGTGTATACATTCATTGTTTGTAAAGATGTCACCAGGCATGGAATCGACCCACTCACATGGGTGATTCGCTTTGGCGCTGGGGCATAACGAGCGAGATGAGCCCATGAGCATGTGTGCTCTATGGCGCCTTAGTTAGAGTTAAGATGAGACCTTTACCTGGTCCAACTTGGAAGACACCACACTTCCAAGTAGCCTATTAGAAGCCAGATGTGAGGTTCTAGGCAAAAACCATGAGGGTGACTGCGCTAGAGACTCAGGTTAGGCGCTTAGAGTAGAGACTAGACTAAGATCTGTATGACGTTTATTTATTACGAGTGACATGTCCACCCTAGTGGGAGCTACGCCATAGCATGCATATCATACTGCATGTGCTCATGACGACTGATAGTCAGAGTGATCGAATGGATCCCTGCTTTGTCACTGTGTGAGCCATGTGGATTATATTAATCCCATAGTACCCTTATTACCTAAGACGATGTCATGAAAAAGACGCCCAATGATGCTACTTTGATGTTCTCCTTAGGATCATGGATGATGCGGTCCAGTGGGAAGCGATTGAGAAAGCTGTTGGGGATATTTGAATTGACATGAGGGGCTCAGGGAAAACCATCGGACGTTACACCTTTGTTATGTCACTCATTACCCGGGCGACGTGTCGTATTTGTGATCGACGCAGTTATGAGTACATTACATACCAAGGATTAACATTGCTCATCATGAGGGGTCGAGAGTGTTAGATCTGGTGTAAGTGGATCGTTTGGGGTATTTTGAGATTGTTTGTGAGTGATATACTATGTTGGTAAATGGAAGCTTGATATAGTGCTCCTACCCTATTTTATCTTGATAGGTTGCATGCCCCGTTTCCTGTATGAAGAGTTACACATTTGAGAGAGACTTGGATGCATATTTAAACTATTGCGGCCCATGTGGCGAGTGGGAGATGTAAATAGAACACGGGCTAGGCCCGGTCCAAGCCACCCACAAGGGGCAGGTCGGACCCGACCCGACCCTGGTGCGCATGGGAAGAACCAGCCACTTAAGTGGCTGGTTCTATTCCTCCCTCTTAGATAGATTCCCAGTGGGAGTCTAAAAGGGGTAGGGGTCTTAGGGTTTTGGCTTTACATAGAAAGCTTGTAACCCTAAGACCAAGTAGATCTGTGAAACCAAATTCTCCCTCTCTCCAGTGTTTGTGTTCTCTTTAGGATTCCATCTCTTTCTAGGGATTTGTGGTGTGGAGTTCTCTGTTGAGAAGCCTGTACACATTCGGGTATGATCCAAACTCGAATGGGCAATTTGTCAGGGTGCTCATAACCATAAGCTTGGCATTTGATCCTTATTCCGCTACGCTTCTGTACACATTCAGGTATGATCCAAACCCTAGATAATTTGGATCTTGGTGTATGTGATCTAACAATTTCTATTGAATCCATGTCTATTTGCTTTCTACACTTAATGACCTCTACCTATTCGATTGTATTTCTAATGATCTATGTCAACTTCGATTTCTATCTTTGATGATCTATGCCTATTCGATTTAATCTCCAATGATTCGATGCTCTATTCACTCTTATCTCTAATGATCTATGCCTTCTCAATTTTTATCTTTAAATGATCTATTCCTATTAGAATGTTGATTTATGTAAATCCATCTTGAACCAAACTATGATTAATTTCAGATCTCGATTTGGTTGTTTCGGTGAATCTATCTAATGGATTAGTTACCATAGAAATTTTATGTGATGATTATAGCATGTACCGATTTTTAATTTCCTATAGTGATACTAGTATTGTGTTTTATTGTCATACTTATGTTTAAAGAGAGAAATCTTATAAAAGTATATTGTAAGTTAATACGTGAGTTGGAGATTATGTTCTCCTACATTTGGGTTGAAATAAAGAATTTATTGATTTTTACCTAATGGTGATGATATAGTGTTAAAGGTTGTATTACGTTACAAGCCGTATTACGTTACGGGACACTATGTCATGATCTTGAAGGATATATGAATAATTATAAGAATTTGGCATTGGTGAAACCTGAAAATGATTAAAGGTTGTATCACGTTACAGGTCGTATTACATTACAGGGCTATATTTAATGTTCACCAAGAATTAATTGAAAATGTTCAAGAAGAAAATTATTTTATAGCATGAGCATAGCAAGATCTCATCTTTGTTTATGGTCTTCTATTCTGTTGTTACCATGATTTCCATATAATCTTGACTATTGCTATTTCTCATTTTGTGTCTCTAATTTTGGAATACTCAAATGGTTATTATGTTGTGCCTACTTGCTAACCTTTTTCCCGAAAGCTTACCCCCTTACAAATTCTAGATAATGAATCCATAGAACCTAAACTCGTTTATGGTGAATGGGCAGACAAAGAGGAGGAGCCACGTGGAGCTAATGACGGACCTGGCTATATTTTCTATTAGAGGATATTAAGGATTTTATTAGTATAGAAATTTCTGGACTTAATGATTTAATTTGAGACTTTATGGAAGGAGTGCATTAAGGTGTTAGTTAAGATTTTAAAGATGACTATAACAAGGTAGATGTCGTTGGATTATTTAAAGACTTCTGCTGTGTTTATGTGAATGGTTATGATTAGTTACACTGTTACTAAAATTTGAAGCTATGACATTTTTTCTTTGTTCATACTCTGGTTCCTTATTGCTACGACTATCGATCTTGTGGAACGTTAACGACCTAAACTCCTGGACGGATTTGAGGGCGTTACAGACCCTCTGTAACCCCGCCCTACCCCACCCCTATCCTTTTTAAGGATGTTATGTCACACCCTAGAACCACCCCCTGGGAGGATTCGATGGTTGATCCAAATACCCGAAATATTGCAACACCTCCAAGATCCAGATGCAGTAAATACAAGTCACAAGCAAATAAAGACTAAAATATAAACAAGCTTACATTGTCAGAGTGGGCTCAAGTTGTAATATTTACAAAAGGTTCCAGTTACCTTGTCCACATACTAGTCCCTACATTCAGGTTACATTTTTATACACATTTCCCCAAAAAGGATAAAGTAACCTACCTAGTATTTACAATGGATTTTCATCCATCAAAAGAATGTAAGGAAGTAACAAAAAGAAACAGAAGGTTGGTCTACATCACTAGTCCCTATTCTCCCAGGACACCCTGATCATCCTGATAATAGGGGTCACACCCCTCTCCGTCCATATCAGCATACACACCAGTACTATAATCCTCTACCTCGAAGTTATTTTCCCCGCCACCATAACATCCACTTACAGGATCATCTAAAAAGAGAAAATTTCATAGGGATGAGCTCCACTGAGCCCAGCAAGTAAAGGATAGACTGTACACACAAGCATGTTCACATACAAAGCAAGAATCTTATATGCATGGGTTCAATTTTAATTTTAATTCCACCTAACATAGAATGTAAGTCTCTACGTTAATGCTATGCCAACAACTCGGAAAACAATCTCGGTTCCTTCCCATTTCCCTGAGACATACCTCAATTATCGTATGGAGCCCACATCGGTCATTGGTATTATATACCTCCCCATGGGTAGACCCCGATAATCATAGTCTGGACCCCATCTCGGTATGTACTCCTCGGGACATGGGGCTATGATCACCCAACACCTGAACCCTTGCTAGTAAGAGTTGTAGCATCAAGGAATGACATTCCTAGCCATATGCAGTCTAAATGGCATAGTACGAGGTGTATAGTGCTCCTACATCCTATACTATGACACACCATACCTCTCGTTTCCAAGTAGACCACGGCATCTGTTCTAATACAAAGATTCATATTGCATACCATTCTACATCACATCGTTCACGTCCATAAGTCATAAATAATGAAATCAATAAATATCATAAACAAAAACATGAATTTAAATGTGCATATGATTCCTAATAAATACATCTAAGAATGAAATAAACATTCTTAAAAGAAATCAAAGCCTACCCCCACTTACCTTGTTATAATTGTAGTTATGAAGTCGGGTTATTCTTCGAGTCGATTGCCGGTAGGATTCGATGATCGAAGGGCTAAGTCCAATGATTATTTAATCACACACAAGTGTTAAAAGGTGCCGAAGTACTTGTGGGGTCCTAGGGTTGCTTTAGAGTTAGGTTGGATAAGGTCCAAGACTTATTCACAAGTTTGACAGTAACTCAGGATGATGAAGTAGTCGACCAAGTCATCATCCTGAGATAGCAGTGAGTAACATGACTGAGATTGCATTCTTTGGTGGATGAAGTAATTGAACAAAACTTCCACCAGAGATTTTGCAACAAGATTCCATGGCCAAAATCAGGGGTTTTGATGGGATTTTTGGTTGAATTACACCCAATTGATCATGGGATGATGTTCACATGATCATTACCATGAATTGGAACCATATAATGATCAATTTACATGGGAAATTGGGGGTTTTGAAGGTGGGTACAGCCATATGTGTAATTCTTTGATTTTAATTGATATAACAACCACATATGGCTAAATCAAGAATCTAATGCTTCAATTCCAATATTAGATGTGTGAATTTGATAGCAATTAGGCTAACATAGGGCTAGGGTTTAGGTTTCGGTCATGCATGTAGGATTGGGGTTCAAATTTTATGATTTCCTAAACCAGTTTACATTTAGACATTGATAATATTAGATAATTCATGGTTTTAATAATGAATACAAAGCTTAGGAACAAAATTAGATGGTAGGGTTTAAATTAAGATCAGAATTACCTTGAAGATGTGAACATGAGATGGATTCAACTTGATTCCATCAACAAAGCTAAGCAATTAGAAAGGAATTCTGATTTCAGAAAAGGTTTGGCATGAGAGAATGATTTAAGATGATCAGAGGGTGATGAAGGTGATGATCTTTACCTTAGAGCACGGATCGATCAAGACATCAGTCCTCTCTTCAACCTCCCCTTCTTCTTCTTCTTCTTCTTCTTCTTCTTCTTCTTCTTTTCCTTTCTCTTCTTTCTCTCCTCTGCTTCAATCGTTTAGGTTTGTAGCGAAGTGAATAGAAATTAGGGTTTTGTTTATGTAGTTAGCTAATGGATTATTATAATGGTTTGTTGGTTACTGGGTTAAATTGTAAAAATTGATTTTTAAAGCCAGCACACACGTATGTGGACAGATTAATGGGCCCCGCGTATCCACATTGTTGGGGAAACATTCTAACTAGATATTTGGGATGCGACGGCGAGATCCCCAACTCAAAACACTGGGCCCCACACTCCCGAGATTGCAATCTGCTGTGACAGTAATCTCTGGTTGATGATGTAGTCGACCAGTGCCATCGACCAGTGTTTGCTGTCCTTGTTGTCTTTGTGCCGGGACACCTGAGTGTCGATGTTTTTTGCGTATGAACACACAAACAAAAATATTTATAAAACCAAAAATACCCCACACATGGCTAGGGTCACTTACCAAGAATTGTACATTCGCTTGTGGGTTCCACAACAGCACGGAGGAGGTATCTGACATTTTATCGGTAGATGTCGTATTGACGCAAGGATTCCATCTTCCTCTTCTACCCACTCGAACACCCAACCAACATTCCATAATGTACACGGTGCTACGACCTCGGGTTCCAGACCTACATTTGGATTCGGGTTAGGGTTCAAGTAAAAAATATGCCAAGCTGTAACATTCCCCCCACCTTACAAAAATTTTGCCCTCGAAATTGATGTACCTTGTAAGCCGAAAAGGTGAGGATATCTTTCTCGCATCTCCTCTTCGCATTCCCAAGATGCTTCTTCAAACGTGTGGTTTATCCACTGCACCTTGACATAAGCAACAGTACAGTTGTGAAGCTTATGTTCCTTATGCCATAATATTTCTTCGGGCTGTTCACTTCGACCCAGAGGTCTTGCGCTGCCCCGCTTGGGTGACAAGGGCTTGAGCGTGGTTTGCCTCTTAGCACTCCGCCTCTAGTTCCACATGAGAGACGATGTCATTGAAAGTCTTGACACTGTTGTTATGTGTAAGAACTATTTTCATTTGGGCCCAGGAATCAGGTAAAGTCCTTATGAGGGCTTGAACCTACTGCTTACCCCAGCATCATCTAATTTTCATATGGGTTTTTTTTCACGTACCCCCCCTTAGGTTTAACATAATTATGGAAAAATCCCTCAGTTTTGAAAAATTCTATGTGCCCCCCTGAGGTTCTTAACAGTTAACAGATATCACATTCCGTTTGTCTAGGTCTAACAGTGTTAAAATCAAGGGGTGAATTGACAAAAATGCCCTCATCTTCCCCAAATCATTTTCCCAAAACCTGCAACTATCTTCCCCAAACCTGCACATAACTTCCCTTTCTCCTTCCATATCTGAAACCAAATCTAATTAAAACCCTCAACCCATTTTCTCCATCTAAACCCAAAACCAAATCCATCTTCTATTTTAGAAACATGACCCTCTCTCAAAACCCATCTCTGCCAAAACCGAGTTCGATTTCCATTAATGGTTTGTTTTTTTCCTCATACTCTTGAGTACATTTCATAGCAAGAGAGAAATAGATGAAGGAATTACATGATGCTGTCAAAGTAACCAAATAAGCACGAGTAGAGTTGCTTGTAGTTATATTCCCAGCATTCTTGCAAAAAGCTACATATGACAGAACCAGGTGAAGGCTTTGGTGAAACAACATCATGATAATATTATTATGGCATGACTCGTGAGTAGATTTTCCTATAGCCATATTCCCCACATTTATCCATTCCCTTGTTCGATCGACAGGAAAGAACAAAAGATGTTGAAGTGATTGGAGTTTCTGAGAAGGGTCATGGAGGTCTGCAAGTGTACAAGTTTGAGTACAAAGTTAATAGTACCTGGAGAAGGATGAAAATGGATTTTTTATACTGCATTTGTGGCTTCTAAGAATCTCTATCTTACTCAAAATTGCTTACTCCAATCCAACCAACCAGAGAATCCACTTGGTAGTTGATACCCCCCAACTAGAATGATATAATGGTAACAAGTTCTTCATTCCTTTGATATAACATCGATCTTTGGCATAACTCTATTTGTGACCTTCAATAGTTTTAATTTTCCTTGTTTGATATGATTATGTTTGTTGATCATTGTTATTCTTATAAATAAAAATTATCCAACAAATTTTTAATGCATGAATAAGGAGAGGTCTGTTTCTATAAACGCCTGTATCTTTTTTTCTTCTGCATCCAACTCCGTCAAGATTTTCTTCACGCTGTCCGAAGCTCTTTTTAGCAGATCTGACCAAACCTTTCAAAAGTCAAAATCCATAGTAGAAGAGTAGGAAACAATGGTCAAAATGTTTCAAAGGTCAAAACCCATAGAGGGCTCTTTGATGCAGGCCGAGAGGTAGTAGAGGTTGTGGAGGCTGATATGGAAAGCCATCTTAACCACCCAAAAGTGTTGAGACGGTCAGGGAGGATTAGAGCCAAACGTGGCTAGTGGATTGAGGCAATATCTTAAGGATTCCCATGCCTAAATAAACTTGATTACATTCCCATTTTTAGCTTTCCATTATTGGTATCTTTTCTTCTTAGGATTATCTTCAATCGTGAGCATGGGATTGAATGGAATCTCTATATATTAGCATAATGTAATAAGGAGGACAGATTTGAATGATATTGCTTGATCTCCATTGGAGTCTTGAAGAACCTGCGGGCTCTTTTCTTTCTTTGTGGTGTGAGTCTTCCCCTTTCCCCCTGGCCAATCCTTTTACTACCCTGTGGTTGCACCATTTCTGGTATCGGAGCTAACCAGGTCTAGCGAGGATGCCCCCTAAGTGAAGAGGAGGACACACGGGTCACATTGAAGACATTTCGTTGAGGGACGAGAACACTCAACTGCGCCAATAGGTTTCTGCAATGACTACGGAGCTGGAGCATTTGTGAACCTCCTCCCGTCATTCCAACAGGTCGGCCAATACCTCGGGCAGTCTATCACCTTCGTCGGAGGAGGAGCAACCTGCTCGAAGACCGCTATGACACCTTGCGCAAGAAGAATGAGAGGTTGATTGGTTTAGGAAATTGAAGGGAGATATTCTGGAGTTCACAGCGAATGAAACCCCTGATGAAGTCATCGACTGGTTAGCATTAGTAAACGAAGTTTTTGATGCTAGATCAGTACCGGAAGACAAACAAGTTAGCATCATGGTGATGTGATTGTGCAGCAAAGCAATCGCGTGGTGGCGACGAGAGAAGGAGACCAGCCGGCATAATAGTCGTAGGCCCATTACTAAATGGCGTAAGATGGAAGAACTCATCTGCAAGTATTTCCTGCCGAGAACATACAAGCGAGAACTCTACCATCGTTTCCAACACTTGCACCAAGGAACAAAGACTGTCGCACAATACATGTCTGAGATTAATGAGTTGCTCATTCGCAATAATATCAGAGACCCAGAGGAGATATTGGTAAACAAATACATTAGGGGATTGTAGTCCTACATCTAAGAAGTGATTGAAGTGCTGGAGATTTGGGATCTGAACGATGCCCATCAACGAGCCTTAAAAATCGAAGGTTCCCGTCAACGTCGCCAACAGCGACCCTTCCCTATTGCTCGTACTCGGCTGGAATGACTAAGATTAGTCAGTCCCCCATGACTATTATCGTTACTCCACAGTCAAACCGTTCCACCCAAGCACCCAATCCAAGTCAGTGATCCATGGCAGAGGTTCGTTGTTCTAATTGTGGTGAACTAGGACATCACTCCTATGCTTGTCGCAATGTAACAGGGAGATCCAGTGGTAAAGGTTTACTAATTGAGAATGATGTCGAAGATGAGGAGGACCCGTATCTAGCCGAACTGGTGGGAGACCCGGTTTATGATAGCCCTGAACTAGATGATGTGGGACAAACCTTACATGTAGACACAGGGGAGCTGCTCATAATGCACCACGTCTTTCTCAGTCCACGAATTGAGGTGGGTGATCATTGGCTTCTCAATAATATATTTCACTCCACCTGCAATGTTTCCAAGAAGGTTTGTCAACTTATCATCGATTCGGGATGTTACGAAAATGTCGTCTCTGAGGAAGCGGCTCACAAACTTAACTTGGAGCTTAAAGACAATCCTTCTCCCTATAAGATGACTTGGCTCAAGAAGGGAACCGAGTTAACCGTATCCAAACGCCATTTGATTTCTCTATCCATTGCTGCCACATATTATGACACTGTTTGGTGCGATGTTCTTCCAATGGATGCGAGTCACATTATACTCGGTCGACCCTGGCAGTTTGATAGAAGGACTAAACATGATGGGTACTACAACACCTACACCTTCACTCATAAAGGAAAAAAATCACCCTGGCTCCTTTGAAAGAACCGGTGGCTGTCCCTAGTCCGCCCACCCCTAGACTTCTCTCATTGCAATATCTGAGGGGTGCTCTAGAAAATATTGATGTGGTCTATATTTTGTTGAATAAGACAGATACTCTAGACAGTGTGACTCCTGTAGTTCCTGAATAGGTCCAGCCCCTATTGCACGAGTTTTGTGATGTCTTTCCTATTGATCTCCCACAGGGTTTTCCACCCCTCGGAGAGATTCAACACCAGATCGATTTACTACCTGGGGCTACCTTACCAAACCTTCCACATTATAGAATGAGCATGACAGAAAACAAAGAACTGCAATGATGGGTTGCCGAGCTGATGGATAAGGGATTTGTTCATGAAAGCTTGAGTCCTTGCGCCGTCCCTGCACTTTTGATTCCAAGAAAAAATGGCGCATGGTGGATGTGCATCGATAGCAGGGCCATCAATAAGATCACGGTCAAATACCAATTCCCCATTCCCAGGCTGGATGATTTATTAGATCAATTAGCCGGCGCCACAGTGTTCTCCAAACTGGACTTGAAGAGTGGGTATCACCAACTTTGGATTAGACCGGGCGACGAATGGAAAATGGCATTTAAGATGCGTGATGGGCTATTTGAATGGTTGGTGATGTTGGTCGGGCTCTCCAATGCTCCCTCCACTTTTATGCGTTTCATGACGCAGGTGCTTCGCCCCTTGTTGGGCAGGTTTGCGGTCGTCTATTTTGATGATATTTTGATTTATAGCAAAGCGACTGACGATCATCTGCAGCATATTCGCGAAGTTCTCTCGGTGTTGTGCCAGGCACATCTTTTTGCAGGTTCAGAAAATTGTTATTTCATGGAAACTAGGATCCTCTTCTTAGGCTTCTGTATTTATGGGGAAGGAATAGCAGTCGATGAGTCCAAGATGGAAGTCATCAAGGGCTAGCCAACTCCACAAAATATTCATGATGTCCCAATAGCCTGGCATCCTTCTATCGGCGTTTCATCGCCCATTTTAGTACCATTGTAGCCCCTCTTACTACCTGCATGAAAAAAGGGGTTTTTGAGTGGTCTAATGATGCTCAACTTAGTTTTGATCTGCTCAAATTGAAGTTAAGCACGGCTCCAGTTCTCGCATTTCTAGATTTTTCTTTGGTGTTTGAGGTGCTTACGATGCATCGTGATCAAGCATTGGTGCCGTGCTCAGTCAAGCAGGCCGTCCAGTGGCTTCTTTTAGTGAGAAACTCAGTGGGTCGTGGTCACAGTACAGCACCTACGATCTAGAGTTTTACGCCCTTTACCGTACATTGGAGCATTGGCGTCAATCTTTGATTCATCGGGAGTTCATTCTATTCACCAATCATGAATTGCTCAAGTATATCTCCAGCCAGCAAAAACTGAGTTCACGGCGTGCTAAGTGGGCGGAGTATTTACAGGAGTTTAACTTTCTCATCAGGCACAAAGCGGTGTTAGGGAAATGCAAATGGCCCTATACACTCCAAGTCATCCTCAAGATGACAAAGATACTTTGATGATAACAAATAAGACCATCCTTGGACTAATGCTTATGTTTAAGTTATTTAGATTTGAAGCATAACACCAAGTGAGGGGGAGCGTATACAAATACACAAGAGCATACAAGAAGAACATTGCTCAAAGGCATTTCAAGACTTGGAAGTTAAACCTTGAAGACTAAAGGCATCAAGCACTTTGAAGATTAAAGATTTGAAGACTTTGTATTTAAACATGTGTAATAGTTAAGTCACAATTGATGTAATGCACACACATGCATGCATTCATTTAGATGGACTTTAGGAGGTTAAAATTAACCCCAATTCATGTGACCAAATCCATTTGCAATTAGCCAAGTAAGTCCAACAAAGGAATTAACAAGTAAGTCCAAAAAAGGACTCAACAATTTCAGCAAAAATTGATGAGCCAGCATACCGGATCATGAAACGGCATACTGGATCAGCTGTTGGTCTCAGGAAATAGAACACAGTAGGCCTCCAGAGTACGTCGGATTGTAATCCAGCATACCGTATCACTTTTAGCCTATGTTTTACCCTGAACCGGCATACCGGATTAGAATCCAGCATACCGGATCAGTGTAATACTAAGTTTTATATGACCATTATTCCTCTGTTTAGAAAAGAAATTAGGTGATCCGGCATACCAGATTAGCATCCAACGTACCAGATTAGCATCCAGCATACCGGATTATTTATGGATTGTGGAATCCATTTCATACTTAGATTCCTAATCAATTCAAGCCTCTTTGCCTATAAATAATCACTTATTTTAGGCTCTAATCACCACAATTAATGATAATCGAGAGCTTCCAAGAACAAGTCACTCCCAAGTGAGATTTCAAGCACCAATCCAAGGCATTCAATCTCACTTAGCTCCCTTCATACATATTTGCATTCAAGCTTCATAGTTTGAAAGGTAGCACATATTTTTACTAAGGTTTGAGGTAATTCTAAATCCTTTAGTATTTCATTTTTACTTTGCATAAGTAGTTGTTGAGTCCTCTTGCTCGAAATCAAGAGAAGATCGAGTGCTCTTGCTCATTAACTCAAGAGTAGTTTTTTATTAAGTTCTCTTGTTCGTTTCTCAAGAGTAGTTGTACGAGTCCTGTTGCTCTTACTCAAGATTTGTTACGGTGAAATTCTTTCTAAGTTGAGAGGAGTGGACGTAGACACGTGTTGGCCGAACCACTATAAATCTCTTGTGTCACTCTTCTAATTATTGCTTGTTTATTAATTGTCTTTACATTGGTTATTTGTCTATTTTCGCATAAGATTTTTTTTAATTTTCCATCCTTCACCTATTCACCCCCCCCCTCTAGGTAAATTCACATTTGGTATCAGAGCGAGAGCTCAAGACCATGATTATTTTTAATCCAACAAAGAGTTTTAAGACCCTGGGATCCTCTGTCAATCGTAAGGTTGAAGGATATAACATTACCCGACCTCCCTTCTTTGAAGGTGAAGGATTCTCCTATTAAAAGAATCGTTTCAAGAACTTCGTGTGTGCCAATAACATTGGCGCATGGGAAGTAATAGAAAATAGACCAAATATCATAGATAAGCCCAAAGAAGAATAGACCCCAGCTGAAAAACAAAGATGTAACTCAACTATGTAGCTATAAGCTATATTCAAAGTGCTCTAGGAGAAAAGGAGTACAATAGAACTTGCATGTGTAACTGCACTAAGGAGATGTTTGATAAGCTTATTGTTACCTATGAAGGTACTCTTGAAGTCAAGCACTCTAAGATTGATATGTTAGTTAATGAATATGAGCTATTTAAAATGCAAACTGATGAAGACATATATGCCATGTTCACTCGCTTTACTAACATTGTGAACAAGTTGAAAGGTTAAGGAAAGGTGTACTCCAATGGTATGAACGTTCGAAAGATTTTGAGATCTCTCTCAAAAGAGTGGAGACCCAAGACTACAATAATAAAAGAATCAAAGGACATTGACAAGCTAAGTCTAGATGAGCTGTTGGGATCACTCCAAACTCATGAGATGGAGCTCAAACAAGACACCAAGGAGGATGAGCCTAAAGAACCAAAGAAGAAAGTTGTTGCATTCAAAACCTATGACATCAGCGATGATGATGAAGAACTCTCGGATGATGAGATTGTCTATCTATCCGAGAAATTCTCAAGATTCTTGAAGAACAAGGGTAAAACTTCATTCAACAAGAGAAGATTTTCCAAGGACCAAAAAGGTAAGAATGTTTCCATGGATAACACTGACACTTCTTCAAAAGATATCGTATGTTATGAATGTAGGAAACCAGAATATTTTAGAGAAGATTGCCCTAAAATGAAGAAATACAAGAAGACCTACAAAGCTGAACATACTATTGATTCAAGTGATGAAGAAAAGGAAGATGATGAAGAATCACAAGAAGAAGAAGAATAAATAAATTTGGCACTCATGGCTACTAAAGATGAAGAAATCCAAAATGAGGTACCTCCTACTTTTCCTTCTCATAAAGATAAGGACTTTTTAGAATTGAAAGAAGCTTTTGAAGACCTATACCAAAGTAGCATGAAGCTAGCCACTATCAAAAAGAATCTCTTGAAAGAGATAAACACCCTTAAAGACCAAAACACAACTCTTACTTTTCAAGCTAATATCTTAGAAGAAGAAAAAAAGAAATTGTGTAAAACCTTAAAATCATTTATCAATGAAAAAATAACTCTTGATATCTTACTTGAAAATGCCTCCAAAGCACCCTTCAACAAGGAATGAGTAGGCTATGATATGAACAAAGGGTCAAATCACACCAAAGAGGCAAGTTCAAGTAAAATAACAAACAAGAAAGTAAAGAAGAAATTTTACAACTATTGTAGAAAGAAAGGACATTCAATTGAGGAATGTTATGCTAGAAAGAAAACTCCTCAATTTAGCAAACCAAATCCCAAAGGGAAGACTCCGTATAACCCTAAAATTATTGTATGCAATAATTGCAACAAAAAGGGACATACTATTTGGGAATGTCATCATATGAATCAATCATTCTACCATCCTAAAAGATCTTATAATGGTCAAAATAGGAGGAGTCATCCATAGGTACCAAAACCAACTAGAACTCCAACTAAGGTGCAAAGACCACCCAATAACCAAGGTTCATATAGAATATCTCAAAACCAAAGACCTTGAAAACCCCAATCATACACAAGTTGGTATGAAAACCAAAAGGCAAATGGTCACCAAATGGTGTGGAGACCAAGAGGAATGTATAATACTAACAATGATGGACCCAACACTCAATGAGGACCAAAGTTTTATTAAGCATTTTTGTCTTGTAGGTAAGCAACATGGAATGGTATATTGATAGTGGTTGCTCGAAGCCTATGACATCCAACCCAAAGCTGTTTTCGAAACTCAAGAAACAAAAAGGAGGATGGGTGTCCTTCGGAGACAACAGTAAAGGAAGAATCATTGGAAATGGATCGATAAAGTTTGGAGGTACAGTAATCTCTAACGTCAGCCTAGTTGATAATCTTAAGTACAATTTGCTTAGTATAAGTCAACTATGCAATAATGGATATTATGTTAACTTTAATGCATCCAAGTGTCAGATTAAAGATTTTAATGATAACATTATTCTTGAGGGTTGTAGGAAGAATAATGTTTATACTTGTCCATTCAATGTAAACTCTCATGATGCCTGTCTCTTATCTAAGTTTGATGATGCAACTCTATGGCATAGAAAATTGGGACATATTAATCCTAAGATTATTAAATCCCTCTCTTCCAAGAACCTAGTGAGAAACTTACCTAAGTTGAAATTTGATAAGCAACACACTTGTGGAGCATGTCAAAGAAGTAAACTTACAAAAGCTTCTCATAAGGCCATTAATTCTGTTGCTACCTCAAGACCTCTATAATTACTTCACTTAGACTTGTTTGGACCTATACAAACCACAAGCCTAGGAGGTAAGAAGTACACATTCGTTATTGTAGATGATTACTCCCGATTCACATAGACCCTGTTTCTCAAACATAAAAATGATGCATTTGAGAAATTTGTAGTTATTTGCAAAAGAATACAAAATCAAAAGGGTTACTTGATCACTTCTATAAAAAGTGACCATAGAGGTGAATTTGACAATATAGAAGAATTTGGTGAGTTTTATCGAAAACAAGGTATAACACATGATTTCTCGGCTCCTAGAACACCATAATCTAATGGTGTGGTTGAAAAAAAAAATAGGACTATCCAAGAAACGGCTCAGATAATGTGCTCAATGAGTGTTCCTTGCCTAAATATTTTTGGGCCGAAGCTGTTCACATGGCATGTTATGTGTTAAATCGGGTTTTGATAAGACCTATCTTATTAAAGACTTCTTATGAATTATTTCATAACAAATTGCCTAAAGTTGATTATTTTAAAGTATTTGGTTGTGCTTGTTTCATTCTTAATACTAAGGATAACTTAGAAAAGTTTGAAGAGAAGGCTGATGATGATATATTCCTAGGCTACTCCACAAATAGTAGATCATATAGAGTGTTTAATAAAAGAACACTAGTTGTGGAAGTCTATGAATGTTAGATTTGATGAATCTATGGCAAATGAAAGGTATAAAGACCTAAAATAAGATGATGAAGATGAAGTACTTGAAATTAGGAAAAGAGTTGAAAAAGTTACTTTAGATGAACCTAATGATCAAGTACATCAACTTCCTAAAGAGATTAGAACTGTTAAAGACCACCCCCTTGACCTTGTCATTGAAAACCTAGATAAAGGTACACAAACCAGAAGTAAAATCCAAAATGTTTGTTCCAATGTGGTCTTTATTTCTACCATTTAACCCAAGAACATTAAAAAGCACTTTTGGATAGTAATTGGATAATTGCTATGCAAGAAGAGCTTAACCAATTTGAAAGGAATCAAGTTTGGGACTTAGTGCCAAGACCCTCAAACTCCAAGATTATTGGAACTAGATGGGTATTTAAAAATAAACTTGATGAAGATGGTAACATAATTAGAAACAAGGCTAGATTGGTTACCCAAGGTTATAACCAATAGGAAGGCATTGACTTCGATGAGACCTATGCTCCTATAGCAAGACTTGAATCAATTAGAATGTTGCTTGCATTTGCTTGTCATAAGAATTTCAGGTTACATCAAATGGACGTGAATAGTGCATTTTTAAATGGTTTCATCAATGAAGAAGTACACGTCATCCAACCACCTAGATTTGAAGACCCAAAATTTTTGGACCATGTTTACAAGCTGAAGAAAGCCTTGTATGGTTTGAAACAAGCTCCAAGAGTATGGTACGACAGGCTAAGTAAGTTTTTGATCGATGATGGTTTTACAATGGGTAAGATAGATACAACTCTCGTTGTAAAACATAAGAATAATGACTTAATTATTGTTCAAATATATGTAGATGATATCATTTTTGGATATACAAATGAATCTGTGTCTTGGTTTTAGTAAGAGTATGAGTAGTGAATTTGAGATGAGTCTTATGTGTGAACTGAATTTCTTTTTAGAATTTCAAATAAAACAAACCCCTAATGGGATTTTCATTAGTCAAACAACATATCTTAAGGAACCATTAAAAAAGTTTAGTTTGACATCAATGGATAGAAGTCATCTAGTACTCTAATGAGTACATCTGTAACTCTGTCTAAGGATGAAGATGGAATCCCAGTTGACCCGACCAAATATAGAGGTATGATTGGTAGTTTACTTTACCTAACGACTAGTAAACCGGATATAATATTTAGTATCTGTGCTTGTGCTACGTTCCAAGCCAAACCTATGCAATCCCATTTGAGTACTGTGAAGAGAATCTTTAAGTACTTGAAAGGAACTCCAAACATTGGCCTATGTTACCCTATGGACAGTGACTTTGACCTTATTAGCTTCTCTGACGCCGACTTTTTCGGTTGTCATGTTGATCGTAAGAGTACAAGTGGATCTTGTCACTTCTTAGGATCATGCTTGGTTTCGTGGTTTAGTAAGAAGCAAAACTCAGTTG
The DNA here is from genome assembly GCF_018873765.1 of Telopea speciosissima. Taxonomy (NCBI): domain Eukaryota; kingdom Viridiplantae; phylum Streptophyta; class Magnoliopsida; order Proteales; family Proteaceae; genus Telopea; species Telopea speciosissima. Next base: position 47,184,308 of record NC_057920.1, read on the forward strand.
CTCTATCTACCACCGAAGCTGAATACATCGTCGCAGGACAATGTTGTGCACAAGTGCTATGGATGAGGCAAACTCTCCAAGACTATGGAGTGAAGTTTGACACTTCCTTAATCCAATGTGATAACACAAGTGCAATTAATCTTAGTAAGAATTTGATTTTATACTCTTGAGCTAAGCATATTGACGTTCGTCATCACTTTCTACGTGATACAGCTCAAAGAGGTGAAATACGACTTGACTATATTGAGACCGAGAAGCAACTTCCAGACATTTTCACAAAACCCTTAAGTGAAGAAAGATTTTGCTCTCTTAGAAGAGAACTTGGTTTGTGTGACCCATTTGAATAACTGAAAATGATTTTTTCAAAATGCTATTCATTCACTTGCTTTCAATCTTAGGCATCTCTCTCTTGACACACCGGGAGCCACTCCTCAAGGAGTTCGACCACCTTTTCCCGGTGCCTCAAGCTCTATTCCACCCCTTCCTCCCTTTGATCCTAATGCATGATGTGCAATGCCCCTTTTTTTGACAATGACAAAGGGGGAGAAGTATTGAGCTTGGAATAAATTGTATTGGAACTATTATGTTTGATTGTTTGATTTGGTGTAATCCACATATTTTGATATGAATGATGAAATTGTTCTTATCTTGTTTTTATATATTGTCTCTTGTTTCTATGAGTTGTTATTTGCTCCATTATTTTATTCACATGGATTATTTGTCATCATCAAAAAGGGGGAGATTGTTAGGAAAATGCAAATGGCCCTATACACTCCAAGTCATCCTCAAGATGACAAAGATGTTTTGATGATAACAAATAAGATCATCCTTGGACTAATGCTTGTGTTTAAGTTATTTAGATTTGAAGTATAGCACCAAGTGAGGGGGAGCGTATACAAATACACAAGAGCATACAAGAAGAACATTGCTCAAAGACATTTCAAGACTTGGAAGTTAAACCTTGAAGACTAAAGGCATCAAGCACTTTGAAGATTAAAGATTTGAAGACTTTATATTTAAACATGTGTAATAGTTAAGTCACAATTGATGTAATGCACACACAAGCATGCATTCATTTAGATGGACTTTAGGAGGTTAAAATTAACCCCAATCCATGTGACCACACTACAAGAAATTGGTGCAATGGCGGCACTTTGGGTTGAGCTATTGCGGCATATTTTACAAATGTCGTCATATGTGAAGATATACCGGCATTTTATTAAAAATGCCATCATATATAAAGGTATAATGGCGTATGGGTATAAACACCGTCATATATAACTATATAACGGCGTTTGATCATAATCGCCGTTAAACAAATTAGTTTTCGCGGCATTTTTTTAACAAGCGCTACTATAGTTTACTATTTAATAATGATTTAATATTTTTATTAACGGCGTTTTCAAAGAAATGTTGTTGTATGTCACAATACAACGACGTTTATAAATAAACGCCATATAAAATAATAGGTTTCCACTGCCTCCTATAAATCATTTTCACTTCACCGCGCTTTCCTTCTCTCTCTCAAAAACCTTTTCGTTTCCCCTGCCCTTTCCATCTCTCTCTTAAAGTTCTCTCAAAAATATTTTCAAACTCCAGAGCAGCAGTGAGTTGATCAGTTCTCTCAAATCTTTTTCCTCTCTCAACCGTCAAACCTCTCTGAAATCTCTTTCAAATGATAGAGCAATGGTGAATCGGCGACTGGTGCTAGTTGGATTGGTGATTTCAACAGTAACCTGGTCTTTCACCAGGCACGTAATAGATTGGAGGCATTCTATTAGTAAAAGATTTCGGAGATTCTCATTAGTCATACCAATTCTCGCAAGTCCCACAAGGTTTGATCCCATTCAACCCTTCTCCTCTGCTTTTTTCTTACATGTTTTGATTTGTCAGAAAGTATTAGTTCTTGTGTTTGATCTATTTTTAGTATTTCAAGTTTTTTGTCCAATATTCTTTTGTTTAGGGTTTCTGTAGTTAAGTTCTGTTGTTTTAAATTTTTTTTTTATCTTAAACTCTCCTTTCTCTCTTGCTCCCTCTGTTTCTGCTTCGATTCATTTTGTGTTTATCTATGGATTTGCGTATGTAGTTTATATATGAAAGAACATGTGTTTATATTGGTGATGTGATGGTGAAAAGTGAAAACAGTAGAATTTGAGCTAATTTGGATTTGTTTTGATCAAACAAAGGTGGGGGAAAAAAAATAGAATAGGTTTTACTTTCATCTTTGTTCTATTTGTTTCTAAGTGTGTTTAGGATGTCAGATTTCTGATATCTTGTTCGATTTTGAATTCTGATCATTGGATTTATTAGAAATTATCTAGCTCTAATTACTAGTTGCAGTGGATATCTTTTTTTTTTCTTTTTCCTTTTTTGGTGTTAGAAACTCTTGTTTTTGTTTCTTCGTTCCATTTCATTCTGAGAATCATTGATCATATGAAATTTTCTAGGGTCATACTGACAATGTAGTTTGTTTTTCTACTTTTGTTTTCTGATTTTTTTTTCTGTCATTAGATTTGCTTTTTATTCAATCGTTCTTCTGTTTTGTTCACTTTCTGGAGTTTCTTTTGCAATGTGGATCAGAAATTGAGTTATTTTCTTTGAGAACTATGGAGGATTTCTTCCCGAAATGGTTAAGATGGCCAATCTAGGAGTCTCCTTTTGGATTGCGCATGCAAATTTATTTTTTTCAGTTTTTAGGGTGCTTTGTGAATAGAGTTTTGATAGAGTTTTTTAGGAGAGGAAGAAAGAATCTCTTGTTTAGCTTGCTCGACTCGTATGCCCATACGTCAGATTCCTTGGTTTAAACTATTGCAGTAGTCCAAAGAATAAAGCCTCGAAGTTCAACTACAAAGGATCACTTAGGGTTTTTATTATTATTTTCCCTTGGGCGAGGCAGCGTTAAAAATGGCGCTATATAAAAATGCCCATTAGGAGAAGAGGAATGTGTGAGTGTGTGTGTTTGGGTGTTTCTGCCCAAGTGGCTGCGAGAGTGTGTGTGTCTTTGGGTGTTTATGTGGCTGCCGATTAGGCTGTGTGTATGAGTGTGTGAATGTGTGTGTTTGTGGTGTTTGGGTGCTTGGTTGAGGTTCAAGTTGCCTCAGCCACAGCTACTAACTGAAAAGAAAAGTAAGAAAGAAGAGAAAAGAAAGAAAATAATAAGGAGAAGAGGAGGCAATGCTATTACTTGTGTTTATGTTTGCATGTGTGTGCATGTGTGTTCTTGTGTGTATGTGTGTGGTTGCCATGTCCTAGTAAGTTATGAGTGTGGTTGTGTGCATGTTTGGTTGAGATCCTTTGGGTTCTCAACCACTGGTATTGGAAAGGAAAGAAAAGAAGGGAAAAGAAGAAAGAGAGAAAAGAAAGGAAGAAGATGAACCATTGAGGTGAGATGCTGCATCTTACTTTGGAAAGCCTGTTGTAAGAGCTCAAATATTAGTTTATTCTTAATAGTTTAACCCTTGAGATTTAATTTAGGAGGGAAAATTTTTATAATCCATGAACAGGTGCTTGGGTTTTGGAATTGGTCATTCAACCTGTACATTGGGGAGTTCATAAAAATATTAGTTAATAAGTCAATTCTTGGAAATCTTTTCCATGTTGTGGAATTTGTTTAAATCAAAATCTCTACTATAGTGAAGTAGTATGTATGTCCTTGAATTCATTTTTAGCCACTCTTTGAATAATATAATAATGTTGCATTCCACCCCTAGATATTTTGTTTTAGTCTGTGTCTTCTCTAGAATTTGTTACATGTCTTAGGCTCCACTTATTCCAATGGCAAATATTTTGTGGGAATTGCTTGAAAGCAAAAGGAAATTGTATTGATCTAAAATTCCAGACATTTTCTATTGAAATTCCATAAAATTTTTTGGCTAATGACTTACATTCTAAAATCCTGGATATCATTTGCCAAAAAAAGGAGGTGACTTCTTGGTCCATAGCATTCTATTTACTTTACCCTCTTGAGCCATCAGTTTTTTTTTAGTTTCATATTCCATATATACAGTACCCATTTGCTGATCATTTTTGCTTATTAGATGTTATTAGATGATCTTATGGTTCAATGTCAAATGGATTTGTGAGTACAATTAGATTCAAGTTGTCATTAAGCTTTTTATCATGACGTTGTGACCTAGAATGAAAAGATTTTTTCTTTTTAGCATGTATTTGATGTAAACTTTTGGCTTTCTTATTCTAACCACAAGTTAGATAGTTGATATATCATTGTTTTGGAATGTTTCTCTCTTACATTAACAAACTCAGCAATGGTTGAAAAATGTATCTTTCCTTGACTATTTTTATTTCTATTCTCTTCTTTCACTTTGCTACTGTCAGTCAAGTGTAGAGGCTTAACTATTTATGGATGAATGGGTTTCTGTTTGCACTGGGATTCTTAATCGATGAGTTCTTTCAAGTAGCCTCATCCTCACAATCTTTAGATCTCAAATAACTATGGGAATGCTACTGGCTATTGATAGCCACCATTCAGACTTCCCTCTTTGTTTTTCTTTTTCATGTTTTATATAATGAACAATCATTGGGAAGCTTACTTGTTTTTTTTTTTTTTTTTGTAAGGGGAAGCTTACTTGATACTTTATAGGTTATGATAGTCTACATATGAAAATATTGAATTTCTTGATTTGACTTGTGCCTTGATAGGGAAAGATAGATTGACGGGTTTGGTTGTTGAGGCAGCAAAGAGAGCTCTTCAAATGGCTCAAGTTAATGCTGATGTTGTAGACTTTACCCTGCTGTGCAGATCTACTCCAGACGATCTTTTTGGCAGTGCTCCTCAGGTACATCCACATGATTTAGGAATCTTGAAATGTTGAGGTTAAAGTAATTAATCATCTTTGTAAGAAGAGGCAATTATAATTGTACTGTGGCTGCAAAACATGTTTTCATTTGATTATGAATGAAGGGCTAAGTACTTTATAAGAGTAATATTTCATTGTTAGTATAAAGAAGTGTGATGCTAGGTGATAAGGATCCAATTAAAACTCTATTTTTGTTAGTTCATAAATTTCATTTTCTCTGTGTTATGCCATGTTTAGCTTAACATTGTGTTTCATTTATCATTCTTTTAGACTTGATATAGCTAAAGAGGAACAAGTTAGTTTATATAGTTGAGACCAACTTTTTAAGAGACATATTCATTTCTAACCTATTCTTATACTTAGTTGACCATCCATACTTGTGATATTGTTTGTCTAATCATTAACAAGTATTTGTGTTGTATCTCATACTACCTAATGTGCTTCATGTTTTTGTACTAGAGCATTCATTGTAACTTACCATCTCATGACAGTTCTAGAAATATACCATCAATAATTAGATTACAATCCCCTCAAGTGTGTTAAGGCATCAGTTAGACCTGAGCATCTCAAACTCAGAATTCTTTTTAGATGATCTGTGATGAATTTTGAATTTGTGCATAAAAGGACACGCTGTTTCAGTCTATTGATTTGGATAATTACTTGCTCAAGTCCTTGTTTCTGCGCATTGCTTATAAATGGGCTAAATTTGAGTTTGATTTGGACTATTGATCGCTTAATCTTTGTTTCAGTACATTGCTTTTTAAATGTATCAAACTTTAACATGACTTGGATATATTTACTTAAGTCTCTTATTTCATCCCATCTCTGTGGATGCACTTCGAATCTGAAATGGGTAGAGTATTTGGTGAGGTATATCTCTATTTTATATATGAATTTGGTTTGGATATAAAAATAGGTGACATGATGAATCTATTATCTTTAAAACAGGTTAATGGATTAAATATAGAAATAAGTTTTTTTTTTTTTAAATAATACATTTAGCGGCATTTTTTTACAAACGCCGCTAAAAGTATAAACTCAAAACCTATAACGGCACTTTTTAAATGCCGTTGTAATACACTTTTCCCGGCGTTTATTTAAAAACACCGCAAAAGAATAGAAATTCAATACCTATCACGACACTTATAAAAACGCCGTTGTAGTACATTTTTCCTGGCATTTATTATAAAACGCCACGAAAAAAGGAACATACACAGACACACTAAAAAAACGCCGTTGTCAAAAAATGGCAGTACCTTTGCCGACATTTTAGTGGCAAAAATTATAAATGCCATTATATACTATGGCGGCATTTTTTGACTTATAGCGGCATTTAAAAACGCCGTCGTAGGGCCAATTTCTTGTAGTGCCAAGCCCATTTGGAATCAGCCAAGTAAGTCCAACAAAAGAATTAACAAGTAAGTCCAATAAAGGACTAAACAATTTCAGCAGAAATTTGATGAACCAGCATACCGGATCATGAAACGGCATACCGGATCAGCTGTTGGTCTCAGGAAATAGAACACAGTAGGCCTCCGGAGTATGCCGGATTGTAATCCAGCATACCAGATCACTTTTAGTCTGTGTTTTACCCTAAACCGACATACCGGATTAGAATCCAGCATACCGGATCAATGTAATACTGAGTTTTATATGACTGTTATTCCTCTGTTTAAAAAGAAAATTAGGTGATCCGGCATACCGGATTAGCATCCAACATACCAGATTATTTATGGATTATGGAATCCGTTTCATACTTAAATTCCTAATCAATTCAAGCCTCTTTGCCTATAAATAATCACTTGTTTTGGGCTCTAATCACCACAATTAATGATAATCAAGAGCTTCTAAGAACAAGTCACTCCCAAGTGAGATTTCAAGCACCAATCCAAGGCATTGAATCTCACTTAGCTCCCTTCATACATATTTGCATTCAAGCTTCATAGTTTGAAAGGTAGCACATATTTTTACTACGGTTTGAGATAATTCTAAATCCCTTAGTATTTCATTTTTACTTTGTATAAGTAGTTGTTGAGTCCTCTTGCTCGAAATCAAGAGAAGATCTAGTCCTCTTGCTCATTAACTCAAGAGCAATTTTTTATTGAGTTCTCTTGCTCGTTTCTCAAGAGTATTTATACGAGTCCTCTTGCTCTTACTCAAAATTTGTTATAGTGAAGTTCTCTCTAAGTTGAGAGGAGTGGACGTAGGCATGTATTGGCCGAACCACTATAAATCTCTTGTGTCACTCTTCTAATTATTGCTTGTTTATTAATTGTCTTTACATTGGTTGTTTGTCTATTTTCGCATAAGATTTTTTTTAATTCTCCATCCTATTGGGGAATCCAACCCCAGCCCAGATCCCGGCTCGGGCGTGGAGCGATGCGCCCTGGGTGGTGTGCAATAAAGAATTAAAGTTGCACCTTCTCTCACAAAGCATCTTTTGGGCGATTGGCAAGCACTTAGTCCTACAATTGGTATCAGAGTAGGTGGTCACGAGTTCGAGTCTCCCCGCGTGCGACATACTGCGGAGCAGACTATACTTGTGAGTGGTCCTTGAGAGTGCGCTGGGGGGGGATTGTTGGGGAATTTAACGCCCGTCCAGATCCCTGCTTGGGCGTGGAACGATGCGTGCTAGTTGGTGTGCAATAAGGAATTAAAGTTGCACCTTCCCTCACAAGACATCTTTTAGGGGATTGGCAAGTGCTTAGTCCTACACATCGTTCACCTATTCACCCCCCCTCTAGGTGAATTCACAAGTGGGTGCTCAGAACCAAGTGGCCGATGCGCTAAGTCAAAAATGCAGCTAGCTTTTCACTATGCGCACCACTGTTTTGGGGTTCAAAACTTGTACGTCGATGACCCCTACTTTGCTCGCATTCTTGAGGATGTGTAGGTCCATTGCACCTCCAAGTTTGTTCTCTATGATGGCTTTCCATGGAAACCGTATCTACATCCTTGATTGCTCGCTTAGGTTGAAAATAATTTCAGAAGTACATGGTGAGAGGCATTTTGGGAGAGATGAGACCCTTCACCTAGTGTCCTCCAAGTACTTTTGGCCACACCTAAAGCGCGACGTACACCGCTTTGTTATGCATTGTACAACCTGCCAAGTGAGTAAAGGACACGCCACCAATGCTGGTCTCTACTTACCTTTACCCATTCCACACGCACTATGGGAAGATATCTCCATGGATTTTATGCTGGGTTTGCCACGGATTGTTTGAGGAATGGACTCCATATTTGTGGTCATCGATCGTTTTTCCAAAATGGCCCATTTTATCCCTTGTAGAACAACCATGGATGCGTCCCGTATTGCGGAGTTATTTTTTCGGGAGGTGTTCAAGCTACATGGCCTGCCCAAGACAATCAATTCGGATTGAGACACCAAATTTCTCAGCCATTTTTGGAGGTAATTATGGAAGTGTTTGGGAACGACGTTGCAATTTAGCATGGTCTTTCACCCCCAAACGGACAGCTAGACTAAGGTGGTTAACCGATCATTGGGAAATCTACTACGCAGTCTCATTGGTGACCACCCTCGCTCTTGGGAAAGTCAACTCTCTAAGGGTGAATTCGCCTACAACTGCTTTGTTAACCGTTCCACAGGTTACAGCCCTTTCACGATCATCTACGACTGACAGGCTATGACCACCCTTGATTTAGCACCAATTCCTTTCCCCGGGAAACCTTTCACGATAGTCACAGATATTGTTTCACAGCTGCAACTTATCCATGACAAGGTGCAGCGACATTTGGCCTCCAACACTGCTACTTATAAGCAGGCAGTGGACAAACATCGTCGCGAGGTGCTTTTTGAGCCCGGCGACGTTGTGTGGGTGTACCTTCCCCTGGAGCGTCAATCGGCCGGATTGTATCACAAGCTCAACGATCGCAAGTTGGGCCCTCTAAAGGTGCTAGAGCGTATCAATCCCAATGCCTACCATCTTCAACTTCCATCCCACATTCGCACTCATGATGTCTTCAATGTGCGACACCTAACCCCCTACCTGGGTGATTCATTGGACGACAATGTTTCCAATTCGCGGATGAATTGTTCTAATCCGGGAGGGAATGATGCAGGCCGAGAGGCAGTAGAGGCTGTGGAGGCTAATATGGAAAGCCATCTCGGCCACCCAAAAGTGTTGAGACGGTCAGAGAGGATTAGAGCCAAACGTGGCTAGTGGATTGAGGCAATATCTTAAGGATTCCCATGCGTTAATAAACTTGATTACATTCCCATTTTTAGCTTTCCATTATTGGTATCTTTTCTTCTTAGGATTATCTTCAATCGTGAGCATGGGATTAAATGGAATATCTATATATTAGCATAATGTAATAAGGAGGACAGATTCGAATGATATTGCTTGATCTCCATTGGAGTCTTGAAGAACCTACGGGCTCTTTTCTTTCTTTGTGGTGTGAGTCTTCCCCTTTCCTCCTGGCCAATCCTTTTACTACCCTGTGGTTGCACCACTCTTATGCTTTACAAGCCAATAAACAAACCATTAATGGAAATCACTGTGAATTCGGTCTTGGCAGAGATGGGTTTTAAGAGAGGGTCATGTTTCAGAAATAGAAGATGGTTTTGGTTTTGGGTTTAGATGGAGAAAATGGGTTGATGGTTTTAATTAGATTTAGTTTCAGAAATGGAAGGAGAAAGGGAAGTCATGTGCAGGTTTGGGGAGGATGAGTTGCAGATTTTGAGAAAATGATTTGGGGAAGATGAGGGCATTTTTTTCAGTTCACCCCTTGATTTTAACACTGTTAGACCTAGACTAACGGAATGGGGATATCTGTTAACTGTTAAGAACCTCAGAGGGGCATGCAGAATTTTTCAAAATTGAGGGATTTTTCCATAATTACGTCAAACCTCAGGGAAGTATGTGAAAAAACCCTTTTCTTATCATCTCCTTCACAACCCTAAGGTGTTCAGTCATTGTGTGGTTAGGTTCCTTCACATTTGCCTTTATCGTTCTGACTCGATTTCCATTGTACCAACAACATTGCTGAATATGAGGCTTGTGTAATTGGTCTCGAGACAGCATTGGTTATTGGTGTAAAGAAGATTAAGGTCTTTGGTGATTCCTCTATTGTGATCCGTCAAAAACAAGGAAAGTGGAAAACCCGAGACGAAAAGTTGAAGCCATACCAGGAGTATCTTGAAGGGATAATCAAGTACATCTAAGAGATATCCTTTGACTACTTCCTGAGAAACAACAATCAGTTTGCAGATGCTTCAGCTACTTTGGCATCTTTAGTTGAGTATGACCCTGTCTATCAGATAAAACCATTTCAGATAGAAAGGAGAGTGAAGCCTGCATAACATAATATGGTGAATTCCCTAACAGAGGATGGTAGGCCATGGTTCGTCTATATTGTGGAGTTCATAAGGATGGAAAGTATCCAGATGAGGCTACTTCAAGGGAAAAGAAATTTCTGATGAAGTACGCTACAAAGTTTATTCTCCAGGGATACATTTTGTATAAAAGGTCCAACGATGGTATATAACTTTTGTGCATCAACAAAGATCAAGCTCAAGCTATAGTTAAAGAAATACATCAGGGGATCTATGGTCAGCATATGAATGCGAGGATGTTGGCCAAGAAGATACTCCAGTTGGGGTACTATTGGGGATAATGGATGCAGACTATGCAAAGTTTGTCAAGAGATGTCATAAATGCTAGATATTTACCAACATAATACACATACCGTCAACAGAATTGCAGTTATTAAGTTCTCCATTGCCATTTTCTACTTGAAGCGTTGATATGATTGGAAAAGTTACCCCAAAGGCATCTAATGGGCATGAGTTTATTCTGGATGCAATTGATTACTTCATAAAATGGGTTAAAGCACAATCATATACAGTCCTAACTACGGCTAAAGTTGCCAACTTCATTAAAAAGAACATCATTTGTAGATCTAGAGTACCTCAAGAACTCATATTTGATCAAGGCTCATAAGATTTGCACCAAGTTTGGCATCAGAAGGCATAGGCCACAGACCAATGGAGTAGTAGAAGCAACCAATAAGAATGTGAAAGTCATCTTCCAGAAAATGGCAGATACCCATAGAGATTGGGTAGATAAGCTCTCGTACACCTTGTGGGCATATCGAACATCTATCCGTACTTCAACAAGAGCAACCCCGTACGATGTTGAGGAAGTCTTGCCTATTCAATTACATATTCCGTCCTTAAGAGTTCTCCTGGATGCAAAACTCCCAAAAAGAGAATGGGTGCAGACTAGGTATGATGAATGCAATTTGATGGACGAATGAAGAATAAAAGCAATGAACAGTTTGAAGAAATATGTGCAAAAGGTTGTGAGATCATTCAACAAAGGAGTTTGCCACCATCACATTGAAGTGGGAGACCTAGTTCTCAAAGAACAAAGGGCCCCTATACATGATCCTAGAGGCAAATTTCGACCACCCGGATCCCAAATCGTGGCAATGAAATTTTCGAAGATGATCCAACACAACTTGCAGTTTTGGATGGAGAGACCCTTCTTCATCTTGCATAGTTGGAAGGTCACCTTGTTGTTGTTGTTAAATAGAGGAGGATATTCCCATATAGACCCGGGACGGTTGATTTCCTCCGCCGTGCCTAGCGGTGATATCATTTGATATGTGCAAGATAATCTATAAAAATAAAAGAAGAAAAAGAAGAGAAATAACAGGGAGAGGGAGAGAGAAGATACGAAAAAAAAGAGAAATCAAGGGTGGAGAGAGAAGAAATAGGAGAAAAACATAGAGGGGTTTTACGGACAAAGCCTGGCATCGCAGTGTAATTGGGAGAAATCTAGAGAGATAATTTAGGATAATTCAATCTTCTTTTCATTACGTCTACTTACATTTAAATAGCAATACAAGCTAAGGATAACTATCCATACCCTAAGTATCCCACTTCCATAATAACTCCTACCACATTTTTTTTTTATTTTTGGTAAACAATAACTCCTACCACATACTAATAACTACTCTACACACACCAAAAAAAAGGAAGAAGAATATGATTTTGGGTGGGCAGAGCTGGAGTTACTTTTTTACCACAGCATAAGGGGAGACTAAGATGGAGGTCTTCGTGATGCTTTCGAATATGAAATAGTAATCGCATTCCAACACAATTCTTTGGAAGATATTGGTTTTCATACCCTAAAACAAAAAAACAAAAAAAAATTCCATCCCTCAAATAGAATATTCCATTTTTCAAAGACTTTGTTGAATCAATTAGCTTGCTAGCTTTGCTTCTTATTCTATATCAACTGTGTCTTCCCCATTTAGTTGGTCAAGACGGAGGTGGTGAACGATAAATTGGTGCGGTCTCACGAGTTGGATTTGCGGATGGAGATTCAGGAGTTTCTTCATGTCGTCCTCTCAGCTTCCTTACTTCTGGTTCTGCAAAACAGGAAAATTATCGTCTATCTAAAACTCCTACATATTAAAGCAAGCTGATAAAGACAAATACCTCCGTGAACCCTAAAATACCCATTTGGACAACCAAACCTAATACAGTAACAATATATACCTGCATGAACCATTCCCAACCGCATTCGTGTGGAGATCAAGATGAGAGATATAAGGACAAACATAATGAGGAGGTAACATGAAAAGGAAGAAAGACCCATCTTTCCTTCTCTACCATGCCAAGGAGGGAGGACATGGACATCTCCTCCCGTAGAGCTTTTCAGCTACTTATAGTAAATATCTTTTCTCATTAAAAAGAGAGACCAATCTCTTCTCTTCACTCAGATTTTGCATCCAATTAAGATAGACATTCATGCTTTCCACTTACCCCAATGATCATTTATAGAAACATATTAGTCAATACTTCCCACGTATTGTGAGCGTTATGTTGCAAGATTCTTCGTTTAAAAATATTGCTAAGGAATTATTTTCTAATTATTATTATTCAGGTTGATTTGATCATTATTAAAATAAGGGGGATAAATTGGTATGGAATTCAACTATTACGAATACGTAGATCTGATATTCTAGGAACTCTACGAACCAGTTCACCAACTTAAATGTGTTCCTCAAATTTTACTTTGAATTTCATAGTTATTTAAAGCCCATGAGTAAGGGGGGGAATGGTACTTCGTAGCTACATATAGTACCATAATTCTCTCGGGTCATTGGATAAATAAGATATTATCTAAATTAATCAAATATTATATATAGTCTCCTACCTCAAATGTATGATCTGCCATGTATTAGGAGGCATTTTTCTTCTATATCTTCAAAAAAAAAAATTATGATCCACAAGGTCAAGGCAATGAATAATTATCACCTCCAATTTGCTGCTCGCTCCAATTTCGGCCTCCAATTTCTCACATAGGAGCGGAAATGACCATCCTACCCCACCTTGGGCAGTGTGTTCGGGCAGGGGGTAGGGTGGTCATTTATGCTCCTATGTAAGGAATTGAAGGAATTGGAACGGGCAGCGAATTGAAGGGGATAACGATTCCAAGGCAATAGGTCTTTGGAGAAGTTCTTAATAAAGAAAGTTTTACCTTGATGGTCCACCTTGTTAGATGCAAACAGTAGAGTCTGGCTCAGCTCCTCGTACGAAGAGGGAGAGGACTCTCCTTGCACGCTCATGGATCGAAACGTGGCACTCATAAAATGGTATACCTATTCTCATGGTTTGTAGTTCTATCTCTTTTTTTCTTTCAACCGTCTTCTTCTTCTTTGACAATCGCCCCACCCCAACCTCTGCAACCCAGCTGTACCCTCTGCCGCTTGTTTTCAATTTTTTTTTTTTTTTTTTTGAATTAATATTCAATCTCACCCTTGTTTAGTTTTTCTTCTTCCCTCTTTGTCAAGCTTGCCCCTAACTAACTGGAATTTTGGATGAAGGACAGGGACCTCTGACCAGTCACCCAAGCACAATGCGGCATTTTTCTGACTTATAGCGGCGTTTAAAAACGCCGTCATAGGCCCAATTTCTTGTAGTTCCAAACCCATTTGGAATCAGCCAAGTAACTCCAACAAAGGAATTAACAAGTAAGTCCAATAAAGGACTTAACAATTTCAGCAAAAATTTGATGAACCAGCATACCGGATCATGAAACGGCATACCGGATTAGCTGTTGGTCTCAAGAAATAGAACACAGTAGGCCTCCAGAGTACGCCAAATTGTAATCCAGCATACCGAATCACTTTTAGCCTGCATTTTACCCTGAACCGGCATACCGGATTAGAATCCAGCATACCGGATCAGTGTAATACTAAGTTTTATATGACCATTATTCCTCTATTTAAAAAGGAAATTAGGTGATCCGGCATACCAGATTAGCATCTAGCATACCGGATTATTTATGGATTGTGGAATCCATTTCATACTTAGATTGCTAATCAATTCAAGCCTCTTTGCTTATAAATAATCACTTGTTTTAGGCTCTAATCACCATAATTAATGATAATTGAGAGCTTCCAAGAACAAGTCACTCCCAAGTGAGATTTCAAAAACCAATCCAAGGCATTCAATCTCACTTAGCTCCCTTCATACATATTTGCATTCAAGCTTCATAGTTTGAAAGGTAGCACATATTTTTACTAAGGTTTGAGGTAATTGTAAATCCCTTAGTATTTCATTTTTACTTTGCATAAGTAGTTGTTGAGTCCTCTTGCTCGGAATCAAGAGAAGATCGAGTCCTCTTGCTCATTAACTCAATAGTAGTTTTTTATTGAGTTCTCTTACTCGTTTCTCAAGAGTAGTTGTACGAGTCCTCTTGCTCTTACTCAAGATTTGTTATAGTGAAATTCTCTCTAAGTTGAGAAGAGTGAACGTAGGCACGTGTGTAAGTACCGTGGTCCTCGGGACGAGGGTTCCTCAGCCTTGTGGGAGACATGGGTTTGATATATATATATGGATGGATAATAGATAATATTGTCAATGTATAATAATTATAAATGGGGGATTAGGATCATGCATTAAAATATACTAATATAATGTGAAGTCGCCACCTAGGGTTAGAGCCTAGGACCCATTAAGTGTAGCCCTATCCATTGTGAACGGAATCGGGCTACATGACTCCATATGATCTGATCAAAGGTTCAGGTAAGGGGTCAGGTTACGAGTGCGGGAAGGTGTTAGGCACCCACCTCGCCTGGCCGAAGCCGGTCTCTCTATATTCGATGCTACATAAAGATGAATGTTCTCTCTCTTTTATTACAGGGATGGGGGATATTATGAACTACATTCAGATGCTATGAATTGAACTAAAACATAATAAACTACATTACATATATGAAAAATACGGACTAAAACGATGAAATACGAAAGGACTACATTGAATCAACAAGAATGTAGTAATTATACCTGTATGGTTGTATTCCTCTAGCTCAGGGGAGATAGACGAATGGACTGACGCCGATTCTTTTTGGGCAGAGTAACAGCTCTTTCAAATGATTTGGAGAGGAGAAAATAGATAAAATAATGTCTAAAATAAAAGGGTTTTGATGGTTATCCGTTCACTGATGGGATAACAACGCCTAGGAGCAGGAGTGCTCTATGCTCAAAGGGATAATCGAAGGATCTATCCACGATCAAGAAAATTTCACTCACTCACACTCTCATAAGAGAAAGGAGAGAAAAGAGGGTGGAAATCACTTGGGGAGGGTCTCTCTACCCAAAATTCCTTAGAAAATGAGGGAGGAGGACCCTCCTATATATAGGGAGGGATCCCCTCTCTCTCCTGGCCAGATAAGTCCTCCACGGCGCCGTGGAGATATCCACGGCACCATGGGGGACTTTTCCACAGCGCCATGTGTGCCGTCACTAAGCTGAAATCATACCCTCTCATGGCACCGTGGCAATCCAGTACACATCCCCACGATGCCGTGGGAAGGGGTCTACGGCACCGTGGGAAGGAGTCCACGACGTCGTGGGGGCGCAGTGCCATTTTTTCTTATTTTTGGGCCTAAAATGGGTCATTTTGTGCTCAGCATGGTTCTTGGTCTTATGGGTCAGGTATCTTGGGTCTAGAAAGAGGGAGAGTGCATCGTCCATCGTCCATGTCCCGTTGTCATCATCGCCAATTAGGGGGTGACAAAAATCAGTGTCTACAGTTTGTCCCTCTTTGGCCGAGGCCTGTGCCAACAACCGAAGGGTAAAGACAAAAGACCGACTAATTTTGTCACCAAGAGCATGTACTGCTAACGCTTTGCTCAAAGGCAATAGAGTTGCTAAAAACAGACGGTTAATCACGATGAAATCTTTCGATAAGCCTTAAAAGAAAAACTCAGAAAAACCAAATCTCTATCTTGTGAGCATTACTCAATCAAATTTTGAGGGTGATAAGGCACCGCTCGACTGAAGATCTAGATAAGGCACCACTCGGCCCAAAGATCAAATTTGAGGGTGATAAGGCACTGCTCGACCAAAGATCTAAATAAGGCACCACTCAACCCAAAGATCAAGATAAGGCACCACTCAGCCCAAATTTCAAGATAAGGCACCACTCAACCAAAAGATCAAGTTTGAGGGTGATAAGGTACCGCTCGACCGGAAATATGAGGGTGATAAGGCACCATTCGACCAAAGATCTAGATAAGGCACCACTCGGCCCAAAGATCAAATTTGAGGGTGATAAGGCACCGCTCGATCGAAGATCTAGATAAGGCACCACTCGACCAGAGTTGCCAAACAGGTGGTTAACCGCGATGAAATCTTTTGATAAACCGATTGATCTTGATTGGGAGCAAGAGGACTCGATTGATCTTGATTGGGAGCAAGAGGACTCGATTGATCTTGAAAGCAAGAGGACTTGATTGATTGATCTTGAAAGAATTCATTTGATCAAGAGGACTTGATTGATTGATCTTGAAAGAATTCATTTGATCTTGAAAGCTAGAGGACTTGATTGATCTTGGTTGGGACCAAGAGGACTCAATTGATCTTAGTTAGGAGCAAGAGGAGTTGACTGATCTTGATTATGAGTGAGAGGACTCGATTGATCTTGATTGAGAGCAAGAGGACTAGATCAGTCTTGGCGCTAACATCTTGAACAAGAGTTAGTATGATTCATGATGGATGATTGGAGTTTATGTATGAGGACTTTTCTTCAACATTTAGGGTTTTTTCCCCTTTTCAGGGCCTTTCTTGAAAATATTTTTATTTTAGGTTTTTTTTTTTTTTTTGTTTTACAAGGTAAGACCCTCCTGATGCCGAAGAAGTATTGTGATGCAGAGAAGGTGCTCGCATGGTATAGACATCATTCTGTCGATGATGGCACGTGGAAAGCCACTCTTCAGTCAATCTAAGACAATGGTATGATGTACTTATAGCCGATCTGGCTGACCTGTGGAACGACACACTCCAGTCGTTCCGAGGGAAAGACATGGTTTCAGTGAGGGACGGGTCTCATCTGAAATGCTTACTGGGGAATGAGCCATTCATGAGTTTTGACAATGGTTGGACGATAAAATTATGCGCAAGTGCAGAAGTGGTCAAGAGATCACGATGATCAGACCATTCATGAGTCCGGTAGCGGCCAAATAAAATAATTATTTGGATGATAAATTATCCATGGGTTTAGACTTAAAAGGATCGATTTGTACATGAGTACAATGGAGCTCGAAAGATTCATGGGATGATCGAACTACACGCGAGTATAGAGAGGATCAGAAAGTTTAATGATTAATTTGTACATGAGTACAAGGAAGATCAGATAATGGATCAATCTTGTACACGAGTACAATGAGGATCAAATGATGGATCAATCTGTACATGAGTACAATGGAGACTGAAGATTCACGGGATGATCGATCTACACACGAGTATAGTGAAGATCAAAAAATGTTAATGATTAACTTATACACGAGTACAAGGAAAATCAGATAATTGATCAATCTTGTACACGAGTACAAAGAGGATCAGGATGATGGGTCAATCTGTACATGAGTACAATGGAGACCAAAGATTCACTGGATGATCGAACTACACACAAGTATAGTGAAGATAAAAAATGTTAATGATTAACTTGTACACGAGTACAAGGAAAATCAGCTAATGGATCAATCTTGTACACGAGTACAAAGAGGATCAGGATGATAGGTCAATCTGCACTCGAGTACAATGGAGACCAAAAGATTTATAGATTGATTGAAGTACACGCGAGTATAGGGAGGATCAGAAAGTTCAATGATTAATTTGTACCTAAGTACAAAGAGGATCAGATAATAGATCAATCTTGTACATGAGTACAATGAGGATCAAATGATGGGTCAATTTGCACACGAGTACAATAGAGACTGAAGATTCATGAGATGATCGAACTACACGCGAGTATAGTGAGGATTAGAAAGTTGAATGATTAATTTGTACATGAGTACAAGGAGGATCATATAGTGGATCAATCTTGTACGCGAGTACAATGAGATCGAAGATTTATGGGATGATTGAACTATACATGAGTATAGTGAGGATTAGAAATGTCAATGATTAACTTGCACACCAGTGCAAGGGGGATCAGATACTGGATCAATCTTGTGCACGAGTACAATGAAGATCGAATGATGGGTCAATTTGCACACGAGTACAATAGAGACTGAAGATTCATGGTATGATTGAACTATACATGCAAGTAGAGTGAAGGTCAGAAAGTTCAACAATTAACTTGTATGTGAGTACGAGAAGGATCAAATGATGGATCAATCCATACACGAGTACAACAGAGATCGAAAGGTTAATGAGATGATCAAACTATACACGAATATAGCAAGGATTAGAAAGGTCACAGAGTGATCAAACTATACGTGAGTATAGTGGGATCAAAAAAATCAATGAATGATCAAGCTATACACAAGCATAGCATGGTTCAATAGGGTCAAAGGTTCAATCAATTTGTACGCGAGTACAGCTGGGACCAGAAGACTCAAATGGTAATCGAACTATACATGAGTATAGCAGGGATCAAAAGGATCAAATTGCACGAGAGTGCAAAACCATACGTGAATCTGGTATAACCGAAAGATCAAACTAATAGTGATCAAAAAAACCAAATGCACATGAGTGCAAAAGTGGTTAAGGACTTGGTCAAATTGTACATGGGGCCAAATCATTGGAGATCGAGTTGTACATGAATGCAACAGTGATCAGATAGTCCAACTATACGTGAGTGCAAGAAGTACAAGGGTTCGATGGAACTAAATGATCAGAGCCCAGACTATATACGAATTCTGTCATAATTGGTTGAGTAGGTTGCACGCGAGTGCAACGGAAATAAGAATTCAAATGGTATATGATCAAGGCATTGGTCAGGAAAATGCAATCCTATGCATGTGCAGTATCCATGATGACAATGGAAAGGAAGTCTACCATTAAAACTCAGGTAGTTGCATTATGATCCAAAAATGCAACAAAAAAAACAATCTTATGCAAGCAATTTTTCATATTTTTATATATTTTTTTTTATTTTTAGTATGCAAAGGGAATCATAGTCCTAATGCAAATTATGTCATGCAAAAAGGAAAACATAACCCTATGCAAGTAATCAATTCTATGCAAATGTTTATGACACAAATACAAACAAGTGAAAAGTAATCACATACAACCATAGACACTTACCAGATATTCTCCATTTTTGTGTTGCACAACACTTGTCCTTCACAAAAGCTTAGTGCACAATTATACGTTACCAAAAAAAAACTTTGGCAAAGAAATCTGAGATTCACTCAAACCCTTTTTTTTTTAAGAAACAATTTTATTTGTGAGAGAAATTTATTTTGAAAACTTATGGTTATTCACATTCTGACCTAGTAATGCACAATTCCACATAGACATTATTCTCATCCCGTTACACACGTAGACTCGTCAAACATCGCTTGTCCAACATCGAACGGGTGTGGGATGAATTTTTGACAAAGCGAGTCAAAGGGATAAATTGAGAGAATGTGTATGAACAAGATGGGTGGATAGGTCATTCTTTCCTCCATGGAGAGTCATGGTAGTTTATCCCAGACAGTATCATCCTTGTCTGCTTGTACGGTCATTTTATCTTTTAGGCTGAGACTCTTCATGATTGGGAGTCGATCCTCATGGACAACATACCCCTTTAATTTTACATGCTCTTGCCTGGTGGATTGCCCCAAGGAAACAAATCCTTTTTCCTTATGCTCCTTTGTCCTTCTTGTCTTGGATAGAGATTGCCTCAATGACAAGTTAATTCTTCTGGTCATCTTACTGGTTGAGAGGGTGAGTACAATGTTGCTAGCATTTAATCCTCTAATCATCTCTTTAGAAATCTTCATGATCTTGGTAGACGTGCTTCTTTTTCTTCACATCATCGGATCGCATCAAAGAGAGAGGGATACTAGTGGGACAGGGGAAAAAATAGAATTATGATAGATATGATGCAAGTGAGCAAAAATGAAAAGTTGTACATGGACGAATGGAAAACTGTACATGTGGGAGAACCAAATTTGATTATCACTTCATCAAGTTGCCTATGTACCCCAAATAGGGATCAGGTTGAATGTAGTTCAGGACAAAGATGCCTTAATGTCAAAGTCTTGATGATTAAGTTCCATCATAGCCGGGTGAGCTCGAAGCTATGGACGAGAGTCTCATCACCATTTAACCCAGGAGGGCTTTACTAGGTTGTAATGGGGCTTAGGACTGGGTTCCAAAGGATGGTAAAGGCTCAAATGTGCCCCTAGGGTCTAACCATAACTCGACACTTCTGCTCCCAAAACTTTACCAAGATTCTAGTAACTGAACTTGTTGGGAAATTTCTTCCGTTTTAATAATGTAATCAAGAAGTTTGGCAATCCCTCTCGTGTCTCAATTGAAGACTTTGGTAATTTTGACAATATTGTCTCCAAAGGAAAAGTGGCTATTTTTGCCCCATGGTCTAAGTGCTTCCAATTATTTGCAATGCCTTGAGCCAATGCATCATCTCTTTTCTTTTTTTTGCTCTCTCCTTTTTTTCTTTTTCTTTTTTACTGTCATTTTTGTTTTAACCTTTTTCTCTTCTTTTTTTTTGAACTCTCATTTTTTTTTTGCTCTCTTATTTTGAACTCTCTTTTTTTTCATTTTGAGATTGGCCCAATTTTGATTGTGGAGATAGAGCTACTCTCATTTTTTTTTTTTTTTTTTTTTGCATCCTTCGAAAACGTATTGCCCTTGTGACATCTTACTTCACCGAGAGACCTCTTCCGGTTAGACCCTAGAAGCCAATGGGACATTTTGATGAGCAAGAGGACATATGGATAATGAGGTGCGGGTGGGCCAAAGTGACTTTTTTTTTTTTTTTTTTTTTTTTTTTTTAAAATGGGAACGGCTAAGGTACAACTGGGGGACTAGCAGATTTTATTGTCTCAGGGTTTATTTGAGATGACTAGCAGCCAAAGGGGGCCTCCCTTAACAGGCTTTATGAGATGAAATCTTCATCCAGGCTTCTGACTCGTTAGAAGGGGATCAGATGTATGAAAAGCTCCAGATCTTTGACCATCAAGACTTTGACATTGGAAAGAAGGGTAGTAATTTTATTTTTTTTTTAAACTAGCAGTCATGAGATCATCATAAACTATTATTTGGATGAAAGAGAAAAGAAAGAGAATGAGTAGATGGACGAGAGAACATATTCATTGACGGCTAATGGAAAATACATGGTGGATGAGTTTACAGAAGAAAATTTGACTGAATGAAAAGACCTAAAGAACTAAGGGATGCAGACCCGATGATGTCTTTAGTGCGATCCTGTCTACGCAAGAGTGAAGTACTGTTACTGCTTTGTCACGGGACTATGCAGTTTGTACCATGAAAAATGCCCTTCTAACTAAAGCTGAGTGTTGGATCCATTTTAAGTCGGCTAGCAAAACTGATACTCATCAAGTTAATGATCGTAGTTTAACCTTCGGGCGACAGTGATGCCCTTAATCAGTGTATGCCCCTGTTCCATCGGATGAATACGGCAAACTTTCTTCGGCGATTCTTTCGTTTTGCATGCTGACAATGTAAAAGAAGTATTCCCTTTTAAAACTGGTGGTAGCATCAAAAGGATTTTCCCATAATCCTGGAGGAATCTGCTCCTTAGGGACTCCATTAATCTCACACAAATGATTCCTTATCTTCTCCCAATCATCTTTTTTGTATCCTCTATTAAAGAAATCTATCAAATTGAATGCTGTACCAAAATGAAAAGTACAGTGAGGTCGACACATATCAGATTCGCATTTGGTTCTTTTCGCAACTCATGTATCCAATAAGGATTGTGGAGGGTATAAAGGACATTCCATTTTGCACAACTGAACAATTGCTCGAGCCATTGATTCCATGTCTGAAATCGAAGAAGGAATTTCATTGTGTTTGACCAAGGAGGGACAAATTCTAGATGCAATTCATCCTGGCTCATATAAGTCAACAATTCTGGAACACGAAAACTGAATGCTACCACGTACCTTTCGCAAAGGTACAAAAGGAAACAAAGGGCTTCAATAGACAACTGGTAGAGATCTCTTATCCCGAAGATATTGAAGAAAGGATAATCTGGATGGACAGGAAGTCCTCGGAGGTCGTCATTCCCACGATTGAGGAGAGTAACTTCATGAAACAAGTCCATGCAATCTTCACTCCTTGATTATAAGACCTGATGCATGATCTGTTCTTGGAGATGGAGAGGTAAAAGGTCAATCCGAGATTGCAATCCTGCCAAAACCTCTTCTTTCTTGATCTCTTCATGGCCTTCAGATCTACTCAGGTTGGTCCTATCGGTTGTTGAAGGAAGAGAGGATTCATGGACATCCTGGGTGAACATCGTTGATGGAAACTTTTAACCTGTCAATACCTCTTCTGAAGGAACCGGCAAAGCTTAGATCAAAGAGGTGGGATCAAACCCTTCTAAATCTTCTTCGAGGGCATTGATTGTCTGATTAACAGACTGTTGTTTTGCCCCTGGCATGAACTTTCCTGCTTCCAGTAGGTCTTGGATAGCATGCCCAAGCATTATGCATTCATTAGTGGGGTGCCCCTCTTGGGTGTGATAGTCACAGTATTGATCTGAGTCATACCAAGTTGGTGGAGGATCCCTAACCGATCGCGGAGGAACCGTGCCCAAAAGTCCCAGTTTCTTCAATTCAGCATATGTAAGAGACCTAGCCAGACCCAAATCGGTGAACTCACGCTGTCTTGAATTTGCCATATTCGCCTTCGAATTTTGGTTCTGATATTGCATTGTGTGGCTATACTGGCCATATGCCTTTCTGAACAATTTATCTTCAATACACTTCCCTATGGCCATTAGCTCTTCAAAAGTCTTGAGGTGCTGGTAGTAAAGGCAATCGTGATATTTTCCATACAAATTCTCCAGGATCATCTCCACCTGTTCTGCTTCGGTTGGGCGATTCCACATCTTTACGGCCTTCTCTCTAAACCTCATAATGAAATTGTAGAACCCTTCAGTAGGGCCTTGCCTTAGTGTCTCCAACTCTCTCCATGTGACATCCACTTCAGTGTTGTATGAGTACTGCTTTGTAAAGGCTCTCACCTACGTTGACCAAGTCTGAGTTTGTG
The DNA here is from genome assembly GCF_018873765.1 of Telopea speciosissima. Lineage (NCBI taxonomy): Eukaryota > Viridiplantae > Streptophyta > Magnoliopsida > Proteales > Proteaceae > Telopea > Telopea speciosissima. The sequence goes on from NC_057920.1 coordinate 47,207,642, forward strand.
CCTGATCTAACTATGTCAACCATCGCAAAGCAGGTCCAGCAAGCGAGTACAAAAAAGTCTACCCCATTTGATTTTTTGTGAGGCCCCAAGATTTAGCCACTGTAGGAAAGATTTTGGGGTGAGCTTTAGGATCACCTGAACCATCAAATTTATCCAATTTCCATTTGAAGTGTTCAGGTATCTTTCCTTTAGGGAAGAACACCAAGTTATCTTCAGGCTCCTCGTGAACCATGTCCTAGATAGTAATTTCAAGCTTTTCAACTTTCTCCCTCATCATACGCTCCCTTCCAGTCTCGAGATACTCCTGAGTTACGTTGATCACGGCATCTTCTTCCTCCATCATAATCCTGGTGGGTACCCTAGGCACTGTCGGAAGTACTCTGCGAGTCATAGGCTGAGCATGCTCCGGCTACCTGAAAGTAGGGATTGTGCCTCCTTGGGACATATCTTGTACTATTTGTAAGATTTGCACCATAAGTTGCTTCATCTCTACCATCTCAGCCTGTAATTGGTCCATTTATCAACCTAACTATACTTAGGGTGAATCATTGCCTAACGAATCCATGATGATTCTATCCAGGAAAAGCCTAATAGAACTCTGCCTCACGATGTTGAGCGAAAAAGGGGAAGTCCTGAACACCTTTGGATTGGACCGGACCAATTCGGGTTAGCCTATTGTCATAACGGGTTCACGCGGGTAACTGAAAGTCCTTTGATGTGAATTGTGCTTTACATAAGTCAGAGAAAAAAAAAATTTATTTTTTGATGGAAAAGTCAGAGAGAATTATTTCTGGTCACAAGGAATTTACTTGAAAAAAATATTATTTTAAACAATTTTTTTTTTGTATTTGGCTCAAGTAATTGAAGTTGTCATTGGAGTTCCTGGCATTGTAGAAGTTCTCTCAGACCCTACTTTAAATGCCATCGTCGCCAGAGCGTATTATTTTTTTTTTTTTTTTCACACCATATAAAAATAGACAAAAGAAAGACCCTAGTTATCGGGTTACTGATGATTGTGCCTGGGCTCAACATGAGATGCTCTCATTTCGAGGGACATGTAAGGTTCCATGGGAGTGGACTTCCATTTTTCTTCAAGGGACCATCGCGGGACTATGGAATTCCTTACCTTCGATGGCATCTTGTATTAAAGCCAGGTTAATCGTTAAGTGACCCTAAGCTCGGTCTTTCTCATAACTAACAAGGGTTAGTTTGTGTCGAACCCTAATCATATATGGTCTATTTTCCTACGTGATACATGTAATGGGTAGGCTTAATAGGACAGAACAAGGTCACCCTTGATAGAACCGATATACCTATCGCTCGTGGTTGCGAATTGCAGGCACGTGGTTCTTTTAATATACCTAGAGAGTAGGTCACACAGTCTCAGAGCAATCAAGCTGGTGCCATTTTTGGGTGGCTAAAACATCCCACAACGCACTAGTGAATAACCTCGCTGGTGATTCTAAACTCGTACAGTAAATATTAAAGGCTGTAGCTTCACCACGAATTACCCATGACTACTCATGGGGTCCAACGACTAACTACGGGGGTAAAAGGGGTTCCCATGCAGTGTGTGTGCAAGAAAGTGGTACAGGAAGCGGCTATCATCCGATCTCAAAGTACTTAGTATAACGTGCCTCACCTCCCCGAGGGTAAAGGCACGACAGGAAGTACCCTCACCGTTTGATTTCACTTCGAGCACTATGCATGATGCGGTTAGTACACACTGGGGTTAGCCAAGACAAACATATTATGGTATTTTTTTATTTTTATATTTTGTTTTGTATATTTTTTTCTTTTTTTTTTATTTTATATATATATATATTAATTTTTTTTTTTAATTTTTACATAAAAGTTTGGTGAGAACATTCTGTCATTTATTGATAGCACCTATTTAGAAAGTTTGACCTCGAGTAGACGTTTGTCCACTCACATCCCCAGCGGAGTCGCCACTGTAAGTACTGTGGTCCTTGGGACGAGGGTTCCTCAGTCTTATGGGCGACATGGGTTTGATATATATATATGGATGGATAATAGATAATATTGTCAATGTATAATATTGATAAATGGGGGATTAGGATCATGCATTAAAATATGCTAATATAATGTGAAGTCACCACCTAGGGTTGGGGCCTAGGACCCATTAAGTGTAGCCCTATCCGTTGTGAACGGAATCGAGCTACATGACTCCATATGGTCTGACCAAAGGTTCGGGTAAGGGGTCAGGTTATGAGTGTGGGAAGGTGTTAGGCACCCACCTCGTCCGACCGAAGCCGGTCTCTTTGTATTAGATGCTACATAAAGACGAATGTTCTCTCTCTTTTATTACGGGGATGGGGGATATTATGAACTACATTCAGACGCTATGAATTGAACTAAAACATAATAAACTACATTACATATATGAAAAATACGGACTAAAATGATGAAATACGAAAGGACTACATTGAATCAACAAGAATGCAGTAATTATACCTTTATGGTTGTATTCCCCTGGCGCAGGGGAGATAGACGAATGGACTGACGCCGATTCTTTCTGGGCAGAGTAATGGCTCTTTCAAATGATTTAGAGAGGAGAAAACATACAAAATAACATCTAAAATAAAGGGGTTTTGATGGTTATCCGTGCACTGACGGGATAACAACACCTAGGAGCAGGAGTGCTCTATGCTTGAAGGGATAATCGAAGGATCTATCCACAACCAAGAAAATTTCACTCACTCACACTCTCATAAGAGAAAGGAGATAAAAGAGGGTAAAAAAATGAGACAAAGAGAGTGGAAATCACTTGGGAAGGGTCTCTTTACCCAAAATTCCTTAGAAAATGAGGGAGGGGGACCCTCCTATTTATAGGGAGGGACATTTCCACGGCATCGTGTGTGACATCAGCAAGCTGATGTCACGCCCCTCTCATGGCGCCATGGCAATCTAGTACACATCCCCACGGTATCGTGGGAAGGAGTCCACGGAGCCGTGGGGGCGCAGTGCCATTTTTTCTTGTTTTTGGGCCTAAAATGGGTCATTTTGTGCTCAGCATGGTTCTTGGTCTTATGGGTCAGGTATCTTGGGTCTAGAAAGAGAGAGAGTGCATCGTCCATCGTCCATGTCCCATTGTCATCATTGCCAATTAGGGGGTGACAAAAATCAGTGTCTACAACGTGTAGGCCAAACCACTATAAATCTCTTGTGTCACTCTTCTAATTATTGCTTGTTTATTAATTATCTTTACATTGGTTGTTTATCTATTTTTGCATAAGATTTTTTTTAATTCTCCATCCTGTTGGAGAATCCAATGCCCGCCCAGATCCCTGCTCGGACGTGGAGCGATGCGTGCTGGCTAGTGTGCAATAAGGAATTAAAGTTGCACCTTCCCTCACAAGGCATCTTTTGGGGGATTGGCAAGCGTTTAGTCCTACAATTGGTATCAGAGCAGGTGGTCGCGAGTTTGAGTTTCCCCACACACGATATACTGCGGAGTAGATTGTACTTACGAGTGGTCCTTGAGCGTGCGTTGGGAGGGATTGTTGGGGAATCCAACGCCCGCCCAAGTCCTGACATGGGAGTGGAGCGATGCGCGCGAGCTGGTGTGCAATAAGGAATTAAAGTTGCACCTTCCCTCACAAAGCATCTTTTGGGGGATTGACAAGCGCTTAGTCCTATGCATCCTTCACCTATTCACCCCCCTCTAGGTGAATTCACAAGCGGGGGCTCAGAACCAAGTGGCTGACGCGCTTAGCCAAAAACATAGCTTGCTTTTCACTATGCACACCACAGTTTTAGGGTTCGATTCTTTCCACGACTTGTACGTCGATGACCCCTACTTTGCTCGCATTCTTGAGGATGTGTAGGCCCATTGCACCTCCAAGTTTGTTCTCTGTGATAGTTTTCTTTTACATGGCAACCGTATCTACATCCCTGATTGCTCGCTTAGGTTGAAAATAATTTCAGAAGTGCATGGTGAGAGGCATTTTGGGAGAGATAAGACCCTTCACCTAGTGTCCTCCAAGTACTTTTGGCCACACCTGAAGCGCTACGTACACCACTTTGTTATGCGTTGTACAACCTGCCAAGTGAGTAAAGGCCACGCCACCAATGTTGGTCTCTACTTACCTTTACCCATTCCACACGCACCATGGGAAGATATCTCCATGGATTTTATGCTGGGTTTGCCACGGACTATTCGAGGAATGGACTCCATATTTGTGGTCATCGATCGTTTTTCCAAAATGGCCCATTTTATCCCTTGTAGAACAACCATGGATGCGTCCCGTATGGCATAGTTATTTTTTTGGGAGGTGTTCAAGCTACATGGCCTGCCCAAGACAATCACTTCAGATCGAGACACCAAATTTCTCAGCCATTTTTGGAGGCAATTGTGGAAGTGTTTGGGAACGACGTTGCAATTTAGCATGGTCTTTCACCCCCAAACGGACAGCCAAACTGAGGTGGTTAACCGCTCGTTGGGAAATCTACTGCGCAGTCTCATTGGTGACCACCCTCGCTCTTGGGAAAGTCAACTCTCTAAGGGTGAATTCGCCTACAACTACTCTGTTAACCATTCCACAGGTTACAGCCCTTTCATGATCATCTACGGCCGGCAATCTACGACCACCCTTGATTTAGCACCAATTCCTTTCCCCGAGACACCTCTCACGACAGTCATAGATATTGTTTCATAGTTGCAACTTATCCATGACGAGGTGCAGCAACATTTGGCCTCCAACACTGCTACTTATAAGCGGGCAGCAGACAAACATCGTCGCGTGGTGCTTTTTGAGCCTGGCGACTTCATGTGGGTGCACCTTCCCCTGGAGCGTCATTCGGCCGGATCGTATCACAAGCTCAACGATCACAAGTTGGGCCCTCTAAAGGTGCTCAAGCGTATCAATCCCAATGCCTACCGTATTCAACTTCCATCCCACATTTGCACTCATGATGTCTTCAATGTGCGACACCTAACCCCCTACTTGGGTGATTCATCGGACGACAGTGTTTCCAATTTGCGGACGAATTGTTCTAATCTGGGGGGGAATGATGCAAGCCGAGAGGCAGTAGAGGCTGTGGAGGCTGATATGGAAAGCCATCTCAGCCACCCAAAAGTGTTGAGACGGTCAGAGAGGATTAGAGCCAAACATGGCTAGTGGATTGAGGCAATATCTTAAGGATTCCCATGCCTAAATAAACTTGATTACATTTTCATTTTTAGCTTTCCATTATTGGTATCTTTTCTTCTTAGGACTATCTTCAATCGTGAGCATGGGATTGAATGGAATAGCTCTATATTAGCATAATGTACTAAGGAGGGCAGATTTGAATGATTTTGCTTGATCTCCATTGGAGTCTTAAAGAACCTGCGGGCTCTTTTCTTTCTTTGTGGTGTGAGTCTTCCCCTTTCCCCCTGGCCGATCCTTTTACTACCCTGTGGTTGCAGCACTCTTGTGCTTTACAAGCCAATAAACAAACCATTAATGGAAATCACTGTGAATTCGGTATTGGCAGAGATGGGTTTTGAGAGAGGGTCATGTTTCAGAAATAGAACATGGTTTTGGTTTTGGGTTTAGATGGAGAATATGGGTTGAGGGTTTTAATTAGATTTAGTTTCAGAAATGGAAGGAGAAAGGGAAGCCATGTGCAGGTTTGGGGAAGATGAGTTGCAGGTTTTGGGAAAATGATATGGGGAAGATGAGGGCATTTTTTTCAGTTCACCCCTTGATTTTAACACTGTTAGACCTAGACTAACGGAATGAGGATATCTGTTAACTGTTAAGAACCTCAGAGGGGCATGCAGAATTTTTCAAAATTGAGCGATTTTTCCATAATTACGTCAAACCTCAGGGGAGTATGTGAAAAACCCCTTTTCTTATCATGTCCTTCACAACCCTAAGGTGTTCAATCATTGTGCGCTTAGGTTCCTTCACATTTGCCTTTATCGTTCCAACTCCATTTCCATTGTACCAACAACATTGCTGAATATGAGGCTTGTGTAATTGGCCTCGAGATAGCATTGGTTATTGGTGTAAAGAAGATTAAGGTCTTTGGTGATTCCTCAATTGTGATCCGTCAAAAATAAGGAAAGTGGAAAACCCGAGATGAAAAGTTGAAGCCATACCAGGAGTATCTTGAAGGAATAATCAGGTACTTCTAAGAGATATCCTTTGACTACTTCCTGAGAAACAACAATCGATTTGCAGATGCTTCAGCTACTTTGGCATCTTTGGTTGAGTATGACCTTGTCTATCAGATAAAACCATTTCAGATCGAAAGGAGAGTGAAGCCTGCATAACATAATATGGTGAATTCCCTAACAGAGGATGGTAGGCCATGGTTCGCCTATATTGTGGAGTTCATAAGGGATGGAGAGTACCCAGATGAGGCTACTTCAAGGGAAAAGAAATTTCTGATGAAGTATGCTACAAAGTTTATTCTCCAGGGATACATTTTGTATAAAAGGTCCTACGATGGTATACAACTTTTGTGCATCGACAAAGATCAAGCTCAAGCTATAGTTAAAGAAATACATCAAGGGATCTATGGTCCGCATATGAATGCGAGGATGTTGGCCAAGAAGATACTCCGGTTGGGGTACTATTGGGGACAATGGACGCAGACTATGCAAAGTTTGTCAAGAGATGTCATAAATGCTAGATATTTGCCAACATAATACACATACCGTCAACAGAATTGCAGTTATTAAGTTCTCCATGACCATTTTCTACTTGAAGCGTTGATATGATTCAAAAAGTTACCCCAAAGGCATCTAATGGGCATGAGTCTATTCTAGATGCAATTGATTACTTCATAAAATGGGTTGAAGCACAATCATATACAGTCCTAACTACGGCTAAAGTTGCCAACTTCATTAAATAGAACATCATTTGTAGATCTAGAGTACCTCAAGAACTCATATTTGATCAAGGCTCATAAGATTTGCACCAAGTTTGGCATCAGAAGGCATAGGCCACAGACCAATGGAGTAGTAGAAGCAACCAATAAGAATGTGAAAGTCATCTTCCAGAAAATGGCAGATACCCATAGAGATTTGGTAGATAAGCTCTCGTATGCCTTGTGGGTATACCGGACATCTATCCGCACTTCAACAGGAGCAACCCCGTATTCTCTGGTGTACGATGTTGAGGAAGTCTTGCCTATTCAATTACATATTCCGCCCATAAGAGTTCTCTTTGATGCAAATCTCCCAGAAAGAGAATGGATGCAGACTAGGTATGATGAACGCAATTTGATGGACGCATATAGAATAAAAGCAATGAACAGTTTGAAGAAATATGTGCAAAAGGTAGTGAGATCATTCAACAAAGGAGTTTGCCACGATCACATTGATGTGGGAGACCTAGTTCTCAAAGAACAAAGGGCCCCTATACATGATCCTAGAGGCAAATTTCAACCACCCAGATCCCAAATCGTGGCAGTGAAATTTTCGAAGATGATCCAACACAACTTGTAGTTTTGGATGGAGAGACCCTTCTTCACCTTGCACAGTTGGAAGGTCACCTTGTTGTTGTTGTTAAATAGAGGAGGATATTCCCATATAGACCTGGGACGGTCGATTTCCTCCATCGTGCCTAGCTGTGATATCATTTGATATGTGCAAGATAATCTATAAAAATAAAAGAAGAAAAAGAAGAGAAATATTAGGGAGAGGGAGAGAGAAGATAGGAAAAAAAAAAAGAAAAATTAAGGCTGGAAAGAGAAGAAATAGGAGAAAAAAAGAGAGTGGTTTTACGGACAAAGCCTGGTATCGCAGTGTAATTGGGAGAAATCTAGAGAGATAATTTAGGACAATTCATTCTTCTTTTCATTACGTGTACTTGCATTTAAATAGGAATACAACCTAAGGATAACTATCCATACACTAAGTATCCCACTTCCATAATAACTCCTACCACATTTTTTTTTTGTTTTTGGTAAACAATAACTCCTACCACATACTAATAACTACTCTACACACACAAAAAAAAAAGGAAGATTAATATGATTTTGGGTGGGCAGAGCTGGAGTTACTTTTTTACCACAGCATAAGGGGAGACTAAGATGGAGGTCTTCATGATGCTTTTGAATATGAAATAGGAATCGCATTCCAACACAATTCTTTGGAAGATATTGGTTTTCATACCCTAAAACAAAAAAACAAAAAAAAATTCCATCCCTCAAATAGAACATTCCATTTTTCAAAGACTTTGTTGAATCAATTAGCTTGCTAGCTTTGCTTCTTATTCTATATCAACTGTGTCTTCCCCATTTAGTTGGTCCAGACGGAGGTGGTGAATGATAAATTGGTGCGGTCCCACGAGTTGGATTTGCGGATGGAGATTCAGGAGTTTCTTCATGTCGTCCTCTCAGCTTCCTTACTTCTGGTTCTGCAAAACAGGAAAGTTATCGTCAATCTAAAACTCCTACATATTAAAGCAAGCTGATAAAGACAAATACCTCCGTGAACCCTAAAATACCCATTTGGACAACCAAACCAAATACAGTAACAATATATACCTGCATGAACCATTCCCAACTGCGTTCGTGTGGAGATCAAGATGAGAGATATAAGGACAAACATAATGAGGAGGTAACGTGAAAAGGAAGAAAGACCCATCTTTCTTTCTCTACTATGCCAAGGAGGGAGGACATGGACATCTCCTCCCGTAGAGCTTTTCAGCTACTTATAGTAAATATCTTTTCTCATTAAAAAGAGAGACCAATCTCTTCTCTTCACTCAGATTTTGCATCCAATTAAGATAGACATTCATGCTTTCCACTTACCCCAATGATCATTTATAGAAACATATTAGTCAATACTTCCCACGTTGTGTGAGCGTTATGTTGCAAGATTCTTCGTTTAAAAATATTGCTAAGGAATTATTTTCTAATTATTATTATTCAGGTTGATTTGATCATTATTAAAATAAGGGGGATAAATTGGTATGGAATTCAACTATTACGAATACGTAGATCTGATATTCTAGGAACTCTACGAACCAGTTCACCAACTTAAATGTGTTCCTCAAATTTTATTTTGAATTTCATAGTTATTTAAAGCCCATGAGTAAGGGGAGGAATGGTACTTCGTAAATACATATAGTACCATAATTCTCTCGGGTCATTGGATAAATAAGATATTATCTAAAATAATCAAATATTATATATAGTCTCCTACCTCAAATGTATGATCTGCCATGTATTAGGAGGCATTTTTCTTCTATATCTTCAAAAAAAAAAAATTATGATCCACAAGGTCAAGGCAATGAATAATTATCACCTCCAATTTGCTTCTCGCTCCAATTTCGGCCTCCAATTCCTCACATAGGGGCAAAAATGACCACCCTACCCCACCTTGGGCAGTGTGTTCGGGCAGGGGGTAGGGTGGTCATTTCTGCTCCTATGTGAGGAATTGGAGGAATTGGAACGGGCAGCGAATTGAAGGGGATAACGATTCCAAGGCAATAGCTCTTTGGAGAAGTTCTTAATAAAGAAAGTTTTACCTTGATGGTCCACCTTGTTAGAAGCAAACATTAGAGTCTGGCTCAGCTCCTCATATGAAGAGGGAGAGGACTCTCCTTGCACGCTCATGGATCGAAACGTGGCACTCATAAAATGGTATACCTATTCTCACGGTTTGTAGTTCTATCTCTTCTTTTTTTTCAACCGTCTTCTTCTTCTTTGACAATCGCCCCACCCCAACCTCTGCAACCCAGCTGTACCCTCTGCCGCTTGTTTTCAATTTTTTTTTATTTTTTTTGAATTAATATTCAATCTCACCATTGTTTAGTTTTTCTTCTTCCCTCTTTGTCAAGCTTGCCCCTAGCTAACTGGAATTTTGGATTAAGGATAGGGACCTCTGACCAATCACCCCAGCAAACTGTGGAGCATCACTCCAGTGGTTGAATTTAATGGGGAACCCCCGAGGATGTCTTCCTATATATTTGTCAGAAGATGGATTGCAAACCCATACAGCTGTACTACCCACAGCATGATGTATTGCATCAACCCCAGGTATTCTCTCTCCTATCCATAAATGTGGGGGCCAAACCTATTCAGATGTGTATCAGACCCTGGGTGAGGTGTTGGTGCAAAGCCCAAGCCTTGGGCCAAGCACCTGTGCAAGGACAGGGCCTATACAGCAATGTTGTATTCTCTCGGCGATGCACCGGGCTATTGGCCCAAAGGCCTAGAGAATCACCCTGAGTGGCTGAAAATAGTATTTTGGACTCCAAACATGTGGGGACCACCCATACAGACCATGAACACCCTCTAGGGGTATATGGGAATTTTAGGAACCATTGATGAGCACATTTATGTGTGAAATCTTAGGGCATAAAGCATACATTTTACCACATTGGACAGTTTACTCGGTGCTTTCTTATGCTTTTCAGGGCTTAGGTGAATTATTGTGAAAATGGAAGAGATGATGTTAAGGAGATGTTTTTAAGCTTTTTAGAGGTGTTAATAGCATAGATGCATAGCCCATCGAGTCAGCTTCGCAACGGTTCAAACTGCACTTGATTCCGAATTGAAACAAAGAAGTTACGGTCGTTTCCGTAACGAAGCGCAAAAATGGTCTGTAGGGGTTTATTTATAATTATTGACAGTTGGCCGGGGATAAAGTGAAGCAAAAGTTCGGATTGCAAGGGCCTTAACGCAATAACCAGAAGTTATATTTCCTGTACCCGAAAGATTCTATTTGGAGGGCTCTGGACAGTCCAACTTCAACTTGAGATATCTTGGGCTCCCGAACTCCAAATTGGACGAAATTTGGGTCTATTTTGGGTGATTTTTCGCAAGGAACATAATGGTGAGGCCTATATAAGCACCACTGCTCCACGTTCTCTGAAAGACAGAATGGGTATTTTATTTATTCTTGAAGGAATCCTAGTCATCACCCGTACTCTCTCTCTCTCCTCCAACTTCTCAAGGGCACTTCTGGAATTTCACTTGGGAAAGATTTATTTTGAAAGATATTTTCTCATCTATGGAAAGTTGAAGATGCTTTGATCTTATTGCTTGGAGAAGATATCTACAAAGAAAAGGAAGCACAAGTTAGAATTAGGAACTTACTTTTCTAGAAATAGAAAGTCTATGTAACTAATTTTTTCTTCTCTCCCTCTTTCCATTTATTCTTTTTTTCTTGGGATTCAAGGCATTGTAAAAGAGGAAGGAGAAGAGAATATTCTCTTTTCTTAGGAAATATTTCTCCTGCACTTCCCTCTTCTCTCTTCTCCTCTCTTCCCCCTATAAATATCCCTTGCCCTTTGGCTTGTAACAAGTTAGTTTTTAATTCAGTTTTTAGTTAGTTTCTAGTTCAATTTTAATTTAGTTTTTAGTGTAGTTTTTAGTTCAACTAATTAGTGAAATTTCTTCTTCTCTTCTTCTAGTTTTTGGCTTTCTAAGTTCTAGTTTGATTTTATGTTTTCAATTCCATGGTTGTAATGCTTTTGATTCATGCTTTAATTTTATGTCTTCAATATGGTTGTAATAATTCTAATTTAGTTTCAAGCATCCTAGTCTAAGTTCCTATGTTGATGACAAGACTTGGGGATTTAGAAGAGGAAGCCATGGTAGGAGAAAGCCATGTTAAGTTTATTTAAATATTCATGCAAGCAAGTTCAATCCAATTTAAGCACATCAAGGTATCTCATTCTCTAAACCCTTAATCTCATTCTCCCTCTCCTCTATCTCTCTCTATCTTCTTCGTCTTCTCCCTCTATTTCTTTTATTTTTTATGGTTGTGGTTTGTGGATGCACTTTTATTCCCTTATTTCTTTTAATGTGGTTATTATGTGTGGCTACATTTTTATTCCTTTCAATTTGCATTAGTTTGATAGGTTAGATGCTCATGTGTTAGGACGCCAATTTAATCCCTTAATTTTGTTAGATGCTTATGAGTTAGGATGCATTATTTTTATTAATTTAATTAGTTTAATTTAACACTTTAATCTAGTTCACTTTGCATTACTTTTAAGTTAGTTAAATAGAGTGGCGTATATCTCCTCATGTTCTACCCGTAGCTACGATTGACCCGTACGCTTGCGGTAATTTTTAACTCAAACAAGTTTTTGGCGCCGTTGCCGGGGAGATTATAGTCCATTTTATTTTTTTGATTTTTAAGTAGTTCGAAGTGTTTTAGTTTATTATTTTCTCTTCTTTTTCTTTAAAAAAAAAAAAATCAGTTTTTGAAAACCTCTTCTTGTTTCTCTTCTGTTTCAAATAGTGTGCGCCCAATCTAAAGTCCTTCATATGCCCAAACCCAACCAATCTTGGTGCCCCTTGAGTCGTTGGGTGGTTTGGATTGGCATGTGACTTATCTTTGGAGGTGACCACTCTTGATAACACGAAAACGACATAGTGAGAGAGTTTGAAAACAGAAACGTATAGTAGTCCTCCACTCTACATCAGAATCCACTAGGAGTCGCCCGTAGGTGGCTCGTGAAGACTATATGGGTTCCCTTGCTGTCAACCTATATGGCAACCTTACAGCTTTGGAACCACTGTTTCGATTTTTGAGGGATAGATACACTATCTACCTTGGGCTCCCTCATGTTTTTTTTTTTTTTGTTTAGTGAATTTTTTTCTAGTCTTGTATTTATTTATTTATTTATTTATTTTTATTTTTCTAAGGGAGACCTCAATTTGGGATAGGTGGTTAGTTTAGAATTATGGGAGATACACTTCCAAATAAGACTTTGGGGGAAAGATGGACCTATGCTAAGGCAACCATGATTTTGGAGGAAATGTTTAAATAGGTTAGGGAAGCCAAAAGTAGTGAGATAGAGAACAATTTTGCACCACCCCAGTACAATTTTGCTCCCCAACCCAACTATGGGTTTTCGGGAAATTTTGATTAGTCACATCCCCAGACAATCCATGTTATGGAAGGATGCCCTAATCTTTATGGGGCAGCTATGGTGAAGAGAATGTGAGTCCTCAATTTCAATACAATTCTTTTGGCGCTTACAATTAGGGGTGGAGTGATCATCCCGATTTCTTGTGGGATCAATGGAATAACCAAGCTGGACCACCTAATTTCCAATATCATGGTCAGTTTGGTCCTCCAATGCCCAACCCTCCATTAAATCTCAATGGGCTACCTCTCCTTGAACCATATCACCAACCCCTTGAGTTTCAAAACATGGGTGAGGAGGCTAGACTGAATGAACTTGAGAAATACATAGACCTTCTCACAACAAGCCAAAATACCATGGAGAAGCAACTCTCTCAACTGATCACCATGGTGCAGGAGGAGGAAATGGGTACATTACCTAGTCAGCCTGAACCTAGTCTATGTTACCAGATTCCTGTTCAGAATGAACCACCCCATCCCCAGTTTAATGATATTGAAAGTCCACCACCCTAGTTAGAGTTTAATGAGAGTCATTCCCAACTTGCTGCTTTTCATGATGATTTATTTGTTGAGATTGAGTCTCCTCAGGATATTAGTGAAGCGAGATTTGATGAGCTACTTGGGGAAGTCCACCTTTTGCCTAAAATTTTTTATTTTAGTGAGCCTAGTGAATTTATTGATTTAGAATCAGATTTTCATGATAATATAGAAACTCAGGAAATTCGATCTCCCCCTCTCTCTTTGGAAAACTTAGATAATTGTCATTTTGAGGATTCCATTGTCTCACATGTTGATTTGTCCAAACTTCCTAGGTTTGATGATTTTATTGAGGACAATGTTAGTTATCATGCCTTTCAAGCATATTTCCATGATCCTTATTTAACAAACCAAGTTCTACAAAGAGCGGATAGTTTTATTGCTAGGATTGATTTGAGTAAACCTCTCATTTTTTATGATTATTTTGATGAGGTTATTCATAATCCTTTTTATGCTTATTGTGATCCATTCTTGGTTGGTTTTTGTGATAATGACATGTGTTCTACATTACAAACGGGAGAGAAGGGACGGATTTATGGCCTGGGTTTTAGTGCCTTCATTTTCCACTATCCCATGAGGACAGATTTTTCTATTGGATATTTCTCAGTTGTGCTTCACTTCTATATTATTTCTCGTTTTACTAAAATTCATGGTCGAGTGTTTTCTGGGTCGGAAGCTATTTCTCCATTTACTAGCCATGGATTGCGATTTCTATTGCTACTCCTAGCACTTTTTTGTAGAGCTCATGATTCTTCATGATCCTCTTTGTTGATTATATCTGGTAAACCCCTTCATCTCCTCTCTTATCCTTATTCTTTCTTTTATGCATGCATTGAGGACACTGCATGAATTAAGTGTGGGGGGGGGATGTTGGGCTTAATTGGTGAATTTTGATTGTGGCAATAGTTTGGTTTTGTGCATATGTCTCTTTGATTGCAAAACGAGAGAGAGAGAGAGGGAATTAGATGTCCTAGCATGCGAAATAATAAAAAATCCCTTTTCAAGGACGGTAGTTGGTATGTATCCGGTGATGGGGATTGAGTTGAAAAATATGAGCATTATTTCATTCGATGGCTAGATTCCTATAGGTGTTTTATGGACCCTTTGATCTTTTGGCTAATAGTTGAGACCAATTTGTTTGTGGCAAGACAAGGCATGAAAGTGAATGAAAGAAAAAAAAAAAAAAAGGAAGGTGGAATTCCTTCGGACTAGACAGGGCACTGTGCCTCATGAAGCAGGGTGATTTGATCGAAATTCTTTGGAAGGAAACTCAAAAAGCTCTTGCATCAATGTCTCATTGTCTTATGGATATATGCAAAAAGCGAACCTACCAAGTATTTGGGTGTCTTGTGTATGCTCCACCATGTCATTCAGAGAATAGTAGTGGAGTAGAAATACAGTTTGTGATTGAGAAAAAAAAAACTTTTGCCTTAATGCCTAAAAAACAAAAAAAAAAAAAAAAGTATGGTAAAAAATACTCAAAGCCTAAGTCTTTGGTTCCATTGATATTATGAGTGGTTTACTTGAAGGTGAGTAGTGTTCAGAAAATATGAGGAGATCCCTTAATCTTGATGCATGCTTATTACTTGAATTGATGTGGGGTGATAATATTCAAGTGTGGGGGAACCTTTGGCTCCTTGATCTTTAGTTTAGCATTTTTTGGGATTATGTGCACTGTTCGACTTATGCCATTATTAAAATTTACAGCATTTATTTACAATTGAATTTTGGGTGTATATTCACTGCAAACACTCACGAGACACAACTCGTCCACTAGGGGTAACCTAGAGGTTTAAAGGCTTGTTGCACATGCTAAGTGCAACCGTGATTCCTACGAAAGTGAGTTAAGATTTTTTGCATTCTAGGTTAGCTTATCTTTTGCTTTACTTGAGGACAAGTAACGTTCAAGTGTGGGGGAATCTAATGAGCACATTTATGTAGAAAATCTTAGGGCATAAAGCATACATTTTACCACATTGGATAGAGTTACTCTGCGCTTTCTTGTGCCTTTTAGGGTTTAGGTGAATTATTGTGAAAATAGAGAAGATAATGCTAAGGAGATGTTTTTAAGCTTTTTAGAGGTGTTAATAGTATGGATGCATAGCCCATCGAGTCAGCTTCGCAAAGGCTCAAACTGCACTTGATTCCGAGTTGAAACGAAGAAGTTACAGCCGTTTCCGTAACGAAGCGCAAAAATGGTCTGTAGGGGTTTATTTATAATTATTGACAGTCGGCCGGGGACAAAGTGAAGCGAAAGTTTGGATTCTAGGGGCCTTAACGAAATAACTAGAAGTTATATTTCCTGTACCCGAAAGATTCCATTTGGAGGGCTCTGGACAGTCCAACTTCAACTTGAGATATCTTGGGCTCCTGAACTCCAAATTGGACGAAATTTGGGTCTATTTTGGGTGATTTTTCGTAAGGAACACAATGGTGTGGCCTATATAAGTACCCCTGCTTCACGTTTTCTGAAGGATAGAATGGGTATTTTATTTATTCTTGCAGGAATCCTAGTCATCACCCGTGCTCTCTCTCTCCTCCAACTTCTCAAGGGTACTTCTAGAATTTCACTTGGGAAAGATTTATTTTGAAAGATATTTTCTCATCTATGGAAGGTTGAAGATGCTTTGATCTTATTGCTTGAAGAAGATATCTACAGAGAAAAGGAAGCACAAGTTAGAATTAGGAACTTACTTTTCTAGAAATAGAAAGTTTATGTAACTAATATTCTCTTCTCTCCCTCTTTCCATTTATCCTTTTTTTCTTGGGATTCAAGGCATTGTAAAAGAGGAAGGAGAAGAGAATATTCTCTTTTCTTAGGGAATATTTCTCCTACACTTCCCTCTTCTCTCTTCTCCTCTTTTCTCCCTATAAATACCCCTTGCCCTTTGGCTTGTAACAAGTTAGTTTTTAATTCAGTTTTTAGTTAGTTTCTAGTTCAATTTTAATTCAATTTTTCGTGTAGTTTTTAGTTCAATTAATTAGGAAATTTCTTCTTCTCTTCTTCTAGTTTTTGGCTTTCTAAGTTCTAGTTTGATTCTATGTTTTCAATTCCATGGTTGTAATGTTTTTGATTCATGCTTTAATTTTATGTCTTCAATATGGTTGTAATAATTTTAGTTTAGTTTCAAGCTTCCTAGTCTAAGTTCCTATGTTGATGACAAGACTTGGGGGTTTAGAAGAGGAAGCCATGGTAAGTTTATTCAAGTATTCATGCAAGCAAATTCAATCCGGTTTAAGCACATCAACGTATCTCATTCTCTAAACCCTTTATCTCATTCTCCCTCTCCTCTATCTCTCCCTATCTTCTTCGTCTTTTCCCTCTATTTCTTTTATTTTTTTGTTTTTATGGCTGTGGTTTGTGGATGTACTTTTATTCCCTTGTTTCTTTTAATGTAGTTATTATGTGTGGCTACATTTTTATTCCTTTCAATTTGTGTTAGTTTGATAGGTTAGATGCTCATGTGTTAGGACGCCAATTTAATCCCTTAATTTTGTTAGATGCATATGAGTTAGGATGCATTAATTTTCATTAATTTAATTAGTTTAATTTAACACTTTAATCTGGTTCACTTTGCATTACTTTTAAGTTAGTTAAATAGAGTGGCGTATATCTCCTCGTGTTCGACCCGTAGCTACGATTGACCCGTATGCTTGCGGTAATTTTTAACTCAAACAACCATTACCCACCCCTGGATCCATGTAGACCCCACCTAAGTAGCCAGAATGGCTCAGAATTTAGTTAAAAATGCATTTTGGAGGAAGGGGACCCAATGCCAAACAGACCCCAGTGGGGCCAGCACTATAAATAGAAGAGGGGGTAGTATACATTTCGATTACTACCCCAGCTGAAACAGAAAAGGGAAGAAAGAGAGAAAGAGGAGAGTGACGAAGAAGAAGAGAAGGAGAAGGAGAGGGAAAGAGGAAGAGGAGACCAGAGCTGCCTACCTGCAACCTGTCTCTGTAGCACTTCAATCCTCAGGTAACCATTTTCATCTCCATATGCTGCTGTCCTCAGTATCTCTCTGTTGATCTCTGCTCTGTTGCTAGTGTTCTTGGCTAGTAAAGTCCAGGACACCTTTGACTTGCCTTGGAGTGCTTCAGATCTGACATGCAAAGCTGTTGCATGTAAGATCTAAGCATTTTATATATGATTGTATTGTTGATATACAGCTAGGACTGAAACCAGTCTCTATGCTAGACTACACTGCCTAGTTG
Source organism: Telopea speciosissima (assembly GCF_018873765.1). Taxonomy (NCBI): domain Eukaryota; kingdom Viridiplantae; phylum Streptophyta; class Magnoliopsida; order Proteales; family Proteaceae; genus Telopea; species Telopea speciosissima. Next base: position 47,225,244 of record NC_057920.1, read on the forward strand.
CACCCAGAACAGGCAGTCTGGGCATGGATCTGTACATGCAAGCTGGTCCTGGCTTAGATTAGTGTAGGAACAGCATCCTACCATGAAAGTAGACGTAAAACTGCCCTTGCATACAGCCCAAACCGAGGCTTTGAGCTGGATCATAGCCTGGGTTGCTATTCTCTGAGCTGACAGAACGTAGCTCCTGGTTTCCAAATGAGTAAACGAGAGCCCAAAACCCCTAGAACCATTGGATCATCCATTCCCCCACCAGAGAGTGGGAATGGGGGAGGTGCGCTAACCACGGCCACGGCTAGCTGGGTACAGGCCGAGCCAAGCTTGGACGGGATTGGCCTCCCAGCACCGCCACCCTTGCCGGAGAGTTTGGACCCTGAAGCCCCGGCAAATAATCGACAAGTCATGGATTTGCAGTTGCAGATGCTCCACACCAACGAGATGCTGCGCACCTTCATGAACCAGCCGCTGGCCACGCCCCCCCTAGCTCCGGTGCGCGCTGAGAGAAACTTGCAGCAAAATGGTGGCCGGCGTAGAGCCGAGCCGAGTTGGGCCGCGTCCTCGCACCCATCTCGTCAGAAGACTCCACCTCCATGCCCCAGCAAAGGCGCTCGGCGGGATGAACAAGAACATCGCCAAAGCCTGCGAACAGGGCAGGAAATCGAACCGGCCGGCTCGGTAGCGAGGAGGTCGGTATTTTCTGGACGGATCAGAGAGGACGAACAGTCGAGGAGAGTCCGAGAACAAAGGAAAGACCCGGTTGAAAGGCGCACGTCGAGACAAGGAGAAGGATCTCGTCATACTCCCCGGCGTCAGAGCTCACCTCCCCGAGAAGAACAACAGGGGAGCCCCCGAGGGTCCAACTTCCAGGAAGAAAAAAGAACAAGGAAGGATGGTGAGGACCGAGCTGACCAGAATGGCTGACTACAATGGGACGATCGACCCTATCGACCCCGGGCCGAGGAGCCGGTTGGCTGATCACCTGAAACCGAGCTGGAGAAGCGGCTACGAGACTTGGCGGAGCAAGTGGAGGGGTTGAAGAAACAAGCGACCCCGGACGCCTACTCTTTGGTCGGGTGTCACCTTTAACCTCCCGAGATCATGACCGCACCGCTACCAAACGGGTTCAAACCTCCCCCGTTCGACCGATATGACAGGACGACCGACCCGACGGATCATATCAACTACTTTAATGTGATGATGACCATGTACGGGGGAACTGAGATCGTTTCTTGCCGAGCCTTCCCTGCATCCCTCAAGGGCGCGACGACCTCATGGTTCTCCTGGTTGCCGCCGAACTCCATAAAAAGCTTCGCTCAACTCTGTCGAGCCTTTGTCACTCGCTTCCAGAGTAGTATGAAACATAAGAAGACAACGGTCAACCTCCTCAGCGTGAAGCAAAGGCCCGACGAGTCGATCTGAGCATTTGTCTCCCGCTTCAACAAGGAATCCTTAGACATCAAGGATTTAGATGAGGCCACGGCCCATATGGCTATGAGCACCGGATTGGCCGACATGGACCTTATCAAGGACTTGGCCCGAAAGTCGACAAGAAACCTGGCCGAGCTCTTGGAGAGGTGCAACAAGTTTGCAAATATGGCCGAGGTCCTCCAAGCCCGGAAGGGCAACGAAGGCCGTACCGACAAGAAAAGGCCGACAACAGACGACCGAAGGGAAGACAAAAGGCCAAGGACGTATCGCCGAGTTGAAAGGTCGGATCGAGCTCGGAGCCCCGACTACACTCCATTGAATGCCTCTCGCAAGGAGATCTTGATGCAAATACAAGATGGGGGGTACATCCGCCGACCCCGACGGATGCAAGCGGGGTCATCTCGGAATCCCAACAAATATTGCCAGTTCCACAAGGACACCGGTCACAACACCGAGGATTGTTATCAGCTGAAAAGAGAAATCGAAGAGCTGATAAAAGAGGGCCACTTGAAGCGATATGTCAAAGGAGGCCGAGAAGATCGTGGAGGTCGGCGTCCTGAAGACCGAGATCAAAGAAGAGCCAAGCCTAGGGCCAAAAACAGGCGAGTTGAACAAGACGATGACAAGGTCCGAGTCGAGAAGAAGGAGGACGGGTCCGGGCCGAGCAATGACAAGGGAGCCCCCATATACACTATCCTCGGAGGGCCCGGGCAAGAGACTACTCGAAAGGCTAAGGCAAACGCGCGCTTCGTCGGAGTGGCCGAGATGCCCGCCAAGAAACTCAGCCGGCGGCGACGATCTCCTTCACCGAAGCCGACCTCGAAGGTATAAGTTTACCTCATGATGATGCTTTAGTGGTGCAGGTAGAAATTACGAACAGACCCGTCCACCGTGTATTGGTCGATACCGGCGCATCCGTGGACCTTATGTCACTAGAAGCGCATCGACAATTTGGCTTCGGCGACGAAGCGCTCAAGCGAAGGCACCTCGCTTCACGGGTTCTCGGGAGCTACCGCGACCATCAAAGGCTCGATCGACCTGCTGGTCACAATTGGGCAAGCTCCATGCCAGGTGACGATCCAAGTCAAATTCATGGTGGTACGGTCGGTAGTGGCTTTCAACGCCATACTCGACCGTCCTTCATTGACCGCCCTCCAAGCCATCATCTCCCCGACACACTTGAAGATGAAGTTCCCCACCGAGAACGGTGTCGGCGAGGTCCGAGGCGACCAGAAGAAGGCACGAGAGTGCTACACTACTTTCGTCAAGCAAAACAAGGGTAATGTTCGAGGAATGGTCATGTGCGTCGAGCATCTCCCCAAGGATCAGCGGGATGAGCTTATCGAGAGAAGAGGAGGCCCGTGGAAGACCTGACCCCACTTCATCTCAGCGAAGATGACCTAGCCAAGGTGGTCCAGCTCGAATCACTACTAAATGAAGATCAAAGGAATCGGCTCGGAGTTTTCTTAAAAGCGAACGCCGATGTCTTCGCCTGGTCGGCCGCTGACATGTCGGGCATACCCAGGCATATAGCTGAGCACCGACTCCATGTAGATCCGGGTCGAAAACCAATCCGGCAGAAGAGAAGGAACTACGCACTTGATCGACAAACTGCAATCAAAGAAGAGGTGGAGAAGCTTCGCCGATCAGGATTCATCCGAGAAGAAAAATTCCCGACCTGGTTGGCTAACATCGTCATGGTCCTTAAACCGAACGGGAAGTGGAGAATGTGTGTCGACTACACCGATCTCAACAAGGCTTGCCCAAAAGATGAGTACCCACTACCTCGGATCGACCTCTTGATCGACGCCACGGCAGGTCACGAGATGCTGAGTTTCATGGACGCGTACTCCGGCTACAACCAAATCATGATGCATGAGGAGGACGAGTCGTACACGGCATTCCGAACTGACCAAGAAAATTTCTGCTACAAGGTCATGCCATTCGGATTGAAGAACGCCGGAGCGACATACCAGTGCCTCGTGAACTATATATTCCGCGGGCAGATCGGAAGGAACATGAAAGTCTACGTGGACGACATGTTGGTGAAAAGTTTGAAGGCCGAACACCACTTGGCCGACCTGGAAGAAGCCTTTGGCGTATTGAGGAAGAACCAAATGAAGCTGAATCCTGCCAAGTGTGGATTCGGCGTGACCTCGGGAAAGTTCCTCGGCTTCATGGTCTCTGTCAGAGGCATCGAAGCCAATCCGGCAAAAATCAGAGCCATCCAAGAGATGAGTCCTCCAAGGACGATCCGAGAAGTACAGAGGCCAAACGGACGTGTGGTGGCGTTGGCGATATTCATGTCGAGATCGGGCGACAAGTGCCTACCATTCTTTAAGGCCCTAAAGAATATCCGGAACCCAAAGGACTTTATCTGGTCGGACGAATGCCAGGAAGCTTTTGAAGAGCTGAAGAAATATTTGGAGAACCCGCCTCTTCTCAGCCGACGCGAACCAAAAGAGGAGCTTCAAGTCTACTTAGCCGCTACTCCTGTAGCGGTAGTGCGGTGTTGATCAGGGAAGAGAGTCGAACTCAAAGGCCGATATACTACATCAGCCACGTTCTTGTCGATGCCGAGACAAGGTACTCCGGGTTCGAGAAAGTAGCATTCGCTCTTGTTATGGTTGCAAGGAAACTAAGGCCGTACTTCCAAGCTCATCCGATCGCGGTATTGACCGACCAGCCACTCAAGAAGATATTGCACAAACCCGACGTTTCGGGACGGCTGATTACCTGGGCGGTCGAGCTAAGTGAATACGATATAAGCTATCGTCCGAGGATGACGATAAAAGGACAAGCCCTTACCGACTTCATCGCCGAATGCACGGGGCCCGACCTTGAGGTTGGAGAAGAAAAGACAGTAGAAGAGGTCGGGGCTACGGCCGACCCGATTTGGACCATGAATGTCGACGGCTCAAGCAACTCCGGAGGAAGTGGGGCCGGCCTAATACTGGTAAGCCCCGAAGGGTTTCTGATCCAATATGCCCTGAGGTTCAAGTTTCCCGCCTCGAACAACGAGGCTGAGTATGAAGCCCTTCTAGCTGGACTTCGAGTCAGCAAAGCTATGGGCATAAAGCAGTTGAAGGTGCGAGGAGACTCCCAACTTATGGTCAACCAGGTCAACGGAGACTATGAGGCGAAAGACGAAAGGATGATAGCGTACCTGGGCCGAGCCTGAGATCTGATTTCCGAGCTCGAGCACTTTGAGATGACTCAAATACCGAGAAAGGAGAATGCCGCGGCTGACTCCTTATCCAGGTTGGCCGAGGCTGACCTCCAATATCTGAGCCGGTCAGTATACATAGAAATATTGGAGAAGCCCTCCTTACAAGAAGAAAGCGTAAAGCACATTGAAGAGGACGGGCCGACCTGGTTGGACCCCATTGTCAACTACTTGGAGAATGACCTGCTCCCGGGGAACCGAGACGAAGCAAGGAAGGTCAAGATCCGAGCTTCCAAGTACTCGATGGTCGACGGAGTGCTCTACAAAAGAGCAATCTCGGCCCCTCTTCTCCGATGCTTGGGACCAAAGGGGGCCGAGTATGCATTAGCAGAGGTGCATGAGGGAATATGCGGGAGTCACATGGGTGGCCGAGCTCTTGCATACAAGATACTTCGGCAAGGATTCTATTGGCCAAGAATGCAAGAAGAGGCCATGAGATACGTGAAGACGTGCGAGAAGTGCCAACTGTTCACGCCAATCCCAAGCCGACCAGCAACAAAGTTAACCTCAATGCTGAGCCCAATCCCATTCGCTATGTGGGGAATGGACATTCTCGGAGATTTCACCCCGGCATCGGGAAACAGAAAGTACGTAGTAGTAGCGATCGATTACTTCACCAAGTGGGTCGAGGCCGAGCCCCTTGCCACCATCATGGAGAAGAACATGGAGAAATTCTTCTGAGATAAGGTCATCTACCGATTCAGGCTACCGAAAGTTCTTATCACTGATAATGGCACGCAATTCAATAACCCGACCTTCCGAGAGTTCTGCGAGCACTTCTACATTGACTTCCGACCCATCTCGGTAGCTCATCCACAAGCAAATGGACAAGTAGAAGTGTCCAACCGAACATTACTCGCCGGCATTAAGAGAAGGTTAGATGAGGCCAAGGGGAGATGGGTAGAAGAACTCCCAAGCGTCCTATGGGCATATCGGACGACTGTAAGAACTCCAACCGGGGAGAGTCCTTTTCGCCTCGCTTATGGGATAGAAGCCCTTGCCCCGGTTGAAGTTATGGCTTCATCGTACCGAGTGCTCAACTTCGATGAGAAGACCTATGAAGATGGGCTGAGAGCCAATCTTGACTTCCTCGATGAAGTCCGAGAAAAAGCCCTACTCCGGAACGCGGCGTACCAACAGAAGACGGCAAAGTACTATGACTCAAGAGTCAAAGAGTGGCACTTCCATCAAGGGGACCTTGTTCTCAGAAAACTCAGTGCATCCCAGCCGAGGCAACAAGGAAAATTAGCACCAAATTGGGAAGGCCCGTACATAGTCTCCAAGCAAATTCGCCCTAGCACGTATCGCTTGCAGACTCCGGGGGGCAAGAAGGTACCGAGACCTTGGAACTCAGAAAATTTGAAGAAGTTTTTTCAATAATTGAGCATGCTTGTATTCGGCTTCAGTTCCGACATTTGATTCAATAAAGTCTTTCTCCACCACTTAACGTATTTGCAAGCTCCCAAGTCAAAGTCGTAAGACCGGTCCTCATAGACTTGGCCGACATCAAAGACCGACCCTCATAGGTCGGCAGCAAAGTCATAAGACCGGTCCTCATAGACCTGGCCGACATCAAAGACCGACCCTCATAGGTCGGCAGCCAAGTCGTAAGACCGGTCCTCATAGACTTGGCCGACATCAAAGACCGACCCTCATAGGTCGACAGCCAAGTCGTAAGACCGGTCCTCATAGACCTAGCCGACCTCTCAAGAGCAGACATCCCTATTTGGCCGAGCCTAACAAAATACAAAACTAAGCTAAGGCATTAGGCTCGGCCAGGAAGATACTCGGCCACGCGTCCGCTTATATGATAGCCTCTCCAATCGGACCGAAGGGAACGGTGAATTAACCAACCAAGGCGAGGATCCCATTGACCTCGGGCATGGCATGGCCAAGCCGCCGACCACATGAGGCATGGGTATAAAAAAAAAAAAAAGAGACGAGTTCCTAAGCTCGGCTAGCGAAACGACTCGGCAGTTTGGCCACAAATAGAACATAATATACAAGGAAAAGAAGGCTAAGGGCGTCGAGTTAAAATACTTAGACAAATTCTGGCAAAAATAAGTTGTTTCATTCATTATAAGCAGACTGATTGGCACGGTTACAAAATGGGCAGTCCGGCCCCCAAAAAAAATAAAAAAATAAAAAAATAAAAAAATAAAAAATAAAAAAAATTACATCTCGGTCTCCTCGGCGTTGGACTTAGAGGCGACCTCGGAAGTGTCCACAGCAATAGGCTCGGCAGCAGGGTCTTGTGGTCCAGCTCCTAGAGGGAAGACGTCGGTCGAAGCAGGTGCCTCCAGGGGCAGAGCCTGGGTGACCTCGGCTCCCTCCTCATCTCCCATCTCCCCGGCAAAGGTAGTCACATCATCATCAAAACGGGAGAGATTGAGATTAGGGTATGCCGCCTTGATCTCGGCCAAAAGCTCAGCTCGGCCTGCCTCAAAACCTTCGGCGTAGGGAGGCTTCCTGATCTCATGGCAGACATCGGCGTACTCCTCCGATTGAAGATAGTCGCTGACTGCCTCGCTCCGAGCCGTGGCCAGATCTTCCTTGGCCTTCTCCTTCACCTCGGCAAGCTGAGCCTGCAGAGCCCGAACCTTCTCTCTCTGCCTGACCACCTCGGCCTGAGAGCTCTCCACTTCGGCCTCAGCAGCAGTGAGCTTCTCTTGGGTCTCCTGATGCCTCTGAACGGCATCCTGGGCATCCTGATAAGCCTTCTTGCACTGGACGTCCAAGGAATAGTTCTCGGTCAGGAGCCGCTCGAAGCCGAGCATGGTCTCCACTGCCTTGGCGAAGCCCTACAAAAAAGCATGAGAACAAAAATTAAGACAAACTACACAGATCATATCTAATTACAAAAGCCGACAAGGAAACTTACCATGTTGAAATCTTGAAATAGAGTGGAGAGGAGCTCGGGGTCAGACAGCGCCTCGAGCTTCTCCTTGTCGGCTGGAAGCCGACCTACATCCAGCCATTCTTTGGCGTGAGCGGCCGACGTCAAAGCTGAGTCCCCTGGGAAGAGACGCCAGGTCGGCCTCACAGGAACGTTGTTGGCCGAGGCCCTCCCTAAGATGTATCGGGAGATGTTGGTGGGAGAAGCCACGGGCGGAAGGCCACCACTCGTCAGATTGACCGAGAGCTTCTGACGCTTAATGTCTCTCGACGGGCTCCTCTCGCCTTTTCGGCCTTTCCCCTTCCTCGGAGACCCGGCTGGGCCCGTATTCTTCTCGGCCTCAAGGCCGACCACAGCATCCGATGGCCCCGGCATCACGGCCTTGCCCTTGGGGGCCTTGGAGGACTCGCCCCGGGGCTTCTTCTCTGCATTTTTCTTCTTTCGATCCGCGATGGTCTCGGCCCTTAGCCGAGCTGTATCCATAGGGGGAATGTGGCCGACCACTGCAAAGAAACCGAGAAAATCAAAAATAAGTCAGAAAAAGAAAAGAAAACCAAGTAATGGGGTCAGTTCGGACAACGGAGACGGGCTCGGCTCGGGCTCCTACCAGGGGTCATATGCCACCTCTGAAGAAACCCCTCGTCCTGAAGCTGGAGGACATCGAAGGGCGGATGCTTGAGGATCAGGTCGAGCGAGGTCATCTCGTTCTCGGTCAGGGGTAGTATCCTATTGACGTAGTTCAGGTTCATCTCCTTCCACTCGGTTCGGAGAGGGCTGTTGGGAATGGAAGCGAAGAAAAAATGAGGCTTCCAATACTTATTGAAGGTCGGTGTGCCGACCAGAAATTTGTGGCTGCCCAGAGCCGCACTCTTCCCCGATCGGCGGCAGAAGTAGTACCACCCCTTCTCGGGAGACTTCTTCAAGAAGAAGAGCCGAGAAAAAAGCGCCACGCTCGCACCTCGGCCCATCTCGTAGAACAAGGCGTAGAAGCTGTACACGGCTAGCCAAGAGTTCGGCACCAGCTGACCAGGAGACAGGTGGAAGTGGTCCAAGATCTGGTCCACCAGGCTGAGAACGGGGAGCCTGAACGCATACTTGAAGGGTGTCTCGTACAGAGCCACCTCGCCGGGCCTGATGAAGCAGGCCATCTCCCCGGGGTTAGGAACTCGGAGCTGAATGTCCTCGGGGATGGCGTAGGTCGTCCTCAGATAGTCGAGGTCGGCCTTCGTGATCGTGCTCGGAACGGTGCCGACACTGCCTTCCTCGGGCTCAGGGGCGTCAGCAGACGAGCTGACCGAGCCAACCCCCACCTTGGACAAATCTCCCTCACTTGATTCCTCATCGGATGAGGACGACCCAGAGTTCTCGGCTCGGTCTGCGGCTATGGATTGGGCCGCGTGGTCAAACTCCAGGAGTAACGGAGGCTTGGCCACCTCGGCCTGACGAAGCTCCACTACATCGGGCTCATCTGAGGTCGAGCCCAACAGGTCTATGGTGGGAGAACGAGCAGGGAGCTCTCGACTCAGACTCGCGCCCTCTGTCGCCCTGGCGAATAGCTCGCCCTGGCGAACAGCTCGCCCATGGGACTACTACCAACTGACATACTGGGCGGAGAAGACTTACTGGTTGAAGAAGAGCTGAGCGTAAACGAAGTAACGGCCGAGTCGATCACGAACGAAGCAACGGCCGACTCGATCACGAGCAAGTAAACGACGAGATCTACCGAGTTGAAGGATCCAAGCTTACCGAGAAGTCAATAACTTAAAGCAGTGAGGAATGAATAGTTAGGAGTCGCCTATTTATAATCCTTAGGTTTTACTGATCCAACGGCCGACCAGAGCTCAGCATGATCCAACGGCCCAGATCAAAGGACGTTTCGAATTCCTGAGCCTGCCATAATGACTCTGCTGACGTGGTACTGACACCCAACCGTCAGGTCGTGCACCGTCAAATCCGCAGCAATAAATAAGCTCGGCTCAACCGCAAGAATTTTCCAGATAAACGACCAGGAAACTTCACTCATCAGTGCCGAGCCGACCCCTGATGAGTGGGGGGGCCTGTGATGAGGCATAAAACACCCCGCCTGTCAGAGGCTGCCACGTGGCTGACCCGACCGCTGGCCGGGAACCTATTTGGGCCGAGCAGGAGATTGGGCCGACCCCATCTCCGATAAGTCACCCGACAAGGCCAGACTCGAGCGAGCTAGCCGGTGGTAGAGACCGAGCCCATACAGGTCAGCCATAGACTCCTAGCCGAACTCATGGCCGAGACCAACCTCCCGAGCCGAGCTCCCTTGCCGAGCTCCTCTGCCGACCCCCGAGCTGACTTTCGAGGCCGAGCCCTCCTCCATTGAGGCTCCCATAGCACCCCACCGGGGATCTCCGGGCCACGTCAACACATCCCAAGAATCGTGGGATAGGGATCGAGCCACGATACCCGCGCATCACGGAATCGCACTCTACATGGACTCTTACCTTAATAAGAGTCCGACCCCGAAAATAACTCTCCACTCCGCTCTACGCGAGAGAACCTTTCGAAAGAAGGACTCCTACCATACTAGGACTCTGCCAACCGTCTCGTCTCCTCCTCACTCTATAAATACCTAGGTATGGAGCACCATTCCTCATCTTGCTTTTTACTACGCAGTTACGCTGTCGCGCTAGAGACCTGACTTGAGCATCGGAGAGTCCTAGGTCGGAGCCACACCGGCCCTCTTGTGCTCATTGCTTGGTTTTTGCAGGTTCATCCACGGGCGAACCAAGTACCGGAGGTTTTCACACGCAACAGGTTGGCTATTGGAGGAGGAGGAGGAGGCAAGGCTCTTCGCAGCTTCCTTACACTGGAATCTGCAAAACAAACAATCCATAATCAACCTGACAATTCTTATCCATTAAATCAAGTCCATAAGGCTTTTGAATGGTGAACACAAGAAAAGGTTGAGATTTGTTATTTGAAAACTGATCCAAACGTAGACTAGATTATAACTACCCATACCTGCAGAAACCATTCCCAACTGCATCTGCATGAAGAAGATGACACAGATAAGGAATACCAGAATGGGTGAATGAGAAAAGGAACAGATACCCATATTCTCTACTAATAATGCTAAGGACATACGTACATACACATCTCCTCTCCTAAAGCTTTTCAGCTACTTATATAGTGAATGACATGTTTCCTCGCCTTGCCCTTGTCAACAATTAGCTAGGCTAATACAATCATGCTTCCCACTACCTCTTTACTAATTTTAAATTCACAAGTCAATAAATCAGATAGTCTTATGTGAGAGGGATTGATGTTGTCAGTTTGATGAAAGGACTCGGCCCTTGACCTAATATGCCAATATTCAGGTTGTCAACCCACACGAAGTCTAAAGCATCAAATTTTGTCTATGTGTAGATGGGAGTAGTAGTTGATCGTATAGTGTCTAGTACTAGCACTTCTCTATAACCATTTAAAATAAAAAATATCTCTTGTATTATGTAATGTGAAGGATCCAAAATTTTCAATGCAAAATTAAGGTCTTTTTGGCGGTTCATGTTTGTCTTGACATGCCTCCTTTTTTTTTTTTTTTTTTTTTTTTTTTTGGGGTAAACACCTTATTTTTTTTCCGAGAGAGGGTGATGTAACAAAAGATAAAAAGTCAACCATACATACACCTGAGATTTTTTTTTTTTTAAATCAAGGGACACTTCATTAGATAGCGTACTAAAATAGTAGGTGATAAACCATAAATATACGAGCCAATCTCGATCTGCCACATGGCACGGTAGGAAGAAGATAGTGACCCAGGCCTAGCTACATTGAGACTCATCCTTGGCCCAAGAGGAAGAGACCTAGTAGGTCACTCAAGGACCAAGATCACTACACGGGTCAGCATGATGTCACCACAATGATCTAAATCATCCTATCGACAAAGGGAACCTTATCCCAAAGAAGAAGTATCTTATCCGTACTCAACCCTCAAGGATCCTATCCAATACGGAGGGAAACACATGTCCATCTGCTAGGGAACACCTTCCCTACCCGGACTCTACCTCCTAAGAGGAGGTGATCTACCACGTGATGGACTCTACTACCTAGGAGACTATCACCAACTACCTAGACTCTCCACCGCCATACACAACTGTAAATACCCAGGTAATCTACCCCCTTAGGGGGATCTTGAATTCCAACAATTCATTTGTTGCTCAGAGAGATCTAAGTTAGGCATCGGAGAGTCCTAGGCCGGGACCACACCGGTTTTCCCTTGTCCCTGACGTCCTTTTGCAGGTTGCGGCACCCAAAGGACCACCCGACGATTTCTTGACGCAACAGTAGGATCATTATACGGAAAAAGAAAAAGGGACGCACTCAGTGCATGAGGCTCCCACCACTGCGGGGTCTTGGGAGGGTCATAATGTACGTAGTCTTACCCTCTTTATGATTTACCATGTTTTTGTCTCCTAGAAGTATTGAACCCAAGAACTCTCCGATGTTGATTTTAGAAAAGCAAACAGTAGGAAATCTTTAGTCCCACATTAGTTTCAATTTGGTGATTCTGTTCTTCATTGATTTTTCTGCAAATCAAAGAAATAGACTTGGGAATTGGGATTAACCAAGTTGTATCCATCATCTTTCCTTTTTTTTTTTTTTTTGTTGGGTTAAAAAGTTGTATCTATCATCAAGGAAAGTATATTTATAGAGTAATTGGGTCTGAGATTGGTGGGTTTTATGATTGTGATTATGTTGAGTTGTGTTGCATCAAGAAATCGTTCGGCCGTCCCTTCGAGTGTCGTAACCTACAAAAGGACCAAGGGTGACAATGGAGAACTAGTGTGGTTCCGGCTTAGGACTCTCCGATGCCAAAGTTAGATCTCCTGAGCAAACAGATGAATGAATAGCATTCAAGATGAGTTAAGATGTCCCTCGATGTGGTTGAGTACCTTTCCTTTTATAGTAGAGCATGGCGGTGTGGAGAGTCCTGGTTGATGGTGAGTAGTCTTCATAGTTGACAGAGTCCCTGGGTAGCAGGGTTCATCTCTAATTGGTTGTCTTCCCGTGAGACGTAGTGTCTTGATAGACTTGGTTTCCTTGGTGGATAGACCCATCTAAGTGGTAGATGAGGTTCCTGGTGTATGAGTCCGTTCAGACAACGTGACTGATAGGCGGTGGCCTAGGGTCCTTCGTGACCTGTTCTGTTGATGGCGGTGGTCGTCGTAGCCCAGGGATGACTGCGCCCTGGGAGATCTACGCCCAGGGTCTTCAGTTCACGCCCAGGCAGTCCGTGCCCAGGGTGGTCCATGCCCGGGGGTCGGTCAGCGCCCAGGGCAGATCCGTCCTCGGGGTCCTGCGGTCCGCGCCCGGGGTTTGTGGTCTGGTTTGGGTCGAATCCCTCCTTGGTTCGCCTGTTTGGTTCTGGTCCTGAGTTGGCCCTCCTTCTTGGGTTAGGACACGTGGCACTCCCTGATTGGTCAGGGTGATTTTGGGTTTATCAAGTTGTTAATAAAGATTTATGAATGTATGATATTGATGATGACCTTCGTACTCTATATATATTTTTTTAATGGGTACTGAAGGAAGAGCATAAATTGATGTTTTGTATCAATTCAATTGTTATCCAAGCTTCTGTGCTTCCCAGTTATTTATTTAGTTCTTTGCCTTCTGAAAGTAATCCGTGAAGATCAGAGTATGAAAAACTTTTCATTTCTTTTCTGTTATGTTTTTCTTATGGGCTCTTAGTACAGAGCAAGAAGGAGAACAATAGCTTAGTTTCAGAGTAAACAACAAGACTCCTGTAATGGCAGTAACTCGTCACATTCATGCAAAGGGGCAAAAAGTTAGAAAACATAAATCTCTCCGCTTAAAAGCCATTAATTAGATGCTTTGCTTGCTATATGAAGAAGAAGAAGAAGAAGGAGGAGGAGAAGGGGATAAATCTGTCAATTTCACTATTTTCTATTGAATATGTGTTAAGGGTAAAATGGACTTTTTGTTAGAAGTAGGATTCTAGGCAATCAGTATAAGACTTGACAGAATCTGCTTGTATATAAATGTATATATATACCTGAATGAAATATAAAATAAATAAAAAAATAAAACACCTTACAGTACCACGATGACTGTCTTCTTATTCCTTTGAAAGTAGCAAACAACAACACATGTGGAGTCGTACAAAGTGTACTTTCCTTAAGGTGTTGAACGCCCCCTATATGTGCAGACCCGGGTTGACCTTGGCATTCTACCTCCAAGATAAAATCACTTCAATCACTATTGGCAGCACCCAAAAGTGATTACAATATGGAGTACCTGAAGGTATTTACTCAGCAATCAGGAGGAAGAAGAAGAAGAAAACAATATAAATAGAATGCAGAGAGAACACTATTTAAAGAGAGAACAGAGAAACACTTGAACGAATTGTGTCTTTGAAGCTCAAAGCCCATCTCTATTTATAGGCCCACTGGTACCTGTACGTATGGGTTGTGTCTTTACACACCTGTACATGTACAGACATGTATACCCCCATATACAGATCCCTCTATGTATAGGTATGTGTACATACCATGTCCCTACATATGGGTGCATGTATATGCATGTGTCTATACGTACAACAATGCATGTGCATGATGACTACTATTCGGATAAGGTTTCATGTATGTGGTCCATGTATCTCTTTTACCATCTTTGACCAAAAGAATATATAGAGTACACCCACACCCATACCCGTACCCGCCTCAACCTCGACCATGACCACGGCCATGACCTGGCTCGGCGCGTGCACGCTTGTGTGAAAAGCACCCCGGACCCCAACCTCACACATGGGACAAGGGAGACTTCCCTTAGAACTTTATGTCCCTTGTAAGTTACATGAACTCTTATTAGCTCACCATTCCACTTGTCCATAAGCAATGTGGGACTAAACTTGAAGAGGTACTCAAGCCTTTCTAAGTTTCCTTACAAGTTTACACAAGAGGTCCATGGTTCAAGTCACCATGCACACAAACACACAAGTGTTCCAAATAAACCAAAAATGGAGGGAATGAGGTTTTTCGTATTTGAAACTTTAACATTTCAAAAAGACTTTTCAAAAAGGAATCTTTGAAAACACTTTTTAAAATACAAATTCCAACAATCCCCCACAAGTTTCAAAATATTGATAAAACGGAACAGATTGTTAAGTAAATTTAGACATAATAGGACACATCGTTGGAGGTGTCTTTCGGATTTGAACCTACACTAGGTCTGATGAATTACGCTACAGAGTACGGGTTAAGTCAGACTTCTTGAACCTTTTCTCTTCTGTGTAGCTGGCTAGCTCACCATCCATATCCTACTAGTCGAAGTTCGGACCTCGTCTTAAATATAACATTGGACATTATATGGCCTTGTCCCTATTTTGGTCTCATGAATGTTAAAAGAGTTCGCCTCTTAAAACTCTTATCGGCAGGCTGCCACACCTCCTACATTCATTTAGGTTAGCCAATGTGCACCACAGTTAATACATCCCCACATTTCATAGGATTCGGCTAATTAAGAGTCTTATAACTCAACTTCTTTTCATTGTGGTGGTACTACTTTACCATCTAACCAGAATGAGCAAATACATAGTAGTACGATACAAGTCTCCTAGTGACTTCGTTTATACCCTTTAAACCTAATTCAGGATTAGTCCTCTTCACATAGGTTGGATTTCCATCACATGACCTATGACACAAGCCTCAAGCTCATTCCTTTAGATGCTTCATTAAGAAGTATTGTAGGCATAGGTTTTGTGAACACATCCGCAATAGTCCTTTCAGATTTCACATAGTCAATAGTTATTGTCCCTTCACTTATATATTGCCTAACAAAATTATGACGTAGACGAATATGTCTCCTTTTTCCATTGTACACCCTATTCTTTGTTTTTGCTATAGCTGCCATACAATCACAGTGAAGTGAGATAGAAGGCACCAGTTTCGGCCATAATGGAATATTCATCACAACATTCTTGAGCCATTCGGCTTCAGTTCCTGCCTTTTCTAAGGCAATAAATTCAGCTTCCATGGTGGAACCTGTACTACATGACTGATTTACAGATTTTCGAGAAATTGCTCCACCACCTAGCGTGAATACACACCCACTAGTTGCTAAGGATTCATTCGTATCTGAGATCCAATTAGCATCACAATAACCTTCTAGTACAACCGGTATTCCACTATAATGAATACCATAATTCATCGTACCTTTTAGGTACCTCATCAATCTGTTAATAGCATGTCAATGCTCTTCGCCAGGGTTATGAGTGAATTGACTCAACTTCCCAACGGCTAAAGCAATATCCAGCCTTGTGCTATTCATCAAATACGAAACAGAACCAATAATCTGAGAATATCTCTTTTGATTAACTGGTTCACCCAAATTCTTTCGTAAATGGCATATCTGATCAAAAGGTGTCTTCACAGCCTTTGAATCAAAATAACCATACTTTTTAAGCATATTCTCAACATAGTGAGCTTGAGATAAGATAATTACTTTCTCCTTTCTGATCATTTTGATTCCTAGAATCACATCAGCTTCACCATGTCTTTTGTGTCAAAGTTAGATATCAAAAGACTCTTGGTTTGTTTCACTATATCCATACTAGTTCCCATTATCAACATGTCATCGACATAAACTAGTATAAACACACCCTTTCCTTGATGAAATTTACTATACAAACATCTTTCTACATCGTTGACCAGAAAACCATTTGATAGTAGTACAACATCAAGTTTCATGTGCCACTGTTTTGGTGCTTGTTTTAGTCCATATAAAGACTTTACCAATTTGCACACCTTTTGTTCTTGTCCAGGTACACTACAATCTTTCGGTTGTTTGATATAAATCTCTTCCTCCAAGTCACCATTTAAAAATGCTATCTTGACATCCATTTGACGTATCACCAAATTATATATAGACGCTATAGCTATCATAACTCCTATAGTAGTGATTTTGGCTACAGGAGCAAAAGTATCAAAATAGTCAATATTTTTCTTTTGTCTAAAACCTTTGACTACTAGTCTTGCTTTAAACTTGTCAAGTGAACCATCCGCTTTCAATTTTTTACGGAATATCCACTTAGTATCTAATACCTTAGATCCTTGTGGCAAGTCAACAACTTCCCAAGTATGATTGGATATGATTGAATCTAACTCAACTTTTATTGCTTCCTTCCAGAACACAGCATCCTGAGATGTTACTGCTTCTCTTTAGGTAACAGGATCCTTATTTATAAGATAGACAAGCAGTGAGGTTCCTCGTTTATTAAATAAACTATCCAATCATGTCTATAATACTTAGACATATTTCTTCATTTGCTTCTTCTTAGTTGACTTGTATCATCATCATTTAACACATAATCATCATCATAAATATGATCATCCACAACTTCTTTTTTAATTTCTTTTTCTAAGTTCAAATCACCATTATCATCCTTATTAGCAAATAAATTCATCTTATAAGGGAATATATTCTCAAAGAATTCAGCATCTCTGGACTCAACAATATCATATTCTTCACATACACCTTCTATGGTCTTTAGTACCATCAACCTATATGCATTACTGTGCAACGCGTATCCTATAAATACGCTATCAAAAGTCTTAGAACCAAGTTTTCTTTTCTTTGGTTTCGGTATTAGTACCTTCACCAAACAGCCCCAAACTCTTAAGTGTTTAATACTAGGCTTTCGATTGTGTCATAACTCGAAAGGCAACATATTCGTCTTTTTGTGGGGTACTCTATTGAATATATAACAAACCGTTAAAATAGCTTCCCCCCCATATTTCAAGAGGTAATCCCGAACTTATTAGTAATGAATTCATCATTTCCTTCGAAGTCCGATTTTTCCTTTCGGCTATACCATTCAATTCTGATTGATAAGGAGCAGTAGTTTCATGTATGATGCCATTACTTTCAAGAAAATTAGAGAGATTAAAATACTCTGAACCTCTATCAATTCTAGGTCTTTTAATTCTCTTTCAAAGTTGATTTCCAACTTCCGCCTTATATGAAATAAATCCATTACACGCTTCATCTTTTGAAGCAAGCAAATAAATCATAGTATACCTTGAATGGTCATCAATAAATGTTACCATGTATTTCTTACCACCTCTTGATTCTAGTGACTTAAAATCACATAAATCACTGTGAACAAGTTCAAGAATATTACTTTGTCTTGTCACAGACTTATGTGACCTCTTAGTAAACTTGGCCTCAACACAGATAGAAAACTTGTCTAAGGAGGGTTTGATGTTTCTATCAATTAATCCCAACTTGCAAATCTTATTAATGTAAGCAGCACTACAATGTCCTAACCTAGCATGCCATATATCATAAGAACCAACAAAGTAAACAGAACTAGATATTTCATTCATTGTATCAGAAATACTTAGTACAAATAGCCCATCACTTAGGTAACCCTTTCCTATGAATACATCATTCTTCACCAATATCATCTTGTCAGACTCAATAGACAATTTAAATCCAGCCTTGTTCAAGATTGGCATAGACACCAAGTTCCTTCTTATTTCGGGAACATGAAGAACATTATCCAAAATTAATGTCTTTCCCAAGGTCAATTTCAAAGTGATTTGTCCCTTGCCGACAACAATCGAAGTATTAGAATTTCCCATAAATACCATTTCACCTGTGAGAACAGGTGAATATTTGGAAAACATACTTTGATCCCCACTAATATGCCGAGTGGCATCGGTATCGATAACCCAATCTTTGGGTTTATCCACCATATTCACTCCGGTTACCATAGCAGTGAAAATCTCGCTTTCAATGAGATTAACTTTCTTCTCATTGTTTTTTTTATTTCGGCAATCCTTTTTTAAATGGCCTGGCTTGCCACAGATGAAGCAATTACCCTTTTTCTTCTTGAAGCTCTTATCCTTCTTAGTTTGAAGGTTCTTCTTGAATGGTGATTGCTTTCCGGTTTCCATAAGGTTTGCTTTGAGTTTGGTCAACCCATTTGCCTTGTCAACCTTATGCTTTTCTCTATTCCTTTCCTTAATTTTAATTCGAACCACAAATTGCTCAAAGGTCCATTCTTTCCTCTTATGCTTCATAGCCAGTTTGAATGCATTCCAAGAGGAAGGTAATTTTTCAATCAAGGAATTGGTAACAAAAACATCGGGCAATATAATATTCTCTTTGGCCAATCTTCCAATAAGTACTTGGAAGCTGTCAACCTGAGGAGATATTTCATGTCCATTATTGATCTCAAAATTGAGAAAATTTGCCACCACATATTTGCTGCTTTCCACATCTTCAAGATTATACTTCTTGATGAGCGCTTCCCAAATCATATAACCAAACTCAAATGAATTGTAAACATTGTACAACTAAAGAGAGAGAGCGTTTAATATATGATTTTTGCACTGGAAGTCTGCCTCTATCCATGCCAGCCTTTTTGCCTCACATATAGCATCATCACTTTTGTTTGGCTTGGGTTCTGTTAAGGCAAACGCCACCCCAATTTATGGCAAAGCAAACAGCATCATTTGTTTCCAGCATTTGAAATTTTGACCGTTAAATTGGTCAATTTTGTCAAACTCTAAAACAATCCTCATTTTCACCATCGAAGGCTGAAGAGCGCTCATCGAGGGCACAACATTAGTCGGATGAGAAAACATGGTAGGCAATACAAGATTTGCAGCAACATTTGGATCTGCCCCATCGGTAAGATTGACATTAAGTGCATCTGAACCAGAATCAGTAGCCATGTTTTATACCTATTTCAACACCTTAAGCTTTTTATAAGTTGGATTCTAGGCAATCGGTATAAGACTTGACAGAATCTGCTTATATATAAATATATATATATACCTGAATGAAATATGAAATAAATACAAAAATAAAACAACTTACAGTACCACGATGACTGTCTTCTTGTTCCTTTAAAAGTAGCAAACAACAACGCAAGTGGAGTCGTACAAAGTGTACTTTCTGTAAGGTGTTAAACGCCCCCTATATGTGCAGACCCGGGTTGATCTTGACGTTCTACCTCCAAGATAAAACCACTTCAATCATGATTGGCAGGACCCAAAAGTGATTACAATACGGAGTACCCGAAGGTATTTACTCAGCAATCAGGAGGAAGAAGAAGAAGAAAACAATATAAACAGAATGCAGAGAGCACACTATTTAAAGAGCGAAAAGAGAAACACTTGAACAAATTGTGTCTTTGAAGCCCAAAGCCCATCTCTATTTATAGGCCCACTGGTACCTGTACGTATGGGTTAATTGTGTCTTTACACACCTATACATGTACAGACATATACACTCCCATATACAGAGCCCTCTACGTATAGGTATGTGTACATACAATGTCCCTACGTATGGGTGCATCTATATGCATGTGTCTATACGTACAACAATGCATGTGCATGATGACTATTATTCAGATCCTGCCTCGACCTCGACCACGACCACGGCCTAGCTCGGCTCGGCTCGGCTCGACTCGACACGACAGGTGCGCGTGTGTGTGAAAAGCACCCCGACCCCAACCTCACACATGGGACAAGCGAGACTTCCCTTAGAATCCTATGTCCCTTGTAAGCTACATGAACTTTTATTAGCTCACCATTTCACTTGTCCATAAGCAATGTGGGACTAAACTTGAAGAGATACTCAAGCCTTTCCAAGTTTCCTTACAAGTTCACACTAAAGGTCCATGGTTCAAGTCACCATGCACACAAACACCCAAGTGTTCCAAATAAACCAAAAATGGAGGGAATGAGTTTTTTCAGATTTGAAACTTTAACATTTCAAAAAGACTTTTCAAAAAGGAATCTTTGAAAACACTTTTTAAAACACAAATTCCAACATTTTTCCATTCAACCACTAACAGCAAACTAACACCGTCAGATTTCAAGGGGTGTCAAGTAATTGTTTGAAAAGTTGGGGATAGTAAGCAAAATGTCTATAGTCTAGGGGGTGTCCAAGTAATTTTCTAAATAATTTACACAAAAAATTGCTCTCTTCTCGACCTTCGGCATTTCCATTAGCAAAGATAAAGAGCTAACACAAAATTAAATCATCCATTATCAACAAATCGATATCTTGGTCTCTCTTAGGTATCCCAACTTTTTTTTTTTTTGGCTAGAAGATCATTTGTATTAAAGAAGAAAGAATATAGAAATGTAAAAAGATTAGGATCCAAGGAGCCAACTAGCAACTACATACTAGCTAGAAAAGACTCTACCAAGTTCGGCATTGCCATCAATGACAGAGGCTAACCTGCTACACAAGAACTAATATTGAATACGAAATCTTGGCCTACATTGGGCATCATGTCAATAATCGGGTCATCGTGCATAGAGGGGGCATGTAGACTTGAATAGACGAATCCATGAGCCTTGCTGCTGATTTTGCCAAGAAATCAGAAATTGGATTGGCCTCTCTAAAACAATGCGATACCTTCCAATCAATCGACAAGAGAATGCTTGGAGGGACACCAATTCTGCCTCACAAACCATGGGACAAGATTTCTAGATGCCAGAATGTTAGCATACAAAGTGCGATCCAGCGGAAGCAAATACAAGATCATGGATATCGATGGGAGATGTCATTCAATAACAGAACAATATAGGGATCGATCATTACCTAGAGCCTCACAGATGTAAGACCTCTAGCCTATAATAGCTCTTTCTCGATCGTTCCACACACCACGCGAAGCTTTGCATTCCCCGCTCGGTCAAGCTAACTCCTCCACACTTCTAAGAGCACAAAAGCTTGGACTATCTCTAAGATCAAACACTAAGAGAAGGAGAAGGAGAAAATGGTTATTGGGAGGGAGAGGGAGAGCTCTATGATTTGGGTTCCTTGTGCATTCTTTTGAGTTTTTGGCAATCTCTAGTAATATATAAGATATGCCCAACTCTCTTCCCAAATTGGCAGCTCACATAGGCAAGGCATATTGAGTTTTCTATTGGGACTTAATTGTTAGCCCATCTAATCTTTTCCAACAAGGAAAGATAAACATTGCTAGGGGAATCAAATATTGGGTTAAATATCCAATATTCACCCAATAAGTTTCCTTTTCTAACAATCTCCTCCATCCTACTATAAGATCCGATCTTACAAGAGGATCATGAAAAGGAAATCATGATCAACCGTACTGCGTAAATGAGTGGAACTGAAAGGAAAGTGGTAGGATCGCAATGGGATTCTACTCAGCTTCTAAAGTGTTCAACACCGAAGATGCTAAGCAGATGTAATAATCAACACTCAAGGTAAGTAGTTGAAACACGCATTAGTCCCCCACAAAACAATGTTGCATGGTTCAATATAAAGCAAGTGTACGAGACTGTCAAACCTTAATGAACTGATACATCGATCGAGAGATTCAATTACCTTGATTGGACCGAGGAAAAACATTTCAAATAAAATGTTCAAGAAAATAGATAATGTTGTATAAGTATATCTAAAAATGTTTCGAAAACATTTTGAAAAATGCTACCGGAACCGGATTTATGTCTAATCCTGCATAGAATACTCTCCTCAATATACTCCCAACGTATGGGCTATGGGTTCCATGTTGGACATCTCTTTCGAATACAGTCAGACACTGAGAATCCAGTGCACCGATTTATAGTCAGAGAGAGACATCAACCGTTGGTACACCAAAACTCTCAACATATGAATTCATCAATAAGGACCTCTCAGGTCAAGGGACCAATTGTGAACTACTTAAGAGAATCTCATTTTCTTTATAAACTGATAGTACACCACATGTGAAATTCTCAAGTGATCTAGTCCAATGTACACAGCGAATGTACACTCACATTTGTGTCTTGGAAAAATAACCTTCCTAAGCACACACAAAGTGACCACCATGCCGGACGAGATGTCCAGTCCCATCCCTAGTAGTGAACAGTTTTAAGTATGAATACCTATGGACAATAATTGAGCTCAACAAATGATCATGCTAATCAAAACCAAAATTTATTAATTCAAATAGGAGTTTTGTACATCAGTGCCAGTTACCCATGAACTTCACCCCCATATTTCCAACATGTTTCTTAAAAACACTAGGAGGCAATGCCTTAGTCATGGGGTCAGATAAGTTATCTGCAATGTCAACCTTAGCTATGGCTATGTCACCACGCTAAATAATCTCACGAATCAAGTGATATTTTTACTCCATATGCTTGTTCCTCTGATGAGCTCTTAGTTCCTTCGCTTGTGCTATAGCTCCCCTATTGTCACATAACAATTGTATGGGTCGCTCCACTAGCTCAAGAACCACCCCTAGGTCTGTCAAGAATTTCTTGAGCCAGACACTTTCCTTGGCTGCTTCACTAGCTGCCAAGTAGTCAGCTTCTGTTGTGGAATCAGCTATTGACTTCTGTTTGGTACTCCTCCAAATCACTGCACCCCCACCAATCATAAAGACCATCCCAGAGGTAGACTTTCTGTCATCCTTGTCAGTTTAGAAATCCGAATCTATATATCCAACTATTGACAAGTAATCACAACTATATACAAGGAAGTAATCTTTGGTCCTCCTTAGGTACTTGAGGATCCCCTTGACAGCTGTCCAATGTTCTTGTCCTAGATTGGATTGATATCGACTCACAATCCCTACAGCATGATGAATATCCGGTCTGGTACACAACATGGAATACATCAGACTTCCTACTATAGAAGCATAATGAACTCTTTTCATAGTCTCAATTTCCTCAGGAGTTTAAGGACATTGTCACTTGGATAAACCGATTCCATGTCTGAGAGACACATTTCCTCTCTTCGAATCCTGCATGTTGAACCTCTCAAGCACTTTGTCAATGTAGGTGGATTGTGACAATCCCAACATCCTCTTCTTGTGATCTCTCACAAGCTTGATTCCTAGGATGTAGCTAGCTTCACCCAGATCTTTCTTCGAGAATGTATTGGATAACCACATCTTTATAGATGAAAGCAACTCCACATTATTCCCAATGAATAGAATATCATCCACATATAGGACAAGGAAACAGATGGCACCCCCACAGCTTTTCTTATACACACATGATTCATCAATGTTTTGTTCAAACTCAAATTCTTTGATAGTTTGATCAAAACGGATGTTCCAGCTTCTGGAAGCTAGTTTTAATCCATAAATGGACCTCAACAACCTGCATACCTTGTTTTCCTCCTCTGGGGAAATAAAACCCTCTGGCTGACTCATGTATATGACCTCAACAAGATAACCATTAAGGAAAGCGGTCTGTAAATCCATCTGCTAGATCT
Organism: Telopea speciosissima; assembly: GCF_018873765.1. Lineage (NCBI taxonomy): Eukaryota > Viridiplantae > Streptophyta > Magnoliopsida > Proteales > Proteaceae > Telopea > Telopea speciosissima. The sequence continues at coordinate 47,249,033 of NC_057920.1, forward strand.
CAAAATCATGGTATGCAACAATAGACAATAGAATCCGAATGGATTTAATCATCGCTACCGGTGAGAAGGTTTCATCATAGTCAATACCCTCTTTCTGAGTGTATCCCTTCGCCACCAGTCTTGCCTTGAAACGTTCCACCTTTCCATCCAAACCTCTCTTCCTCTTGTAGATCCATTTACAGCGAATGGGTTTTACCCCTTGTGGTAGATCTTCAAGAGTCTAGACATGGTTAGAATCCATGGAATCTATTTCACTGCGCATAGCTTCCTGCCATTTCACCGAGTCAACGTCCTTAAGAGCCTCAGCATATGTGTAAGGATCTGTGTCTGAATAATCAGACACCAAGTGGAATTCTTTCACCTTTTGATCCTCTTCAATGAGAAGGTTCAAACGAGTTGGTGGTCTGATAGACCTCCCACTCCTCTTAGGCTCTTGAGGTTGTTACTCTACTGTGGGTATGTCAACTAAAATTTCTGTCAGCGCAGAGGGCACTTGGTCATTAGATACTTCTTTAATGACCACTGGATCTGATCTTGGTGAGATCATGTCATCCTCAAGAAATGTCGCATGCTTACTCACTATGACTTTCTGATTAACAGGGTCATAGAAGTAGTAGCCTATTGTCGTCTTAGGGTATCCCAAGAAATAGCATCTATTTATTCGGGATTCCAACTTATCTGTCTGTTGTTTCCTTACATGTGCTATGCAACCCCACACCTTAAGATGTTGGAGACTAGGCTTGCGTCGATACCATAATTCAAAAGGTGTTTTGGTCACAGACTTTGTTGGTACCCTGTTCAGTATATAGATGGCAGTTTCCAGTGCAAAACCCCAAAAACTCAATGGCAGTTCTGAATAACTCAACATGGACCGAACCATGTCCAACAAGGTTCGGTTCCTCCTTTCTGAAACTCTATTCTGTTGAGGTGTTCCTGGGGCAGTCAACTAAGTTATAATCCTAGCTTCTTTCATATAGTCCCTGAACTCATCTGATAAATACTCTCCTCCTTGATTAGATCGGAGGCACTTGATGCTATTACCCAACTGTTTTTCAACCTCTGCTCGGAATTCTTTGAATTTGTCAAAGGTTTTCGACTTATGGTGCATCAAGTATATGTAACCATAACGAGAGTAATCATCAGTGAAGGTTATGAAGTATTCGTAACCATACCTCGCCTGAACGTTAATGGGTCCACACACATCAGAGTGTATCAATTTCAACACAGCTTCGGCTCTTCTTCCTTTGTTAAAGAAGGGTTTCTTGGTCATCTTTCCTTGTAGACATGACTCACAGGTTGGATAAGGTTCTTCCTTCAATGAATCCAAAGGTCCATCCTTCACCAACCTGTTTATCCTTTCTACTCCAATATGACCTAACCTTAAGTGCCAAAGATATGTTGAATTATCTTGGGCTGATTTTTTTTTATAGAATTATTGGAAATCTCATTTACCTCTAGTACCGGTTTTAAGAGATATAATCCGTTATCCAGTAAGCCAGTAGTAATAAAAGAGTCATTAAACTGAATAGTTAACTTATCACCAAAAAAGAAAAGTATAACCATCCTTCACCAGCCTACTAACAGAAACAATGTTCATCCTAAATAGGGGGACATAAAAATAATCTCTCAAAATCAAAGTGCTACTACTAAAAAATAAAGTAAAATCTCCAATGGCCTCAGCTCCCGTACCCGTTCTCAAACGAACTTCATCTTTACTCAGCCTTCTTGTCAGCTTGAATCCCTGCAACAAGTTACAAATATGGGTGGTAGACCCCGAGTCCACCAACCATATGTTAGTAGGTTCCTCTGACAAATTAGACTCATACAGGACTAAGGTTTCAGAAATACCTTCTTCCTGTTTCTCCTGCTTCTTTTTCTGAGCAGCCAGGAAAACACGACATTCCTTCTTCCAATATCCGTCCTTCTTACAATAGAAATAAGTCCCCTTGCCCTTGTTCTTCTGAATTCCCTTAGCACCGACCTTAGGGTTTTTGCTCTTGTCAGCCTTCTTCTTCTTCTTCTTGCCCTTAGGCTTAGAGGAAGAAGACTTGTCCTCTGTAGTCAAGACCTCCACTTTCTGCTCCTTGGATGCAGCTTCTACCTCTTGCAACATGTTTCCCAGCTCAGGGAGTTCGACGGAGAGTTTATTCATGTTATAATTAACAATAAACGATCCATAGATCTCCTGAGGCAAAGAGTAGAAGATGACATCCGTCTTATAATTCAGCTTGAAGGATGTCCCAAGGTTCTCCAGTTCTTGGAACAAGTTTCGCATTTTCATCACATGATCTATAATCGAAGTTCCTTGAGCCATCTTCGTGCTATGGAGGAGTGTCACCAGTTGAGAATGGGCATATATTTCTTCTCTCTCATACATCTCCTTCAACTCCTCCATCATGTCCTTGGTCAAGTACAGATCCTTGACCAAATCAGCAATGGTCTTTTCTAGAGAATTTAACACGAGGAGTTTGACCTTAGAGGTTTTCTGTCAAAATAACTCATAGGCCGGCTTAGATTCAGGGTTTTTCTCATTGGGGAATTCAGACTCTTCTCATCCAGGATAGACATTAGACCTTCTGCAGACAGGAGTAACTTGATGTTCCTCCTTCAGTTAACATAGTTTGGGCCGGTCAAAATATGGTCTTTAATAAGGGCGGCATAGTTGATTTGGGTTGACATTATTAAATCCATATGATATACAAAAATTAACAATTAGCATGATCTACAACCATTGAAATAACTAGCGTAAGAACAATCAATGGTCAATCATACCCTAAGCTTCCCTCTAGCTTATAGGGCATGAATTGAAAAACCATCAACCCTTATGCTCCTGACTTAGCCTATCGGAGTTCATCATTCGTATGTTGTTTGGATGGACTATTCTGTCCGTCACTTAGACTTCCAATGTGATTTGGCCACTTGAGTGTCATGCCCATTCCTATCGGCTGACACACACTCAAGTCAAGTGTTTACCCTTAATTTTGGAGGGAACTATGGTGTTTGTGGGTTAATGCCTACTATCATAGTACATATACCACTGACCACATTCTCTACCTGTCACTTGTGAGATGAGTGTAGACAATTTCATCAATCTATCCGAATATTATCCTATCGACATCTACAAGGGTAGATTGATAAAATTTCTATACTTACCAACTAAGGGAGGCCATGAAAATCCCACCAACCAGGGTTTTTTATATCACACTTGTATTAAAATGAGGGATAGCGGGAACGCATAAAAACCACAATGATACATCTAATGTATAAGCATAATAGCACATCTATCCAAGGAAAAAGTATAAACACCAATGGTTATGGGATAGCATCTTTAATCAACATGAGTTCATATCCATGATAAACTCACTTTGATTAAAAGATGGATGGGAGCAATCATAGCCTCATATGTTACTCTCACATATGACAATAAAAGTGTGATAATGTATATGCAACTAACTATTACGGGGAAATTATTCCAAAACTACAATAAACTTGCACACTTCAAGTGAGCAAGTCCTTCCTTTAATCTTCTCTCCAACGAACCGGCAAGATCCTTGATCCACGATCCAAAAACATGATCCCGATCTCAACACGATCTTCAAGCAGTTACAATAAATAATTTGAACTAATTCAAAAATTATTACAACCCTTTTTGAATAAAATTACAAAACAGGAAACCAGTCCACCAAAATTGGACTGCCTGGAGGATAAAAAGGAAATTACATATCAAACCACATCCATGCCATGCTTAGCACACACATCCATCTAATGCATGCAAATTTTAAATCCCATAACCATGGTCCTCATTACATACATGATGCTCAAAAATTAATATTCCAATATTTTATGTGAAAAATACCAAAAACATATAAAATCATCATTACCATGACAATCCAAGTCATAATGATCATGTGCATCCAATGCATCCATCATATAACCATTACCATGAAAACTTATGTCATAATGACTATGTGTATCACATGACCATTACCATGACAACCAATGTCCATGTGCATCACATAGCCATTACCATGACAACTAATGTCACAATGGTTATGTCACATACCCCCACAATATAATCACATACATGCCTAAAATAAAATTAATAAACCATAAAATTATGATAATCCATTATGCCTATTGGGGAAGGTGGGTGAAGGGAGGAATCTTTCCACCCATCTTCTCCAAAGAATCTCCCTTCAATAAGCAAACCAGAATTATTGTTTAAATTTTTTTTTTTTTTGAAAACTGCTACACAAGGTAGCCAGAGGAAAAAACATAGAGAAGGGAAGAGCACAAACGTAGGGTGCACAAAGGCACACAGGCACCATCGTACGCGGCAGACAGCCATGGCACACGACATGGGGGGTAGGCTGGCGGCAAGAGGGGGGTTGGGGTGCATGCGGCAGGTGGGGCGTGCATAGGGCAGCAACCCCGCGGCCCCTTCCTCGCATGCATCTCAATCTGAATTTTTTTTTATAATAAAAAACTGATTAAAAAATTTAGAGCATCATATATATAATGGAAAAAGAAAACATTTCCATCGATAACGAGGCTCTGATACCACTGTTAGCATACAAAGTGTGATCCAGTAGAAGCAAATACAAGATCATGGATATCGATGGGAGATGTCATTCAATAACAGAACAATACATGGATCGATCATTACCTAGAGCCTCACAGATGCAAGCCCTCCAGCCGATGATAGCCCTTTCTGGATCGTTCCACACACCACACGAAGCTTTGCATTCCCCGCTCGGTCAAGCTAACTCCTCCACACTTCCAAGAGCACAAAAGCTTGGACTATCTCTAAGATCAAACACTCAGAGAAGGAGAAAGAGAAAACGGTTTTTGGGAGGGAGAGGGAGAGCTCCACGATTTGGGTTCCTTGTGCAATCTTTTGAGTTTTTGGCAATCTCTAGTAATATATAAGATATGCCCAACTCTCTTCCCAAATTGGCAGCTCACATAGGCAAGGCATATTGAGTTTCCTATTGGGACTCAATTACTTGCCTATCTAATCTTTTCCAACAAGGAAAGATATACATTGCTAGGGGAATCAAATATTGGGTTGAATATCCAATATTCACCCAATAAGTTTCCTTTTCTAACACAGAATAGACAGTCGCCGAGTCACACTCAATTCAAAGTTTCCGAATATCTAGATTACGAGCATGCTCCAAACCGAGGATCAATGGCAAAACTCATCTTCAAAGTTTGTTTTGACCCCTAGAAAGAAGGAGAACACCACCCTTTCTTTGTCATCCCGAAGTATTCCACCAGCACCCGATCTATCCGGATTTCCTAGAAAGCACTCATCCATGTTAAGTTTGAACCACCCATGCAGAGGCGCAGCCTAAAAGATCTCCAAATACACTAGTGACCTGCGAAAATGAGAATTGGAACCCCATTCTTCTAGCCTGCAAAAGTTCATTCACTGATGAAATCGAATGCTTGAAATGTGAGGATAAGGAACATAGTTCTCTCTTAAGTAATTCCCAGGTCTGAGATGGCCTTCTCCATCATCCGTTAGATCTTCTTGAATTCCTCTCCATCCAAATAAAATAAGGGATCAAAAATAGACCTACTAACCATGCTACTTTGAAGGACAGAGATCTGGAGTTTCTTTTCCACCACGTACTTCACTCAAGTATAGAACTCTGATTTTGCCAAGTGATACCCAAAGTATAACAAAAGGACTTCCAGATAATGATAGAAAACTCACATTTCAAGATAATATGTGAGAAACTCTCATTATCACGCCAACAAAGGTCACACCTTGAAGGGATGGGAACTCCTCTAGCAGCAACTCTGTCATTCGTCGACAATTTACCTTGATCAATTTCCATGCAAATACTGGTTGGAAGGTCCGAAGGAACTTATTCGAAACCATTGAGTACCAGGCCACCTTGGGACATTGAACATGCAAAGTGTCCTAGGTGTTCGAACATAAAAGCGTCTTGATGGATTTCGAGTCCACGAGCAATCATCCTCCAAGGGAGGGTATGGAAGTCTTACTGCCTTAATGGAATCAAAGACCTCCAAAAGTGTATGAGAATTGACTTAGGGAAGAAGCCATTCACCCTCCATAATATAGTCAGCCGCATGAGAAGTAAAACCCTTAAAAAGAGGGGGATTTTGATTCAACAAATCTATAATAGAAGACTCTCCCAACCACCTATCATACTAGAATAATATTTTTCTACTGTTACCCACCGACCACCTTTCCTTAGATGAGACAAAGTGCCACATTTTATTTACACCAAGCCAAACCAAAGAGGGTTTGTAGCACCTTTTGATAAAACCATCACCATTGGTGAATCTTGCATGAAAAAATCTGCCCATCCCCAAGTCTTCATGCTTTATTTGCCAAATAAGTTTGCAAATAAGAGCCTGATTCCGCAACCTGCAAATACCAACCCCACCTTCCCATTTTGGTTTACATAGGTTAACCCATTTCACACATATTTTCTTCAAAATCTCCATATTACCTGACCAAATGAAATTTTTGATCCATCTCCCCATGGTTTTAATTAGAGATTCAGGCCACCAATAAATTGAAAAGTTATGTACCAGCATACCTGAGATGACTGATTTAACCAACTCCACTCTGCCCACCATGGATAATATTTTTCCTTTCCAACCAGCCGACCGCCCTTTGATTTTATCAAGCAATGGAAGCAGAGGGTCCATTTTTACAACACCTTTGAAAATCTCAACACCAAAATAGCAGGTAGGGCACGAGCACACTCGGGGAATCCCACGATGTCCAAAATTCTCTATTTTTGATGAGGAGGTACACTTCCAAAGATAATCTTACTTTTTTCAAGGCTCACATGCTGCCCATAGAAGTCTTGGTAATAAAAAAAAAAGACTTCAGATTGGAAACATATCTTCTTGAGGCGTTCATGAAGATACAAATGTCATCAGAAAATAAGAGATGGCTAGGATCTTGAATGCCTCTAGGCTTAAGTAGAGCTTCAATCATGTTGTTACGCAATAGTTGATTTAGCCTACTACCCAATACCTCCTCCGCCAAAATAAAAAGCAATAGATCAATATCAGGGGAGAGTCCCAGGTGTTCAAAACTTTTCTCATTGTGGCACTTTTAGTTAGAGCATCTGCTACCATGTTCACTTCTCTAAAGCAGTGGGAAATTCTCCAAGAAATTTGTTCTAAAAAGCCTTTGTAATACAACTATTTTTGTTGAAAGTACCAAGGAATCAATTGATTGTGAATGCCATCGACCAAAGATTTTGAGTCGCATCCCACCCAAACAAAAGTAAGACTGAGATCCATACCATGATGTAGCCCCTCCAGTAGAGCAAAAAATAGGCAACATAATTTTTTTATCTCCCAAAACATAGAATGTGCACACCTGAAGATGATCGAAAAATTCTTCCCATCACCACAAAGGATGCAAAGTCAAACCCAGGTGGTGACAAGTATTTTACCCAACTAACCAATGCCACTGCATGCATAATATTTTCTATGGTGCTAATAAGATAAAATATTATTGTGTCTAGTACCCTACCCATTTCATTATTACCTACACATGTATTATTTGACTTTGGAGAGTCGCATTCTTTTATGTCGCTCGCTTTTGCTAGTTAAATGGGTACTCCTCCAAAGGATTTAACACACAACTTAGCTTTTAGTACACCCACAGTGACCGTTGTGGGATTGGATGTAGTGTATGAACCCTGTCTGATACAGATTAGTGGTCGGGACATGATAGTACACCTTATCAAGCTTGATATGATCAACTTTGATGTGATCTTAGGTATGGACAAGTTGTTTGCCTACAGGGCTAGTGTGGTATGTGCAGAGAAGACGACTATATTCAAACCACGAGATGATGATGAGTTCATCTTTGTGGGTGACAAGGTGAAGAATCCCAAGAAGATCTCTTCAGATAAAGAAACTATTGGACCAAGGATGTCAAGGAAATCTATCCTTCGTGATGGACACCAAAGCTAAGATCAAACCGTTGATGAAATTGGTGGTGCTTCTGAATGACTTGATAGAATTCCCACCAGACCGGGAAACAAAGTTTGTTATTGACTTACTTTCGGGGTCGGCACCAGTGTCAAAGGCACCATATCAGATGGCACCTAAAGAATTGAAAGAGTTGCAAAAGCAATTGCAAGACCTTTTGATGAAGGGATTCATTAGGCTTAGTGTGTCTCTGTGGGGAGCACTGATGCTGTTCGTGAAGAAGGAGGAAAGTATGAGAATGTTCATTGACTTCCGTCAACTCAATAAACTTACAATTAAGAACTGGTATCCGTTACTAATGGTAAATGATCTGTTTGCTCAATTGCAGGATACAAAGGTATTTTCCAAGATTGACCTTAGATCAGACTATCATCAGCTCAAGATCAAGGAAAGTGATATAAGTAAGACAACATTTGTGGAGTTGATGAATAGAATATTTCAAGATGTGTTGGACAAGTTTGTGATAGTATTTATTGATGACATCTTGATATACTCCAAGAGTGCAGAAGAACATGCCAAATCTAAGGCTGGTATTGCAACATTTGAGACAGAAGCAATTTTATGCAAAATTCAGCAAGTGTGAATTTTGGCTTCCTCAGGTGGAATTTTTGAAACATTTAATCTCAGATAAAGGCATAGAAGTTGATCCAGGAAAGGTGAAGGCGGTGCTTGAATGGGACACACTAAAGAATGTCACAAAAATCCATAGTTTTTTTAGATTGGCCAGATACTACCAGAGATTTATAGAAAACTTCTCATGCATTTCAGCCCCCAATGACCCGACTGACACGGAAGGGTGTGAAATTTGAATGGCCTGATGCTTGTGAGAAGAGTTTCCAAGAGTTGAGTCAAATAGTGGTAACAGCCCCAGTGCTAACTAGTCTGACTGGTACAGGTGGAATGGTAGTGTACAACATCCAAGCTGGGATTGGGTTGTGTACTTATGTAGAACGACAAAGTAGTTGCTTATGTTTCATAGCAGTTGAAAGACTACGAGAAGAATTGCCTACTCATGACTTAGAGTTGGAGGCTATAGTCTTTGCTTTGAAGACCTGGCACATTATCTATGTGGTGAGAATTGTGAGATTTTCAGCGATCATAAGAGTCTTAAGTACTTTTTCACCTAAAAGGAGCTCAACATGAGACAAAGGTGGTGGTTAGGGTTGATGAAAGATTATGATTGCACTATTCAATACCATCCAGGGAAGGCCAATGTTGTACTGATGCGCTTAGTAGGAAATCATAGACTTTGTCGCTTGCATTGTGGTAGTTTGTGATCGGCTCATTGAAGAGGCCAAAAGTTTGGACCTAGAGCTATTGATAGAAGGTACCACCATATCATTAGCAACATTAGTGGGGTATAGCCAACTCTTGTGGAGAAGATCACTGTAACCCAACCCACAGACTTTTACTAGCAGAGGCTGGCAAATGACATTCAGGAAGGGAAACAACAGGACACAAACTTCATTTTTACCAAGGATGGGATCCTCAAGTTTAGGAATAGCTTGTGCGTGTCAGAAGATGATGAACTGAGAAACATCATTTTGAGTGAACCACACAGTTCTCCATATTCAGTAAATCCTAGTAGTATCAAGATGTATAAGGACTTGAAGAGATCCTATTGGTAGAAAGGAATGAAAGCCTATGTAGCTACTCACATTCAAAATGCCTTATTTGTCAGCAAGTCAAAGTTGAAAGGCAGAGACTACATGGGTTGTTGCAGTACTACTAGTTCTAGATTGGAACTGGGAAAATATCACCATAGATTTTTTCACCGGATTACCTCGCACTATTAAGGATATGGATTCTATTTGGGTGATCATAGACCGATTGATGAAGATAGCTCACTTCATCCCTATGCGAGTAAAATTTTCAATGGACAAGCTAGCAAGGATGTATATTGACATCATAGTCAATCTCAACGGAGTCCCAGTTAGTATTATATCAGACAGAGTTCCCATATTTACATCTAAGTTTTGGGGAAGTCTACAGAGCTATGGGTACGTAGCTAAATCTTAGAACAACTTTTCACCCTCAGACCAATGGGCAGTTAGAAAGGATAGACCCTAGAGGACATGCTCAGGGCTGGTGTCATTGAAATGAAGGGGTAGTTAGGATGAACAGATTTCACTCATTGAGTTCGTTGACAACAACAACAACTATTAGGCTATCATTGGCATGGCCCCATTTGAAGCACAATATGGTTGGAAATGTCAGACATCTCTATATTGGGATGAGGTTGGAGAGCAATGTATCTTGGGTCCAGAGTTGACACAGGCACATGTGAGAAAGTGATGTGATCAGAGAGCGGATTAAGACAACTTAGTCTAGGAAAAAGAGTTATGTAAATATAAGAAGGAAACATCTATAGTTTGATGTTGGAGAGAAATTGTTCCTTCAAGTTTTATCAACCAAAGGAGTAATATGGTTCAATATGAAGGGGAAATTGAGCCCCAGGTGTCTCGGACCATATGAGATTTTGGCTAGAGTCAGACTTGTGGCATATAGGTTGGCACCGCCCATAACATTGGCAGGTGTTCACGATGTATTCCATGTATCGATGCTGAGAAAATATATTCCTAACTTAACACATGTGTTGACTCATGAGCAACCTGGTCTTGCTATGGGCTTGACCTATGATGAGCTACCTGAAGATATCCTCGACCACAAGGACCACAATCTCTATAACGTTATTGTCTCTTTTGTTAAAGTACGGTGGAGAATCACTCGAAACAAGAAGCATCTTGGGAATGTGAAGATGAGATGCAGTCGAAGTATCCTTTTGTTTGGCTTATCAAGTACGTCGAACTTCGATGACTAAATTTTTATAAGGTGGGGGGAATGTTACACTCGTGCCCAAATCGGTCTAATTTGAACAATTCAAAATAGGTGTTGCTCCGCCGATTGTCCATACCGGTGACATGTGGGCCGTAGCAGTCAAGGAGTAAGGAGATTTGCTTACTACCCTCCATGCACATGCTCATGGTGTGAAGAGAGAAAAAGAAGATATCTGTATGGACTCTCGGATGATTGGTAGTAAGTAACTAAACCTTGTTGTTTAGCCTATTAATGAATGGTAGAATATTATCATTTTACTGTGCACAAACCCCCACTAGAACACCCTTGAAAGTAGGCAAGAACATAGGAGGAAATCTAGCTTGAACAGAGCAGATATGACCAATCGATAGATTCACCTTAGCTCCACTAATTGATTATTGATTGACCAGAGACCTTCATCCAGTGGATATGAGGTCCCCGAATGGGATATTGTTATTGGGACCCTATGCTTCGTGATTAGGCCCCTCTACACGAGCCTCATCACATCATGGAAACTATCCGCAACTTCATACACCTTATGAGGTCAAGCTAATGGGTCCGCATGGTCCAACAGTAAAATTAATGTGATTTGGGTAAAAATGCATTTTTCAGGCAAACGTATCCTAGTCACTAGGTCCATATATAGGAATGAGCTTCTAAAAGCTCATAATTCACCAAAAAAAAAAAAAAAAACCCAGAGAGGGAGAGGAAGGAAGGAAAGAAGAAGGAGAAGGGAGAGGAGCTTGGATCTACAGTTGTAGTCCACGCTCATTTTCATGTAGTAGAACTTGTTCCCCATCTTCTCCTCTCCATTTTTGTTGATTTGTGATCTAGGCTACGGGATTTTTGGCTTGGTTTCAGTTGAAATACAGTGCTAAGCCTTATGGCCCGCTGGTGTGTGAGTGGTTGAGGGTATTGAACTCTCTTGCACACCCGTGAACCAATGATGGATGGATCCCAAGAGTGTTTGGGTGAAATCTATCCAAAGCCTAGGTTTTAGGTTTATAATTGGAGATTCGATCATATCTCCCATTATAGATGATGAAACTTGTTGCCATTAGGCTCAAATGGAAGATGACGTAATCCTCCACAATATCTATGAAACCAAAATGGCCTTAGGATAGTGTTGGTTAGAACCTGAACTGAGGAACAGTTCTCGGACCAACCACCAGTCGATCACCATTGATCTACGAGTCAAGTGTGTATGATTGACTAGTGGGCAATCTGTTACAGAACTGCACCCTCTAGTCAATCAACTGGTGACTAGTTGATCTATTGGTGCAATCAACCAGTACCATCAACTGGTGGACCCCAAAATTGAGATATTCCTAGGCTTTTGGGGAAATCTTTTGGGTATTCTTTAACACTTGAATTAACACCAAAAGGAAAATGAATTAGGTCAGAGACAATCTACCAATGAGGCCTATCGGGGAATTGTTCGGGTGTTGTTTTCAGGATTCAAATCACGAAGTTTGTAGACAAAGGTGAGTGGGTAAAGGTGAGTGGGTTCCGTCTAATTTTTTTGAGGAGTGTTTCTAACTATATGAACTGTTGTATGATGCATTTTCATATATTTTAATTATATGATTGCTATGTTATGAATAATGTATGCTTTTATTCCAATTTTTAACTTGATACATTTGATGTGTGTGGGATATGGGATACCATGTGGCCAAGACTAGATTCTGGTACCGTGATTGCCATATTATTCTTTGTGTTGATGACTTGCTGCATTAAACATAGGCTTGGAAATGGGTTGCGGTGTGGCTGATTAATGATTGTGGTACCGTATTCGCCATCCTAATTATGTTCCAGTTCCTTAACTATGGCAATAGAGATATATGTTATATTAGGCTTGGAAATGGATTACGGTGTGGCCGATGGGTGATTCTAGTATCATATTATCATATGTGTATGTGTATGCTTGAGAAAATGGGAGGACAGTATGGCCATTCAAGTACTGTGATCGCTGGCCTTAAACATATATGTATAAATGCGATATACTGCTATGTAGATTGACATGTGGTCAGGAAAATTGATCCTGTACTCCGACCCCTTGCCAATAGGGGGATACGTGTTGGATAACCCATCGTGGTAGGTTTGATGAGATTTTTTGAATACCACTTCTACGGTACGATGTGATTACAGCCGGGGGTGGACCGAGCCCAAGTGATTGATGCATGATTCCGAGACCGTGGCACCAGGATGGGAGTTATTGAGGCTTGTTGGGTGACTAATTGTGCATTCTGGGACTGGCTGGCTTCCTTTTGCATCTAGGTTTGAATCATTGGGTGACCGAGGATGATTCCGTGACCAGGGATATTGCCTATTGTGTTATAGTAGCATTATTGACCGTTGACTTAGTTTTGTTGTTAAGAGGATAATAAAATGAATTCATGCACCGCATCATGGACTATTTGCGACTGCTTGCATGCCCCAATCCCCTTATTGATCTTAGTGAAGCTCACACCATATTTGTGTTCATTTTAGATGATGATGCAGGTGTGGCTGTATCGATGAGCACTGACACTTCTCCCTCCATTTACTAAGTGTGGTGGAGAATGGTGGATTGCAGAGTTCAAGGAGCACAATGTAGGTTGTGCTTGTGATGAATATGCATATAGTGCACCATGATTGAGGACGTGGCGTCTTCTATTTTGATTTATTTGAGATGTTATATTTTGTTGTAATTATTATATACATTGTGGTAAATGTTGAAAACAAGGATAAACTGCGATATGTAATATTTTATCACTTTAGTTCACCAGTTATGAGAATCAGTACTATATCTTAATTTCTGCTACCTCTAATCATTTGTGATTCTTGACTGTGGATTGTGAGATTAAGATACTGCATTTGAGATCTTGGTAGGTCGAATAGGATGGGGGTAGTCATCCTAGTAATATCTCCGATGTTGTTTGAAGTGGGGTGCGATAGTTAATGTGCATACTATACGGTCGGTGGTAGAAGGAGTGATATACTTCCCTTTGAGTAGGAGATTATGGAGGAGAGATAAGACAGATTTCTCTTTTTTATGGTTTCGATGAATATGTAACCGAGGGGATTATTTGGGAAGTGATACAGTGTTTTAGGGTTATAACATTGTAGATTTGTGTTAATAATGTGGAGGTGACAAGATGCATTATGAGGCTGCTACCATGGTTTTAAATACACATGTGATGTAAACATTTTCACTATTTGGTACTGTGTGTTGGGTTGTTTTAAATTGCCACCAGTATCTTATTTATTGTTTTAGATTTCCGTTGTTGAATGTATGTGAATGGAAGACCAGCCATTATCACATGACCGCCTGTGAGGGACTACCTCCATACCTTTTACCCATGTTTTGGGCATGACATGTTTACCGTCTACCTACATCGTCTGAGAGAAATGTAGAGCTAGACCATCTTGAGCGATCTGTGATGAACCAAAAAGGCTGACCATGGCCGAGGGAGGGCGCCCGAACCTCTCTTCCCAATTGTAGAGGGAACTTCAATTATTGGCGGCTGAGGATCTTTACAAGAAGTAACTTCTTCCACCACACCAAACCCTCCATGGCTATCTTCCCACAAAATATCCCCTCCCAGCGTCTCGGCACCACATTTAACACGCAGATGGTTCCCTCTCCTAACCTCTTCACAAGGGCTAGGAGAGCCCCCCCCCCATGGATCTACACCAAGTCCAAAATTTACTAAACTTGGACGCCAGGTTGAAGATGTTGAACTATTTTCAACACTTAGAGGGCGAGTAAATTATTGTATAATAAATTTATGCTTTTCAAATGCTATTCCACACTGTACCAGTTGTACTAACTTTGTACTAACCTTGAAACTGTGGCAATCTGTTTAAACATGCAGCAGGATCTTGTGTGGTACAATCTAAGTGCAATTATCACTGTGCTACTGCTATTGTGCCAATACCTTGTAAATACCACGTAAAACCCAATTTTACCATCTATAGTTTGTATGCCCTCCTGTACTACAACAAAGATTGGCCAGGTCTACCAAGGGATGCATACCCACTCTGCACACACCAATGCACTTCTATGCCAACACAAATATCCATAACACCTAATGTATGTGGTTCAACAATTTACCTACATCCACAAAGCAATATCCCTTAGGATTTCGTATTTTCCCAATACACACCAATTTTCAACTGTGACTACAGATCAGGACTTATCTTTCTTCTATCCTTGATAGCACAAGAACTAGGGTTCCAAAGTGATTATGGTTGAACCTACAACTTAGGATCACCCTATCCTGATTCAACCCTTGGGATTCAAAGGCTAGGGTCTATCCCCCTCCCCCCCCGCCCCCCACATAATTTTTACTACCCCTACTGTGAGGGTGTTATAAACCCCTCTCCAGTACTCTACTGGACACCAAACATAAGAACAAAGATGGGCTTATTTATTGCACAAGTTACAAGCACCATTCCCAATGCATATCCCTCAATGCTAACGTAGGCAGTGACTTAGACAAATCCCCAAACACCTAGTCTACAGTCAATCCTCCAATCACATACAAGCACTTGCATGGGAATTTTCACAAATACTTTGCATACATATGACATATAACAAAAAAATTAAGAAATGCAAGAGTTGAATACATTCCCGGAGTAATCCTTCCACCAAGAAATTTCTAGAGATGCATAGTTGCCAACACAAGTGTGCTCCCTAGTTCAATGAACTCCACAATCACCAACACCCAATCTCCAACATAACTTGGGGTTCTTCATCCTTTTGATGCTCCATACATTGCACTCCCACAATATGACATTACCATAATGCACGTTTGACACCTTTACTATGTCCAAGTTGCACAAACAAGTACAATACCCACAACCCAAAATCTAGGTGTGTACTAGACAATATATCAAACACTTATTGAGTAACTATCCAACAGCCCATTATTTTTTTTTACCCTGAATATTATCTGGGACCCGGGGAGGCCCCTAGAATTTTACTGATGAAAGTGGAAATAAGAGTCAATACAAGGGGGGGGGGGACATAGCCGCCTTACTCCAATCCAATGGAGACAATTCTCTCAAACACTCAAAAAACCCAAAGCCCTTATATTAGAAAATCAAAGAAGAAAAACAAAAGGCAATGAAAAATACTTCCTTAGAACTGGTAAACCAATTTTATCTTCCCAAAAAATTTGTCGGAGCTCCCCTGGGAGTTCCTCTCCAAAATGGAAAACCTTGTTAGAAATTGTTTCACATGCTAATTAACTTTGCAAGCCAATCCGCCGCTCGATTACTTTCCCTAAATGCAAAAGTGACGGACGGCCGAGAAGAATTACATAGCATCATAATCTCTTGGAATCAATACCACTCCTTCCAGATGCTACACTTTTTCTGGTTAACCATTCTAACTGTCATAGCCAAGTCTGAGTTAACCACAAATTCCATAAAGCCTAGGTCCGAGCATAATTTCAACCCATCCCGCAAGGCTATTAATTCAGCTATTGAATTAGTGCATTCCCCATAGAAGTTGGAAAAAGCCACCAAAACGACGCACTCTTGATTTCTAATAACCCCTCCTCTACCGCCTAAGCTACGATTACCTTTGCATGCGCCATCGACATTTAGTTTGACAGAGACAAAAGGCGAACACCAATAAATTGGAATGGGGGTTTTCTGCTTTAGAGGCGTAGCCTTAACACCCAAGCAATCAAATATTAAACCTTCTCTTAAAGTGGCCAAGTGCTTAAACTTAGCAGGATATGGCATATCTCTCACCTAATCTTTTATTTTTCCAATAATAGTACCAGCAGTGCGAGCAGCCTCACCGTGTCTTCTATTGTACCTTTCCCGCCAAAGTTCCCAAACAATCAGGGAAGGTAAAATTCCAGTTATGACTCCACCCAGGCTTATAAAACCATACCTTAGATGCAGTCCTTCCCGCTATCAGGCATTGAGTTGTCGTGTCCCTCATTGGGTTCCTACAATAATGGCATTTGGATGCCATGGGTATGCCCAGTACAATGATACTAAGAACTCAAAATAGAAATCTTCAACCCTTATAACACCTAGCTATGTTATACATCATCATTAAGAGTAATGAAACTCAGAATACTTCTCAAAACGAAACATCAGAAGGCAAAACTCACACATACACACACACACACAGAGAGAGAGAGAGAGAGAGAGAGAGAGAGAGAGAGAGAGAGAGAGAGAGAGTAGAACACTTTTTGAATAATGTCCTTAAGTTTCCAGAACATCCACTATTATAGAGGAGAGATACCCTTGGAAACACTTGTCCAAAAGGGGTCAAAATTGTGTCTCGATGTTCAAGAGAGAAGACATAGAAAAATAGATGTTAGTGAAGTCCGGTGCATTCTGGACAACGTGCAACACAAAATTGTTGATGCTGCATTCGGGACAACACAAAACACAAAATCGTCGACTCAGTGGATGGCACTCACCTAATGGTGGTGAAACCTCACTAAACGTCGGATAAACGTCAAACAGTAAAGTTTTCTGACGAACCCAATTTATTCTCTATTTGACATCTGGAGCAATACACCAAACATCTTTTTTTTTTTAAAACCCGAATATTACCTGGGACCCAGGCTTGCCCCTAAATTATTATTAAAAAATGATTGAAATAAATAATAAATTGGAGGGGGGGGGGGACTTCACCCGCCTTACCCCAAATTGAAATGAGAAACCTCTCTAACACACACCAAACATTAAAATCTAAAAATTGGGAGATCAGCTTTTTCCTCCCGAATAATACAACTAACCTCCCTAGGAATAATCTGACATGCAAGAAAAAAAGTATTACCAGTAGATCCACAGACCAAATTAGCAAGCCAATCCGCCGCTCGGTTACTTTCTTGAAATGCGAAAGAGATATTTAACCCAATCGAATCGCATAGCGAGAGGACTTCTTGGAACTAATAGCAACAATTACAAGAGTTACAAGCCCTTTGTAAAGCAAAGTTCACAATTGTGGTCGAGTCTGAATTAACCTGAAAACTGAAAACACCCAAGTCCGCACACAACTGAAAACCATCCCTGAGGGCTCTCATTTTTGCCACCGAATTAGTACATACACCATAATGGTTGGTAAATGCATTTTATGACAAAGTTGGGCCGCCAACAAAAGGGAGTTCATACACATTAGCAACTTGCCTCACCATGTCATGGTCTGGCTCCATACGCGTATGTGAAAATAAACCCCAACCCCCCCCCCCCCCCTCGACGAGAGTATAATCAACTTTTCTTTCATGGAACCCAGTTATTTAGTTCCCATTATGTTATATAAACGTCACTGCACTCTCCTCCAAAACTAATGTGGGACTAAATATATATCCCAGTTCTTTCCTTTTCTAGAAACAACATGAGTAAGTCCATGGGCTCAACAACACTTCAAAGAGACAAAAACAAGGTAAATCATTAAAAAGTATTTTGGAGCTTCTTTCG
The DNA here is from genome assembly GCF_018873765.1 of Telopea speciosissima. NCBI lineage: Eukaryota > Viridiplantae > Streptophyta > Magnoliopsida > Proteales > Proteaceae > Telopea > Telopea speciosissima. The sequence goes on from NC_057920.1 coordinate 47,267,279, forward strand.
ATTTATAAACAAAATTAATAGTGCAATCCTGTAGTATGCGTGTCCCTTCATTTAAAAAAAAAAAATAAAATAAAATCAAGAGGGTGTGTATGATTGACTTTTTTTCTTTTGCTAGATCACTCTCCCTAGATCACTCTCCCTAGGAAAAAATAAGGTGGCATGTCAAGACAAACGTGAACCGCCTAAAATACCTTAATTTTACATAGAAATTTTTGGACCATTCACATTACAAAATACAAAATTTATTTTTTGGATCATATAATATCTTATTCAATGGTTAGAGAGAAGTGCAAGTGCTCCCATCTACACATCGGTTGTCCTGAGTTATTGACATATGAATTTAATATCAGTAGAGGTAGTGGGAAGCATGATAGTAGCTCAATTTATTTTTTGCCTAATTTTTGGTAAGGGCAGGGCCAGGAGACGAGTCACTCTATCTAATTCTAGGCAGGATATTCACTATAGTAGAGTATGGGTATCTCTTCCTTTTCTCATTGCCTCATTCTGGTAGGTCTTTTCTTTCTGTGTCATCTTCTTCATGCAGATGCAGTTTGGAATGGTTTATGCAGGTATGAATAATGAGTAGTTATAATCTAGTCTACGTTTGGATGTCCAAAAAATTTTAGCCTTAGAATCAGTTTTCAAATTACAAATCTCAACCTTAATTTCCTTGTGTTCACCATCCAAAAGCCCTAGTTTTATGGATTTGGTGCTTTTCAATCACTAATCATCTAACTGGCCAACTAATCAATCCATCGTCATAGCTAAAATATGAAAAATTTCAGTCTATGGAAATGTTTTCCTTGGTTTGTTTGTTCTAATTTTTTATAGAAACTTTCAAATTTGAAAAAGAGAAAAAAAAAAAAGGAAAATAAAATTTGACTGGAAAACTGTATATGCTTCAGCCTATGAACTTGCTTGATAGGAATTGTTAGGTTGACTATGGATGGTTTGTTCTGTAGATTCAGATGTAAGGAAGCTGCGAACAAAACCCTTGCAGCCTCCTCCTCCAAAAGCCAACCAAAATCTCGGAATGAAGAACCGAACCAGGAGGTCCAGGACTATCCCCCTAACCAAAACCCGGGAATAATTGATTAAAAAAAGTGAAAGAGAAGGAAGAAAGAGCGGTTTAAAGAGTTTACACAGAAGAGGCAAGGATAATCATGCCAATCAAGTTATTGTTGATTTAATGTTATTATTTGTTAATTCACTGAACCAAAGGCTTAATCGAATGGTTTCTGAGGTATCACATGTACCTTTTGTTCATGGTATCACATTTTGTAAAGGTTAAATATCATTAATCAAAAGAACAAGCAACATCAAAGATATTGAGAGAAAGAGCTAGCCGTGGGATACATTTCCTTTCTCGGTTTATTATCACATGTGATAATAAACCTTCCTCTTATAGATAGAATCCTATTTTACATGTAAAGTCAATATCTTATGTATCTCCCCAAATATTTGTTTCCTACTTTAGCTTAACTAGGGATTCTATTATTTGCATTGTATATATAATCTCTCTTTGAGAGAAACCAAAATCATGGAAAATCATTCCGTTCATTATGGTATACAGAGCCACATTGCTCCACCGAGAAACTATTCCCCTTTTTTTTTTTTTTTTTTTTTTCTGTTCTTCTTCTTCATCTTTCCTAATGGGGGACGAACAAGCTTCAGCCACCTCCAATGCCGAGGCTGGTACTCCTCCTCTTGATGCGGGTGCCTCCCCCACTCTCCATCAAGCCCATCATTATATCTCAATTAAGCTCATGCCCAATAACTATCTTTTCTGGCAAACCCAAATCGAGCCCTTTCTGGATGGGTGAAATCTGATTGGTCATCTTGATGGCGCCAATTCATGTCCAACCGACCCTGTTGCCGCTACTGCCTGGCATCGTCAAGACTTTCTAATTCGCAATTTGCTCATTCCCTCCCTCTCTGAGGAGGTTTTCCCTCTTATTCTTGGCAACCGCACACGTTGAGAAATATGGTAAACCCTTTCCACAACCTTCTCTTCGCCTTCTGAGAGCCATATCATGTTACTCACCATGGCCTTACAAGAACTTCAACAGAAGCCGGATGAGTCTGTCTCACTATTTCTGCAACGTGCAAAGACCATTGCTGCCGAATTAAATGCTGCTGGACACATTATCCGCCTAAGCACCTTCAACCTTCACATCTACCATGGTTTAAAGACTGGCTTCTGCGACATGGTCTCCTCTCTTTTAACGAGGACTGACCCAATCTCCTATGATGATCTCCATGCTATGTTGTTGAGCCATGAGTTCCTTCATGGAACGTCCCTGAACAAATTGACAATCACTGATGCTACTTCTCCTGGCACTTCCCCTTCTGCCAACACCGCTCAACGCTCCTCCTCTCCTAGTCCAAACAGTTCTCCCTCTCCTAATCGAGGTGGCCAGGGGGGTCGTGGGGGTAGGGGCAGCGGTGGTTGAGGTCGTGGCTTCTCCAATCAACAACCTGGCCGCTTCTGGTGTTCTATTTGCTGGCGCACAAATCACTCAACCGATCGCTGCTACTACTATTCCCAACCAGGTTTTCCTATTCCAAATACTTTCCCTCATCCTCCCAACTCCCCTTCACCGGAAGCACAATTTACCAACCCAACCTATCATGCCTATAACACCAATGTCCCTTCTCACCCCAATCCGCCACTCTTACCCAATCCATACCCTTCTCCACCACTCCCATGGTACCCTGACACTGGTGCCTCTCACCATGTAACCCCTGACCTTTAGTCCCTCTCTCACTATGATGACTACACTGGTACTGATCAATTGCATGTTGGTAATGGTAAGGATTTACCTATCACTCGCATTGGTTCTTCCTCTATTCCTTTTAACTCTTCATGCTCATTTCATTTACATAATATTTTATATGTTCCTTCTATGTCTAAATCTCTTCTTTCCGTCCAAATATTTACACGTGATAATAATGTTTTCTTTGAGTTTCACCCATCTCATTTTCTTGTGAAGGATCAGGTAACCAAGTCCACTCTTCTCTCCGGTCCGAGTGATGGGGGCCACTATGAGCTTCATCCCCCTTCTTCTCCATCTGCTCACACTGCTGTTCGCACCTCTCTTGATGTTTGGCATTGTTGCCCAGGACATCTGCATGAGCGTCTCCTCCGTCATATGCTTAAAATTAATAATTTACCATGTCATTCATCTCGTCTTAGTGGTATTTGTAAGGCTTGTCAAATGGACAAAGCCAGTCGTTTGTCTTTATCTACAACTCATAATAGGAGTTTATTTCCCTTGGAACTTATTCATATTTATGTTTGAGGTCCTTCCCCTACTGCTTCTGTTGATGGACATCGTTTTTATTTAATTTTTGTGGATGATGACACTAAGTATATTTGGTTTTATCCATTGGTTCGTAAATCTGATGTTTTTGATGTGTTTCTTAAATTTCAACCTGTTGTTGAACGTCTTTTTGATCGTAAAATTAAGTCTGTGCAAATCGATTGGGGTGGTGAATATCGTTCATTACCTACTTATTTTTCTAAACTGGGAATCTCTCATCACATTTCTACCCCCGATACCCATGACCAGCAGAGTTCCATTGAACGTCGTCATAGACATATTATTGAGACGGGTCTCTCTCTTCTTGGTCATGGGTCGATTCTTTAGATTTATTGGCACTTAGCTTTTGAAACGACCATTTATTTAATCGATCACATGCCTTTTACAGTCTCTCTTGGAGTCTCTCCCTTTCAACTTGTTTTTCATCGTCACCTGGATTATTCCCTTCTTAAGGTTTTTTGCTGCCTTTGTTTTCCTTATTTACGTCCCTACAATTGGCATAAAATGGATTATCTCTCATCATCGTGTGTGTTCCTAGGCTACAGTCCATCTCATGTTGGATATCGTTGTCTAAACCTTAGTACCAATCGAATTGTCATTGCACGACATGTTTGCTTTGATGAGGGGTCCTTTCCTCTTTCTATTTCCATTTTAGGAGCCCCCTTCTTCCCCTACACTGCCCTCACCCTGGTCTTCTGCCCCCATCCGTAGTCCTTCTCCCCCCATTCCCATGCCCACGCCCTTACCAGCATTGCAGGAGCCAATACCACCAGTGGGGGACACCAACACCATCCCTTCACCCAATCCAACACCCACAGTCCAAGCATCACCGTCCATCCTTGTCCCTTCCCTTGACTCACCACCCCTTAGAACCCGCCCTCTACATGAACTTTATCCACCTTCCACCACCCCCCACCTGCAGCCCCCCAACCATCCCAACCCTCTTCCCATCATCCCATGCAGCTGCGATCCAGGGCTCATGCTCTTAATGCCATTATTGTTGCTACTGAACCAACTTGTTTTTCATAGGCAAATAAAATACTAGAATGGCGGGTTGCATTGACAGAGGAATTTAATGCTTTACTTCAAAATGGGAATTGATCTCTTGTGCCTAAGTCACCCAAGATGAATATTATTGGCTGCAAATGGGTATACCATATCAAAAGGAACGCTGGTATACCATATTAGTAGCGAAGGGGTTCCACCAACAGCATGAGATTGTTTATGGTGAGACTTTCAGTCTTGTTATCAAACCCACTACCATTCGATTGGTTTTATCTATTGCTGTCTCTCAAGGATGGTCAGTTAGACAACTTGATGTTAGTAATGCCTTTCTCCACGTTTTCTTGGATGAAGAGGATTACATGATTCAACCTCCAGGCTTTGTTGATGTCGCTCATCCCCAACATGTTTGCAAATTACATAAGTCTCTTTATGGTTTGAAATAGGCACCCCGTGCTTGGTTTGCTCATTTGTTTGACTTTCTTCTTTGCCTTGGTTTTGAAGGCTCCAAGACGGATACCTCTTTGTTTATTCGGCACTCAGGCAGTCATGTTTGCTACATTCCTATTTACATTGATAATATTTTGGTTACAAGCAGTGACTCTGGTATGGTTACCTCTCTACTTCAATAGCTATTTGGTGAATTTTCTGTTAAAGATCTTGGACCACTACATTTTTTCTTGGGTATTGAGGTTGTTTCTCATTCTCATGGGATCATTTTATCTCAATCCCGCTATATTTCTGACTTGTTACAATGGACTAGTATGGTTGATTGCAAGTCGGTCAAGACACCTATGCCTAATACAGTTAAGCCTTCGGATTCAGAGGGTGCTCTTATGTCTTACCCCACACAGTACCGTTTTGTTGTCAATGCCCTTCAGTATGTTACTCTCACTCACTTAGATGTTAGTTTCGCAGTCAATCGGGCTTGCCAGTTTATGCATGCCCCCACTGAGGATCATTGGCAACTTGTCAAACGTATTCTTCTCTACCTAAAGAGTACCCGAACCTATGATCCTCTTATTGAGCTCCCCAAATCGATCCCTTCAGGCCTTCTCTGAAGTTGATTGGGCCGGTGATACTGTTGATCATAAGTCTACTGGTGGTTTTGCTATTTTTCTTGGTCCTAACTTAATATTATGGACCTCTCGTAAGCAACGGACAGTTGCCCGCTTCTCCACAAAAGCCGAGTACAAAGCCTTGGCAGATGCATCGGCTGAGTTAATATGGCTAGAGTCCCTTATCCGTGAGCTTGGTTATCCCTTGGCTGGCCCACCGATCCTATGGTGGGACAATATTGGAGCTACCTACCTCTCCGCCAATCCGGTCTTTTATGCCCGCATAAAGCATGTGGAGATCGATTTCCATTTTGTAAGTGATCGTGTGTCCAAACGCCAACTACATGTTCAATTTATTTCAACACATGATCAACTTGCAGACACTCTTACTAAGCGACTTGCTTCGACGTGATTTGAATTCTTACGAGACAATTTGAAGATTCGGTTATCTGACTCTCCACCTTGAGGGGGTGTATTGAGAGAAAGAGCTAGCCGTGTGATACCTTCCCTTTCTCGGTTTATTATCACCTGTGATAATAAACCTTCCTCTTATAGATAGAATCCTATTTACATGTAAAGTCAATATCTTATGTGTTAGAAATCAGAACTAGCTAACCAGCAAAAGAAAAAGAAGAAGAAGAAGAGAAGAGAAGAAGAAGGACCACACTACCGTGAGAAGGAAGCAACAGCCTACGATAGAAGATGGATTCTATTTATAATTAAGTCAAACCAAAAAAGGTAAGTTGGTTAGGTTTATTAGGAAATTACCCCTAAGCCCTTACCTATTACAACTTAACAAATAAAGAATCAAAACATAGAAAATTACATAGAATCCCAAAAACCCAAAATAGCAATGACAAAACTACCCCTAATTCTCAACACTCCCCCTCAAGCTGGAGCATATAGGTCTCCCATGCTCAGCTTGTTACAACAGGTGCAAAAATTAGGAGCAAACAAGGATTTGGTGAAGACATCAGCTAGCTGATTCGAAGATGAAACAAATAGAGTCTCAATAAGCTTTTTGAAGACGGCATCGTGAACAAAGTGATAATCTACTTCAATATGTTTAGTCTGCTCATGGTAAACAGGGTCACTAGCAATGTATATAGCTGCCTGGTTGTCATAGTACATCTTCATCGGTGTAGGCATAGGAAACCCCATCTCAAGTAGAAGAGACCTGAGCCACATCAACTCAGTTGTAGTGTGGGCCATAGCCTGATACTCTGCTTTTGCACTCGACCACGCAATAGTAGTCTGCTTCTTACTACGCCACGAGACAAGATTACCCCCAATAAAAGTACAATAACCTGCAGTGGAACAATGATCACTTGTTGATCCTGCCCAGTCTGCATCAAAATACGCAACTAGATCCATATGCCGATTAGGACGATAAATCAGCCCTTTTCCAGGAGCACCTTTCAAATAACGAAGAATGTGCCGCATCCCAATGAGCTTTATGAGGAGTTTGCATAAACTGGCTTAGAACACCAACAAGAAAAGAGATGTCAAGTCTCGTGACAGTAAGATACATCAACTTTCCAACTAAACTCCTATATTGATGTACATCCTTGAGAGGATTGCCATCATATGCCCCAAACTTCTGATGAGGATCCATGGGAACATCTGCTGGCTTGGATGAAAGCATTCCAATATCAGACAAGAGATCTAACACATATTTTCTTTGGGAAAGACTAATACCCTTCTTGCTTCTTACAACCTCAATGCCTGACACATCATCACAAGAAACAATAATAACATCAACGTACACAACCAGAACCACCAACTTGCCACTACGACGACAAACAAACACAGAATGATCAGAAATAACACTGTGAAAAATCGCACGATACAATTGTGGCACTGAACTTCTCAAACCATGCTCTGGGTGATTGTTTGAGGCCATAGATTGCTTTCTGCAATTTGCATACCCGCATACTAGTCTCACCCTGAGCAATGTACCCAGGAGGTTGCTCCATATACACCTCCTCATGAAGATCACCACACAAGAAGGCATTTTTAATATCCAACTGAAACAAGGGCCAATCAAAATTAACTACCATAGAAATAAGTAGGCGAACAGAATTCAGCCTAGCAACAGGAGAGAATGTCTCAAAGTAGTCCACACCATAAGTCTGTGTATACCCCTTAGCAACTAGACGGGCTTTAAGCTGCTCAATAGAACCATTCGGAAGGTATTTGATTGTGTAAACCCAGCGACACTTAACAAGTTCCTTTCCAGGAGGCAGATCTACCAAACTCCAAGTGTGACGACATAAGAGAGCATCCATTTCCACATCCATAGACTTCTTCCAACCAGGAAGACGAAGAGCCTCAGTATGATTTTTGGGAATACAGTTGGAAGACAAGGACAAGGAAAAAATATGAATAGAAAAGGGTAAGTAAGAAAGGGACACATACTTATCAATAGAATATAAAATAGTAGGCTTTTGAGTGCAAGAACAAGTACCTTTATGCAAGGAAATAGGTAAGTCATCAATTGAAGAAGAAGGTGGAGCTTCACTCGATGAAGAAGCTGGTAGAGGTGGTGAAATAAGTGGAGCCGTTGGAACCTCTTCTTGTGGTACTGTCCTATCATGTCACTGATAAACCTGCAATGGTGGTGTAGGGAATGGGACAAGAGCAGGGATAGGAGGAGGAGTATCAACATGCCACTTATCCTCAAAGACAAAAGAGGAGGAAGAAAAATAAGAACGATCCTCAAAGAAAGTAACATCAGCACCAACAAAATACCTATGGGTGACAGGGTCATAACACTTGTAACCTTTCTGGGTACAAGAATATCCAAGAAAAACACACTTAGTGGACCGGGGAGATAGTTTGTCAGAATGAACATGTAGATTGTGTACAAAATAAATACACCCAAAAACACGAGGAGGTAAATGAAAAATGGACTGACCAGAAAAACAATGGAAAAGGGGGACTTGTCGACAAGAATAGAAGAAGGCATTCGATTAATCAGGTAATAGGCAGTAAGCACCCCATCACACCAAAATTGCTTTGAAACATGCATATGGAACATGATAGTGCGAGCAACCTTAAGTAAATGTCTATTTTTACGTTCCGCCACCCCATTTTATTGTGGAGTGTAGAAACAACTAGTTTGGTGAATCATTGCATGAGAAACACAAAAAGTAGAAATATCACGTTGGACATACTCCAAAGCATTATCAGAATGAAAAGTTTTAATAGGTAAACCAAACTGAGTTGTGATTTCATTATAAAAATTTTGGAATACAGATATAAATTTGGAATGATCCTTGAAGAGGTATAACCAAGTGAGACGAGAATGGTCATCCACAAAAGTGACAAAATACATGAAACCACTCCGATTCTTAACACGAAAAAGACCCTAAACATCCGAATGGGCTAAAGAAAATAAAAACGAACTACGAGCCATAGTACGAGAAGGGAAAGAGGCACGGTGATGTTTTCCCAACTCATAGGCTTCACACTCTAATCGAGACACAGACTTAAAAGAAGGAAATAACATCTTTAACCTAACTAAAGACAAATGACCTAAACGTCAGTGCCACTGGAACGGAGACACCCTACCAATAGAAGCAGCAGTGGCAAATGAGGCAGGAGCACCAAGGTCAGGGTAGTAGAGGCCATCTTTTTCACACCCTCCACCAATCTTCTTCCTTGTGTGAAGATCCTGAAAAACACAATAAGAAGGAAAGAAAGTCACAGAAAAATGTAAAGCTTTAGTTATTTGACTGACAGAAAGAAGATTTAATGGTAATTGAGGGACATGTAACACAGATGAGAGACTCATGGAAGGAGTGGATGAAGTGGTACCATGCCCAGAAACTGGAGTAGAAGAACCATTTGCAAGAATAACAGGTGAAGATGAATGTGTATGTGAATAAGTGGTAAATAACGATGACTCACTAATCATATGAGCAGAAGCCCCAGAGTCAATAATCTAGGATGGAGTAGTAGTGGTACGAAGAGCAGGTGTACCTGCATGAGCTAGAGTTACAGAAGAAGATGAGGGCTCAGTGGATGTAAGACTGGATGCCTCCAAGGGTTGTAAACGTTGCAATATCTGGGAGAGATCATCATGATGAGGAGTTGTGGTAGAACCACTACCTAGTAGGGAAACCTGTGGAGGATTACTATGTGTAGCACCATCACTACGTCCATCAGACATTGCATGATTGGCAGATTGAGGTGCCCAATCGGGTTTGCCATGCTTGTCCCAACAAAAATCAACCGTGTGACCAATTTTTCCACAATGAGTACACTTCCGAAAAGGCTTATCAACTGACTGACCACCAGTGCCATGACCACCACCACCACATCCTCCTCCTGAGTTACATCCACGACCACATCCACGACCAGCCACAAAGCCAGAATTCTCCTTGGGTGTAGAGTCAATTTTTCCAGGAGAAGAGATACGTTGTAGGCGGGAGAACGTATTAGCAAGAGTAGGAACAGTTTCTCCAGCAAGAATATGTCCCTTCACAGATTTCAAATCAGAATCTAGTCTAGCCAGAAATTTAGACACAAAAAATTCATTCCGTTGTGCTTTTAATTTGTCAATATCGGTGGTGAGGGGCTGAAAAACATTTAATTCGTCAACAAGACCTTTAAAAGTGCTGTAGTAGTCTTGGAGAGGCTTATTGGACTGCCGGAGCTGAAAAAGTTTCTCATATAAGTCATAGACTCGATTAATATTTTCCTCCTATGAATAGTTATCCTTCAAATCATTCCACACATCCTTAGCCATGGTATGAAACATCACATTTGCAGCAATCTCTGGTTCCATGCTGTTTCATACTCAAATCAAAATAATGGCATTATCTTGCATCCAATCCTCATAATCTTTTGAATCAGATGTAGCTGGATCGGAGGTAAGGTACTTGAGTTTCTTCTTGGCCATAATATAAACCTTCACAGCTTGAGCCCATAACAAACAATTCGAACTCCCTTTCAGCTTGATAGAAGTAATAGTGACATTTACATTGTCAGTTTGAGATGTAACCACTGGATTATTTTTATTCTCTCCAATAGCACCAAAAGGGAAAAAAAGCAGACAAATAAAAGAACCACAAGAGAACAACTAGCCAACAAGGGGGCAGCAACTACACTTCACCACACATAGCAAATCACCAATTGTTGCAGAATTCCAGAGTAATAGGCAGCAGAGAAAAATAAAAAAAAATAAAGGAGGCCTCAACCACACACAAACAAGGCACCAACTGTTGTAGAATTCCAGAGTAATAGGCAGTAGAGAAAAAAATAAAGAGTCCCGATAGAGGTAGAATCCAGGAACTAAAAAAATAGAGCACTTCTGGCTGCAATAGATGTGATTTTGCAGAACTTACAATCACCAGGGAGAAAGAGGCTGAAAAAGGGATCAAAGCAAGTACCTGCAGGGGGGAATGAAACCCCAAAAGACCAGCCCAAGCAACCACTTGGATCAGAAACTGTGAGGCCAACTATGTGGCTAAAAAATACCCAGAAAACAGAGCATTCGCAAGTGTTAAACAATAGCACTCGATCAGCTCACCAGAACAGGAAACAGATCAGGTCGAGTCTTCCTCTAGTCTAGTATAAGCAATCTTAAAAAAATCAGAACTAGAAGAGCTGCAAAAATCTCATGCATCTTCACTTGTTTCTATTTTTTGAGAATAGAAACATAACTGTATCGATGTAGAAACCTATAACCTTCCATCCTCCAATGGAAACTTCAATGGATGGTTTGTAATTCACCAATAATTATCACAACTAAATACTCCATTCATGTGTATATGGAGTCTTCAATCCATCAACAAACAAAAGAAGCAGCAATAGGTGGCTACATACCAGGACACTAAAACTGAGAGAGAAATCAGCAAAAGAAGATGAAAGAAGATCCTTTAGCTGATTAGTATTGCTCTGATACCATGTTAGACATCAGAACTAGCAAACCAGCAAAAGAAAAAGAAGAAGAAGAAGAGAAGAGAAGAGGAAGGAGCACACTGCCGTGAGAGGGAAGCAGCAGCCTGCGATAGAAGAGGGATTCTATCGCAGGCCTTGGGTTCTATTTATAATTAAGTCAAACTAAAATAGGTAAGTTGGTTAGGGGTTTATTAGGAAATTACTGTTTGCAAGAAATAAATAACTGCAAGCGTACGGATCAATCGTAGCTACGAGTCGAACACAAGGAGATGTATGCCACTCTATTTTACTCACTTTAAAGCAATGCAAAGTGAACCAAATTAAAGTGTTGAATTAAACTAATTAAACTAACAAAATTAAAAATTAACATTTAGCATCCTAACATCACAAGCATTTGAAGGAATAAATTGCAACCACACACCAAACCACATAAAAACAAAGAAAGAGATTAGAGAGGAGAATGAGACTAAGAAATTGAATTAAAATCAAGGGGCTTGAGATTGAAATTGTTTCTTCTCAACACACAAAGAAATTAAAACAAAATAATTAAATTAAAATCTAACCATAATGATCAAGTAACTAAAAATAAAATCCTAAAGCATGATTGAATTAGAGAGGTGGAGGATGAGAAATAAAATAAAAAGTAGAGAATGAGAGTCCTACTAGAATGGATAGAATAGAGGTGGTGAGAGTGTGATTAAAATAAAAATAATTAAGGAATTAGAAGGTTAGAAAGAAGAAGAAACTAAAAATAAAAGTAAGAGATTAAGAAGAAGAAGAAGAAGCTAAAAATAAAAGTAAGAGATTAAGAAGAAGAAGAAGAAACTAAAAATTAAGAACTAATACTCCCTTCTACCAAAGTTGAAAGTGCATGAATTAATTAGGCCTTGCATGAATGTAGTTGAAGAAGCTTGAACACTTGAATAATCCTTGCATGACTTCTTCTTCCAAGTCTCTAATTCTTCTCACAAGGATTAGAAGTCTAGACTAGAAAGCTTTAAAATTAAACTAGGCCTTGCACTGGGCCTTAGGCTCTTGTCCCGTTGCCTCAACCAGTGTTAGTGGCATAAAGGGTAGAATAGTCATTTCAATGTTATGTTTATAGTGCTGTCCACAGCTTGTCTGTGCTGTAGGACCAAGCACAGTAGGGCTTCCTTTACCTGCGGGGCCCACTAGGGTTCCAAAACATTTCCATATAAAGACAGATGTGGGGAAGGGCTTTTTGGTAATTTTCCAACCTTCCCACAGTGTCCAGGGGTCAAAGGGTGAGATTCCCCAAGTCTGTCCATCAATCCAGCCAATTTTCCTTCACTGGGCATTGGCTCTCGGCGATGTTTGCATTGTCCAGTGCATCGCCCAGAGGCTGCAAATCGATGCTGGGCTGAGTTCCCAAGGCTGAGCTTTTCAGGCTAGGCTTATGCTTGATTCTCTGCATGTTTGGGGGATCAGGTAGCCCCTGAGATGGCCTCCCCAATGGTCCAATTGGATCATCCATCAGATCCAACATCAGGCTGCCAGAGCTGCCCAAGCAGTCCAGATGAATAGTGCCACAGGGTTTTGGTCAGGCTTGGGAGTTGGTTTCAGCCACATGCCGGGCTGGAAATGCATGAATAACAAGGGTTCATGGCTGCAATCACCTAGGGTTTGGTCTCTGCAGCCCTAGCTTGCACCCAGGGTTCCAAATCACAGATTAATAGGGCCATTTGGCAGTGCAGGTGGGCACAGCCAGGTTTCTGCCATAGGAACAACATAACTAAATGCTCAAATTACATAAAAATTCCAGATCTTCCATGCATAAGGTCTACAAGGCAGATCTGGACCAGTACTGGGCAAACCCTAGCTATTCTAGGCTGCCCAGGGAGCATAAACACAGTGAAAGCAAGGAAGGGATAGGGAACAACAGCATATAAGGGTGTTTTATACCTGAAATACCCTGAGAGAGGGCTCGGATGCAGTAGGGATGGGGGTGGCGACACCTCCTTCTTCTTCCCCTTCTTCTCCCTTTTCTCTCTTCTTTCCTCTCTTCTCTCCCACGGATTCTCCAATAGATAGAAAATCTCTAATGAGCTCTAACATCCCTTATTTATAGACTCAACCCTCACTGAGACATGTTTGCCTGTGAAGGCCCTTTTTAAAAATCAGTTTTTAAACTGATTCTGGGCTCACTGGTGCGGTCCATAGTGAACTGAGAGCATGAGGTGGTCCCTCAGACTTCCCTCTATCAGTAGAGGGTACCCATGTTCATATTGGGTGGTCCCCACATATAAAATCCATTAAAATATTCAAAATCAGTCACTGGGCGATGTCTCTGGGCCTTGTTGCATCGCCAAGTGCCATCGCCGCATCGCCAAGTGCCATCACCTAGAGAATTCCAGCAAGCTGAAATTCAATGGGGCTTGCACAGGGTTTGACCCCAAGTCAGGGTATTGTCCCCACATGCCAAATAGGAGGTTTTACACACTTTTCACATAGGTGGGTCCCACTGTTTGGGGAGGAGAGAGATTACCTGGGATCCAAGTTATAGATCAGGCTGTGAGCTGCACAGTTGCATGGGTCTGCTATCCATCTTCTGACAGGTATATAGGGAAACCTGTTCAAAGTATTCCCATTGATCTCATTAAGTGGTGTGATGCTCCACAGTGATCTTGGTTGCCTGGACAGGGGTTCCTGCCCTTAAATCAAGAATCCAACCAGTCAGGAGCAGGGTTTGACATTTCTCCCCACCTTATAAAAATTTCATCCTCGAAATTTGCTTACCTTGTAATCCAAAGAGTTGAGGATACTTCTCTTTCATTTCTTCATCACGTTCCCATGAAGCTTCTTCTATCGGGTTGTTTTCTCATCGAACTTTCACAAAAGCAACGGTGCGGTTACGGAGGTTATGATCCTTTCTGTCCAATATCTCCGTGGGTTGTTCTTCATAGGTCATATCCACATCCAACTGTTCAGGTTCAGTTGATAATACATGTGTCGGGTTTTGAAAATACTTCCTTAGCATTGACACATGGAAAACGTCGTGGATGCCCGATAAAGATGGTGGTAATGCCAGTCGGTATGCTATGGGTCCCACCTTATTAAGAATTTCATAAGGACCGATAAATCTTGGGCTCAACTTGCCTTTTTAGTTGAAACGTAGCAATCCCTTGGTTGTTGATACTCGAAGGAATACTTTTTCTCCAACTTCAAACTCAATATATTTCCTTCGATTATCCGCATAACTTTTTTGTCTTGACTAGGCTGTCTTGATCTTTTCTCTTATGACATCCACCTTATCGCAGGTCACTTGAATCATTTCAGGTTTGAGATATTTTCGCTCACCAACTTCATCCCAATATAGTGGAGTTTGACACTTCCTTCCATAGAGTGCTTCAAACAGTGCCATGCCAATGGTGGAGTGATAGCTATTATTGTATGCGAATTCCACCAAAGATATGTGAGCATCCCAACTGTCATTCATTTCCAAAACACAGGCTTGGAGCATGTCTTCCAGAGTCTGAATAGTCCTTTCCGATTGTCCGTCCATCTGCGGATGGAAAGCCGTGCTAAGATTTAGTTGAGATCCCAATGCTTTCTGCAAACTTCTCCAAAACCTTGAGGTGAATTGAGGATCTCTGTCAGACACAATACTGACAGGCACGCCATGTAAGCGGACTATGGTTTCAATGTATATCTGGGCAAGCTTCTCCATTAGATAACTTATTTTGATCGGTATGAAGTGTGCCGCCTTTGTTAATCCGTCTACAATCACCCAAATTGCGTTCATGCCCTTCCTAGTGTTGGGCAAGTTTGTCATGAAATCCATAGTTATCCTTTCCCACTTCCATTCAGGTATGGGAAGTGGCTGCAACAATCCGTACGATCGGTGTCTCTCCACTTTTATTTGTTGACAGGTGAGGTACTTGGACACGTAAATTGCTATGGTTTCTTTCATTCCCATCCACCAGTAATACTTCTTCAAATCTTTGTACATCTTTGTATTTCTGGGATGGATTGTGTAGGGTGAGTTGTGCGCCTCTTTAAGAATTGGGTCTTGGATATCATAGTCATCTGGCATGCACAATCTATCTCGAAACTTCAATGCGCCATCTTGGGCCAAGGAAAAATTTGGGTCCTTATGGATACCTTGTTGAACTTCCCAAATTATTTTGGCCAGCTCGGGATCCAATGGGTGCTTCATAATTATTTCCTCTCGTATCGACGGCTGCAGGTTCATAGCTGCTAATTGTATAACCGTTCCTTCGATCACGAGTTCCAAATCAAACTTCTGAGCTTCCTCCATTAATTGCTCACTTATGACCAAAGATGCGAGGGACGCAGTCTGAGATTTCCTACTTAATCCATCACAACAACGTTGGCCTTGCCGGGGTGGTACTGGATTTCACAGTCATAATCTTTTACCAATTCCAGCCACTACCTTTATCTCATATTCAACTCCTTTTGGGTGAAGAAATACTTCAAACTTTTGTGATCGCTGAAGATCTCGCTCTTTTCACCATATAAGTAATGTCGCCAAATTTTTAACGCGAAAACCACCGCCGCCAACTCTAAATCATGAGTGGGGTAATTCTTCTCGTGTTCCTTCAACTGCCTGGAGGCGTAGGCGACCACTTTACCTTTTTACATCAGGATGCCACCTAATCCTGTTCTGGATGCATCGGTATATACTACCATTCCTCCGGTACCGTCTGGAATGGTTAGAACTGGAGCTGATACTAATCGGTTCTTCAACTCCTGAAAGCTTTTCTCACACTCTTCATTCCATTCGAATTTGGCTCCCTTCCTTGTAAGTTTTGTCATTGGTGCCAAAATCCGTGAGAAATTCTCAATAAATCACAGGTAATATCCGGCCAATCCTAAGAAACTTCGGATCTCAGAGGCACTCTTCGGAGTCTCCCACTCGAGAACCGCTTTCACCTTGCCGGGGTCTACTTTGATGCCGTCCTTGGTGATGATATGCCCCAGGAAACCAATTTGGTGAAGCAAAAATTGACATTTGCTGAATTTGGCAAAGAGTTGGTGTTCCCGCAATCGCTGCAACACGAAAGTAAGGTGTCGCACACTGCTCTTCCTCACTCTTAGAGTACACCAGGATGTCGTCAATAAATACTATGATGAACTTATCCAGCACGTCATGGAATACTCTATTCATCATATCCATAAATGCTACCGGGGCGTTGGTTAATCCGAAGGACAGAACTAAAAATTCATAATGTCCATATCGAGTTCGGAATGCCATTTTATGAATGTCACCGCTTTTGATCTTCAGTTGATGGTATCCTGACCTAAGATCGATCTTGGAGAAAACTCTCACTCTTTATAGCTGATCAAATAGGTCATCGATACGTGGCAACGGATATCGATTCTTGATCGTCAGTTTATTCAATTCGTGATAGTCGATACACAACCGCATGCTACCATCCTTCTTCTTTACGAACAACACGGGTGCTCCCCAGGGTGATACACTGGGTCGAATGAATCCCTTCTTCAGCAAGTCTTGAAGTTATGCTCGCAATTCTTTTAACTCGATAGGCGCCATACAATATGGTGCCTTGGATACCGGTGCTGCACCAGGAATCAAATCAATCGCGAACTCTATATCACGGACCGACGGCAGCTGAGTCAGATCTTCTGGAAATACATCAGGAAACTCTCTGATGACGTGGAGTTCCTCCAAGGGTTTTATCTTCACCTTCGTGTCTATCACAGTGGCCAAAAAGCCTTGGCATCCTTCTTCTAGTAACTTCCGCTCCTGGAGTGTGGATAATGTTTTCCTTCTGGCTTTCCTCCTTGGTTCACTTTGATAGGTGCAGTCTGACCCATCTTCCAGTTTAAATTTTATCTTTTTCTTCGCACATAAGACGATTGCACCATATACAGATAGCCAATCCATGCCTAGTATTATGTCAAAATCATTTATATCCATCTTTATCAGTCGTGCGGTTAGTTTTCTCCTGCAAATTTCAATCTAACAAGGGTCATAGACCTCCTTCAAACTCACAACACTCCCTGTTGGTGTGTTGACTACTAGCTCGTGCCCGATGTCCCTTGGTTGATCTTTCATCTTACTCACAAAGGTTGAGGAGACGAAAGAGTGGGTCGCGCCCGAGTCGAATAATACTCGTGCGGGTATGGTTGAGACATTCAGGGTACCTAGGGTTCTTAGGTAATTTAGGTTACATGTAGTAAGCCAATTATTCCCTATAGTTAAGTAGTGTTCAACAACTTACCTGTCAATACATCGGGGCTTGCCTCAGCTTCTTCATTTGTTAAAGCATACACCTTTCCTTGCATCCGATTGTCCCGTGGTTGAAATGGCCTAGCGTAGGGCTGGTTTGATGAGTTGTTGCCATACCCATGCGATTTGCAATCTCTAGCCATATGTCCTTCCTTGTTGCACAAATAGCACTTAAAAGGTGGAGCTCTAGGTGCTGAAGCTTTGCTCCCTTGACTTGTTGCTGGTTGGGCTGGCAAGGCTGTTGTCGTCGCTTGACTCGTAGTAGGTTGAGCAGGTCGAGTAATTATAGGGCGAAAAGAATTCTGACCAACGCTCGGCTTATGATACAGAGTCGAAGTATAGCTTGAACTTGAACCTCTATAAACTTTATTCAGCCATCCAAAGGTTTGAAAATTGTTTGGCCTTTTGTTCAAACCAGACGATGTCACAGTCTTTTCTTTCTCCTTTTCCTTAAACCTATCCTCCATTATCTTTGCTTTCTCGACCATTTGAGCATAATCCCGAATATCCATGATTGACAGTACTGACCCAATTTTAGTTTTGAGTCCCTTCTCAAATTTCTTGGCCTTACTAACTTCCCCTTTCAGTTGCTCTGGGAAAAAATGGAACAGATCTTCAAATCACTATTGATAGTCAAGCACTGATTTAGTTCCTTGCACCAGTGCAATAAATTCTGCTTCTTTCCTGTCCTTAAAACTCTCGAGGAAATAGTTCTTGAAGAAAATCTCCTTGAACTGCGCCCACATGGGATTTGGGTGAGCAGCTTCCAAATTAGGCCTGGTTGCCTTCCACCAAGCTTCGGCTTCATTCTGTAATTGATTACCCACACAAATAATCTTTTGTGCGTCCATGTACTCAAGTACTTCAAATGCCTTTTCTTGGGCACTGATCCATCGTTCCGGCTATATTGCCTCAGAGGTTATTTTTGAAAATGCAGGCGGTTGAAGTTTCTTGAATCTCTCCATAACCTTGGCGGTGGAATTTTCTGTTAAATGCTGAGGCACAGGTGGTGGAAATAGCACTAGTCGATTGGGTGGTGGAGGGGGTGTTGCGCGATCGTGCATCATGGTTGCAAACTGTGTAGACATCTGACAAAGCAATTCCAGTTGTTGTTGCATGATCCGCATCATCATGGTCATGAATGCAGTCACGTCACTGGCTGCCACACTTGACTGAGGTGCTGCTGCAGTAGCTTATGCAGCCACTGGTGCTCCTGATGAGGCAGCCGATGCCTCATAGTTTTGAGCCTCAGTTCCGTTAGGCAGCTCAACCTCCGGTACAACTCTAGGTTGTTTACCTTTATGACCTCCACGAGAACTTCTAGTGTTGACCATTGTAGCTTCTCTGAAAAGAGGAGCGTGTTCAATGTTCCAATTTCATCTATATGGATCAACAGTTGTTTTCTAGCTAAGCAGGTACAAATCCAGTCCACAGTTCCAATGAGTATCATGAGTCACACCAGTAAAGTGGATTGTTAGATTCACTGTCTTGGTTTATTAGGTGATGTGTCTTATTGAATGCTTTATGTTCCTCTTTCTTATGCATTTTATGTGTCAATATGCTATGGATGGCACTATTGAAAAAAATTTCAGATTTTTAAATAAAAACTTTTAATTATTTACCTGATCTAGCAGGCAAGCATCTCCAGCTTCTTCCTGGTCACAAACTTCATTGCCTGTAGAAATTCTATGTCAGCTCTTACCTCTCCAGCTAATCTCATAAAATATTCTCGTTCCTCGGGTCCACTAATGGCAGCGATGGCCAAGTAAAAGTCCAGTTGATTCTCAGCTCGGGGTAATACTAACTGTATCCGTCTTAGTCTCTCTCGTAGATGTCTACTGTAAATCATGATGCTGGGGTCTCCAGCCTTAGTCAAGATAGTGGGTCCTGTCATATAGAATGGTTCTAGACATTAGGGCATACTTAATAAAAAAAAAAAAAAAATTAAGTACACAACTACTGAAACTTAAATAACTAAAGATCAATGAAACAAATTCTTAGCTTGGCTCGAGGTACCCTAGCGTCTAGGTGTTTGATTTACTACGAACCCTATTAGGTCCTATTCTCAACCATCCTAGGCCTTGGTTAGGATGAGATCTATGCTCCCTGTACTTACTAATCTCTTATTACAACATACCTACATATCTAAGTTCTGTTTGCATAGCAGCACTCCAAGCAGTTCATACATCACAATATTCAAACATGTGGTAATTAAGTAGTACACACCAATCATTATACACATTTATCTGTATATATTAAATATTTATCATAAGCACAAAAACAAAAGTTTTTCAAGCCCTATGTGCTCTATTCAACCCTCAAATAGAAATTCCACCCCTTTGGATTTAAGAAGGTTGTGTTTGCTTAGTACTCGCTTAATTTATTGTTAGTTTTTATTATATATATATATATATATATATATATATATATATATATATATATATATATATATATATATATATCTTCCGAGAAAGTTCATATTTTTATGTTCATTAAGGGTAATATGGTCAAATCTCAAGTCCTTATATGTGAATAACCTAAAACAGAAAAATTGCACACACTGGGCGATGTCTCTAGGCGTTGCCACATCGCCCAGTGCCATCGCCCAGAGAATCGGGCGCAGACTTTTTAAGTCCGAGAGGGCCCCATTTTGATTCTATTCTTCTCAAAACTCAACTAAACACCTAGGAGAAGCTCTTGGAGGGTAGTGTGACCTAGTCCACACCAAATCCTCACAATTCCCCATGGTTTTTGCGAGTCTATGCGTGCCTAGGTATGCTTTCTTCTCTACATTACCTAAATAGTTGTTTATTTCTTTAAATCTTTCCTTGGGTTAGGTTTTCTCTATTTTCCTTGTCCTAACCTAATTATTTTTGTTATTCCTTGTAGAAGATGTCTTCAAGCCATCGTACCGCTAGGAAATCGGTAGCCCAAAAGAGGCTACGGGTCGAATCTAAGGAATCTTCCTATTCTTCGGTACCACCTTCATCCCCTAGAGAGGATTTGTCTTCTGAGGAACCAGATTTCGACCATCATCTTTTCTCCAGGTATGAGTACGCTAAGGAGTAGAAGAATTTCATTTCTGTAAAGATAGTGAATGGGGAGGTGGTGCGAGTAGAGGACTTCCACCAATACAACCTCTTTGCCAGATTCAATGCCCTAGGTTGGGCATCGATGTTGACTCCTACCGAGCCTTGTTATCCCAACTTGGTTTGGTACTTCTACTGTAACCTGGGGCCTTCTAGTGCCCAAGAGTTTGGAGTGGAGAGTAGGGTGAAGGGAGTGGATATTAGGCTAACCACTACCCTATTGGCAGAGATCCTGGGTTTACCTGACATAGGAGAGAGGGTTTACTATCAGCCTCGTATGGACATATCTGAGATGTTCTCTATGGAGACTAGGAGAACAGTCTTCCAAGCTTTGACAGGTTCTCCGGACACTCCTAAGTCCGAGACTTCTTACAAGCCAAGTGCTAGGGTGATTAGTAGGTGTGTGACTTACAACATCTACCCTAAAGGCGGTAACAAGGGTAGCATATCCATGATGAGGGCATACATTACTTACTGTCTTTTGGGAGCTGGTCAGGGGGGTCCAGTCATCAACCTCCTGTATCTATTACTTCAGGTGATGCTTTATCAAGCTCGAAACCCAGCTAATGGGAACCTTCCCTATGGGAGATTTCTCACCTTGGTCTTTCGATATTTTGGGGTGCCATTAGAGGGCGAGTACATTTATAAGACCAGATCCAGGCCCATAGATAAGACTTCCATTCTGAAGATGAAGGTGCCAAGGGAGGATCCATCAGAGGTTGAGGGGCAGATGGGGATATAGCAGGGAGAGGAGCATGGAGTGGAGAATGGTGATGAGGTACACGTTGAGGAGGTGCAGGGGATGGAGCAGGGAGACACTCAGGGGGACACCCAGGGCATACGTGTAGAGGAGCAGGGTATAGGTCCAGGCGACTTCAAGGGTTTTGACACTCAGTTTACTGATTTAGCTGCATATGAGACGACAGGTGCTACTAGCTCTCAGGTTCCAGGACCTTTTGATTGAGCGCAGATGTTGACACATCTCCAGAGTCTTGGAACTCAGCTCTCTAGCTTGGCTACTAGGTGGGATCAAGGCTTCACTTCTTTGGAGATGAGAGTGGGGTCTGTGGAGCAGCGTCTGGACTTCTGGGATAGATTCTACAGAGTTGACTCTCGCCAAACTCAGCCTCTTCCTAGTGATCTGCCTTCGACTGAGTAGCTCCGGTAGTTTCGGACATTCTTGCTATGTGGTTCTGATCACTTTGTTTTTACGCTTATGTACTTTTTTTTTTATTTATTTTTTATTTTTTAATATCAGCTATGTATTTATTACATTTTAGCCCATGTAATTAAAGCTTATGTAATGGCTTAACTACAATTATCTTTTAGTTAATGGAAATTGTATACTTTTATTTATTTACATCTACCCCCTTATAAATTTTAATTATTACATGTTTTACTGTTTAAGCTTATTAGTCCTAGTCTGCAATCCATAATCGTAAGAAGAGCTTTGCGCTCTGATACCAAGCTTTGTCACACCCCAAACCACCCCCTAGGAGGAATGGGTAGGTGACCCGAATTGCATAACGACAATTCGCCAAAATCCCACTGATCTAGAAGCAGTGCTTACGATCATGGAACCACAACCATCTCTTTACCATAGGCAAGATTAGAGTGCAGCAGATAAACTACAGTTCAATAATAAAAGGAAGCATAGCGATATGGGGAAACAGTAATAATATATACATATAAAAGTTTTACATTTCCCATCAACCCACACACAAAGAAAGCAAAGAAACCAAGCTGATAAGTATAGTACTTCATACAAAAACATGTACAGGGCGAGCATACTCAACCCCAAAAAGGAAAAAGGAAAAACTACAACAACCAAGTCCAAACGGGGATAACTCCAAAATACCCACAAGGAGTCCCCAAGCCAAAAAGCTGTCACGAACAGACTTCAATGGTCTTCATCAACAACCATCGAAAATGTGCGCAGGATCGGTATGACCTCCGTCGGGGTCCACACCAACATCATCGTAACAACCAAAAGTCTCCTCCTCGAAATGACCCGCCATGCCACAACGACATCCACCTGCAAAATCATCTAAGAAAAACACTGCATAATAGAGTGTGAGCCCCACTGAGCTCGTGAGAAAATAACATCAATCATGCATGCACATGCAATCACAATTCATAATTCATATGGTCCTACATGATATGCAAGTCTAGTTTAATTATTAGTCACCTAGCAATACAACTAAGTCGGGTCAGTGCTACTACAATCCCCAATACATGTATCCCTGGTGCGGGCCTCTAACCCCTTCTCGCGATACACCCATTGAGTTGTCGGACAGGACCAGTCAGCTCCCACATTTGTTCACCAAGATCAGCCCGACCAACCCTCTGTGATTAACCTATGGGACAATCCATTTCTTTCTTTCTTTTTTTTTTCTTTTCTGGCTTTAAGCCCATGTGCACCATTCCGGTGTTCTATACATTCATGCACCATTCCGGTGTTCTTTTCATTTCTTTTTCTCTTTTCTCTTTTTCTGATGGTCGCCCCCATAGGCATCCAACACCTTAACCCCTGTTGGCAAGGGTGCGTAGCACGAGTGATGAAACTCTAGACCCATGTCTATATGGCATCGTATGAGTCGGGTGGTGTCAACCACATCCCATTCTATGGGCTACCATAGGCCTCATTTCCAAGCCGACTACGACATCTAGTCTAACATTCATAATCATCATAGAAGAATTCACAGTGTTGATCAATAGACAGTCATTATGCAGTGATTTGACTAATTGAATAGAAGTAAATAACATAACAATTATATTCAATTCTTATTAGCCGGCATCAGATCATGATTATATTTACACATATGATAGAATTGTCCACTCACTTGCACTTGGCTCTAGATATTCAGTCACAATCTCAATTCCAGCAGTTGTCTGGTCGTTAACCTCGAGCACGGAATTAGGTCCTAAATGTAAATCAAAAGTTGTTATGTTAGATTATCAGTCTGTCACTGGAAGTCCTAGGGTTACCCTAAACTTACTGGGTTGACCCGGGGTTTAGTTGGTTACACTTGGAATCACTGGGCCTTGCACTGGGCCTTAGGCTCTGGTCCCGATGCCTCAAACAGTGTCAATGGCACAAAGGGTAGAATAGTCATTTCAATGGTTGTACCTGACCCTAGGTCAGAATATGTTTACAGTGCTATCCACAGCTTGTCTGTGCTGTAGGACCAAGCACAGTAGGGCTTCCTTTACCTACAGGGCCCACTAGGGTTCCAAAACATTTCCATATAAGGACAGATATGCGGAAGGGCTTTTTGGTAATTTTCCAACCTTCCCACAGTGTCCAGGGGTCAAAGGGTGAGATCCCCCAAGTCTGTCCATCAATCCAGCCAATTTTCCTTCACTGGGCGATGTCTGCATCTCCCAGTGCATTGTCTAGAGGCTGCAAATCGATGCTGGGCTGAGTTCCCAAGGCTGAGCTTTTCAGGCTAGGCTTACACTTGATCCTCTGCATGTTTAGGGGATCAAGTAGCCCCTGAGATGGCCTACCCATTGGTCCAATTGGATCATCCATCAGATCCAACATCAGGCTGCCAGAGCTGCCCAAGCAGTCCAGATGAATAGTGCCATAGGGTTTTGGCCAGGCTTGGGAGTTGGTTTCAGCTACATACAGAATTGGAAATGCATGAATAACAAGGGTTCAAGGCTGCAATCACCTAGGGTTTGGTCTCTGCAGCCATAGCTTGCACCCAAGGTTCCAAATCACAAATCAATAGGGCCATCTGGCAATGCAGGTGGGCACAACCAGGTTTCGGCCATAGGAACAGCATAACTAAATGCTCAAATTACATAAAAATTCTAGGTCTTCCATGCACAAGGTCTGCATGGCAGATCTGGAACAGTACTGGGCAAACCCTAGCTATTCTGGGCTGCCCAGGGAGCATAAACACAGTGAAAGCAAGGAAGGGATAGGGAACAGTAGCATATAAGTGTGTTTTATACCTGAAATACCCTAAGAGAGGGCTCGGATGCAGCAGGGATGGGGGTGGCAGCACCTCCTTCTTCTTCCTTCTCCTTCTTTTTCTCCTTCTTCCTTTTCTCTCTTCTCTCCCACCGATTCTCCAACAGATAGAAAAGCTCTAATAAGCTCTAACATCCCCTATTTATAGACTCAGCCCTCACTGAGGCAAGTTTGCCTGTGAAGGCCCTTTTTAAAAATCAGTTTTTAAACTGATTCTGGGCTCACTGGTGGGGTCCACAGTGAACTGAGGGCATGAGGTGGTCCCTCAGACTTCCCTCTATTAGTGGAGGGTGCCCATGTTCATATTGGGTGGTCCCCATAAATAAAATCCATTAAAATATTCAAAATCAGCCATTGGGCGATGTCTCTGGGCCTTGCTACATCGCCCAGTGCCATCGCCCAGAGAATTCTAGCAAGCTGAAATTCAATGGGGCTTGCACAGGGTTTGACCCCAAGTCAGGGTATTGTCCCCACATGCCAAATAGGAGGTTTTACACACTTTTCATATAGGTGGGTCCCACTGTTTGGGGGAGGAGAGAGATTATCTAGGATCCAAGTCATACATTAGGCTGTGAGCTGCATAGTTGCATGGGTCTGCTATCCATTTTCTGACAGGTATATAGGGAAACCTGTTCAAAGTAATCCCATTGGTCGTATTAAGTGGTGTGATGCTCCATAGTGATCTTGGTTGCCTGGACAGGGGTTCCTGCCCTTAAATCAAGAATCCAACCAGTTAAGAGCAGGGTTTGACAATAACCTTCTCATGCGCGGTAGTATGCATCCTGACACTGCGGAGCGAGAAAAGGAATTACAAGCTCGGGTAACGACATATGCCAAAGCTAATGCAGTGTTGAGAAAGCGTTGTTCTCGTCTAGAGAGTGAATTGGACTACTACAAGTCTCTCGAGCACTAGGAGGAGGATTTGCTGACAAGATTGGAATTTGGTCAGGATATTGTCGACAACGTGGTTGAGTATCTCTAGGCTGAGAAATACGCTGCTGCCAACCTCACCATAGAGCATGTTGTAAAATCGGCGGCCTTTAAACGCTTCAGCGAAGATAAGGCACTAGAGGGTGCTCAGCGCTTATATGATAGGATAAAGGAAGCTGCCCCCCATTTCAAATGGGGGAAGATTAAGTTGGGTTTTAACCCTCAGATTACCATGCGGGAGGTGGTGCTAGATCCATCCTCTCTTTCAATATCGTTCTTCCCTCCTCCTCGGAATGTTCCAGGGCCTTTGCCCCCTAATCCTCCAAGTCCCGAGCTTAGGTATCTGTAAGCACTTTCATTGTATCTTAGGAGGCAATAGATCCCCCTTTTATTGTATGAAATTAAGGTCTTACTCCGTATTTTTTTTTCTGGCTAATTCTGCTCGGCGCCTATTTGGCTCATGCTGTTTGGTTCCCTTACCTTAGCCGCTGATTTCCCTTGCATTTGTGATGTTGCCCCTCTTCTTGGCATAAATTATCTTTATGACAAAGATCTTTTCCCAGGAGATTTTATTTGTACTTCCCACGCAAACACTTATTGCCTCAGCCTTAGCTAATGCTTTGTTTATTGTGCCATTAATGCTACTTAAGTTGGGGTCGAATCACTGCCTCTACTGAACCCTTTTCTCTCTTTTTGAAAGATACGTGCGCAATGGGGTTCAGTCACGTGGCCTTGGCATTTATTTCCCTTAATTTGGGTGGTTGCCTCTTGGTATCCTTCCCTTGGATTGAACCGTCACTTTGTCCTTTAAATGGCGTCCCTACTCTCCATTTCTGTCATTCCAATGAAGCCATGAGTTCTTTGGGCACATACTCTCTCTATAGTTCTGTTGAAGCTTTCATTCTCCTTTGGCATTTTGGATGCCGCTGCCTTTACGGTTACATAGGATGCATGTTTTTGAAGGCTTGCCTTCCCGTAGATGTTACTATTTTTGGCTCAGCTTCGATCCTCAATCGACATATAGTGTCTTTTGGGTTTCCTAGCTTTTGAGCCATCTCTCTGTGTAGTGTGCCCTCACCAATGCTTGAGGGTGTTATGCTATCGCAGAGAGAATGAGAGTCTAGAGGGGGCTATTTCCTGCCGACCCTAATCTCTTCAGGATTCGAGGTGTTGTGACTTGATACAAATAGGGCCCTGGAGGACCTACACTAATGACATGCTCGTGCTCTTCAAGCTCCTCGCTTCCTAAAGATGTAGGTGACGGGCAATGGAGGCTATTTTGGGCTTTAGAGGAGTTTCCAAATGCCTTGATGGTGATTCCCATTTGGCAAAGCAGCTCTCTCTTGGCTTCTCGGGGTTGCTTTGGAATAGGCCGTATTGCATCATGAATGCTGGGGTTGATCATTCACTACCCAATGTTCTTGTTATGGTTACGCCTGTTTCATATCTCTCATCCCCTGGTTCGTGCGGTCTTCACTGCTCTGCTAAGGAGGATCAAGATAAGGCACATCGGGCTTGTGGGTTAGGTGCATCTCTAGTTTGCCTGGTTTTCTCCTGCCAGCAGAAGAATCTATCTGGGACCGAGCACAGCTTAACCCTTGTAACTGTTGTACCTTCGGATATATCTGTACTGAGTTTGGATGTTTGTAACAATCTCATGTACTTGTACTAACAGTTCAAAATGTCAATAAAGAACTTTATTGTCTCTGAATGGCTTCTTATTATATTCTTTTTGTTGAGCCTTGCATTTCATGCTTAGCTTTTTTTTTTTACCTTCATAGCCATAAAACGAGCTCGGTAGCCTCCTAATAATTTATTATGTAACTCATACTAATGTTCGGATCTCCGTCATCTTTATTGGGGAAATGTCCCTATGGTGCAACTCACCATTATGGTCAGATGACCATTATCTTTGTTGGGGAAGCGCCCCTATGGTGAAACTCACCATTATGATCGGATGACCATTATTTTTGTTGGGAAAACGCCCCTATGGTGCAACTCACCATTATGATCGGATGACCATTATTTTTGTTGGGGAGGTGCCCCTATGGTGCAACTCACCATTATGGTCGGATTACCATTATTTTTGTTGGGGAAACGCCCCTATGGTCGGATGACCATGATCTTTGCTAGGGAAACGCCCCTATGGTCAGATGACCATGATCTTTGTTGGGAAACACCCCTATAGTCGGATGACTATGATCATTGCTGGGGAAACGCCCCAATGGTCGGATGACCATGATCTTTGCTGGCACATCATTAGTAACAACATATAAAATTTACTTGAATGATTCCAAATTTTATTACAAGAATAAATCATTGCCATGATTTGCTGAGTAAGCATTAACAATCTTATTTGTGTTTGCCTCATGAGGCTTGGAAACAATTTCTACTTTGATTCAAGACACATGGAAACTTTGATTCAAAACAAATGGAAATTGACCTTACTGATAGAATTTTCACAAATTTTTTTCATTCCAAGACCGTGGCATGGGTACTCCCTCCAAAGTCTCCAAATGAAAAGCTCCTGGTGCCACTTGTTGGAGATTTTATACGGTCCTTCCCAATTGGGGGCTAGCTTACCCATTGATCTTGGATCGGAGGCTTCTATCTTACGTAGAACCAAATCTCCTTGGTGAAATTTTTTGAGTTTGAGCTTTGAGTTGTAATTACGTGCCGCTCGCTGCTAGTGAGCTGCATTCCTTACCCGAGCTGTTTCTCAGATTTACTCCAGTAGGTCTAAGTTTGCTGTTAACTCTTCATCATTAACTCTAGGATTGTAGAATTGCACCCTCATTGATGTTTCCCCTATCTCCATGGGGATTACTGCTTCTGTTCCATATGCTAGCATGAAGGGTGTTTCACCAGTCGCAAGCCTTGTTGTCTTCGGTATGCCCATAAAATGCTAGGCAATTCCTCTACCCATAATCCTTTGGCTGTCTCCAACTTCTTTTTTATTCCATCTAGTAGAATTTTATTCATGGCCTCTACTAGGCCGTTGGATTGTGGGTGAGCCACCAAGGTCTTTCTTAATTGAATTTTGTACTGATCGCTGAATTCCTTGAATTTTTACTCAAATTGCTTTCCATTGTCAGTGATGAGAGTTCTTGGAATTCCGTATCTATAGATGACTGAGTGGAGGAAGAATTTCCATAATTTCGTTGCTGAAAGCCTGAAATTACTGCCAAGGCTTCTGCCTCTACCCACTTGGTAAAGTATTCCACGGCCACGACCATGAATTGCCTACCTCCGGATGCCTTTGGGAAGGGTCCCAGGATATCCATGCCCCATTACATAAAAGGTAAAGGGCTGGATATTGAAGTGAGCTCCGTGGCTGGTTGACGTGGGATTGGCGCAAGCGTCTGGTAGTTAAGGCATTTGCAGACAAAACTCATTGCTTCCTTACGCAGATATGGCCAGAAATATCCTTGTCTGATGACTTTGTGGCGAGTGCTATGCCCCCCAAGTGTTGTCCGCAAATGCCTGGATGTATCTCCCGTAGTACATATTCTGCTTCAGATGGCCGGAGATACTTCAAATAGGGCATGACATATGCCTTCTTATAAAGTATTCCTCCTATTATTATGTACCATGCTGCTCTCATTCTTATCTTCTTTGCTTCTTCCTTGTCTGTAGGCAATGAGCCCCTTTGGAGATAGGCTGTCAAAGGGTCCATCCAGCAAGGTTCCATTTCAATGGGCAGTATGTCCTCTGCTTCTTCTATGCTCGGTGTACCGATCACATCTATGTACACAGTTCTACCGAGATTTTGAAATTCTGAGGTGGCCAGCCTAGAAAGTGTGTCAGCTGAGGCATTCTACGCCCGGGGTATTTGTAGTATTTGGAAGCTGGTGAACTCGGTAATTAGATTACGCACTTTGCTCAGGTATTGTGCCATGCGCTGTTCCTTTGCCTCATACTCCCCCTTGACTTGATTGACTACCAACTGGCAGTTACTATGGACAATAATATTTTTTACTATCAAACTCTTGGCTAAATTTAGACCTGCAATTAGGGCTTCATATTCTACTCCGTTGTTGGTGGTTTGGAATTCAAACCTTAGAGCGTACTGCACTGAGAATCCTCCTGGACTTGACAGTATCAGGCCTGCGCCACACCCGTTTGCATTGGATGAACCATCCATGAACAGGGTCCAGATCTCTGTCACCTCACTAGTCTCAGCATCTGGGGTTATCACTTCCTCGGGTAGGGTGCATTCAACGACAAAATTCGCTAGGGCTTGGGCCTTAATGGTTGTCCGGGGCTTGTACTGGATTTTGAACTCCCCTAGCTTTACCGACCATGCCACCAGCCTCCCTGAGTGGTCATTTTTAGCCAGTATCTTCTTCAGAGGATGATTTGTGACCACTTCTATGGTGTAGGCTTGAAAGTAAGGTCTTAATTTCCGAGCTGCCATTATCAGTGCATAGGCATACTTCTCCACATTGTTGTATCTAGTTTCTGCATCTAGGAGCACCTTGCTGATGTAATAGATGGGTTTATGTACCATCCGTCTCCTCGAACCAATACTGCGCTCACCACTACTATGGTAATGGTTAAATAAAATTATAGAGTGTCTCCTGGTTCCGGCTTGGTCAGGAGTAGTGGCTGGGCCAAATACCTCTTTAACTCTGTGAACACTGTTTGACATTCTTCCATCCATTCAAATGTGAGCTTGGTCCCCTTTGTTTCTCTCTCTCGTGCTCGGTTCTTCAAAGCCTTGATGAAGGGCAAGCATCGGTCACCTGAGGCCGAGATGAATCTCCCTAGCGCCGCTACTCTCCCAGTCAGCTCCTGTAATTCTTTGACTCTATCGGGGGGATGCATTTCCAGTATGGCTTTGATCTTTGCGGGGTTAGCCTCTATCCCCCTTTTGGAGACCATAAAACCAAGGAATTTTCCCGAGGTGACGCCGAAAGCGCACTTTGCTGGGTTCAACTTCATCTTGCTTTTTCGTAAGGCTTGAAATGCCTCATCTAGGTCTGCAATATGGTGTTCTGCCTTTAAGCTTTTTACCAGCATGTCGTCTACATAGACTTCCATATTATGCCCTATTTGACTCTTGAAGATGTAATTCACCAGATGTTGGCACGTGGCCCTGGTATTTTTCAATTCGAAGGGGATACGAGTATAACAATATGTATCCCTCCCAGCAATAAAAGAGGTTTTCAGAATAACTGGTTCGTACATACTGATCTGATTATACCCTGAGCAGGCGTCCATGCAACTTAACATTTCATGGCCCGCTGTTGCATCTATCAATATATTAATGTGAGGCAAAGGATAATAGTCTTTAGGGCATGCTTTATTCAGATCAGTAATGTCAATACACATTTGCCATTTGCCGTTAGGCTTTGGCACCATTACAACGTTAGAAAGCTATTCTGGGTAGATGGCCTCCTCTATGGAATTGTAACCAAGCATTGCCCATTGGTTCTATACCCGATTCATAACTAGAAAGTTTCTCTGGTCCTTCGCTAATCGGGGTCAAAATTCCAGAAATTAGAAATGTCAAAATGGGAATAACACTTGATATTATTAGAAATGCCCAGAAAATATCATATTCGTGAAGCAGAAACATAGAAGCACTCCTAGGAATGTGGAAAATATACCAGATTAGTCCATTCGAACCAACCTTTAAAAGTTTGGTTACCTCCTCGATTACCTTTTCTTGCCGCTCTGGGGCAAAAGTCCTCTTCTTCTAAAATATTAGCTTGGCGGTTGGATATACACTGAGCCTATGCTCGGCTAGCTCCCGGTTCACTCCTGGCACGTCTGTTGCTAACCATGCAAATACATCTGCGTTGGCCCTCAAGAAGTTGATGAGGGCAATCTTTCGCTTGTCGACTAAACCTGCACCAATATGTATGGTACGCTTCACGTCTCCTTCACTCTATGGGGATTAAATCTTCCACGGGCTTTGTTCTTTCGTGCTCGGTGATGTCCTGGTTATCATCGAGGTTGATCATGAGCATCTGTGGCTCCTTTCCCTTGGCTCTCAAGTATCCTTCGTAGCATCTTCGGGCGGCTATCTGACTTCCTCGGCACTCTCCTATACCCTGATCAGTTGGAAATTTCATTACTAGATGTGGGGTGGAGACGATTGCCTGTAAAGCATTGAGCTTGGGTCGTCCCAATATTCCATTGAGTGTGGAATTTACTTTCACCACCAGAAAGTTCATTTTCACGGTAGCAAGCTTGGGTTCTGTCCCTACGGTTACCAACACCTCAATTGACCCTTCAACCTATACCAGGGCCCCGTTGAGCCCGTATAGGGGGGATTCAACCCTTTTTAGCATCTCGGGTTTTAGAAGCATCTTCTCAAAGCGTCATAATGTAAGATGTCAGCTGAGCTCCCATTATCCACTAGAATCCTTCCCACCGTACAGTTGGCGATAATCATCTTGATTACCAGAGCATCATGATGGGGGGATTGGATGTCCGCTAGATCTTCATCTGAGAAGGTGATCTGGTGATCAGTCCTCCTCTTATCTAGCATCTCGGTCTGGAGTATACTCCAAGCATGGTGTTTCCTGGAGTTGGAGGTTTCTCCTCCCAGGCCCGGTCCTCCATATATGGTGGCTATCTCTCTCATGGGTGCATTCTCTGCATGTTATTTTCCTCGGGCATGGTCTTCTCTATCTTGACGAGCGGGTGATCTTTGCCTTGGCTCGGTTTCCCCAGCACGATGATCTTGCCTTCCATCGTTCCCGTCCTTTTTGACAAATTAACCCAGGCACCCTCTTTGAATGAGTGCCTCAATCTCATCCTTCAACTGTCTGCAGTCTTCGGTGCCATGACCGTGATCCTGGTGAAACCGACAATACTTATTCTTATTGCGTTCATGTGCAGGTTTCACCATTTTGGCTGGCCAGCGCAGGTTCATCTGGTCTTTTATCTCGTTTAGGATATATGCTCGGTTGTGGGTGAGGGCTGTGTAAACAGGCTCGGACTCCACACCGCCAGCCTTAGGAACCCACGCCCTCCTTTCCTCTTTCTTTCTTCTACCATCCTTCTCCTCTTTGTTGCGCTTTGAACCAGCCTCCCCAGCCTGGACATCTTTCTTTTCTTGGCCTTTCTTCTCGAATTTATCTTCCTTCAGCTGCTCAGCCACGAGAACCTCAGCCAGGTTGATATATTTCTCACAGCGGGAGAAAAGCTCATACATATCTCCTGGTTCATCCATGATTAAGGATTTTTTCAGTTCGGTATCTTGGATTCCACTGCGCAACGCCTGAAACTTCACCACCTGGTCAAGATTTCGCACTTCCAGGCTCTCCTTATTGAATCTTGTGAGAAAACTCCTACTTGATTCACCGGGGCATTGCTTTATGGCCAGGAGGTTGGCCGTAGTTTTCTTGTGGACTCTGCTGCTCAAAAAATGGGCCAAAAAGGCTCGTCCAAGGTCCATCAAATTGGAGAGGGAGCATAGCTGGAGTCGTGAGAACCACTGTCTTGCTACTCCCTTCAGTGTGGAGGGGAAGGCTCTGCACATTATGGCATCTTAGGCGCCTTGAAAGATTAAGGACTTAAAGGTCTCTAGGTGGTCCTACGGATCCGTGGTGCCCACATATTGTTCTATGTTCGGCATCTTGAATCCCTTAGGTAGAGGTTCTAGCCAAATGTCATCCATAAACGCCAGGTCCATGGTAAAGTGGAAGTTATGGCTGGGGGCTTGATTCTTCCCTCGCATGACCTCTTGGATCTGGTCTTGGAGTTCCTAGACTTTGTCGTTCAGGGCTTGTTCCACTTTGGTCATCTGAGAACCTTGATTCTTGGCGTTTCCCGATAATTCTCTATTTCTTCGCTTGGTATTGTTTGCATTGCTGTGGTTCTCGCTATGCCCCAGGGAACGAGATCTTTCTCTATCTTGTGGTAGAGGCGGGGGTATTTGGATCCCCTGCAAGAAATCGTGCTGCATCAACATCATCTGCTCCATCTTGTCCTGCCAAGGGGTCTGCAACGCATCAAAATGTTCCATCGTCACGTACCACGGTGGATCTCCAGGAGGTCTCGGGTGAGATTCTTCTTGCCGTGATTCATTAACTTCAAGGATAGGATCATCTGCCACTTGGTGGGAACCAGTAGGCTGGCCCAGGGTTCCTCCCTGGGCGACAGCGGGAGGAACGGTGGGAGCGGTGGCAGCTGCAGCGGTGGCTCTGGATTGATTTCTGGTGTTAGTCATGGTGGGATCTTCGCAGGTCTCTGTTCTTCATTTCCCACAGACGGTGCCAAAATGTTGTACCAAGAATCTTGCCAGAGGAGAACCCTCTGGTAGTACAACTCTCAAGCTAGTTCTAGGCTAGCAGAATTGGAAAAACGAAGATAGCTCTGCAAAGTTTTCTTAATTTCTTTATTGTTCAAAGAAGAATGAATCTACATGAGCGCTTAGGGCTCTTATTTATACAAGTTTGGGGTTCAACCCCTCTCCTTTTCAGTAACACCCCTTTTTTGGCGGGCTTGGATTAGGAAACTACTATGAAGGGCCATCATCTTCTCAACGAATCTCGGGATCTTGGTATACGTGGCGCGTGAGATATGGCTAGCTGTACATCCCCAGTTAGAAGTTGTATAATTGCCTTAGTGGGCCCACCTTAGTGGGCCCATCTTATTTGGTGTAACCGTCTCGAGCGTGGTTCTTGGAAGCCACATTTTGGAATTGGTTTGCTTGTGGTCCAAGGGAGGCTAGGTGTCAGGCGGGGATTGGTCATACGAAAAGTGGTGTATCAGTAAGACTTCTTATGCAAGGAACTGTGGATGACTTGGCCAGCTCTTGCTTGTTAGAGAGAAAATAGGGGAAAGAGGATATCTCTTAGTTGATATTCCATTTCTTTCTCTCCTGTCAAAGAGAAGAAACTTCCGCCTACATCTCTCCCTTTGTCATCCTTGAAAGAAAAAAAAACCTTCTCCATCGGTTCCAACCACGAAAACCCAAAAACCATAACGAGCTCCATACCCTAATTCCCCCTCACCGCATTGCCAAAAGAACTCGAAGGAAAGATGGCATTGGGGATAGGGGGTAGAGTTCATTTTTTTTGTAGGTTTTTTCGGGGTACCCCCATAAAAGGGGACCTCTACATTCTTTTATTACACACCCACCCATGAAAGAATCATATAGTCATGGAACCGAAGAAGTGGGGGAAGACAGGCAGGGATATGTGTGTGTCAGCAATGTGAGCCCCACTGGTGGCTCCCAATTGGTGGGCCCCACTATCTTTCTTCGCACTAAATGCCCTGTTGTTCATCTGATTCATATTCCTAAGAAACTAACCACACTAGGATATCGTCATCAGTAAGATCGTAGAAAGTATCAATAGGCTCCAGTATCAATTTTTTTTTAAGATAAGGGGGTGAGTTCTGTCAAAAAAGACTTGTTGCTCTCCTATCCGAATCCCACGAGTGACTAAGCGCGAGATGAGCCATAACGTAAGGGGAAAATCTACTCTTGGTAGAATCAAGCTCAAGTAATTCATGCTTAAATGGCCAAAGGCGAGATAGAAAGTCATTTTGAGTCATACCATCTGTGCCTAAAAGCATGGCTCGATCCCACACGCATAGAGAGAAGATATCCCACAGGAAAAAGATGGGGCATATCTTATAAAGAACTAAGGTAAGGAGGGCTTTTGCCCCTTGATAAATAACGGGCATTTTCATATGCACCTTGCTCAACCATCATGTGAATTTATACAACTTTGACTTCTTCCAAAACACGTCAATCGTGCTTTTTCTTTTGTATTTCCCACTAAGAAAACCTTTTGAAGAAGGTTTGATTTTGATTTTTTTTCCTTGAAAGAACAAAGATGTAAGTGGATCGATTGGATTTATTGGTTTTTATTTGTTAAGATCATCTGCACAGAGCTGGGCCTTTTAATCATTAATTTTTTTTCTTGTTGTACTAAGTTGATTTTTTTTGTAAGCGCACTAAGTTGATTTACATTCATTCAATTAAAGGGTAATATCGTCTTCAAAACTGCTATTGGGGAGGACATTGTCATTATTCAAAACCTAGGGGAGGGGTTTGATATTATGGATACTTAGAGGGGAGGGGGATGATATTTACCCCAAAAAAATTGGTATGTTTGGGTTTTTCTAGGCCTTAGCCACGCGGCCAGGAGCTGGCCTAGGCTCCCCCCTCTCTCTTCTCTCTCGGCTGCTGCCACCATACACAAACACCATTTAAAAAAAAAAAAAAAAAAAAAACAAAGGTGGCCAGGATTTTCTTTTAATTTTAGGGTTTTTGGGAAGGAGATGGGTGAAGTGGGAATCCTTTCGCCCACACCCTTTCTGTTTCCTTAATTGGGCTATAATTGTGTTTGTGTGCTCAAATTTTAATTGCCCTTGAGTTTTTTAATTTTGCTTTAATGCGTTTGGCAATAATTCTTTTCTTGTTTCGGATTTCTTAAGAAACTTCTTGAATCAACTCATTTTAAGAAAATAATATTTCTTATTTGGGGATTTTTGAAACCATGACATTCAAGAAAAGAGATGTGATTTCTTTGTTATGTATACATCTCTGTTGTGAGGGTTTCTTGCTTTGGGTATTTATGAGTTGTTCTGTTTTAGTGGTGTTATTGCCCACTAGCAAGATATCCATTTGAATGAAATCCATGAGAAGAAAATGGGAGAAAGGGAGTCATCCCACATCATCCCATATTTCGGAGAGTGGAATACATTTTGAGATGTTTACAAATAATCAAGATGTTAATAATATCTTCTTGTGGCGGTATTGGTTTTCTTTCCCTCGTACCATTAGGAATACGATGACAAATCCCATCTCATGCAACCCCTGTTATATTTTTTTATATTCTATAGAATGGAAAATTAATTGGTGCTTGTGTAAGGGATATGTTTTTGTGTATGTGCGATAGAGTTTGTATTTGAATGTGATACAAAGTGTGATGCTCCCTAGTAGTGATGTAGGACCATTTTTCAATATAAAGAGATAGTTGTAATTGAAATTTTATTTTTGAGAAGCCTTGTAAAGGGAACTACTGTACTACGTATCACTTTCTTGTATTGACTCGGCATATAACTTCAAGTACCAATTTGGGTCTCTTATGTGGGACCCTTGTGCACCCGATATATGGCGTATTATTATGCAGTTTGGAGATATCTTTTCCTCATTGACTTTCTTTTGTTCGGAATCAGTTAAAATTTTTTGTTCCCAAGTCCACACACTAGTGAGACTTGATTATGAGCTTAACAAAATTTTTCATCTCACCGTGTGGAGAAGGGAACCATTAATTTTAATCAAGTTTCTTGAACAAAAATTTTACATGTGTACTTATTGTCCTCCTTGCATATTATGCAATGTAGTGATGGCTACCAAGACCATTGTTGCTAACCTTAACCAAGGCAATAAGTTGGATGGAACCAACTATGACATGTGACATCGTAAGATTCAATTCTTACTGAATGGGCAAGAATGCCTTGAACACTTAACCACTGAAATGGTAAAACCCGATGAGGGTACTACCATCTGTCACCGTCAAGACAAAGAGGACTATGATGCTTGGTTTAAAAAGGATCGTAGTGCATGCTTAATTATGTTGAGTTGCATGCACGATGATCGTATCGGCCAATATGAGAAGTGCGAAACTGCTAAGTTCATGTGGGACAAGGTTAAGTTAGACTGTGGTAGTACATCAACTATAAGGTTACGGGATATGACCTTGAAGTTTGAGATATACCGTAAGGACCCCAAGCACAACATGATTGAACACCTAAGAGTTATGAAGGACATGATAAGAAAATTGGATGATGATGCTGCTGGGGTAAACCTTACCGATGAACAGCAGGTTCAAGCCGTCATAAGGACTTTACTTGATTCCTGGGTCCAAATGAAAATAGTTCTTACACATAACGATGGTGTCAAAACTTTCAGTGACATCGCTGTTCATATGGAACTAGAGGCAGAGTGCCAAGAGGCGACCCATGCTCAAGACCTTGTCACCCAAGCGGAGCAGCACAAGACCTCTGGGTCTAAGAGAAAAAGACAGAGGAAAGCAGGGAATCAGGTGCAGGCACAGAACCAGGCACCAAGTGGAAGCAAATCCGCCAAACAAAAATGTGATAAGCGAGGTGGAAAAAGATATCAAACTCTATAACTTCTAGAAGATGGGGCACATCGCTTGTGATTGCACTGAAGCGAAGAAGGTACCATTTCTATCCGTCTCTCTTTGTACTTTTGTATGTACACATGTTTTCATTGCCCATACCCAATCTGATTGGATTGTGGATACAGGAGCAACAAGACATATAAAAGAGTGCTTGAAGGGAAGAACGACATAGATACTTACAAAGTCATAAGGAGTCGACAGCCCGAGGTCCTCCTCGTGAAAAGTAGGGTGAGGAAGAATAGTTGCCATACCCATTACTTGAGCGTCATTAAAAATCCATCCACGGAATCCAGGAATGATGTAAGGAATGTAATCTATAGCATGAGCTAGCCGATACCTGGATAATGGAGAGAAGAATCAAAAGAAGGACCAATAGACCCGGTTGCTACCTACTACACTCATGGTAGGACTAGGTGAAGGATTTGTGGGAGGAGCAGGGGATCGCCCAACATACTGGGAAGAGAGATATGAAATTATCAATATGACTAGGCCATGCACAGTTTAAGACTCGCTTGAGGGCCATCACCAGTCAAAGGTACACACACGATCTCTCTCATGAGTAAATCTTGATAGTTTGCTAATCTATGTAAAAATCCCTGAGCATCGAGTTCCTCCATCTAGATAACCATCTCTTTCTCTGAAAGATGCTAAGGATTGTGCATCAGCTCAGGAGGAGGGTGAGGAACTAGTCAGACTTGAGACTCCGACCACTATTTGTAGACACGCTCTCCCAGGTACCAAGCATAGATATTATGGCCTTGGAAGAGAACTCAACAACAAGTCAACTATATCAGGGAATGCGGTATGGGCAAAAGGGTTCCATTTGACCTGTAATCAAGGAAAATACATGTTTCAAGGGAAACAAATGTATCAATTGAAAGAAAAAGAGGGATAAAAGATGCTTACCATGAAGTAGTCGACTTCATTCAACTGCTTTCATGCTAAGGCAATGAGGACCCAATCGACACTTTTCTCTGAGCTATCGATCCCCACCTACTGGTGCAAGGAAAGTAAGTCCAATCATCATCAATCAATTTTGGAGCTAGGAACCCTAGATGCTCATAGGCCCATGCCTGCACATGAAAGAAAAATATCAGGAAAGAGACAAAAGAGAAAAGAAAAGAAAGACAAAGTGAGGAAGAACATACTTGAATAACAAAATTTTGATCATATAGTACCCCGATAAGTCCCTCAATATCCCGATCGCACAAGAGGTGAACCTACCCAATTTGGCCTAGAAGTGCGTGTGTGATCCATTTTTAAGCCCAACCCTTTTTTGGGATGTATAGCCTTCAAGAGAGAAAGACAGAAATAGTCAATTCCCCTCCACTTGAGCCAGGGTTCTGCCAAAAATTTATCAAAAAAGTTCATCCGAATAAGCTACAGTACTGCCAAAATTTCATCAACAAATATCGTCCGAATAAGGGTTCTGCATAAAAGTTTGAATACTGGGGTTCTGCCATAAGTTCGTCAACAAAGTTCAAGTCCAATCATCATCAATCAAAGTTCGTCAACAAAGAGAGAAATAGTCAACCCCAAGAAGGCGCTCCTAACACCCGAATGTAGTAGTAATGAACATGACGTTTATGTTTTTGTACCCCATCTATTTTCTTTAAGACTTATGCTGTTAACGGTTATATGTGATGGCCAAAGTTTTAAATACTATAGAGTTTTGAGTTGCTTGCTCCAATGTTAAATAATTATGAATGAATGTGTCATTTCACCTGTAATCAAGGAAAATACATGTTCCAAGGGAAACAAATGTATCAATTGAAAGAAAAGAGGGATAAAAGATGTTTACCGTGAAGTGGTTGAGTTCATCAACTGCTTTCATGCCAAGGCAATGGGGACGCAATTGACACTTTTCTCTGAGCTATCGATCCCCACCTGTTGGTGCGAGGAAAGTAAGTTCAATAATCATCAATCAATTTTGGAGATAGGAACCCTAGATGCTCATAGGCCCATTCCTGCACAAGAAAGACAAATATCAGGAAAGAGACAAAAGAGAAAAGAAAAGAAAGACAAAGCTAGTGAGGAAGAATATACTTATATAACAAAATTTGGATCATATAGGTTGATGGAACCAATGGGTAAGAGGTCCATCATCCTCAGAAAGTGAGCGTATGCAGCTCCGGCCCAGTCATACTCTTTGACACTATCATAAGAGGGGAAGAAGTGGACGAATTTGGCTAGCATCTCTCCCTTTAGGTTGCAGAAGAACACCTGGCCTATCATATAGTGTAATAAACTTCAAGCTAGTTGATCAAGCACTACCGAGGAAGAAGCATTGGTTAGCTTCTGGCCCTCCCAAACTGTTGTCAAAGCATGGAGAGAAATGACATCCTCCTTGACTAGTAATCCCAGCAGATCCTCAATGTTCCTAGAATTGGGAGGAAATTCTACCTCTTCCAAAATAGATGGGATGCCCCCAAAGTCAAGACCAGTAAGGGCATGAAAAGACAGGGGAGCGATGGTCATCTGCTCCACCACCAAATGGAAAGTTTGGGTTCCTAGTCACTAATGCTCAAAAAGAAGACGCACGATAGTAGGATCTATGTTGCGAGCATCTAGATAGGTTGTATACTCAAAACCGGCTCTCTTAATTCGGTTCACGACTGCATCACAAAGGGATTTATACTAGTAATGTACTAGTTGAAGGAACTCATACCTCTTGCACTTAGTGGGTGAGGTAGCAGGAAGTATGAAAAAGAAAAGGTCATGGGACCATCATTGAAAGGCAACAAAATACATCCGACTTTCCAAGAAGTAAAGCATGATAATCTTCGCATAAGAGGAAGTAAGACTTACCTGATCCTCCACTATATGTCCATAGATGTGGCGAACCGAATGTCGGAGAATGCTCCTTTGGAACAACTCTGCTTGTTTCTTAATGAATTTACAGCTTCCCATCCTATACTTCCATTTCCCGGTGGGTGGAGGCTTACACGAACTCATAATCAAGCGAACTAAAAAAAGTTAAAAAGCAATCGAGGGGTGGATCCAACAGGGCTTTGTCGCAAAAAAACCAAGTTAAGGAACCTCCACTTCCACTAATATAGTGACTATCCTAGGCCATCCATGGATACGTGGAATGGCCCAAGCCAATCCACAAATCCATGTTACCTTTTTGCGTCCCATTTCAATTCATTTTCAATCGTTTTCCAACTTGTTTTGACCATTTCCCAGATTTCTTTCACTATCTTAAGTGATCATCATGATTGTTTCACGGTGCGTAGTTTTGCATCCAATTTTGATCATTTTCAATTGTTTTCTGAGTTGTTGAGTCTATTCTGACCATTTCTCGGGTTTGTTTTGCCAGCTTAAGCGATCATCATGACCATTTCCCAATGCATGGTTTTGTGTCTGGTTTCGATCATTTTTGACCATTTTTTGAGTTTTTGCATCTATTTTACCGTTCCTCAAATCCATTTGGTCATTAGACAAATATCATTACCCTACATCGCTTTGCACTTTTTCGTTAACAATCCTTAGGGAAGGCAATCTGCATGGTTTTCAACCTTGTGGAAGGTAACCTACATATTTCTTAAGCCATGTGGTAGGAAATCTACTTGTGTTTCAACCTTTGATAGGCAACTTGAGTGTTTTTTTTTGGCTTTATTTGGGACATGATTTTATTGATCAATTTTAACCGAGTTTTGATTTATCATATGTAATTTGGCATTGCACCTCCGTCACCCCTGAGCAGGGTGTCGCCAATACATGCTCTGGGTGACAAAATCAGATGCTCTTTTAACTTTTCCCTTCGGCTGACACACAAGCCTCGAAAAAAGAAGGGCATTCTGTAGACGTTGAATTTTGTCCCCCCCCCAACGAAAACGACAATGGGATGTGGATTGACATTTTACCTCTTCCAAGAAGGACTGATCCACCACAAACACCAAGCTTACCCCGCCGTCCCCAATAAGGTTCTTATAAATGACTTTGAGTGCAAAATACTTGACATTAGCTAGTGGTGCAAAAGCAGCTTTAAAAAGACTATCAAAAATCCACCCCAATACCGAAATGGTGTTAACACATGTCTTGAATTTTAAAATATTTTTGGACTAAAAAATGGACCACCATCTGTAGTAATGGATAGTGCTCAGAGATGAATCCAATTGTATATTACACTAAAAAAATATGATTTTTGGACGTAAATCGACGGCCAAAATCGTACCAAAAGCATCGGCAGAATCATAAAATGGACCCTAAATGGTGGTGCATGGATCCCTTAAGCCTCTCTTTTTTTCTTGATAGATAGGAAACCCCCACTTGTTCATTATGATCCAAATTTTCTAAATCCAGAGCCATTTTCTAAGAAGTTTCTCCTTGTTTTAGTATTTTTTGGACACCCCAATGTCCCTTTCCCTTGTTGATAGTCCTTCGATAAGCCCCTTGATGTCCCGAATCCACAAGAAAAGTGAACCTACTCAATTTAGCCTAGAAGTGCGTGTATGATCCATTTTTAAGCCCAACCCTTTTTTAGGAGGTATAGTCTTGAGAGAGAGAGAGAGAGAGAAATAGTCAATCCCCCTCCACTTGAGCCAGGGTTCTACAAAATTTTGTCAAAAAAGTTCATCCGAATAAGCCGAGGTTCTGCCAAAATTTCATCAACAAATTTCATCCGAATAAGGGTTCTGCCAACATTTTGTCAAAAACATTTGAATAAGCTGGGGTTCTGCCATAAGTTCGTCAACAAAGTTTGTTCGAATTAGTTAGAGCTCTGTCGAAAGTTCGCCAAAGAAGCAAGGAAATCTTCCCTTTCCGATCTTCGTCAAAAGCTATAGTTAGGTATGTCTATCCCTCAGTTCACTTTAAATTTGGCATAATGTAGGTTTTTTTTTCAAGTAAACTATTTTTGTGTAAATATTAGTATTTGTATATTAACATAGCATGTTTGATTTTTTTTCAGTATTTTAAATGCATGCAATTTAATAGTATGTTAGCCTCGCATTTAGTTTAGGATATTTTGTTTTGAGAGAATATTTGACTCATATCTTAGCATCTAGTAGAAAGATCGACTCATTGGGCGGAGTGGGCTATGTAAAACCGTCTCACCTTCATAACTTGACCTCTTACCCAAACTCTGGCTATACCATATGGAATCAATTGTAGCCCTATCCTTTAACTGGGATTTGGGCTACCCACATAGGGTTCTAGGCCCATAACAACCTAGGTGGCGACTCCCCTTATTTATTTTCTTTTAATTTTTAAGTCGTGCTTCCCGCACCCCTTTTCCTTTTCATTGAGTCACTAAAAAAAAGGGACCAACCCCAAGAAGGCGCTCCTAACACCCAAAAGTGTTCGCGCCCGCGTTGTATCTACAAGCGGCAGATCACCCACATATAGACAAAGCTAAAGACAAAGAGTATCAGACAAAGTAATTAAATCACAGAAAGAGAATGATAGACAGACAATGATTTTATTGTACATAGTCATGCATTCCACCTATTGCATGCTCAGACATAGTA
The DNA here is from genome assembly GCF_018873765.1 of Telopea speciosissima. Classification (NCBI taxonomy): domain Eukaryota; kingdom Viridiplantae; phylum Streptophyta; class Magnoliopsida; order Proteales; family Proteaceae; genus Telopea; species Telopea speciosissima. The sequence continues at coordinate 47,310,395 of NC_057920.1, forward strand.
TTACAGATTGATAGTTATCATAGTAGCATGTCATGGTATCATTTGCACAACATATTATGATTATGAATTGTATGCTTTCTCATTGGGCTACTTAGCTCACTCCACAAATATCATTGTTTTTTCAGAGCATACACATGTTGAGTGTCAGTGCGCCGACTGTGTCAGGAGAGCTAAAGGAAGGGGAGTAGCTCCTTCTAAGTAGATGATCAAACACAAAGCCAGAGAGTAGTGATACACCTTTTGGTGTTAGATGTATTTTGAGATACACTTGTGAAATGTATATATTCAGAATGGTCTTTTGATGTATATGATAGCAAGTCCTGATATGTAAACAGATGCATAGTACAGTATAATGGCTTTTGCCAGATGTACACAAGTATTTTATGAAATGTTTATGGAGTTCCCACTGCAATATTTTGATGTCTCTAATACATATGAATTTTGATGTATGTTTTATAGTTCTGCACATAGTAAGTAACTGACTTAAAACAATATTTAATAGTGGTCCGTGAGGGCCAATACCATTACCCCAGATTTGAGGCGTCACACACTGGCCTTAATTGGCAACCACAATCATAGGTATACACATCGAATTGTGGGGGGGGGGGGAGTTGAGGCAAAGACTGTAAAGAAAAGTAACTTATGGAATGACTGATTAACAATGGAACTATGTTCACCTATGATTAAAAATCACAAATGTTGATTCATAAGTTGCTTATGTTATATGGAATGTTTTGTAAGATGGTTGAATGCTATGATCCAACGCAAGAAACTTGATTCTTACACTTCATGTTTATATGAAATATATGTTACTATGATTTATATCACTACTTGGTTGTGTATCTTGCTCACTAGGCTGTATAGCTCAGCCCAATACTGCTTCATGTTTATACGAGATCAAGGATTGAAAGACAAAGGAAAGGGAGTTGCTGAGCAAGAAAATACCAATTGAAGGATCTGACCTTTGTTGCCTTTGGGTGTATATAAGGTCGTGTAAAGTTAAGAAATTATGTTGATGCTATGTTTTATTTCTAGACTATTTTAGATGCCAACAATATCATTGCTTATTATGAGGGTTTTAGATGGGGAATTATGTTAGTAATGAACATGACGTTTATGTTTTAGTACCCCATCTAATTTCTTTACGACTTCCGCTATTAACAGTTATATGTGATGATCAAAGTTTTAAATACTATAGGGTTTTGAGCTGCTTGCTCCAAACTTAAATAATCATGAATGAATGCCACATTTTTCCTATCCGGTCCGAGCCGGATTTGGTGTCTAGGTGTGTGGTGTCGTGACATCTGGGTCTTACCTAGATACTAAATTTTTTCATGATTTTTCCATGTTCAGTGGGGGAGGTGGGGTTGGGCTGGCTTCCTGCTGATGGCAATGCTGAAGGTGGGTCCATTACTGCGAGTTCTTGTCCTGGTATCTTTTTATATCCCTCTTTTTATTTCACTAATTTAATACATCTCTGATCTTTAGAGAAAAAAGAGAAAGAAATAGGAGACATGGAAAGGTGGATTTATTATAGAATTCTGAAAATAAGCAAACATGCATGAAGATAAATTGCAAGTAAATATAGTAGTCATACTCCTACACAATACTCAAGCCCAAAAGATTGACATTATTATCTTATCCCTGCTTCTTTTGGGTAAAGTCTTTAATAGCTCTTCTTCCTTCTCTTTCTGTCATTTTAATCGTCGTGGGTTTCGTTCCGTCCCATATTTGAGTTGGGAATTGGAGGAGGAGGAGTCGAGGGTTTATGTCGCAGCTTCCTGTTGCGTGTGAAAACCTCCGGTGCTTGGTTCGCCCGCGGATGAGCCTGCAAAAACCAAGCAATGAGCACAAGAGGGCCGGTGTGGCTCCGGCCTAGGACTCTCCGATGCTCAAGTCAGGTCTCCAATGCAACAGCGTAACTGCGTAGTAAAAAGCAAACTGAGGAATGGTGCTCCATACCTGGGTATTTATAGAGGGAGGAGGAGATGAGGCGGTTGGAAGAGTCCTAGTATGGTAGGAGTCCTTCTTTCGGAAGGTTCTCTCGCGTAGAGCGGAGTGGAGAGCTATTTTTGGGGTCGGACTCTTATTAAGGTAAGAGTCCATGTAGAGTACGATTCCGTGTTGCGCTAGGATCGTGGCTTGATCCTTATCCCGTGATTCTCGGAATGTGCTGACGTGGCCCGGAGATCCCCGGTGGGGTGCTATAGCAACTTCAGTGGAGGAGGGCTCGGCCTCGGAGGTCGGCCCAGGGGGTCGGCAGAGGAGGTCGGCAATGGAGGTCGGCCCGAGTTCTTGGTCTCGGCCGTAAGCTCGGCTAGGAGTGTATGGCTGACCTGTATGAGCTCGGCCTCAGCGACCGGCTAGCTCACTCGAGTCTGGCTTTGTCAGGTGACTTATCGGAGATGGGGTCGGCCCAATCTCCTGCTCGGCCCAAATCGGTTCTCGGTCCGCGGCTAGGTCGGCCACGTGGTAGCTTCTGATAGGTGGGGTGTTTTATGACTCATCACAGGCCCCCCCACTCATCGGGGGTCGGCTTGGCACTAATGAGTGGAGTTTCCTGGTCACTTGTCTGGAAGATTCTTGCGGTTGAGCCGAGCTTATTTTTTGCCGTGGATTTGACGTTGCACGGTCTAACGGTTGGGTGTCAGTGCCACGTCAGCAGAGTCATTATGGCAGGCTCGGGAATTTGAACCATCCTTTGATCTGGGCCGTTGAATTATGCTGAGCTCTGGTCGGCCGTTGGATCAGTAAAACCCAAGGATTATAAATAGGCGACTCCTAACTATTCATTCCTCACTGCTCTAAGTTATTGACTTCTCGGCAAGCTTGGATTCTTCAGCTCGGTAGCGCTCGGTGTTTATTTGTTCGTGATCAGCTCGGCCTTTGCTTCGTTCTCGCTCAGCTCTTCTTCAACCAGTAAGTCTTCTCCGCCCAGTATGTCAGTTGGTAGTAGTCCCATGGGTGAGCTGTTTGCCAGGGCAACAGAGGGCGCGAGTCCGAGCCGAGAGGTCCCCGCTCGTTCTCCCACTATAGACCTATTGGGCTCGACCTCGGATGAGCCCGATGTAGTGGAGCTTCGTCAGGCCGAGGTGGCTGAGCCTCCGTTACTCTTGGAGTTTGACCACGTGGCCCACCCAATCGCCGCAGATCGAGCCAAGAACTCTGGGTCATCCTCCTCCGATGAGGAATCAAGTGAGGGGGATTCGTCCGAGGTGGGGGTGGGCTCGATCAGCTCGTCCGCTGACGCTCCTGAGCCCGAGGAAGGTAGTGTCGGTATCGTTCCGAGAACGATCACGGAGGCCGACCTCGACTATCTGAGGACGACCTATGCCATCCCCGAGGACATTCAGCTCCGAGTTCCTAACCCCGGGGAGATGGCCTGCTTCATCAGGCCCGACGAGGTGGCTTTGTACGAGACGCCCTTCAAGTATGCGTTCTGGCTCCCCGACCTCGGTCTGGTGGACCAGATCTTGGACCACTTCCACCTGTCTCCTGGTCAGCTGGTGCCGAACTCTTGGCTGGCAGTGTACGACTTCTACGCCTTATTCTGCGAGATGGGCCGAGGTGAGAGCGTGGCGCTTTTCTCTCGGCTCTTCTTCTTGAAGAAGTCTCCCTAGAAGGGGTGGTACTATTTCTGCCGCCGATCGGGGAAGAGTGCGGCTCTGGGCAGCCACAAATTTTTGGTCGGCACGCCGACCTTCAATAAGTATTGGAAGCCTCATTTTTTCTTCGCTTCCATTCCCAACAGCCCTCTCCGAACCGAGTGGAAGGAGATGAACTTGAACTATGTCAATAGGGTACTACCCCTAACCGAGAACGAGATGACCTCGGTTGACCTGATCCTCCAGCGTCCACCCTTCGATGTCCTCCAGCTTCAGGATGAGTGGTTTCTTCAGAGGTGGCATATGATCCCTGGTAGGCGCCCGAGCCGAGCCCGTCTCAGTGGTCCGAGCTGACCCCTTTAGTTAGTCTTCTTTTTTGTTTCTACTTATTTTTTATGTTCTCGGTTTCTCTTGCAGTGGTCGGCCACATTCCCCCTATGGATACAGCTCGGCTAAGGGCCGAGACCCTTGCAGACCGAAGGAAGAAAAATGCAGAGAAGAAGCCCCGGGGCGAGTCCTCCAAGGCCCCTAAGGGCAAGGCCGTGAAGCCGGGACCATCGGACGCTGTGGTCGGCCTTGAGGCCGAGAAGAATACGGGCCCCGCAGGGTCTCCGAGGAAGGGGAAAGGCCGAAAAGGCGAGAGGAGCCTGCCGAGAGACATCAAGCGTCAGAAGCTCTTTGTCAATCTGACGAGTGGTGGTCTTCCGCCCATGGCTTCACCCACCAACATCTCCCGATACGTCTTGGGGAGGGCCTCGGCCAACAACGTTCCGGTAAGGCCGACCTGGTGCCTCTTCCCAGGGGCCTCGGCTTTGAAGTCGGCCGCACACGCCAAAGAATGGCTGGATGCAGGTCGGCTTCCAACCGACAAGGAGAAGCTCGAGGCGCTGTCTGACCCCGAGCTCCTCTCCACTCTGTTCCAGGATTTCAACATGGTAAGTTTCCTGGTCAGCTCTTGTGATTAGATATGATCTGTGTAGTCTGTCTTGATTTTTGTTCTCATGCTTTTTTGTAGGGCTTCGCCAAGGCGGTGGAGACCATGCTTCGCTTTGAGCGACTCCTGACCGAGAACTATTCTTTGGACGTCCAGTGCAAGAAGGCCTATCAGGATGGCCAGGATGCCGTTCAGAGGCGTCGAGAGACCCAAGAGAAGCTCACTGCCGTCGAGGCCGCAGTGGAGAGCTCTCAGGCCGAGGTGGTCACGCAGAGAGAGAAGGTCCGGGCTCTGCAGGGTCAGCTTGCTGAGGTGAGGGAGAAGGCCAAGGAAGATCTGGCTACGGCTCGGAACGAGGCAGTCAGCGACTATCTTCAATCGGAGGAGTACGCCAATGTCTGCCATGAGATCAGGAGGCCTCCATACGCCGAGGGTTTCGAGGCAGGCCGAGCTGAGCTTTTGGCCGAGATCAAGGCCGCGTACCCTGATCTCAATCTCTCCCATTTTGATGATGACGTGACTACCTTCGCCGGGGAGTTGGGAGATGAGGAGGGAGCCGAGGTCACCCAGGCTCTGCCTCTCGAGGAACCTACTCCGGCCGACGTCTTCCCTCTAGACGTTGGACCAAAAGACCCTCCTGTCGAGCCTACTGCAGTGGACACCTCCGAGGTCACCTCCAAGTCCAATGCCGAGGAGACCGAAATGTAATTTTTTTTTTTTTTGGGGGCCGGACTGACCATCTTGTAACCGTGCCGATCAGTCGGTTTATAATGAATGAAAAAATCTATTTTTGCCAGAATTTGTCTAAGTGTTTTAGCTCAGCGCTTTTAGCCTTCTTTTCCTTGTGTACTGTGTTCTATTTGTGGCCGAACGGCCGAGTCGTTTCGCTGGCCGAGCTTAGAAACTTGTCTCTTTTTTACCCATGCCTTATGTGGTCAGTGGCTCGGCCATGCCATGCTCGAGGTCAATGTGATCCTCGCCTTGGTTAGTTAATTCGCCGTTCCCTTTGGCCCGATTGGACAGGCTATCATATAAGCGGACGCGTGGCCGAGCATCCTTCTTGGCTGAGCCTAATGCCTTAGCTTAGTTTTGGACTTTGTTAGGCTCGGCCAAAGGGGGATGTTTGCTCTTGAGAGGTCGGCCAGGTCTATGAGGACCGGTCTTACGACTTGGCTGCCGACCTATGAGGGTCGGTCTTTGAGGTCGGCCAGGTCTATGAGGACCGATCTTACGACTTGGGTGCCGACCTATGAGGGTCGGTCTTTGAGGTCGGCCAGGTCTATGAGGACCAGTCTTACGACTCGGCTGCCGACCTATGAGGGTCGGTCTTTGAGGTCGGCCAGGTCTATGAGGACCGGTCTTACGACTTGGCCGCCGACCTTTGAGGGTCGGTCTTTGAGGTCGGCCAGGTCTATGAGGACCGGTCTTACGACTTTGATTTAGGAGCTTGCAAATACGTTAAGTGGTGGAGAAAGACTTTATTGAATCAAATGTCAGAGCTGAAGCCGAATACAAGCATGCTCAGTTACTGAAAAAACTTCTTCAAATTTTTTGAGTTCCAAGGTCTCGGTACCTTCTTGCCCCCCTGAGTCTGCAAGCGATACGTGCCAGGGCGAATTTGCTTGGAGACTATGTACGGGCCTTCCCAATTTGGTGCTAACTTTCCTTGTTGCCTCAGCTGGGATGCGCTGAGTTTTCTGAGAACAAGGTCCCCTTGACGGAAGTGCCGCTCTTTTACTCTTGAGTCATAGTACTTTGCCGTCTTCTGCTGGTATGCCGCGTTCCAGAGTAGGGCATTTTCTCGGACTTCATCGAGGAAGTCAAGGTTGGCTCTCAGTCCATCTTCGTAGGTCTTCTCATCGAAGTTGAGCACTCGGTACGATGAGGCCATAACTTCAACCGGGGCGAGGGCTTCGGTCCCATAAGCGAGGCAAAAAGGACTCTCCCCGGTTGGAGTTCTTACTGTTGTCCGATATGCCCATAGGACACTTGGGAGTTCTTCCACCCATCTCCCTTTGGCCTCATCTAACCTTCTCTTAATGCCGGCGAGTAATGTTCGGTTGGACACTTCTACTTGTCCATTTGCTTGCGGATGAGCTACTGAGACGGGTCAGAAGTCAATATAGAAGTGTTCGCAGAATTCTTGGAAGGTCGGATTGTTGAATTGCGTGTCATTATCTGTGATGAGTACTTTCGGTAGCCCGAACCGGTAGATGACCTTATCTCGGAAGAATTTCTCCACGTTCTTCTCGGTGATGGTTGCAAGGGGCTCAGCCTCGACCCACTTGGTGAAGTAATCGATCGCCACTACTACATATTTTCTGTTTCCCGATGCCGGGGTGAAATCTCTGAGAATGTCCATTCCTCACATAGCGAATGGAATTGGGCTCAGCATTGAGGTCAACTTTGTTGCTGGTCGGCTTGGGATTGGTACGAACAGTTGACACTCTCGCACGTCTTCACGTACCTCATGGCCTCTTCTTGCATTCTTGGCCAATAAAATCCTTGCCGAAGTATCTTGTATGCGAGAGCTCGGCCACCCATGTAACTCCCGCATATTCCCTCATGCACCTCGCCCAAAGCATACTCGGCCCCCTTTGGTCCCAGGCATCGGAGAAGAGGGGCCGAGATTGCTCTTTTGTAGAGTACTCCGTCGATCATGGTGTACTTGGCCAGCTCGGATCTTGACCTTTCTTGCTTCGTCTCGGTTCTCCGGGAGCCGATTATTCTCCAAATAGTTGACAATGGGGTCCAACCAGGTCGGCCCATCCTCTTCAATGTGCTTTACGCTTTCTTCTTGTAAGGAGGGCTTCTCCAAGATTTCTATGTATACTGACCGGTTCAGATATTGGAGGTCGGCCTCGGCCAACCTGGACAGGGAGTCAGCTACGACATTCTCTTTTCTCGGTATTTGAGTCATCTCAAAGTGCTCGAGTTCGGAAATCAGATCTCGGGCTCAGCTCAGGTAAGCTATCATCCTCTCGTCTTTCACCTCATAGTCTCCGTTGACCTGGTTGAGCACTAGTTGGGAGTCTCCTCGCACCTTCAACCGCTTTATGCCCATAGCTTTGCTGACTCGAAGTCCAGCTAGAAGGGCTTCATACTCAGCCTCGTTGTTCGAGGTGGGAAACTTGAACCTCAGGGCATATTGGATCAGAAACCCTTCGGGGCTTACCAGTATCAGGCCGGCCCCGCTTCCTCCGGAGTTGCTTGAGCCATCGACATTCATGGTCCAGGTCGGGTCAGCCGTAGCCCCGACCTCTTCTACTGTCTTTTCTTCTCCGACCTCAAGGTCGGGCCTGTACATTCGGCGATGAAGTCGGCAAGGGCTTGTCCTTTTATCGCCGTCCTCGGACGATAGCTTATATCGTATTTACTTAGCTCAACCGCCCAAGTAATCAGTCGTCCCGAAACATCGGGTTTGTGCAATATCTTCTTGAGTGGCTGGTCGGTCAGTACCGTGATCGGATGAGCTTGGAAGTACGGCCTCAGTTTCCTTGCAGCCGTAACAAGAGCGAATGCTACTTTCTCGAACCCGGAGTACCTTGTCTCGGCATCGACAAGAACGTGGCTGATGTAGTATATCGGCCTTTGAGTTCAACTCTCTTCCCTGATCAACACCGCACTGACCGCTACAGGGGTAGCGACTAAGTAGACTTGAAGCTCCTCTTTTGGTTCGGGTCGGCTGAGAAGAGGCGGGTTCTCCAAATATTTCTTCAGCTCTTCAAAAGCTTCCTGGCATTCGTCCGACCATATAAAGTCCTTTGGGTTTCGGATATTCTTAAGGGCCTTAAAGAATGGTAGGCACTTGTCGCCCGATCTCGACATGAATCGCGCCAGCGCCGCCATACGCCCGTTTAGCCTCTGTACTTCTCGGATCGTCCTTGGAGGACTCATCTCTTGGGATGGCTCTGATTTTTTCCGGATTGGCTTCGATGCCTCTGACAGAGACCATGAAGCCGAGGAACTTTCCCGAGGTCACGCCGAATGCACACTTGGCGGGATTCAGCTTCATTTGGTTCTTCCTTAATACACCGAAGACTTCTTCCAGGTCGGCCAAGTGGTGTTCGGCCTTCAAACTTTTCACCAACATGTCGTCCACGTAGACTTCCATGTTCCTTCCAATCTGCCCGCGGAATATATAGTTCACGAGGCGTTGGTACGTCGCTCTGGCGTTTTTCAATCCGAACGGCATGACCTTGTAGCAGAAATTTTCTTGGTCAGTTCTGAATGCCGTGTATGACTCGTCCTCTTCATGCATCATGATTTGGTTGTAGCCGGAGTACGCGTCCATGAAACTCAGCATCTCATGACCTGCCGTGGCGTCGATCAAGAGGTCGATTCGAGGTAGCGGGTACTCATCTTTTGGACAAGCCTTGTTGAGGTCGGTGTAGTCGACACACATTCTCCACTTCCCGTTTGGTTTAGGGACCATGACGACGTTAGCCAACCAGGTCGAAAAATTTTCTTCTCGAATGAACCTTGATCGGCGAAGCTTCTCCACCTCTTCTTTGATCGCGGTTTGTCGATCAAGTGCGTAGTTCCTTCTCTTCTGTCGGATTGGTTTTCGACCTGGATCTACGTGGAGCCGGTGCTCAGCTATATGCCTGGGTATGCCAGTCATGTCGGCAGCCAACCAGGCAAAGACATCGGCGTTCGCCTTCAAGAAAACTCTGAGCTGATTCCTTTGATTTTCATTTAATAATGATCCGAGCTGGACCACCTTTGTTGGGTCATCTTCGCTGACATGAAATGGGGTCAGGTCTTCCATGGGTCGTCCTCTCCTCTCGATAAGCTCATCCCGCTGATCCTCGGGGAGATGCTCGACGCACATTGCCATTCCTCGAACATTACCCTTGTTTTGCTTGACGAAAGTAGCGTAGCACTCCCGTGCCTTCTTCTGGTCGCCTCGGACCTCACCGACACCGTTCTCGGTGGGGAACTTCATCTTCAAGTGTGTCGGGGAGATGATGGCTTGGAGGGCGGTCAATGAAGGACAGCCGAGTATGGCGTTGAAAGCCACTACCGACCGTACCACCATGAATTTGACTTGAATCGTCGCCTGGCATGGAGCTTGCCCAATCGTGACCAGCAGGTCGATCGAGCCTTTGATGGTCGCGGCAGCTCCCGAGAACCCGTGAAGTGAGGTGCCTTCTGGCTTGAGCGCTTCATCGTCGAAGCCAAATTGTTGGTACGCTTCTAGTGACATAAGGTCCACGGATGCGCCGGTATCGACCAATACACGGTGGACGGGTCTGTTCGCAATTTCTACCTGCACCACTAAAGCATCATCATGAGGTAAACTTATACCTTCGAGGTCGGCTTCGGTGAAGGAGATCGTCGCCGCTGGCTTGAGTTTCTTGGCGGGCATCTCGGCCACTCCACTGAACCGCGCGTTTGCCTTAGCCTTTCGAGTAGTCTCTTGCCCGGGCCCTCCGAGGATAGTGTATATGGGAGCTCCCTTGTCACTGCTTGGCCCAGATCCGTCCTCTTTCTTCTCGGCTCGGACTTTATCATCGTCTCGTTCAACTCGCCTGTTTTCGGTCCTAGGCTCGGCTCTTCTTTGATCTCGGTCTTCAGGCCACCGACCTCCACGATCTTCTCGGCCTCCTTTGACATATCGCTTCAAGTGGCCCGCTTTTATTAGCTCTTCGATTTCTCTTTTCAACTGATAGCAATCCTCGGTGTCGTGACCGGTGTCCTTGTGGAACTGACAGTATTTGTTGGGATTCCGAGATGATCCCGCTTGCATTGGTCGGGGTCGGCGGATGTACCCTCCGTCTTGTATTTGCATCAAGATCTCCTTGCGCGAGGTATTCAGTGGAGTGTAGTCGGGGCTCCGAGCTCGATCCGAGTTGTCAGCTCAGCGATCCGTCCTGGGCCTTTTGTCTTCCCTACGGTCGTCTGTTGTCGGCCTTTTCTTGTCGGGTCGGCCTTCGTTTCCCTTCCGGGCCTAGAGGACCTCGGCCATATTTACGAACTCGTTGCACCTCTCCAAGAGCTCGGCCAGGTTTCTTGTCGGCTTTCTGGCCAGGTCCTTGATGAGGTCCATGTCGGCGAGCCCGTTGCTCATAGCCGTATGGGCCGTGGCCTCATCCAAATCCTTGATGTCTAAGGATTCCTTGTTGAAGCGGGAGACGAATGCTCGGATTGACTCGTCGGGCCTTTGCTTCACACTGAGTAGGTTGACCGTTGTCTTCTTGTGTTTCATACTACTCTGGAAGCGCGTGACGAAGGCTCGGCAGAGTTGAGCGAAGCTTTTTATGGAGTTCGGCGGCAACCAGGAGAACCATGAGGTTGCCGCGCCCTTGAGGGATGCAGGGAAGGCTCGACAAGAAACGATCTCGGTACCTCCGTACATGGTCATCATCGCATTAAAGTAGTTGATGTGATCTGTCGGGTCGGTCATCCCGTTATATCGGTCGAACGGGGGAGGTTTGAACCCGTTTGGTAGCGGCGCGGTCATGATCTCTGGAGGATATGGGTGATGCCCGACCAAAGAGTAGGCGTCCGGGGTCGCTTGTTTCTTCAACCACTCCACTTGCTCCGCCAAGTCTCGTAGCCGCCTCTCCAACTCGGTTTTAGGTGCTCGGCCAACCGGCTCCTCGGCCCGGGGTCGATAGGGTCGGTCCCGTTGTGGTCGGCCATTCTGGTCAGGTCGGTCCTCACCACCCTTCCTTGTTCTTTTTTCCTCCTGGAAGTTGGACCCACGGGGGCTCCCCTGTTGTTCTTCTCGGAGAGGCGAGCTTTGACGCCGGGGGGTATGACGAGATCCTTCTACTTGTCTCGATGCGCGCCTTTCAACCGGCTCTTTCCTTTGTTCTCGGACTCTCCTCGGCTGTTCGTCCTCTCCGAACCGTCCAGAAAATACCGACCTCCTCGCTACCGAGTTGGCTGGTTCGATTTCCTGCCCTGTTCGCGGGCTTTGGCGATGCTCTTGTTCATCCCGCCGAGCGCCTCTACTAGGGCGCGGAGGTGGAATCTTCTGACGAGACGGGTGCGAGGATGCGGCTTGACTCGGCTCGGCTCTACGCCGGCCACCATTTTGCTGTAAGTTTCTCTCTGCGCGTACCAGAGCTGGAGGGGGCGCTGCCAGTGGTTGGCCCATAAGCCCGCCTCGGGCCATCTAGTTCATGAAGGTGCGCAGCATCTCGTTGGTGTGGAGCATCTGCAGCTGCAAATCCATAACCTGTCGATTATTTGCCGGGGCTTTGGGGTCCAAACTCTCCTGCAAGGGTGGCGGTGCTGGTAGGCCCATCCCGTCCAAGCTTGGCTCGGCCTGTACCCGGCTAGCCGCGGCCGTGGTTAGCGCACCTCCCCCATTCCCACTCTCTGGTGGGGGAATGGTGCCCGTGATGGGCTGCGCACCCCCTGCCCTAGGGGGTCTTCTGTTTATCCCCTGCCGAGAGGCTTCGGGGGGCGATGATCGCCTCGTCGGCGCAACGGGTTGCGGCTCCTCCGTGCGGGAAGTCGAGCCATGCTGCCCTGACCTCGTGTGCACCATTATTATTGCTCTGGGAATTGGTAGAAACGGCGATGCTTGCTGATGTCGTTCCCACAGACGGCGCCAAATCTGTTGCGTGTGAAAACCTCTGGTGCTTGGTTCGCCCGCGGATGAGCCTGCAAAAACCAAGCAATGAGCACAAGAGGGCCGGTGTGGCTCCGGCCTAGGACTCTCCGATGCTCAAGTCAGGTCTCCAATGCAACAGCGTAACTGCATAGTAAAAAGCAAACTGAGGAATAGTGCTCCATACCTGGGTATTTATAGAGGGAGGAGGAGATGAGGCGGTTGGAAGAGTCCTAGTATGGTAGGATTCCTTTTTTCGGAAGGTTCTCTCGCGTAGAGCGGAGTGGAGAGCTATTTTCGGGGTCGGACTCTTATTAAGGTAAGAGTCCATGTAGAGTGCGATTCCGTGTTGCGCTGGGATCGTGGCTTGATCCTTATCCCGTGATTCTCGGGATGTGCTGACGTGGCCCGGAGATCCCCGGTGGGGTGCTATGGAAGCTTCAGTGGAGGAGGGCTCGGCCTCGGAGGTCGGCCCAGGGGGTCGACAGAGGAGGTCGGCAATGGAGGTCGGCCCGAGTTCTTGGTCTCGGCCGCAAGCTCGGCTAGGAGTCTATGGCTGACCTGTATGAGCTCGGCCTCAGCGACCGGCTAGCTCACTCCAGTCTGGCTTTGTCAGGTGATCGGAGATGGGGTCGGCCCAATCTCCTGCTCGGCCCAAATCGGTTCTCGGTCCGCGGCCAGGTCAGCCACGTGGCAGCTTCTGATAGGTGGGGTGTTTTATGACTCATCACTTCCTAACATTTAAATCTGCAAAACAAACAATCCATAGTCAACCTAACAATTCTTATCTATTAAATCAAGTTCTATTCTCTGTTTTTAAAATTTTTTTTTTCTTTTGTTTTCAAAACTGAAAGTTTCTATAAGAAATAAAAACCTGATTATATTCTCTTTCAAAAACTGTAGGTTCAAGCACAGAAATAAATATTTGTCCTCTTCTCTAGTTCAGAAAACAAACAAATGAAAATTTTCATATTTTTCAAAAACTGTAGGTTCAAGCACAGAAATAATATTTGTCCTCTTCTCTAGTTCAGAAAACAAACAAATGAAAATTTTCATATTTTAGCTGTGACGATAAATTGATTAGTTGGCTAGATAATTAGTGATAGAAATCAAATCCATAAATGTAATTAAAACTGAGGCTACATTTTTTATTATCCAGAAAACTAAGGCTTTTGGATGGTGAACACTAGAAAAGATTGAGATTTTTAATTTGAAAACTGATCAAATATTTTGGACATCCAAACTTAGACTAGATTATAACTACCCATACCTGCAGAAACCATTCCCAACTGCATCTACATGAAGAAGATGACACAGATAAGGACTACCAGAATGAGAGGGAACGAGAAAAGGAATAAATACCCATTTTCTCTACTAATAATGCTATGGACATACGTGCACATCTCCTCTCCTAAAGCTTTTCACCTACTTATATAGTGAATGACTCGGCCTGCCCTTGTCAGCAATTAGGCAAATACAATCATGCTTCCCACTACCTCTCTACTGATTTTAAGATTTTATGATTTTAAAATCATATGGCAATAACTCAAATAGTCTTTACGTGAGAGTGATTGATGTTGCCAGTTTGATGGAAGGGCTCGGCATAAAATTTTGTCAATGTGTAGATGGGAGTAGTAGTTAGTAAGTTTTAGTTTCTAATACTAGCACTTCTCTATAACCATTTAAAATAAAAAATATCGATCTCTTTTATTTTGTAATGCGAATGATCCAAAATTTTCAATGCAAAATAAAGGTCTTTTTGGCCGCTCATGTTTGTCTTGACATGCCACTTTATTTTTTTTCGAGAGAGGGTGATGTAACAAAAGATAAACAGTCAACCATACATACACCCAAGATTTTTGTTTTATTTGTTTTCAAATGATGGGACACTTTATTAAAAAGCGTACTAAAATAGTAAGATTATTATATAGAAAAAGAAAAAAGGACATACTTAGTGCATGAGGTTCCCATTACTACGGGGTCTTGGGAGAGTCATAATGTACGCAGTCTTACCCTCTTTATGATTTACCATATTTTTGTCTCCTAGATGTATTGAACCCAAGAACCATCCAATGTTGAATTTTAGAAAAGCAAAAAATAGGAAATCTTTAATCCTACAGTAGTTTTGGAGCAGAGTGAAGGGAGGCTTATACAACATAATGGGATCTTCTTTTTTTGGTTTTTTGTTAAAAGATCAACAGTTTTATAAGATTTTATTTGTTAGCAATTTTATAACAATAAATGGAAGAAAACTATACAGAACTCATATTAAGGCCCTGGGCCGATGAAAATTACTTAGACACCCCCCTAGAATATGACTATTTTGCTTACTATTCTTAACTTTTCAAACAATTACTTGAATACCCCTGTATTTTACCCTTTCTTTCAAGTAGGTCTTGCCATTAGTTTCGTGATGATGTCATCGGTTAAATTTTTTGTAATGCCTTAACTACCCTTAAAGGGTAGTGAAGTGACCCTTTTATCCTCTTCCTCCTTCTTCTTCCTACAACCCAATTTCAGATTCAAACCCTAATGGATTTCAGAAAAAAAATTCTCTTTTCTTAAACAAATTTCAAATCAAAATAACCCAAAATCCTTAATCGATTTCAGATGTAAACCCTAATATATCTCTTTCATGGCCGATTCAAGTACAAAATAGAATTTCAGATTTAAACCCTAATTAGGGCGATTCCATTGGGGAAGACAAATTTCTGATTTTCGTCTTCCTCTTCTTCTTCTTTCTGCACTTTGAATTCCTCTTTCTTTTAAGAGAACCCACCCTATTGTTTCAATTTGGTGATTCTGTTCTTCATTGATTGTTCTGCAAATCAAAGAAATGGACTTGGGAATTGGGATTAACCAAGTTGTATCCAACATCTTTCCTTTTTTTTTTTTTTGAGTTGAAAAGTTGTATCTATCATCAAGGAAAGTATATTTATAGAGTAATTGGGTCTGAGATTGGTGGGTTTTAATTATGATTGTGATTATGTTGAGTTGTTAATATAGATTTATGAATGTATGATGTTGATGATGACCTTCGTACTCTATATTTTTTTTAATGGTTACTGAAGGAAGAGCATAAATGGTTGTTTTGTATCAATTTCAATTGTTATCCAACCTTCTCCGTTTCCCAGTTATTTATTTAGTTCTTTGCCTACTGAAAGTAATCCGTGAAGATCAGAGTATGAAAAACTTTTCATTTCTTTTCTGTTCTGTTTCTCTAGACTCTTAGTATAGAGCAAGAAGAAGAACAGTAGCTTAGTTTTAGAGTAAACAACAAGACTCCTGCAATAGCGGTAATCCGTCACATTCATGCAAAGGGCCAAAAAGTTAAAAAACCTAAATCTCTATGCTTAAAAGCCATTAATTAGATGCTTTGCTTGCTATATGAAGAAGAAGGAGGAGAAGGGGGGTTTCAGGAAGAAGAAGAAGAAGAAGGTGGGTAAATCTGTCAATTTCACTGTTTTCTATTGAATATGTGATAAGGGTAAAATGGACTTTTCCATTCAACCACTAACAGCAAGCTAACACCGTCAGATTTCAGGGGGTGTCAAGTAATTGTTTAAACAGTTGGGGATACTAAGCAAAATGCCATAGTCTAGGGGGTGTCCAAGTAATTTTCTCAATAGTTTACACAAAAAACTGCTCTCTTCTCCACCTTCGGCATTGCCATCAGTAGAGATAAGGAGCAAACCCAAAAATAAATCATCCATTATCAACAAACTGATATCTTGGTCTCTCTTGGGTACCCCAACTATTTTTTTTTTTGGCTAGAAGATCATTTGTATTAAAGAAGAAAGAATATAGAAATGTATAAAGATTAGGATCCAAGGAGCCAACTAGCAACTACAGACTAGCTAGAAAAGACTCTGCCAAGTTTGGCATTGCCATCAATGATAGAGGCTAACCTGCTACAAAAGAACTAATATTGAATATGAAATCTTGGCCTACATTGGGCATCAATAATCAGGTCATCCTGCACAGAGGGGGGCAGCGAGACCTAAACAGACGAATCCATGAGCATTGCTGCTGATTTTGAAAGGAAATCAGCAATTGGATTGGTTGGAGGGACACCAATTCTGCCTCACAAACCATGCGACAAGATTCCTAGATGCCAGAATAGACAGCCGCCGAGTCACACTCAATTCAAAGTTTCCGAATATCCAGATTACGAGTATGCTCCGAACCAAGGATCAACGCCCAAAACTCATCTTCAAAGTTTGTTTTAACCCCTAGAAAACTCTTGAAGGAGAACACCACCCTTTCTTTGTCATCCCGAAGTATTCCACTAGCACTCGATCTATCCGGATTTCCTATAGAGCACTCATCCAAGTTAAGTTTGAACCACCCACGCGGAGGTGCAGCCCAAAAGATCTCCAAATACACTAGTGCCCTGCAAAAATGAGAATTGGAACCCCATTCTTCTAGCCTACAGAAGATCATTCACTGATGAAATCAAATGCTTGAAATATGAGGATAGGGAACATATTTCTCTCTTAAGTAATTCCCAGGTCTGAGATGGCCTTCTCCATCATCCGTCAAATCTTCTTAAATTCCTCTCCATCCAAATAAAATAAGGGATCAAAACTAGACCTACTAACCATGCTACTTTGAAGGATAAAGATTTAGAGTTTCCTTTGCACCACGTACTTCACTCAAGATAATGATAGCAAACTCACATTTCAAGATAATATGTGAGAAACTCTCATTACCACGCCGACAAAGGTCACACCTTGAAGGGATGGGAACTCCTCTAGCAGCAACTCTATCATTCGTCGGCAATTTACCTTGATGCAATTTCCATGCAAATACTGATTGGAAGGTCTGAAGGAACTTATTCGAAACCATTGAGTATCAGGCCACCTTGGGACATTGAACACACAAAGCGTCCTAGGCTGTTCGAACATAAAAGCGTCCTGATGGATTTAGAGTCCACGAGTAATCATCCTCCAAGGGAGGGTATGGAAGTCTTACTGCCTTAATAGAATCAAAGACCTCCAAAAGTGTATGAGAATGGACCTGGGGAAGACGCCAATCACCCTCCATAATATAGTCAGCCGCATGAGAAATAAAACCCTTGAAAAGAGAGGGATTTAAATTCAACAAATCTATAATAGAAGACTCTCCCAACCACCTATCTGACCAGAATAATATTTTTCTACTGTTACCCACCGACCATCTTTCCTTAGATGAGACAAAGTTCTGTATTTTCTCTACACCCAGCCAAACCAAAGAGGGTTTGTAGTACCTTTTGATCAAACCATCACCATTGGTGAATCTTGCACGAAAAAATCTTCCTATCCCCCAAGTTTTCATGCTTTATTTGCAAAACAAGTTTGCAAATAAGAGCCTGATTCTGCAACCTGCGAATACCAAGCCCACCTTCCCATTTTGGTTTACATAGGTCAACCCATTTCACACATATTTACTTCAAAATCTCCACATCACCTGACCAAATGAAAATTTTGATCCATCTCTTCATGGTTTTAATTAGAGATTCAGTCCACCAATAAATTGAAAAGTTGTGTGTCAGCATACCTAAGATGACTGATTTAACCAACTCCACTCTGCCCACCATGGATAATATTTTGCCTTTCCAGCCAGCCGACTGCCCTTTGATTTTATCAAGCAATGGAAGAAGAGGGTCCATTTTTACACGACCTTTGAAAATCTCGACACCAAAATAGCGGGTAGGACATGAGCACACTGGGAATCCCAAGATGTCCAAAATTCTCTATTTTTGATGAGGAGGTACAATTCCAAAGACAATCTTACTTTTTTAAAGGCTCACACACTGCCCACAGAGTTTTGGTAATAAAAAAAAAAAGACTTCAGATTGGAAACATATCTTCTTGAGGCATTCATGAAGATACAAATGTCATCAGCGAATAAGAGATGGCTAGGATCTTGAATGCCTCTAGGCTCAAGTAGGGCTTCAATCATGTTGTTACGCAACAGTTTATTTAGCCCGCTACACAACACCTCCTCCGCCAAAATAAAAAGCAATAGATCAATATCAGGGGAGAATCCCAGTTGTTCGAAACTTTTCTCATTGTGGCTCTTTTAGTTAGAGCATCCGCTACCATGTTCACTTCTCTAAAGGAGTGGGAAATTCTCCAAGAAATTTGTTCTAAAAAGCCTTTGTAATACAACTATTTTTGTTGAATGTACCAAGGAATCGATTGATTGCGAATGCCATCTACCAAAGATTTTGAGTCGCATCCCACCCAAACAAAAGTAAGATTGAGATCCATACCATGATGTAGCCGCTCTAGTAGAGCAAAAAAATAAGCAACATAATTTTTCTTATTTCCCAAAACATAGAATGTGCATACCTGAAGATGATCAAAAAACTCTTCCCATCACTACAAAGGATGCAGAGTCAAACCCAGGCCTGGTGACAAGTATTTTACCCAACTCACCAATGCCAGTGCATGCATCATATTTTTCTATGGTGCTAATAAGATAAAATATTATTGTGTCTGGTACCCTACCCATTTCATTATTACATACACATGTATTATTTGACTTTTGAGAGTCGCATTCTTTTATGTCGCTCGCTTTTGCTAGTTAAATGGGTATTCCTCCAAAGGACTTAGCACACAACTTAGCAGTTAGTACACCCACAGGGAGCGTTGTGGGATTGGATGTAGTGTATGAACCCTGTCTGATACAGATTAGTAGTCGTGACATGATAGTACACCTTATCAAGCTTGATATGATCGACTTTGATGTGATCTTAGGTATGGACTGGTTGTTTGCCTACAGGACTAGTGTGGTATGTGCAGAGAAGAAGACTGTATTTACACCATGAGATGATGATGAGTTCATCTTTGTGGGTGACAAGGTGAAGAAACCCAAGAAGATCTCTTCGGATAAAGCTAAGTTCAAACCATTGACGGAATTGGAGGTGGTGCAAGATTTCCTGGACGTGTTTCTGAATGACTTGACAGAATTCCCACCAGACCGGGAAACAGAGTTTGTTATTGACTTACTTCCGGGGTCGGCACCAGTGTCAAAGGCACCATATCGGATGGCGCCTAAAGAATTGAAAGAGTTGCAAAAGCAATTGCAATACCTTTTGAAGAAGGGATTTATTAGGCTTAGTGTGTCTCTGTGGGGAGCATCGATGTTGTTCTTCAAGAAGAAGGACGAAAGTATGAGAATATGCATTGACTACCGGAAACTTAATAAACTTACTATTAAGAACTGGTATCCGTTACCAATAGTAAATGGTCTGTTTGATCAATTGCAGGATACAAAGGTATTTTTCAAGATTGACCTTAGATCAGACTATCATTAGCTCAAGATCAGGGAAAGTGATATAGGTAAGACAACATTTGTGGAATTGATGAATCGAATATTTCAAGATGTGTTGGACAAGTTTGTGATAGTATTTATTGATGACATCTTGATATACTCCAAGAGTGTAGAAGAACATGCCGAATCTAAGGCTGGTATTGCAACATCTGAGAGGGAAGCAATTTTATGCAAACAAGTGTGAATTTTGGCTTCCTCAGGTGGAATTTTTTAAAACATATAGTCTCAGATAAAGTCATAGAAGTTGATCCAGGAGAGGTGAAGGCGGTGCTTGAATGGGACACACCAAAGAATGTCATGAAAATCCATAGTTTTTTGAAATTGGTCAGATACTTCCAGAGATTTATAGAAAACTTCTCATGCATTTCAGTCCCAATGACCTGACTGACATTGAAGGGTGTGAAATTTGAATGGCCCGATGCTTCTGAGAAGAGTTTCCAAGAGTTGAGTGAGTTGAGTCAAATAGTGGTAATAGCCCTAGTTCTAACTAGTCTGACTGATACAAGTGGAATGGAAGTGTACAACATCCAAGCTGGGTTTGGGTTGTGTACTTATGCAGAACGACAAAGTAGTTGATTATGTTTCACAATAGTTGAAAGATTACGAGAAGAATTGCCTACTCATGACTTAGAGTTGGCAGCTATAGTCTTTGCTTTGAAGATCTGGCACATTATCTATTTGGTGAGAATTGTGAGATTTTCAGCGATCATAAGAGTCTTAAGTACTTTTTCACCTAAAAAGAGTTCAATATGAGACAAAGGTGGTGGTTAGAGTTGATGAAGGATTATGATTGCATTATTCAATACCATCTAGGGAAGGCCAATGTTGTACTGATGCGCTTAGTAGGAAATCATAGACTTTGTCGCTTGCATCATTGGCAGTTAGTGATCGGCTCATTGAAGAGGCCAGAAGTTTGGACCTAGAGCTATTGATAGAAGGTGCCACCATATCATTCGCAGCATTAGTGGGGTATAGCCAACTCTTATGGAGAGGATCAGTGTAGCCTAACCCACAGACTTTTACTTGCAGAGGTTGGCAAATGACATTCAGGAAGGGAAACAATACGACACATACTTCATTTTGACCAAGGATGGGATCCTCAAGTTTAGGAACAGATTGTGCATGTCAGAAGATGATGAACTGAGAAACATCATTTTGAGTGAACCACACAGTTCTCCATATTCAGTACATCCTGATAGTACCAAGATGTACAAGGACTTGAAGAGATCCTACAGGTATAAAGGAATGAAAGCCTATGTAGCCACTCACATTCAAAATGCCTCATTTGTTAGTAAGTCAAAGTTGAAAGGCAGAGACCGCATGGGTTGTTGCAGTACTACTAGTTCCAGACTGGAAATGGGAAAATGTCATTATAGATTTTTTTCACCGGATTACCTCACACTATTAAGGGTATGGATGCTATTTGGGAGATCGTAGAACGATTGATGAAGACAGCTCACTTCATCCCTATGCGAGTAAAATTTTCAATGGACAAGCTAGCAAGGATGTATATTGACAACATAGTTCATCTCAACGGAGCCCCTGTTAGTATTATATCAGACAGAGATCCCATATTTAAATGTAAGTTTTGGGAAGTCTACAGGGCTATGGGTATGCAGCTGAATCTTAGAACAACTTTTCACCCTCAGACCAATGGGTAGTTAGAAAGGATGATTCAGACCCTAGAGGACATGCTCAGGGCTGGTGTCATCAAAATGAAGGGGTAGTTAGGATGAACACATTTTACTCATTGAGTTCATCTACAACAACAACTATTAGGCTATCATTGGCATGGCCCCATTTGAAGCATAATATGGTAGGAAATGTTAGGCACCTCTATATTGGGACGAGGTTGGAGAGCGACGTATCTTGGGTCCAGAGTTGATACAGGCCACATGTGAGAAAGTGATGTGATCAGAGAGCGGATTAAGACAACTCAGTCTAGGAAGAAGAGTTATGTAAATATGAGAAGGAAACATCTGGAGTTTGATGTTGGAGAGAAATATTCCTTGAGGTTTCACCAACCAGAGGAGTAATAAGGTTCAATAAGACGGGGAAGCCCCAGGTGTATCGAACCGTATGAGATTTTGGCTAGAGTCGGACTTGTGGCATATAGGTTGGCACTGCCCCCAACATTGGCAAGTGTTCACGATGTATTCCATGTATCGATGCTAAGAAAATATATTCCTGACTTGACACATGTGTTGACTCACGAGCAACCTGATCTTGATGTGGGCTTGACTTATGATGAGCTATCTGAAGATATCCATGACCACAAGGACATAATCCCTATAACGTTATTGTCTCTTTTGTTAAGGTACGGTGGAGAAATCACTCGGAACAAGAAGCATCTTGGGAACGTGAAGATGAGATGCAGTCGAAGTATCCTTTTGTTTGGCTTATCAGGTACGCCGAATTTCGAGCACAAAATTTTTTTAAGGTGGGGGAATGTTACACCCATGCCCAAAACGATCTAATTTGAACTATTCAAAATAGGTGTTGCTCCATTGATTGTCCATACCGGTGACATGTGGGGGGTAGCAGTTAAGGAGTTAGGATATTTGCTGACTACCCTCCATGCCCATGCTCATGGTGTGAAGAGAGCAAAAGAAGATATCTGCATGGACACCCGGATGATTGGTAGTAAGTAGCTGAACCATGTTGTTTAACCTGTTAATGAATGGTAAAATACTATCATTTTACTGTGCACAAATCCCCACTAGAACACCCTTGAAACTAGGCAAGAACATAGGAGGAAATCTAGCTTAAACAGAGTAGATATGACCAATCGATAGATTCACCTTAGCTCCACTAGTTGATTATTGATCGACTAGAGGCCTTCATCCAGTGGGTATGAGGTCCCCGAATGGGTTATTATCTGTGGGACCCTGTGCTTCGTGATTGGGACCCTCTACATGAGCCTCATCACATCATGCAAACCATCCGCAACTTCATGCACCTTATGAGGTCAAGGTAATGGGCCCACATGGTCCAACAGGAGAATAAATGTGATTTGGATAAAAATGCATTTTTTCAGGCAAACGTACCCTAGTCACTAAAAGCTCATAACTCACAAAAAAAAAAAAAAAAAAAAAAACCTAGAAAGGGAGAGGAAGGAAGGAAATAAGAAGAAGGAGAAGGGAGAGGAGCTCGGATCTGCAGTGGTAGTCCACGCTCATTTCCATGTAGGAGAACTTGTTCCCCATCTTCCCCTCTCCATTTTTATGGATTTGTGACATAGGCTTCTGGATTTTTGGCTTGGTTTCAGTTGAAACCTAGTGCTAAGCCTTGTGGCCAGCTGGTGTGTGAGTGGTTGAGGGTACTAAACTCTCTTGCACACCCGTGAACCAATGACAGATGAATCCCAAGACTGTTTGGGTGAAATCTATCCAAAGCCTAGGTTTTAGGTTTACAATCGCAGATTCAAACATATCTCCCATTATGGATGGTGAAACTTGTTGCCATTAAGCTCAAATGGAAGATGAGGTAATCCTCCACAATATCTATGGAACCAAAATGGTTTTAGGATAGTGTTGGTCAGAACCTGAACTGAGGAACAATTCTCGGACCAACCACCAGTCGATCACCACTGATCTTTGGGTCAAGTTTGTATGATTGACCAGTGGACAATCTGTTATAGAACTGCACCCTTTGGTCAATCAACCGGTGACTAGTTGATCTACTAGTGGGATTAACCGGTACCATGAACTAATGGACCCCAAAATTGAGATATTCTTAGGATTTTGGAGAAATCTTTTGGGTAATTCTTTAACACATGAATTAACACCAAAAGGAAAATGAATTAGGTCAGAGACAATCTACCGATGAGGCCTATCGGGGAATTGTTCGGGTCTTGTTTTCAGGATTCAAATCACCAAGTCTGTAGATAAAGGTGAGTGGGTTTGGTCTGATTTATTTGAGGAGTGTTTCTAACTATATGAACTACTGTATGATGCATTTTCATATATTTTAATTATATGATTGCTATGTTATGAACAATGTATGCTTT
Organism: Telopea speciosissima; assembly: GCF_018873765.1. Lineage (NCBI taxonomy): Eukaryota > Viridiplantae > Streptophyta > Magnoliopsida > Proteales > Proteaceae > Telopea > Telopea speciosissima. Next base: position 47,333,830 of record NC_057920.1, read on the forward strand.
TATTCCAGTTTTTAACTTGATACATTTAATGTGTGTGGGAAATGAGATACAGTATGGCCGAGGCTAGATTCCGGTGCTGTGATCGCCATATTATTGTTTATGTTGATGGCTTGCTGCATTAGACATAGGCTTGGAAATGGGTTACGGTGTGGTTGATTGATGATTGTGGTACCATATTCGCCATCCTAATTGTGTTTCAGTTCCTTAACTGTTGTAATAGAGATATATGTTGCATTAAGCTTGGAAATGGATTGCGGTGTGGTCGATGGGTGATTCCAGTACCATATTCACCATACTTAATCATATGCGTATGTGTATGCTTGAGGAAACGGGAGGACGGTGTGGCCGAGGCATGATTCAAGTACTGTGATCGCCGGCCTTAAGCATATATGTATATATGTGATATACTGCCATATAGGTTGACATGTGGTCAGGATAATTGATCATGTACTCCGACCCCTTGCTAACAGGGGTATAAGTGTTGGATAACCCATCATGGTAGGTTTGATGAGATTTTTCAAAATACCACTTCTGTGGTACGATGTGATTATAGCCGGAGGCGGACCGAGCCTAGATGACTGATGTATGATTCCGGGACTATGGCACCAGGATGGGGTTATTGAGGCTTGTTGGGTGATTAATTATGCATTCCAGGACTGGTTGGCTTCCTTTTGCATCTAGGTTTGAATCATTGGGTGACCGAGGACGATTTCGTGACCAGGGATATTGCCTATTGTGTTATAGTAGCATTATTGACCATTGACTTAGTTTTGTTTTTAAGAGGATAATAAAATGAATTCATGCACCGCATGATGGACTATAGGTGACTGCTTGCATGCCCCAATCCCCTCATTGAGCTTAGTGAAGCTCACTTCTCCCTCCATTTGTTGAGTGTGGTGGAAAATGGTGGATTGCAGAGTCCGAGGAGCATGATGTAGGTTGTGCTTGTGATGAATATGCATATAGTGCACCATGATCGAGGACGTGGCATCTTCTATTTTGATTTATTTGAGATATTATATTTTGTTTTAATTATTATATACATTGTGGTAAATGCTGAAAACAAAGATAAACTACCTTATGTAATATTTTATCACTTTAGTTCACCAGTTATGAGAATCAATACTATATCTTAATTTTCGCTGCCTCTGATCATTTGTGATTCTTGACTATGGATTGTGAGATTAAGATACTGCATTTCAGATCCTGGTAGGTTGAATAGGATTGTGGTAGTCATCCTAGTCACATCTCCAGTGTTGTTCAGAGTGGGGTACGATAGTGAACGTGCATAGTGTACGTTCAGTGGTAGAAGGAGTGATATACTTCCCTTTGAGTAGAAGTTATGGAGGAGAGATAAGATAGATTTCTCTTTTTTATGGTTTTGATGAATATTTAACCGAGGGGATTATTTGGGAAATGATACATGTTGGATAAGTGTGTGTCCATCAAACCCGGTTAGGTCCGGTCCAACCCGGTTTACCTTTGTATTGAACTTTTATACATTTTAGTTTGATATTATTGTTGGGGAAAAGTCCTCATACATAAATTCCAATCATCTATCATGATGATATATATGTTTTGATGATAACAAATAAATCAAATTATACTAACTCTTGTCTAAAGATGCATAGATAAGAGCATGGCACCAAGTGAGGGAGAGCACTCAATTCAAGAGATTGATGCTCAAAGCAAATTGAACTTGTCCAATCTTTCAAGACATCAAAGAATCATGAAGAATGGAGAACAAGTTTTGAAGATAAAAATCAAGACAAGTTAGAGGAACTCACTTTGAAGACATTCACGTAAAGAAGTGAAGTTCAAGACTTAAAGAAGTTTGAAGATTTAGAATTGTACTAAGTTGTAAAATTATTTGTTAAAGTCACAATTGATGTAATGCACACACATGCATGCATTCATTTAGATGGACTTTAGGAGGTTTAAATTAAACCCAATCCATGTTACCAAACCCATTTGGAATCATCCAAGTAAGTCCAATAAAAGACTTAACAAATTTCAATAGAAATTTGGTGAAAAGGTATGCCGGATCAGATGACTTAACAAATTTCAGCAGAAATTTGGTGAACCAGTATACCGGATCATGAAACGACATACCGAATGACCTGTTGATCTTAGGAAATAAGTCACAGTAGCCTTCCAACCCACGCCGAATTGTGATCCAGCATACCGGATTATAAGCTTCTTGTGTTTTACCCTGAACCGGCATACCGGATCAAGATATGACTGTTATAATTTGACTGTTGCTCCTTATTCATATAAGAAAATTTGGTGAACCGGTATACCAGATTGGGAAACGGTATACCGGATTATGGCTATCTTAACTAATCCGATCTTAAGATAGTTTTCATATTGATTAGAGCTACCTAGCCTATAAATACCCACTTGTTTAAGGCTCTAATGACTACTAATAATCATCATTAAGAGACTTCATCACAAGCTCTAATTGCAAAAGCCTAAGTGAGCATTCAAATATCAAATCATCAAAAAGCTCATACACTCAAGAGTACTCTACCTCAATTAGCTTCAAGCTTCAAAGGTGAAAGATAGTTTTACACATCTAAGGTTGTGGTAATCCTAATCTTAGCACACTTTTCATTTTATGTGTAGTTGAGTCCTCTTGCTCAGAGTCAAGAGTAGTTTGAGTCCTCTTGCTCATTAATCAAGATTAGTTGGTTGTGTGAGTCCTCTTGCTCTCAATCAAGATTTGTACGAGTTCTCTTGCTCATACTCAAGATTCGTTTTATTGAAATTCTCTCTAAGGTGAGAGGAGTGGACGTAGGCAAATATTGGCCGAACCACTATAAATCTCTTGTGTTATCTTTGTTAGTTGTTCAATTTCATTGATAACTTATTTTATTTACGTATTAAGTTTTTATTCCCTACTTTCACCTATTCACCCCCCCTTTAGGTGAATTCACATTTGGTATCAGAGCAGGAGCTTAAGACCGTGATTATTTTTAATCCAATTAAAAGCTTTAAGACCATGGGATCCTCTGTCAATCGCAAGGTTGAAGGATACAACATTACCCAACCTCCCTTCTTTGAAGGTGAAGGATTCTCCTATTGGAAGAATTGTTTCAAGAATTTTGTTTGTGCCAATAACATTGACGCATGGGAAGTTATTAAAAATGGGCCAAACACTATAGACAAATCCAAAGAAGAGTGGATTCCAGCTGAAAAAGCAAAGGTTCAACTCAACTATATAGCTATAAGTTACATCCAATGTGCCTTAGGAGAAAAAAAATATAATTGGACATGCATGTGTGACTCCGCTGAGGAGATGTTTGATAAGCTTGTTGTTACTTATGAAGCTACTTCAGAAGTTAAACAATCTAAAATTGATATGTTAGTAAATGAATATGAGTTATTTAAAATGAAAAATGATTAAGACATATATGCTATGTTCACTCGCTTTACTAACATTGTGAACAAGTTGAAAGATTTAGGAAAGGTTTATTCCAACGGTGAAAACGTTCGAAAGATATTGAGATCTCTCTCAAAGGAATGGAGACCTAAGACTACGACAATAAAATAATCGAAGGACATCGATAAGTTAAGTTTAGATGAGTTGTTGGGATCACTCCAAACTCATGAGATGGAACTCAAACAAGACACCAAGGAGGATGAATCAAAGGAACCAAAGAAGAAAGTTGTGGCATTCAAATCCTGTGAAATCAGCGATGATGATGAAGAGCTCTCGGATGATGAGATTGTCTATCTATCCAAGAAGTTTTCAAGATTCTTGAAGAACGAAGGCAAAACTTCATTCAACAAGAGAAAATTTTCCAAGGATAAAAAAGGTAAGAGTATTTCTAAAGATAACACTCACTATTCTTCAAAAGATATTATGTGTTATGAATGTAGGAAATCAGGACATTTTAGAGGAGATTATCCTAAAATGAAGAAATACAAGAAGGCCTACAAAGCTGAACACACCTTTGATTCAGGTGATGAAGAATCACAAGAAGAAGAGGAACAAATAAATCTTGCATTTGTGGCTATTGAAGATGAAGAAAGTCAAAATGAGGTAACCCCCACTTCTCCATCTCATAAGGATAAAGACATTCTAGAATTAGAAGAAGCTTTTGAAGACCTCTACCAAAGTAGCATGAAATTAGCTACTACAAAAAAGAATCTCTTAAAAGAGATAATCACCCTCAAAGACCAAAACACGACTTTAACTTCTCAAGTTAACGACTTAGAAGAAGAAAAAGAAAAGTTCTATAAAGACTTAGAATCTTTTACTAAAGGTAAAAAGAATCTTGATATTTTATTTGGATTTTCATCCAAAGCACCTTTTAACAAGGAAGGGCTAGGCTATGATGTGAACATAAGTTCAACGCAAACCCAAAAGCCAAGTTCAAGTAAGATAGCAAGCAAGGGAGCAAAGAAAAATAAATATTGTAACTACTATAGAAAGAAAGGACATTCTCTTGAAGAATGCTATTTCAAGAAGAAAAGTCCTCAAGTTAAGAACTCCAATCCCAAAGGAAAGACTCAAAGTCCAAATACCCCTCAAATTGTTGTATGCAATAATTGTAATAACAATGGACATTCAATTTGAAATTATTATGATACTCGACGGAGAAATCAGTACATGGGATCAAAGAATATGAATCAAGCATATTACAAACCTAGAAGATCTTATAATGGTCAATATCGGAGAGACCCTCCCAAAATGAAAAGACCACATAAGGTACCCCAAAACCAAAGACCTTGGAACCCCCAATTATACCCAAATTGGTATGGGAACCAAAATGCAAATGGTAACCAAATGGTTTGGAGACCAAGAGAAAGGTATGATACTATCATTGACGGACCCAACACACAATGGGGACCAAAATTTTATTAAGTTTTTTCCTTTCTATCCCCACTTTTTGATAATGCCAAAGGGGGAGAGAAATGGGGAGAAAAAGTTGTTATGTAGTTATTTCTCTTTGAACTTATTATGCAATTAATGTTAAACATTTCTTAATCATTGCATTATTTTCGGTTTATATTTGTCATCATCAAAAAAGGGGAGATTTTTGAGGAAAAGTCCTCATATATAAATTTTAGTCATCAATCATGATGATATATATGTTTTGATGATAACAAATAAACCGAATTATACTAACTCTTGTCTAAAGATGCATAGATAAGAGCATGGCACCAAGTGAGGGGGAGCACTCAATTCAAGAGATTGATGCTCAAAGCAAATTGAACTTGTCAAATATTTCAAGACATCAAAGAATCATGAAGAATGGAGAACAAGTTTTGAAGACAAAGATCAAGACAAGTTAGAGGAACTCACTTTGAAGACATTCATGTAAAGAAGTGAAGTTCAAGACTTGAAGAGGTTTGAAGACTTAGAATTGTACTAAGTTGTAAAATCATTTGTTAAAGTCATAATTGATGTAATGCACACACATGCATGCATTCATTTAGATGGACTTTAGGAGGTTTAAATTAAACCCAATCCATATGACCAAACCCATTTGGAATCATCCAAGTAAGTCCAATAAAGGACTTAACAAATTTCAGCAGAAATTTGGTAAAAAGGTATACCGAAGTAAGTCCAATAAAGGACTTAACAAATTTCAGCAGAAATTTGGTAAAAAGGTATACCGGATTATGAAAAGGTATACCAGATCAGATGACTTAACAAATTTCAGCAGAAATTTGGTGAACCGGTATACCGGATCATGAAACGGCATACCGGATGAGCTGTTGATCTCAGGAAATAAGTCAAAGTAGCCTTCCAACCCACGCCGGATTGTGATCCAGCATACCGGATCATAGGCTTCTTGTGTTTTACCCTGAACTGGCATACCGGATCATAATCCAGCATACTAGATCAAGATGTGACTGTTATAATTTGACCGTTGCTCCTTATTCATATAAGAAAATTTGGTGAACTGGCATACCAGATTGGGAAACGGTATACAGGATTATGGCTATCTTAACCAATCCGATCTTAAGATAGTTCCAATATTGATTAGAGCTACCTAGCCTATAAATACCCACTTGTTTAAGGCTCTAATGATTACTAATAATAATCATTAAGAGACTTCATCACAAGCTCTAATTGTAAAAGCCTAAGTGAGCATTCAAGCATTAAATCATCACAAAGCTCACGCACTCAAGACTACTCTACCTCAATTAGCTTCAAGCTTCAAAGGTGGAAGATAGTTTTACACATCTAAGGTTGAGGTAATCCTAATCTTAGTACACTTTTTATTTTATGTGTAGTTGAGTCCTCTTGCTTGGAATCAAGAGTAGTTTGAGTCCTTTTACTCATTAATCAAGATTAGTTGGTTGTGTGAGTCCTCTTGCTCATTAATCAAGATTAGTTGGTTGTGTGAGTCCTCTTGCTCTTAATCAAGATTTGTACGAGTTCTCTTGCTCACACTCAAGATTCTTTTAGTGGAATTCCCTCTAAGGTGAGAGGAGTGGATGTAGGCAAGTATTGGCCAAACCACTATAAATCTCTTGTGTTAATTTTGTTAGTTGTTCAATTTCATTGATAACTTGTTTTATTTCCGCATTAAGTTTTTATTCCTTACTTTCACCTATTCACCCCCCCTCTAGGTGAATTCACAATTATCACATGCGATATAAACTTTTTGAGCATTATGTGTCCGTAAGTTATACTTAAAATGGTAGTCATGACTAGGGTTTTGGTTGGGCACCCTTATCATATGGTTGTCGCATTGGGTATGCCTAGACATGTGATGTCAGGGTACGAATGCGAGTGCTCACATGTTTGATGTGTGCATTGGCTAAGAATCTACTTTATCGATTCCCTCATGTATTACTGCCAGATGTAGGAAGGGATAGATATGTGTCACCGACACCCTTTGCCTGAGGGAACCCTGTTGTTGCAAAGTGTGATCGCATTCTTTGGTTCATCAATGACTGAGACTCAAGCGAGTCATAGCCGATGTTCTGGGAATGCGTGAACACTTTGAAAATGAAGGAGTTATCCAACATGGTCACCACTGTCCAATTGGGGAACCCCAAGATTGAGACTGTCTGTGTATGGTTAGATCAGAATCTGGATCCAGTGCCATTTTGGAAATGATTTTGCAAAAATCTATTTTACATAAAATGATAGATTATATATAATTATTTGAACAAAGTATTTTATCGAGTTATGCGGGACCCGATCAGATGCACAGACACTTTATTTGGACATGTACTATGGATTGGGGTTTGGCAGTACTTGTGTACATGCCCTAGATTCCATAATGATGGTGTTGATTAGTGGGGGGGTTGTATATGATAATTTGTTATCATATAGGGAGTTATTTGGAATTTACTATTTTAATTGGTTCTTTATTTAATTAATGAATATGGTGCTAATTATAATTATCCATAAATATTAAATAAAGTAACTAATTAATACTTTCCCAATTAGATTCTGCTTTTTCCCTTTTTAGAAGCCCTTTGAGTTTAAACAGAACTGCCAAACTGAGAGAGAGAGAGAGACAGACTCTCACTGGGATTAATTCTAATCCATTCAGGGTTTTTAGGAAACCCTAGGCCTATAAATAGATGACCAAAAAACGTAGAAGGGGGTGTGCTCTACGTTTTCAGCCTGACCCCCTCTCTTGCGTTTTGGTCACTCTCTCTCCCTCGTGTGATCTCTCTCCTTCTTCTTCTAGTTTCTCTCATCTGTGTTTGAGAGTTAGGGTTTTAGAAACCCAGATCTGTGCTGAAGAATTTAAGAGCATCTGTGATTGGCTTGAAGAACCTTGGTAGTGCCATTTGGAGGTTCAGATTTGTTTACTTGGAGCGCTCACTGGAGGAAGAACCATTGTCTATTGGAGGAGCAACACTTGAGGCTCACCAGGTTAGCAATTCTTGATTGATTCCTTTAGTTATTAATTATTAATATTTATGGGATGCGAAAGAAACTCAAATCGATTTATTTTCACTGTGCATTCGAGTATGGGAAGGATCCCTCTTGCCATGTGATGGATTAGAGATGATTTTCTCCGTCCCTAATGCGTTCCACAATTGCGTGGGACACATGAGGGAAGGAGAAACCCTAACAGGGATGCACCCGTGTTCCCATGGGCAACCATGGGAAACCCTAAAATTTAAATGGGACACCCATGGGACACCATGGGATAACCCAGGGCATGCAACACCCTAATTTTGTAGTATATTGGTTTGCCAGGGTGAACCATAAAGATCCCATGGACCGTAGTTTTGCCTACAGTGTGGTATCAGAGCCACGTTTCTCACCCATGAATATTGAATAATTAATGGTTAATATAATTATCATGAGTGGGATGCAAGATTGCACAAGGGTGGTTATATTATGGTTGTGGTAACAACCTTCCCATGTGCACATGGGTAGTTACAAGGTTGTTAGTGTAACAACTTGCCCATGTGATGATGGATTTGGTTTAATTAATTTGTTCATTCCAATTATTGAAACATGGTATCCAAGTGGGGGTGATAATTAATTTTTCTTTAAAAATTTTTAATCACGATTATATGTGGGGGGGGGGGGGGAGCTCACGCTGCCAAGCCACTACGCACGCCCTCCCCCTTGACCCTGCCTATGTGCGCAAGCCACACTTGGGCTGCTGCCTGTGGGCAACAGGCTTGCGGGCTGTGGCCTGCAAGCTGCTGTCCGTGGGCCTTGGGCCTATGGGCTGCACAGGGAGTGCCTGCGGCCTGCTCCAATGGGCTGCATGTACTCCCCTTGAATCCCCTCCTGGTTTTAATGAAAAAAAAAAAAAAAAAGAAGGTATTTTTTCAAAACAGAACTTTTATATTTGTTTTGTTTTTTGGAGGATGTTGATGGGTGAAGGGATCCCTCCCTCCACCCACTTGCAATTAAAATGAGATTTTAATTTATGGGCTTAGATACAAGTTATCACATGTGATGTGGTGGTTCAATGATTGAAGAAATCCATGTTAATTTTGTTTACTTGCTTTAATAATACCCATGCATGAAATTACGTTATAATGTGATTATGGGAATGTCATTCTAATAAATGGATGGATTGTTATGTATGTGATACATGGGGTTATGGGTGGATGTGATGCTTCTCTCTCTTTCTCTCTCCCCCTATCTTTTTTATAAACAAATGTACTCCACCCCATGGGCAGCCCAAATGGTGGGTTGGTTTCTCCATGCGGGGTTTCTTTATTATTATGGAAAGGAAAGTGTATAGAATTTTTCTTAGGTTTCCATTGTAATTTTAGAGGAGCTAGGACTCCCAAGGCATGTTGATGGTGATCTACATGTAGCGCTCAAAGCTTGTGGAGATGCAAGTCACCTACTTTGAAGACGTGATCCGGCAGAGGGGATGATCAAGGTGTGGCATCTATGGCATGTTTGATGCACCCAAGTTATTAGTTTTATTTTTATTAGGAGGGTTCTTTAATTGCTTCTGATAAAAATGCCACCATCCCATAATCACTTTTAATTAATGTTGATTAATTATGTTGTTTAAATCTATCCATGATATGTGAGAGTTAATTAATCCCTCTTTGATCATAAGACATGTATGATATGGACTAGTCTTAATCGGTAGACATGTCCATGGCCTTCTATTGAAGATAAATGTAGAAAGTGTATGACATGACCCCGTATAAGTCAATAGGACATTGTCAGGACCTCTGTCACACATTTATCTATATTTACCTCTATCTAGATACGTTAGGGTATGGATAGTGAGAGGGCACTGCGACAGTGGACCATCTTTCATGATACCATGATTCTAACTAATGCAATAGGTAAGTACATGACTTGGGTGTATGTCAACCGACAGGATCTGACCATGACACCCACGTGGCCCAAAATATTGGAAGCCCATGAGGCGAACAGCTTAGTCCACACTACCACGGTGTGTATAATGACTCCCGACATGGTAAGTTATGCATGCAAGGGTTGTAGCTAGGTATCCAATTCATCTTTTGGGTTATGAGGGAGACCCAAATCATGAAAGACCATTGATGTGTATATGCTCAATTTATTAATTTCAATGGTTGTTAATTAGCATGTGGTTTTTACTTGTACATGTGTAGATAATTATACAATGGTTGCCGTTAATTCCAACCTGTTAACACTCATTAGCGAATACAAACTTAATGATACGAACTATGTCGATTGGTACCGAAGCATTAAGTTGCTCCTGACTGTTGAAGGACTGTACACAGTTCTAGATGAACAAGTTCCACCTCAACCCGACCCAAATGATTTTGAGACAAATGAAGAGATGCAGGATTTCTTCATGAGGGATTCCAAGGCATCACTTTATATCCTAGGATCATTGGAAAAATCAGTTTTGGACTCGGTCAAGGATATACGCACTACTGGGGGTAAGATGGATAAGCTTGCTGAATTATTGAACAGACAGTTGACACACGCCCATTCTGATGTGGTGAGTCAAATCCACAACACCAAGATGTCCCAAGGGACTCTAGTGATGGATTATGTAATGAAGATGATCAATCTGTTTGAAAAATTGGAATCCATGGGGACTGATTTCAGCCTGCGATATAAGATCGATGTGATCTTAGCGTCACTCACCCCTGCCTATGCAACCTTTAAGATGTCCTACAAGATGTCTAACAAGGAGATGGAGTTCACCGAGCTTGCTAACGCATTGGTAGAGGCCGAAGCGTCCTTGAAAAAGGACAAGGCTGAGGTCAATGCAACTGATGTGAAGCCTTCTTCAAATGGGAAGAAGAAGAAAAAGGAAAGTAAGGGTAAGACCCTAAAAACCAAGGGTGGGAAGTCTGACAATAAAGGCAAAGGCAAATGCTTCTATTGCAAGAAGGAGGGTCACTGGAAAAGAAACTGTCGTTCTTACCTAGCAACTTTGAAAGACAAGAAGTCGGATGAAACATAGGCTGCTAAAGAAGGTACATGTGATGTTCACGTTCTTTATGAGTCTAATTTGTCTTTTGAATTGACCAACTGTTGGTTGGTGGATAGTAGTTCCACTGTTCAAATTTTCAATGATTTACAGGGGTTTAAGGAGACAAGGAACCTGGAAAGAAATGAGGTGCGTCTTCGGATGGGCACTGGAGCAGAGACCATGACATTAGCTGTGGGAACTTTTGTTTTTAATTTTAATTCTGCTAGTTTAGTTTTAAAGGATTGCTATTATGTACCCTCTTTTAAGAGGAAGATTATTTCAGTTTCTAAACTTATTTTGGACGGATATAGTTTCTCCTTTAATTCTAAATTAATTATTCGTTGTAATAATTCCTTTGTGGCATCTAGATATATGCAAAGTGGTTTGTACTTTCTAGATTGCCTTATTAGAACGAATGTTGTTTCAAATGTTGATTTGAAACGGAAAGCAGATCTAGTGAACTCAACATACCTATGGCATCTAATATTATGTCACATTAACTTGAACCGAATCAGTAGATTGGTGAGGGATGGGCCCTTAGAGAGTCTGAGGGTGGAACAATTCCCCACATGTGAGTCATGCTTTTAGGGTAAAATGACCAAGAAACCCTTTAGCAATAAAGGTACTAGAGCCACAGATCTGTTGGAGTTGATACACACTGACGTGTGTGGACCCATGAACATACAAGCGAGGTATGGGTATGAGTACTTTATCACATTCACCGATGATTACTCTAGATATGGTTACATATACTTGATGCGTAGGAAATCGGAAGCCTTTGATAAATTCAAAGAATTCCAAGCCGAGGTCGAAAGACAACTCGATAAACGCATCAAGTCCTTATGATCAGATCGTGGAGAGGAGTATCTATCGAATGAATTTAAAGAATATCTCATATCACAAGGGATAGTTAGTCAACTAACTAATCTAGGCACACCACAACAAAATGGTGTATTCGAACGACGTAATCGGACCCTATTGGATATGGTCCAGACGATGCTCACTTATAGTGAGCTGCTTCTCCCTTTCTGGGGGTACGCTTTAGAGATGGCGATTTATATCTTAAATAGGGTTCCATCCAAGTCTGTAGCTAAGACACCCTTTGAGTTGTGGAAAGGGCGCAAGCCATTCAACACCTTAGGGTATGGGGTTGCATAGCACATGTGCGAAAGCAACAGACAGACAAGTTAGAATCTAGGACTTCAAGATGCTATTTCTTAGGCAATAGGCTATTATTTTTATGACCCGATTGACCAAAAGGTCATTATAAGTAAACACATCACATTTCTAGAGGAAGAAATGATGACCCAGAGGTCCGAACCAGTAGTCATTAAAGAGCTATTAGATAGCTCAGAAACGTCATTTTCAGAAGTGTGACCAATTGACATACCCACTAAAATACCAACACCTGAAAAACCTCGACGCAGTGGAAGGACTATTAGACCACCCACCAGGCTTACTCTTCTAACCGAAGAGGAAATAGTGGAAGAGTTCACATGGTATCGGTTGAATCAGATGATGATCCGATGACATACTTTGAGGCTCTAAAGGATGTTGATGCCACTAGGTGGTTGGAGGCAATGTGCTTTGAAATCAATTCGATGCATTCCAACAAGGTCTGGACTCTAGTAGATCCACCACTTGGCGTTAAGCCGATTGGATGTAAATGGATCTTTAAGAGGAAGAAGAGCGCAGATGGAAAGGTTGAAAGATTCAAAGTGAGACTAGTAGCAAAGGGCTATACCCAGAAAGAGGGTATAGACTATGAGGAAACCTTTTCACCAGTGGCGATGATGAAATCCATCAGGATTTTATTGGCCATCGCTGCACACTTTGATTATGAGATATGGTAGATGGATGTGCATACTGCATTTCTAAATGGGTTCCTTCAAGAGGAAATCTACATAGAACAGCCAGAGGGGTTCTCTTCCTTGGAGGAAGAAAGAAAGGTGTGCAAATTACAGAGGTCCATTTATGGGCTAAAGCAGGCTTCCAGAAGCTGGAACATCAGGTTTGATCAATCAATCAAATCGTTTGATTTTGATCAAAACATGGATGAACTATGCGTTTACAAGAAGATTAGTGGGAGGGCAGTATGTTTTCTTATTTTATACGTAGATGAAATATTACTGATTGGTAATGATGTAGTTTTTCTTTCATCCGTTAAACAGTGGTTATCCACAACGTTTTCGATGAAAGATCTTGGTGAAGCTAGCTATATCCTTGGGATCAAACTCGTGAGAGATCGCCAGAGAAGGATGTTAGGCTTCTCACAGGCTACCTATATAGACAAAGTCCTGGGCAGATTTAGCATAGAGAATTCCAAGAGGGGAAGTGTTCCCTTCCAACATGGAGTCAGCCTTTCCAGATCTCAATGTCCTCAATCTCACACGGACATTGAAGAGATGAAGAGGATTCCCTATGCTTCAGCAATAGGGAGTCTTATATACGCTATGTTGTGTACGAGGCCGGACATTTTCTATTCAGTAGGTATGGTAAGTCGTTATCAATCTAACCCTGGATGCGAGCATTGGAGTGTTGTTAAGAATATCCTTAAGTACCTCAGAAGGACTAAGGAATATTTCTTGGTTTTTGGATCTGATTAGTTGTCAGTATTGGGATACACAGATTTGGATTTCCAAACTTATAAGGATGATATAAAAATCCACGTCCAGGATGGTATATCTAATGGGTGGAGGTGCCAATGTGTGGCGGAGTACGAAACAGAAGTCTACATCCGATTCTACTACCGAAGCAGAATACCTTGCAGCTTACGATGCAGCAAAAGAAGGTGTTTGGCTGAGGAAATTCTTATTAGATTTGGAGGTAGTCCCTGACCTTGTCAAGGGCCCCATTCCCCTGTTATGTGACAACAGAGGGGCCATTGAACAAGCTAAGGAGCCTAGGGCTCATCAGAGGAACAAGCACGTGTAGCGGAAGTATCACCTCATCAGAGAGATTATTGAGCAGGTCGACGTGAGTATCTCCAAAGTGGACACAACTGAAAATGTGTCTAATGCCATGACAAAGGGTTTGTCTCCAGGAGTGTTTGAGAACACACATGGAGAGCACGGGTTTAAAATGTATGGGGAATTGGCTTTGATGTACAAGTGGGAGATTGTTGGACAAGTGTGTGTCCATCAAACACGGTTCGGTCTGGTTCAACCCGGTTCACCTTTGTATTGAACTTTTATACATTTTAGTTTGATATTATCACATGCGATATAAACTTTTTGAGCATTATGTGTCCGTAAGTTGTACTTAAAATGGTAGTCATGACTAGGGTTTGGGCTAGGCACCCTTATCATATGGTCGTCACATTGGGTATGCCTAGACATGTGATGTCAGGGTACGAATGCGAGTGCTCACATGTTTGATGTGTGCATTGGCGAAGAATCTACTTTATCGATTCCCTCATGTATTACTGCCAGATGTAGGAAGAGATAGACATGTGTCACCGACACCCTTTGCCTGAGGGAGCCCTGTCGTTGCAAAGTGTGATCGCATTATTTGGTTCATCAATGACTGAGACTCAAGCAAGTCAAAGCCGGTGTTCTAGGAATGCGTGAACACTTTGTGAATGAAGGAGTTATCCAACATGGTCACCACTACGTGATTGGGGAGCACCAAGATTGAGACTGTCTGTATATGGTCGGATTAGAATCTGGATCTAGTGCCATTTTGGAAATGGTTTTGCAAAAATCTATTTTACATAAAATGATAGATTATATATAATTATTTAAACAAAGTGTTTTATCGAGTTTTGCGGGACCCGATCAGATGCACAGACACTTTATATGGATATGTACTATGGATTGGGGTTTGGCAGTACTTGTGTACATGCCCTAGATTCCATAATGATGGTGTTGATTAGTGGGGGGGTTGTATATGATAATTTATTATCATATAGGGAGTTATTTAGAATTTGCTATTTTAATTGGTTCTTTATTTAATTAATAGATATGGTGCTAATTATAATTATCCATAAATATTAAATAAAGTAATTAATTAATACTTTCCCTATTAGATTCTGCTTCTTCCCCTTTTAGAAGCACTTTGAGTTTAAACTGAACTGCCAAACTGAGAGAAAGAGAGAGAGACAGACTCTCACTGGGATTAATTCTAATCCATTCAGGGTTTTTAGAAAACCCTAGGCCTATAAATAGGGGACCAAAAAACGCAGAGGGGGGTGTGCTTTGTGTTTTCAGCCTGACCCCCTCTCATGCGTTTTGGTCACTCTCTCTCCCTCGTGTGATCTCTCTCCTTCTTCTAGTTTCTGTCATCTGTGTTTGAGAGTTAGGGTTTTAGAAACCCAGGTCTGTGCTGAAGAATTTGAGAGCATCTGGGATTGGCTTGAAGAACCTTGGTAGCACCATTTGGAGGTTCAGATCTGTTTACTTGGAGCGCTCACTGGAGGAAGAACCATGGTCTATTGGAGGTGCAACACTTGAGGCTCACCAGGTTAGCAATTCTTGATTGATTCCTTTAGTTATTAATTATTAATATTTATGGGATACGAAAGAAACTCAAATTGATTTATTTCCGCTGTGCATTTGAGTATGGGATGGATCCCTCTTGCCATGTGATGGATTAGAGATGATTTTCTCCATCCCTAATGCGTTCTATAATTGCATGGGACATATGAGGGAAGGAGAAACCCCAACAGGGATGCACTAGGATTCCCATGGGCAACCATGGGAAACCCTAAAATTTAAATGGGGCACCCATGGGATAACCCACGGCATGCAACACCCTAATTTTGTAGTATATTGGTTTGCCATGGTGAACCATAATGATCCCATGGACCATAGTTTTGCCTACAACACAGTGTTTAGGGTTGTAACATTGTAGATTTGTGTTAATAATGTGGAGGTGACAAGATGCATTATGAGGCTGTTACCATGGTTCTAAATACACATGTGATGTAAACATTTTCACTATTTGGTACTGTGTGTTGGGTTGTTTTAAATTGCCACCAGTATCTTATTTATTGTTTTAGATTTCCGTTGTTGAATGTATGTGAATTGAAGACCAGTTGTTATCATAGGACCGCCTGTGAGGGACTACCCCCATACCTATTACCCGTGTTTTGGGCGTGACATGTTTACCATCTACCTACATCGTCTAAGAGAAATGTAGAGCTAGACCATCTTGACCGATCTGAGATGAACCAAAAAGGCTGACCATTGCCGAGAGAGGGCGCCCGAACCTCTCTTCCCAACTGTAGAGGGAACTTCAGCTATTGGCGGCTGAGGATCTTTACAAGAAGTAACTTCTTCCACCACACCAAACCCTCCATGGATATCTTCCCACAAAATAGACCCTTCCAACATCCCAACACCATGTTCAACATGCAGATGGTTCCCTCTCCTAACCACTTCACAAGGGCTAGGAGAGCCCCCCCATGGATCTACACCACATCCAAAATTTACTAAACTTGGATGCCAAGTTGAAGATGTTGAGCTATTTTCAGCACTTAGAGGGCGAATAAATTATTGTATAATAAATTTAACCTTTTCAAATGCTATTCCACACTGTACCAGTTGTACTAACTTTGTACTAACCTTGAAACTGTGGCAATCTATTTAAACCTGTAGCAGGATCTTGTGTGGTACAATCTAAGTGCAACTGCCATTGTGCTACTGCAACTGCTACTGTGCCAATACCTTGTAAATACCACGTAAAACCCAATTTTACCAGCTAGTTCGTACGCCCTCTCGTGCTGCAACAAAGATTGGCTAGGTCTACCAAGGGATGCACACCCACTCTGCACACACCAATGCACTTCTATGCCAACACAAATATCCACAACACCCAATGTATGTGGTTCAACAATTTACCTACATCCACAAAGCTGTATCCCTTAGGATTTCGTATTTTCCCAATACACACCAATTTTCAACTGTGCCTATAGTTTCGGACATCTCTTTCTTCTGTCCTTGATAGCACAAGAACTACGGTTCCAAAGTGATTATGGTTGAAGCTACAACTCAGGATCACCCTATCCTAATTCAACCCTTGGGATACAAAGGCTAGGGTCTATTCCCCCCCCCCCCCCCCCACATAAGTTTTACTACCCCTACTATGAGGGTGTTATAAACCCCTCTCTAGTACTCTACTGGACACCAAACATAAGAACAAAGATGGGCTTATTTATTGCACAAGTTACAAGCGCCATTCCCAATGCATATCCCTCAATGCTAACATAGGCAGTGACTTAGACAAATCCCTAAACACCTAGTTTGTAGTCAATCCTCCAATCACATACAAGCACTTGCATGGGAATTTTCACAAACACTTTGCATACATGTGACATATAACAAATAAATAACGAAATGCAAGAGTTGATTACATTCCCGGAGTAATCCTTCTACCAAGAAATTTCCGGAGATGCGCAGTTGCCACAACAAGTGTGCTCCCTAGTTCAATGAACTCCACAATCACCAACACCCAATCTCCAACATAACTTGGGGTTCTTCTACCTTTTGATGCTCCATACATTGCACTCCCACAATATGACATTACCATAATGCACGTTTGACACCTTTACTATGTCCAAGTTACACAAACAAGTACAATACCCACAACCCCAAATCTAGGTGTGTACTAGACAATATATCAAACACTTATTGAGTAACTATCCAACAACCCATTATTTTTTTTACCCCGAATATAATCTGGGACCCGGGGAGGCCCCTAGAATTTTATTGATGAAAGTGGAAATAAGAGTCAATATAAGGGGGGACATAGCCGCCTAACCCCAACCCAATGGAGACAATTCTCTCAAACACACAAAAAACCCGAAGCCCTTACATCAGAAAATCAAAGAAGAAAAACAAAAGGTAATGAAAATACTACTTCCTTAGAACTGGTAAACCAGTTTTATCTTCCCAAAAAATTTGTCGGAGCTCCCCTAGGAGATCCTCTCCAAAATGGAAAACCTTGTTAGAAATTGTTTCACATGCTAACTTTGCAAGCCAATCCGCCGCTTGATTACTTTCCCTAAATGCAAAAGTGACGGACGGCCGAGAAGAATTATATAGCATCATAATCTCTTGGAACCAATACCACCCCTTCCAGATACTACACTTTCTCTGGTTAACCATTCTAACTATCGTAGCTGAGTCTGAGTTAACCACAAATTCCGTAAAGCCTAGGTCTGAGCACAATTTCAACCCATCCCGCAAGGCTCTTAATTCAGCTATTGAATTAGTGCATTCCCCATAGAAGTTGGAGAAAGCCACCAAAACGACTCCCTCTAGATTTCTAATAACCCTTCCTCCGCCCCTAAGCCAGGATTACCTTTGCGTGCGCCATCCGCATTTAGTTTGACAGAGACAAAAGGTGAGCACCAGTAAGTTGGAATGGGGGTTTTCCACTTTAATTAGAGGCATAGCCTTAACACCCAAGCAATCAAATATTAAACCTTCTCTTAAAGTGGCCAAGTGCTTAAACTTAGCAGGATATGGCATATCTCTCACCCAATCTTTTATTTTTCCAATAATAGTACCAGCAGTGCGAGCAGCCTCACCGTATCTTCTATTGTTCCTTTCCCGCCAAAGTTCCCAAACAATCAGGGAAGGTAAAATTCCAGTTATGATTCCACCCAGGCTTATAAAACCATACCTTAGATGCAGTCCTTCCCACTATCAGGCGGTGAGTTGCCATGTCCCTCCTTGGGTTCCTGCAACAATGGCATTTGGATTCCAGGGGTATGCCCATTACAATGATACTAAGAACTCAAAATAGAAATCCCCAACCCTTATAACACCTAGCTATGTCATACATCATCATTAAGAGTAATTAAACTCAGAATACTTCTCAAAATGAAATATCAGAAGGCAAAACACACACATATACACACACACAGAGAGAGAGAGAGAGAGAGTGTGAGAGAGTAGAACACTTTTTGAATAATGTCCTTAAGTTTCAAGAACATCCACTATTATAGAGGAGAGATACCCCTTGGAAACACTTGTCCAAAAGGGGTCCAAATTGTGTCTTGATTTTCAAGAGAGAAGACATAGAAAAATAGATGTTAGCAAAGTCCGGTGCATTCTGAACGTGCAACACAAAATTGTTGATGCTGCATTCGGGACAACACAAAACACAAAATCGTCGACTCAGTGGATGGCACTCATTTAATGTTGGTGATACTCACAAAACGTCGAATAAACGTCAAACGGTAAAGTTTTCTGACAAACCCAATTTATTCTCTATTTGACATCTGGAGCAATACACCAAACATCTTCTTTTTTTAACCTGAATATTACCTGGGACCTAGGCTTGCCCCTAAATTATTATTAAAAAATGATTGAAATAAATAATAAATTGGGAGGACTTTACCCGCCTTACCCCAAACTGAAATGAGAAACCTCTCTAACACACACCAAACATTAAAACTTAAAAATTGGGAGATCAGCTTTTTCCTCCCGAATTATACAACTAAGCTCCCTAGGAATAATCTAACATGCAAGAAAAAAAGTATTACCAGTAGATCCACAGACCAAATTAGCAAGCCAATCCGCCGCTCGGTTACTTTATTGAAATGCGAAAGAGATATTTAACCCAATCGAATCGCATAGCGAGAGGACTTCTTGGAAATAATAGCAACAATTACAAGAGTTACAAGCCCTTTGTAAAGCAAAGTTCACAATTGTGGTCAAGTCTGAATTAAACTGAAAACCGAAAACACCCAAGTCCGCACATAACTGAAGACCATCCCTGAGGGTTCTCATTTTTGCCACCGAATTAGTACATACACCATAATGGTTGGTAAATGCATTTTCTGACAAAGTTGGGCTGCCAACAAAAGGGAGTTCATACACATTAGCAACTTGCCTCACCATGTCATGGTCTGGCTCCGTACGCGTATGTGAAAATAAACCCCAACCCCCCTCGACGAGAGTATAATCAACTTTTCTTTCATGGAACCCAGTTATTTAGTTCCCATTATGTTATATAAACGTCACAGCACTCTCCTCCAAAACTAATGTGGGACTAAATATATATCCCACTTCTTTCCTTTTCTAGAAACAACATGAGTAACTTCATGGGCTCAACAACACTTCAAAGAGACAAAAACAAGGTAAATCATTAAAAAGTATTTTGGAGCTTCTTTCGATTTATAAACAAAATTAATAGTGCAATCCTTTAGTATGCTTTCTAATGAAGTGTCCCTTCATTTAAAATAAAAAATAAAAAAATCAAGAGGGTGTGTATGATTGACTTTTTTTCTTTTGCTAGATCACTCTCCCTAGGAAAAAATAAGGTGGCATGTCAAGACAAACATGAACCGCCTAAAATATCTTAATTTTACATAGAAATTTTTGGACCATTCACATTACAAAGTACAAAATATATTTTTTGGATCATATATATAATATCTTATTCAATGGTTAGAGAGAAGTGCAAGTGCTCCCATCTACACATCGGTTGTCCTGAGTTATTGACATATGAATTTAATATCAGTAGAGGTAGTGGGAAGCATGATAGTAGCTCAATTTATTTTTTGCCGAATTTTTGGTAAGGGCAGGGCCAGGAGACGAGTCACTCTATCAAATTCTAGGCAGGATATTCACTATAGTAGAGTATTGGGTATCTCTTCCTTTTCTCATTGCCTCATTCTGGTAGGTCTTTTCTTTCTGTGTCATCTTCTTCATGCAGATGCAGTTTGGAATGGTTTATGCAGGTATGAATAATGAGTAGTTATAATCTAGTCTACGTTTGGATGTCCAAAAAATTTTAGCCTTAGAATCAGTTTTCAAATTACAAATCTCAACCTTAATTTCCTTGTGTTCACCATCCAAAAGCCCTAGTTTTATGGATTTGGTGCTTTTCAATCACTAATCATCTAACTAGCCACCTAATCAATCCATCGTCATAGCTAAAATATGAAAAATTTCAGTCTATGGAAATGTTTTCCTTGGTTTGTTTGTTCTAATTTCTTATAGAAACTTTCAGATTTGAAAAAGAGAAAAAAAAAAAAAAAAAAAAAAAAAAAAGGAGAATAAAATTTGACGGGAAAACTGTATATGCTTCAGCCTATGAACTTGCTTGATAGGAATTGTTAGGTTGACTATGGATGGTTTGTTTTGTAGATCCAAATGTAAGGAAGCTGCGAACAAAACCCTTGCAGCCTCCTCCTCCAAAAGCCAACAAAAATCTCAGAATGAAGAACCGAACCAGGAGGTCCAGGACTATCCCCCTAACCAAAACCCGGGAATAATTGATTAAAAAAAGTGAAAGAGAAGGAAGAAAGAGCGGTTTAAAGAGTTTACACAGAAGAAGCAAGGATAATCATGCCAATCAAGTTATTGTTGATTTAATGTTATTATGTGTTAATTCACTGAACCAAAGGCTTAATCGAATGATTTCTGAGGTATCACATGTACCTTTTGTTCATGGTATCACATTTTGTAAAGGTTAAATATCATTAATCAAAAGAACAAGCAACATCAAAGATATTGAGAGAAAGAGCTAGACATGGGATACCTTTCCTTTCTCGTGATAATAAACCTTCCTCTTATAGATAGAATCCTATTTTACATGTAAAGTCAATATCTTATGTATCTCCCCAATATTTGTTTCCTAGTTTAGCTTAACTAGGGATTCTATTATTTGCATTGTATATATAATCTCTCTTTGAGAGAAACCAAAATCATGGAAAATCATTCCGTTCATTATGGTATACAGAGCCACATTGCTCCACCGAGAAACTATTCCCCTTTTTTTTTTTTTCTATTCTTCTTCTTCATCTTTCCTAATGGGGGACGAACAAGCTTCAGCCACCTCCAATGCCGAAGCTGGTACTCCTCCTCTTGATGTGGGTGCCTCCCCTTCTCTCCATCAAGCTCATCATTATATCTCAATTAAGCTCATGTCCAATAACTATCTTTTCTGGCAAACCCAAATCGAGCCCTTTCTGGATGGGTGAAATCTGTTTGGTCATCTTGATGGCACCAATTCATGTCCAACCGACCCTGTTGCCGCTGCTGCCTGGCATCGTCAAGACTTTCTAATTCACAATTTGCTCATTCCCTCCCTCTCTGAGGAGGTTTTCCCTCTTATTCTTGGCAACCGCACAAGTCGAGAAATATGGCAAACCCTTTCCACAACCTTCTCTTCGCCTTCTGAGAGCCATATCATGTTACTCACCATGGCCTTACAAGAACTTCAACAGAAGCCGGATGAGTCTGTCTCACTATTTCAGCAACGTGCAAAGACCATTGATGCCGAATTAAATGCTGCTGGACACATTATCCGTCTAAGCACCTTCAACCTTCACATCTACCATGGTTTAAAGACTGACTTCTGCGACATGGTCTCCTCTCTTTTAACGAGGACTGACCCAATCTCCTATGATGATCTCCATGCTATGTTGTTGAGCCATGAGTTCCTTCATGGAACGTCCCTGAACAAATTGACAATCACTGATGCTACTTTTCCTAGCACTTCCCCTTCTGCCAACACTGCTCAACGCTCCTCCTCTCCTAGTCCAAACAGTTCTCCCTCTCCTAATCGGGGTGGCCATGGGGGTCGTGGGGGTAGGGGCCGTGGTAGTCAAGGTTGTGGCTTCTCCAATCAACAACCTGGCCGCTTCTAGTGTTCTATTTGCCGGCGCACAAATCACTCAACCGATCGCTGCTACTACTGTTCCCAACCAGGTTTTCCTATTCGAAATACTTTCCCTCATCCTCCCAACTCCCCTTCACCGGCAGTACACTTTACCTACCCAACCTATGATGCCTATAACACCAATGTCCCTTCTCACCCCAATCCGCCACTCTTACCCAATCCATACCCTTCTCCACCACTCCCATGGTACCCTGACACTGGTGCCTCTCACCATGTAACCCCTGACCTTTAGTCCCTCTCTCACTATGATGACTACACTGGTACTAATCAATTGCATGTTGGTAATGGTAAGGATTTACCCATCACTCGCATTGGTTCTTCCTCTATTCCTTTTAACTCTTCATGCTCATTTCATTTACATAATATTTTATATTTTCCTTCTATGTCTAAATCTCTTCTTTCCGTTCAAATATTTGCACGTGATAATAATGTTTTCTTTGAGTTTCACCCATCTCATTTTCTTGTGAAGGATCAGGTAACCAAGTCCAGTCTTCTCTCCGGTCCGAGTGATGGGGGCCACTATGAGTTTCATCCCCCTTCTTCTCCATCTGCTCACACTGCTGTTCGCAGCTCTCTTGATGTTTGGCATTGTTGCCTAGGACATCTGCATGAGCGTCTCCTCCGTCATATGCTTAAAATTAATAATTTACCATGTCATTCATCTCGTCTTAGTGGTATTTGTAAGGCTTGTCAAATGGGAAAAGCCAGTCGTTTGTCTTTACCTACAACTCATAATAGGAGTTTATTTCCCTTGGAACTTATTCATATTGATGTTTGAGGTCTTTCCCCTACTGCTTCTGTTGATGGACATCGTTTTTATTTAATTTTTGTGGATGATAACACTAAGCATATTTGGTTTTATCCACTGGTTCGTAAATCTGATGTTTTTGATGTGTTTCTTAAATTTCAAGCTGTTGTTGAACGTCTTTTTGATCGTAAAATTAAGTTTGTGCAAACCGATTGGGGTGGTGAATATCGTTCATTACCTACTTATTTTTCTAAACTAGGAATCTCTCATCACATTTCTGCCCCCGATACCCATGACCAGCAGGGTTCCATTGAACGTCGTCATAGACGGGTCTCTCTCTTCTTGGTCATGGGTCAATTCTTTAGATTTATTGGCACTTAGCTTTTGTAACGACCATTTATTTAATCAATCACATGCCTTTTACAGTCTCTCTTGGAGTCTCTCCCTTTCAACTTATTTTTCATCGTCACCCGGATTATTCCCTTCTTAAGGTTTTTGGCTGCCTTTGTTTTCCTTATTTACATCCCTATAATCGGCATAAAATGGATTATCTCTCATCATCGTGTGTATTCCTAGGCTACATTCCATCTCATGTTGGATATCGTTGTCTAAACCTTAGTACCAATCGAATTGTCATTGCACGACATGTTTGCTTTGATGAGGGGTCCTTTCCTCTTTCTATTTCCATTTTAAGAGCCCCCTTCTTCCCCTGCACTGCCCTCACCCTGGTCTTCTGCCCCCATCCGTAGTCCTTCTCCCCCCATTCCCATGTCCACGCCCTTACCAGCATTGCAGGCACCAATACCACTAGTGGGGGACACCAACACCGTCCCTTCACCCAATCCAACACCCACAGTCCAAGCATCACCGTCCATCCTTGTCCCTTCCCTTGACTCACCCCCCACCTGTAGCCCCCCAACCATCCCAACCCTCTTCCCATTATCCCATGCAGCTGCGATCCAGGCCTCATGCTCTTAATGCCATTACTGTTGCTACTGAACCAACTTGTTTTTCACAGGCAAATAAAGTATTAGAATGGCGGGTTGCATTGACAGAGGAATTTAATGTTTTACTTCAAAATGGGAATTGATCTCTTGTGCCTAAGTCACCCAAGATGAATATTATTGGCTGCAAATGGGTATACCATATCAAAAGGAATGCTGGTGTACCTTATTAGTACCAAAGGGGTTCCACCAACAGCATGAGATTGTTTATGGTGAGACTTTTAGTCTTGTTATCAAACCCACTACCATTCGATTGGTTTTATCTATTGCTGTCTCTCAAGGATGGTCAGTTAGACAACTTGATGTTAGTAATGCCTTTCTCCATGTTTTCTTGGATGAAGAGGATTACATGATTCAATCTCCAGGCTTTGTTGATGTCGCTCATCCCCAACATGTTTGCAAATTACATAAGTCTCTTTATGGTTTGAAACAGGCACCCCGTGTTTGGTTTGCTCGTTTGTTTGACTTTCTTCTTTGCCTTGGTTTTGAAGGCTCCAAGAAGGATACCTCTTTGTTTATTTGGCACTTAGGCAGTCATGTTTGCTACATTCCTATTTACTTTGATAATATTTTGGTTACGAGCAGTGACTCTGGTATGGTTAACTCTCTACTTCAACAGCTATTTGGTGAATTTTCTGTTAAAGATCTTGGACCACTACATTTTTCTTGGGTATTGAGGTTGTTTCTCATTCCCGTGGGATCATTTTATCTCAATCCCGCTATATTTTTGACTTGTTACAATGGACTAGTATGGTTGATTGCAAGTCGGTCAAGACACCTATGCCTAATACAGTTAAGCCTTCGGATTCAGAGGGTGCTCTTATGTCTGACCCCACACAGTACCATTTTGTTGTCGATGCCCTTCAGTATGTTACTCTCACTCACTTAGATGTTAGTTTCGCAGTCAATCGGGCTTGCTAGTTTATGCATGCCCCCACTGAGGATCATTGGCAACTTGTCAAACGTATTCTTCTCTGCCTAAAGAGTACCCGAACCTATGATCCTCTTATTGAGCGTTCCCCAAATCGGTCCCTTTAGGCCTTCTCTGACGTTGATTGGGCCGGTGATACTGCTGATCATAAGTCTACTGGTGGTTTTGCTATTTTTCTTGGTCCTAACTTAATATTATGGACCTCTCGTAAGCAACGGACTGTTGCCCGCTTCTCCACAAAAGCCGAGCACAAAGCCTTGGCAGATGCATCAGCTGAGTTAATATGGCTGGAGTCCCTTATGTGTGAGCTTGGTTATCCCTTGGCTGGCCCACTGATCCTATGGTGTGACAATATTGGAGCTACCTACCTCTCCGCCAATCCAGTCTTTTATGCGTGCACAAAGCACGTGGAGATAGATTTCCATTTCGTACGTGATCGTGTGTCCAAACGCTTACTACAGGTTCAATTTATTTCAACACATGATCAGCTTGCAGATACTCTTACTAAGCGACTTGCTTCGACGCTATGTGAATTCTTACGAGACAATTTGAAGATTCAGTTATCTGACTCTCCACCTTGAGGGGGTGTATTGAGAGAAAGAGCTAGCCGTGTGATACCTTCCTTTTCTCGGTTTATTATCACATGTGATAATAAACCTTCCTCTTATAGATAGATTCCTATTTACATGTAAAGTCAATATCTTATGTGTTAGAAATCAGAACTAGCTAACCAGCAAAAGAAAAAGAAGAAGAAGAAGAGAAGAGAAGAGGAAGGACCACACTACCGTGAGAAGGAAGCAGCAGCCTGCGATAGAAGATGGATTCTATTTATAATTAAGTCAAACTAAAAAAGGTAAGTTGGTTAGGGATTTATAAGGAAATTACCCATAAGCCCTTACCTATTACAACTTAACAAATAAAGAATCAAAACATAGAAAATTACATAGAATCCCAAAAACCCAAAATTGTAATGACAAAACTACCCCTAATTCTCAACACTCCCCCTCAAGCTGGAGCATATAGGTCTCCCATGCTCAGCTTGTTACAATAGGTGCAAAAATTAGGAGCAAACAAGGATTTGGTGAAGACATCAGCTAGCTGATTCGAAGACGAAACAAACAGAGTCTCAATAAGCTTTTTGAAGACGGTATCGTGAACAAAGTGATAAACTACTTCAATATGTTTAGTCTGCTCATGGTAAACAGGGTCACTAGCAATGTATATAGCTGCCTGGCTGTCACAGTACATCTTCATCGGTGCAGGCATAGGAAACCCCATCTCAAGTAGAAGAGACCTGAGCCACATCAACTCAGTTGTAGTGTGGGCCATAGCCTGATACTCTGCTTTTGCACTCGACCACGCAATAGTAGTCTGCTTCTTACTATGCCACGAGACAAGATTACCCCCAACAAAAGTACAATAACCTGTAGTGGAACAATGATCACTTGTTGATCCTGCCCAGTCTGCATCAAAATACGCAACCAAATCCATATGCCGATTAGGATGATAAATCAGCCCTTTTCCAGGAGCACCTTTCAAATAACGAAGAATGTGCAGCATCCCAATGAGCTTTATGAGGAGTTTGCATAAATTGGCTTAGAACACCAACAAGAAAAGAGATGTCAAGTCTTGTGACAGTAAGATACATCAACTTTCCAACTAAACTCCTGTACTGATGTACATCCTTGAGAGGATTGCCATCATATACCCCAAACTTCTGATGAGGATCCATGGGAACATCCATTGGCTTGGATGAAAGCATTCCAGTATCAAACAAGAGATCTAACACATATTTCCTTTGGGAAAGACTAATACCCTTCTTGCTTCTTACAACCTCAATGCCTGACACATCATCACAAGAAACAATAATAACATCAACGTACACAACCAGAACCACCAACTTGCCACTACGACGACAAACAAACATAGAATGATCAGAAATAACACTGTGAAAAACCGCACGATACAACTGTGGCACTGAACTTCTCAAACCATGCTCTGGGTGATTGTTTGAGGCCATAGATTGCTTTCTGCAATTTGCATACCCGCATACTAGTCTCACCCTGAGCAACATACCCAGGAGGTTGCTCCATATACACCTCCTCATGAAGATCACCACACAAGAAGGCGTTTTTAATATCCAACTGAAACAAGGGCCAATCAAAATTAACTACCATAGAAATAAGTAGGCGAACAGAATTCAGCCTAGCAACAGGAGAGAATGTCTCAAAGTAGTCCACACCATAAGTCTGTGTATACCCCTTGGCAACCAGACGGGCTTTAAGCCGCTCAAAAGAACCATCCAGAAGGTATTTGATTGTGTAAACCCAGCGACACTTAACAAGTTCCTTTCCAGGAGGCAGATCTACCAAACTCCAAGTGTGACGAGATAAGAGAGCATCCATTTCCACATCCATAGCCTTCTTCCAACCAGAAAGACGAAGAGCCTCAGTATGATTTTTGGGAATACGGTTGGAAGACAAAGACAAGGAAAAAATATGAATAGAAGAGGGTAAGTAAGAAAGGGACACATACTTATCAATAGAATATAAAATAGTAGGCTTTTGAGTGCAAGAACGAGTACCTTTACACAAGGAAATAGGTAAGTCATCAGTTGAAGAAGAAGGTGGAGCTTGACTCGATGAAGAAGCTGGCAGAGGTGGTGAAATAAGTGGAGCTGTTGGAACCTCTTCCTATGGTACTGTCCTATCATGTCGCTGATAAACCTGCAATGGTGGTGTAGGGAATGGGACAAGAGCAGGGACAGGAGGAGGAGTATCAACATGCCACTCATCCTCAGAGACAAAAGAGGAGGAAGAAAAATAAGAACGATCCTCAAAGAAAGTAACATCAGCACCAACAAAATACCTATGGGTGACAGGGTCATAACACTTGTACCCTTTCTGGGTACAAGAATATCCAAGAAAAACACACTTAGTGGACTGGGGAGATAGTTTGTCAGAATGAACATGTAGATTGTGAACAAAACAAATACACCCAAAAACATGAGGAGGTAAATGAAAAATGGGCTGACCAGAAAAACAATGGAAAAGGGGGACTTGTCGACAAGAATAGAAGAAGGCATTCGATTAATCACGTAATAGGCAGTAAGCACCCCATCACACCAAAATTGCTTTGAAACATGCATATGGAACATGATAGTGCGAGCAACCTTAAGTAAATGTCTATTTTTACGTTCCGCCACCCCATTTTATTGTGGAGTGTAGGAACAACTAGTTTGGTGAATCATTGCATGAGAAACACAAAAAGTAGAAATATCACGTTGAACATACTCCAAAGCATTATCAGAACGAAAAATATTAATAGGTAAACCAAACTGAGTTGTGATTTCGTTATAAAAATTTTGGAATACAGATATAAATTTGGAATGATCCTTGAAGAGGTATAACCAAGTGAGACGAGAATGGTCATCCACAAAAGTGACAAAATACATGAAATCACTCCGATTCTTAACACGAAAAAGACCCTAAACATCCGAATGGACTAAAGAAAATAAAAACGAACTACGAGCCATAGTACGAGAAGGGAAGGAGGCACGGTGATGTTTTTCCAACTCACAGGCTTCACACTCTAATCGAGACACAGACTTAAAAGAAGGAAATAACAACTTTAACCTAACTAAAGACAAATGACCTAAACGTCAGTGCCACTGGAATGGAGACACCCCACCAATAGAAGCAGCAGCGACAAATGGGGCAGGAGAACCATGGTCAGGGTAGTAGAGGCCATCTTTTTCATACCCTCCACCAATCTTCTTCCTCGTGTGAAGATCCTGAAAAACACAATAAGAAGGAAAGAAAGTCACAAAACAATGTAAAGCTTTAGTTATTTGACTGACAGAAAGAAGATTCAATGGTAACTGAGGGACATGTAACACAGATGAGAGACTCATGGAAGGAGTGGATGAGATGGTACCATGCCCAGAAATTGGAGTAAAAGAACCATTTGCAAGAATAACAGGTGAAGATGAATGTGTATGTGAATAAGTGGTAAATAACGATGACTCACCAATCATATGAGCAGAAGCCCCAGAGTCAATAATCCAGGATGGAGTAGTAGTGGTAAGAAGAGCAGGTGTACCTGCATGAGCTAGAGTTGCAGAAGAAGATGAGGGCCCGGTGGATGTAAGACTAGATGCCTCCAAGGGTTGTAAACGCTGCAATATCTGGGAGAGATCATCATGATGAGGAGTTGTGGTAGAACCACTACCTGGTAGGGACACCTGTGGAGGATCACTATGGGCAGCACCATCACTACCTCCATCAGACACTGCATGATTGGCAGATTGAGGTGCCCAATCGGGTTTGCCATGCTTGTCCCAACAAAAATCAACCATGTGACCAGGTTTGCCACAATGAGTACACTTCCGAAAAGGCTTATCAACTGACTGACCACTAGTGCCACGACCACCACCACCACATCCTCCTCCTGAGTTACGCCCACGACTAGCCACAAATGTAGAATTTTCCTTAGGAGTAGAGTCAATTTTTGCAGGAGAAGAGATACGTTGTAGGCGGGAGAACGTATCAGCAAGAGTAGGAACAGTTTCTCCAGCAAGAATATGTCCCTTCACAGATTTCAAATCAGAATCTAGTCCAACTAGAAATTTAGACACAAAAAATTCATTCCGTTGTGCTTTTAATTTGTCAATATCGGTGGTGAGGGGCTGAAAAACATTTAATTCGTCAACAAGACCTTTAAAAGTGTTGTAGTAGTCTTGGAGAGGCTTGTTGGACTGTCGGAGCTGAAAAAGTTTCTCATATAAGTCATAGACTTGATTCATATTTTCCTCCTGTAAATAGTTATCCTTCAAATCATCCCACACATCCTTAGCCATGGTGTGAAACATCACATTTGCAGCAATCTCTGGTTCCATGCTATTTCATAACCAAATCAAAATAATGGCATTATCTTGCATCCAATCCTCATAATCTTTTGAATCAGATGTAGGTGGATCGGAGGTAAGATACTTGAGTTTCTTCTTGGCCATAATATAAACCTTCACAGCTTGAGCCCATAACAAATAATTTGAACTCCCTTTCAGCTTGATAGAAGTAATAGTGACATTTACATTGTCAGTTTGAGATGTAACCACTGGATTATTTTTATTCTCTCCAATAGCACCAAAAGGGAAAAAAAGCAGACAAATAAAAGAACCACAAGAGAACAGCTAGCCAACAAGGGGGCAACAACTACACTTCACCACACACAGCAAATCACCAACTGTTGCAGAATTCCAGAGTAATAGGCAGCAGAGAAAAATAAAAAAAAATAAAGGCGGCCTCAACCACACACAAACAAAGCACCAACTGTTGCAGAATTCTAGAGTAATAGGCAGCAAAGAAAAAAATAAAGAGTCCCAATAGAGGTAGAATCCAGGAACTAAAAAAATAGAGCACTTCTGGCTGCAATAGATGTGAATTTGCATAACTTACAATCACTAGGGAGAAAGAGGCTGAAAAAGAGATCGAAGCAAGTATCTGCAGGGGGGAATGAAACCCCAAAAGACCAGCCCAAGCAACCACTTGGATCAGAAACTGTGAGGCCAACTATGTGGCTAAAAAATACCCAGAAAATAGAGCATTCGCAGGTGTTAAACAATAGCACTCAATCAGCTCACCAGAACAGGAAACAGATCAGGTCGAGTCTTCCTCTAGTCTACTACAAGCAATCTTCAAAAAGTCAGAACTAGAAGAGCTGCAAAAATCTCAAAGAATCTTCACTTGTTTCTATTTTTTGAGAATAGAAACATAACTGTATCGATGCAGAAACCTATAACTTTCCATCCTCCAATGGAAACTTCAATGGATGGTTTGTAAATCACCAATAATTATCACACCTAAATACTCCATTCATGTGTATATGGAGTCTTCAATCCATCAACAAACAAAAGAAGCAACAATAGGTGGCTACACACCAGGAAACTAAAACTGAGGGAGAAATCAGCAGAAGAAGATGAAAGAAGATCCTTTAGCTGATTAGTATTGCTTTGATACCATGTTAGACATCAGAACTAGCTAACCAGCAAAAGAAAAAGAAGAAGAAGAAGAGAAGAGAAGAGGAAGGAGCACACTGCCGTGAGAGGGAAGCCGCAGCCTGCGATAGAAGATGGATTCTATTGCAGGCCTTGGGTTCTATTTATAATTAAGTCAAACTAAAATAGGTAAGTTGGTTAGGGGTTTATTAGGAAATTACTGTTTGCAAGAAATAAATAACCACAAGCGTACAGATCAGTCATAGCTACGGGTCGAACACAAGGAGATGTACGCCACTCTATTTTACTCACTTTAAAGCAATGCAAAGTGAACCAAATTAAAGTGTTGAATTAAACTAATTAAACTAACAAAAATTAACGCATCCTAACTCACAAGCATTTAGCGAATTGAATTGGCGTCCTAACACACAAGCATCTAACCTATCAATACTAACGCGGATTTGAAAGAATAAATTGCAGCCACACACCACAACCACATAAAAAAATAAAAGAAAGAGATTAGAGAGGGAGAATGAGACTAAGAGATCAGAGATGTAAAACCCGAAGGGGCTTAAACTGGATTGAAATTACTTGCGTCTCACACTTGAAATGGCGCTATCAAATCTGAAATTAAAATAAAAATAATTAAATTAAAATCCTATCAGAATGTATAATGATAATAGTAACTAAAAAATAAAATCCTAAAAGCTTGATTGAATTAGAGAGGTGGAGGATGAGAAATAAAATAAAAAGTGGAGAATGAGAGTCCCACTAGAATGGATAGAATAGAGGTGGTGAGAGTGTGATTAAAATAAAAATAATGGAGGAATTAGAAGGTTAAGAAGAATAAGAAACTAAAAATAAAAGTTAGAGATTAAGAAGAAGAAGAAGAAACTAAAAATTAAGAACTAATACTCCCTTCTACCAAAGTTGAAAGTGCATGAATTAATTAGGCCTTGCATGAATGTAGTTGAAGAAGCTTGAACACTTGAATAATCCTTGCATGGCTTCCTCTTCCAAGTCTCTAATTCTTCTCACAAGGATTAGAAGCCTAGACTAGAAAGCTTTAAAATAAAACTAGAATTAAAGGATTACAACTATATTGAAGACATAAATTGAAATTAAAGCATGAATTAAACCTATTACATCCATGGAATAAAACTCATAAATCAAACTAAGAACTTAAAAAGCCAAAAATTAGAAGGAGAAGAAGAGATTTCTATTAATCAATGAACAAGTTACAAGCCTAAACCCATAAGGTATTTATAGGGGAAGGAGGGAGAAGGGAGAACGGAGAAGAGGGGGAGGGGCTCCACGATTTTGGGAGCTCCTCTCCTTCTAAAACCGTGGAGGGGAGAGAGAGAGAGAGAGGATCCAAAAATAAGAGAAGATTCTCTTCTCCTTCCTCCTTTACATAGCTTGAATCCCAAGAAAAAAGAGAAAAAAAGAAAAAAGAGAAAAAATAGAAAGAGGGAGAGAGACGAATCTTAGCTACATAAACCTTCTATTTTTCAAAAATTGGACTTTCTAATTCTATACTTGTGCTTCCTTTTCTTTGTAGGTGTCTTCTCCAAGCAATGAGATCAAGGCATCTTTGACTTTTCAACCTTCCATGGATGAGAGAATATTTCTCAAAAGAAATCTATCCATAGTAAAATTCCAAAAGTGCCCTTGGAAAGTTGGAGGAGAGAGAGAATAAAGGTGATGACTAAGATTCCACTCAACCAATTAATAAAATCCCCATTAAGTCCTCTAGAAAAATCGTGGAGGGTTGTGAGCACCCTCTAAAAATCATGGACAGCTATGGGCCTTCAAAAATCATGGAATCTTGTGGCAGTGTGGGGCCCCCCATGTGGATGGCAGCTCTTCTCTCTCTTCAAGATTGGAAAATTGCCAAAATGATCCTGTACTTGCAGTGGATCTCAACCATTGATTAGAAATGCCTTCTTTAATGTCAAAAGTACCCTTGGGAAGTGGCAGAATGGCTATGGGCTTGCATTCTAGCTCATTTCTGACCCATTATCATTTCTGAGCTTGAAAAGAATAATCAACTGCATGGAGGCCTAAACAAATGTGTACTTGCAGTCCGTCACGTCCATCTTGCTCAAAATTTAGTCCTCTTTACAGCCATGGAAAGAAAAATGATGACGTTACGTGTAGATTGGGACATGCAGCTCCCGATAGTCCAGAGTAGCACAAAATAGCCGAAAACCTAAAAAGCACAAGAAAGCATCAAAGTAACTCTGTCCAATGTGGTAAAATGCATGCTTAATGCCCAAAGATTTCACACATAAATGTGCTCATCAATTACCCCTAAGCCCTTACCTATTACAACTTAACAAATAAAGACTCAAAACATAGAAAATTACATAGAATCCCAAAAACCTAAAATAGCAATGACAAAACTACCCCTAATTCTCAACATTATGTATCTTTATCTTCCCAATATTTGTTTCCTAGTTTAGATTAACTAGGTATTCTATTCTTTCCACTGTGTATATAATCTCTCTTTGAGAGAAACCTAAAACAAGGAAAATAATTTTGTTCATTAAAAGACAAAGGATGTCAAGAAGGAAGCGGAAAGAGCCACACCAACAAACTCAAAGGGCCCCTATTAGCAAATTAGTATGGATTTTGTAAGGTCCCAAGAAACTTAACCAAAGTAGCATTACATCTTCAATACCAACGAGTCATTGGGTATCACAATTTTTATTAATAGCATTGGGAAATAAATTTTTAAAATAAAATTTCATCAAATCCGGATAAAGATATGGGTACTGGCCCTCATGGGCCACCATTAAATAACGGTTGGTTTTTCATTTCTGTTACTTTCTAAATGCGAAAACTAATAATATGTTAGAGAAATCAGAATATCACCACGGTAAAACTATAAACATTTCTATAAAAAGGCATCAACCATCTTACTGTAATTCATTTATTTTCCATTACACTTCTAAAATTATAATTATACTTTTACATCAAAATGCCCCCTTAATATACACATCTAATAAGTATATCTAGCTACCCAAATAAGGTTTTTGCTACTTTATCCCTAGAACTTAATGGGAATCACTTTCCACATACCCTAAGTCATTACAATACATCACTAACACTACTAGGATACTTTACAACTCAACATACCATACTAAAACATTTACAAATCTAAAAGGGACTGTCGGGTTTATCTCTTTAAGCAGAAAACTCCCTTTTGAAGCTTGTCCTCAATCCAGCTTGACTCAAATCACCTTTCCCATCAATCGTACGACCCTCATGCTTTTTTATTGCTAAAGGTCAGCAAGGAATATATTAAAGAAAGAAAGAGAAACAATTATTTAACGTATAGGCATACCCAGATGGACACAAAAAACACACACTAAGGGCCCCAAAGGGAGGGCTCTACCCAAAAACACACACGAGAGAAGACCCCCAAGCTAACAAAATTTTGTATCTAGCTCTCCCTAGAGCATCCTCAAGAAGGAATCCATTAACAGCAGTAGGAATACCAGGCACCGAGGGAGAGGAACCACCACTAGAAGCCGCCTTCTTAGTTAGAAAATCCACAATTGGATTAGCCTCCCGAAAATAATGCAAAATTTTCCATTGGATCGACAGAAGAAATAGCTGAAGGCCAAACCAATATTTCCTAACAAACCAAGGAATCTTCCCTGACTGAAGAGCTCCAGTCATAGAGACTGAGTCGCATGCAATCCAAAATCGAGAGATGCCCATCTCCTTAGCCTTAAGAATGCCATGAAACAATGCCCAAAATTCAGCCACATAATTTGTGGCCACCCAAACCCAAAACATAGAAACAGGAACAACCTGGTCATCTCTAAACACCCCACCAGCACATGGCCTTCCCGGATTACCTAAAGAGCAACCATCAATATTAAGTTTAACCTAGCCCTTAGGAGGGCGATACCACAGGACTTCCCTAATCACCTGAGGGGGCTTAGCAAGAAGGGGGAGGTTCAACCGTCTAGGACATACTAGATCTGAAGTAGTGGAAATAGGGCATTTGAAGGACCCTGCGATCTCAATGAGGGAGCCCAAAACTGAAGCAGAGTAGCCTTGCACCGACTTTGATTTATTCTCAAATGTCCTGCCATTGCATTCCATCGACAACACATAAGGGATCAGAATCATCCCTTCCTTCCATGTATCATGCATGGGAACAACATTACCCTTCCTTTTGCACCAAAGGACCAATGCCTCAAACGATTCAGAGTCAGGCCACTACTCCCCAAAAAAATCTAGAAAAAGATTCCACACAAGATGCGAGAAATTACAATCCAGAAAAAGATGGAGGGATGACTTGGAAGCGAGACCACACAACTCACACCGTGAAACCACAGAGATCCCCTTCGACCTTACCACTTCATCAGTAGGAATTTTCCCCATCAATAACCGCCAAGCAAAAAGAGAGTGCCAAGGAAGTAAGGTCTTGTTCCAAATCAGACCGAACCAAGGCACCGTAGGATTTTTAATCCTGATGGAATCCCAAGCCAAGCGAACACTAAAAGAACTAGAGGGAGTGAGACCCTAACAACAGTAGTCCGCATCCTGAATAGATGGTAAGGGGATTTTCCTGATCACCGAGAGATTACCCCCAAGAAATTTTGAGTGAACCTTAGGAAGAGACCGTGCGGAATCAAAGATAAAATCAGCCACCTTCATGGACTTGTCAAAGAAAAAATTTAGGCCCAGCCCCAAAGCTGAAGCAATAGACTCGCCGCCTAATCAACAATCGTTGTAGAAATTCACCAAAGAACCATTTCCCACGACCCATCTTTCCTGCTGCGCAACCAGACTCCAGACTTTTTTAATACCGAGCCTGATCGAAGAGGAAAGTTGCTGCTGTCTCAGAGACCCATCACTACTAACAAATTTGGCTCTTAAAAGATTGCTCACCAAGGAATCCTCGTGCTTGATAGCCCAAGCCAATTTACACAGCAAGGCTATTTTCACGTCCCGAAGTCTGCGGATGCCCAAGCCCCCTTCTGATTTTGGCCTACAAACTGAATTCCACTTCACAGAGATAACTTTTTGGACTCAATATCACCAGACCAAATAAAATTCTTGATCCATTTCTCCATCAAGGAAACTAGAGAAGAAGGCCACTAGTAGATGGAGAAATTATGCACAGGGATACTAAGTATGACCGAGCGAACCAGCTTCACCCTCCCAGCCGTGGAAAGGAGTTTACCTTTCCACCCAGAAAGCCATTTTTTGAACTTATCCACCAGAGGCATCACTCTCTCCTTAGTAACTCTACCTTTAAAAATATCCACGCCTTAGTATTTGGTGGGGAAGCTGCCAAGCCTTTGCGCATGCTCTCCCCCCTTACCTTGCCCTTGTGCGCATGTCTGCATGGGCTGCTGCCTGCGGGCAGCAGGCTTGGGGCTGCGGGCCTGCAGGTTGCTGTCTGTGGGCTTTAGCCTACAGGCAGCAGGCCTGCGGCCTGCAGCCCTGGGCTGCTGCCCGAGGGCCTTGGGCCTAAAGGCTGCGCAGGGAGTGCCTGCAGCCTGCACATGTGGGCTGCTTGCACTCCCTTGTTTTCCCTCCAGTTTAACATTAAAAAAAAAAAATCAGATTTTTCAAAACAGAATTTTTATTCATTTGTTTTGTTTCTTGGAGGAAGAAGATGGGTGAAGAGATTCTTCCCTCCACCCACTTGTAATTAAAATTGTGATTTTAATTTCATGGGCTTAGATACATGCTATCACATGTGATGTGGTGGTTCAATAATTGAAGGAATCCATATTTTATTTTTGTTTACTTGCTTTAATGCCCATACATGAAATTATATTATGATGTGATTATGGGAATGGCATTCTAATAAATGGATGGATTGTTTATGTATGTGATACATGAGGTTATGGGTGGATGTGATGCTACTCTCTCGTTCTCTCTCTCCGTCTATCTTTTTTATAAACAAATGTACTCCACCCCATGGGCAGCCCAAATGGTGGGTTGGTTTCTCCATGCGGGGTTTCTTTATTATTATGGAAAGGAAAGTGTATAGAATTTTTCTTAGGTTTTCATTGTAATTTTAGAGGAGTTAGGACTCCCAGGGTATGTTGATGGTGATCCACATGTGGCGCTCAAAGCTTATGGAGATGTAAGTCACCTACTTTGAAGACGTGATCGGGTGGAGGAGATGATCGAGGCGTGGCATCCATGGCATGATAAATGCAGCTAAAGTTATTAGTTTTATTTTTATTGGGAGGATTCTTTAATTGCTTCTGATAAAAATGCCGCCATCCTATAATCATTTTTAATTAATGTTGATTAATTATGTTGTTTAAATCTATCCATGTATGTGAGAGTTGCTTAATCCCTCTTTAATCATAATACATGTATGATATGGACTAGTCTTAATCGGTAGACATGTCCATGGCCTCCTATTGAAGATAAATGTAGAGATTGTGTGATATGCCCCGCATGCGCCGATAGGACATTGCCAGGACCACTGTCATATGGTTATCTATATTTACCTCTATCTAGATAGGTTAGGGTATGGATAGTGAGAGGGCATTGCGATAGTGGGCCATCTTTCATGATTCCATGATTCTAACTAATGCAATAGGTAAGTACATGACTTGGGTGTATGTCAGCTGACAGGATCTGGATATGGCACCCAGGTGGCCAAAAATATTGGAAGCCCATGAGGCAGACAGCCTAGTCCACACTACCACGGTGTGTATAATGACTCCCGACAGGGTAAGTTATGCATGCAAGGGTTGTAGGTATCCAATTCATCTTTTGGGTTATGAGGGAAACCCAAATCATGAAAGACCATTGATGTGTGTGTGCTCAATTTATTAATTTCAATGGTTATTAATTAGCATGTGATTATTTACTTGTGCATGTGTAGATCTTTATACAATGACTGCCATTAATTCCAACCTTTTGACACTCATTAGCAAATACAAACTTAATGGTATAAACTATTTCGATTGGTACCGGAACATTAAGTTGCTCCTGACTACTGAAGGACTATATATAGTTCTAGATGAACAAGTTCCTCCTCAACCCGACCTGAATGATTTTGAGGCAAATGAAGAGATGCAGGAGTTCCTCATGAGGGATTCCAATGCGTCACTTTATATCCTAGGATCATTGGAAAAGTCAGTTCTGGACTTGGTCAAGGATATACGCACTGCTGGGGGTAAGATGGATAAGCTTGCTGAATTGTTCAATAGGCAGTTGACATACGCCCATTCTAATGTGGTGAGTCAAATTCACAACACCAAGAGGTCCCAGGGGACTCCAGTGATGGATCATGTAACGAAAATGATCAATCTGTTTGAAAAATTGGAATGCATGGGGTCTGATTTCAGCTTGCGATACAAGACCGATGTGATCTTAGCGTCACTCACTTCTGCCTATGCACCCTTTAAGAATGTCCTACAAGATGTCCGATAAGGAGATGGAGCTCACCGAGCTTGCTAATGCACTGGTAGAGGCTGAAGCGTCCTTAAAAAAGGACAAGGCTGAAGTCAATGCAACTGAGGCAAAGCCTTCTTCAAGTGGGAAGAAGAAGAAAAAGGGAAGTAAGGGTAAGACCCTAAAACCCAAGGATGGGAAGTCTGGCAATAAAGGCAAAGGCAAGTGCTTCTATTGCAAGAAGGAGGGTCACTAGAAAAGAAACTGTCGTGCTTACCTGGCTAGTGTGAAAGACAAGAAGACGGATGAAACAGAGGCTGCTAAAGAAGGTACATGTTATGTTCACGTTCTTTATGAGTCTAATTTATCTTTTGAACCGACCAATTTTCGGTTGGCGGATAGTGGTTCCACTGTTCACATTTGCAATGATTTGCAGGGGTTCAAGGAGACAAGGAACCTAGAAAGAAATGAGGTGCGTCTTCAGATGGGCACTGGAGCTGAGACCATAGCGATGGCTATGGAAACTTTTATTTTAAATTTTAGTTCTGCTAGTTTAGTTTTAAAGGATTGCTATTATGTACCATCTTTTAAGAGGAAGATAATTTCAGTTTCAAAGCTTGTTTTGGACGGATATAGTTTTTTCTTTAATTCTACGTTAATTATTCGTTTTAATAATTCCTTTGTGGCATCTGGATATATGCAAAGTGGTTTGTATTTTCTAGATTGCCCTGTTAGAACGAATATAGTTTCAAATGTTGTTTTAAAACGGAAAGCAGCTCCAGTGAACTCAATATATCTGTGGCATCTAAGATTAGGTCACATTAATGTGGATCGAATCAGTAGATTGGTGAGAGATGGTCCCTTAAAGAGTCTGAGGGTGGAACCATTCCCCACCTGTGAGTCATGCCTTTAGGGCAAAATGACCAAGAAAACCTTTAGCAATAAAGGTACTAGAGCCACAGATCTGTTAGAGTTAATACACACTGACGTGTGTGGACCCATAAACATACAAGCGAGATATGGGTATGAGTACTTTATCACGTTCACCAATGATTACTCTAGATATGGTTACATATGCTTGATGCGTAGGAAATCAGAAGCCTTTGATAAATTCAAAGAATTCCAAGCCGAGGTTGAAAGATAACTCGTTAAACACGTCAAGTCCTTACGATCAGATCGTGGAGGGGAGTATCTATTGGATGAGTTTAAAGATCATCTCATATCCCAAGGGATAGTTAGTCAGCTAACTAATCCAGGCACACCACAACAAAATGGTGTATCTGAATGACATAATAGGACCCTATTAGATATGGTCCGAACGATGCTCACTTATAGTGAGCTGCCTCTCTCTTTCTGGGGGTACGCTTTAGAGACGATAATATATCTCTTGAATAGGGTTCCATCAAAGTCTGTAGCCAAGACACCCTTTGAGCTGTGGAAAGGGCGAAAGCCCATTATTCAACATCTTAGGGTATGGGGTTGCATAGCACATGTGCGAAAGAAACAGACAGACAAGTTGGAATCCAGGACTTCAAGATGCCATTTCATAAGCTACCCTAAAGGCACGATAGGCTATTATTTCTATAACCCAGTTGAACAGAAGGTCATTGTAAGTAAACACGTCACATTTCTGGAGGAATAAATGATGACCCAGAGGTCCGAACCAATGGTCCTGAAGTGAGACCAATTAGCATACCCGCTGAAATACCAATACCTGAAGAACCTTGACGTAGTGGGAGGACTATTAGACCACCCACCAGGCTTACTCTTCTAACCGAAGAGAAAACTGTGGAAGAGTTCCACATGGTATCGATAGAATCGGATGATGATCCGATGACATACTCTGAGGCTCTAAAGGATGTTGATGCCACTAGGTGGCTGGAGGCAATGCGCTTTTAAATCGATACGATGCATTCCAATAAGGTCTGGACTCTAGTCGATCCACCACTTGGCGTCAAGCCAATTGGATGTAAATGGATCTTCAAGAGGAAGAAGGGCGCAGATGGAAAGGTCAAAAGATTCAAAGCGAGACTGGTGGCAAAGGGCTATACCCAGAAAGAGGGTATAGACTATGAGGAAACCTTTTCACCAGTGGCGATGATGAAATCCATCAGGATTTTATTGGCTATCGCTGCACACTTTGATTATGAAATCTGGCAGATGGATGTGCAGATTGCATTTCTGAATGGATTTCTTCAAGAGGAAATCTACATGGAACAGCCAGAGGGGTTCTCTTCCTTAGAGGAAGAAAGAAAGGTGTGCAAATTACAGAGGTCCATTTATGGACTGAAGCAGGCTTCCAGGAGCTGGAACATCAGGTTTGATCAATCAATCAAATCGTTTGATTTTGATCAAAACATGGATGAACCATGTGTTTACAAGAAGATCAGTGGGAGGGCAGTATATTTTCTTGTTTTATACATAGATGACATATTACTGATTGGTAACGATGTAGGTTTTCTTTCATCAGTAAAACAGTGGTTATCCACATTGTTTTCGATGAAAGACCTTGGTGAAGCTAGCTATATCCTTAGGATCAAACTCGTAAGAGATCGCCAGAAAAGGATGATAGGCTTGTCACAGGCTACCTATATAGACAAAGTCCTGGCCAGATTCAGCATGGAGAACTCCAAGAGGGGAAGTGTTCCCTTTAGACATGGAGTCAGTCTTTCCAGATCTCAATGTCCTCAGTCTTAGACAGACATTGAAGAGATGACGAGGATTCCCTATGCCTCAGCAGTAGGGAGTTTTATGTACGCTATGTTGTGTACGAGGCCGGACATTTGCTATGCAGTAGGTATGGTAAGTCGTTATCAATCTAACCCTGGACCTGAGCATTGGAGTGCGGTCAAGAATATCCTTAAGTACCTGAGAAGGACTAAGGAATATTTCTTGGTTTTTGGATCTAATCAATTGTCAGTATTGGGATACACAGATTTGGATTTCCAAACTGACAAGGATGACAGAAAATCTACGTCCGGGATGGTATATCTAATGGGTGGAGGTGTCATTATGTGACGGAGTGCGAAACAAAAGTCTACAGCCGATTCTACTACCGAAGCAGAATACCTTGCAGCTTGTGATGCAGCAAAGGAAGGTGTTTGGCTGAGGAAATTTCTATCAGATTTGGAGGTAGTCCCTGACCTTGTCAAGGGCCCCATTCCCCTGTTATGTGACAACAAAGGAGCCATTGCACAAGCTAAGGAGCCTAGGGCTCATCAGAGGAACAAACACGTGCAACAGAAGTATCACCTCATCAGAGAGATTATCCAGCAGGGCGACATGAGTATCTCCAAAGTGGACACA
Organism: Telopea speciosissima; assembly: GCF_018873765.1. NCBI lineage: Eukaryota > Viridiplantae > Streptophyta > Magnoliopsida > Proteales > Proteaceae > Telopea > Telopea speciosissima. The sequence goes on from NC_057920.1 coordinate 47,375,723, forward strand.
ATTGAAAATGTGTCTGATGCCATGACAAAGAGTTTGTCACCAGGAGTGTTTGAGAAACACATGGAGGGCATGGGTTTAAAATGTATGGGGAATTGGCTTTGATGTACAAGTGGGAGATTGTTGGACAAGTGTGTGTCCATCAAACCCGGTTCGGTCCGGTTAAACCCAGTTCACCTTTGTATTGAACATTTATACATTTTAGTTTGGTATTGTCACATGCGATATAAACTTTTTGAGCATTATGTGTCCCTAAGTTTTACTTAAAATGGTAGTCATGAGTAGGTTTTGGGCTGGGCACCCTTATCATATGGTCGTCGCATTGGGTATACCGAGACATGTGATGTTAGGGTACAAATGCGAGTGCTCACATGTTTGATGTGTGCATTGGCAAAGAATCTACTTTGTCGATTCCCTCATGTATTACTGCCAGATGTAGTAAGGGATAGACATGTATCACCGACACCCTGTGGCTTAGGGAGCCCTGGCACTGTAAAGTGTGATCGCATTCTTTGGTTCATCAATGACTAAGACTCAAGTGAGTCAAAGTCGGTGTTCTGGGAATGCGTGAACACTTTGTGAGTGAAGGAGTTATCCAACATGGTCACCACTGCCCGATTGGGAACACCAAGATTGAGACTGTCTGTGTATGGTCGGATCAAAATTTGGATCCAGTGCCGTTTTGGAAATGATTTTGCAAAAATCTATTTTACATAAAATGATAGATTATTTATAATTATTTGAACAAAGTGTTCTATCGAGTTTTGTGGGATCCGATCCGATGCACAGACGCTCGTATATGGACACGTACTATGGATTGGGGTTTGGAAGTACATACGTACATGCCCTAGATTCCATAATGATGGTGTTGATTAGTGGGGGGGGGGTTGTATATGATAAATAGTTATCATATAGGGAGTTATTTAGAATTTTCTACTTTAATTAGTAATTTATTTAATTAATGGATATGGTGCTAATTGTAATTATCCTTTAATAATTAAATAAAGTAATTAATTAATACTTTCCCTATTAGATTCTGCTTCTTCACCTGTGTAGCACTCTGAGTTTAAACAGAACTGCCAAAGAGAGAGAGAGAGAGAGAGAGTATGACTCTCACTGGGATTAATTAATCCATCAGGGTTTTTAATTAAAACCCAGGCTTATATATAGGGGACCAAAATGTAGAAGGGAGTGCCAACTGTCCATGTGTTTTGGTAGACACTCTCTCTCCTACGTTTTTGGTCTTTCTCTCTATCCCTCTTATGATCTCTCTTGTTCTTCTTACTTCTCTCACCTGTGTTTGAGAGTTAGGGTTTGAGAAACCCTAGATCTATGCTGAAGAGTTCGAGAGCATCTGGGATTGGCTTGAAGAACCTTGGTAGCACCATTGGAGGTTCAGATCTGTTTGCTTGGAGTGCTCACTGAAGGAAGAACCATTGTCTATTGGAGGAGCAACACTTGAGGCTCACCAGGTTAGCAGTTCTTTATTAATTTCTTCAGTTTATTGATTATTAATATTTATGGGATGCGAAAGAAACTCGAATCGATTTATTTCCACTACGCATTCGAGTATGGGATGGATCCCTCTTGGCATGTGATGACTAAAGATGTGTTTTCTTTGTCCTTAATGTGTTCTATAATTTGAGTGGGACACATGAGGGAAGGAGAAACCATAACAGGGATGCACCCGGGTTCCCATGGGCAACCATGGGAAACCCTAAAAAATAAATGGGGCACCCATGGGACACCATGGGATAACCCAGGGCGTGCAATACCCTAATTGGTTTATAATTGATTTCCTTAGGGAACCATGGTATGATCCCTGGACCGTTGTTTGACCAACAAGTAACATGTTGTCTGTAGGTCAAGCTAGGGTCCTGGGTTCATGTCATGGTTTCCCTGGAAAACCAATTATAAATCAATTAGGGTATTGCACCTCTTGGGTTAACCCATGGTTGCCCATGGGTGCCCTATTTTAATTTTAGGGTTTCCCATGGTTGCCCATGGGAACTCTGGTGCATTCCAATTAGGGTTTGGTCTGATAAACCAATCCCCTGTCCTTCTCTTTTGTGTCCCATGGAATTATGGAATCCAAAATTCATCTCTATTCCATCCCATGGAAAGGGGGATCCATCCCATATCCGAATACGTAGTAGAACCAAATCGATTCGGGTTTCTTTCGCATCCCATTAATAATCAATAATTAAAAATCAAGAGGAATTAACATAGAATTGCTAACCTGATGAGCCTCAAGTGTTGCTCCTCCAATAGACAATGGTTCTTCCTCCAATGAGCACTCCAAGCAAACAGATTTGAACCTCCAATGGTGCAGCCAAGGTTCTTCAAGCCAATCCTAGATGCTCTTCAGTTGTTCAAGCAGATATGGGTTTCCAAAACCCTAACTCTCAAACAAAGTAGAGAGAAAGAAGAAGAAGAAGAAGAGATCACAAGAGAGAGAGGGGAAGCCAAAAACCATCCAAGAGGGGGGGGTAGGCAAAACGTGGAGCACTGCCCCCCTCTGCGTTTTTGGTCCCTTTTATAATGCTAGGGTTTTTTAAAATCCTAGATGGGAAAATAAAATCACAGTGAGAGTTAGACTGTCTCTCTCTCCTCGTTTGGGTGTTCTGTTTAAACTCAAAGTGCTTCTAATTGGTGAAGAAGCAGAGTCTAATAGGGAATGATATAATTAATTGCTTTATTTAATTTATGGATAATTACAATTAGCATCATATCCATTAATTAAATAAAGAACCAATTATTTTAGCAAGTTCTAAATAACTCCCTATATGATAATAAATTATCATATACAACCCCCCCACTAATCAACACCATCATTATGGAATCTAGGGCATGTACACTTGTACTGCCAAACCCAATTCCATAGCATATGTCCATATAAGAGTGTCTATGTATTTGATCGGGTCCCGTAAAACTTGATGAAACACTTTATTTAAATAACTACATATAATCTATTATTTTATGTAAAATAGGTTTTGCAAAAATCATTTCCAAAACGGCACTGGATCTAGATTCCGATCCGACCATACACAGACAACTTCAATCTTGGTGTTCCCCAATCGGGCAGTGGTGACCATGTTGGGTAACACCTTTACTCATAAAGTATTTTCGCATTCCCAGAACACTGGCTTTGAGTCACTTGAGCCTCAGTCATTGATGTACCAAAGAATGCGATCACACTTTCCAGCGACAGGGTTCCCTCAGGTAAAGGGTGTAGGTGACACATGTCTATCCCTTTCTACATCAAGCAATAATACTTGAGAGAATCAACAAAGTAGATTCTTCGCCAATACACACATCGATCCTGTGAGTACTCGCATTGGTACCATGACATCACATGTCTAGGCATACCAATTACGGCGACCATATGATAAGGGTGCCTAGCCCAAACACTAGTCGTTACTACCATTTTAAGTAAAACTTACGGACACATAATGCTCAAAAAGTTTATATATCATGTGATAATATTAAACCAAAATGTATAAAGGTTCAATACAAAGTAAAACTAGATTGAACCGGACCGAACCGGGTTCGATGGACACATAAATCCAACAATCTCCCACTTGTACATCAAAGACAATTTTCTATACTTTTTAAACCCATGCCCTTCATGTGTTTTTCAAACACTCCATGAGACAAACCCTTTGTCATGGCATCTGACACATTTTCAGTTGTGTCCATTTTGGAGATACTCACGTCGCCCTGCTGGGTAATCTCTCTGATGAGGTGATACTTCCACTGCATGTGCTTGTTCCTCTGATGAGCCCTAGGCTCCTTATCTTGTGCAATGGCCCCTCTGTTGTCACATAAAAAGGGAATAGGGCCGTTGACAAGGTCAAGGACAACCTCCAAATCTGATAAGAATTTCCTCAGCCAAACACCTGTCTTTTGCTGCATCGCAAGCTGTAAGGTATTTTGCTTCAGGAGGGGAATCGACTGTAGATTTCTATTTTGCACTCCGCCACACAATGGCACCTCCACCCATTAGATACACCATCCCAGACATGGATTTTCTGTCATCCTTGTCAGTTTGGAAATCTGAGTCTGTGTAACCTAGAACTGGCAACTGATCAGATCCAAAAACCAAGAAATAGTCCTTAGTCCTTAGTCCTTCTCAGGTACTTAAGGATATTCTTGACAACACTCCAATGCTCTTGTCCAGAGTTAAACTGGTAACGACTTACGATACCTACTACATAGCAAATATCTGGCCTTGTACACAATATAGCGTACATAAGACTCCTTACTACAGAGGCATAGGGAGTCCACTTCATCTCTTCAATGTCTGTCTGTGACTAAGGACATTAAGATCTGGAAAGACTGACTCCATGTCGAAAAGGGACACTTCCCCGTTTGGAGTTTTCCATGCTAAATCTGACCAGGACTTTGTCTATATAGGTAGCCTGTGACAAGCCTAGCATCATTTTCTGGCGATCTCTCACGAGTTTGATCCAAAGGATATAGCTAGCTTCACCAAGGTCTTTCATCGAGAACGTTGTGGATAACCACTATTTCACTGATGAAAGAAACCCCACATCGTTACCCATCAGCAATATGTCATCTACGTATAAAATAAGAAAACATACTGCACTCCCACTGGTCTTCTTGTAAATGCATGGTTCATCCATGTTTTGATCAAAACCAAAAAATTTGATTGATTGATCAAGCCTGATGTTCTAGCTTCTGGAAGCCTGCTTCAGTCCATAAATGGACCTCTACAATTTGCACACTTTTCTTTCTTCCTCCAAGGAAGAGAACCCCTCTGCCTATTGCATGCAGATGATTTCTTGAAGAAATCCATTTAGAAATGCAATTTGCACATCCATCTGCCAGATCTCATAATCAAAGTATGCGGTGATAGCTAATAAAATCCTAATGGACTTCATCATCGCCACTGGTGAAAAGGTTTCCTCATAGTCTATACCCTCTTTCTGGGTATAGCCCTTTGCCACTAGTCTCACTTTGAATCTTTCAAACTTTTCGTCCGTACCCTTCTTCCTCTTGAAGATCCATTTACATCGAATCCGCTTAATGCCAAGTGGTGGATCGACTAAAGTCCAGACCTTGTTAGAATGCATCGAATCAATTTCAGAGTGCATTGCCTCCAGCCACCTAGTGGTATCAACATCCTTAAGAGCCTCAGAATATGTTATCGGATCATCATCCGATTCAACTAACACCATGTGGAACTTTTCCACTGTTTGTTCCTCTTCGGTTAGAAGAGTAAGCCTGGTGGGTGGTCTAATAGTCCCCCCATTGTGTTGAGGTTCTTGAGGTGTTGGTATTTTAGCGGGTATGTCAATTGGTCTCACTTCTGGAAGTGAAGTCCCTGAGTTATCCAATAACTCTTTAATGACTATAGGTTCGGACCTCTTGGTCAACATTTCTTCCTCCAAAAATGTGATGTGTTTACTTATAATGATCTTTTGGTCAACTGGGTCATAAAAGTAGTAACCTATCGTGCCTTTGGGGTAGCCTAAGAAAAAGTATCTTGAAGTCTTGGATTCCAACTTGTCTGTCTGTCGCTTTCGTACATGTGCTATGCAATCCCATACCCTAAGGTGTTGAATGCTAGGCTTACGTCCTTTCCATAACTTAAAGGGTGTCTTAGGTACAGACTTGGATGGAACCCTATTCAAGATATAAATAGTTGTTTCTAAAGCGTACCCCCAGAAAGAGAGAGGTAGTTCACTATAAGTGAGCGTCGTCCGGACCATATCCAATAGAGTCCAATTGCGTCGTTCGGATACACCATTTTGTTGTGGTATTTCTGGATTAGTTAGTTGACTAACTATCCTTTGCAATATAAGATATTCTTTAAATTCATCTGATAGATACTCCCCTCAATGATCTAATCGTAAGGACTTGATGCGTTTATCGAGCTATCTTTCAACCTCGGCTTGGAACTCTTTGAATTTATTAAAGGCTTTCGATTTTCTGCACATCAAGTATATGTAACCATATCTAGAATAATCATCAGTGAAAGTTATGAAATACTCATACCCATACCTTGCTTGTATATTTATGGGCCCACATACATTAGTATGTATCAACTCTAATAGATCTGTGGCTCTAGTACCTTTATTGCTAAAGGGTTTCTTGGTCATTTTGCCCTGAAGGCATGACTTATAGGTAGGGAATGGTTCCACCCTTAGACACTCTAAGGGTCCATCCCTTACCAATCTACTGATTCCATCCAAATTAATGTGACATAATCTCAGATGCCATAGATATGTTGAATTCACTGGAGTTGCTTTTCGTTTCAAATCAACATTCGAAACAACATTCGTTCTAATAGGGCAATCTAGGAAGTACAATCCACTTTGCATATATCCAGATGCCATAAAAGAATTATTAAAACGAATAATTAATTTAGAATTAAAGGAAAAAACTATACAAGTCTAAAACGAGTTTTGAAACTGAAATAATCTTCCTCTTAAAGGAGGGTGCATAGTAACAATCCTTTAAAACCAAATTAACTGAACTAAAATTTAAAATATAAGTTTTCATAGCCATCGCCATGGTTTTAGCTCCAGTGCCCATCAGAAGACGTGCCTAATTTCTTTTCAGATTCATTGTCTCCTTGAACCCTTGTAAATTATTGTAAATGTGAACAGTGGAAACCCAATTCAAAAGACAAATTAGACTCATAAAGAATATAAACATCACATGTTCCTTCTTTTTTAGCCTCAGTATCATCTGGTTTTTTGTCTTTCATAGTAGCCAAGAATGCACGATAGTTCCTTTTCCAGTGACTCTCCTTCTTGCAATAGAAGCACTTGCCTTTAGCTTTCTTACTACCAGACTTCCTACCCTTGGGTTTCAGGGGCTTTTCCTTATTTTCCTTTTTCTTTTTCTTCCCATTTGAAGAAAGCTTCATATCAGTTGCATTGACCTCAGTCTTGTCCTTTTTCAAGGAAGCTTCCACCTCTACCAATGCATTAGCAAGCTCGGTGAGCTCCATCTCCTTATTTGACATCTTGTAAGACATCTTAAAGGGTGCATAGGCAGAAGTGAGTGATACCAAGATCACATCAGTCTTGTATCGCAGACCAAAATAAGTCCCTATGGATTTCAATTTCTCAAATAAATTAATCATTTTCATGACATGGTCCATCACTGGAGTCCCCTGGGACATCTTGTAGTTATAGATCTGACTGACTACATCAGAGTATGCATGTGTCAGCTGCTTGTTGAACAATTCAGCAAGCTTATCCATTTTACTACCTAAGGTGCGTATATCCTTGATTGAATCCAGAACTAATTTTCCAATGATCCTAGGATGGAAAGTATGCCTTGGAGCCCCTCTTGAGAAAATCCTGCATCTCTTCATGTGCCGCAAAATCATTTGGGTCGGGTTGAGGAAGAACTTGTTCATCAAGAACTGTGTATAGTCCTTCTGCAGTCAGGAGCAATTTAATGCCCCAGTACCAATCGACATAATTTATACCATTTAATTTGTATTCACTAATGAGTGTTAACAGGTTGAAATTAACAGCAGCCATTGAGTAATAATCTACACATGTACAAGTAAAAACACATGCATATTAATAACCATTGATAAAAATTGAGCATACACATCAATGGTCTTTCATGATTTAGGTCTCCCTCATGACCTAAAAAATGAATTGGATACCTACAACCCTTACATGCATAACTTACCCTGTCGGGAGTCATTATACACACCGTGGTAATGTGGAGTAAGCTGTCCACCTCACAGGCTTCCAACATTTTTGGTCACCTGGGTGTTATGCCCAGATCCTATCACCCAAGTCATGTATTTACCTATTGCGTTGTTAGAATCATGGAATCATGAAAGATGGCCCACTGTCACAGTGCCCTCTCACTACCCATATCCTAACGTATCTAGATAGAGGTAAATGTAGATAACCATGTGATAACAAGCCTGGCAATGTCCTGTCGGCGTATGCGGGGCCATATCACATAATCTCTACATTTATCTTCAATAGGAGGCCATGGACATGTCTACTAACTTAGATTAGTCCATATCATACATGTGTTATGATTAAAGAGGGATTAAGCAATTCTCACATTCTCACATACATATCATAGATGGAATCAAATAACATAATTATTCAACATTAATTAAAAGTAATTATAGGATGGCGGCATTTTTATCAGAAGCAATTAAAGAACCCTCCCAATAAAATAAAACTAATAACTTTTTTTTAATTATGGGTGCATCAATCATGCCATGGATGCCACTCCTTGATCATCTCCTCCGCCCGATCACGTCTTCAAAGTAGGTGACTTGCATCTCCATAAGCTTTGAGCGCCACATGTGGATCATCATCAACATGCCCTGGGAGTCCTAACTCCTCTAAAATTACAATGGAAACCTAGGAAAAATATTCTATACACTTTCCTTTCCATAATAAAGAAACCTTGCATGGAGAAATCAACCCACCATTTTGGGCTGCCCATAGGGTGGAGTACATTTGTTTATAAAAAAGAAAGGTGGAGAGAGAGAAATAGAGAGAAGCATCACATCCACCCATAATCCAAATGCATCACATACATCAAATTATCATCCATCTTATTAGAAAGCCAATCCCATAATCACATCATAATATAACATCATGCATGGGCATCATTAAAGTAAGCAAGCATAACACTGGATTTTTTCAATTATTGAACCACCACATCACATATGATAACATGTATCCAAGCCCAATGCCAATTAAAATCTCATTTTAGTTCCAAGTGGGTGAAGAGAAAAATCTCTTTACCCATCTTCTTCCTCCATAATAAAAAAATTTTTGTTTTCGTAAAACCCTTTTTTTTTTTATTTATTAAAATTAGGAGAGAAAAACATTGCAGAAAAATTCTGCTCAAAACCACAATGGCAAAAGGGCACAAGCCGCGGGCAGCACCCACGGGCTGTGCGCAGCCCACACTAGGTAGGCCGCACGCGTGCGCATGGTGCTGCCTGTGGTTTGTTGCAGGTGTCTATTGTGCATGCTAGGCGCACAAGCCACAAGTAGCAGCCTACGCACCTTGCTGGCCTCGGGCAGGTGGCATGGGCAGGGGCATCAGGTGCGAGGATGGTTGGCAGCGTGCGCTCCATCCCCACATCCATCATATAAGAAAAAATTTTAATTAAATAAAATTTCCCTTCCCTTTTTATGGATACAATTTTTCAATAATTAGAACAATACAATCAATCAAATCCATGGCCATTATAACCAACCACATGGGCAAGTTGCTAGATTCTAACAACCTTGTAACTACCCATGTGCACATGGGAAGGTTGTTATAATAACCATATAACCACTCATGTGCATCTTCAACAAACTCAATCAAGAATTTGACAACTTGCATCCCATACATGATAATTATATTAAAACATTAATTATATGATATTCATGGGTGAGAAAGGTGGCTCTGATACCACACTATAAATCAAACTATGGTCTTGGGATCATGTCATGGTTTCCCTGGGAAACCAATTATAAAGCAATTAGGGTATTGCACCTCCTGGGTTAACTCATGGTTGCCCATGGGCACCCTATTTTAATTTTAGGGTTTCCCATGGTCTCCTATGGGAACCCTGGTGCATCCCAATTGGGGTTTGATCTGATAAACCAATGCTCTGTCCTTCTCTTTTGTGTCCCATGGAATTATGGAACCCAAAAGAGATGGAAAAATTCATCTCTAATCCATCCCATGGAAAGAGGGATCCATTCCATACCTGAATGCGCAGCGGAAGCAAATCAATTCTAGTTTCTTTCGCATCCCATGAATGATCAATAATTAAAAATCAAGAGGAATTAACATAGAATTGCTAACCTGATGAGCCTCAAGTGTTGCTCCTCCAATAGATAATGGTTCTTCCTCCGATGAGCACTCCAAGCAAATAGATCTGAACCTCCAATGGTGTAGCCAAGGGTCTTCAAGCCATTCCTAGATGCTCTTCAGTTCTTCATGCAGATCAAGGTTTCTAAAACCCTAACTCTCAAACAAAGTAGAGAGCAAGAAGTAGAAGAAGAAGAGATCACAAGAGAGAGAGGGGAAGCCAAAAACCATCCAAGAGGGGGGGCAGGCAAAAATATGGAGCACTGCCCCCCTCTGCATTTTTGGTCCCTTTTATAATGGTAGGGTTTTTAAAATCCTAGATGGAAAAATAAAATCCCAATGAGAGTCAGACTCTCTCTCTCTGCTTGTTTGGTTGTTCTGTTTAAACTCAAAGTGCTTCTAATTGGTGAAGAAGCAGAATCTAATAGGGAATGATATAATTAATTACTTTATTTAATTTATGGATAATTATAATTAGCACCATATCCATTAATTAAATAACGAGCCAATTATTTTAGCAAATTCTAAATAACTCCCTACAGTACAACCCCCCACTAATCAACACCATCATTATGGAATCTAGGGCATGTACACTTATACTGTCAAACCCCATTCCATAGCATATGTCCATATAAGAGTGTCTGTGTATTTGATCAGGTCTCGCAAAACTTGATAAAACACTTTATTAAAATAACTACATATAATCTATTATTTTATGTAAAATAGGTTTTTGCAAAAACCAATTCCAAAACGGCACTGAACCCAGATTCCGATTCGACCATACACAGACAACTTCAATCTTGGTGTTCCCAATTGGGCGATGGTGAACATGTTGGGTAACTCCTTTACTCACAAAGTGTTCACGCATTCCCAGAACATTGGCTTTGACTCACTTGATCAAGTCTCAGTCATTGATGTACCAAAGAATGCGATCACACTTTGCAGTGGTAGGGTTCCCTCAGGTAAAAGGTGTCGGTGCCCTTTCTACATCTGGCAGTAATACATGAGGGAATTGACAAAGTAGATTCTTCACCAATACACACATCAATCATGTGAGTACTCGCATTCGTACCCTGACATCACATGTCTAGGCATACCCAATGCAACGACCATATGATAAGGGTGCCCAGCCCAAATCCTAGTCGTGACTACCATTTTAAGTAAAACTTACGGACACATAATGCTCAAAAAGTTTATATCGCATGTAATAATATTAAACCAAAATATATAAAGGTCCAATAAAAAGTAAAACCGGATTGAACCGGACCGAACCGGGTTTGATGGACACATATATCCAACATTGTCATGCTGTATAAAAGTGTGAAAAAGCCTATAAGGGGCTGAATTGGTGAATTTTCAGGAAAACAGGGTTTAGAGAGTTGTTTATTTAATGATTTAAGAACCCAAGTATGAATTGAGTTCATACTTTAGACTAGGTTGCCTACATGAATTAAATGCAAGGGCAAACAGAACCTTGTTTCCATATGTAAAACTGACATGGGCCCAAGGCCCGGTCCAAGCCGCCCACAAGGGGCAAGTCAGACCCAACCCGCATGTGGGAGAGAGAGTTGGCAACTTAAGTGGCTGACTTTCTCCCCCCCCTCTTTGGTCGATTCCTAGTGTGAGTTTAAAAGGGGGGGGGGCTTAGGGTTTTTGGTTATGAAAATAGAGAACCTCTAACCCAAAAGCCATATATTGGAAACTAAATTTCCTTTTTACCAAAAAAAAAGAGAAACTAAATTTCCTCTTTCTCTTTACTCTCCAAGTATTTGTGTACTCTCTGGGATTCCATCTCCCAAGGATTTGTGGTGTGGAGTTCTCTGTGGAGAAACCTGACAAGATATTCAAAGATCGTGAAGGAGATCTTTCGAGTTCGTGAAACTTGTAACCAAACCCGTATGAGATCTTCTTCCACTGCATTCCCATCTCCATTCAGGTAACACCCTAATGGGTGGTGATTTATTTACCTTGGCATCAGAGACTTTAGGATTTGGTTTGCTTTCGATTTGAGAAGAGAAATCTTTTTGGGTGAGGTTTCTTGAGAGCCGCAACCGGTGGCGATGCACGCTGCAATGGCAGTGCGTGTGCACCGCAGCAGGCTGCCACTACTGCACAGAAACAACACCCGTGCTGCTGCTTCCATACTGTTGGACCTTGCGCACGCCTGTTGTGATACCCTCCAGTCGTTGCCACTACAACACCCGCTTTTTATACTTATTTTTTTAAATAAAAAAAAGGGAGGAGTGAATCTCTTTTTTTTTTTTTTTTAATTTGGTTTTAAGGTTATCGGCCATTAAAGGCAGTAGTCCTTTAAAAACCTTGGCAGGGCTTAATGCCCAGTGCCGCTCTCTTTAAAAGAAAAAGGGTAAATATCATCCCACTGCTTTCTAAGTATCCATAATATCAAACCCCTCCCCCGGGTTTTGAATAATAATAGTACCCTCCCCTACTTTTGAAAGATTCTACCAACCGTAACCTAATCTTTAAAAAACGCCATTAAGTGATGACGTGACATTTACAAATTTTCTAAAACTCCATAATACCCTTAATGTAATTTTATTCCAATTTTTTCCTCTTCAACCACAAAACCCCTTTTGCGTCTTCGCTAAGAAAACCTTCTGAAGAAGGTTTGATTTTGATTTTTCTTTCTTGAAAGAACAAAGCTGTAAGTGGATCGATTAGATTTAGGGTAAATTACATGTCACCCCTGGTTTTTAAACGAAACTCAAATCACCCCCTGGTTTTTGAAAATACTCATCCATCCCCCTCTACCGTAATGATGTTAGTCTGGTGTTAGTTATTGATGTGAAAGGACTATTTTACCCTTGTACTTAAACCTTAGAATTAAATTTACAATACTAACCTTCAAAATCTATGTTTGGATGTCAAGGGTACTTTAGGAATTTAAATTCATTTAACTGGCTAACATCATCACTTAACAACATAAAACTAATGGTAGGGACTAATTTGTCATATTGGGGTCAAATACAGGGGTGATTTGAGTTTCGCTTGAAAACCAGGGGGTGACATGTAATTTACCCTTGGATTTATTGGTTTTTATTTTTTAAGATCATCTGCAGAGCTGGGCCTTTTAATCATCGGACGGATCTGGCCATTAAGAAAGTGTGAAACAACTCATCAGCAAAGATCATGTAAAGCCTAGGGATATAAACGGATCGAATTCGGCTCGGATAGTGCTATATCCGCATCCGCATTGGATTAGTTTTTGAACGGATTCAGATAGTGCTAAACAGATACAGACACGGATACGGATCGGATATTTTATCCGTTTACATGTAAATACAACTTTTTGGATAGCTATGGCCTATCCGTATCCGCATCTGTTTAACTTTCGGACGGATTCGGATAGTGCTAAACAGATACGGACACGGATTCGGAAATGGATTTGGCTATCCATTTACACCCCTAGGAAAGCCCCTTTGATGTAATCAATTTGAAGTTTATAAACACTAATGGCTGTGAGATGCAGTTGGAGTAAGAGATGAGAGGCCCAACGGAAGAGTAAGAGACTCAATCCATCCAATCTTCTTCCATCTTTGCTTTGTTTTCAATCAATTTCTGTATGAGATTCTATTCTAAAATTTGAAGACTTGTTGAAGATTATTCAAAGGAAGAATAATAAATAGGCTGAAGTCCATGATAAATTGATGCCCAAGTTGTGGAGAATCTACTGCCATTCCTGCTGACTGGAAATCCTGTAGAATAGTCTATTCGAGCTGAGTTTTGTTTTTTTTTTTTTTTTTTTAAGATAACTAACCAATAAAAATTGAAAAAGAAAAAAACTCCAAGTCATCTGTTCCAGCAAATAAGAGTGACATAAAAAATCCAACCATGTCAAAACTTGGCTCCATTGTTGGATCTGGAAGGTGAGGACAAGTACGATGGCAATAAGGATGCGAGAGGACTTGAGTTCGAGAAATGGGCGTGATCTAGACTTGGAAGATCCTAACCATAAACAATATGAAACACCATCGACGGAGGCGACACCTTCGGTGTCTGCTTCGTCGTTTAGGAAATCTTCTTCGGGGGAAGGAGCTCAAAGAGATGGATCTTCTTGAAGGATTTGCTCTACCGAAGTAAAAGCAAGGGAAGAGGGAACAATAAAGAGAAATTCTGGTCTTCCTTGATAGAACTTGAATATTATTAACCTTAATTATCTCTACACAATAGTAGAGTATATATACAAGAGATCACAATTAGTTAGGGATTACATCGTGTGAGATCTTTGGAGATCCATATGCAATAGGCAACTAGGGATTGCAACTGTATTAGGAAAGATATTGCTCCCACATGTGATAATAACTATCATGGTATGTGTTGTACCAAGAATCTTGCCGAAGGAGAACCCTCTAGCAGTATAACTCTCAAGCTAGTCTTGGGCTAGCAGAATTTGAAAAACGAAGATAGCTCTGCAAAGTTTTCTTGATTTCTTTATTGATCAAAGAAGAATGAATCTACATGAGCCCTTAGGGCTCTTATTTGTACAAGTTTGGGATTCAACCCCTTTCCTTGTCAGTAACACCCCTTTTTTGGTGGGCTTGGATTAGGAAACTACTATGAAGGGCCGTCATCTTCTCAGCGAATCTTGGGATCTTGGTATACGTGGCGCGTGAGATATGGTTAGTAGTACATTCCCAATTGGAAGTTGTATAACTGCCTTAGTGGGCCCATCTTATCTGGTCTAACCGTCTCGAGCGTGGTTCTTGGAAGCCACATTTTGGAATTGGTTTGCTTGTGGTCCAAGGGAGGCTAGGTGTCAGGTGGGGATTGGTCATATGAAAAGTGGTGTATCATTTGCCCCCTACTCCCTTTGCCTGAGATGAGGTACAGGGAGTATATGTCCTCGGTATCCCGTACTGGTTCGTATGTAGCTCGGGTTATGTTTTGAGGGAAGCTTGATGGGATGTCATAACGTTTTGAATTTAAACTTTCTTGCTTTCCCGGTGCTTTCTTTGTAAAGGTAGTTTTTTCTGTCTTCAACATTGGTGTCTTTTCTTCTTCTCCCTTCTGATATTTGGGCCGTTTAAATGGAATGAACGGTTAGATCTGGGGATCTCATTTAATCGCTCCCAAGTGTATAAAGTGTTCTAACTTCCCTTGTTTTCCATTCTTCATCGCTTTCAAGTTCTTCTGCTAAAAAGTAACTCTCGAGCTTTTGCAGTCATCTTGCCCAGTGTCTTCTTCTCTCTTCAACTGTGACCTTTCTTGCCTCAAGTAAGTTTTCCAATTTCCTTTCTCTTTATTCTCTTCGCTTTTCTATTCATTTTAGAAAATGGGGAAGTCTAAGAAAAGTTTGATCTCAGAAGCCAATAAAGAGGTAGAATCCCTATTAGATGAGGGAGAGAAATTGTTTCATGGAGAGGTTCAGGGAGGAAATTGAGGGATTCCTCCTCGGTCGTCCGTGGTAGATACTGTAGCTTCTAGGATCCCCATATTGATTCCTCGAAGTTCCTCTGGCTCATCTGCCAGTACTTCTAGCCGTGGTTCCAAGAGATCATCGGCCAGAAGGGGTTATCAGGTTCGCCAACCCCAGCAAGATCCTACCATCGGAAAGGAGGTAGACGAGATTCCATCCATTTTGACAGAGTATAATCTGTTGGAGATCCAAAACGTTTATGCCATCCTGGAGTCTGTTGATTTCAGGGTTCCTTCTCCTGAGGATAGGTTAAACCAACCACAAGCCGATGAGGTAGGTCTCATTCGGGATGCTTTCGAGGCAGGGCTCTAATATCCTCTCCCTACTTTCATTTCTTTTCTCCTTAGGCATTATAGAGTTGCCCCTAGCCAACTGGTTCCCAATTGTTGGAGATGTGTGGGGCCCTTTATTGTCAGATGTTCTCGGTTGGGCAGACGTCCTTCTCCTGCTCTGTTCATCAGATGTTTCACTTTGAACCAAAATAGCGGGCACCTGGTGTGGTACTACTTTGGCCAGCGTGACGTTCCCATTGCGGGTTCGCTCCTGTCGGCCATTCATGGTTGGAAGCAGAGGTTTTTTTGGGCTGCGTATAAAGGGCCCAAGTATCCCACCGTATGGGGTTACCCCGATACCACTGCTCGGAATAGAATCCCGTACCTTGATCCTGAAAATCAGTCTACTCTGGAGAAGTTATTGACTGATAGGAGGCGTGCTGAAGTAGAGGCTATTGATGCTTTGGATATGAACAAGCTGGAGAGGGGTGAGCACCTCGGGGATTAACTTTTTGCTATCTCCTTCCCGTAGTCATTTGTGACGTGCTAACTTTCTCACACTTCATTCCTCATCATTTTTTTTGTAGTGGAGTTTGCTTTGGATTCCCTATTCTTCCTCCACCCGAGAAGAGCAAGAAAAGAAAAGCGCTCCCAACCGAGCACGAGAATGGCCTTCCTAAGAAGGGGTCCAAAAAACCTCCTCTCTCGCCCTCCTTGGGTATCAAAATCCGTGAGCAGTCCTCAGACAAGGGAAAGACAAGTTCCTTTTTGGGCTTGGTCACACAGGAGGAGGGGCCTCTAGCAGTTCTTGGGAACACCGCTGCTACTAAAAATCTGGCTTTAAACTGCATTCCTCCAGCCGACCAAGATTGGCTTTCCGAGATGGATGATGATACGTTGGAGAGATCTACTCTTGCTCGGGCTTATGAGGTAATATCCCCCCTTTTCTTTTTTGAAGTTCAGTTATCAGTTAGTTTTTGCTAACCTTTCCTTGTTCTAGGCTTTGGATTTTGTCTCCGGGTTGGTGGAGTGTAAGAGAAGAATCGCCTCCGTGTACACGGACTCGAAGAAGGAGATCCAAGAACTGAAGAGAGCCGATCACGAAAGCAAAGATTGGATTTACCTTTATAACACCAAAGTGAAGGATTTGAAGGCTAGGAAGAAGGCTACAGAGAAGGCGCTCGTTGAGGCAGAATTAAAACATGCGACTACGGAGAAGCAAGCTAAATCTCTCTCAGCCTCCTATGAGAAGGCCAAAGGGAAGTTGGTCGGGAAGGACCAACTGATCAAGGATCAGAAGAATGAGATTGCCACTTTGAAGTCCCAGCTTGAGGTTTCTTGTGCCAAGGCCGTTGAAGAGTATATCAGCTCGGAGGCTAACACCACAGAGCATCTGAAGACGGCCGGGAAGGTCTATTTGAAAACAGCTTACTCCATTTGGCGGCAAGTGAAGGAGAAGCAGCCTGATTTCGATTTTGAGGGCATATCTGAGGTGCAATCCATGCTTGTCCGATTGGAGTCTGGTGCTTATGTCCCCTCTTCGTCGAAGGGTTAATTGGACATTCCCCAGCCGCATCCTTCTTCTGTGACTCCTTCAGTGGTCAGCATCGAGGTCAGGGGGTCAACTTCACCAGTAAGTGCGGCGGAGACTAGTACTTTGGTGCCCGAGCAGGCTACGCCAGTTGCCCCCATTTCTGAGCAAGTGTTGGTGCAGAACATTGAACAAGGCGTTGAGTTGGAGGAGAATCCTAGGGTAAAATCCACAGAGGGGGTGGTTGCACAGGATGCCCAAGATATCCAGGATGCTCCCGTAGTTTGGCTTCCCTTCCTTAGCGTTTTTTATTTTTGTTTACAAGATGTAACTCTGCCTCTGAGGCTTTCAATGAAGAATGACCTGATTCCCTTTATTTTCTGTGCTTCCATGCTGATTTCTTTGGTTTTGCCTTTACCCGATCGTGACATTTCTCTTTTCCTTAGGATAACTGTCATACCCCAAACCACCCCCTAGGAGGAATGGGTAGGTGACTCAAATTGCATAACGGTAATTTGCCAAAATCCCACGGATCTAGAAGCAGTGCTTACAATCATGGAACCACAACCATCTCTTTACCATAGGCAAGATCAGAGTGCAGTAGATAAACTACAGTTCAATAATAAAAGGAAGCATAACGATATAGGAAAATAGTGATAATATATACATATAAAAGTTTTACATTTCCCATCAACCCACACACAAAGAAAGCAAAGAAACCAAGCTGATAAGTATAGTACTTCATACAAAAACATGTACAGGGTGAGCATACTCAACCCCAAAAAGGAAAAAGGAAAAACTACAACAACCAAGTTAGAACGGGGATAACTCCAAATAACCCAAAAGGATTCCCCAAGCCAAAAAGCTGTCACGAACACACTTCAATAGTCTTCATAAAAAACCACCGAAAATGTGCACAGGATCGGTATAACATCCGTCGGGGTCTACACCAACATCATCGTAACAACCAAAAGTCTCCTCCTCGAAATCACCCACCATGCCACAGCGCCATCCACCTGCAAAATCATCTAAGAAAAACATTGCATAACAGAGTGTGAGCCCCACTGAGCTCATGAGCAAATAACATAAATCATACATGCACATGCAATCATAATTCACAATTCATATGGTCCTACATGATATGTAAGTCCAGTTTAATTATTAGCCACCTAGCAATACAACTAAGTCGGGTCTGTGCTACTACAATCCCCAATACATGTATCCCTGGTGCGGGCTTCTAACCCATTCCCGCGATACACCCATTGAGTTGTTGGAGAGGACCAGTCAGCTCCCGCATTCATTCACCAAGGTCAGCTCGACCAGCCCTCTGTGATTAACCCATGGGACAATCCATTTCTTTCTTTCTTTTCTTTTCTTTTCTGGTTTTAAGCCCATGTGCACCATTCTGGTGTTCTATACATTCATGCACCATTCCGGTGTTCTTTTCATTTCTTTTTCTCTTTTCTCTTTTTCTGATGGTCGCCCCCACAGGCATCCAACACCTTAACCCTTGTTGGCAAGGGTGCATAGCACAAGTGATGAAACTCTAGCCCCATGTCTATATGGCATCGTATGAGTCGGGTTGTGTCAACCGCATCCCATTCTATGGGCTACCACATGCCTCATTTCCAAGCCGACTACGGCATCTAGTCTAACATTCACAATCATCATAGAAGAATTCATAGTGTTGATCAACAGACAGTCATTATGCAGTGATTTGAGTAATTGAACAGAAGTAAATAACACAAAAATTATATTCAATTCTTATTAGCCGGCATCAGATCATGATTACATTTACACACATGATATAATTATTCACTCACCTGCACTTAGCTCTAGGTATTCAGTCACAATCTTAGTTCCAGCAGTTGTCTGGTCATTGACCTCGAGCACAGAATCAAGTCCTAAATGTAAATCAAAAGTTGTTATGTTAAATTATCAGTCTGTCACTGAAAGTCCTAAGGTTACCCTAAACTTACTGGGTTGACCCGGGGTTTAGTTGGTTACACTTAGAATCACTAGGCCTTGTACTGGGCCTTAGGCTCTTATCCCGGTGCCTCAACTAGTGTCAGTGGCACAAAGGGTAGAATAGTTATTTCAATGGTTGTACCTGACCCTAGGTCAGAATATGTTTACAGTGCTATCCACAGCTTGTCTGTGATGTAGGACCAAGCACAGCAAGGCTTCCTTTACCTGCAGGGCCCACTAGGGTTCCAAAACATTTCCATATAAGGACAGATGTGGGGAAGGGCTTTTTGGTAATTTTCCAACCTTCCCACAGTGTCCAGGGGTCAAAGGGTGAGATCCCCCAAGTTTGTCCATCAATCTAGCCAATTTTCCTTCACTGGGCGTTGGCTCTGCATCGCCTACTGCATCGCCCAGAGGCTGCAAATTGATGCTGGGCTGAGTTCCCAAGGCTGGGCTTTTCGGGCTAGGCTTATACTTGATCCTCTGCATGTTTGGGGGATCAGGTAGCCCCTAAGATGGCCTATCCAATGGTCCAATTGGATCATCCATCAGATCCAACATTAGGCTGCCAGAGCTGCCCAAGCAGTCTAGATGAATAGTGCCATAGGGTTTTGGCTAGGCTTGGGAGTTGGTTTCATCCACATGCAGGGCTGGAAATGCATGAATAACAAGGGTTCAAGGCTACAATCACCTAGGGTTTGGTCTCTGCAGCCCTAGCTGGCCAGGGTTCCAAATCACAGATCAATAGGGCCATTTGGCAGTGCAGGTGGGCACAGCCAGGTTTCGGCCATAGGAACAGCATAACTAAATGCTCAAATTACATAAAAATTCTAGATCTTCCATGCACAAGGTCTGCATGGCAGATTTGGGCCAGTACTGGGCAAACCCTAGCTATTCTAGGCTGCCCAGGGAGCATAAACATAGTGAAAGCAAGGAAGAGATAGGGAACAACAGCATATAAGGGTGTTTTATACCTGAAATACCCTGAGAGAGGGCTCGGATGCAGCAGGGATGGGGGTGGCAACACCTCCTTCTTCTTCCCCTTCTTCTCCCTTTTCTCTCTTCTTTCCTCTCTTCTCTCCCACGGATTCTCCAATACATAGAAAAGCTCTAATGAGCTCTAACATCCCCTATTTATAGACTCAGCCCTCACCAAGGCATGTTTGCCTGTGAAGGCCCTTTTTAAAAATCAGTTTTTAAACTGATTCTAACTGATTCTAGGCTCACTGGTGGGGTCCATAGTGAACTGAGGGCATGAGGTGGTCCCTGATGAGCACATTTATGTGTGAAATCTTAGGGCATAAAGCATACATTTTACCACAATGGACAGAGTTACTCAATGCTTTCTTGTGCTTTTCAGGTTTTAGGTGAATTCTTGTGAAAATGGAGGAGATGATGCTAAGAAAATGTTTTTAAGCTATTTAGAGATGTTAATGGCATGGGTACGTAGCCCATCGAGTCAGCTTCGTAACGGTTCAAACGGCACTTGATTCCGAGTTGAAACGAAGAAGTTACGGTCGTTTCCGTAACAAAGCACGAAAATGGTCTGCAGGGGTTTATTTGTAATTATCGACAGTCGGCCAGAGACAAAGTGAAGCAAAAGTTCGGATTCCAGGAGCCTTAACGCAATAACCAGAAGTTATATTTCCTGTACCCGAAAGATTCCATTTGGAGGGCTCTGGACAGTCCAACTTCAACTTGAGATATCTTGGGCTCCCGAACTCCAAATTGGACTAAATTTGGGTCTATTTTGGGTGATTTTTCACAAGAAACACAATGGTGAGGCCTATATAAGCACCCCATGCTCCACGTTTTCTGAAGGACAGAATGGGTATTTTATTTATTCTTGAAAGAATCCTAGTCATCACCCTTACTCTCTCTCTCCTCCAACTTATCAAGGGCACTTCTGGAATTCTACTTGGGATAGATTTATTTTGAAAGATATTTTCTCATCTATGGAAGGTTGAAAAATCAAAGCATCTTTGATTTTATTGCTTGGAGAAGATATCTACAAAGAAAAAGAAGCACTTGTTAGAATTGGAAGTTTACTTTTCTAGAAATAGAAGGTATATATAAACAATCTTCTTTTCTTCTTCTTTCTATTTTTTTTTCCTTTTTCTAAGGATTCAAGGCATTGTAAAAGAGGAAGGAGAAGAGAATATTATCTTTTCTTAGGGAATATTTCTCCTACTCTTCCCTCTTCTTTCTTCCCCCCTCTTCCCCTTATAAATACCCCTTGCCCTCTGGGTTGTAAGAAGTAAGTTTTTTAGTTCAGTTTTTAGTTAGTTTTTAGTTCAATTTTAATTCAGTTTTTTTAGTGTAATTTTTAGTTCATTCACTTAGTGAAATTTTCTCTTCTTTTCCTATTTTTGGCTTAAGTTCTTAGTTTTGATTTCAAGTTTTTAGTTTTGATTTCATAAGTCTAGTTTAATGGTTGTAATAGTTTTAGTTTAAAGCTTCCTAGTCTAAGTTCCTATGTTGATGACAAGACATGGAGATTTAGAAGATGAAGCCATGGTGAGTTTATTCAAGTATTTAAGCACATCAAGGTATCTCATTCTCTAAACCCTTAATCTCATTCTCCCTCTCCTCTATCTCTCTCTATCTTCTTCTTCTTCTCCCTCTATTTCTTTTATTTTTTTTATTTGGTTGTGGATGCACTTTTATTCCCTTATTTATTTTTATGTGATTATGAAGTGTGGCTGCATTTTTGTTATTCCTTCTAATTTACGTTAGTTTGATAGGTTAGATGCTCATGTGTTAGGACGCCAACTTAATCCCTTAATTTTGTTAGATGCTTATGAGTTAGGATGCATTAATTTTCATTAGTTTCATTAGTTTAATTTAACACTTTAATTTGGTTTACTTTGCATTACTTTTAAGTTAGTTAAATAGAGTGGCGTATATCTCCTTGTGTTCGACCCTTAGCTACGATTGACCCGTACGCTTGCGGTATAATTTTTAAACTCAAACAAGTTTTTGGCGCCATTACCGGGGAGATTATTGACCACTTTATTTTTTTGGTTTTTAAGTAATTCGAAGTGCTTTAGTTTCTTCTCTTTTTCCTCTTTCTCCTATTTCTCCTCTTTCTCCTCTTTCTTTAAAAAAAAAAAAAAAAAAGTTTTTGAAAACCTCACCTTGTTTCTCTTCTGTTTCAAATAGTGTGCGTCCAATCTAAAGTCCTTCATATATCCAAACCCAACCAATCTTGGTGCCCCTTGATTCGTTGGGTGGTTTGGATTGACATGTGACTTATCTTTGGAGGTGACCACTCTTGATAACAGGAAAGTGACATAGTGAGAGCGTTGGAAACATAAACGTATAGTAGTCCTCCACCCTACATCAGAATCCATTTGGAGTCGCCCATAGGTGGCTCGTGAAGACTATACGGGTTCCCTTGCTGTCAACCTATATGGCAACCTTACAGCTTTGGAACCATGGTTTCGATTTCTGAGGGATAGATGCACTATCTACCTTGGGCTCCTTCTTGTTTTTAGTATTTTTTTTTTTCTAGTCTTTTATTTTTTCTTTAAACTTTTTTGTATGGGAGACCTCAATTTGGGATAGGTGGTTAATTTAGAATAATGGGAGATACACTTCCATATAAGACTTTAGGGGAAAGATGGACCTATGCGAAGGCAACCATGATTTTGGAGGAAATGTTTAAACAGGTTAGGGAAGCCAAAAGTAGTGAGATAGAGAACAATTTTGCACCACCCCAGCACAATTTTGCTCCCCAACCCAACTATGGGCTTTCGAGAAATTTTGATTCGTCACTTCCCCAGACAATCCATGTTATGGAAGGATGCCCTAATCTTTATGGGGGTAGCTATGGTGATGAGAATGTGAGTCCTCAATTTCAATACAATTCTTTTGACACTTACTATCAGGGGTGGAGTGATCATCCCGATTTCTTGTGGGATCAATCGAATAATCAAGCTGGACCACCCAATTTCCAATATCATGGTCAGTTTGGTCCTCCAATGCCCAACCCTCCATTAAATCTCAATGGACCACCTCTCCTTGAACCATATCATCAACCCATTGAGTTTCAAAACATGGGTGAGGAGGCCAGACTGAATGAGCTTGAGAAATACATAGACCTTCTCACAACAAGCCAAAATACCATGGAGAAGCATCTCTCTCAACTGATAACCATGGTGCAAGAGGAGGAAACGGGTACATTACCTAGTCAGCCTGAACCGCCCCATCCCCAGTTTAATGATATTGAAAGTCCACCACCCCAGTTTGAGGTTAATGAGAGTCATTCCCAATCAGCTGCTTTTCATGATGATTTATTTGTTGAGATTGAGTCTCCTCAGGATATTAGTGAAGCGAGATTTGATGAGCAACCTGGGGAAGTCCAACTTTTTCCTGAAATTTTTGATTTTAGTGAGCCTAGTATTTTTATTGATTTAGAATCAGATTTTCATGATAACATAGAAACCCAGGAAATTCGATCTCCCCCTCTCTCTTTGGAAAACTTAGATAATTGTCATTTTGAGGATTTCATTGTCTCACATGTTGATTTGTCCAAACCTCTTAGGTTTGATGATTTTATTGAGGAGGACAATGTTACTCATAATGCCTTTCAAGCATATTTCCATGATCCTTATTTGGCAAACCAAGTTATGCAAAGAGCGGATAGTTGTATTGCTAGGATTGATTTGAGTAAACCTCCAATTTTTGATGATTATTTGGGTGAGGTTATTCATAATCCTTTTTATGCTTATTGTGATCCGTTTTTGGTTGATTTTTCAAAGAATGATAGGTGTTCTACATTGCAAATGGGAGAGAAGGGAAGGATTTATGGCCTGAGTTTTATTGCCTTCATTTTTCACTGTCCCATAAGGACAGATTTTTCTATTGGATATTTCTCAGTTGTGCTTAACTTTTGTATTATTTCTCGCTTTACTAAAATTCATGGTCGAGTGTTTTCTGGTTCGGAAGCTATTTCTCCATTTACTGGTCATGGATTGAGATTTCTATTGCTGCTCCTAGCACTTTTTGTAGAGCTCATGACTCTTCATGATCCTCTTTGTTGATTATATCTGGTAAGCCCCTTCATCTCCTCCCTTGTCCTTATATTTTTTTCTTTTATGCATGCATTGAGGACACTGTATGAATTAAGTGTGGGGGGGATGCTGGGCTTAATTGGTGAATTTTGATTGTGGCAATAGTTTGGTTTTGTGCATATGTCTCTTTGATTGCAAAACGAGAGAGACAGGGAATTAAGTGTCCTAGCATGCGAAATAATAAAAAATCCCTTTTCAAGGACGGTGGTTGGTTTGTATCCGGTGAGAGTGATTGAATTAGAAAATATGAGCATTATTTCATTTGATGGTTAGATTTCTCTATGTATTTTATGGACCCTTTGATCTTTTGGCTAGTAGTTGAGACCAATTTGTTTGTGGCAAGGCAATGCATGAAAGTGAATGAAAGAAAAAAAAAAAGAAAAGAAAAGAAAGGAAGGTGGAATTCCTTGGGACTAGACAGGGTACTGTGCCTCATGAAGCAGGATGACTTGATCGAAATTCCTTGGAAGGAAACTCAAAAAACTCTTGCATCAATGTCTCAATGTCTTATGGATATATGCAAAAAGCGTAGCTACCAAGTATTTGGGTGTCTGGTGTATGCTCCACCATGTCATTCAGAGAACAGTAGTGGAGTAGAAATAGAGTTTGTGGTTGAGAAAGAAAAAAACTTTTGCCGTAATGCCTGAAAAAAAAAGAAAGTATGGTCAACAATACTAAAAACCTAAGTCTTTGGTTCCATCGATGCTATGAGTGGTTTACTTGAAGGTGAGTAGTGTTAAGAAAATATAAGGATATCCCTTGACCTTGATGCATGCTTGTTACTTGAATTGATGTGGGGTGATAAAATTCAAGTGTGGGGGAACCTTTGGCTCCTTGATCTTTAATTGAACACTTTTTGGGATTATGTGCACTGTACTACTTATGCCATGATTAAAATTTGCAGCATTCATTTATAATTGAATTTTGGGTGTATATTCACTGTAAACACCCACGAGACACAACTCGTC
Source organism: Telopea speciosissima (assembly GCF_018873765.1). Taxonomy (NCBI): domain Eukaryota; kingdom Viridiplantae; phylum Streptophyta; class Magnoliopsida; order Proteales; family Proteaceae; genus Telopea; species Telopea speciosissima. The sequence continues at coordinate 47,400,805 of NC_057920.1, forward strand.
CACTAGGGGTAACCTAGGGGTTTAAAGGCTTGTTGCACATGCTAAGTGCAACCGTGATTCCTACGAAAGTGAGTTAGGATTTTTTGCATTCTAGGTTAGTTTTTGTTTTTGCTTTACATGAGGGCAAGTAATGCTCAAGTGTGGGGGAATCTGATGAGCACATTTATGTGTGAAATCTTAGGGCATAAAGCATACATTTTACCACATTGGACAGAGTTACTCGGTGCTTTCTTGTGCTTTTCAGGTTTTAGGTGAATTCTTGTGAAAATGGAGGAGTTGATGCTAAGAAAATGGTTTTAAGCTATTTAGAGATGTTAATGGCATGGATACGTAGCCCATCGAGTCAGCTTCGTAACGGTTCAAACGGCACTTGATTCCGAGTTGAAACGAAGAAGTTACGGCCGTTTCCATAACGAAGCACGAAAATGGTCTGTAGGGGTTTATTTGTAATTATCGACAGTCGGCCGGAGACAAAGTGAAGCAAAAGTTCGGATTCCAGGAGCCTTAACGCAATAACCAGAAGTTATATTTCCTATACCCGAAAGATTCCTTTTGGAGGGCTCTGGACAGTCCAACTTCAACTTGAGATATCTTGGGCTCCCGAACTCCAAATTGGACGAAATTTGGGTCTCTTTTGGGTGATTTTTCGCAAGAAACACAATGGTGAGGCCTATATAAGCACCCCATTCTCCACTTTTTCTGAAGGACAGAATGGGTAGTTTATTTATTCTTGAAGGAATCATAGTCATCACCCTTACTCTCTCTCTCCTCCAACTTCTCAAGGGCATTTCTGCAATTCTACTTGGGATAGATTTATTTTGAAAGATATTTTCTCATCTATCTAAGGTTGAAAAATCAAAGCATCTTTGATTTTATTGCTTGGAGAAGATATCTACAAAGAAAAAGAAGCACTTGTTAGAATTGGAAGTTTACTTTTCTAGAAATAGAAGGTATATGTAAACAATCTTCTCTTCTTCTTCTTTCTATTTTTTTTTTCCTTTTTTCTAAGGATTCAAGGCATTGTAAAAGAGGAAGGAGAAGAGAATATTATCTTTTCTTAGGGAATATTTCTCCTACTCTTCCCTCTTCTCTCTTCCCCCCGCTTCCCCCTATAAATACCCCTTGCCCTCTAGGTTGTAAGAAGTAAGTTTTTTAGTTCAGTTTTTAGTTAGTTTTTAGTTCAATTTTAATTCAGTTTTTTTAGTGTAATTTTTAGTTCATTCACTTAGTGAAATTTTCTCTTCTTTTCCTATTTTTGGCTTAAGTTCTTAGTTTTGATTTCAAGTTTTTAGTTTTGATTTCATAAGTCTAGTTTAATGGTTGTAATAGTTTTAGTTTAAAGCTTCCTAGTCTAAGTTCCTATGTTGATGACAAGACATGGAGATTTAGAAGATGGAGCCATGGTGAGTTTATTCAAGTATTTAAGCACATCAAGGTATCTCATTCTCTAAACCCTTAATCTCATTCTCCCTCTCCTCTATCTCTCTCTATCTTCTTCTTCTTCTCCCTCTATTTCTTTTATTTTTTTTATTTGGTTGTGGATGCACTTTTATTCCCTTATTTATTTTTATGCGATTATGAAGTGTGGCTGCGTTTTTGTTATTCCTTCCAAGTTACGTTAGTTTGATAGGTTAGATGTTCATGTGTTAGGACGCCAACTTAATCCCTTAATTTTGTTAGATGCTTATGAGTTAGGATGCATTAATTTTCATTAGTTTCATTAGTTTAATTTAACACTTTAATTTGGTTCACTTTGCATTACTTTTAAGTTAGTTAAATAGAGTGGTGTATATCTTCTCGTGTTCGACCCGTAGCTACGATTGACCCGTACGCTTGCGGTATAATTTTTAAACTCAAACAGTCCCTCAGAATTCGCACTATCAGTGGAGGGTGCCCATGTTCATATTGGGTGGTCTTCACAAATAAAATCCATTAAAATATTCAAAATCAGTCACCGGGCGATGTCTCTGGGCCATGCTGCATCGCCCAGTGCCTTCGCCAAGAGAATTCCAGCAAGCTGAAATTCAATGGGGCTTGCATAGGGTTTGACCCCAAGTCAGGGTATTGTCCCCACATGCCAAATAGGAGGTTTTACACACTTTTCACATAGGTGGGTCCCACTGTTTGGGGAGGAGAGAGATTACCTGGGATCTAAGTAATACATCAGGCTATGAGCTGCACAGTTGCATGGGTTTGCTATCCATCTTCTGACAGGTATATAGGAAAACCTGTTCAAAGTATTCCCATTGATCTCATTAAGTGGTGTGATGCTCCATAGTGATCCTGGTTGCTTGGACAGGGGTTCCTGCCCTTAAATCAAGAATCCAACCAGTCAGGAGCAGGGTTTGAAATTTCTCCCCACCTTACAAAAATTTCGTCCTCAAAATTTGCTTACCTTGTAATCCAAAGATTTGAGGATACTTCTCTTTCATTTCTTCTTCATGTTCCCATGAAGCTTCTTCTATCGGGTTGTTTTCCCATCGAACTTTCACAAAAACGACGAGGCGGTTACGGAGGTTATACTCCTTTCTGTCCAATATCTCCGTGGGTTGTTCTTCATAGGTCATATCCACATCCAACTATTCAGGTTCAGTTGATAATACATGTGTCGGGTTTTGAAAATACTTCCTTAGCATTGACATATGGAAAACGTCGTGGACGCTCGACAAAGATGGTGGTAACGCCAGTCGGTATGCTATGGGTCCCACCTTATTAAGAATTTTGTAAGGACCGATGAATCTTGGGCTCAACTTGCCCTTTTTGTTGAAATGTAGCCATCCCTTGGTTGGAGATACTCGAAGGAATATTTTTTCTCCGACTTCAAACTCAATATCTTTCCTTCGATTATCCGCATAACTTTTCTGTCTTGACTGGGCTGTCTTGATCTTTTCTCTTATGACATCCACCTTATCGCAGGTCGCTTGAATCATTTCAGGTCTGAGATATTTCCGCTCACCAACTTCATATTAATATAGCAGAGTTCGACACTTCCTTCCATAGAGTGCTTCGAACGGTGCCATGCCAATGGTGGAGTGATAGCTATTATTGTATGCGAATTCCACCAAAGGTATGTGAGCATCCCAATTATCATTCATTTCCAAAACACAGGCTTGGAGCATGTCTTCTAGAGTCTGAATAGTCCTTTTTGACTGTTCGTCCGTCTGTGGATGGAAAGTCATGCTAAGATTTAGTTGAGATCCCAATGCTTTCTGTAAACTTCTCCAAAACCTTGAGGTGAATCGAGGATCTCTGTCAGACACAATACTCAAAGGCACGCCGTGTAAGCGGACTATGGTTTCAATGTATATCTGGGCAAGCTTCTCCATTGGATAACTTATTTTGATCGGTATGAAGTGTGCCGCCTTTGTTAGTCCATCTACAATTACCCAAATTATGTTCATGCCCTTCCTGGTGTTGGGCAAGTTTGTCATGAAATCCATAGCTATCCTTTTCCACTTCCATTCAGGTGTGGGAAGTGGCTGCAACAATCCGTACGGTCGGTGTCTCTCCGCTTTTATTTGTTGACAGGTGAGGCACTTGGACACGTAAATTGCTATGGTTGCTTTCATTCCCATCCACCAGTAATAATTCTTCAAATCTTTGTACATCTTTGTACTTCCGGGGTGGATTGTGTAGGGTGAGTTGTGAGTCTCTTTAAGAATTCGGTCTTGGATATCATAGTCATCTAGCACGCACAATCTATCTTGAAACTTCAATGCGCCATCTTGGGCCAAGAAAAAAATTTGGGTCCTTATGGATACTTTGTTGAACTTCCCAAATTATTTTGGCTAGCTCGGGATCCAATGGTTGCTTCGTAATTATTTCCTCTCGTATCGACGGCTGCAGGTTTATAGCTACTAATTGCATAGCCGTTCCTTCGATCACGAGTTCCAAATCAAACTTCCAAGCTTCCTCTATTAATTGCTCACTTACGACCAAAGATGCGAGGCACGCAGTCTGAGATTTCCTACTTAATGCATCCGCAATAATGTTGGCCTTGCCGGGGTGGTACTGGATTTTACAGTCATAATCTTTTACCAATTCCAGCCACCACCTCTGTCTCATATTTAGCTCCTTTTGGGTGAAGAAATACTTTAGACTTTTGTGATCGCTGAAGATCTTGCTCTTTTCACCATATAGGTAATGTCGCCAGATTTTTAACGCGAAAACTATCGCCGCCAACTCTAAATCATGCGTGGGATAATTCTTCTCGTGTTCCTTCAACTGCCTGGAGGCGTAGGTGACCACTTTACCTTTCTGCATTAGGACGCCACCCAATCCTGTTCTGGATGTGTCGGTATATACTACCATTCCTCCGATACCGTCTGGAATGGTTAGAACTGGAGCTGATACTAATCGGTTCTTCAACTCCTGAAAGCTTTTATCACACTCTTCATTCCATTCAAATTTGGCTCCCTTCCTTGTAAGTTATGTCATTGGTGCCGAAATCCATGAGAAATTTTCAATAAATCGCAGGTAATATCCGGCCAATCTTAAGAAACTTTGGATCTCAGTGGCACTCTTTGGAGTCTCCCACTCGAGAACCGCTTTCACCTTGCCGGGTCTACTTTGATGCCGTCCTTGGTGACGATATGCCCCAGGAAACCAATTTGGTGAAGCCAAAATTCACATTTACTGAATTTGGCAAAGAGTTGGTGTTCCCGCAACCGCTGCAACACGAAAGTAAGGTGTCGCACGCTGCTCTTCCTTACTCTTAGAGTACACCAGGATGTCGTCAATAAATACTATGATGAACTTATCTAGCACGTCATGGAATGCTCTATTCATCATATCCATGAATGCTGCCGGGGCGTTGGTTAATCCGAACGATAGAACTAAAAATTCATAATGTCCATATCGAGTTCGGAATGCCGTTTTATGAATGTCACCGCTTTTGATCTTCAGTTGATGGTATCATGACCTAAGATCGATCTTGGAGAAAACTCTCGCTCTTTGTAGCTGATCAAATAGGTCGTCGATACGTGGCAACGGATATGGATTCTTGATCGTCAATTTATTCAATTCGCGGTAGTCGATACACAGCCGCATGCTACCATCCTTCTTCTTTACGAACAACACGGGTGCTCCCTAGGGTGATACACTGGGTTGAATGAATCCCTTCTTCAGCAAGTCTTGAAGTTGTGCTCGCAATTCTTTTAACTCGATAGGCGCCATACGATATGGGGCCTTGGATACCGGTGCTGCACCAGGAATCAAATCAATCGCGAACTCTATATCGCGGTCCGACGACAGCTGAGTCAGATCTTTTGGAAATACATCAAGAAACTCTCTGATGACATGGAGTTCCACCAAGGGTTTTATCTTCGCCTCCGTGTCTATCACAGTGGCCAAAAAGCCTTGGCATCCTTCTTCTAGTAACTTCCGCGCCTGGAGTGCGGATAATGTTATCCTTCTGGCTTTCCTACTTGGTTCACTTTGATAGGTGAAGTCTGACCCATCTTTCAGTTTAAATTTTATCTTTTTCTTCGCACATAAGACGATTGCACCATATACAGATAGCCAATCCATGACTAGTATCACGTCAAAATCATTTATATCCATCTTTATCAGTCGTGCGGTTAGTTTTCTCCCACAAATTTCAATCTGACAAGGGTCGTAGACCTCCTTCAAACTCACAACACTCCCTGTCGATGTGCTAACTACTAGCTCATGCCCGATGTCCCTTGGTTGATGGTTCATCTTACTCGCAAAGGTTGAGGAGACGAAAGAGTGGGTTGCACCTGAGTCGAATAATACTCGTGCGGGTATGGTTGAGACATTCAGGGTACCTAGGGTTCTTAGGTAATTTAGGTTACATGTAGTAAGCCAATTATTCCCTATAGTTAAGTAGTGTTCAACAACTTACCTGTCAATACATCGGGGCTTGCCTCAGCTTCTTCATTTGTTAAAGCATACACCTTTCCTTGCATCTGATTGTCCCATGGCTAAAATGGCCTAGCGTAGGGCTGGTTTGATGAGTTGTTGCCATACCCACGCGATCTGCAATCTCTGGCCAAATGTCCTTCCTTGTTGCACAAATAGCACTTAAAGGGTGGAGCTGTAGGTGTTGAAGCTTTGATTGCTTGACTTGTTGCTGGTTGGCTAGCGAGGCTGCTGTCGTCGCTTGACTAGTAGTAGGTTGAGCAGGTCGGGTAATTGTAGGGCGAAAAGAATTCTGACCAACGCTCGGCCTACGATACAGAGTCGAAGTAGGGATTGAACTCGAACCTCTATATACTTTATTCGGCCATCCAAAGGTTTGAAAATTGTTTGGCCTTTTGTTCAAACCAGACGACGTCATAGTCTTTTCTTTCTCCGTTTCCTTAAATCTATCCTCCATTATCTTTGCTTTCTCGACCATTTGAGCATAATCCCGGATATCCATGATTGAGAGTACTGACCCAATTTCAGTTTTGAGTCCCTTCTCAAATTTCTTGGCCTTACTAACTTCCCCTTTCAGGTGCTCTAGGGCAAAATGGAATAGATCTTCAAATTGCTGTTGATAGTCCAGCACTAATTTAGTTCCTTGCACCAGTGCAATAAATTCTGCTTCTTTCCTATCCTTAAAACTCTCGAGGAAATAGTTCTTGAAGAAAATCTCCTTGAACTGCGCCCACATGGGATTTGGGTGAGCCGCTTCCAAATTAGGCCTAGTTGCCTTCCACCAAGCTTTGGCTTCATTCTGTAACTGATAACCCGCACAAATAATCTTTTGTGCGTCCATGCAGTCAAGTACTTCAAATTCCTTTTCTAGGGCACTGATCCATCGTTCCGGCTGCATTGCCTCAGAGGTTATTTTCAAAAATGCAAGCGGTTGAAGTTTCTTGAATCTCTCCATAACCTTAGCGGTGGAATTTTCCGCTAAATGCTGAGGCACAAGTAGTGGAAATAGCACTGGTCGATTGGGTGGTGGTGGGGGTGCTACGCGCTCGTGCATCATGGTTGCAAACTATATAGACATCTGACCAAGCAATTCCTGTTGTTGTTGCATGATCCGCATCATCGTGGTCATGAATGCAGTCACGTCGCCGGCTGCCACACTTAACTGAGGTGCTGCTGCAGTAGCTTGTGCAACCGCTGGTGCTCCTGATGAAGTAGCCGATGCCTCAGAGTTTTGAGCCTCAGTTCCTTTAGGCAGCTCAACCTCCGGTACAACTCTAGGTTGTTTACCTTTATGACCTCCACGAGAACTTCTAGTGTTGACCATTGTTGCTTCTCTGAAAAGAGGACCGTGTTCAATATTCCAATTTCATCTATATGGATCAACAGTTGTTTTCTAGCTAAGCAGGTACAAATCCAGTCCACAGTTCCAATGAGTATCATGAGTCATACCAGTAAAGTGGATTGTTAGATTCACTGTCTTGGTTTATTAGGTGACGTGTCTTATTGAACACTTTATGTTCCTCTTTCTTATGCATTTTATGTGTCAATATGCTATGGATGGCACTATTGAAAATTTTTTCAGATTTTTAAATAAAAACTTTTAATTATTTACCTGATCTAGCAGGCAAGCATCTCCAGCTTCTTCCCGGTCACAAACTCCATTGCCAGTAGAAATTCTATGTCAGCTCTTACCTCTCCAGCTAATCTCATAAAATATTCTCGTTCCTCGGGTCCACTAATGGCAGCGATGGCCAAGTAAAAGTCCAGTCGATTCTCAACTCGGGGTAATACTAACCGTATCCGTCTCAGTCTCTCTCGTAGATGTCTAATGTAAATCACGATGCTGGGGTCTCCAGCCTTAGTCACGAAAGTGGGTCCTATCATATAGAATGGTTCTAGACATTAGGGCATACTTAATAAAAAAAAAAAAATTATGTACACAACTATTGAAACTTAAATAACTAAAGATCAATGAAACAAATTCTTAGGTTGGCTTGAGGTACCCTAGCGTCTAGGTGTTTGATTTACTACAAACCCTATTAGGTCCTATTCTCAGCTATCCTAGGCCTTGGTTAGGATGAGATCTACGCTCCCTGTACTTACTAATCTCTTATTACAACATACCTACATATCTAAGTTCTGTTTGCATAGCAGCACTCCAAGCAGTTCGTACATCACAATATTCAAATATGTGGTAATTAAGTAGTACACACCAATCATTATACACATTTATCTATATATATATATTAAATATTTATCATAAGCACAAAAACAAAAGTTTTTCAAGCCCTATGTGCTCTATTCAACCCTCAAATAGAAATTCCATCCCTTTGGGTTTAAGAAGGTTGTGTTTGCTTAGTACTCGCTTAATTTATTGTTAGTTTATATATATATATATATATATATATATATATATATATATATATATTTACCTTCTGAGAAAGTTCATATTTTTATGTTCATTAAGGGTAATATGGTCAAATCTCAAGTCCTTATATGTGAATAACCTAAAACAGAAAAATTGCACACACTGGGCGATGTCTCTGGGCATTGCCACATCGCCCAGAGAATCGGGCGCAGGCTTTTTAAGTCCGAGACCATTTTGATTCTATTCTTCTCAAAATTCAACTAAACACCTAGGAGAAGCTCTTGGAGGGTAGTGTGACCTAGTCCACACCAAATCCTCACAATCCCCCATGGTTTTTGCTAGTCTACGCATGCCTAGGTATGCTTTCTTCTCTACATTACCTAAATAGTTGTTTGTTTCTTTAAATCTTTCCTTGGGTTAGGTTTTCTCTATTTTACCTTGTCCTAACCTAATTATTTTTGTTATTCCTTGTAGAAGATGTCTACAAGCCATCGTACCGCTAGGAAATCGGTAGCCCAAAAGAGGCTACGGGTCAAATCCAAGAAATCTTCCAATTCTTCGGTACCACCTTCGTCCCCTAGAGAGGATTCGTCTTCTGAGGAACCAGATTTTGACCACCATCTTTTCTCCAGGTATGAGTACGCTAAGGAGTGGAAGAATTTCATTTTCGTAAAGATAGTGAATGGCCGGGTGGTGCGAGTAGAGGACTTCCACCAATACAACCTCTTCGCCAGATTCAATGCCCTAGGTTGGGCATCGATGTTGACTCCTACCGAGCCTTGTTATCCCAACTTGGTTCGGTACTTCTACTGTAACCTGGGGCCTTCTAGTGCCCAAGAGCTTGGAGTGGAGAGTAGGGTGAAGGGAGTGGATATCAGGCTGACCACTACCCTATTGGCAGAGATCCTGGGTTTACCTGACACAGGAGAGAGGGTTTACTATCAGCCTCGTATGGACATATCTGAGATGTTCTCTATGGAGACTAGAAGAACAGTCTTCCAAGCTTTGACAGGTTCTCCGAACACGCCTAACTCCGAGGCTTCTTACAAGCCAAGTGCTAGGGTGATTAGTAGGTGTGTGACTTACAACATCCACCCCTAAAGGCGGTAACAAGGGTAGCATATCCATGATGAGGGCATACATTACTTACTGTCTTTTGGGAGCTGGTCAGGGGGGTCCAGTCATCAACCTCCTGTATCTGTTACTTCAGGTGATGCTTTATCATGCTCGGAACCCAGTTGATGGGAACCTTCCCTATGGGAGATTTCTCACCTTGGTCTTTCAATATTTTGGGGTGCCATTGGAGGGCGAGTACATTGATAAGACCAAATCCAAGCCCATAGATAAGATTTCCATTCTAAAGATGAAGGTGCCTAGGGAAGATCCACCAGAGGTTGAGGGGCAGATGGGGATACAGCAGGGAGAGGAGCATGGAGTGGAGAATGGTGATGAGGTACACGTTGAGGAGGTGCAGGGGATGGAGCAGGGAGACACTCAGGGGGACACCCAGGGCAGGGTATAGGTCTAGGCGACTTCGAGGGTTTTGACACTCAGTTTACTGACTTACCTGCATATGAGACAACAGGTGCTACTAGCTCTCAGGTTCCAGGACCTTCTGATTGACCGCAGATGTTGACACATCTCCAGAGTCTTGGAACTCAGCTCTCTAGCTTGGCGACTAGGGTGGATCAAGGCTTCACTTCTTTGGAGACGAGAGTGGGGTCTGTGGAGCAGCGTCTGGACTTCTGGGACAGATTCTACAGATTTGACTCTCGCCAAACTCAGCCTCCTCCTAGTGATCTGCCTTCGACTGAGTAGCTCCAGCAGTTCCAAACATTCTTGCTACGTGGTTCTGATCACTTTGTTTTTATGCTTATGTACTTTTTCTTTTTGTTTTTTTATATCAACTATGTATTTATTGCATTTTAGCCCATGTAATTAAAGCTTATGTAATGGCTTAACTGCAATTATCTTTTAGTTAATGGAAACTGTGTACTTTTGTTTATTTACATCTACCCCCCTTATAAATTTTAATTATTACATATTTTACTGTTTAAGCTTATTAGTCCTAGTCTGCAATCCATAATCGTAAGAAGAGCTTCACGCTCTGATACAAAGCTCTGTCACACCCCAAACCACCCCCTAGGAGGAATGGGTAGGTGACCCGAATTGCATAACGGCAATTCGCCAAAATCCCACGGATCTAGAAGCAGTGCTTACGATCATGGAACCACAACCATCTCTTTACCATAGGCAAGATCAGAGTGCAGCAGATAAACTACAGTTCAATAATAAAAGGAAGCATAGCAATACGGGGAAAAAGTGATAATATATACATATAAAAGTTTTACATTTCCCATCAACCCACACACAAAGAAAGCAAAGAAACCAAGTTGATAAGTATAGTACTTCATACAAAAACATGTACAGGGTGAGCATACTCAACCCCAAAAAGGAAAAAGGAAAAACTACAACAACCAAGTCATAACGGGGATAACTCCAAATAACCCAAAAGGAGTCCCCAAGCCAAAAAGCTGTCACGAACATACTTCAATTGTCTTCATCAACAACCATAAAAAATATGCGCAGGATCTGTATGACCTCTGTCGGGCTCCACACCAACATCATCGTAACAACCAAAAGTCTCCTCCTCGAAATGATCCGCCATGCCACAGTAGCATCCACCTGCAAAATCATCTAAAAAAGACATTGCATAACAGAGTGTGAGCCCCACTGAGCTCGTGAGCAAATAACATCAATCATGCATGCACATGCAATCACAATTCACAATTCATATGGTCCTACATGATATGTAAGTCCAGTTTAATTATTAGTCACCTAGCAATACAACTAAGTCGGGTCTATGCTACTAAAATCTCCAATACATGTATCCTTGGTGCGGACCTCTAACCCCTTCTCGCGATACACCCATTGATTTGTCGGAGAGGACCAGTCAGCTCCCACATTCGTTCACCAAGGTCAGCCCGACCGGTTCTCTATGATTAACCCATGGGACAATCCATTTATTTCTTTCTTTTCTTTTCTTTTCTGGCTTTAAGCCCATGTGCACCATTCCGGTGTTCTTTTCATTTCTTTTTCTCTTTTCTCTTTTTCTGATGGTCGCCCTCACAGGCATCCAACACCTTAACCCCTGTTGGCAAGGGTACGTAGCATGGGTGATGAAACTCTAGCCCCATGTCTATATGGCATCGTATGAGTCAGGTGGTGTCAACCGCATCCCATTCTATGGGCTACCACAGGCCTCATTTCCAAGCCGACTACGGCATCTAGTCTAACATTCACAATCATCATAGAAGACTTCACAGTGTTGATCAACAGACAATCATTATGCAGTGATTTGAGTAATTGAATAGAAGTAAATAACACAAAAATTATATTCAATTCTTATTAGCCGGCATCAGATCATGATTACATTTACACATATGATAGAATTATTCACTCACTTGTACTTGGCTCTAGATATTCAGTCACAATCTCAGTTCCAGCAGTTGTCTGGTCGTTGACCTGGAGCACGGAATTAGGTCCTAAATGTAAATCAAAAGTTGTTATGTTAAATTATCAGTCTGTCACTAGAAGTCCTAGGGTTACCCTAAACTTACTGGGTTGATCCGGGGTTTAGTTGGTTACACTTGGAATCACTGGGCCCTGCACTGGGCCTTAGGCTCTGGTCCCGGTGCCTCAACCAGTGTCAGTGGCACAAAGGGTAGAATAGTCATTTCAATGGTTGTACCTGACCCTAGGTCATAATATGTTTGCAGTGCTGTCCACAGCTTGTCTGCACTGTAGGACCTAGCACAGTAGGGCGTCCTTTACATACGGGGCCCACTAGGGTTCCAAAACATTTCCATATAAGGACAGATGTGGGGAAGGGCTTTTTGGTAATTTTCCAACCTTCCCACAGTGTCCAGGGGTCAAAGGGTGAGATTCCCTAAGTCTGTCCATCAATCCAGCCAATTTTCCTTCACTGGGCGTTGGCTCTGGGCGATGTCTGCATCGCCCAGAGGCTGCAAATCAATGCTGGGCTGAGCTTTTCAGGCTAGGCTTATACTTGATCCATTGCATCTTTGGGGGATTAGGTAGACCCTGAGATGGCCTACCCATTGGTCCAATTGGATCATACATCAGATCCAACATCAGGCTGCTAGAGCTGCCCAAGCAGTCTAGATGAATAGTGCCATAGGGTTTTGGCCAAGCTTGGGAGTTGGTTTCAGCCACATGCAGGGCTGGAAATGCATGAATAACAAGGGTTCAAGGCTACAATCACCTAGGGTTTGGTCTTTGCAGCCCTAGCTTGCACCCAAGGTTCCAAATCACAGATCAATAGGGCCATCTGGCAGTGCAGGTGGGCACAGCCAGGTTTCGGCCATAGGAACAGCATAACTAAATGCTCAAATTACATAAAAATTCTAGATCTTCCATACACAAGGTCTGCATGGCAGATCTGGACTAGTACTGGGCAAACCCTAGCTATTCTGGGCTGTCCATGGAGCATAAACACAATGAAAGCAAGGAAGGGATAGGGAACAGTAGCATATAAGGGTGTTTTATACCTGAAATACCCTGAGAGAGGGCTCGGATGCAGCAGAGATGGGGGTGGTAGCACCTCCTTCTTATTCCTTCCCCTTCTTCTTCCCCTTCTTCTCCCTTTTCTGTCTTCTTTCCTCTCTTCTCTCCCACGGATTCTCCAACAGATAGAAAAGCTCTAATAAGCTCTAACATCCCCTATTTATAGACTCAGCCCTCACTGAGTCATGTTTGCCTGTGAAGGCCCTTTTTAAAAATCAGTATTTAAACTGATTCTGACTGATTTTGGGCTCATTGGTGGGGTCCACAGTGAACTGAGGGCATGAGGTGGTCCCTCAGACTTCCCTCTATCAGTGGAGGGTGCCCATGTTCATATTAGGTGGTCCCCATAAATAAAATCCATTAAAATATTCAAAATCAGTCACTGGGCGATGTATTTGGGCCTTGCTGCATCGCCCAAAGAATTCCAATAAGCTGAAATTCAATGGGGCTTGCACAGGGTTTGACCCCAAGTCAGGGTATTGTCCCCACATGCCACATAGGAGGTTTTACACACTTTTCACATAGGTGGGTCCCACTATTTGGGGAGGAGAGAGATTACCTGGGATCCAAGTCATACATTAGGCTGTGAGCTACACAGTTGCATGGGTCTGTTATCCATCTTCTGATAGGTAGATAGGGAAACCTGTTCAAAGTAATCCCATTGATCTTATTAAGTGGTGGGATGCTCCACAGTGATCCTGGTTGCCTGGACAGGGGTTCCTGCCCTTAAATTAAGAATCCAACCAATCAGGAGCAGGGTTTGACAATAACCTTCTCATGTGCGGTAGTATGCATCCTGACACTGCGGAGCGAGAAAAGGAATTACAAGCTCGGGTAACGACATACGCCAACGCTAATGCCGTGTTGAGAAAGCGTTGTTCTCGTCTAGAGAGTGAATTCGACTACTACAAGTCTCTCGAGCGCTAAGAGGAGGATTTGCTGACAAGATTGGAATTTGGTCGGGATATTGTCGACAACGTGGCTGAGTATCTCTGGGCTGAGAAATACGCTGCTGCCAACCTCACCATAGAGCATGTTTTAAAATTGGCGGCCTTTAAAAGCTTCAGCGAAGATAAGGCACTAGAGGGTGCTCAACGCTTATATGATAGGATAAAGGAAGTTGCCCCCCATTTCAAATGGGGGAAGATTAAGTTGGGTTTTAACCCTCGGATTCCCGTGCGGGAGGTGGTGCTAGATCCATCCTCTCTTTCAATACCGTTCTTCCCTCCTCCTCGGAATGTTCCAGGGCCTTTGCCCCCTAATCCTCCACGTCCCTAGCTTAGGTACCTGTAAGCACTTTCATTGTATCTCAGGAGGCAATAGATCCCCCTTTTATTGTATGAAATTAAGGTCTTACTCAATATTTTTTTTTTCTGGCTTATTCTGCTCGGCGCTTATTTGGCTCACGCTGTTTGGTTCCCTTACCTTAGCTGCTAATTTCCCTCACATTTATGACGTTGCCCCTCTTCTTGGCATAAATTATCTTTATGACAAAGATCTTTCCCAGGAGATTTTATTTGTACTTCCCACGCAAACACTTATTGCCTCAGCTTTAGCTAATGCTTCGTTTATTGCGCCATTAATGCTACTTAAGTTGGGGTTGAATCGCTGCCTCCACTGAACCCTTTTCTCTCTTTTCGAAAGATACGTGCGCAATGGGGTTCAGTCACGGGGCCTTGGCAGTTATTTCCCTTAATTTGGGTGGTTGCCTCTTGGTATCCTTCCCTTGGATTGAACCATCGCTTTATCCTTTAAATGGCGTCCCTACTCTCCATTTCTGTCATTCCAACGAAGCCATGAGTTCTTTGGGCACATACTCTCTCTGTAGTTCTGTTGAAGCTTTCATTCTCCTTTGGCATTTTGGATGCCGCTGCCTTTACGGTTACATAGGATGCATGTTTTTGAAGGCTTGCCTTCCCGTAGATGTTACTATTTTTGGCTCCGATCTTCAATTGACATTGGCCCTTACAGCTTCGATCCTCAATCGACATATAGTGTCTTTTGGGTTTCCTAGCTTTTGAGCCATCTCTCTATGTAGTGTGCCCTCGCCAATGCTTGAGGGTGTTATGCTATCGCAGAGAGAATGAGAGTCTGGAGGGGGCTATTTACTGCTGAGCCTAATCTCTTCAGGATTCGAGGTGTGGTGACTTGATACAAGTAGGGCCCTAGAGGACCTACACCAATGACATGCTCGTGCTCTTCAAGCTCCTCGCTTCCTAAAGATGTAGGTGATGGGCAATGGGGGCTATTTTGGGCTTTGGAGGAGTTTCCAAACGCCTTGATGGTGATTCCCATTTGGCAAAGCAGCTCTCTCTTGGCTTCTGGGGGTCGCTTTGGAACAGGCTGTATTGCATCATGAATGCCGGGGTTGATCATTCACTACCCAATGTTCTTGTTATGGTTACGCCTATTTCATATCTCTCGTCCCCTAGTTCGTGCGCTCTTCACTGCTCTGCTCAGGAGGATCAAGATAAGGCACATCGGGCTTGTGGTTTAGGTGCATCTCTAGTTTGCCTGGTTTTCTCCTTCCAGCAGAAGAATCTATCTGGGACTGAGCACAGCTTAACCCTTGTATCTGTTGTACCTTTGGATATATCTGTAATGCCTTTGGATGTTTGTAACAATCTCATGTACTGGTGCTAACAGTTCAAAATGTCAATAAAGAACTTTATTGTCTCTGAATGGCTTCTGATTATATTCTTTCTGTTGAGCCTTGCATTTCATGCTCAGCTTTTTTTTTTACCTTCATAGCCATAAAACGAGCTCGGTAGCCTCCTAATAATTTATTATGTAACTCATATTAATGTTCGGATCTCCGTCTTCTTTATTGGGGGATACGCCCCTATGGTGCAACTCACCATTATGGTCAGATGACCATTATCTTTATTGGGGAAGAGCCCCTATGGTGCAACTCACCATTATGATCGGATGACCATTATTTTTGTTGGGAAAACGCCCCTATGGTGCAACTCACCATTATGACCGGATGACCATTATTTTTGTTAGGGAAGCGCCCCTATGATGCAACTCCCCATTATGGTCGGATGACCATTATTTTTGTTGGGGAGGCACCCCTATGGTGCAACTCACCATTATGGTCGGATGACCATTATTTTTGTTGGGAAAACGCCCCTATGGTCGGATGACCATGATCTTTTCTGGGGAAACGCCCCTATGGTCAGATGACCATGATCTTTGTTGGGAAATGCCCCTATGGTCGGATGACTATGATCATTGCTACGGAAACACCCCAATGGTCGGATGACCATATTCTTTACTGGCACATCATTAGTAACAACATATGAAATTTACTTGAATGATTCCGAATTTTATTGCAAGAATAAATTATTGCCATGATTTGTTGAGTAAGCATTAACAATCTTATTTGTGTTTGCCTCATGAGGCTTGGAAATAATTTCTACTTTGATTCAAGACACATGGAAACTTTGATTCAAAACAAATGGAAATTGACCTTACTGATAGAATTTTCGTAAATTTTTTGCATTCCAAGACCATGGTATGGGTACTCCCTCCAAAGTCTCCAAATGAAAAGCTCCTGGCGCCACTTGTTGGAGATTTTATACGGTCCTTCCCAATTGGGCGCTAGCTTACCCATTGATCTCGGATCGAAGGCTTCTATCTTACGTAGAACCAAATCTCCTTGGTGAAATTTTTTGAGTTTGAGCTTTGAGTTGTAATTGCGTGCCGCTCGCTGCTGGTGAGCTGCATTCCTTACCCGAGCTGTTTCTCAGATTTCCTCTAGTAGGTCTAAGTTTGCTTTTAACTCTTCATCAATAACTCCAAGATTGTAGAATTGCACCCTCATTGATGTTTCCCCTATCTCCACGGGGATTACTGCTTCTGTTCCATATGCCAACATGAAGGGTGTTTCACCAGTCGCAAGCCTTGTTGTCATTCGGTATGCCCATAAAATGCTTGGCAATTCCTTTACCCATAATCCTTTGGCTGTCTCCAACTTCTTTTTGATTCCATCTAGTAGAATTTTATTCATGGCCTCTGCTAGGCCGTTGGATTGTGGGTGAGCCACCGAGGTCTTTCTTAATTGAATTTCGTACTAATCACTGAATTCCTTGAATTTTTACTCAAATTGCTTTCCATTGTCAGTGATGAGATTTCTTGGAATTCCGTATCTATAGATGACTGAGTGGAGGAAGAATTTTCATAATTTCACTATTGAAAGCCTAAAATTACTGCCAAGGCTTCTGCCTCTACCCACTTGGTAAAGTACTCCATGGCCACAACCATGAATTGCCTACCTCCGGATGCCTTTGGGAAGGGTCCCAGGATATCCATGCCCCATTGCATAAAAGGTAATGGGCTGGAAATTGAAGTGAGCTCCGTGGCTGGTTGACGTGGGATTGGCACTTAAGGCATTTGCAGACAAAACTCATTGCTTCCTTATGCAGATATGGCCAGAAATATCCTTGTCTGATGACTTTGTGGGATAGTGCTATGCCCCTCAAGTGTTGTCCGTAAATGCCTGGATGTATCTCCCGTAGTACATATTCTACTTCAGATGGCCGGAGATACTTCAAATAGGGCATGACATATGCCTTCTTATAAAGTATTCCTCCTATTATTATGTACCATGCTGCTCTCATTCTTAACTTCTTTGCTTCTTCCTTGTCTGTAGGCAATGAGCCCCTTTGGAGATAGGCTATCAAAGGGTCCATCCAGCAAGGTTCCATTTCAATGGGCAGTATGTCCTTTGCTTCTTCTATGCTCGGTTTACCGGTCACATCTACGTACACAGTTCTACCGAGATTTTGAAATTCTGAGGTGGCCAGCCTAGAAAGTACGTCAGCTGAGGCATTCTGCGCCCAAGGTACTTGTAGTATTTGGAAGCTGGTGAACTCGGTAATTAGATTACGCACTTTGCTCAGGTATTGTGCCATGTGCGGTTCCTTTGCCTCATACTCCCCCTTGACTTGATTGACTACCAACTGGGAGTCACTGTGGACAATAATATTTTTACTATCAAACTCTTGGCTAAATTTAGACCTACAATTAGGGCTTCATATTCTACTCCGTTGTTGGTGGTTTGGAATTCAAACCTTAGAGCGTACTGCACTGAGAATCCTCCTGGATTTGACAGTATTAGGCCTGCGCCACACCTGCTTGCATTGGATGAACCATCCATGACCAAGGTCTAGGTCTCTGTCACCTCACCAGTCTCAGCATCTGGGGTTATCTCTTCCTCGGGTAGGGTGCATTCAACGACAAAATTTGCTAGGGCTTGGGCCTTAATGGTTGTGCGGGGCTTGTACTGGATGTCAAACTCCCCTAGCTTTACCGACCATGCCACCAGCCTCCCTGAGTGGTCATTTTTAGCCAGTATCTTCTTCAGAGGATGATTTGTGACCACTTCCATGGTGTGGGCTTGAAAGTAAGGTCTTAGTTTCTGAGCTGCCATTATCAGTGCATAGACATACTTCTCCACATTGTTGTATCTAGTTTCTGCATCTAGGAGCACCTTGTTGATGTAATAGATGGGTTTCTGTACCATCCATCTCCTCAAACCAATACTGCGCTCACCGCTACTGTGGTAATGGCTAAATAAAATTATAGAGTGTCTCCTGGTATTGGCTTGGTCAGGAGTGGCGACTGGGCCAAATACCTCTTTAACTCTGTGAACACTTGTTAAATCCGTGCCCAAAATCGGGTTTGAAATGCGATCTGACCACCGGTCTGGTTTGAACCTTTTGTGTAGAACCAAGAGTGGAGTACGCTCGTGAACTGTGGGTCATAATACTCAAGCCATCACATGAGATTGTCAACCGTGAAACAGGGGAAGTCCTCGAGGAAAGATCCACCGTCAGAGACAGGGGGAAAATCGTCCACGAAAGCATATTCTTGGAATTCCCTTAAGATAGGGATCCACGGGGCCCGCACCTGAATCGCCCTTATCCACTTAGCGATGATTGGGAGTAAGTCACTATCCGAATAATTCATGCCTATGCATGACCATTAATAAGCATAAGAACTAGAATGGGCTTGGGCTTAGGAGCTTAGTCTCTTTCTAATTGTAACTAGAACTTAGGACATGGGCCATGGGCCCAAGTGGATCCAATGGCCCAATGACTTAAACTAGACCTTGGGCTTATACCTAACCAAACAAGCTCCTAAACAAATGGACCTAAGGACTTGAGACTAACCAAACAAGACCTAATGCCTAGATGGGTTATTAAACACCCAAAACTACTATTTACCTCACATTACAATCCTAAATCGTGGAGAGGAGAGGAGAAAAAGAAAGAAGAAGAGGAGAAGAAGAAAGAAGAAGAAGAAAGAAGAAGAAAGAAGAAGAGGAAGAAGGAAGGAGAAGGGAGAAGTATGGTGGAGCACAAGCTATCATCATCAACCCTTGGTGAGTCTCTTTCTCTCTCTCTCTCTCTCTCTCTCTCTCTCTCTCTCTCCATCTCTCTTTCCCTAATTCTATTACCTAGGGTTTGAATCGGTTGAGCACACCTTGAGTGCTCCATCTACTCAATTAGAAGAGCCATTAATGGCAAATCCTTGATGCTTAACTATGAAGCACCTAACCCTACCTTAAACCCATTGATCCTTCTCCATTTATGAACCCTAAGTTGGGGATTTACCTCCATTTATGGGTTTTACCAACCCTCATGGAAGACCGTAGATGTGTGGGTTTGAGGGGTGTTAATAACATTGATTAAAGACCCTTTCAAAACCCCAATACCCAAACCCATGAGTTTTCTTTCCATATGTATTTTAATGGAGGAAAACCTAATCGATCATGGGGTTTACAAACCCATGTTGGGTGTGTGCTATGGCACCTTGGTTGGAGTTGTTCTCATGGCCAAAGAGACCCCTAAAAAAACCCCTAAGAATACCCCATTTTAGCCCAAGACTTTGGAGCTGCAAAACCATTCTCGGAATGGCATGAACAACAAGACTGGCACATGGACAGGCACATGCAAGTGCCAGTCCCTGAGAAACTAGATCTGCCGGTGGGAAGTCCGAGAGGGATAGGCACATGGACAGGCACATGGACAGGCACGTGATATAGCCTTGCTGTATGTGCCGGTCCCCTATTTTAGCCTTGTTTGATAACTTATGGGGCCCAACTCTTCTAGCCCTAAGGCACTAATCTCTCCCCACGTTGTACACTCTCTTTAGGTTGACTGACCCGGCTTGGGGGCGTATTAGTACGTGGGACAGTGTACTTGGCATCGAACGCCGATTTAAAGAGCTCCTTACTGACGATTGACTGAGAATCAAGGTGAGTGAGTTAAGCAAACGTCTTAATTTATGGAATGTTTGTGTGTCGTGTCTTGCGAATGTCATTCATGCATGTGTGCTATAATATATAATTATTGGTAAGATATAGGACGATATAAATGTTTAGATGTTGATAGGACTTTACATTCTTGTCTTGCGATATTATTTATTTTATTGCACTATGGTGCGAATGGTATTGGATAAGCAGTTATGGGACTCGGGTGCCGGTTGGTGCTGGACCTGGGGATTCCATAATATGGACTCACTCATGGCATGTAGATCTAGGGCTTCGAAAGTGGGATCCAAGTGCCGGTGGGTGCTGGGCTTGAGATTACCATACTTGAAATTGCATTAGAGTTGTCCATTGCATTAGGTGGAAACGGGATGGTGACCGACCGACTACCTTCGGTATTCACATCTCGTACTTGTATACGTGTATGGGCTAGAGGGGCGAGAGGATAGCCGGCCGACCGTATTTCGGTATCTATGGACTCGGCCTCTGGCCTATGCACATGCGTACCTCACTCATACAATAGGTGAATGCTGGCTAGGATAAATGTTTACCCAGTACTATGACCCTTACCGACAGGGGGTTAGGTGTCGATCAAATCCGTGGGTTCCGATCGTTATTCGGGTATACCCACCCGGGAAGTTCGGGCGCCAACCGTATTTTGGGCCAAACGCCAGGACGGGATTTAACTTGGGGGTTTGCGTATATCTCTTGGTGGAGACCGGTACGGCAGGCTTCCTGCGCGACTCGGGTTTGTCATCGCCGGTATACCATCCGTTTATGGTACCGATGTCGGGGATGCTACCTAAGGTGTTGTTATAGTACTATACCTGACTTAGTTGTGTGTTAGGTGGATTGGCTAGGATAAATGTTTACCCAGTACTATGACCCTTACCGACAGGGGGTTAGGTGTCGGTCAAATCCGTGGGTTCCGACCGTTATTCGGGTATACCCACCCGGGAAGTTCGGGCACCAACCGTATTTTGGGCCGAACGCCAGGACGGGATTTGACTTGGGGGTTTACGTATATCTCTTGGTGGAGACCGGTACAGCAGGCTTCCAGCGCGACTCGGGTTTGTCATCGCCGGTATACCATCCGTTTATGGTACCGATGTTGGGGATGCTACCTAAGGTGTTGCTATAGTACTATACCTGACTTAGTTGTGTGTTAGGTGGATAACAATAAAACTATACATCATCATTCATTCATATAGCATGATTGCAAATTGTATGTGATGTACGGTCTACCTTGGTGGTATGGGACACCTTGGTATCCGTCCATCATGTATGGTTTGCAGTCAACCCCATTCATCATTATTATTATTGTGTATGCTTGTGTGGCTTAGCCACTCATTGGGCTCAGTTGGAGCTCACTCCTCGAGGAAACATATTTTTAGTTGATGCAGGTACATTCGAGCAGGACGGCGCGGAGTTCAAGACTCCTGAAGAAGGTCATAAAGAGTGGTGGACTCCGGAGTATGAGGATCATGGACCGGAGTGCTACTGTGAGATGTGTTCCACGAGGGAACAGTGATTCTTGGCTGGTGGCCATCTTTTGATGCACTTGATTATTCATTTTTTTATTACAGGTGTATTCTTTTGATTCCTTTCATGATAGATGTATTATTTATATAGTAGGTAATACATAGGTCCTGATTAGAACGAATTGTACTTGAAGGGGTAAACTTGAATAGATAATATTTTATATGCTATCACCTAGCTTCTGCTAACTCTGATGTTATTAATATTAATCCTTTCTTTTTTACCTATTATCTGTCGTTGTGAATGAGTTAGTCTTGGGTACTGCATCAGTGATTCTGGTGGTTGGAGAGCGTAGTTATATGCTCCGATTGCATTTCCCGTGGTTCAGGGATGGGGGTGTGACAACACTGTTTGGCATTCTTCCATCCATTCAAATGTGAGCTTGGTCCCCTTTGTTTCTCTCTCTCGTGCTTGGTTCTTCAAAGCCTTGACGAAGGGCAGGCAGCGGTCACCTGAGGCCGAGATGAATCTCCCTAGCGCCGTTACTCTCCCAGTCAGCTCCTGCAATTCTTTGACTCTATCGGGGGGACGCATTTCCAGTATGGCTTTGATCTTTGCGGGGTTAGCCTCTATCCCCCTTTTGGAGACCATAAAACCAAGGAATTTTCCCGAGGTGACACCAAAAGCGTACTTTGCTGGGTTCAACTTCATCTTGCTTTTTTGTAAGGCTTAAAATGCCTCATCTAGGTCAGCAATATGGTATTCTGCCTATAAGCTTTTTACCAGCATGTTGTCTACATAGACTTCCATATTACGCCCTATTTGACTCTTGAAGATGTAATTCACCAGACATTGGTATGTGGCCCTAGCATTTTTCAATTCGAAGGGCATATGAGTATAACAATACGTATCCCTCCCAGCAATGAAAGAGGTTTTCAGAATATCTAGTTCATACATACTGATCTGATTATACCCTGAGCAGGCGTCCATGAAACTCAACATTTCGTGGCCCGCCGTTGCATCTATCAATATATTAATGCGAGGTAAAGGATAATAGTCTTTAGGGCATGCTTTATTCAGATCAGTAAAGTCAATACACATTCGCTATTTGCCGTTAGGTTTTGGCACCATTACAACGTTAGAAAGCCATTCTGGGTAGATGGCCTCCTCTATGGAATTGTAACCAAGCATCGCCCATTAGTTCTATACCCGATTCATAACTAGAAAGTTTCTCTGGTCCTTCGCTAATCGGGGTCAAAATTCTAGAAATTAGAAATGCCAAAATGGGAATAACACTTGATATTATTAGAAATGCCCAGAAAATATCATATTCGTGAAGCAGAAACATAGAAGCACTCCTAGGAATGTGGAAAATATACTAGATTAGTCCATTCGAACCAACCTTTAAAAGTTTGGTTACCTCCTCGATTACCTTTTCTTCCCGCTCTGGTGCAAGAGTCCTCTTCTTCTAAAATACTAGCTTGGCGATTGGATATACACTGAGCCTATGCTCGGCTAGCTCCTGGTCCACTCCTGGCACATCGGTTGCTAACCATGCAAATACATCTGCGTTGGCCCTCAAGAAGTTGATGAGGGCAATCTTTCGCTTGTCGACTAAGCCTGCACCAGTATATATGGTACGTTTCACGTCTCCTTCACTCTATGGGGATTAAATCTTCCACAGGCTCTATTCTTTCGTGCTCGGTGATGTCCCGATTATCATCTAGGTTGATCATGAGCATCTGTGGCTCCTTTCCCTTGGCTCTCAAGTATCCTTCGTAGCATCTTCGGGCGGCTATCTGACTTCCTCGGCACTCTCCTATACCCTGATCAGTTGGAAATTTCATTACTAGATGTGGGGTGGAGACGACTGCCTGTAAAGCATTGAGCTCGGGTCGTCCTAGTATTCCATTGTGTGTGGAATTTACTTTCACCACCAGAAAGTTCATTTTCACGGTAGCAAGCTTGGGTTCTGTCCCCACGGTTACCAACAACTCAATTGACACTTCAACCTATACTAGGGCCCCGTTGAACCTGTATAGGGGGATTCAACCCTTTTTAGCATCTTGGGTTTTAGAAGCATCTTCTCAAAGCGTCATAATATAAGATGTCAGCTGAGCTCCCGTTATCCACTAGAATCCTTCCCACCGTACAGTTGGTGATATTCATCTTGATTACCAGAGCATCATGATGGGGGGATTGGATGTCCGCCAGATCTTCATCTGAGAAGGTGATCTGGTGATCAGTCTTCCTCCTCTTATCTGGCATCTCGGTCTGGAGTATACTCCAAGCATGGTGTTTCCTGGAGTTGGAGGTTTCTCCTCCCAGGCCCGGTCCTCCATATATGGTGGCTATCTCTCTCATGGGTGCATTCTCTGCAGGTTATTTTCCTCGGGTATGGTCTTCTCTATCCTGACGAGCGGGTGATCTTTATCTTGGCTTGGTTTCCCTAGCACGATGATCTTGTCTTCCATCGTTTCTGCCCTTTTTGACAAATCGACCCAGGCACCCTCTTTGAATGAGTGCCTCAATCTCATCCTTCAACTATCTGCAGTCTTCGGTGTCATGACCGTGATCCTGGTGAAATCGATAGTACTTATTCTTATTGTGTTCATGTGTAGGTCTCACCATTTTGGCTGGCCAGCGCAGGTTCATCTGGTCTTTTATCTCGTTCAGGATATATGCTTGATTGTGGGTGACGGCTGTGTAAAAAGGGACGGGCTCCACACCGCCAGCCTTGGGAACCCATGTCCTCCTTTCCTCTTTCTTTCTTCTACCATCCTTCTCCTCTTTGCTGCGCTTTGAACCAGCCTCCCCAGCCTGGACATCTTTCTTTTCTTTGCCTTTCTTCTCAGATTTATCTTCCTTCACCTGCTCAGCCGCGAGAACCTCAGCCAGGTTGATATATTTCTCACAGCATGAGAAAAGCTCATACATATCTCCTGGTTCATCCATGATTAAGGATTTTTTCAGTTCAGTATCTCAGATTCTACTGCGCAACGCCTGAAACTTCACCACCTGGTCAAGATTTCACACTTCCAGGCCCTCCTTATTGAATCTTATGAGAAAACTCCTGCTTGATTCGCTGGGGCATTGCTTTATGGCCAAGAGGTTGGCTGTAGTTTTCTTATGGACTCTGCTGCTCAAAAAATGGGCCAAAAAGGCTCGTCCAAGGTCCATCAAATTGGAGAGGGAGCACAGCTGGAGTCGTGAGAACCACTGTCTTGCTACTCCCTTCAGTGTGGAGGGGAAGGCTCTGCACATTATGGCATCTTAGGCACCTTGAAAGATTAAGGACTTAAAGGTCTCTAGGAGGTCCTCCGGATCCGTGGTGCCCACATATTGTTCTATGGTCGGCATCTTGAATCCCTTAGGTAGGGGTTCTAGCCGAACGTCATCTGTAAACGCCAAGTCCCTGGTAAAGTGGAAGTTATGGTTGGGGGCTTGATTCTTCCCTCGCATGACCTCTTGGATCTGGTCTTGGAGTTCTAAGACTTTGTCGTTCAAGGCTTGTTCCACTTTGGTCATCTGAGAACCTTGATTCTTGGCGTTTCCCGGTAATTCTCTATTTCTTCGCTTGGTATTGTTTGCATTGTTGTGGTTCTCGCTATGCCCCAGGGAACGAGATCTTTCTCTATCTTGTGGTAGAGGCGGGGGTATTTGGATCCCCTGCAAGAAATCGTGCTGCATCAACATCATCTGCTCCATCTTGTCCTACCAGGGGGTCTGCAGTGCATCAAATTGTTCCATTGTCACGTACCATGGTGGATCTCCGGGAGGTCTCGGGTGAGATTCTTCCTGCCGTGATTCATTAACTTCAAGGATAGGATCATCCGCCACCTGGTGGGAACTAGTAGGCTGGCCCAAGGTTCCTCCCTGGGCGACAGCAGGAGGAACGGTGGGAGCGGTGGCAGCTGCAACGGCGGCTCTAGTGACTCTGGATTGATTTCTGGTTTTAATCATGGTGGGATCTTCGCAGGTCTCTGTTCTTCATTTCCCATAGACGGTGCCAAAATATTGTGCCAAGAATCTTGCCGGAGGAGAACCCTCTGGTAGTACAACTCTTAAGCTAGTCCTAGGATAGCAGAATTGGAAAAACGAAGATAGCTCTGCAAAGTTTTCTTGATTTCTTTATTGATCAAGAAGAATGAATCTACATGAGCGCTTAGGGCTCTTATTTATACAAGTTTGGGGTTCAACCCCTTTCCTTTTCAGTAACACCCCTTTTTTGGCGGGCTTGGATTAGGAAACTACTATGAAGGGCCATCTTCTCAACGAATCTCGGGATCTTGGTATACGTGGCACGTGAGATATGGTTAGCTGTACATCCCCAGTTAGAAGTTGTATAATTGCCTTAGTGGGCCCATCTTATCTGGTGTAACTGTCTCAAGCGTGGTTCTTGGAAGCCACATTTTGGAATTGGTTTGCTTGTGGTCCAAGGGAGGCTAGGTGTCAGGCGGGGATTGGTCATATGAAAAGTGGTGTATCAATAAGACTTCTTATCCAAGGAACTGTGGATGACTTGGCCAGCTTTTGCTTGTTAGAGAGAAAATAGGGGAAAGAGGATATCTCTTAGTTGATATTCCATTTCTTTCTCTCCCATCAAAGAGAAGAAACTTCCTCCTACATCTCTCCCTTTGTCATCCTTGAAAGAGAAAAAAACCTTCTCCATCGGTTCCAACCACAAAAACCCAAAAACCATAACGAGCTCCATACCCTAATTCCCCCTCACCGCAATGCCAAAAGAACTCAAAGGAAAGACTGGCATTGGGGATAGGAGGTAGAGTTCATTTTTTGTGTAGGTTTTTTCGGGGTACCCCCAAAAAAGGGGACCTCTGCAATCTTTTATTACACACCCACCCATGAAAGAATCATAGAGTCATGGAACCGAAGAAGTGGGGGAAGACAGGCAGGGATATGTGTGAGTCAGCAATGTGAGCCCCACTGGTGGCTCCCAATTGGTGGGCCCCACTATCTTTCTTCGCACTAAATGCCCTATTGTTCATCTGATTCATATTCCTTAGAAACTAACCACACTAGGATATCGTGATCAGTAAGATTGTAGAAAGAATCAATAGGCTCCAGTATCAATTTTTTTTTAAGATAAGGGGGTGAGTTCTTTCAGAAAATACTTGCTGCTCTCCTATCCAAATCCCGCGAGTGACTAAGCGCGAGACGAGCCATAACGTAAGGGGCGAATCTACTCTTGGTAGAATCGACCTCAAGTAATTCATGCTTAAATGGCCAAAGGCGAGATAGAAAGTCATTTTGAGTCATACCATCCACGCCTAAAAGCATGGCTCGATCCCCCATGCATAGAGAGAAGATATCCCACAGGAAAAAGACGGGGCATATCTTATAAAGAACTAAGGTAAGGAGGGCTTTTGCCCCTTGATAAATAACGGGCATTTTCATCTGCACCTTGCTCAACCATCATGTGAATTTATACAACTTTGACTTCTTCCAAAACACGTCAATCGTGCTTTTTCTTTTGTATTTCCCACTAAGAAAACCTTTTGAAGAAGGTTTGATTTTGATTTTTTTTTCCTTGAAAGAACAAAGATGTAAGTGGATCGATTGGATTTATTGGTTTTTATTTGTTAAGATCATCTGCACAGAGCTGGGCCTTTTAATCATTAATTTTTTTTCTTGTAGTACTAAGTTGATTTTTTTTTGTAAGCGCACTAAGTTGATTTACATTCATTCAATTAAAGGGTAATATCGTCTTCAAAATTGCTATTGGGGAGGACATTATCATTATTCAAAACCAAGGGGAGGGGGATGATATTTACCCCAAAAAAAATTGGTATGTTTAGGTTTTTCTCGGCCTTAGCCACGCGGCCAAGAGCTGGCCTAGGCTCCCCCCTCTCTCTTCTCTCTCGGCTGCTGCCACCATGCACAAACACCATTTAAAAAAAAAAAAAAAAAACAAAGGTGGCCAGGTTTTTTTTTTAACCTTGATTTTAGGGTTTTTGGGAAGGAGATGGGTGAAGTGGGAATCCTTTCGCCCACACCCATTCTTTTTCCTTAATTGGGCTATAATTGTGTTTGTGTGCCCAAATTTTAATTGCCCTTGAGTTTTTTAATTATGCTTTAATGCGTTTGGCAATAATTCTTTTCTTGTTTCAAATTTCTTAAGAAATTTCTTGAATCAACTCATTTTAAGAAAATAATATTTCTTATTTGGGGATTTTTGAAACCATGACATTCAAGAAAAGAGATGTGATTTCTTTGTTATGTATACATCTCTGTTGTGAGGGTTTCTTGCTTTGGGTATTTATGAGTTGTTCTGTTTTAGTGGTGTTATTGCCCACTAGCAAGAAATCCATGAGAAGAAAATGGGAGAAAGGGAGTCATCCCACATCATCCCATATTTCGGAGAGTGGAATATATTTTGAGATGTTTACAAATAATCAAGATGTTAATAATATCTTCTTGTGGCGGTATTGGTTTTCTTTCACTCGTACCGTTAGGAATGCGATGTCAAATCCCATCTCATGCAACCCCTGTTATATTTTTTTATATTCTATAGAATGGAAAATTAATTGGTGCTTGTGTAAGGGATATGTTTTTGTGTATGTGCGATAGAGTTTGTATTTGAATGTGATACAAAGTGTGGTGTTCCCTAGTAGTGATGTAGGAGCATTTTTCAATGTACAGAGATAGTTGTAATTTAAATTTTATTTTTGAGAAGCCTTGTAAAGGGAAGCTACTGTACTACGTATCACTTTCTTGTATTGACTCGGCATATAACTTCAAGTACCAATTTGGGTCTCTTATGTGGGACCCTTGTGCACCCGATATATGGCGTATTATTATGCAGTTTGGAGATGTCTTTTCCTCATTGACTTTCTTTTGTTCGGAATCAGTTAAAATTTTTTGTTCCTAAGTCCACACACTAGTGAGATTTGATTATGAGCTTAACAAAATTTTTCATCTCACTGTGTGGAGAAGGGAACCGTTAATTTTAATCAAGTTTCTTGAACAAAAATTTTACATGTGTACTTATTGTCCTCCTTGCATATTATGTAATGTAGTGATGGCTATCAAGACCGTTGTTGTTAACCTTAACCAAGGCAATAAGTTGGATGGCACCAACTATGACATTTGACATTGTAAGATTCAATTCTTACTGAATGAACAAGAATGCCTTGAACACCTAACCACTGAAATGGTAAACCCGATGAGGGTACTACCATTCGTCACGGTCAAGACAAAGAGGACTATGATGCTTGGTTTAAAAAGGATTGTAGTGCATGCTTCATTATGTTGAGTTGCATGCACGATGATCGTATCGGCCAGTACGAGAAGTGCAAAACTGCTAAGTTCATGTGGGACAAGGTTAAGTTAGACTGTGGTAGTATATCAACTATAAGGTTACGGGACATGACCTTAAAGTTTGAGATATACCGTAAGGACCCCAAGCACAACATGACTGAACACCTAAGAGTTATGATGGACATGATAAGAAAATTGGATGATGCTGGGGTAAATCTTACCGATGAGCAGCTGGTTCAAGCCATCATAAGGACTTTACTTGATTCCTGGGCCCAAATGAAAATAGTTCTTACACATAACGACGGTGTCAAAACTTTTAATGACATCGTCGTTCATATGGAACTAGAGGCAGAGTGCCAAGATGCGACCCATGCTCAAGAACTTGTCACCCAAGCGGGGCAGCACAAGACCTCTGGGTCTAAGAGAAAAAGACAGAGGAAAGCAGGGAATCAGGTGCAGGCACAGAACCAGGCACCAAGTGGAAGCAAATCCGCCAAATGTAAATGTGATAAGCAAGGTGGAAAAGATATCAAATTCTATAACTTCTAGAAGATGGGGCACATCGTTCGTGATTGCACTGAAGCGAAGAAGGTACCATTTCTATCCCTCTCTCTTTGTACTTTTGTATGTACACATGTTTTCGTTGCCCATACCCAATCTGATTGGATTGTGGATACAGGAGCAACAAGACATATAAAAGAGTGCTTGAAGGGAAGAACGACATAGATACTTACAAAGTCATAAGGAGTCGACAGCCCGAGGTCCTCCTCGTGAAAAGTAGGGTGAGGAAGAATAGTTGCCATACCCGTTACTTAAGCGTCATTAAAAATCCATCCACGGAATCCAGGAATGTAAGGAATGTAATCTATAGCATGAGCTAGCTGATACCCGGATAATGGAGAGAAGAATCAAAAGAAGGACCAATAGACCCGGTTGCTACCTACTACACTCATGGTAGGACCAGGAGAAGGATTTGTGGGAGGAGCAGGGGATCGCCCAACATACTGGAAAGAGAGATATGAAAATATCAATATGACTAGGCCATGCACAGTTTAAGACTCGCTTGAGGGCCATCACTAGTCAAAGGTACACACACGATCTCTCTCATGAGTAAATCCTGATAGTTTGCTAATCTATCTAAAAATCCCTGAGCATCGAGTTCCTCCATCTAGATAACCATCTCTTTCTCTGAAAGATGCTATGGATTGTGCATCAGCTCAGGAGGAGGGTGAGGAACTAGTCGGACTTGAGACTCCGACCACTACCTATAGAAATGCTGGATAACCATCTGTTTCTCTGAAAGATGCTATGGATTGTGCATCAGCTTAGGGGGAGGATGAGGAACTAGTCAGACTTGAGACTCCGACCACTATTTGTAGACACGCTCTCCTAGGTACCAAGCATAGATATTATGGCCTTGGAAGAGAACTCGACAACAAGTCAACTATATCAGGGAATGTGGTAAGGGCAAAAGGGTTCCATTTGACCTGTAATCAAGGAAAATACATGTTTCAAGGGAAACAAATGTATCACTTGAAAGAAAAAGAGGGATAAAAGATGCTTACCGTGAAGTAGCCGACTTCATTCAACTACTTTCATGCTAAGGCAATGGGGACCCAATCGATACTTTTCTCTGAGCTATCGATCCCCACCTGCTGGTGCAAGGAAAGTAAGTCCAATCATCATCAATCAATTTTGGAGCTAGGAACCCTAGATGCTCATAGGCCCATGTCTGCACAAGAAAGAAAAATATCAGGAAAGAGACAAAAGAGAAAAGAAAAGAAAGACAAAGTGAGGAAGAACATACTTGAATAACAAAATTTTGATCATATAGTACCTCGATAAGTCCCTCAATATCCCGAACGCACAAGAGGTGAACCTACCTAATTTGGCCTAGAAGTGCGTGTGTGATCCATTTTTAAGCCCAACCCTTTTTCGGGAGATATAGCCTTCAAGAGAGAAAGAGAGAAATAGTCAATTCCCCTCCACTTGAGCCAGGGTTCTGCCAAAAATTTGTCAAAAAAGTTCATCCGAATAAGCTACAGTTCTGCCAAAATTTCATCAACAAATATCGTCCGAATAAGGGTTCTGCATAAAAGTTCGAATAATGGGGTTCTGCCGTAAGTTCGTCAACAAAGTCCAAGTCCAATCATCATCAATCAAAGTTCATCAACAAAGAGAGAAACAGTCAACCCCAAGAAGGCGCTCCTGACACCCGAATGTAGTAGTAATGAACATGACATTTATGTTTTTGTACCCCATCTAATTTCTTAAAGACTTCCGCTGTTAACGGTTATATTTGATGGCCAAAGTTTTAAATACTATAGAGTTTTGAGTTGCTTGCTCCAATGTTAAATAATTATGAATGGATGTGTCATTTGACCTGTAATCAAGGAAAATACATGTTCCAAGGGAAACAAATGTATCAATTGAAAGAAAAGAGGGATAAAAGATGTTTACCGTGAAGTGGTTGAGTTCATCAACTGCTTTCATGCCAAGGCAATGGGGACGCAATTGACACTTTTCTCTGAGCTATTGATCCCCACCTGTTGGTGCGAGGAAAGTAAGTCCAATACTCATCAATCAATTTTGGAGGCAGGAACCCTAGATGCTCATAGGCCCATTCCTGCACAAGAAAGACAAATATCAAGAAAGAGACAAAAGAGAAAAGAAAAGAAAGAGAAAGCTAGTGAGGAAGAATATACTTGTATAACAAAATTTGGATCATATAGGTTGATGGAACCAATGGGTAAGAGGTCCATCATCCTCAGAAAGTGGGCGTATGCAGCTCCGGCCCAGTCATACTCTTTGACACTATCATAAGAGGGGAAGAAGTGGACGAATTTGGCTAGCATCTCTCCCTTTAGGTTGCAAAAGAACACCTAGCCTATCATATAGTGTAATAAACTTCAAGCTAGTTGATCAAGCACTACCGAGGAAGAAGCATCGGTTAGCTTCTGGCCCTCCCAAACTGTTGTCAAAGCATGGAGAGAAATGACATCCTCCTTGACTAGTACCCCCAGCAGATCCTCAATGTTCCTAGAATCGGGAGGAAATTCTACCTCTTCCAAAATAGATGGGATGCCCCCAAAGTCAAGACCAGTAAGGGCATGAAAAGACAGGGGAGTGATGGTCATCTGCCCCACCACCAAATGGAAAGTGTGGGTTCCTAGTCACTAATGCTCGAAAAGAAGACGCACGATAGTAGGATCTATGACGCGAGCATCTAGATAGGTTGTATACTCAAAACCGGCTCTCTTAATTCGGTTCACGACTGCATCACAAAGGGATTTATACTAGTAATGTACTAGTTAAGGGAACTCATACCTCTTGCACTTAGTGGGTGAGGTAGCAGGAAGTATGAAAAAGAAAAGGTCATGGGACCATCATTGAAGGGTAATGGAATTATGATTTGATCTTCATTGATTTCCTCTCAATGGAGAGGTGGATATATATAATTACAGCATTCGTAGTAGGTGAGATTACATAGAGATTACATAAGATAATACATGATATGAAAACTGATTTTGTGTGATATGAGAATCCTGAGAATATTGTGTGAAATATTGTGTGAATATTATGTGCTAATCGAATATTGAGTTCCCAAGAATGGGAACTCCATATTCGGTCAATACATCCCCTCAAGGTGAAGGGGAGACTTGTCGCGCATGAACTGGAAGCGTGCAATGGGCAGTGCTTTAGTAAGAATGTCTGCTAATTGATCTGAGGTAGAGATGAACTGCGCAGAAAGATCCCTGCTAGCCACTCGTTCACGGACGAAGTGGAAATCGATCTCAATGTGCTTGGTGCGAGCGTGGAACACCGGATTTGCTGTGAGATTTGTCGCACCAAGGTTGTCACACCATAGGATAGGCGGCGACCTAGTTGGAAACTGCAACTCCTTAAACAGTGCTTCCAACCATATGAGCTCAGCGGTGGCATCAGCTAGAGCCTTGTATTCAGATTCAGTTGATGACCGGGCCACTATTTTCTATTTTCTTGATGTCCAGGAGATAAGATTCGGTCTAAGGAAAATGGCATAGCCCCCTGTGGCTCTTCTATCATTGTTGTTCCCGGCCCAATCAGCATCAGAAAAGGCCTGGAGTGCTGGATTGCATGATTTTTTCAGATATAACCCTGAAGTGGAGGTGCCCTTTAGATACCTGAGGATCCGTTTAACCTGTGACCAGTGTTCCTCAGTCGGACTATGCATAAATTGACACACCCTATTAATTGCGAAGGATACATCAGGCCTAGTTAGCGTCACATATTGGAGGGCACCCACAATCGATCTGTACTTTGTTGGATCGGTCATGGGTGCACCCCCTGAATCCGATGAGGTGGTGGACATTGGAGTCAAGATGGGCTTACAATCTATCATTCCAGCTCGGATCAATAGGTCCTGTATGTACCTGTTTTGAGATAATATCAACCCATGAGACTGGGGTATTGCTTCGATCCCCAAAAAGAAATGAAGAGGGCCAAAGTCCTTGATCGAGAATTTAGAAGGCTGGCCAAGAGTGTACTGACATATGCAGGTGTGTTACTTGTCACCAGAATGTCATCAACATATATTAAGCAGTACAGTAAGACACCCCCTTTCTTGAAGATAAATAGAGATGGATCTGTTCTTGAAGCCATGAAACCTTGGGCTATTAGAAAACTGGAGAGACGATGGAACCATGCTCTGGGCGCCTGTTTAAGACCATATAGAGACCGGTGCAATTTGCATACATGATTAGGCATGGACTGGTCCACAAACCCTGGTGGCTGTTCCATATAAACCTCTTCAGATAACTTCCCATGCAGAAATGCATTGCTCACATCTAGCTGTCTTATGGGCCATCCATGAAAAACTGCAATGGCCAATATAGCCCGAACTGTTGTGGGCTTAATAACTGGGCTGAAGGTATCTGTGTAATCGAGTCCCTCTTTTTGGTGGAACCCTTTTGCAACTAGGCGAGCTTTGTAACGCTCCAAACTGCCATCTGCCTTTCTTTTGATTCTGTACACCCATTTACATCCAACAATGTTCATATGTGAAGCCTTAGGCACCAGGGACCATGTCCCATTTTTAATTAAGGCATTGATCTCGTCTGCCATAGCAGATCGCCACTCAAGATGTTTATTGGCTTGGCTAAAACAGGTAGGTTCGGTTGATGGTGGATTTGCAGTGAGAAGAGCATGAGGGGCGGTGTGAGAGCGAAGACGCATTGGGTGTCGACGCTGTGGAGGTGGTGGCGGTGGATGGCTAGGTGATGGTGTGGTTTGGTGTGTGTTGGCTAGGGATGGTGAGGTATATAAGTCTTGGATTGGGCGTGTGCGAAGGGGAGGTGAGGGAGAGTGAGGGAAGTCTTGGGTGGGTAGGGACGAGTGCTCTGTAGGGGCTATTGTGGGTGGGGACGGTGGAGATAAAGGGGAATTTGAGGTGGACCGTGCTACAGGGGAAACAGGTAAGGGCTGGTTTTGTGGAGATTGGGCTGGTGGTGGTGGGCTTAAAAAAGAATTGGTAGGTGATGTGGGAACAGGGGCTGCAGCCCCAGGAGAAGGCTGGTAACCCGTGGGTGTGGGAGGAGGACCCAAAATGGATGGGTTTTTAAAGGGATAATTGGACTCATCAAATATGACATGGCGGGCTATATACATGCGGTCAGTGGCAATATTCAAACATCGATAAGTGGCATGGGATGGACTGTACCCCAAGAATACGTAAGGGAGGGACCTGTAGTCCATTTTGTGACTGTTATATGGCCGAAGATATGGGTAGCATAGACACCCAAAGATGCGTAGAAAGGAATAATCTGGTGCCTTGTGATGGATAAGTTGAAAAGGAGAGACATTATTGGACACACGAGAAGGCATGCGATTTATTAGGAAAATCGCTGTATCAAAAGCAAAGTGCCAATAATGTTTAGGAACTGAACTCTGGGCAAGGAGAGTTAGACCGGTTTCCACAATATGGCGGTGTCGGCGTTCCACAAACCCCTGTTGTTCGTGAGTGTGTGAGCGGAGACACGGTGAGAAATGCCAAGTTATTGGAAATAGTTGGGTAACGTCCTATACTCCCCTCCCCAGTCAGTCTGGATTGATTTAATTTTCCTAGAAAACAGACGTTCAACAAGCAATTGAAATGATTTAAAAACAGCAAATACGCCCGATTTTTGTTTTAAGGGATAGAACCAAATGTAATTAGAGCAATCATCAACAAATATCACGAAATAGCGATGGCCGTCTGAAGAAACAGTGGATGATGGGCCCCACACATCGCTATGAATCAAATCCAAAGGAAATAAGCTTTTAGTGAATGTTTCTTGGAGAGTCAATCTATGTGACTTCCCGAACTGACAAGTAGAACAAATTGAACTAAGCCATGTAGATCGACACGGTAAATTATTGGTTTTAAGCATAAACTTGAGAAGACTTTCATGAGGATGTCCCAACCGTAGATGCCACTGATCGATGGAAGAATTTTCAGCCACATTAACCGACGGACTAGGAGAAACTGAAGTTAGTAACTGATAAAGCCCGTCTTTACTCGGACCGGAGAGAAGAATGGTCTTGGTTGCCCGATCCTTGACAAGAAAATAGGAAGGGTGAAATTCAAAATAAACACTGTTATCAATAGCAAATTTTTGCACTGAAAGTAACGATTTTGAAATGGAATGGACATGGAGAATATTATTTAAATGAAAAGAATGGTTTTTAGAGGATGAAGGTAAATGAGAATAACCAATATTTTTAATGGGTAAACCCTTACTGTTTCCAACGTGCAGCTGATCCGCACCCCCGTAGCTGTCATAGGAAGACAAGGCATGGATATCAGGGGTTACATGGTGTGTGGCTCTGGTATCGGGATACCAAGTGAGAGCCGAAGAGGGTTGGAAAGGTGGCGGGTAGGTTGGTGTGGGTAGCAAAGGTGGCTGTGTATGATGGGCTATTGGAACATTAGATGGGTGGGTAAAGTGGATGTTTGGGTAACCAGGTTGAGTGGTATTTCGGTAATAACAATAGGCAGCAGTGTGGTTTGCTCTGCCACAAATGGTGCAAAGTAATCAACCACCGGAGAAGCCAAATCTGCCACCACGGCCTCGGCCAAAACGACTACCACCCCGCTGTCCATGCCCCCCACGGCCAGGGCCATGGCCAGAAGTGGGACTGCCATTATCTTGAGAGACAGTCCGTTGAACATTGTCTGCAGATGGGGTTGGAGAGGGTGGTGCAACATCATCAATTTGTAGTTTTTGGAAGGACCGTATGCTCTCATGACTAAGGAGCAGGCTGCTCAACTCCGAATAGGAAGGCGGTTCAGGCCGAGCAAGAATGGAGGGCACAATGCCCTGTAAATCGGGCAGCAAGGCTCGAAGAACATAAGTATTAAAGTCTGCTGGTTTGAGTGGATTACCGGTGGCAGCAAACTCATCGGCGATGAGTTTTGCACGCCGAAGATAGGTGCTCACAGTTTCATCTTGTTTTTGCTTGAGATTATGAAGAGAAGTGCTCAACGTCATGAGTCGAGTAGGAGAGGTCGACCCATAAGTCTGCTGTAAGGTGATCCATATGTCATGGCTTGACTCCTTATCAAGTACTGTGGAGTAAACTTCATCGGACAGGGATGCTAATAACATGCTGGTAATGGCAGAATCCTGCTGCTGCCAATCATCGACGCCATCACCTGATAGAGGGCAGGGCTTAGATCCATCAACATAGGAGTACAGCCGCTGCCCTTTGAGAAAGGCTGTAATCTGTTTCCGCCAAGCAAGGTAATTAGTGGGTGTTAACTTTATAGACACATAGTGATGAGCTGAAGGTAATGAATAGAATAGTTTTGCTGAAGAAGAATTGGTTGAATCTATGGCAAGAGAAGACGAATCTGAAAGGGAGGGAGAGGTCGCCATGAAGATACATCAAAGAAGAGAAGACGAAAGTAGAGAAAAAAAAAATATCAGATTGGAATGGGCGTGAGCCTTTTGGCTCTTGATACCATAATGGAATTATGATTTGATCTTCATTGATTTCCTCTCAATGGAGAGGTGGATATATATAATTACAGCATTCGTAGTAGGTGAGATTACATAAGATAATACATTATATGAAAACTGATTTTATGTGATATGAGAATCCTGAGAATATTGTGTGAAATATTGTGTGAATATTATGTGCTAATAGAATATTGAGTTCCCAAGAATGGGAACTCCATATTCGGACAATAAAGGGCAACAAAATACATCCGACTTTCCAAGAAGTAAAGCATGATAATCTTCGCATAAGAGGAAGTAAGACTTACCTGATCCTCCACTATATGTCCATAGATGTGGCGAACCGAATGTCGGAGAATGCTCCTTTGGAACAACTCTGCTTGTTTCTCAATGAATTTACAGCTTCCCATCCTATACTTCCATTTCCCGGTGGGTGGAGGCTTACACGAACTCATAATCAAGCGAACTAAAAAAAGTTAAAAAGCAATCGAGGGGTGGATCCAACAGGGCTTTGTCGCAAAAAAACCAAGTTAAGGAACCTCCACTTCCACTAATATAGTGAATATCCTAGGCCATCCATGGATACGTGGAATGGCCCAAGCCAATCCACAAATCCATGTTACCTTTTTGCATCCCATTTCAATTCATTTTCAATCGTTTTCCAACTTGTTTTGACCATTTCCCAGATTTCTTTCACTATCTTAAGTGATCATCATGATTGTTTCACGGTGCGTAGTTTTGCATCCAATTTTGATCATTTTCAATTGTTTTCTGAGTTGTTGAGTCTATTCTGACCATTTCTCGGGTTTGTTTTGCCAGCTTAAGCGATCATCATGACCATTTCCCAATGCATGGTTTTGTGTCTGGTTTCGATCATTTTTGACCATTTTTTGAGTTTTTGCATCTATTTTACCGTTCCCCAAATCCATTTGGTCATTTAGACAAATATCATTACCCTACATCGCTTTGCACTTTTTCGTTAACAATCCTTAGGGAAGGCAATCTGCATGGTTTTCAACCTTGTGGAAGGTAACCTACGTATTTCTTAAGCCATGTGGAAGGAAATCTACTTGTGTTTCAACCTTTGATAGGCAACTTGAGTGTTATTTTTTGGCTTTATTTGGGCCATGATTTTATTGATCAATTTTAACCGAGTTTGGATTTATCATATGTAATTTCGCATTGCACCTCCGTCACCCCTGAGCAGGGTGTCGCCAATACATGCTCTGGGTGACAAAATCAGATGCTCTTTTAACTTTTCCCTTCGGCTGACGCACAAGCCTCGACAAAAGAAGGGCATTCTGTAGACATTGAATTTTGTCCCCCCCCCAACGAAAACGACAATGGGATGTGGATTGACATTTTACCTCTTTCAAGAAGGACTGATCCACCACAAACACCAAGCTCACCCCGCCGTCCCCAATAAGGTTCTTATAAATGACTTTGAGTGCAAAATACTTGACATTAGCTAGTGGTGCAAAAGCAGCTTTAAAAAGACTGTCGAAAATCCACCCCAATACCGAAATGGTGTTAACACATGTCTTGAATTTTAAAATATTTTTGGACTAAAAAATGGACCACCATTTGTAGTAATGGATAGTGCTCAGAGATGAATCCAATTGTATATTACACTAAAAAAATATGATTTTTGGACGTAAATCGACGGCCAAAATCGAACCAAAAGCATCCGCAGAATCATAAAATGGACCCTAAATGGTGGTGCATGGATCCCTTAAGCCTCTCTTTTTTTCTTGATAAATAGGAAACCCCCACTTGTTCATTATGATCCAAATTTTCTAACTCCAGAGCCATTTTCTAAGAAGTTTCTCCTTGTTTTAGTATTATTTCGACACCCCAATGTCCCTTTCCCTTGTTGATAGTCCTTCGATAAGCCCCTTGATGTCCCGAATCCACAAGAAAAATGAACCTACTCAATTTAGCCTAGAAGTGCATGTATGATCCATTTTTAAGCCCAACCCTTTTTTAGGAGGTATAGTCTTGAGAGAGAGAGAGAGAGAGAAATAGTCAATCCCCCTCCACTTGAGCCAAGGTTCTACAAAATTTTGTCAAAAAAGTTCATCCGAATAAGCCGAGGTTCTGCCAAAATTTCATCAACAAATTTCGTCCGAATAAGGGTTCTGCCAACATTTTGTCAAAAACATTTGAATAAGCTGGGGTTCTGCCATAAGTTCGTCAACAAAGTTTGTTCGAATTAGTCGGAGCTCTGTCGAAAGTTCGCCAAAGAAGCAAGGAAATCTTCCCTTTCCGATCTTCGTCAAAAGCTATAGTTAGGTATGTCTATCCCTCAGTTCACTTTAAATTTGGCATAATGTAGGTTTTTTTTCAAGTAAACTATTTTTGTGTAAATATTAGTATTTGTATATTAACATAGCATGTTTGATTTTTTTTCAGTATTTTAAATGCATGCAATTTAATAGTATGTTAGCCTCGCATTTAGTTTAGGACATTTTGTTTTGAGAGAATATTTGACTCATATCTTAGCATCTAGTAGAAAGATCGACTCATTGGGCGGAGTGGGCTAAGTAAAACCGTCTCACCTTCATAACTTGACCTCTTACCCAAACTCTGGCTATACCATATGGAATCAATTGTAGCCCTATCCTTTAACTGGGATTTGGGCTACCCACATAGGGTTCTAGGCCCATAACAACCTAGGTGGCGACTCCTCTTATTTATTTTCTTTTAATTTTTAAGTCATGCTTCCCGCACCCCTTTTCCTTTTCATTGAGTAGCTAAAAAAAAGGGACCAACCCCAAGAAGGCGCTCCTAACACCCAAAAGTGTTTGTGCCCGCATTGTATCTACAAGCGACAGATCACCCACATAATAGACAAAGTTAAAGACAAAGAGTATCAGACAAAGTAATTAAATCACAGAAAGAGAATGATAGACAGACAATGCTTTTATTGTACATAGTCATGCATTCCACCTATTGCATGATCAGACATAGTATTATAGATTGATAGTTATCATAGTAGCATGTCATGGTATCATTTGCACAACATATTATGATTATGAATTGTATGCTTTCTCGTTGGGCTACTTAGCTCACCCCACAAATATCATTGTTTTTTCAGAGCATACACATGTTGAGTGTCAGTGCGCCGACTGTGTCAGGAGAGCTAAAGGAAGGGGAGTAGCTCCTTCTAAGTAGATGATCAAACACAAAGCCAGAGAGTAGTGATAGACCTTTTGGTGTTAGATGTATTTTGAGATACACTTGTGAAATGCATATATTCAGAATAGTCTTTTGATGTATATGATAGCAAATCCTGATATGTAAACAGATGCATAGTACAGTATGATGGCTTTTCCCAGATGTACACAAGTATTTTATGAAATATTTATGGAGTTCCCACTGCAATATGTTGATGTCTCTAATACATATGAATTTTGATGTATGTTTTATAGTTTTGCACATAGTAAGTAACTGACTTAAAACAATATTTAACAGTGGTCCGTGAGGGCCAGTACCATTACCCCAGATTTGAGGCATTACACACTGGCCTTAATTGGCACCCACAATCATAGGTATACACATCGAATTGGGGGGGGGGGGAGTTGAGGCAAAGACTGTAAAGAAAAAGTAACTTATGGAATGACTGATTAACAATGGAACTATGTTCACCTATGATTAAAAATCACAAATGTTGATTCATAAGTTGCTTATGTTATATGGAATGTTTTGTAAGATGATTGAATGCTATGATCCAACGCAAGAAACTTGATTCTTACACTTCATGTTTATATGAAATATATGTTACTATGATTTATATCACTACTTGGTTGTGTATCTTGCTCACTAGGCTGTATAGCTCAGCCCAGTACTACTTCATGTTTACATGAGATCAAGGATTGAAAGACAAAGGAAAGGGAGTTGCTGAGCAAGAAAATACCAATTAAAGGATCTGACCTTTGTTACCTTTGGGTGTATATAAGGTCGTGTAAAGTTAAGAAATTGTGTTGATGCTATGTTTTATTTCTAGACTATTTTAGATGCCAACAATATCACTGCTTATTATGAGGGTTTTAGTTGGGGAATTATGTTAGTAATGAACATGACGTTTATGTTTTTGTACCCCATCTAATTTCTTTACGACT
Source organism: Telopea speciosissima (assembly GCF_018873765.1). Taxonomy (NCBI): domain Eukaryota; kingdom Viridiplantae; phylum Streptophyta; class Magnoliopsida; order Proteales; family Proteaceae; genus Telopea; species Telopea speciosissima. The sequence goes on from NC_057920.1 coordinate 47,441,773, forward strand.
TCCGCTGTTGACAGTTATATGTGATGATCAAAGTTTTAAATACTAAGGGTTCTGAGCTGCTTGCTCCAATGTTAAATAATCATGAATGAATGTCACATTTTTCCTATCCGGTCCGAGCCGGATTTGGTGTCATGGGCACCACTAGGTCTAGGTGTGTGGTGTCGTGACATCTGGGTCATACCTAGATACTAAATTTTTTCATGATTTTTCCATGTTCAATGGGGGAGGTGTGGTTGGGCTGGCTTCCTGCTGATGGCAATGCTGAAGGTGGGTCCATTACTGCGAGTTCTTGTCCGGGTATCTTTTTATATCCCTCTTTTTATTTCATTAATTTAATACATCTCTGATCTTTAGAGAAAAAAGAGAAAGAAATAGGAGACATGGAAAGGTGGATTTATTATAGAATTCTGAAAATAAACAAACATGCATGAAGATAAATTGCAAGTAAATATAGTAGTCATACTCCTACACAATACTCAAGCCCAAAAGATTGGCATTATTATCTTATCCCTGCTTCTTCTGGGTAAAGTCTTTAAATCGCTCTTCTTCCTTCTCTTTCTGTCATTTTAATCATCGTGGGTTTCATTCCGTCCCATATTTGAGTTGGGAATTGGAGGAGGAGGAGTCGAGGGTTTATGTCGCAGCTTCCTAATATTTAAATCTGCAAAACAAACAATCCATAGTCAACCAAACGATTCCTATCTATTAAATCAAGTTCTATTCTCTGTTTTTAAAATTTTTATTTTTATTTTGTTTTCAAAACTGAAAGTTTCTATAAAAAATAAGAACCTGATTATATTCTCTTTGAAAACCTATAGGTTCAAGCACAGAAATAAATATTTGTCCTCTTCGCTAGTTCAGAAAACAAACAAATGAAAAGTTTCATATTTTAGTTGTGACGATAAATTGATTAGTTGGCTAGATAATTGGTGGTAGAAATCAAATCCATAAATGTAATTAAAACTGAGGCTACATTTTTTATTATCCATAAAACTAAGGCTTTTGGATGGGGAACACTAGAAAAGGTTAAGATTTTTAATTTGAAAACTGATCAAATATTTTGGACATCCAAACTTAGACTAGATTATAACTACCCATACCTGCAGAAACCATTCCCAACTGCATCTGCATGAAGAAGATGACACAGATAAGGACTACCAGAATGAGGGAACGAGAAAAGGAAGAGTGATACTGAATTCTTCAAGAATTCAGAATCTAAGAGCTAACGCAGGGGAAAAACAGAGAGAATTAAGAAAGAAGGGGTTCTCCTGTTTCGAGCACAAGAGCAAGCTCCAGAATTGGGGAAAAGAAGGAAGGAATTAAGAAGTATTGTATTTCATATCCATCTACACGTGTTGGGTCTGTATATATACCCTTACAACCAATTTCTTTTACAACAACAACTGTCCTAGCTGAGCTGGAAGAATCCTTCTAAATGAACCCTTCTAACCACTTGGGTTTACGCAAGCCTTCTCTGGACCTGAGTTGTATGGTATCACCTTGGACTCCCTCCTCATGTTGACTAGACCCATGATCTATGGTCTGGATTGTATCATTTCCACCCCCACGGGCAAACACCTTGTCCTCAAGGTGAAAGGTAGGATAAGACTCCCTTAAAACAGAGACATCCTCCCAAGTTGACTCTTCCAAGGGAACTCCTTGTCATTGGATAAGAAGTTGAGGTATCCATCGACGTTGTCGTAAAATTTTGTGGGAATCAAGAACCACCGCCGGCTGCAAAGGTGGAGTAGTACACCGAATGTCCTCAGGCCAGTCAGGTTGGATCTTGGAACCAGAGGGAAGTTCTAATTTATATGCGACTGCTCCAATCTTATCCAGAATTTTGAAAGGACCATAGTACCGTTTAGCTAACTTTTGAGAAGGCCGCCGTACCACTGAAGTCTGCCTATACAGCTGTAGCTTCAAAAGCACTAAATCATCAACCTGGAATTGTAATTCAGTTCTTTGTTTATCAGCATTGAGCTTCATTCTTTGTTGGGCAGCAAGCAAGTGTTGACGAAGTAGGCCCTTGATTTCCTCCCTAGTCATCAGATCCCTGTCCAAGAGAGGACCCCCGGCAATAAGTTGGAATGCATGGTGGAGGTCTCCCATAGAGGGCTTCAAACGGGGTCATTCCAATAGAGGAGTGAAAAGCCGTATTGTGGTGATACTCTGTCAAAGGCAGAAACTGAAACCAAAGGTGTGGTTTAGCAGCAACAAAACACCATAGATATTGTTCAAGACATCTATTAACGACCTCTGTCTGCCCATCAATTTGAGGGTGGTAAGCAGATGACAGTTTCAACTGTGTGCCATGCAAAAGAAATAGCTGCTACCAGAATTTACTCAAAAAAATAGCATCTCTGTCACTAACAATGGACTTTGGCATGCCATGTAATTTGCAGACGATATCCAAGAACAAGGCTGCCACCTTAGCAGCAGTGTAATGCGATGGTAGGGCCCCAAAATGGACAAACTTTGTATATCGATCAACCACGACCAAAATGACTGAGAACCCATGAGAGGAGGGAAGATGAGTTATAAAATCCATACTGATATCCTCAAAGGCTTGTTCAGGAATTGGAAGTGGCTGTAACAGGCCATAAGGAGAGTGATTGAGTCCTTTGGACTGCTGGCAGGTGACACAGTGTTGCACAAACCTCTTAACATCCTCCTTGAGTCCTTTCCAGTGGAAATTAGCCGAAATCCTCAGATAAGTCCATAAAATACTAGCATGACCTCCAGCTGGAGAACTGTGAAACTCGGAAAGAAGAGTGTGTCGTAAGGCCGCATCATCCCCTACAAATAATTTTCCCTTATAATATAACATGTCATTGCGAGTAGACCAAGGCCAAGCAATTGCAGCGTCTGAAGTGCATTTTGTGATGAGTTCTTGTATCTGGGGATCAGTGCGATGGTTAGCTTTAAGATCATCAAGGAATTTAAAATTCAGTAATGATATAGCCATGAATGTTGCTAGAAGACAATCAGCTGTGTCTCTCCTAGAGAGTGCATCGGCAGCCTTGTTGTCAGGGCCTGGTTTATAACATATCTCATAAGAATAACCAAGCAATTTACAAAGGTAATGTTGCTGTTCAGGAGACTGGACTGTACTGGACATAAGCCCTCTGAGACTTTGCTGATCAGTCCGGATAATGAACTTAGAACCTAAAAGATATTGTCTCCATTTGGCCACCGCACATGTAATCGCATAAAGCTCTCTGATATAAGTAGATTTCGCTTGCATTTGAGGCGACATTTTCTTACTGAAAAAAGCAATAGGATGAGAATTTTGCATTAATATTGCTCCAATGGCCCTCCCCGAAGCATCAGTCTCCACAACGAAAGCAGAAGCAAAATTGGGAAGTTACAAAACAAGGCTTGAACACAATGCAGCCTTCAGCTGTTGAAAGCTGTGTTCTGTAGTTGGGGTCCATTTATAAGCATTCTTCTTAAGGAGGTCTGTAAGAGGAGAAGTAATTGATGCATAGCCTTGTATAAATTTTCGGTAATAGCCCATGAGACCCAAAAAACCCCACAGCCTTTTCACTGTAGTTGGGGCAGGCCAGTTAGCAATGGCATCAATTTTCTTTGGGTTTGGTTGTAACCCTGTAGAACTGATTATATGGCCCAAGTAACCAATAGAAGACTGAGCAAAGCTGCACTTGGAGAGCTTGGCATAAAATTGATTCTGCTGTAGGCATTGCAAGACCAAAGCTAAGTGTTTTGCATGATCTTCCACCGTCTTGCTATAGATCAGTATATCATCAAAAAATATAATCACAAATTTACGAAGATAAGGCTAAAAAATTCTGTTCATAGTTGCTTGAAAGGTACTTGGGGCATTTGTGAGGCCAAATGGCATCACAAGGAACTCATAGTGGCCGTGATGAGTTCGAAAGGCAGTTTTTGGAATGTCTGCAGTATGCATTCGTATTTGATGATAACCCGATCTGAGATCTAGCTTAGAAAACCAAGTTGCATCATGTAGTTCATCAATTAGCTCATCGACAGTAGGGATAGGAAATTTATCTTTGATTGTTACATTGTTTAGAGCTCTGTAATCAACACAGAATCTCCAACTGCCATCTTTTTTTTTTACTAACAGCACAGGGCTACTGTAGGGACTGACACTCGATTGGATGATCCCATCTGCAAGCATATCAGCCACCATTTTCTCCATTTCAGCTTTCTGATAGTGAGGGTATCTATAAGGTCTAATAGATACAGCCTTTGACTGGGACTCAAGTGAGATCCGGTGATCATTTAGTCTCTGAGGAGGTAATATGTTTGGAGTATCGAATACAGACTGGTGAGTGTCAAGAACAGTTTGGATGAGTAAAGGAATATGGGCTGTAGTGGCTGAGGCGGTGGCATCAAGTGCGTAATAACCCCAAAGCAGAAAACACGATGCAACAGTGTGAGCAGTAGAAAGTTTCATGAGTTGATTACAGGTCAAAGGTGAAATTGTATGGCACTGATCTGCTGTAATCACCACCAATTTACCCTGCCACATAAACTTCATAGTAAGGTCCTTATAATTAGTTGCAATGGTGCCCAAAGTCTCCAGCCATTGAACCCCGAGAATAAGGTCTGCACCATGGAGAGATAGCACAAAGAAATCTGTGGTGAAGCAATGTTCATTCAAATTAAATGAAACATTTCTGCAGATACCAACACAAGTCAAATGCTCCCCATTGCCTACTTGAACTTGGAAGGTACTTGATGGCGTGACTGCCAAACCCAAGAATTTAGCAGTGTGTTCTTGAATAAAATTGTGCGTGCTACCCCCATCTATTAGCACCTCAACACTGGAGTTGTTGATCCGACCTTTGAGTCGCAAGGATTTAGGGGACCTATGGCCCATTAAGGCATGTAGACTGATTGCTAGATCAGAATTAGGTTCTTGTGATTCCTCAATTTCATTGGGTAACACCTCATCCATGAACTCATCACCCTCTAACAGCAAAAGAGTGGACCGACCTTTACACCTGTGACCCACATGGAACTTTTCATCACAATTAAAGCAAAGGCCCTTTTGCCTCCTTTGCTGTTGCTCAGCCTCTGATAACCTCCTTATTGGTTGTTTGGGAGTCTAATTAGAAATTTGGGTGGTAGGACCAGGGCCCAAAATTGAAGGCAATGGATTGATAGATATTGGTTTCTGCTGCTAGGGTTTAGCATAAGGTTTGAAATCAAGGAATTTGTCCTCCTGCAATCTAGCAAGATCCAGGGCCTGTTGCAGAGAATCAGGTTGTAATGCTAGGACCTCTCTTCTGAGCATTGGCTTGAGGCCAGAAATGAAACAACTCTTTAACATATCATCACTGAGGCCATAGATACGACTAGAAAGAGACTCAAACTTAACTTGATAATCCAAAACAGTGGTTTCTTGAACCAGTTTGGACAGGGCCCCCTTAAGATCTTCATATCTTGAAGATCCGAAACGGATTTGAATCCCATTCACAAACTTAGTCCAGGTATTACATTGATTACTATGAAATTTCCATTGGAACCAACTACAAGCAGGACCGTCTAAATGAATAGATGCAAGTTTAACTTTCTGATTCTCAGGTATATCATGATAATCAAAATATTGATGGACTTTAAACAACCAGTCAACAGGATCACTATTAAGAAATCAAGGAAAATCAACTTTAATACCTCTGTTGGCACGGTGAAACTGCTGAAGACGAGGACGATGATCATCTGGAGTGAAAGTACCCGTAGGACAGTCAAACTTAGAAGCTATCATCTCCACCAATTGTTGCTGAAAGGACGTATTAATGGCTTCCATATCCTGACGAATCCAAGAACGGATCCTCTCTTCATCATCTTTCTTTGATTCAAGAATGAGCTCTGAGCATTTAGTCACGATCACATCCATTGAAAGATTTGCAGACCTCTCCTTTGATCGCAGACTTTCTGCCATGGTTAACGGCAAAGTTGCAAATCAATGAAAGCACCAATGATACTGAATTCTTCAAGAATTCAGAATCTAAGAGCTAACGCAGGGGAAAAACAGAGAGAATTAAGAAAGAAGGGGTTCTCCTAGCTGAGCTGGAAGAATCCTTCTAAATGAACCCTTCTAACCACTTGGGTTTACGCAAGCCTTCTCTGGACCTGAGTTGTATGGTATCACCTTGGACTCCCTCCTCATGTTGACTAGACCCATGATCTGTGGCCTGGATTGTATCAGTTATTCTCAGCACCTCGCCTTCGTGCACATCGTTCCTCTGCCCCTTCACACTGCCCCTAACTATTAAACAAAATATATATAGTTAGAGAGAGAAGTAAAAAAATAAAAAAAAAACAACTATTAAACTTACTGCCCGTAGGCTTTCTTCTTCTTCTTCCCAGCAATGTGTAAAACAGAAATGAAGAATTAGAGAAAGAGATCAGAAATTGAAGGGGGAAAAAAAAAAAGAAAACTTAACAAAACTTACCGTAGGCTTTCTTCTTCTTTTTCTTCTCCTCCTTCTTCTTCTTCTCTTGTTCTTCTTCCCAGCAATCTATAAAACAGAAATGAAGAATTAGAAAAGGAGGTTAGAAATTGAGGGGGAAAAAAAAAAGAAAACATAACAAAACTTAATGCCCAACAGCTTTCTTCTTCTTCTCCTCCTCTTCTTCTTCATCGTCTTCTTCTCTTCTTTTCCTTCTGTTTGTCAACAAAAACTTGAAATGAAGGAGTACGAGGGCGGGGAATGAGAGCGGGAAAAGAAAATTTGGGCGGGTTTTTGGTTCTTGAAATTTCACTAATGGCTGCGGTTTTGTATAACTATGTCCATATATTGATTTACGTGTTCATCTTTAATTGGTCTATGTTAACCCCAAATTAATCAGAGTTTTAGGGAAAAAGATTCTGATTCGAGAGCCATCATTGGCTGACAATGATGAGAGTTAGAAAATTGTGAGTGGAGGATGGAAAATTGAAAATTATTAGTAATATGTGTGTATGTATGTATGTATGTATGTATGTATGTATGTATGTATGTATGTATGTATATATATATGTATGTATATTCATATATTTGTATATAAATATGTAAATAAATAAATAAATATATATATATATATATATATATATATATATATATATATATATATATATATATATATATATATATATATATATATATATATATATATATACTAATATATAATTCTACCAAAAAAAAGTATATATATAATTTATATGTATGTATATCTTTTAATTTGGTAAAGTATTGATATATCTATAAAACAAAAAGATAAATATTTTTGATAAAATATTTTTCATATATAAATATATAGGTAAATATATATGTATGTAAAAGTACATATATTTATATAAAATATTATTTCATATATATCTAAAATATTTTTTTCATATAACTATATCAATATATAGTTAATTTTTGGGTAAAATATATAAATATATAGTTATAGTTATTATAAACCAAAATTATGTATCTATATATGACCACAATTTTTAGAAAGTGTGGCTACAAGAGTGGTAGTTTAACATGGTTTATAGAAACCGTGGGTAAGGAACTAGTTAATGACTATGGTTACCAATAACCGTGGATAAAGAATGACATGTTACCACAGTTCTTAAAAACCGTGGCTAAATATTGGTATATTACCACAGTTCCTAAAAACCGCGGTTAAAAATTGATATATGACCACGGTTATGTAAAACCGCAGCATATTTGCAACCCCAAAGTACATTTTGCCGGGTTTGTTGGAAACCGTGGCTACATAGTATCTTTCGCCGTGGTTTTTGACAACCGCGGCTATAGACCTCGGGCCAAGTGTGGTTTTTGAGCACTTTTTTTGTAGTGTTGGTATTGGTTCCAGGAGATTATGGATCGCATCGAGTCTACTAGGCCTTTGCTCTCCTTCACCTTTAGCGAGGGGAACAGGGCAGCAGACTGGTTGGTCAATTTAGCTTATGATTCAGCTTCTGACATTTATTTTAGTGGAGGGATGAGTCTCCCTCTAGCTCTTTGGCGGATTACCAGAGAGGATGCTCTAGGTTTGCTTGTGTTAAGGAATTAGCCTTTTTTATTTTTGCTTGGGTTTGCTTGTAAGGGCCGTGAGCTTTCTTGTTTGAGAGTAGAAGGTTTAATATCTTTTGGGCCGGGGTAAGGCGGGTATGTCCCCGCTTGTATTCTTTGTTATTCGTTGTTTGATCTTTAATAAAATCGTAGGAACTGATCCGGGTCCTAGATAATATTCGACTAAAAAAAAAGTGTCCCTTCAAAAAAAAAAAAAAGTCAAAGGATATGTATGATTGACTTTTTTTCATTAGCTACATCACCCTCACTCGGAAAAAATAAGGTGGCATGTCAAGACAAACATGAACTGCCTAAAAGATCGACCTTAATTTTCCATTGAAAATTTTGGACCATTCACATTACAAAATACAAAAGATATTTTTATTAGGTGTAAGTGGATCATATAATATCTTATTGAATGGTTTAGAGAGAAGTGCTAGTGCTCCCATCTGCACATCGGTTTGAGTTATTGACATATGAATTTAAATCAGTACACGTAGTGGGAAGCATGATAGGAGATCACTTTTTTATTTTTTTGTCTAATTGTTGGTAAGGGCAGGCCCAGGAGACGGGTCAATCAATAATAAGTAGCTGAAAAGCTCTAGGAAAGGAGATGTGTATGTCCTTGGCATAGTAGAGGATATGGGTATCTCTTCCTTTTCTCGTTGCCTCAGTCTGGTAGTCCTTATATGTGTCATCTTCTTCATGCAGATGCAATTGGGAATGGTTTATGCAGGTATGGGTAGTTATATTCTAGTCTACGTTTGGATGTCCAAAAAATTTTAGCCCCAGGATCAGTTTTCAAATTACAAATCTCAACCTTTTCGGGTGTTCATCATCCAAAAGCCCTGGTTTTATGGATTTGATGCATTTCATCAACTGAATGTGGTAGTGTACACATTTCAACCACTAATCATCTAACTAGTCAACTAATCAATTCATCGTCATAGCTAAAATATGAAAATTAAAATTTCAGTTTATAGAATTGTTTTCCTTGGTTTGTTTGTTTTCTGAATTGGAGAAGGTGTTATGCGTCTAATGGGATCCCCTCTAGTGTATGGGTGCTAGATAGGGCCAACCTAGTATGGGATAAGTTAACGGGCTTGATTTAACGCATTCCATCAGCTTCGGAATAGAGTGAAAGCTGTCAAGAAAGGGCTGGACACCACATCACGGGTTTAAGTCATGGAAATGGCTACCTGGAGTAGAGTGAAAGCCATCAACAAAGGGCTACTTGCCACCAAAAAAACACCCTGTAACAGATTGGAGCCGTTTGAAAAGGGCTACCTACCGCTAGAGTAACAGCTACCTAGAGGGCTTGATTTAACGCATTCCATCAGCTTCGAAGCTTTTGACGTATCGATCAAGTACCTAACAGAAGAGGACCGATATTTCTTTCTATGCTTGAACCTATAGTTTTGGAAAGAAAATACAGTCATATTCTAATTTCTGCTGGAAAACTGCATATGCTTCAACCTATGAACTTGCTTGATAGGAATTGTTAGGCTGACTATGGTTTGTTTGTTTTGTAGATTCAAATGTAAGGAAGCTGCAAACACCCCGGCGGCCTCCTCCTCCAATAGCCAACCAAAATCCCGGAACGGCCAACCAAACCCTGCACTGTCCCCCTAACCAAAATCCGGAAATAATTGATTAAAAAGAGAGAAAGAGATGAAAGAAAGAGCGGTTTAAAGAGTTTACATAGAAGAAGCAGGGATAGTCATTCCAATCAAGTTATTGTTGGTTTATTGTTATTATTTGTTAATTCACTAAACCAAAGGCTTCATCGAATGTTTTATGAGGGATCACATGTACCTTTTGTTCATGGTATGACTAATATTTTACTTGCAATATATCTTCATGAATGTTCGTTTATTCAAAATTCATTAATAACTCCTCTCCAAGTCTCCTATTTCTTTCTCATTTTGTAGAGGTTAAATATCTTTAATCAAAAGAACAAGCAACATCAAAGACAAAAAATGTCTAAAAAGAAGAGGAAAGAGCCATACCAACAAACTCAAAGGGTCCCTGTTAGCAAATTAATATGAATTTTATGAGGGATCACATGTACCTTTTGTTCATGGTATCAAAGCTAATACCTATTGTGGGCTGGGGATTGAGTAGAGTGTGACTACTATTTTACTTGGAATATATCTTCATGTATTTTCGCTTATAAAAAATTCAATAATAACTCCACCTCTCCAAGTCTCCTATTTCTTTCTCATTTTTTAAGGTTAAATATCATTAATCAAAAGAACAAGCAGCATCAAAGACAAAAGATGTCTAAAAGGAAGCGGAAAGAGCCACACCAACAAACTCAAAGGACCCCTGTCAGCAAATTAAAATGTATTTTGTAAGGTCACAAGAAACTTAAATGAAGTAGCATTACATCTTCAATACCAACGAGTCATTGGGTATCACAATTTTCATTAATAGTATTGGGAAATAAAAAATATTTAAAAATAAATTTTTACCAAATCTGGATAAAGATATGGGTACTGACCCTCACAGGCTGCCATTAAATAACGGTTGATCTTTCATTTCTGTTACTTTCTAAATGCCGAAACTAATAACATGTTAGAGAAATCAGAAAATCACAACAGGAAAACTATAAACATTTCTATAAAAGGCATCAACCATCTTACTGTAATTCATGTATCTGCCATTACACTTCGATCTGAAACTATAACTGTACTTTTACATCAAAATGCCCCCTCAATATACACATCTAATAAGTATATCAAGCTATCCAAATAAGCGTTTTGCTACTTTATCCCAAGAACTTAATGGGAATCACTTTCCACATACCTTAAGTCATTGCAATACATCACTAACACTATTAGGGTACTTCACAACTCAACATACCATACTAAAACATTAACAAATCTAAAAGGTGACCTAGGGTTTATCTCTTTCAGCCGAAAACCCCCTTTTGGAGCTTGTCCTCGATCCAGCTTGAGTCAAATCACCTTTCCCCTCAATCGTACAACGATCCTCAAGCTTCTAATCTTTTTTTTTTCTTTCTCCTCCTTCTCCTCTTACTTTCCTCTCTCTTCTATCTTCTATAATTTTTGGAATGGACCAAATAAGCCAAAACTGAACTTAAAATGTCTAATTCACGCTCTATCAGTCGACTGGCAGGCAACCGACTTAGCAACTTAATCTCCCGATCGAATGTCGATCGACCCACCCCTCGACCAGGATGATCCATGTAATACCCGCACTCAAACCGGGTCTAATTAATGATTATTTCATTGTAGGACTCACTGAAGCTCCCACTGGCACTGGTGATGTGTTGGCCATACTGACTGATGGCCATGAGGTGAGTGCTTATCCCTATAAAGGCCTTGCTTAAAACCCTTGTTCCTTAATTTTCAATTTGTGTTTAGCAGCACCCACCGGACGATCCCTTTGATCGACCCGATAGATCTTCCGGTGGTATTTTATGACAGCAACTGCATCAATCTGTTGTGGGGCCCACAACCCTCATCGCGGATTTTCTCGTGTGTGTCCCAACATAATGTGGAATCTGTCACGTACTTTGTGTACCTATACGGAGTCTCGATGATTGGTCACTAGGCCAATATGCTGGATTAATGCGATTCGGGTTCTAAAGCAGTCCAGGCAAACATGCCCTAGTAGCTTAAGCCTATAAATAGAGTCTCTTCTCATGAATTTCATTTCATGCTTTGTTAATCTCAGAACCTTAGCTCTGGGAAAGAGAGAAGAGAAGGAGAAAGAAGGTTAGAAGTTTTGGAAGGAACTCCTCCCAAGTTTCTGCTGCCCGGTGATTCTTCATACACTCCTCCACAATGTGAGGTTGTTGCCTCTTGGGTTCTTCCATCCTTTTGATGTTTATCTTGTTGCATGTTTGTTGTGTCCTTTACCCTTGATGAGCATAGTAATGTGTGCAATCTTAGGGTCATAAGCATGCATTTTACTCATATTTTACGGAGCTACTCGAGGTATTTTTCTGTGTTTTCAGGTTTTAGAATAATTTTAGTAGAAGTGGAGTAATAAAGCTAAAAGAGCCGAAAAGAAGAAGATTCAATGAAGACAGGAGCTGAAGACCAGAGCGAGTCGATTCGAGTTAAGAGAAGAAGAAGAAGGAGAGGAAAGAGAAAAAAATCAAGCATAGGCGCATAAGGGTAATTTTAGAAAATTGGGAATCTTTCGAAATTTTTTGGATATTGCTCTTATTGTCTGGAATTTAAGATGGTGCAACTTTAATTCTCGGGTTAGTTCCATCTGGACCCAAGATAAAAAGACATAGCCAAAAAACGATTCTTAGTGAAGTTAGAATTTAGGATGAAAAAATAAAATAAAAAAAAAAAAAGAACAATCTCTTTTCTCTCCAATCTCTCTCTCCTAAACCATCTCGGCTTCTATCTCTTCTCTCTCCCACTTCCTCTCAAATTCTCTCATCTCTCCTATCTCCTTGCCATCTCCCTTTCACGAGCTCTCTCCTTCCCCCTATAAATACCCCTTGCCCTTTGGGTTGTAACTAGTTAGTTTTTAGTTCAGTTTTTAGTTAGTTCTAGTTCAATTTCAGTTCAATTTTAGTGCAAATTTAGTTCAATTACTTAGTAAAATTTCTCTCTTCTTCTTCTAATTTTTGGTTTTCTAAGTTTCTAGTTTGATTTATGAGCTTAGTTTAATGGTTGTAATAGGTTTAATTCATGCTTTAATTTATTTATATCTTCAATGTGTTTGTAATCCTTTAATTCTAGTTTAGTTTTAAAGCTTTCTAATCTAGGCTTCTAATTCTAGTGAGAAGAGTCGGAGACTTGGAAGAGGAAGCCATGCAAGGATTAATCAAGTGTTCAAGCTTCATCAAATTACATTCATGCAAGGCCTAGTTAATTCATGCAAATTCAACTTTTGTAGAAGGGAGTATCAAGTTCTTATTTTTATTTTTATGTTTAGGGAGTATCAAGTTCTTATTTTTATTTTTATGTTCTTCTTCTTAACCTCTTAATTCTTCTAGTTCTAATTTCTTCTTCTTATTCTCTACCCCTTTCTTCTTCTATTAGTTTTATTTTATTAGTATTCTCATCTCCATTAATCCCTCCACTCTATTAGGAATTCTCATTCTCCACTTTTTTATTCTCTATCTCTCTAATTCAATCATGCTTTTAGGGTTTTTATTTTTTATTTACTATTATCATTATGCATTATGGTAGGATTTTAATTTAATTATTTTTGTTTTAATTTCAGATTTGGTAGCGCCATTTCATGTGTGAGAAACAAACAATTTCAATCCGGTTCAAGCCCCTTCGGGTTTTACATCTCTAATCTTTTAGTCTCATTCTCCCTCTCTAATCTCTTTCTTTTGTTTTTTTATGTGGTTGTGATGTGTGGCTGCAATTTATTCCTTCGAATCCACGTTAGTATTGATAGGTTGGATGCTTGTGTGTTAGGACGCCAATTCAATTCGCTAGATGTTTGTGAGTTAGGATGCGTTAATTTTTGTTAGTTTAATTAGTTTAATTTAACACTTTAATTTGGTTAACTTTACATTGCTTTAAAGTGAGTAAAATAGGGTGGCGTATATCTCCTTGAGTTCGACCCGTAGCTACGATTGATCTGTACGCTTGTGGTTAATTATTTCTTGCAAATAAGTTTTTGGCGTCGTTGCCGGGGAGATTATTATCCACTTTATTTTTCTGATTTTTAAATAATTCGGAGTGCTTAGTTTCTTCTCTTTTTCTTTTTTTTTCTAAAAAAAAAAAATTTTGAAAACCTCATCTTGTTTCTCTTCTGTTTCAAAGACTGTGCGCCCAATCTAAAGTCCTTCATATGCCCAAACCCAACCTATCTTGGTGTCCCTCATAGGATTTGGTTACCTATGACGCTGCATCTTGACTTGGTTGGGTGAATTGGCATCTGACTTATCTTTGGAGGTGACCAACTTTGATAACAGGAAATCGACATAGTGAGTGCTTTAGTTAGTGATTTTTTATAGTCCTTTATTTTTCTTCAACTCCAAAAAAAAAAAAATAAAAAAAAAATTTAGGGAGACCTCAATTTTGGATAGATGGTTAGTTTATGCATGTCTGGAATAATGGGAGGTGCACCTCCACCTATGACTTTGGGGGAAAGGTTTAAACAGGCTAGGGCGGCCAAAAGTAGTGAGTTAGAGAACCACTTTGCACCACCCCAGCAGAATTTTGTTCCCCAACCCAACTATGGGCTTTCAGAAAATTTTGATTGGTCACATGCCCAGGCTATCCATGTTATGGACGGATGCCCTAATTTTTATGGGGGTAGCTATGCTGATGAGAATGTGAGTCCTCTATTTCAGTACAATTCTTTTTGCACTTATAATCAGGGGTGGAGTGATCATCCCAATTTCTCGTGGGATCAATGGAATAACCAAGCTGGACCACCCAATTTCCAATACCATGGTCAGTTTGGTCCTCCAATGCCCAACCCTCAACTGAATCTCCATGAGCCACCTCTCCTTACACCGTATCAACAACCCCCTGAGTTTCAAAACATGGGTGAGGAGGCCAGAATGAGTGAGCTTGACAGGAACGTTGCCCTTTTCGTAGAGAGTAGTAATGGAATGGAGAAGCAATTCTCTCAACTGATCACCATGTTACAGGAGGAGGAAATGGGTACATTACCTAGTCAGCCTGAACCTAATCCATGTTACCAGATTCCAGTTCAGAATGAACTGCCCCATCCCCAGTTTAATGATGTTAAAAATCCACCACCCCAGTTTGAAGTTAATGAGAGTCAACCCCAACAAAATGATTTTCAAGATGATTTATTTGTTGAGACTGAGTTTCTTGAAGATGTTAGTGAAGCAAAGTTTGATGAGCCACCTGGGGAAGTCCAACTTTTGCTTGAAATTCCTGATCTTAGTGAGCCTAGTGTTTCTACTGATTTAGAATCAGATTTTCATGATAGCATAGAAACCCTTGAAATTTGATCTCCCCCTCCCTCTTTGGAAAACCCAGATAATTGTCATTCTGAGGATTGTTTTGTCCTGTATGTTGATTTGTCCAAACCTCCTAGGTTTGATGATTTTATTGAGGAGGACAATGTTAGTTATGATGCTCTCTAAGCATATTATCTTGATCCTTATTTGGAAAACCAAGTTATGCAAAGGGCAGAGAGTTATATTACTAGGATTGATTTGAGTAAACCTCCCATTTTTTATGATTATTTTGATGAGGTTATTCATAATCCTTTTTATGCTTACTGTGATCCATTCTTGGTTGGTTTTTGCGATAATGACATGTGTTCTACATTGCAAACGGGAGGGAATGAAAGGATTTATGGCCTGAGTTTCAATGCCTTCATTTTCCACTGTCCCATGAGGACAGATTATCCTATTGGGTATTTCTCATTTGTGCTTAACTTCCATATTATTTCTCGCTTTACTAAAATTCATGGTCGGATATTTTCTGGTTCTGAAGCTCTCTTTACATTTATCGGCCATGGATTGAGATTTTGTTGCTTCCCTTAACACTTTTTGTAGAGCTCATGACTCTTCATGATCCTCTTTGTTGATTATATCTGGTAAGCCCCCTCATCTCCTCCCTTATCCTTATTCTTTCTTTTTTGCATGCATTGAGGACACTACATGAATTAAGTGTGGGGGGTGTATTGGACTTAATTGGTGAATTTTGATTGTGGTGGTAGTTTGGTTTTGTGCATACGTTTCTTTGATTGTGAAGCAAAAGAAAGAGGGAATTAAGTGCCTTAGCATGCGAAATAATAAAAAAAATCCTTTTTCAAGGACGGTGGTTGATATGTATCCGGTGAGAGGGATTGAGTTGGAAAATATGAGCACTATTTTGTTTGATGGTTAGATTCCTCTATGTGTTTTATGGACCCTTTGATCTTTTGGCTAGTAGTTGAGACCAGTTTGTTTGTGGCACGGCAAGGCATGAAAGTGAAATTGAACAAAGAAAAACAAAAAAGAAAAGAAAGGAAAGTGGAATTCCTTGGGACTAGGCAGGGCACTATTGCCTCAGGAAGCAGGGTGACTTGTTCGAAATTCCTTGGAAGGAAACTCAAAAAAAAAAACTCTTGCATCAATGTCTTAATGTCTTATGGATATATGCAAAAAGCAAAGCTACAAAGTATTTGGGTGTCTGGTGTATGCTCCACCATATCATTCGAGGAATAGTAGTTGAGTTAGAAATAAAGTTTACTGTTGTGAAAGAAAAGCTATTACCTTAATGCCTGGAAAGAAAGTATGATAAAAAATACTCAAAGCCTAACTCTTTGGTTCCATCGATGCTATGAGTGATTTACCTAAAGGTGAGTAGTGTTCAGAAAATATGAGGAGATCCCTCAATCTTGATGCATGCTTGTTACTTGAATTGATGTGGGGTGATAAAATTCAAGTGTGGGGAAACCTTTGGCTCCTTGATCTTTAGTTGAGCAGTTTTAGAGATTGTGTGCACTATCCTACTTATGCCATGATTAAAATTTGCAGCATTCTTTTGATTTATTGAATTTTGGGTGTACATTCACTGCAAACACCCACGAGACAAAACTCGTCCACTGGGGGTAACCTAGGGGTTTAAAGGCTTATTGCATATGCTAAGTGCAACCGTGATTTCTACGAAAGTGAGTTAGGATTTTTGCATTCTGGATTAATTTTTCTTTCTGTTTACTTGAGGACAAGTAATGTTCAAGTGTGGGGGAATCTGATGAGCACAGTAATGTGTGAAATCTTAGGATTATAAGTATGCATTTTACTCACATTTTACCGGGCTACTCGAGGTATTTTTCTATGTTTTCAAGTTTTAGGATAATTTTAGTAGAAGTGGAGTAATAAAGCTAAAAGAGCCGAAAAGAAGAAGATTCAATGAAGATAGGAGCTGAAGAACAGAGCGAGTCGATTCGAGTTAAGAGAAGAAGAAGGAGAGGAAAGAGAAAAAAATCAAGCATAGGGGCATAAGGGTAATTTTGGAAAATTGGGAATCTTTCGAAAAATATTGGATATTGGGCTCTTATTGTCTGGAATTTAAGATGGTTCAACTTTAATTCTCGGGTTAGTTCCATCTGGACCCAGGATAAAAAGATATAGCCCAAAAACGATTCTTAGTGAAATTAGAATTTAGGATGAAAAAATATAATTAAAAAAAAAAAAAAATCTCTTTTCTCTCCAATCTCTCTCTCCTAAACCCTCTCGGCTTCTATCTCTTCTCTCTCCCACTTCCTCTTAAATTCTCTCATCTCTCCTATCTCCTTCTCATCTCCCTTTCACGTGCTCTCTCCTTCCCCCTATAAATACCCCTTGCCCTTTGGGTTGTAACTAGTTAGTTTTTACTTCAGTTTTTAGTTAGTTCTAGTTCAATTTCAGTTCAATTTTAGTTCAAATTTAGTTCAATTACTTAGTAAAATTTCTCTCTTCTTCTTCTCATTTTTGGTTTTCTAAGTTTCTAGTTTGATTTATGAGCTTAGTTTAATGGTTGTAATAGGTTTAATTCATGCTTTAATTTATTTATGTCTTCAATATGGTTATAATCCTTTAATTCTAGTTTAGTTTTAAAGCTTTCTAGTCTAGGTTTCTAATTCTAGTGAGAAGAGTTAGAGACTTGGAAGAGGAAGCCATGCAAGGATTAATCAAGTGTTCAAGCTTCATCAAATTACATTCATGCAAGGCCTAGTTAATTCATGCAAATTCAACTATGCTAGAAGGGAGTATCAAGTTCTTATTTTTATTTTTATGTTCAAGGAGTATCAAGTTCTTATTTTTATTTTTATGTTCTTCTTCTTCTTAACCTCTTAATTCTTCTAGTTCTAATTTCTTCTTCTTATTCTCTACCCTTTTCTTCTTCTATTAGTTTTATTTTATTAGTATTCTCATCTTCATTAATCCCTCCTCTCTATTAGAAATTCTCATTCTCCACTTTTTTATTCTCTATCTCTCTAATTCAATCATGCTTTTAGGATTTTTATTTTTTATTTACTATTATCATTATGCATTATGGGAGGATTTTAATTCAATTATTTTTGTTTTAATTTCAGATTTGGTAGCACCATTTCAAATGTGAGAAGCAAGCAATTTCAATCCGGTTCAAGCCCCTTCGGGTTTTACATTTCTAATGTCTTAGTCTGATTCTCCCTCTCTAATCTCTTTCTTTTGTTTTTTTTTTTTGTGGTTGTGATGTGTGGCTGCAATTTATTCCTTCGAATCCACGTTAGTATTGATAGGTTGGATGCTTGTGTGTTAGGACGCCAATTCAATTCGCTAGATGCTTGTGAGTTAGGATGCGTTAATTTTTGTTAGTTTAATTAGTTTAATTTAACACTTTAATTTGGTTCACTTTGCATTGCTTTAAAGTGAGTAAAATAGGGTGGTGTATATCTCCTTGAGTTCGACCCGTAGCTACGATTGATCCGTACGCTTGTGGTTAATTATTTCTTGCAAATAACCCTCTTTGGATCTTGCATGCAAGGCCTCCTTAGCCATGTTTAAGCTGCCTTAGACCTAACCTTAAGCATTTTAATTGATGGATCATCTTGCATGTTGTTGTTTCAACCTTCATCCTTGTATGATCACTTCATTGCCTTGTTTTAAGCTCTAACACTTTAAGTTGGCTTAATCCCTCTTTTATGAGCCAAGTTGATCTTAGTCATGGAGGTTCTTCCATGTTGGACCTTTTCCCCTTGTTCTCCCACCTTTGCTTGAGGTCTTGGCAAAACCATTTGAGTTTTGGACTAAGAAACGAGCCTGTGTCTGACCGGACAAAAAGACCGGTCAATGCAGCCTATCAACCAGACAGATTATCCAGTGCTCCCCTGCTGAACCTGTTTTGTTGTTTGCGTTTGGGCCTTTGGGATTTTAACCTTGTAGACTTATAGGCTAATTTACCCCTCTTTCTTAGATACAAGTAACACGGCGAGGCCTCCCGAGGGTTGATTTTGGACTTGATTGCGGGAATCCTCACGTACAGAAGGTGAGAGGGAAGTGACTTCTTTTATGGAGTGTTTATTTTATTTTATAATATGTATGTTGCATGTGATGAAACATGCATCATGTGTGTTATGATCCATTTAACTGCATTAGCATATTGATATTTGGTTATGACAGTGAGCAGCATTGAATCTGATTGTGGTTTAGAGATGAGCATGGTATGGTTATGAATAGACAATCATTTATGTTGATCATTGTATGAGGGTGGTATGACTTTGATATGGGCTCTTTTCATACCTTCAATCATGCACATACACATCATATTATGTTGATCATTGTATGAGGGTTAGTATGACTTTGATATGGGCTCTGTTCATACCTTCAATCATGTGCATACACATCATATTTAGAATCATGTGGCTAGAACGTACCCTATACTACATCCCTTACCAACAGGGGGTAAGGTGTTGGTAACCAATGGTGACATCCGGTGGGACTGGAGTAGCATTCTTGAACTCAGGTGGTAGTGGGACTCGCCGAGATGAAGGAGAGCTAGGGTTGACATAGGGGGTTTGCCGGGCAGGAGGTACATGTGTGTGACAGGCTTCCATTGCAACATAAGTTGTTGTAGTATATAAACCTATCACGAGACTTAGGCATTTGCTTGTTAGCATATAACATGGACTATATGCGTTTGCTTATGTGATTTCCACTCATTGGAGCTCACCCCTCGATACTCTTTTCTTTTAGACATGACAAGTGACGTGGTGGTGTTGGATGTGGATCCCTCATCCCAATTTGACATCGAGCAGGGAGCTGACATCGAAGATACTGAGCAAGATGAGCATGGAGACTCTTGTGCCTGCGATAGTTGTGCCTTCGGTGGCTACTGATTGATGTGGATGTGTTATGTTGGACCTTAGATTGACTTTTGGTGTATTTATATTTTATTGAATATATATTAAATATATGATGTAAACTGGAACACAAATTATTTATGTATTACACTACTATCATCTAGAACTTCAATAACTGATGTTATTTATATATTTGATTTTTTGTTGCAATTTACTTTGATTTCCTATTGATTTTATGGATTATTAGCTGTGAGGCAAGCCACATAACTGAGATCCTAGTGGTTTTGGGAATGTAAGTGGACATTCAGTCACATAACCTGGGATACTACCGCCGTCAGCCCCAGTAGCTGAGCCGCAACCCTCGAATGCAGTTCAGGATGAACCTATTCCTCCCCCTCCTCCACTACATTGTTCGATATGTATGTCCATCAAACCCGGTTCATTTCGGTTCGACCCGGTTTATTATGTATTAAACTTTTCATACATTTTTGTTTAATATGATCACATGTGATATTAATTTTTGAGCAATGAATGTCCATAAGCTTTTTACTTTAAATTGGTAGTCACGACTAGGGTTCGGGTTAGGGCAGCCCTTATCATATGGTCGTCGCATTGGGTATGCCTAGACATGTTTGATGTCAAGGTACGAATGTGAGTACTCACATGTTGATGTGTGTATTGGCGAAGAATCTTACATTGTCGATTCCCTCATGTATTACTGCCAGATGTAGGTTTGGGATAGACATGTGTCACCGAGACCCAGAACTTGAGAGGGCCTTGTCACTGCATGATGTGAGTGTATTCTTTGGTTTACCAAATGACTGTGGTTCAAGAGAACTAAAGCTGGTATATATTCTGGAAATACATAAATATTATGTGAGTGAAAGAGTCACTCAACATGGTCTCCACTACTCGATTGAGGAACATCAAGGGGAGTTAGTATAGTGGATGGTCGGATATGAATCAGGATCCTGTATTGTTTTTGATAAATGGTTTTGCAAAATTGTTTTTGTAGATTCCGATCAAGTACACAGACACTCCGATGCGGACATGTATCATGGATTGGGGTTTGGCGGTGCTAGTGTTCATGCCCTAGATTCCATGATGGAGATGTTTTAGTGGAGGGTTGGTACATTTTATATGTAGGGGTATTTTTAGGATTTGCTAATTAGTAATTGATTTATTTAAACTATTATGGGCTTGATGCCAATTAATTAAAGGCCCATTAGTGTTTAAATTTATTAATTGTAATTCTTCCCTTCTAGATATTGCTTTTTCACTAATTAGAAGGCCACAACTTAAGCCCATTTGGGTTTTGAGCCAAACTGGAGAAAGAGAGTCAGGCTCTCACTGGGAATAAGGTTATTTTAGAACCTTACTTATTTAAACACATCAAAAGGGAGGGGGCTGGATGAATTTTAGAGCAAAACATAGAGCTGGATGAAATTTCCAGCCCCCCTTCTAGAAAAATCGCAGACACTCTCTCTCCTCTCTCCTCTCTCCTTCTTCTCCTTTGATCTCTTGCTCTCTAGGGTTTTGAGATCTAGTTAGGGTTTTGGAAGCCTGGTTTTTTGGATTGGATCCAAGTGTTTGAGAAGTAATTCTGGTTTGGCTTTGGGATCTTAGACTTGCATCAAGGAGATCCAGATTAGGGCTTGGTTGATTGGCTCGTTAGGGGAAGAACCATTATTTGGAGGAGGAGCAACACTTGAGGCTCATCAGGTTAGCAGATCTTAATGTTTTTTTTGATTCATTAAGTGTTTTAATTATTTTGATAATCATGGGATGTGAAAGAAACTTGAATCGATCTCTTTCTGCTGTGCATTTGGGTATGGGATGGATCCCTCTTACCATGGTCTGGTAAGGAGATGAATTTTCTCTCTCCTAGAGTTCCCAAATTATTCTGGGACAAGAGAGAGAGGTTTTGGTAAGATGCTTTATCCAAAACCCTAATAAGGTCATAGTAGGGCTCCCATGGGAAACCCTAAAATTAAAATAGGGTGCCCATGGGCAACCATGGGGCAGCCCTGGAATTTCCAATAATTGTGAACCCAAATTCCTTTTGATTGGTTTCCAAGAATCACTAAGGAGATGATCCCATGGATTGTTGTTTGACCTACATCCCTATGTAAGGAGTCCAAATTGGAAATATGGCACCCCCAACAGCCCCCATGGTTGATATTCCTGCTTTTGATCCGAATGCACCCACAACCAATGCGTAGGTGCATGAACTCCGACTTCAAGTTCTGGAGAGAAATAAATTGTTTAGGTCATTCTTGAGGCACTTTGAGGAAGCTAATCAACCTCAACCACAACCTGAGACCATGGTTTCTTTGCCCTCGGAGAAGGATGAAAGAACGGCCTGACGATCTCCGGGACCGAAAAGTTCGAACGTGGGTCAGCATATCCCACCCCTGATTCGGGTAGGAGAACCTTGAGCTAATGCTTCTAGTATATTGAGACCAAGGTTCTAAAACTCGGGTTTTGACTAGGTTTCAACCATTTAGAAACTGAGTTCGTCTCGGTTTTGACCATATCTCGGTTGAAACCTGGGACTTTCTCCAGGCTAACTCGAACCTTGGTTTCAAGGTCCATAAGTTGTTTTTATGCCCTAATTCTTGTTGTGCTGCCTATTTTTGACATTTTAAACCCAATCCATGCATTAGTTTCACATAGAGAATACTAGAAATATTACTTGTGATTTTGATCCAAGTTTGATACTGTATATTATTCTTAGACATGGTATCGAATAAGGTTTGATCAAAACATAACTCCTTCAATATAAATGAGATTTAAGTAATCTTGGATTTGTTAGAAAGCTTTATTTTGATAGCTTTCCAACAAGTCCAAGATTGCTTAAATCTCATTTATGTTGAAGGAGTTATGTACCGGTCAAACTTAATTTGGTGTGTGCAAATGCTGTCAAAATCGCTCTTAATGAAAATATTTTTTTGGACATCAAAACAAATGAATATTTTACCACACTTTTAGTTTTTAGCAATGTTTTACCATATTAAGAATTATGGAATTTTAGATTTGAGAAAAACCCCAGCATTAGAAAGTTGAAAATTGCACCTACTGTCGAAAATCTAGTTTTTGTTCTTGAAGTGGGGGGTTGACTCTTTTCCTTTTGGAATTTGATTTTTTAACTATGTTTATTGGATTCAAATAGGGGGTATTTGCTTATTTATGAATAATATCTTAAGTAAATGAAATACAAATACAAAAAGTAAATGAAACACAAATACATTAAATGATATTAGACATAACTAAGTGTTTGTCCTGGTTTCTAGCAGTTTTTGGCATAAATACCTATCTATCCTGGTTTCGAGCCAAGTTTCCCCTAGTTTCGATGAACATATATATTGAAACCACCGAAATATGGTCGAAACCATCGAAACCCGATCAAATCTAGGGATTTTATAAAATCCCCCTTCAACTCGTCTCGAAAACCTGGGAAACCAAGTTAACTTGGTGGTTTTGACAGGTTTGGATCGAGTTTTTCTTCCATGACTGAGACGAAGTACAAATTAATCACCAACGCAAGCCAATTCAGGGTACTCACACAGGAAGTCGGAACGTCAAGAAATTCCACCAGCTATAAAGAGCCGAGGATGCGTAGATGCCATGACAAAGGGTTTGTCTCCTGGAGTGTTTGAAAAATAGATGGAGGGCATGGGTTTAAAATGTATGGGCAATGATCTGTGATGTACAAGTGGGAGATTGTTGGATTTATGTGTCCATCAAACCCGGTTCAGTCCGGTTCAATCCAATTTTACTTTGTATTGAACCTTTATACATTTTGGTTTAATATTATCACATGCGATATAAAATTTTTGAGCATTATGTGTCCGTAAGTTATACTTAAAATGGTAGTCACGACTAGGGTTTGGGCTAGGCACCCTTATCATATGGTCGTCGCATTTGGTATGCCTAGACATGTGATGTCAGGGTACGAATGCGAGTACTCACATGATCAATGTGTGTATTGGCAAATAATCTACTTTGTTGATTCTCTCATGTATTACTGCTAGATGTAGAAAGAGATAGACATGTGTCACCGACACTCTTTACCTGAGGGAACCCTGTCCCTGGAAAGTGTGATCGTATTCTTTGGTACATCAATGACTGAGGCTCAAGTGAGTCAAAGCCGGTGTTCTGGGAATGCGAAAACACTTTGTGAGTAAAGGAGTTACCCAACATTGTCACCACTGCCCGATTGGGGAACACCAAGATTGAAGTTATCTGTGTATGGTCGGATCAGAATCTGGATCCAGTGCCGTTTTGGAAATGGTTTTTGCAAAACCTATTTTACATAAAATAATAGATTATATGTAGTTATTTAAATAAAATGTTTCATCAAGTTTTGCGGGACTTGATCAAATACACAGACACTCTTATATGGACATATGCTATGGAATGGAGTTTGGCAGTACAAGTGTACATGCCCTAGATTCCATAATGATGGTGTTGATTAGTGGGGGGGGTTGTACATGATAATTTATTATCATATAGGGAGTTATTTAGAATTTGCTAATATAATTGGTTCTTTATTTAATTAATGGATATGGTGCTATTTGTAATTATCCATAAATTAAATAAAACAATTAATTGTATCATTCCCTATTAGATTCTGCTTCTTCACCAATTAGAAGCACTTTGAGTTTAAACAGAACACCCAAACAAGGAGAGAGAGACAGTCTGACTATCACTGTGATTTTATTTTCCCATCTAGGGTTTTAAAAAACCCTAGCAATATAAAAGGGACCAAAAACGCAGAGGGGGGTAGTGCTCCACGTTTTTGCCTGGCCCCCCCCCTCTTGGATGGTTTTTGGCTTCCCCTCTCTCTCTTGTGATCTCTTCTTCTTCTTCTTCTTCTTGCTCTCTACTTTGTTTGAGAGTTAGGGTTTTGGAAACCCATATCTGCTTGAAGAACTGAAGAGCATCTAGAATTGGCTTGAAGAACCTTGGCTGCACCATTGGAGGTTCAGATCTGTTTGCTTGGAGTACTCCTCGGAGGAAGAACCATTGTCTATTGGAGGAGCAACACTTGAGGCTCATCAGGTTAGCAATTCTATGTTAATTCCTCTTGATTTTTAATTATTGATTATTAATGGGATGCGAAAGAAACCCGAATCGATTTGGTTTCACTGCGTATTTGGGTATGGGATGGATCCCTCTTTCCATGGGATGGAATAGAGATGAATTTGTCCATCTCTTTTGGGTTCCATAATTCCATGGGACACAAAAGAGAAGGACAGGGCATTGGTTTATCAGACCAAACCCTAATTGGGATGCACTAGAGTTCTCATGGGCGACCATGGGAAACCCTAAAATTAAAATAGAGTGCCCATGGGCAACCATGGGTTAACCCAGGAGGTGCAATACCCTAATTGGTTTATAATTGGTTTCCCAGGGAAACCATAACATGATCCCAGGACCCTAGTTTGACCTACAGACAACATGTTACTATCACTATACTTTCTAAATAATACAACGATATTTCATTTTAATTTTCTTAACAGTCCCTAATCAAAATATTTATTTATGATACACTAATCTACACTAGTAGGTAAGTACTAGGCCATAGCAATAAAATTTCCATTATCTTGTATCTACTCCTAGAATTAATGAATTGTAAGATGCATGAGAAAAAAACCCTCAGGAACGTAGGGAAAATTAAGAATGGATGTGTAAGTATCCAATGAAAATATCATAACATGATGAAGCCAATGAGAAGAACTTAATATGTGATATGGAGAAAGAGGAAAATTGTTAAAGTCTGCGAACATCAAGCTAGGTCGCTACCAAAATAACAGCCCAAAGCACCATAGAAACAATGAATGGTGGAACTACTCCTCAAGAGTTTCTGTCCATACTGTCCAGCTCCCATCTAACTGCTTTCTAACTCATACAGTATAACAACACAATAGTAACATTGCAAGAGAAGCATAGAAAAGAATACAGTAGAAACTAAACTAACAATGGGTGCTCGAATGTAAGCTTTGCCAAATTATATCTGGCCTCATTAGATAGAGATAAGCCAGATCCTTTTTTGGGTTCACCGATGACTCTTGATCTGGTTTTGGGTGTCGATTCACGTCCGACAATCGGTTTTTTTTTTTTTTTGTATAATATACCATTGGAATCGTCTTATATCGAGCACTATCCAACGGTGCAAGTGTTGGTCCAAGTTTGGTCAAAAAAAGTTTTTAATCTTAGCACAAGCGTTAATCCAAATTTGGTGCCTGGGGAATTCTTGACAGTCTTTTTTTAACATTGCTTTTGCACCCTTGGGTAGCATCAAGTATTTTACATTCAAAATCATTTTTTTGAAGTTTATCGGGGTCATGGTGGGGTAGATTAGGTGGTTGAGTCCTTCTTGAAAGAGATACTTAGTCAATCTACGTTTAGTTGTCATCATTGTCGGGGATTGACAAAATTAAGTGTCTAAAGCTGGTCGATCGGATCATCAAGGTCAAGGGGTGGGTCAATCAACATGTAATTAGGAGATTAAGTTGTTGAGTCGGTTGCTTGTCGGTCGACCGATAGAGCTTGAATTAGAGCTTTTAAGTTCAGTTTTGGCTTATTTGGTTCATTCCAAAAATTTATAAAAGAGAGAAGTGAGAGGAAAGGAAGAGGAGAAGGAGGAGAAAGAAAAAAGGGAGCTTTTCTGTGGTGCCATCACTCCTTCTAGAAGGCGGTGGATTTCAGATTTGTTAATGGTTCCCCTTTGTAGTTTCCCCACCAAATACTAAGGTGTGGATATTTTTAAAGGTAGAGTTACTAAGGAGAGAGTGATGTCTCTGGTGGATAAGTTCAAAAAATGGCTTTCTGGGTGGAAAGGTAAGCTCCTTTCCATGGCTGGGAGGGTGGAGCTGGTTCGCTCAGTCATACTTAGTATCCCTGTGCATAATTTCTCCATCTACTAGTGGCCTTCTGCTCTAGTTTCCCTGATGGAGAAATGGATCAAGAATTTTATTTGGTCTGGTGATATTGAGTTCAGAAAGTTATCTCTGTGAAGAGGGATTCAATTTGTAGGCCGAAATCAGAAGGGGACTTGGGCATCCGCAGACTTCGGGACGTGAAAATAGCCTTGCTGTGTAAATTGGCTTGGGCTATCAAGCACGAGGATTCCTTGGTGAGCAATCTTTTAAGAGTCAAATTTGTTAGTAGTGATGGGTCTCTGAGACAGCAACAACTTTCCTCTTCGATCAGGCTCGGTATTAAAAAGGTCTGGAATCTAGTTGCGCAGCAAGAAAGATGGATCATGGGAAATGGTTCTTTGGTGAATTTCTGGAACGATTGTCGATTAGGCGACGAGTCGATTGCTTCAGCTTCGGGGCTGGGCCTAAATTTTTTCTTCGACAAGTCCGTGAAGGTGGCTGATTTTATCTTTGATTCCGCACAGTCTCTTCCTTAGGTTCACTCAAAATTTCTTGGGGATATTCTCTTGGTGATCAGGAAAATCCCCTTGCCGTCTGTTCAGGATGCGGACTACTGTTGTTGGGGTCTCAATCCCTCTGGTTCTTTTAGTGGTCGCTCGGCTTGGGATTCCATCAGGATTAAAAATCCTAAGGTGCCTTGGTTCGGTCTGATTTGGAACAAGACCTTACTTCCTTGGCACTCTCTTTTTGCTTGGCGGTTATTGATGGGGAAAATTCCTACTGATGAAGTGGTAAGGTCGAAGGGGATCTCTGTAGTTTCACGGTGTGAGTTGTGTGGTCTCGCTTCCGAGTCATCCCTCCATCTTTTTCTAGATTATAATTTCTCGCATCTTGTGTGGAATCCTTTTCTAGATTTTTTTGGGGAGTAGTGGCCTAACTCTGAATCATTTGAGGCATTGGTCCTTTGGTGCAAAGGAAGGGTAATGTTGTTCCCATGCATGATACATGGAAGGAAGGGATGATTCTGATCCCTTAAGTGTTGTGGATGGAATGCAATGGCAGGACATTTGAGAATAAATCAAAGTCGGTGCAAGGCTGCTCTGCTTCGGTTTTGGGCTCCCTCATTGAGATCGCAGGGTCCTTTAAATGCCCTATTTCCACTACTTCAGATCTAGTATGTCCTAGACAGTTGAACCTCCCCCTTCTTGCTAAGCCCCCTCAGGTGATTAGGGAAGTCCTGTGGTGTCGCCCTCCTAAGGGCTGGGTTAAACTTAATATTGATGGTTGCTCTTTAAGTAATCAGGGAAGGGCAGGTGCTAGTGGGGTGTTTAGAGATGACCAGGTTGTTCCTGTTTCTACGTTTTGGGTTTGGGTGGCCACGAATTATGTGGCTGAATTTTGGGCATTGTTTCATGGCATTCTTAAGGCTAAGGAGATGGGCATCTCTCGATTATGGATTGTATGCGACTCAGTCTCTGTGGCTGGAGCTCTTCAGTCAGGGAAGATTCCTTGGTTTGTTAGGAAATATTGGTTTGGCCTTCAGCTATTTCATCTATCGATCCAATGGAAAATTTTGCATTGTTTTCGGGAGGCTAATCCAATTGCGGACTTTCTAGCTACGAAGGCGGCTTCTAGTGGTGGTTCCTCTCCCTCAGTGCCTGGTATTCCTACTGCTATCAATGGATTCCTTCTTGAGGATGCTCTAGGGAGAGCTAGATACAGAATTTTGTTAGCTTGGGGGTCTTCCCTCGTGTGTGTTTTTGGGTAGAGCCCTCCCTTTGGGGCCCTTACTGTGTGTTTTTTGTATCCGTTTGGGTATGCCTATACGTTAAATAATTGTTTCTCTTTCATTCTTTAATATATTCCTTACTGACCTTTAGCAATAAAAAAGCGTGAGGGTTGTACGATTGATGGGAAAGGTGATTTGAGTCAAGCTGGATTGAGGGCAAGCTTCAAAAGGGGGTTTTGCGGCTGAAAGAGATAAACCCGACATTCCCTTTTAGATTTGTTAATGTTTTAGTATGGTATGTTGAGTTGTAAAGTACCCTAGTAGTGTTAATGATGTATTGTAATGACTTAGGGTATGTGGAAAGTGATTCCCATTAAGTTCTAGGGATAAAGTAGCAAAAACCTTATTTGGGTAGCTTGATATACTTATTAGATGTGTATATTAAGGGGGCATTTTGATGTAAAAGTATAATTATAATTTTAGAAGTGTAATGGAAAATAAATGAATTACAGTAAGATGGTTGATGCCTTTTTATAGAAATGTTTATAGTTTTACCATGGTGATATTCTGATTTCTCTAACATATTATTAGTTTTCGCATTTAGAAAGTAACAGAAATGAAAAACCAACCGTTATTTAATGGTGGCCCATGAGGGCCAGTACCCATATCTTTATCCGGATTTGATGAAATTTTATTTAAAAAAATTTATTTCCCAATGCTATTAATAAAAATTGTGATACCCAATGACTCGTTGGTATTGAAGATGTAATGCTACTTTGGTTAAGTTTCTTGTGACCTTACAAAATCCATACTAATTTGCTAACAGGGGCCCATTGAGTTTGTTGGTGTGGCTCTTTCCGCTTCCTTCTTGACATCCTTTGTCTTTTAATGAACAGAATTACTTTCCTTGTTTTAGGTTTCTCTCAAAGAGAGATTATATATACAGTGCAAAGAATAGAATACCTAGTTAATCTAAACTAGGAAACAAATATTGGGAAGATACATAATGTTGAGAATTAGGGGTAGTTTTGTCATTGCTATTTTGTGTTTTTAGGATTCTATGTAATTTTCTATGTTTTGAGTCTTTATTTGTTAAGTTGTAATAGGTAAGGGCTTAGGGGTAATTGATGAGCACATTTATGTGTGAAATCTTAGGGCATAAAGCATGCATTTTACCACATTGGACAGAGTTACTTCGATGCTTTCTTGTGCTTTTCAGGTTTTCGGCTATTTTGTGCTACTCTGAACTATCGGGAGCTGCATGTCCCAATTTACATGTAAAGTCACCATTTTTCTTTCAATGGCTGTAAAGAGGACTAAATTTTGAGCAAGATGGACGTGACGGACTGCAAGTACGCATTCGTTTAGGCCTCCATGCAGTTGACTATTCTTTTCAGACTAAGAAAGGATAATGGGTCAGAAATGAGCTAGAATGCAAGCCCATAGCCATTCTGCCACTTCCCAAGGGTACTTTTGACATTAAAGAAGACATTTCTAATCAATGGTTGAGATCCATTGCAAGTATAGGACTGTTTCGGTGATTTTCCAATCTTGAAGAGAGAGAAGAGCTGCCATCCACATGGGGGGACCCACACTGCCACAAGATTCCACAATTTTTGAAGGCCCAAAGCTATCCATGATTTTTAGAGGGTGCTCAAAACCCTCCATGATTTTTCTAGAGGACTTGATGGGGATTTTATTAATTGGTTGAGTGGAATCCTAGTCATCACCTTTATTCTCTCTCTCCTCCAACTTTCCAAGGGCACTTTTGGAATTTTACTATGGATAGATTTCTTTTGAAAAATATTCGCTCATCCATGGAAGGTTGAAAAGTCAAAGATACCTTGATCTCATTGCTTGGAGAAGACACCTACAAAGAAAAAGAAGCACAAGTCTAGAATTAGAAAGTCCACTTTTTGAAAAATAGAAGGTTTATGTAGCTAAGATTCTTATATCTCCCTCTTTCTATTTTTTCTCTTTTTTCTCTTTTTTCTTGGGATTCAAGCTATGTAAAGGAGGAAGGAGAAGAGAATCTTCTCTTATTTTTGGATCCTCTCTCTCTCTCTCTCTCTCTCCCCTCCACGGTTTTAGAAGGAGAGGAGCTCCCAAAACCGTGGAGCCCCTCCCCCTCTTCTCCCTTCTCCCTCCTTCCCCTATAAATACCCTATGGGTTTAGGCTTGTAACTTGTTCATTGATTAATAGAAATCTCTTCTTTTCCTTTTAATTTTTGGCTTTCTAAGTTCTTAGTTTGATTTATGAGTTTTATTCCATGGTTGTAATAGGTTTAATTCATGCTTTAATTTCAATTTATGGCTTCAATATGGTTGTAATCCTTTAATTATAGTTTAGTTTTGAAGCTTTCTAGTCTAGGTTTCTAATCCTTGTGAGAAGAATTAGAGACTTGGAAGAGGAAGCCATGCAAGGATTATTCAAGTGTTCAAGCTTCTTCAACTACATTCATGCAAGGCCTAATTAATTCATGCACTTTCAACTTTGGTAGAAGGGAGTATTAGTTCTTAATTTTTTGTTTCTTCTTCTTCTTAACCTTCTAATTCTTCCATTATTTTTATTTTAATCACACTCTCACCACCTCTATTCTATCCATTCTAGTAGGACTCTCATTCTCCACTTTTTATTTTATTTCTCATCCTCCACCTCTCTAATTCAATCATGCTTTTAGGATTTTATTTTTTAGTTACTATTATCATTATGCATTATGGTAGGATTTTTATTTAATTATTTTTGTTTTAATTTCAGATTTGGTAGTGCCATTTCAAGTGTGAGAAGCAAGCAATTTCAATCCGGTTCAAGCCCCTTTGGGTTTTACATCTCTAATCTCTTAGTCTCATTCTCCCTCTCTAATCTCTTTCTTTTGTTTTTTTTATGTGGTTGTGGTGTGTGCCTGCAATTTATTCCTTCAAATCCGCATTAGTATTGATAGGTTCGATGCTTGTGTGTTAGGACGCCAATTCAATTCGCTAGATGCTTGTGAGTTAGGATGCATTAATTTTTGTTAGTTTAATTAGTTTAATTCAACACTTTAATTTGGTTCACTTTGCATTGCTTTAAAGTGAGTAAAATAGAGTGGCGTACATCTCATTGAGTTCGACCCATAGCTACGATTGATCCGTACGCTTGCGGTTATTTATTTCTTGCAAACAGTAATTTCCTAATAAACCCCTAACCAACTTACCTTTTTTAGTTTGACTTAATTATAAATAGAACCCAAGTCCTGCGATAGAATCCATCTTCTATCGCAGGCTGCTGCTTCCCTCTCACGGCAGTGTGCTCCTTCCTCTTCTCTTCTCTTTTCTTCTTCTTCTTCTTTTTCTTTTGCTGGTTAGCTAGTTCTGATGTCTAACATGGTATCAGAGCAATACTAATCAGCTAAAGGATCTTCTTTCATCTTCTTCTGCTGATTTCTCTCTCAGTTTTAGTTCCTGGTGTGCAGCCACCTATTGCTGCTTCTTTTGTTTGTTGATGGATTGAAGACTCCATATACACATGAATGGAGTATTTAGGAGTGATAATTATTGGTGATTTACAAACCATCCATTGAAGTTTCCATTGGAGGATGGAAAGTTACCGGTTTCTGCATCGACACAGTTATGTTTCTATTCTCAAAAAATAGAAACAAGTGAAGATTCTTCGAGATTTTTGCAGCTCTTCTGGTTCTGATTTTTTGAAGATTGCTTGTACTAGACTAGAGGAAGACCCGACCTGATCTGTTTCCTGTTCTGGTGAGCTGACGAGTGCTATTGTTTAACACCTGCGAATGCTCTATTTTCTGGGTATTTTTGAGCCACATAGTTGGCCTCACAGTTTCTGATCCAAGTGGTTGCTTGGCTGGTCTTTTAGGGTTTCATTCCCCCCTGCAGGTACTTGCTTCGATCCCTTTTTCAGCCTCTTTCTCCCTGGTGATTGTAAGTTCTGCAAAATCACATCTATTGCAGCCAGAAGTGCTCTATTTTTTTAGTTCCTAGATTCTACCTCTATTGGGACTCTTTATTTTTTTCTTTGCTGCCTATTACTCTGGAATTCTACAATAGCTGGTGCCTTGTTTGTGTGTGGTTGAGCCTCCTTTATTTTTTTTTTATTTTTTTCTGCTGCCTATTACTCTGGAATTCTGCAACAGTTGGTGATTTGCTGTGTGTGGTGAAGTGTAGTTGCTGCCCCCTTGTTGGCTAGCTGTTCTCTTGTGGTTCTTTTATTTGTCTGGTTTTTTTCCCTTTTGGTGCTATGGGAGAGAATAAAAATAATCCAGTGGTTACATCTCAAACTAACAATGTAAATGTCACTATTACTTCTATCAAGCTGAAAGGGAGTTCGAATTATTTGTTATGGGCTCAAGCTGTGAAGGTTTATATTATGGCCAAGAAGCAACTCAAGTATCTTACCTCCGATCCACCTACATCTGATTCAAAAGATTATGAGGATTGGATGCAAGATAATGCCATTATTTTGATTTGGTTATGAAACAGCATGGAACCAGAGATTGCTGCAAATGTGATGTTTCGCACCATGGCTAAGGATGTGTGGGATGATTTGAAGGATACCTATTCACAGGAGAAAAATATGAATCGAGTCTATGACTTATATGAGAAACTTTTTCAGCTTCGGCAGTCCAACAAGCCTCTCCAAGACTACTACAACACTTTAAAGGTCTTATTGAGGAATTAAATGTTTTTCAGCCCCTCACCACCGATATTAACAAATTAAAAGCACAGCGGAATAAATTTTTTGTGTCTAAATTTCTGGCTGGACTAGATTCTGATTTGAAATCTGTGAAGGGACATGTTCTTGCTGGAGAAACTGTTCCTACTCTTGCTGATACGTTCTCCCGCCTACAACGTATCTCTTCTCCTGGAAAAATTGACTCTACTCCCAAGGAGAATTCTGCCTTTGTGGCTGGTCGTGGACGTGGTCGTGGATGTAACTCAGGAGGAGGACGTGGTGGTGGTGGTCGTGCCACTGGTGGTCAGTCAGTTGATAAGCCTTTTCGAAAGTGTACTCATTGTGGCAAAACTGGTCACATGGTTGATTTTTGTTGGGACAAGCATGGCAAACCTGATTGGGCACCTCAATCTGCCAATCATGCAGTGTCTGATGGAGGTACTGATGGTGCTGCCCATAGTGATCCTCCACAGGTTTCCCTACTAGGTAGTGGTTCTACCACAACTCCTCATCATGATGATCTCTCCTAGATATTGCGACGTTTACAACCCTTGGAGGCATCCAGTCTTACATCCACCGGGCCCTCATCTTCTTCTGCAACTCTAGCTCATGCAGGTACACCTACTCTTCTTACCACTACTACTCCATCCTGGATTATTGACTATAGGGCTTCTGCTCATATGATTGGTGAGTCATCGTTATTTACCACTTATTCACATACACATTCATCTTCACCTGTAATTCTTGCAAATGGTTCTTCTACTCCAGTTTATGGGCATGGTACCATCTCATCCACTCCTTCCATGAGTCTCTCATCTGTGTTACATGTCCCTCAGTTACCATTGAATCTTCTTTCTGTCAGTCAAATAACTAAAGCTTTACATTGTTCTGTGACTTTCATTCCTTCTTATTGTGTTTTTTAGGATCTTCACATGAGGAAGAAGATTGGTGGAGGGTGTGAAAAAGATGGCCTCTACTACCTTGACCATGGTGCTCCTGCCTCGTTTGGCGCTGCTGCTTCTATTGGTGGGGTGTCTCCGTTCCAGTGGCACTAACGTTTAGGTCATTTGTTTTTAGTTAGGTTAAAGTTTTTATTTCCTTCTTTTAAGTCTGTGTCTCGATTAGAGTGTGAAGCCTGTGAGTTGGGAAAACATCACCGTGCCTCCTTCCTTTCTCGTACTATGGCTCGTAGTTCGTTTTTATTTTCTTTAGTCCATTCGAATGTTTGGGGCCTTTGTCGTGTTAAGAATCAGAGTGGTTTCATGGATTTTGTCACTTTTGTGGACGACCATTCTCGTCTCACTTGGTTATACCTCTTAAGGGATGATTCCAAATTTATATTTGTATTCCAAAATTTTTATAATGAAATAACAACTCAGTTTGGTTTACCTATTAAAATTTTTCGTTCTGATAATGCTTTGGAGTATGTTCAACGTGATATTTCTACATTTTGTATTTCTCATGGAATGATTCACCAAACTAGTTGTTCGTACACTCCACAACAAAATGGGGTGGCGGAACGTAAAAATAGACATTTACTTGAGGTTACTCGCACTATCATGTTCCATATGCATGTTACAAAGCAATTTTGGTGTGATGGGGTGCTTACTGCCTGTTATCTGATTAATCGAATGCCTTCTTCTATTCTTGTCGACAAGTCCCCCTTTTCCATTGTTTTTCCTGGTCAGCCCATTTTTCATTTACCTCCTTGTGTTTTTGGGTGTATTTGTTTTGTTCACAATCTACATGTTCATTCTGACAAACTATCTCCCCGGTCCACTAAGTGTGTTTTTCTTGGATATTCTTGTACCTAGAAAGGGTACAAGTGTTATGACCCTGTCACCCATAGGTATTTTGTTGGTGCTGATGTTACTTTCTTTGAGGATCATTCTTATTTTTCTTCCTCCTCTTTTGTCTCTGAGGATGAGTGGCATGTTGATACTCCTCCTCCTGTCCCTGCTCTTGTCCCATTCCCTACACCACCATTGCAGGTTTATCAGCGACATGACAGGACAGTACCACAGGAAGAGGTTCCAACGGCTCCACTTATTTCACCACCTCTGCCAGCTTCTTCATCTAGTGAACCTCCACCTTTTTCTTCAACTGATGACTTACCTATTTCCTTGCGTAAAGGTACTCGTTCTTGAACTCAAAAGCCTACTGTTTTATATTCTATTGATAAGTATGTGTCCCTTTCTTACTTACCCTCTTCTATTCATATTTTTTCCTTGTCCTTGTCTTCCAACTAAATTCCCAAAAATCATACTGAGGCTCTTCGTCTTCCTGGTTGGAAGAAGGCTATGGATGTGGAAATGGATGCTCTCTTATCTCGTCACACTTGGAGTTTGGTAGATCTGCCTCCTGGAAAGGAACTTGTTAAGTGTCGCTGGGTTTACACAATCAAATACCTTCCGGATGGTTATGTTGAGCGGCTTAAAGCCTGTCTGGTTGCCAAGGGGTATACACAGACTTATGGTGTGGACTACTTTGAGACATTCTCTCCTGTTGCTAGGCTGAATTCTGTTCGCCTACTTATTTCTATGGCAGTTAATTTTGATTGGCCCTTGTTTCAGTTGGATATTAAAAACGCCTTCTTGTGTGGTGATCTTCATGAGGAGGTGTATATGGAGCAACCTCTTGGGTATGTTGCTCAGGGTGAGACTAGTATTCGGGTATGCAATTGCATAAAGTAATCTATGGCCTCAAACAATCACCCAGAGCATGGTTTGAGAAGTTCAGTGCCACAGTTGTATCATGCGGTTTTTCACAGTGTTATTTTTTATCATTCTATGT
Organism: Telopea speciosissima; assembly: GCF_018873765.1. Lineage (NCBI taxonomy): Eukaryota > Viridiplantae > Streptophyta > Magnoliopsida > Proteales > Proteaceae > Telopea > Telopea speciosissima. The sequence goes on from NC_057920.1 coordinate 47,477,638, forward strand.
TTGTTCGTCGTCGTAGTGGCAAGTTGGTGGTTCTGGTTGTGTACGTTGACGATATTATTGTTTCTTGTGATGATGTGTCAGGCATTGAGCTTGTAAGAAGCAAGAAGGGTATTAGTCTTTCCCAAAGGAAATATGTGTTAGATCTCTTAACTAATACTGGAATGCTTGCATCCAAGCCAGTGGATGTTCCCATGGATCCTCATCAGAAGTTTGGGGTATATGATGGCAATCCTCTCAAGGATATACATCAGTACAGGAGTTTAGCTGGAAAGTTGATGTATCTTACTGTCACGAGACTTGACATCTCTTTTGTTGTTGGTGTTCTAAGCCAGTTTATGCAAACTCCTCATAAAGCTCATTGGGAGGCTGCGTATTCTTCGTTATTTGAAAGGTCCTCCTGGAAAAGGGCTGATTTATCATCCTAATCGGCATATGGATCTGGTTGCGTATTTTGATGCAAACTGGGCAGGATCAGCAAGTGATCGTTGTTCCACTACAGGTTATTGTACTTTTGTTGGGGGTAATCTTGTCTCGTGGTATAGTAAGAAGCAGACTACTATTGCGTGGTCGAGTGCAGAAGCAGAGTATCAAGCTATGGCCCACACTACAGTTGAGTTGATGTGGCTCAGGTCTCTTCTACTTGAGATGGGGTTTCCTATGCCTACACCGATGAAGATGTACTGTGACAACCAGGCAGCTATATACTTTGCTAGTAACCCTGTTTACCATAAGCGGACCAAACATATTGAAGTAGATTGTCACTTTGTTCACGATGCCGTCTTCAAAAAGCTTGTTGAGACTCTAATTGTTTCGTCTTCGAATCAGCTAGCTGATGTCTTCACCAAATCCTTGTTTGCTCCTAATTTTTGCACCTACTGTAACAAGCTGAGCATGGGAGACCTATATGCTCTAGCTTGAGGGGGAGTGTTGAGAATTAGGGGTAGTTTTGTCATTATTATTTTGGGTTTTTGGGATTCTATGTAATTTTCTATGTTTTGATTCTTTATTTGTTAAGTTGTAATAGGTAAGAGCTTAGGGGTAATTTCCTAATAAACCCCTAACCAACTTACCTTTTTTAGTTTGACTTAATTATAAATAGAATCCATCTTCTATCGCAGGCTGCTGCTTCCTTCTCATGGCAGTGTGGTCCTTCCTCTTCTCTTCTTCTTCTTCTTTTTCTTTTGCTGGTTAGCTAGTTCTGATTTCTAACACATAAGATATTGACTTTACATGTAAATAGGATTCTATCTATAAGAGGAAGGTTTATTATCACATGTGATAATAAATTGAGAAAGGGAAGGTATCACACGGCTAGCTCTTTCTCTCAATACACCCCCTCAAGGTGGAGAGTCAGATAACCGAATCTTCAAATTGTCTCGTAAGAATTCAAATTGCGTCGAAGCAAGTCGCTTAGTAAGAGTGTCTGCAAGCTGATCATGTGTTGAAATAAATTGAACATGTAGTTGGCGTTTGGACACACGATCACGTACAAAATGGAAATCGATCTCCACATGCTTTGTACGCGCATAACAGACTGGATTGGTGGAGAGGTAGGTAGCTCCAATATTGTCACACCATAGGATCGGTGGGCCAGCCAAGGGATAACCAAGCTCATGCATAAGGGACTCCATCCATATTAACTCAGCCGATGCATCTGCCAAGGCTTTGTACTCGGCTTTTGTGGAGAAGCGGGCAACAGTCCGTTGCTTACGAGAGGTCCATAATATTAAGTTAGGACCAAGAAAAATAGAAAAACCACCAGTAGACTTACGATCAGCAGTATCACCGGCCCAATTAACGTCAGAGAAGGCCTGAAGGGACCGATTCGGGGAACGCTCAATAAGAGGATCATAGGTTCGGGTACTCTTTAGGCAGAGAAGAATACGTTTGACAAGTTGCCAATGATCCTCAATGGGGGCATGCATAAACTAGCAAGCCCGATTGACTGCAAAACTAACATCTAAGCGAGTGAGAGTAACATACTAAAGGGCACCAACAACATAATGGTACTGTGTGGGGTCAAACATAAGAGCACCCCCTGAATCCGAAGGCTTAACTGTATTAGGCATAGGTGTCTTGACCGACTTGCAATCAACCATACTAGTCCATTATGCAGTAATATTGTCCCACGGGAATGAGAAACAACCTCAATACCGAAGAAAAAATGTAGTGGTCCAAGATCTTTAACAGAAAATTCACCAAATAGCTGTTGAAGTAGAGAGGTAACCATACTAGAGTCACTGCTCGTAACCAAAATATTATCAATGTAAATAGGAATGTAGCAAACATGACTGCCTGAGTGCCGAATAAACAAAGAGGTATCCGTCTTGGAGCCATAAAAACCAAGGCAAAGAAAAAGTCAAACAAACGAGCATACCATGCACGGGGTGCCCATTTCAAACTATAAAGAGACTTATGTAATTTGCAAACATGTTGGGGATAAGCGACATCAACAAAGTCTAGAGGTTGAATCATGTAATCCTCTTCATCCAAGAAACCGTGGAGAAAGGCATTACTAACATCAAGTTGTCTAACTGACCATCCTTGAGAGACAGCAATAGATAAAACCAATTGAATGGTAGTGGGTTTGATAACAGGACTGAAAGTCTCACCATAAACAATCTCATGCTATTGGTGGAACCCCTTCGCTACTAATATGGTATACCAGCCTTCCTTTTGATATGGTATACCCATTTGCAGCCAATAATATTCATCTTGGGTGACTAAGGCACAAGAGATCAATTCCCGTTTTGAAGTAAAGCATTAAATTCCTCTGTCAATGCAACCTGCCATTCTGGTATTTTATTTGCCTATGAAAAACAAGTTGGTTCAGTAGCAACAGTAATGGCATTAAGAGCATGAGGCCTGGATCGCAGCTGCATGGGATGATGGGAAGAGGGTTGGGATGGTTGGGGGGCTACAGGTGGGGGGTGGTGGAAGGTGGATAAAGTTCATGTAGAGGGCAGGTTCTAAGGGGTGGTGAGTCAAGGGAAGGGACAAGGATGGACGGTGATGCTTGGACTGTGGGTGTTGGATTGGGTGAGGGGACAGTGTTGGTGTCCCCCACTGGTGGTATTGGCGCCTGCAATGCTGGTAAGGGCGTGGGCATGGGAATGGGGGGAGAAGGAATACAGATGGGGGCAGAAGCCCAGGGTGAGGGCAGTGCAGGGGAAGAAGGGGGCTCCTAAAATGGAAATAGAAAGAGGAAAGGACCCCTCATCAAAGCAAACATGTTGTGCAATGACAATTCGATTGGTACTAAGGTTTAGACAATGATATCCAACATGAGATGGACTGTAGCCTAGGAACACACATGATGATGAGAGATAATCCATTTTATGCCGATTGTAGGGACGTAAATAAGGAAAACAAAGGCAGCCAAAAACCTTAAGAAGGGAATAATCCGGGTGACGATGAAAAACAAGTTGAAAGGGAGAGACTCCAAGAGAGACTGTAAAAGGCATACGATTAATTAAATAAATGGTCGTTTTAAAAGTTAAGTGCCAATAAATCTAAAGAATCGACCCATGACCAAGAAGAGAGAGACCCGTCTCAACAATATGTCTATGACGACGTTCAACGGAACCCTGCTGCTCATGGGTATCGGGGGCAAAAATGTGATGAGAGATTCCTAGTTTAGAAAAATAAGTAGGTAAAGAACGATATTCACCACCCCAATCGGTTTGCACAGACTTAATTTTATGATAAAAAAGATGTTCAACAACAGCTTGAAATTTAAGAAACACATCAAAAACATCAGATTTACGAACCAGTAGATAAAACCAAATATACTTAGTGTTATCATCCACAAAAATTAAATAAAAACGATGTTCATCAACAGAAGCAGTAGGGGAAGGACCTCAAACATCAATATGAATAAGTTCCAAGGGAAATAAACCCCTAGTATGAGTTGTAGGTAAAGACAAACGACTGACTTTGCCCGTTTGACAAGCCTTACAAATACCACTAAGACGAGATGAATGACATGGTAAATTATTAATTTTGAGCATATGACGGAGAAGACGCTCATGCAAGAGTCCTAGGCGACGATGCCAAACATCAAGAGAGGTGCGAACAGCAATGTGAGCAGATGGAGAAGAAGGGGGATGAAGCTCATAGTGGCCCCCATCACTCGAACCGGAGAGAAGAGTGGACTTGGTTACCTGATCCTTCACAAGAAAATGAGATGGGTGAAACTCAAAGAAAACATTATTATCACGTGTAAATATTTGAACGGAAAGAAGAGATTTAGACATAGAAGGAACATATAAAATATTATGTAAATGAAATGAGCATGAAGAGTTAAAAAGAATAGAGGAAGAACTAATGCGAGTGATGGGTAAATCCTTACCATTACCAACATGCAATTGATCAGTACCAGTGTAGTCATCATAGTGAGAGAGGGATTGAAGGTCAGGGGTTCCATGGTGAGAGGCACCAGTGTCAGGGTACCATGGGAGTGGTGGAGAAGGGTATGGATTGGGTAAGAGTGGCAGATTGGGGTGAGAAGGGACATTGGTGTTATAGGCATGATAGGTTGGGTAGGTAAAGTGTGCTGCCGGTGAAGGGGAGTTGGGAGGATGAGGGAAAGTATTTGGAATAGGAAAACCTGGTTGGGAACAGTAGTACCAGCGATTGGTTGAGTGATTTGTGCGTCGGAAAATAGAACACCATAAGCGGCCAGGTTGTTGATTGGAGAAGCCACAAACTCGACCACCACGGCCCCTACCCCCACGACCCCCACGGCCACCTCGATTAGGAGAGGGAGAACTGTTTGGACTAGGAGAGGAGGAGCGTTGAGCGGTGTTGGCAGAAGGGGAAGTGCCAGGAGAAGTTGCATCAGTGATTGTCAATTTGTTCAGGGACGTTCCATGAAGGAACTCATGGCTCAACAACATAGCATGGAGATCATAATAGGAGATTGGGTCAGTCCTCGTTAAAAGAGAGGAGACCATGTCGCAGAAGTCAGTCTTTAAACCATGGTAGATGTGAAGGTTGAAGGTGCATAGGCGGATAATGTGTCCAGCAGCATTTAATTCGGCAGCAATGGTCTTTGCACGTTGCAGAAATAGTGAGACAGACTCATCCAGCTTCGGTTGAAGTTCTGGTAAGGCCATGGTGAGTAACATGATATGGCTCTCAGAAGGCGAAGAGAAGGTTGTGGAAAGGGTTTGCCATATTTCTCGACTTGTGCGGTTGCCAAGAATAAGAGGGAAAACCTCCTCAGAGAGGAGAGAGGGAGGGAATGAGCAAATTGCGAATTAGAAAGTCTTGACGATGCCAGGCAGCAGCGGCAACAGGGTCGGTTGGACATGAATTGGTGCCATCAAGATGACCAAACAGATTTCACCCATCCAGAAAGGGCTCGATTTGGGTTTGCCAGAAAAGATAGTTATTGGGCATGAGCTTAATTGAGATATAATGATGGGCTTGGTGGAGAGAGGGGGAGGCACTCGCATCAAGAGGAGAAGGAGTACCAGCCTCGGCATTGGAGGTGGCTGAAGCTTGTTCGTCCCCCATTAGGAAAGATGAAGAAGAAGAATAGAAAAAAAAAAAAAAAAGGGGAATAGTTTCTCGGTGGAGCTATGTGGCTTTGTATACCATAATGAACGGAATGATTTTCCATGATTTTGGTTTCTCTCAAAGAGAGATTATATATACAAAGCAAATAATAGAATCCCTAGTTAATCTAAACTAGGAAACAAATATTGGGGAGATACATAAGATATTGACTTTACATGTAAAATAGGATTCTATCTATAAGAGGAAGGTTTATTATCACATGTGATAATAATAAACCGAGAAAGGAAAGGTATCCCACGGCTAGCTCTTTCTCTCAATATCTTTGATGTTGCTTGTTCTTTTGATTAATGATATTTAACCTTTACAAAATGTGATACCATGAACAAAAGGTACATGTGATACCTCAGAAAACATTCGATTAAGCCTTTGGTTCAGTGAATTAACAAATAATAACAATAAATCAACAATAATTTGATTGGCATTATTATCCTTGCTTCTTCTGTGTAAACTCTTTAAACCGCTCTTTCTTCCTTCTCTTTCACTTTTTTTAATCAATTATTCCCGGGTTTTGGTTAGGGGGATAGTCCTGGACCTCCCAGGTTCGCAGCTTCCTTACATTTGAATCTACAAAACAAACAAACCATAGTCAACCTAACAATTCCTATCAAGCAAGTTCATAGGCTGAAGCATATACAGTTTTCCCGTCAAATTCTATTTTCCTTTTTTTTTTTTTTTTTCTCTCTTTTTCAAATTTGAAAGTTTCTATAAGAAATTAGAACAAACAAGCCACGGAAAACATTTCCATAGACTGAAAATTTTCATATTTTAGCTATGACGATGAATTGATTAGTTGGCTAGCTAGATGATTAGTGATTGAAAAGCACCAAATCCATAAAACTAGGGCTTTTGGATGGTGAACACAAGGAAATTAAGGTTGAGATTTGTAATTTGAAAACTGATTCTAAGGCTAAAATTTTTTGGACATCCAAACGTAGACTAGATTATAACTACTCATAATTCATACCTGCATAAACCATTCCCAACTGCATCTGCATGAAGAAGATGACACAGAAAAGACCTACCAGAATGAGGCAATGAGAAAAGGAAGAGATACCCATATTCTACTATAGTGAATATCCTGCCTAGAATTAGATAGAGTGACTCGTCTCCTGGCCCTGCCCTTACCAAAAATTAGGCAAAAAATAAATTGAGCTACTATCATGCTTCCCACGACCTCTACTGATTTTAAATTCATGTCTCGATAACTCAGGACAACCGATGTGTAGATGGGAACACTTGCACTTCTCTCTAACCATTGAATAAGATATTATATGATCCAAAAAATATATTTTGTATTTTGTAATGTGAATGGTCCAAAAATTTCTATGTAAAATTAAGGTATTTTAGGCGGTTCATGTTTGTCTTGACATGCCACCTTATTTTTTCTTAGGGAGAGTGATCTAGCAAAAGAAAAAAAGTCAATCATACACACCCTCCTGATTTTTATTTTTAAATGAAGGGACACTTCATTAGAAAGCATACTAAAGGATTGCACTATTAAATTTGTTTATAAATCGAAAGAAGCTCCAAAATACTTTTTAATGATTTACCTTGTTTTTGTCTCTTTGAAGTGTTGTTGAGCCCATGAACTTACTCATGTTGTTTCTAGAAAAGAAAAGAAGTGGGATATATATTTAGTCCCACATTAGTTTTGGAGGAGAGTGCAGTGACGTTTATATAACATAATGGGAACTAATAACTGGGTTCCATGAAAGAAAAGTTGACTATACTCTCGTCGAGGGGAAGGGGGGGGGGGTTGGGGTTTATTTTCACATACGCGTATCGAGCCAGACCATGACATGGCGAGGCAAGTTGCTAATGTGTATGAACTCCTTTTTGTTGGCGGCCCAAATTTGTCAGAAAATGTATTTACCAACCATTATGGTGTATGTACTAATTCGGTGGCAAAAATGAGAGCCCTCAGGGATGGTCTTCAGTTGTGTGCGGACTTGGGTGTTTTCGGTTTTCAGGTTAATTCAGACTCGACCACAATTGTGAACTTTGCTTTAGAAAGGGCTTGTAACTCTTGTAATGTTGCTATTATTTCCAGGAAGTCCTCTCGCTATGCGATTCGATTGGGGTAAATATCTCTTTCGCATTTCAAGAAAGTAACCTAGCGGCGGACTGGCTTGCTAATTTGGTTTGTGGATCTACTGGTAATACCTTTTTTCTTGCATGTCAGATTATTCCTAGGGAGCTTAGTTGTATTATTCGGGAGGATAAAGCTGATCTCCAAATTTTTAAATTTTAATGTTTGCTGTGTGTTAGACAGGTTTCTCATTTCAGTTTGGGGTAAGGCGGGTAAAGTCCTCCCAATTTATTATTTATTTCAATCATTTTTTAATAATAATTTAGGGGCAAGCTTGGGTCCCAAGTAATATTCGGGTTTAAAAAAAAGAAAGATGTTTGGTGTATTGCTTCAGATGTCAAATAGAGAATAAATTGGGTTCGTTAGAAAACTTTACTGTTTGACGTTTATCCGACGTTTAGTGAGGTTTCACCAACATTAGATGAGTGCCATCCACTGAGTCGACGAATTTGTGTTTTGTGTTGGCCCGAATGCAGCGTTAACAATTTTGTGTTGCACGTTGTCCAGAATGCACCGGACTTCGCTAACATCTATTTTTCTATGTCTTCTCTCTTGAACATCGAGACACAATTTTGACCCCTTTTGGACAAGTGTTTCCAAGGGTATCTCTCCTCTATAATAGTGGATGTTCTGGAAACTTAAGAACATTATTCAAAAAGTGTTGTACTCTCTCACTCTCACTCTCTCTCTCTCTTTGTGTATGTGTGTGTATGTGTGAGTTTTTCCTTCTGATGTTTTGAGAAGCATTCTGAGTTTCATTACTCTTAATGATGATGTATGACATAGCTAGGTGTTATAAGGGTTGGGGATTTCTATTTTGAGTTCTTAGTATCATTGTACTGGGCATACCCCTGGCATCCAAATGCAATTGTTTTAGGAACCCAATGAGGGACACGCCAACTCACTGCCTGATAGCGGGAAGGACTGCATCTAAGGTATGGTTTTATAAGCCTGGGTGGAGTCATAAGTGGAATTTTACCTTCCCTGATTGTTTGGGAACATTGGAGGGAAAGGTACAATAGAAGACACGGTGAGGCTGCTCGCACTGCTGGTACTATTATTGGAAAAATAAAAGATTAGGTGAGAGATATGCCATATCCTGCTAAGTTTAAGCACTTGGCCACTTTAAGAGAACGTTGAATATTTGATTGCTTGGGTGTTAAGCCTACGCCTCTAAAGCAGAAAACCCCCATTCCAATTTATTGGTGTTCGCCTTTTGTCTCTGTCAAACTAAATGTCGATGGCGCATGCAAAGGTAATCCTCGCTTAGGCGACGGAGGAAGGGTTATTAGAAATCAAGAGGGAGTCGTTTTGGTGGCTTTCTCCAACTTCTATGGGGAATTCACTAATTCAATAGCTGAATTAAGAGCCTTGCGGGATGGGTTGAAATTGTTATACCCGCACCCCAGATCATAATTAATTACTATTTCTCCCTCATGACGTGTAGATACCACTGCCATGTATGCTGGTGACCTATTCTTGATGATGGTCAAACCAAGCTATAAAATTGTTGACCATGATACGGGTTTGCCTGTGGAGGAAACTATTCGGGGTCATGGGTGACGTACCATGGCAATGGAGAAGTAAGTTCTAGCCCTTAACTTATTTATTTACCCTTTTCTTTGGTGCCCTCGAAGTGCGGGTTGAGATTTGGACCGCCCGGGCTATTTTAGTTGAGTGGGGAATATTTATTTGTGGATCCCACTTACCTCAAGAAACGTGTGAGGGACTTGTGTTCCATTATTACGTGAACCCCACCCTTTAATAGACCCCTTTGATAGACTTCTTTCCTATTTAGAACTAATGGGTGACCCATTTAACTTAAATTACTCATTTGGCATAATGACCCATTTAACTTGGATTGACCCATTCAACCTACTTGACCCATTTGACTTGTTGGATTAAAAATGGGTTTTATTCTATTAGTACCTAACCAAATGGATCCTAAAACATCACTTACCTTAAATAGACTAAAGGGCTTTTATTTCTCATTTCTTCTCACCTAATCTAAAACGTGGAGGAGAGAAAGAGGAAGGGGAGAAAGGAGAAGAGGTGTGGAGGAGCTTGAAAGGGGGCTTGAGGATCTTACTTCTTGGAGCCTCAACATGGAGTATCACTTCCTTGAGATAGGTAAGCCATTATGGCCCTCTCCCTTCTTTTATTTTGGGTTTTGGGGTTGGGAGATGGGAGAGAATCGATCTAGGGTTTACTTTGGAACCCAAAATTCGATGGGAACTCATGGCCTTGATTTTTGTAGAGCTATTTGACTCCATTGGCTAACCTCAAAGCTCCCAATCCCATCCCAATCGATAGACATAGGATTTCTATCCTATTATGCTCTAAATGAAGTTCTCTTGCTTTCCCCCTCTTGAATCCTTGGGTTGCATAGGCCTAATGAGGTCTTAGGACCCTAATGTGCCAAGAAAAAAGCCCTCTTGGTGTTTCCTTTCCTCCAATCTACTTGAAAATGGAAGCCTTGGTGAATAACCCTTTAATTTGGAGATTTGGAGACCTGCGATTTTACGTGCGGTTTTACGACCTACGAGAAACCGCCCCTGCAACCACCCTGAGACCATCCTCTTAAGAAGCTCTCTGTTAAAGTCGGTTTTACCTGTCGTTTCATATCTGAGGGAAAACCACACTTAAAACCGCACCTAGTAGAACCCTTCCTAAGCCCCTGTTAGGGTTGGTTTTACATGTGATTTTAGGTTTGGACATGAAACCACCCATAAAACCACCCTACCTTTAAAATCTAGAACTTAGGTAATTTGTGGGGGGATCTTTTGGGGATCCTCCCTTTTGACATAATTAACCCTATTCTCACTCTTTCACTAGGTTAAATCTCCCATTTTTGCAACGTGCTACTTAATCGCGGTAACATCTCATAACTTCGGGATATAACACCAAGGGTGAGTGGGTTTGGTTGTTTGGGCTTGTTACTAATATTTGCATTATGTATCATGCTATTAATATAATTTATTAAGCATGTTTTTACATTTGCATACTTTATTAAATGATTGATATGATGATGTTGTGGTTGCTTTCCATTTCTTATCGGGTTACGGGGTCGATGAATGCCGATGCCGGAGCCCCGGATTATATATATAATATCTTTGCTTGAATTTCATATTGAACTGTGTGCGTCGTGCCGTGCTGGTACCCGGGTACTAAACCAGATGAAAAGTTGATGCACCTGAAATATCTCTCGGGACGATAGGACTTGCATGTAGTATATCTGCGGCTAGGATTTTTGCACCCTTATGCTACGACCCTTACCAACAGGGGTTTAGGTGTTGGGTAACCAGAACTCTGAATTCTGTGGAGGTGGGACAGGCCAGTCATGGTAGTAATGGTTATTGGGGTCTGCCCCTGGGTGGTTTTGGTAGCTTCGACCGGCGTAGGCCCCCTGGTGATAATTGAGGTTCATTGTGGCGATAAGTTAAGTGACCCACAGTGTTTCCCGAGTTACACAGTAGCATATACCTTTGACTTAGTTGTGATGATAGGTGAAAAATTTATTTAACATATGCATGCATCATTGGACTATGTGATCTGTGTGTTGTGCATCCCCATCCCCTCACTGGCTCAGTGGAGCTAACCCCCTCGTGTACACACTTTTTAGATTATGGTGCAGGTACGGAGGAGCCGGAAGCTGTGTTTGAGGAACATGGCGACAGGTGTCCTTGTGACGATTACGCCTATGGCGTGAGGATACTTGGGACTTGTTCCCCTTTTGTTATTTTAGGGCTTAAAGCCCATGTATAAATATTTACTGTTATACCCTTGTTGATAGTTATTAGATGGTCTTGGGAAATGTATTAATTACTGTATTTATCATTTAGCCTTTGAACATCTTGTAACTATTTGATTTTATACGCTTCCGCAAAACTATTGATCTTTTGGAATGTAATATTCTCTTTCCGTACTCTGATATTATATGGCTTTAATATTGGTTATGACTGTGCATTGGGACATAGTGTCAGTGATCCTGATAGCTTAATGGGATGACACGCGTCGTCCTAGTTACCCCTTATATTATATTACATCCCTTGTCTAGAATAGGGGCGTGACAGAGTGGTATCAGAGCAATGATGCTCTGCACCAACCACAATCTCGCGGACTCTTGATTTACTCTCCACAATTAGGTTCTAAAAATCTTCAAGAGCATAAATGATGGTGTGCAGACATAGGAGAAGACTGATTGTGGTGAAACAAGGACTTAGAAGATAATAGGTAACATGGAACTTAGGATTTGAACCATAGGCTGTTAAGCTACAACTATGTAATTGCTAGGTTGAGTCATAAGTAGGTCATAGATGAGCAATTATATGCATTCATAAACAATAATGAATCAATCATAACCAACCACAATTATCAACAATGATTTAAACAAGAGTGAATTAAGCAAATACATAGAGATATATATAAGATTAATTACAAATATCTAGTTGTTCCAAATCTTCCTGGAAGGCAACCATATCCTTCTCATTTCAACATTCATGATTTCATCCATTCCAACAAAACATATGACTCCATCCTGCTCAATCAAAAGATACCAATCTAAACACCATAATTGTTCCAGATTTTCTGTTTGGGCATAACTGTGTCTTTCCCAACTCAGAATGCAAGATCCCATTTGGTCCAAATCAAAACATTTGATTCTGTTTATCTCAGATTAAATATACAAGTCCACCATTTCCAAAAGAGAAAAGAAAAAAACTAAAAAAAAGAAAAAGTAAAAGAGCTCCACAAATATCTATCCTAAGACAAGAAACTAGAAGAACTGATCCGAGGTAACTTCAATTTATTGAGAGAAAGCTGGGCTAGTTGTTTGCACCACTGCCACCACCGCGACCAAGAAAGGTGTTGATGTCATCTACCCCTCTCTTGGTACCCTCTAGGTGCTGAGTCTGGTCGGAGAGTTGCTTTGTGACCTCATCGAAGCCATCCACCACTCACAGGTTCAGTCGCCTGATAGCCATCAGAATGTCAATACCTCCCGCTTGATGAAGGTATATGGGTTCCTTCCCGGTGAACAATAGGTCTTTGCTCCCGCAATAGACACATTAATAATGCCGGCTAGTTGTTCTGCTGTGAAGGCAATAGGGACCCCCTTGACATATGAGACAACCCGATAATTTTGTATGCCCAGGTTCTTGGTGTCCAGATTTACACAAAAATGTCGGATGAGTTTTGAGTAATATGGTTCAGGGAGGTTGAGAATGTTGGTCCACCCCAATGCCTCGAATCTCTGTTCCACTTTGTATGCTTTGAGATCATCCAACACTACATCCCGCCCCTTCCACTATATTTTTGAAGCGAAAGTAGTCTTGGTAAAGCTCTTGGTCCTCTATCTTTTGAAACCATAGTGGATCTGTCGGTGCAACTTGTTCAACGCATGCATGCCGTGTTCTTGGAGCCATTGATTATTTTAACCTACAGCCAAAAGCTAAGATTGATAGAAAATTAGTACCTTGAATGCTAAGGCCTAAGTAGATGATCAATGTAAGGTTGTGAAGTTCAAAACCTAGCACTTGATTTTCCCTTTCAAAGCAAATTAAATTACAGCAGGATTCTTAGGCTAGAAAATTCTGATTTTTATCAAATTGTGATCTAAGAAGTTGGGGAAAAAGGAAAGGCATGGCCATTATGTGAATGCAATGACAAATAATAAAGATTCATGGTCATATTATGCTTAGGACATGATATTTTATACAAAGCAGTAAGTTCAAACAAGAAGTAGACTTGTTCGATCATGGAGCATGCCTTGGGCTCCAAAAAAGAATTTTCAGATTTTGTAATTGGGATTTTGAATCTTGAGAATCAAAGTAAGAATGGCTTGTGACAATTCAAATAGTGTAGACTAAGCCTACATAGTAAAACCGATTCAAATGTGAAAAAAGAGAACAGAAATTTTGGTCTAAGGGTTGGGTTTTCTAAAATATAACCCAAATCTTTGGAGCCTATTAGACAAAAAGGAAGCAAAACCCCCAAGTTTCCAAAACCTGAATCGTGTTTTGGGGTTTCTCCAAGAGAAAGAAATCGATGGGAGAGAGAGAGATCTTACCTGAATGCGATTGGATATTGTTGATGAGTAATTTAGAGCACTAAAATCCACCAAGGAGTGAGGAGAGACCAAGTATGATCGCAGTTGGGGTTTCTCCAGAGCTTTAGAGCTGTGTTTTGAAAGGGGGAAAATGAGCCTTTAAATCGCAGGCTTAAAATTAACAGAAAAAGGCCCGACGATTTTACATACGGTTCCAGCCCGGGTACAAACCACCTGTAAATCCATGATTAATCGAGGCTGTTTATTATGGTTTCAGTCTCAGGCGGATTTACCTGCGGTTTCATATTTAAGTAAAACCAGACATGAAACTGCCCAAACCAGAAAGGGTTTTCTTGCCCTGTCTTGATGAACCAACCTATGTTAGGCTTTTATTTCCTTCGTCTGTTGTTTCCCTCGCCCCCCCTTGTGACCTATCTTACTCTGATAATTTAAGCTTTATGCTTGGTAAATAAAAGTATAGAAGTGAAATGTCTACAAGATGTGAAAATTGTATTGTGACAAGAGCATATAAGGGAAATGAGACATGATAACCGTAGGAAGATGTTTGGAGTGAAGAGAAATGAATAAGATCAGTGCACATGTAAAATCCATGTGAGATCCCTAATGCGTGGATGTGAATAATGAGATCAATGTGAACAACATGTACTTTTGGCTACTTTACATTTCAAGCAATGCCAACCAAGCAAGTTACTAGATGAAAATACCTCAACAAGAGACAAGAATTATTTATCTGAAGAAAAGAGGAAAGATTCTAAGGATTTTATCAATAATCATATATACAAGGGAATATGCTTGAAAATAAGACAATGTGATAATTTTCTATGAGATTTTATAGCATGTAAAAGAATTAGATTTGAACTTGGAGAGTTTTCCCAAAATATGGTGAATTGAGGATTTTACCACAATTAAAACCTGAACATAATCCAAGTAAAATTCAACTAGACTTGACGAACATAGCAACAATCTCTAAAATTCTTGCAAAGGCTTAAAAATTTATAAAAGATACAATAATCAAACAAGGATCCAACAACTTAGTGCCATCGATCAAATAAGGCTTGATTTACACCCAAAAACCCTAGTTACAATCGGTTTGGTATGGATTTAGTGTACATGGCCATAGGATTACAAGCAAAATCAAGACATAATCACACCTTGAAAGGATTCATCCCAAATCCAAGAAAAGAGGAAGTAGAAATGGAAAGAAAGCCATATCTTGAACAACTGAGAGTTGAACATTGAGGCTTGAGATTATAAGAAAAATCACCCAAGGGAAGCTTGAACGGAAGTCCCTGAAGAGTTTTTTTCTCCCTGCGGTTATATCCCTTCTTTGGAGCCAAAACTAAGTTTTAAAACTCGCGGCTCTGTTTTGTTAAAATTCAATGAACAGACGAACGAACGGATCCACACTCATGCGTCCGTCCGTAGATCCGTTTGACTTAAACCCTCTCGATCATTGAGACTTTTGAGATCGAACAAACGAACGGATTCGCATTCCACATCCGCCCGTTAGTCTGCTCTCCCTATTTTCGCTGAGGAGCCTCGAACGGACCCGGAGTACTGACACCGCTCGTGAGTCCACCCGATTTCTTTTAAGATTTTGAGCTTGTTTTGGAGACCTTTGACTACACTTATATGTAATGTTTATGTGCCTATACCCTAGATCGGACACCCCTGTTGTGTGACCCATTTGTGTGGACCACTTAAGTCTAGTTAATACCTTGAAATTAAAAGAGGTTAGGACTTGTACCCGACTGGGCCAGCTAATAAGAACTAGCATGCATTGGTAACCGCTGTGACTCCTCTCTTACATAAAAGGAGAAGTGTTACCTTTGAGGATGAAGACCTTAGACCCTGTGAATTTAAAGACCCGAACCTTATGGATAGAAAAACCTAAACCTATACGGGTAGAGACCCTTAATGGGGTGCGTAGAATCTAAACCTGTGGGTAGGTACTAGGAAAGAAAAATAATAGGCTGGTTTGGGCTGGTTTATTTGAGTAAGCCATGAAGGTCAGTGTATTTGGAAGTCACTCATAACACCTCAAGCTAGTGACAACTCTATTTGAACTTTACTTGGTTTATCCAAAACTTGTTTAGACTCATAGAGAAAGTCCTACACCGTGATTTGACTTTCCAAAAAAAAAAGGGGACTTAGCGAACCGTACCTGAGAACTTCTTGTTCTTGTGGATTGATCTAGATGACAGATATGTCCATAGGGATATGACTATAATTATTGAATTTATGCCTATCTATTGGTGTGGAAATAAAAATATATACACATATATAGATATCCCTTAGAACCTTGAACTTGGGTGACTAGGAGTTTGGGTTTTATTACTCAAAACCCTAGAACATGACCTTTGAGAGTTCAATCCCTTGAGTTTTCTAAGCCCAATGAATTTAATGATATAACCAGGACCTAGTGGACCCTAAGACACCCTTCCCTTGTGCTTGGGACTTAAAGATCCAAGTGGTACAAATTGGATTAAAGAACACCTTCAAAATTTATGTCATGCCATGATCGAATGCAAGGGTGGATGCAAGGCCCTGCCTACAACCGTGCTTGCATTCGATGCTGCCCTAAAGGCTGGCAACCTATTTAATACAAGTATGATCTTACCTCGACCTTGCTGTGTAACTAGTTGGAGCCCTGACCTTGGTTGACCAAACCTTAGGATAATGAATAATAAATTTAATGACCGGGTAGGTTAAATTATTGAGACCTGCTTAAAGAGTTAGCTTGGACCAAAACTAATAAAGGTTGTTGGTTTTCGAATGAGGACTGATTTGGACTTTCCCCTGTGGAATGATTGTGTAGTAGGTTTAAAGGTTGTGAAAGCTAAAACTAAAGGATGTAACAAGACCTTCTCCAACAACAGATATGAATGAGGTAATGGATCACCAAATGCGTCCCCTCCGTACTGGGAGTGAACAATAGGAGATTCCATCAATATTCCAAATCATTCTAAAGTTGGGTTAGGTAATGAGACAACCAGATGTGAAAGCCTTCAGAATGTGAATCCTATGTTTGGAAATGGACAGGTTAAATCCTGTAAGCCAAGAATGACCAGAGTAGTGAAGGCTAGAGTAGTATCACCTGATCTGGAAGATTTAGGGAACCTTTGTTCCTTGGGACTCAACTTAGTAGTTGGAACCTTGTTTTCCTAGGGTTATTGTGAACCACACCCCTGTGGTAATATGACCCTGTAAGGAAAAGAGAATTGTGGAACCTAACTTGCTGTGCCATATAGGCACTGCCTCATCTTGACTCGACCTTTGACTTAGTTTAAGATGTGGGTGACTTGGGATGTTGTTAACCAATAGCCCTTATCACTTGAGACCCTAGCTGCCTCAAATTTCGGGGATAAAATTTCTTGTAAGGTGGGGAGGATGTTATACCCGCACCCCAGATCATAATTAATTATTATTTCTCCCTCATGACGTGTAGATACCACTGCCATTTATGCTGGTGACCTGTTCTTGATGATGGTCAAACCCAGCTACAAAATTATTGACCATGATACGGGTTTGCCTGTGGAGAAAACTATTCGGGGTCATGGGTGACGTACCATGGCAATGGAGAAGTAAGTTCTAGCCCTTGACTTATTTATTTACCCTTTTCTTTGGTGCCCTCGAAGTGCGGGTCAAGATTTGGATCGCCCGGGCTATTTTAGTTGAGTGGGGAATATTTTATTTGTGGGTCCCACTTACCTCGAGAAACGTGTGAGGGATTTGTGTTCCATTATTACGTGGACCCCACCCTTTAATAGATCCCTTTGATAGACTTCTTTCCTATTTAGAACAAATGGGTGACCCATTTAACTTAAAGTTCCCATTTGGTTTAATGACCCATTTAACTTAGATTGACCCATTCAACCTACTTGACCCATTTGACTTGTTGGATCAAAAATGGGTTTTATTCTATTAGTACCCAACCAAATGGACCCTAAAGCATCACTTACCATAAATAGACTAAAGGGCTTTTATTTCTCATTTCTTCTCACCTAACCTAAAACGTGGAGGAGAGAAAGAGGAAGGGGAGAAAGGAGAAGGGGTGTGGAGGAGCTTGAAAGGGGGCTTGAGGATCTTGCTTCTTGGAGCCTCAACATGGAGTATCACTTCCTTGAGGTAGGTAAGCCATTATGGCCCTCTCCCTTCTTTTATTTTAGGTTTTGGGACTGGGAGATGGGAGAGAAATGATCTAGGGTTTACTTTGGAACCCAAAAATTGATGGGAACTCATGACCTTGATTTTTATGGAGCTATTTGACTCCATTGGCTAACCTCAAAGCTCCCAATCCCATCCCAATCGATAGACATAGGGTTTCTATCCTATTATGCTCTAAATGAAGTCCTCTTGCTTTCCCCCTCTTGAATCCTTGGGTTGCATAGGCCTAATGAGGTCTTAGGACCCTAATGTGCCAAGGAGAAAGCCCTCTTGGTGTTTCTTTTCATCCAATCTACTTGAAAATGGAAGCCTTGGTGAATAACCCTTTAATTTTGAGATTTGGAGACCTGCGGTTTTACCTGTGGTTTCAAGACCTACGAGAAACCGTCCCTGCAACCACCCTGAGACCATCCTCTTAAGAAGCTCTCTACTAAAGTCGGTTTTACCTGCGGTTTCATGTTTGAGAGAAAACCACACGTAAAATCGCACCTAACAGAACCCTTCCTAAGCCCCTATTAGGGTTGGTTTTATATGTGATTTTAGGTTTGGGCATAAAACCACCCTACCTTTAAAATCTACAACTTAGGTAATTTGTGGGGGGACCTTTTGGGGATCCTCCTCTTTGAGATAATTAATCCTATTCTCACTCTTTCACTAGGTTAAATCTTCCATTTTTGCAACGTGCTACTTAATCGCGACAACATCTCATAACTTTGGGATATAACACCAAGGGTGAGTGGGTTTGGTTGTTTGGGCTTGTTACTAATATTTGTATTATGTATCATGCTATTAGTATAATTTATTAAGCATGTTTGTGCATTTGCATACTTTAATAAATGATTGATATGATGATGTTGTGGTTGCTTTCCATTTCTTATCGGGTAACGGTGTCGGTGAACGCCGGTGCTAGAGCCCCGGATTATATATATAATATCTTTGATTAAATTTTATATTGAACTGTATACGCCGTGCCCTGCTGGTACCCGGGTGCTAAACCAGATGAACAGTTGATGCACCCGGAATACCTCTTGGGACGATAGGACTTGCATGTAGTATATCTGCGGCTAGGATTTTTACACCCTTATGCTACGACCCTTACCAACTGGGGTTTAGGTGTTGGGTAACCAGAACTCCAGATTCTGTGGAGGTGGGAGAGGCCAGTCATGGTAGTAATGGTTATCGGGGTCTGCTCCTGGGTGATTTTGGTGGCTTCGATCGGCGTAGGCCCCCTAGTGACAATTGAGGTTCATTGTGGCGATAAGTTAGGTGACCCACAATGTTTCCCATTTTGTCACAGTAGCATATACCTTTGACTTAGTTGTGATGATAGGAGGAAGATTTATTTAACATATGCATGCATCATTGGACTATGTGATCTGTGTGTTGTGCATCCCCATCCCCTCACTGGCTCAGTGGAGCTAACCCCCTCGTGTACACATTTTTTAGATTATGGTGCAGGTACGGAGGAGCCGAAAGCTGTGATTGAGGAACATGGCGACGGGTGTCCTTATGATGATTGTGCCTACGACGTGAGGATACTTGGGACTTGTTCCCCTTTTGTTATTTTAGGGCTTAAAGCCCATGTATAAACATTTACTATTATACCCTTGTTGATAGTTATTAAATGGTCTTGGAAAATATATTAATTACAGTATTTAACATTTAGCCTTTGAACATCTTGTAACTATTTGATTTTATACGCTTTCACAAAACTATTATTCTTTTGGAATGTAATATTCCCTTTCCGCACTCTGATATTATATGGCTTTAATATTGGTTATGACTGTGCATTGGGACACTGTGTCAGTGATCCTGGTAGCTTAATGGGATGACACGCGTCATTCTAGTCACCCCTTATATTATATTATATCCCTTGTCTGGAATAGGGGCGTGACATAAATTGTGCTCAGACCTAGGCTTTACAGAATTTGTGGTTAACTCAGACTTAGCTACGACAGTTAGAATGGTCAACCAGAGAAAGTGTAGTATTTGGAAGGGGTGGCATTGGTTCCAGGAGATTATGATGCTATATAATTCTTCTCAGCCGGCTGTCACTTTTGCATTTAGGCAAAGTAATCAAGCGGCGGATTGGCTTGCAAAGTTAGCATGTGAAACAATTTCTAACAAGGTTTTCCATTTTGGAGAGGATCTCCTAGGGGAGCTCCGACAAATTTTTTGGGAAGATAAAACTGGTTTACCAGTTCTAAGGAAGTAGTTTTTTCATTACCTTTTTTTTTTTTCTTCTTTGATTTTCTGATGTAAGGGCTTCGGGTTTTTTGAGTGTTTGAGAGAATTGTCTCCATTGGGTTGGGGTAAGGCGGCTACGTCCCACCCTTGTATTGACTCTTATTTCCACTGTCATCAATAAAATTCTAGGGGCCTCCCCGGGTCCCAGATTATATTCGGGGTAAGAAAAATAATGGGCTATTGGATAGTTACTCAATAAGTGTTTGATATATTGTCTAGTACGCACCTAGATTTGGGGTTGTGGGTATTGTACTTGTTTAGGTAACTTGGACATAGTAAAGGTGTCAAACGTGCATCATGGTAATGTCATATTGTGGGAGTGCAATGTAAGGAACATCAAAAGGTAGAAGAACCCCAAGTTATGTTGGAGATTGGGTGTTGGTGATTGTGGAGTTCATTGAACTAGTGAGCACACTTGTGGTGGCAACTACGCATCTCCGAAAATTTCTTGGTAGAAGGATTACTCCGGGAATGTAATCAACTCTTGCATTTCGTTATTTATTTGTTATATGCCACATGTATGCAAAGTGTTTGTGAAAATTCCCATGCAAGTGCTTGTATGTTATTGGAGGATTGACTACAGACTAGGTGTTTGGGGATTTGTCTAAGTCACTGCCTATGTTAGCATTGAGGGATATGCATTGGGAATGGTGCTTGTAACTTGTGCAATAAATAAGCCCATCTTTGTTCTTATGTTTGGTGTCCAGTAGAGTACTGGAGAGGGGTTTATAACACCCTCATAGCAGGGGTAGTAAAAATTATGTGGGGCGGGGGGGGGGTGGGGGATAGACCCTAGCCTTTGTATCCCAAGGGTTGAATCAGGATAGGGTGATCTTGAGTTGTAGGTTCAACCATAATCACTTTGGAACAGTAAATCTTGTGCTATCAAGGACAGAAGAAAGAGACGTCCTAAACTATAGGCACAGTTGAAAATTGGTGTGTATTGGGAAAATATGAAATCCTAAGGGATATAGCTTTGTGGATGTAGGTAAATTTTTTAACCACATACATTGGGTGTTGTGGATATTTGTGTTGGCATAGAATTCCATTGGTGTGTGCAGAGTGGGTGTGCATCCCTTGGTAGACCTACCCAATCTTTGTTGCAACACAGGAGGGCGTACGAACTATAGCTGGTAAAATTGGGGTTTACCTGGTATTTATAAGGTATTGGCATAGTAGCAGTAGCACAGTGGCAGTTGCACTTAGATTGTACCACACAAGATCCTGCTACAGGTTTAAACAGATTGCCACAGTTTCAAGGTTAGTACAAAGTTAGTACAACTGGTACAGTGTGGAATAGCATTTGAAAAGGTTAAATTTATTATACAATAATTTATTCGCCCTCTAAGTGCTGAAAATAGCTCAACATCTTCAACCTGGTGTCCAAGTTTAGTAAATTTTGGACTTGGTGTAGATCAATGGGGGGGGGCTTTCCTAGCCCTTGTGAAGAGGTTAGGAGAGGGAACCATCTGCATGTTGAACATGGTGTCGGGATGCTGGAAGGGTCTATTTTGTGGGAAGATAGCCATGGAGGGTCTGGTGTGGTGGAAGAAGTTACTTCTTGTAAAGATCCTCAGTCGCCAATAGCTAAAGTTCCCTCTACAGTTGGGAAGAGAGGTTCGGGTGCCCTCTCTCGGCAATGGTCAGCCTTTTTGGTTCATCTCAGATCGCTCAAGATGTTCTAGCTCTATATTTCACTTAGATGACGTAGGTAGATGGTAAACATGTCATGCCCAAAACACGAGTAATAGGTATGGGGGTAGTCCCTCACAGGCGGTCGTATGATAACAACTGGTCTTCAATTCACATACATTCAACAACGGAAATCTAAAACAATAAATAAAATACTGGTGGCAATTTAAAACAACCCAACACACAATACCAAATAGTGAAAATGTTTACATCACATGTGTATTTAGAACCATGGTAACAGCCTCATAATGCATCTTGTCACCTCCACATTATTAACACAAATCTACAATGTTACAACCCTAAACACTGTATTGTAGGCAAAACTACGGCCCATGGGATCATTATGGTTCACCATGGCAAATCAATATACTACAAAATTAGGGTGTTGCACGCCCTGGGTTATCCCATGATGTCCCATGGGTGCCCCATTTAAATTTTAGGGTTTCCCATGGTTGCCCATGGGAACCCTGGTGCATCCCTGTTAGAGTTTCTCCTTCCCTCATGTGTCCCATGCAATTATGGAACGCATTAGGGATGGAGAAAATCATCTCTAATCCATCACATGGCAAGAGGGATCCATCCCATACTCGAATGTGCAGCGAAAATAAATTGATTTGAGTTTCGTTTGCATCCCATAAATATTAATAATTAGTAACTGAAGGAATCAATCAAGAATTGCTAACTATGAGCCTCAAGTGTTGCTCCTCCAATAGACAATGGTTCTTCCTCCAGTGAGCGCTCCAAGTAAACAGATCTAAACCTCCAAATGGCGCTACCAAGGTTCTTCAAGCCAATCCCAGATGCTCACAAATTCTTCAGCACAGATTTGGGTTTCTAAAACCCTAACTCTCAAACACAGATGAGAGAAACTAGAAGAAGAAGGAGAGAGATCACACGAGGGAGAGAGAGTGACCAAAACGCAGGAGAGGGGGTCAGGCTGAAAATGCAGAGCACACCCCCTTCTGCATTTTTTGGTCCCCTATTTATAGGCCTAGGGTTTTCTAAAAACCCTGAATGGATTAGAATTAATCCCAGTGAGAGTTTGTCTCTCTCTCTCTCTCAGTTTGGCAGTTCTGTTTAAACTCAAAGTGCTTCTAAAAGGGGAAGAAGCAGAATCTAATAGGGAGAGTATTAATTAGTTACTTTATTTAATATTTATGAATAATTATAATTAGCACCATATCCATTAAATAAATAAAAAACCAATTAAAATAGCAAATTCCAAATAACCCTATATGATAACAAATTATCATATACAACCCCCCACTAATCAACACAATCATTATGGAATCTAGGGCATGTACACAAGTACTGCCAAACCCCAATCCATAGTACATATCCATATAAAGTGTCTGTGCATCTGATCGGGTCCCGCAAAACTCGATAAAACACTTTGTTCAAATAATTATATATAATCTATCATTTTAAGTAAACTAGATTTTTGCAAAACCATTTTCAAAACGACACTGGATCCAGATTCTGATCCGACCATACACAGACAGTCTCAATCTTGGTGTTCCTCAATTGGGCAGTGGTGACCATGTTGGATAACTCCTTCATTCACAAAGTGTTCATGCATTCCCAGAACACCGGCTTTGACTCGCTTGAGTCTCAGTCATTGATGAACCAAAGAATGCGATCACACTTTGCAACGACAGGGTTCCCTCAGGCAAAGGGTATCAGTTGCACATGTCTATCCCTTCCTACATCTGGCAGTAATACATGAGGGAATCGACAAAGTAGATTCTTCGCCAATGCACACATCAAACATGTGAGCACTCGCATTCGTACCCTGACATCATATGATAAGGGTGCCCAGCCCAAACCCTAGTCGTGACTACCATTTTAAGTACAACTTACGGACACATAATGCTCAAAATGTTTATATCGCATGTGATAATATCAAACTAAAATGTATAAAAGTTCAATACAAAGGTGAACCGGATTGAATCGGACCGAACCGGGTTTGTTGGACACACACTTGTCCAACAATCTCCCACTTGTACATCAAAGTCAATTCCCCATACATTTTAAACCCATGCCATCCATGTGTTTCTCAAACACTCCTGGAGACAAACCCTTTGTCATGGCATCAGACACATTTTCAGTTGTGTCCACTTTGGAGATACTCATGATGCCCTGCTGGATAATCTCTCTGATAAGGGGATACTTCCGCTACACGTGCTTGTTCCTTTGATGAGCCCTAGGCTCCTTAGCTTGTGCAATGGCCTCTTTGTTGTCACATAACAGGGGAATGGGGCCCTTGATAAGGTCAGGGACTACCTCCAAATCTGATAAGAATTTCCTCAGCTAAACACCTTCTTTTGCTGCATCGTAAGCTACAAGGTATTCTGCTTCAGTAGTAGAATCGGATGTAGACTTCTGCTTCGCACTCCGCCACACAATGGCACCTCCACCCATTAGATATACCATCCTGGACATGGATTTTCTGTCATCCTTGTTAGTTTGGAAATCCGAATCTGTGTATCCCAATACTGACAACTGATCAGATTCAAAAACCAAAAAATATTCCTTAGTCCTTCTCAGGTACTTAAGGATATTCTTGACAGCACTCCAATGCTCGCATCCAGGGTTAGATTGATAACGACTTACTATACCTATTGCATAGAAAATGTCCAGCCTCGTACAAAACATAGCGTACATAAGACTTCCTACTGTTGAAGCATAGGGAATCCTCTTCATCTCTTCAATGTCCGTCTGAGATTGAGGACATTGAGATCTGGAAAGACTGACTCCATGTCGGAAGGGAACTCTTACCCACTTGGAGTTCTCCATGCTAAATCTGCCCAGGACTTTGTCTATATAAGTAGCCTGTGACAAGCCTAGCATGCTTCTCTAGTAATCTCTCACGAGTTTGATCCCAAGGATATAGCTAGCTTCACCAAGATCTTTCATAAAAAACGTTGTGGATAACCACTGTTTTACTGATGAAAGAAAAACTACATCGTTACCAATCAACAATATTTCATCTACGTATAAAACAAGAAAACATACTGCCCTCCCACTGATCTTCTTGTAAATGCATGGTTCATCCATGTTTTGATCAAAACCAAACGATTTGATTGATTGATCAAACCTAATGTTCCAGCTCCTGGAAGCCTGCTTCACCCCATAAATAGACCTCTGCAATTTGCACACCTTTATTTCTTCCTCCAAGGAAGAGAACCCCTCTGGCTATTCCATGTAGATTTCCTCTTGAAGGAACCCATTTAGAAATGCAGTCTACACATCCATCTGCCAGATCTCATAATCAAAGTGTGCAACGATGGCCAATAAAATCCTGATGGATTTCATCATCGCTACTGGTGAAAAGGTTTCCTCATAGTCTATACCCTCTTTCTGGGTATAGCCCTTTGCCACCAGTCTCGCTTTGAATCTTTTGACCTTTCCATCTGCGCCCTTCTTCTCTTGAAGATCCATTTACATCCAATCGACTTAATGCCAAGTGGTGGATCGACTAGAGTCCAGACCTTGTTGGAATGCATCGAATAGATTTCAGAGGTCATTGCCTCCAGCCACATAGTGGCATCAACATCCTTTAGAGCCTCAGAGTATGTCATTGGATCATCATCCGATTCAACCGATACCATGTGGAACTCTTCCACTGTTTCCTCTTCGGTTAGAAGAGTAAGCCTGGTGGGTGGTCTAATAGTCCTCCCACTGCGTCGAGGTTCTTCAGGTGTTGGTATTTCAGCGGGTATGTCAATTGGTCTCACTTCTGGAAGTGATGTTTCTGAGCTATTTGATAGCTCTTTAATGACTACTGGTTCGGACCTCTGGGTCATCATTTCTTCCTCCAGAAATGTGATGCGTTTACTTACAATGACCTTTTGGTCAATCGGGTCATAGAAATAATAGCCTATCGTGCCTTTGGGGTAGCCTAAGAAATAGCATCTTGAAGTCCTGGTTTCTAACTTGTTTATCTGTTGCTTTCGCAGATGTGCTATGCAACCCCATACCCTAAGGTGTTGAATACTAGGCTTGCGCCCTTTCCACAACTCAAAGGGTGTCTTAGCTACAGACTTGGATGGAACCCTATTCAAGATATAAATCGTCGTCTCTAAAGCGTACCCCCAAAAAGAGAGAGGCAGCTCACTATAAGTGAGCATCGTCTGGACCATATCCAATAGGGTCCGATTGCTTCATTTGGATACACCATTTTGTTGTGGTATGCCTGGATTAGTTAGTTGACTAACTATCCCTTGTGATATGAGATATTCTTTAAATTCATCTGATAGATACTCCCCTCCACGATCTGATCGTAAGGACTTGATGCGTTTATCGAGCTGTCTTTTGACCTCGGCTTGGAATTCTTTGAATTTATCAAAGGCTTCCAATTTCCTACGCATTACGTATATGTAACCATATCTAGAGTAATCATCAGTGAATGTGATAAAGTACTCATACCCATACCTTGATTGTATGTTCATGGGTCCACACACGTCAGTGTGTATCAACTCCAACAGATTCGTGGCTCTAGCACCTTTATTGCTAAAGGGTTTCTTGGTCATTTTGCCTTGAAGGCATGACTCACATGTGGGGAATGGTTCCACCCTTAGACTCTCTAAGGGTCCATCCCTCACCAATCTACTGATTCGGTCCAAGTTAATGTGACCTAATCTTAGATGCCACAGGTATGTTGAGTCTTTCCGTTTCAAATCAACATTTAAAACAACATTTGTTCTAATAGGGCAATCTAGAAAGTACAAATCACTATGCATATATCCGGATGCCACAAAAGAATTATTAAAATGAATAATTAATTTAGAATTAAAGGAGAAATTATATCCGTCCAAAACAAGTTTTGAAACTGAAATAATCTTCCTTTTAAAAGAGGGTACATAATAGCAATCCTTTAAAACTAAACTAGCAAAATTAAAATTCAAAACAAAAGTTTCCACAGCTAATGCCATGGTCTCAGCCCCAGTGCCCATCCGAAGATGCACCTCATTTCTTTCCAAGTTCCTTGTCTCCTTGAACCCCTGCAAATCATTGCAAATGTGAACAGTGAAACAACTATCCACCAACCAACAGTTGGTCAGTTCAAAAGATAAATTAGACTAAAAAAGAACGTGAACATCACACGTACCTTCTTTAGCAGCCTCTGTTTCATCCGGCTTCTTGTCTTTCAAAGTTGCCACGTAAGCACGATAGTTCCTTTTCCAGTGACACTCCTTGTTGCAATAGAAACACTTGCCTTTGCCTTTATTGCCAGACTTCCCACCCTTGGTTTTCAGGGTCTTACCCTTACTTTCCTTTTTCTTCTTCTTCCCATTTGAAGAAGGCTTCACATTAGTTGCATTGACCTCAGCCTTGTCCTTTTTTAAGGACGCTTCCACCTCTACCATGCGTTAGCAAGCTCGGTGAGCTCCATCTCCTTGTCAGACATCTTGTAGGACATCTTAAAGGTTGCATAGGCAGGGGTGAGTGATGCTAAGATTACATCGGTCTTGTATCGCAGGCTAAAATCAATCCCCATGGATTCCAGTTTTTCAAACAGATTGATCATCTTCATTACATGATCCATCATTGGAGTCCCTTGGGACATCTTGGTGTGTTGGATTTGACTCACCACATCAGAATGGGTGTGTGCCAACTGCCTGTTGAACAATTCAGCAAGCTTATCCATCTTACCCCCAGCAGTGCGTATATCCTTGACTGAGTCCAGAACTGATTTTTCCAATGATCCTAGGATATAAAGTGATGCCTTAGAATCCCTCATGAGGAAATCCTTCATCTCTTCATTTGTCTCAAAATCATTTAGGTCGGGTTGAGGAGGAACTTGTTCATCTAGAACTGTGTACAGTCCTTCAACAGTCAGGAGCAACTTAATGCTCCGGTACCAATCGACATAGTTCGTACCATTAAGTTTGTATTCGCTAATGAGTGTTAATAGGTTGGAATTAACGACGACCATTGTTTAATTATCTACACATGTACAAGTAAAACCATATGCTAATTAACAACCATTGAAATTAATAAATTGAGCACACACACATCAATGGGCTTTCATGATTTGGGTCTCTCTCATGACCCAAAAGATGAATTGGATACCTACAACCCTTGCATGCATAACTTACCCTGTCGGGAGTCATTATACACACCGTGGTAGTGTGGACTAAGTTGTCCGCCTCATGGGCTTCCAATATTTTCGGCCACCTGGGTGTCATGTCCAGATCCTGTCGGCTGACATACACCCAAGTCATGTACTTACCTATTGCATTAGTTAGAATCATGGAATCATGAAAGATGGCCCACTGTCGCAGTGCCCTCTCATTATCCATACCCTAACGTATATAGATAGAGGTAAATATAGATAAATGTGTGACAGAAGTCCTGACAATCTCCTTTCGGCTTATGCGGGGTCATGTCACACACTTTCTACATTTATTTTCAATAGGAGGCCATGGACATGTCGATCGATTAACACTAGTCCATATCATACTAGTATTATGATCAAAGAGGGATTAATTAACTATCACATATCATGGATAGATTTAAACAACATAATTAATCAACATTAATTAAAATTGATTATGGGATGGCGGTATTTTTATCAGAAGCAATTAAAGAACCCTCCCAATAAAAATAAGACTAATAACTTGGGTGTTTCAAATATGCCATGGATGCCACACCTCGATCATCTCCTCCGCCCGATCACGTCTTCAAAGTAGGTGACTTGCATCTCCATAAGCTTTGAGCGCCACACATGGATCACCACCAACATGCCCTGGGAGTCCTAGCTCCTTTAAAATTACAGTGGAAACCTAGGAAAAATTCTATACACTTTTCTTTCCATAATAATAAAGAAACCCCGCATGGAGAAACCAACCCACCATTTGGGTTGCCCATGGGGTGGAGTACATTTGTTTATAAAAAAGATTGGGGGAGAGAGAGAAAGAGAGAGAAGCATCACATCCACCCATAACCCCCATGTATGACATACATAACAATTCATCCATTTTATTAGAATGTCATTCCCATAATCACATTATAACGTAATTTCATGTATGGGCATTATTAAAGCAAGTAAACAAAATTAACATGGATTTCTTCAATCATTGAACCACCACATCACATGTGATAACATGTATCCAAGCCCATAAATTAAAATCTCATTTTAATTGTAAATGGGTGGAGGGAGGGATCCCTTCACCCATCAATATCCTCCAAAAACCAAAACAAATATAAAAATTCTGTTTTGAAAAAATACCTTTTTTTTTTTTTTCATTAAAACCAGGAGGGGATTCAAGGGGAGTGCATGCAGCGTGTTGGAGCAGGCTGCAGGCACTCCCTGCGCAGCCCACAGGCCCAAGGCTGTAGGCCGCAGGCTACAACCCACGGACAGTAGCCTGCAGGCTGCAGGCAGCAGCCCAAGTGGAGCTTGCGCACATAGGCAAGGTCAAGGGGGAGGGCGTGCGCAGTGGCTTGGCGGCATGCGCTCCCCCCCCACATATAATCATGATTAAAAATTTTTAAAGAAAAATTAATTATCACCCCCACTTGGATACCATGTTTTAATAATTGGAATAAACAAATTAATTAAACCAAATCCATCATCACATGGGCAAGTAGTTACACTAACAACCTTGTAACTACCCATGTGCACATGAGAAGGTTGTTACAACAACCATAATATAACCACCCATGTGCAATCTTGCATCCCACCCATGATAATTATATTAACCATTAATTATTAAATATTCATGGGTGGGAAAGGTGGCTCTGATACCACACTGTAGGCAAAACCACGATCCATGGGATCACTATGGTTCACCATGGCAAACCAATATACTATAAAATTAGGGTGTTGCACGCCCTTGGTTATCCCAAGGTGTCCCATGGGTGCCCCATTTAAATGTTAGGGTTTTCCATGGTTGCCCATGGGAACCCTGATGTATCCCTGTTACGGTTTCTCCTTCCCTCATGTGTCCCACACAAATCCATCACATGGCAAGAGGGATCCATCCCATACTTGAATGCGCAGCGAAAATAAATTGATTTGAGTTTCTTTCGCATCCCATAAATATTCATAATTAATAACTGAAGGAATCAATCAAGAATTGCTAACCTGATGAGCCTCAAGTGTTGCTCCTCCAATAGACAATGGTTCTTCCTCCAGTGAGCTCTCCAAGTAAACAGATCTGAACCTCCAAATGGCGCTACCAAGGTTCTTCAAGCCAATCCCAGATGCTCTCAAATTCTTCAGCACACATCTGGGTTTCTAAAACCCTAACTCTCAAACACAGATGAGAAAAACTAGAAGAAGGAGAGAGATCACACGAGGGAGAGAGAGTGACCAAAACGCAGGAGAGGGGGTCAGGCTGAAAATGCAGAGCACACCCCCTTCTGCATTTTTTGGTCCCCTATTTATAGGCCTAGGGTTTTCTAAAAACCCTGAATGGATTAGAATTAATCCCAGTGAGAGTCTGTCTCTCTCTCTCTCTCAGTTTGGCAGTTCTGTTTAAACTCAAAGTGCTTCTAAAAGGGGAAGAAGCAGAATCTAATAGGGAGAGTATTAATTAGTTACTTTATTTAATATTTATGAATAATTACAATTAGCACCATATCCATTAAATAAATAAAAAACCAATTAAAATAGCAAATTCCAAATAACCCTATATGATAACAAATTATCACATACAACCCCCCACTAATCAACACCATCATTATGGAATCTAGGGCATGTACACAAGTACTGCCAACCCCCAATCCATAGTACATGTCGATATATAGTGTCTATGCATCTGATCGGTCCCATAAAACTCGATAAAACACTTTGTTCAAATAATTATATATAATCTATCATTTTATGTAAAATAGATTTTTGCAAAAGCCATTTCCAAAACGGCACTAGATCTAGATTCTGATCCGACCATACACAGACAGTCTCAATCTTGGTGTTCCCCAATCGGGCAATGGTGACCATGTTGGATAACTCCTTCATTCACAAAGTGTTCACACATTCCCAGAACACTGGCTTTGACTCGCTTGAGTCTCAGTCATTGATGAACCAAAGAATGCGATCACACTTTGCAATAGCAGGGTTCCCACAGGCAAAGGGTGTCGGTGACACATGTCTATCCCTTCCTAGATCTGGCAGTAATACATGAGGGAATCGACAAAGTAGATTTTTTGCCAATGCACACATCAAACATGTGAGCACTCGCATTCGTACCCTGACATCACATGTCTAGGCATACCCAATACGACGACCATATGATAAGGGTGCCCAGCCCAAACCCTAGTCGTGACTACCATTTTAAGTACAACTTACGAACACATAATGCTCAAAAAGTTTATATCGCATGTGATAATATCAAACTAAAATGTATAAAAGTTCAATACAAAAGTGAACCGGGTTGAACCAGACCAAGCCGGGTTTGATGGACACACACTTGTCCAACATGTATCACTTCCCAAATAATCCCCTCGGTTAAATATTCATCAAAACCACAAAAAAGAGAAATCTGTCTTATCTCTCCTCCATAACTCCCACTCAAAGGGAAGTATATCACTCCTTCTACCACCGGACGTATACTATGCACATTCACTGTCGCACCGCACTCTGAACAACACCAGAGATGTGACTAGGATGACTACCACAATCCTATTCAACCTACCAGGATCTCAAATGCAGTATCTTAATCTCACAATCCATAGTCAAGAATCAAGAATGATCAGAGGCAATGGAAATTAAGATATAGTATTGATTCTCATAACTGGTGAGCTAAAGTGATAAAATATTACATATCACAGTTTATCCTTGTTTTCAACATTTACCACAATGTATATAATAATTAAAACAAAATATAATATCTCAAATAATTCAAAATAGAAGACGCCACGTCGTCGATCATGGTGCACTATATGCATATTCATCACAAGCACAACCTACATCATGCTCCTCGGACTCTGCAATCCACCATTTTCCACCACACTCAGTAAATGGAGGGAGAAGTGAGCTTCACTAAGCTCAATGAGGGGATTGGGGCATGCAAGCAATCACCTATAGTCCATGATGCGGTGCATGAATTCATTTTATTATCCTCTTAACAACAAAACTAAGTCAACGGTCAATAATGCTACTATAACACAATAGGCAATATCCCTGGTCACGAAATCGTCCTCGGTCACCCAATGATTCAAACCTAGATGCAAAAGGAAGCCAACCAGTCCTAGAATGTGCAATTAGTCACCCAACAAGCCTCAATAACCCCATCCTGGTGCCATAGTTTTGGAATCATACATCAGTCACCCGGGCTTGGTCCGCCTCCGGCTATAATCACATCGTACCACGGAAATGGTATTTCGAAAAATCTCATCAAACCTACCACGATGGGTTATCCAACACTTATCCCCTGTTGGCAAGGGGTCGGAGTACATGATCAATTATCCAGACCACATGTCAATTATCCTGACCACATGTCAATCTACATGGCAATATATCACATATATAATATATATATATATATGCTTAAGGCCGGCAATCACAGTACTTGAATCATGCCTCAGCCATATGGCGAATATGGTACTAGAATCACCCATCAACAACACCGCAATCCATTTCCAAGCCTGATGCAACATATATCTCTATTACAACAGTTAAGGAACTGAAACACAATTAGGATGGCGAATACTGTACCACAATCATCAATCAGCCACACCGTAACCCATTTCCAAGTCTATGTCTAATGCAACAAGTCATCAACATAAACAATAATATGGAGATCACAGCACCGGAATCTAGCCTCGGCCATACTGTATCCCATTTCCCACACACATCAAATGTATTAAGTTAAAAACTGGAATAAAAGCACACATTGTTCATAACATAGTAACCATATAATTAAAATATATGAAAATGCATCATACAGCAGTTCATATAGTTAAAAACACTCCTCAAATAAATCAGATCAAACCCACTCACCTTTGTCTACAGACTTGGTGATTTGAATCCTGAAAACAACACCCGAATAATTCCCCAATAGGCCTCATCGGTAGATTGTCTCTGACCTAATTCATTTTCCTTTTGGTGTTAATTCATGTCTTAAAGAATTACCCAAAAGATTTCTCCAAAATCCTAAGAATATCTCAATTTTGGGGTCCACCAGTTCATGGTACTGGTTAATCCCACCAGTAGATCAACTCGTCACTGGTTGATTGACCAGAGGGTGCAGTTTCGTAACAGACTGTCCACTGGTCAATCATATAAACTTGACCCATAGATCAGTGGAGATCGACTGGTGGTTGGTCCGAGAACTGTTCCTCAGTTCAGGTTCTAACCAACACTATCCTAAGGGCATTTTGGTTCCATAGATATTGTGGAGGATTACCTCATCTTCCATTTGAGCCTAATGGCAACAAGTTTCACCATCTATAATGGGAGATATGTTTGAATCTGCGATTGTAAACCTAAATCCTAGGCTTTGGATATATTTCACCCAAACAGTCTTAGGATTCATCTGTCATTGGTTCACGGGTGTGCAAGAGAGTTCAGTACCCTCAACCACTCACACACCAGCTGGCCATAAGTCTTAGCACTGGGTTTCAACTGAAACCAAGCCAAAAATCCCGAAGCCTATGTCACAAATCCATAAAATGGAGAGGGGAAGATGGGGAACAAGTTCTCCTACATGGAAATGAGCGTGGACTACCATTGCAGATCCGAGCTCCTCTCCCTTCTCCTTCTTCTTATTTCCTTCCTTCCTCTCCCTTTCTGGGTTTTTTTTTTTTTTTTGTGAGTTATGAGCTTTTAGAAGCTCATTCCTATATATGGACTTAGTGACTAGGATACATTTGCCTGAAAAAATGCATTTTTATCCAAATCACATTTATTCTCCTGTTGGACTATGTGGGCCCATTACCTTGACCTCATAAGGTGCATGAAGTTGCGGATGGTTTGCATGATGTGATGAGGCTCGTGTAGAGGGTTCCAATCACGAAGCACAGGGTCCCACAGACAATAACCATTCGGGGACCTCATACCCATCGGATGAAGGCCTCTAGTCGATCAATAATCAACTAGTGGAGCTAAAGTGAATCTATCGATTGGTCATATCTGCTCTGTTCAAGCTAGATTTCCTCCTCTGTTCTTGCCTACTTTCAAGGGTGTTCTAGTGGGGGTTTGTGCACAGTAAAATGATAATATTCTACCATTCATTAATAGGTTAAACAACATGGTTCAGTTACTTACTATCAATCATCCGGGAGTCCATGCAGATATCTTCTTTTGCTCTCTTCGCACCATGAGCATGTGCATGGAGGGTAGTCAGCAAATATCCTAACTCCTTGACTGTTACAGCCCACATGTCACCGGTATGGACAATCAATGGAGTAACACCTATTTTGAATAGTTTAAATTAGACCGGTTTGGGCACGGGTCTAACATTCCCCCCACCTTATAAAAATTTTGTCCTCGAAATTCAACGTACCTGATAAGCCAAACAAAAGGATACTTCGACTGCATCTCATCTTCACGTTCCCAAGATGCTTCTTGTTCCGAGTGATTTCTCCACCGTACCTTAACAAAAGAGACAATAACGTTATAGGGATTATGGTCCTTGTGGTCATGGATATCTTCAGATAGCTCATCACAAGTCAAGCTCACAGCAAGATCAGGTTGCTCGTGAGTCAACACATGTGTCAAGTCAGGAATATATTTTCTTAGCATCGATACATGGAATACATCGTGAACACTTGCCAATGTTGGGGGCAGTGCCAACCTATATGCCACAAGTCTGACTCTAGCCAAAATCTCATACGGCCCGATACACCTGGGGCTCAATTTCCCCTTCTTATTGAACGTTATTACTCCTCTAGTTGGTGAAACCTCAAGGAATATTTTCTCTCAAACATCAAACTCCGGATGTTTCCTTCTCATATTTACATAACTCTTCTTCCTAGACTGAGTTGTCTTAATCCGCTCTCTGATCACATCACTTTCTCACATGTGGCCTGTATCAACTCTGGACCCAAGATACATTGCTCTCCAACCTCGTCCCAATATAGAGGTGCCTAACATTTCCTACCATATTGTGCTTCAAATGGGGCCATGCCAATGATAGCCTAATAGTTGTTGTTGTAGATGAACTCAATGAGTAAAATGTGTTCATCCTAACTGCCCCTTCATTTCGATGACACCAGCCCTGAGCTTGTCCTCTAGGGTCTGAATCATCCTTTCTAACTACCCATTGGTCTGAGGGTGAAAAGTTGTTCTAAGATTCAACTGCATACCCATAGCCCTGTAGACTTCCCAAAACTTAGATTTAAATATGGGATCTCTGTCGAATATAATACTAACGGGGACTCCGTTGAGATGAACTATGTTGTCAATATACATCCTTGCTAGCTTGTCCACTGAAAATTTTACTCGCATAGGGTTGAAATGAGCTGTCTTCGTCAATCGGTCTATGATCTCCCAAATAGCATCCATACCCTTAATAGTGTGAGGTAATCCGGTGAAAAAAATCTATGATGACATTTTCCCATTTCTAGTTTGGAATTAGTAGTACTACAACAACCCATGCGGTCTCTGCCTTTCAACTTTGACTTGCTAACAAATGAGGCATTTTGAATGTGAGTGGCTACATAGGCTTTTATTCCTTTTTACCAATAGGATCTCTTCAAGTCCTTGTACATCTTGGTACTACCGGGATGTACTGAATATGGAGAACTATGTGGTTCACTCAAAATGATGTTTCTCAGTTCATCATCTTCTGACACGCACAATCTGTTCCTAAACTTGAGGATCCCATCCTTGGTCAAAATGAAGTATGTGTCCTATTGTTTCCCTTCTTGAATGTCATTTGCCAGCCTCTGCAAGTAAAAGTCTGTGGGTTGGGCTACACTAATCCTCTCCATAAGAGTTGGCTATACTCCACTAATGCTGCGAATGATATGGTGGCACCTTCTATCAATAGCTCTAAGTCCAAACTTCTAGCCTCTTCAATGAGCCGATCACTAACTGCCAACGATGCAAGCGACAAAGTCTATGATTTCCTACTAAGTGCATCAGTACAACATTGGCCTTCCCTAGATGGTATTAAATAGTGCAATCATAATCCTTCATCAACTCTAACCACCACCTTTGTCTCATAATGAACTCCTTTTAGGTGAAAAAGTATTTAAGACTCTTATGATCGCTGAAAATCTCACAATTCTCACCAAATATATAATGTGCCAGATTTTCAAAGCAAAGACTATAGCCGCCAACTCTAAGTCAGGAGTAGGCAATTCTTCTCGTAGTCTTTCAATTGCTGTGAAACATAAGCAACTACTTTGTCATTCTGCATAAGTACACAAGCCAATCCCAGCTTGGATGTTGTACACTACCATTCCACTTGTATCAGTCAGACTAGTTAGAACTGGGGCTATTACCACTATTTGACTCAACTCTTGGAAACTCTTCTCACAAGCATCGGGCCATTCAAATTTCACACCCTCCAGTGTTAGTCGGGTCATTAGGACTGAAATGCGTGAGAAGTTTTCTATAAATCTCTAGAAGTATCCGGCCAATTTCAAAAAACTATGGATTTTTGTGACATTCTTTGGTGTATCCCATTCAAGCACTGCCTTCACCTCTCCTGGATCAACTTCTATGACTTTATCTGAGACTATATGTTTTAAAAAATTCCACCTGAGGAAGCCAAAATTCACACTTGCTTGCATAAAATTGCTTCCCTCTCAGATGTTGCACTACCAGCCTTAGATTCGGCATGTTCTTCTACACTCTTGGAGTATATCAAGATGTCATCAATAAATACTATCACAAACTTGTCCAACACATCTTGAAATATTCTATTCATCAATTCCACAAATGTTGTCTTACTTATATCACTTTCCCTGATCATGAGCTAATGATAGTCTGATCTAAGGTCAATCTTGAAAAATACCTTTGTATCCTGCAATTGATTAAACAGATCATTTACTACTGGTAACGGATACCAGTTCTTAATAGTAAGTTTATTAAGTTGCCGGTAGTCAACGCATATTCTCATACTTTCGTCCTTCTTCTTCACGAACAACATCGATGCTCCCCACAGAGACACACTAAGCCTAATGAATCCCTTCTTCAAAAGGTATTGCAATTGCTTTTGCAACTCTTTCAATTCTTTAGGCGGCATCCGATATGGTGCCTTTGACACTGGTGCCGACCCCGGAAGTAAGTCAATAACAAACTCTGTTTCCCAGTCTGATGGGAATTCTGTTAAGTCATTCAGAAACACATCCAGGAAATCTTGCACCACCTCCAATTCCGTCAACGGTTTAAACTTATCTTTGGTGTCCATCACGGAGGACAGATTTCCTTGACATCCTTGGTCCAATAGTTTCTTTATCTGAAGAGATCTTCTTGGGTTTCTTCACCTTGTCACCCACAAAGATGAACTCATCATCATCTCGTGGTCTGAATACAGTCTTCTCTTCTGCACATACCACACTAGTCCTATAGGCAAATAACCAGTCCATACCAAAGATCATATCAAAGTCAATCATATCAAGCTTGATAAGGTGTACTATCATGTCACAACCACTGATCTGTATCAGACAGGGTTCATACACTACATCCAAGCCCACAACGCTCCCTGTGGGTGTACTAACTACTAAGTTGTGTGTTAAGTCCTTTGGAGGAATACCCATTTAACTAGCAAAAGCGAGCGACATAAAAGAATGCAATTCTCCAAAGTCAAATAATTCGTGTGTAGGTAATAATGAAATGGGTAGGGTACCAGACACAATAATATTTTATCTTATTAGCACCATAGAAAAATATGATGCATGCACTGGCATTGGTGAGTTGGGTAAAATACTTGTCACCAGGCCTGGGTTTGACTCTGCATCCTTTGCAGTGATGGGAAGAATTTTTTGATCATCTTCAGGTATGCACATTCTATGTTTTGGGAAATAAGAAAAATTATGTTGCTTATTTTTTTGCTCTACTGGAGCGGCTACATCATGGTATGGATCTCTGTCTTACTTTTGTTTGGGTGGGATGCAACTCAAAATCTTTGGTAGATGGCATTCGCAATCAATCGATTCCTCGGTACATTCAACAAAAATAGTTGTATTACAAAGGCTTTTTAGAACAAATTTCTTGGATAATTTCCCACTCCTTTAGAGAAGTGAACATGGTAGCGGATGCTCTAACTAAAAGAGCCACAATGAGAAAAGTTTCGAACACCTGGGATTCTCCCCTGATATTGATCTATTGCTTTTTATTTTGGCGGAGGAGGTGTTGTGTAGCGGGCTAAATAAACTATTGTGTAACAACATGATTGAAGCTCTACATGAGCCTAGAGGCAATCAAGATCCTAGCCATCTCTTATTCGCTGATGACATTTGTATCTTCATGAATGCCTCAATAAGGTATGTTTCCAATCTGAAGTCTTTTTTTTTTTTTATTACCAAAACTCTGTGGGCAGTGTGTGAGCCTTGAAAAAAGTAAGATTGTCTTTGGAATTGTACCTCCTCATCAAAAATAGAGAATTTTGGATATCTTGGGACTCCCAGTGTGCTCATGTCCTACCCGCTATTTTGGTGTTGAAATTTTCAAAGGTCATGTAAAAATGGACCCTCTTCTTCCATTGCTTGATAAAATCAAAGGGCGGTCGGCTGGCTGGAAAGGCAAAATATTATCCATGGTGGGCAGAGTGGAGTTGGTTAAATCAGTCATCTCAGGTATGCTGGCACACAACTTTTCCATTTATTGGTGGCCTGAATCTCTAATTAAAACCATGGAGAGATGGATCAAAATTTTCATTTGGTCAGGTGATGTGGAGATTTTGAAGTAAATATGTGTGAAATGGGTTGACCTATGTAAACCAAAATGGGAAGGTGGGCTTGGTATTCGTAGGTTGCGGAATCAGGCTCTTATTTGCAAACTAGTTTTGCAAATAAAGCATGAAAACTTGGGGGATAGGCAGATTTTTTTGTGCAAGATTCACCAATGGTGATGGTTCGATCAAAAGGTACTACAAACCCTCTTTGGTTTGGCTGGGTGTAAAGAAAATACAGGATTTTGTCTCATCTAAGAAAAGATGGTCGATGAGTAACAGTAGAAAAATATTATTCTGGTCAGATAGGTGGTGGGGAGAGTCTTCTATTATAGATTTGTTGAATTTAAATCCCTCCCTTTTTAAGGGTTTTACTTTTCATGCGGCTGACTATATTATGGAGGGTGAATGGCGCCTTCCCCAGGTCCATTCTCATACACTTTTGGAGGTCTTTGATTCTATTAAGGCAGTAAGACTTCCATACCCTCCCTTGGAAGATGATTACTCGTGGACTCTAAATCTGTCAGGACACTTTTATGTTCGAACAGCCTGGGACGCTTTGTGTGTTCAATGTCCCAAGGTGGCCTAGTACTCAATGGTTTCGAATAAGTTCCTTTAGACCTTCCAATCAGTATTTGCATGGAAATTGCATCAAGGTAAATTGCTGACGAATGATAGAGTTGCTGCTAGAGGAGTTCCCATCCCTTCAAGGTGTGACCTTTGTCGGCGTGGTAATGAGAGTTTCTCACATATTATCTTGAAATGTGAGTTTGCTAACATTATCTAGAAGTCCTTTTGTTATTCTTTGGGTATCACTTGGCAAAATCAGAGTTCTATACTTGAGTGAAGTACGTGGTGCAAAAGAAACTCTAAATCTCTATCCTTCAAAGTAGCATGGTTAGTAGGTCTAGTTTTGATCCCTTATTTTATTTGGATGGAGAGGAATTCAAGAAGATTTGACGGATGATGGAGAAGGCCATCTCAGACCTGGGAATTACTTAAGAGAGAAATATGTTCCCTATCCTCATATTTCAAGCATTTGATTTCATCAGTGAATGATTTTCTGTAGGCTAGAAGAATGGGGTTCCAATTCTCATTTTTGCAGGGCACTAGTGTATTTGGAGATCTTTTGGGCTGCGCCTCCGCGTGGGTGGTTCAAACTTAACTTGGATGAGTGCTCTATAGGAAATCCGGATAGATCGAGTGCTGGTGGAATACTTTGGGATGACAAAGAAAGGGTGGTGTTCTCCTTCAAGAGTTTTCTAGGGGTCAAAACAAACTTTGAAGATGAGTTTTGGGCATTGATCCTCGGTTCGGAGCATACTCGTAATCTAGATGTTCGGAAACTTTGAATTGAGTGTGACTTGGCGGCTGTCTATTTTGGCATCTAGGAATCTTGTCGCATGGTTTGTGAGGCAGAATTAGTGTCCCTCCAAGCATTCTCTTGTCTATAGATTGGAAGGTATCTCATTGTTTTAGAGAGGCCAATCCAATTGCTGATTTCCTTTCAAAATCAGCAGCAAGGTTCATGGATTCGTCTGTTTAGGTCTCGCTGCCCTCCTCTGTGCAGGATGACCTGATTATTGATGCCCATTGTAGGCCAAGATTTCGTATTCAATATTAGTTCTTTTGTAGCAAGTTAGCCTCTATCATTGATGGCAATGCCGAAATTGGCAGTCTTTTCTAGCTAGTTTGTAGTTGTTAGTTGGCTCCATGGATCCTAATCTTTTTACATTTCTATATTCTTTCTTCTTTAATACAAATGATCTTCTAGCCAAAAAAACAAAAAAAGTTGGGATACCCAAGAGAGACCAAGATATCAGTTTGTTGATAATGGATGATTTATTTTTGGGTTAGCTCTTTATCTCTACTGATGGCAATGCCGAAGGTGGAGAAGAGAGCAGTTTTTTGTGTAAACTATTGAGAAAATTACTTGGACACCCCCTAGACTATGGCCATTTTGCTTACTATCCCCAACTTTTTAAGCAATTACTTGACACCCCTTGAAATCTGACGATGTTAACTTGCTGTTAGTGGTTGAATGGAAAAGTCCATTTTACCCAATAGAAAACAGTGAAATTCATAGATTTACCCACCTTCTTCTTCTTCTTCTTCTTCTTCCTGAAACCCCCCTTCTCCTCCTCCTCCTTCTTCTTCTTCTTCATATGGCAAGCAAAGCATCTAATTAATGGCTTTTAAGCAGAGAGATTTAGGTTTTTTAACTTTTTTCCCCTTTGCATGAATGTGACGGATTACCGCTATTGCAGGAGTCTTGTTGTTTACTCTGAAACTAAGCTATTGTTCTTCTTCTTGCTCGGTACTAAGAGCCCAGAAGAAAAACATAACAGAAAAGAAATGAAAAGTTTTTCATACTCTGATCTTCACGGATTACTTTCAGAAGGCAAAGAACTAAATAAATAACTGGGAAACAGAGAAGCTTGGATAACAATTGAAATTGATACAAAACAACCATTTATGCTCTTCCTTCAGTAACCATTAAAAAAAAATATAGAGTACGAAGGTCACCATCAACATCATACATTCATAAATCTATAATAACAACTCAACATAGTCACAATCATAAAACCCACCAATCTCAGACCCAATTACTCTATAAATATACTTTCCTTGATGATAGATACAACTTTTCAACTACAAAAAAAAAAAAAAAAGAAAAGATGATGGATACAACTTGGTTAATCCTGATTCCCAGGTCCATTTCTTTGATTTGCAGAAAAATCAATGAAGAACAGAATCACCAAATTGAAACAATAGGGTGGGTTCCCTTAAAAGAAAAAGGAATTCAAAGTGCAGAAAGAAGAAGAAGAGGAAGACGAAAATCAGAAATTTGTCTTCCCCAATGGAATCGCCCTAATTAGGGTTTAAATCTGAAATCCTATTTTGTACTTGAATCGGCCATGAAAGAGATATATTAGGGTTTAAATCTGAAATTGATTAAGGGTTTTGGGTTATTTTGATTTGAAATTTATTTAAGAAAAGAGAATTTTTTTCTGAAATCCATTAGGGTTTGAATCTGAAATTGGGTTGTAGGAAGAAAAAGAAGATGAGGGTAAAAGGGTCACTTCACTACCCTTTAATGGTAGTTTAGGCATTACAAAAAATTTTACCGATGACATCATCACTAAACTAATGGCAAGACCTATTTGTAAGAAAGGGTAAAATATAGGGGTATTCAAGTAATTATTTGAAAAGTTGGGGATAATACGCAAAATAGTCATAATCTAAGGGGTGTCCCAGTAATTTTCTCTAAACTATTTTATTTTCATCCACCCAGGGATGCCTTGATATTAGTTCTGTATAGTTTCCTTCATTTATTGTTATAAAACTGCTAAAAAATAAAATCTTATAAAACTGCTGATCTTTTAGCAAAAAACCAAAAAAAGAAGATCCCATTATGTTGTATAAGCCTCCCTTCACTCTCCTCCAAAACTAATGTGGGACTAAAGATTTCCTATTTTTTGCTTTTCTAAAGTCAACATCGGATAGTTCTTGGGTTCAATACTTCTAGGAGACAAAAACATGGTAAATCTTAAAAAGGGTAAGACTGCGTATATTATGACCCTCCCAAGACCTTGCAGTGGTGGGAGCCTCGTGTACTGAGTACGTCCGTTTTTCTTTTTTCATATAATAATCCTACTATTTTAGTACGCTCTCTAATGAAGTGTCCCTTCATTTAAAAACAAATTAAACAAAAATCTCGGGTGTATGTATAGTTGACTTTTTATCTTTTGTTACATCACCCTCCCTGGGAAAAAAAATAAGGTGGCATGTCAAGAAAAACATGAACCGCCAAAAAGACCTTAATTTTGCTTTGAAAATTTTGGATCATTGACATTACAAAATAAAAGAGATCGATATTTTTTATTTGAAATGCTAGTACTAGAAACTAGTACTAACTACTACTCCCATCTACACATAGACAAAATTTGAAGCCGAGCCCTTTCATCAAACTGGCAACATCAATCAGTCTCACGTAAAAACTATTTGAATTTAAAATCATAAAATCAGTAGAGAGGTAGTGGGAAGCATGATCGTATTTGCCTAGTTGTAAACAAGGGCAGGGCGGGGAGACATGTCATTCACTATATAAGTAGCTGAAAAGTTTTAGGAGAGGAGATGTGTATGTCCTTAGCATTAGTAAAGAAAATGGGTATCTCTTTGATACAATCCAGACCACAGATCATGGGTCTAGTCAACATGAGGAGGGAGTCCAAGGTGATACCATACAACTCAGGTCCAGAGAAGGCTTGCGTAAACCCAAGTGGTTAGAAGGGTTCATTTAGAAGGATTCTTCCAGCTCAGCTAGGACAGTTGTTGTTGTAACAGAAATTGGTTGTAAGGGTATATATAAAGACCCAACACGTGTAGATGGATATGAAATACAATACTTCTTAATTCCTTCCTTCTTTTCCCCAATTCTGGAGCTTGCTCTTGTGCTCAAAACAGGAGAACCCCTTCTTTCTTAATTCTCTCTGTTTTCCCCCTGCGTTAGCTCTTAGATTCTGAATTATTGAAGAATTCAGTATCATTGGTGCTTTCATTGATCTGCAACTTTGCCGTTAACCATGGCAGAAGGTCTTCGATCAAAGGAGAGGTTTGCAAATCTTTCAATGGATGTGATCATGATTAAATGCTCAGAGCTCATTCTTGAATCAAAGAAAGATGATGAAGAGAGGATCCATTCTTGGATTCGTCAGGATATGGAAGCCATTAATACGTCCTTTCAGAAACAATTGGTGGAGATGATAGCTTCTAAGTTTGACTGTCCTACGGGTACTTTCACTCCAGATGATCATCGTCCTCATCTTCAGCAGTTTCACCATGCCAACAGAGGTATTAAAGTTGATTTTCCTCGATTTCTTAATGGTGATCCTGTTGACTGGTTGTTTAAAGTCCATCAATATTTTGATTATCATGATATACCTGAGAATCAGAAAGTTAAACTTGCATCTATTCATTTAGACGGTCCTGCTTGTAGTTGGTTCCAATGGAAATTTCATAATAATCAATGTAATACCTGGACTGAGTTTGTGAATGGGATTCAAATCCGTTTCGGACCTTCAAGATATGAAGATCTTAA
The DNA here is from genome assembly GCF_018873765.1 of Telopea speciosissima. NCBI lineage: Eukaryota > Viridiplantae > Streptophyta > Magnoliopsida > Proteales > Proteaceae > Telopea > Telopea speciosissima. The sequence continues at coordinate 47,521,377 of NC_057920.1, forward strand.
GGGGGCCCTGTCCAACCTGGTTCAAGAAACCACTGTTTTGGATTATCAAGTTAAGTTTGAGTCTCTTTCTAGTCGTATCTATGGCCTCAGTGATGATATGTTAAAGAGTTGTTTCATTTCTGGCCTCAAGCCAATGCTCAGAAGAGAGGTCCTAGAATTACAACCTGATTCTCTGCAACAGGCCCTGGATCTTGCTAGATTGCAGGAGGACAAATTCCTTGATTTCAAACCTTATGCTAACCCTGGCAGCAGAAACCAATATCTATCAATCCATTGCCTTCAATTTTGGGCCCTAGTCCTACCACCCAAATTTCTAATCAGACTCCCAAACAACCAATAAGGAGGTTATCAGAGGCTGAGCAACAGCAAAGGAGGCAAAAGGGCCTTTGCTTTAATTGTGATGAAAAGTTCCATGTGGGTCACAGGTGTAAAGGTCGGTCCACTCTTTTGCTGTTAGAGGGTGATGAGTTCATGGATGAGGTGTTACCCAATGAAATTGAGGAATCACAAGAACCTAATTCTGATCTAGCAATCAGTCTACATGCCTTAATGGGCCATAGGTCCCCTAAATCCTTGTGACTCAAAGGTCGGATCAACAACTCCAGTGTTGAGGTGCTAATAGATGGGGGCAGCACGCACAATTTTATTCAAGAACACACTGCTAAATTCTTGGGTTTGGCAGTCACGCCATCAAGTACCTTCCAAGTTCAAGTAGGCAATGGGGAGCATTTGACTTGTGTTGGTATCTGCAGAAATGGTTCATTTAATTTGAATGAACATTGCTTCACCATAGATTTCTTTGTGCTATCTCTCCATGGTGCAGACCTTATTCTCGGGGTTCAATGGCTGGAGACTTTGGGTACCATTGCAACTAATTATAAGGACCTTACTATGAAGTTTATGTGGCAGGGTAAATTGGTGGTGATTACAGCAGATCAGTGCCATACAATTTCACCTTTAACCTATAATCAACTCACGAAACTTTCTACTGCTCACACTGTTGCATCGTGTTTTCTGCTTTGGGGTTTTTACGCACTTGATGCCACCGCCTCAGCCACTACAGCCCATATTCCTTTACTCATCCAAACTGTTCTTGACACTCACCAGTCTATATTCGATACTCCAAACATATTACCTCCTCAGAGACTAAATGATCACCGGATCTCACTTGAGTCCCACTCAAAGGCTGTATCTATTAGACCTTATAGATACCCTCACTATCAGAAAGATGAAATGGAGAAAATGGTGGCTGATATGCTTGCAGATGGGATCATCCAACCGAGTGTCAGTCCCTACAGTAGCCCTGTGCTGTTAGCAAAAAAAAAAGATGGCAGTTGGAGATTCTGTGTTGATTACAGAGCTCTAAACAATGTAACAATCAAAGATAAATTTCCTATCCCTACTGTCGATGAGCTAATTGATGAACTACATGATGCAACTTGGTTTTCTAAGCTAGATCTCAGATCGGGTTATCATCAAATACGAATGCATACTGCAGACATTCCTAAAACTACCTTTCAAACTCATCACGGCCACTATGAGTTCCTTGTGATGCCATTTGGCCTCACAAATGCCCCAAGTACCTTTCAAGCAACTATGAACAGAATTTTTGAGCCTTATCTTCGTAAATTTGTGAGTATATTTTTTGATGATATACTGATCTATAGCAAGACGGTGGAAGATCATGCAAAACACTTAGCTTTGGTCTTGCAATGCCTACAACAGAATCAATTTTATGCCAAGCTCTCCAAGTGTAGCTTTGCTCAGTCTTCGATTGGTTACTTGGGCCATATAATCAGTTCTACAGGGTTACAACCAGACCCAGAGAAAACTGATGCCATTGGTAACTGGCCTGCCCCAACTACAGTGAAAAGGATGCGGGGTTTTTTGGGTCTCACGGGCTATTATCGGAAATTTATACAAGGCTATGCTTCAATTGCTTCTCCTCTTACAGACCTCCTTAAGAAGGATGCTTATAAATGGACCCCAACTGTAGAACACAACTTTCAACAGCTGAAGGCTGCATTGTGTTCAACCCCTGTTTTGCAACTTCCCAATTTTGCTTCTACTTTCGTTGTGGAGACTGATGCTTTGGGGAGGGCCATTGGAGCAGTATTAATGCAAAATTCTCATCCTATTGCTTTTTCAGTAAGAAAATGTCGCCTTAAATGCAAGCGAAATCTACTTATATCAGAGAGCTTTATGCGATTACATGTGCGGTGGCCAAATGGAGACAATATCTTTTAGGTTCTAAGTTCATTATCCGGACTGATCAGCAAAGTCTCAGAGGGCTTATGTCCAGTACAGTCCAGTCTCCTGAACAATAGCATTACCTTTGTAAATTGCTTGGTTATTCTTATGAGATATGTTATAAACCAGGCCCTGACAACAAGGCTGCCGATGCACTCTCTAGGAGAGACACAACTGATTGTCTTCTAGCAACATTCATGGCTCTATCATTACTGAATTTTAAATTCCTTGATGATCTTAAAGCTAACCATCGCACTGATCCCCAGATACAAGAACTCATCACAAAATGCACTTCAGATGCTGCAATTGCTTGGCCTTGGTCTACTCGCAATGACATGTTATATTATAAGGGAAAATTATTTGTAGGGGATGATGCGGCCTTACGACACACTCTTCTTTTCGAGTTTCACAGTTCTCCAGCTGGAGGTCATGCTTGTATTTTATGGACTTATCTGAGGATTTCGGCTAATTTCCACTGGAAAGGACTCAAGGAGGATGTTAAGAGGTTTGTGCAACACTGTGTCACCTGCCAGCAGTCCAAAGGACTCAATCACTCTCCTTATGGCCTGTTACAGCCACTTCCAATTCTTGAACAAGCCTTTGAGGATATCAGTATGGATTTTATAACTCATCTTCCCTCCTCTCATGGGTTCTCAGTCATTTTGGTTGTGGTTGATCGATATACAAAGTTTGCCCATTTCGGGGCCCTACCATCGCATTACACTGCTGCTAAGGTGGCAGCCTTGTTCTTGGATATCGTCTGCAAATTACATGGCATGCCAAAGTCCATTGTTAGTGACAGAGATGCTATTTTTTTGAGTAAATTCTGGCAGCAGCTATTTCTTTTGCATGGCACACAGTTGAAACTGTCATCTACTTACCACCCTCAAACTGATGGGCAGACAGAGGTCGTTAATAGATGTCTTGAACAATATCTACGGTGTTTTGTTGCTGCTAAACCACACCTTTGGTTTCAGTTTCTGCCTTTGGCAGAGTATCACCACAATACGGCTTTTCACTCCTCTATTGGAATGACCCCGTTTGAAGCCCTCTATAGGAGACCTCCACCATGCATTCCAACTTATTGTCGGGGGTCTTCTTCCTTGGAGGCTCTAGACAGGGATCTAATGACTAGGGAGGAAATTAAGGGCCTACTTCGTCAACACTTGCATGCTGCCCAACAAAGAATGAAGCTCAATGCTGATAAACACATAACTGAATTACAATTCCAGGTTGATGATTTAGTGCTTTTGAAGCTACAACCGTATAGGCAGACTTCAGTGGTACGGCGGCCTTCTCAAAAGTTAGCTAAATGGTACTATGGTCCTTTCAAAATTCTGGATAAGATTGGAGCAGTCGCATACAAATTAGAACTTCCCTCTGGTTCCAAGATCCACCCTGTGTTTCATATCTCTCAACTCAAACCTTTTAAAGGTCAATAATTTATTCAACCTGACTGGCCTAAGGACATTCGGTGTACTACTCCACCTTTGCAGCCGGCGGTGGTTCTTGATTCCCTCAAAATTTGACGACAACGTCGATGGATACCTCAACTTCTTATCCAATGGCAAGGAGTTCCCTTGGAAGAGTCGACTTGGGAGGATGTCTCTATTATAAGGGAGTCTTATCCTACCTTTCACCTTGAGGACAAGGTGTTTGCCCATGGGGGTGGAAATGATACAATCCAGACCATAGATCATGGGTCTAGTCAACATGAGGAGGGAGTCCAAGGTGATACCATACAACTCAGGTCCAGAGAAGGCTTGCGTAAACCCAAGTGGTTAGAAGGGTTCATTTAGAAGGATTCTTCCAGCTCAGCTAGGACAGTTGTTGTTGTAACAGAAATTGGTTGTAAGGGTATATATAAAGACCCAACACCTGTAGATGGATATGAAATACAATACTTCTTAATTCCTTCCTTCTTTTCCCCAATTCTGGAGCTTGCTCTTGTGCTCGAAACAGGAGAACCCCTTCTTTCTTAATTCTCTCTGTTTTTCCCCTGCGTTAGCTCTTAGATTCTGAATTCTTGAAGAATTCAGTATCAATAACCTACAGAGGTGGTGGCGGTAGTTGTAGGGGTGGGTGATGGCAGGGGAGCTTTGTGAAGGGCCGGTGCTATAGGCCGTGGGATAGGGTGGGCTGAGGGTGTGGTAGGATCGTGTTGGGGCGGGAGTGAACTGAGGGTGCAGCAGGGTCGGGTTGTGGGCAGGGGCAGGGGAGCAGTGCGTAGGGGCGGTCCCGGAACAACCTGCACCTATAGGACCTGGTAGGGGTGGGTTTTTCCAATTTTTTTTTATTAAAATGATTACATTTAGCTGCGGTTATTAAGTTATTTATAACCGCAGCTAAATATAAATACATATTTTGCAAATAAAAATAAGAAAAAGAATATTTATCCCAAAAAAAAAATGATACATAGACATGGTTATTTAAAACCGCGGCAATAGAGAAGTATTGGAATGTAGACCCATGCACAATAACCACGGTTTTGTAATGCCACAGCTAAAGACTCTATACACGCGCGGAATTAAAAACCGTGGCCGAGGACTATTTTCCCAATACCGCGGTAGCTTTCGCCGTGGTTCTGCCGCGATTTACAAATCGTGATGAAAGACTTTTGGCCATGGATTTTTGAGCATTAACCACGGAAAAAACCGCGGCTTTTTGTGTTTTACTCCCCATAACTCTTCCTCAGCCGGGCTGGGGCAGAATAGTAGAGCCAGTACAAGTATTAGTAGCATAGCAAAAATGCGCTCCTCGTCATTAATATGTTTGCTCGTGGTAATTGTAACCTCTCGGGAGAATCGATGACTGCATCTTTGATGCACGGCTAGTACCAGTACATCGGAGAATTCTTAATTGACATAACATATTTTTTGCAGTGCAACCCTTCCAGAGGCTATACCTTCGTTTTGACACACACCTAAGAATCACCTCTGAGTTCGAGTTAACAATAGGCCCCACTAACCCCAAGTTCGTACAAAGTCTCAAACCATCCCTCAAAGCTCTCAATTCAGCAATGTTGTTTGTGCAAGCACCATAGTAATTAGAAAAGCAACAATGATAGAACCATTATTGTCTCTAATGATGTCCCCACCCCCACCCTCCCCCGGGTTTCCATTGCAAGCACCATCAGTATTCAGCTTCACTGCAGTGAAAGGAGGGCACAAGAACACGGGGGTTGGAGGATGACGGACATCCCAAAAAATTGGAGAACCATAGAGTCCCGAGGATTTTGGGAGCTCACGAAATGTAAGAAGAAAAGGAATTTCTCTCACCCAATTACAGATCACCTCCACAATGTGACTGGCTAAAAGAGCTCTTTCCCCATGCTTACGATTGTTCCGCTCTTTCCACAACTCCCAAACAATAAAAAAGGGAAGTAAACCATTGATCACGCCACCAAGACCCCTTCCATGAGCATGTTTGTGCCAGAATAAAATTCTACATCTCACATCCTGAGTGGGCACCAATTCTATGTCAACTAGCCTTGAGAAAAAATCCCATACCTTGCTAGCCATTCCTCCCACCACCATACAGTGTGTTGTCGTCTCCTGTACAGGAGAACCAAAACATAAGCATTTGGAAACAAAGGGAATGCCCATCGCCATAATTGCATCATCCACTGAAATTGAGCCGCAAATCACTTGCCAGGTAAAAAAACCAATTTTAGATGGCAACATCCGATTCCAAAGCCATATGGCCTCTCTGGCGAAGTTGACCAAACTTCGTTCCATAAGGCTTTTACTGAGAGCTTGCCGTCACCTATTGGCTTCCACACCAATCTATCCATCCTACATGACCGAGAAAAATTCCCATTCTAGATATTATCAAGCACCACAGCCGAATCAATTTTTGCAAAACATCCTGATCCCAAACACCATCCTGACTAAGAACATCACACACCTGAGTTGAGATGTCAAGATTAGCCACCCCATCCACACGGTCAAGCATAGCGTCCCACCCTGACCAGTTATCAAGCCAGAAACTTACATCCCCTCTTCCAACCAGCCATTTCGATTTTGAAAGAAGTGTTTCCTTTCTAATGAAGGGACACTTTATTAGAAAGCATACTAAAGGATTGCAGTATTAAATCTGTCTATCAATCAAAAGAAACTCCAAAATACTTTTTAATGATTTACCTTGTTTTTGTCTCCTTGAAGTGTTGAGCCCATGACCTTTCTGATGTTATTTCTAGAAAAGAAAAAAAAGGAATATCTTTAGTCCCACATTAGTTTTGGAAGAGAGTAAAGTGAGGTTTATATAACACAATGGGAACTACAATGATTGGGTTCCATGAAAGAAATGTTCACTATACTCTCTGTTGTGTCAAGAAACCTCTGGTGGATCTGCCAAGGGAAAGACCTGGGTAATGACCTGCACAACACAACAAATGGGCAAAGGGAGGTGAGCGTCGGTCTAGGGGCGCCGGTGAGGGAGTCTTCGATACCTAAGTTAGGTCTCTCTTAGCAAATAGATGAAACAAATGAGAGTTTCTTATCTTTCAATTGTTTTTTTTTTTTTTTTTGCCTCCCCCTGTGAGGGGGTTTACCTTCCCTTTTATATGGCTTGATCCCCTTGGGGGTGTAATGTCGATGAAGAGGTCCTGATGTGACCAATGGAGAAGCTTTCTTCTATTTAGGAGGCAGAGTGTTTCCCTGTTTCTGATATGGAGAGTCTTTTGTTGGGGCGAGGTACCCTATAGACCATAGAGTTCCCTTTTCTTATGAGCATCGTGGGAGGCTGATAAATGTGATGGAGACTTTGGACAGTGGGGGTCCCCTTTTCGAAGAGTGGTTTCTCCTACTGGATAGTGGTATTTTCCACTTGATCACTGCTTTTGAGGGCTGTTTGGTGTGCTTAGGCCTTCTGCAATACGACTGCACCTAGTGAGAGGTTATGTCATGGGGTGTATAGGGCTGACGCTGATGGGTTGATTGACCTAATAGGCGTGCCAGCTTGTCTTGCTTCCATGGGGTAACCCGTGGACCTTTTAGCTATGGATCTATTGGGAGGGTATCACCCTACCCGACATAACCATCTTAAGTCTTTCACCCATCGTATCTGTCATGGGTCTTTAGGCGGGTGGTTCTTACCCATCGACCCTCTTTGGCGGTCTTCCCTGGTGCCACATGTCCTGAATCTATTTGGTGGTCATTATATGGAATAACATAAAGCCCTCCACTCCAATAGATTTCGTTGTGGGGTGTGTTGGAGAAGAATATCTTATGGCATGTCTTCTTCATTCTGGCGCTTCTTCATTTTGCAGTAGGCATTAGCTCCGGGCTCTTTTTTGAACTTGCTTCGTGCTTTGGGCACTCCTTTGTTGGTCTTGCCTCGGCGATATTTCTCCCTCAAGGATCCGGTCTAGGCCCCGTCGGTTTGCATTCGCCTTGTACCACAAGGCATAACCCCTTGCGTCATTAGGGAGTGATTGTTCGTATTCTCTATCTTTGCTCTCACGACTGTTCATGCGACTTAATCATCGAGGAGACTTGGCGGTTTCATGTGGAGTACCCGCCTTCTTTAGTGAATCCTAATCAATGCCTTTTTTTTTTGGAAAATGTTGCTATTTGTGGCATTCGAGGCATTGTGCCTGGTAGCCCTTAATGGGGACTCGTCACTATTGGCAAACTATAGTCCATGGGATCATCTACATAGTTCCCCTAGGAAATCTATAAACATTATATTAGGGTTTTGCACCTAGGGCTGCCCATGGTTGCCCATGGGCACCCTATTTGAAAATTAGGGTTTTTCATGGGAACCCTAGTGCAACCCAATTAGGGTTTGGTATAAAAATTTATTACCAAACCATCTCTTTTCTTGTCCCATAAAATTATGGGATCCACAAGAAGAGAGAAAATCATCTCCTTTCCATCCCATGGAAAGAGGGAACCGTCCCCTACCCGAATGCGCAACAGAAAAGAGATTGATTCGGGTTTCTTTCACATCCTATGATTATAAAATAATTAAAACACTTACTGTGAAAAACAAACATTAAGATCTACTAACCTGTTGAGCCTCAAGTGTTGCTTCTCCTCTAGATAATGGTTCTTCCCCTAACAAGCTGACCAACCAAGCCCTAATCTGGATCTCCTTAATGCAGTAGAAGATCCCTAAGCTAAACCTGAATTTCTTCTCCAAGTCTTGGATCTAATCCAAAAAATCAGGTTTTCAAAACCCTAACCAGATCTCTTAGCTCTAGAGAGCAAAAGAGAAGAAGGAGAGAGGAGAGACAGTGTCAGGGGATGGATTCTCCAGAGGGGGAGCCAGGAAAATTCGTCCAAGGATGGAATGCCCTGGTCATCCCCTTTTGGTGTGTTTAAATAGGTGAGGCTCTAAAGAGCCTCCCTCATTCCCACTGAGAGTCTGACTCTCTTTCTCTTGTTTGACTTGAAACCCTTATGGGCTTAAGTGATGGGCTTCTAATTAGTGAAGAAGCAGAATCTAAAAGGGAATAATTTTAATTATTAATTTAAACATTAATGGGCCTTTAATTAATTAGTATCATGCCCATACTAGTTTAAATAAATCAATTAATAATTAGCAAATCCGATAAATACCCCAGCAGATCAAATATAAACCAACCCTCACGGCTCTACTAAACAACATCATCATCATGGAATCTAGAGCATGTACACTAGTACTGCCAAACCCCATTCCATGGTATATGTCCGTATCAGAGAGTCTGTGTACGTGCTCGGAGGGTCTTTGTACTTGATCGAAATCCGCAAAACACAATTAAACTCTTTAATCAAATATGTAATTATAAATTATTATTTTATATGAAAATATGTTTTGCAAAAACCATTTAACAAAACGGAACAGGATCCTGATTCAAATCCAACCATCCACAGACTAACTTCCCTCGATGTTCCTCAATCGAGCAGTGGAGACCATGTTGAGTGACTCTTTCACTCACATAATATTTACACACTCCTAGAACACTGGCTTTAGTTCTCTTAAACCACAATCATTGGTGAACCAAAGAATACGCTCACATCATGCAGTGACAAGGCCCTCTTAGGTACTGGCCTTGGTGACACATGTCTATCCCAAACTTTCATCTGGCAATAATACATGAGGGAATCGACAAAATAAGATTTTTCGCCATTACACACATCAACATGTGCCAAATCGCATTCGTACCCCAACATCAAACATGTCTAGGCATTCCTAATGGGACGACTATATGATAAGGGCTGCCTAACCCAAACCCTATTCGTGACTACCAATTTAAAGTAATACTTATGGACATACATTACTCAAAAAGTTTATATCGCATGTGATCATATTATACAAAATGTATGAAATGTTTAATAAAAAATAAATCAGGTCAAACCAAATTGAACTGAGTTTGATGGACACACATATCCAACAATCTCCCACTTGTGCATCAAAACCAATTCCCCAAACATTTTAAGCCCATGCCCTCCATGTGTTTCTCAAACACTCCAGGGGATAAATTCTTTGTCATGGCATCTGACACTTTTTTCAGCTGTGTCCACTTTGGAGATACTCACATCGCCTTACTAGAAAATCTCCCTAATAAGGTGATACTTCCGCTGCATGTGTTTATTCCTCTGATGAGCCCTAGGCTCATTTGCTTGTGCAATTGCCCCTCTATTATCACATAACAGGGGAATAGGGATTTGACAAGGTTAGGGACTACCTCCAGATCCGATACAAATCTCTTTAGCCAAACACCTTCATTTGCTGCATCACAGGCTACAAGGTACTTTGCTTTGATAGTGGAATCAGCTGTAGAGTTTTGCTTTGCACTCCTCCATAGAATGGAACCCACCTCCTCCCATTAAGTAAACCATCCCAGACTTGAATTTTATGTCATCTTTATCAGTTTGGAAATCTGAGTCAATATCACATCCATAAACTAAGAAGTAATCCTTAGTCCTCCTCAGGTACTTGAGGATGTTTTTCATAGCACTCCAATGCTCTCGTCTAGGATTTGAATGGTAATGGCTCACAATCCCTACTGTATAGCAAATATCTAGCATCGTACACAACATAGTGTACATAAGACTCCCTACTGTAGAAGCATAGGAAATTCTCCTCATCTCTTCAATGTCCATCTGAGTCTGAGGACATTGAGATTTGGAAAGATTGACTCCATGCCAAAAAGGAACACTTCCTCTCTTGGAGTTCTCCATATTGAATCTGGCAAGAACTTTGTCTATATAGGATACTTGTGATAAGTTTAACATTCACCTTTGGCGATCTCTTACGAGTTTAATCCCTAGGATGTAGTTGGCTTCTTCGAGAACTTTTATTGAAAAAGTAGTGGATAACCACTGCTTAATTGATGTAAGAGACTCCACATCATTTCTGATAAACAGTATGTCATCTAAGTAAGGAATTAGAAAACACACCGCACTCCCACTGAATTTCTTTTAAATATATGGTTCATCTATATTTTGATCAAAACCAAAAGATTTGATTGGTTGATCAAGCCTGATGTTTCGGCGTTTGGAAGCCTGCTTTAGTCCATAAATGGACCATTGCAATTTGCATACTTTGCCTTCTTCCTCCAAGGAAGAGAATCCCTCTGGTTATGCCATATAGATATCCTCATTGAGGTCTCCATTTAGAAATGTGGTCTGCACACCCATCTGCCATATCTCATAATCACAGTATGTTCCCTGTCGTTGGTACAAAGTCTCTGAGGATGTCCATTCCCCACATGGAGAAGGGTATAGGGGAGAGCATAGGTGTGAACTGCGTGGCCGGTCGGTGCGGCACAGGAGTGTGTGACCTTGGCTAGGCTAGTAGAAACCTTGGCGCAGCACCTTGTAGGTCAAGGCTCTTCCTCCCATGTGGCCCCCATAGATTGATTCATGGACTTCTATAAAACATATTGAGCTCTCATGGGGCCTAGGCAATGTAGCAGGGGAGCGGATACCGACCTTTTATAGAGTACACCGTCCAACCATGTGTATTGTGTTGCTCGGCTATTGGCTTTTCTTAGCTCTGCCCAATTGTCTGGGAGTTCACCATCTTCTAGGTAGTTGATTATTGGGTGCATCTAGTTTGGCTATACTTCTATGGGGGCTGCAACTTCTTCCTCCTTATGGGTCTGTTGGTCCAAGAACTCCAGGTAAAATGACCGGTCCAGTTGGTTGAGCTCGGATTTCATCAGTCTGGAAAGAGTGTCCGCATCAGAGTTTTCTACCCAAGGAATCCTGATCATCTCGAAGGTGGTGAAACCTTTGCTCAATTTCACGGTGAGGTTTCGTCCATGAGTCCATCCCTCCTATTTTCACCATATGCCTGGACGGAACCAGGAACAGGCTCACCTTGTTGCCTCCGCCCCTGAGTTCGTCCGTGTTGTCTTGTGTGAAACCTAAATTGAACTTATGGGACCCATCATGGGGCCCACCTACACTCTTCTAACACTATTCTCACACATCCCTAGGTTACTTAACCAGTATGGGAGAACGTGTACCGAGGCAAACCATACTAAACACCTCAAGCGACTATCGAACAACTTGTGAGTAGGTTTTGGGTGATGTTTGGGTTTGCTTAATATGAACTATACATTTGATATGATACCTGTATCATTTATGAGCATAATGCATTCTTGCATATATTATCTTGGTTATGATTTGATGCTATGTGGTTGTGTTTATTACTTCATTAATGAATCGGGTTACCGTCCCAGGAGTGCCGGTGTCGGAATCCCAGAAATGCTTATGAAATTCATTGACTGTCATCCTGACCTGTATGTGTCACACCCCAATCCACCCCCTAGTAGGATTGGGTAGGTGACCCGAATTGCATAACAACAATCCGCCAAATCCCACAGATCTAGAAGCAGTGCTTACGATCATGGAGTCACAACCATCGCTTTACCATGGGTAAGATCAGAGTGTCGCAGATAAACTACAGTTCAATAATAAAAGGAAGTATAGAGATACGGGGGAAACTGTGATAATATATACATATAAAAGTTTTACATTTCCCATTAACCCACAAGCAAAGAAAACAAAGATACAAAGCTGAAAAGTACAATACTATATACATAAACATAAATAGGGCGAGCATACTCAACCCCAAAAAGAAAGAAAAAGAAAAGCTACAACAACTAAGTTAGAATGAGGATAACTCCAAATAACCCAAAAGGAGTCCCCAAGTCAAAAAGCTGTCAAGAACACACTTCAATGGTCTTCATCAACAACCACTGAAAATGTGCGCAGGATCGGTATGACCTCTGTTGGCCACACCAAAATCATCGTAACAACCAAAAGTCTCCTCCTCGAGATGGCCCACCATGCCACAGTGGCATCCACCTGTAAAATCATCTAAGAAAAACATTGCACAACAGAGTGTGAGCCCCCTTGAGCTCTTGAGCAAATAACATCAACCATGCATGCACATGCAATCACAATTCAAAATTCATATGGTCCTACATGATATGCAAGTCCAGATTTTATTATTAACCACCTAACAATACAACTAAGTCGGGTATGTGCTACTACAATCCCTAATACATGTATCCCTGGTGCGGGCTTCTAACCCCTTCCCGCGATACACCCATTGAGTTGTCGGAGAGGACCAGTCAGCTCCCGCATTCGTTCACCAAGGTCAGCCCAACCAGCCCTCTGTGATTAACCCATGGGACAATCCATTTCTTTCTTTTCTTTTCTTCTCTGTCTTATAGCCCATGTGCACCATTTCGGTGTTCTATACATTCATGCACCATTTCGGTGTTTTATTCATTTCTTTTTCTCTTTTCTCTTTTTTTCTTTCTGATGGTCGCCCCCATAGGCATCCAACACCTTAACCCTTGTTGGCAAGGGTGCATAGCATGGGTGATGAAACTCTAGCCCCATGTCTATATGGCATCATTGAGTCAAGCGGTGTCAACCGTACCCCATAATACGGGCTACCACATGCCCCATTTCCAAGCCGACTACGACATCTAGTCTAACATTCACAATCTTGATAAAAGAATTCACAGTGTTGATCAACAAGAAGTCATTATGTAGTGATTTGAGTAATTGAACAGAAGTAAATAACATAGCAATTATATTCAATTCTTATTAGCCAGCATCAGATCATGATTACATTTACACATATGATAGTATTATTCACTCACCAGTACTTGGCTCTAGGTACTCAGTCACAAATTCAGTTCCAGCAGTTGTCTGGTTGTTGTCCTCGAGCACAGGATCAAGTCCTAGATGTAAATCAAAAGTTGCCATGTTAAGTTATCAGTCGGTCATTAGAAGTCCTAGGATTACCCTAATCTTACTAGGTTGACCCGGGGTTCAATTGGTTCACTCTTGGAATCACTGGGCCATACACTAGGCCTTAGGTCATGTCCCGGTGCATCAACCAATGTCAGTGCCTCAAAGGGTAAAATGGTCCTTTCCAGGGTTGTACCTGACTCTAGGCTAGGATATGCTTACAAGGCTGTCCACAGCTTATCTGTGCTGTAGGACCAAGCACAGCAGGACTCCCTTTACCTGCGGGTCCCACTAGGGTTCCAAAGCACTCTCAAATAAAAGACAGATGTGGGGAAGGGTATTTTAGTCTTTTCCCACATCCCACAGTGTCCAAGGGCCATTGGGTGAGATCCCCCCAACTCAGTCCACCAAAATAGTGATTTTTCACTCACTAGGCGTTGGCTCTGGGTGTTGCTGCATCGCCCAGTGCCTGTAGAATCGATGCAGGCTGAGTTTCCAAGGTGGGGCCTGCAAGGCTGGGCTCTAAATGGATCCTTTGCACGTTACGAGGGTCTAGTAGCCCCTGAGATGGCCTACACCATGGTCCAATTGGATTCTTCATCAGATCCATCTTTAGGCTGACAGTTGCTGCCCAAGTAGCCCAAATGAATAGTATTCAGGGTTTTGGCTAAGCTTGGGAGTTGGTTTCAGCTACATGCAGGGCTGGAACAGCATGCCAAATGAGGGTCCAGGGCTGCAATCCTCTAGGGTTTGATCTCTGTAGCCCTAGCTTGCACCCAGGGTTCCAATCCATAGATTAGAAGTGAATCTGGGCAGAGCAGCTGTGCATAGCCAGATTCGGCTCACAAGAACAGCATAACAGCCTATTAGATTTATACAAAAATCATAGATCTTCCATGCGTAAGGTGTGCATGGTTGATCTAGATCAGATCTGGGCAAACCCTAGCTATTCTGGGCTGCCTAGGAAGCATGAACACAGCATACATAGAGAAGGAATAGGGACAACAGGTATAGGGAAGGTTTTTTATACCTGAAATAGGCAGGAGCAGCTCGGATTCAGGCTTAGATGGGGGTGGCAGAACCTCCTTCTTCCTCCTCCTTCTTCTCCTTCTTCTCCCTTTTTTTTCTCTCTTCTTTCCTCTCTTCTCTCCCCATGGTTTCAGTAGAAAATAAGAGCTCTAAATGAGCTCAGACCTGTCTATTTATAGGCCCAATACCAGCTAAGGTCTGTTTGGTCACTAAGTCCCTTTTTAAAAATCAATTTTTAACTTAATTCTGACTGATTCTGGGGTCACTGGTGGGGTCCACACTGAACCAGGGGTATGAGGTGGTCCCTCAGACTCCCCTCTAGCAGTGGAGGGTTCCCATGTTCATGTTGGGTGGTCCCCATAATTAAAATAATAAAAAATATGCAGATTCAGTCACTGGGCGATGTGACTGGGCCTTGCTGCATCGCCCAGTGCCATGGCCCAGAGAATTCCAACAACTGAAACTCAAAGGGGCTTGCACAAGGGTTTGACCCTAAGTCAGGGTATTGTCCCCACATGTCAAATAGGAGGTTTTACACACTTTTCACATAGGTGGGTCCCACCATTATAAGGAGGAGAGAGATTACCTAGGATCCAAGTCATACATCAGACTGTGAGCTGCACAGTTGCAAGGATCTACTATCCATCTTCTGACAGGTATATAGGGAAATCTGTTCAAAGTATTCTCATTGATCTCATTGAGTGGAGTGATGCTCCACAGTGATCCTAGTTGCCTGGCCTGGGGTTCCTGCCCTTCAATAAAAAATCCAGCCAATCAGGAGTAGGGTTTGACATTTCTCCCCACCTTACAAAAATTTCGTCCTCAAAATTTGCTTACCTTGTAATCCAAAAGGTTGGGGATACTTCTCTTTCATTTCTTCTTCACCTTCCCATGAAGCTTCTTCTACTGGATTGTTTCCCCATCAAACTTTCACGAAAGTGACGGTGCGGTTACGAAGGTTATGCTCCTTTCTGTCCAATATCTTCGTGGGGTGTTCTTCATAGGCCATATCCACATCCAATTGTTCAGGTTCAGTTGACAGTACATGTGTCAGTTTTTTAATAAACTTCCTCAACATCGACACATGAAAAACATCGTGGATGCCTGACAAAGATGGTGGTAACGCCAGTTGGTATGCTATGGGTCCCACCTTATTAAGAATTTCGTAAGGACCGATGAATCTTGGGCTCAACTTGCCCTTCTTGTTGAAACGTAGCAATCTTTTAGTTGGGGATACTCGGAGGAATACTTTTTCTCTGACTTCAAACTCGATATCTTTCCTTCAATTATCCGCATAACTTTTCTGTCTTGACTGGGCTATCTTGATCTTTTCTCTTATAATATCCACCTTGTCGCAAGTCGATTGAATCATCTCAGGACTGAGACATTTCCGCTCACTAACTTCATCCCAATAAAGTGGAGTTCGGCACTTCCTGCCATAGAGTGCTTCGAAGGGTGCCATGCCAATGCCTTCTGCAAACTTCTCCAAAACCTTGAGGTGAAACGAGGATCTCTGTCAGACACAATACTGACAGGCACGCCGTGTAAGCGGACTATGTTTTCAATGTATATCTGGGCAAGCTTCTCCATTGGATAACTTATTTTGATTGGTATGAAGTGTGCTGCCTTTGTTAGTCCGTCTACAATTACCTAAATTACGTTCATGCCCTTCCTGGTGTTGGGCAAGTTTGTCATGAAATCCATAGTGATTCTTTCCCACTTTCACTCAGGTATGGGAAGTGGCTGTAACAATCCTTACGGTCGGTGTCTCTCCGCTTTTATTTGTTGACAGGTGAGGCACTTGGACACGTATATTGCTATGGTTGCTTTCATTCCCATCCACTAGTAATACTTCTTCAAATCTTTATACATCTGTACTTTTGGGGTGGATTGTGTAGGGTGAGTTGTGCGCCTCTTTAAGAGTTCGGTCTTGGATATCATAGTCATCTGGCACGCAGAATCTATCTCAAAACTTCAATGCGCCATCTTGGGCCAAGGAAAAATATGGGTCCTTATGGACACCTTGTTGAACTTCCCAAATTATTTTGACTAGCTCGGGATCCAATGGTTGTTTCGTAATTATTTCCTCTCGTATCGACGGCTGTAGGTTCATAGTTGCAAATTGCATAGCCGTTCTTTCGATCATGAGTTCCAAATCAAATTTCTGAGCTTCCTCTATTAATTGCTCACTTACGACCAAAGATGCGAGGGACGCGTCCGAGATTTTATGCTTAAAGCATCCGCAACAACGTTGGCCTTGCCGGGGTGGTATTGAATTTCATAATCATAGTCTTTCACCAATTCTAACCACCGCCTATGTCTCATATTTAGCTCCTTCTGGGTGAAGAAATACTTCAGACTTTTATGATCGCTGAAGATCTCGCTCTTTTCACCGTATAGGTAATGTCGCCAGATTTTTAACGTGAAAACTACCGGCGCCAACTGTAAATCATGAGTGGGGTAGTTTTTCTCGTGTTCCTTTAACTGCCTGGAGGCATAGGCGACTACCTTACCTTTCTACATCAAGACGCCACCCAATCCTATCCTGGATGTGTCAGTGTATACTACCATTCCTTCGGTGCCGTCTGGAATGGTTAGGACTGGAGCTGATACTAATCGGTTTTTCAACTCCTGAAAGGTTTTCTCACACTCTTCATTCCATTCGAATTTGGCTCCCTTCCTTGTAAGTTTTGTCATTGGTGCCAAAATCCGTGAGAAATTTTCAATAAACCTCTGATAATAACCGGCCAATCCTAAGAAACTTCAGATCTCAGTGGCACTCTTCAGAGTCTCCCATTCGAGAACTGCTTTCACCTTGCCTGGGTCTACTTTGATGTCGTCTTTGGTGACGATGTGTCCCAAGAAACCAATTTGGTGAAGCCAAAATTCACATTTACTAAATTTAGCAAAGAACTGGTGTTCCTACAACCGCTGCAACACGAAAGTACGGTGTCGCGCATGCTCTTCCTCACTCTTAGAGTACACCAAGATGTTGTCAATAAATACTATAACGAACTTATCCAACACGTCATGAAACACTCTATTCATCATATCCATGAATGCTGCCAGGGCGTTGGTTAACCCGAACGATAAAACTAAGAATTCATAGTGTCCGTATCGAGTTTGGAACGCCGTTTTATGAATGTCACCGCTCTTGATCTTCAGTTGATGGCATCCTGACCTAAGATCGATCTTGGAGAAAACTCTCGCTCCTTGTAGCTTATCAAATAGGTCATCGATACGCGACAACGGATATCGATTCTTAATTATCAATTTATTTAACTCGCGGTAGTCGATACACAACCGCATACTACCATCCTTCTTCTTAACAAACAGCACTGGTGCTCCCCAGGGTGATACACTGGGTCGAATAAATCCCTTCTTCAACAGGTCCTGAAGTTGAGTCTGCAACTCTTTCAACTCGATTGGCGCCATTCGATATGGTGCCTTGGATACCGGTGCTGCTCTAGGAATCAAATCAATCGTGAATTCTATATCGCAGTCCGGCGGCAGTTGAGTCAGATCTTCTGGAAATACATCAGGAAACTCTCTGACGACGTGGAGTTCCTCCAAGGGTTTTATCTTCGCCTCCGTGTCTATCACAGTGGCCAAAAAGCCTTGGCATCCTTCTTTTAGTAACTTTCACGCCTAGAATGCGGATAATGTTATCCTTCTGGATTTCCTCCTTGGTTCACTTTGATAGATGAAGTCTAACCCATCTTCCAAGCTGAACCTTATCTTCTTCTCCGTACACAAGACGTTTGCCCCATAGGCCGACAACCAGTCCATGCCTAAGATTACATCAAAATCATTTATATCCATCTTTATCAATCGTGCGGTCAGTTCCCTTCCACATATCTCAATCTAACAAGGGTCATAGACCTCCTTCAAGCTCACGACACTCCCTGTTGGTGTGCTGACTACTAGCTCGTGCCCGATGTCCCTTGGTTGATCTTTCATCTTACTCGTAAAGGTTAAGGAGACGAAAGAGTGGGTCGCGTCCGAGTCGAATAATACTCGTGCGGGTATGGTTGAGACATTCAGGGTACCTAGGGTTCTTAGGTAATTTAGGTTACATGTAGTAAGCCAATTAGTCCCTATAGTTAAGTAGTGTTCAGCAACTTACCTGTTAATACGTCAGGGTTTGCCTCAGCTTCTTCATTTGTTAAAGCGTACACCTTTCCTTGCATCCAATTGTCCTGTGGCTGAAATGGCCTAGCATAGGGCTGGTTTGATGAGTTGTTGCCATACCCATGCGATCTGCAATCTCTGGCCATATGTCCTTCCTTGTTGCACAGATAGCACTTAAAGGGTGGAGCTCCAGGAGTTGAAGCTTTGCTCTCTTGACTGGTTACTGGTTGGGCTGGCGAGGCTGCTGTCGTCACTTGACTCATAGTAGGTTGAGCAGGTCGAGTAAATGTAGGGCAAAAATTCTGACCCATGTTCGGCCTACGATACGGAGTCGAAGTAGGGCTTGGACTCGAACCTCTATAAACTTTATTCGGCCTGCCAAAAGTTTGAAAATTATTTGACCTTTTGTTCAAACTAGTCGACGTCACAGTCTTTTCTTTCTCCTTTTCCTTAAACCTATCCTCCATTGTCTTTGCTTTCTCGACCATTTGAGCATAATCCTGAATGTCTGTAATTGACAAAACTAACCCGATCTCAGTTTTGAGTCCTTTCTCAAATTTCTTAGCCTTACTAACTTCCCCTTTCTGGTGCTCTGGGGCAAAATGGAATAGATCTTCAAATCGCTGTTGATAGTCTAGCACTGATTTAGTTCCTTGCACCAGTGCAATAAATTCTGCTTCCTTCCTGTCCTTAAAACTCTCAGGGAAATAGTTCTTGAAGAAAATCTCCTTGAATTGCGCCCACGTGGGATTTGGGTGAGCAGCTTCGAAGTTAGGCCTAGTTGCCTTCCACCAAGCTTCGGCTTCATTCTGCAACTGATAACCCGCACAAATAATCTTTTGTGCGTCTGTGCACTCAAGTACTTCAAATGCCTTTTCTAGGGCACAGATCCATCGTTCTGGCTGCATTGCTTCAGAGGTTATTTTCGAAAATGCAGGCGGTTGAAGTTTCTTGAATTGCTCCATAACCTTGGCGGTGGAATTTTCAGCTAAATGCTGAGGCACAGGTGGTGGAAACAGTACGGGTCGATTAGGTGGTGGTGGTGGTGCAGCGCGCTCGTGCATCATGGTTGCAAATTGAGTTGACATTTGACCAAGCAGTTCTTGTTGTTGTTGCATGGTCCGCATCATCGTGGTCATGAATGCAGTCACGTCGCCGGCTGCCACACTTAACTGAGGTGCTGCTGTAGTAGCTTATGTAGCCGCTGGTGCTCTTGATGAAGCAGCCGATGCCTCAGAGTTTTGAGCCTCAGTTCCGTTAGGCAGCTCAACCTCCGGTACAACTCTAGGTTGTTTACCTTCACGACCTCCACGAGAACTTCTAGTGTTGACCATTATCGCTTCTCTGAAAGGAGGAGCGGGTTCAATATTCCAATTTCATCATGGATCAACAGTTGTTTTCTAGCTAAGCAGGTACAAATCCAGTCCACAGTTCCAATGAGTATCACGAGTCACACCAGCAAGGTGGATTGTTAGATTCACTGTCTTGGTTTATTAGGTGACGTGTCTTATTGAATGCTTTATGTTCCTCTTTCTTATACATTTTATGTGTCAATATGCTATGGATGGCACTACTGAAAAATTTCAGATTTTTAAATAAAAGACTTTTATTTATTTACTTGATCTAGCAGGCAAGCATCTCCAGCTTCTTCCCGGTCACAAACTCCATCGCGTGCAAATACCCTATGTCGGCTGTAACCTCTTCGACTAATGCTAAGTAGAAATCCCGTTCTCCTTGCTCGGTAACTTCTACAAGAGCTAAGTATACTACCAGTAGGTTCTCGGCACGGGCTGGAGTAGCACGTATCCTAATCAACCTCCTTCTCAGTTGCCTAATAAGTTGCATGACGTCAGAGTTCCCAGGCTAGCTGAGGTAATAGGTCTTGTCACATAGAATGGTTCTAGGCATGAGGGCATACTTAATTATAAGAATTAAGTACACAACTACTGATACTTAAATAACTAAAGATAAATGTTCTTGGGTTGGCTCGAGGTGCCTTAGCATCTAAGTGTTCGATTTCCTACGAAACCTATTAGGTCCTATTCTCAACTATCCAAAGCCTTGGTTAGGATGAGATCTACGCTTCCCATACTTACTAATCCTTTATTACAACATACTTATATATCTAAGTTCTGTTTGCATAGCAGCACTCCAAGCAGTTCGTACATCACAATATTCAAACATGTGGTAATTAGATAGTACACACTAATCATTATACACATTTATCTATATATATTAAATATTTATCATAAGCACAACATCAAAAGCTTTTTCATGCCCTATGTGCTCTATTCAGCCCTCAAATAGAAACTTCACCCCTTTGGGTTTCAGAAGGTTGTGTTTGCTTAGTACCTATTTAATTATTATTATATATTTTTTTTCTTATATATATTTAAAACCATCTGTGAAAGTTCATATTTTATGTTTATTGAGGTTGATACGGTCAATTCTCAAGTCCCTACTTGTAAACAACTCAAAACAGCAAAATTGCACACAATGGGCGATATCTCTGGGCGTTGCCACATCGCCCAGTGCCATCGCCCAAAGAATCGGGCACATGCTTTTTAAGTCCGAGAGGGCCCCATTTCTTTTCTATTCTCTTCTAAACTCTTTTAAACTATTGGGAAAGGCTCTTGTAGGGTGAGGGGACCACTTTTACACCAAATCCTTACGATTCTCCGAGGTTTCCGCACATCTACACGTGTTTAGGTATGCTTTCTTAACACTTATCCTATTTTAGCTCTTCCTTTTTATTCCCTATCGTTTTGGTTAGGGTTTCTATTGTTTTTCTTGCCCTAACTCAGTTGTTCTTGCTATTCCATGTAGGAAATGTCTACTAGTCGTCGTACTACTAGGAAATCAGTAGCACAAAAGAGGCTTCGAGTCGAATCTGAGGAATCGTCCTATTCTTCGGTTCCACCTTTATCCCCTAGAGATGATTTGTCTTCAGAGGAACCAAATTTCGACCACCATCTTTTCTCCAGGTATGAGTATGCTAAGGAGTGGAAAAATTTTGTTTCCGTAAAGATAGTGAATGGGCAGGTGGTGCGGGTAGAGGACTTCCACCAATACAACCTTTTTGCCAGATTCAATGCCCTAGGTTGGGCATCGATGTTATCTCCTACCGAGCCTTGTTATCCCAACTTTGTTCGGTACTTTTACGGTAACCTGGGGCCTTCTAGTGCCCAGGAGTTTGGAGTGGAGAGTAAGGTGAAGGGAGTGGATATCAGGCTGACCACTACCCTATTGGCAAAGATCCTGGGTATACCTAACACAGGAGAGAGGATTTACTATCAGCCTCGTATGGATATTTCAGATATGTTTTCTTTGGAGACTAGGAGGGCAGTCTTCCAAGCTTTGATAGGTTTAGGAGACACACCCAAGTCTGAGATTGCCTATAGACCTAGTGCTAGGTGATTAGTAGGTGTGTAACCTACAATATTTACCCAAAGGGTAGGAACAAGGGCAGTATATCCATGATGAGAGCATACATTACCTACTACCTTTTGGGAGCTGGTCAGGGGGGTCCAGTCATCAACCTCCCTTATTTGTTACTTTAGGTGATGCTCTATCACGCACGGAACCCAGCTGATGGGAACCTTCCCTATGGGAGATTTCTCACCTTGGTCTTTCGATATTTTGGGGTGCCATTGGAGGGCAAGTACATTGATAAGACCAGATCCAGGCCTATAGATAAGACTTCTATTTTAAAGATGAAAGTGCCTGGGGAGAATCTAGTAGAGGATGAGGGATAGGTGGGGGTGCAGCAGGATGTGGAGGTGCAGGGGATGGACCAGGGAGCCACTCAGGGCTTACACGCAGAGGAGCAGGGTATAGGTCCAGGCGACTTTGAGGGTTTTGACACTCAGTTTACAGACTTACCCGCTTACGAGATGACCAACACCACTAGCTCACAGGTTCCAGGTCCTTCTGATTGGGCACAGATGATGACACACTTCCAGAGTTTTGGCACTCAGCTCTCTAGCTTGGCGACTAGGGTGGATCAGGGCTTCACTTCGTTAGAGACGAGAGTGGGGTTTGTGGAGCCGCGCCTAGATTTATGGGATAGATTCTACAGAGTTGACTCTTGCCAGACTCAGCCTCTGCCTAGTGACGTACCTCCTTCTGAGTAGTTCCAGCAGTTCCGGACCTCCTCTTGCTACGTGGTCATGATCATCTAAGTTATTTTCTTTTCTATGCTTATGTATTTTTCTTTCTTTGTTGTCAGTTTATGTACTTGTTGAATTACAGTTATGCAATCAAACTTTTGTAATTATTGTTGAGTTAATGAAAATCTTGCATCTTTGCTTATTTGCATCTACCTCCCCTGTGGTTTTTAATTCTTGCATATTTTATTGTTTAATGCTTATTAGTCCTAGTCTGCAATCCATAATCATAAGAAAAGCCTCATGCTCTGATACCAAGCTCTGTCACAACCCAAACCACCCCCTAGGAGGATTGGGTAGGTGACCCAAATTGCATAACAACAATCCGCCAAATCCCACGGATCTAGAAGCAGAGCTTATGATCATGGAGCCACAACCATCGCTTTACCATAGGTAAGATCAGAGTGTCGCAGATAAACTATAGTTCAATAATAAAAGGAAGCATAGCGATACGGGGGAAACTGTGATAATATATACATATAAAAGTTTTACATTTCCCATCAACCCACAAGCAAAGAAAACAAAGATACAAAGCTGATAAGTACAATACTATATACATAAACATAAACAGGGTGAGCATACTCAACCATAAAAAGAAAGAAAAGGAAAAGCTACAACAACTAAGTTAGAATGAGGATAACTCCAAATAATCCAAAAGGAGTCCCCAAGTCAAAAAGCTATCACGAACACACTTCAATGGTCTTTATCAACAACCATAAAAAATGTGCGCAGGATCGGTATGACCTCCGTCGGGGTCCACACCAAAATCATCATAACAACCAAAAGTCTCCTCCTCGAGATGGCCCACCATGCCACAACGGCATCCACCTGTAAAATCATCTAAGAAAAACATTGTACAACAGAGTGTGAGCCCCACTGAGCTCGTGAGCAAATAACATCAATCATGCATACACATGCAATCACAATTCACAATTCATATGGTCCTACATGATATGCAAGTCCAAATTTTATTATTAACCACCTAACAATACAACTAAGTCGGGTCTGTGCTACTACAATCCCCAATACATGTATCCCTGGTGCGGGCTTCTAACCCCTTCCTGGGATACACCCATTGAGTTGTCAGAGAGGACCAGTCAGCTCCCGCATTCGTTCGCCAAGGTTATCCCGACCAGCCCTCTGTGATTAACCCGTGGGACAATCCATTTCTTTCTTTTCTTTTCTTTTCTGGCTTATAGCCCATGTGCACCATTCCGGTGTTCTATACATTCATGCACCATTCCGGTATTCTATTCATTTCTTTTTCTCTTTTCTCTTTTTTTTTTTTCTAATGGTCGCCCCCACAGGCATCTAACACTTTAACCCCTGTTGGCAAGGGTGCGTAGCACGGGTGATGAAACTCTAGCCCCATGTCTATATGGCATCGTATGAGTTAAGCGGTGTCAACCGTACCCCATAATATGGGCTACCATAGGCCTGATTTCCAAGCCGACTACGGCATCTAGTCTAACATTCACAAACATCATAAAAGAATTCATAGTGTTGATCAACAGACAGTCATTATGCAATGATTTGAGTAATTGAACAGAAGTAAATAACCTAGCAATTATATTCAATTCTTATTAGCCGGCATCAGATCATGATTACATTTACACATATGATAGTATTATTCACTCACTAGTACTTGGCTCTAGGTACTCAGTCACAAATTCAGTTCCAGCAGTTGTCTGGTTGTTGTCCTCGAGCACAGGATCAAGTCCTAGATGTAAATCAAAAGTTGCCATGTTAAGTTATCAATCTGTCATTAGAAGTCCTAGGATTACCCTAATCTTACTGGGTTGACCCGGGGTTCAATTGGTTCACTCTTGGAATCACTGGGCCATACACTGGGCCTTAGGTCATGTCCCGGTGCATCAACCAATGTCAGTAGCTCAAAGGGAAAAATGGTCATTTCCAGGGTTGTACCTGACTCTAGGCTAGGATATGCTTACAAGGCTATCCACAGCTTATATGTGCTATAGGACCAAGCACAGTAGGACTCCCTTGACCTGCGGGGCCCACTAGGGTTCCAAAGCACTCTCAAATACAAGATAGATGTGGGGAAGGGTATTTTAGTCTTTTCCCACATCTCACAGTGTCCAGGGCCATTAGGTGAGATCCCTCAACTCAGTCCACCAAAATAGTGATTTTCCACTCACTGGGCGTTGTTGCATCGCCCAGTGCCTGTAGAATTGATGCAGGCTGAGTTTCTAAGGTGGGGCCTGCAAGGCTGGGCTCTAAATGGATCCTTTGCATGTCAGGGGGGTGTAGTAGCCCCTGAGATGGCCTACACCATGGTCCAATTGGATTCTTCATCAGATCCATCTTGAGGCTGACAGTTGCTGCCCAAGTAGCCTAAATGAATAGTGTTCAGGGTTTTGGCTAAGCTTGGGAGTTGGTTTCAGCCACATGCAGGGCTGGAATAGCATGCCAAATGAGGGTCCAGGGCTGTAATCCTCTAGGGTTTGATCTCTGCAGCCCTAGCTTGCACCCAGGGTTCCAATCCATAGATCTGAAGTGAATCTGGGCAGTGCAGCTGTGCACAGCCAGATTTGGCACACAAGAACAGCATAACAACCTATTAGATTTTTACAAAAATCATAGATCTTCCATACGTAAGGTCTGCATGGTTGATTTGGATCAGATCTAGGCAAACCCTAGCTATTCTAGGCTGCCCAGGAAGCATGAACACAGCATACATAGAGAAGGAATAGGGACAGCAGGTATAGGGAAGGTGTTTTATACCTGAAATAGGTAGGAGCAGCTCGGATTCAGGCTTGGATGGGAGTGGCAGCACCTCCTTCTTCTTCTCCTTCTTCTCCCTTTTTTTTTCTCTCTTCTTTCCTCTCTTCTCTCCCCACGGTTTCAGTAGAAAATAAGAGCTCTAAAGGAGCTCAGGCCTGCCGATTTATAGGCCCAAGACCAACTAAGGTCTGTTTGGTCAGTAAGTCCCTTTTAAAAATCAGTTTTTAACTTGATTCAGATTGATTCTGGGCTTACTGGTGGGGTCCACACTGAACCAGGGGTATGAGGTGGTCCCTCAGACTCCCCTCTATCAGTGGAGGGTTCCCATGTTCATATTGGGTGGTCCCCATAATTAAAATAATAAAAAATATGCAGATTCAGTCACTGGGCGATGTTATTGGGCCTTGTTGCATCGCCTAGTGCCATGGCCCAGAGAATTCCAGCAACTGAAACTCAAAGGGGCTTGCACAGGGGTTTGACCCTAAGTCAGGGTATTGTCCCCACATGTCAAATAGGAGGTTTTACACACTTTTCACATAGGTGGGTCCCACCATTATAAGGAGGAGAGAGATTACTTGGGATCTAAGTCATACATCAGACTGTGAGCTGTATAGTTGCAAGGATCTGCTATCCATCTTTTGACAGGTATATAGGGAAACCTGTTCAAAGTATTCTCATTGATCTCATTGAGTGGAGTGATGCTCCATAGTGATCCTGGTTGCCTGGCTAGGGGTTCCTCCCCTTCAATCAAAAATCTAGCCAATCAGGAGCAGGGTTTGACAGTATGTGTCGTGCCGTGCTGGTACCCGGTGCTAGATGGAATAGGACATTGATGCACCCAGAATACCTCTCGGGACGATAGGACATGTAGTATATTTGCAGCTAGGATTCATTTCTCTATGCTACGACCCTTACCAACAGGGGTTAGCTGTTGGGTGGTCAGGGTTCCTTGTTGCCTGTGGGGGAGAAAGGCTAGGTCAGGGATGACTACTGATCATCGGAGTCTGCCACTGGGTGGTTTTGGTGGCTTTGACCGACGTAGGCTTCCTTGTGATAATTGAGGTTTCATTGTGGCGATAAGTTAAGTGACCCAAAGTCTCCCCCAAGTTATCATAGTAGCATATACCCGGACTTAGACTGTGTGTTAGGTGGAAAATCTATCAACATTACATTCATCATGGACTATGTGTGATTGTGTGTTTGTGCATTCCCCATCTGTTCACTGGCTCAGTGGAGCTAACCTCCTGTGTACACCTTCTTTAGATTTTGATGCAGATGGCAGTTATTTGGATGGTCTTGAGGTCCAGCCTACTGATTATGATGATATCGGCATGGAGGAGCCCGATGTTGTGTTAGAGGAACACGGTGATAGATGCCCCTATGACAATTGTGCCTACGGGTCATGTTGATTCTGGGGATTGTCCCCTCTTTTGATTCTTTGGGGCTTCATGCCCATTAAAAATACTTGTTTGTATTACTTTATATTCCTTTTGAATAGTTACGTCATGGTCAGTCGGTAAACAGTACTAAACATTATTTGTATCACCTAGCCTGCTGAACATATAGTAACTGCTATTTAATCGCTTCCGCTTGTAATTAATCTATTTTGGAAAGGAATTTTCCTTTATTTCTGCATTTGTAACTGCTATGCTTTACATTTATTATTGACTGTGGATTGGGACACTGTGTCAGTGATCCTGGTAGCAAAAAGGGATGACAGGTGTCATCCTAGTCACCCCTTGACTATACTTTATTCCTACTCGGAAATGGGGGTGTGACATTTTTTGTCTTTGATGTTGCTTGTTCTTTTGATTAAAGATATTTAACCTTTAAAAAATGAGAAAGAAATAGGAGACTTCAAGAGGTGGAGTTATTATTGAATTTTAAGTAAACGAACATTCATGAAGATATATTGCAAGTAAAATAGTAGTCATACCATTAACAAAAGGTACATGTGATTCCTCATAAAACATTCGATGAAGCCTTTGGTTAAGAGAAATAAAAAATAATAACAATAAATCAACAATAACTTGATTGGCATGATTATCCCTGCTGCTTCTAAACTCTTTAAACTGCTCTTTCTTTCATCTCTTTCTCTCTTTTTAATCAATTATTACCAGATTTTGGTTAGGAGGACAGGTCGTTCGGTTTTTAGTTCCGGGATTTTGGTTGGCTATTGGACCAGGAGGCCGCCGGGGTGTTCGCAGCTTCCTTACATTTGAATCTACAAAACAAACAAACCATAGTCAACCTAACAATTCCTATCAAGCAAGTTCATAGGCTGAAGCATATACAGTTTTCCAGTAGAAATTAGACTATGACTATTCTCTTTCCAAAACTATAAGTTCAAGCACAAAAAGAAATATTGGTCCTCTTCTGTTAGGTACTTGACCGATATGCCAAAAGCTCCGAAGCTGATGAAACGCGTTAAATCAAGCCCTCTAGGTAGCTGTCACTCTAGCGGTAGGTAGCCCTTTTCAAGTGGCTCCACTCTGCTCCAGGGTATTTTCTTGGTGGCAGGTAGCCCTTTCTTGATGGCTTTCACTCCACTCCAGGTAGCCCTTTCCACGACTCAAACCCGTGATGTGGTGTCTAGCACTTTTTTGATAGCCTTCACTCTACTCCGAAGCTGATGGATTGTGTTAAATCAAGCCCTTTAACCTATCCCATACTAGGCTAGCCCAATCTAGCATCCATACACTAGAGTGGGCCCCATTAGGCACATAACATCTTCTCCAATTCAGAAAACAAACAAACCAAGGAAAACAATTCTATAAACTGAAATTTTAATTTTCATATTTTAGCTATGACGATGAATTGATTAGTTGACTAGCTAGATGATTAGTGATTGAAATGTGTACACTACCACATTCAGTTGATGAAATGTATCAAATCCATAAAATTAGGGCTTTTGGATGATGAACACCAAACAAGGTTGAGATTTGTAATTTGAAAACTGATCCTAAGGCTAATTTTTTTTGGACATCCAAATGTAGACTAGATTATAACTATCCATACCTGCATAAACCATTCCAAACTGCATCTGCAAGAAGAAGATGACACATATAAGGACTACCAGAATGAGGGAACGAGAAAAGGAAGAGATACCCATATCCTCTACTATGCCAAGGACATACACCTCTCCTCCCCTAGAGCTTTTCAGCTACTTATTATTGATTGACCCATCTTCTGGGCCTGCCCTTACCAACAATTTGGCAAAAAAATAAAAAAGTGATCTACTATCATGCTTCCCACTATCTGTACTGATTTTAAATTCATCTGTCAATAACTCAAACCGATGTGGGGATGGGAGCATTGGCACTTCTCTCTAAACCATTGAATAAGATATTATATGATCCACTTACACCTAAGAAAAATATCTTTTGTATTTTGTAATGTGAATGGTCCAAAATTTTCAATGCAAAATTAAGGTCGATCTTTTAGGCAGTTCATGTTTGTCTTGGCATGCCACCTTATTTTTTCCGAGTGATGGTGGTGTAGCTAATGAAAAAAAGTCAATCATACATACCCCTTGCCTTTTTTCTTAATCGAATATTAACTAGGACCCGGACCAGCCCCTACGATTTTATTAAAGATCAAACAAAGAATAGCAAAGAATACAAGGGGGACATACCCGCCTTACCCCAGCCCTAAAGATATTAAACCTTCAACTCTCAAGAAAGAAAGCTCACGACCCTTACAAGCAAACCCAAGCAAAAAAAAAGAGGCTAATTCCTTAACACAGGCAAACCTAGAGCATCCGCACTGGTAATCCACCGAAGATCCAGAGGGAGACTCATCTCTCCACTAAAATAAATGTCAGAAGCCGAATCATAAGCTAAATTGGCCAACCAGTCTGCTGCCTTGTTCCCCTCTCTAAAGGTGAAGGACAACAAAGGCCTAGTAGACTCGATGTGGTCCATAATCTCCTGGAACCAATACCAACCCTTCCAGAGGCTATACCTTCGTTTTGACACACACCTGAGAATCACCTCTGAGTTCGAGTTAACAATAGGCCCCACTAACCCCAAGTTTGCACAAAGTCTCAAACCATCCCTCAAAGCTCTCACTTCAGCAATGTTGTTTGTGCCAGCACCATAGTATTTAGCAAAAGCTACAATGACAGAACCATTATTGTCTCTAATGATGTCCCCACCCCCACCCTCCCCCGAGTTTCCTTTGCAAGCACCATCAATATTCAGCTTCACTGCAGTGAAAGGAGGCCACAAGAACACGGGGTCGGAGGATGACGGAGCCACCTTTTGAGTAATCCCAAAAAATTGGGGAACAATAGAGTCCCGAGGATTTGGGAGCTTACGAAATGGAGGGAGAAAAGGAATTTCTCTCACCCAATTACAGATCACCTCCACAATGTGACTGGCTGAAAGAGCTCTTTCCCCATGCTTGCGATTGTTCCTCTCTTTCCACAACTCCCAAACAATAAAAGAGGGAAGTAAACCATTGATCACACGACCATGACCCCTTCCATGAGCATGTCTGTGCCAGAATAAAATTCTACATCTCACATCTTGAGTGGGCACCAATTCTATGTCAACCAGCCTTAAGAAAAAATCCCATACCTTGCTAGCCATTCCTCCCACCACCATACAGTGTGTTGTCGTCTCCCGTACAGGAGAACAAAAACATAAGCATTTGGAAACAAAGGGAATGCCCATCGCCATAATTGCATCATCCGTTGGAATTGAGCCGCAAAGCACTTGCCAGGTAAAAAAACCAATTTTAGATGGCAACATCCAATTCCAAAGCCATTTTGCTAATGGCCTCTCTGGCGAAGCTAATCGAACTTTGTTCCAAAAGGATTTTACTGAGAGCTTGCCGTCACTTGTTGGCATGCACACCAATCTATCCATCCTACATGACCGAGAAAAATTCCCATTTTGGATATTATCAAGCACCATAGCCGAATCAATTTTTGCAAAACATCCTGATCCCAAACACCATCCTAACTAAGAACATCACACACCTGAGTTGAGATATCAAGATTAGCCGCCCCATCCACACGGTCTAGCATAGAATCCCACCCTGACCAGTTATCAAGCCAGAAACTTACATCCCCTCTTCCAACCTGCCATTATGATTTTGAAAGAAGTGTTTCCATTCTAATGAAGGGACACTTTATTAGAAAGCATACTAAAGGATTGCAGTATTAAATGTGTTTATAAATCAAAAGAAACTCCAAAATACTTTTTAATTATTTACCTTGTTTTTGTCTCCTTGAAGTGTTGAGCCCATGACCTTTCTGATGTTATTTCTAGAAGAGAAAAAAAGTGGGATATCTTTAGTCCCACATTAGTTTTGGAAGAGAGTGAAGTGAGGTTTATATAACACAATGGGAACTACAATGATTGCGTTCCCTGAAAGAAATCTTCACTATACTTCTCTGTTGTGTCAAGAAACCGCTGGTGGGTCCGCCAAGGGTAAGACTTGGGTAATGACCTGCACAACACAACAAACAGGCAAAGGGAGGTGAGCGTCGGTCCAGGGGTGCTAGCGAGGGAGTCTCCGATACCTAAGTTAGGTCTCTCTTAGCAAACAAATGAAACAAATGAGAGTTTCTTATCTTTCAGTTTTTTTTTTTTGCCTCCCCCTGTGAGGGGGTTTACCTTCCCTTTTATATGGCTTGATCCCCTTGGAGGTGTAATGTCACTGAAGAGGTCCTGATGTGACCAATGGAGAAGCCTTCTTCTATTTAGGTGGCAGAGTGTTTCTCTATTTCTGATATGGAGAGTCCCGTATGGAGTCTTTTGTTGGGGTGAGGTCCCCTATAGAACATAGAGTTCCCTTTTCTTATGAGCATCATGGGAGGCTCCTAAATGTGATGGAGAGTTTGGACAGTGGGTGCCCTTTCTGAAGAGTGGTTTCTCCTACTGGATAGTGGTATTTTCCACTTGATCACTGCTTTTGGGGGCTGTTTGGTGTGCTTAGGCCTTCTGCAACACAGCTGCACCTAGTGAGAAGTTATGTCTTGGGGTGTATAGGTTTGATGCTGATGGGTTGATTGACCTAATAAGCGCACCAGCTTGTTCTTTCTTCCATGGGGCAACCCGTGGACCTTTTAGTTATGGATCTATTGGGAGGGTATCACCCTACCCGACATAACCATCTGAAGTCTTTCACCCATCGTATCTGTCATGGGTCTTTAGGCGGGTGGTTCTTACCCATCGACCCTCTTTGGCTGCCTTCCCTGGTGCCACATGTCCTGAATCTATTCGGTGGTCATTATATGGAATAATATAAAGCCCTCCACTCCAACAGATTTTGTTGTGGGGTGAGTTGGAGTAGAATATCTTGTGGTGTGTCTTCTTCATTCTGGTGCTTCTTCATTTTGCAATAGGCATTAGCTCTGGGCTCTTTTTTGAACCTGCTTTGTGATTTGGGCGCTCCTTTGTTGGTCTTGCCTTTGCGATATTTCTCCCTCAAGGATCTGGTTCAGGCCGCACCGGTTTGTATTCGCCTTGTACAATAAGGCATAACCCCTTGCATCATTAGGGAGTGATTGTTCATATTCTCTATCTCTGCTCTCGCGACTGTTCATGCGACTTAATCATCAGGGAGACTTGGCGGTTTCATGTGGAGTACCCGCCTTCCTTAGTGAATCCTAATCAATGCCTTTTTTTTTTTGGAAAATGTTGCTATTTGTGGCATTCGAGGCGTCGTGCCTGGTAGCCCTTAATGGGGACTCGTTACTGTTGGCAAACTATAGTCCATGGGATCATCTCCATAGTTCCCGTAGGAAACCAATAAACATTGTATTAGGGTTTTGCACCCAGGGCTGCCCATGGGCACCCTATTTGAAAATTAGGGTTTCCCATGGGAACCCTAGTGTAACCCAATTAGGGTTTGGTATAAAAATTTATTACCAAACCATCTCTTTTCTTGTCCCATAAAATTATGGGATCCACAAGAAGAGAGAAAATCATCTCCTTTCCATCCCATGGAAAGAGGGAACCATCCCATACCTGAATGCGCAACGAAAAAGAGATTGATTCGGGTTTCTTTCACATCCTATGATTATAAAATAATTAAAACACTTAATGTAAAAAATAAACATTAAGATCTACTAACCTGTTGAGCCTTAAGTGTTGCTCCTCCTCTAGATAATGGTTCTTCCCCTAACAAGTTGACCAACCAAACCCTAATCTGGATCTCCTTGATGCAGTAGAAGATCCCTAAGCTAAACCTGAATTTGTTCTCCAAGTCTTGGATCTAATCCGAAAAACCAAGTTTTCAAAACCCTAACCAGATCTCATAGCTCTAGAGAGCAAGAGAGCAGGAGAGCAAAAGAAAAGAAGGAGAGATGAGAGAGAGTGCCAGGGGATGGATTCTCCAGAGGGGGAGCCAGGAAAATTCGTCCAAGGATGGAATGCACTGGTCGTCCCCCTTTGGTGTGTTTAAATAGGTGAGGCTCTAAAGAGCCTCCATCATTCCCACTGAGAGTCTGACTCTCTTTCTCTTGTTTGACTTGAAACCCTTATGGGCTTAAGTGATGGGCTTCTAATTAGTGAAGATGCAGAATCTAAAAGGGAATAATTTTAATTAATTAATTTAAACATTAATAGGCCTTTAATTAATTAGCATCATGCACATACTAGTTTAAATAAATCAATTAATAATTAGCAAATCCCATCAATACCCTTGCATATCAAATATAAACCAACTCTCCATGGCTCTACTAAATAACATCATCATCATGGAATCTAGAGCATGTACACTAGTACTACCAAACCCCATTCCATGGTATATGTCCGTATCGGAGAGTCTATGTACGTGATCGGAGGGTTTGTGTACGTGATCAAAATCTGCAAAACATGATTAAACTCTTTAATCAAATATGTAATTATAAATAATTATTTTATATGAAAATATGTTTTGCAAAAACCATTTAACAAAATGGCACAGGATCCTGATTCAAATCCGACCATCCACAGACTAACTTCCCTTGATGTTCCTCAATAGACCAGTGGAGACCATGTTGAGTGACTCTTTCACTCACATAATATTTACACACTCCTAGAACACTGACTTTAGTTCTCTTGAACCACAATCATTGGTGAACCAAAGAATACGTTCACATCATGCAGTAACAAGGCCCACTCTGGTACTAGCCTCGGTGACACATGCCTATCCCAAACCTTCATCTGGCAGTAATACATGAGGGAATCGACAAAATAAGATTTTTCGCCATTACATACATCAACATGTGCAAAATCACATTCGTACCCCCAACATCAAACATGTCTAGGCATTCCAAATGGGACGACTATATGATAAGGGCTGCCTAACCCAAACCCTATTCGTGACTACCAATTTAAAGTAATACTTATGGACATACATTACTCAAAAAGTTTATATCGCATGTGATCATATTATAAAAAAATGTATGAAATGTTTAATAAAAAATAAATCAGGTCAAACTGGATTGAACTGAGTTTGATGGACACACATATCCAACAATCTCCCACTTGTGTATCAAAACCAATTCCCCATACATTTAAAGCCCATGCCCTCCATGTGTTTCTCAAACACTCCAGGGGATAAACTCTTTGTCATGGCATCTGACACTTTTTTCAGCTATGTCCACTTTGGAGATACTCACGTAGCCCTGCTGGATAATCTCCCTAATAAGGTGATACTTCCGCTACACGTGCTTATTCCTCTGATGAGCCATAGGCTCATTTCCTTGTGCAATTGCCCCTTTGTTGTCACATAACAGGAGAATAGGGCATTTGACAAGGTCAGGGACTACCTCAAGATCCGATAAAAATTTGTTTAGCCAAATACCTTCATTGGCCGCATCACAAGCTACAAGGTATTCTGCTTTGATAGTGGAATCAGCTGTAGAGTTTTGTTTTGCACTCCTCCATATAATGGCACCCACCTCCTCCCATTAAGTAAACCATCCAAGACATGGATTTTATGTCATCTTTATCGGTTTAGAAATCTGAGTCAGTATACTCCAGAATAGATAATTGATCACATCCATAAACTAAGAAGTAATCCTTAGTCTTCCTCAGGTACTTGAAGATGTTTTTCATAGCACTCCAATGCTCTCATCCAGGATTTGAATGGTAATGGCTCACAATCCCTACTGCATAGCAAATATCTAGCCTCATACACAATATAGTGTACATAAGACTCCCTACTGTAGAAGCATAGGGAATCCTCCTCATCTCTTCAATGTACATTTGAGTCTGAGGACATTGAGATTTGGAAAGATTGACTCCATGCCAAAAAGGGGCACTTCCTCTCTTTGAGTTCTCCATACTGAATCTCACAAGAACTTTGTCTATATAGGTTACTTATGATAAGTTTTACATCCACCTTTGGCGATCTTTTATAAGTTTAATCCCTAGGATGCAGTTGGCTTCTCCGAGATCTTTCATTGAAAAAGGAGTGGATAACCACTGCTTAATTGATGTAAGAAACTCCACATCATTTCTGATAATCAGTATGCCATCTAAGTAAGGAATTAGAAAACACACCGCACTCCCACTGAATTTCTTGTAAATATACGGTTCATCTATATTTTGATCAAAACCAAAAGATTTGATTGGTTGATCAAACCTGATGTTCCAGCTTCTGGAAGCCTGCTTTAGTCCATAAATGGACCATTACAATTTGCATACTTTGCCTTCTTCCTCCTTATGGGACGGTTGGTCTAAGAACTCTAGGTAAAATGACTGGTTCAGTTGGTCGAGCTCAGATTTCATCTGTCTGGAAAGAGTGTCCACGTTAGAGTTTTCTACCCAAGGAATCCTGATCATCTCGAAGGTGGTGAAACCTTTGCTCAATTTCTATGCCATTACAAGATATACCGCCATACACTTGTCTCTTGCATCCTTCTCGCTGTTTTTTTGGTTCAGCACCAATTCTGAGTCCCCTCTGATTATGAGCCTTTGTATTTGGATGGCTTCAGCGTGATTCAATCCTACTAGAAATGCCTTGTACTCTGCTTTGTTGTTGGAGATGGGGAAATTTAACTGTAGTGCATACCTGATCTTGAACACCTCAGGGCTTGTGAGGATGAGTCTTACTCCTCCTCCGACTGCATTGCTCGAGCCATCAATGGATAATGTCCATGGGGCCGGGGTAGAGGCGTCGGATTCTGACTCACCAACTGGTTCTCCTTCTAGATATGTGCATTGTACTATGAAGTTTGGGACCCCAGACATGTCAAATTTTGAGGACAAAATTTCTTATAAGGTTGGGGGAATGTTATGACTACACCCGAAGTACATCCTAATTTTTGGGCTAAATTGAATTTTCATTTGTAGGTGTTGCGACGCTACCAATGGTCAACACCTGTGACCTTGGGTCGTGGCAGTCAAGGGGTTACCTGGAATAAAGGGGTGGAATATCGGTTTGATGGGTAATGACACCACCCAAGGGTGAGCTTTTAACCCTAGATCTTATGTATATGTACTCCCCTTGAAGTCCTTGAAGTTCGGGCCAAGGCCCTGATACTTCATTGTTGCTGTTCAGCTTTTTCAGCTGGAATGGACTAACAAACGGAACAACTGTTGTGCTTCCTTTCGTTAATCCTTCTGTGTTGTCTTATGCTTTCTGCTATGTTTTTGTTTGGGACCCACATGCTCATGTTCTGGATACCGTTGCTATGTTCCCGGGCATGGTGGACCCCATCCCCATCTTTCCATACCTTGTGGGGTCAAGTTGGGGGGCCCACATTGCTCAACATGGGCTTCAATGAGTTTTGAATCCTAAAGATGGCCAACCAAACAGGCCCTAATCCTAAAACACACCTTAGGGCTTTAAGCTAAGCCAAACAAGACTTTAGGACCATAGCACTTTAGAGCCTTCATGAGTTGGAGTTTTGGGCTGCCATCCAACCTTCCTCATTTCTCCAAAAGCCAAATTGTGCGGAGGGGAAAGCAGAAGAAGAAGAAGAAGAAGAAGAAGAAGAAGGAGAAGAAGGAGACAGGGGGAAGGGGAAAACAACTCCCTCACCCACACTCTCTCTCTCTCCCCTCTTGCTGTCCAGACAAGGAAAGAAGTAAAGGAAGGAAAGAAGGAAGAAGAATAAGAAAAGGAAGGAAAAGAAGGGAAGGAGGAGAAGGAAAGAGTAAAGAGGGCTCACCTAGCCTTGTTCTTGCTGCCTCCAATGGTGGTCAGTAATCTTCCCAATTTTCCCTCTCCATTTATCTATTCGGTAGTTTAGGGTTTTGGTTTTTGGGGTTGGGAATTGCTTGGGTTCCACTTAGAACTCAATGCCCTTGTGTTGGGGAATGGTCTTAGTCCCTTTAGTGCCATTGCACACCCATAATCCTCCCAATGATGTACCATACAACCCAAGCCATGAAAACTTAGGTTTTTACCCAAAAACCCAAGTTTGGGATAAGTAATTGGGTATAGACCATAGATGCCTTGATTCATTCTACCATTAGGGTTATTAGGACCCTAATGAAATTTAGGAACCATCCCTACAAGCCCTTGAAGCCATTAATGGCTTTGGGAATCAGTTTGGAGGAGTTTTTGGTTGAAAACCTGAGTTCTGCTGCGAACGGACTAACGAATGGGACCACCATCGTGCCTCCATTCGTAGTTCCTTTCCCTAATTTTCGAGCATTATAACCCAATGGACTAAGGAACAGACTCACCCCGTTGCCTCCTTCCGTTAATCCGTTCCTCTCAGGTTTTCTATCACTGAGAACGGGACAACGAACGGATTCACATAGATGCCTTCGTCAGTAAATCCATCTGTACTGATAGCGTGACCACTGCTGAGTATTTTGGCTTTAACTTTGTCTACACATATTTTCTAAATATAATTAAAGTTGCATTGTAAACTATACTCAAAGGGCTATAATTCATATGAAGAAACCTTGGACCCAATCTTTGAGTAGGTTCCTCTAAAGTGGGCCCAAACCTAACTGATGTGTTTTGACAGTAAGGGATAGAATTGAATCCGATTAACCCGGTGACCTCAAACCTAGGGTTCCACTTGGAACCCAAGGATTGGTTGCATGTCCCTTGGTAAATTACTATGAGGTAATGCTCACCCTTGGAGACCTCATGGACCTTTCCCCCCATCAGCCTAATAAGGAAGGCCTAAGTTTCAAGGAACTCAAACCCCGTGATCAAATATTAGTGATCCAATTCATAGGGTTTACAAACCTCTTAACTAATATGTTGATTTGGCCTAATGGACCAATGACAGTAATGCATTATGACTCCAAGACCTCCTTATGATTGAATCCTAGACCTAGGGTTTCCTTTTAGAACCCAAAATAAATCATGGGCTCTTAGTGGCTCTAATGTGAGCTGACCATCATTAATTTAAGACCCATTGACCTATCTTCATCTGGGGTTTAAAATTAAACTCCTTAAACCCTAGATCAAAACTTTGGGATAAAAATCCTTGAACCACTTATGGCTCTAGCCTAATGAACACACTAACTAGGCCTTAACGTATCATTGGCACTACTGTACACTGTTGGGGTAAAATCCACACATCACCTTATATGGTTTTGATGATAACAAATAAGTTAGTTGATCTAACTTGTGT
The DNA here is from genome assembly GCF_018873765.1 of Telopea speciosissima. NCBI lineage: Eukaryota > Viridiplantae > Streptophyta > Magnoliopsida > Proteales > Proteaceae > Telopea > Telopea speciosissima. Next base: position 47,559,446 of record NC_057920.1, read on the forward strand.
TTTACTGTATAGAGACCTTATAAGAAATAAGCATCAAGTAAGGGGGAGCTTTCACAACATTATTGAACCTAGACAAAGTATCAAAGTATGGTGTGAAGAAAAAGACTGAGAGAAGGACTATGTTCACAGACCATGATCAAGCATCTCGAATACAAGAGTTTTTATAAGCATGTGTTCAATGTTTTTGTATTAAGATGTAGTTAAAGTTTAAGTCCATTTGTAATGCACACACTCACGCATGCATACATGTAGAGTGACCCTAGGAGGTGTTTTTACATGGACCTAACCTAAGCTAATGGCCCCACACTTGTCCAAACATGGACTTAGCCATTTTCAGCAAAATCAGCTGATCCAGCATACCGAATCCTAATCCGGCATGCCGAATCCAACTTGACCCGTTTGTTTGCAATCTCAAGGTTTGCTCACAGAGAGCAACCGAAATGTGCTACATTTGATCCGGCATACCGAATTGAGAATCCGGCATACCGAATCAGATCCAGCATACTGAATTGTAATATGTCTGTTGGGAATTATTCGTTTGACAACGGTTAGATTCCATGATCCGGCATACCGAATCGGGAAATGGCATACCGGATTAGGACAGAATTATATCCTAAAATGGCAATGAACCTTAGATGCTTTGGGCACCTTTGCCTATAAATAGGTAAGCTCATTTGGACTAATGACAATCAATTAAGACTAATCAAAAGCATCGCAAAGGCATTCGAACTTGAACATTCAAAGTGTTGAAGCATTCATTCATCAAAGCATTCAAGTTCACTTCCCTCTCTAGCTACTTATATTCACTTAGCATTGAAGCTTCAAAGTGGAAGTTAGCTACACATTCACTAAGGTTGAGGTAATCCTTACTTAGTAAAGTTTTCTTTATTATATGTTGTGAGTCCTCTTGCTCGAAATCAAGAGTAGTTAAATGTGTTGAGTCCTTTTGCTCGTCAATCAAGAGTAGTTGGTGGTGTGAATCCTCTTGCTCCTAATCAAGAGTTGTGCGAGTTCTCTTGCTCATTCTCAAGATTCTTTTTAGTGGAATTCTCACTAAGGTGAGAGGAGTGGACGTAGGCATAATTGGCCGAACCACTATAAAACGATTGGGTTACTTTCGTAATTTATTTACTTTGTTTTATCAATTGTTTTATTTTTGCACTATTTCCACTAGCTTCACCTATTCACCCCCCTCTAGGTGAATTTACATTTGGTATCAGAGCGGGAGCTCAAGACCGTGATTGTTCTCAATCCAACTAAGAGTAAGGACCATGTGATCCTTTGTCAATCTTAAGGTTGAAGGATACAATATTACCCGATCACCCTTCTTTATAGGTGGAAGATTTTTCTATTGGAAGAATCGCTTCAAGAACCTCGTTTGTGTCAACAATATCGATGCATGGGAAGTCATCAAAAATGGATCAAATACCATAGATAAGCCCAAAGAAGAATGGACCCCTGCTGAAAAAGGAAAGATGCAACTCAACTTTGTAGCTATAAGCTATATTCAATGTGCACTAGGAGAAAAGGAGTATAATAGAACTTGCATAGGTGACTCAGCCAAGGAGATGTTTGACAAGTTAGTTGTTACCTATGAAGGTACATCTGAAGTGAAACAATCTAAAATTGATATGCTTGTAAACGAGTATGAATTGTTCAAAATGAAAAATGATGAAGATATCTATGCAATGTTTACTTGTTTTACTAATATTGTGAACAAGCTGAAAGGTTTAGGGAAAGTTTATTCTAATGGAGAAAATGTTCGAAAGATATTGAGATTTCTTTCAAAAGAATGGAGACCCTAGACTACGGCAATCAAAGAGTCCAAAGACATAGACAAGCTAAGCCTAGATGACCTTTTGGGATCTCTACAAACTCATGAAATGGAGCTTAAACTTGACACAAAGGAATATGAGCCTGAGGAACCAAAGAAGAAAGTTGTGGCTTTCAAATCTTATGAAATAAGTGACGATGAAGAAGAACTTTTGGAGGACGAAATTACGTATCTTACCAAAAAGTTCTCAAGGTTCCTAAAGAATAAAGGCAAGACCTCATTCAATAAAAGGAGGTTCTCAAAAGATCAGAAAGGTAAGAGTCTTTCAAAAGATGCCACTGACTCCTCTTCCAAAGATATTATTTATTGTAAGTGTAGGAAAATAGGACATTTTAGGGGAGATTGTCCTAAAATGAAAAAGTACAAAAAGGCCTACAAAGCCGAACACACTCTTGATTCAAGCGATGAAGAAAAAGATGACGAAGTATCTCAAGATGAAGAAGAACAAACCAATCTCGCACTCATGGCTACTGAAGACAAAGAATCTCAAAATGAGGTAACCCCCACTTCTCCATCTCATAAAGATAAAGATTTTTTGGAGCTAGAAGAGGCTTTTGAAGATCTCTATCAAAATAGTTTGGAACTGGCAACCACCAAAAATAATCTCTTGAATGAGATCAACACTCTTAAAGACTAAAACACATTCCTAACTTCTCAAGTGAACAACTTAGAAGAAGAAAAGGAGAAATTGTGTAAAGCCCTAGAGTCATTTACAAATGGTAAGAAAACACTTGATATTCTACTTGGAAATGCCTCCAAAACACCTTTCAACAAAGAAGTGGTAGGATATGATGTGAACAAGAGTTCAAATCTAACCAAAGAGGCAAGTTCAAGTAAAATAGTAAGTAAGAAGGTAAAGAAGAATAAGTATTGCAACTATTGCAAAAAGAGAGGACACTCTATTGAGGAATGCTACATTAGAAAGAAAAGTTCTCAATCCAAGAACACCAATCTCAATAGGAAGACCTCAAATATTCCTCAAGTGGTTGTTTGTAATAATTGCAATAAGAAAGGACATACCATTTGGGAATGTTGTCACACGGACCAATCTTTCTTTCATCCTAAAAGACCCTATAATGGTCAAAATAGGAGAAGTTATCCTAATAGGCAAAGCTCAACTAGAACCCCACCAAAAGTACAAAGACCACCTAAGAACCAAGGACCCTATAAAGCACCTCAAAGCCAAAGACTTTAGAAACCTCAATCATACACAAATTGGTATGAAAACTAAAAGGGAAATGGTAACCAAATGGTTTGAAAACCAAGAGGAATGTATGATACTAATAATTATGGACCCAACTCTCAATAGGGACCAAAATTTTATTAAGCAACATGGAATGGTACATTGACAGTGGCTGCTCAAAACATATGACTTCCAACCCAAAGTTGTTCTTCGAGCTCAAGAAGCAAAAAGGAGGATGGGTATCCTTTGGAGACAACAGCAAAAGTAGAATCATCGGAAATAGATCGATCAAGTTTGGAGGTACAGTGATTTCTAACGTCAGTCTAGTTGATAACCTCAAGTACAATTTACTTAGTGTAAGTCAACTATGCAACATTGGATATTATGTAAATTTTAATGCCTCTAAATGTGACATCAAGGATTCAAAAGATAATGTGATTCTTGAGGATTGTAAGAAGAATAATGTGTACACTTGCATATTTAATGTAAATGCTGTTGATGTATGCCTTATTTCTAAATCTGATGATATTATTTTATGGCATAGGAAGTTGGGACACATTAATTCTAAGACTATTAGATCCCTATCCTCGAAAAATTTGGTGAGAAACCTACCTAAGTTGAACTTTGATAAACAACACACATGTGGAGCATGTCAAAGAAGTAAACTTGCAAAGGTATCTCATAAGGCTATAAATTCTATTGCTACATCAAGACCTTTGCAACTACTTCACCTTGATTTGTTTGGACCTATCCAAACCACAAGCCTAGGAGGTAAGAAGTATACATTTGTAATTGTAGATGACTACTCTCGTTTCACCTGGACCCTCTTTCTCAAGCATAAAAATGATGCTTTTGAAGAATTTGTGTCTCTTTGTAAGAGAATACAAAATCAGAAGGGTTACATGATTACCTCTATCAAAAGTGATCATGGCGGTGAATTTGACAATATAGACGAATTTGGAGAGTTTTGTCAAAAATAAGGTATAACTCATAATTTTTTGGCTCCTAGAACACCACAATCTAATGGTGTGGTTGAAAGGAAGAATAGAACTATCCAAGAAATGGCTAGGACAATCCTCAATGAGTACTCCTTGCCTAAGTATTTTTGGGCCGAAGCTGTTCACACAGCATGTTATGTGTTAAATCGGCTTTTGATAAGACCTATTTTGTTAAAGACCCCCTATGAACTTTTCCATAATAAGCTTCCTAAAGTTGATTACTTTAAAGTGTTTGGTTGTGCTTGTTTTATTCTTAATACTAAGGACAACTTAGGAAAGTTTGAGAAAAAGGCCGATGATGGTATTTTTCTAGGCTACTCCACAAATAGTAGAGCTTATAGAGTCTTTAATAAAAGAACACTAGTTGTGTAAGAATCTATGAATGTTAAATTTGATGAATCTATTGCAAAAGGAAAATATAAAGACCTAGAAGAAGATGATGAGGATGAAGTATTTGAAATTAGGAAGAGAGTTGAAAAAGTCACTCTAGATAAACTTAATGATCAAGTACATCAACTTCCCAAAGAAATTAGAACTGTTAAAGACCACCCTCTTGACCTTGTCATTGGAAATCTTGATAAAGGTATACAAACTAGGAGTAAAATCCAAAATGTTTGTTCTAATGTGGCCTTCATTTCTACCATTGAACTCAAGAATATCAAAGAAACACTTTTGGATAGTAATTGGATAATTACTATGAAGAAGAGCTCAATCAATTTGAAAGAAATCAAGTTTGGGACTTAGTGCCAAGATCATCTAACACCAAAATTATTGGAACTAGATGGGTATTTAGAAATTAAATTGATGAAGATGGTAATATTGTTAGAAACAAGGCTAGACTGGTTGCCCAAGGCTATAACCAACAGGAAGGTATTGACTTTGATGAGACATATGCACCTGTAGCAAGACTAGAATCTACTAGAATGTTGCTTGCGTTTGCTGGTCATAAGAATTTCAAGTTACATCAAATGGACGTGAAGAGCGCATTTTTAAATGGCTTCATCAATAAAGAAGTACACGCCATTCAACCACTTGGATTCGAAGACCCAAAGCTCTACAAATTGAAAAAAGCTCTCTGTGGCTTGAAACAAGCTCCAAGAGCATGGTACGACAGGCTGAGTAAGTTCCTAATAGATGATGGTTTACTATTGGTAAGATAGATACTACTCTCTTTGTGAAACATAGAAATAAAGATCTAATCCTAGTTCAAATTTACGTAGATGACATCATTTTTGGCTCTACCAATGAATCTCTATGTCTTGATTTTAGTAAGAGTATGAGTAGTGAATTTGAAATGAGTCTTATGGGTGAATTGAATTTCTTTTTAGGACTTCAAATAAAACAAACAACTAATGGGATTTTCATTAGTCAAACCAAGTATCTTAAGAAACAGAAGTCATCTAGTACTCCAATGAGCACATCTGTAACTCTGTCTAAGGATGAAGATGGAATCCCAGTTGACCCAACTAAGTATAGAGGCATGATAGATAGCTTACTCTACCTAACGGCTAGTAGACCGGACATTATGTTTAGTGTCTGTGCTTGTGCTAGGTCTCAAGCCCAACCTATGCAATCTCATTTGAGTATTGTAAAGAGAATCTTTAAGTACTTAAAAGGAAATCCAAGCATTGGCTTATGATACCCTATAGACAATGACTTTAACCTTATTAGCTTCTCTGACGCTGACTTAACCGGGTGTCATGTTGATCGGAAGAGTACAAGTGGTACCTATCACTTTCTTGGATCATGCTTAGTTTCGTGGTTTAGTAAGAAGCAAAATTCAGTCGCTCTATCTACCACTGAAGCTGAATACATCGTCGCTGGACAATGTTGTGCACAAGTGTTATGGATAAGGCAAACTCTCCAAGACTATGGAGTTAAGTTTGACACTTCCTCAATCCAATGTGATAACACCAGTGCTATTAATCTCTATAAAAATCTGATTTTACACTCTTGAGACAAACATATTGATATCCGTCATCACTTCTTACGTGATACTGCTCAAAGAGGTGAAATTCGTCTTGATTATATTGAGACCAAGAAGTAACTTGCAGATATCTTCACCAAACCCTTGAGTAAAGAGAGGTTTTGCTCTCTTAGAAGAGACCTCGGGTTATGCAATCCTTTTGATTAAAGTTTGGTTGTTCATGTATTGAAAGTACATTTTGCTTGAAAAATGAATTTTGTTGCTGAAACAGGCGATTTGGCATACCGATTCCAAATTCGGCATACCGAATCACTCACAGTGGTTATTTACTTTCAGATGTAATTATTCTGTTTTATCAGATTCGGCATACCGAATCTTGATTCAGCATACTGAATCAGTTTAATTCTTTAGCCGTTTATAGCCATTTTTTTTGTTATTTTGCTCCCTTGTCTCTTTTTGATAATGCCAAAGGGGGAGAGAAATTGGGTTTTGAATTTGAATTTATGTTTGACTATGTTTTGCTAATGCTATGTAAACCTTTTCATTTCAATTAAGTCAATGCACGTCTGTCATTGATACAAACTGTGTGTTTCTTGATACTATCTTGATATTATAATATTTGGTACTAAGTTATTTATCATCATCAAAAAGGGGGAGATTGTTGGGGTAAAATCCACACATCACCTTATATGGTTCTGATGATAACAAATAAGCTAGTTGAACTAACTAACTTGTGTTTTATTATATAAAGACCTTACAAGAAATAAGCATCAAGTAAGGGGGAGCTTTCACAACATTATTGAACCTAAACAAAGTATCAAAGTATGGTGTGAAAAAAAAGACTGAGAGAAGGACTATGTTCAAAGACCATGATCAAGCATCTCAAATACAAGAGTTTTTATAAGCATGTGTTCAATGTTTTTGTATTAAGATGTAGTTAAAGTTTAAGTCCATTTGTACTGCACACATTCACGCATGCATACATGTAGAGTGACCCTAGGAGGTGTTTTTACATGGACCTAACCTAAGCTAATGGCCCCACACTTGTCCAAACATGGACTTAGCCATTTTCAGCAAAATCAGCTGATCCGGCATACCAAATCTATCTTGACCTATTTGTTTGCAATCTCAGGGTTTGCTCACAGAGAGCAACCGAAATGTGCTACATCTGATCTGGCATACTGAATTGAGAATCCGGCATACCAAATCAGATCCAGCATACCGAATTGCAATATGTCTGTTGGGAATTATCTGTTTGAAAACGGATAGATTCCATGATCCGACATACCGAATTGGGAAACGGCATACCGGATTAGGACAGAATTATATCCTAAAATGGCAATGAACCTTAGATGCTTTGAGCACCTTTGCCTATAAATAGGTAAGCTCATTTGGACTAATGACAATCAATTAAGACTAATCAAAAGCATCGCAAAGGCATTCAAACTTGAACATTCAAAGTGTTGAAGCATTCAAGTTCACTTTTCTCTCTAGCTAATTATATTCACTTAGCATTGAAGCTTCAAAGTGGAAGTTAGCTACACATTCACTAAGGTTGAGGTAATCCTTACTTAGTAAAGTTTTGTTTATTATATGTTGTGAGTCCTCTTGCTCGAAATCAAGAATAGTTAAATGTATTGAGTCCTCTTGCTTGTCAATCAAGAGCAGTTGGTTGTGTGAGTTCTCTTGCTCCTAATCAAGAGTTGTACGAGTTCTCTTGCTCATTCTCAAGATTCTTTTTAGTGGAATTCTCTCTAAGGTGAGAGGAGTGGACGTAGGCATAATTGGCCGAACCACTATAAAATGATTGTGTTATTTTCGCAATTTATTTACTTTGTTTTATCTATTATTTTATTTCTGCACTATTTCCACTAGCTTCACCTATTCACTCCCCCTCTAGGTGAATTTACATGCACAACCTAAAAAATTCATATGATTGAAACCTAGAGCTATAGTGGTAAATGAATCTCTTTAATTTCCAAGATAGTGAGTTGAACATAGTTATAAGACCCTAAAGAACTTTATAACATCATCCCCTTAGCCTTGAGGCCTTAGAACCCAAGACAATGAATTGGGGAGGCTTTGACCTTCAAAATCTGGGTTTTACCTTGAACAGAGTCACCAACAGATTCACCTGTGTATGCCTCTGTTTGAGAATCCGTTCGAGTTCCTTTATATTGTACTGAATGACTACCTTTGGGGACTCCTTATGGAACCCATCTACACACTCTAACACATATGTTCATGCACTCCTAGGCTATCTAACTACTACGGGGAAACGTGTACCAAGGCGATCAATACTAAGCACACTAAGAGATTCGCAAGTTAACGGTGAGTGGGTTTTGGGTGATTGTTTAGGTTTGAATATAGTACACATATGTCTATTATACTATTTGCATCATTATAAGCATGATTGCATAATTGCATTTATTTCTTATTTGATGATGATGATGTGAATTGTTTTGGGTTGCGGTGCCAGAAGATACCAGCATCGGGACCCCAGGAGTATATATATATATATACATTTCTATTATTTGTCATATTGGCCTGTATGTGTCGTGCCATGTTGGTACCCGGGTGTTAGATGGAATGGGACGTTGATACACCCAGAATATCTCTTAGGATGATAGGTTTTCAAGTAGTATAATTGCGGTTAGTGTTTCGTTCCCTATGCTAGACCCTTACCAACAGGGGTTTAGTTGTTGGGTGGTCAAAGCTCTCTGTGGCCTGTGGAGAGTGAGAGAGGCTAGGTCAAGGATGAGTTCGACCACCAGGGTCTACCTCTGGGTGGTGATGACTACGGTCGGCGCGGGCCCCATGGTAAAAATTGAGGTTTCCCTGTGGTGATAGGTTAAGTGATAGTATCTCCCGTGTTGTTACAGTAGTATATACCTTTGACTTAGACCTATGTGCTAGGTGGAAAAATGGATAATAATTACATGCATCATGGACTATATGTGAATTGCTTTTATGTGCATTCCCCATCCCCTCACTAGCTCAGTGGAGCTTACCCTCGTTGTGCAACCCTTTTTAGTTGTATGAAGGTGGTGTCTTGATGGTGCTTCCCCCTTTTGACATGAATCGATCGGAGCCGATGACCTAGGGCTTCGACTGCTGGCGTGCATTTAAGGATTTTGCCGTTGGGGCGCAACTTTATCTTTTATTATTTGTCTATTATTTATATTGTATAACTTTGGTACTACTACTATTGTTTTAGCTTTCAGTTAATCCTTGGGTTGAAATGTAATATATATTAAGTTAATTATCACACAGACTCGGACCCTTTTGATATTGTAGACGCTTTCGCTTATTTATGATCTGTTGGAATGTAATATTCCTTTATTTTCCACACTCTCATATTACTATAATTTAATATTGGTTTAAGACTGTGAGTTGGCCACTGCATCGAGATCCTGGTAGTGGTTGGGATGTTGGTAAGCATCCTTGGATTGCCTGTTTCCGTTTGATCTGTTGATCACCCGTTGTCATCCGATCCCTAGAATGCCCGTTGCCATTTGACTTTGTGATCATCCACTGTCATCCAATCTTTTGATCACCTTTTGCCATCAGATCTTCGATCTCCCGTTGACACCCGATCCTCTAGATCGACTGATTGAGCACCCGTTGCTACCGAACCATTTGTCGAGATAGGTTTTATCGTTCAAAGCAAAAGATTTTATCGAATGGTTTGCTGAGATAGGTTTTATAGTCAAAACAAAAGATTTCATCGGACGGTTTGCCGAAATAGGTTTTATCGTTCCAAATTAGAAAAGTTTCACCGAATGATTCATTGAGCAATTTATTGAATTAGGTTTTATCGTTCAAAACTTCATCACCTATGAGCAAAGTGGTAATAGTAGTTTCTCAACCCGAGGAAGTTTACCGAAAGGTTTACTAAGGGACCTCCATTGCCTTTGAGAAAAGTAATGGAGTAGTTTCTCAACCCTAGGAGGCTTACTGAAAAGTTTGCCAAGGGAACACCGTCGCCTATGAGCAAAGTGACAGTAGTAGTTGCTCAAAAGATTTGTCGAATGGTCTACTAAAATGCAGTATTTATCATTCAACTCCACCACCTTTGAGCAAAGGGGTGGCAGTACATACTCCTGGTGACAAAATCAAGCGGTCTTTTGTCTTTGCCCTTCAGCTGTTGGCATAGGTCTCAGCCAAAGAGGGGCAAACTGTAGACATTGAATTTTGTCACCCCCCAACGATGATGACAATCGGACGCGAAAGACTGGCAATGCCCACTAAACCCATTTTTCTTCAGAGTAACCCAGACAACACGGTTCAACCTCGAAGGCACCCATAGCCCCCTAGTATCCTTGGTGTGGCCCCTAGCAAAAACCCTGGCCCCTCATGATGGCCCCCAGAAAAAAAAATGTGGCCCCACACAAAACCGTAACCCTACACGACAGCCCCACTCGAAATCGTAGATTTCACCACGGCACCACCAGATGTGGTTTTTACCTATAAATACTCCCTTCACCCCTCATTTCAACAAGTCCAAGTGGTGGGAGAGGGGGCACCCTCAGAGCTCCAGTTTTTCCTTTTTTCCTACTTTCCTTGTTTTGGGGCCTTTCCCCAATTCGATTTTGAGTCTTCAAGCCTCGTCCCTCTATCCAAAGTCTGGGTCCCTAGAATCCGCCTTTCCTAACCCATTTCTGTCCAAATCCCCAAAGTCTCCCATGGCCTAGTCACCCTATCTAATATCCTAATGCCTAGTTTCCAAACCTTTTCGACGCTGTTACTCTGTCCAAGATCCTAGTGCCTGACACTTGTGAGCCATTACTTTGCCCGACATCCGGGTGATTACTTTTCGATGCCGTTACTCTGTCCGATGAAGGACAAAGGTAGTCTTTTACCTCCACCTGAGCTGGGGGACGCGATCCATCCCGTATAATTGCATTAGTTTAAAGCATACATGTATTTAATTCTTTCATCGCACTTTAATTTTGTAACAATTTAGACTTTAAATTTATACTTATGTAGTATACAGTAGTTACTTTAGATTAGTTTAACTTTAAGCAGTTTGTGCATCATTTTAGCTATACATGTGGAAATATTCAAAAACCAGCATCTAGTAGAAAGACCAGTTCACCCGGGCGAGGTGGGTGCCAAATACCTTCCCACTCTTGTAACCTGACCACTTACCCCGAATCTCTAACCAGACCAAACGAAGTCCCATAGCCCTTCACATGGCTACACCAATGGGTCCTAGGCCCTAATCCTGGGTTGCAACTCTATTTCATTTAATTGTGTAACCCCCATCCCCTGATAAATTAACATACCCCTTAGAAGACACATTCCTTCTCTCTCCAACTGAGGAGCATAACCTAAACCCTCTGAACCAAGTGTTGGAACACGCGGTTGCAGGAACGGAACCTCATAGTGATTCGATCAAAAAATCCTAAATCTCCTTGGTTCTCTGTCATCTAGAATAAATTGCTTCTCCCTCAGCTTTCGATTTTTGGTTGGAGAATCCACCATGGAAAGCTCCCCTCTGACGACCCGGTTAAGAAATTTGGAACACTACCATCTAGGTATAGTCTTTGCCTCCATGTTGAAGAGTCTTTATACCATATTTTTTGTGAGTGCCCTTTTACCCAACTTTTATGTGTGAGGATCCGTTCAAGGAACCACGGGGGTGGTTCCCCGCAACTCAGAGGGTTTGGTTATGCTCCTTGGTTGGAGAGAGAGAAGGAATGCATCTTCTCAAATGGTTATGATTAATCGAGGGATGGGGGTCATACAATTAAATGAAATGGAGTCGCCACCTAGGATTAGGGTCTATGACCCATTGGTGTAGCCCTGTGAAGGGCTACGGCACTTCGTTTGGTCTGGTCAGAGATTCGGGGTAAGCATTCAGGTTACGAGAGTGGAAAGGTGATAGGCACCCACCTCGCCAGAGTAAATCGGTCTTTCTACTAGACGCTAGTTTTCGAATGTTCTCCCTTTATAAATGTCCTATTTCCAACATGCAAGGCTAAGATGATGCACAAACTGCTTAAATAAAATTAAACTATATTATACTAACTACTATGTATACTAAACAAGAATACTTAAAGGACTACATTGTGCTGAAATAAAAGGTTAACGGTAAAAACTTGTACCTGTATGCTTTAACCAATGCAATTATGAAAATACAATGTGAAAGATGTCCCACGGCTCAGGTGGAGATAAATGACTGACTTTATCCTTTATCAGACAGAGTAACGGCTTACAATGATTGAGTTGAACTCTGTCGGACAGAGTAACGGTGTCGGGAAGACAGTCACCCGGATGTTCGACAGAATAATGGCATTGGAGTGTCGGACATTAGGACCTCGGACAGAGTAATGGCATTGGAAAGCTTTGGAAGCTAGGCATTAAGACGTCGGATAGGGTGACTAGGCCATGGGAGACCTCGAGGGTTTGGACGAAAATGGGTGATGGAAGGCGGATCTAGAGACCCGAACTTCGGACAGAGGGACAAGGCTTGAGGGCTCAAAAACCTGAAATTGGGTTGGGGAAGGACCCCAAAACAAGGAAACTAGGAAAAAGGAAAAAAACTTGTAGAGGTTCAAAGTCTAGGAGCTCCCCCCCTCTAGGAAACTTGGAATGTGGAAATGAGGGGTGGAGGGGAGTTTGTAGGCAAAAATTGCGCTTGGCGACGCCGCGGTGAAATCTACGGCGCTGCAGGATACGAGAAAATGAAAAAAACTTTTTTTTAGGGGGTCGGGGCACCGTCGCCCGGGGCGAGACGCTACACGGCAGCGCCACAAGGGGTTTCCCCACGGGGCCCGGTGTTGCTGCAAGGGGTTTTTGGCAGGGTGTGGTGCAACGGCCACGTGCGGTGCTGCCATGCAGGCCGCGGTGTGGGGCTGCCATGCGGTACCATGGTTGGGTGCGGCACTACCATGCGGGGCCGCGGTGCGGGACTACTATACGGAGCCACTGCATTTAGCGCGGGGGTGTCTTTTGGGCCACGACCACGTGAGTAGTACCTCTTTCAGCACTAAGTAAAAGGGTCTTATAAAATTTTGTTAGGGATATGGAGGGGGTGTTATTGCTCGTGTACAGGGGAAAAAGTCCTTTAGAGGACGTTGTCAGCCATTCATTTCCGATTGTCATCATTGTAGGGGGTGGTGATAAAATTCAGTGTCTACAGTTTGCCCCTCTTTATTCGAGGTCTGTGACAACAGCCAAAGGGCAAAGACAAAAGACCGCTTCATTTTGTCACCAAGAGCATGCATCACCGCCACTTTGCTCATAGGTGGCGGAGTTGAGCGATAAAACCACGTCTTAGTAAACCATTCGACAAATCCTTTGAGCAACTACTATGGTCACTTTGCTCATAGGCGACGGTATTCCCTCGACAAACTTTTCAGTAAGCCTCCTCGGGTTGAGAAACTACTCCATTACTTTGCTCAAAGGTAATGGAGGTCTCTTAGTAAACCTTTTGGTAAACTTCCTCGGGTTGAGCAACTACAATCGCCACTTTGCTCATAAGTGATGACGTTTTGAATGACAAAACCTAATTCGGCAAATCGGTCGGTGAATCATTCAGCAACACTTTTTGAATTTGGAACGATAAAACCTATTTTGGCAAACCGGTCGATGAAAACTTTTGTTTTGAATGATAAAACCTATCTCGGTAAATGGTCCGGTAGCAACGGGTGCTCAATCAGTCGATCTAGAGGATCGGGTGTCAATAGGAGATCGAAGATCAGCTGGCAGTGGGTGATCAACAGATCAAATGGCAACGGGCGATCTAAGGATTTGAGGACAACAGTGATCAACAGATCAAAAAGGGTAATGGTTTTGAGCGATGCTCTGCTAGATTCTAATTTCAACCAATGCTCAGCAGGGTTTTGATTTTGAGCAATGCTCAGCAGAGTCTGATTTTGAGCAACACTCGACAGGGATCTGGTTTTGAGCTTCGCTTGGTGGGAATCTAATTTTAAGCAATGCTCAGTAGGGTTTTGGTTTTGAGCAACGATCAGTAAGGGTTTAGATTTTGAGTGATGCTCAACAAATTTTTTATTTTGACCAATGCTCAACAAAGTTTTGATTTTAAGCTATGCTCAGCTGGAATTTGTTCTTAAGCAACGCTCGACAGGGTTTTGATTTTGAGCAACCCTCGGTAAGGTTTAGATTTTGAGGATGAGGTGGCATCACTCAACCAGAAGGATGGGGTCAACGAGTGATCAAACCATACATGAGTATATCAGAGATCAGAAGACCATAGGAGATCGAACTATACGTGAGTATAGAGGAGTTCAGAGGACCACGGGAGGTCGAACTATACGTGAGTATAGAGGAGTTCAGAGGACCACGGGAGGTCGAATCATACACGAGTATAGCGGGGATCGGAAGACCACAGGAGGTCAAATTACACGCGAATAGAGCAGAAATTAGGAGACCACAGGAAGTCAGATTATACACGAGTATAACAAAAATTATGAGACCACGGGAGGTCGGTCTATACGCGAGTATAGCAAAAATCAAGAGATCATGGGAGGTCGGTCTATACGCGAGTATAGCAAAAATCGGGAGACCATGGGAGGTTGGACTATACGCGAATATAGAATAGATCAAGAGACCATAAGAGGTCGATCTATACGCGAGTATATCAGAAATCGAGAGACCATGGGAGGTCGGACTATACACGAGTATAGAAGAGATTAAGAGACCACGGGAGGTCGATCAATACGCGAGTATAGCAGAAATCAAGAGACCATGGGAGATCGGACTACATGCGAGTATAGTGGAAATCAGAAGACCACGGGAGGTCAGACTATACGCGAGTATAGCGGAGATTAAGGGACCACGGGAGGTTGGACTATACGTGAGTATAGCAAAGATCAGAAGAGTTAACGATTAACTTGCAAGGATGATCAGATGATGGGTCAATTTGTATGTGAGTACAACGGGGACCAAAAGATTTATAGGGTGATCGAACTATACATGAGTCTAGCGAGGATCAAAAAGGTCAATGATCTAATTGTACGCGAGTACAAGGGGGGGTTAGATTCATAGGATGGTCAAACTATACATGAGTATAACAAGAAAATCAAGTTATACATAAGTACAGTAGAGATCAATAGGATCAAATTGCATAATCAATTTGTATGCGAGTACGGTTGAGACTAGAAGATTCACATGTGATTATACCATGAGCGAGTATAGTGGGATTGAAATGATCAAACTATGCACAAGCATAGTAGGGATCAATAGGATCAAATTACACAAGAGTGCAAAATTTTTTTTTTTTAATAGGTCATTCATGAATTCAACAGTGGTCGGATAATCAAATTGCACGCGAGTGCAGAAGAGATCGAAGGTTTGGTCAAGCCATACGTGAGTGTGGTAGGAGCCAAATGATATGAGATCAGGTTGTATGTCAATGCAACAAAAATCAATGTTTAAACAAATTTGACAATGTAATCCTTATGCATGATGAAATTTTATTTTTTATTTTTATGTAAAGAGATGAAATAATCAATTTTATGTAAATATTTATGATGCAAACATGGGCAAATGAAAAGCAATCACATACAATCATAAATGCTTACCAAATATCCTTCATTTCTCTACTACATAACACCTGTTCTTCACAAATGGTTAGTGCATAAATGTTATGGTAGCACCAAAAACCTAGGTAGAGACAATATTTTCCATGGCTGTGATTTACCTCTTCTTTTTTTTTTCATTTTCTTTTGAAAAACATTTTATTTTCAAAAGCATTTCATTTTGAAATCCTATTGCACAATTCCACGTAGGTATATTATTCACGTCCTTGTTACTCGCATAGGATCAATAAACATTGGGGGGCCAAAATCAAATGGGTAGAACTTTGCCCTAGTAGGTCAGAATGGATACGACCAAGTTGGGTAGTTAAGTCATTCTTCCCTTCCTCCATGGGTCACATTGTCTTTCTTTTTCGTGTGGTCATTCCATTTCTAGGCCAAGGTTCTTCCATGATTGGAAATTGATCCCCACGAACAGAATGCCCCTCCTATTTTAGCTACCCTTTCTTGGTAGACTGCCCCAAAACAAACTTTCTTCCTCATGCCCCATCATCTCGGATATAGATTGCTCCAGTGACAACTTGATTTCTCTTTTGGTATTCTCCTGGTCACCTTGCTGGTTAAAAGGATGAGTACACTACTGCTGACGTTCCGATCCTTAGGATTTATAAACCATAAATTCCCTTGATCTTGATAGAAATCTATCTTCTTTTTTTTTTATCTATCATTGGGTCACATCAAAGAGAGAGATACTGACGAATGAGGGAATAGAGTGGAAATATGGAGAGTAGAAAAGATAACAAGCAAATGGATGAACGGAGGATTGTATATGTGGGAGGACCGAACTTGATTATTCTTTTGTCAAGTTGCCTACGTACCATAAGTAGGGATCAGGTCAAATGTAGTTCAGGACAAAGATGGCCCAACATCAAAGCGTTGATAATTAAGTTCCATCATAGCCGGGTGAGCTCGAAGCTGTGGATGAAAGTCTCATCATCATTTCGCCCGAGAGGGCTTTACTAGGTTGTAATGGGGCTTAGGACTGGGTTCCAAAGGATGGTAGAGGCTCAAATGTGCCCCTAGGGTCCAACCATGACTTGACACTTCTGCTCCCAAAATTCTACCAGGAATCTGGTAATTGATTTATTTTTTTTTTTTTGTTTTCCTTTGGGATTTTGACAATTTTTCTTTCCAGAAGTGTAATCGAGAAGTTAGGCAATCCTTCTCATTTCAACTGAGGGCTTTACCCTTGAAGATTGATTGACAATTTTGACAATATTGTCTCCAAAGGAAAAGTGGCAATTTTTGCCCCATGGTCTAACTGCTCCCAATTGTTTGCAAGATCTTGAACCAACACATCCTCTCTTTCTTTTCTTTTTTTTTTTTTGAACTCTTTGTCATTATTTTTTTTCGAATTTTCTCTTCTTCTTTCTTCTTTTTTTGGACTCTTTCATCATTTCCTTCTTTTTTTTTGAGCTACTCATTTTTTTTATTGGCTCAACTTTGGTTTTGGAGACGGAGCAACTTTTTTTTTTTTAAAGTTCCTTCAGAAACATATTGCCCTTGTGACTTCTTACTTCACCAAGGAGACTTCTTCCAGTTAGACCCTAGAAGTTAATGAGACATTTTGTTGAGCAAGAGGATACATGGATAATGAGGTGTAGGTGGGCCAAAGTAAGTTATTTTTTTGAAGGAAAAGGTTAAGACACAACTGGGGGACTAGCGAATTTTGCTATCTCAGGGTTTATTTGGGATGACTAGCGGCCAAAGGGGGCCTCCCTTAACAGGCTTTATGAGATGAAATCTTCATTTAGGCTTCCAGCTCATGCGAAGGAGATCAAATGTATGGAAAGCTCCAGATTTTTGACCATCAAAACTTTGACATTGGAAAAATAGGTAGTAGATTTTTTTTTAATTAATAATGATGAGATCATCATAAACTGCTATTTGAATGAAAGCGAAAAGAAAGAGAACGAGTAGATGGACAAGAAAACATATTCATTGACGGCTAATGGAAAACACATGGTGGATGAGTTTATAGAAGGAAATTTGACTGAATGAAAAGACCTAAGGAATGCAGACCCAATGATGTCTTCAGTGCGATCCTATCTACACAAGTGTGAAGTACTGTCACTGCTTTGTCACGGGATTATGCAATTTATACCATCAAAATTGCCCTTCTAACCAGAGTTGGGTACTGGATCCATTTTATGTCGGCCAGCGAGATTGATGCTCATCAAGTTCATGATCGTAGTTTAACGCCTTCGGGAGATAGTGATGTTCTAAATCAGTGTCTGGCCCTGTTCCATTGGAGGAATACGGAGAACTTTCTTCGATGATTCTACCACTTTACAGGCTGGCAATGTAAAAGAAGTATTCCCTTTTAAAACTAGTGGTAGCATCAAAAGGATTTTCCCATAAACTTGGAGAAATCTGCTCCTTAGGGACTCCGTTAATCTCACACAAATGATTCCTTATCTTCTCCCAGTCATCCTTTTTGTATCCTCTATTAAAGAAATCCGCCAAACTGAATGTTGTACCAGAATGAAAGGTGTAGTGAGGTCGACGTATGATCAAGTTAGGTTCCCCTTGTGACTCCTGTCCCCAAGGAGGACTATAGAGGGTATAGAGGACATTCTACTTTGCACAACCAAATAATTGCTCGAGCCATTGAGTCTGTGTCTGAAATCAAAGAAGGAACTTCATTATGTTTGACCAAGGAGGAACAAACTGGATTCGATTCATCCTGGGTCATATAGGTCAAAAATTCTAGAACACTGAAGCTAAATGCTACCATGTATCTTTCACAGAGGTACCAAAGGAAACAAAGGGCTTCAGTAGACAATCGGTAGATATCTCTTATCCTGAAGATATTGAAGAAAGGATAATCTGGATGGACAGGAAGTCCTCCGAGGTCATCATTCCCACGGTTGAAGAGAGTAATTTTATGAAACAATTCTGGGCAATCTTCTTTCCTTGATTGTAAGACTTGATGCATGATCTATTCTTGGAGATGGAAGGGCAAAAGGTCAATTCGAGATTGTAATCCTATCAAAACCTCTTCTTCCTTGTCTTCTTCGATGCCTTC
The DNA here is from genome assembly GCF_018873765.1 of Telopea speciosissima. Classification (NCBI taxonomy): domain Eukaryota; kingdom Viridiplantae; phylum Streptophyta; class Magnoliopsida; order Proteales; family Proteaceae; genus Telopea; species Telopea speciosissima. Next base: position 47,577,985 of record NC_057920.1, read on the forward strand.
AGGCCCATTTGGCTTGGTCATATCGGTTGTTGAAGGAAGAGAAGATTCATGGACATCCTAGGCGAACATCATTGATGGAGACTTTTGACCTATCACTACCTCTTTTGAAGGAACCGACGAAGCTTGGATTAAGGAGGTGGGGTCAAACCGTTATAAATCTTCTTCGAGGACATTGATTGTTTGATTAACAGACTATTGTTCTGCCCCTGGCTTGAACTTTCTTGCTTCTAGTAGGTCCTGGATAGCATGCCCAAGTGTAATGCATTAATCAGTAGGGTGCCCCTTTTGGGTGTGATATTCATAGTAGTGATCTAGGTCATACTAAGAAGGTAGAGGATCTCTGACTAGTCGTGGTCGAACCGTGCCCAAAATTAGTGAACTCAGGCTCACTTGAATTTACCATATTCACCTCCGGGTTTTGGTTTTGGTTTTGCATTAGGCGATTATCCTGGCCGTGTGCATCTCTGAATAATTTATCTTCAATGCGCTTCCCTGTGGCTATGAGTGCTTCAAAAGTTGTGAGGTGTTGACAGTAGAGACAATCATGATTTTCTCCATCTAGATTCTCCAAGATCATCTCCACCTGTTCTGCTTCCGTCGGGTGGCTCTGTATCTTTGTGGCCTTCTCTCTAAACCTCATGATGAAATTGGAGAACCCTTCATTCGGCCCTTACCTTAGTGACTCCAACTCTCATCGTGTGATGTCTAATTCAGTGTTGTAAGAATAATGCTTTGTGAATGCCTTCACAACTGTTGACCAGGTTTGAGTTTAAGTCTGGTCCAACTGGGTAAGCCACCTTAGAGCTGATCCAGCTAATGAGTAAAGGAAGGCTAGGCCCGTCTGGTTTTCTATGAGTTCCCATGACTTGGCCACAGTGATGAAGATTTTTAAGTGGGCTTTGGGATCTCCAATTCCGTTGAACTTGTCAAGCTTCCATTTGAAGTCCTCAGGTATTCTTCCCGTCGAAAAGAAAACCAAATCATCTTCTGGCTTCGTAACTGTTTTGCCTTTCACGGCGATCTCCAATTTCTCAACTTTTTCCCTCATTTGCTTTTCCCTTTCAGTCTTAGGCGGATTCTGTAGGGTATTGACAACTATAAACTCCTCTTCGTCTATCATGACTTTGGGCTGCACCCTAGGTACCGTCGGTGTCATCCTAGGTTCTCCAGGGCTTTGCGCATTATCTCCTCTAAACTGACTCTGCATCGCCTAAACCATCTGCGTGACCAACTGTTTCATCTCTGTCATTTCTTTCTGCATGCTGACCATTTCCTGATTCAGTACTTCAATTAATGGGCTGACATTTAACGGATCCATGGTGCCCATACTGGGTGATGACCTTACTAGACTCTGCCTGAGTGGAGGAATGGAAGTACTTAAGACCTCTAGGGATGAAATTAGACCAACTTGGGTTAGCCCATTATCATGACGGGCCCACACGAGTAACAGGAATATTTCTTATCGTGGATTGTGCTTGACAAAACTTATTTTAAGACTTGAGAAGATATTTTTTAATGATTTCATATTTTATATGTTTTTTATTTGTACTAGAAGATATACACAAACAAATATAAAAAAATAAGGTTAGTCTGCGCAATAATTTGCCTTTGACCTCTTGGTTCCATCTTATTCAGGTAATTAATGGTGTAATTACGCCAACACCCAGGATTAATCTGGGAAGGCCCTTATAATCTCATAATTGATGTAGTGACACCATAAATCCTTCGTTGTTTGATGGTTTAGGTCAAATTGGAATCGTTACACAACAGCAAATAAAACGGCCTAATTGAGAATCTCTCAACGGTCTATCCTTTGCTAATACGGGATGCCTCGTATCGCTGGATGATCAGAGCTCTATCATTGATGTACCATACTGGATAGTGTATCATTATTCGAGGGACAATCGAGGCAACATTTTTTTTTTTGATACACTAGCCCAGACGGATATGTTATTTTTGACGAGGGACTATTGAGGGACGGATAGAGCCACTTCTTATGACAGCCAATCCATATTAAGAAAGGTAGACCCCCGAGAATCTTGCTTTTAGCCCTACTATATTAGCTTGTGGCATATCCTAATCGTATATGATCTAATTTCCTACATGATGCATGTAATAGGTAGGCTGATAGGACAGAGCAAGGTTACCCTTAACAAGTTCGATATACCTATTGTTCATGGTCGTGAATTGTAGGTACGTGGTTCTTTTAATATACCTGGGGAATAGGTCATGTGATCTTAGAGTAATCAAACTAGTGCCCTTTTTGGGTAGCGAAGTACCCCACGGCACACTAGTGAATACCCTCGCCGGTGATTCAAGACCTGTACAGTAAATATCAAGGGTTGTGGCTTTGCCGCGAATTACCCATGACTACACATGGGGTCCAACGACTAACCACGGGGCTATGTGTTCCCATGAAGTGTTGTGTGTGCATGATAGTGGTGCAGGAAGTGGCTATCATCCGATCTCAGAGTATTTAGTATTATGTACCCCACCTCCCTGGGGATAGAGGCACAATAGAGAGTACCCTCGTCGTTTGATTTCACTTCGTACACGATGCATGATGCAGTTAGTACAACAAAAGGGGTTAGCCAAAGATGTTATCAATTGAAAAATGTGGAAGGGAGAATATTCTTACGTTCAATGGTAGTATCTAGTACTGAAAGCTTGACCATCAATCCCAGTGGAGTCGCTACTGTGAGGATCCGTTCTCGTAACCATGGGGGTGGTTCCCCACAGCTTGGAGGGTTTGGTTATGCTCCTCGGTTGGAGAGAGAGAAGGAATGCATCTTCTCAAATGGCTATGATTAACCGGGGGATGGGGGTCATACAATTAAATGAAATGGAGTCTCCACCTAGGATTAGGGCCTAGGACCCATTAGTATAGCCCTGTGAAGGGCTACGGGACTTCGTTTGGTCTAGTCAGAGATTTAGGGTAAACGGTCAGGTTGCGAGAGTGGGAAGGTGTTAGGCACCCACCTCACCTAGGTAAATCAATATTTTTACTAGATGTTGGTTTTTGAATGTTCTCCCTTTATAAATGTCGTATTTCCAACATGCAAGGCTAAGATGATGCACAAACTGCTTAAATAAAATTAAACTATATTATACTAACTACTATGTACACTAAATAGGAATACTTAAAGGACTACATTGTGTTGAAATAAAAGGTTAATGGTAAAAACGTGTACCTGTACGCTTTAACCAATACAATTATGAAAATATAATGTGAAAGACGTCCCCTGGCTCAGGTGGAGACAAAGGACTGACTTTATCCTTTATTGGACAGAGTAACGGCTTACGATGATTGAGTCGAACTCTATCGGACAGAGTAATAATGTTGGGAAGATAGTCACCCGGATGTCGGACAAAATAACGGCGTCAGAGTGTCGGACACTAGGACCTCAGACAAAGTGACGGCGTTGGAAAGCTTTGGAAGCTAGGCATTAGGACGTCGAACAGGGTGACTAGGCCATGGGAGACCTTGGGGGTTTGGACAAAAATGGGTGATGGAAGGCGGATTCTAGAGACCCGGACTTCGGACAGAGGGACGAGGCTTGATGGCTCGAAAACTTAAAATCGGGTTGGGGAAGGATCCCAAAACAAGGAAACTAGGAAAAAGGAAAAAATAGGTAGAGATTCGAAGTCTGGGAGCTCCCCCCCCCCCCCTCTAGGAAACTTAGAATGTTGAAATGAGGGGTAGAGGGGGTATTTATAGGCAAAAATCGCGCCTAGCAGTGCCGTAGCGAAATCCACGGTGCCGTAGGGCACGAGAAAATGAAAAAAACTTTTTTTTGGGGGGCCCATTGCGCCGCAGCTTAGGGCACGACTCTACAGTGCTGTACTGCAAGGGAGGGGGAAAAAGTCCTTTAGGGGACGTCGTCAGTCGTTCGTGTCCAATTGTCATCATTGCCGGGAGTGGTGACAAAATTCAGCGTCTATACTATGGTTTTCCTTTTAAAATACTTTTAGCTTAGCTTGGCAGCAGTTGTGAGGATTCGTTCCCAGAACCACACCGCACCCCCATTTGGGCGCTCTTTTGGTTCGCACGGGGTTAGGTTATGTTCCTCGGTTGGAGAGAGAGAAGAAATGTGTCTTCTCGAAGTTCACAATTTATTAGGGGATGGGGGTCATACAATTAAATGAAATGGAGTCACCACCTAGGATTATGGCCTAGGACCTATTGGTGTAGCCCTATGAAGGGCTACAGGACTTCGTTTGGTCTAGTCAGATATTCGGGGTAAGTGGTCAGGTTACGAGAGTGGGAAGGCGTTAGGCACCCACCTCGCCCGGGTAAACTCGGTCTTTCTACTAGATGCTGGTTTTCGAATATTCTTCCTTCATAAATGTCCTATTTCCACATGTATAGCTAAAATGATGCACAAACTGCCTAATTAAATTAACTATTGTACACTACATAGGCATAATTTAAAAGTCTACATAATTACAAAATTAAAGTGTGATGAAAGGATTAAATACCTATAGGCTTTAAACCAATGCAATTATTTAGGACGGATCGCGTCCCCCAGCTCAGGTGGATGTAAAAGACTGGCTTTGTTCTTCGTCGGACAGAGTAACAGCATCAGAAAGTAATTGCCCGGATATCGGGTAAAATAGTGGCGTCAGAAAATCTTTGGAGAGTAATCACCACAATGTTAGGCAGTGTAACGACATACGGGTGTCGGGTACTAGGACCTCGGATAGAATAACGGCTGGAAAGCTTTGGAAAATAGGCTTCTTGGATATCGGGCAGAGTAACGGTGCACGAGTGTCGGGTACTAGGACCTCGAACAGAATAATGGCGTCGAAAAGCCTAAAAACTAGGCATTACGACATCGGACAAGGTAACTAGGCCATGGGAAGTTTTGGGGTTTTGGGCGAAAATGGGTTAGGAAAGGCAGGTCCGGGGGACCCGAACTTCAGACAAAGGGACGAGGCTCAAAAACTTCAAATCGGACTAGGGCAGGGCCCCAAAACTAGGAAAAAAGAGGAAAAAATGAAAACAGGAGGTCTAGGGGTCCCCCCTCTCCTCAACTTGGAACTTGTTGAAATGAGGGGTGGGGGTCTTTATAAGTAAAAATCCCATCTGGCAGTGCCACGACCAAATTTGTTGTGCCGCCGAACCAAAAAAATCACATTTTGGGTCCCCCGTGGTGCCGCGGCTAGGGGCACGGCGCTGCCGTGTGGCGCCACGGGGCCAAGGGCTAGCTGGGTGGGCCCTACTGTGCAGTACCGTGACTGGGTGCAGCGCAGTCGGGCGACACCACAGCCAGGCACGGTCCTGCCGTACGGTGCCATAGCCGGGTGCGGTGCTATAGTGCGGTGCCATAGTCGGGCATGGCGCTGCTGTGCACGGTGTTACCAAGTGGTGGCTTCAGGCAGGGGGTCATGTGGGGTCGTACCGGGGATGTGTGGACCGTGGGTAGAAACAAAGTGGAACAAGGGGTGTCCGAGTAACTCTGAAGAAAAAGAGAGCTTAAAGGGCATTGCCACTCTTTCGCGTCTGGTTGTCGTCATTGCTGGGGGATGGCCAAATTCAGCATCTACAGTTTACCCCTCTTTGGTCGAGACTTGTGCCAATAACCAAAGGGCAAAGATAAAAAAAAACTGCTTGATTTTGTCACCAGGAGCGTGTACTGTGACCACTTTGCTCAAAAGTGGTGAAGTTGAACGATAAAACCGCATCTTGGTAAACCATTCGATGAAAATCCTTTGTTTTGAACGATAAAACCTATCTCGGCAAATCGTCCGGTGAAAATCTATTATCTTGAACGATAAAACCTATTTCGATAAACCGTTCAATAGCAACGGACGCTTAATCCACTGATCTAGAGGACCGGATGTCAATGGGAGGTCAACAGATCAAATGGCAACGGGCAATCCAAGGATTGGATGACAACGAGCGATTGACAGATCAAATGGCAACGGGCGATCCAAGGATCAGGTAACAACGGGTGATCGACAGATCAAATGGCAATGGGAGATCCAAGGATTGGGTTATAATGGGTGATCAACAAATCCCAGATCAAATAGCAATGGGCGATCCAAGGATCGGATGGCAACGGGTGATTAACAGATCAAATAGCAATGGGCGATCCAAGGATCGGATGACAACGGGTGATTAACTAATCAAATAGCAATGGGCGATCCATGGATCGGACGAACGGGTGATCGACAGATCAAAAAAGGGTAAGGGTTTTTTAGCGATGCTTCGTTGGATTCTGACTTAGGAGCGATGCTCGGTAGGAAATCTGACTTTGAGCAACGCTCTGTAGGCATTTGGTTTTGAGCTTCGCTCGGCGTGAATCTAATTTTGAGCAATACTCAACATGGTTTTGGTTTTGAGCAATGCTCAGCTAGAATTTGATTTTGAGCAACGCTGAGCAAGGATTTAGATTTTGAGCGACGCTTAGTAAATTTTTTATTTTGAGCAACGCTCGATTGGAAAGGCATTGTGACTAAATTCCTCTTGGTGATGTACGATGAGACGGCATCGTGACTGAATTTTTAGGAAATGTGCGATGAGATGGCATCACGACCAATTTTTTGAATAATGTCATCGTGACCAACTTTTTGAAAAACGTACGATGAGATGGCATCGTGACCGAATATTCGGGAAATACACAATGAGATGGCATCACGACCAATTTTTTGAAAAAATGGCATCGTGACCAACTTTTTAAAAAACGTACGATGAGATGACATCGTGACCAAATTTTTGAGAAATGTACGATGACATGGCATCGCAACCAATTTTTTGAAAAATGTCATTGTGACCAACTTTTTGAAAGACGTACGATGAGATGGCATCGTGACCAAATTTTTGGGAAATATACAATGAGACGGCATCACGACCAATTTTTTTAAAAATGTCATCGTGACCAACTTTTCGAAAGACGTATGATGAGATGGCATCGTGATCGAATTTTTGGGAAATGTACGATGAGATGGCATCACGACCAATTTTTTGAAAAATGTCATCATGACCAACTTTTTGAAAGACGTACAATTAGATGGCATTGTGACCTAATTTTTGGAAAATGTACGATGAGATGGCATCGCGACCAATTTTGAAAAAGTGTTCAATGAGGTGGCATCGCGATCCACTTGGAAAAAGTGTACGATGAGATGGCATTGTGACAAAAAAAAATGTTTCTTCAAAGTGTACGATGTAGTGGCATCGTGATCCACTTGGAAAATGTTTTTTTTACGGCACTGCCGCATTGGGCCGCCTGTTCTATACGATGCTACCGTACGGGGTCGCGGACCTGCACGGCAGTGCCACGCGGGGTCACAGCCAGGGCCGCGATGCGACCAACCTCAAATTTCTATAAATAGGGTGGGGCTCCTCATTTCTTACCTCCCCCTCCTTCTTAGCTTAGGTTTTCCACCAAAGGGTCTGCCCTCTCTCCTCTTTCTCTCTCTTCTTCATTTTCTTCTTGTTTTTTCTTAGTTTGGCCATTTGCCATGTCTTCATCAAAGAGGGGTAGGCTGTCATCGTCTTCCTTTGAGGTGACTGACAATCTAAAGGCGGAGTGGTATCCTTGCAGCATTCTTGTGGACACTACCCTCCATAAGTGCTGTACCATTTGTGGCCAGGCCCTCAAAAAGGTAAATGGTGCTTGCCTTCTCTTCCTTTTCATGCAGCACATGCTTTGTTCAATACTTGATTTTTGCCAATTATTCTATAGGAGCTTTACTCTCCCAGCTATAAGAAATACTGTCGTCTTGTCATGGTACCTTTGACTCCATCTTGCTGTGAGAGAGAGGGTGAACCTGACAGGCCATGGTCGTACTGCTCAAGTAGTTTCACCAAAGCTTGATACACCTGTAGTTCATGCTCTTGTGGACCGTTGGTGGCTGTCGACCCACACCTTCCATCTGCCTGCGGGGGAGGTAACCATCACCCTTTTAGACTTCTTTATGATTACGGGGATCCCTTTCTCTAGGAGACCTATTTCGTTGACCCCCTCTATTGAAACGAAATCCCTTAGGGAGATTAGTGATCTCCTGGGTTTCAAAGTGACTTTCCACATCATTCTCTTGACCACCTTGAAGAAAGAGTAGGACAACCAGGTAATTGATCATAGCTCCCCTGAGGAGTTATTCGATCAAGCAGCTAGGAGTTTTCTCCTCTATCTTGTCTCCAATATCTTTTTCTGTGATGGACGAGGTTGCACAGATACTCTTCTTGCTTATTTCTTTGAAGATTTTGAGGAGACAAAGTCCTTTGACTGGGCGGGTCTGCTTATGCCCATTTCTTGAAGATGTTATATTGCCTTGCTTTCGGCGCACCTGGCTTGATTGGCTGTGCCTATGTTCTTTGGGTATGCTTCTCTCCCCTGGCTTTTCTTTAGCCTTCAATTTTTCATTGGTTCTTGATATTATTCTCTTCTCCTTATTGACAGGTATGGTGTTACGAGGTTCTGGGGATTCATGACCCTTGTCTTCCCAATGAAGCGGTTCCTTACATCCCCCGAGCGATTTGTTTGGGGAAGGCCGGGTGTTCTTTTATTGATGAGCTACAAGTACGCCTTCAGCTCAATGACTTGGAAGTCAATCGGGTAATCATCAAAGAAACTTCTTTAAGCCTTCTTGTTCTTTTTGAATTGGTTCTCCTTTGCATTGGTTTAACTGGATGATTATGTTGGCAGATCCACTGGCAGCCTTATGACGAGGAGCAGATTGATGATCCTGATGACCAGGAAGAGTATCGGTATGTCTTTGGGCTTATCCAGAAGCGGATAGCCTTCGAGGGTGACCCTCCAATGGTATTCTGCTCAGATGGTGCCTCGATCTCCCCCTTCTCATATGCATGCTCCTCTCTTATCCCCTAATATCGAGGTCTTGAGGGTTGAGATCCCAGCTTCGGAGATGACCGTGGCAAATCAGAACTACCAGGACTTCCTCTATCGGGAGACAATCTGCGTTCGCTTGACCCGAGAATGTCCCGTGGTACTTTCTTGAACCTTATTTCCCTTTGTGGCATTTTCTTCTTTTCTTGAAATTGACAATCTTGTCCCTTCTTTTCTTTATTCTTTTTGCACTACCCATGCCGCCATCTGATTCCTGGTGAGTATAGATTGCCTCCTTCACATGGTTGCAGTGTGAATTCTCGCCCTTCCCATGCTGTTGGTGCTAGTTTGCCTATCACGCAAATGGGTGACCTCATCCTAGGGTACCTGGGATGGACCATCCCTTCCAGATTTGATATCAGTCTCAAGACTGTCCATACTGCCTGTCGGGTTTCTGATCACGATTTGGGACTCCTGATTCCCTTTGCCGGGGTATGTTACCTCTTCTTTTTCTCTTTTGATTTATGAATGATTCCTTTGTCTTGGCACTGACCTCTATTTGGTATCATCATAATAGATTACTGCTGAAAGATTCGTTGATATGCGTCGGATGCAGGCGAGTGTTGATGCCAAATTCTTAGAGCGAATGTATGACATCCAGCGGTTGGTGAGTACTTCCTCTTCTGTGTCTTTTGACGTTTCCTTTCCCTTCTTTGGAATCTTTTCTCTTTTAAAGTAATCTTGTTCCTTTTCCCTTTTAGAGTGGTCCGCTCAATGAGATGAGGGAATCCCGAGACTACTCCGAGAATTGCCGTCAGCAGTACTCTGAGGAGAACAGGCACCTTCAGAGGCAGTTAGTATGTGTAGGACTCATTCCATCACCATCCGCGGCACAGGGCGATGATGATGATGATGGTGACGGAGATGATGATGCTAATGATGATGGTGGTCATGATGATGAGTTCATTCTTGAGGCTAAGAGCCAGGCTTCATCCTTTGGCGACGAGAATTAGCCTTCTCTCCCTCCCCAGTTATTACACATACTTTTATTTTAACCTTTTTGTATGGATTTTAGATGTTGTTGTTAGTTTTCTTTGTTCTGTCTTATGAACAAAACATGTTAATTATTTTGAGACATTTACTTTTTCCTTTGCAAGGCACAATCCCAGACGTTTTTCATTTAATCCCTATTTGTTACATGCATGGGAATGGTAAAGCAACAGAAAAAAGAGAGTGATGGAATTGATACATAGTTCAATAAGATCACCTTGCAATTACATGTTTCATCCACAATTCGTCTAGTAGATTCACAATCTTCGGTGTTAGCTCTTCTGGTGGTCAAACCTTCACCATTGATGCTTTTGGAGTCGAATGACACTGCATAGGTACAAGATGAGGCAAATAGAAGGTGGTATGGGTCAAATCCATCAACCACACATAATCACAATCCTGGATCTTGAAGATCGGGGCCTCTGTATTCCACCAATGGTAATTCCATTGAATCTTCTCGTCCATTCTTTCTTCCAAATATTTCCTCCAATCCTTGGTCACATGAAACTCTATCGTTTCTCTTCGGATTCGGAAATGCTTCAGGTGCAGTTTAGCATCGGGTATTTGTTAGACCAATCGTAGCCTTTCTAGTAACCACATTTGCAAAATTGTAGGCAATCCTGCACAATAATCTATGCCATATTTTTGGGAAGCACTCATGTCGTCCAAACCTTTGAAATTCTCAGCTAGCACTGTAGGGGTGATATCACATCCTTGTAGAAGCTCCTGAACAAAGTCGGCCATTACAGGGAGAACACCTTTTCTCGGGATGCGCAGCAAGTATCTCCAATCCTGCAAAATAAATATGCTTTCCTTCTGTTCTCCTGTCGTGCTTCTCCGATGCTTTCCAGCTTAGAAAAAATTCCTACTACTTTCATGATGTCAACTCTGCCATATTCTATGACCTTCTTGACTTCCTTCTTGGTCCATCCGAAGAAGCCTTGTAGAACTTCTTCATGGTTGTTGCATAGAGGGTGACAAAAAAGTCTTCCTGATGGCAATGAGAGCATACAAGCTCAAAATTCTTCAATTGTGGGGGTTGTCTTCACGCCTCCAAATCTGAAAAATGTGCAGTTCTGGATCCCAACATTGGTATACTTACCGAAGCATGTCATGATGGATCTCCACATACATAAGCGGTTGAATCGTTCGAACTCATGTCAATGGTCCATTTACGCAAAGTCTCGTCATGAGTTGCCCTCTTTGGGGGATGCATCTTGCCTGTACTCAACCAAAGAAGTTTTTAGTAAACTGGAAAAGATCTTTTTTTCTCTTTTTTTTTTTATATTTTTGGACTTATGGAATAGTCAGCTCCTATTAGTAACACATGAAAAGATGTCGGATGGCAGATTTTTGTTGGACGGCGAGATTTTTTTTTTCCGATGTGTGATGGAGATTGTCGGGTGGCAGATTTAGGAATATGCCCCTGGTGAAGGGTTGTTATGACCGCACTTGAGCATGCCAAGTTGCCTACATATCCTTTGAAAAGGAATTAGGTCAAATGTAGTTCATGTAGACCTGATCGCTACAGGAAATATTTTTTAAGTTGGTCCATGTTGACAAGGCCCTTGACGTTTTCTCCATCAAGATCCACGAGTCGAACAGCTTGCCCAGTTAGGATTTCCTTTACTTGATAAGGTCCGCTCCAATTCGGCCTGAACTTGCCCCTTGGGTCATGGATAAGTGCTCTTTGTTCTCGAAGAACCAAATCTCCTTCTTCGATGTTTCGTGGGCGAACTCCTTTGTTGAAGGCCCTCGCCATTCTGAGTTGGTACTTTTTGAGATGATCCATGGCTTTCATTCTCTTCTCATCTAGTAAGTTGAGCTCATCATGCCTTTCTTGCATCCATTCTCCTTCGGACATTTCACAGTCCATCAATACTCTGAGGGAAGGTACTTGGATTTCTACGGGTAATACTGCCTCCATTCCATAGACCAATAAAAAAGGAGTTGCCCCAGTAGAAGTCCAAATGGACGTCCGATAAGCCCATAATGCATATGGGAGCTTGTCTGCCCAATCTCTATGAGTATCAACCATTTTTTGCAATATGACTTTGACATTTTTGTTGGCTACTTCCAGTGCTCCATTAGTCTGTGGTCTTTAAGTCGTAGACCGGTGTCTCTTGATACCAAACTTGGCACAAAACTTATCTGTTTTTCCCTAGAAATGTACTCCCTGATATCGGATATGAGGGTGTGTGGCACTCTATTTTTGTATATGATATTTTTCTTGATGAACTTTGCTACCTTCGCAGCCATCAAGAAAAATATCATATGCAGATACGTGAGTGCCACACACCCTATGATGTCGATGCCCCATGTGGAGAATGGCCAAGGAACGTTCAATGAATGAAGTTCCATGGGAGGAATGTGAATAATGCTGGCAAAAATCTGGCACTTGTGACATCTTTTCACGAACGTGACACAATCTTCTTCCATGGTTGCCCAATAATACCCTAATATTAGGATCTTCTTGGTGAGCATTCTGGCATTCATATGCGGTCTACAGATTCCCTAATGGATTTCCTTCATAATTGTTTGAGTTTGTTCCTCATTTACACAAAGCAGTTGTATGCCATCATAAGATCTTTTATACAATAAGTCTCCTTGGAGCATGAATTGTGTGGCGTACTTTCGTAGCTGCTTCTTTTTACCCACTGTGAAATGGTTAGGATACCTCCTTTCTCTGATGAAGTCAATTATGGGGGTGAACCATATTTTTCTATCAGTTGTCAAGACATTCACTGATTCTTCATACGCTGGTTCACATCTCTTGTTTACCAAAAATGGTCAGATCTGGGCATCTAAGCTGCATTCAACCATTGAGGCGAGGGTGGCCAAAGCATCTGCAAATCTATTGTTGACTCTTGGCAAATATTTGAATGAAATTTCTTCAAAATTCGTGATTATCCCCTTCAAGTGTTCCTGATAGGGTTTCAGCTTTTCATCTTTCGTTTTCCATTTCCCTTGAGTTTGATAGATTACAATTGACGAATCCCTATAAACTTTCAACTTCTTGATTCCCAATGCTATGGCGTCCTCACGGCCAATCACACATGCTTCACACTCTGAGATGTTTTTGGTACACAGGAATTCTAATAAGAAAATAGAAGGGAGATAAAGATCTTCTGGGGTTATCAGCAATATTCTGGCCCCATATCCTCTTTGATTGGCTGCACCATCAAAGTATAACTGCCACCAGTCTTTGCATTCTTCTTCTTCCATGCATGATAAGTCCTCATCCGGGAAAATATCTTCCATTGGTCACGAATCCGATTCTGCTGGATGCGCAGCTAGATGGTCTGAGATTGCTAGCCCCTTTATAGACTTTTGGTTGACATATGTTATGTCAAATTCCGATAATAACAATAACCATCTGGCCATCCTTCCGGTTAGCGCTAGTTTTTCAAACAAGTAATTCATCGAGTCCATCCTTGAGACGAGTTAGATTGGATGCGAAAGCATGTAATGCCTCAATCTTTTAGTTACCCAAACCAAGGCAGTACATGTCTTTTCCAAAGGGGTATAGTAAGTTTCGTACTCTAGCAATTTCTTGCTCAAGTAGTAGATTGCGTGCTCTTCCCCATTCTTGTGATCAAGCTGTGCTACCATTGATCCCATTGCCATTTCTTCAACGGATAAGTATAACAGCAGTGGTTCACCCAGCATCGGCGGGACAAGTACTGGCAGATGAGTTAAGTACCCTTTTATTTTTTCGAATGCCTCTTGGCACTTATCGTTCCATTCTTTTGGTTCTTCTTTTCTCAGGAGCTTGAAGATGGGTTCACATGTCAAGGTTAGGCGTGCTATGAACCGCTTATATATTGGATGCGACCCAAGAAACCTCGGATTTCTTTTTCTGTTTTTGGTGATGGTATTTTTGTTATAGCCTTTGTTTTATCGGGATCCACTTCTATTCCTCTTTCAGTGACGAGAAATCCCAGAAGCTTCCCTACCATTGCTCCAAATACACATTTTTTAGGGTTCAATCTGAGCTTGTATTTCTTTTATTCGCTTGAGGAACTTTCTCAGTGCTAGGAAATGCCCCTGCCGGGTGACCGATTTGATGATCATTCTATCCTTTGGACACATGCTGATCTGATTATACCCAAGAAATCTGTCCATAAATTATAATAGGGCATGCTTTGCTATGTTATCTACCAGCAAGTCAATGTGTGACAATAGGAAGTTGTCCTTGGGGCTGACTTTGTTGAGGTCTTAGAAATCCACACACATCCATACTTTTTCATCTTTCTTGGGAACTGGGACAATATTAGACAACCGTTGAGGGTACTGTGCCACTTGGAGAAATCCTACGTTCCACTGCTTGATGACTTCCTCTCTGATCTTTTCACTCCATTTAGGCCGCATTCTTCTGGGCTTCTGTTTGATAGGCAGAGCATCTGGATAAGTGGGCAGTTGATGCTGTACTATCCTTGGATCGATGCCTAGCATATCTTCGTAGGACCATGCAAACACTTCTTGAAATTCCTTCAACAGGGTTGCCATCTGACCAACTTCCTCCTTATCAAGTGAGGAGCCAATTTTAACCATTCAGGGACACTGTTCTATTCCCAAATTTATGAGACATGTGTCCTCTCAGACAAGCTGTGCTTTTCTTTGCTTTAGTTGGCTTATTAAGTGATGGTGTTTAATGATATCCTCATCATCAAAAGATGAATCAGAAGAAGAAGAAGAGACATATTCGGAATGGTTGGCTTCATTTATGATGGAAAGCGGAGTACAAGCAGACTCGATAGACTAGAAGGTACTACCTTCCTTGATTACAAGAGACTTACCAACAGATGAGACTAAATCGGAGTTGAACACTCCTTGAGACTCTATTTCCTGAAATCTTTCAGAAACATTGATCTAGTTTACAATGGGTTCTTGGAGAGGGTGAATTAAAAGATGAGGTTTCGGCCCTTCTTCATCCCCTGCAAAAATTATAGCTATCTCGAACAATTCTTTAATGCTCAGATCTTCTTTGACAGCTTTCAATTCTGCTTGTTCCACTTCTAGTGCCACCTAGTTAATGTCGTCTTGAAAGAAGATTTTGAATCCCAGCTGGAGGCTTCCCTTGTCATGATCAAACCATGGCTCAATGTTGCCACAGTATGGGAAGTTCTTTCCTTCCTTAACAAAATACCCGTTCAGAGTCTTGAAATATAGAGCTGGTGTGGGATAACCTAGAGGGGGGTGAATAGGTTACCACTAGTGAAATGTTGTCCTTTTAAAATTTTCTTTGAATTAAAAAAGATAGATAGAGATAATGCGCAAATAGAGGACACACAAAATTTATAGTGGTTCGGCTAAACTTAGCCTACGTCCACTGTAAAACCCTTGCCCAAAAATAGGGGCTAATTGGAATTTTTGTTGAAAGCCCAAAATCCGAGGTCAAGGCTACCAGTATACTATGGTGCAATGGACCCGAGGTTGAACATGACGAGGTAGCCCATTGGTGAGGACCTACATACCATTAAGAAGGTAAACAGAAACTCCTTGTGACTGTACAGCTCATCACAAAATGTACAGGCTAAGGAAGGTGCCATACCTTGATTCTAGGACCCTTGGACTTAAATCCTACTTCTAGGCTAAACTAATGATGACCCTCAACACCTTGAATGTTTTAGATAAAGCATTTTTAAACCCAAATATCAATTTTCATGATTGGTTTGATGATGAGAACACAATTCCATACATACATCTTAAATCCCAACATAAATGACAAATTCTACTAATTTACAGATAGACCTTCTCTTAGTTAAAATGATATAAATCCACCACCAAAACTTCATTTGAGTTGATTCCAATTTTTTTAGAAACTAGACTCACAGGGATGCATTTTGTTAGAAGACACCACTACTTAGATCTGTCTCTAAGTTAGTTAAAAGCTTAGCTCAAGTTGCTGTCAAAATGGGATCCTGCTGTTTTGAAAGGTTGACCTTTGTGTAATAAAAATAGCATAACTTCATAACCCAATCTTCATTTCATTTTTTTCTAGCTTTTCTAGAAACTAGATTCATAGAGCTTCATTTTCTTAGAAGGAACCATGAGCCAATTATGTCTCTAAATGGACTGAAATTTCATTTCAATCCAAAATATTCTGTAAATGAATTCTCTGGATGATGTCACTGGGCGATGCACACCCAGAGTGGGAAATTGCTGTATTTTGATCTTCAGATGTGTGGGGACCACCGATGTTGGCCACAAACATCCTCCATAGGATGAGGGGAGTCTGGGGGATCATCTCATGCCCTCGGATCACTGTGGACCCCACCAGAGAGCCCGAAATGACTGAGAATCAGTCTAAAAACACATTCTTGAAGTGGGCCTACGCAGCCAAACAGGACCTAGTCAAGGGCTGGTCTATAAATTGAGGACTCAGCCTCATTTTAGAACCTATTTCTACAGCTGAAACGTGGGAGAGAAAAGAAGAGAGAAAAGAGAGAAAAGAGAAGGAGAGGAAGAAGAAAGGAAGGGAAAGAAGAAGAGAGGAGGGGAAGCTGTCCCTACCTCCAAAGCCTAGCTCCAGCAGCCATTCTTGGCTGTTCTCAGGTATTAAACTACACCTATACCTGCTGCTATGCTGCTGTTCTCTGTTTCCTCTTTTGAATCTATGCTTTATGGAGGCAGATCTGGCCAAGGGAAGCCCAGAACAGCTGGGAACTGCCTAGAACTGCTCTAGCTTGGCCATGCAAGCATGGAGCATGGAAGATCATAAAAATACAGATCTGCTTTGCTGGTCTTGAAGCCAAAATCTGGCTGTGCATGGCTGCATTGCCAGATGCACTGGTATTTGACTGTTTGGAGTCCTGAGTGCATGCCCTGGCTACATGGAACCTAACCCTAGGTGGTAGCAGCTTTGGATTACTATTTTATACATAAAACCAGCTTTGCATGCAGCCAAAACCGTGGCTTGTGGTTGAAGCTATACTGGGTTACTATTCACTAGGCTATCTGGGCAGGCTCTGGCAACCAAGTGGTGGGCCCTGGTGAAAATCCATAAGGACCAGTACAAAGTATACCCCTGGGGGTCCAAGATGACCTAACATGCATGGGGAGAGGATCCATGCACTGCCCATGGTTCAAAACCTTGGAATCTCAGCCTGATTCCGATTTTGCATTCTCTGGATGATTCCACTGGGCGATGCAGACATCCCCCAGAGACATCGCCCAGTGAATGAAACTTCACTGTTTTGCTGATCTGACTTGGGGGACCTTCACATATGGACTATAAATAGTGTAAGGAGGTGGAAAATGACCAAAATACCCCTCCTCACATCTGTCCATAATTATGTATACCTTGGGTACCCAAGCGGGGCCGCAGGGCTTGGAAACCCTATCTATGTTGGTCCTGTAGCACTGCTGACCTAGGGACTGTGTTGTAAGGCTATTGTGACCTAGAACCATGTATTATAGTGGTAAATGACCATTCTACCCCTAGGCCACATACTCCAGATAATGCATCGGGACATGGGCCTAAAGCCTAGTGCAAGGCCCAGAGAATTCAAAGTGAACTCGGACTGAGCACCGAGTTAGACCTAGGAGCCTAGACTAACGCTGAGTTATCCAAAACAGTTTTGAATAATTAAAATAACATATTTCTGATTTAATACTTTAGGATTTGTTTCCGTGCTCGAGGTGCACAGCCAGATACCGATCGAAACTGAACAAACAACTGAACCGGTAGGATCAAACCAAAGTGAGTGGAATTATGCCATGAGTGTAGGTGTAACATGACTGATGGGTCATGACAACAACAATAATATTTACTATCTTTAATTACTTTAAATTGTTTTATATTCTCATTTGAATTCTAAATCTTATCTGATGATCATTGAAAATGGATGATAATGCTTGTATGTTGAATTGCTAGATTAGATGCCGTAGCTGGCTTGGAAATGAGGCCCGTGGTAGCCCGTATTATGAGATATGGTTGACACCGCCTGAATCATACGATGCCATTTAGACATGGGGTTAGAGTTTCATCACCCATGCTACACACCCTTGCCAACAGAGGTTAAGGTGTTGGATGCCTGTGGGAGTGACCGTATAATCCTTGAGCTATATGTTGGGTTTTAAGCCACAATTCAATAATGAGCTATATGCCGGGCTTAAAACCATAATAAGGAAAAGAAATGTGACCTTGAGCTATATGCCGGGTTTTAAGCCACAATTCAATTATGAGCCATATACCGGGCTTAAAACCATAATATGGAAAAAAAATGTGACCTTGAGCTATATGTCGGGCTTTATGCCACAATATAATCCAAAAGAAAAGAAATGTGATCATTGAGTTATATATTGACGATCACTTCACAGGATAATCACAGAGGGCTGGTAAGGCTGACCTGGGTAGGGAGATGCTGGAGCTGACTGGTCCTCTCCGACAACCCATGGGTGAATCGTGGGAAGGGGTAACCAAGCCCGCACCGGGGATACACGTATTGTGGATTGTTGTAGCACTAACCCACCTTAGTTGTGACGTTAGGTGGCTAATAATTAAAATGAATTGCACCTCATGTAGGACTCATTTGGTTGTGCTTGCATGTGCATTCATGGTTTATATTTCATTCACGGGCTCGGTGGGACTCACACTCTTGTATATTCTCTTTTAGTTGATTTTGCAGGAACGGGTTTGCCAATGGGCGAGGAAGCTGTCGATGGAATTCTAGATCTTCCTCATCTCGTTGCTTAGTGACGATTTTGTTATTATTTAAGTTTCTTCTTTAAGAAGTGTAATTACCAAGATATTGTACTTATTGAACATAAATGGATATGTATATGGTATAACATAGGAAATTGGGATTTGTTTGTTGATGATATATATCATCTGTGGGTAGTCTGATCTTCTGTGGCACTCTGATATTCTTTTAATTACCTTTTTACCCTCATGGTGTGGTTTGTGACGTGTAAGTACTGCTTCTTGATCCTTGGGGATTGGCGGATGTCGTAGGATGTCCGGTCACCTACCTAAATCTTCCCAGGGGGTTGTTTGGGGCGTGACATCCACTCCTCTCAACCTGGAGAGAATTTCACTAGTTACTTCCTTTCAGTACAGTAGGTGGGAAGAACACCTTTACAATCTTTTTTCATGGGATAAGAGAATCCCAATCTTTTAAGGATAATGGGATCCTTGCAAAACCTAAGTACAGTCTAGGCTAATACAATAATGCTTTATAAACTCAAACGCATAAACTAATACAAAGAGAATAAAGGTAAGAGTTACCTAGGCAAGGAGTGTGATTTGTACTCCTTGCAAGTGCCAAATGATGTAAATGAAATGCTAGCACAATGCAAACCTTCTTTAAGACTTGTTGCTTAGAGTAAGTACAAGTGAAGGTCTTTTTAAGCTTTTGAGTCAATCTTGATTGATGTAGATGTAGACAAGTAAACTCCAATGATGAGAGCAATCAATCACTTTTCACCTTTCTCAAAAGTTGTATTTTAGACTGTAATGGATAGTTGAAAAGGACTGACATGTTCTCTATTTATAGGCTCATTAATGGCCTTTAGAACATGTGCAAAATATGTTCTAACGAATCTATTTTTTACCAATCCGGTCGACCTGAAGATTGATCCGGTCAATCGGATCATAGACGTTGGAGAAACTAGCTGTTAAAAACTAGCCATTGGAGGGCAGTAGGGCCATCCGATCGATGTCCGATCGATCGGATCATCATCCCACTTGATCCGATCGACCGGATCATTTATGGGAATGAACCCATGAGGCTGCTGTGAAGCCCGATCGATGCACACCCTGAGATCCGATCGACCGAATGCTCAGACCGGATCATAGTCTTGGCCTGATTTTGACAGTTTGACTGTTGGGCTTAGTCTGAGACTTTCTCCAACCAATTTTAACATATTCTAAGGTCAAGAAGGGATTCAATTAAAACCTCCTAAGGTCCCTAAATGATGCACATGCATATTTCATTAATTTTTATTCAAATCCTTTTTTCCTTGGTTCTTCATATCCTAGTCCATGACGGTTGCTGTAAGTTGGAAACTCAGGGAATTCTGAAATCCCTTGCTGATTCTTTCCCAGTCCAAGCCCTGGGAAATATTCCATGTTGTTCATCATCTTCAAAGTTGACTTACTCCATGTGGATGGATATCCGAATGGGATTACCTCTCTTACTTTTGAGGTCATCACACTAATTGCCCCAATCTCGAATCCACCTAGCTAGGTATCTTCTGGAGTTTCTACTCCTACCTCAATGCTTGCCAAGGTGTGGACTATTTCTGGGTCACCAAAGATAGTGCTCATCTTCCCTTCTTGGATAAACTTCATTTTCTGATGCAGGCTTGAGGCCATCGCCCCTATAGAATGTAGCCAAGGTCGCACCAATAACATGTTGAATGATGCTTGAATGTCAATCACTTGATATTCCACCATGAACTGGACAGGTTTGACTGGGATATCAGTGGTCAAAACTCCCAAAACTTTCCTTCTTGTGTTGTCATATGGTTGGATTGTCTGAGCAGAGGGCTTCTTACGAGTGAGGTCTAGCCCCATGCAGCTTGCAGCCTTGAGAGGTATGACATTGAGAGCTGATCAGTTATCTATCAAGACTTGGGGGACCCGGTTCCCAATGCATTCTACGATAATGTGCAATACCCAATTATGATTCTTCCCTCTAGGTGGCAAATCATCTTCGGAGAATGAGATAGAGTGTGTGGCATAGGTAGCCCCCACGATGTTTGAAAGCTCTTTTGGGCCAATCTCTATTGCTACCTGAACTTTATTGAGTGCTCTCAGGACTGCTTCCCGATGTGGCGAAGAGACCATCAGCAACCCCCAGATAGAGATGTTGGCTTGTATCTTCTTCAGTTGGTTCAACACTTGATTTTTTTGGCTCGTACTTGCTCTGAGGTGCATATGGTTTCTCTACAATCAGACCCTTATCTTTGAAATTTCTTCCACTCCAGGTCTTTGATACTTCAGGTTCTTTTCCCTTGACAATGAGCTCTACAAGGCACAGCTTGTCATCTTCCAAGTCACTTTCAGTTATCACAATGGTTCCTACTATTGGGCTCTTTCTTTTTATATGATCGACTTTGCTTTATGCCTTCAAGGCAACGATCGTCCTTTGGGCCTTTTGCAAGATCTTATACAGGACCTCTTGCTTTCCATAGAGGTGTCCAATAAGTTGATCAACATCCAGCTTTCACGGGCCTACTAGCATCATCTGCCGGATCATTTTGAAGATTTCACTGGCTAACTTTTAGAACCTCATGGCATCAGCTAAGGACTTGAAATGTTCCTCATCTTTTGATGTTTCATCATCACTGGAGATTACAGGATGAATGTTCTTTGTGGGATCCCTCATTTGTTCATCCGTGTTGATGTTGTAGAGGTAAAACCTATCATGTGCTTGTGCCAATTCGTGATATTCCGTACTTCCATGGCGTAGAGATGCTGGAGGACTTCCACATAATTCTTTTGCCAGAGTGAACACGAGGGAGACCGCATCTTCCAATTCTTTCAAGACTTGAGGTAATGGCCATTTCTCCTTTATCGGTTGTTGTCGTTGGAGTTCTTCCTGATAGCTTTGGTCTGAAAGTACTACCTTAAAGAGCATTTAGTGAATCTTATCGGCCATTCTAAGGATACCCCTTGCTTCGAATGGAAGGGACCAAGCTCTTGATCCATAAATTTCCTCATACGGATTGATAGTAGGTTCTTCCTCCATTCTAGACGCTTCGCTGGGTAGTTCACTACCAGTGCCTTCATCCATTACTTTGTCATTCAGACTTTCACTGGATGTTTCATCATCTGACTGTTCTTCAGAATCTTGATGACCTAGGTCCTCTTCTTCTTCCCCACTACTATCAATAAGGTGAATTACTTTTGTTGGATCAAAGTATGGGTCTCCGATATTGACGTTATCGACCAGATTTTCCCATTCTTCCATCATTCTTGGTGGACCCGCATAAGGGAAATCATCCGAGTATAACATAGGATCTTGGGGTGGGTTCCCAAATAAATCCTTTGTTAATGCCAGGTTCAGCCAAGCCATGTTCCTCAGCTCATGCAACATTCTCTGAAGTATATCTTCTTCTGCTGATAATTCTATCTTCTCAACTTATTCTGCCAAATGACCACACACTATATTCGGGAAGCTGGAAGTAGCTTCATGCATGATGTCGTGGGCCATGAACATTAGCTCAAGGATGTCTTGCACTTGATGGAAGACGCTCATGCCCCATCTATCACAGTCTTCTTCTTTGATGAACCATGCTCTTCTTGGATTTTCAGGAGATCTTTCTCCCTCACTGCTGCTACTTCCCTCATTTCTAGGAGGTATGGCTTGGATGAGATCAGTTGGGTCTATTCCGTCATTGTCTGCTCCAATATTGTTTATTGCAGTTTCAACGGAGAACTCATCTTCAAAGTGTGACTCAAAGCCTTCTTCTTCACTATCATCAGTATTTCCTCCTATCTGGATAAGGAAAGTGTCTCCATAGAGAGTCTCGCCAATGGCCAATGCAGATACGGCTTGGATCAAGCTTGGTGTGACCTCTTCAATAACATTCATGTTACCTTTAGGTGGCTCTCCCGCAATGGATTGAATGTGCACAGTCAGGTTAGCGCATTCTTCTTCATCTTTTGAGTTTTCCACATACGCCATGTGGCTGATCTCATAATCGATGAACCCGAACTTTCTCAATTGCACATGAGGTCCAAGGCTGTCTAACCCATTCTCTAGATATTCCAGCTTCATTGCTCAATGGATGGAGGCTATTCCCTTCCCTTAGTCGCACCGCTATCCACCTTCTCTGAATTTTCCATTATAGTTGGTTCTTGCACAATAAGCACACACCATCATCCTTTTCGCTCTCCTCTTTCGAGTGTATCGGCTTCAGTCGCGAAAAGGTGTTGGCTGAGCTTCAATCATTTCTTCTCTGCACATGTCTCTTAGGAAATTGTTGATATTGGTTCTAGCTTCTGTTGGGAGGTTCATCTACCACATGAGACGCACCTTATTCCTCCAAATTCTTTTTAACTACTTCAAGGGACTTCTTACGGGCTGAATCAGAGTGGTCGGGTCCAAACCCGTTGTCGTTTCTTCCAAGGCATTCATAGATTCCATGGACGATCTCGAGAAGTTAAGTTCATTTTCATCAAGCGACCCATTCAGGGTGGCAAATGCTTTCAGTATCTCATGCCGCTGAGGGTAAAGATATTCATGGTACACCCCATGTAGATTTTCCAGGATTATCCCTACTTGCCCCTCATCCGTTAGGCGAGGTTGCATCTAGTCCGCTTCTTCAAAGAATCTTTTGACGAAGTCAAAAAATTCTTCATTCACCCTTTGCTTTAGAGCCTCCAACTCTTTTCTTTTCTTCTCATTTTCATTGGTTTAGGCTGCTAGGATAGCCCTATAAATTCAAGAATCCATCAACTTCCTCCCTTGTCTTGTAGGCTGGATCATGAATGTTGGGTCTTTACAAGTGACATCCTCTTACAACATATTCACCCAATGGTTTGGCAAAGGGCTAGTATTTACATTGGGCTGTTGTTCCACTCTCAATGCTATCTTCCTTGCGTCGATCAGGTCTTGTATGGCATGCTTGAGGTGTATGCATCTGTCAGTCTGGTGACCTTTCTGATTATGATAGTAGCAATGTAACTCTGGCTTATATCCTAGAGGTGGATTGGCCAACTCTACATGTCTTGGCGGTACGACATCCAACATCCCTTCCCTCTTGAGCTTGAAGAAGAGGCGAGTAGGAGTCATATTGCCAAAAGTAAACTATCTGGGAGAAGCTTACTGTTTTGCTTGGATAACCAATGGTACAGTGGCTGTCGGTGAAATCTTCTTCTTGGTGTAATGGCCGGTGGTGACCGCGTTCACTTCGGGACCCTTCCCTCTTCCTACTTTGTTGTTTTTATTAGGATGAGATCTAGAGGCTTCTTTTGTTGAAGCCTATGCTTGCTTTCCTTTGAAGAGCTTGTCTTCAATTCGCTTTCCTGTTGATGTGCTGATAGTAGAGGCGGTCATGGTACTCCCCATTTAAGTTCTCTAGTATCATTTCCACTTGTTCTGCTTCATTCGGACGTTTCCACATCCTAGATGCCTTCTCACGGAACTTCATAATGAAATTGGAAAATCCTTTATCGGCTCCTTGCCTCAAGGTTTCCAACTCATACCGAGTAATATCTACCTTAGTGTTGTAAGAATACTGCTTGGTGAACTCCTTCACCACCACCGACTAGGTCGGAGTTTGTCTGGTCTAATTGAGTAAGCCACCTCAGGGCTGATCCAGCCAATGAGTAAAGGAAGGCTTGACACATTTGATTCCCTATAAACTCCCATGACTTGGCCACAGTAATGAATATCTTCAGGTGGGCTTTGGGGTCCCCTGTCCCGTCGAATTTGTCAAGCTTCCATTGAAGTCTTCAGGTATTCTCCCAGTCGAGAAGAAGACCAAATCATCTTCTAGCTTTGCCACTACTTTCCCTTGCACACTCCAATTTTTTAACTTTCTCCCTCATCTGTTTCTCTCTTTCAGTTTCAGGGGGATTTTGTGGGGTGTTGATGACAACAACTTCCTCCTCTATCACAACTTTGGGTTATACCTTCGATATTGGTGTCACCATAGGTTCTTCGGGGATTTGTACACTGTCTCCTTAAGACTAACTTTACAATTCCTGAACCATCTGTGTAACTAGCTGCCTCATCTCAGTCATCTCTCTTGTCATGCTGACCATTTCTTGACTTAAAACTTCTTTCGAAACCGTCCTCTGGTGGATCCATGGTACTCGTAAGAGGAGGTGACCTTACTAAACTCTACCTCACAGGACTAGAAGATGGGCTGGGATTTCTGTGGGACGAAGGGGATGGAGACTGGTGGAGGTGGGCCCGAGTTAATCGGCCGGCTTGACGGTCCCAAACGGGCAACAAAGGGTTCTTTCATTGTAGAATTGTGCCTTACAAGGGCGAAAGATTGCTTTAGGATTTTGTGTGACAAAAAAATTATCATTTTTTATCCTTTTTTTTAATTTTTTTTAAATACGCATATATACATATTTATGTTATGGTTTTCAAAGCAAATATACAAACATATATATACAAATAGTGGTTGGGTAGCGTAACGATCCGTTTCTGACCTCTTCGCTCCACCTTACTCAGGTAATTAGTGGTGAGATCATCATCAAACTTTAAAATGACCTGGGAATGACTCCCATGGCCCTGTAAGTCGATATAATCTTGCCATAAATCCTTCCTTGTTCGATGGCTCCCAGAGATCGAATTAGGATCGTCACGAAGAGGCTTTCTTAAGGATCTCCCGACAGTCTAATCCTTAGTTAATGTAGAGTACCTTCCATTTTGGGATAACCAGAGCTTTATTATTGATATAATGTCCTGGGCGGAGTAACATTTTTTGAGGGACTATCGAGGCTACATTATTCTTTTCTTATACACCATCTCGGACAATTGTGTCCCGTTCATCGAGGGGCTATCGAGGGACTATCGAGGGACATCTGAGGGGAAAATGGAGCTCTTTCCCATGACGAGTAAACTACATTAAGGAGGATATACTGCCAAGAACCTCAATTTTGACCCCAATGGGTTGCTATGTTAGTTTGTGGCATATCCTAATCATATATGGCCTAATTTCCTATGATGCATGCAATGGGTAAGCTGATAGGACAGAAAAAGGTTACCCTTGACAGAACTAATATACCTATTGCTCGTGGTCGTAAATTTTTGACAAGTGGTTCTTTTAATATACCAGGAGAGTATGTCACACGATCTCAGAGTGATCAAACTAGTGCCCTTTTTTAGTAGCAAAGTACCCTGCAACACACTAGTGAATACCCTTCTTGGTGATTCTAAATTCGTATAGTAAATATAAAGGACTATGTCTTCGCCGCAAGTTACCCATATCTACATATGGGGTCCAATGACTAACCATGGGGTTGTGTGTTCCCATGAAGTATTGTGTGTGCATGATAGTGGTGGCGGAAGCGGGTATCATCCGAGCTCAGAGTACTTAGTCTGATGTGCCCCACCTCCCCGGGGGTAGAGGCACAACAGGAAGTACCCTCGTTGTTTGATTTCACTTCGAACACAATGCATGATGTAGTTAGTACACAAAAGGGGTTAGCCAAACATGTCATCAATCAATAATGCAAAAGGAAGAATATTCTTGCGTTCAACGGTAGCATCTAGTATTGAAAGCTTGACCATCACTCCCTAGTGGAGTCGCCATTGTGAGGATCCATTCCTGGAACTGCATCGCACCCCCATTTGAGCACTCTTTTGGTTCGCATTGGGTTGGGTTATGTTCCTCGGTTGGAGAGAGAGAAGGAATACGTCTTCTCGATGTTCATGATTTATCAGGGGATGGGGGTCATACAATTAATTGAAATGGAATCGCCACCTTGGATTAGGGCCTAGGACTCATTGGTGCAGCCCTGTGAAGGGCTACAGGACTTCGTTTAGTCTGGTTAGAGATTCAGGTTAGGTGGGAAGGTGTTAGGCACCCACCTTACCCGAGTAAACCGGTCTTTCTACTAGATGCTGGTTTTCGAATATTCTTCCTTCATAAATGTCCTATTTCCACATGTATAGCTAAAATGATACACAAACTGCCTAATTAAATTAACTACTATACACTACACGGGCATAATTTAAAAGTCTACATTGTTACAAAATTAAAGTGTGATGAAAGGATTAAATACCTGTATGCTTTAAACCAATGTAGTCATATGAGACGGATCGCGTCCCCCAGCTCAGGTGGAGGCAAAAGACTGGCTTTGTCCTTCGTCGGACAGAGTAATGGCATCAGAAAGTAATTGCCCGGATATCGGGCAGAATAATAGCATCGAAAAATCTTTGGAGAGTAATCACCCTAATGTCGGCCAGCGCAACGGCGTATGGGTGTTGGGTACTAGGACCTCAGACAAAATAACAACGTCAAAAAGCTTTGGAAAATAGGCTTCTCGGATATCAGGCAGAGCAACGGTGCACAAGTGTCGGGTACTAGGACCTCGGACAGAATAATGGCATAAAAAGCTTTAGAAACTAGGCATTAGGATGTCGGACAAGGTGACTAGGCCATGGGAGGTTTCGGAGTTTTGGGCGGAAACGAGTTAGGAAAGGCGAGTCCAGGGGACCTGGACTCCGGATAGAGGGACGAGGCTCGAAAGCTCAAAATTGGACTGGGGCAGAGCCCCGAAACTAAGAAAAAAGAGGAAAATTGGAGCCTTGGGGGTCCCCCCTCTCCTCAACTTGGAACTTGTTGAAATGAGGAGTGAGGTTATTTATAGGAAAACATCCCGTCTGGCGGCGTTGCCGAACCAAAACAATCACGTTTTAGGTCCCCCGCAGCATCGCGGCTTGGGGTGCGGCACTGCCGGGAGGCACCGCGAGGCCAAGGGCTGGCTGGATCAGGCGCTGCAGTGCGGCACCGAAGCCGGGCGCGGGGCTACCGTGAGGAGGCACAGTCGGGTGCGATGCAGCCGCACGGTGTGGCAGCTAGGTGCAGCGCTGCTGCCAAGTCGTGGCTTCGGGCGGGGGCGTCGTGTGGGGTCGTACCTTGGATGCGGGGGACCGTGAGTGGAAACAAGGTGGAATAGGGGGTGTCCGAGTCACTATGAAGAAAAAGAGAGCTTAAAGGGCATTGCCAGTCTTTCGTGTCCGATTGTCGTCATCACTGGGGGGTGGCAAAATTCAGCATCTACAACAGCATGATTTGTTACTAGATTTGAATGCTTGGTGGAAGAGTAAAGCAGTAGCGTCTTCTCTGCGTGATGTTTTGGTGTGTGGTCTCTCTCTAATTTCTTATTTTATTTGGCTGGGGAGGAACAAGAGACATTTTGAAGGTAGGAGCAACAATGAAGCTCAGGTATGTGGCTTACTTCTCATAGAATTTGTGAGGATTTCTCCCTCCATTCGGTGCAAGAATATTACTATCCAAGATCTCCTGTTGGGGAGGCGCCTTAATATTTCTTTGTTGTCTCGAGATCCCTCCTGATTTTTGGAAGTCTTCTGGTCTAGGCCTTCTCCTAGATGGGTTTAAATTAAATGTGATGGCTGCTCATTAGGTAATCTGGGCAGATCAGGCGCAGGGGGTGTTTTACGAAATCCAAAGTCTCAGATCATCTTTTTTAGGGAATTTTTGGGAGTGGATACTAATTTCGCTGTTGAATTTCATTGCTCTAATTTTGGGTCTGGAATTTGTGAAATCTCTGGCATTTCTAGGCTTTGGGTTGAGTGTGACTCGGTGGCAGTTTTTACGCCCTGGTATCTTTGGCAGAGATGGCTTGCTCTTGGTGCTTTCTTGGACTCGATAGTGTGGAAAATCTTCCATTGTTTCTGTGAGGCTAACCCAATAGCTAACTTCTTAGCTAAATCGGCAGCGTCTCTGCAAATTTTTTCTGTGATGGTGTCGTTGCTTCCCCTAGTTCAAGAGGAATTTGTCGTGGATGCTCAGAGCAGAGCTAGGTTCAGATTGTTTCATCCTTAATTTTGTGCATGTCTCCCTTTGTTAGTCCTGTTGATGGCGGTGCCGCATGTGGGGAATTTTGTTTTTGTGAAGTGTTTCTTGTCAGGGTGTTTCATTTTCCATGACCTCCATGTATCTTTTTTTTTTTTTTTTGGGAATTGGGAGCTTTTATATATATCTTACTTTCTAGGGGGGAAGGTACCAGCCAGGAGACTTAAACTCGAGACCTCCTGGTGAGCATGGGCATGACCCTTTAGCAAAAAAATATAATATCTTATTTTCAATGGTTAGAGAGAAGTGCTAGTACTAGAAACTATACGAACTACTATAACCATCTACATATAAGACTTAAATAATGTAAAATTTTTATAGGATTCCACATGGCCATAAAACAAAATTTGATGCTTTAGACTTCGTGTGTTGACAACCTGAATGACATATTAGGTCAACGGCCGAGCCCTTTCATCAAACTGGCAACATCAATCACTCTCAGATAAGAGTATCTGAGTTATTGACTCATGAATTTAAAATGAGTAGAGAGGTAGTGGGAAGCATGATCGTATTTGCCTAATTGTTAACAAGGGCAGGGCGAGGAAACATGTCATTCACTATAAGTAGCTGAAAAGCTTTAGGAGAGGAGATGTGTACGTATGTCCTTAGCATTAGTAGAGAATATGTAGCATTAGTAGAGAATATGGGTATCTCTTCTTTTTCTCGTTCCCTCATTCTGGTAGTCCTTATCTGTGTCATCTTCTTCATGCACATGCAGTTGGGAATGGTTTCTGCAGGTATGGGTAGTTATAATCTAGTCTAAGTTTGGATGTCCAAAATATTTGATCAGTTTTCAAATTAAAAATCTCAACCTTTTCTAGTGTTCACCATCCAAAAGCCTTAGTTTTCTGGATAATAAAAGATGTAGCCTCAGTTTTAATTACATTTATGGATTTGATTTCTATCACTAATTATCTAGCCAACTAATCAATTTATCGTCACAGCTAAAATATGAAAATTTTCATTTGTTTGTTTTATGAACTAGAGAAGAGGACAAATATTTATTTCTGTGCTTGAACCTATAGTTTTTGAAAGAGAATATAATTAGGTTCTTATTTCTTATAGAAACTTTCAGTTTTGAAAACAAAAGAAAAAAAAAATTAAAAAACAGAGAATAGAACTTGATTTAATAGATAGGAATTGTTAGGTTGACTATGGATTGTTTGTTTTGCAGATTTAAATGTTAGGAAGCTGCGACCTATAGGCTGGACTCCTCCTCCTCCAATACCCAACCCAAATATTATGAGACCGAATAGAACCCATGCCCCTCCTCCCCGTATCCCGAATCCATGAACGATTGAGTAAAATGACAGAAAGAGAAGCAAGAAGAGCGGTTTAAAGACTTTACCCAGAAGAAGTAGGGATAAGATAATAATTTGCCAATCTTTTGGGCTGGAGTACTGTGTAGGAGTATGACTACTATATTTACTTGCAATTTATCTTCATGCATGTTTGCTTATTTTCAGAATTCTATAATAAATCCTCCTTTCCATGTGTCCTATTTCTTTCTCTTTTTTCTCTAAAGATCAGAGATGTATTAAATTAATGAAATAAAAAGAGGAATATAAAAAGATACCTGGACAAGAACTGGCAGTACTGGATCCACCTTCAGCATTGCCATAAGCAGGAAGCCAGACCAACCCCACACTGAACACGGAAAAATCGTGAAAAAATTTGGTATCTAGGTATGCCTTAGATGTCATGATCCCAAACACCTAGACCTAGTGGTGCCCATGACACCAAATCCAGCTAGGACCGCATAGGGAAAATGTGAAATTCACTCATAATTATTTAACATTGGAGCAAGCAACTCAAAACTCTATAGTATTTAAAACTTTGATCATCACATATAACCGTCAACAGCAGAAGTCTTAATTAAAAAATTAGATGGGGTACAAAACATAAACATCAGTTTCATTACTACCATAATTCCCCTACTAAAACCCTCATAATAAGTAGTGATATTGTTGGCATCTAAAATATATTTTTTTGATCGGTAAATCAAATTTATAGAACAAGAAGAAGGAATATACAAAGAAGGGGGCTCTAATCAGCCTAAGAGGCTAAAAAGAAAAGCCCGAAATTGAACAAAACACAAACAACCTATCTAGCTCGATAGAAGAGCATTTACCCCCCATTTATCAATAAGGTAATAGTTCCGATAGGATATTTTCCCCCTAAGGGTGATGGAGTGAAAACAATTACTTACATCAGTAGAAATATCAAGAATAATAGCAGATCCGGTGCGCGATTTGTTCCGAAACATCTTGAAATTTCTCTCCATCCACAAGTGAGCAATGGTAGCACAAAATGCCACTTTACCAATGCTTCCCACCTGATCACCTCCAACCTCCTTAGCAACCCACTTAGCTTCCACCATAAAATCTAAAGTTGGGGATCTAGAAGAGCAAAGCCGACAGATTTCTCTCCAGATCTGACCAGAGAAACTGCACTCAAAAAATAAGTGATTTCTACATTCCGAACCTGACCAGCATAAGCAACAAAATGGTGCAAGATGAACATTTCTCTTCTGAAGCTGGTTTAATGTAGGGAGTGAGTCGACTAAGCATCTCCAAGAAGTGAAGGACTGCCTGGGGGTACTCAAATGAAACCACACAGCAGATGCCCATATGACCTTCGGACTCGGCCTCCGGAGAAGCTCCCAAGCTGATTTAGAAGAAAAGAGACCTGAAGGATTTGCATTCCAAACAACAACATCATAATCTGAAGCATTAAGCCTTGTAATATTTCTGAGCTGGCTCCACATAATCTCAAGGGCAATCGATCTCATTGGTCTCGGGTCCCAACCCCCATCAACTAAAATCGAAAGCACAGGATCAAGTCTATCTGAACTTGCATCATACTGAATTCTATCCCCAAATCTTTTGGTGAGAACACCCTCTGGATACCATGGATCAAGCCATAATCTGGTACCTTCACCATTACCAATTTTATGCTAGATCAAATGCTCAACTTTGCCTCTAAAATAGTCTAGTCGTCTAGAATAGTCTAGTTGTCTAGAAATAAAACATAACATCTACATAATTTCTTAACTTTACACGACCTTAAATACACCAAAAGGTAACAAAGATCAGATCCTTCAATCGGTATTTTCTTGCTCAGCAACTCCCTTTCCTTTGTCTTTCGATCGTTGATCTTATATAAACATGAAGCAATATTGGGCTGGGCTATTCAGCCCAGTGAGCAAGTTACACAACCAAGTAGTGATATAAATACATAATAACATATATTTCATATAAACATGAAGTGCAAGAATCAAGTTTCTTGCGTTGGATCATAGCATTCAATCAACTTACAAAACATTCCATATAACATAAGCAACTTATGAATCAACATTTGAGGTTTTTAATCATAGGTGAACATAGTTCCATTGTTAATCAGTCATTCCATAAGTTACTTTTCCTTTACAGTCTTTGCCTCAACTCCCCCCCCCCCATTTGATGTGTATACCTATGATTGTGGGTGCCAGTTAAGGCCAGTGTGTAATGCCCCAAACCTGGGGTAATGGTACTGGCCCTCACGGACCACTGTTAAATAATATTTTAAGTTAGTTACTTACTATGTGCAGAACTATAAAACATACATCAAAATTCATATGTATTAGAGACATCAAAATATTGCAGTGGGAACTCCATAAACATTTCATAAAATACTTGTGTACATCTGGCAAAGCCATCATACTGTACTATGCATCTGTTTACATATCAGGATCTACTATCATATACATCAAAAGACTATTCTGAATATATACATTTCACAAGTGTATCTCAAAATACATCTAACACCAAAAGGTCTATCACTAATCTCTAGCTCGGTGTTTGATCATCTACTTGGAAGGAGCTACTCCCCTTCCTTTAGCTCTCCTGACATAGTCGGCGCACTGACACTCAACATGTGTATGCTCTGAAAAAATAATGATATTTGTGGGGTGAGCTAAGAAGCCCAACGAGAAAGCATACAATTTATAATCATAATATGTTGTGCAAATGATACCATGACATGGTACTATGATAACTTGTTAGGTAATCACTTCCCTCCCCAATCATTGGTTTTGATGATAACAAACAAACCTGTTTGAAAATGGACATCAAGCCAAGAAGTCAAGAAACCAAGAAGCCCAGAACCAAAGAATCAAAGAACTTGGATGATCAAGGATGCTAAAAAGTCATGAGAAGCTTCTTCAATAAGAAGATCTAATCAAGATATTTTGAAGATTGAAGAACATCTTTTAAGATGTCAATATGAAGCTCAAGATCAAAGACTCAACCCTGTAGACACACACCACTTACACACAATATACTGCATGATAATTTTAAATGAAAATTGCATTGCATACATCATGCATTTTAGAGACCTTAGGAGGCTAGATTATATACCATAATGGCCTTAGTATTAATAGGGTTTAATATGTGTAAGTACCCACTGAGAAAAATCACCAAAAATACCCTGTCTGTGAACCGATTTCAGAACCGGTCGACCGATTGATCTTACACAGATCGACCGCTGGTCACAGTAGCTGAAGTGAGACATACCAGTTGGGGAACCGGTCGCCCAACACCAATCGGTTCCACAACCGGTCGACCGGCGATCGACCGGTTGGTGCATTTTGATTCCAACGGCTATATTTTCAACTGCTCTCTTAAAGAGGTCGACCGGCACACAAAGTGGTCGATCGGTTTGACTAAAAACTAGCCGTTTTTAATCCGTTATGACTCAAACTTAGCCCAGATTTTTTGTATAAATAGAGCATCTTCTTAGCTCTAAATACAACACTTGAAACCCCCCAAGTACTAGCCATTGAAGATTTGTTTGTGTAAGTTTCAAATCTAGTGAGAGCTATATTCAAGCATCAATCTCAAGCTCTCTTTATTGAAGTTTAGCCATCTCTTACAAGCATCATTCAAGAGAACTTCAACACATCAAAGACCTTCTCCAAATTCATATTTCAAGCTTTATTATGTTGAAGGCATTTCATAGAGCATTTATATACATATCATTTTTCACTTGCAAGGAATACGTGACACATTCCTTGTGTAGGTAATCCTTACCTTTTATCTTTCAATTGTTTATGCTTTTGAGTTAAGAAAGCATTTTTACATTAATCTAGACTGTACTTAGATTAGTGTGTAGGATCCTCTTATCCTGTGAAAAAGAGTTAGTATTCTCTTATCCTGTGAAAAAGATTGTAAAGGTGTTCTTCCCATCTACTGTACTGAAAGGAAGTTACTAGTGAAATTCTCTCAAGGTTGAGAGGAGTGGATGTAGGCGTGGTTTAGCCGAACCACTATAAATCTTGTGTCTTCCTTTTTCCGCATTATTTCTATTTACTATTTTATTTCAAACACTTAATTGGGAGACAAATCAAAAAAGGTTTAAAATTCACTAGTGATAGCCTATTCACCCCCCTCTAGGTTATCTCACAATTGGTATCAAAGCAGGTGGTCGCGAGTTCGAATCTCCCCGGTGCCATGGGTGCTCTGTTATTGGGTATGCATTAGTGCCATGGGTACTCTGTTATTGGGCGTGCATTAGTGCCATGGGTGCTCTATTATTGGGAGTGCATTTGGGGGGGATTGTTGGGAGTGACCCAAAATGCCCTGCCCAGATCCTGGTTCGGACGAGGGAGCGATGCGCGCTGGCTGGTATGCAATAAGGGATTAAAGTTGCACCTTCCCTCACAAGGTGTTTTTTGGGGGATTGGCAAGCGCTTGGTTCTATATAACTATCAATCTGTAATACTATGTCTGATCATGCAATAGGTGGAATGCATGACTATGTACAATAAATGCATTGTCTATCTGTTATTCTCTTCCTGTGATTTAATTACTTTGTCTATTACTCTCTGTCTTTAACTTTGTCTGCTATCTGGGTGATCTGCCGCTTGTAGATACAACGCGGGCGCGGGCACTTTTGGGTGTTAGGAGCGCCTTCTTGGGGTTAGTCCCTTTTTGTTAGCAACTCAATGAAAAGGAAAGGGGGTACGGGAAGCACAACTTAAAAATTAAAAGAAAATAAATAAGGGGAGTCACCACCTAGGTTGTTGTGGGACTAGAACCCTATGTGGGTAGCCCAAATCCTATTTAAAGGATAGGGCTACAATTGATTCCATATGGTATGGCTAGAGTTTGGGTAAGAAGTCAAGTTACAAAGGTGAGACGGTTTTACGTACCCCACTCGCCCAATGAGTCGATCTTTCTACTAGATGCTAAGATATGAGTCAAATCTTCTCTCAAAACAAAATGTCCTAAACTAAATGTGAGGCTAACATACGATTAAACTGCATGTATTTAAAATACTGAAAGAAATCAAACATGCTATGTTAATATACAAATACTAATATTTACACAAAAATAGTTTACTTGAAAAAAAACCTACATTATGCCGAATTTAAAGTGAACTGAGGGATAGACATACCTAACTATAGCTTTTGACGAAGATCGGAAAGGGAAGATTTCCTTGCTTCGTTGGCGAACTTTTGACAGAGCTCTGATTAATTCGGACAAACTTTGTTGGCGAACTTATGGCAGAACCCCAGGTTATTCGAATGTTTTTGACAAAATTTTGGCAGAACCCTTATTCGGGCGAAATTTGTTGTTGAAATTTTTTCCGAACGTCGGCTTATTCGGATGAACTTTTTTGAAAAATTTTTGTAGAACCCTGGCCCAAGTGGAGGGGGATTGACTATTTCTCTCTCTCTCTCTCTCTCTCTCTCTCTCTCTCTTAGGACTATACCTCCTAAAAAAGAGTTGGGCTTAAAAATGGATCACACATGTACTTCTAGGCTAAATTGGGTAGGTTCACCTTTCTTGTGGATTCGGGACATCGAGGGGCTTATCGAGGGACTATCGGCAAGGGAAAGGGACATTTGGGTGTCGAAATAATACTAAAACAAGGAGAAACTTCTCAGAAATGGCTCTAGATTTAGAAAATTTGGATCACAATGAACAAGTGGGGGTTTCCTATTTATCGAGAAAAAAAGAGAGGCTTAAGGGATCCATGGACCACCATTTAGGGTCCATTGATCCACGGATCTGTGGATCACTTTATGATTCTGCGGATGCTTTTGGTACGGTTTTGGCCGTCGATTTACGTCCAAAAATAAATTTTTTTTAGTGTAATATACAATTGGATTCATCTCTGAGCACTATCCAATACATACCGGGAAATGGAAGTATAGGATGGGAAGCTCGAAGTTCATTGAGAAACGATCAGAGTTGTACTAAAAGAGCATTCTCCGACATTCGGTTCGCCACATCTGTGGCCATATAGTAGAGTATCAGGTAAGTCTTACTTCCTCTTACGCCAAGATTATCATGCTTTACTTCTTGGAAAGTCGCATGTATTTTGTTGCCCTTCAATGATGGTCCCATGACCTTTTCTTTTTCATACTTCCTGCTACCTCACCCCCTAAGTACAAGAGGTATGAGTTCCCTCAACTAGTACATAACTAGTATAAATCCCTCTATGATGCGGTTGTGAACCGAATTGAGAGAGCCGGTTTTGAGTATACAACCTATCTAGATGCTTGCATCATAGATCCTACTATCATGCACCTTCTTTTCGAGCATTGGTGACTAGGAACCCACACTTTCCATCTGGTGGTGGGGCAGATGACCATCACTCCCCTATCTTTTCATGCCCTTAATGGTCTTGAGTTTGGGGGCATCCCACCTATTTTGGAATAGGTAGAATTTCCTCCCAATTCTAAGAGCATTGAGGATTTGCTGGGATTACTAGTCAAGGAGGATGTCATTTCTCTCCATGCTTTGACAAAAGTTTGGGAGGGCCAGAAGCTAACCGATGCTTCTCCCTCGGTAGTGCTTGATCAACTAGCTTGAAGTTTCTTACACTATGATAGGCCAGGTGTTCTTCTGCAACCTAAAGGGAGAGATGCTAGCCAAATTCGTCCGTTTCTTCCCCTCTTATGACAATGTCAAAGAGTATGACTGGGCCGGAGCTGCATACACCCACTTTCTGAGGATGATGGACCTCTTACCCATTGGTTCCATCAACCTATATGATCCAAATTTTGTTATACAATTATATTCTTCCTCACTTTGCTTTTCTTTTCTTTTCTCTTTTGTCTCTTTCCTGATATTTGTCTTTCTTGTGCAGGAATGGGCCTATGAGCATCTGGGGTTCCTACCTCTAAAATTGATTGATGATGATTGGACTTACTTTCCTCGCACTAGAAGGTGGGGATTGATAGCTCAGAGAAAAGTGTCGATTGGCTCCCCATTGCCTTGGCATGAAAGCAATTGAATGAACTCAACCACTTCACGGTAAGCATCTTTTATCCCTCTTTTTTCAATTGATACATTTGTTTCCCTTTTTTTTTTTTTTTTTT
Organism: Telopea speciosissima; assembly: GCF_018873765.1. NCBI lineage: Eukaryota > Viridiplantae > Streptophyta > Magnoliopsida > Proteales > Proteaceae > Telopea > Telopea speciosissima. The sequence continues at coordinate 47,614,714 of NC_057920.1, forward strand.
TTTTTTTAAACCCGAACTTCTCTAGGACCCGGGCCAGCCCCTAAATTTTATGAAGTCAAAAAAGAATAAAGAATATAGGGGGGGTCATCCTGCCTTACCCCAGCCCAAAAGCAAATCAACTCTCAAGAACGAGCGCGAGTCTAGGCTGCCCTTAAAATGTAGTCACCAATGGGACTATACTCTAAGGACCGGCAGACCCTCTCTATCCTCCCTAAGAATACATTGAAAGCCACCCAGTGGTAAGTTGTCCAACTGGAAAGTTGTGGAGCACCCAAAGCCACATGCCCGTTTGGCTAAGCAGTCTGCAGCTCTATTACTCTCCCTGTAGGCAAAAGCCACGTGGCCCTCGTCGCCTCAATCAATAGGAGAATTTCATTAAACCAGTACCACCCTTGCCACAGGCTACACCTCTTAAGGTTTACCTGCTTTACCGTGGTATCCGAGTCCGAGTGTACAATCACATCTTTGAACCCCAGATCATGGCATAAGCGTAGACCATCCCTTAAGGCCCTTAGCTCAGCTATAGCATTGGTACATCTCCCATAGTAGTTAGAGAAGGCTGCCAGGACTGCTCCATTAGTGTTTCGGATAACCCCTCCCCCCCCCTCCGTCTCCAGGATTGCCTCGACAGGCCCCATCCACATTAAGCTTAACTGCAGCAAAAGGGGGACACCAATAAATAGGGAGGGGCTGAACAGCCTTAGCTAGAGGTGTCGCAATGCCAAAATAGTGCAAAATCAGCCCTCCCTCTTCTGCCAATCTTTGCATGGAGCAGGAGCTCTTTCACCCAGCTTTTAATGCGCTCAATGATCGTGACAGCAGCATGCCTTGGCTCCCCATGTTTCCTGTTGTTTCTTTCTTTCCAGAGTTCCCAGACGATCAGACCAGGCAGCAACCCAACAATATAGTCATTGAGGTAGCATCAGCTCACCAAGCCATGCCACAAAGCAATCCGACCCCTGACATCTTGGCCGGGGTGAGGCACAATATCAAACAGGCGAGAAAAGAACGCCCACACCTTGGCGGCAGTACCACCATCAACTAGGCAATGATCTGTTGTTTCTCTCCTAGGGCTCCCACAGCAGAGACATCGAGAAGCCAACGGAATCCCCACTGACATTAAGGTAACCTCCATAGGAATCTTCCCATTCAATAGCTGCCAAGAGAAAAAAGCCACCTTGGTAGGGAGTGATGGGTTCCAAATCCACTTGGCATAGGGTACAGCTGGGGCCACAACCCTGATCTCATTCTAGATTGACTTGGTCGAGAAACAACCATCACTTGCCGGTGTCCACACAAGTACATCAGCCTTGTCAGAAATGTGAAAGTTACCAGTGGTGATGTCATGCCTAATTTCCTCATCATCAATGTGATCCAGGAGCTCTTGCTTCCAAGGACCATCCTCCTCCAACGCGTCCTTTACCCGCAGCTCCATATCAACCAGGAGCGCGTTGTCCACTGCATCGATCAAGGGACCCACCCCAGACTAGTTATCCAGCCAAAAGAAGACATTCCCAATGCCAACCAGCCACCTAGATCGTTCCAAAACCAGCCCCTTGAAAGCCAGAGCATTCCTCCAAGATCTAGCACTCACACCCTGTGGCTCAACCAGCACCACATGGAGCCCTTTGAAGAACTTGGCTTTGAAAAATTGGCTCCACAAAGAGTTGTCTATGAGGACACGCCACAGCCCCTTAAGCTTCAATGCGAGGCCCACATCCTCCAACAGCCTAACACCAAGGCCCCCTTCCCCCACCGGCCTACACACCTCTGCCAGCAAACCCAGTGCTTCTGCTTTCCCCATTCCGTACTTCCCCAAAGAAAGTCAGCAAAGATGCCATACAATCTCCGCAACACAACTTTAGGAGGGTCCAACATGGCCAGGACATGGATTGGGATAGAGGAGAGAACATGCTTCAGAAGGGTAACCTGACCCCCAGCGGATAGAAGCTTTCCCTTCCACCCTGCCACCTTACTACTGATTTTCTCCACTAGGCCATCGAAGAAGCAAATCTTAAGCCTTCCACAATGAAGTGGAGCACCTAAATAAGTGATTGAAAGCGCCTTCTGAGTGAAACCCGTAACCACCCCCACCATCCTAGCCTAGGCCGGTGTAGCCTTACACCCCACCACAAAGCAGCTCTTCTGTTTGTTAACAAGCTGACCTGAAAAGCCTTCATACCTGTTGAGAAAGCCCATGATTTGCTTTAGCGAGCTCTTGAGTCCCCTGGAGAAGATAATAGTGTCATCAGCAAAAAGGCAATGAGAGATCCCTGGGCACCCTCGCGGCAGCCTGAAGTAGGAGGCGTGCCCTTCAATAAATAACTCCTTGATCCCCCTACTAAGCACCTCCTCCTCCAAGATGAAGAGTGTCGGAGACAAAGGGTCCCCCTGGCGCACCCCCCTGGAGGATTTGAAAAAGCCTGACTGCCTGCTCCCCAGCACAACTGAGAACCAGCAGTTCTCGACCGTCCTCCTTATTAGGTTGATCCAGTCCCTGCAGAATTCAAACTTCAAGAGCACCCTCCACAGGAACTCCTACTCCAATCGGTCATAAGTCTTTGCCATGTCCAACTTCAAGATCACATTGCCACCCCTCGCCTTTCTATTCAGCTCATGCGTGACCTCTTGCACAATAAAGATGTTGTCATGAATGCACTGCCCCTGCACAAAAGCACCCTGCTCCTCTACCATCAAAGCCGACAGCAGCCTTACGAGCCAAGATGTCATAATCTTCGCAATAACCTTGTAGGAGAAGTTACACAAGCTAATAGGCCATTAGACATCACCTCCGGATTATCCTTTTTTGGGATCAGGACAAAGTTGGCAGCGGTAAAGCTTCTAGGCAGATCACCACCCACAAAAAAATTCTTGACCGCAGCCCACACATCAAGACCCACCACCTCCCAATAGGCCGTAAAGAAGTGCCCCGAGAAGCCGTCAGGGCCAGGGGCATTGTCAGAAGATAAAGCAAAGACCGCACCCTTAACCTCCTCCAAGAATGGGACTGCCAGCAGGGAAGCATTATCAGCCTCAGACACTACCAAAGGGATCACAGACAACAGCCCCTCATCCTCCACACACCCCTGCGAGGTGAAGATATCCAAAAAATATTGCACAGCTTCTTCCTGCACCCCCTCCACATCAGTAATCCATTCCCCATTAGGCCCTCTAATGCGCTCCACACAGGTTAACCTCCTCCTGACATTGACCATAGAGTGGAAGAACTTGGTGTTGCGGTCCCCCTCCTTCAACCAATGAACCCTGGACTTCTGCCTCCAGAAGATCTCTTCCTGCAGCAACACCTCCTGGAGACTATCTCTTGTCGCCCCCAGAGCTGCCCTGGTGTCCTCACCAGCCCGTATATCGAACTTAGTTTCAGCCCTGCAGACCGCGTCCTCTGCATCCCTGACTCGCTGATGTATGTTGCCAAAAACCTCTTTGTTCCACCTGCGGAGAGCAGAGCGAAGCCCTTTAAGCTTCAAGAAGAGCACACACAAAGTTGTTCTTGGCATTGACTTTTCCCACTGCTCCCTTACAAAAGCTTAAAAATCAGGGTGTCGAAGCCACATCTGTTGAAACTTGAACCCGGACGTGGGACGGTGAGGGTCCACCCCGAAAGAGAGACCAATAGGCACATGATTAGAACAAGTCCGGTTAAAATGAGTCACTGAGCACCTGGAAAAAGCGCTCATCCATTCCGCGTTCACCAAGAACCTGTCCAACCGAGCCATCACCCTACCAGCACCCTCCTGGTTGTTAGACCAGGTGCAAATATTTCCAATATACCCTGCATCTATTAGGGCCACCCTGTTAACAAAACCTCCAAAGTCCTCCAAAGAGAGTGAGCAAGCCGGCCTCCCGCCCACCTTTTCTAACGGAGCTGCCACAGCATTAAAGTCACCTCCCACCACCCATGGAGAGGAAACAGAAAGAGAGAACACCTTAAGCCTTTCCCACAATTCTCTCCTCTCCAACCTCGAAGAGAGGCCATGCACAAAAGTGATGAAAAAAGAACCTGCACTGCTACACACTCCAAGGTTACAAACTGGCCGTGCTCTTCAACCACCCTAGCTTGCACCGAAGCCCTCCAAAAAATCCAAAGCTTGTTCAAGCAATACATTGAGTCCAAACCTAACCTCCTCTTCACCACTTGCGCTTTAGAAAGTTGTGCCTTGGGTTCAGCCACCACCACCAAGTCCACATTATTTGAGTTAACAAGAGCTTTCAACCGCCTACAAGTAGGCTTATTTCCAATCACCCTAGCATTCTAGAAGATGCAATTCATTGATCAGAGTTCAGAGCTCCCATTGCCGACCTCATCGATCTCGTGACACGTTGTTGGGCCCCATCTCTGTTCCTCCTACCCGTCGCTGCCTTCATAATTTTCTTGCGCTTGTAAACCAAGGCTGCACTAAGACAAGAGGCCCTCGGCTACAAGCGCCTTCTACCACCATGAACACCCGGAGCAGACTCTGTGTACCACTGGCACCCTCTCAGGGCTTGGATCTGGTATAGCAAGGGACTCAGCCAAACGTTCCTCCAATCTGTTCACTCTCCCAGGGAGCAAGGCACTAAATGCCCTAAAACTTTCCACCAACGCCACACAGTTGGCCACTTCTGGCATAGCGACTGACATCTGCCAATCATCCTTCGAGCCTGTCGGAGCAGAGCTCTCAACAAAAAATGAAGGCACCCCTCCACACAGAGACAAAGATCATGGCCGCCTCCTTCCATGGCTAGAGGTTGCCACCATACTGCCTGCCCCCATCGGAGCTTCCAAAGCCACCATCGGCCTACTCTCCATAGTACGTTCCACCACCAAAGCCTGCGCCTCCATCGTCGGGATGACAGGCTCTGTAAAACAGTTAGGAGCAGCCTCATCCACCTCCCCGCTTGCATTGGGATTGACACCCAGGGTAGCCAAAGGTGCCCCCCCTACATCACCAGAATTCCCTAGCGCCTGCTCCGTCACAGCTCCAGGCCCCCCCTCCTCCGACGAGTTGCCCTGCCAAGTCTCGGCCCAAGCAGCTCCTCACCCATAGTGCCAACCCCAGCTGAGGTGCCCTCCCCATAGGGAATGAAGACCCCCTCTCTATTCCTCTCCTCCCCCACAGCATCTGACGCCCCTGCCCCTGCCGAAAGAGTGGCCGCTGCAACTTTCGGCCTCTGCAGCTGTGATTTCCTGCACACATCCTTCAAGTACTCAATCTTCGCACATGAAACGCAATGCGGAGGAGCTTCTCATACACCACCGGCTGGTAAAATCCATTATCGCCACAGCCCCACCCAAATCTTTGCTGGCAGTGCCGCACGAAGGTCAACCTCTATACACGCACGGGCTGCCACCATGCGTGTGCAGTTAACGGTTGCTCCATCCACCTTCAACACCCTGCCAACAGCCCCTGCAATGGATTTCAAATAATTTCCCTGGTACAGATTCACCGGCAACCCTGGCAGAAAAATCCACACCGACCCGAAGGGAGACTCCCAGCCAGAGACAAAGTCCAAAGTCCACTTCATAAACCGAAAAAGAAAACCCTATATATGCATTTGCTCCCTCGTCCAAACCCTAACAAAATCTGCTTGAACAGCGAAGCGGAGAAGGACATGTCGAGGGTTAAGCGTCGAAAACACCACGTCTCCCTACAGGTACAGGGTCTTTTGAATGGCCTCCTTAATCACGAAGAGTGACGGCTTTCCGTAGCTGCACTTCGCGATGAGAGCAGTCGTAAAAGCCCTCTCTAACAGCGCTAATTCTTCTTTGGAGAAAAAAATAGCAGGCCATCCAAAACGTGTCGAGGCCTTCTTAAACTCCACATCCACCGGTGGTAGCGACAGAGAATGAGATACCACAGAGGCAAACGAAGTAGCCCCACCAACATCGATCTCAAGACGAAGTGGGGGATCAGGCAGCAGAATCTCCCAGGTGGGAGCCGCCATTGCAAAACCCACGTGAAGGTCAAAACTTATCCTGCGCCATCAGAGCTAAAACTACGCACCCTCCAACCTGTATGGGGCAATAGTTCAAAATGGCACATTCATTCATAATTATTTAACATTGGAGAAATCAACTCAAAACTCTGTAGTATTTAAAACTTTGGTCATCACATATAACCATCAACAGCTGAAGTCTTAAAGAAAATAAATGGGGTACAAAAACATAAACGTCATGTTCATTACTACTACATTCTGGTGTCATGAGCGCCTTCTTGGGGTTGACTATTTCTCTATTTGTTGATGAATTTTGATTGATGATGATTGGACTTGAACTTTGTTGATGAACTTATGGCAGATACCCAGCTTATTCAAACTTTTATGCAGAACCCTTATTCGGACGATATTTGTTGATGAAATTTTGGCAGAACTGCAACTTATTCGGATGAACTTTTTTGACAAATTTTTGGCAGAACCCTGGCTCAAGTGGAGGGGGATTGACTATTTCTCTCTTTCTCTCTTGAAGGCTATATCTTCCAAAAAGGGGTGGGCTTAAAAATGGATCACACACGCACTTCTAGGCCAAATTGGGTAGGTTCACCTCTTGTGCATTCGGAATATTGAGGGACTTATCGAGGTACTATATGATCCAAATCTTATTATTCAAGTATGTTCTTCCTCACTTTGTCTTTCTTTTCTTTTCTCTTTTGTCTCTTTCCTGATATTTTTCTTTCTTATGCAGGCATGGGCCTATGAGCATCTAGGGTTCCTAGCTCTAAAATTGATTGATAATGATTGGACTTACTTTCCTTGCACCAGCAGGTGGGGATTGTTAGCTCAGAGAAAAGTGTTGATTGGGTCCCCATTGGCTTAGCATGAAAACAGTTGAATGAAGTCGACTACTTCACGGTAAGCATCTTTTATCCCTTTTTTTCTTTCATTTGGTACATTTGTTTCCCTTAAAACATGTATTTTCCTTGATTACAGGTCAAATGGAACCCTTTTTCCCATACCGCATTCCCTGATATAGTTGACTCATTGTCGAGTTCTCTTCCAAGGCCATAATATCTATGCTTGGTACCTTGGAGAGCGTGTCTACAAATAGTGGTCAGAGTCTCAAGTCCGACTAGTTCCTCACCCTCCCCCTGAGCTGATGCACAATCCGTAGCATCTTTCAGAGAAATAGATGGTTATCCAGCGTTTCTACAAGTAGTGGTCGGAGTCTCAAGTCCGACTAGTTCGTCACCCTCCTCCTGAGTTGATGCACAATCCTTAGCCTCTTTCAGAGAAAGAGATGGTTATCTAGATGGAGGAACTCTATGCTCAGGGATTTTTAGATAGATTGGCAAACTATCAGGATTTCTTCATGGGAGAGATCGTGTGTGTACCTTTGACTGGTGATGGCTCTCAAGTGAGTCTTAAATTGTGCTTGGCCTGGTCATATTGATATTTTCATATCTCTCTTCCCAGTATGTTGGGAGATCTCCTGCTCCTCCCACAAATCCTTCACCTGGTCCTACCATGAGTGTAGCAGGTAGTAATCGGGTCTATTGGTCCTTCTTTTGATGTTCCTCTCCATTATCCGGGTATCGGCTAGCTCATGCTATAGATTACATTCCTTACATTCCTGAATTCCGTGGATGGATTTTTAATGACGCTCAAGTAATGGGTATGGCAACTATTCTTCCTCACCCTAACTTTTACGAGGACCACGGGCTGTCGACTCCTTATGAATTTGTAAGTATCTATGACGTTCTTCCCTTCAAGCACTTTTTTATGTGTCTTGTTGCTCCTATATCAACAATCCAATCAGATTGGGTATGGGCAACCAAAACATGTGTACATATAAAAGTACAAAGAGAGGGATAGAAATGGTACCTTCTTCGCTTCAGTGTAATCACGAGCAAAGTGCCCCATCTTTTGGCAGTTATAGAATTTGACCTTAGTAAGGTATCTTTTTCCACCTCTCTTGTCACGTTGGAGTTTGGTGGATTTGCCTCCACTTGGTGCCTGGTTCTGTGCCTGCACCTGATTCCCTGCTTTCCTCTATCTTTTTCTCTTAGACCCAGAGGTCTTGCGCTGCCCCGCTTGGGCGACAACGGCTTGAGCATGGGTCATCTCTTGGCGCTCTGCCTCTAGTTCCATATGAGCGGCGATGTCATTGAAAGTTTTGACACTGTCATTATGTGTAAGAATTATTTTCATTTGGGCCCAGGAATCAAGTAAAGTCCTTATGATAGCTTGAACCTGCTGCTCATCAGTAAGGTTTACCCCAGCATCATCCAATTTTCTTATCATATCTTTTATAACTCTTAGGTGTTCAGTCATGTTGTGCTTGGGGTCCTTACAATATATCTCAAACTTCAAGGTCATGTCCCGTAACCTGTAGTTGATGTATCGCCACAGTCTAACTTAACCTTGTCCCATATAGACTTAGCAATTTCGTACTTCTCATATTGGCCGATAAGATCATCGTGCATGCAACTCAACATAATGAAGCGTGCACTACGATCCTTTTTAAACCAAGCATCATAGTCCTCTTTGTCTTGATGGTGACGGACGGTAGTACTCTCAGCAGGTTTTACCATTTCAGAGGTTAGGTATTCACGGCATTCTTGTTCATTCAGTAAGAATTGAATCTTACGATGCCACATGTCATAGTTGATTCCATCCAACTTATTGGTTTGGTTAAGGTCAGCAACAACAGTCTTAGTGGCCATCACTACATTACATAATATGCAAGGGAAGACAATAAGTATACATTCAAAATTTTTGTTCAAGAATCCTGATTAAAATTAATGGTTCCCTTCTCCACATGGTGAGACCAAAAATTTTGTTAAGCTCATAATCAACTCTGACTAGTGTGTGGACTTGGGAACAAAAAATTTTAACCGATTTCAAACAAAAGAAAGTCAATGAGGAAAGGACATCTCCAAACTGCATAATAATACGCCATATATCGGGTGCGCAAGGGTCCCACATAAGAGACCCAAATTAGTACTTGAAGTGATATGCCGAGTCAATACAAGAAAGTGATACGCAGTACAGTAGCTTCCCTTTACAAGGCTTCTCAAAAATAAAATTTAAATTATAACTATCTCTTTACATTGAAAAATCCTACTACATCACTAGTAGGGAGCACCACACTTTGTATCACATTTAAATACCAACTCTATCGCACATACACAAAAACATATCCCTTACACAAGCACCAATTAATTTTTCATTCTATAGAATATAAAAAAAATATAACATGGGTTGCATGAGATGGGATTTGATATCGCATTCCCAATGGTACGAGTGAAAGAAAACCAATACCGCCACGGGAAGATATTATTAACATCTTGATTATTTGTAAACATCTCAAGATATATTCCACTCTTCAAAATATGGGATGATGTGAGATGACTCCCTTTCTCCGATTTTCTTCCCATGGATTTCATTCAAATGAATTTCTTGCTAATGGGCAATCACACCTCTAAAAGAGAACGACTCATAAATACCCAAAGCAAGAAACCCTCGCAACAGAGATGTATACATAACAAAGAAATCACATCTCTTTTCTTGAATGTCATGGTTTCAAAAATCCCCAAACAAGAAATATTATTTTCTTAAAATGAGTTGATTCAAGAAATTTCTTAAGAAATCCCAAACAAGAAAAGAATTATTGCCAAACGCATTAAAGCAAAATTAAAACACTCAAGGGCAATTAAAATTTGGGCACACAAATACAATTATAGCCTAATTAAGGAAAAAGAAAGGATGTGGGCGAAAGGATTCCCACTTCAGCCATCTCCTTCTCAAAAACCCTAAAATCAAGGTTTTCGTGGTTGGAACCGATGGAGAAGGTTTTTTTTCTCTTTCAAGGATGACAAAAGGAGAGATGTAGGTGGAAGTTTCTTCTCTTTGACGAGAGTGAAAGAAATGGAATATCAACTAGGAGATATCCTCTTTCCCCTTTTTTCTCTCTAACAACAAAGAGCTGGCCAAGTCATCCACGGTTCTTTGGATATGAAGTCTTACCATGATTGTTATTATCACATGTGGGAGAAATATCTTTCCTAATACACTTGCAATCCCTAGTTTCCTATTGCATATGGATCTCCAAAGATCTCACACGATGTAATTCCTAACTAATTGTGATCTCTTGTATATGTACTCTACTATTGTGTAGAGATAATTAAGGTTAATAATATTCAAGTTTTATTATGGAAGACCAGAATTTCTCCTTACTGTTCCCTCTGCCCTTGCTTTAACTTTGGTAGAGCAAATACTTCAAGAAGATCCATCTCTTTGAGCTCCTTCCCCTGAAGAAGACGACCTAAACGATGAAGCAGACACCGAAGGCGTCATCTCCGTCGACGGTGTTTCATACTGTTTACGGTCAGGATCTTCCAAGTCTAGATCATGTCCGTTTCTCGAACTCAAGTCCTCTTGCATCCTTATTGCCATCGTACTCGTCCTCACCTTCCAGATCCAACAATGGAGCCAAGTCTTGACATGGTTGGATTTTTTATGTCACTCTTATTTGCTGGAACAGATGACTTTGAGTTTTTTTCTTTTTCAATTTTTAGTGGTTAGTTATCTAAAAAAAAAAAAAACTCAGCTCGAATAGACTATTCTGCAGGATTTCCAGTCAGCAGGAATGGCAGTAGATTCTCCACAACTTGGGCGTCAATCGATCATGGACTTCAGCCTATTTATTATTCTTCCTTTGAATGATCTTCAACAGGTCTTCAAATTTTAGAATAGAATCTCATACAGAAATTGATTGAAAACAAAGCAAGGATGGAAGAAGATCGGATGGGTTGGGTCTCTTGCTCTTCCGTTGGGCTGCTCATCTCTCACTCCAACTGCATCTCACAGCCATTAGTGTTTATAAACTTCAAATTGATTACATCAAAGGAGCTTTCCATGATCTCTGCTGATGAGTTGTTTCACTCTTTCTTAACAGCCAGATCCGTCCGATGATTAAAAGGCCCAGCTTTGCAGATGATCTTAAAAAATAAAAACCAATAAATCCAAGGTAAATTACACGTCATCCCCTGGTTTTCAAGCGAAATTCAAATCACCCCTATTTTTTTAAATACTCAAATCACCCCTATATTAGACCCCAATATAACAAATTAGTCCCTACCATTAGTTTTATGCTATTAAGTGATGATGTCAGCCAATTAAGTAAATTTAAATTCCTAAACTACCCTTGACATCCAAACATAGATTTTGAAAATTAGTATTGTAAATTTAATTCTAATGTTTAAGTACAAGGGTAAAATAGTCCTTTCACACCAATAACTAACAGTAGACTAGCATCGTTACTATAGAGGGGAACGGATGAGTATTTTCAAAAACCAGGGGGTGATTTGAGTTTCATTTGAAAACAAAGGAGTGACATGTAATTTACCCTAAATCAATCGATCCACTTACAGCTTTGTTATGTCATCACTTAATGGCGTTTTTTAAAGATTAGGTTATGGTTGATAGAATCTTTCAAAAGTAGGGGAAGGTATTATTATTATTCAAAGCCCAGGAGAGGGGTTTGATATTATGGATACTTAGAAAGGAGGGAGATGATATTTACCCTTTTTCTTTTAAAGTGAGCGGCACTGGGCATTAAGCCTGCTGCCAAGGTTTTTATAGGACTGCCTTTAATGGTCGACAACCCTTAAAACCAAATTAAAAAAAAAATTCACTCCTCCCTTTTTTTATTTAAAAAAAAAAAGGATAAAAAGGGGGTGTTTAGAACAGCAACGGCTCGAGGGTATCACAACAGGCGTGCGCAAGGTCCAACAACATGGCAACGGCAGCGCGGGTGTTGTTTCTATGCAGCGGTGGGAGCCAGTTGTGGCGCACGGGCATTGCCATTGTAGCGTGCATCGCCGCTGGTTGCAGCTCTCAAGAAACCCCACCCAAAAAGAATTCTCTTCTCAAATCGAAAGCGATCCAAATCCTAAAGGCTCTGATGCCAAGGTAAATAAATCACCACCCGTTAGGGTGTTACCTGAATGGAAATGGGAATGCAGTGGAAGAGGATCTCGTATGGGTTTGGTTACAAGCTTCACGAACTCGAAAGATCTCCATCACGATCTTTGAATATCTTGTCAGGTTTCTCCACAAAGAACTCCACACCACAAATCCTTGGGAGATGGAATCCCAGAGAGTACACAATTACTTGGAGAGTAGAGAGAAAGAGGAAATTTAGTTTCCAATATATGGCTTTTGGGTTAGAGATTCTCTATTTTTATAACCAAAAACCCTAAGGTCCCCCCTTTTAGACTCACACTAGGAATCGACCAAAGAGGGGGGGAGAGAGTCAACCACTTAAGGGGCCAACTCTCTCTCCCACGTGCGGGTTAGGTCCTACCTACCCCTTGTGAGCGGCTTGGACTGGGCCTTGGGCCCATGTCTGTTTTACATATGGAAACTGTAGGTCAAACTACGGTCCAGGGATAAAACCATGGTTCCCTAGGGAAATCAATTATAAATCAATTAGGGTATTGCACGCCCTGGGTTAGCCCATGGTGTCCCATGGGTATCCCATTTTAATTTTAGGGTTTCCCATGGTTACCCATGGGAACCCTAGTGCATCCCTGTTAGGGTTTTCCCATCCCTCATGCGTCCCATGCAATTATAGAATGCAAAAGGGATGGAGAAAATCATCTCTAATCCATCACATGGCAAGAGGGATCCATCCCATACCCGAATGCGTAGCGGAAATAAATCGATTCGGATCTATTTCGCATCCCATGAATATTTAATAATTAATAACAGGGGGAATCAAAAGAATTGCTAACCTGATGAGCCTCAAGTGTTGCTCCTCCAATAGACAATGGTTCTTCCTCTAATGAGCGCTCCAAGTAAACAAATCTAAACCTCCAATGGTACTACCAAGGTTCTTTAAGCCAATCCCAGATGCTCTCCAGTTCTTCAAGCACAGATTTGGGTTTCTAAAACCCCAACTCTCAATTGCAGTGGAAAGAAAGAAGAAGAAGAAGAATAGATCACAAGAGGAAGAGAGAGACCAAAACGCAGGCAAGAGGGGGCCAGGGAGAAAACGTGGAGCACTACCCCCTCTACGTTTTTTGATCCCCTTTTATAATGCCAGGGTTTATTTAAAAAACCATGAATGGATTAAATTAATCCCAGTGAGAGTCTGACTCTCTCTCTCTTTGTTTGGCAGTTTTGTTTAAACTCAAAGTGCTTTTAAAAGGCGAAGAAGCAGAATCTAATAAGGAATGATTTAATTAGTTATTTTATTTAAATTTATGGATAATTACAATTAGCACCATATCCATTAATTAAATAAAGAACCAATTAATTTAGCAAATTCCAAATAACTCCCTATATGATAATAAATCATCATGTACAACCCCCCCCACTAATCAACACCATCATTATTGAATCTAGGGCATGTACTCATGTACTGCCAAACCCCATTTCATAGTACCGTCCATATAAGAGTGTCTCTGCATCTGATCGGGTCCCACAAAACTCGATAAAACACTTTGTTCAAATAATCATATATAATCTATTATTTTATGTAAAATAGATTTTTGCAAAACAATTTCCAAAACGGCACTGGATCCAGATTCTGATCCGACCATACACAGATAATCTCAATCTTGGTGTTCCCCAATCGGGCAGTGGTGACCATGTTGAGTAACTCCTTCACTCACAAAGTGTTCACGCATTCCCAAAACACTAGCTTTGACTCACTTGAGTCTCAGTCATTAATTAACCAAAGAATGCGATCACACTTTGCAATGACAGGGTTCCCTCAGGCAAAGGGTGTCGGTGAGACATGTCTATCCCTTCCTACATCTGGCAGTAATACATGAGGGAATCAACAAAGTAGATTCTTCGCCAATACACACATCAATCATGTGAGTACTAGCATTCGTACCCTGACATCACATGTCTAGGCATACCCAATGCGACGACCATATGATAAGGGTGCCCAGCCCAAACCCTAGTCGTGACTACCATTTTAAGTAAAACTTATGGACACATAATGCTCAAAAAAATTATATCGCATGTGATAATATTAAACTAAAATGTATAAAAGTTCAATACAAAGTAAAACCGGATTGAACTGGATCGAACCAGGTTTGATGGACACACAAGTCCAACAATCTCCCACTTGTACATCAAAGCCAATTCCCCATACATTTTAAACCCATGCCCTCTATGTGTTTTTCAAACACTCCAGGAGACAAACCCTTTGTCATGGCATCAGACACATTTTCAGTTGTGTCCACTTTGGAGATACTCATTTTGCCCTGCTGGATAATCTCTCTGATGAGGTGATACTTCCGTTGCACGTGCTTGTTCCTCTGATGAGCCTTAGGGTCCTTAACTTGTGCAGTGGCCCCTCTGTTGTCACATAACATGGGAATAGGGCCTTTGACAAGATCAGGAACTACTCCAGAAATGTTAGGAACTTCCTAACCCAAACACCTTATTAGCCGCATCACATGATGCAAGGTGTTCTTAAAAATTGGGATCGGCTGTAGATTTCTATTTTGCACTCATCTATACAATAGCACCTCGACTCATTAAACTCGTAACGATTCACAATACCTACTATATAGCAAATGTCTGGCCTCGTACACAACATAGTGTACATAAGACTCCCTACTGCAGAGGCATAGGGAATCCTCTTCATCTCTTCAATGTCCATCTGAGACTGAGGACATTAAGATCTGGAAAGACTGGCTCCATGTCGAAAAGGAACGTTTCCCCATTTGAAGTTCTCCATGCTAAATCTGGCCAAGACTTTGTCTATATAGGTAGCCTGTAACAAGCCTAGCATCCTTTTCTGGCGATCTCTCACGAGTTTGATCCCAAGGATATAGCTAGCTTCACTAAGGTCTTTCATAAAAAACGTTGTGGATAACCACTGTTTCACTGATGAAAGGAATCCTACATCGCTACCCATCAGCAATATGTCATCTACGTATAAAATAAGAAAACATACTGCTCTCCCACTGATCTTCTTGTAAACGCATGGTTCATCCATGTTTTGATCAAAACCAAACGATTTGATTGATTGATCAAACCTGATGTTCCAGCTTCTGGAAGCCTGCTTCAGTCCATAAATGGACCTCTACAATTTACACACTTTTCTTTCCTCCTCCAAGGAAGAGAACCCCTCTGGCTATTACATGTAGATTTCTTCTTGAAGAAACCCATTCAGAAATGCGGTTTGCACATCCATCTGCCAGATCTCATAATCAAAGTGTGCGGCGATAGCCAATAAAATCCTGATGGACTTCATCATCGCCATTGGTGAAAAGGTTTCCTCATAGTCTATACCCTCTTTCTGGGTATAGCCCTTTGCCACCAGTCTCACTTTGAATCTTTTGACCTTTCCATTGGCGCCCTTCTTCCTCTTGAAGATCCATTTGCATCCAATCGGCTTAACGCCGAGTGGTGGATCAACTAGAGTTCAGACCTTGTTGGAATGCATCGAATCGATTTCAGAGCGCATTGCCTCCAGCTACTTAGTGGCATCAACATCCTTAAGAGCCTCAGAGTATGTCATCGGATCATCATCTGATTCAACCGATACCATGTGGAACTCTTCCACTGTTTCCTTTTTGGTTAGACGAGTAAGCCTGGTGGGTGGTCTAATAGTCCTCCCACTGCGTCGAGGTTCTTCAGGTGTTGGTATTTCAGCGGGTATGTCAATTGGTCTCACTTCTGGGAGTGAAGTTTCTGAGTTATCTAATAACTCTTTAATGACTATAGGTTCAGACCTCTGGGTCATCATTTCTTCCTTCAGAAATGTGACGTGTTTACTTACAACGACCTTTTGGTCAACCGGGTCATAGAAATAATAGCCTATCGTGCCTTTGGGGTAGCCTAAAAAATAGCATCTTGAAGTCCCGGATTCCAACTTGTCTGTCTGTTGCTTTCACACATGTACTATGCAACCCCATACCCTAAGATGTTGAAGACTGGGCTTGCGCCCTTTCCATAACTCAAAGGGTGCCTTGGCTATAGACTTGGATGGAACCCTATTCAAGATATAAATCGCCGTTTCTAAAGCGTACCCCTAGAAACAGAGAGGCAGCTCACTATAAGTAAGCATCATCCAGACCATATCCGATAGGGTTCGATTGCGTCATTCGGATACACCATTTTGTTGTGGTGTGCCTGGATTAGTTAGTTGACTAACTATCCCTTATGATATGAGATATTCTTTAAATTCATCCGATAGATACTCCCCTCCACGATCTGATCGTAAGGACTTGATGCGTTTATCGAGCTGTCTTTCGACCTCAGCTTGAAATTCTTTGAATTTATCAAAGGCTTTCGATTTCCTACGCATCAAGTATATATAGCCATATCTAGAGTAATCATCGGTGAATGTTATAAAGTACTCATACCCATACCTTGCTTGTATGTTTATGGGTTCACACACATCAGTGTGTATCAACTCCAACAAATCTATGGCTCTAGCACCTTTATTGCTAAAGGGTTTCTTGGTCATTTTGCCCTGAAAGCATGACTCACAGGTGAGGAATGGTTCCACCCTCAGACTCTCTAAGGGCCCATCCCTCACCAATCTACTGATTCGGTCCAAATTAATATGACCTAATCTTAGATGTCACAGGTATGTTGAGTTCACTGGAGCTGCTTTCCGTTTCAAATCAACATTTGAAACAACATTCGTTCTAATAGGGCAATCTATAAAGTACAAACCACTTTGCATATATCCGGATGCCACAAAGAATTATTAAAACGAATAATTAATTTAGAATTAAAGGAGAACTATATCCATCCAAAACAAGTTTTGAAACTGAAATAATCTTCCTCTTAAAAGAGGGTACATGGTAGCAATCCTTTAAAACTATACAAGCAAAACTAAAATTTAAAATAAAAGTCCCCATAGCCATTACTGTGGTCTCAGCTCCAGTGCCCATCCGAAGATGCACCTCATTTCTTTCCAGGTTCCTTGTCTCCTTGAACCGCTGCAAATCATTGCAAATGTGAATAGTGGAACCACTATCCATCAACCAAGAGTTGGTCAGTTCAAAAGATAAATTAGACTCATAAAGAACGTGAACATCACATGTACCTTCTTTAGCAGCCTCAATTTTATTCGGCTTTTTATCTTTCACAGTAGCCGGATAAGCGCGACAGTTCCTTTTCCAGTGACCCTCCTTCTTGCAATAGAAGCACTTGCCTTTGCCTTTATTGCCAGACTTCCCACCCTTGGGTTTCAGGGTCTTACCCTTACTTCCCTTTTTCTTCTTCTTCCCATTTGAAGAAGGCTTCACATCAGTTGCATTGACCTCAGCCTTGTCCTTTTTCAAGGAAGCTTCCGCCTCTACCAATACGTTAGCAAGCTCGGTGAGCTCCATCTCCTTATCTGACATCTTATAGGACATCTTAAAGGGTGCATAGGCAGAAGTGAGTGATGCTAAGATCACATCTATCTTGTATTGCAGACCAAAATCAGTCCCCATGGATTCCAATTTTTTAAACAGATTGATCATTTTCATTACAGGATCCATCACTGGAGTCCCCTAGGACATCTTGGAGTTGTGGATTTGACTCACCACATCAGAATGGGCGTGTGTCAACTGCCTGTTGAACAATTCAACAAGCTTATCCATTTTACCCCCAGCTATGCGTATATCCTTGACCGAGTCCAGAACTAACTTCTCCAACGATCCTAGGATATAAAGTGATGTCTTGGAATCCCTTATGAGGAAATCCTGCATCTCTTCATTTGCCTCAAAATCATTTGGGTCGGGTTGAGGAGGAACTTGTTCATCAAGAACTGTGTATAGTTCTTCTGCAGTCAGGAGCAATTTAATACTCCGGTACCAATCGATATAGTTTGTACCATTTGATTTTTATTCGCTAATGAGTGTTAACAGATTGGAATTAACGGCAGCCATTGAATAATGATCTACATATGTACAAGTAAAAACACATGCATATTAACAACATTGATAAAAAATTGAGCATACACATCAATGACCTAAAAGATGAATTGGATACCTATAACCCTTGCATGCATAACTTACCCTGTCAGGTGTCATGATACACACCATGGTAGTGTGGACTAAGCTGTCCGTCTCATGGGCTTCCAATATTTTATCACCTGGGTGTCATGCCCAGATCCTGTCGGTTGACACACACCCAAGTCATGTATTTACCTATTGCATTAGTTAGAATCATGGAATCATGAAAGATGGTCCACTGTCGCAGTGCCCTCTCACTATCCATACCCTAACGTATCTAGATAGAGGTAAATATAGATAACCATGTGATAACAAGTCTGGCAATGTCCTGTTGGCGTATGCGGGGTCATATCACACAATCTCTACATTTATCTTCAATAGGAGGCCATGAATATGTCTACTGACTTAGACTAGTCCATATCATACATGTATTATGATTAAAGAGGGATTAAGCAACTCTCACTTACAGGATAGAATAAAATAACATAATTAATCAACATTAATTAAAAGTGATTATGGGATGGCGGCATTTTTATCAGAAGCAATTAAAGAACCCTCCCAATAAAAATAAAACTAATAACTTGGGTGCATCAATCATGCCATGGATGTCAAGCCTCGATCATCTCCTCCGCCTAATCACATCTTCAAAGTAGGTGACTTGCATCTCCATAAGCTTTGAGCGCCACATGTGGATAACCATCAACATGCCCTGGGAGTCCTAGCTCCTCTAAAATTACAATGGAAACCTAGGAAAAATATTCTATACACTTTCCTTTCCATAATAAAGAAACTCCGCATGGAGAAACCAACCCACCATTTTGGGCTGCCCATGGGGTGGAGTACATTTGTTTATAAAAAAAGAAAGGGGGAGAGAGAGAAAGAGAGAGAAGCATCACATCCACCCATAATCCCAATGCATCACATACATCAAATATCCATCCATTTTATTAGAATGACATTCCCATAATCACATTATAACATAATTTCATACATGGGCATCATTAAAGCAAGTAAACCAAAACATGGATTTCTTCAATTATTGAACCACCACATCACATGTGATAACATGTATCCAAGCCCTTAAAAATTAAAATCACATTTTAATTACAAGTGGGTGGAGAGAGGGATCCCTTCACCCATCTACTTCCTCCAAAAACAAAAAATAAATTCTGTTTTGAAAAAGAAACCTTTTTTTTTTTTTATTAAAGTTGGAGGGTAAAACAGTGCGTAGCCCGCAGGCCACAGCCCCACGGGCAGCAGCACGCAAGCCATAGCCAGCAGGCCGCAGTCCGCTGGCTGCTGCCAGGACCATTCATGCGCGTAAAGGGAAGGGCAGGGAGAGAGGGGACGCGTGTGCAAAGGCTTGGTAGTGTGCGTCCCCCCCCCCCCACACATAATCATGATCATAAATTTTTTTTTAAAAAATAATATAACCATCATCCCCACTTGGATATCATGCTTTCAATAATTGGAACAATAAAACACAACCAAATCCATCATCACATGGGCTATTTGTTAAATCTAACAACCTTGTAACTACCCATGTGCACATTGGAAGGTTGTTATAACAACCATATAACCACCCATGTGCAAATTCAATCAAGAATTTGAAACTTGCATCCCACACATGATAATTACATTAAATAATTAATTATTTGATATTCATGGGTGAGAAAGGTGGCTCTAATATCACACTGTAGGTCAAACTACGGTCCAGGGATAAAACCATGGTTCCCTAGGAAAACCAATTATAAACAAATTAGGGTATTGCACGCCCTGGGTTAGCCTATGGGTACCCCATTTTAATTTTCGTGCATCCCTGTTAGGGTTTTCCCTTCCCTCATGCGTCCCATGCAATTATAGAATGCAAAAGGGACAGAGAAAATCATCTCTAATCCATCACATGGCAAGAGGGATCCATCCCATACCCGAATGCGCAGCGGAAATAAATCGATTGGGGTCTATTTCGCATCCCATGAATATTTAATAATTAATAACAGGGAGAATCAAAAGAATTGCTAACCTGGTGAGCCTCAAGTGTTGCTCCTCCAATAGACAATGGTTCTTCCTCCAATGAGCGCTCCAAGTAAACAGATTTGAACCTCCAATGGTGCTACCAAGGTTCTTCAAGCCAATCCCAAATGCTCTCTAGTTCTTTAAGCACAGATCTGGGTTTCTAAAACCCAACTCTCAATTGCAGTAGAGAGAAAGAAGAAGAAGAAGAAGAGATCACAAGAGGAAGAGAGAGACCAAAACGTAGGCAAGAGGGGGCCAAGGAGAAAATGTGGAGCACCGCCCCCTCTGCATTTTTCGATCCCCTTTTATAATGCCAGGGTTTAATTAAAAAACCCTGGATGGATTAAATTAATCCCAGTGAGAGTCTGACTCTCTCTCTCTTTGTTTGGCAGTTCTGTTTAAACTCAAAATGCTTCTAAAAGGTGAAGAAGCAAAATTTAATAGGGAATGATTTAATTAGTTACTTTATTTAAATTTATGGATAATTATAATTAGCACCATATCCATTAATTAAGTAAAGAACCAATTAATTTAGCAAATTCCAAATAACTCCCTACATGATAATAAATCATCATGTACAACCCCCCACTAATCAACATCATCATTATTGAATCTAGGGCATGTACTCATGTACTGCCAAACCCCATTCCATAGTACACATCCATATAAGAGTGTCTATGCATCTGATCGGGTCCCGCAAAACTCGATAAAACACTTTGTTCAAATAATCATATATAATCTATTATTTTATGTAAAATAGATTTTTGCAAAACCATTTCCAAAACGGCACTGGATCCAGATTCCGATCCGAACATACACAGATAATCTCAATCTTGGTGTTCCCCAATCGGGCAGTAGTGACCATGTTGAGTAACTCGTTCACTCACAAAGTGTTCACGCATTCCCAGAACACCGGCTTTGATTCACTTGAGTCTCAGTCATTGATGAACCAAAAAATGCGATCACACTTTGTAGTTACAGGTTTCCCTTAGGCAAAGGGTGTCGGTGACACATGTCTATCCCTTCCTACATCTGGCAGTAATACATGAGGGAATCGACAAAGTAGACTCTTCGCCAATACACACATCAATCATGTGAGTACTCGCATTTGTACCCTGACATCACATGTCTAGGCATACCCAATGCGACGATCATATGATAAGGGTGCCCAGCCCAAACCCTAGTCGTGACTACCATTTTAAGTAAAACTTACGGACACATAATGCTCAAAAAGTCTATATCGCATGTGATAATATTAAACTAAAATGTATAAAAGTTCAATACAAAGTAAAACCGAATTGAACCGGACCAAACCGGGTTTGATGGACACACAAGTCCAACAGAAACAAGGTTCCATTTGCCCTTGCATTTAATTCATGTAGGCAACCTAGTCTAAAGTATGAACTCAATTCATACTTGGGTTCTTAAATCGTTAAATAAACAACTCTCTAAACCCTAGATTTCCTGAAAATTCACCAATTCAGCCCCTTATAGGCTTTTTCATACTTTTAGACAGCATGACATGTTACTATCACCGTACTTTCTAAATAATACAACGATATTTCATTTTAATTTTCTTAACTGTTGCTAATTAAAATATTTATTTATGATACACTAATCCACACTAGTAGATAAGTACTAGGCCATAGCAATAAAATTTCCATTATCTTGTATCTACTCCTAGAATTAATGAATTGTAAGATGCATGAGAAAGAAACCCTCAGGAATGTAAGGAAAATTAAGAATGGATGTGTAAGTATCCAATGAAAATATCATAACATGATGAAGCCAATGAGAAGAACTTAATATGTGATATGGAGAGAGAGGCTAATTGTTGAAGTCTTCGAACATCAAGCTAGATCGCTACCAAAATAACAGCCCAAACCACCATAGAAACAACGAATGGTGGAACTACTGCTCAAGAGTTTATGTCCATACCGTCCAGCTCCCATCTAACTGCTTTCTAACTCATACAGTATAACAACACAATAGTAACATTGCAAGAGAAGCATAGAAAAGAATACAGTAGGAACTTAACTAACAATGGGCGCTCGAATGTAAGCTTTGCCAAATTATATCCAGCCTCATTAGATAGAGATAAGCCAGATCCTTTTTTGGGTCCACTGATGACTCTTGGTCCAGTTTTGGGCGTCGATTCACGTCCAGATATCAATTTTTTTTTTTTATTGTATAGTATACCGTTGGAATCGTCTTATACCAAGCACTATCCAATGGTGCAAGTGCTGGTCCAAGTTTGGTCAAAAAATGATTTTAAACTCAGCACAAGATTACGTTAATCCTAATTTGGTGCCGGGGGAATTCTTGACAAACTTTTTTTAACATTGCTTCTGCACCCTTGGCTAGCATCAAGTATTTTACATTCAAAATCAGTTGTCTGAAGTTTATTGGGGTCATGGTGGGGTTAGATTAGGTGGTTGAGTCGTTCTTGAAAAAGATACTTAGTCAATCCATGTCTGGTTGTCATCATTGTCGGGGTTTAACAAAATTAAGTATCTAA
Organism: Telopea speciosissima; assembly: GCF_018873765.1. Lineage (NCBI taxonomy): Eukaryota > Viridiplantae > Streptophyta > Magnoliopsida > Proteales > Proteaceae > Telopea > Telopea speciosissima. Next base: position 47,637,163 of record NC_057920.1, read on the forward strand.
AGCTGGCCGATCGGATCATCCCGGTCGAGGGGTGGGTCAATCAACATGTGATCAGGAGATTAAGTTGTTAAGTCGGTTGCCTATCGGTCGAGTGATAGAGCGTGAATTAGACCTTTTAAGTTCGGTTTTGGCTTATTTGGTTCATTCCAAAAAATTATAAAAGAGAGAAGCGAGAGGAAAGGAAGAGGAGAAGGAGGAGAAAGAAAAAAGGGAGCTTTTCTGTGGTGCCATCACTCCTTCTAGAAGGTGGCGGATTTCAGATTTGTTAAAGCTTCCCCTTTGCAGCTTCCCCACCAAATACTAAGGTGTGGATATTTTTAAAGGTAGAGTTACTAAGGAGAAAGTGATGCCTTTGGTAGATAAGTTCAAAGAACGGCTTTCTAGGTGGAAAGATAAGCTCCTTTCCATGGCTGGGAGGGTGGAGCTGGTTCGCTCGGTCATGCTTAGTATCCCTTTGCATAATTTCTCCATCTACTGGTGGCCTTCTTCTCTGGTTTTCTTGATGGAGAAATGGATCAAGAATTTTATTTGGTCTGGTGATATTGAGTCAAGAAAAGTTATCTCTGTGAAGTGGGATTCAGTTTGTAGGCCGAAATCAAAAGGGGGCTTGGGCATCCGTAGACTTCGGGACTTGAACATGGCCTTGCTGTGTAAATTGGCTTGGGCTATCAAGCATGAGGATTCCTTGGTGAGCAATCCTTTAAGAGCCAGATTTGTTAGTAGTGATGGGTCTCTGAGATAGCAACAACTTTCCTCTTCGATCAGGCTCGATATTAAAAAAGTCTGGAGTCTGGTTTCACAGCAGGAAAGATGGATCGTGGGAAATGGTTCTTCGGTGAATTTCTAGAACGATTGTTGGTTAGGCGGTGTTAGAGGGAATAATGATCCTTAATTTTATTCATAGTCCCAAAAGGGATATATATACATGGCATACAATTGAGTGTAAACAAGGTAACCCAATATTGGGTGATACAAAAAATGGGAAACCAATATTAGATGACTCAAATAGAACGAGTAGAATCCGTATATGAAAACCATCCAATTGTGTTACTAAAGATAGTTGGATCCATATCGCATGTGATATCACATGTGATGATAATCCAAGAAAGGCAGGTAAATACTCCAGTGATCTTTCTCTCAATAGGCGGTGAGTCGATTGCTTCAGCTTCGGGGCTGGGCCTAAATTTTTTCTTCGACAGGTCCGTGAAGATGGCTGATTTTATCTCTGATTCAACATGGTCTCTTCCTTAGGTTCATTCAAAATTTCTTGGGGATATTCTCTCGGTGATCAGGAAAATCCCCTTGCCATCTGTTCAGGATGCGGACTACTGTTATTGGGGTCTCACTCCCTCTGGTTCTTTTAGTGTTCGCTTGGCTTGGGATTCCATCAGGATTAAAAATCCTAAGGTGCCTTGGTTCGATCTGATTTGGAACAAGGCCTTACTTCCTTGGCACTCTCTTTTTACTTGGCGGTTATTGATGGGGAAAATTCCTACTGATGAAGTGGTAAGGTCGAAGGGGATCTCTGTGGTTTCACGGTGTGAGTTGTGTGGTCTCGCTTTCGAGTCATCCCTCCATCTTTTTCTGGATTGTAATTTCTCGTGTCTTGTGTGGAATCTTTTTCTAGATTTTTTTGGGGAGCAGTGGCTTGACCCTGAATCGTTTGAGGCATTGGTCCTTTGGTGGAAAAGGAAGGGTAATATTGTTCCCATGCATGATATATGGAAGGAAGGGGTGATTCTGATCCCTTATGTGTTGTGGATGGAATGCAATGGCAGGAAATTCGAGAATAAATCAAAGTTGGTGCAAGGCTGCTTTGCTTCGATTTTGGGCTCCCTCATTGAGATCGCAGAGTCCTTCAAATGCCCTATTTCCACTACTTCAGATCTGGTATGTCCTAGACAGTTGAACCTGCCCCTTCTTGCTAAGCCCCCTCAGGTGATTAGGGAAGTCCTGTGGTGTCGCCTTCCTAAGGGCTAGGTTAAACTTAATATTGATGGTTGCTCTTTAGGGAATCTGGGAAGGGCAGGTGCTGGTGGGGTGTTTAGGGATGAGCAAGCTGTTCCTGTTTCTGTGTTTTGGGTTTCTTTGGGGGTGGCCACGAATTATGTGGCTGAATTTTGGGCATTGTTTCATGGCATTCTTAAGGCTAAGGAGATGGGCATCTCACGATTATGGATTGAATGCGACTCAACCTCTGTGAATGGAGCTCTTCAGTCAGGGAAGATTCCTTGGTTTGTTAGGCAATATTGGTTTGGCCTTCAGCTATTTCTTCTGTCAATCCCATGGAAAATCTTTCATTGTTTTTGGGAGGCTAATCCAATTGCGGATTTTCTAGCTAAGAATGCGGCTTCTAGTGGTGGTTCCTTTCCCTCGGTGCTTGATATTCCTGCTGCTGTCAATGGATTCCTTCTTGAGGATGCTCTAGGGAGAGCTAGATACAGATTTTGTTAGCTTGGGGGTCTTCCCTCGTGTGTGTTTTGGGTAGAGACCTCCCTTTGGGGGCCTTACTGTGTGTTTTTTTGTATCCGTCTGGGTATGCCTGTACGTTAAATAGTTGTTTCTCTTTTTTTCTTTAATATATTCCTTGCTGACCTTTAGCAAGAAAAAAGTGTGAGGGTCATTGTACGATTGATGGGAAAGGTGATTTCAGTTAAGCTGGATTGAGGGCAAGCTTCAAAAAGGGGTTTTCGACTGAAAGAGATAAACCCGACGTTCCGTTTTAGATTTGTTAATGTTTTAGTATGGTATGTTGAGTTGTGAAGTACCCTAGTAGTGTTAGTGATGTATTGTAATGACTTAGGGTATGTGGAAAGTGATTCCTATTAAGTTCTAGGGATAAAGTAGCAAAAACCTTATTTGGGTAGCTTGATATACTTATTAGATGGGTATATTAAGGGGGCATTTTGATGTAAAAGTATAATTATAATTTTAGAAGTGTAATAGAAAATACATGAATTACAGTAAGATGGTTGATGCCTTTTATAGAAATGTTAATAGTTTTACCATTGTGATATTCTGATTTCTCTAACATGTTATTAGTTTTCACATTTAGAATGTAACAGAAATGAAACACCAACCGTTATTTAATGGTGACCCGTGAGGGCCAGTACCTATATCTTTATCCGAATTTGATGAAAATTTTATTTTTAAAAATTTATTTCCCAATACTATTAATGAAAATTGTGACACCCAATGAATCGTTGGTATTGAAGATGTAATGCTACTTTGGTTAAGTTTCTGGTGACCTTACAAAATCCATACTAATTTGCTAACAGGGGCCCTATGAGTTTGTTGGTGTGGCTCTTTCCGCTTCCTTCTTGACATCTTTTGTCTTTTAATGAACAGAATGATTTTCCTTGATTTTGGTTTCTCTCAAAGAGAGATTATATATACAGTGCAAAGAATAGAATACCTTGTTAATATAAACTAGGAAACAAATATTGGGGAGATACATAAGATATTGACTTTACATGTAAATAGGATTCTATCTATAAGAGGAAGGTTTATTATCACATGTGATAATAAACCGAGAAAGGAAAGGTATCACACGGCTAGGTCTTTCTCTCAATACATCCCCTCAAGGTGGAGAGTTGGATAACCGAATCTTCAAATTGTCTCGTAAGAATTCAAATCGCGTCGAAGCAAGTGGCTTAGTAAGAGTGTCTGCAAGCTGATGATGTGCTGAAATAAATTGAACCTGTAGTTGGCGTTTGGACACTCGATCACGTACAAAATGGAAATCGATCTCCACGTGCTTTGTGCACCCATTAAAGACCGGATTGGCGGAGAGGAAGGTAGCTCCAATATTGTCACACCATAGGATCGGTGGGCCAGCCAAGGGATAACCAAGCTCACGCATAAGGGAGTCCAGCCATATTAACTCAGTGGATGCATCTGCCAAGGCTTTGTACTTGGCTTTTGTGGAGAAGCGGGCAACAGTCCGTTGTTTACGCCAAGTCCATAATATTAAGTTTGGACCAAGAAAAATAGCAAAACCACCAATAGACTTACGATTAGCAATATCACCGGCCCAATCAACTTCAAAGAAGGCCTGAAGGGACCGATTTGGGGCACGCTCAATAACAGGACCATAGGTTTGGGTACTCTTTAGGTAGAGAAGAATACGTTTGACAAGTCGCCAATGATCCTCAGTGGGGGCATGCATAAACTGGCAAGCCCGATTGACTGCAAAACTAATAAGCGAGTGAGAGTAACATACTAAAGGGCATCGACAACATAACGGTACTGTGTGGGGTCAGACATAAGAGCACCCCCCGAATCCGAAGGCTTAACTATATTGGCCATAGCTGTCTTGATCGACTAGCAATCATCCATACTAGTCCATTGTAACAAGTCAGAAATATTGCGGGATTGAGATAAAATGATCCCACATGAATGAGAAACAACCTCAATACCTAAGAAAAAATGTAGTGGTCCAAGATCTTTAACAGAAAATGCACCAAATAGGTGTTGAAGTAGAGAGGTAATCATACCAGAGTCACTGCCCATAACCAAAATATCATCAACGTAAATAAGAGTGTAGCAAACATGACTGCATGAGTGCCGAATAAACAAAGAGGTATCTGTCTTGGAGCCATGAAAACCAAGGTGAAGAAGAAAGTCAGACAAATGAGCAAACCAAGCACGGGGTGCCTGTTTCAAACCATAAAGAGACTTATGTAATTTGCAAACATGTTGGGGATGAGCGACATCAACAAAGCCTGGAGGTTAAGTCATGTAATCCTCTTCATCCATGAAACCATGGAGAAAGGCATTACTAACATCAAGTTGTCTAACTAACCATCCTTGAGAGACAACAATAGATAAAACCAATTAAATGATAGTGGTTTTGATAACAGGGCTGAAAGTTTCACCATAAACAATCTCATGTTGTTGGTGGAACCCCTTTGCTACTAAACGCGCTTTGTAGCACTCAAGAGACGCATCAGCCTTCCTTTTGATACAGTATATGCCCATTTGCAACCAATAATATTCATCTTGGGTGACTTAGGCACAAGAGACCAAGTCCCGTTTTGAGGTAAAGCAATAAATTCTTCTGTCAATGCAACCCGCCATTCTGGTATTTTATTTACCTACGAAAAATAAGTTGGTTCAGTAGCAACAGTAATGGCATTAAGAGCATGAGGCCTGCATCGTAGCTGCATGGGATGGTGGGAAGAAGCTTGGGACGGTTGGGGGGGCTACAGGTGGGGTGGTGGTGGAAGGTGGATAAAGTTCATGTAGAGGGCAGGTTCTAAAGGGTGGTGAGTCAAGGGAAGGGACAGGGATGGACGGTGATGCTTGGACCATGGGTGTTGGGTTGGGTGAGGGGACGGTGTTGGTGTCCTTTAGTGGTGGTATTGACGGCTGCAATGCTGGTAAGGGCGTGGGCATGGGAATGGGGGGAGAAGGAATACGGATGGGGGCAGAAGCCCACGGTGAGGGCAGTGCAGGGGAAGAGGGGATCCTAAAATGGAAATAGAAAGAGGAAAGGACCCCTCATCAAAGCAAACATGTCGTGCAATGACAATTCAATTGGTACTAAGGTTTAGACAATGATATCCAACATGAGATGGACTGTAGCCTAGGTACATGCATGATGATGATAGATAATCCATTTTATGCCGATTGTAGGGACGTAAATAAGGAAAACAAAGGCAGCCAAAAACCTTAAGAAGGGAATAATCCGGGTGACGATGAAAAACAAGTTGAAAGGGAGAGACTCCAAGAGAGACCGTAAAAGGCTTGCGATTAATTAAATAAATGGTCATTTCAAAAGCAAAGCGCCAATAAATTTGAGGAACCGACCTATGAGCAAGAAGAGAGAGACCCGTCTCAACAATATGTCTATGATGAGGTTAAACGGAACCATGCTGCTCATAGGTATGGGAGGCAGAAATGTGATGAGAGATTCCCAATTTAGAAAAATAAGTAGGTAAAGAACGATATTCACCACCCCAATCGGTTTGTACAAACTTAATTTTACGATAAAAAAGATGTTCAACAACAACTTGAAATTTAAGAAACACATAAAAAACATCAGATTTACGAACCAGTGGATAAAACCAAATATACTTAGTGTTATCATCCACAAAAATTAAATAAAAACGATGTCCATCAATAGAAGCAGTAGGGGAAGGACCCAAAACATCAATATGAATAAGTTCCAAGGGAAATAAACTCCTATTATGAGTTGCAGGTAAAGACAAACGATTGGCTTTGCCCATTTGACAAGCCTTACAAATACCACTAAGACGAGGCGAATGACATGGTAAATTGTTAATTTTATGCATATGACGAAGAAGACGCTCATGCAGGTGTCCTAGGCGATGATGCCAAACATCAAGAGATGTAGGAACAATAGTGTGAGCATATGGAGAAGAAGGGGGATGAAGCTCATAGAGGACCCCATTACTCGGACTGGAGAGAAGAGTGGACTTGGTTACCTGATCCTCCACAAGAAAATGAGATAGGTGAAACTTAAAGAAAACATTATTATCATGTGTAAATATTTGAACGGAAAGAAGAGATTTAGACATAGAAGGAACATGTAAATGAAATGAACATAAAGAGTTAAAAGGAATAGAGGAAGAACCAACGCGACTAATGGGTAAATCCTTACCATTACCAACAAGCAATTGATCAATACCAGTGTAATCATCATAGTGAGAGAGGGACTGAAGGTCAGGGGTTACATGGTGAGAGGCACCAGTGTCAGGGTACCATAGGAGTGGTGGAGAAGGGTATGGATTAGGTAAGAGTGGCGGATTGGGGTGAGAAGGGACATTGGTGTTATAGGCATGATAGGTTGGGTAGGTAAAGTGTGTTGCCGGTGAAAGGGAGTTGGGAGGATGAGGGAAGTATTTGGAATAGGAAAACTTGGTTGGGAATAGTAGTAGCAGCGATCGGTTGAGTGATTTGTACACCGGCAAATAGAACACCAGAAGCGGCCAGGTTGTTGATTGGAGAAGCCACGACCTCTACCACCATGGCCCCTACCCCCACGACCCCCACGGCCACCCCGATTAGGAGAGGGAGCACCATTTGGATTAGGAGAGGAGGAGCGTTGAGCAGTGTTGGCAGAAGGGGAAGCGCCCGAAGAAGTAGCATCAGTGATTGTCAATTTGTTCAGGGACGTTCCATGAAGGAACTCATGGCTCAACAACATAGCATGGAGATCATCATAGGAGCTTGGGTCAGTCCTCGTTAAAAGAGAGGAGACCATGTCGGGGAAGTCAGTCTTTAAACCATGGTAGATGTGAAGGTTGAGCCGCTTAGGCGGATAATGTGTTCAGCAGGATTTAATTCGACAGCAATGGTCTTTGCAAATTGCAGAAATAGTGAGACAGACTCATCCGGCTTCTATTGAAGTTGTTGTAAGGCCATGGTGAGTAACATGATATGGCTCTTAGAAGGCGAAGAGAAGGTTGTGGAAAGGGTTTGCCATATTTCTAGACTTGTGCGGTTGCCAAGAATAAGAGGGAAAACCTCCTCAGAGAGGGAGGGAATGAGCAAATTGCAAATTAGAAAGTCTTGACGATGCTAGGCAGCAGTGGCAACAGGGTCGGTTGGACATGAAGTGGTGCCATCAAGATGACCAAACAGATTTCACCCAACTAGAAAGGGCTCGATTTGGGTTTGCTAGAAAAGATAGTTATTGGGCATGAGCTTAATTGAGATATAATGATGGGCTTGGTGGAGAGAGGGGGAGGCACTCACATCAAGAGGAGAAGGAGTACCAGCCTCGACATTGGAGGTGGCTGAAGCTTGTTCATCCCCCATTAGGAAAGAAGAAGAAGAAGAATAGAAAACAAAAAAAAAAAAGGGAATAGTTTCTCGGTGGAGCTATGTGGCTCTGTATACCATAATGAACGGAATGATTTTCCATGATTTTGGTTTCTCTCAAAGAGAGATTATATATACAATGCAAAGAATAGAATCCCTAGTTAATCTAAACTAGGAAACAAATATTGGGGAGATACATAAGATATTGATTTTACATGTAAAATAGGATTCTATCTATAAGAGGAAGGTTTATTATCACATGTGATAATAAACCGAGAAAGGAAAGGCATCCCACGACTAGCTCTTTCTCTCAATATCTTTGATGTTGCTTGTTCTTTTGATTAAGATATTTAACCTTTATAAAATGTGATACCATGAACAAAAGGTACATGTGATACCTCAGAAACCATTCGATTAAGCGTTTGGTTCAGTGAATTATCAAATTGATGAACCCAAAATCACCCTGACCAATCAAGGACTGCCACATGTCCTAACCCAAGAAAGAGGGCCAGCTCAGGACCAGAACCAAGTAGGCAAACCCAGGACAGAGTCGACCCAAGCCAGACCTGGATGCGGACCGCATGACCCCGGGTGTCGATCAATACTGGGCGCGGACCGTCCCTGGGCGAGGACTATCTCGGCGCGGACTATGGGGCGCGGAACTATCTGGGCATGGACTGCCTTGGGCGCAGACCCGGCATGGTTGAAGACCTCGAGCATGTCATCCCCGGGCACAGTCTCCCTCAAACACGGTAGCAACCACCACCATCAACAAGACACAAACCGTATCAACAAGGACTCTAGGCCACCGCCTATCAAGTCATGTAGTCTGAACAGACTCATGCACCAGGAACCTCATCTACCACGTAGATAGGTCTATCCATCAAGGATACCAAGTCTATCAAGGACACTGCGTCTCTCAGGAAGACGACTACCAAGTCTACCATGACACTACGTCTCTCAGGAAGACGACTACCAAGTCTAACATGACACTACGTCTCTCAGGAAGATGACTACGAAGTCTATCATGACACCACGTTTCACGGGAAGACAACCAGTCAAGGATGAGCCCTGCTACTCAGGGACTCTATCACCTACGACAGACACTCTACATCAACTGGGACTCTCCACACCGCCATGCTCTACTATAAAAGGCAAGGTACTCAGCCCCATCAGGGGACATCTTAACTCATATTGAATACTACTATTCATCTATTTGCTCAGAGAGATCTAACTTAGGCATCGGAGAGTCCTAGGCCGGAACCACACCGGTTCTCCTTTGTCACCCAGGGTCTTTTGTAGGTTACGACACTCGAAGGACCATTGAGCGATTTCTTGACGCAACAGATTGGTGCCGTCTGTGGGAACGATGCTAGCCATTACCTTAATAGCTTGTTTCCATAACTACTCATATCGTGGCACCACGAGCCAAGAAGACCTCTCCCTCCACCAATAATGCCCCGAGAGAGGGGAATGGATCACCTCCTCTAGAGAGCTCATGTCGCAGAGTCAATAACCAGGACCCTGTCTCTCTAGAGAGGGAGATCCCAGATGATGATCAAGTTGCAGTGGTCGAACCCAGCAACGAAGTGGTGGTGGAGGTAGTACCTGACCCCAATGCCCCAGCAACTATAGGTCAGATCAATGACCTACAGCGACAGATCCTTGAGGATCAACGACTCTTCAGTGACTACCTGAGGCAACGTGCAACATCACATCGTCGCAGGATGGACCCTCAACGTGAACAGAGCCCTAGGAGGACCCCTCCCAGGGGTGATAGATCAGAGAGGCACACCAGGTAGCGGGGAGAGCCTTCCCAACCTAGGAGGAGATCGGCGGATCCTCCAGCACGGTCGAATCAGGGGAGAATACCATCACACTGATTCATGGTACCTAACCCTGAAGGGTCCATCTGGAGGTCGGTGTTTGATGGTCAACTAGGAGGAAGCTATGCGCCAGAGCAAAGCCAGACTTACCATGAAGCAAGCCTCTCGTGATCAAGATAAGATTCATCATGACGTGACCCTTCACCATCTCGTCAACAGTTGAGACAGGAGGGGACTTTTGGGAGAGGACGTGAATGAGCTCGTAGAGAATGACCAGTCAGACGCGAAGGACAAACATGGGATGAAGAGCTAGACAAGAGACTCCGAGAGTTGGACGAGAAGCTAAAAGGGTTGAAGAAGCAGACCAAGGGTGAGACACACTCAATCCCTGGACAACACCCCTTCCCGGAAGAGATCATGTCAGCCTCACTACCAACCAGGTTCAAGTTACCTACCTTTGAACTCTACAGTGGTACCACCGACCCTAATGACCACATCAACTATTTCAATGGCATGATGACGCTATATAGTGGATTGGACGTGGTATCCTATTGAGCATTCCTTGCATCCCTCAAGGGTGCGGCGACCTCATGGTTCTCCTAATTGCGACCGCAGTGGATTAGGTCGTTTGCAGAGCTATGCGAATAGTTTGTGAGCCGCTTCAAGAGCAGTGTCAAGTAAAAGAAGACCACGGTCAATCTACTGAACATGATACAAAATCCTAGGGAGTCCCTCAGGGAGTATGTTAGCAGGTTCACCAAGGAGTCCTTAGAAGTCAGAGACCTAGACGATCAGACCTAGCATGCCGCCTTGGCAGGGGGCATCCGAGACATGGAGTTGAACAAGGACCTAGCACGTTATGAGACCAGGACTATGAAGGAGCTCCTGGAGCGATGCAATGAGTTCGCCAACATGGCCAAGATAATACAAGCTCGGAAGAAGGCAATTGAAGCCAAGCCACAGGACAGCAAGAGGTCAGCACCAGATGACCGTAAAGAGAGTAAGAGGTCAAGGAATGAGCGTCGACAAGAGAAGGACGATCGCCTAATAGGAAGAAGTGACCGTTGCCCAGAGAGGAGTGAGAGAGCAGGCAGTCCAGAGTTCATACCACTAAACACCACTAGGTCCCAAATCCTTATGCAGATCCAGGACCATGACCTAATTCGATGGCCATGACCCATGCTAGCAGGACCTGAGAAGCGCAATCCGAACAAGTATTGTCTCTTCCACAAGGACTATGGGCATGACATGGAAGACTGCTACCAACGGAAGAGGGAGATAGAAGGCCTTGTGAAAGCAGGGACTTTGAACAAGTATGGGAAGGGGAGACGCGATGGCCGTTCAAGCCAGGGAGATCAAGGACGTGATCGAGAAATAGAACCAAGGAGGGAAGAAAGAAGAGCGGACCATGATAGGGAGAGAGACCGCACTGATGAAAGAAGAGATGTAGCAGAGTCCAGTAGCACCAAGGGAACCCCCATCCTCACCATACTTGGAGGATCGGGGCAAGAATCAACCAGAAAGTCCAAAGCCCATGCCAAGTTCGTGGGAGTAACAGAGAAGCTAAGTAAGATAGCAAAGACCGAGACAGTGATCTCCTTCTCGGATGATGACTTGGAAGGTGTGAGCTTACCACATGAGGACGCCCTAGTAGTACAGGTAGAGATAGCCAACCGACCCGTGCACAGGGTGCTAATAGACATAGGGGCATCCGTGGATGTACTCTCACTAGAAGCCTACCGTAAGTTCGGATTCAGAGACGATCAACTCAAGCCAAAACCCACCTACCTCCATGGATTCTCGGGTGCCACAGCCTCCATCAGAGGCACCATAGAGCTACCCATCACCTTTGGAGAGCACCCTCGATAGGTGACCATCATGGTAAACTTCATGGTCGTCAGGTCCGTGGTGTCGTTCAATGGCCTCCTAGGGCGACCTTCCCTGATAGCCCTTAGAGGTGTGGTGTCTCCCCTCCACCTGAAGATGAAGTTTCCCACTGACAACGGAGTAGAGGAAGTTCGAGGTGATCAGAAGAAGGTCAGAGACTGCTATGCCACCTTCGTGAAGAAGAACAATGGCAACACACGGGGGATGGCACTATGCATAGAGAACCTGGTCAGTGACCAGAGAGATGAACGGACAGAAAAGAGAGGAAGACCGATGGAGGACCTCATCCCCTGGCTACTCTACAAAGACGACCCTTCCAAGGTCTTACAGGTTGGCTCATTATTGAGCGATGAGAAGAAAGAAGAACTGCAGACATGCTAGGCATACCCAGATCCATAGCAGAGCACAGATTGCATGTAGACCTAACCAGGAAGTCCAGCAGAAGAGAAGAAATTTTTCCCTCGACCAACAGGCAGCCATCAAGGAAGAGGTCGAGAAGTTGAGTTGAGTAGGGTTCATCAGAGAAGAGAAGTTCCCTACCTGGCTCGCGAACGTGGTCATGGTACCCAAGCCTAATGGGAAGTGGAGACTATGCGTCTACTACACTGACTTGAACAAGGTGTGCCCAAAAGACGAGTACCCAATACCCAGGATTGATCTGTTGATCGACGCCACCGCCGGACATGAGATGCTAAGTTTTATGGACGCCTATTCTAGATTCAATCAGATCCTTATGCATGAGGATGACGAGTCTTACATAGCCTTCTGAACGGACAAGGAGAACTAATGCTATCATGTCATGCCGTTCAGATTGAAGAATGCAGGGGCCACCTACTAGAGGATGGTCAACAAGATGTTCGAGGAATAGATTAGGCATAACATGGAGGTATATGTAGATGACATGCTCGTGAAAAGTGTCCAAGCCCACCAACACTTGATCGACCTGGAAGAATTGTTCATCGTGCTGAGCAGGAACCAGATGAAGCTAAACCCTGCGAAGTGCGCCTTCGGAGTGACGTCAGGAAAATTCCTGGGGTTCATGGTCTTAGTACGGGGAATAGAAGCCAACCCATCCAAGATCAAGGCCATCCAAGAGATGGCACCACCTCGAACAGTTAGAGAAATACAGAGATTGAATGGAAGGATCGCTGCCCTCTCAACGTTTGTGTCACGGTCGGGAGACAAGTGCCTGCCATTCTTCAAGATGTTGAAGAACCTCCAAATTCCTAAAGACTTTGCATGGACAAAGGAGTGCCAAAAAGCATTTGAAGAGCTGAAGGTGTACCTCGAGAATCCACCATTACTTGGGCACCCAGAACCCAACGAAGAGTTGCAGATCTACTTGGCTGCGACACCCGTCCCATTGAGCGCAGTGCTACTAAAAGAAGAGGGTAAGATACAGAGACCCATCTATTATGTTAGCCATGTCTTAATTGATGCAGAGACCGGGTACACAAGGATTGAGAAGGTAGCATATGCATTGGTGATCGTGGCTAGGAAGCTCAGACCTTACTTCCAAGCCCATACCATCACAGTCCTCACCAACTTACCATTGAAGAAGGTACTGCACAAGCCAGACATCTCCGGACGATTGATCGCCTGGGTGGTTGAATTGACAAACACAACATCAGGTACCAACCCAGGACAGCCATTAAAGGCCAAGCCCAAGCGGACTTCATCGCTGAATGCACCCTACCTAAGATTGAGGTAGAAGCAGAGGAACCAGAGGACCAAGACTGAGGATCATGGGAGATGTTCGTGGATGGTTCAAGTAATGCCACAGGAAGCGGAGCTGGTTTCATACTCACAAGCCCCGAAGGATTTTGAATCCAGTATGCTCTCCGGTTTGCCTTCCCAGCATCCAATAATGAAGATGAGTACGAGGCACTACTCGCTGGACTCTGGGTGGCCAAAGCCATTTAAGTCACACACCTATCCATCCGGAGTGATTCCTAGCTTGTGGTGAACCAGGTGAATGGAGAGTACGAAGCCAAAGTCGATCGAATGGCGTCATACCTAGCACGTGCTCGAGAGCTGATCGGAGAGTTCGTGAAGTTTGAGATGGTTCAGGTTCCCAGGATCGAGAATGCCACTGCCGACGCACTGTCCAGGCTAGCCAATAATGAACTTAGAAACCTGGCTAGTGCAGTGTACGTGAAAATATTGCATGAACCAACATACCAGGAGAAGTAAGTCAATGAAATCGAGGTGGGGCCTAGCTGGATGGACCCTATACTCAACTACCTATAGAACGATGTCTTACCAGAAGACAAGGTCGAAGTAAGGAAGATCAGGATGCGAAACTGCAAAGTACACCATCCTGGATGGAGTACTGTACAAGAGGGGGGCCACAGCACCACTGCTTCGGTGCCTAGGACCCAAAGGAGTCCAATATGCCCTGGCAGAGGCACATGAGGGGATCTATGGAAGCCACATAGGAGGACGGAATCTAGCCTATAAAATCCTCCGATAAGGACTCTACTGGCCGAGAATGCAAGAAGAAGCAATACAATACGTCAAGGCTTGCAAGCAATATCAATTATTCGCCCCAGTATCCCATCTACCCGCCACAAAACTGACATCGATCCTCAACCCTATTCCCTTGGCCATGTGGGGGGTAGACATCTTGGGAGAGTTCATGGCAGCATCAGGCAACCGTAAGTACTTGGTGGTCGCCATCGACTACTTCACCAAGTGGGTAGAGGCCAAACCATTGGCCAAGATCACAGAGAATGAGATGGAGAAGTTCGTCCATGATGACATCATCTACAGGTTCGATGTGCTAAAAATCATAGTCTCCGACAATGGAAAGCAATTCAAGAACCCCAAGTTCAGAGCTTTCTGCCAAAGCTACAACATTGACTATCGGCCTGTTTCGGTAGCATACCCACAGGCCAATGTTCAGGCGGAGGTAACAAACCAAACCCTACTGGATGGAATAAAGAAAAGACTGGAAGGAGCCAAAGAGAAGTTGGTCGAAGAACTACTAAATGTCCTATGGGCATACTGTACCACAGTAAAAACACCCACAGAGTACTATACTTCAATGAAAGGACATACACAGATGGACTGCGAGCAAGCCTGGACTTCCTAGATGAGGTACGAGAGAAGGCACTACTGAGAAACGTGGCATACCAGCAGCGCACAGCCAAGTACTACAATACCAAAGTATGAGAACGATTATTCCACCAGGGGGACCTAGTCTTAAGAAGGGCAAGTGCATCGCAGCCACGAAAGGAAGGGAAGCTATCAACAAACTGGGAAGGACCTTACATAGTTTCCAAGCAGATACATCCAGGGACATACCGCTTGAAAACTCAAGGGGCAAGAAGGTAGACCATACCTGGAACTCAGAACACCTGAAGAAGTTCTATCAGTAGTAGTAGCAGTAGCAGTAAATGGCAGTACTGTTTCAAGGATAATTTGAAAAATTTCTCATTTAAAGTAGAGAGTTGGTTTCGGAATACTCGTCTTCTACTACTCAAGTCGAATCACTGCCATCACACTAAGGCATTATGCCACCAAGGTCCGTAGACCGCCAAGACGTAACATCACTAAGGACTACAGACCACTGGGGGTTGCAAAGGTAAGAGAACCATCAAAGCAACAAAGATCACATATATGCAACATCCACATCGAAGAAGGTAAAAATTCAAGTATATACAATCCAAAAAGAGATCACAATCCAAAGTTTAAGATCCGAAAAGTTCAACATCTAAGAACACCTATATACTCAAGGGGCATCTGATGGAGGAGCGACATCCGACATCGCAGGGGTCATCATATCGGCCTCGGCTGAATGAGCAACACTCTCCTCTGGCAAGACCACACCCTCCTTGGCCACCACAACACCATCCTCAGGAGAAGCATGAACCACAACAGCAATCATGGGAAAAAGCATGGTGACCTTCGAGAACTCTGAGAAATTATAGTCGGGGGTCTTCTCCAGAACGCGGACCACCAAGTCTCGGATGCCTGCATCATATATCTCCTGGTTATACTTATAGAAGTACGCAATGATCTCAGGAGACTACTGATAAGTTGCCACTGCTCGCTCCCCAGCCTCAGACACCTCAGCCTCATGACTCTACCTCAAAGCGCGAAGCTCCTCCTCCAAGGCACGAACTCTAGATGAGCTCTCGCGATAGACGCTACCTTGAGCTCCTCAGCCATACTCCTTTCATGTGCCACGGCCTCCTCCCAGGCAACCTTATGCCCCTGAAGCTCCTTCTCCAGGCCCCGCAATTTATGGTTCAGCTGAATCTCGTGAAAATCATGACTCTCCAGGCGAAGCACAGCCTCCGTGACACGATGTTGGACCTGCAACCAACACAGACACTAAGGAACATCCCAAGTACAAGAGAAATAGTAACACAAAAGGAATGAGAAGAATGACTCACAGAAGCCATATCCTGATAGAGGGTCTGCAATAGGAAGGCATCGCTAAACCCCTATACGACGGAGCGCTCAGTAGGAAACCTCCTCCCCAGCACTAGCAACAGAGGAAGGCAAAGAGGAAGAAGTATCCGCGGGGGAAGACGACCCCGAAGAAGACTCCTCAGCGGATCCAACCACGACAGTAGTCGGATCAGAGTCATTAGATGATGACATGGACAAACAATGGAGCAGACTAGCCACTTACTCAGAAAGGCGATCTCCCAAAACCAAGCAACCGATAAGAAGAGAGGGATGCCAACTTGCAACCACCAATGCAGAACCAATCAAAAAAAAAAAAAAAAAGGAGAGAAAGGAAGAGAAAATGAAGACGACACGTACCAGACACAGCCAAGGCATGGTCACGGGCGCCGATCCAGTACTGGCCCAAATTGAGCTCAGTAAATAGGTGCAGACCACAGACCGGCACAGGCGCCGATCGAGCGCTATATATAGATGCGGACCTCAAGAGGGAGGCCAATTGAAGCAGGGGTACGGACCTCAAGAGGAGCATGGATCGCTAGGAGGGGCGCCAATTGAAGCAGGGACGCGAACCTCAAGAGGGGCGCGGACCTCAAGAAGGGCGCAGATTGCCAAGAGGGGTGCCAATTGAAGCAAAGGGGCGGACCTCAAGAGGGGCGCGGATGGCCAAGAGGGGTGCCGATTGAAGCAGCAGGCGTGAATCCGAGTCGGGCACAGACCGCAGATGGGCACTGATCAAGCGATAGGCGTGGATCTGGATGGGCGTTGATCGAACTAGACATGAGCCGGGCACAGACCGCGGATGGGCACTGATCAAGCGATAGGCGTGGATCTGGATGGGCGTTGATCGAACTAGACATGAGCCGGGCACAGACCGCGGATGGGCACGGATCAAGCGATAGGCGTGGATCTGGACGGGCGTTGATCGAACTAGACATGAGCCGGGCGAGTCAATTTTGAACAACAGGCGAGCGTGGACCAAGGCAAACTAGGCACACGAATGCAAGCACAAGGTAAAGACGTAGCACAATGGGCAAGACACAGGTCAAGCACCAAGCCACACACCCCAAAGCAAGCCAAGTTCCAAGGCAAGGCTAGTAGCCAAGAAGTGTCAAGCAAGCAAGTGGAGGACACTACTGTTCATTGCAACCCAGGAACAAACACATGGGGGCACAATCAATAGCAATCAAACTCAAAGCCCAAGCAAAAGTAGAAGATGAAGAAAGCAAAAAAGTGAAAAGGGAGAATGAGACAAGAGCATGACCAAGGACTCTAGGCCACCGCCTATCAAGTCATGTAGTCTGAACGGACTCATGCACCAGGAACCTCATCTATCACGTAGATAGGTCTATCCATCAAGGATACCAAGTCTATCAAGGACATTGCATCTCTCAGGAGGATGACTACCAAGTCTACCATGACACTACGTTTCTCAGGAAGACGACTACCAAGTCTATCATGACACTACGTCTCTCAGGAAGACGACTACCAAGTCTATCGTGACACCACGTTTCATGGGAAGACAACTAGTCAACGATGAGCCCTGCTACTCAGGGACTCTATCACCTATGACGGACACTCTACATCAACTGGGACTCTCTACACTGCCATGCT
Organism: Telopea speciosissima; assembly: GCF_018873765.1. NCBI lineage: Eukaryota > Viridiplantae > Streptophyta > Magnoliopsida > Proteales > Proteaceae > Telopea > Telopea speciosissima. The sequence continues at coordinate 47,654,694 of NC_057920.1, forward strand.
CTACTATAAAAGGCAAGGTACTCAGCCCCATCAGGGGACATCTTAACTCATATTGAATACTACTATTCATCTATTTACTCAGAGAGATCTTACTTAGGCATCGGAGAGTCCTAGGCCAGAACCACACCGGTTCTCCTTTGTCACCCAGGGTCTTTTGCAGGTTACGGCACTCGAAGGACCGCTGAGCGATTTTTTGACGCAACACAAATAATAACAATAAATCAACAATAACTTGATTGGCATGATTATCCTTGCTTCTTCTGTGTAAACTCTTTAAACCGCTCTTTCTTCCTTCTCTTTCACTTTTTTTAATCAATTATTCCCGGGTTTTGGTTAGGGGAATAGTCCTAGACCTCCTGGTTCAGTTCTTCATTCCGAGATTTTGGTTGGCTTTTGGAGGAGGAGGCTGCAAGGGTTTTGTTCGCAGCTTCCTTACATTTGAATCTACAAAACAAACAAACCATAGTCAACCTAACAATTCCTATCAAGCAAGTTCATAGGCTGAAGCATATACAGTTTTCCCGTCAAATTCTATTTTCCTTTTTTTTTTTTTTTCTCTCTTTTTCAAATTTGAAAGTTTCTATAAGAAATTAGAACAAACAAGCCACGGAAAACATTTCCATAGACTGAAATTTTTCATACTTTAGCTATGACGATGAGTTGATTAGTTGGCTAGCTAGATGATTAGTGATTGAAAAGCACCAAATCCATAAAATTAGGGCTTTTGGATGGTGAACACAAGGACATTAAGGTTGAGATTTGTAATTTGAAAACTGATTCTAAGGCTAAAATATTTTGGACATCCAAACGTAGACTAGATTATAACTACTCATAATTCATACCTGAATAAACCATTCCAAACTGCATCTGCATGAAGAAGATGACACAGAAAAGACCTACCAGAATGAGGCAATGAGAAAAGGAAGATCTATCCATAGTCTCTACTATGCCAAGGACATACACATCTCTCCTCCTAGAGCTTTTCAGGTACTTATAGTGAATATCCTGCCTAGAATTAGATAGTGACTCGTCTCCTGGCCCTGCCCTTACCAAAAATTAGGCAAAAAATAAATTGAGCTACTATCATGCTTCCCACTACCTCTACTGATATTAAATTCATATGTCAATAACTCAGGACAACCGATGTGTAGATGGGAGCACTTGCACTTCTCTCTAACCATTGAATAAGATATTATGTGATCCAAAAAATATATTTTGTATTTTGTAATGTGAATGGTCCAAAAATTTCTATGTAAAATTAAGGTATTTTAGGCGGTTCATGTTTGTCTTGACATGCCACCTTATTTTTTTCCCAGGGAGAGTGATCTAGCAAAAGTAAAAAAGTCAATCATACACATCCCCTTGACTTTTTTTTTTTTATTGTTTTTTAAATGAAGCGACACTTCATTAGATAGCATACTAAAAGGATTGCACTATTAAATTTGTTTATAAATCGAAAGAAGCGCCAAAATACTTTTTAATGATTTACCTTGTTTTGGTCTCTTTGAAGTGTTGTTGAGCCCATGAACTTACCCATGTTGTTCTATGAAAGGAAAGAAGTGGGATATATATTTAGTCCCACATTAGTTTTGGAGGAGAGTGAAGTTACGCTTATATAACATAATGGGAACTAAATAACTGGGTTCCATGAAAGAAAAGTTCACTGTACTCTCGTCGAGGGGAAGGGGGGGGGGGGGTTGGGGTTTATTTTCACATACGCGTACCGAGCCAGACCATGACATGGCGAGGCAAGTTGCTAATGTGTATGAACTCCCTTTTGTTGGCGGCCCAACTTTGTCAGAAAATGCATTTACCAACCATTATGGTATATGTACTAATTCGGTGGCAAAAACGAGAGCCCTTAGGGATGGTCTTCAGTTGTGTGCGGACTTGGGTGTTTTCGATTTTCAGGTTAATTCAGACTCGACCACAATTGTGAACTTTGTTTTACAAAGGGCTTGTAACTCTTGTAATTGTTGCTATTATTTCCAGGAAGTCCTCTCGCTATGCGATTTGATTGGGTAAATATCTCTTTCGCATTTCAAGAAAGTAACCGAGCGGTGGACTGGCTTGCTAATTTGGTCTATGGATGTACTGGTAATACTTTTTTTCTTGCATGTCAGATTATTCCTAGGTAGCTTAGTTGTATTATTCAGGAGGATAAAGCTGATCTCCCAATTTTTTATTTTAATGTTGGGTGTGTGTCATTTCAGTCTGGGGTAAGGTGGGTAAAGTCCCCCCAATTTATTATTTATGTCAATCACTTTTTAATAATAATTTATGGGCAAGCCTAGGTCCCAGGTAATATTCGGGTTAAAAAAAAAAGATGTTTGGTGTGTTGCTCCAGATGTCAAATAGAGAGTAAATTGGGTTTGTCAAAAAACTTTACCGTTTGACATTTATTCGATGTTTAGTGAGGTTTCACCAACATTAGATGAGTGCCATCCACTGAGTTAACGATTTTGTGTATTGTGTTGTCCCGAATGCAGCGTCAACAATTTTATGTTGCACGTTGTCCAGAATGCACCGGACTTCATTAAAATCTATTTTTCTATGTCTTCTCTCTTGAACATCGAGACACAATTTGGACCCCTTTTGGACAAGTGTTTCCAAGGGGATCTCTCCTCTATAATAGTGGATGTTGTTGCAACTTAAGGACATTATTCAAAAAGTGTTCTACTCTCTCACTCTCTCTCTCTTTGTGTGTGTGTGTATGTGTGTGTTTTGCCTTCTGATGTTTCGTGTTGAGAAGTATTCCGAGTTTCATTACTCTTAATAATGATGTATGACATAGCTAGGTGTTATGAGGGTTGGGGATTTCTATTTTGAGTTCTTAGTATCATAGTAATGGGCATACCCTTGGCATCCAAATGCCATTGTTGCAGGGACCCAAGGAGGGACACAGCAACTCACTGCCTGAAAGCGGGAAGGACTGCATCTAAGCTATGGTTTTATTTTTCTAAATTATTTGATGTGGAGTTGATTCAGTCCCAAGAGGTGAGCAGCCGAGTTTTAGTGTGGCAGAGTTTAGCTAGCTTTAAAAGCCTGGGTGGAGTCATAACTGGAATTTTACCTTCCCTGATTGTTTGGGAACTTTGGCGGGAAAGGAATAATAGAAGACATTGTGAGGCTGCTCGCACTGCTGGTACTATTATTGGAAAAATAAAGATTGGGTGAGAGATATGCCATATCCTACTAAGTTTAAGCACGTGGCCACTTTAAGAGAATGTTTACTATTTGATTGCTTGGGTGTTAAGGCTACGCCTCTAAAGTGGAAAACCCCCATTCCAATTTATTGGTGCTTGCCTTTTGTCTCTGTCAGACTAAATGTGGATGGCGCATGCAAAGATAATCCTGGATTAGGCGGTGGAGGAAGGGTTATTAGAAATCAAGAGGAGTCATTTTGGTGGCTTTCTCCAACTTCTATGGGGAATGCACTAATTCAATAGCTAAATTAAGAGCCTTGCGGGATGGGTTGAAATTGTGCTCAGACCTAGGCTTTACGGAATTTTTGGTTAACTGAGACTCAACTACGATAGTAGAATGGTTAAACAGAGAAAGTTTAGTATCTGGAAGGGGTGGTATTGGTTCCAGGAGATTATGATGCTATGTAATTCTTCTCGGCCATCTATCACTTTTGCATTTAGGGAAAGTAATCAAGTGGCGGATTGGCTTGCAAAGTTAGCATGTGAAACAATTTCTAATAAGGTTTTCCATTTTGGAGAGGATCTCCTAGGGGAGCTCCGACAAATTTTATGGGAAGACAAAACTGGTTTACCAGTTCTAAGGAAGTAGTTTTTTCATTACCGTTTGTTTTTCTTCTTTGATTTTCTGATGTAAGGGCTTCGGGTTTTTTGAGTGTTTGAGAGAATTGTCTCCATTGGGTTTGGGTAAGGTGGCTATGTCCCCCCTAGTATTGACTCTTATTTTCACTTTCATCAATAAAATTCTAGGGGCCTCCCCAGATCCCAGATAATATTCGGGGTAAAAAAAAATAATGGGCTGTTGGATATTTACTCAATAAGTGTTTGATATATTGTCTAGTACACACCTAGATTTGGGGTTGTGGGTATTGTACTTGTTTGTGTAACTTGGACATAGTAAAGGTGTCAAACGTGCATTATGGTAATGTCATATTGTGGGAGTGCAATGTATGGAGCATCAAAAGGTTGAAGAACCCCTAGTTATGTTGGAGATTGGGTATTGGTGATTGTGGAGTTCATTGAACTAGGAAGCACACTTGTGGTGGCAACTACGCATCTCCGGAAATTTCTTGGTAGAAGGATTACTCCGGGAATGTAATCAACTCTTGCATTTCGTTATTTTTTTGTTATATGTTACATGTATGCAAAGTGTTTGTGAAAATTCCCATGCAAGTGCTTGTATGTTATTGGAGGATTGACTACAGACTAGGTGTTTGGGGATTTGTTTAAGTCACTGCCTGTGTTAGAATTGAGGGGATATGCATTGGGAATGGCGCTTGTAATTTGTGCAATAAATAAGCCCATCTTTGTTCTTGTGTTTGGTGTCCAGTAGAGTACTGGAGAGTGGTTTATAACACCCTCATAGTAGGGGTAGTAAAAATTATGTGGGGGGGGGGGGGGATAAACTCTAGCCTTTGTATCCCAAGGGTTGAATCAGGATAGGGTGATCCTGAGTTGTAGGTTCAACCATAATCACTTTGGAACCCTAGTTCTTGTGCTATGAAGGACAGAAGAAAGAGACGTCCTAAACTATAGGCACAGTTGAAAATTGGTGTGTATTGGGAAAATATGAAATCCTAAGGGATATAGCTTTGTGGATGTAGGTAAATTGTTGAACCACATACATTGGGTGTTGTGGATATTTGTGTTGGCATAGAAGTGCATTGGTGTGTGCAGAGTGGGTGTGCATCCCTTGGTAGACCTGGCCAATCTTTGTTGCAGCACAGGAGGGCGTACGAACTATAGCTGGTAAAATTGGGTTTTACATGGTATTTATAAGGTATTGGCACAGTAGCAGTAGCATAGTGACAGTTGCACTTAGATTGTACCACACAAGATCCTACTACAGGTTTAAACAGATTGCCATAGTTTCATGGTTAGTACAAAGTTAATACAACTGGTATAGCGTGGAATAGCATTTGAAAAGGTTAAATTTATTATACAATAATTTATTCGCCCTCTAAGTGCTAAAAATAGCTCAACATTTTCAACCTGGCATCCAAGTTTAGTAAATTTTGGACTTGGTGTAGATCCATGGGGGGGGGGGCTCTCCTAGCCCTTGTGAAGAGGTTAGGAGAGGGAACCATCTGCATGTTGAACGTGGTGTCGGGATGCTGGGAGGGGCTATTTTGTGGGAAGATAGCCATGGAGTGTCTAGTGTGGTGGAAGAAGTTACTTCTTGTAAAGATCCTCAGCCGCCAATAGTTGAAGTTCCCTCTACAGTTGGGAAGAGAGGTTCAGGCGCCCTCTCTCGGCCATGGTCAGCCTTTTTGGATCATCTCAGATCGCTCAAGATGGTCTAGCTCTACATTTCTCTTAGACGACGTAGGTAGATGGTAAACATGTCACGCCCAAAACACGGGTAATAGGTATGGGGGTAGTCCCCCACAGGCGGTCGTGTGATAACAACTGGTCTTCAATTCACATACATTCAACAATGGAAATCTAAAACAATAAATAAGATACTGGTGGCAATTTAAAACAACCCAACACACAGTACCAAATAGTGAAAATGTTTACATCACATGTGTATTTAGAACCATGGTAACAGCCTTATAATGCATCTTGTCACCTCCACATTATTAACACAAATCTACAATGTTACAACCCTAAACACTGTATCACTTCCCAAATAATCCCCTCGGTTAAATATTCATCAAAACCACAAAAAAGAGAAATCTGTCTTATCTCTCCTCCATAACTCCTACTCAAAGGGAAGTATATCACTCCTTCTACCACCGAACGTATACTATGCACATTCACTGTCGCACCCCATTCTAAACAACACCAGAGATGTGACTATGATGACTACCACAATCCTATTCAACCTACCAGGATCTCAAATGCAGTATCTTAATCTCACAATCTATAGTCAAGAATCACAAATGATTAGAGGCAGCGGAAATTAAGATATAGTATTGATTCTCATAACTGGTGAACTAAAGTGATAAAATATTACATATCGCAGTTTATCCTTGTTTTCAACATTTACCATAATGTATATAATAATTACAACAAAATATAATATCTCAAATAAATCAATATAGAAGATCCCACATCCTCGATCATGGTGCACTATATGCATATTCATCACAAACACAATCTACATCATGCTCCTCGGACTCTGCAATCCACCATTTTCCACCACACTCAGCAAATGGAGGGAGAAGTGAGCTTCACTAAGCTCAATGAGGGGATTAGGGCATGCAAGCAGTCACAAATAGTCCATGATGCGGTGCCTGAATTCATTTTATTATCCTCTTAACTACAAAACTAAGTCAACGGTCAATAATGCTACTATAACACAATAGGCAATATCCCTGGTCACGAAATCGTCCTCGGTCACCCAATTATTCAAACCTAGATACAAAAGGAAGCCAGCCAGTCCTGGAATGCGCAATTAGTCACCCAACAAGCCTCAATAACCCCATCCTAGTGCCATAGTCTCGGAATCATACATCAGTCACCCGGGCTCGGTCCGCCTCCGGCTATAATCACATCGTACCATGGAAGTGGTATTTCAAAAAATCTCAGCAAACCTACCACGATGGGTTATCCAACACTTATCCCCCTGTTGGCAAGCGGTCAAAGTACATAATCAATTATCCTAACCACATGTCAATCTACATGGTAGTATATCACATATATACATATAGGCTTAAGGCCGGCGATCACAGTACTTGAATCATCCCCCGGTCACACCGTCCTCCTATTTCCTCAAGCATACACATACGCATATGATTGAGTATGGCAAATATGGTACTAGAATCACCCATCGACCACACCGCAATCCATTTCCAAGCCTAATGCAACATATATCTCTATTACAACAGTTAAGGAACTAAAACACAATTAGGATGGTGAATACGGTACCACAATCATCAATCAGCCACACCGTAACCCATTTCCAAGCCTATGTCTAATGCAGCAAGTCATCAACATAAACAATAATATGGCGATCACAGCACCGGAATCTAACCTTGGCCATACTGTATCCCATTTCCCACACACATCAAATGTATCAAATTAAAAACTAGAATAAAAGCATACATTGTTCATAACATAGCAATCATATAATTAAAACATATGAAAATGCATCATACAGCAGTTCATATAGTTAGAAACACTCCTCAAATAAATCAGACCAAACCCACTCCCCTTTGTCTACAGACTTGGTGATTTGAATCCTGAAAACAACACCCGAACAATTCCTCGATAGGCCTCATCCGTAGATTGTCTCTGACCTAATTCATTTTTCTTTTGGTGTTAATTCATGTGTTAAAGAATACCCAAAAGATTTCTCCAAAATCCTAAGAATATCTCAATTTTGGGGTCCACCAGTTCATAGTATGGGTTAATCCCACCAGTAGATCAACTAGTCACCGGTTGATTGACCAGAGGGTGCAGTTTCGTAATAGACTGTCCACTGGTCAATCATACTAACTTGACCCATAAATCAGTGGTGATCGACTGGTGGTTGGTCTGAAAACTGTTCCTCAGTTCAGGTTCTAACCAACACTATCCTAAGGCCATTTTGTTTCCATAGATATTGCGGAGGATTACCTCATCTTCCATTTGAGCCTAATGGCAACAAGTTTCACCATCTATAATGGGAGATATGTTCGAATCTCCGATTGTAAACCTAAAACCTAGGCGTTGGATAGATTTCACCCAAACAGTCTTGGGATTCATCTGTCATTGGTTCACGGGTGTGCAAGAGAGTTCAGTACTCTCAACCACTCACACACCAGCTGGCCATAATGCTTTGCACTGGGTTTCAAATGAAACCAAGCCAAAAATCCCAAAGCCTATGTCACAAATCCACAAAAATGGAGAGGGGAAGATGGGGAACAAGTTCTCCTACATGGAAATGAGCGTGGACTACCACTACAGATTTGAGCTCCTCTCCCTTCTCCTTCTTCTTATTTCCTTCCTTCCTCTCCCTTTCTGGGCCTTTTTTTTTTTTTTTGCGAGTTATGAGCTTTTAAAAGCTCATTCCTATATATGGACTTAGTGACTAGGGTACGTTTGCCTGAAAAAATGCATTTTTACCCAAATCATATTTATTCTCCTGTTGGACCATGCAGGCCCATTACCTTGACCTCATAAGGTGCATGAAGTTGCGGATAGTTTCCATGATGTGATGGGCTCGTGCAGAGGGTCCCAATCACGAAGCACAAGGTCCCAAAGACAATAACCCATTCGGGGACCTCATACCCACTGGATGAAGGCCTCTAGTCGATCAATGATCAACTAGTGGAGCTAAGGTGAATCTATCGATTGGTCATATCTGCTCGGTTCAAGCTGGATTTCCTCCTATGTTCTTGCCTACTTTCAAGGGTGTTCTAGTGGGGGTTTGTGCAGAGTAAAATGATAGTATTCTATCATTCATTAATAGGTTAAACAACATGGTTCAGTTACTTACTACCAATCATCCGGGAGTCCATGCAGATATCTTCTTTTTCTCTCTTCACACCATAAGTATGTGCATGGAGGGTAGTCAGCAAATATCCTAACTCCTTGACTGCTACAGCCCACATGTCACCGGTATGGACAATCGATGGAGCAACACCTATTTTAAATAGTTCAAATCAGACCTGTTTGGGCACGGATGTAACATTCCCCCCACCTTATAAAAATTTTGTCCTCGAAATTTAGCGTACCTGATAAGCCAAACAAAGGATACTTCAACTGCATCTCATCTTCACGTTCCCAAGATGCTTCTTTTTTTGAGAGATTCCTCAGACAATAATGTTATAGGGATTGTGGTCCTTGTGGTCATGGATATCTTCAAATAGCTCATCATAAGTCAAGCCCATAGCAAGATCAGGTTGCTCATGAGTCAACACATGTGTCAAGTCAGGAATATATTTTATCAGCATCGATACATGGAATACATCGTGAACACCTGCCAATGTTGAGGGCAGTGCCAACCTATATGCCACAAGTCCAACTCTAGCCAAAATCTCATACGGTTCGATACAACTGGGGCTCAATTTCCCCTTCTTATTGAACCTTATTACTCCTTTGGTTGGTGAAACCTGAAGGAATATTTTCTCTCCAACATCAAACTCCAGATGTTTCCTTCCCATATTTACCTAACTCTTCTTCCTAGACTGAGTTGTCTTAATCTGCTCTCTGATCACATCACTTTCTCACATGTGGCCTGTATCAACTTTGGACCCAAGATATGTCGCTCTCCAACCTCGTCCCAATATAGAGGTGGCTAACATTTCCTACCATATTGTGCTTCAAATGGGGCCATGCCAATGATAGCCTAATAGTTGTTGTTGTAGATGAACTCAATGAGTAAAATGTGTTCATCCTAACTATAATCCGCTCTCTGATCACATCACTTTCTCACATGTGGCCTGTATCAACTCTGGACCCAAGATACGTCGCTCTCCAACCTCCTCCCAATATAGAGGTGGCTAACATTTCCTACCATATTGTGCTTCAAATGGGGCCATGCCAATGATAGCCTAATAGTTGTTATTGTAGATGAACTCAATGAGTAAAATGTGTTCATCCTAACTACCCCTTCATTTCGATGACACCAGCCCTGAGAATGTCCTCTAGGGTCTAAATTATCCTTTCTAACTACCCATTCATCTGAGGGTGAAAAGTTGTTCTAAGATTCAGCTGCATACCCATAGCCCTGTAGACTTCCCAAAACTTAGATTTAAATATGGGATCTCTGTCTGATATAATACTAACGGGGACTCCGTTAAGATGAACTATGTTGTTAATATACATCCTTGCTAGCTTGTCCATTAAAAATTTTACTCGCATAGGTATGAAGTGAGCTGTCTTCGTCAATCGGTCTACGATCACCCAAATAGCATCCATACCCTTAATAGTGTTAGGTAATCCAGTGAAAAAATCTATGATGACATTTTCCCATTTCCAGTCTGGAACTAGTAGTACTGAAACAACCTGTGCGGTCTCTACCTTTCAACTTTGACTTGCTAACAAATGAGGCATTTTGAATGTGAGTGGCTACATAGGCTTTCGTTCCTTTTTACCAATAGGATCTCTTCAAGTCCTTGTACATCTTGGTACTACAGGGATGTACTGAATATGGAGAACTATGTGGTTCACTAAAAATGATATTTCTTAGTTCATCATCTTCTGACACGCACAATCTGTTCCTAAACTTGAGGATCTCATCCTTGGTCAAAATGAAGTATGTGTCCTATTGTTTCCCTTCCTGAATGTCATTTGCCAGCCTTTGCAAGTAAAAGTCTATGGGTTGGGCTACACTGATCCTCTCCATAAGAGTTGGCTATACCCCACTAGTGCTGCTAATGATATGGTGGCACCTTCTATCAATAGCTTTAGGTCTAAACTTCTGGCCTCTTCAATGAGCCGATCACTAACTGCCAACGATGTAAGCGACAAAGTCTATGATTTCCTACTAAGCGCATCAGTACAACATTGGCCTTCCCTAGATGGTATTGAATAGTGCAATCATAATCCTTCATCAACTCTAACCACCACCTTTGTCTCATATTGAACTCCTTTTAGGTGAAAAAGTACTTAAGACTCTTATGATCGCTGAAAATCTCACAATTCTCACCAAATAGATAATGTGCTAGATCTTCAAAGCAAAGACTATAGCCGCCAACTCTAAGTCATGAGTAGGCAATTCTTCTCATAGTCTTTCAACTGCCATGAAACATAAGCAACTACTTTGTCGTTCTGCATAAGTACACAACCCAATCCCAGCTTGGATGCTGTACACTACCATTCCACTTGTATCAGTTAGACAAGTTAGAACTGGGGTTATTATCACTATTTGACTCAACTCTTGGAAACTCTTCTCACAAGCATCGGGCCATTCAAATGTCACACCCTTTAGTGTCAATCGGGTCATTGGGGCTGAAATGCGTGAGAAGTTTTCTATAAATCTCTTGAAGTATCTGGCCAATTTCAAAAAACTAGGGATTTTTGTGACATTCTTTGGTGTGTCCCATTCAAGCACCGCCTTCACCTTTCCTAGATCAACTTCTATGACTTTATTTGAGACTATATGTTTTAAAAAATTCCACCTGAGGAAGCCAAAATTCACACTTACTTGCATAAAATTGCTTCCCTCTCAGATGTTGCAATACCAGCCTTAGGTTCGGCATGTTCTTCTGCACTCTTGGAGTATATCAAGATGTCATCAATAAATACTATCACAAACTTGTCCAACACATCTTGAAATATTCTATTCATCAATTTCAAAAATGTTGTCTTAGTACTTATATCACTTTCCCTGATCTTGAGCTAATAATAGTTTGATCTAAGGTCAATCTTGGAAAATACCTTTGTATCCTGCAATTGATCAAACAGATCATTTACTATTGGTAATGGATACCAGTTCTTAATAGTAAGTTTATTAAGTTGCCAGTAGTCAACGCATATTCTCATACTTTCATCCTTCTTCTTCACGAACAACATCGGTGCTCCCCACAGAGACACACTAAGCCTAATGAATCCCTTCTTCAAAAGGTATTGCAATTGCTTTTGCAACTCTTTCAATTCTTTAGGCGCCATCCGATATGGTGCCTTTGATACTGGTGCTGACCCCAGAAGTAAGGCAATAACAAACTCTGTTTCTCGGTCTAGTGGGAATTCTGTCAAGTCATTCAGAAACACATCCAGGAAATCTTGCACCAACTCCAATTCCGTCACTGGTTTGAACTTAGTTTGGTGTTCATCAAGGAGGACAAATTTCCTTGACATCCTTGGTCCAACAGTTTCTTTATCTGAAGAGATCTTCTTGGGTTTCTTCACCTTGTCACCCACAAAGATGAACTCATCATCATCTTGTGGTTTGAATATAGTCTTCTTCTCTGCACATACCACACTAGTCCTATAGGCAAACAACCAGTCCATACCTAAGATCACATCAAAGTCAATCATATCAAGCTTGATAAGGTGTACTATCATGTTACAACCACTAATCTGTATCAGACAGGGTTCACACACTACATCCCATCCCACAACGCTCCCTGTGGGTGTACTAACTGCTAAGTTGTGTGTTAAGTCCTTTGGAGGAATACCCATTTAACTAGCAAAAGCGAGCAACATAAAAGAATACGACTCTCCAAAGTCAAATAATATGTGTGTAGGTAATAATGAAATGGGTAGGGTACCAGACACAATAATATTTTATCTTATTAGCACCATAGAAAAATATGATGCATGCACTGGCATTGGTGGGTTGGGTAAAATACTTGTCACCAGGCCTGGGTTTGACTCTGCATCCTTTGTAGTGACGGGAGGAATTTTTTGATCATCTTCAGGTATGCACATTCTATGTTTTGGGAAATAAGAAAAATTATGTTGCTTATTTTTTTGCTCTATTGGAGCGGCTACATCATGGTATGGATCTCAGTCTTTACTTTTGTTTGGGTGGGATGCGACTCAAAATCTTTGGTAGATGGCATTCGCAATCAATCGATTCCTTGGTACATTCAACAAAAATAGTTGTATACAAAGGCTTTTTAGAAAAAATTTATTGGAGAATTTCCCACTCCATTAGAGAAGTGAACATGGTAGCGGATGCTCTAACTAAAAGAGCCACAATGAGAAAAGTTTCGAACACCTGGGATTCTCCCCTGATATTGATCTATTGCTTTTTATTTTGGCGGAGGAGGTGTTGTGTAGCGGGCTAAATAAACTGTTGCGTGACAACATGATTGAAGCTCTACTTGAGCCTAGAGGCATTCAAGATCCCAGCCATCTCTTATTTGCGGATGACATTTGTATCTTCATGAGCGCCTCAAGAAGATATGTTTCCAATCTGAAGTCTTTTTTTTATTATTACCAAGACTCTGTGGGTAGCATGTGAGCCCTGAAAAAAGTAAGATTGTCTTTGGAATTGTACCTCCTCATCAAAAATAGAGAATTTTGGACATCTTGGGATTCCCAGTGTGCTCATGCCCTACCCGCTATTTTGGTGTTGAGATTTTGAAAGGTTGTGTAAAAATGGATCCTCTTCTTCCATTGCTTGATAAAATCAAAGGGCGGTCGGCTGGCTGGAAAGGCAAAATATTATCCATGGTGGGCAGAGTGGAGTTGGTTAAATCAGTCATCTCAGGTATGCTGGTACCCAACTTTTCAATTTATTGGTGGCCTGAATCTTTAATTAAAACCCTGGAGAGATGGATCAAACATTTTATTTGGTCAGGTGATGTGGAGATTTTGAAGTAAATATGTGTGAAATGGGTTGACCTATGTAAACCAAAATGGGAAGGTGGGCTTCGTATTCGCAGGTTGCGGAATCAGGCTCTTATTTGCAAACTTGTTTTGCAAATAAAGCATGAAAACTTGGGGATAGGCAGATTTTTTTGTGCAAGATTCACCAATGGTGATGGTTCAATCAAAAGGTACTACAAACCCTCTTTGGTTTGGCTGGGTGTAAAGAAAATATGGCACTTTGTCTCATCTTAGGAAAGATGGTCGGTGGGTAACAGTAGAAAAATATTATTCTGGTCAGATAGATGGTTGGGAGAGTCTTCTATTATAGATTTGTTGACTTTAAATCCCTCTCTTTTTAAGGGTTTTACTTCTCATGCGGCTGACTATATTATGGAGGGTGAATGGCGTCTTCCCCAGGTCCATTCTCATACACTTTTGAAGGTCTTTGATTCTATTAAGGCAGTAAGACTTCCATACCCTCCCTTGGAGGATGATTGCTCGTGGACTCTAAATCCATCAGGATGCTTTTATGTTCAAACAGCCTGGGATGCTTTGTGTGTTCAATGTCCCAAGGTGGCCTGGTACTCAATGGTTTCGAATAAGTTCCTTCAGACCTTCCAATCAGTATTTGCATGGAAATTGCATCAAGGTAAATTGCTGACAAATGACAGAGTTGCTACTAGAGGAGTTCCCATCCCTTCAAGGTGTGACCTTTGTCGGCGTGGTAATGAGGGTTTCTTACATATTATCTTGAAATGTGAGTTTGCTATCATTATCTGGAAGTCCTTTCGTTATTCTTTGGGTATTACTTGGCAAAATCCGAGTTCTATATTTGAGTGAAGTACGTGGTGCAAAAGAAACTCTAAATCTCTATCCTTCAAAGTAGCATGGTTAGTAGGTCTAGTTTCGATCCCTTATTTTATTTGGATGGAGAGGAATTCAAGAAGATTTGACGGATGATGGAGAAGGCCATCTCATACCTAGGAATTACTTAAGAGAGAAATATGAGAGAAATATGTTCCCTGTCCTCATATTTCAAGCATTTGATTTCATCAATGAATGATCTTCTGTAGGCTCGAAGAATGGGGTTCCAATTCTCATTTTTGCAGGGCACTAGTGTATTTGGAGATCTTTTGGGCTGCGCCTCCGCATGGGTGGTTCAAACTTAACTTGGATGAGTGCTCTATAGGAAATCCGGATAGATCGGGTGCTGGTGGAATACTTCGGGATGACAAAGAAAGGGTGGTGTTCTCCTTCAAGAGTTTTCTAGGGGTCAAAACAAACTTTGAAGATGAGTTTTGGGCGTTGATCCTTGGTTCGGAGCATACTCGTAATCTAGATATTCGAAAACTTTGCATGGAGTGACTCGGCGGCTATCTATTCTGGCATCTAGGAATCTTGTTGCATGGTTTGTGAGGCAGAATTGGTGTCCCTCAAAGCGTTCTCTTGTCTATAGATTGGAAGGTATCACATTGTTTTAGAGAGGCCAATCCAATTGTTGATTTCCTTTCAAAATCAGCAGCAAGGCTCATGGATTCGTCTGTTCAGGTCTCCCTGCCCCCCTCTGTGCAGGATGACCTGATTATGGATGCCCAATGTAGGCCAAGATTTCGTATTCAATATTAGTTCTTGTGTAGCATGTTAGCCTTTGTCATTGATGGCAATGCCGAACTTGGTAGATTCTTTTCTAGCTAGTCTGTAGTTGCTAGTTGGCTCCTTGGATACTAATCTTTTTACATTTCTATATTCTTTCTTCTTTAATACAAATGATCTTCTAGCCAAAAAAAAAAAAATTTGGGATACCCAAGAGAGACCAAGATATCAGTTTGTAGATAATGGATGATTTATTTTTCGGTTAGCTCTTTATCTCTGCTGATGGCAATGCCGAAGGTGGAGAAGAGAGCAGCTTTTTGTGTAAACTATTGAGAAAATTACTTGGGCACCCCCTAGACTATGACCATTTTGCTTGCTATCCCCATCTTTTCAAACAATTACTTGACACCCCCTGAAATCTGACGGTGTTAGCTTGCTGTTAGTAGTTGAATGGAAAAGTCCATTTTACCCTTATCACATATTCAATAGAAAACAGTGAAATTAACAGATTTACCCCCTTCTCCTTCTTCTTCTTCTTCCTGAAACCCCCCTTCTCCTCCTCCTTCTTCTTCTTCTTCATATAGCAAGCAAAGCATCTAATTAATGGCTTTTAAGCAGAGAGATTTAGTTTTTTTAACTTTTTGCCCCATTCCATGAACGTGACGGATTACTGCTATTGCAGGAGTCTTGTTGTTTACTCTGAAACTAAGCTACTGTTCTCCTTCTTGCTCTGTACTAAGAGCCCAGAAGAAAAACAGAACAAAAAAGAAATGAAAAGTTTTTCATACTCTAATCTTCACGGATTACTTTCAGAAGGCAAAGAACTAAATAAATAACTGGGAAACAGAGAAGCTTGGATAACAATTGAAATTGATACAGAACAACCATTTATGCTCTTCCTTCAGTAACCATTAAAAAAAAATATAGAGTTCGAAGGTCATCATCAACATCATACATTCATAAATCTATATTAAAAACTCAACATAATCACAATCATAAAACCCACCAATCTTAGATACAAAACAACCATTTATGCTCTTCCTTCAGTAGCCATTAAAAGAAAATATAGAGTACGAAGGTCATCATCAACATCATACATTCATAAATCTATATTAACAACTCAACATAATCACAATCATAAAACCCACCTATCTCAGACCCAATTACTCTATAAATATACTTTCCTTGATGATAGATACAACTTTTCAACTCAAAAACAAAAAAAGGAAAGATGATGGATACAACTTGGTTAATCCCAATTCCCAAGTCCATTTCTTTGATTTGCAGAAAAATCAATGAAGAACAGAATCACCAAATTGAAACAATAGGGTGGGTTCTCTTAAAAGAAAGAGGAATTCAAAGTGCAGAAAGAAGAAGAAGAAGAGGAAGACGAAAATCAGAAATTTGTCTTCCCCAATGGAATCGCCCTAATTAGGGTTTAAATCTGAAATCCTATTTTGTATTTATTGAATCGGCCATGAAAGGGATATATTAGGGTTTAAATCTGAAATCGATTAAGGGTTTTGGGTTATTTTGATTTGAAATTGTTTAAAAAAAGAGAATTTTTTCTGAAATCCATTAGGGTTTGAATCTGAAATTGGGTTGTAGGAAGAAGAAGAAGGAGGAACAGGATAGAAGGGTCACTTCACTACCTTTTAAGGGTAGTTTAGGCATTACAAAAAGTTTAACCGATGACATCATCACTAAACTAATGGCAGGACCTACTTGAAAGAAAGGGTAAAATACAAGGGGTATTCAAGTAATTGTTTGAAAAATTGGGGATAGTAAGCCAAATAGTCATAGTCTAGGGGGTGTCCAAGTAATTTTCTCTAAACTATTTTATTTTCATCCACCGAGGGATGCCTTGATATTATTTCTGTATAGTTTCCTTCCATTTATTGTTATAAAACTGCTAAAAATTCAAATCTTATAAAACTGTTGATCTTTTAACAAAAAACCAAAAAAAGAAGATCCCATTATGTTGTATAAACCTCCCTTCACACTCCTTCCAAATTAATGTGGGATTAAAGATTTCCTATTTTTTGCTTTTCTATAATCAACATCGGAGAGTTCTTGGGTTCAATATTTCTAAGGAGACAAAAACATGGTAGATCATAAAGAGGGTAAGACTGCGTACATTATGACTCTCCCAAGACCCTGCAGTGGCGGGAGCCTCATGCACTGAGTACGTCCCTTTTTCTTTTTCCATATAATAATCCTACTATTTTAGTATGCTTTCTAATGAAATGTATAACAAAAATCTCGGGTGTATGTATGGTTGACTTTTTATCTTATGTTACATCACTTTCTCTCGGACAAAAAATAAGGTGGCATGTCAAGACAAACATGAACCGCCAAAAAGACCTTAATTTTGCATTGAAAATTTTGGATCATTCACATTACAAAATGAGATCGATATTTTTTATTTTAAATGGTTATAGAGAAGTGCTAGTACTAGAAACTATTATTAACTACTACTACTCCCATCTACAGATAGACAAAATTTGATGCCGAGCCCTTCCATCAAACTGGCAACAGCAATCACTCTCACGTAAAGACTATTTGAGTTATTGACATGAATTTAAAATCATCAAATCAGTAGAGAGGTAGTGGGAAGCATGATTGTATTGGCTGACAAGGGCAGGGCGAGGAAACATGTCATTCACTATATAAGTAGCTGAAAAGCTTTAGGAGAGGAGATGTGTACGTATGCTTTCTAATGAAATGTAAAACAAAAATCTCGGGTGTATGGGTATTTATTCCTTTTCTCGTTCCCTCATTCTGGCAGTCCTTATCTGTGTCATCTTCTTCATGCAGACGCAGTTGGGAATGGTTTCTGCAGGTATGGGTAGTTATAATCTAGTCTAATTTTGGATGTCCAAAATATTTGATCAGTTTTCAAATTAAAAATCTCAACCTTTTCTAGTGTTCACCATCCAAAAGCCTTAGTTTTCTGGATAATAAAAAATGTAGCCTCAGTTTTAATTACATTTATGGATTTGATTTCTATCACTAATTATCTAGCCAACTAATCAATTTATCGTCACAGCTAAAATATGAAAATTTTCATTTGTTTGTTTTCTGAACTAGAGAAGAGGACAAATATTTATTTCTGTGCTTGAACCTACAGTTTTTGAAAGAGAATATAATCAGGTTCTTATTTCTTATAGAAACTTTCAGTTTTGAAAACAAAAGAAAAAAAAAAATTTTAAAACAGAGAATAGAACTTGATTTAATAGATAGGAATTGTTAGGTTGACTATGGATTGTTTGTTTTGCAGATTTAAATGTTAGGAAGCTGCGACATAAACCCTCAACTCCTCCTCCTCCAATTCCCAACTCAAATATGGGACGGAATGAAACCCACGACGATTAAAATGATAGAAAGAGACGGAAGAAGAGCGATTTAAAGACTTTACCCAGAAGAAGCAGGGATAAGATAATAATGCCAATCTTTTGGGCTTGAGTATTGTGTAGGAGTATGACTACTATATTTACTTGCAATTTATCTTCATGCATGTTTGCTTATTTTCAAAATTCTATAATAAATCCACCTTTCCATGTCTCCTATTTCTTTCTTCTTTTTCTCTAAAGATCAGAGATGTATTAAATTAATGAATAAAAAGAGGGATATAAAAAGATACCCGGACAAGAACTTGCAGTAATGGACCCACCTTCAGCATTGCCATCAGCAGGAAGCCAGCCAAACCCCACCTCCCCCACTGAACATGGAAAAATCATGAAAAAATTTAGTCTCTAGGTAAGGCCCAGATGTCACGACACCACACACCTAGACCTAGTGTGCCCATGACACCAAATCCGGCTCGGACCGAATAGGAAAAATGTGACATTCATTCATGATTATTTAACATTGGAGCAAGCAGCTAAAAACCCTATAGTATTTAAAACTTTGATCATCACATATAACTGTCAACAGCGGAAGTCATAAAGAAATTAGATGGGGTACAAAAACATAAACGTCATGTTCATTACTAACATAATTCCCCAACTAAAACCCTCATAATAAGTAGTGATATTGTTGGCATCTAAAATAGTCTAGAAATAAAACATAGCATCAACATAATTTCTTAACTTTACACGACCTTATATACACCAAAAGGTAACAAGGGTCAGATCCTTCAATTGGTATTTTCTTGCTCAGCAACTCCCTTTCCTTTGTCTTTCAATCCTTGATCTCGTATAAACATGAAGTAGTACTGGGCTGAGCTATATAGCCTAGTGAGCAAGATACACAACCAAGTAGTGACATATATTTCATATAAACATGAAGTGTAAGAATCAAGTTTCTTGCGTTGGATCATAGCATTCAATCATCTTACAAAACATTCCATATAACATAAGCAACTTATGAATCAACATTTGCAATTTTTAATCATAGGTGAACATAGTTCCATTGTTAATAAGTCATTCCATAAGTTACTTTTTTCTTTACAGTCTTTGCCTCAACTCCCCCCCCCCAATTCGATGTGTATACCTATGATTGTGGGTGCCAATTAAGGCCAGTGTGTAACGCCTCAAATCTAGGGTAATGGTACTGGCCCTCACGGACCACTGTTAAATATTGTTTTAAGTCAGTTACTTACTATGTGCAAAACTATAAAACATACATCAAAATTCATATGTATTAGAGACATCAAAATATTGCAGTGGGAACTCCATAAACATTTCGTAAAATACTTGTGTACATTTGGCAAAAGCCATCATACTGTACTATGCATCTGTTTACATATCAGGATTTGCTATCATATACATCAAAAGACTATTCTGAATATATAGATTTCACAAGTGTATCTCAAAATACATCTAACACCAAAAGGTCTATCACTACTCTCTGGCTCTGTGTTTGATCATCTACTTAGAAGGAGCTACTCCCCTTCCTTTAGCTCTCCTGACACAGTCGGCGCACTGACACTCAACATGTATATGCTCTGAAAAACAATGATATTTGTGGGGTGAGCTAGGTAGCCCAACGAGAAAGCATACAATTCATAATCATAATATGTTGTGCAAATGATACCATGACATGCTACTATGATAACTATCAATCTGTAATACTATGTCTGATCATACAATAGGTGGAATGCATGACTATGTACAATAAAAGCATTGTTTGTCTATCATTCTCTTTCTGTGATTTAATTACTTTGTCTGTTACTCTTTGTCTTTAACTTTGTCTATTATGTGGGTGATCTGCCGCTTGTAGATACAACGCGGGCGCGAACACTTTCGGGTGTTAGGAGCGCCTTCTTGGGGTTGGTCCCTTTTTGTGAGCAACTCAATGAAAAGGAAAGGGGGTGCGGGAAGCACGACTTAAAAATTAAAAGAAAATAAATAAGGGGAGTCGCCACCTCGGTTGTTATGGGCCTAGAACCCTATGTGGGTAGCCCAAATCCCAGTTAAAGGATAGGGCTACAATTGATTCCATATGGTATAGCCAGAGTTTGGGTAAGAGGTCAAGTTACGAAGGTGAGACGGTTTTACGTAGCCCACTCCGCCCAATGAGTCGATCTTTCTACTAGATGCTAAGATATGAGTCAAATATTCTCTCAAAACAAAATGTCCTAAACTAAATGCGAGGCTAACATACTGTTAAATTGCATGCATTTAAAATACTGAAAAAAAATCAAACACGCTATGTTAATATACAAATACTAATATTTTCACAAAAATAGTTTACTTGAAAAAAAAAACCTACATTATGCCGAATTTAAAGTGAACTGAGGGATAGACATACCTAACTGTAGCTTTTGACGAAGATTGGAAAGGGAAGATTTCCTTGCTTCTTTGGCGAACTTTCGATAGAGCTCCGACTAATTCGAACAAACTTTGTTAACGAACTTATGGCAGAACCCCAGCTTATTCAAATGTTTTTGACAAAATGTTGGCAGAACCGTTATTCGGACGAAATTTGTTGATGAAATTTTGGCAGAACCTCGGGTTATTCGGATGAACTTTTTTGACAAAATTTTGTAGAACCCTGGCTCAAGTGGAGGGGGATTGACTATTTCTCTCTCTCTCTCCAAAAAAAGGGTTGGGCTTAAAAATGTATCATACACGCACTTCTTAGCTAAATTGAGTAGGTTCACCTTTCTTGTCGATTTGGGACATCGAGGGGCTTATCGAGGGACTATCACAAGGGAAAGGGACATCGGGGTGTCGAAATAATACTAAAACAAGGAGAAACTTCTCAGAAAATGGCTCTGGATTTAGAAAATTTGGATCATAATGAACAAGTGGGGGTTTCCTATTTATCGAGAAAAAAAGAGAGGCTTAAGGGATCCATGGACCACCATTTAGGGTCCATTATATGATTCTGCGGATGCTTTTGGTATGGTTTTGGCCGTCGATTTACGTCCAAAAATCAGATTTTTTTAGTGCAATATACAATTGGATTCATCTCTGAGCACTATCCAATACTACAGATGGTGGTCCATTTTTTAGTCCAAAAATATTTTAAAATTTAAGACATGTGTTAACACCATTTTGGTATCGGGGTGGATTTTCGACAGTCTTTTTAAAGCTACTTTTGCACCACTAGCTAATGTCAAGTATTTTGCACTCAAATTCATTTATAAGAATCTTATTGGGGACGGCGGGGTAAGCTTGGTGTTTGTGGTGGGTCAGTCCTTCTTGAAAGAGGTAAAATGTCAATCCACATCCCATTGTCATCATCGTTGGGGGGGACAAAATTCAACGTCTACAGAATGCCCTTCTTTTGTCGAGGCTTGTGCGTCAGCCGAAGGGAAAAGTTAAAAGAGCATCTGATTTTGTCACCCAAAGCATGTATTGGCGACACCCTGCTCAGGGGTGACGGAGGTGCAATGCGAAATTACAAACGATAAAACCAAACTCGGTTAAAATTGATCAATAAAATCATGGCCCAAATAAAGCCACAAAAAAACACTCAAGTTGCCTATCAAAGGTTGAAACACAAGTAGATTTCCTTCCACATGGCTTAAGAAATATGTAGGTTACCTTCCACAAGGTTGAAAACCATGCAGATTGCCTTCCCTAAGGATTGCTGACGAAAAAGTGCAAAGCGATGTAGGGTAATGATAATTGTCTAAATGACCAAATGGATTTGGGGAACGGTAAAATAGATGCAAAAACTCAAAAAATGGTCAAAAATGATCGAAACCAGACACAAAACCATGCATTGGGAAATGGTCATGATGATTGCTTAAGCTGGCAAAACAAACCCGAGAAATGGTCAGAACAAACTCAACAACTCAGAAAACAATTGAAAATGATCAAAATTGGATGCCAAACTACGCATCGTGAAACGATCATGATGAACGCTTAAGATAGTGAAAGAAATCTGGGAAATGGTCAAAACAAGTTGGAAAACGATTGAAAACGAATTGAAATGGGACGCAAAAGGTAACATGGATTTGTGGATTGGCTTGGGCCATTCCACGTATCCATGGATGGCCTAGGATATTCACTATATTAGTGGAAGTGGAGGTTCCTTAACTTGGTTTTTTTGCGACAAAGCCCTGTTGGATCCACCCCTCAATTCCTTTTTAACTTTTTTTAGTTCGCTTGATTATGAGTTCGTGTAAGCCTCCACCCACCGGGAAATGGAAGTATAGGATGGGAAGCTCTAAATTCATTGAGAAACAAGCAGAGTTGTACCAAAGGAGCATTCTCCGACATTCGGTTCACCACATCTATGGACATAGTAGAGGTTCACGTAAGTCTTACTTCCTCTTATGCAAAGATTATCATGCTTTACTTCTTGGAAAGTCGGATGTATTTTGTTGCCCTTCAATGATGGTCCCATGACCTTTTCTTTTTCATACTTCCTGCTACCTCACCCACTAAGTGCAAGAGGTATGAGTTCCCTCAACTAGTACATAACTAGTATATATCCCTTTGTGTGATGAGGCACAAAACACCCCACCAATCAGAGGCTGCCATATGGCCGACCTGACCTCAGTCCGAGAACCGGATCGAGCCGAGCAGGAAATCGGGCCGACCCTATCTCCGATAAGTCACCTGACAGAGCCGGACTCGCACAAGTTAGCCAGGGGCTGAGGCCGAGCTCTGAGCCGAGCTCACACAGGTCAGCCATAAACTCCTAGCCGAGCTGACTGCCGAGACCAACCTCTCGGGCCGGCCTCCCAGGCCGAGGTGACTGCCAAGGCCGACTGACCAGGCCGACCTCCTAAGCCGACCTCCCAGGCCGAGCCCTCCTCCACGGAAGCTACCAGAGCGCCCCACCGGGGATCACGGGGCCGCGTCAGCGCATCCTGAGAATCACGGGATAAGAATCGAGTCACGATCCCAGCGCAATACGAAGTCGCACTCTACATGGACTCTTACCTTAATAAGAGCCCGGCCCCGAAAATAGCTCTCCACTCCTCTCTACACGAGAGAGGCTTCCGAAAGAAGGACTCCTACCATACTAGGACTCTCCCAACCGCCTCATCTCATCCTCACTCTATAAATACCCAGGTATAGAGCACCATTCATCATCTTGCTTTCACTACGCAGTTACGCTATTGCATTGGAGACCTGACTTGAGCGTCGGAGAGTCCTTGGCCGGAGCCACACCGGCTCTCTTATGCTCATCGCTTGGTTTTTACAGGCTCATCCGTGGGTGAACCGAGCATCGGAGGTTTTCACCAGCAACAGATTTGGCGCCGTCTGTGGGAACGACATCAACAAGTCATCGTCGTTTCTACCAACTTCAAGAGCAACGATAATGGTGCACACGAGATCAAGGCAGCATGGCTCGACTTCCCGTGCAAACGAGCCACAGCCCGTTGTGCAGGCGAGGAGATCACCGCCCCCTGAGGCTTCGCGGCAGGGTGTGAACAGAAGACCCCCTCGGGCAGTGGGTGCGCAGTCCGTCACGGGCACCACGATTAATCCCATTCCCCCACTAGAGGGTGAGAATGGGGGAGGTGTGCTAGCCACAGCCGCGACTGACCGGGTGCAGGCCGAGCCAAACTTGAGCGGGCTGGGCCTACCAGCGCCACCGCCCTTACCGAAGAGTTTGGACCCCGAAGCCCCAGCAAATAATCGGCAAGTTATGGACTTGCAGCTGCAGATGCTCCACACCAACGAGATGCTGCGTACCTTCATGAACCAGATGGCCCGGTGCCGGCTGATGGGCCAACCACTGGTCGCGCCCCCTCTAGCCCCGATCCGCACAGAGAGAAACTTGCAGCAAAATGGTGGCCGACGTAGGGCCGAGCCTAGCCGAGCCGCGTCCTCACACCCGTCTCGTCAGAAGACTCCTCCTCCGCGCCTTAGCAGAGGCGCTCGACGGGATGAGCAAGAGCATCGCCGAAGCCCGAGAACAGGGCAGGAAATCGAACCAGCAGGCTCGGTAGCGAGGAGGTCGGTATTTTTTGGACGACTCAGAGAGGACGGGCAGCCGAGGGGAGTCCGAGAACAAGGGAACGAGCCGAATGGAAGACGCGCTGCGAGACAAGGAGAAGGATCTCGTCATACCCCCCGGCGTCAAAGCTCGCCTCCCCGAGAAGAACAACAGGGGAGCCCCCGTGGGTCCAACTTTCAGGTGGAAAGAAGAACAAGGAAGGATGGTGCTGACCGAGCTGACCAGAACGGCCGACCACAACGGGACGACCGAGCTTACCGACCTCGGGCTGAGGAGCCAAATGGTCGACCTAGGCCGAGCGAGCAAAACAAGTTGTACCGGGTGGACGAGCCGATTGGCCGAGCACCTGAAACCGAGCTGGAGAGGCGGCTACGAGACATGGCGGAGCAAGTGGAGGGATTGAAGAAACAAGCGACCCCGGACGCCTATTCGCTGGTCGGGCGTCACCCTTATCCTCCTAAGAGCATGACCGCGCCGCTACCCACCGGGTTCAAACCTCCCCCCTTCGACCGACATGATGGGACGACCAACCTGATGGATCACATCAACTACTTTAATGCGATGATGACCATGTACGGGGGGATTGAGATTGTTTCTTGTCGAGCTTTCCCTGCATCCCTCAAGGGCGCGGCGACCTCATGGTTCTCCTGGTTGCCGCCGAACTCCATAACAAGCTTCGCCCAACTCTGTCGACCCTTCGTCATGCGCTTTTAGAGTAGTATGAAACACAAGAAGACAACGGTTAACCTCCTCAGCGTGAAGCAAAGGCCCGACGAGTCGATCCGAGCGTTCGTCTCCCGCTTCAACAAGGAATCCTTAGACATCAAGGATTTGGATGAGGCCACGGCCCATACGGCTATGAGCAACGGGATCGCCGACATGGACCTCATCAAGGATTTGGCCCGGAAGCCGACCAGAAACCTGGCCAAGCTCTTAGAGAGGTGTAATGAATTTGCAAATATGGTCGAGGTTCTCCAGGCCCGGAAGGGAAACGAAGGCCGAGCCGATAAGAAAAGGCCGACAACCAATGACTGCAAGGAAGACAAACGGCCCAGGACGAATCGCCAAGCCGAGAGATCGGATCGAGCTCGGAGCCCCGATTACACCCCGTTGAATACCTCGCGCAAGGAGATTTTGATGCAAATACAAGATGGTGGGCACATCCACCAGCCCCGACCTATGCAAGCGGGGTCATCTCGGAATCCCAACAAATATTATCAAGTCCACAAGGACATCGACCACGACACCGAGGATTGTTACT
Source organism: Telopea speciosissima (assembly GCF_018873765.1). Classification (NCBI taxonomy): domain Eukaryota; kingdom Viridiplantae; phylum Streptophyta; class Magnoliopsida; order Proteales; family Proteaceae; genus Telopea; species Telopea speciosissima. Next base: position 47,680,311 of record NC_057920.1, read on the forward strand.
AGCTGAAAAGAGAAATTGAAGAGCTGATAAAAGCGGGCCACTTGAAGCAATATGTCAAGGGAGGTCATGAAGAGCGTGGGGGTCGGCGACCTGAAGAGTGCGATCAAAGAAGAACCGAGCCGAGGCCCGAAAATTGGCGAATCGAGCAAGATGAAGATAAAGCCCGAGCTGAGAAGGAGGATGGGTCCGGGCCGAGCAGTGACAAGGGAGCTCCCATATACACCATCCTCGGAGGGCCCGGACAAGAGACTACTCGAAAAGCCAAGGCAAACACACGGTTTTTCGGAGTCGCCGAGATGCCCCCCAAGAAGCTCAAGCCAGCGGCGATGATTTCCTTCACCGAAGCCGACCTCGAAGGTATAAGTTTGCTTCATGATGATGCTTTAGTGGTGCAGGTAGAAATTGGAAAGAGACCTGTCCATCGAGTATTGGTCGATACCGGCGCATCCGTGGACCTTATGTCGCTAGACGCGTATCGGTAATTTGGCTTCGGCGACGAAGCTCTCAAGCCGGAGGGCACCTCACTTCATGGGTTCTCGGGAGCTGCCGCGACCATTAAGGGTTCAATCGACCTGCTGGTCACGATCGGGCAAGCTCCATGCCAGGCGACGATCCAGGTCAAATTCATGGTAGTACGGTCGGTAGTAGCTTTTAATGCCATACTAGGCCGCCCTTCACTGACCGCTCTCCAAGCCATCATATCCCCGATGCACATGAAGATGAAGTTGCCCACCGAGAACAGAATCGACGAAGTCCAAGGCGACCAGAAGAAGGCACGGGAGTGCTATGCTACTTTTGTCAAGCAAAACAAAGGCAATGTCCGAGGAATGGCAATGTGCGTCGAATACCTCCCCGAGGATCAACGGGATGAGCTCATCGAGAGGAGAGGACGACCCGTGGAAGACCTGACCCCGTTCCCCCTCAGCGATGAGGACCCAGCAAAGGTGGTCCAGCTCGGATCATTGCTGAATGATGATCAGAGGAATTAGTTCGGAATTTTCTTAAGGGCGAACGCCGATGTCTTTGCCTGGTCGACTGCCGACATGTCGGGCATACCCAAGCATATAGCTGAACACCGACTCCACATAGATCCAGGCTGAAAACCAATCTGGCAGAAGAGAAGGAACTAAGCCCTTGATCGGCAAACCGCGATCAAAGAAGAGGTGGAGAAGCTCTGCCGATCAGGGTTCATCCGAGAAGAAAAATTCCCGACCTGGCTGGCTAACGTGGTCATGGTCCCCAAGCCGAACGGGAAGTGGAGAATGTGTGTCGACTACATCGACCTCAACAAAGCTTGTCCAAAAGATGAGTACCCGCTACCTCGGATCGACCTCTTGATCGACGCCATGGCCGGTCACGAGATGATGAGTTTCATGGACGCATATTTCGGCTACAACCAAATCATGATGCATGAGGAGGACGAGCCATACATGGCATTCCGAACTGACCAAGAAAATTTCTACTATAAGGTCATGCCGTTTGGATTGAAAAACGCCAGAGCAACATACCAGCGGCTCGTAAACTATATATTCTGCGAGCAGATCGGAAGAAACATGGAAGTCTACGTGGATGACATGTTAGTGAAGAGCTTAAAGGCCGAACACCACTTGGCCGACCTGGAAGAAGCCTTTGGCGTATTGAGGAAGAACCAAATGAAGCTGAACCCCACCAAGTGTGCATTCGGCGTGACCTCGGGAAAGTTCCACGGATTCATAGTCTCTGTCAGAGGCATCGAAGCCAATCCGGCAAAAATCAGGGTCATCTAAGAGATGAGCCCTCCAAGGACGATCCAAGAAGTACAGAGGCTAAATGGACGAGTGGTGGCGTTGGCACGATTCATGTCGAGTTCAGGCAACAAGTGCCTACCGTTCTTTAAGGCCCTCAAGAATATCCGGAACCCGAAGGACTTTATCTGGTCGGACGAATGCCAACAAGCTTTTGAAGAGTTGAAGAAATATTTGGAGAACCCGCCTCTTCTCAGCCGACCCGAGCCAAAAGAGGAGCTTCAAGTTTACTTAGCCGCTACCCCTGTAGCGGTCAGCACGGTGTTGATTAGGAAAGAAAGTCGAACTCAAAAACCCATATACTACATCATCCACGTTCTTGTCGACGCCGAGACAAGATACTCCGAGTTTGAGAAAGTAGCATTCGCTCTTGTTATGGCCACAAGGAAACTAAGTCCGTACTTTCAAGCTCATCCGATCGCGGTACTGACCGACTAGCCACTCAAGAAGATATTACACAAACTCGACGTTTCGGGACGGCTGATCACCTGGGCGGTTGAGCTGAGTGAGTACGATATAAGCTATCGTCCGAGGACGGCGGTAAAAGGACAAGCCCTCGTCAACTTCATCGCCGAATGCACAGGGCCCGACCTTGAAGTCGGGGAAGAAAAGATAGTAGAAGAGGTTGGGGCTACGGCCGACCCGACCTGGACCATGAATGTCGATGGCTTAAGCAACTCCAAAGGAAGCGGGGCTGACCTGATCCTGGTGAGCCCCGAGGGGTTTCTGATCCAATATGCCCTGAGGTTCAAGTTTCCCACCTCAAACAATGAGGCCGAGTATGAAGCCCTCCTAGCCGGACTTCGAGTCAGCAAGGCAATGGGCGTAAAGCGGTTGAAGGTACGAGGCGACTCCCAACTCGTGGTCAACCAGGTCAATGGAGACTATGAGGCGAAAGACGAAAGGATGATAGCTTACCTGAGCCGAGCACGAGATCTGATTTCTGAACTCGAACACTTTGAGATGACTCGAATACCGAGAAAAGAGAATGCCGCAGCTGACTCCTTATCAAAGTTGGCCGAGGCCGACCTCCAAGATCTAAACCGATCAGTGTACATAGAGATCTTGGAGAAGCCATCCTTACAAGAAGAAAGCGTAAAGCACATTGAAGAGGATGGGCCAACCTGGTTGGACCCCATTGTCAACTACTTGGAGAATGACCTACTCCCGGAGAACCGAGACGAAGCAAGAAAGGTCAAGATTCGAGCTGCCAAGTACACCATGATCGACGGAGTGCTCTACAAAAGAGCAATCTCGGCCCCTCTTCTCCGATGCCTTGGACCGAAGGGAGCCTAGTATACCTTGGCCGAGGTGCATGAGGGAATATGCGGGAGTCACATGGGTGGCCGAGCTCTCGCATACAAGATACTTCGGCAAGGATTCTATTGGCCAAGAATGCAAGAAGAGGCCATGAGGTATGTGAAGACGTGCGAGAAGTGCCAGCTGTTTGCACCAATCCCGAGCCGACCAGCAACAAAGCTGACCTCAATGCTGAGTCCAATCCCTTTCGCTATGTGGGGAATGGATATTCTCAGAGATTTCACCTCGGCATCAGGAAACAGGAAGTACGTGGTAGTGGCGATCGATTACTTCACTAAATGGGTCGAGGCCGAGCCCCTTGCAACCATCACCGAGAAGAACATGGAGAAATTCTTCTGAGATAAGGTCATCTACCGGTTCAGGCTATCGAAAGTGATCATCACAGATAAAGGCACGCAATTCAACAATCCGACCTTCCGAGAGTTCTGCGAACACTTCTACATTGACTTTCGACCCATCTCAGCTGCTCATCCACAAGCAAATGGACAAGTAGAAGTGTCCAATCGAATATTACTCGCCGACATTAAGAGAAGGTTAGATGAGGCCAAAGGAAGATGGGTGGAAGAGCTCCCAAGTGTCCTATGGGCATATAGGACGACAGTAAGAACACCAACCGGGGAGAGCCCTTTTTGCCTCGCTTATGGGACCGAAGCCCTCGCCCCGGTCAAAATTATGGCATCGTCGTACCGAGTGCTCAACTTCGATGGGAAGACCTATGAAGATGGGTTGAGAGCCAACCTTGACTTCCTCGACGAAGTTCGAGAAAATGCTCTACTCCGGAACACGGCATACCAACAGAGGACGGAAAAGTACTATGACTGAAGAGTAAAAGAACGGCACTTCCGTCAAAGGGACCTTGTCCTCAGAAAACTCAGCGCATCCCAGCCAAGGCAGCAAGGAAAGTTAGCACCAAATTGGGAAGGCCCATACATAGTCTCCAAGCAAATTCGCCCTGGGACGTATCGCTTGCAGACTCCGGGGGGCAAGAAGGTACCGAGACCTTGGAACTCAAAAAATTTGAAGAAATTTTTTTAGTAATTTCCATAAGTATTCTGCTCGGCTTCCATAAGTATTTTGCTCGGCAAGGTTTTTGACGAGCATGTTTGTATTCGACTTCAGCCTCGACGGTTGATTCAATTAAATAAAGTCTTTTTCTGCCACTTAACGTATTTACAAGCTCCTAAATCAAAGTCGTAAGACCGGTCCTCATAGACCTGGCCGACCTCAAAGACCGGCCCTCATAGGTCGGCAACCAAGTCATAAGACCGGTCCTCATAGACCTGGCCGACCTCAAAGACCGGCCCTCATAGGTCGGCAACCAAGTCGTAAGACCGGTCCTCATAGACCTGGCCGACCTCGAAGACCTGCCCTCATAGGTCGACAATCAAGTCATAAGACAGGGCCTCAAAAGCTGACCGATGTCTGAACTAACAAGAGCAAACTCTCCCCTTGGCCGAGCCAAACAAAGTTTGAAACTGAGCTAAGGCATTACGCTCGGCCAGGAAGGCTGCTCGGCCATGCATCTGCTTATATGATAGCCGATCCGATCGGACCGATGGGAACGGCGAATTAACTAACCAAGGCAAAAATCACCTTGACCTCGGGCATGGCATGGCCGAACCGATGACCACGTGAAGCATGGGTAAAAAATAGACAAGTCCCTAAGCTCGGCTGGCGGAACGGGTCGTTAGTTCGGCCACAACCTAAAATGGAACAACATACACAAGGAAAAGAAGGCTAAGAATGCCGAGCTAAAACACTTGGACAAATTCTGGAAAAATAGATTTTTTATTCAGTACAGGCTGACTCCTAGGCATGGTTACAATGAGGGCAGTTCGGCCCCAAGAAAAAAAAAAAAAAAAATTTTTACATCTCAATCTCCTCGGCGGTGGACTTGGAGGCGACCTCGGGGACATCCACGGCGGTAGGCTCGGCAAGGGGGTCTTGGGGTTCAGTGTCAAGGGCGAAGAGGTCGGCCTGCGTAGGTTCCTCAAGGGGCAGAGCCTGGGTGACCTCGGCTCCCTCCTCATCTCCCAACTCCCCGGCAAAGGTAGTCGCGTCATCATCAAAACGTGAGAGATTGAGATCGGGATAGACCGCCTTGATCTCGGCCAAGAGATCAGCCCGGCCTGCCTCAAAACCTTCGGCATAGGGAGGCTTCCTGATCTCATGGCACACATCAGCGTACTCCTTCGATTGGAGATAGTCGCTGATCGCCTCGTCCCGAGCCATGGCCAGGTCCTCCTTGGCCTTCTCCCTCGCCTCGGCGAGCTGAGCCTACAGAGCCCGGACCTTCTCTTTCTGCCTGATCACCTCGGCCTTAGAGCTCTCCACTTCGGCCTCGGCGGTAGTAAGCTTCTCTTGGGTCTCCCGACGCCTCTGAACGGCATCTTGGGCATCCTGGTAGGCTTTCTTGCACTGGACGCCCAAGGAGTGGTTCTTGGTCAAGAGCCGCTCAAAACGAAGCATGGTCTCCACTGCCTTGGCGAAGCTCTGCAAAAAAGCATGAGAACAAAAGTCAGGACAGATTACACAGGTCGGACCTAATCACAAGAGCCGACCAGGAAACTTACCATGTTGAAATCCTGAAACAGGGTGGAGAGGAGCTCAGGGTCAGACAGCGCCTCGAGCTTCTCCCTGTCAGCCGAAAGCCGACCTGCGTCCAGCCATTCCTTGGCATGTGCGGCCGACGTCAATGCCGAGTCCCCTGGGAAGAGGCGCCAGGTCGGCCTCACAGGAACGTTGCTGGCTAAGGCCCTCCCCAAGACATATCGAGAGATGTTGGGGGGTGAAGCCACGGGCGGAAGGCCACCACTCGTCAGATTGACCGAGAGCTTCTGACGCTTGGTATCTTTCGACGGGCTCCTCTCACCTTTTCGGTCCTTCCCTTTCCTCTGAGACCCCGCGGGGCCCATACTCTTCTCGGCCTCAAGGCCGACCACAGCGTCTGGCGGGCTCGGCACCACGGCCTTGCCCTTGGGGGCCTTGGAGGACTCGCCCCAGGACTTCTTCTCAGTGTTTTTCTTCTTTTGGTTCGCAAGGGTCTCGGCCCTTAGCCGAGCGGTATCCATAGGGGGAATATGGCCGACCACTGCAAGAGAAACCAAACATCAAAAATAAATTGAAAAAGAAAAGAAGACTGAGTAAAGGGGTCAGCTCGGGCAACAAAAACGGGCTCGGCTGGGGCTCCTACCAAGGGTCATATGCCACCTTTGAAGAAACCCCTCGTCCTGAAGCTGGAGGACATCGAGGGGTGGACGCTGGGGGATCAAGTCAAGCGAGGTCAGCTCATTCTCGGTCAGGGGTAGTACCCTGTTGACATAGTTCAAATGGATCTCCTTCCACTCGGCTCGGAGAGGGCTGTTTGGAATCGAAGCAAAGAAAAAGCGGGGCTTCCAATGCTTATTGAAGCTCGACGTACCGACCAAAAACTTATGGCTACCCAGGGACGCACTCTTCCCAGATCGGCGGCTGAAATAGTACCACCCCGTTTTTGGAGACTTCTTCAAGAAGAAGAGCCGAGAGAAAAGCGCCACGCTTGCGCCTCGGCCCATCTCACAAAATAAAGCATAGAAGCTATACACGGCCAGCCAAGAGTTCGGCACCAGCTGACCCGGGGATAGGTGGAAATGGTCCAAGATCTGGTCCACCAGGCCAAGGACGGGGAGCCTAAACGCATACTTGAAGGGTAGCTCGTACAAAGCCACCTCGTTGGGCCTGATGTAGCAGGCCATCTCCCCTGGGTTAGGAGCTCAGAGCTGAAGGTCCTCGGGGATGGCATATATCGTCCTCAGATAGTTGAGGTCGGCATCCGTGATCGTGCTCAGAACGGTGCCGACACTCCCTTCTTCGAGTTCAGGGGTGTCAGCGGATGAGCTGACCGAACCAACCCCCACTTCGGAAGAATCTCCCTCACTTGACTCCTCATCGGATGAGGACGACCCAGAGTTCTCGGCTCGGTCCACGGCAATTGGTTGGGCCGTGTGGTCGAACTCCAGGAGCAATGGAGGCTCGGCCACCTCGGCCTGACGAGGCTCCACTACATCGGGCTCATCCAAAGTCGAGCCCAACAAGTCTATGGTGGGAGAACGAGCGGGGAGCTCTCAGCTCGGACTCGCGCCCTTTGCTGCCCCGGCGAACAGCTCGCCCATGGGACTACAACCAACTGACATACTGGGCGGAGAAGACTTACTGGTTGAAGAAGAGCTGAGGATGAGCTGAGCGCGAACGAAGCAAAGGCCGAGCTGATCACGAACTAGAAAGCACCGAGCGCTATAGAGCTGAAGAATCCGAGCTTGCCGAGAAGTCAATAACTTGGAGCAGTGAAGAATGAATAGTTAGAAGTCCCCTACTGATAACTCTTGGGTTGAACTGATCCAACGGCCGAGCAGAGCTCAGCATAATTCAACGGTCCAGATCAAAGGACGTTTCGAATTCCCAAGCCTGCCATAATGACTCTGCTGACGTGGCACTGATGCCCAACCGTCAGACCGTGCAACGTCAAATCCAAGGCAAAAAATAAGCTTGGCTCGGCCGCAAAAATCTTTCAGACAAGTAGACCTGGAAACTTCACTCATCAGTGCCGAGCCGACCCCTGATGAGTGGGGGGGCCTGTGATGAGGCACAAAACACCCCACCAATTAGAGGTTGCCATATGGCCGACCTGACCTCAGTCCGAGAACCAGATCGAGCCGAGCAGGAAATCAAGCCGACCCTATCTCTGATAAGTCACCTGACAGAGCCGAACTCGCACAAGTTAGCCGGGGGCTGAGGCCGAGCTCTGAGCCGAGCTCACACAGGTCAGCCATAAACTCCTGGCCGAGCTAACTGCTGAGACCAACCTCTCGGGCCGGTCTCCCAGGCCGAGGTGACTGCCAGGGCGGACCGACCAGGCTGACCTCCTAAGCCGACCTCTTAGGCCGAGCCCTCCTCCACGGAAGCTACCATAGCGCCCCACCGGGGATCGTCCGGCCGTGTCAGCGCATCCCGAGAATCACGGGATAAGAATCGAGTCACGATCCCAGCGTAATACGAAGTCACACTCTACATGGACTCTTACCTTAATAAGAGCCCGACCCCGAAAATAGCTCTCAACTCCGCTCTACATGAGAGAGCCTTCCAAAAGAAGGACTCCTACCATACTAGGACTCTCCCAACCGCCTCATCTCATCCTCACTCTATAAATACCCAGGTATGGAGCACCATTCATCATCTTGCTTTCACTACGCAGTTACGCTGTTGCATTGGAGACCTGACTTGAGCGTCAGAGAGTCCTTGGCCGGAGCCACACCGGCTCTCTTGTGCTCATCGCTTGGTTTTTGCAGGCTCATCCGTGGGCGAACCGAGCATCGGAGGTTTTCACCCGCAACAGTGATGCAGTCGTGAACCAAATTAAGAGAGCCGGTTTTGAGTATACAACCTATCTAGATGCTAACGTCATAGATCCTACTATCGTGCACCTTCTTTTCGAGCATTAGTGACTAGGAACCCACACTTTCCATTTGGTGGTGGGGCAGATGACCATCAGTCCCCTGTCTTTTCATGCCTTACTGGTCTTGAGTTTGGGGGCATCCCATCTATTTTGGAAGAGGTAGAATCTCCTCCCGATTCTAGGAGCATTGAGATCTGCTGGGATTACTAGTCAAGGAGGATGTCATTTCTCTCCATGCTTTGACAATAGTTTGGGAGGGCCAGAAGCTAACCGATACTTCTCCCTCGGTAGTGCTTGATCAACTAGCTTGAAGTTTATTACACTATATGATAGGCCAGGTGTTCTTCTGCAACCTAAAGGGAGAGATGCTAGCCAAATTCGTCCACTTCTTCCCCTCTTATGATAGTGTCAAAGAGTATGACTGGGCCAGAGCTGCATACGCTCACTTTCTGAGGATGATGGACCTCTTACCCATTGGTTCCATCAACCTATATGATCTAAAGTTTGTTATACAAGTATATTCTTCCTCACTAGCTTTGTCTTTCTTTTCTTTAATTTCTCTTTTGTCTCTTTCCTAATATTTGTCTTTCTTGTGTAGGAATGGGCCTATGAGCATCTGGGGTTCCTACCTCCAAAATTGATTGATGATTATTGGACTTACTTTCCTCGCACCAGCAGGTGGGGATCGATAGCTCAGAGAAAAGTGTCAATTGCGTCCCCATTGCCTTGGCATGAAAGCAGTTGATGAACTCAACCATTTCATGGTAAACATCTTTTATCCCTCTTTTCTTTCAATTGATACATTTGTTCCCCTTGGAACATGTATTTTCCTTGATTACAGGTCAAATGACACATTCATTCATAATTATTTAACATTGGAGCAAGCAACTCAAAACTCTATACTATTTAAAACTTTGGCCATCACATATAACCGTCAAAAGAGGAAGTCTTAAAGAAAATAGATGGGGTACAAAAACATAAACGTCATGTTCATTACTACTACATTCGGGTGTCAGGAGCGCCTTCTTGGGGTTGACTGTTTCTCTCTTTGTTGACGAACTTTGATTGATGATGATTGGACTTAAACTTTGTTGACGAACTTATGGGAGAAACCCAGTATTCGAACTTTTATGCAGAACCCTTATTCGGACGATATTTGTTGATGAAATTTTGGCAGAACTGTAGCTTATTCGGATGAACTTTTTTGACAAATTTTTGGCAGAACCCTGGCTCAAGTGGATGGGGATTGACTATTTCTCTCTTTCTCTCTTGAAGGATATACCTCCCAAAAAAGGGTTGGGCTTAAAAATGGATCACACACGCACTTCTAGGCCAAATTGGGTAGGTTCACCTCTTGTGCGTTCAGGATATTGAGGGACTTATCGAGGTACTATATGATCAAAATTTTGTTATTCAAGTATGTTCTTCCTCACTTTGTCTTTCTTTTCTTTTCTCTTTTGTCTCTTTCCTGATATTTTTCTTTCTTGTGCAGGCATGGGCCTATGAGCATCTAGGGTTCCTAGCTCCAAAATTGATTGATGATGATTGGACTTACTTTCCTTGCACCAGCAGGTGGGGATCGATAGCTCAGAGAAAAGTGTCAATTGGGTCCCCATTGCCTTAGCATGAAAGCAGTTGAATGAAGTCGACTACTTCACGATAAGCATCTTTTATCCCTCTTTTTCTTTCAATTGATACATTTGTTTCCCTTAAAACATGTATTTTCCTTGATTACAGGTCAAATGCAACCCTTTTGCCCATACCGCATTCCCCGATATAGTTGACTTGTTGTCGAGTTCTCTTCCAAGGCCATAATATCTATGCTTGGTACCTGGGAGAGCTTGTCTATAAATAGTGGTTGGAGCCTCAAGTCTGACTAGTTCCTCATCCTCCCCCTGAGCTAATGCACAATCCATAGCGTCTTTCAGAGAAACAGATGGTTATCCAGCGTTTCTACAGGTAGTGGTCGGAGTCTCAAGTCCGACTAGTTCCTCACCCTCCTCTTGAGCTGATGCACAATCCTTAGCATCTTTCAGAGAAAGAGATGGTTATCTAGATGGAGGAACTCGATGCTCAGGGATTTTTAGATAGATTGGCAAACTATTAGGATTTACTCATGAGAGAGATCGTGTGTGTACCTTTGACTAGTGATGGCCCTCAAGCGAGTCTTAAACTGTGCATGGCCTAGTCATATTGATATTTTCATATCTCTCTTCCCAGTATGTTGGGCGATCCCCTGCTCCTCCCAAAAATCCTTCACCTGGTCCTCCCATGAGTGTAGCAGGTAGCAACTGGGTCTATTGGTCCTTCTTTTGATTCTTCTCTCCATTATCCGGGTATCGGCTAGCTCATGCTATAGATTACATTCCTTACATTCCTGGATTCCATGGATGGATTTTTAATGACGCTCAAGTAACGGGTATGGAAACTATTCTTCCTCACCCTACTTTTCATGAGGAGGACCTTGGGCTATCGGCTCCTTATGACTTTGTAAGTATCTATGTCGTTCTTCCCTTCAAATACTCTTTTATATGTCTTGTTACTCCTGTATTCATAATCCAATCAGATTGGGTATGGGCAACAAAAACATGTGTACATACAAAAGTACAAAGAGAGAGGGTTAGAAATGGTACCTTCTTCGCTTCAGTGCAATCACGAGCGATGTGCCCCATCTTCTAGCAGTTATAGAATTTGACCTTAGTAAGTTATCTTTTTCCACCTCGCTTGTCACGTTTGCGTTTGGCGGATTTGCTTCCACTTGGTGCCTGGTTTTGTGCCTGCTACTGATTCCTTGCTTTCCTCTGTCTTTTTCTCTTAGACCCAGAGGTCTTGTGCTGCCCCGCTTGGGTGATAAGGTCTTGAGCATGGGTTGCCTCTTGGTGCTCTGCCTCTAGTTCCATATGAACGGCGATGTCATTGAAAGTTTTGAAACCGTTGTTATGTGTACGAACTATTTTCATTTGGGCCCAGGAATCAAGTGAAGTCCTTATGACGGCTTGAACCTGCTGCTCATCGGTAAGGTTTACCCCAGCATCATCCAATTTTCTTATCATGTCCTTCATAACTCTTAGGTGTTCAGTCATGTTGTGCTTGGGGTCCTTACGGTATATCTCAAACTTCAAGGTCATATCCCATAACCTTATAGTTGATGTACTGCCACAGTCTAACTTAACCTTGTCCCACATGAACTTAGCAGTTTCGCACTTCTCATATTGGCCGATACGATCATCGTGCATGCAACTCAACTTAATGAAGCATGCACTATGATCCTTTTTAAACCAAGCATCATAGTCCTCTTTGTCTTGACAGTGACGGATGGTAGTACCCTCATCGGGTTCTACCATTTCAGTGGTTAGGTGTTCAAGGCATTCTTGCTCATTCAGTAAGAATTGAATCTTACGATGTCACATGTCATAGTTGGTTCCATCCAACTTATTGCCTTAGTTAAGGTTAGCAACAACGGTTTTGGTGGCCATCACTGCATTACATAATATACAAGGAGGACAATAAGTACATATGTAAAATTTTTGTTCAAGAAACTTGATTAAAATTAATGGTTCCCTTCTCCACACGGTGAGATGAAAAATTTTGTTAAGCTCATAATCAAATCTCACTAGTGTGTGGACTTGGGAACAAAAAATTTTAACCGATTCTGAACAAAAGAAAGTCAATGAGGAAAGGACATCTCCAAACTACATAATAATACGCCATATATCGGGTGCGCAAGGGTCCCACATAAGAGATCCAAATTGGTACTTGAAGTTGTATGTCGAGTCAATACAAGAAAGTGATACGTAATACGGTAGCTTCCCTTTACAAGGCTTCTCAAAAATAAAATTTAAATTACAACTATCTATTTACATTGAAAAATCCTCCTACATCACTATTAGGGAGCACCACACTTTGTATCACATTCAAATACCAACTCTATCGCACATACACAAAAACATATCCCTTTCTCAAGCACCAATTAATTTTTCATTCTATAGAATATAAAAAAATATAACAGGGGTTGCATGAGATGGGATTTGACATCGCATTCCTAATGGTACGAGTGAAAGAAAACCAATACCGCCACAAGAAGATATTATTAACATCTTGATTATTTGTAACCATCTCAAAATATATTCCACTCTCTGAAATATGGGATGATGTGGGATGACTCCCTTTCTCCCATTTTCTTCTCATGGATTTCATTCAAATGGATTTCTTGTTAGTGGGCAATAACACCACTAAAACAGAACAACTCATAAATACCCAAAGCAAGAAACCCTCACAACAGAGATGTATACATAACAAAGAAATCACATCTCTTTTCTTGAATGTCATGGTTTAAAAAATCCCCAAATAAGAAATATTATTTTCTTAAAATGAGTTGATTCAAGAAATTTCTTAAGAAATCCCAAACAAGAAAAGAATTATTGCCAAACGCATTAAAGAAAAATTAAAAAACTCAAGGGCAATTAAAATTTGGGCACACAAACACAATTATAGCCCAATTAAGGAAAAAGAAAGGGTGTGGGCGAAAGGATTCCCACTTCACCCATCTCCTTCCCAAAAACCCTAAAATCAAGGTCTAAAGAAAAATTTGGCCACCTTTGTTTTTTTATTTTTTTAAATGGTGGTTGTGCATGGTGGCAGCAGCCGAGAGAGAAGAGAGAGGGGGGTGCCTAGGCCAGCTCCTGGTTGCATGGCTAAGGCCGAGAAAAACCCAAACATACCAATTTTTTTTGGGGTAAATATCATCCCCCTCCCCTCTAAGTATCCATAATATCAAACCCCTCCCCTAGATTTTGAATAATGATAATGTCCTCCCCAACAGCAGGTTTGAAGATGATATTACCCTTTAATTGAATGAATGTAAATCAACTTAGTGCGGTTACAAAAAAATATCAACTTAGTACTACAAGAAAAAAAATTAATGATTAAAAGGCCCAGCTCTGTGCAGATGATCTTAACAAATAAAAACCAATAAATCCAATCGATCCACTTACATCTTTGTTCTTTCAAGGAAAAAAAAATCAAAATCAAACCTTCTTCAAAAGGTTTTCTTAGGGAAATACAAAAGAAAAAGCACGATTGACGTGTTTTGGAAGAAGTCAAAGTTGTATAAATTCACATGATGGTTAAGCAAGGTGCAGATGGAAAAGCCCGTTATTTATCAAGGGGCAAAAGCCCTCCTTACCTTAGTTCTTTATAAGATATGCCCTGTCATTTTCCTGTAGGATATCTTCTCTCTATGCGTGTGGGATCGAGCCATGCTTTTAGGCGTGGATGGTATGACTCAAAATGACTTTCTATCTCGCCTTTGGCCATTTAAGCATGAATTACTCGAGGTCGATTCTACCAAGAGTAGATTCGTCCCTTACGTTATGGCTCGTCTCGTGCTTAGTCACTCGTGGGATCGGATAGGAGAGCAGCAAGTCTTTTCTGAAAGAACTCGCCCCCTTATCTTAAAAAAACAATTGATACTTTCTACGATCTTACTGATGACGATATCCTAGCATGGTTACTTTCTAAGGAATATGAATCAGATGAACAACAGGGTGTTTAGCGTGAAGAAAGATAATGGGGCCCACCAATTGGGAGCCACCAGTGGGGCTCACATTGCTGACTCACACATATCCCTGCCTGTCTTCCCCCACTTCCTTGGTTCCATGACTAGATGATTCTTTCGTGGGTGGGTGTGTAATAAAAGATTGCAGAGGTCCCCTTTTTTGGGGGTACCCCGAAAACACCTACAAAAAAAATGAACTCTACCTCCTATCCCCAATGCAAGTCTTTCCTTCGAGTTCTTTTGGCATTGCGGTGAGGGGGAATTAGGGTATGGAGCTCGTTATGGTTTTTGGGTTTTCGTGGTTGGAACCAATGGAGAAGGTTTTTTTCTCTTTTAAGGATGACAAAGGGAGAGATGTAGGCGGAAGTTTCTTCTCTTTGATGGGAGAGAAAGAAATGGAATATCAACTGAGAGATAACCTCTTTCCCCTATTTTCTCTCTAACAAGCAAGAGCTGGCCAAGTCATCCACGGTTCCTTGGATAAGAAGTCTTACTGATACACCACTTTTCATATTACCAATCCCCACCTGACACCTAGCCTCCCTTGGACCACAAGCAAACCAATTCCAAAATGTGGCTTCCAAGAACCACGCTCGAGACGGTTACACCAGATAAGATGGGCCCACTAAGGCAATTATACCACTTCCAACTGGGGATGTACAGCTAACCATATCTCACGTGCCACGTATACAAAGATCCTGAGATTCGCTGAGAAGATGACGGCCCTTCATAGTAGTTTCCTAATCCAAGCCCGTCAAAAAAGGGGTGTTACTGAAAAGGAAAGGGGTTGAACCCCAAACTTGTATAAATAAGAGCCCTAAGCGCTCATGTAGATTCATTCTTCTTTGATCAATAAAGAAATCAAGAAAACTTTGCAGAGCTATCTTCATTTTTCCAATTCTGCTAGCCCAGGACTAGCTTGAGAGTTGTACTACCAGAGGGCTCTCCTCTGGCAAGATTCTTGGTACAACATTTTGGCTCTGTCTGTGGAAAATGAAGAACAGAGACCTGCGAAGATCCCACCATGACTAGCACCAGAAATCAATCCAGAGTTACCAGAGCAGATGCTGCCGTCGCTACAGCGGCCACCGCTCCCACCGTTCCTCCTACCATTGCCAAGGGAGGAACCCTGGGCTAGCCTACTGGTTCCCACCAGGTGGTGGATGATCCTATCCTTGAAGTTAATGAATCACGGCAGGAAGAATCTCACCCGAGACCTCCCAGAGATCCACAGTGGTATGTGACGATGGAATAATTTAATGCGCTGCAGACCCGCTGGCAGGACAAGATGGAGCAGATGATGTTGATGCAGCATGATTTCTTGCAGGGGATCCAAATACCCCCGCCTCCACCACAAGATAGAGAAAGATCTCGTTCCCTGGGGCATAGCGAGAACCACAGCAATGCGAACAATACCAAGCAGAGAAATAGAGAATTACCGGGAAACGCCAAGAATCAAGGTTCTCAGATGAACAAAGTGGAACAGGCCCTGAACGACAAAGGCTTGGAACTCCAAGACCAGATCCAAGAGGTCATACGAGGGAAGAATCAAGCCCCTAGCCATAACTTCCACTTTACCACGGACCTAGCGTTTACAGATGACGTTCCGCTGGAATCCCTACCTAAGGGATTCAAGATGCCGACCATAGAACAATATGCGGGCACCACAGATTCGGAGGACCACCTGGAGACCTTTAAGTCCTTAATCTTTTAAGGCGCCTAAGATGCCATAGTGTGCAGAGGCTTCCCCTCCACACTGAAGGGAGTAGCAAGACAGTGGTTCTCATGACTCCAGCTGCGCTCCCTCTCCAATTTCATGGACCTTGGACGAGCCTTTTTGGCCCATTTTGTGAGCAGCAGAGTCTACAAGAAAACTGCAGCCAACCTCCTGGTCATAAAGCAATGCCCCAGTGAATCAAGCAGGAGTTTTCTCATAAGATTCAATAAGGAGAGCCTGGAAGTGTGAAATCTTGACCAGGTAGTGAAGTTTCAGGCGTTGCGCAGCAGAATCCGAGATACCGAACTGAAAAAATCCTTGATCATGGATGAACCAGGAGATATGTATGAGCTTTTCTCATGCTGTGAGAAATATATCAACCTGGCTGAGGTTCTCGCGGCTGAGCAAGAGAAGGAAGATAAATCCGAGAAGAAAGGCCAATAAAAGAAAGATGTCCAGGCTGGGGAGGCTGGTTCAAAGCGCAGCGAAGAGGAGAAGGATGGTAGAAGAAAGAAAGAGGAAAGGAGGACATAATAGGTGTCAATTTGAAGGTCACAACCCTCAACATCGTATCCACACATCTAATAAGAGATAAGGACACTTTTAAGAAAATCACAAAGCCAAAAAAGTACAGAAATGCCTCCAAATAACCCAAAATGACCCACCCGGTCTGGTTCGGACCGAAAATGAACATATGTCAAAATACGTATCGATTCGAAGGTCACGACTCCCAACTTCGTATCCATACGTCTAATAAGAGAAAAAGACACTTTTTAGTAAATCCCAAACCCAAAAAAGTACAGAAATGCCCCCAATTAACCCCAAACGACCCACCCAGTCTGGTTCGGACCGAAAATGAAAATATGTCCAAATACGTATCGATTCAAAGGTCACGACTCTCAACATCGCATCCAGACGTCTAATAAGAGATAAGGACAGTTTTTAGAAAATCCCAAACCCAAAAAAGTACAGAAATTCACCCAAATAACCCCAAACGACCCACCCGGTCCAGTTTAAACCGAAAATGAACATATGTCGAAATTGGTGTCGATTCGAAGGTCACAACCTTCAACATCGCATCCACACGTCTAATAAGTGTTAAGGACACTTTCTAGATGATCCCAAACCCAAAAAAGTACAGAAATAACCCCAAATAACCCGAAACGACCCCCCCGATCTGCTTTGGATCGAAAATGAATATTTGTCGAAATACGTATCGATTCGAAGGTCACGACTCTCAACATCACATCCATCACTCTAATAAGAGATAAGGAAACTGTTTAGAAAATCCAAAACCCAAAAAAGTACAGAAATGCCCCCAAATAACCCCAACAGACCCACCCGGTCTAGTTCGGATCGAAAATGAGCATATGTCTAAATACGTATCGATTTGAAGGTCAGGACTCTCAACATTGCATCCACATGTCTAATAAGAGATAAGGACACTATTTAGTAAATCCCAAACCCAAAAAAGAACAGAAATTCACCCAAATAACCCCAAATGACCCACCTAGTCTGGTTTAAATCGAAAATGAACATATATCAAAATTGGAGTCAATTCGAAGATCACAACAATCAACATCGGATCCACATGTCTAATAAGTGATAAGGACACTTTTTCGAAAATCCCAAACCCAAAAAAGTACATAAATGCCCCCAAATAACCCCAAATGACCCACCCGGTCTAGTTTAAACCGAAAATGAACATATATCGAAATAGGTGTCGATTCGAATGTCACAACCTTCAACATCGTATCCACACGTCTAATAAGTGATAAGGACACTTTTTAAAAAATCCCAAACCCAAAAAAGTACAGAAATGCCCCAAATAACCCAAAACGACCCACCTGGTCTGGTTTAAACCGAAAATGAACAAATGTCAAATTAGGTATCGATTCGAAGGTCACGACCCTCAACATCGTATCCACACATTTAATAAGGGATAAGGACACTTTTTAGAAAATCCCAAACGTAAAAAAGTACTAAAATGACCCAAATAATCCCAAACGACCTACCCGATTTGGTTTAAACCGAAAAGAACATATGTCGAAATAGGTATCGATTCGAATGTCACGACCCTCAACATCGCTTCCACAACTCTAATAAGAGATAATGACACTTTTTAAAAAATTCCAAACCCAAAAAAGTATAGAAACACCCCCAAATAACCCCAGACGACCCACCCGGTCTGGTTTAAATCGAAAATGAACATATGTTGAAATAGGTATCGATTCGATGGTCACGACCCTCAACATCGCTTCCACCCATCTAATAAGAGATAAGGACACTTTTTAGAAAATTCCTAAGCCAAAAAAGTATAGAAACGCCCCCAAAAACCCCAAAACGACCCACCCAGTCTGGTTTCAGAACTAAAATGAAAATATGTCAAAATAGGTATCAATTCGAAGGTCATGACCCTCAACATCGCTTCTACATGTCTAATAGGAGATAAGGACAATTTTTAGAAAATCCCAAACCCAAAAAAGTACAGAAATGCCCCCAAATAACCCCAAACGACCCACCCGGTCCGGTTCTGACCGAAAATGAACATATGTTAAAATACGTATCGATTCAATGCTCATGACTCTCAACATCGCATCCACACGTCTATTATGAGATAAGGACACTTTTTAGAAAATCCGAAACCCAAAAAAGTTTAGAAATTCACCCAAATAGCCCAAAACCACCCACCCAGTCTGGTTTAAACCGAAAATGAACATATGTCGAAATAGGTGTTGATTCGAAGGTCACACCCTTTAACATCGCATCCACACGTCGAATAAGTGATAAGGACACTTTTTATAAAATCCCAAACCCAAAAAAGTATAGAAATGCCCCCAAATAATCCCTAACGACCCACCCGATCTAGTTTAAACCGAAAATGAACATGTCTCGAAATATGTGTCGATTCGAAGGTCACAACCTTCAACATCGTATCCACACGTCTAATAAGTGATAAGGACACTTTTTAGAAAATCCCAAACCCAAAAAAGTACAGAAATGCCCCAAATACCTGTGTGGTCAGGTGCAGTTACAAAAGAAAAGAAAAGAGCGTACTAAAGCTCTGATACCAATTTACAAATTTACATACAGAAGGGGTCGGGTCGATCCTTAGAGAAGGTATAGAAATGGAGATAGAAGAGAAAGAGAAGATCAGAGAGAGGGGCGAGAGGCTGAACTCGAGAGCTGGCGGAGCAAGGTCTGCTTTCTCTGAAGAAATGAGCTGCCTTATATAGAGAGAGAGGTCGGCTACGGATCCCAAAATTTTATTTTAATTCCGGAATAGTAACTGCTGACGTGTGCTGACGTAGGGAGGCTGGTACTATTTAGCACTGTTCATGGGTCCAGATGACGTCATGGGTGACGTAGGGCGGCGGCACTGTTCATGTGGGACCATGCTGATGTCAGGGATGACGTTAGTCGGATCCGAGGTTGACATCTGAATCGTCATTGGCGGGGTTGAAGAAGGCGGCTGCTGCGGCTTCTTCGGCGGCGTCTTCAGTGGCTTGGGCGGTGGCTAAAGTTTCTGCGGCTTCGGCGGCGTCGGCAAGGAGAACACCAAGGATGTCGAGCAGAGGTGAGAATGTCTGGAGCTGATCGATAAGCTGGTAGGTATCGGCAGCAACTTCAAGAGGGACTTCATAATCCATCATGAACTGAGTGGCAAAGATGCGTCGACCATCAGAGACGAGGTACCGGTAGCGAGGTCCTCCGGTAGGGAAGGTGAGCAGTGAGGCTTCATCGTGAAGAGTGATGAGAGACTGCTTGAACAGATCTTCGGCGTGGAGGCCTGCAAGATTAGCCGCTTGAAGGGCTTGGTCTTCATCTGTGATGAGGTCTGGTTCCTGTAAGGTGTAACAGGAGGCTGGAGAGAGAAGCCAAATTTGATAAGGTTGGAAGAAACGTTCGCGTTCACGCCAATCGAGGGTGCTGAAGATGGTGAAGAGAAGTCCATCAGAGAATCTCCAAGAAGAGATGGCACGAGAAACCATCGTTCGGATCATCATGGGTAGTTGGTCGAGGATGGTGGTATTGTCAGAAGAGAAGATAAGTTGATTAACCATTCCCCATTCAACAGCAGAGATACTCCAAGGTTCGGAGTCCGGGTAGAAGACGAGCCTGTACTGGTTATGAGTTACAGTCCGTAGTATATTTTTGGGAAATTCCAGTAAGAAATTTTTATAGCGCTGGTATTGTTCTTCTTCGCAATGACGTTGTATCATCGGAAATATTTCCCGGGGAAGAATTTCTTTAGCTTTTAAGTAAAGGCAGATTTTAAATGTTTTATAGAAGAAAGCATCTTTGAGATGATCTTCAAGACAATCTGCAACCTGAAGAAAGCTGTGTACTTGCTCAGGGGAGGTGACATCGTCCCAATTAGTTTGTCTAAAAGAGTCGAGCACAAAAGACTGAAAGGCTGAGCTGCTTGGAATAGAAAGTACCAAGAGCCTTTGAGAAGGCGGTAAGAGCAGTACGAAACGGCTTTTTCTGGCCGGCAACCTGCGTCTTCCACAAAGTGTTCAACTGATGGTACCATTTGGTAGGTATGCCATCGTGAAGAAAGAAGTCAGTGATGTTTGTCATCGTCTGACCAAAAGTTGAAGGCGGAATATTTGCAGCTGATTGTTGTTGTACAATCTAGGAGTAGCTGGCCGGGGTCATATTCCACAAATAAAAGGGATCCTGACTGTCCTGTTCTTTACTATTCCCGGGGAGGAAATCGGGACTAAAAGGCTGAGAAAGAGAAGGAGAGAATTCCGCTGTTGTGGCAGGAACTCGAATGAAACCAGAAGGCGATCCTTGGGTGGGTATCGCAACTGTTTCATAGGGTTCTCTTATGAGAATACCGCCTCTGGGGGTAGGGAGTAAGCCAAGAGAAGAGGCTTTTTTCTTGCTCTTGCGATGTGGTGTCGCGTGAGCTTTACCTTTGCCTTTATCAGGCGGATGCCGATGATTCATGGTGGCCTGCTAAGATAATCAGCCAAAAAATTGTCAGTGCCTTTTACATGTACAATTTCATACTGATATTGATTAATAAAATTGGCCCAATTAATTCGGCGAGAATTAGTTTCTTTGATTTTGGTTTTAATAAAATCACGAACCGCTTGATTATCAGTTCGAATAAGAAACTTCTCAGGTAAAAGATAAATTCTAAACCGTTGAATAGCATTTACAATGGCAAGAATCTCTTTCTCATAAATATTATAATTCTGCTGAGCAGGGGTGAATTTGCCAGAATTATATCCGCAAATTTGCTCGTCAGAAGGGTTTTTGAGGGGTCTTGCTTTCAGGACACAGCCCCAGTGTTCATTGCTAGCGTCAGTCTCTAGGATTAAGAGATCACCAGCAAGGGGGAAATAAACTGAGGGACAAGATTTGGTAATCTCGGCCTGGATAGAAAGGACGGTCTGTGTGTCAGACGGAGTCCAAGAAAAGTCAACATCTTTTTTCAATTTTAATAAAAGACTTTGTTCTTTAGAGGAAAGGTCCTTTATGTAATTGCGTCCATAGTTAAGAATTCCTAGGAACTGTTGTAGATGCTGTTTGTCTCGTAAGACAGAAGGGAAATCCTTGATTTTGATTAAGATGTGATCTTGGAGTTGGAGTCCATGATCGGTCAGGATGAGACCAAGAAATTCGATTCGAGTTTTTTCGAGTTCGATTTTCATGGGAGAAAGGATTATTCCATGCTTAAGGAATAAATCACTGATGATACGAAGGTGTTTCGTATGTTCAATGGGAGAATCGGAGAAGACAAGAATGTCGTCAATGAGTTGGAGTCCATGATCGGTCAGGATGAGACAAAGAAATTCAATTCGAGTTTTTTCGAGTTCGATTTTCGTGGGAGAAAGGATTATTTCATGCTTAAGGAATAAATCACTGATGATACGAAGGTGTTTCGTATGTTCAATGGGAGAATCGGAGAAGACAAGAATGTCGTCAATATACGCTACGCAAAAAGAAAGAGAACCAAAGATGGAATCAATCCAACGTTGGAAAATCTGAGGGGCAGTACATAATTCGAAGGGCATCTGTTGGAGTACAGAAGAGGAAATCCGTTGGGGAGTGAAGGCTGAATCGTCACAGATAGATTTGTGAGATGTCAGTAAAGGAAGAGACACGTCACCAGAAGGATGGTGAATCTGGATGGAAGAGGAATGCAAGATGAAGGGTAGATACTTATGCATAAAGTTCATACCAAGAATGAAATCACCATGCATGTTGGGAAAACAAGTAATTTTAGGAATCATAAATTGCTTGTTCTGTAGAAAGATTGGGATATTGTGAGCGCGATACTCAAGGGTCATGGTTGGACCCGAAACGCCACTAATGTAAGTAGGCTGTTCCAATTTTTCCCAAAGGTATCCAGGGATTGCAGTTGTTTTACAAATGCAGCCGGTAGCACCGGTATCCATAAGGACATCAAGAGAATAGGGTTTGAATCCAGGGAAATCAAAATGACCTTTAACATAGGTGTAGTTTTTAGGATTTTGATTGGATTGGAAGAAGATATCGGTGTCAGTTGTGACGTACCGATGAAAGATATTAATGACAGCAGTAGAATCGGTGTCAGAAAAATCTTTGCGGAGAGGTGCTTTGAATGCACATCCAGAAGGAGGTATCCAATTGTGAGGATAGAGTCCAGGCACAGTGCGAGGAACATAAGAAGAGGTAGAATGGCGAGAAGAAGAGCCAATCGAAGCATTAGATGAGCCAGGTATGGAGGATCTAAGAGAAGGGGTACTAGCAGTCCGAGTTAAAGAAGGACTAGAGCTAGAAGAACGTCTTCTAAAATAAAGGTTGTTACCAGAAGCCTGTAGTTCGAAGGTAGGAGGAGGAGGAGCAGTGATATTTTGAGGTTGATCAAGAATATCGGAGAGCATCCATTCTTTAGGGAGTTGGATATCATGCCAATCGAGTAGACGATGTTGGATCTCGTGTTCGAAAGGTTTTGGTTCGAATAGTTCGATGAACCGTTTATCCGGAAGGGGCAATAGTTTGGTAGAGGTAACGTTAGTTAACTCGTGCAAACATTTCCAGTTAACAGCGATATTATGGCTGTCAGCTTTCATGCCGGTCCATTGGGTCTTAATTTTAAGAACCACTGAATCATAAAGATTTGGATCCTGGACAGAGAGGAAGAAGTTGGGTCGGAGTTTAAACCAAACCGAACCGTGAATAAGGTTTGACTCAATTCCACCGATTAAGGCATTAATGGGGTCGGCAAGGAATCGTTTGTCAAAGATGGCAATTATGACAGGAGAGTCGATGCCTTGGCGAAAGAGCGCCGTGAGTTCAATCTGAATGAGACCAATGTGTATGTATCTCAAACGAGGATGTTTGGCAACCAATCGTTGGATTTGAGCCGGATTGAACAGAGAAATTTCAAGAGATGTGTCATCTGTAGACTGAGCAGTGGAGTTACCACAAGCTTGGTCAAAGAAACGCCTAGACCAGAGGTTAATCCGGGAGAGCTTATAGACCTCAGCGTGCTTAATGGACTTAAGCTTAGTGAAGAGGTTAGGGTCAAAAGAGACATCTTCACGAAGGAGATTGTTGAGAGAAACCGAGTCACTTTCAGATGTGGGAATCGGTTGGATTTCAATCGGGGGAGATGGAGTTGAATCGGTTGTAGACTCGTCTTCCATAAAGATGAAATCAGAAGAGTCGTCATCAGAATCGGAGAAATCGGATTCAGAGAAGACTTCATAGAGAAGTTCTGTGGGGTCAGAAACTTCGGAGAAGAAAAGAATCTCGTAGTTACATTCGTCAACG
The DNA here is from genome assembly GCF_018873765.1 of Telopea speciosissima. NCBI lineage: Eukaryota > Viridiplantae > Streptophyta > Magnoliopsida > Proteales > Proteaceae > Telopea > Telopea speciosissima. The sequence continues at coordinate 47,703,896 of NC_057920.1, forward strand.
TAATGAATCATTTTACGGGCATTCTTGGATTTGTTAGGGCATTCAATGGCAAAATGGCCCTTTTCATTACATAGGTAGCAGGTACATTGAGATTTGTCCTTTTTACCAGTGTAAGGGGTGCGTTTGGAAACAAAATGTTTTTTGGTGAAACGTTTGTTCGAAGGTGAAGAAAAGTCTTTGGGGAAATCTTTCTTATGGAATTTTTTCCAATGATACCGTTTTTTCTTATGGGAAAAAGGAAAGGTATGAGAAGATTTAGACTTAGGTTTTGAAACATGAGATGGCTTTGTACCAAACTCAAATTCATTGTTAAGAAGATCCTTACAGAGGCCAGAGGAGACCTTCTGTTTCAACTGCTTGGCAGCACGTGCCTTTAAACAGTGATCAAGGATATGGCAAAACACAAAATTAATTCGGTTGCCAAGGGTATCAACGCTTTTGGAGTCGTTGATGAATCCAGGGTATGTCGTGTGACATAGTTCATCCCATGGAGGAGGGAGTTTAGGAAAGAATTGTTCCTTCCAATAATCAGATTTTGAAGGATCTAATAATTGAAAAAGACTCATGTATTTTTTAGAAAAAGCTTCAAATTCATTTAAATTATTTAGCTTAATCTTAGTGAGGTTGAAACTGACATCTTCTGCAAGCTTGTCAGGGTGAGGGTAACCACAAAACTCAGATTTTAAGAGCTTCGTGAATTCGACCAAGACCTTCTCAGGGTTAGAGACATAGGTCAGAAGGGTAGTTTTGGCAACTTTCCCATCGTCTGTTTGGTCAAACTTTTTAATAAATTGCAAGACATCACCTTGCAGAGAACCACAAAAGTATTCTAAGAATTGTTCAACTGTCCATGCGGCTTTGTTATTGGTAATCAACAAGAAAAGGTTTGAGCCCATTCAGTGATTGCCTTATCATAGTCTTTAATGGCAATATTGGTCAGATCCAAATAAGTGCCATAGGAGGCTAACCCGTATTTATGGAGGTCATCTTTCCGGGTAAGGATGGGAACCTCTGGGTTAGTGGCAAAGACTTCGTCAGTGCCAAAAGAAGTGCGGGCCCCTGTGTGGGGTTGAAAGTCCGCATCAGAATCAAGATGGTCTATAGAACCAACCTTGCGTTTAGAAGAGGTTTCTCCAGCAGTGGGGATACTGTGGGGAACAGTGGGTGAGCCAGGGATAGACTCGGGAGGAGACTCAAATGAGTCAGAGTCAGACGAAGCTGAGTCAGAGGACGATTCGTTAAGAATTTCATCATCTTCGTCGTCGTCGGAGAAAAGCACAAAATTATGTGCGACAAAACTCTGTTGATTTTCAACATAGAATTGTTGCATCATGGAGAGAAGTCGGGATTGTTCATTTTTATCTGTAGACTCTTTATACCGATCTTTCCAGTGGTCCATAATTTTCTTATGATAAACGTAGTTATCATTTTGAGGACAGTCAGAAGAAGGAGAGTCCTCATTAAGGGTGCTAATCACAATAAAAGTAGCCCGGGGAGGGCACTCAGGAGGTGTCTCCGGTTGTTGGGCTACCAGATCTGACAAGAGAGTGAGGGTATTATCTAAATTTTTTGTAAGTTTTTCATTATGTTCTAATGTGAGATCTATCAAAAAATTAGGTGCACCACTATTGCTTGTGCGATCGTGTTGTGCATGAATACTGTGGTCATATGGGATGAGCGGGTCATCACAGAAACAAGGAGGAAAAGAAGCCATAAATAAACTGAGCAATTAAAAAGATAATTTCCTGGGGGCTAAACCCGTTTGCAATAATGGGAGAGACAAGGGTCCTAAACACGTACGGTTCTTCCAACCTGGTGTTCCTCAGGACATCAATCTCCTATGCAAATATATGGCCGTGGAAATCACAAGATAAAAGCAAAGAAATAAACAACAAATATAACCAACCTGTGTGTGTGCTAACCGGAACTCTAGATCGATAAAACGACCTTCGCAGTACTCAAAGAGGGTAACCCTTAGCGATCTATCACTTCGCAGATAGTCTTCGGTTGTGTGCTCATGGGTCTCAACGAAGAACAGAAAATGAAATACAGAAAAGGAAAACTTCAATATATGTTCATATGCTTACAAGTAGTTGGCAATAAGTCTGCCTCTTTCACTCTGTTGCAGATCTGAAGATAGGATTGACGATCCGTTGTAGATCCTCGATACTATCTACCCCTAAGACCCACCCGGTCTGGTTTAAACAGAAAATGAATATATGTTGAAATAGGTATCGATTCAAAGGTCACAACCCTCAACATCGCATCCACATGTCTAATAAGAGGTAAGGACACTTTTTAGAAACTCCCAAACGCAAAAAAGTACTGAAATGCCCCCAAATAACCCCAAACGACCCACCCGATCTGGTTTGGATCGAAAATCAACATATGTCCAAATACGTATCGATTCAAACGTCACGACTCTCAACATCGCTTCCACACGTCTAATAAGAGATAATAAAGACACTTTTTAAAATGTCCCTAACCAAAAAAATTACAGAAATGCCCCCAAATAACCCCAAACGACCCACTCGGTCTGGTTTAAACCGAAAATGAACATATGTCAAAATAGGTATCGATTCGAAGGTCACAACCCTCAACATCGCATCCACACATCTAATAAAGAGATAAGAATACTTTTTAGAAAATCCCAAACCGAAAAAATTACAGAAATGCTCCCTAAAAATCCCAAACGACCCACCCAGTTTTGTTCGGACCGAAAATGAACATATGTCGAAATACGTATCGATACGAAGGTGACGACCCCCAACATGGCATCCACACGTGATAAGGACACTTTATAGAAAATCCCAAACCAAAAAAAAGTACAGAAATGCCCCCAAAACCCCCCAAACGACCTGGTCTGGTTCGGACCTAAAATGAAAATATGTCAAAATAGGTATCAATTCGAAGGTCACGACCCTCAATATCGCATCCCCATGTGTAATAAGAGATAAGGACACTTTTTAGAAAATCCCAAACCCAAAAAAATATAGAAATTCTCCCAAATTACCCAAACAACCCACCCGGTCTGGTTTAAAATGAAAATGAATATATGTCAAAATAGGTGTCGATTCGAAGGTCACAACTCTCAACATCGCATCCACACATCTAATTAGAGATAAGGACACTCTTTAGAAAATCCCAAACCCAAAAAAGTACAGAAACGCCACCAAATAACCCCAAACGACCCACCCACTCTGGTTAAAACCAAAAATGAACATATGCCAAAATAGGTATTGATTCGAAGGTCGCAACCCTCAACATCGCATCCACACGTCTAATAAGAGATAATGACACTTTTTAGAAAATTACAAACCCAAAAAAGTACAAAAATGCCCCCAAATAACTCCAAACGACCCACCCGGTCTGGTTTAAACTAAAAATGAACATATGTCAAAATTGGAATCGATTCGAAGGTCACGACCCTCAACATCGCATCCACATGTCTAATAAGAGATAATGACACTTTTTAGAAAATCACAAACCCAAAAAAGTATAGAAATGCCTCCAAATAACCCCAAACGACCCACCCGGTTTGGTTCGGACCGAAAATGAGCATATGTCAGAATACGTATCAATTCGAAGGTCACGACTCTCAACATTGCATCCACACATCTAATAAGTGATCAGGACACTTTTTAGAAAATCCCAAACCCAAAAAAGTTCAGAAACGCCCCCAAATAACCCCAAACGACCCACCCAGTCTGGTCTAAATCGAAAATGAACATATGCCTAAATAGGTATCGATTCGAACATGTATCGATTCGAAGGTTCTCTTGGTGAGGAGAGAGAAGCTTTGGCGATTTTGGGAGTGAGGATCTTGGTGTGTTCTCTTGGTGATGGCCGGCAGGCCATTAGCTGCAGCTAATGGTCTCGTTCCTCTTCACAGTTCGGGTGAGAGGAATGATGGGGTTGGGGAGGAAGTTGGCTCTGGTGTGGGGGGTGTTGGAGTGGCTGCTTTTGGAGGTTCGGGTGGTGATGAGGGTGCTGGGCCGTCTCTTGGCTGGTCTGCAGGGAGTGTTGAAGGTGTGGGCAAGGAGGTTCCGACGCTGCAAGGTGAGGGTGATGGGACTAGGCTGCTGCTACTTGGTGAGCCTTCTTGTGGTTCGGTGAGCAGTGCTGATTCTGGTGCTTTTTTTACAGCAAAAGGATGATATTTCAGGTGGGTTTAATCAGTCATACCCGAAGAAGGTTGGGGTTCCATGGTCTGCCCTCTTTTCTTCCTCTTCTTCTTCGATTTTTGGTGATGGGTTGAAGTTGTCTTATGTTGAGCCTGAGGAGATTGGTGGGACTTTGGCTGCGAAGTGTCCGGATGAGATGATAAAAAAAGGTCTTGATAAATGGAAGAACACCCTAATGGGGCACTTCATTGGTGGTCGGCCTAGTTTTACCTTTGCAAGGGATATGCTCCTGAAGCAATGGAAGATTGCAGGGCATGTTGATGTTAATTTATTAGAGAGTGGAATTTTTATATTTCGCTTTAATCTTGAAGATGACAAAACTAAAGTTCTTGAAGGGGGACCTTGGTATGTTCAAAGAAGGTTGATGATCCTGCGTCCTTGGAGTCTAGATGTTTGCATAGAGAGGGTGGATTTATGTTCTGTCCCGGTTTGGGTTTCTCTTCCCAATCTCCCTTTTCATTTCTGGTCTTCTGAAGCTCTTAGTTCTATTGGGAGTGTCATTGGGAAGCCTATTGTTACGGACAAGATGACAAGGTCCATAGAGAGATTGTCCTACGCTCGTTTGTGTGTGGAGGTTTCTGCCAACAAAGAGCTGCCTCTGTCCGTTCCAGTTTATGGTGATGGTGGTTTTGCCTTCAATCAACGAGTGGTTTATGATTGGAAGCCCCCTCTTTGTGTGCATTGTAAGGTCTTTGGGCATATGATTGATGCATCCAAGTCTAGTAGCCGTAAGCCTGATCAGAAATTCTCGAGAACCAAGTAAGAATGGCGAGTGAAGGGTGCTGCCGGGAAAGAAGCTGGAACTGTGGCTAGAAATGAGGCTGACTTGCCGGCCGAGCAGACTGGAATTGGTAATTCAAATTCAAATTTGGATTCCCATAGTTCTCGCAAGAATAAAGGAGGAGATCTCAATTCCTTGGGTCAAGGCGCCAACTTTGACAAGAAGGTTTTGAAGAAATCTGAGTTAATTCTTGAAGGTAAGTCTAGTACTAAGGATATTTCACAGTCCAACAGTTTTGCCCTATTGGAACATCTTACGGAGGAGGTGCATTATGATCTTGACGATTTGATGCTGGATCCGGAGTCTTGTGCCATTCTCTTAGGTAACGAACTGTTGGAGGATTCGAATATGGAAGGAGATAATTCTTCTCCCCAGTCGTTATCTACCCTTCCTAGTTTGGGAGAGGAGGGGATTGGGGGATTTTCCTTGAATAATCAGAATGGCGGATCTGCTGGAGATATTATGGAGGAAATGCCACAATTAAATTCTGCTGGTCAAAGTTTAAATTCAAATCTTCCCACTTCCCATATTGAGAAGACACCTAGTGCGTTTTGCTTGGAAGATGGAGAAATTAAAGGGGCAGATTCTGTATCTTCTAAGGGGGAGCTGGCATTGGCAAATCCGTTGGATTGTAGCTCAAGGGCTCCATTGGGAAGGAAAGAAGGTGCACTTGATGCGCAAAAGGATAGTACCAATTTAGAAGGAAATAAAAGTGGTGAAGAGATGCTGTCTTTAAAAGGCAAGGGAGCTAGTCTGGCCAACAAACCTTCAACTAATTTTGAAAGATTAAAGAGGGTGGCAGCGGAGAACCGGGCCAGCCAAGGACCCTTGGACAGAGGTATGGGTTTTTGTAATTCTATTAGCTCTTCTTTATTTAACCGGCCTAGTGGAAGAAGTACAAAATTCCAGCCTCAACGAATTCCTATAAAGGAAGGACTGGGAATGAGAATAGAGGGATCCACTAAGGGTGGGACTGATATGGCAGCCCATCATTTTTGATGAATTGCATTTCCTGGAACATTAGGGGCATGAATGCCCCTACAAAGAAGCGTGGGGTTAGGAAAGTGATTCTGGATAATAATGCAAAATTAGCTATTCTTCTTGAGAGGACCACTTTGGGGTCCTCTCTCAGTTATTTGTGCACTGCTGTCTATGCTTCTAATTCGGTGGAGGAGAGGAGGGAGCTTTGGAGGGATGTTACTAGTTTTGGTTCTAATATTTCAGGTCCTTGGATTCCTCTAGGGGACTTTAATATTGTTCGACAACAAAGTAAGAAGCTTGGAGGAGAACCTATCCGTCAAGAGGCTGTTGATGATTTTAATACTTTTATTTTTGACACGGGCCTTATTAACTTAAAGTGGAAGGGGGAATTATTTACTTGGAATAATAGGCAAGGGGGCAGCTCTCGAGTTTGTTGCAAGTTGGATACGGCCATGGTTAACTTGCTTTGGTTGGATGTTCTCAAGTCTTCAGAAGCTACTTTTCTGCTCCCAGGGCTTTCGGATCACTCTCCAGGTGTGATTTCAATTCTTGATGGGGTTAATTTTGGTCCTAAACCTTTCCGGTTCTTTGAGGCTTGGATTGGTAGGGAGGGGTTTGATGAAGTGGTAGCTAGAGGGTGGGACAGCCCGGTGAATATGAAGCTTAATCCTATACTTAGGTTTGCTGCCTGGCTCAAAAATGTCAAGACAGAGCTGAAGAAATGGAATAAAGATAGTATTGGGGATGTTTTTCTTGCAGTGAAGGAGGCTTCTTCGGATTTAGCTCAGATCCAAATCAGCCTTGCTGCCCATCCCAATGACCTCAATTTGGTTTCTTTAGAAACAGCAACCAAGAAGAAGTTGTGGGCAGCCCTTAGTACTGAAGAAAAGTTTCTTAAAGAGAAGTCTAGAGTCAAGAACATTCAATTGGGGGATGGTAATAATAGCTTTTTTCATAAGTCTATGGTGTGCAGGCAAAACAGGAATCACATTTTGGAGGTGTACAATGCAGAAAATGAGGTTATCAAGGAGCCGAATCTGATTAAAGAGGAGGCAATTTCTTTTTACATGAATCTGTTTGGTGCTAATGTTGAAGATGTTAGGTTCTTCCCAGAGACTGTCCCATTGCAACATGGTCTGCACCTTGCGCAGCAGAACAGTCTTATTGGGCAGGTTTCTAACAAGGAGATTAGAGAGGTGGTTTTTTCCATGAAGAACTCAAAAGCTTCAGGACCGGATGGATTTGGGGCAGCCTTTTTTAAGCATGCTTGGGAGGTTGTTGGGGAGGATCTCACTTTGGCCGTTAAGTGGTTTTTTTTTTAAGGCCAGTATGCCTACCTCTATCAATGCTACTTTTATTAGTCTTATCCCAAAGACTGATAATACTTCTTCGTTTGCGGGCTATAGGCCTATTGCCCTTTGTAACCTATTTTATAAAATTATTACAAAAGTTTTGTCTAATAGGTTACAAGGAGTTGTGGGGAAGGTGGTTAGTGACAACCAGTCTGCGTTTATCAAAGGCCGCTCCATTGTGGATAATATTCTAGTTTGTCATGATGTGGTTAGGGGTATAGAGCAGCAGGAGACTCCCCCTATGGCGGTGCTGAAACTTGACTTACATAAAGCTTATGATTCTCTGAGTAGGAAGTTTCTTTTTGAGATCATGGAAAGGATGGGTTTTCCAAGCAAGTTTATTCGGTGGGTGAAGGCTTGTGTTGATACTCCTAGTTTCTCGATCCTTCTCAATGGGAAACCAACAGGTTATTTTAGGGGCAAGAGGGGGATAAGACAGGGGGACCCACTTTCCCCTTATTTATTCACAATTGCTGTGGAAGGGTTTTCGGCCTTAATGCGGAAGTTGGAAGTTGAGGGACAGATCAGCCTGCTTCCAAGGTGCAAAAGCTCCCAACTTACACACCTGATCTTTGCAGATGATTTGATGATTTTTGTGAAGGCTGTCCCTGACTCTATTTTGGCTTGTTTGGGGGCTCTGTCTGATTTTCATACTTACTCTGGGTTGAGACTCAACAGAGCTAAGTCCTCTATTATTTTAGGGGGCCTTACCCAAACGGCCAGGCTACAACTATTGGAATTAACGAATTTTGTGGACACTAAGCTGCCCATTCGGTACCTTGGTGTTCCACTTGTACCTCGTAAACTTTCTATGGCAGATTGCTCCTCTATCTTGGATCTAGTGAGGCGAAGACTTGAAGGCTGGAAAGCTCGTTTCTTATCCTTTGCTGGAAGGTTGCAGCTTCTTACCTCTGTTCTTCAGGGCTGCTATATATATTGGTCGGGCATCTTTGCATTACCAGGTGGTGTCAAGCAAAAGCTGGAATCCATGTTCTCGAATTTCCTTTGGACGGGCCCCTCCTTGGAACAAAAGGTACATTATGTTTCTTGGGATAGAATTTGCGAACCTAAGGATGAGGGTGGCTTAGGTATCCGCAGAATTGCAGAAATGAATATTGCGGGTATCCTTAAGCAAATCTGGTGGATTTCTTCCAAAAAGGACAGCCTATGGGTTAGGTGGGTTTATGCCTGTTATTTAAAAAATGACTCTATTTGGACCGTGAAAATTCCCCAAAATTGCTCTTGGGTTTGGCGTAAAGTTCTCAAGTATAGAGATTTGGTTGAACCCCATGTTCATCACTTTATTGGGTCTGGCCATGCTACAAGGCTATGGCTTGATAAGTGGCATCCTCAAGGGGTTTTAATAAAAAATTTTGGGGATCGTATCAGATACGATGCGGGTTCTCATCGTATGGCTCTGGTTTTGGATATTATAAGACAAGGCACCTGGCATCCTACTCCTCATGGGTCTTTTGATCTTATTAGTGCTTGGGGGGATTTGCAACATGTTCCTATTTTGAGAGGCAGGGATGACCTTATTGTTTGGAAGAATTCCCCTAATGGCTTATTTACTACTAAGTCAGCCTGGGACACTGTTAGAAGATCCTCTCCTAAAGTAGGGTGGCATAAATTTGTTTGGTTTACTCAGAATTTCCCTAAGCATTCTTGCACAACTTGGAGATGCCTTATGGAAGCTCTACCTACCAAGAATCAGCTTATTAAAAGGAATATTCAGGTTGGGCCGAATTGCATCTTGTGTTGGGCTGGTACTGAAAGTCATGAGCATCTTTTCTTTAATTGTCCTTTTTCCACTAGCATTTGGGGTAAAATTAGTTCTTTTTGCTCCCAAGGGGGTTGAGGCCCTACCAATCTCCAGAATGTGCTTGCTTGGCTCTTGAGTGTTGGTTGTGCAAATGATAGGATGGATTTGGTTCCCAAGTTGGTTTTTTGTGCTACTGTCCATTACATTTGGTGGGAGAGAAACCAAAGGCTGTTTGAGAACAAGGTTAGAACCCATGATCAGATTATAGAGGCAATTCGTCTTGATGTGGCCATTAAGTGTGCTGCCTTTCCCATTTCTGCTGTCCACAGCCCAAGGAACCAGTTCTTGGCTGATAATTGGGGGATTAGGGTGGATTGGAAGGTGATTACTCAAAAAACTTGTGCTTGGTTTAGACCTCCTACTCACATGGCAGTCCTTCACTGTGATGGGTCCTTAACAGCTGATAGAGCTTCCTATGGTGGAATCATTCGTGAGGATGCAGGTGTTGCCATAATGGCGTATGCGGGGAAGGGAGATATTAATTCTGTTCTAGGCATGGAGCTTTTTGCAATTTTAAAGGGGGTCACTTTTTGTATTCAAAGAAACCTACTTCGGGTTTCCATCAGATCCGATTCCAAATTGGCAGTAGATATTCTTAATGGGGCTGTGGACTGCCTGTGGAGCATGCAAATCTTGAGGGACCATATTGCTACGCTACTACAGCAATTACAGCGTAAGGAGATCAAACATGTTTGGAGAGAGCTCAACCAGCCAGCAGACTTTATTGTAGCCATGGATACAGGGGATGGGGAAGCAATTTTTTATCCACCTGATTTCCCACAGGACTTGGTGGAGTTGGTTGAGAATGATTCAGATTGTAAAGTTTTTTTAGGACCTTCTCTCATTGAGTCGTTGGCCTGGTCTTAGGCTTTTCCACCGAGGGCCTGTCCTCGGGTTGTTTTAGGAGCTCTCCTCCCCCTCTTAGGCCTGTCTAAGGGGGGAGGACAAGGGCTGCGTTCTTCTGTATTTCTTCCTTTTTCTTAATACAATCACACTTACCCATCAAAAAAAAGGTATCGATTCGAAGGTTACGACCCTCAACATCGTTTCCACACATCTAACAAGAGATAAGGACAATCTTGAGAAAATCCCAAACCCAAAAAAGTACAAAAATGCCACAAAATAACCCCAAACGACCCACCCGGTCTGGTTCGGATCGAAAATGAACATATGTCGAAATACGTATCGATCCGAAGGTCACGACTCAAAACATCGCATCCACACGTCTAATAAGAGATAAGGACACTTTTTAGAAAATCCCAAACCCAAAAAAGTATAGAAATTCAACCAAATAACCCCAAACAACCCACCCAGTTTGGTTTAAACTGAAAATGAATATATGTCAAAATAGGTGTCGATTCGAAGGTCACAACCCTCAACATCGCATACGCATGTCTAATAAGAGATAAGGACACTTTTTAGAAAATCCCAAGCGTAAAAAAGTTCAAAAATGCCCCCAAATAACCCCAAACGACCCACCCGGTCTGGTTTAAACCAAAAATGAACATATATCGAAATAGGTGTCGATTCGAAGGTCACAACCCTATACATCGCATCCACATGTCTAATAAGAGATAAGGACACCTTTTAGAAAATCCCAAACCCAAAAATGTATAGAAATGCCCCCAAATAACCCCAAACAACCCACTCGGTCTAGTTCGGACTGAAAATGAACATATGTCAAAATAAGTATCGATCCGAAGGTTACAACTCTCAACATCGCATCCACACGCCTAATAAGAGATAAGGACACTTTTTAGAAAATCCCAAACCCAAAAAAGTATAGAAATTCTTCCAAATAACCCCAAACAACCCACCCGGTCTGGTTTAAACTGAAAATGAATATATGTCAAAATAGGTGTCGATTCGAAGGTCACAACTCTCAACATCGCATCCACACGTCTAATAAGAGATAAGGACACTCTTTAGAAAATCCTAAACCCAAAAAAGTACAGAAACGCCACCAAATAACCCCAAACGATCCACCAGGTCTGGTTGAAACCGAAAATGAACATATGCCAAAATAGGTATCGATTCGAAGGTCACAACCCTCAACATCGCATCCACATGTCTAGTAAGAGATAAGGACACTTTTTAGAAAATTGTAAACCCAAAAAAGTACAGAAATGCCCCCAAATAACTCCAAACGACCCACCCGGTATGGTTTAAACCGAAAATGAACATATGTCAAAATTCGAATCGATTCCAAGGTCACGACCCTCAACATCGCATCCACACGTCTAATAAGAGATTAGGACACTTATTAGGTATTGTGGTGCAGAGAAGGTGCTCGTATGGTATAGACATCATTCTGTTGATGATGGCACGTGGAAAGCCACTCTTCAGTCAATCTAAGACAATGGTATGACGTACTTATAGCCGATCTGGCTGACCTGTGGAACGACACACCCCAGTTGTTCCTAGGGAAAGATATGGTTTCAGTGAGGGACGGGTCTCATCTGAAATGCTTATTGGGGAATGAGCCATTCACGAGTTTTGACAATGGTTGGACGATAAAATTATGCGCAAGTGCAGAAGTGGTCAAGAGATCACGACGATCAGACCATACATGAGTCCGGTACTGGCCAGATGAAATAATGATTTGGATGACAAATTGTCCATGGGTTTAGACTAAAAAAGGATCAATTTGTACATGAGTACAATGGAGCCCGAAAGATTCATGGGATGATCGAACTACACACGAGTATAGAGAGGATCAGAAAGTTCAATGATTAGTTTGAACACGAGTACAAGGAGGATCAGATAATGGATCAATCTTGTACATGAGTACAATGACGATCAAATGATGGATCAATCTGTATATGAGTACAATGGAGACTGAAGATTCATGGGATGATCGATCTATACACGAGTATAGTGAAGATAAAAAAAATGTTAATGATTAACTTATACACGAATACAAGGAAAATCAGATAATGGATCAATCTTGTACACGAGTACAAAGAGGATCAGGATGATGGGTCAATCTGTACATGAGTACAATGAAGACCAAAGATTCACTGGATGATCGAACTACACACAAGTATAGTGAAGATAAAAAATGCTAATGACTAACTTGTACACGAGTACAAGGAAAATCAGATAATAGATCAATCTTGTACACGAGTACAAAGATGATCAGGATGATGGGTCAATCTGTACTTGAGTACAATGGAGACCAAAGATTTACTGGATGATCGGACTACACACAAGTATAGTGAAGATAAAAAATGCTAATGATTAACTTGTACATGAGTACAAGGAAAATCAGATAATGGATCAATCTTGTACACGAGTACAAAGAAGATCAGATAATGGATCAATCTTGTACATGAGTACAATGAGGATCAAATGATGAGTCAATTTGCACACGAGTACAATAGAAACTGAAGATTCATGAGATGATCGAACTACACACGAGTATAGTGAGGATCAGAAAGTTGAATGATTAATTTGTACACGAGTACAAGAAGGATCATATAATGGATCAATCTTATACGCAAGTACAATGAGATTGAAGATTTATGGGATGATTGAACTATACATGTAAGTAGCGTGAAGGTCAGAAAGTTCAACAATTAACTTGTACGCGAGTACGAGAAGGATCAAATGATGGATCAATCCGTACACGAGTACAACAGAGATCAAAAGGTTAATGAGGTGATCAAACTATACACGAATATAGCAAGGATTAGAAAGGTCACAGAGTGATCAAACTATACGTGAGTATAGTGGGATCGAAAAAATCAACGAATGATCAAGCTATACACAAGCATAGCAGGGTTCAATAGGGTTAAAGGTTCAATCAATTTGTATGCGAGTACAGCTGGGATCAGAAGATTCAAATGGTAATCGAACTAGACACGATTATAGCAGGGATCAAAAGGATCAAATTGCAAGAGAGTGCGGAACCATACGTGAATCTGGTATAACCGAAAGATTAAACTAACAGTGATCCAAAAAACCAAATGCACATGAGTGCAGAAGTGGTTAAGGACTTGGTCAAACTGTACATGGGGCCAAATCATTGGAGATCGAGTTGTACATGAATTCAACAGTGATCAGATAGTCCAACTGCACGTGAGTGCAGGAAGTACGAGGGTCCGATGGAACTAATTGATCAGAGCCCAGACTGTATATGAATTCTGCCATGATCGGCTGAGTAGGTTGCACGCGAGTGCAACAGAAATAAAAATTCAGATGGCATATGATCAAGACATTGGTCAGGAAAATGCAATCCTATGCATGTGTAGCTATGATGAAAATGGAAAAGCAATCCAAAATGTATACCATTAGATGCCAAGTAGTGCATGGGCATTATGATGATGAAAATAGGATAGCACATGAGTGCTGTCATGATCGGATTACTGGAATGCTTAAAGGAAAATGCAATCTTATGCACACAGATCCATGATGACAATGGCAAAGAAGTCTATCATTAAAACTCAGGTAGTTTGCATTATGATCCAAAATGCAAAAAAAATAATCTTATGCAATTAATCTTTTTTTTTTGTTTTTTTGCATGCAAAGGGAATCACAGTCCTAATGCAAATTATGTCATGCAAAAAAGAAAACACAATCCTATGCAAGTAATCAATTCTATGCAAATATTTATGACACAAATACAAGCAAGTGAAAAGTAATCACATACAACCATAGACACTTACCAGATATTCTCCATTTTTGTGTTGCACAACACTTGTCCTTCATAAAAGCCTAGTGCACAATTATACGTTACCAAAAAATATATTTTGGCAGAGAAATATGAGATTCACTCAAACCCTTCTTTTTTTTTAGAAACAATCTTATTTGTGAGAGATTTATTTTGAAAACTTATGGTTATTCACATTCTGACCTAGTAATGCACAATTCCACATAGACATATTATTCTCATCCCGTTACACACGTAGACTCGTCAAACATCGCTTGTCCAACATTGAATGGGTGTGGGGTTAATTTTTGAGAAAGCGAGTCAAAGGGGTAAATTGAGAGAATGTGTATGAACAAGATGGGTGGATAGGTCATTCTTCCCTCCCTTCATGGAGAGTCATGGCAGTTTATCCCAGACAGTATCATCTTTCTCTGCTTGTACGATCATTTTATCTTTGAGGCTGAGACTCTTCATGATTGAGAGTCGATCCTCATAGACAACATGCCCTTTTAATTTCACATGCTCTTGCCTGGTGGATTGCCCCAAGGAAACAAATCCTTTTTCCTTATGCTCCTTTGTCCTTCTTATCTTGGATAGAGATTGCCTCAGTAACAAGTTAATTCTTCTGGTCGTCTTACTGGTTGAGAGGGTGAGTACAATGCTGCTAGCATTTAATCCCCTAATTATTTCTTCAAAAATCTTCATGATCTTGGTAGACGTGCTTCTTTTTCTTCACATCATCGGATCGCATCAAAGAGAGAGGGATAGTGGGAAAGGGGAAAAAGTATAAATATGATAGATATGACGCAAGTGAGCAAAAATGAAAAGTTGTACATGGACGAATGGAAAACTGTACATGTGGGAGGACCAAACTTGATTATTACTTCATCAAGTTGCCTACGTACCCCAAATAGGGATCAGGTCGAACGTAGTTCAGGACAAAGATGCCTTAATGTCAAAGCCTTGATGATTAAGTTCCATCATAGTCGGGTAAGCTCGAAGCTGTGGACGAGAGTCTCATCACCATTTGACCCGGGAGGGCTTTACTAGGTTGTAATGGGGCTTAGGACTGGGTTTCAAAGGATGATAAAAGCTCAAATGTGCCCCTAGGGTCTAACCATGACTCTACACTTCTGCTCCCAAAACTTTACCAAGATTCTGGTAACTGAACTTGTTGGGGAATGTAATCAAGAAGTTTGGCAATCCCTCTCGTGTCTCAATTGAAGACTTTGGTAATCTTAACCCTGATAATTTTGACAATATTGTCTCTGAAGGAAAAGTGGTTATTTTTGCCCCATGGTCTAAGTGCTCCCAATTATTTGTAATGCCTTGAGCCAATGCATCCTCTCTTCCCTTTCTTTTTTTTTTTGCTATCGTTCATTTTTTTTTTTTTGAACTCTCTTCTTTTTTTTTTTTTTTTTTGTTCTTTAATATTGAACTTTCATTTTTTTTTCTTTTTGAGATTGGCCCAATTTTGATTGTGGAGACGGAGCTACTCTCTTCTTTTCTTTTCTTTTTTTTTTTTGGGAAACGTATTGCCCTTGTGACATCTTACTTCACCAAGAGACCTCTTCCGGTCAGACCCTAGAAGCCAATGGGACATTTTGATGAGCATGAGGACATATGGATTTTATTGTCTCAGGGTTTATTTGAGATGACTAGCGGCCAAAGGGGGCCTCCCTTAACAGGCTTTATGAGATGAAATCTTCATCTAGGCTTCCCGACTCGTTGGAAGGGGATCAGATGTATGAAAAGCTCCAGATCTTTGACCATCAAGACTTTGACATTGGAAAGAAGGGTAGTAATATTTTTTTTTTTTTAACTAGTAGTCATGAGATCATCATAAACTATTATTTGGATGAAAGAGAAAAGAAAGAGAACGAGTAGATGGACGAGAGAACATATTCATTGACGGCTAATGGAAAATACACGGTGGATTAGTTTACAGAAGGAAATTTGACTGAATGAAAAGACCTAAAGAACTAAGGGATGCAGACCCGATGATGTCTTCAGTGCGATCCTGTCTACACAAGAGTGAAGTACTGTTACTGCTTTGTCACGGGACTATGCAGTTTGTACCATAAAAAAATGCCATTCTAACTAGAGCTGCGTATTGGATCCTATTTTAAGTCGGCCAGCAAAACTGATACTCATCAAGTTAATGATCGTAGTTTAACGCCTTCGGGCTATAGTGATGTCCTCAATCAGTGTTTGCCCCTGTTCCATCGGAGGAATACGGAGAACTTTCTTCGGCGATTCTACCATTTTACAGGCTGGCAATGTAAAAGAAGTATTCTCTTTTAAAATTGCTGGTAGCATTAAAAGGATTTTCCCATAATCGTGGAGGAATCTGCTCCTTAGGGACTCCGTTAATCTCACACAAATGATTCCTTATCTTCTCCCAATCATCATTTCTGTATCCTCTATTAAGGAAATCCACCAAATTGAATGCGGTACCAAAATGAAAGGTGCAGTGAGGTTGACGCATGATCAGATTCGCATTTGATTATTCTTGTGACTCCTGTATCCAATAAGGGTTATGGAGGGTATAGAGGACATTCCATTTTGCACAATTGAATAATTGCTCGAGCCATTGAGTCTGTGTCTGAAACCAAAGAAGAAATTTCATTGTGTTTGATCGAGGAGGAACAAATTCTGGATGCAATTCGTCCTGACTCATATAGGTCAACAATTCTGGAACACAAAAGCTGAATGCTACCACGTACCTTTCGCAAAGGTACCAAAGGAAACAAAGGGCTTCAGTAGACAACTGGTAGAGGTCTCTTATCTCGAAGATATTGAAGAAAGGATAATCTGGATGGACAAGTCCTCGGAGGTCGTCATTCCCACGGTTGAGGAGAGTAATTTCATGAAACAAATCCAGGCAATCTTCACTCCTTGATTGTAAGACCTGATGCATGATCTGTTCTTGGAGATGGAAAGGTAAAAGGTCAATCTGATATTGCAATCCTACCAAAACCTCTTTTTCCTTGATCTCTTCATGGCCTTCAAACCCATTCAGCTTGGTCATATCAGTTGTTGAAGGAAGAGAGGATTCATGAACATCCTGGGCGAACATCATTGATGGAGACTTTTGACCTGTCACTACCTCTTCTAAAGGAACCGGCAAATCTTGGATCAAGGAGGTGGAATCAAACCCTTCTAAATCTTCTTCGAGGGCATTGATTGTCTGATTAACAGACTGTTGTTTTGCCCCTGGCTTGAATTTTCCTGCTTCCAGCAGGTCTTGGATAGCATGCCCAAGTGCAATGCATTCATCAGTGGGGTGCCCCTCTTGGGTGTGATAGTCACAGTATTGATCTGGATTATACCAAAATGGTGGAGGATCCCTGACCGATCGCGGAGGAACCGTGCCCAGAAGTCCCAGTTTCTTCAATTCAGCAGATGCAAGAGACCTAGCCACACCCAAATTGGTGAACTCACGTTGTCTTGAATTTGCCATATTCGCCTCCGAATTTTGGCTCTGATATTGCATTGTGTGGCTATACGAGCCAATTGCCTTTCTGAACAATTTGTCTTCAATACGCTTCCCTACGGCCATTAGCTCTTCAAAAGTCTTGAGGTGTTGGTAGTAAAGGCAATCATGATATTCTCCGTACAGATTCTCCAGGATCATCTCCACCTGTTCTGCTTTTGTTGGGCGATTCCACATCTTTACGGCCTTCTCTCTAAACCTCATAATGAAATTGTAGAACCCTTCAGTAGGGCCTTGCCTTAGTGTCTCCAACCCTCTCCGTGTGACATCCACTTCAGTGTTGTATGAGTACTGCTTTGTAAAGGCTCTCACCACCGTTGACCAAGTTTGAGTCTGTGCCTGATCTAACTGTGTCAACCATCGCAAAGCAAGTCTAGCAAACGAGTACAGAAAAGTCTTCCCCATTTGATTTTTCGTGAGGCCCCAAGATTTAGCCACTGTAGCAAAGATTTTGAGGTGAGCTTTAGGATCACCTGAACCATCAAATTTATCCAATTTCCATTTGAAGTCTTCGGGTATCTTTCCTTTAGGGAAGAACACCAAATTATCTTCAAGCTCCTCGTGAATCGTGTCCTTGGCAGCAATTTCAAGCTTTTCAACTTTCTCCCTCATCATACGCTCCCTTTCAGTCTTGGGATACTCATGAGTTACGTTGATCACAGTATCTTCTTCCTCCATCATAATCCTGGCGGGTACCCTAGGCACTGTCGGGACTACTCTGCGAGTCATAGGCTAAGCATTCTTCGGCTCCCTGAAAGTAGGTATTGTGCCTCCTTGGGACATGTCTCATATGATTTGCAAGATTTGCACCATAAATTGTTTCATCTCTACCACCTCAGCCTGTAATTGGTCCATTTGTCGACCTAACCGTACTTCGGGTGGATCACTGCCTAACGAATCCATGGTGGTTCTATCCGAGAAAAGCCTGATCGAACTCTGCCTCACGATGTTGGGTGGAGAAGCAGAAGTCCTGAACACCTTTGGATTGGATTGGACCAATTTGGGTTAGCCTATTGTCATAATGGGCTCACGCGGGTAACAGGAAGTCTTTTGATGTGAATGGTGCTTTACATAAGTCAGAGAGAATTATTTCAGGTCACAAGGAATTTACTTGAGTATGTAAAATATTTTTTTATTTTAAACATTTTTTGTATTTTATTTTTATCATTTTTTTGGTATTTTATTTTTATCATTTTATTTTTATATTTTATTTGGCTCAATTAATCGAAGTCGTCATTGGAGCTTCTGATATTGTAGAAGTTCTCTCAGACCATACTTCAAATGCCATCGTCGCCCAAACATTTCTTAAAAAAGAAAAATAAACAAACAAAGAAGAAATTCGAGTTTCAGGTTCCTGATGATTATATCTTGAATCAATACGAGGTGCCCCATTTTTGAGGGACATGTTGGAATCCATCATACGGGAGTGGGCTCCCATCTTTCTTCGAGGGACTATCGCGGGACTATGGAATTTCTTACTTTGGGCGGCGTCCCGTATTGAGGCCAGATTAATCATCAAGCGACCTTAAACTCGGTCCTTCTTACAGCTAACAAGGGTTAGTTTGTGTCGGACCCTAATCATATATGGTCTATTTTCCTACATGATGCATGTAAGAGGTAGGCTTGATAGGACAGAAAAAGGTCACCCTTGACAGAACCGATATACCTATCGCTCGTGGTTGCGAATTGCGGGTATGTGGTTCTTTTAATATACCTAGAGAGTAGATCACTCAATCTCAGAGTAATTATGCTAGTGCCTTTTTTGAATGGCTAAAGCATCCCACAACACACTAGTGAAAAAAAAAAAGAAAAGAAGAAGAAGTGAAAGCTTAGAGAGTTCAAGTAAATTTGGGGCTGCACAAACAAATAGTAAGTTCTTCTAAATCTAATTTAGTTTATGCCAAGGGTAAGAGATTATAGACCTTGATGAGTGATTAATTTTATAGGATCGTATTCTAAGACTTTGTGTTGCATCTTTAGCGAGGATGATAGTCTTTAGGAGACTGTAATTCTTGATATTTTCTTGCACATATTTTTCTGTGCACTGTTTTTATTAAAAATTAGAGTTCTTAAACGGCTTAGGATTAGAATTTTAAATTTATATAATTACAAAATAGACTGATAGAACTTCCTATGAATGTATTTGAGACCCTAATTCATTATGGAAGTGCATGTATTTTGGGTATTACATTGAGGTTAATTCAATTCTGTCTTGCACACTTGTCTGTCCTTGTGACTAATTTTCGGGTGACCTATGGGTCAAATCCGAAGATGAACCCTTCTGATGAAAGGTGGCCCTATTTGTCAAGTTTCAGCAATAAAAATACCCGATTGAATTGATTTTTAGAAAATGGACAAATTATATTTTTACTGTTCTGTACTCAATCCTGAGTGCAAGTTTTGTTACAGTTTTGAATCCGAGTTGTGCTCAATTTTTTAGTAGACTTAGAGACCTTAAATTAGGTTTATGTCTTCTGATGATTTATGTATATATGAGTCTAGTTTAACATATAAAAAATTGAGAATCATTTAAATTTTTAACGATTGATTAAGGCACTTTTAGTGCACAAAGGTCATCTGTTTAGTAGAAACAGTTCTTGTCAGTACCCTAGTTTGGGCTTGGATTTGAAGGGCCTTAGAGGCTTTGGGTCCTTCGTATGATTTGTGGTATTTTAAGTCTAGTTTAATAGTATATAAGTTTTATATCTATTGGATGTCTATGTTAAAAGTTATGACATTAGAAAGTGACTATGCATAGAATGGGACAGAATCTGATAAAATTAATATGATGTGATAGGTGAGCATACCTAGGGACTGCACATTGTACGGGAGAGAAACTAAAGACTCGGTAAAAGAGTGAACGGTGTTACGTGGATTGATGTACCTCTTATACTATGTTATGTGAGTGAATCATTTTTCTCTTATATTTCATATGCTTTTGGATTGTTTATGATGCTTACAAGTATTGCAATTTTGTTTCATGCTTTATTATGAGTGATATGCCATGTATGTATCATAAGTTTTGAATTATATGAATGATGAAATACCATGACAACATATGTTAGAAGCTCATTAAGAATATAATGAAAGAATTGGACTTAAGGTCCCAACATCAGACACTTAGAATTTAGAACTAGAATCCAGACTGCACCCCTTTCCAATAGGGGGTTAGGTGCTGGATGAGGACACCAGAACAGAATTGAAGATAAGACCTCCCACAGGGGAGTGTACTTGACCTCAAACCTGGTTTGATCGGTCGGGGTAGAAGAGAAATGACTCCCGATGATGTTCAGCCGGATAATGCAAGAAATGGCAGCCGTCAGATCAACGATCGTGTACCTCACCTTAACTAGATGTGCACATGTAGTAGAACCAGACAGACTTGCATTAATGTACTTGGTTTTGACCATAGTTCATGCATGGTTTGTCGTTGTAACTTGTGCCTATTAATGCATATATTATTTATGCTTTGTTTCGCTGGGCTGTCGAGCTAACTCCTTTATTTTTTAGACACAGATGATGGAACATGTCAGTGCATAGACTGCACAGGTGAACAGGAGTAGTAGGATGGCAATTATGATGCTTGATAGACTTGAAGATTTGAATAACGAATATTAAGATATTTTATTAATTGAATTTGGATTTAATGGTTGGATGTAGCACAATTTGATTTGGATACTATTTTTTTTTTTTTATGTTAATTCTTATGCTTGTGGGATGAACATATAATGATTATTTAGTTTCGTCACCAGATATCGAAGAAGACACATGTTTATTCTAAATTTGATGATACGTTGCCCAATAATCTTCCACGTAGTTAGAAAAGTTGGTATGCTTGTATGCTAATGAAATTTAAAAAAAAAAATTCAGCCAAATTTTAGACACATGCTAAGTTAAGAAACCGATCGTAAGATCACCGCCCCGCGAGGGTTGTACTCATACCCTTCCCGGGTTTGAGTCGTCACAATATGGTATCAGAGCAAAAATTTAGACAACTAGACCTAGAGACTGGTGGCGTAGGAAAAAAATAGAAGACAAAAAAAGAATACAAAAGTTTCTATTGTTGTATAATCACTAAACCAAATAAAACCTAATTAAGATGTATAGACACAAGTTTTTCATCATAAATCATATTTAGGATTGTCTTCATGATGAAACCTAGTATTGTATAATTTATTAACCTTGTTTTTATTGTAGGTAGCCATGGTTCCCCATGGACATTCTCGTTCCTGGGGAAGGAACTTATCAGTCAGTTCAGGTGGCTATGTGAAAATTATGTATCTTACTTATAATACTAATAAGTGATAATATATTTAGTTTAATATATTATATTAAACTAAATACACCCTTTCTTGATAATATTATAATATAACTGTATAATTAATGTAAAGAAATATTTAAATTTATGAATATATACATTACGCATAGACATACTATAATGTGTAACATATATTATTGGTTTATGTATTGCTCGCTCTAACAATTGACTCTTTCGGCAATCGACTGTGTATTCCATTGATGAAACAGCAGAAAAGAAAGTTGTTTAAACCAGTAAATATTAGTTATTAAGTTGTTATATTAAGTATAATAAATAGGGAGATAAGTACCAGCTCCCTATGCACACATAGTTCTTCACATATATATTAAGAGAGATTTGGTCGTAATAACAACTTAGTTATATTATTATTATGTGTGAAACATATAGAACATGTTATATTAGGAAATATAATTGATAGTTTATATTATATAGTTATGTTAGTCTAGTATAACTGATCCAATTGTTGGAATTAATATTTATATTACTTGAATAAATATTAATAGTTATCTATAAGTAATAACTAGATATGTATCTGGGCAATGTTTGTTTGCCCAAAGTGAAGACCCGTGCCTAGAGAAACCAGGACAGAAGTTCAAGAAGAAAAGGGGATGGATTATGTCATTAAGAAAGATAGAATTCTTAGATTTAGTGACCGGATTTGTGTGCCAGACAACCCGACTTAAAGTAAGAAATTTTAGATGAGGCCCATAGTACGCCCTATACAGTTTACCCTGGAAGTACCAAGATGTATCAAGATTTGAAGACCACATATTGGTGGAACAACATGAAGAGAGAAATTGCTCAGTATGTAGAGAAGTGCCTAACTTGCCAACAAGTTAAGATAGAACATCAGAGGCCATCTAGGTTGTTGCAACCACTATTTATTCCAGAATGAAAATGGGAGCACATTAGCGTGGATTTTGTTACAGGACTTCTGAGGAAATCTAAAAGTCATGAACCGATATGGGTTATAGTTGACAGACTGACCAAGTCAACTCACTTTCTGTCAGTTCGGATGACTTATGGCATGGACAAGTTTGTCCTACTTTACATTGGTGTGATTGTCATATCGCACGACGTACCAGTCTCCATCGTGTTCGATTGGGATCCCCGATTTACTTTCAGATTTTGTCATGAGTCTGCAGAAAGCTATGGGCACAAAACTGAGTTTCAGTACAACTTATCACCCTCAGACAGGTGGGCAATTTGAGAGGACTATCTAGATTCTCAAGGATATGTTGAGGACATGTGTACTTGATTTATAGGGAAGATGGGAATGGCATCTACCACTAATAGAGTTTGCCTATAATAACAGTTACCAGGCTAAATTTGGTATGGCGCCATCTGAGGCACTCTATGGCAGGAAATGCAAGTCACCCTTGTACTGGGATGAAGTAGGTGAACAGAGCATACTGGAACCAGAAATAATTCAGAAAACCAGTGAGAAGATAGCCCTGATTCGTGAACGGATTCGAGTTGCACAGAGTAGACAGAAGAGCTATGCAGACAACAAGAGGAAGGACCTTGAATTTGAGAAAGGTGACATGGTGTTTCTTCGTGTGGTACCCATGAAAGGTGTGATGAGGTTTGGAAAGAAGGAAAGTTAAGACCTAGGTACATTCGACTGTTTGAGATTCTAGAGCGAGTCGGTAACTTGGCTTACAGGCTGGCTCTCTAACCTGCCATGAAGAACATCCACAACACCTTCCATGTATCAATGCTGAAGAAATATGTTCATGATCCTTCATACACACTGAACTACAAACGACTCGACATAAAGATGGACATGACCTAGGAAGAGAAGCTAGTTTAGATTTTAGATCGGAAGGATCAAGTGCTTCGCAATCGATCGATACCCCTAGTCAAGGTGCTTTGGAGAAATCATGCCATTGAAGAAGCATCTTGGGAATGGGAGGAAGATATGCAAGCTAAATACCCTGAGATATTTACAAATTGAGGTACACTTGAATTTCCTACTCATTCCTAAAGTTAAAGTTTTAGAACACTGTTAATAAATTGTCTTGTTCCTCCGTTAATTTAGGAGAATGTGGACCCATACCCACTGGTCCAGGATCGATACCAAAAGGCCAGGACACCTGTTTATATCTATTAGAATCCCAACTATACTTTCCTGGAAGAATAAATTAGCGACATATTAAATTACCTTTAAGAGAATAGTACCATCAAATTTCGAGGTCGAAATTTAAATAAGGTGGGGAGGATGTGAAACCCTAGATTTCAGAAACCTTGAGTCTCAACCTTATGGGTAAAATAGTAATTTCATCGCAAAGGTATAATGGTAATTATGCTATATGATTAATTAGAGTTTATTATTTTAGTCATTAAATGTGTTTTAATGCAAAAAATAATGTTTTATAAAATTATAGGTTTTTATGTATATACATGTAATCATAGTTTACTGGTTTGGAGTTGCTTGGTTGTGGTAGGTATAAGGTTCAAATTTTGTATACATCAAATTTAGTATAAAATTTTCATTCTTTTGATTTTTTACCAAAATTGGGGAGAGATAAAGAGTTCGGCCAGCTTGATGAATGGGGGATGTTATGGGCCCACCTTATCAAAACTGGCAAGGTGTAAAGATACAAAAAAAAAAAAAAAAAAAAAAAAAAAAAGGAAAGTAGAGATATGCTAGGATCCTAAGATTAGATTAAAAAAAAAACAAAAAGGAAATCTCACGAATTCTAAGTTAGAGAAAGACTAGGATTTTAGGAAGAAATATTAATAAAAAACAAAATAAATAATAAAATAAAACAAAAGGAGAGGAAATCTCGAATTAAGAAGATAGAGATAGACTAGGAATCCAAGAGAGAAGGTGAGAACCTTCGAGAGGGAAGGAAAGAGAATCATCTCAAGAGATAAGAAGAGAGAGAGAGAGAGAAGAACCATTTAAGAGGAGAAAGAAATATAAAGGGGGACTCCAAGGGAAACCCCAAATGTAGATCGTGGAAGTAAGAAAAGAAAAAAAGAAGAAGAGAAAGAAAAGAAGATAGAAGAAGTGAAAGCTTAAAGAGTTCAAGTAAATTTGGGGCTGCACAAACAAAGAGTAAGTTCTTCTAAACCTAATTTAGTTTATGCCAAGGGTAAGAGATTATAGACCTTGATGAGTGATTAATTTTATAGAATCGTATTCTAAGACTTTGTGTTGCATTTTTAGCAAGGATGATAGTCTTTAGGAGACTGTGATTCTTGATATATTTCTGCACATTTTTCTGTGCACCGTTTTTGTAAAAATCAGAGTTCTTAAACTGCTTAGGATTAGGATTTTAAATTTATATAATTACAAAATAGACTGATAGAACTTCCTATGCATGTATTTAAGACCCTAATTCATTCTGGAAGTGCATGTATTTTGGGTATTACATTGAGGTTAATTCAATTCTGTCCAGCACACTTATTTGTCCTTGTGACTAATTTTCGGGTGACCTATGGGCCAAATCCAAAGATGACCCCTTCTGATGAAAGGTGGCCCTATCCGTCAAGTTTCAGCAATAAAAATACCCGATTGAATTGATTTTTGGAAAATGGACTTATTATATTTTTACTGTTCTGTACTCAATCCTGAGTGCAGGTTTTGTTACAGTTTTGAACCTAGATTGTGCTCATTTTGTAGCAGACTTAGAGACCTTAAATTAGGTTTATGTCTTCTTATGATTTGTGTATTTATGAGTTTAGTTTAACATATAAAAAACTGAGAGCCATTCGAATTTTTAACGATTGATTATGGCACTTTTAGTGCACGAAGGTCATTCTGTTTAATAGAAAAAGTTCCTGTCAGTACCATAGTTTGGACTTGGATTTGAAGGGCCTTAGATGCTTATTTTGGAGATGGGTCCCTCGTATGATTTGTGGTATTTTAAGTCTAGTTTAATATTATATAAGTTTTATACCTATTGAATATCTATGTTAACAGTTATGACATTAGGAAGTGACTATGCACAGAATGGGATAGAATCTGAAAAGATTAATATGATGTGATAGGTGAGCATACCTAGGGAGTGTACATTGTACGAGAGAGAAACTAAAGACTTGGTAAGAGAGTAATTCTATTCAAGGACCAAGGTGAGTGTAATCATAGATTTTACATGGATTGATATGCCTCTTATACTATGTTATGTGAGTATAATCATAGATTTTACATGGATTGATATACCTCTTATACTATGTTATGTGAGTGAACCATTTTTCTCTTATATTTCATATGCTTTTGGATTGTTTATGATGTTTACAAGTATTGAATTTTTGTTTCATGCTGGAGCTGACCGGTCCTCTCCGACAACTCAATGGGTGTATCGCGGGAAGGGGTTAGAAGCCCGCACCAAGGATACATGTATTGGGGATTGTAGTAGCACTTTTACTTGCCGTAGTTGTGATGTTAGGTGGCTAATAAATAAAATGGACTGCATTGCATGTATGGCTCATTTGGTTGTGCTTGCATGTGCTTGCATGTGCATGCATGGTTATGTTTCATTCATAGGCTCGGTGGAGCTCACACTCTTGTACATGTCTTTTGTTAGATGATCTTATAGATGGATGTTTCGATAACGGGGAAGGCTCATCTCATGGAAGCGGACCATGATTATTATGTGTGTGGGTATGGACCCGAACGGAGGTCATACCTTTGGTGCGGGTGTTTTCTGTGATAGTTGATGAGGACCCGTGATGGGCGGGCAATTGACTTTTCTTCCGACCTTGAGATTCTTTTATTGTAGATAGGAATCTACTAACCAATCCCCTTTTGTATAGCTTTATTAGGGGCTCAAGTTGCTTTTCCCCTTTTGTTATTTTGTAAAGCTTTTGTAGGAAGAGTTTGGACTGCCAGTTTATGTTGAGGGAGAGAGTATGAACAAAAACATGTTGTAAATATTTGCTTTAAAGTTTAATGTAAATATTCGCTTTCGTAGCACTCTGAGTTCTATCTCTTTCATTATTGTGGATGTGTGTTTGTGAATTGTATTAACAGCTTTTGGACCCTTGGGGTTTGGCGGATTGCTACCGTGCAATTTGGGTCACCTACCTAATCCTTCTAGGGGTGGTTTAGGGTGTGACAACCGTGGCCAAATAGCCCTGCCATCTTTCGTCCAATAACTTTTGTGCTTGGAGGGCGGATAAGGTTATCCTCTTGGCTTTCTTTGTCGGTTCACTTTGATAGGTAAAAACTGAGCCGTCCTTCATCTTAAATAAAATCTTTTTCGTCGCACACATGACGTTTGCCCCATAAGCGGACAGCCAATCCATGCCTAGTATTACATCAAAATCCTTCATATCATACTTGATTAGGTGGGTTGTCAAGTTCTTCCCATAGATTTTCACTAGATAGGGGTCGTAGACTTCCCTTAGACTCATGACGCTTCCAGTCAGAGTGCTAACTACTAAATCATGCCCTATGTCATTTGGTTGGATGGTCATCTTATCCGCAAAAGCAATAGATACGAAAGAGTGGGATGTGCCCGAGTCGAACAACATTCGTGCGGGAGCGGATGAGATAATCAAGGTACCTAGGATTTGTATAAAGATAATGATGCAATCAAATTTCCTGCACCCAATTGGTTTGGTTTCTATAATTCAGTAGTGTTATGAGCACATACCTGTCTTTACTTCTGGGATTGCCGCCGCTTCTTCATTGGTTAGTGCGAACACCTTTCCTCGTGTCCGGTTATCCCAGGGCTGAAAGGGTCGAGCGAAAGACTACATCGATAGGTAAGAGTTGTATCCGTGGCTCGCACAATCTCTAGTCAGGTGCCCAGCTTTGTGACATACAAAGCATTTGTTGGATAGTGCAGAGGGGGAAGAGGCCTGGCTCGCTTGGCTCATCTGGTCGAGGTGGAGGGGCAGCAGATGTTGCTTGGCTGGGAGTGGGTTGAGCATACTGAGCAGTCCGATTGTAAATAGGACGAAAAGGTTGAGGAGTTTGGCTCATTTCTTACCATCGATACTGTGTCAGATCGGGGCCCGAGCTAGTTCCCCGAAATGCCTTGTTTGGCCACCCGAAATTCTATTAGTTACTTGGCCTTTTACCCAATCTAAGTGATGAAGTGGTCCTCTCCTTTAGTCTATCCTCCAAGGTCTTTGCCTTATCGACCATCTGTGCGTAGTCTTGAATGTCTAGTACTGATAGAGTGGATCCAATCTCCGGCTTGAGTCCCTTCTCAAACTTCTTTGTCTTGCTAGCTTCTCCCTTCATGTGCTCCGGTGCGAAATGGAACAAATCCTCAAATTGCTACTGGTTATCCAGCACAGTCTTCGATCCTTGTACGATGGTAGAGAATTCAGTTTCCTTCTTGTCTCTGAGACTCTCGGGAAAATAATTCTTGAAGAATGCTTCCTTAAATTGATCTCAAGCATGGTTAGGATGAACTACTTCCAAGTTAGGTCGCGTTGCCTTCCACTATTCCAAGGCATCACATCATCATTCCTTCGTAGCTACGTGTGCCCTAGGAGAGTTTGACAGGTTTTTCTCTTTTCTCTCTTTTCCCCTTTTTCCATTGTATAAACCCTTACTTCTCTCTTTACCTATATTGCGGCCATGTCTACTAGCAGAAGACATAACACAGCAAGGAAAGCAGCAGCCCCCAAGCGCCTACGATCTGATCCATCCCCGCCACCATCACTGACTGTGCCATCACCTACATCTGGGGGTGATTCTTCATCCAAAGAGCTTGAGTTCGACCAATTTTGGTTTGCACGTTATGAGTACGAACAAGAATGAGAGAAATTCCAAGATAAAAGTATTATGAATGGAAGGGTGGTGCAAGTGGAGGACTTCTAGCAATTTAAGCTATTCGAGATATTCAACGCTTTAGGTTGGGCACCTATGCTGTCTCCTACCCTTCCATGCTACCCAAATTTGGTTCGGCATTTCTATTGCAACCTTGGTCCAGTAGGTGGAATGCAGGGTTTTGGGCTTCAGAGCAGGGTGAAAGGAGTGGACATGACTTCACCCCAACTATCTTGGCAGAGATCCTACAGATACCTGATAGGGGTATTAGGTGTTTTTACAAGCCCAGGGTGGATATCTCAGATCAGTTTTCTATGGAGACTAGGGTTCAAGTGTTCAAAGCTCTTACTGGATCAGAGAGGGTTCCAAAATTTGAGGGGAGTTTCAAGCCTTCCGCCAGGATTTTGAGTAGGTGTATCTCATACAACATCTACCCTAAGGGAGGTAACAGAGTTAGTATTTCTATGCTCCGTGCCTATATTACATATTGTTTGATGAGGGCCGGAAAAGGAGGTCCTGAGATCAACCTACCCTACCTACTTATGCAGGTCACGCTTTACCATGCCCAGAATCCAGCTGATGGGAATCTGCCTTATGAGAGGTTCCTTACTCGGGTCTTTATGCACTTTGGAGTTTCCCTTAATGGGGAGTTTAAGGGAGGTGATGGGCTGAAACCCATTAGTAAGACCTCTATGAAGAAGATGAGGATGTTGTGTGAACCTGAGAGTGCTTCTGAGGATGTTGACGAAGAGATGGAGGAATTTGAGGAAGAGGATGTAGGAGCTGAGGATCATAGTTGTCATGGCGTCACGGCGATCCAAGTCGCTGGAGGGGTGTCACGTCGATATATCGACATGTCGCCCGCCATGGCGAGCATGTCGACCATGTTTTATTTTTTATTTGTCGACCATGTTTTATTTTTTATTTTCTCTATTTTTAATGTTTTAATAGATGTATACTCAAGCCATGTTTTATTTTTTCTCTATTGTTTCTCAAGTTTTAAGAAGAAAATTCAGAAATCGAAGAAAAAATCGAAGAGGGAAAGAAGAAATCGAAAAGCGAAAGAAGAAATCGAAGGAGAAATCAAAGAGGGAAAGAAGAAATCGAAAAAAATCGAAGAGGGAAGAAGAAATCAAAGACAGGAAGAAGAAATCGAAGACGGAAAGAGAGACAGGAAGAAGAAATCAAAGAGGGACGCCATGGCGTAGGTCGCCACGCAACCTTCTCCAGCGCCAGGACGCCATGGCGGTGCCATGGTGACGCCATGACAACTATGCTGAGGATGTAGGTGGAATAGGTGAGACTGGGGAGATGCATAGGAGAGAGGATGATCCTGTAGATCCAGGCACACAGTTTGGTGATCTTCCCGTACATGGTCTTGCAGAGGCTTCTGGTTTGCAAGTACCTCCTCCAGTATCTGGGACTTATGGTTGGGAGGATATGATGGCATAGTTCAGAGGCATTCACATCCAGCTTACTCAGATGTCATCGAGGATGGACCGTGGTTTTACTTCTCTGGAGGGGAGAGTGGGTTCAATTGAGCAGCGACTAGACTTCTGGGACTCCCATTATCAGGTTAACTCGCGACAGTCTCAGCCTCTGAGGAGCGATGATCTAGCCCAGGAGTAGCCTACTAGTTCTGATATTTCTAGTCTAGAAGCCTATGTTTTATTTGAAGTTATGTCTCATGCATTTTCCTATTATCAACTGTACTTTCTAGATTTTTCTTCTAAGTTGTAATCGGGTGTAGTACTTTTAACCTGCTCATGATGTAATGGCCTATGCCAAGTTTCAAACTATGAATCCTATTTCTTTCTTTACATTATATCAGTCCCTATGGTGTGTTATTCACAAGTAATCTTATGTTTACAAAATTTTCTATATGCCTACTTTCTATTATTAGTTGTCCTATCTTTGCTGTTTGTGAATGTAGAAAGAGCTTCTTGCTCTGATAACAAGCTCTGTCACACCCCAAACCACCCCCTGGGAGGATTAGGTAGGTGACCCAAATTGCACGGTAGCAATCCGCCAAACCTCGAGGATCCAGAAGCTGTTAATATCATTCACAAACACACACACACACACACACTTATAATGATGGATAAAAACATAATTACAGAGTGCAGCGGAAACTAATATTTACATAACTATTCAACTTTCGGTACAAGCCATACTGTCATTGTTACACAACACCACCAACAGGGCAGTCACCACACCTCCAACCAATAGCTTCACAAAACAACAAAAGGGGCAGACAACAGAAGCCCCACACAAGCTATACAAAAAGGAAAAAGTTAGTAGATTAATATCAACATCAAAAGAATTCCCTAGATTAGAAGAGATAAGCTGCCTGCCCTTCATGGGCCATCTTCAATTGTCATCGAGATCACCCGTACCAGAGGGATAGCCTCCGTCCGGATCCTCACCCACACTGTCATAATCAAAATCACCTTCCTGCTAGTGATGAGCCTCCCAGCCAACATCACGTCCACCTGTAAAATCATCTAAAAAGAAATATACAAGAGTGTGAGCTCCACCAAGCCCGTGCATGAAATATAACCATCCACGCACATGCAAGCACAACCAAATAAATCCTACATGAGATGAGGTTCTTTTTATTATTAAGCCACCTAGCATCACAACTAAGGCAAGTAAGAGTGCTACTTCAATCCCCAATACATGTATCCCTGGTGCGGGCTTCTAACCCCTTCCCGCGATATACCCATCGAGTTGTCGGAGAAGATCGGTCGTGTTATATCCGCACCCCGGACCATAATTAATTATTATTTCTCCCTCATGACGTGTAGATACCGCTACCATTTATGCTGGTGACCTGTTCTTGATGATGGTCAAACCTAGCTACAATATTATTGACCATGATACGGGCTTGCCATTGACACACCATGGCAATGGAGAAGTAAGTTCTAGCCCTTGACTTATTTATTTACCCTTTTCTTTGGAGCCCTCAAAGTGCGGGTCAAGATTTGGACCGCCCAGGCTATTTTAGTTGAGTTGAGAATATTTTATTTGTGGGTCCCACTTACCTCGAGAAACGTGTGAGAGACTTGTGTTCCATTATTACGTAGATCCCACCCTTTAATAGACCCTTTGATAGACTTCTTTCCTATTTAGAACTAATGGGTGACCCATTTAACTTAAAGTACATATTTAACTTGGGTGACCCATTTAACTTAAACTACCCATATGGTTTAATGACCCATTTAACTTAGACGACCCATTTAACCTACTTGACCCATTTGACTAGTTGAACCTAAAAATTGGCTTTTATTCTATTTGTACCCAACCAAATAGACCCTAAAGCATCACTTGCCTTAAATAGAACTAAGAGCATTTACTTCTCTTTACTATTCTCACCAAGCCTAAAATGTGGAGGAAGAAGAGAAGGGAGAAGAGGTGTGGAGGAGCTTGATAGGGGGTTTGAGGATCTTGCTTCTTAGAGCCTCAATGTGGGTACCACTTCCTTGAGGAAGGTAAGCCTTTAAGGCCTTTTTCCTTCCTTATTTTTTATTTTGGGGTTGGGAGATGGGAGATGGGAGATAATCGGTCTAGGGCTTATTTTGAGACCCAAGGATCGATGTGAACTCATGGCCATAATCATGGCGTAGCTATCTTACTCCTTTGGCTAACCTCAAAGCTCCCAATCCCATCCCAATGGAAAGACCTAGGGTTTCTATCCTATTATGCTCTAAATGAAGTTCTTTTGCTTTCTCCCTCTTGAATCCTTGGAATACATAGACCTAATGAGGTCTTAGGATCTTAATGGACCAAGGAGGAAGCTCCGTGGTGTTTCCTTTCCTTCAATCCACTTGGGAATGGAAGCCTTGGTGAATAACCCTTCAATTTTGAGATTAGGAGACCTACGATTTTACCTGCGGTTTCAAGACCTACGAGAAACCGCCCCTGCAACCACCCTGAGACCATTCTCTTAAGAAGCTCTCTGTTAAAGTCAGTTTTACCTACGATTTTAAGACTTACGAGAAACCGCCCCTGCAACCACCTTGAGACCATCCTCTTATGAAGCTCTCGGTTAAAATTGGTTTTAGGTGCGGTTTCATATCTAAGGTGAAACTACCCATAAAACTGCACCTAGCAGAACCCTTCCTAAGCCTCTGTTAAGGTTGGTTTTACATGTGCTTTTAGGTTTGGGCATGAAACCATCCATAAAACCACCCTACCTTTACAGTCTACAACTTAGGTAATTTGTGGGGGGACCTTTTGGGAACCCTCCCCTTTGACATAATTAACCCTATTCTCACTCTTTCACTAGGTTTAATCTCCCATTTTGCAACGTGCTACTTAACCGTGGCGACATCTCATAACTTCGGGATATAACACCTAAGGTGAGTGGGTTTGGTTGTTTGGGCTTGTTACTAATATTTGCATTATGTATTATGCTATTAGTATAATTTATTAAGCATGTTTGTGCATTGCATACTTTATTAAATGATTGATATGATGATGTTGTGGTTGTTTTTTATTTTTTATTGGGTTACGGTGTCTGTGAATGCCAGTGCTGGAACCCTGGAATACATATACAATACCTTTGATTAAATGTTATATTAAACTGTATGCGCTGTGCCGTGTTGGTACCCGGGCACTAAACCAGATGAAAAGTTGATGCGCCCGGAATATCTCTCGGGACGATAGGATTTGCATGTAGTATACTTGCGACTAGGATTTTTGTACCCTTATGCTACGACCCTTGCCAACAGGGGTTTAGGTGTTGGATAACCAGAGCCCGGATTCTGTGGTGTGAGAGAGAGCCATTCATGGTAATGATGGTTATATTGGGGCTTGCCACTGGGATGTTTTGGTGGCATTGTTCGGCGTAGGCTCCCGGGTGGCAATTGAGGATTCATTGTGGTGATGAATGGAAGTAACCTACAGTGCTTCCTGAATTGTCACAGTAGTATATACCTCTGACTTAGTTGTGTGGTAGGTGAAAAAATGGAATTAATATGTGCATGCATTATTGGACTATGTGAATTGTGTGTTTGTGCATCCCCATCCCCTCACTGGCTCAGTGGAGCTAACCCTCTCGTGTACACACTTTCTAGATTATGGTGCAGGTACTGAGGAGCCGAAAGTTGTGTTTGAGGAACATGACGACGATTGCGCCTACGGCGTGAGGATACTTGGGACTTGTTCCCCTTTTGTTATTTTAGGGCTTAAAGCCCATGTATAAACATTTACTGTTATACCCTTGTTGATAGTTATTAGATGGTCTTAGAAAATGTATTAATTACAGTATTTATCATTTAGCCTTTGAACATCTTGTAACTATTTGATTTTATACGCTTCGACAAAACTATTGATCTTTTGGAATGTAATATTTTCTTTTCGCACTCTAATATTATATGGCTTTAATATTGGTTATGACTGTGCATTGGGACACTGTGTCAGTGATCTTGGTAGCTTAATGGGATGACACGCGTCGTCCTAGTCACCCCTTATATTATATTATATCTCTTGTCTGGGATAGGGCCGTGACAGAATGGTATCAGAGCAATGATGCTCTGTACCGACCACAGTCTTGCGGACTCTTGATTTACTCTTCGCAATTAAGTTCTAAACTAAAAATCTTCAAGAGCATAAATGATAGTGTGCCGACATAGGAGAAGACTGATTGTGGTGAAATAAGAATTTAAAAGATAAAAGGCAACATGGAACTTAGGACTTGGACCATAGGTTGTTAAACTATAACTGTGTAATTGCTTGGTTGAGTCTTAAGTAGGTCATAGATGGGCAATTATATGCTATAATTCATAAACAATGATGAATCAATCATAACCAACCACAATTATCAATAAGGATTTAAACAAGAGAGAATTAAGCAAATACATTGAGATATATATAAGATTAATTACAAATATTCAATTGTTCCAAATCTTCTTGGAAGGCAACCATATCCTTCTCATTTTCACATTCATGATTTTATCATTTCCAACAAAAACATATGACTCCATCCTGCTCAATCAAAAGATACCAATCTAAACACCATAATTGTTCCAGATTCTCTGTTTGGGCATGACTGTGCTTTTTCCAACTCAGAATGCAAGATCCCATTTGTTCTAATTCAAGACATTTGATTCTGTTTATCTCAGATTAAATATACAAGTCCACCATTTTCAAGAGAGAAAAAGAAAAATTAAAGGAAAAGTAAAAGAGCTCCACAAATATCCATCTTAAGATAAGAATTAGAAGAACTGATTCGAAATAACTTCAATTTGTTGGGAGAAAGCTGGGCTAGTCGTTTGCACCACTGTCACCACCGCGACCAAGAAAGGTGTTGATGTCATCTACTCCTCTCTTGGTACCCTCTAGGTGTTGAGTCTGATCGGAGAGTTGCTTTGTGATCTCATCGAAGCCATCTACCACTCGCAGGTTCAGCCGCCTGATAGCCGTCAGAATGTCAATACCTCCCGCTTGATGAAGGTATAGGGGTTCTTTCCCAGTGAATAATAGGTTTTCGTTTCCCTAATAGACACATTAAGAATCCCCGCTAACTGTGCTACTGTGAAGGCTATAGGGACCCCCTTGACATATGAAGCAATCCGATAATTCTGTGTGCCCGGGTTCTCGGTGTCCAGATTTGCATAGAAATGTCAGATGAGTTTTGGGTAGTATGGTTCAGGAAGGTTGAGAATGTTGGTCCACCCCACTGCCTCGAATCTCTGCTCCACTTTGAAAGCCTTGAGATCGTCCAACACTACATCCCGCCCTGCCACCATATTTCTAAAGCGAAAGTAGTCTTGGTAAAGCTCTTGGTCCTCTATCTTTTGAGACCATAGTGGATCTAGGACAGTTGGTGCAACTTGTTCAAAGCGTGCACGTCGTGTTCTTGGAGCCATTGATTGTTTTAACCTGCAGCCAAAAGCCAAGATTTATAACAAATTAGTACCTTGAATGCTAAGGCCTAAGTAGAAGATCGATGTAAGGTTATGATGTTTAAAACTAAGCCTTTGATTCTTTTTTCAAGGCAATTAAGTTACAGCAGGATTCTTAGGCTAAAAAATGCTGATTTTTATCAAATTGTGATCTACGAAGTTGGGGAAAAAGGAAAGGCATGATCATTATGTGAATGACATGATAAATAATAAAGATTTATGGCCACGCTATGCCTAGAAAGTAATATTTCAAACAAAACAGTGGGTTCAAGCAAAAAAATGGGTTTATTCGATCATGAAACATGCTATAACTTCAAAGAAATTTTCTAGATTTTGTGGTTGGGAGTTTGAATAATGAGAAACAAGTAAAGATGGGATGTAAACTAAGTCCTATCTAGTAAGACCGATTCAAATATGGCAAGAAGGAAGAGGAAATTCGATTAGGGTTTGGGTTTTTCCAAAATCTAACCTAAATCCTTGAATTAGATGCCAAGATCGTGTTCAAGCCCTTGTATAGATTGCTTATGGTGAGAAAATGGTTAAGATTAGGTTACAAATAGCCTACTAAGCAAAAAAAGAAGAAGCAAAAATTCCAAGTTTCCAAACCTAAAATCATGTTTCGGGGTTTCTCCAAAGCTTTGGAGTTGTGTTTTGAAAGAAGGAAAAATGAGCCTTTAAATCGTGAACTTTAATTTACAGAAAAATGCTCGACGGTTTTACATACGGTTTCAGCCCAGGTACAAACCACCTATAAATCCGTGATTAACCGAAGCTGTTTATTCTGGTTTCAGTCTTAGGTGGATTTACCTGCGGTTTAATATTTAAGTAAAATCAGGCATAAAACCGCCCAAGCCAGAAAGGGTTTTCTTGTCCTGTCTTGATGAACCAACCTATGTTAGGCTTTTATTTCCTTCGTCTGTTATTTTCCTCGCCCCCCTTGTGATCTATCTTACCCCGATAATTTAAGCTTTATGCTTGGCAAATAAAAGTATAGAAGTGAAATGTCTACAAGATGTGAAAATTGTATTGTGACAAGAGCATATAAGGGAAATGAGACATGATAACCATAGGAAGATGTTTGGAGTGAAGAGAAATGAATAAGATCAATGCACATGTAAAATCCATGTGAGATCCCTAATGCATGGATGTGAATAATGAGATCAATGTGAATAACATGTACTTTTGGCTACTTTACATTCCAAGCAATGCCAACGAAGCAAGTTACTGGATGAAAATACCTCAACAAGAGACAAGAATTATTTATATGAGGAAAAGAAGAAAGATTCTAAGGATTTTATCAATAATCATACATACAAGGGAATATGCTTGAAGATAAGACAATGTGATAATTTTCTATGAGATTTTATGGCATGTAAAAGAATTTATTTTGAACTTGAAGAGTTTTTCCAAAATATTGTGAATTAAGGATTTTACCATAACCAAAACCTGGACATAATCTAAGTGAAGTTTAACTAGACATGACGATATAGCAATAATCTCTAAAATACTTGCAAAGACTTGAAAATTTATAAAAGATGCAATAATCAAACAAGGATCCAACAACTTAGTGCCATCGATCAAATAGGGTTTGATTTACACCACAAAAAAAAAAATTCTGGTCCCAATCAGTTTGGCATGGATTTGGTGTATATGGCTATGGGATTACAAGCAAAATCAAGACATGATCACAACTTGAGATGATTCATCCCAAATCTAAGAAAAGAGAAAGTAGGAATGGAAAGAAAGCTATATCTTGAACAAGTGAGAGTTGAACCTTGAGGCTTAAGATTACAAGAAAACCACCCAAGGGAAGCTTGAAAGGAAGTCCCTGTAGAGTTTTTTCTCCCTACGGTTATGTCCCTTCTTTGGAGCCAAAAGTGAGTTTTAAAACTCGTGGCTATGTTTTATTAAAATTCTACGAACAAACAAACGAATGGATCCACACTCATAAATCCGCCTGTAGATCCGTTTGACTTAAACCCTCTCGGCCATTGAGACTTTTGAGATCGGACGAACGAACGGATTCACATTCCACATCCGCCCGTTAGTCCACTCTCCCTATTTTCACGGAGGACCTACAAACGCACCCAGAGTGCTGACGCCGCTCGTGAATCCACCCGATTTCTTTTAGGATTTTGAGCTTATTTTGGAGACCTTTGACTACACTTATATGTAATGATTATGTGCCTATACCCTCGATCTGACACCCCTGTTGTGTGACCCATTTGTGGGGACCACTTAAGTCTAGTTAATACCTTAATATTGAAAGGGATTAGGACTTGTACCCGACTGGGCCAGCTAATAAGAACTAGCAGGCATTGGTGACCGCTATGACTCCTCTCTTACATAAAAGGAGAAGAGTTACCCTTGAGGATGAAGATCCTTAGACCCTATGAATTTAAGGACCCAAACCTATGTGGGTAGGAAACCTGAACCTATGTGGGTAGGAAAACCTAAACCTATGCAGGTAGAGACCCTTAATGGGCTACGTAGAATCTAAATCTGTGGGTAGGTACTAAGAAAGGAAAGTAATAGGCTGGTTTGGGCTGGTTTATTTGATTGAGCCATAAAGGTCTCGTGTAATTGGAAGTCAGTCATAACATTTCGAGCTAGTGACGACTCTATTTGAACTTTACTTGGTCCATTCAAACCTTGTTTGACTCATAGAGAAAGTCCTCCACCGTGATTTGACTTTCCAAAAAGAAAAAGAGAGACTTAGCGAATCGTACCTGAGAACTTCTTGTTCTTGTGGATTGATCTAGATGACAGATATGTCCATAGGGATATGAATGTAATTATTGAATTTATGTCTATGTATTGGTGTGAAAATAAAAATATATACATATATATAGATATCCTATAGAACCTTGGATTTGTGTGACTACGAGTTTGGGTTTCATTACTCAAAACCCTAGAACATGACCTTTGAGAGTTCAATCCCTTGAGTTCTCTAAGCCCAATGAATTTAATGATATAACCAGGCCCTAGTGGGCCCTAGGATACCCTTCCCTTGTCCTTGGGACTTAAAGATTCAAGTGGGACAAATTAGATTAAAGAACACTTTCAAAATTTGTGTCATGCCATGATCGAATGTAAGGGTGGATGCAAGGTCCTGCCTACAACTGTGCTTACATCCGATGCTGCTTTAAAGGTCGACAGCCTATGTAATACAAGTATGATCTTACCTCGACCTTGCTGTGTAACTAGTTGAAGCCCTGACCTTGGTTGACCAAATCTTAGGGTAATGAATAATGAATTTAATGACCGGGTAGGTTAAATTATTGAGACTTGCTTAAGGAGTTGGCTTGGACAAAAGCTAGTAAAGGTTGTTGGCTCTCGAAAGAGGACTGATGTGGACTCTTCCCTGTGGGATAACAGTGTAGTAGGTTTAAAGGCTGTGAAAGTTAATATTGAAGGATGTAACAAGACCTTCTCCAACAACAGATATGAATGGGATAATGGATCACCAAATGCGTCCCCTCCGTACTGGGAGTGAACAATAGGAGATTCCATCAATATTCCAAATCATTCTAAAGTTGGGTTAGGTAATGAGAATACCAGATGTGAAAGCTTTCAGAATGTGAACCCTATGTTTGGAAATGGACAGGTTAAATCCTGTAACCCAAGAATGACCAGAGTAGTATCACCTGATCTGGAAGATTTAGGGAACCTTTGTTCCTTGAGACTCAACTTAGTAGTTGGAATCCTATTTTCCTAGGGTTATTGTGAACCACACCCCTGTGGTAATGTGACCCTGTAAGGAAAAGAGAATTATGGAACCTGACTTGCTGTGACATGTAGGCACTGCCTCATCTTTCTTCGACCTTTGACTTAGTTTAAGATGTGGGTGACTTGGGATGTTGTTATCCAACAGTCCTTATCACTTGAGACCCTAGCTATCTCAAATTTCGGAGATGAAATTTCTTGTAAGGTGGGGAGGATGTTATACCCGCACCCCGGATCATAATTAATTATTATCTCTCCCTCATGATGTGTAGATACCGCTGCCATATATGCTGGTGACTTGTTCTTGATGATGGTCAAACCTAGCTACAAAATTATTGACCATGATACGGGCTTGCCATTGACACACCATGGTAATGGAGAAGTAAGTTCTAGCCCTTGACTTATTTATTTAACCTTTTCTTTGAAACCCTCAAAGTGTGAGTCGAGATTTGGACTGCCCGGGCTATTTTAGTTGAGTTGGAAATATTTTATTTGTGGGTCCCACTTACCTCGAGAAACGTGTGAGAGACTTGTGTTCCATTATTAAGTGGACCCCACCCTTTAATAAACCCTTTGATAGACTTCTTTCCTATTTAGAACTAATGGGTGACCCATTAACTTAAAGTATCCATTTAACTTGGGTGACCCATTTAACTTAAAGTACCCATTTAACTTGGGTGACCCATTTAACTTAAAATACCCATATGGTTTAATGACCCATTTAACTTGGACCGACCCATTTAACCTACTTGACCCATTTGACTAGTTGAACCTAAAAATGGACTTTTATTCTATTAGTACCCAACCAAATGGACCCTAAAGCATCACTTGTCTTAAATAGAACTAAGAGCATTTACTTCTCTTTACTATTCTCACCAAGCCTAAAACGTGGAGGAAGAAGAGAAGAGAGACGAGGTGTGGAGGAGCTTGATAGGGGGCTTGAGGATCTTGCTTCTTGGAGCCTCAATGTGGGTACCACTTCCTTGAGGAAGGTAAGCCTTTAAGGCCTTCTTCTTCCTTATTTTTGATTTTGGGGT
The DNA here is from genome assembly GCF_018873765.1 of Telopea speciosissima. Lineage (NCBI taxonomy): Eukaryota > Viridiplantae > Streptophyta > Magnoliopsida > Proteales > Proteaceae > Telopea > Telopea speciosissima. The sequence goes on from NC_057920.1 coordinate 47,743,888, forward strand.
TGGGAGATGGGAGAGAATCGGTCTAGGGCTTATTTTGAGACCCAATGATCGATGTGAACTTAAGGCCATGATCATAGTGGAGCTATCTTATTCCTTTGGCTAACCTCAAAGCTCCTAATCCCATCCCAATGGAAAGACCTAGGGTTTCTATCCTATTATGCTCTAAATGAAGTTCTCTTGCTTTCTCTCTCTTGAATCCTTGGAATACATAGACCTAATGAGGTCTTAGGATCTTAATGGACCAAGGAGGAAGCCCCTTGGTGTTCCCTTTCCTTCAATCCACTTGGGAATGGAAGCCTTGGTGAATAACCCTTCAATTTTGAGATTTGGAGACCTGCGATTTTACCTGCGGTTTCAAGACCTACGAGAAAGCGCCCCTACAACCACCCTAAGACCATTCTCTTAAGAAGCTCTCTGTTAAAGTTGATTTTACCTGTGGTTTTAAGACCTACGAGAAATCACCCCTGCAACCACCCTGAGACCATCCTCTTAAGAAGCTCTCGGTTAAAGTTGGTTTTAGGTGCGGTTTCATATCTAAGGTGAAACCACCCATAAAATCGCACCTAGCAGAACCCTTCCTAAGCCCCTGTTAAGATTGGTTTTACATGTGGTTTTAGGTTTGGGCATGAAACCACCCATAAAACCACCCTACCTTTAAAATCTATAACTTAGGTAATTTGTGGGGGGACCTTTTGGGAACCCTCCCCTTTGACATAATTAACCCTATTCTCACTCTTTCACTAGGTTTACTCTTCCATTTTGCAACGTGTTACTTAACCGCGGTGACATCTCATAACTTCGAGATATAACACCAAGGGTGAGTGGGTTTGGTTGTTTGGGCTTGTTACTAATATTTGCATTATGTATCATGCTATTAGTATAATTTATTAGGCATATTTGTGCATTGTATACTTTATTAAATGATTGATATGATGATGTTGTTGTTTTTCATTTTTTATTGGGTTACGGTGTCGGTGAATGCCGGTGCCGAAACCCCGAAATACATATATAATACCTTTGATTGAATGTCATATTAAACTGTATGCACCGTGCCGTGCTGGTACCCAGGCACTAAACTGGATGAAAAGTTGATGCGTCCGGAATACCTCTCGGGATGATAGAATTTGCATGTAGTATACTTGCGGCTAGGACTTTTGTACCCTTATGCTACAACCCTTGCCAATAGGGGTTTAGGTGTTGGATAACCAGAGCTCGGATTCTGTGGTATGAGAGAGAGCCAGCCATGGTAGTGATGGTTATATTGGGACTTGCCACTGGGATGTTTTGGTGGCATTGTCCGACGTAGGCTCCCGGGTGGCAATTGAGGATTCATTGTGGTGATGAATGGAAGTGACCCACAGTGCTTCCCGAATTGTCACAGTAGCATATACCTCTGATTTAGTTGTGTGGTAGGTGGAAAAATGGAATTTACATGTACATGCATCATTGGATTATGTGAATTGTGTATTTGTGCATCCCCATCCCCTCACTGGCTCAGTGGAGCTAACCCCCTTGTGTACACACTTTCTAGATTATGGTGCAGGTATGGAGGAGCCAGAAGCTGTGTTTGAGGAACATGGCGACGGGGGTCCTTGTGACAATTGCGCCTACGGCGTGAGGATACTTGGGACTTGTTCCCCTTTTGTTATTTTAGGGCTTAAAGCCCATGTATAAACATTTACTGTTATACCCTTGTTGATAGTTATTAGATGGTCTTGAAAAATGTATTAATTACAGTATTTATCATTTAGCCTTTGAACATCTTGTAACTATTTGATTTTATACGTTTCAGTAAAACTAATGATCTTTTGGAATGTAATATTTCCTTTTCGCACTCTGATATTATATGGCTTTAATATTGGTTATGATTGTGCATTGGGACACTGTGTCAGTGATCCTGGTAGCTTAATGGGATGACACGCGTCGTCCTAGTCACCCCTTATATTATATTATATCTCTTGTCTGAGATAAGGGCGTGACAGGTCGGCTCCAGCATGCTCTCCATGGTCAGCCCGATCAGCCCTCTGGGATTAGTCTGTGATACCGCCTTTCACCTTTTTGGTATAACATTTTTCTTTGGCATTCAGTCGAGCAGACACCATTTCGGTATAACATTTTTCTTTCCTTTTCTTTTTGATATAGGTTCTCTCTCAGACATCCAACACCTTAACCCCTGTTGGCAAGGGTTCGTAGCATGGGTGATGATACTCTAGCCAGATGCATTCTATATGACATAGTATGAGTAGGGTGGTGTCAACCATATTCTATTCTACGGGCTACCACAGGCCTCATTTCCAAGTCAGCTACGGCATCTAATCTAGCATTTCCACAAGTATAACATTAACATTCAATTCCAATAGCCATCAGATACGTATCAGAATCAATAAGAATATAAAGCAATTTAATAAGTAAAATAATAAATACTGCTGTTGTTGTTGTTATGACTCATCAGCCATGTTACACCTACACCCATGGTGTAATTTCACTCACCTTGTATCAATCTCGCTTGTTCTTCAGCCGGCCCGGTCCCAGTTGGTGTTTGACACTGCACTTCGTGTTCGGGGTTATAACCTAAGTTGACTGGACCATTAGAACATATCAAACACTATCTCAAAAAGGTCTTAGAATTCCAAAATTTGTTTAGGTTTGTTCAATCATTGTTCAACAGTAGCATGGTTCTTTTCCAGGTTAGGTTTGGGTTGGGTTACATTGTGGATTTTTTATCACCTTTTTGGGTCCACTGGCACACCCAAGACATGGTTTTCAGCAAGGATGGTTGGGGTATGATTTTAAGGTAATTTTTATGCCCCAAACACTATCCTAGGCCTGCGGGTGATGGTCCAATTGGCTAGAACCAGTTTAGACTTCAAACAGCAGCATTGGACGATTCACTGGACATTTGGACCGAATGTCCAATGCATCCTCCAGTCCCTGTAGGACATGAGTATTCTTGCTCAAAACTAGATTTCATCAGCAGGATTTATCCCATCTTCGAATTGGGATGAAATCAGAGGGTAATACAGCTTATGGTTAAGCCAAATCAATGGCTATGGTGGTTCCTAAATCAGTTTGTCTAATGGTTGATGGGTTTGGGTTCAATCATCAAGCAAACTAAGCATGCAAGGCTGAGATTTGACATGCAGCCATTCAAACCTCACATATCACACATCAGCAGGCATGCATATGCATTATAGCTAAGATCTTAGGTCCTAATAGGCAAAACACTCCATGCACGCAAAGATCCATGCACTTAGCTCACTATCTATGGTTGCATGCATGATCAGGCATGAAATCTAGCTAGATGCATGGCCGGAACTTAAGATGCATGTAACAGTAAGCTAAAATAGTATAATTTCATATAAATCCCCTAGAACTAATCATGCATGCATGATCTAACCAGCCTTGAAGTTCCAGGCAGTGATTCCATAGGAGTTCCTACAAAGACAGGCATATAGGCTTTGGTCTTTGGGTTCAAAATCAGAGAACAGATTGGAATCATGGTTTAGGGGGTAGTTCTTAGGCTAGGTGACCTTACCTTGGGTTGTAGAGGGATTCGGCCAAGGCTTGCTCAGGTGTAGGCCTTCCTCCTCTTCCCTTCTCCTTCCTTCTTTCTCTCTTCCTTCCTTTCTCTCTTCCTTTCTTTCTCTCTTTCTTTCTCTATTGTTTAGGAATAGTAACAGCCTAATTTCCAAGTTGGGCCCCTATTTATAGTTTCTCTAAAATTAAGGTCTGTTTGGCTAGGCAGTCCTATAGTGAAAATGCATTTTTAAAGTAATTTTAGTCTAGTTTAGCTACATAGGTGGGGCTTACATGGATTTCAAGATGGGAATTGGTTCCTAAAATTCAAAGGTACCTATTGGAGGTGTTTGAAGGCAATAGGTTCAGCTCCCACAAGCTTGAAATAGGAAAACACAGGTTTTGACATCACTGGATGATTCACTGGAGTTTTGGGCCATTCGTCCAGTGCATCATCCAGAGAATGCTACACTGTTGAATTTTGCCTGTGATTCCTACAGAGGTTTGTCTTTCTACATGGCACTTTCCCAATACCCCACCACACATACAAGGAAGATGTATTTAAGAGCATAGTCCTCTTAATGCTCAAGAGAGAGAAATACCTGTGCTCTGTGTTGTACAACAGGTAATGGACTGAGCAGCTATAGGGTGTTGCAACCCACCCTCTCACAGGTATGGTGAACGTCGTCAATGGGGGTTCTCTATTGATTGTAACCACTGGTGTGATACACCAGGTCATTGGTGTGGGTGGCTACTGATCCCTGTTCTTTAAGCAAATATCTAAGTCAGATTGGGATAGGTTTCACAGGATGGTCCTATTAAAAGGAAACAGAAATACATACTTATCTATAATGCTTTGAAGTCACCTCTTAGGGCTAAAACTCTATCTACATAGTCAAGCAGAGATGTGTGCATTTGGACATTCTCATTCCAACCCAACTGTGAGACTAATGATTTATCATAATGTCCTATTTTATCTTTAATTTGATGTTGTTACATTTATGTCTAGGGTTAACAGTTATGGTCATCACAACCGTGATGAAACGTATACCTTTAGATATTCCTGTTCAATCCAAATTGCATGACCTAATACCCTAAACTAGTTGCATTATATTTGGGATGATTTGTCATCTATATTTAGGGTGAATCAAATTAGGTAAGTAAAGATATGTGTTTGCAGAAAGTAGTGCAGGGAGAAGTCATCATAATACCTCAAAGTGATTAGTACGATGCACCTGGTGAGGTGCAACAAGGATCACCCTCGTAGTATGATTACACTTTGCACAACATAATGACACTTCCATCCAACTCGACTATGTGATAAACACTTATATTCTAAATTGGCTTATTACGATGTCTTTTCACTAATGATGGTTGGTTCAGGTATTTCAAGTTCAATTACCCTGAATTTTCATGACTGATCCGCTTCGACAGCAATCGAATCACAATTTTTTTTAATCCTTAAAAATCCCAATATTTAGTCACATATGACATCAATAATTTATTAATTTGTTTTCCCAAAACTAATTCAACTAAGTTCATCAATAATTTTATCTTAAGATTCTCCTAAAATAACAAACATAAGAGAAGACGAAATTATAATCCGATTTAAATAAAGATAGAATGACAGCAGAAGCGGTTATGTAACAATTCTGTCATACATCAATTTTCATCGCTAAAGGTTCTATTTCTATCGCTAATAACAAGTTTCTGATGCTAATAATTTCTATCACTACTAATCAGAAATAAACAGAAACTGATAGAAATAGAACATTTTTGTTTTTTAGAAACATAATAAACAAGAATAGAATTCATAATAAACAGAATAGAATTCATAAACCAATTTCTATTTATAATATAAATAAAAAGGAAACAGAAGTAAAGTTAAACAAAACAATTTTTGTTTATAAACATAAACAAAAAAAGAAATAACTATAAGTAGAAATTAATTCCAGAAACTTAAACAAATTAATTTCTGATTTCTGTTATGTTTGGTTGGTTCAATTGTCAGACCATGTGGTCCGTTCATGGGCAATCTTCATAGGTCAATACACAATAAATTTGGGTCCATTTCTTCAATTAAAACAATCATATGGGGCTTAAGCCCATGACTTCTTTTATTAAAGAAATGCCCAACAGAGACATTGAAAAAAAATAATATAATTTTATAATACCCATTATGACCATTTCTTCAACCTTAGGACAGCTAAGAACAAAACATAACCATAATGGCAGCCACATAACACGACAGCTAGGCTCCAAATCTTTGACGAACATCCAAATTGATACGGCGAACATTATGTCGGCGATCATTGCCAATAGAATCGAGCCTAAACCCCATTTATAGAAGTTGATATAAAATCCAAAAACCCCTCTTTGATGGTTGATCCAATGTCCCAACCCTCTTTTATTTAATGAATCAAATAACACACATGAAACCATTATTAATCTGATGATTTATTTGGGTCTTCCCTTTTTCATTAATTGATTTCAAACTCAAAGAAACAAACTATAAAACCCTTTGGTATTTGAAAACAGTTCGGCATCCTCTTTAATAATATATATATATATATATATTTTAAATCGCTTATTTGAAAAAATGGGTTCCATCGAAAGAAAATCAATAATGTGATTTAAAGCATGAGAGTTATAACCTTGGCTCTGATACCACTGTAAGAGACTTAGTAATATTATAATTCTCAATTAAATCTTTACCCTATACAATGAATCACTACAATACTATAAATACAATGACATACCATTCACCGTCGAGTCATTAGTTGCGGCGGAACTTGATGAAGCCATTGCAGCGTTTTGATGAGAAGAATATAAAAAAAAAAGGACTTCTTTCGTCAATCCTTCTATACACAATTCTTTCAATGGGTAAAGATTTGCTTGTGCGTAGATGAGGGGAGGGACCTTCTCCTCCTTAAATAGTCATAATCTGTCAATCTCCCATAAAGATTTGACAGTTAGACTAGAGGATTAATACTCCCATAATGAAGCCTAGTAATGGAACTAAAGGATCAAATTTAATGGAATCCATAACAAGAACCATTGTATGGGAATGGAGTTGGTCAATTGGCCAATCAAAAATTTCCTACATTTTCTAGTTGATTTGGAAAGATGACTTGATGCTCTATGTTTCTCATGTAGAATGCTCCACCCAGTTCTGCCATTTGACCCTCCGAAAATGTTTGCAAACCCGCTGCCAGTGCATGATCCTATAAAACTATCATCCCAGAGGCATTTAGCCTTCACGCGACATTGTCCAAGGCTGTCAAAACATTAAGCAACCATGCATAAGGTGCTTGTTTGAGTTAAAATAATACTGCAAGCGTACAGGTCAATCATAGCTACGGGTCGAACACGAGGAGATATACGTCACTCTATTTAACTAACTTAAAAGTAATGCAAAGTGAACCAAACTAAAGCGTTAAATTAAACTAATGAAAATTAATGCATCCTAACTCATAAACATCTAACAAAATTAAGGGATTAAATTGGTGTCCTAACACATGAGCATCTAACCTATCAAACTAAAGCGAATTGAAAGGAATAAAATTGCAGTCACACATAATAACCACATAAAAAGAAATAAGGGAATAAAAGTGCATCCACAAACCACAATCATATAAAAAAAATAAAAGAAATAGAGGGAGAAGAAGAAGATAGAGAGAGATAGAGGTGAGGGAGAATGAGATTAAAGGTTTAGAGAATGAGATACCTTGATGTGCTTGAATAAACTTACCATGGCTTCCTCTTCTAAATCTCCAAGTCTTATCATCAACTTAGAGACTTAGACTAGAAAGCTTGAAACTAAACTAGAATTATTACAATCATATTGAAGACATAAAATTAAAGCATGAATCAAAAGCATTACAACCATGAAATTGAAAGCATGGAATACTAGAACTTAGAAAGCCATAAACTAGAAGAAGAGAAGAAGAAATTTCACTAATTAATTGAACTAAAAACTGAATTAAAACTAAACTAAAACTAACTAAAAAACTGAATTAGAACTAACTTGTTACAATCCAAAGGGCAAAGGGTATTTATAGGGGGAAGGGAGAAGAGAGAAGAGGGAAGTGGTAGGAGAAATATTCCCTAAGAAAAGAGAATATTCTCTTCTCCTTCCTCCTTTTCATTGCCATGAATCCCAAGAAAAAGAAAAAAAATAAAAAGAGGGAGAGAAAAGAATCCTAGATACATAAATCTTCTATTTATTAAAAAGTAACTTTCTAATTCTAACTTGTGCTTCCTTTTCTTTGTAGGTGTCTTTTCCAAGCAATGAGATCAAAGCATCTTTGACTTTTCAACATTCCATAGGTGAGAGAATATCTTTCAAAAGAAATTTATCCCAAGTAAAATTCCAAAAGTGCCCTTGAAAAGTTGGAGGAGAGAGAGCAAGGGTGATAACTAGGATTCCACTCACAATTAATGAAATGTCAAATCTATCTTTCAAAAACATGGAGCATGGGATGCTTATATGGGTCTCACTGTTATATTCCTTATGAAAAATCACCCAAAATAGACCCAAATTTCGTCCAATTTGGAGTTCGAGAGCCCAAGATATCTCAAGTTGAAGTTGGACTACTCCAGAGCCTTCCAAATGAAATCTTTTGGTTGACAGAAAGATAATTTTTGATAATTACACTAAGGCCCCAAGAATCCGAACTTCTGGTTTACTTTATCTCTGGTCAACTGTCAATAATTACAAATAAACCCCTATCCATAGAAATGGCCGTAACTTCTTCGTTTCAACTCGGAATCAAGTGCCGTTTGAACCGTTGCACAGCTGACTCGACGGGCTATGCACCCATACTATTAACACCTCCAAATTATGCTAAGGGGCCTATTGTAATCACATTCAAATTTGATTGATTGACGTGATTCTTTTAGTGTACAATCCAAACATGATTTTCTCGACTCCTAGGCGCTTTCGGCTATTCTTAGCATCTTTTGCTCCATTTTCACAAGAATTCACCTAAAACCTGAAAATCACAAGAAAGTACCAAAGTAACTCTGTCCAATGTGGTAAAATATATGCTTTATGCCCTAAGATTTCACATATAAATGTGCTCATCAGATTCCCCCACACTTAAACGTTGCTTATCCTTAAGTAAAGCAAAAGAAAAACTAATCTAGAATGCAAAAAAATCCTAACTCACTTTCGTAGGAATCACGGTTGCACTTAGCATGTGCAACAAACCTTTAAACCCCTAGGTTACCCCTAGTGGACGAGTTGTGTCTCGTGGGTGTTTGCAGTGAATATACACTCAAAATTCAATTGTAAATAAATGCTGCAAATTTTAATCATGGCATAAGTAGGATAGTACACATGCACAAGTTCTAAGAATGCTCAACTAAAGATCAAGGAGCCAAAGATTCCCCCACACTTGAATTTTATCACCTCACATCAATTTAAGTAACAAGCATGCATCAAGATTAAGGGATCTCCTCATATTTTCTGAACACTACTCACCTTCAGGTAAACCACTCATAGTATCGATGGAACCAAAGACTTAGGCTTTGAGTATTTTTTACCATACTTTCTTTTTAGGCAAAAAGTTTTTTTCTTTTTTTTTTCTTCTTTCTCAACCATAAACTCTATTTCTACTCCACTACTGTTTCCTGAATGACATGGTGGAGCATACACCAGACACCCAAATACTTGGTAGCTTCGTCTTTTGCATATATCCATAAGACATTGAGACATTGATGCAAGAGTTTTTTTTTTTTTTTTGAGTTTCCTTCCAAGGAATTTCGATCAAGTCACCCTGCTTCATGAGACACAGTTTCCTATCTAGTCCCAAGGAATTTCACTTTTCTTTCTTGTTCCTTTCTTTTTTTTGTTTCATTCACTTTCATGCCTTGCCTTGCCACAAACAAATTGGTCTCAACTATTAGCTAAAAGATCAAGGGGTCCATAAAATGCATAGAGAAATCTAGCCATCAAATGAAATAATGCTCATATTTTTCAACTCAATCCCTCTCACCGGATACAAACCAACTACCATCCTTGAAAAGGCATTTTTTGTTATTTCGCATGCTAGGGCACCTAATTCCTTCTTTCTCTTGCTTTACAATCAAAGAAGATATGCACAACACCAAACTACTGCCACAATCAAAATTTATCAATTAAGCCCAACATCTCCCCCACACTTAATTCATGCAATGTTCTCAATGCATGCATAAAAGAAAAGAATAAGGACAAAGGATGAGATGAAGGGGCTTACCAGATATAATCAAAAAGAGGATCATGAAGAGTCATGAGCTCTACAAAAAGTGCTAGGAGTAGCAACAGAAATCTCAATCCATGGCCAGCAAATGTAGAAAGGGCTTCAGAACCAAAAAACACTCGACCATGAATTTTAGTAAAGTGAGAAATAATATAAAAGTTAAGCACAACTGAGAAATATCCAATAGAAAAATCTGTCCTCATGGGACAGTGAAAAATGAAGGCATTAAAACTCAGGCCATAAATCCGTCCCTTCTCTCCCGTTTGTAATGTAGAACACATGTCATGTTTAGAAAAACCAACCAAGAATGGATCACAATAAGCATAAAAAGGATTATGAATAACCTCATCAAAATAATCATAAAAAATGGGAGGTTTACTCAAATCAATCCTAGCAATAAAACTATCCGCTCTTTACAAAACTTGGTTTGCTAAATAAGGATCACGATAATTTGCTTTAAAAGCATCAGGACTAACATTGTCCTCCTCAATAAAATCATCAAACCTAGGAGGTTTGGACAAATCAACATGTGAAACAATGAAATCCTCAAAATGACAATTATCTGGGTTTTCCAAAGAGAGAGGGGGAGATCGAATTTCTTGGGTTTCTATGCTTCCATGAAATTCTGATTCCAAATCAATAAAAACACTAGGCTCACTAAAATTAGAATTTTTAGGCAAAAGGTGGACTTTCCCAGGTAGCTCATCAAACCTCACTTCACTAATATCTTTAGGAGACTCAATCTCAACAAATAAATCATCATGAAAAGCATCTTGTTGGGAGTGACTCTCAATAACTTCAAACTAAGGTGGTGGACTTTCAACATCATTAAACTGGGGATGGGATGGTTCATTCTGAACAGGAATCTGGTAACATAGACTAGGTTCAGGCTGACTAGGTAATGTACCCATTTCCTCCTCCTATAACATGGTGATCAGTTGAGAGAGTTGTTTCTCCAATCTATCAATAGTCCTTTCTAGCTCATTCATTCTTGTTGAATGTATTGGAGGGTTGGGCACTGGAGGATCAAACTGACCATGATATTGGAAATTGGGTGGTCCAGCTTGGTTATTCCATTGATCCCACAAGAAATTGGGATGATCACTCCACCCCTGATTGTAAATGCCAAAAGAATTGTATTGAAATTGAGGACTCACATTCTCATCACCAACGCTACCCCCATAAAGATTAGGGCATCCTTCCACAACATAGATAGTCTGGGGATGTGACCAATCAAAATTTCCCGAAAGCCCAAAGTTGTTCTTTATCTCACTACTTTTGGCTTCCCTAGTCTGTTTAAACATTTCTCCCAAAGTCATGGTTGCCTTAGCATAATTCTATCTTTCCCCCAAAGTCATATGTGGAAGTGTATCTCTCATTATTCTAAACTAACCACCTATCCCAAATTGAGGTCTCCCTTTTTTTTTGGATTTAAAGAAAAATAAAAGGACTAGAAAAAATCACTAAAAACACAAGCGCTCACTATGTTGCTTTCTTGTTATCAAAAGTGGTCACCTCCAAAGATAAGTCACATGTCAATCCACCCAACCAAGTCAAGATGTAGCGTCATAGGTAACTTAATCCTATGAGGGACACCAAAAGAGGGTTGGGTTTGAGCATATAAAAAACTTTAGATTGAGTGCACACTCTTGAAACAGAAGAGAAACAAGATGAGGTTTTTAAAAATTGGTTTTTTTTTTTTTAGAAGAAAAGGTAAAATAAAATTAAGTACTTTGAATTACTTAAAAATCAAAAAAATAAAGTGGACAATAATCTCCTCGGTAACGGCGCTAAAAACTTGTTTGAGTTAAAATAATACCGCAAGCGTACGGGTCAATCGTAGCTACGGGTCGAACACGAGGAGATATACACCTCTCTATTTAACTAATTTCAAAGTAATGCAAAATGAACCAAATTAAAGTGTTAAATTAAACTAATTAAACTAATAAAAATTAATGCATCCTAACTCATAAGCATCAAACAAAATTAAGAGATTAAATTGGCGTCCTAACACATGAGCATCTAACCTATCAAACTAAAGCGAATTGAAAGGAATAAAATTACAGCCACACATAATAACCACATAAAAAGAAATAAGGGAATAAAAGTGCATCCACAAACCACAACCATATAAAAAAAATAAAAGAAATAGAGGGAGAAGAAGAAGAAGATAGAGAGAGATAGAGGGAAGGGAGAATGAGATTAAAGGTTTAGACAATGAGATACCTTGATGTGCTTGAATAAACTTACCATGGCTTCCTCTTCTAAATCTCCAAGTCTTGTCATCAACTTAGGAACTTAGACTAGAAAGCTTGAAACTAAACTAGAATTATTACAACTATATTGAAAACATAAAATTAAAGCATGAATCAAAAGCATTACAACCATGGAATTGAAAGCATGGAATCAAACTAGAACTTAGAAAGCCAAAAACTAGAAGAAGAGAAGAAGAAATTTCACTAATTAATTGAACTAAAAACTGAATTAAAACTAACTAAAAAACTGAACTAGAACTAACTTGTTACAACCCAAAGGGTAAGGGGTATTTATAGGGGGAAGGGAGAAGAGAGAAGAAGGAAGTGGTAGGAGAAATAATCCCTAAGAAAAGAGAATATTCTCTTCTCTTTCCTCCTTTACATTGTCTTGAATCCCAAGAAAAAAGAAAAAAAAATAAAAAGAGGGAGAGAAAAGAATCCTAGATACAAAACCTTCTATTTATTAGAAAGTAATTTTCTAATTCTAACTTGTGCTTCCTTTTCTTTGTAGGTGTCTTCTCCAAGCAATGAGATCAACGCATCTTTGACTTTTCAACCTTCCATAGGTGAGAGAATATCTTTCAAAAGAAATCTATCCCAAGTAGAATTCCAAAAGTGCCCTTGAAAAGTTGGAGGAGAGAGAGAGCAAGGGTGATGACTAGGATTCCACTCATAATTAATGAAATGTCAAATCTGTCCTTCAAAAACGTGGAGCATGGGATGCTTATATAGGCCTCACTGTTGTATTCCTTATGAAAAATCACCCAAAATAGACCCAAATTTTGTCCAATTTGGAGTTCGGGAGCCCAAGATATCTCAAGTTGAAGTTGGACTACTCCAGAGCCTTCCAAATGGAATCTTTCGGCTGACAGAAAGATAACTTCTGATAATTGTGCTAAGGCCCCTGGAATCCGAACTTCTGATTTACTTTATCCCCAGCCGACTGTCAATAATTACAAATAAATCCCTATCCACCGAAACGGCTGTAACTTCTTCGTTTCAACTCGGAATCAAGTGCCGTTTGAACCGTTACGAAGCTGATTTGACGGGCTACGCATCCATACTATTAACACCTCAAAATTATGCTAAGGGGCCCACTTTAATCACATTCAAATTTGAATTATTGGCGTGATTCTTTCAGTGCTCAATCCAAACATGATTTTCTCAACTCCTGGGCGCTTCCGGCTATTCTTAGCATCTTTTGCTCCATTTTCATAAGAATTCACCTAAAACCTAAAAAGCACAAGAAAGCACCGAAGTAACTCTGTCCAATGTGGTAAAATGTATGCTTTATGCCCTAAGATTTCACACATAAATGTGCTCATCAGTGCTTTATACTGCCACATAGGCCCAGATACTTCTACATCCCTGCCAAATGTTTAAAATAACCCTATGAGCTGTGTAACACTCCACTAACCTTTGTGATGGACATGATCACCAAAATACCCCTGGATGTTACTGTCACCTGTCCAGCCCATCTATACTCTATAAATTTACAAAAATGCCCATGTAATACTGTTTATGCCTATAAATGACATAATTGCCATTGAATGACTCTCAAATCACTATGGGATCTCTATGTACAATGTCAAACCCCTATAATGTTGTCACTACCATTGTGACCACTGTAATAACTATTGGGGCTAGTGGGAATATTGTCTGTCACTGCCTGCACTGCCAGAGGTCTGTCAACTCATCTAAGATGCTGTCTGTAGCTGCCCTAGACTGTCACTGTCACTGTACTACACCAAGATGCACTGTGTTGACAATAATAACAATCAACACACAGTCACTGCCATCTGCACTGTGTGTTCAACAGAGAAGGTATGTTATGGATATACAAGGTTCAAATAGTAGGACTTTTGAAAATGATGTGAGAATATCATAGAGACATGGAAAGCTTAGGGTTACGTAACACTAGAGAGAAGACAGAGAGGCAAAAAGTGAAGACCTCGGAATGACCTTCCAATTCTTGATGGATGAGAGAGAGAGAGAGAGAGAGAGAGAGAGAGAGGGGTAAGAAATGGAATGATAAAAATGCCATTTAAAATGTCACTTTATAATAAAATGAAGAGATTCTAATAAAATAAAATGAAATGTCTAAATTACATCATTTTATTGATCTTTTCACCATTTTGTTATTTTACCAAACGTAACCCACCATTTGCTCATTGTATTTTAGTCTTTCATCTTTTGTTATTTTACCAAACGTAACTCACTCTTATTACATGAATAACAACCCTAAACAAAAGCATAAATGATACCAAAGATAGCTTTAGTCTTCTTTTTAAAGAATTATCAATGTCACTAACTTGTGTAAATTTCTATTTCATCGTAATGCTTTCTTTTCTAGCTTTTCTTTTCATTTCAGAGAACTCTATTTCAAAGAGTTAGTGAAAATGCTAGCACCAAGAATAAGTGGTCGTCTCCATCTAGCAAATAACCCTAGAGAATATCAACATCATCCAGAAATAGCAAATCTAGAGTTGATCCGTCATTCCACAATATTCCTTTCCTAGCTAGGGCATGTTTTGATTCTGATATGATTTGATTATCTATTAAAACTCCATCAATCTCTTTTCTTCTTTGGAAAATGATTATTATGTTCCAACTAGTGACTCACCTAATTGAATTAACACGCCAAAAAGATTTGAAATTCTCAGTGCAATTCAACCAGCTGATCACAACTGAATGGAGTTGGTTACATGGATTTTGTTTCGAATTTTAATCATTTGAAGTGGGCCGTGCACCTTTAAAGTACAACAGATGGTGCACCCCACTTGGGACTTGAAATTTTATGCTTACAAGTATAGTGGCCACCGTCCGATGCACTTTAAGGTGCACTAGTGCACCACACTTGAGAAGATTTCTTTTGTTTCACTATTGATATTTAAGGCTAGAGATCGTTCCCTGGTCAGGTGGCCCTTGCACCAACACGTGGCATCAATATGGATGAGATTTTTTATTTTATGGGGGTCATGGTAGTGATTTCGCATGCTCATGTGTATGGGCACAGCCTCCATGCGACCCGACAATGTTCTTTTTCACTAAATTTTATATATTTTTCTTGGACCAAAATTTCCTCCATCCACGGTGAATGGGATCATTCACTGTATGTGATGTCGAATGGGCGGGAGTGGGAATTAGGAGGGTGTTTTGAGAAAATATAAAAAACCTATAGGAGTTTGTGAACCCTAAGATGGTGGGTGAATCGGCGAAAGAAAACTTTCTTTTATTTTTTTCTTTCACTGTTTTCTTAAAAGGTCATTTTAAGCATGTCCTTTCCTCTTTATGTCCTCTAATTTGAATCATACCATTTAGTATTATTAGTATGAAAAAATCGTTTTCATATGTCAAAACTTACCTTTCGAGATTTTGTTTCTTTTTTATTTTGACTTTTCTATTTTTATTATTAATTTATCTCAACATTCTCATCTTGATCATACTGAATTGGTTACCTGGTTACCACATCCAATAGTAGGTCCATTCATTATTTCTAAACACAGCAAAATGGTGCAGGCCATGCGACTAGACAACGTTCTTTTTCTTACAGAAAAATATTCATTGTTACCACTCAAATTTTCATAAATACCCCTACATTTTTTTCTTCTATCAATAAATGTGATTTTTTTTGGATAAAATCTATCATTAAATATGATCATGTGAGTTTTTTGTGTGTTAAAGATCAGCAAAGTATATTAGAATAATGAGTAGAAGTATACAATTTATTTCCAAATATACCAAGACGACAAACAAATATAATCAAAAAACATTAGTCTGTCATTCCACCTTCGGTATTGCAATCAACAAATCACTGACTAACAAAAATACAAACATCTATCTCAATTAAAACGATATCTCCGTCTCCCCTACTTATCCCATCGAATATTATAAAAAATGAAAGACAGGATAACATCCCAAGAAGTTCTTGATAGTTAACGTTCTTTGCAAAAGCTTCTACCACAATACTTATCTCACAATAGCAATGAGAAATTTTCCAAGAGATCACCATCACTGTCTTGTTTTTTTTTTAAAAAAATTGCTAAACAAAAACTAAAAAGTATAAAAAGAAAAACCATTTCCCTTTGGAAGGGCTGAGCCAAGGTCCAGCCTTTTGTGATTCAAATTTAACCCAATTTCATATGAGCTGCCCAAGTTCTATATCAATCGTTTAATATACAACCACCAACCCAATCCAATTCCTTGCAGAACCCCATATGAAAGGGATTTTTTTCCCACTATACAAATTCTTATTATTATTATTTTTTTTCTGATCCACCATGAAAGTTCTTAATGATAATAAGACCCCAAATCCTACGAATATATATTCCATCTTTCAATTCACCAACATGGTTTAATTCTTCAAAGAGAACAAGGCACATTGCGAAGTGATTCAGCCAAACCCCCCTACCATTAAAGAGGCCAAGGCAAATTGCAAACCACATACGTATGTCAAATCAACCAGAAAGTATCAAAAAGCTCAAACCACTTGTTAACCCTATTTTCGCACCCACTGCAAATGGCACCCCTATACTTGGATACTCTGACCCACTTTATCATTATGTGATCAAACA